>NC_058384.1:11022500-13422500 GCF_018350175.1 Felis catus | reverse complement strand
TAAATAGAACTTTTCCAGTGGATCTCTGGGAAAGGATTTTGTTGTCCGTCCTTCCTTCCTTCCTTCCTTCCTTCCTTCCTTCCTTCCTTCCTTCCTTTCTTCCTTCCTTCTTTCCTTTCTTTTTCCTCTCCTTCCCTCCTTCCTCTCTGTTCCTTCCTTCCTCCCTTCCTTCCTCTTTTTCCCTTCCTTCCCTCCCTCCCTCCCTCCCTCCCTCAATCCCTCCCTCACACCTATCTAGCTATCTACCTATCTGTCCATCTATCTAGACATAGCATAACCTTCATCTTCTTTATTTTTATGATATTGAGATGTCTTATTAGATTCCTCATTTAATGGTGTCCTCTTCTGAAGGAATAGAAAAGTTCAGGTATTTAACAGTTTGCTTGTTTGTTTAATTATGGTAGAGGGGTTAGGAGTCCTCCAAAATTTGTGGTCTTACAGGACTCTCCATTTTACCTTTTATTTTTTTCTTCTTTTTATTTTACAACGGACTTTCCAAAGTGCCTATCTTCTTTTCTTTTCTCCCCTAGAACTATGCATTTCAAGGACTGTCTCATTGACTGCCTTCAGTACGTTTATGCCACGCACCCCCCCCCCCCCCTCATATTGTGCCAATCCTTTTAAATGGTGTCTGGTTCTTCAAACTCCTAGATTTGAAATTCCTTCCCAGTAGTCTGTGCTCTGACCTGCCTTGATGCCTTTTTTTTTTTTAAGTATTTTCTAGTATATGTAGCCCCTTTCGCTAGCTTCCCTGTCTTTTCTTCCATGAGGTTTTTCTTGGCCAACCTCTACCCGATCTTGCAATAGAATGAGGTGGGTGGCCAAGTGAGAGACGATACACTGTAATTTGGTGAGTTTTCTCTTTAATTCCAGTTATTTTGCAGCTTTGGCACTCTGTCTTCAAGTTATACTGAGGAGCATGTTTCAAATCATTTGATGAGGAGATCCAGCAGGATGGGTCACTGTACAGCCATCACTGTCCCCAAGTAGTCTAGAGTTTTTGCTGATATATGTACTTGTGTATATGTATTCATTTAGATAATAAATTCTTGGGAGACAGGATCTAGTTATTTTTTTCCTTCCTAGCACAATGCTCTGCAAGTACTAGTTGCTAAATGGTTCTCTTATTCAAAGTCAATGAAATGGTCTCTTAACTACTAGGATGCCTTAAGAGTTGTTGATATATTCCTACTAGTTTTGAATTTAAGGCAAAGAGGCTGACTAGTAGTTGCCTTTCATTAGTCTCAGTGAAAACTAATGAAAAGTTAGAATAATGATTAATTTCCAAATAAATGCAGTATTATTCCTTCCATAGGTGGCAAGAACCTTGGAGCAGGGATACTTCTTTGCAAAGAGATCATTATTTATAATTGCCATAGTTCTTATTTTTGAGGATTTTGTGTTGCAATAGCACATGATTAGTCTGTTTTCTTAATTAGGGTAAGTGTTCCTCACTGAAAGAGTGTTCACTTTATTCATTTGCTTTTCAAACTTAAAAACGAAAGTCATCATTGGCACAAATCAATGTTAGCTCACACTCTGTGACATTGTGCATTCTACATGGAGATTGAGTGAGATTTATGGAGGACTATTACCTTTATAAAACCTCTCAGAAAAGCAGGTGCTGAATTTCTTTTTGGTGCTCATTCTTTTGGCTGTCCTCACTATCAGGAAGTTCTTTAGTATGTTGAACTGAATCCTTCACGTTAACAACAATACCTCCAATAAGAAAACAAACATACTTGAATTTTTGCTGGTTATCTTTTCTGCAGACACATCCATAACTCTTAATCCCACTATATTTGTGTCACTTAAAGTTATCTAGTTTAACTTTAAAAGTCAAAGATAATTTCTGGCCTGTTCTTAAATATTCTGAGATTATAGCTGGGATTATAGCTTGTACTTTATTCTATGAGAATATTTCATGGGTAGAATACTTAAGAATATTTCATGGGTAGAAATTAAGGTGGGGCATAAAGCTGGTCCACTGGTATAACATCTGAATGAGGAGCTATTTTTAAAAAAATGATTTAAAAAAAATGATATGTCTATTTACTTAGTAAATATTTATTGAGTACAGAGTGTGGACCATGTATTGCACACACTTGTACCATTGGACAAATTGTTGCACAAAGTCTTTCAAGAATGTACTTAAACAAACAAGAAATTGTTTATAATAGCACATTGTCATGGGAATGTGATTGCTTCCAAATATTAAAGCATTTTGTACTTTATAATAGTTAAAGCTGTCTGTTATGATTTTGTTGATAGTATTAAAGTTCATGAAACTCCACTTTTATAGATAAAATAAAGGGACACCTTAGCCATAACTTTTTTGGAATTATCACAACTTCAGAACTGTTGAAAATAGGCCTAGATTTTCACAATGCTTTTTAACTCATCTTTGTATTTCTACTCTTGCCCACTTAGAATAAATTCTCCACCCTGATGCCAGATTATTTTCTCATATTGTTAATTTAATTTATACCACTTCCCTGGTTAAAAGCCCCCACTGGTCTGGCATTAAATTTTTTGAGTCTTCTAATATTTGTTAAACATATTTTAGATCTGGGTCACCTGGGTGGCTTAGTCAGTTGAGCATTCGACTCTTGATTTTGGCTCAGGTCATGATCTCAGGGTCGTGGGATGGAGCCCCACATTGGGCTCTGTGCTGAGCATAGAGCCTGCTTGAGATTCTGTCTGTCTGTCTGTCTGTCTCTCCCTCTGTCCCTTTCTCCCACTTGCATGCACTCTGTCTTAAAAAAAATATTTTAGATCCATTGCATTTTGTCAAGTGTAACATATTTATAGAACAAAGGAATATTATATACATGTAAATGAAACAGTGAATCTAACCAAAAATAAGCCCTGTCACAACCAGATATTTATTTTTTTAATGTTTATATATTTATTTTGAGAGAGAGAGAGAGAGAGCAGGGGAGGGGCAGAAGGAGAGGGAGAGAATCCCAAGCAGGCTCCACACTGTCAGCACAGAGCCCAATGCCAGGGGTGGACGTGGGGGTGGGGAGCTCAAACTCAGGAACCATGAGATCATTAACCTGAGCTGAAATCAAAAGTCAGATGCTTAACTGCCTGAGCCACCCAGGCACCCCCTGTCACAACCAGATATTTAAAAGGAATGCAAACACCTCCATAAGTTATGAGCTTTAAGGTAAACCGAGACCCAGGATTATAACATATCCAGAAAAGAAATGTGGAGAAAACCCCTAAATTTTAGAACAAAATCCAAGCTTAACCATGGTCTTCTTGGCAGTAAGCTTTAGAAAGAAGGAAAAGCGACTACAATTTTCCTCTTTGTTGTGCCATTTCTCTTAGTGGAAAGATGCTTCTTTGGGGGCTCTTTTCACCTTTTGAGACTGCCTTTGATTTCCCCAGACAGGACACAGTTATGAGACGTGTGGAAATGTGCAAAGGTAGTTGCTATGGAGTGATTCACAAACATAGACATTAAGGATCTGGTTATGCTTCTTTTTACACAAGGTAAGGAAGGGTAGTCAGTCTAAGCAGAAGACCGTTGAATGAGTTTGGGCCACTGTAGTTCAATGTAAGAGGTAAACTTTAAATTGCACAAGGATTTCAGTTATCACTTCCTTGTGGCTTTAAAAAACGCTCCCCTTCGTATTTATTGTGCCATCAACTATTTTCTTTTTACTAAAAGCCACATTAGGACATTGCATTCAGTTACGTCTTTGTTGATTTGCAAGGTATCCTATTACCAGGTTGTGGTCTTATCTCTTTAAAGAAATCGGTAGACACATCCCAGCATGTCATGTACATAGGGCTGCTCTTGGTCTCTGTAGCAGCATGCTGGTAACTCGATCTCTTCGTTCCAGATCTTCTACTCAAAGCTCAGATACTTGCTAGATTTCAGAAGGAGAATCTCTCTTCCACTAGAGGGTCCTGTTTTCTTCTCCAGACTCTCCCTTGCCTTTCCCCTCCAACTCCCCCTGAAGTCATGAAGGATTTCTGCCGCTTCTTCAAATGTGCCCTGCTTGTTCATAGCTCCAGAACTTTGCAGACAGGGCTCTCTCAGTAGGGATGATTCCCTTTATTCCCTCCTGTGGCCCTTTTTTTGTTCACTTCCTTTACTGATTTTCTTCTGAGGACTGTATGTTTTCCTGGACCATTTCTTCCGACCCATTAATCTGTGTGTTCATTCATACTCGTAGCACATTCACAATATTGTATCTTTATACTATGTTTAGACACCTGACAAAGCATTTCCCCCCCTACTTTTGTCTTCCTCGAAATTTTCTAGACTCCTTTTTCTCACGAATTCTTACAGATAGATTTTGAAACTGTCATGTTAATGAGCAATTTTTGGGTTTACTAACTCCTTGACACTCCTTTTCCTTGTATTCCAGCATATTATCGTCTCCCGGTTTTCTCTTCCACAGTTCCAGTTATTTCTTTTTTTGGTCTCCTTTTACTTTTCCGGCTGGGGTTCTCTCCTTATTTTCTTTTCATTCTCCTACATCTCCTTCCTAGCTGATTTAATCCATATCTATGGCTCTGTTGACCTTAAAACAGTCAATTTACTAGAAGAATGGGTTTATTCAGAGATAGCAGAGGATCTGCAGTTTGGAACATGCCAAGTATAGCAAAAGCCATAAGGCAAGTCTGCAGAAGGAAGCTGGAGAACATTCCCTTTTAGAGTGAGGGGGGGTGTTGGGAGGAGTTGTTGTAAACAAGAAATCCATTGGAGCAAACTGAGAGTTCCAAGGGTAGTGGCTTTTCATTGGCTGAGTTGTGCGAGTATCTCATTGGCTGGGTTGTTACTGGGGGAGGAGGAAAGCCTTTCTTCCTCCTCCCCTAGTAGCAAAGTAGACTTTTTTTTTTTCTTTTTAAATGTTTTTATTTATTTTTTGAAGGAGAGAGAGAGAGAGACAGAGCATGAGCGGGGGAGGAGCAGAGAGAGAGGGAGACATAGAACCCCAAGTAGGCTCCAGGCTCTGAGCTGTCAGCACAGGGTCCAACGCCGGGCTGGAACTCAGGGGCTGTAAGATCATGACCTGAGCCCAACCAAGTCGGTCGCTTAACCAACTGAGCCACCCAGGCACCCTGCAAAGTAGACTTTTTCCTGTTGGGTCTGTGAAGGACTAGGTCTGTGAAGGGCTGCAATGAGTGGTAGGATGTGAGAGCTCCCTGTTTCAGACTCCACGACTCCATTTTATTTTATTTTATTTTATTTATTTTTTATTTTTTTTTTAAATTTTTTTTTCAACGTTTATTTATTTTTGGGACAGAGAGAGACAGAGCATGAACGGGGGAGGGGCAGAGAGAGAGGGAGACACAGAATCGGAAACAGGCTCCAGGCTCTGAGCCATCAGCCCAGAGCCTGACGCGGGGCTCGAACTCACGGACCGCGAGATCGTGACCTGGCTGAAGCCGGACGCCCAACCGACTGCGCCACCCAGGCGCCCCAATTTTATTTATTTTTTTAATGTTTATTTATTTTTGAGAGAGAGGATGCAAGTGGGGGAGGGGCTGAGAGAGAAGGGGACAGAGGATCTGAAGCAGCTTGTACGTTGACAGCAGAGAGCCCCACGTGTGGCTCAAGGGCAGGAACTGTGAGATCATGACCTGACCTGAAATCGGGACCTGGACACTTAACAGACTGAGCCACCCACTCACCCCGTAGTTTGTCTTTTCATTCTCTTAATGCTGTCTTTTCAAGAATAGAAGTTCTTAATTTTGATAAAGCCTAATTTATACATTTTTTTGGATTTTGCATTTGATATTGTCTAAGACCTCTTTGCCTAACTGAAAGATCTTCTCTTATGTTTTCTTCCAGAAGTTTCATAAGGTTTAGGTTTTTAAAATTTAATTTAGTTTTTACTTTTTACTTTTGGGGGTGGGGAGGGACAGAGGGAGAGGGAAAGAGAGTCTTAAGCAGGCTTTGCACTGAGTGTGGAGGCTCCATCCACACCCCTACATGGGGTTCGATCTCACAACTGTGAGATCATGACCTGAGCCAAAATCAAGAGTCAGATGCTTAACCAACTGAGCCACTTAGGTGCCCGAATAGTTTTAGGTTTTACATTTAGTTCTAGGATCCATTTTGAGTTAATTTTTGTATAAGATGCAAAGTATTGATTGAATTTTTTTCGTATATGTATATATCCAGTTGTTCTAGTACCATCAGTTGAAAATACCATTGTATCTTTATTGAATTCCCTTAGATAAAGTGAACTAATTACTTAGAAGACACATGCTACCAAAGCTCTCTCAAGAAGAAACACATGACCTGAGTAGCCCTATATCTATTAAAGAACTTGAATTTGTAGTTTAAAAACTTTTACACAAAGAACTTTTGGTCAAGATGGCTTCACTGGTGAATTTTACCAAATATTTAAGAAAGCAATAATGCAAATGATAGACAAACTCTTCCAGAAAATGTAAGAGGAAGAATACTCTCCTATTCATTCTATGGGACTGTCATTACATTGATACAAACCAAGACAAAATATTATAAAAAAAAATACAGATAAATATCCATCATGCAAAAATCCTTAACAAATATAATCCCATAGTGTATAAAATGGATAATATATCATGACCAAGTGGGGTTTATTTCAGCAATGCAAGGTTGGTTTAATAGTCAATGTAATTTACCATATTTTAACCCAAACCATCTCAAAAGAAGCAGAAAAAGCATCTAACAAAAGTGAGCATCCATTCCTGATAAAGACTGTCGGCTAATTAGGAATAGAAGGAAGCTTCCTCAACTTAATAAAGGGTATTTATGAAATATCTATAGCTAACATCATACTTAGTGGTAAAAGACTCAATGCTTTATTCCTAAGATCAGGAACAAGGCAAGGATGTCTCATCTCACCACTTCTATTCAATATTATACTGGAGTTTCAGTGCAATAAGTCAAGAAAAAGATAAAAGACATCCAAGTTGAAATTGGAGAAGTAAAGCTATCTTTATTTTTAGACAATGTGATTATTTACGTAGGAAGCATTATGGAATCTACAAAAAAGTTACAGATGATTCAACAAAAGAACAAATGATCGCATTTCTATATGTTAGCAATAAACAACAGGAAATTAAAAAATGTTAAACTACCATTTATCATAACATCCAAAAATATGGAATACCTAGGATAAATCTGACCTAAGATGGGTAAGATCTATATACAAAAAACTACAAAACACTGCTGAGTGCAATTAAAGATCTAAGTAAATGGAAAGATATACCATGTCATGGCTTGAAAGATTCAACATTGTTGTGATTTCATCTCTGCCTATGATGAAACACCCTGAAGAAATTTATTAAACTTTGTTCATCCTGCAAACCTGTGCTCACTCTCCTTCATCCCCCTTCTTCCTCATCTCAAGCATCTCCAAATTTGCCCATTCAGCATGTGAAAAGCCTTTTTAGAGTATAGATTCTCATCAGAAAGGGAAAGCCCGAGTATTTTCCTTTTTTTTTTTTTTTTTTTTTAGCCTTTGAGTCAAATGGGCCAGAATTAATTTTTACATCTGCAGGAAAGCAAAGAACAGCTCTGAGATTTTATGTATGCATATGTGTATATACCTATAATTAAGCTACATACATATCTGAATAATTAAACTTCTAGGCTAAACTCTGAGATGTAAAGGACTTTCTCATTAATAAAATGTAAGCCAAACGGCTAGCAAAAGCACTGGGAATGAAAGAATTCTGACCAAATTATAAAAGTGCTGGGGTCTCTGAGCTTTCCCTACAGCTCTCATCCTGGTTGGCTTTACTGTCCTGTCCCATTGGGTCAGGATGGCATTTCTGGCTCCATCCCACTTCCCTGGTCCCATCAGTCGAAACTGGTATGGGCTGCAGGGACCAAAGTACACCTCCAAGGCCAGCTGGGGGTCAGTCAGGAAGAGCCATGGTATGTTAGGCTTGGCTCCTATGAAGGAGCCCAGCTCGTCCATGTACGTGATGTAATCTGTCTGCAAAGTCTGGCTCTGGCCAAACCTGAGGAAAGAAAAGAACATATGGGAATGAGGGGCACAGTAAATAAAGCACGAATTTCTTATTTTCTAGCTCAGAAAATAGCATTTTAGTCGGCAGCTCCAGGATTATCCCATTCCTCCCTTTTTCCACAACGAGTTTATCATTTGTTCTGTGGCTATAAATGTGTCGATTCATTTTTTTTCCTCCTTCCTAACCTCTATCTAAATTTGATGTCATTTGGTCTTCTGTGGCCTGGAGTGAAAGGACCCCAGGATGCCAAGGTGACGGATCAACTTAGTTTATTCTTTAACACATGACTATTCTTTACATGACCTTGCTTGGGATCTGCCCCAGTGTTAGATTTCTGGGGCATGGCCTCATTTACTTTTGGGAACCCTGAAGAGCAGGCTACCATTTAAGAAATGCGGTTGACTTCGGGGCTTCTCCTTTCTTTGTTTCTTATTCCTATTGGCCTGTAATATAAAGGCTGGTAAGGAGAGTGAGTTGCGTGAATGGTGAATAGGCGCGTCCACTTCGCAGAGCCGCCCTGTGAACTGGATGAAATGCGGGAGAGATTTTGTTGAGTCTGAAGCTTCCACCTCTACTCTCCTCTAGGTCCTTTGCCAGCAACTGTGTGGCAGAACTCAGTGAATGATGTGTTAGAGCTTGAAAGAAGAAAGAATCTTCTTACACAGTCACCTCTTCATCCGAATGGGATTCATTATCTAATTATTCTTCCAACAGATTTTAATATAAAATTGGAAAAGAATTGATTTATATGGAAGTAGCTAACATAAAAAATACATTTAAATACGTGATGACTAGCCATTTGAATGACTTTCTACAAATCCCATTTATGGTGTACTTGAGAACACATGTTTGGATGAATCAGAAAGGAATGTTCTTTTATTTTTTATTTTCTTTTTATTTTTTGAGAGAGAGAGAGCACAAATGGGGGAGGGACACAGAGAGAGAGAGAGATAGACAGACAGACAGAATTCAAAGCAGGATCCAGGCTCCGATGTGTCAGTGCAGAGCCCAATGCGGGGCTTGAACCCATGAACTGTGAGATCATGACCTAAGCCAAAGTCAGATGTCCAACCGACTGAACCACCCAGGTGCTCCAAAATAAATATCTTTTTAGAAGAAAATACTAGGGCAGGTGAACTCATTTTGATTCTTCATTTGGTTTTCTGATTACAGTGCTGCCACTGCTCAGTTCCCAGCTAGTTAACTTGCTGGCAGACATGTGGCTGATGGGAAAGGACTTCTTGGAGACATTTCAGCTGGATAATATTTTTTTTTTAATTTTTTTTTCAACGTTTATTTATTTTTGGGACAGAGAGAGACAGAGCATGAACGGGGGAGGGGCAGAGAGAGAGGGAGACACAGAAATCAGAAACAGGCTCCAGGCTCTGAGCCATCAGCCCAGAGCCCGACGCGGGGCTCGAACTCACGGAGCGCAAGATCGTGACCTGGCTGAAGTCGGACGCTTAACCGACTGCGCCACCCAGGCGCCCCCTGAGCTGGATAATATTTTGTTCAGGAGGCCTGTCCTCTGCATTGTGGGATGCTTTGCGGCATCCTTAGTTTCTACACATTAGATGCCAATAGCATGCCCTCCCCACTTGTGACAACCAAAAATGTCTCTGGACTTTGCCAGATGTTCCCTGGGGATCAAAATCACTCCCATGGGAGAAACTACTCTAGAGTGTAGTTTGTACTATCCTACAGGTGACGTGTAATGACTATTATTTTCCTATCTCATACTGCTTGATCATAGCAAGTGTTCCGAAAATGTGAATTTTGACTAGTAAAAATATTGTAAAATATATCAACATTTTCCTACATATAAAGGAAAATCTTATGGTTTGTTTCATTAGCAAGTACAATCTCTTACCACTTGAGTTTTTTCCCCATTTTCTCATCAATGTCATCCATCATTTCATTTGTAGTTGGCAAGGTGCATGAGTCTAGAAGAGAAATGGGGAAAGAAGTATTAAAAAATATTTAAAAAAATCAGAAATATATAATGACACGTGATGATTTTTTCATAATGTTTTTTAAAATTTCTTTATTTTATTTTTTTAACGTTTTTATTTATTTTTGAGGGAGAGAGAGAGAGTGAGTGGGGGTGGCCAGCAGAGAGAGGGAGACACAGAATCCGAAGCAGGCTCCAGTCTCTGACTGTCAGCACAGAGCCCAATGTGGGGCTTGAACTCACAAGCAGTGAGATCATGACCTGAGCTGAAGTCAGACACCCAACTGACTGAGCCATCCAGGCACCCCTGATTTTTTTGTAGTATTTATGAACTGTATCCCTAAAAGATTTTATATCAAGAGGAGCTGCCTTTGGTATCTTTAGTAGAATAACAATTTATAGAAATAAAGACTTGAGAAGTCAGTGAACCCCCCTCTATGAATAGCAGGGCTGGCCTGCAGTGAGACAGTGGCAACAAAGAAGTTTGTAGCTTCAGATCACCTAATCTCATATTTCTGTGACATCCTGGAGGACCTAATCCCCAACATGCCTTAGATACACTTTATGTATATTAACATCATAACAGCTTCTTCATACTTCTTATTTGCATCCTCTTATTAAGAATTCTCTCCAGAAGTAACCTTCACTCTAAGGTACATGCCTATTAACATGGAACAGTGGAAGGACACATGGGTTTTCCAGCATTAGCCTGCAGCCAGGAAGCATCAGAAAATTTTAGAGCTTTGCAATACGTTATCAGTGGAGGGGTCATCTGATTGCTGACTGTAGCTCTTTTGCCTTTGTCACCATGGCAGAAAGCTATTATGACATTCACAGTGCATGAATACTTCCTAGTCATTGTTAGCACCTTACCTCTCCTGGTACGGTTGTGGTCAGATGTTTGCTAGAATTTTTGTCTGCTTTGATGTTGTGTCCCAAGTGCCAAGATGGAGCCTGGCACATAGTAGTTGCTCAATAAATATTTGCTGAATGAATAAATACCATCTTTTGTTTCCTATACATTTCTTGGGCTTATGAACTGTAGCCATTTTTTTTTTTTTTTTTTGTAAAACCCCAGGTACTTGGCACTGTTGTTCCTTTAAGAGGAAAACACAATGGAAGTATTTTACAGAGGAACAACCTTGTAAAGGATTTCATAACAGGGATTATTTCAATCATCCTTTGTGTACATTTGAAATAGAAGCTTACTTACCCACAACATTTTTAGAAAACATCCATTCTAGGATTGTAACGTTTTCTTCATTACCTGTAAATTTATTACCTAAGTTTTTACGGACAGTATGTTAGGTAAGGTATACCTATGTTGGCCAAGGTTTTCGGACCCTTGAATAAAAAGACACTTTAATAATAATCAATATGACTGAAGTAAATTAAATCTATATATTTGAGACATTGCCTTTCTCCATGTAATCCTCATGTTCTTGATTTCCTTACATAAGCATACTTGTAGACCCTAGGGTCTGGATTGGAGGGGGAGGAGAAGATGATGCATAGAGTAGGAGTGGCCTGCCATTGTTATTCTGACACAGTTTGATGCCAGTCGGGTGCCCGCAACATCCACCAGGGCCCTTCTGACCTTCACAATGTATCTTGACATTGCAGTTATCCACTGCTGTCTTTCTCTTGCTTAAAGCCTTGCAAACTCCCTCCAAGAGTCCCTCCAATTTCCCTATGAGCTCTTTAACACAGCTCTTAAGGCCGTCCGTGTTCTAGTCCATCTCTCTGTTTCTTGCCACTCCCTGCCTCTGATTTATATTCCTGTACAGAACATCCTAAAACTTCCCCTATTTTAGCATCCCCCTGGCTCTATTTTAGGCTATCTAAGGTCACGGAGTGTGTCTTGTTCCCTTTAGATCCTTAGCACCTAGGACAGTACGTGGCATATAGAAGGTGCTCAGTAAACGTTCACTGACTAAATGGGTAAAAGACAGAATGGTCGACCTACTTGCAAACACTTTAGCAGCCCAGCGAGCCTGGAGGTCAGCTGTGGGGATGGCAGCCCCAAGGGACTGGACAAGGCCAATCACAGCCAAGGTTGGCTTCTCCATTAGTGGGGGGAAGATGCCTTTAAACAAGGTGACCTCATTGTTTCTGCTTTTGATGATGGAGTCATCAAGGAAGGGGTAGGCATAATCATAGCCTGTTGCAAAGATGATGGAGTCGATGGCCTCAAACACAGTCCCATCCTCAAACACAGCCGAGGTCTCTGTGAACTCCTTCACATTGGGCTTGATGGACACAGTGCCACACAGGATGCGGGATGGGAGCTCATCGTTGAACACAGGCTCTTTTCGCAGGGAACTGTTCAGAAACAAGAGACAGACTTTCGCTGTAATGCACCAATTCCAAGAAATATCTGCAACAGTCCACAGCACTGGAACCAGATTTGAGGAGCTAAACATTAGCATGAGGACCTCTGAACTCTTCTCTTGTGGCAACTTTGTTTTTACTATTGCCTGCAACAATCCTTAAGAATTCTGTCTGAGCTGCCTCTTTGGGTCCTTTGAAACTTGAAGATTCCCTTATGGGTACTTATACTATTTGGAAATTGGCCAAATAGATGACAATCAAACTAATTCCTAGACATAATCAGTGGTTAAGAATGCAGACTCTGGGAGCCACCTGGGTGGTTCAGTCAGTTAAGTGTCTGACTTCGGCTCAGGTCATGATCTCATGGTTCATGAGTTTGAGCCCTGTGTCGGGCTGCGTGCTGACAGCTTGCTTGGAGCCTGGAGCCTGCTTTGGATTCTGTGTCTCCCTCTCTCTCTTTGTTCTTCCTCCGCTTGCACTCTCTCTCTTTCAAAAATGAATAAAGATAAAAAAATAATAATAGAAAGGTTTGTAATCAATCTCCATCTCTCACTAGTGACTACTCTGTCTTTGTTTCCTTAGGTGGAAAACGGGGATAGCGATAGAATCTACCTCATTCGGTTAGAACTAAACGAACAATTACCCATAAAGCACTTAAAACAGTGCCTCTGCCTCATGCAAGCGTCATTATTATACGTGAACTATTATTATAAGTAAGGTCTTTGATTTGAGCAAATCAAACTGGCTGTGGCGAGCTGTTACACTGTCACGTGTGGCTTCCTTTCCACAGCTGTGGTCCTAAAAGAAAGTGTAACAACTTTAACACTGCACTTGGGTTGCCAAAATTCTGGGAGTGATGTGCTTTGCGACGACATTCTTCATTTTGACTCACGTTTCCTTTCGGGGTGTTTTGGAATGTACTCCAAGTATCTCAAACACTCAGAAAGTTTATAAATCTTAGAATGTGCCTGTATACTTCCATATCTTTCTCTGCCTCTATCATTCTGGAACTTTGTCTCTTACCTTACCAGGTGACAAAAAGTAGGTCTCCGTAAAACCTGTTTTTATTCCCCCCACTCAAGGAAGGAGTGAGAAGGTGTTATCAAAACCTTAGGGTACTTAGAACCCTTTCTGAGAGGGAGCTTCATTCTTAGAATGAATGGATTTCCAAACCTATGTTTCGCTGTCTAAAGGGCAGAGTCAGACTGTGATTTGCAGTTACTCTTACAAGACCAAAAGTCTTCAGCAGCTCAGGCTTTGGAGTGTCTGTTACATTAAACATAAGTTTAAATGCATGAAATCAACGTTTTTTGTTTGTTTGTTGGTTGGTTGGTTGGTTTTATCTTTAAGGATATAGTAGTCTGCCAGACTAAGTAGGATAAATGCTGTGGAGTGAGGGTCTGACTCTTAAACCTGGCATTTCCTGTTTCAATTTACGGTTTCCTCTTACTTTGCCTTACCTGATTCTCTAACACAATGAAACCTTTCTTTGAAACGTTTTTAAGGATTTTATTTTCAAGTAATCTCTATACCCAACACGGGGCTCCCACTCACAACCCCGAGATCAAGAGTAACATGCTCGCTGACTGCACCAGCCAGGCGCCCCCCTACAATGAAACATTTTTGCTAGCATGGGCCAAGATGAAATTTCTTAGTGAGTCCTTTCTTGTCTTAGCCACTCTAATATTTTTCTATGGACGTACTGATTCTTCTACTTAGAGTGCCTTTCTAATTAGCAGATGTCAGGCTCTGTCTCCACAGAAAAATAAATAAACCAAAACTTGTTAATTTTACCGGCTACATCAGTTTTGTGACTCTCCACTGCTTTACATGTTCTGTGCCTCCTGACTGTCCTGCTAACATTCCAGTCTTTCCACGGTGGAAGAGGTGTGTACTTTCATTCTGAGATTTTCTACTTTCTGAGACATGTCGATTAATACCACTTGGTTAATTGCTCCTTACAAGCATATTAGAATATCCGAGACTAGTAAGAACCAATATCTGTAAAGCTTTATAGTTTACAAAATGCCTTATATATTTTTATCTTGCTGCATACCACAGTAATCTTGAGGAATAGGTATTAAAATTGCGATCCCCATTCACTTACAAGCATGGATGAGGTATTTCTCAAAAGAACAATTCATGAGACGGTTCTGCCCTCAAAATTCTATGCTTTAGCTTGGAGCTACCATAAATGAATCTGTCATGTCAGGGGGATCTAGTGCCCCGCTCCTTGGCCTTTTGTATTCTCCCATATTTCTTTCCCCGCCAGAGACATTTCAATAAGATTTTCAACCCATACGTGCTCTCTGGGTATACTGTGCCACTCATGCAGTCCTCAGTTTCATCTCAACAACCTCAGTGAGACAGCTAAAGTAAGATCTAGAGAGAAAGAATTCAACTGAAGCTAGTGCCCCCCCTTTTTAAGTGATAAAATACATGTTACTTGTAGTACCCATTTAAAGGCATCAGGCCGAAGTTCTCATGCTTGAACCACGTGTTCATCTTCTTCACGTATAACCAGTCAGAGACAAAGGAAGGCAGGGCATTCCGGAGAAAGGATGCAAAGCGGGTAACATACACCATGTCCCAAGGGTAGCCATTGTCCCAAACCCGGCTCATGACCCAGGAGCCACTTCTGGTACTGATAACGACCTGGTGGGGAAGGCAGCATAGACTTCAATGTCACACTGTAGGAAACAAGCAGATGTGACACAATGGATATGTTTTATGGACATCTCCGTGCGTTGCCCTCGGTATCCAGGCGGAAGCATTTTTATTTTTTTTTAATATTTTTGGGAGCACCTGGGTGGCTCAATCGGTCAAGTGTCCAACTTTGGCTCAGGTCATGATCTCGTGGTTCGTGAGTTCGAGCCCCGCCTCGGGTTCTGTGCTGACAGCTCAGAGCCTGGAGCCTGCTTCGGATTTTGTGTCTCCCTCTCTCTCTGCCCCTCTCCCACTTGTGCTTTCTCTCTTTCTCAAAAATAAATAAACATTTATTTATTTTTTTTATAAATAAACATTTAAAAAAAGAAATATTTTTAAAGTATATATATATGTGTGTGTGTGTGATATATGTATATTCACACACATACACATACACAAAGAGAGAGACAGAGAGAGAGAAGGCACATAGGGTAGGGACAGAGAGAGAGAGAGAGGGAGAATCCCAAGCAGTCTCCTCACTGTCAGCACAGAGCCCAGCCCCATGAACCTTGAGGTCATGATCTGAGCTGAAACCAAGAGTCAGCTGCTTAACTGACTGAGACTCCTAGCCACCCCTGGAAGAAGCAATTTCAGAGAGTTGGGTCAGGATGAATCGCCTATGACTGAAACTAGGTAGAGATGGAACTACTCTGTCTCTCCACCCAAGAGGGCGAGTGCATAGTTGTTGAAATAATGAGAACCTGACAGCCTGGAACAAAAGAGCTGTGTATTCAGTTGTGACAGGTTTAATCTTCACAGACTCAGAGACATAAATGGTAGGCCTGGTGGGGACCAGCCAATCCAGGGCCTCAGTGGGGGCGGGTGGTTGAGGGTAGTTGCTGGGTTGGGTGGGAGAAATATAGCTAAATCTCTTCCTGAAATTAGGCTGAGGAGATGTCAAGAAGTTAATTCTGTTCTTTGTCTGAAGTTGTCTCTTCCAGTCCTTCTGTGCCCACTTCATGACCTCGTCTGGGCACTCAGACCATGGCAGCTGCCTCAGCCCTGAGAGCTACTTGTCTCTTATGTCACTTTTGTGATAACCCGAGGGAGTTTGACACCAAAAATGTCATTAGGTTTTATTCCGTTTAAGAATTTGTTTACTGAGGACCTATTTCCTTAAAAATAGGTTAGGCTCTTTAAGGTCTGTTGGTCATGGATGATTCAGCATAGAGGCCTCTGGGAAGCCTCCCTTGACTTCATCCAGGCTAAGTTAGGTTCTCTTTTCGTGGTGCGGCCACACCTAATGTCACGGAAGGCTTATTACCTCCGTTCGTGAAGGTCTGTGTACCTGTCCTCCCACCTCCACCCACTGACAGCTGCTGGAAGTCAGAAATAGTCTGACTTATTTCCGTGTTTATTGCTAGTCTGACATAGTTCTGGCATATAACATGTGCCCAGTATTTGTTGAGCACTGGCTATTAAACGGATAGAAGACGGTGGGAACAAAATCTTCCATATCTCAGACCTCCAGAATGATAAGCAAAACACCTTTTGCATGGTAAGAACTATGATAAGAACTACTGCTAAACAAATAAAGGCAGATCCTGACTAGCAACCAGTTTGCTTGGAGGTGAGCAGAACATAAAATTAAAACAAAACAATGCACTCATGTATGTCTACACACGTACCTCTGGTTCCGGTAGAACGCGCTTCCTTGCTAGCATGGGCCACGTTACCTTGCTTCACAGGGACCATGTCTCTAGTCCTCCTCGATTCAATGGGCATATGCCACAGGTGGGTCCCTTGTAGTATGACATGTGAGCACGAGCCTCAGCGCCCAAGCTGTTGATTTAATAGCACACCCGTACCCTAAGTTTGTTTCCCGAAGTGTACCTGTGTAGCCAGACGGCTGAGCTCGACAGCAATGTCAGATCCTGAGTTCCCCAGGCCGATGACAAGGACCCTCTTCCCCTTGAAGGCGTCCGGGTCTTTATAGTCCCTGCTGTGGAGATAGTGGCCTTGAAACTGGTGTAGGCCTAAGTGGAACATGAGGAGGGATTTGAGCTGATTTTCAGAAGACATGGCAAAAACTGACTTTTTCAATTTTTTTTAACTCCTGTTATCAGTCTTAATTTTGAAAAACGGTTTCCTAGTTGAAACGCATTTATCCTTTTTGACACTAACCCCCCAAATAAGTACTTACAGTGCCTTAAAAACCTATGATATGGGAACTTCTATTTTGATAATAATGATAACTAATATTTATTGAGTGCTTACTGTGGGCTAGGATCTATTTGTTTAAACAAACACTTAATCTTGATAACATCTCTGTATGGCAGATATCATTATCTTTTAAAAGATAAGGAAGTCGAGACAAAGAAGTTAAGTGACTTGTCCAAGATCATATGCTAAGGAACTAGTGGAATAAGAGGTTGAGCCCAAGTGTTCTAAGCCTAAATATATTGCCTCTTAACCTTCATGCTTTCCATCTTCTATTCTCCCTGAATCTCTACTTATTCATGTATTTATTTATAAATATTTTCTAGATTTTATTTTAAAGTAATCTCTACACCCAATGTGGGGCTTGAACCCACAACCCCGAGATCAAGAGTCACACATTCCACTGACTGGGCCAGCCAGGTGCCTCTGGGTGCCTCTTTTAATTATCTCAGCCTGTGAACATCATGCCTTGAGATCAGAACTCTAATATTTTAGAGTAGACCTGTGTTCCTATTGTAATGAAGGAGGAAGGAAGGAGAAAGTGAGGTTACCTGTGTATTATATTTATTTGATGTTTGGTGCTTTTGCATACTGATGGAGTATGCCACTATACACACACACACACACACACACACACGCGCGCGCGCGTGCGTGCGCGCGAACACACACACACACACACACACACACACACACACACTCACTGAAATTTCTAAAGTGAATTTGCAAAATGTGGATATAGATGACATTTAAAAACCCTTCCTCCCTAAGGACCTGCATCGTCAACTGATCTCTGACTTGCAGCTTCTTGATTCTTTTAGCATAAGGGTTCAGGAGAACAATGATTTCTGTATTTATCATCAGACTTAAAAATTTGGTTTTGAAATCTTTGGAACCTTAAGAATAATCATTATGGACAATCTATGGAAAGATCTAGCTCAACCCTTGGTGCTTGTGTATAAATGCCCAGACTATTATACGTTTTCCAAACTTACCAGGAAAGGAATCAGTTGGTAGATTGGGGTATACATGATGTCCCGAACAAATCATTATAGCGTCAAAAATAGTAGATTCCTGTTTCCCATCCTTTTCTGAAACAACTTCCCATTGTCCAGTGACTAAGAAGCTGGGACATTTCTTTATGCTAGAAACCAGGGTCTTAAAGAAAACCAGAAAGAAATTCCTTCTATTTACAATTCTGTAGGTTTTAGTTTTCTTGCAGTGTTTCTGCAGAGGAAGTAATTGTTATGAGCTTGCCTGATTATTGAGAAATATAGGGAGGACATTAAAACAAGGAGTCACAGTGAATCTTCAAATCTTCCAAGGAAAATCACTCACTGGGGCCTATTTACTTTTGTGACATCTAGTTAATAGATTTGGGGTAAATTACACTGAATCTTGTGAAAGAGGCCATGTCATTTGCTTCCTGCCATCCTCTACTGAAATTCATGGCCTCTTTCTCTCTGACTTCATTTCCTATCAATTCCATAAATGTGGGAATGTCTCAGGGTTCAATCCGTATTTCTCCGTGGTGACATACCCTCTCCCTTGGAAATATTAGCCACTTCCATAGTATGACTATTTATGTAAATAAGTGTGAAATCATATTAAATTAAACATAATAAAATAATCATAGATAAGTGAAATTGTACTAAATGTAATCACAATTCACAATATGGTTGATTATTTTTCTCACTACATATATGTGCTTTGGATTTCACAGTCATGAACCGAGGTTAAGACCTGTGAGCAAATATGAAGTATTATTGTTACTTCCAGAGAGCGCATCTCTGCCTTAACTGCTGTGTCTCCTCATCTAAGAAACTAAGTGGGTGAAGGATAAGGACAATGGCTGTATTATTCATTCATATTTTACTCTCCTTATAATGGCAGAACTTCTGAAGAATGGCATGTTTTCTTGAACCTCAATTCATCGGCCTTGAACCCACAGAAATCTAAATATGGACTAGACAGTCTGGGATTGTTTCTAACACGTGACAGTGTATGGGGTGGAACATATGCTATGATAGTATAGGCTTCTTCAGTATTTGCGATGATATTCTAAAAGTTCTCGGACACTAGTGGAGGACATTTTTAGGGGGGAGAAAGCATAATGCATGAATACTTTATAATCCGAACCAACATTTGATTGGTGAGCTGTCCAAACATGGAGCTCTGATTTCTGTAACGGAAGTCTGTATCCTTGCTTCCCACCCCTTTCCAACCGATAAACATACTGGTATCAACAGCACAAGGTGTAAGACCCTTACCTCAAACTGTATGTATCTTAAAAGATTCTTCTTTTGAGCAAATGTCTTTATGTATTCCTGGAGTTTGCTGTGGTGCATGTAGTTGGGGTAATCATCAGGATAAGGGAAGTCTGGAAAGCACATCATCTCTTTGGAAGAGTTGGTGAATACCGACTGGTAAATGCTGGCTCTGCCCTCTTCGGCATGGTCCTAGGAAGAGGGAGAAAGCTTAAAAAGGAGGCCAAGGATGATGTTTCCCTCAGTGAAAATTCAAGTTTTGGTCGACTGAAACCGTTTTCATGTGTATAAAAAAAAAGACATGAAAACAATTCACACTTCTCTGTGAGATGCAACAAAGAAAGCCTTTAGCATAGCACCTGGCGCAGAGCTGGGACCCTACACCTTAGTTCTCTTCCTCGAATTACCCCCATGTTACATCTGTGTTTATAGTCCCGTAGCGTTTTCTTCTTTTTTCCAGTCACAGCGCTGGTTCTGATCTCATGGTCATGTTAAAAGAACACAATTAAATGGTCCAAAGGAGGGTGCAGTGTTTAGTCTATTTGATCGGCTGTTTGATTCGAACACTTCACTTGAAGTGGAGGGTTTATTCATTTGGCATAATCAGGCCCCCTTAGATTCCTGCGTGCCACCTCGTTCACCTCCTCCCCGCCCCCCAGGATTTCTGGTTCAGTGTGTCTAGCGGGGAGCCTGAGAATCGGCATTTCCGATAGTTGCAGGCGATGCTGATGCCGCTGGTCCGGGAACTGCACTTTGAGAACTGCTGCTCTCTTGTAGATGAACTCCGTGCTGGCGGACCTCCCTAACCACCAGTTAGTGGCACTTGCTCCTCACCGAAGAGACACAGGAAACCAGGAGCCTCAGAACTTGTATCAAATCTTGCCACTTCATTATGGAGCCGCTATGTGATTGAAAACTGGCTTCTTTTTGAGAAGTAGTTGAAGGCTAAATGGAAAACAAACATTTCCTCTCTGCTGTAAGGGCAGGATAAAAAGTCACACAATGTGCTGCCTTGAAAGTACATTAAAAAGCTGGCAGCCTCCGCTTCCCCCAAACCCAAAGGAACCTTCATGAAATGTGGGAACGGGATGGAATGACATGTTCCTGCTGGATTCAGGACATCTGTCATCCTCCAGCCCCAAACTGACCTCTGGAAGATACAGACCAAAAGTGCTGGAATGGTTGAGAGGCTTGGGTCTGGGGCTGGGGTGGGGGTGGGGGTGGGGACGGGGGCTGCCTGAGGCCCCTGTTTGGCTTTAGGTTGGGACGAAAACTTCCTCTATTCACGGTTGCTGTGTTTTTCATAAATAGCCAGGCTCGGAGATGTTCACGTTCTTAAGCCTCACTTTGAAATTTCTGCGACGATCAGAAAAAGGGTGACAGCTTGTGCCTGGTGGATTTTCAGGTTTGAGTCTTTCCCGTTCACCCACAGCAGTACCTTTGGTTGGTTGTTGTGAGAAGGAGAAGTGAGCAGAAGGAGTGAGGGGAGGGAAGGCAGGCTTCAGGCAGGGGTCTGGTTAAAAAAATGTAAGACTCCGCTCTGGGAAACAGAGTGGATAAGACCTTGGATTATTTCTATCATTAATGAATTTCTGCTCTTTCGCCTCCTGACCCCAGCCGATCATAACAGAGAGAAGAGTATGTACCCGACAGCTCCTTGGAATTTCCCCTGACAGGCTGTTCTACAAACAAAGGAAAACGCTTGTGTTATATAACAACAGACAATTGCTCCAGAGAGCTCGTATTTCCAGTTTCTGCTTGTGGCGTAGTTTAAGTGGCTAGTGAGCAAGTTAAGCTCAGACTCTGCCTCTGGCTGAGAGGGCTTGCCCTAGACCCAGAGATCCGAGCAGCTGCGGTCACGTTGTCACAGCCCGTGTTGGGTTATAACTGCATCTGTGTCTCATCTTTCCCGCTAGAACATAACCAACCGGGGGGCGAGGTCAGAGGCTAACTCGAGAATGTGGTGCACGCATGTCAAGCAGTCTGGCTTGATCTTCTTTCAGACTCTGCCTGTCAATCCCACTTCTGCTTGTCTAAAGATACCCTCAAGGTCCAGCTCCAAAGTTGCCCCCTTCGTCATGCCTTTCCTTGCCTCTCTCTCACCAACCTGAAGTCATCCCTACCTCTACCAAGCTCTGATTGGCTTTACTGCCCTAATCGCATATTCGCATATATTACAGTCATTCTGAGACTTGTTTTCTCTGATTTTAAAAAGCTGGCTGCCTGCTGTACCTCTTATCTGCAGCTGTACCTAACACTGTACCCTATCCATAGTGTACTCTGAATGTATTTGTTGAATAAATGAGTGGATGAGTGGAACAAAAGTCCAGGGAGTTCTGGTTCCATTGTTTTCCCCTTTTGCAATCAAAATAATACCCACCTATTGTACACGGCTTGTTGAACAACTTGTTAATTAATCTTTTGAGGACACAAGGCCTTAATATTGGAGGATATGAAACTAAAACATGCTCACATTCAGCCTGCGAGTGTTTAAGTCTCATTTGGTTTCCGTTTTGCAGAAAAAGCACGTGGTGAAAAGTTCAGAATTATCAGGTGTCTTTCTTCCAAAATACCTTCTGCCTAACAGGACTTGCAAGATAAAAGCTTATGTAACACATTCTTCAAAAATCCCTTTCTAAACATGTATCGAACCCAGTAGGTTTTCTTGGAAAAGAAGAGAAGGGTTCACCTTTTGGCTATAAGGCGAATGGTGCAGATATAATGTCTTCATGCCAAGTATGTATCATCTACATCCAATCACAATGGCCGAGAAATTCAGGACAGAAAGATAGAAGTTTCCCCGACCTGTCTTTCACAATTAGAGTATTTTTATGTATTTACATCCCCACGGGGTCTTTGAGTATAATTCTTATAACTAGTGACCTATGGAAGAAAGATACCCACCTTGTGGATAACCTGGAGACTGATTTTGCATTTTACTCGTCTGTCATATATTGCTTCCTTAAATAAATGTTGTGATCTGGCTGCACTGGTTAACTTACAAATTCCCAGATATACCATGTTCACTGCCTCCCCATGCCTTTCATGCTGGTCCCTTCTACCGAGAAACCTCTCCCACCGGGTACTGGCACGCTGTTGGTGACCGCATGTCCATGGGGTGCCATTCACAGACTACAGTGGAAATGGCACTCTGGAGTTATGTCACATAGTGGTCCTCTACGTTCCTTGTCTGAGAACACCCTTCAAGCCTCAGCCAAGTACTCTCCCTGCAGGAAGTGTCCCTTGACCTGAGAACATTTCAGTAGCCGCCCCCCACCCCATCTCCTAAATCTCAAAGCACTTGTTCATTAAGTTGACCATCACCAAGGGCTGTCTCATTGTTGTAAAGTATTATAATCTCTTATTTGAAATTCATAGGGCCAGATATATTTTGGAATCTGTAGATTTTTGGATTTTTCTCCATAACACTTCTAGTGAGAAGTGGGACAGCACCCTATCATCAGACACAAGAAAATTTCTGCAGTGAAACACAAAGTGGGACAAATAAAGATTATAACTAGCCCAATGTCAATTCAGCTCATGTTTTCTGATCGTATAACTTCAGGAAAGGTTTTGCCATCAAATGAATTTTTGCCAGTCTTTCTATCAAAGGATTGTGGACCTGTGTTATGGCTTGTTTCACCAAATGGATTGGAAACCATTTATGTAAAGTAATTATGCATTTGTCATCCCAGTACCTAGCACAAAACTCTGCCAAAATAGATATTCAAGCAGCATTTAATTGTTGCTAATGAGATCATGGAGAACCATTTCATGATTTAGGCTAAGCTGGTCACATCTCCCTGAGCAAATGTAAATAAAGATAATTGAATCCTTAAAAAAATAACTTTTGGGGTGCCTGGGTGGCTCAGTCTGTTAAGCACCTGACTCGATTTTCGCTCAGGTCATGATTTCACAGTTCTTGTGATCGAGCCCCATATTGGGCTCTGCCCTGATGGTGTGGAAGCTGCTTGGGATTCTCTGTCCCCCTCTCTCTCTGCACCCACCCTCTCAAAAATAAATAAATAAACATCTTTTTTAAAAAATAATTCTTGATCATTTCCTAATGGAGATGATCTTATATCTCATATAATACTTTCAGGATTATAGGACCTCACAAATTAAAAAAAAAAAAAAAGACTCTTGAGATGAATACAAAGATGTCCTAAGTTAGCACTGGTATATTCTACTAGAGCAACCTGTTGTTGTAGGTTGGGCAAGCACTGAGACCAAGACGGAATTTGGCTATAAGGTGAATGGTATGGATATAACGTCTTCATGCCAAATATATATCATCTATATCCAATCACAATGGCTGAGACATTCAGGACAGAAAGGATAGAAGTTTCCCCAATGTGATTTTCAAAATTTAAACATGTTTTGTATAGTGAATATTTACTAATTATATCATTTGTCCAACCATGAGCCTGAATGGCAAAGACAAATCAGTTTTTTCTTTGGTTTTGGAGTTGGTTGGAGTATTCAATAACCACACACATAACACACACAGTCATTGTTTATCATAACTTACAGTGTCTTCCTGATAGACATGCGGTAATTATAGAATCACATCCCGTTACAGTTGGAAGGCATATTAAAGGAAACTTAATTTCCAGCCTCAACATCTGACAAATGAGCATTTGAGGTCCAGAAAGAAAAAAGCGACTTGCCGAAAATTAATCTTTCCGGAAAACCTAAGAGTTGAAACTAACTGAGAACTTCTGATCTTGGTCTACCTTTCTCCTTTTCTTTTTCTTTTCTTTTTTAATCCCCTTTATGTTCCTAGGATTTCTGAGCAATAGGGAACAGGGATAGATTCCATTCATTTACATGGGGGAGGCAGTGGTACATTTTTGTTTTTTTTGTTAGAAATTACCGACATTAGCACCCTTTACAGCCTGGAGATCTGGACTCTGTGACACAGGTAACATTGTTTTATGAGCTGGTATGAAGTAGTTTTGAGTGATTGGACATTAGCATGATGGGAGAGAGAAGATTTTACTTTCCAGATCTGGAGCTTTTGTGACCTTCCTCCCAAGTCTGAATAGAACCGATCAGATTTGGTTTGCAGAGCCACCCATCTCCCTTCTGTTGATATTCCAGGGCTTTCCCACTCACCAAGAATTTCCACAGGCCTCCAATATCATTGCTCCTCTCAAAGCAGGTGGGTTCCAGCCCCTCTTCCAGGCAGCACCGGATGGAGGCCAAGCCACTGACACCAGCTCCGACGATGGCCACTCTCTTCCCCATGATCACCAGGAGGAGGGTCTGGAGATAGCTTCTTCAGAAGAGTGTCCCTGAATACTTAGGATTTTTCGGTAGGAAGAACCAGCCAAGGTTTATGGGTCAGGATCCTCACCTTACGACAAGAAGACATAATGCACATTAACAATTTATACTCACTAATTTTTTTCCACTCTTGCTATTGTATGATACCAAATCTGGTTTCTTCTCCAGCTTATTCGAGATGCCCCAAATAGCAGAATCAGGGAATGCTGGAGCAGGAAGGACCTTAAAGTTCATCAGTCTAATGCTCTCAAGTACAAATGCAGCAATAGTCACTCCTAGAAGATTAGAAATTGTTTCTTTGACATCTTGCAGCTAACAAGCAAAGGAGTTGGAGTCAGAACTCAAGCCTTCTGCATGAAATCCACTGTTCCAAATCACCCCTACTCACTTTGAATGCTTGGCTCTACGGGGTTTAGTCTTAATGCACTGCCTTCCTTTCCTCAGCGAGCGGGCAGAGCTTTAAATGTAGAAAAAAATGGCTTTTAACATTGCCTTTTCATGGAAAAATTGAGGAAGGGGGAGGAGTTATTAGTCTTAAAGTAGAAATTCCTTTTTTTTAAAAATTTTTCATGACGTAGAACCCTGCGGTTCAGGAGGACTGAGTGTGGTGGAGATAGCAGAAGGGGGGAGAGGGGGTAGAGGAAGAAAGGGATTGCGGAAGGGCAAGAATGAGGTCCCTGGCCCAGGTTCCAAAAAATAAAATAGTAACTGATACTGTCACGGAGGCTGTAAAGTGAAGCCTCTGGAAGATTAACAGAACAATGGTGCTTTTATTTATTTTTGCTTTGGTACTTCAGAATGTATAAACAAATACTATGCACCTGGACTATTTGTTATGCCAATGGTGAAAAAAAAACCCTCATTTTTTTTTAAACTTAGGAGGGTATGATTTGAGGAGCTGAGCTAACCCTTGGAGATGATGGGTTTGTAAAAACTAGTGAACTCAAGGACAGAATTGTGAAGTCACTTGAGTCTTGTCTCCGGCTCTTTCCCACTTCCTCCTGCCTTTCCTGCTTCTATACACCTCCTTCTTCCCCTTCTTCCTTCCCACCCTTCCTTCCTTTTGTCTGAGTGCCTACTTTATGTCTCGGGGATTCAAAGGTGAAAAGATCCCGTGCTTTCCATCCAGAAGTGTATAGTCTAATGGAGAGAGAGATGATCCATCAATGTCACCGAGGAAATTTGATTCGGTGAGTGCTGGCCCTCAGGTGGGAACATCTGAGTCTGTCTGAGAGAAGAGTAAAAGAGGATTCAAGAGGAAGGGAGCCAAAAACTGAGTGTTGAAGGAAGAATAGATGCCTGCCAGGTAGTCAATGAGCAAGGAACACATGATGAGCATGGAGGAAAAAATGGGCAAATGCACAGAAAAGAGGCCTTGAGTGATCAAGTTACAATTAGTTCAGTGTTTCTGAGCAGAGGTGATGGGGATAGCAGAGGGTAGACTCAACATGCAGGACCCTGATTTTGAAGGACTTTGAAATGCCACACTCAAGGGTTTGGATACCATCCTCTAAGTTATGGTGATCCATTCAAGAATTCTGAACGAGGAAGTGACAAGGTAAGAAAAGATCAGATTCATATGGAAGCTAGCCACACAACTGGATTCATATGGACAGTGGCTAGGATCAGGGATACCGGGATGTAATTTCAATAGTCTAGAACAGAGATGCTGAGGGACTAAAATAGAGAAGTGTCAGGGGAATGGAGAATAGAGAGACATAAGAGATATATAGGACATAGATGTTCAGGAACTTGTTGGCTGATTATAGACTTGATGCCTCAAAGAAGGTCTTTGAGATTTTATATTGTGATTTGTATGCATATCACTTTTTTTATTAAAAAAATTTTTTAATGTTTATTTTTGACAGAGAGAGACAGAGTGTGAGCAGGGGAGGGGCAGAGAAAGAGTGAGACACAGAATCTGAAGCAGGCTCCAGGCTCTGAGCTGTCAGCACAGAGCCTGACATGGGGCTCGAACTCGTAAACCATGGGATCATGACCTGAGCTGAAGTCGGAGGCTTAACCAACTGAGCCACCCAGGCGCCCCTGTATCACTCTTGATTTAGTATAGAAAGCAGTGGCCATCCTGTTTCACAAAGAAAGGGACTTAGTACAGGAATTAGGTGCATGTAATAGAGGGAAGGACTGGAGGAGCAACATCCAGGGTTCTCCCTGCCAAAATCAGGGCCTTTTAAGAACACACGACTAGAGCTACCATCCAATGGGCAGGAACTGCTGTGGTTGCCACAGACACTTCCAGAGGGTGGGACGCGGAGTTTGGCTGATGTAAACATACCTGTTGGAACATGTTTATGGATCAATGTAGTCACCAAAATTCAGCCTCTGCCTCCCTTTGTCTTCCAAGCCCAGATATCTAAATCACTGGAAAAACCTAAATTGCCTTCAAGCCCTAACTACAAGGAAGTCTTAGAAATGTAGTTTTTAGCTTCCAGTCCTTGTGATGCAGGAGGGAGTCCAAGGGGGAGGGATGGTATGCCAAGAGTCCCTAGGCAGCATCTAGCACCGTGGGTTACATGGTATTAAGTGGAAGCCACTCCTGCATTCTTAGGATACCTAAACATACTCCTATTCTTCTCTGATATCAATACGGTAAACACTCAGTGCTTTACCCTTTTGGTTATATATTTTCTGATAATTCTTACAGGACTTCAGATCTCTCCACTGTACAATGAGCAAATTGAACTAGATAATTGCTAAAGTCCTTTCAACATTCCATGAATCTCTTAATTTACTGACTAGGCTTCACCAACCCTTTTCAGAAATAGAAAATGTAAGCCAACGATGACACAAATGCATGGAAATTACTTAAGAGGATTTTTCTTGTTCTATGTATCCCACTGTCAACAAGTCGATTTAATTTGTTGCTGAGACCCACTTGTTCAATGGGAGGTGTCAGCTAATAGAACTGAGAATCTAAGAGAGTCAAGAACATAGAGCATGAGAGAGAATCTTTGGGGTAGACCTCTTCGGAAAGAGCTGTTGGTGTGTTGTGTGTGCCATTTTCCCATCAAAGAAATGGAATCAAAAGACCTGGTTCTTGAGATAAGCATAAGAGGAGGGGCTCAATCCCACCATTCAGGGAGCAGTTGGGTGCTCTGTGGAATTTTTGTCTACCTGACCTTTCCTGGAAAATCTAGAGGATGGGATTTGGGCTGGCTAGCTGTGAAGGGGAGTTGTGTTTATGTTGTGTTTGGCCAGCACTCCCCGAGTTTATTGAGACAAAGCATGTGTTAGGGTTTCCTGAGGGATGGATGTGAGCCATCGAAAGAGAACTAATATGGGGTCATATTAGGTCCTGTCCACTAGGGCTATGGAAGTGTCTGCCAGAATAGGGTCCATTCTTCTGAGTCAAGAGAACTGTTGGGGAGAGGTCACCATTGTTTTGGGGTGCCAAGACATCCATACAAGTAAGAACTAGTTTTAAACATCTATCAGGCTCAGAGATCTAGAAGCCAGAATGTTATAATACCAATTAAATTAGATGTCTCCCCCACCTCCGCCTTTTTTTAGCCTCTTTTTCTCTTCTCTTCTTCTGATCCCTTCCTGGACTTTCTGAAAGAATCAGAAACCTCCCCGTCGACATCATGGGGAGGAAGAGTGGACGCACAGGTGATACAGAAGAAAGGTTTCATGCCCCACTTCCAAAACCTTAGGTCTCCCCTGGTGGCAGGCCCAGGGCGAAGTACTAGAGAGAAGATTAGAACTTTAAATAAAGTCCAAGGCTTTGATTATTACACGAGAGACTGAACCTTCCATTTTCTGAATTAAGTCAGTGGTTGTGACTTAACAAGACTGCAGAAATGTCTATTACCCAAAAATGATCAGGAGAGTCATGAGCTTGTGGGTCTTTCCCTGTAAGTTCCCACAGCTTGACAGTATCTTTAGAGAGATAAGTGGAGGTACTCCAGGTACTTAATCAGATGAGCGAGAACATCCCTGGAGTTACTTGGTAGATTAAAAAAGGCAAGATAGAGAAGCAATGGGAGAACGTTTTCCGCCATGCCCTGGAGCTGCCTCTTCAGCTTTGATCTTGGGCATGATGGAGGACCAGGAGGCAGAGACATGTTAAGGCCAGGGAGAAGGGCGGTCATTACCAGGCTCCTTCCATCTCCCCATGAGTTGGGAGTCTACCTCCTGCTTGGTCCCAGCTCTCCCTGTCCTCAAAGTGCCATGCTATTTTTTTTGCAGCCCGGAGCTCTCCAAGCTCAAACCACTGGGGCTGGCAGCACCCCGGGGTTCACACTAGGCTTTTCCAAGAGCCAGATGAAGATCAGATTGAGATTAAGGAACATTCTAGAATACTAACAAATATTTATTTATTTATTTATTTATTTATTTATTTATAAAATTTTTTTAATATTTATTTTTAAGAGAGAGAGAGAGAAAAAAAATATGAGTGGGGGAGGGGCATAGAGAGAGGGAGACACAGAATTTGAAACAGGCTCCAGGCTCTGAGCTGTCAGCACAGAGCCCGCCATGGGCTCGCAGTCGCAAACTGCCAGAGCATGACCTGAGCCGAAGTCGGACACTTAACTGACTGAGCCACCCAGGCACCCTGAATACTAACAAATGTTTAGAACATGTTTTGCATTTACTATCTCCTAACTCCCTTGCAAGATAATTAGGATCAGGATTCTCAGTTTACTAACGAAGACAATGAGCTGTTCAAAATAATGAAACCAGTAAAAATTTATGACTTTATGGTGTATGCTTTTTTCCGATATCTTATAAAATGGGAGTAATGAGAATACAAATATTGATTGAGCGCTTGCAGTGTGCCAGGCAACGTCTGAGACCTTGGAATGCCACAACAGCAGAGTACTGTCCTCTAGAAATGCGTTTAGTGTGGACTCCAGGATACGGCACGTGGGATGCTTCACACTGCGCCTGGCACTCCGGAAGTGACGTGGTGGCATTGGGGGACAGCATTCATGATAACGATTGTTGTTTGGGTCGACTGTTCACTCGCTGTGTACCAGGCATGCATTTTAGGCACATTATCTCAGTGATTTTTGTAAGGGCCTTAGGCGTCAAGTATTACTATCTCCGTTTTACAGGTGAAAAATTGAGATTCAGAGGGGTTAAGCTGCACAGGGTCACGCAGCTAACACTGGCGGAAGAAAGGTTGGGGGAAGGGAATGAACGTCCACTGAGTATTTATTAGGTGTCAGGCCCTGCAGTGGAACACGAAGATGGCAGGAAGCTACACACGTTGCTGACGATGATACAATTTTGATGATGATTAGCACAATACCAGAGGCTTACAAAAGGGTCATTCGAACTCAGAAGAGCGAGGAGTTTGTCCTGCAGGAAGGGACTAGAGAGAGATTTGCAGTTGCATCAATGTTTGAGTGAGGTCTTGAAGAATGGGAGGAAAAAAAGTGTGGTTAGAGAGAGGGGAAACACCTGTCAGCCCTGGGACCACAAGATCAAGGCACACACCTGGGAGACTGCACAGGGAGGGTGAGCCTGGTGCGGAATGCATGTGTCCCAGGGAGGGATATCTCCAGGTAGCCACACCTCTTTGCAAGGGATCTGACACTTTGCAAGGCATCTGACAGTCACGTGGCAAATCATGAAAGGGGAATTTGGCTTTTAAGAGAGAGCAATGTCTTAAACCAAGGAAATATATTTCTAACGGTGGAAGATCAACCACTAGAAAAAGGTCAGGTTGGTAGAGAGGATGGTTTTTTTCATAAGCAAGTGGCCGTGCATCCTGGTTTACTTCACACGGTCTCAGAACATCAGTTGTGCTGGCATCTTTATGAATAGAGCCCTCTCTCACTCTCAAAAGTGATCTAGTTTGATTGGAAAGCGATGCGCATTGCAGCCTCTACAAACACCACAAACTCTCTCTCTCTCTGGTGGCTACTGTCTTGGATTAGATGTGTGGCGTGAGTCTATTTTCTGGAACCCTCTTAATGTAAATGAAAGATAGTCTTCTGTAAGACTCTTACTTATTGAGCTGTTCTCCTTTATAAGAAGACAAGTCTATCGAGGAGAACCCTTTTCTTAAATAATGCGAACATCTTCCCTTGATTGTTTCCCCAAGGCTCTGACTCAGAGCAAATGCTTCCAAATGGGCTTGATTCCCAGTGCGTTTAGGGTTTCCACTCATCTAGGTGGTGATGCACTGTGAGTGGCTGTCCCCAAAACTCCAGTTTCCACCAGGCTTTCCCTTTTCTGACCCCCTAATACTTCTCTAGTCTGTTTCACAGCATTCCGAACTATTGTTTTTCATTTACTGTAAGAAGTATACTTTATTCCTTTTTTAAATGGAGGTATAATTGAAATACAATATTACAGGACTCTTAAAAACTGAGAATAAACTGAGGGTTCATGGGGGATGGGAGGGAGGGGAGTGGGTGATGGGCATTGAGGAGGGCACCCGTTGGGATGAGCACTGGGTGTTGTATGGAAACCAGTTTGACAATAAATTTCATATTAAAAAAAGGAAATACAACATTATATTGGTTTCAGGTATATGATGTGATTTAATCTTTTTATATATTGCAAAATGATCACCATAAGAAGTCTGATTGACATCTGTCACCACATATAGTTACAAGAATTTTTTCTTTTAATGAGAACTTGTAAGATTTACTCTTTCAGCCACTTTCATATATACAGTACGGTATTATTAACCAAAGTCACCATGCTGTATATTACATACTCAAAACTTATTTATTTTATTTTATTTTATTTTATTTTTATTATTTTTTTATTTTAGAGAGAGAAAGAGAACATGAGCATGGAGGGGGCAGAGGGAAAGAGAGAATCTTAAGCAGGCTTCACACTCAGAGCAGAATCCAACACAGGTTCAATCCTATGACCCTGGTATCATGACCTGAGATGAAATCAACAGTCAGACCCCCAACCACTGAGCCACCCAGTCACCCCATCTTATTTATTTTATAACTGGAAATTTGTACCTTTTGACCCCTTCACTCATTTTCCCTGCTCCTGATTCCTCATTTCTGGCAAACACCAATCTATTCTCTGTATCTATGAGTTTTTTGTTTTTTGTTTTTTTTTTTCTTTTAAGATTCCGCATATAAGTGAGATAGATCATGATATTGGTCTTTCTTTGTCCAACTTATGTCACTTAGTATAATGCCCTCAGTTTCAATCCATGTTGTCACGAATGGCAAAATTTCATTCTTTTTCATAACTGAGTAATATGCCAGTGTGTGCATGTCTCTCCCTCTCTCTCCATATATATATTTATCCATTCATTTGTCAGTGGACTTTTGGTTGTTTCCATATCTTGGCTATTGTAGATGCTGCTGTAACGAACACGGGGGTTCATGTATCTTTTGGAATTACTGTTTTCATTTTCTTTGGGGAAATACCCAGAAATGCATTGCTAGATCATATAGTAGTTCTATTTTTCATTTTTTGAGGAACGTCCCTACCATTATCCATAGTGGCCAACAGTGCACAGGGGCTCCCTTTTCTCTACAGTCTTGCCAATACTTTTTGATAAACCATTCTGACAGGTGTGATATCATATCTTACTGTGGTTTTGGTTTGCATTTCCTTGATGGTGGATGACGTGGAACATCTTTTCAGTAGCTGTTGATCATCTGTTAGTTTTCTTTCTGTTCTTTGTGCACTGTTTCAACCATTAGGTGGTGAGCTTTTTTATCTCAAAGACCGTGACTGACTCGTCTTCTCATCGCTCTTCCTAGGGCACTGCTAAGCACATAGTAGGGGTTCAGTAAGTGTGTTTTTATCAACTGGCTAATTAACAAAATGTGCTTTGGAAGTAAACCCCTATCTCTTCATAGGGGTTGGAAGGAATTTAAGAGGGTTGTAAAATCTGTCCTTTGTTTCACAGTGACTATATCATGACAAGATGGGGCAGCACAATTACCTGGTCAGGCTCTTGGATTTTGTATTGACTTCAGTTCTCTATTTCTCAAATTCCGTAAGTGGTTTATGGTTTGAATAGCAAGCTGGCAGGAGCGGTTTACACAGTATGCCTGTTATTTGGCTTCTCTGGGCAACAGATTAGGATTTTGGAGGGGACGAGAGAATTTGGAGAGTGTTGGAAGCCTGGTGCTTGTCGCAAAAGCTGATTGTTGCAGAATGTGAGAGGAGTTGGGGAGATTTAAAAAAAATTTTTTTAATGTCTTATTTATTTTTGAGAGAGACAGAGACAGAGCGTGAGTCGGGGAGGGGCAGAGAGAAAGGGAGACCTAAAATTCAAAGCAGGCTCCAGGCTCCAAGCTGTCAGCATAGAGCGGATGCGGGGCTTGCACCCACGAACCGTGAGATGGAGACCTGAGCCGAAGTCGGCCTCTTAACTGGCTGAGCCACCCAGGTGCCCCTGGGGAGATTTTCTAGATCACGTTACAACCTGTAATTTTCATTATCGTATTTTGCTGGATTTAAGGGAGTTTGGGGGTATCTACAAATGTATCCGGAGGCCTTGATTTATTATAATTTCTAGATCCCTGGCTTTATCCGATCACGTCTGCAGGCCTGTTCTTACCACAGAGATACTCCTATGCACCCTTGTCTGGGCCCAGGCCTAGCTGGTTCTGTCTTATCCTAGGAATCGAAGGAGGGAGACGGGGGGAAAAGATTTGGCCTTCCCTTTCCTGAAGTCTCCTTCAATAACAAGATATTACAGCACGTCATCTTGCGGTGACCCCTCACGTTGGCCAGGAGGATGCTCTGGGCCACGTGAGGAAGGCCAAAGGGCCAGAAGGGCAGGCTCCGCCTTCCTTTCTCCAGTGACTGCTTCCTCTTCCTGACACCACCCTGCCCTGTCAAATGAACTTTAGCTCAACCCCGTTCTAGCTGTGGCGATCTTTTGCTTGTAGCAGTAAGTGTCTTTCTCTTTCTCTTTCTTAGGGATCCTTCTTCTAAAGCTGGAGCTTCAAAGGGTGTCGGGAACTTGATCTTCCTAATCCACCGTGATGTCAAGCCCCTCTTTAGGGGTTGACGGTCGTGCCCCGCTGGCATTCACGCGGCCTTGCTTTTTACCACTGTCATCACTGCCCTGCACATACGCTGCCCGTCAGCCTGTCTGGCACCCTAATGCCCACCAGGCACACTACATTCCTTCTCCTTTTTCTGCCTGCCACAGGCCTCTGATACTGGGAGCGGGGGCTCTTCCACTTTCATTTTGTCTGTACAAATCCTATAGATGGGGCCAAGACCCTGAACCGACTTCACTCTCCCCAGGAAGGCTTCCTAGCACCTGCACACTTTGCTGCTGAGTTCCAGAGGTCAATCACTGTGTCCCACGCTGCTTCCCACCGCAGACTTCCCCGGATTGTTTGCTAATTGTCTCATGAATGTTAATTACCTCTGTAGACAGATTTCATATTTCCTATCAGAGACTGTCATGTATACTTTAAAATTTTATCTTCCTCGGGGCGCCTGGGTGGCTCAGTCGGTTAAGCGTCCGACTTCGGCTCAGGTCATGATCTCACGGTCCGTGGGTTCAAGCCCCGCGTCGGGCTCTGTGCTGACAGCTCAGAGCCTGGAGCCTGTTTCAGATTCTGTGTCTCCCTCTTTCTCTGACCCTCCCCTGTTCATGCTCTCTCTCTCTCTGTCTCAAAAATAAATAAATGTTAAAAAAATTTGAAAAAAAAATTTTATCTTCCTCAACACCTAGTGGAGAGCTGGGTATCCAGTAGGAGCTCCATAAGTAAATGTTGATTTCACCTGATGACCCCGGTCTAAGTTTTCTTATTAGTGACACAGAACAGTGATTAACTTCGTCTGCCGGGGTATTTTCTGGCACCGCAGGATTTGGAACAGACTTCATCTCTTTCCACAGGAATGCTTGGAGCCATTCTTCCTTTGGTTTGAATAAAATATGCTATATTTATCTTTCGAAGCAAGTCTGTGCCACATAAGTTGGTTTTTTGGTCATTAGAATTGGTTGCAAAACACATTCTCTACATTCATTGTGTTATGTGAAACTAGCTTTGGGTTTTGGATCCAGTTAAAGCCGTGAGATTTTGGCATACGTCTCCTTTCTGACATGGTCAGGGGAGCAGTGGGGAAGGTGGTGATTTAGATGCTGAGAAGTTTCCTGAGTTTTGAGATTAGGTGAGTCACTCCACAAAGGTGGCTTACTGCTTAACCAAGGCGTTCCCAGATTCAGAAACCCCCGGTGTCAGGCAAGCCTGGTTTCCCCAGCCTGCTATTCAATTCAGTTAAATTCACTCATTAACTCAGTCATTCATTAAAATATATGTGCCAGGGTGCCTGTGTGGCTCAGTGGGTTAAGCATCCGCCTCTTGATTTTGGCTCAGGTCACAATCCCAGGGTCGTGGGATCAAACCTTGCATGGGGCTCTGCACTGCCAGCACAGAGCCAGCTTGGGACCCTCTCTTTCTCTGGCTCTTAAAATAAATAAATAAGCTTAAAATATATATATGCCTACTATGTGCGAGGTCCAGGGGTAGGCACTGGGGATCCAGTAGTGAATAAATTTGACAATGATTTCTCTATTGAGAAATCGCAGGAGATATGGATACATGAGGCACTGCTCCAGCATTCATGGATCCTCTCCCCTCTGTGTGTGTGTGTGTGTGTGTGTGTGTGTGTGTGTGTGTGTAGGAGGATGATAGTGGGGAGGGAGAGACTGAGATGAGTACAGGCATCACCCTAGCAGGTTGTCAAGGTTGGTAACTATCAACACTGCGTGTTGTCAAGGTTGTCAAGGTTGGTAACTATCAACACTATATGTTTCCTGGGTCACTTTGGTCTAAAGTTAGAGGACTGGACCAGATCACTTTTTAAGCCCTTCATTCTTGATTTCCAGTCTTCCTTTCATTCTTTTAAAAAAAATTTTAATGTTTATTTTTGAGAGAGAGAGAGAGTGTGCAAGTGAGGCAGGGGCAGAGAGAAGGGGACAGAGGATCCGAAGCAGGCTGAGCCTGATGTGGGGCTTGAACTCGTGAACGGTGAGATCATGACCTGAGCTGAAGTTGGACGCTCAAACAACTGAGCCGCTCACGTGCCCCTTTTATTCTTTATTAATTATTGTTATTTTTTAAGTAGGCTCCACACCCAGTGTGGGGCTTGAACTCATGACCCTGAGATCAAGAGTTGGATGAGCCCCCCAGGCACCCCACTGAGCCACCCAGACTCTACCGACTGAGCCACCCAGGCACCCCACTATATTTATATTTAAAATAACATTAAATATAATATGTAATTACAACTATTGTACATATAGTAACATTAACTATAATAAAATATTTAACTCTTTGTTATATTCTTTATTTTCTATTATGCTACGACATTTAAAAAATTAATATGCATATTTGTTTATTGATTGTTTTCACCCAGTAGAAGGTAACTTTTTAAGAGTAGGGACAATGTCTATTTAATTCACTGTTAGACCCCCAGAGCCCGGGATAGACTCTAGCATGTGATAAACATTGAATAACTGTTGATGGAAAGTATGAATTCTATTTGTTCTTAACTATTATCATTTTTACTGAACCTTTTGGACTGGAGAACCCGATTTTGGAGCTGGAAGCATTGGCATTGAAATGCTTTTTGCAGCACAGCAGCAGTCTGGGAAAGAAGCCGATTACGTTGCCCCCAGTATTATCTGTTTATTGTTCTCCAGGAAGAAGACTGAGAAGAGGTCAGGGGAATAGCGTGAAACACCGGACAGGAGTAGTGTTATCTGAGAGCAGGCAAGGGACGCAGTGGCATTTAGATAGGGGTTTGCCACTATCTTGCTGGAAACTTTTCAAGAAGTTATAATTTTCTTATTTGAAAGCTCCGGGTCTTACATTGATAGTTTAGAGTCCCTCCTTAATTTACATACATTTGGGAAAGGAGGATTAATAATGAGCAGTTATGCTCTCACACAGAGGCACCTGTTCACCTCCACACAGAGAATTTTCAGTCTGTTAAATTTGCTGCCAGTCTTTGAGCTAATACGCCCAGGGTGGAAAGTGCACGCTGGCCAGCTGTGGGTTATGAGTCTCGCTTCGGTAATATTACCATCGGATAGAAACTCTTCATTCTTGTGTCATGACTCAGATCATGATCTCATGGTTTGTGGGTTCGAGTCCTGTGTCAGGTTCTGTACTGACAGCTTTGAGCCTGGAGCCTGCTTCAGATTCTGTGTCTCCTCCTCTGTTTCTGCCCCTCCCCCTCTTGTATCTCTCTCTCTCTCTCTCTCTCTCTCTCTCTCTCTCTCTCTCTCTCAAAAAAGAAAAAAAAAAAAAGAATGTGACTGTCGCTACCAGTGAGAAACTCACTGCCTTGTCATCATTGTTGCTAAGACCAAACACTCAACTTGTCCTCCTCTTGGATATCAACTATGAGTTGGTCTAAGTTGGACACGGGAATTTTTACTGCTGGCCCCCTTTCTGGGGTCTTAGTCCCGGAATGAACAGATTGGTTGCATAAGCCTGTGGCCTGCGTGGTTTGGGGCTTTGTTCCCTTCACACCAGCCCGTAGCCGATGTCCTAGCTTCCCATGTATCAAAAGCTAGAGTACCAATAATCTCAAAGAGATATTGAAATATGATCCCCCTAGGAGAGGTTACATTTTCAGCTGTTTTCAGTAATCCTTATTAAGCGTGAATTATAATCTCAATCCATTTATTGAGATTAATGGGACAACAGAAGAAATATGAAGGCAGTGGATATTCGTGTGACATGGAAAATACTCTAAGGAGCACAAAAGCAGAAAGGGAAAGCCAGGAACTTCCAAGTAAAACCTCATTACCGCCATAGTTTTTTTTCCAGTGTCAGGGAGTGCCATGGGCTTTCTATATACCTGTGTCATGAACTCAACACAGACAGAATTGAAAACTCTATTTGTCAGACATCCACCCTGTTACATAACACACAGGAGGCTATATATTTCCATGTGGTAACATTATATTATTACAGCTTAATCCTTTTGGTAATCAGAAGTGAGCAATTACCCCGACCAATCTATGTCTACAACTTAACAAGCTCTTTATTTTCAGGGCCTCAATCATACTTAAACTGATAACCAAGTCTGTGAGAAGCAGTTGTGAATACAGTAGGAAATACGGTAGGAAAAGGTTGGAGCAGTGTAGGTACCCTCTAAGGATTAGAAAGCATAGTCAGAATTTCCTTTGGTAAATAGCGTTATCCTAACCTGAGAGAACTGTCAACACAGAGATGTTTTTCTAGATTATACGTGCTTCCCTTCTATGCTTTGCCATAAGAATTAGCCAGGGAATTGGAAGATCTCTGGAAATACCACTACTTCTTTGTGTATATATTTCCTTGTCTGTAATCTGGGCGGGGAGAATGTTCTGACCGGTTTACATGCTGTTCTTTTTTTTTTTTTTTTTTTTTTCAACGTTTATTTATTTTTGGGACAGAGAGAGACAGAACATGAATGGGGGAGGGGCAGAGAGAGAGGGAGACACAGAATGGGAAACAGGCTCCAGGCTCTGAGCCATCAGCCCAGAGCCTGACGCGGGGCTCGAACTCACGGACCGCGAGATCGTGACCTGGCTGAAGTCGGACGCTTAACCGACTGCGCCACCCAGGCGCCCCTTTTTTTTGTTTTTTAAGATCAGAGATTTATTATCTCTGTTGACAAGTGCAATTACAAAGCAAGCCTCAAAATCAGTGTCGCCATGCCATCAGTGGAGAGCTAGAGCTGAATGGAAACTGCAGATCTGAGTTTACATCATGATCCCAAACACTTGCTATGAAACCTTCGAAAAATTGCTTAATCTCTTTTCGGCAATTTTCCCATCTTTCAAGTGGGGATAATAATACTTGACTTGGAGAGTCGTTAGGAAGATTCAATGAGAAAATGGAAGTGCCCGTCATAGTGTTTGATACACAATAGGTATTCTATAAATATTAATTTCTTCACTCCGTTTCCTCTGTTCCCAGGAAAGACTACAGTCTTAAAATCTGACATAGTTAGGGATGTTAAGTCTCTTATAAAAGAAATGATAGGGACACACATTTTATTAATTGCACTATGAGTTATTTCTTTTGACTTTAAAAACTTAGAATGAATTCATCACGTTGTATAAAGCACAGAAATATCTCCAGTTGGAAGCTGTTAATCCATTCATATCAATTCAGATTAATTAACAAGTCATATAGTTTTTAAAATGAGGAATGTGATCAGATTATGGTATCAACATATTTTTTTTTATTTACATCCAAATTAGTTAGCATATAGTGCAACAATGATTTCAGGAGTAGATTCCTTAATGTACCTGACCCATTTAGCTCATCCCCCCTCCTACAACCCTTCCAGTAACCCTCAGTTTGTCCTCCATATTTATGAGTCTCTTTTGTTTTGTCCCCTTCCCTGTTTTTATATTATTTTTGTTTCCCTTCCCTTATGTTCATCTGTTTTGTCTCTTAAAGTCCTCATATGAGAGAAGTCATATGATTTTTGTCTTTCTCTGACTGACTAGTTTCACTTAGCATAATCCTCTCCAGTTCCATCCACGTGGTTGCAAATGGCAAGATTTCATTCTTTTTGATTGCCGAGTAATACTCCATTGTGTGTGTGTGTGTGTGTGTGTGTGTGTGTGTGTGTGTGTGTGTGTATTATACAATATTCTTTATCCATTCATCCACCGATGGACATTTGGGCTCTTTCCATACTTTGGCTATTGTTGATAGTGCTGCTATAAACATGGGGGTGCATGTGTCCCTTCGAAACAGCATACCTGTATCCCTTGGATAAATACCTAGTAGTGCAATTGCTGGGTCGTAGGGTAGTTCTATTTCTAGTTTTTTGAGGAACCTCCATACTGTTTTCCAGAGTGGCCGCACCAGTTTGCATTCCTGCCAGCAATGCAAAAGAGATCCTCTTTCTCCGCATCCTCACCAACATCTGTTGTTGCCTGAGTTGTTAATGTTAGCCATTCTGACAGGTGTAAGGTGGCAGCTCATTGTGGTTTTGATTTCTATTTCCCTGATGATGAATGAAGTTGAGCATCTTTTCATGTGTCAGTTGGCCATCTGGATGTCTTTTTTGGAGAAGTGTCTATTCATGTCTTTTGCCCATTTCTTCACTGGATTATTTGTTTTTTGGGTGTTGAGTTTGATAAGTTCTTTATAGATTTTGGATACTAACCCTTTATCTGATATGTCATTTGTAAATATCTTCTCCCATTCTGTCGATTGCTTTTTAGTTTTGCTGATTGTTTCTTTCGCTGTGCAAAAGCTTTTTATTTTGATGAGGTCCCAGTAGTTCATTTTTGCTATTGTTTCCCTTGCCTCTGGAGACATGTTGAGTGAGAAGTTGCTGCTGGTGAGGTGAAAGAGACTTTTGCCTGCTTTCTCCTCCAGGATTTTGATGGCTTCCTGTCTTAGGTTTAGATCTTTCATCCATTTTGAGTTTATTTTTGTGATTGGTGTAAGAAAGTGGTCTAATTTCATTCTTCTGCATGTTGCTGTCCAGTTTTCCCAACACCACTTGCCGAAGAGACTGTCTTTATTCCATTGGATATTCTTTCCTGCTTTGTCCAAAATTAGTTGGCTATACGTTTGTGGGTCCATTTCTGGGTTCTCTATTCTGTTCCATTGATCTGAGTGTTTTTGTGCCAGTACCATACTGTCTTGATGATTACAACTTTGTAGTATAGCTTGAAGTCCGGGATTGTGATGCCTCCTGCTTTGGTTTTCTTTTTCAAGATTGCTTTGGCTATTTGGGGTCTTTTATGGTTCCCTAAAAATTTTAGGATTATTTGTTCTAGCGCTGTGAAGAATGCTGGTGCTATTTTGATAGGGATTGCATTGAATATGTAGATTGCTTTGGGTAGTATTGACATTTTAACAATATTTGTTCTTCCTATCCAGGAGCATGCAATCTTTTTCCATTTTTTGGTGTCTTCTTCAATGTCTTTCATAAGCTTTCTATAATTTTCAGTGTACAGATTTTCGACCTCTTTGGTTAGATTTATTACTAGGTATTTTATGGTTTTTGATGCAACTGTAAATGGGATAGATTCCTTGATTTCTCTTTTTGTCACTTCATTGTTGGTGTATAGAAATGCAACCCATTTCTGTGGGTTGATTTTATAACCTGCAACTTTGCTGAATTCATGAATCAATTCTAGCAGTTTTTTGGTGGAATCTTTTGGGTTTTCCATATAGAATGTCATGTCATCTGCAAAGAGTGAAAGTTTGATCTCCTCCTGGCTGATTTGGATGCCTTTTATTTCTTTGTGTTGTCTGATTGCAGAGGCTAAGACTTCTAATACTACGTTGAATAACAGTGGCGAGGTTGGACATCCCTGTCTTGTTTCTGACCTTAGGGGGAAAGCTCTCAGTTTTTCCCCATTGAGGATGATATTAGCATTGGGTCATTCATATATGGCTTTTGTGATCTCGAGGTATGATCCTTCCATCCCTACTTTCTGGAGGGTTTTTATCAAGAAAGGATGTTGTATTTTGCCAAATGGTTTCTCTGTGTCTATTGAGAGGATCATATGGTTATTGTCCTTTCTTTTATTGATGTGATGAATCACGTTAATTGTTTTCCAGATATTGAACCAGCTCTGCATCCCAGGAATAAATTCCACTTGGTCGTGGTGAATAATTTTTTTAATGTATTGTTGGATCTGGTTGGCTAATATTTTGTTGAGGATTTTTGCATCCATGTTCATCAGGGAAATTGGTCTATAATTCTCCTTTTTAGTGTGGTCTCTGTCTGGTTTTAGAATCAAGGTAATGCTGGCTTCAGGGAAAGAGTTTGGAAGTTTTCCTTCCATTTCTATTTTTTGGAACAGCTTCAAGAAAATAGGTGTTAACTCTTCCTTAAGTGTTTGGTAGAATTCCCCTGGAAACCCATCTGGCCCTGGACTCTTGTTTTTTGGGAGATTTTAATTACTAATTTGATTGTCTTACTGGTTATGGGTCTGTTCAAATTTTCTATTTCTTCCCATTTCAGTTTTGGTAGTGTATATGTCTCTAGGAATTTTTCCATTTTTCCAGATTGCCCATTTTATTGTCATATAATTGCTCATAATATCCTCCTGTGATTGTTTTTATTTCTGCTGTGTTGGTTGTGATCTCTCCTCTTTCATTCTCGATTTTATTTATTTGAGTCCTTCCTTTTTCTTTTTGATCAAACTGGCTAGTGGTTTATCAATTTTGTAAATCCTTTCAAAGAACCAGCTTCTGGTTTCATTGATCTGTTCTACTTTTTTTTGGTTTCAATAGCATTAATTTCTGCTCTAATCTTTATTATTTCCTGTCTCCTGCTGGTTTTGGGTTTTATTTGCTGTTGTTTTTCTAGCTCAAGGCATAAGGTTAGGTTGTGTATATGAGATCTTCCTTCTTTAGGAAGGCCTGGATTGTTATATACTTTCCTCTTATGAACTCCTTTGCTGCATCCCAGAAGTTTTGGGTTGTGGTGTAATCATTTTCATTGGTTTCCATATACTTTTTAATTTCCTCTTTAACTGCTTGGTTAGCCCATTCATTCTTTAGTAGGATGTTCTTAGTCTCCAAGTATTTGTTACCTTTCCAATTTTTTTCTTGTGGTTGCTTGTGAGTTTCATAGCGTTGTGGTCTGAAAATATGCATGGTATGATCTCGATCTTTTTGTACTTGCTGAAGGCTGATTTGTGTCCCAGTATTCTGAAGACTGTTCCATGTGCACTGGAGAAGAATGTATATTCCACTGCTTTAGGATGAAATGTTCTGAATATATCTGTTAAGTCCATCTGGTCCAGTGTGTCATTCAAAGCCATTGTTTCCTTGTTGATTTTTTGATTAGATAATCTGTCCATTGCTGTGAGTGGGGTGTTGAAGTCTCCTACTATTATGGTATTACTATCAATGAGTTTCTCTATGTTTGTGATTAATTGATTTATATATTTGGGTGCTCTCACATTTGGTGCATAAATGTTTACAGTTGTTAGGTCTTCTTGGTGGATAGACTCCTTGATTATGATATCGTCTGCATCTCTTGATATAGTCTTTATTTTAAAGTCTAGGTTGGCTGATATTAGTATGGCTACTCCGGCTTTCTTTTGTTGACCATTAGCATGATAGATGGTTCTCCATCCCCTTATTTTCAATCTGAAGGTGTCTTTAAGTCTAAAGTGGGTGTCTTGTAAACAGCATATAGATGGATCTTGTTTTCTTATCCATTCTGTTACCCTATGTCTTTTTATTGGAGCATTGAGTCCATTGATGTTTAGAGTGAGCACTGAAAGATATGAGTTTATTGCCATTATGATCCTTGTAGAGTTGGAGTTTCTGGTGGTGTTCTCTGGTCCTTTCTAATCTTTGTTGCTTTTTGTATGTATGTATGTATGTATGTATGTATGTATGTATGTAAGTATTATGTATGTATGTATTTATTTTTTCCTCTTTTCTCCCCTCAGAGAGTCCCCCTTAAAATTTCTTGCAGGGCTGGTTTAGTGGTCACAGACTCCTTTAATTTTTGTTTGTCTGGGAAACTTTTTATCTCTCCTTCTATTTTGAATGACAGCCTGCTGGATAAGGAGTTCTTGGCTGCATATTTTTCTGATTCAGCACACTGAATATATCCTGCCACTCCTTTCTGGCCTGCCAAGTTTCTGTGGATAGGTCTGCTGCAAACCTGATCTGTCTTCCCTGGTAGGTTAAGGATTTTTTTCCCTTGCTGCTTTCATGATTCTCTCCTTGCCTGAGTATTTTGTGAATTTGACTATGAGATGCCTTGTTGATGGTCGGTTTTTGTTGAATCTAATGGGGGTCCTCTGTACTTCCTGGATTTTGATGTCTGTGTCTTTCCCCAGGTTAGGAAAGTTTTCTGCTATGATTTGCTCACATAACCCTTCTACCCCTATTTCTCTCTCTTCCTCTTCCGGGACCCCTATGATTCTGATGTTCCTTTTTAATGAGTCACTGATTCTTAAATTCTCTCTAATTCTTAAATCGTACTCTTTTGCCTTAATCTCCCTCTTTTTTTTTTCTTCATTATCCTCCATAAGTTTGTCCTTTATATCACTGATTTTGTGTTGTGCCTCATCCATCCTTGCTGCTGTGGCATCCATCCGTGATTGCAGGTCAGTTATAGCATTTTTTATTTCATTCTGAGTAGTTTTTACTTCTTTTTTCTCTGAAGAAGGGTATTCTAATCTATTTTCAACTCCAGCTAATATTCTTAATCTCGTGATGCTAAATTCTGGTTCAGACATCTTCTTTGTGTCTGTGTTGTTTAAGTCCCTGGCTTTCATTTCTTCTGGCTCTTTCTTTTGGGATGAAGTCCTTCATTTCCTCATTTTGAAGGGAGAAAAGGATTTAATGAGGTAGAAAAATGAGAATTAAAAAAATTAAAATTAAAAAATTAAAATTAAGAAATTAAAAACACACACACACAAAATTGAATAAATGATGCTAGATCCTAGATGTGTTTTGGTCTGGATGTTGAAAGTGGTTTGATAGATTAGAGAAAAAAAAAGGGGGGCGGCAAGGAAATCATTTGAGAATTTGAGAAAATGAATACACTGAAGTAGACTGAAATGAAATGATGGGAGTAAAATAGAATTTAAAAAAAATTACACAAAAGTAAAGAATATAGTAGAAAAAAATTAAAGAAAAATACTTTTAATAGAAATTGAAAATAAAAATGACGTTTCTCTTTCTGTATTCAAGAAAAAGAAAAGAAATGAAAAAAAAGAAAAAAAAAGGAAATCATTTGAAAGTTTGAAAAAATTAATACACTGAAGTAGACTAAAATAAAATGATGGAAGTGAAATAGAATTTGAAAAAATTACACAAAAGTAAAAATATATTTAAAAACATTAAAGAGGGGCGCCTGGGTGGCGCAATTGGTTAAGCGTCTGACTTCAGCCAGGTCACGATCTCGCGGCCCGTGATTTCGAGCCCCGCGTCAGGCTCTGGGCTGATGGCTCAGAGCCTGGAGCCTGTTTCCGATTCTGTGTCTCCCTCTCTCTCTGCCTCTCCCCCGTTCATTCTCTGTCTCTCTCTGCCCCAAAAATAAATAAATGTTGAAAAAAAAATTTTAAAAAAAAATAAAAACATTAAAGAAAAATATTTTCATAAAAATTGAAAATAAAAATGAATTTTTTCCCTTTCCATATTCAAGAAAAAGAAAAGTGAAAAAGAGGGGAAAAAAAGAAAGAAAATTGAATAGATGGACCTGCTAAGAGATTGAAATAGGACTGAAATTACTTCATTTTCCCCTAGAAGTCAGACTATGAAGTGTTTTATAGTCCATAAACTAACCAGGTGGTGAGACTTGTGTTCTTGAAGAGAGAGGTTGGCCCAGTTGGGCAGAGCTCAGTGTAATGGTTCCATTCTCCACTAGATGGCACTGCTTAGCCTACTGGGATGCATTTTAGTAGCACTTGTAGGTGCGTATGCGCATGCATGGGAGCAGTGAAAATGGCGTCACCCAGCTACCCAGTCTCTAGTATCGAAACTCTGTTCTTCCCATTCAGGAGTTGCGCACTGTCCTGTGTCTTCAGGTTTTGTCCATTGCCTGCTTTTTCACTATCCCTGACCAAGCTCCAGGCAGTACTTCTCTCCTGAGTTTTGTCTCAGATGCGGCTGTTTTCCCTCGCCCCTTACTTCTGAAGGACTGCGGCTTTGACCTGTTCCGCCCCTCTGTGGGAAGTGTCTCACCGAGCAATGGCCAAATGCCCGCTGCACCCAGGAACGCTTGCTGGACTCTGCTGCTGCCGGTGCCCTGAGACTGTGGCCAGGTGCCAGCCCACCCCAGAAAAAGTTCGCAAGATAGTGTAGCAGCAGCATTTCAGGGATTATGGAAAATCAGTGCACATCTGGCACCAGGCTTCACCCTTAACAACCTTGTTCCAGCACCAGCGAATGTGGCCATTCTGTAGGGTCTGCTGGGACCAGGTGGTCTCAACAGTGTCTAGCAAATGTCCTTCTAGGAGTGGAACCGCTTTTCCCTGTGTGGCCCAAGAGCCTCCCAGATCCCACTCTTCTTCTGGGGATTTGCCCTTCCCACCAGAGCACTGCCAGGTATCGAGCTGCAGAGTTGCAGACTCTGCACTCTCCTTGTTTACAGTCTTAATGGAATTTAAACCCTCTCCTTTGTTCTTTCTCCCTTTTTAGTTTAGTCCCTGTGGTTGTTTCCAATTTTCCACTTTCTCTCCAGCTGCTTTTGGGGTGGGGTGCTTTTCCCATGTTCTCCCCCAAATCTCTGTTCTCTCTGCCCACAAAAGTGGCTCCTTGCCCTTCACGGCTTCTCTCTCCCCAAGCTCACCTCTCTGTACTGTGTATCTGCTGAGTTCTGTGGTTCAGGTTGTGCAGACTGTTGTGTTAATATTCAAATCAGTTTTCTAGGTGTGCAGGATGGTTTAGTGTTGGTCTGGCTGTATTTCATGGATGTGAGACACACAAAAAACTTCCATGCTGTTCCGCCATCTTGACTCCCCTCCGTGGTTTTGATTTGTATTTCCCTGATGATGAGTAATGTTGAGCATTTTTTCATGTGTCGGGTTGGCTATCTGGATGTCTTCTTTGGAGAAGTGTTTATTCATGTCTTTTGCCCATTTCTTCACTGGATTATTTATTTTTTGAGTGTTGAGTTTGATAAGTTCTTTATAGATTTTAGAAACTAGCCCTTTATCTGATACTAACCCTTTATCTGATCATTTGCAAATATCTTCTTCCATTCCATCAATTGCCTTTAGTTTTGCTGATTGTTTCCTTCACTGTGCAAAAGTTTTTATTTTGATGAGGTCCAAATAGTTCATTTTTGCTTTTGTTTCCCTTGCCTCCAGAGACGCGTTGAGTAAGAAGTTGCGCGGCCAAGATCAGAGAGGTTTTTGCCTGCTTTCTTCTCGAGGATTTTGATGGCTTCCTGTCTTACATTTAGGTCTTTCATTCATTTTGAGTTTATTTTTGCGTATGGTGTAAGAAAGTGGTCCAGGTTCGTTTTTCTGCATGTCGCTGTCCAGTTTTCCCAGCACCACTTGCCGAAGAGACTGTCTTTATTCCATTGGATATTCTTTCCTGCTTTGTCCAAGATTAGTTGGCCATATGTTTGTGGGTCCATTTCTGGGTTCTCTATTCTGTTCCATTGATCTGAGTGTCTGTTTTTGTGCCAGTACCATTCTCTCTTGATGATTACAGTTTGTAATACAGCTTGAAGTCTATATGCTGTTCTTGACAAAAGGATGATAAGGTCAAGAAGAAGGTGCTTGGAGAGCAGTGTGTGGCCTTCAAGAACATGTTATCTTCGGGGTGCCTGGGTGGCACAGTCGGTTAAGCGTCCGACTTCAGCCAGGTCACGATCTCGCGGCCCGTGAGTTCGAGCCCCGCGTCAGGCTCTGGGCTGATGGCTCAGAGCCTGGAGCCTGTTTCTGATTCTGTGTCTCCCTCTCTCTGCCCCTCCCCCGTTCATGCTCTGTCTCTCTCTGTCCCAAAAATAAATAAACGTTGAAAAAAAAAATTAAAAAAAAAAAAAAGAACATATTATCTTCTAGAGATGGTGATAATAGCGAAGCAGGTTAACCATGTACTTCTGGACTTCATGTGGCAAGTCAATTTGCCACATGACTTAGTAGCATGTGTTTCTCTTCATTAGTTGACTTTTAATCCCCAAGGATTTTGAAATTTCAAAATGAGTAATATCTTTGACTGGAATAACTGTAACAAAAAGCATTGTTTTCAAGAATATAACTACTTATGTCTTTTAAGTATTCCCATTAGTTTTAATTTATTAAAAAATTTTGTTTTAGTTTTAATTATTTATCTTGAGAGAGAGAGAGTGAGTAGGGTAGGGGCAGAGAGAGAGGATGAGAGAGAATCCCAAGCAGGCCCCATGTTGTCAGCACAGAGCCTGATGCAGGGCTCAAACTCATGAACTATGAGATCATGACCTGAGCTGAAATCGAGTCAGACACTTAACCAACTGAGCCACTCAGATACCCCCCCCCCAATTACTCTTATAAATATGAATGTATTAAGTACAGTGCAAATTTGACTTTAATATGGTCTTTCACCTGGCATATTTTAAGTCTTTTTTTCAAGAATAGTAGATTGGGAGCACCTGGATGGCTCAGTTGGTTAAATGCCCAACACTTGGTTTCAGCTCAGGTCATGATCTCACAGTTCATGGGTTTGAACCCCACATTGGGCTCTGTGCTGAGAGCACAAAGCCTGCTTGGCATTCTCTGTCTTACTCTTTCTCCCCCTCCCCCACTCATGCTTTATTTCTCTCAAGAATAAATAAACAAACAAAAAAAAGAATAGTAGATTGGATATTAGAAGAAGGTGCTTCAAAAGACATAAGATTTATTGATTTAATATTAATTATTGACATAAGTTGTTATGATAGGTTGGTTTTGATACTAGTCTTGATACAAGGCAACCATAATGCTTAGGAGCAATAAAAGTAAATTTATATTGTTTACTCAGACTCCAATGGATGTATCATTTTATATAATGAATATTTCACAATTTGAAGGTAAGTAATGAATAATATTATTTATTTTACTGAATAAAATGATGTTAAAAGGAACATATTAAATAACTTTTTAAAAGTTAATATGAGTTAAGAGCATATATTAAATGTATGCTTACATGAAATGTCAGTATACATGTAGATTTGTTGATTACTTTAATAAATATTCAGTAAGTGTCCACTATGCAAGGCACATTGAGGATATATCACTGAAGATATAGTGAAGCATAAAATAGGCAATATTTATGTTTATATCCCAGTTAGGGGTGAGAAAGGGGATGATAGATAACAACAGTGAAAAAAATGAATAGAAACAAAAGTTCCATGAAGGACAAAAATAGGATGATTTGAGAGAGGGTTGTGCTGATGTAAACTGGGTGGCCAGGAAGGCATCTCCTTTGTCTCATTTTTGGGGTTGTCCTGTGTAAATTGAGATTTGTATATAAGAAAGTGCTAGCTGTGCAGAGATCTTGGGATAAAGCATTTCAAGCAGAGAGAGAGAGAGAACAAATGTAATTGCTCTCAATGAGGAGTGAGTTTAGTGTGAAAGAGGGCCAGTCTCATGGCAATATGGAAAAGGAGGAGAAAGGTATCCAATGGGGTTGAAGGTAAAGTGGGATCTTATAGGACATGGTGGACTTTGTATTTTATACTAATTGCAATGGTTAACCATTGTAAGGGTTTAGCATGGTGGTGACAAGATTCTATTTGTGCTTGAGAAAGGTGGTGAGGTGTTATGGGATGAACTGTGTTCCCCCCACCCAAATTTCTGTATTGATGCTCTAACCTGTAGTATTCAGAATGTGACTGTATTTGGAAATAGGGTATGTAAAGAAGTGATTGACTTAAAATGGCATCTTAGGGTGGGCCTAATTCAATATGACTGATGTCCTTATAAGGAGAGGCAATCTGGATACAAACACACACAGCGGAAGGACCATGTGAAGACACAGGACAGAAAAAGTCATCATCCACAAGCCAAGGAGAGAGAGGTCTCAGAAGAAAACAACCCTGCTGATACCTAGATATTGGACCTGAAACTTCCAGGATTGTGAGAAAATACATTTCTGTTGTTTAAGTCACTTAGTCTGTGGCATTTTGTTATGGCCATGCTAGCAAACTAATATGTGAGGCAAAGAAAGAAATGCAGGAGTATGCCTGGGGTTTGGGCTTGAGAAGCTGTGTATCTAGAGGTCTCATTACCAGAATGAATAAGGCTAAGGAAGACACAAGTTTGTGTACACATGTGTGTGCGTGGTGGTGGGGAGTTTGACTAGATAGTTTTTATGTTTCGATGCCTATCCACATCCAAGAAAAGATACCATTTAGGCAGTGGTAGGTATAAACCTAGTGAATTCACAAATTGTTTCATAAATGATTCAGAAAAGGAAAGGAGAGTCTCCTGTCTATTCCCAGTCACTTCTGGATACCAATGCAAAGAGGTGGACTTACGGATCTAGTGTTATTTATCAATGTCAGTGAGTTGGACTTTCTATTGTTTTGTATACATGCAAGATAACCTTTTGCAAGATTCTTGCTGTTGAAATGGGGCATTGCATTGAATTGTGCTGATTCTAACATCTTGTGCAGAGACGCCACTTGGCCCAGACTCGTATTCCCTAAAGGGCCTCACATTTCTACTCTGGATCTCCTCTCCAGACAAGATGAAACGTGCAGCCACAGATTCACCGTAATAGAACCAAAGGTCATCTTGCAAATATACATACAATATGATGCAATATTGCATCATATTTTTTGTTTCAAAGTTTTACTTTGTCCTACATAAATATTTAAAATAAATTGTAATTTTTATAATTTTCTGATCTTTCTTCATTAAAAAAATATTCTGATAGAAAAAAAAGTCTCCAGCTTCTCATGACCTCTGAGAGGGCCTGGTGATAAGAACCATGTCAGGGTATTATTCTGAGGATTAATTAAGTTTTAATACTTTAATTAAATCGAAGATGGTAACAGGTGCAAGTAATTTCTAAAAATCTTGGGTAATTGAGGGTACAGAGACTGGATTTTTATGAAAAAGTTATTGCTTACTCAAAGCAAAGTTAGATATTTTTAGTTCCCTGTTACACTGCAGACTGTAACTGACTGAAGATAGGGACCATTCTTTCTTTTGTTTTTGTTTTTTTTAATTGAACTTTATTTATTAGAGAGAGAGAAAGAGACCACATGAGTGGGGGAGACAGACAAAAGGAAAGAGAGAGAGAGAAAATCCCAAGTAGGCTCCATGCTTAGCATGGAGCCTAAGGTGGGGCTCAATCCCACGACCCTGGGATCATGACTTGAGCCAAAATCAACAGTGGGACACTCAACCCACTGAGCCAACAGGGACCATTCCTAACTCTGCTTTTTTGTCCTAATGTCTAGCATGGTGACTCAGCCATAATAGGCTACCAATTAATGTTCGGGGAACTGGTCTAAGAGGCCGGAAAAGAGAATTTATTAATGAAACATTGTCATTTAAAAAAAATTAACATTTATTTCTTTTTGAGAAAGAGAGAGACACAGTGTGAATGAGGGAGGGGCAGAGAGAGAGGGAGATATAGAATCCCAAGCAGGCTCCAGACTCTGAGCTGTCAGCACAGAGCCTGACATGAAGCTCGAACTCATGAACCACGAGATCATGCCCTGAGCCGAAGTCGGACACTTAACCAACTGAGCCACCCAGGTGCACCAAAACATTGTTAATCTTCTTGCTGCCATTGTTGCTAGGAATGACAGCTAGCTGACTTTTCAAAAATTTTCATAAAATGTCACATCTGATTAAGACTATGTTTAGATTATCACATAGTAATGCACAGGCCTGCAGAATCAGAAGGTTTATTCAAAGAAAAATAAAACAATAGCTAAAAATAACAACTGTTTATTGCTCAAAAGTGTAAGCCTCCTGAAAAGGAGTAAATGTAAATATAAACTTGTCCATGTCTGTTCTCACCTTCCAGCTATAAATTCCATGAAAACAAGAAAGCGTTTATCCCACAAAGAGCTTCCTAAGTGTATGTGGCACACATGACTTGAAAAAAATTACTTTTATGTTTTTTTAAAGTACAAACCTTGGCCACCAGAGGCTTCTTTTTGGCCTCGTCAGGCAACAATGGTAATAAAGTGGTCACTTGGAGGGCAGAATGCAGTATCCCAGAGATGTGGGGGACATAGAGGACACTTAATTCCTTATTATAGACGATTGAGATGTTTCCAATTTGTTAGTAAGCCCTACAGAATAGGGTCACCTGGGTGTTTCAGTCAGTTAAGCATCCAACTTCAGTTCAGGTCATGATTTCGTGGTTAGTGAGTTCGAGCCCCACATCAGGCTCTGTGCTGACAGGATGGAGCCTGCTTCACCTGCCCTTCCCCATCTCAAAAATAAATATACGTTAAAAAAAGCACTATAGAATAGGCAAAATTAATTGAAATTGAAATAAAATTAATTGAAATGAATTAAAACACTCAGGGAAAATATCCTGATGAAAGGACTTTGTGTATATATATTTTATTCAAATAGATGAAAATTAATTTTATAGATACAAATGCTTAAATACACATAGTTTTGCAAGACCTTTCACTTGGAGTAACAAAATAACCCATGTGTGAAAGGCCAGTGTTAGATGTTTACCTTTTAACTAATTGTCTTGAGAGCAGATGGATTTCTACTAAATCTCCTAGTTTTAAGACAGACATCAGGGGTTTCCCAGACTCTTGTTGTCAACTGCTCCAGCCCTCTGATGGCCTCTGCCACCACCCTAGGCTCCAGGGAGCTGACTCTGCCATTCCACTTCAATCCCTGTCATTTGGCTAAAAGGAATCCTTTCCTTCTCTAGGTCTCCCTTCCCTGGGTCTTCCTTCCCTGGGTCTTTCTTTCTCTAGATCTTTCCTTCTCTGGGTCTCCCTTCTCCTGGTCTCCCTTCTCTAGGTCTCCCTTCTCTTGTTTTCCCTTCTCTAGGTCTTTCCTTCTCTGGGTCTCCCTTCTCCTGGTCTCCCTTGTCTAGCTCTCCCCTTCTGTAGCTCTCCCTTCTCTAGGTCTCCCTTCTCTACATCTTTCCTTCTTTAGGTCTGCCTTCTCTAGTTCTCCATTCTCTAGGTCTTTGCTTCTCTAGGTCTCCCTTTCCTAGGTCTCCCTTCTCCAGGTCTTTCCTTCTCTGGGTCTCCCTTCTCCTGGTCTCCCTTCTCTAGGTCTCCCCTTCTCTAGCTCTCCCTTCTTTAGGTCTTTCCTTCTTTAGGTGTTCCTTCTCTAGTTCTCCCTTCTCTAGTTCTCCCTTCTCTAGTTCTCCCTTCTCTAGGTCTCCCTTCTCTAGGTCTTTCTTTCTCTAGATCTTTCTTTCTCTGGGTCTCCTTTCTCCTGGTCTCCCTTCTCTAGGTCTCCCCTTCTCTAGCTCTCCCTTGTCTAGGTCTCCCTTGTCTAGGTCTCCCTTTTCTAGGCCTTTCCTTCTTTAGGTCTCCCTTCTCTAGTTCTCCCTTCTCTAGGTCTTTCCTTCTCTAGGTCTTTCCTTCTCTAGGTCTCCCTTCTCTAGGTCTCCCCTTCTCTAGCTCTCCCTTCTCTAGGTCTTTCCTTCTCTAGCTCTCCCTTCTCTAGTTCTCCCTCTGCTAGGTCTTTCCTTCTCTAGGTCTCCCTTCTCTAGGTCTGACTCTTGCCTCCCCCTTCCAGCTCCAACCCAGGGCAGATTTGACCATTGTATTAATCACGTCTTTTTAGTCTGTATTTTTTTTCATTTTTATTTTTTATTAAAAAATTTAATGTTTATTTCTTTTTGAGAGAGAGAGAGAGAGAGAGAGAAAGAGAGACAGCACAAGTAGGGGAGAGCCAAGAGAGAGGGAGACACAGAATCTGAAGCAGACTCCAGGCTCTGAGATGTCAGCACAGAGCCCCACATGGGGCTCGAACTCAGAAGCCATGAGATCATGACCTGAGCTGAAGTTGGATGCTTAACCAACTGAGCCACCCAGATGCCCCTTTTTAAATTTTTAAAAAAATATTTATTTACTTTGTATTTTAAAAAAATTGTTTACTTATTTTTTTTCAATGTTTATTTATTTTTGGGACAGAGAGAGGCAGAGCATGAACGGGGGAGGGGCAGAGAGAGAGGGAGACACAGAATCGGAAACAGGCTCCAGGCTCCGAGCCATCAGCCCAGAGCCTGACGCGGGGCTCGAACTCCCGGACCGCGAGATCATGACCTGGCTGAAGTCGGACGCTTAACCGACTGCGCCACCCAGGCGCCCCTACTTATTTTTGAGAGAGAGAGAGTGTAATCGGGGTAGGGGCAGAGAGAGAGAGAGGGAGACAGCGGATCCAAAGCGGTCTCTGTGCTGACAGCAGAGAGCCCGACATGAGGCTCGAACTCATGAACTGTGAGATCATGACCTGAGGTGAAGTTGGATGCTTAACCAACTGAGCCATCCAGTTGCTCCCCATTCTGAGCAGAGATGCTCAGCATCTCTGATGCTTTTAATCTTGGAGACTTGCTAGCTGTGTCAGGCTAGCTTGCTTTTCCCAGGGCAAGCTAATCTTTAGAGAGAGCAAAAACTCACCTGGCCCAGGGAGTGTGACTTTCATAAGCAAAGCAACCAATCCAGAGCCCATGCCCACAACCCTTCTTCTGCTGGCTCTCACACTCCAGGTACCAGACAACTATGGGTATCCCCCACAGCCTAGAGTCTGTTCACATTACTCAAACCAGCCAGTCCTAAACCTGCTTACCTTGTCTCCTCTGCTCCTTCTCACAGAAAAAATAATACTCACAGAAATAATAATACTTATGTTTGTTAAAAAAACAAACCTAAGGAAACAAAAAACCCCCAATAAAGCCTTTTACCCATGTTTTCCCTTCCCTCTGCCTCCTGTCTGACCCTGGTGACTCCTGTATAGACTCATGTAGTGTGGCATGCCTCCTGTTCTTGGAATCTGTGAGTATTAACAACCCATAATCTCCTGATCTGTTGGCTTTGCCATACCTGAATAATAATAACATTTTAAAGGAACAACCCCTAGCAAAACACTTTCTTATCCCCTTACCCTTAAATGCTTTGTGTCTGGAACTTTTGACTGAGACTGAATAACACCTGTTTTCAAAGAGAATAGCTAATATTTATTGGCTGCTTTCTAGGTGCCAGATACTGTTCTAAGCACTGGGGGAACAGCCATGGACAAAATGTTTCTGCCCTCACAGTGCTGGCTTCTAGTGAGGGGACAGACCACTCACAAACACAAAGCGACTGTGTCAGATGCCACAAGGAAAAACGCAGGACAGGAGGCAGAGAGTGACAAAGGATTGTATTTTTATACAGATTGGCATTTGAGCAGTGACGAGAATGAATGGTGAGGTTAGGTCTCATGTAATGTTGAATTTGGTTAGATAGTTGCATCTGGGGGAATATGCTCACTTTTTGAAAGACCACTTGGGGTAGCATCTGGGACACCATCCCAGAAGATCCAAGAGTCCTTCAAAGCGAATATTCCCACCTCTGATCATTCCTGCTAGAGGAGAAGGCAAAAGAAAGAACAAAGAGGACAAAGGAAGACAAAGAAGTTAGAGAAAGAAAAAGGGAGAGAGAAGTAAGAATAATAACAAGAAAGAAGAGGAAGATACAGAGGAAAGAGCAAGGAAGGAACAGAGGAATGAGGAGAAGATTGGCAGATGTATACACTGAAGTTTGGCTTTGGCCTCGGTATTTGGCTAAGCTTGAAATCTCTAGAAGGCTGAAGAGCCAAAAGTCCTCTTCAAAGTCCTTCCTCCCATCCTGAAAACTGGGTGTGATCATGCAGATTAGCTTCAGATCTGAGCAGCATAGCTGCACAAAGACAATTTTTAGCTGGTTGTATTTTTTTAAGTGCATTTGTTTTTGAGAGAGAGAGAGAGAGAGAGAGAGAGAGAGAGAGAGATATCCCAAGCAGGCTCCATGCTGTCAGCACAGAGCCTGATGTGGGGCTCAGTCCCATGAACCCAGAAACCATGACCTGAGCCAAAATCAAGTCAGACGCTTAACCAACTGAGCCACCCATGCACCCCTGGTTGTATTTTTAATATCTGACTATGCACTTTTAAGTCCTGGTAAGAAATTTGAGATACAACTGGGAGTAAAAGATCTTTTGGCTCCATATGTTCAGATTGTATGTCTGTTGAGGTATAAATATATATTTAATTTTATCAGTAAAGCATGCAAAAATGAATGATTGAAAATCCTTACTGTTATGTATAGAAGTAAGACATTGGCAATAGTCCAATTTAGTACGGAAGTTGATTGACGTTAATACCATCATTTAGGGAACATGTTGGCTACATTAGCTTAGGAAGAATATTGTATTCTTTATGAGCCCTTGATGTTTACATAAATTAAAAAAAATTTTTTTAACGTTTATTCATTTCTGAGAGACAGAGAGGAACAGACTGTGAGTGGGGGAGGGACAGAGAGAGAGGGAAACACAGAATCCGAAGCAGGCTCCAGGCTCTGAGCTGTCAGCACAGAGCCCAACGCGGGGCTCAAACTCACAGACCACGAGACCTTGTCCTGAGCCAAAGTTGGACGCTTAACTGACTGAGCCACCCAGGTGCCCCGATGTTTACATAAATTTAAATAATCATATGAGGAAGAATAACAGAAGTTGGATTATATCAATTTTATCTTCAATTTATTTCATGTAATAGCATTGATAACACCAAATAACATAAATTCTATGGGCTATATTTAATTTTTAAAAAATGGTTATTTATTTTTGAGAGAGAGAGAGAGAGCATGTGAGAGGCGGAGCAGGGGCAGAGGAGGGAAACAGGACTGAAGCGGGCTCTGCGCTGACAGCAGACAGACCGATGGGGGGCTCGGGCTCACCATACCTGGAGTTCATGACCTGAGCCCAAGTCAGATGCTTAACCAACTGAGCCACCCAGGCACCCCTCCATGGGCTATATTTAATTTTTAGTTATTTGATTCTATTGAGGCCACACGGTTTTAAGAAAAGTTCTGTTTCACTTGGGAACATTTGAGAATATTTCACATCTTGTGAGAAGACCTTAACAGCAGAATGTTACTTTGCTACCTTAAACAATTAGGGAAAGGGATATATTTAAAATGGTTTTCCTCCTTTCTCATTGCCAAGTAGTATTCCATTGTGTATATAAACCACAATTTCTTTATCCATTCATCAGTTTCTACTTGGCAATGAGAAAGAATGAAATATGGCCTTTTGTAGCAACGTGGATGGAACTGGAGAGTGTTATGCTAAGTGAAATAAGTCATACAGAGAAAGATAGATACCGTATGTTTTCACTTTTATGTGGATCCTGAGAAACTTAGCAGAAGACCATAGGGGAGGGGAAGAAAAAAAAAAGTTAGAGAGGGAGAGAGCCAAACCATAAGAGACTCTTAAAAACTGAGAATAAACTGAGGGTTGATGGGGGTGAAAGGGAGGGGGTGGGTGGGTGATGGGCATTGAGGAGGGCACCTGTTGGGATGAGCACTGGGTGTTGTATGGAAACCAATTTGACAATAAATTTCATATTAAAAAAATGGTAGAATTCAAAAAAAGTAAAATTATACTGTAAAAAAATTGTGTACATCCATGATAAATCTTAGATCCAAAGATAAACATATAAAGAGAATTAAAAATAAAAAGAACAAAGTATTACAGAAAAATGTGGTCTCCTGCCCCTTTCTTACAGATCTCTATCTCTGTCTCTGTCTATCTTTATCATCTCTAACTATCTCTATTTCTATCTCTATCATCTCTATCTTTATCTATCTATAATCTATTATCTATCATCTATCTATAATCTATTATCTATCATGTATCTATCATCTATTATCTGTCATCTAGCTATGTATTTATCATCAATCTATCATCTATCATCTATCTATCTAATCAATCATCTATTATCTATCACCTATCTATCTATCATCAATCTATAATCTATCTTTCTAATCAGTCATCTATTATCTATCACCTATCTGTCTATCATCAATATATCATCTATCTATCTATCTATCTATCTACCTAACCAATTATCTATTATTTATCATCTATCTATCATCAATCTATCATCTGTGTATCTATCATCTATCAATCATCTATTATCTATCTATCTAATCAATTATCTATCTATTATCTATCATCTATCTACAAATCATCTATATCTATCTAATCAATTATCTATCTATTATCTATCATCTATCTATCATCTATTATCTATCATTTATCTATAATCTATCATCTATCTATCTATCTATCTATCTATCTATCTATCTATCTATTATCTATCTATCTAACATATATCTACTATCTTGCCATTCCACTGGCCTCAGAAGTGAACATGTAGTAAGAAAAAGGTGGTGTAACCACCTGTAGAGGCCTCTGGTAACTGATGACACTGCCAGATTATTTTATCTACTCTATAATGTCAAACTTAAAACTTTTAACTATTAAAATTTTAGCTATGAAATCTAATAATACTTTTAAAAATAAAACTTTAACACTTATTTATTTTTGAGAGATAAAGCATGAGTGGGGGAGGGGCAGAGAGAGAGGAGAACACAGAATCCAAAGCAGGCTCCAGGCTCCCAGCTGTCAGGACAGAGCCCGAAGCAGGGCTCGAACTCACAAACCATGAAATCATGACCTGAGCTGAAGTCATATGCTTAACCAACTAAGCCACCCAGATGCCCCTAAAAAGCAAAACTTTAGATTTATGCTGATACTCCAGAAGCTCATGTTATAAAGGCAGTATTAAATTTTTGTCAGGACTTTGGCTAAATATTTGAAGACTTTTCATTCAGCTAATGGTATATTTGGTGTTCTACTCCTTGTTGGTATTATTTTGCTGCTGTGTTTGTGTCCTTGTTGAGAATACAAATATGATGAGTTACTTCTTGTTAATTTTCATTATAAACCAGGTGTCCATGCTATGGAGGCCCAGGAACAGGACATATTGCCTGGAGGATATGGCATAACACAAAAATAGAATTAATAGCCAAATTCCCTACTTGAGCCTCCTGCAAATGGTTTGTAGAGGTGGCCTGAGAATATCACAACTACTCTGCTGAATTTGCTCTTTGTTTAGATTTGAAGTATGTATTTTAAACCTTGTGTAAAGGAGAAGAGGAACTATGTCAAAATGTTTCAGGAGACGATTGAGGTTAGAGATGAAGACCATAGTTCTGATTATGAAATGTTAGTGGAACCTAAAAAGAAATGATTAATGCTCTCTTTAGGTCATGGCATGCTTCTTAAAGAGGCTTATTTAAAAGCCTAGAAATAGTACTGCTTTACTGACTAATGCCTGCTGAATAGGGAAGTAGGAGGTGTGAAATTCTTAATTTTTAAATAGAAAAGTTCCCCCCCCACCGCCCCGCCCCAGGTATTCTCAGTAACTTTCAGCATCTTGGGGAGAATGATCATTGGATCCAAGCCAGGAAAATAGCAACAACCAGAATGGGAAGAGCAAGAAGCCTGACCCAACGGCAAAGCAAGCAAGGCTTCAGGGGGGTTCCAACCGCTCTTGTCTTCATGGGTTTCAGGGTCCGGTCCCACTGGGTCAGGATGGCATTCCTGGCTCCTGGCCACTTCCCTGGGCCCACCAGCCTAAACTGGTATGGGCTGCAAGGGCCAAAGAAAACCTCCACAGCCAATTTGGGATCTGTGAGAAACAGCCACGGGATGTTGGGCTTTGCCCCAATGAAGGAGGCAAGCTCATCCATATAATTAATATAATCTGTCAGCATGGTGTTGCTGGTGCCAAACCTAGAGGTGGGAGAGGAAACAGGTCTGTGGGTACTGAAGCTCTATGTAGGACGTCTCACAGGAACAAGAACAGGGGAAAATTCCTTACAGCTTTTTATCAGAGGGACTCAATGTCAATCCCTTGTGTTGGTAAGGGGACCTTGCTCATTTATTCTGTGCTTTGGTAGCTTTCCAAGAGACTTGCATACCGACCTCAACTGGACATTTCCCAAGACTGCACAGCAACTGAAAGGCATTTTTATCCCCGTTCATAAGTGGAAATTGTCTCTTGCTCATGAAGTTCATGCATGGCCACCGAGCTAATTAGTGACAGAGATAGGACTAGAGCTCAATTACCCTGATTATTCTCATTTGCTGACTCGTGTTCATTAGAGCCATCCATTTGGAGGGCATCCTCTGTATCTTACAGGATTTATAGACTGGAAAATAGGAGCCCACATTCATGCACTCCCAGACTCCTCTGATTTCTAATCCTTTCTGGGTCTTCTTTCTGTGATATATTGCAGGAGCCATGGAGGGATGGATTAGGACCGAGTACCATGTCAGGTGCAAAGGAAATCTTCCATAAATACTTGTGGAATGGATGAATTTAACTCTTAGCTGTCGCGCTAATGACCTCACTCTGGACCATGTAAGACTAGAGTAGTTCCAACTATTCACATTTTTTTCTATGGAAACCATAGACCCTCTTTACAATAGATGCTCTTACCATTTGAGCCTTTCCCTCATTTTTTTATCAATATCATTCATCATGTCTGTTATAGAAGGCAAAGTGCAAGTTCCTAAAACAAAAGAAAAGATAAAGGGAAAGATATGATAATAGTTAAATAAGTCTGGCATAAGATCAGCCTGCAATGTTTTCTTCTTAATAATGGGTTATGAATCACATCAGTATTTCCATTTTTGGGGGGGTCATTGTCTAGCAAAGTAAAATCTTGAGCCGATCAACAGGTGGTCATTTTGAGACAAATACACAAGTAATTTCCAGTCTTCTCAGAATTGAGGTGTCACATAATTAAAAACCAAGAGCCATATAGCATTTTATCTTTGTATCTTTGCTGTTAAACAAGTTAGAAGATGTTTAAAATCAGTTTCAAGGATTATCTTCTAGTCTCTCAGCAGTATTTTTTAAAGAATGTTATCTAATAGTTTATAGCCAAAGGTAAATTGGCATCTCTTTTTTAAGATATAAGAAAATAAACCTTCATAGGAAACTATCCTCCTTTGTCAGAAAAAGGAATTTCCAACACATAACATGTAGAATTTAGTCAAGCCCCAAGTTTCTCTCTGAAGAGCCAACAGTTCCTAGGTGAGACGGAGGATATGGATTATGCACAAGTCACCAAGAACATGGGCAAGCCCCTAGAGACAAGATCCGAGTTGGGACTGCTCTAGGATTTCAGGCTCATTCTGGAATAGTTAGCACACTTCTCTGAGACCCATACCAAAACATTCTTTTGTGCCCAGAGATACTTCAAATTTAGGGTGGTTTCTTTGGTAATTTTGGGATCACCTTGAACAAGACTAGAATGCCCAGATCTGATTGCTCAGAAACATACCATGATTGCCTAACTTCCTGTTCCTGCAAACCTTACAGATAGGGTCACTTGAACAGCCTCTTTAGGTATGACCTTGTTCCAAAACTTGGAACCTGTTCTGTCCTGGGCAGAAGGAAGATCAAGAAGGAAGAGCTTCTGCTCAGTAGCCCACCAGCTACTATCATTGGGTTGCCTGTAACTGGCCCCTCTGTCCTGGTACTTGGGTTCCCCCAAATTGAATTATTTGCTTTATCATTCATTTCCCCTTAGACTGAGTGTTTGCCTTGGATCATTGCCTCCTTTCATCAGAGCCCAGATTACAACTTATCTTAACAGAATAAGTGTCCTACCCTCTAATGCCAGTCTCCCTGAGCCTTGAACCTTAAGCTCACTTTATTCCTAGTGGGATTTCTTGTCATCACCTTCCTGGCTGCTGCTTCACTGCTGCAACATTCACACTGCAACATACTTCTGCCTTGGATGAAAGAGTGAAGGAAATTTAAAGAGATCACTGATATGCATGACTGTAATGATGTGGATGACAGCCTGGGGGATGAAAGGTGTCTCAGTATACCTAGTGGAAGGTTCCAACCTCCTGTATAAAAGAACATTTAAATTCCAGCATGTCAAGTAGGACTGGAAGCCTTACATAGGGCTTCGAAGGAAGTAGGCCTGCTAAAATCTCTTTCCAGAAGTTTTATACCTCTAGGACCAAACAAACTTCGCACATTCAGTTTCTTTAACCATGGACTTTTGGTTTTATGATTTGAATCTTCGCATGACTACATTTAAACCTTAGTGGGAATCTGATCCTCATATCTTCTGCTGGAGGATGCTGACTGCTTTCCATACCTGACCCCAATAAAGTTTGTTGTTGTTATTATTATTTTTTAATACAGGAACTCAGTATTTCCCTACCTTAGAGACTGGTCATCTATACATCTAGGACTTTCTGCTTCTAATGATCCATTGCTTGTTCTTATCTGACACACGGCAGGGAAAAAGAACAAAAAAAAAAAAAACACTGCCTTTCCAGCAATCATAATTTCTTCCATGAGTGTGGATATTGGAAGCTGGCTGGATATTGGCTTGGAAACATCTCTTATGAACCTTTTAAGCAATGTCATTCTGTTGAGTTTTGAAATCATAATTTTATAAAATTGTCATGCATTTAAGACCAAAAGCTCCGGTGTTCTTAAGTTTAATGAAAGTCAGCCACTTTAAAGAGTTATAAATCACAAAATACTCCCTGAATAATATCTTGTACTATTGCATATGATAATCCAATGTAATATTTTTAATTGCTTATAAAATACAATACTAAAAATATAGAATTATAGATTCAAAACCAGATGGGACCTAGAATTTTCCCCTTGTTATTAGGATGATTGTTTTCAAAGACTCAAAGGCATTTTTATTGGCATCCATCTTCTGCATTAATGACCTTGTTTGTCTACTTACCTTTTTTTAAAAAAAAAAAGTTTATTTGTTTATTTTTTTTTTTAATTTTTTTTTTCAACGTTTATTTATTTTTGGGACAGAGAGAGACAGAGCATGAATGGGGGAGGGGCAGAGAGAGAGGGAGACACAGAATCGGAAACAGGCTCCAGGCTCCGAGCCATCAGCCCAGAGCCTGACGCGGGGCTCGAACTCACGGACCGCGAGATCGTGACCTGGCTGAAGTCGGACGCTTAACCAACTGCGCCACCCAGGCGCCCCTTATTTGTTTATTTTTGAGAGAGAGACAGAGACAGAGAGAGAGAGCATGAGCCAGGTAGGGGCAGAGGGAGAGGGAGAGAGAATCCTAAGCAGGCTCCTTCTGTCAGCACAGAGCCCAACATGGGGGCTGAACTCACGACCATGAGACTGAGACCTGAGCTGATAGCAAGAATCAGATGCTCAACCAATTGAGCCACCCAGGAGCCCCTGTCTACTTACCTTTTACTACTTTTACTGCCCAGCGAGCTTGCAGGTCAACTGTGGGAATGGCAGCCCCAAGGGACTGGACCAAACCAATTATTCCCAGGGTTGGCTTCTCCAGTGAAGGAGGGAAAATGTCTTTAAACAAGGTGATCTCATTGTTTCTGCTCTTAATGATAGACTCATCAAAGAAGGGGTAGGCATAACCATAGCCTGTTGCAAAAATGACACAGTCGATGGCTTCAAACACTGTCCCATCCTCAAAAATGGCCGAAGTCTCTGTGAATTCTTTGACATTAGGCTTAATGGACACTGTGCCACACAGAATGCAGGCTGGGAGCTCATCGTTAAACACAGGTTCTTTCCTCAGGGTTCTGTATGGAAAATAGAGACAGCCACTAGAACGGTAATATTTCCTCTTTGTTTTATTGGTCCATAATAATTAATTAATAATCAATTAAGAAGGAAGGAGAAAACTACCCAAGATTTTTTTCTTGTGCCATGGAGTGTCACCAATATGACTGAAGAACGAAACTGAAGTAAGGCAATGTTGTGAATTAAGAAAAGTTGCCTTTGCCATTCCTTTCTCTATTTCCTGTGATCTTTTCTCTCCCACAGAGCTCCAGACCTCAGAATTAAGCACCTGGGCCCTATCCCCTGTGAAAGCTTTGTCAGGAAAGATCCTAAATCAGAGTCCAGGGGTATTTGGATTTTTTTCTTCACTTCTTATTAACTGTGAACCTTGATCAAATGAAAGTTTCTTAATTTATCTTGCTTCATCTTTCTCATCTGGAGCAGCAGTAACTGTTATGCCCACCTCGGGTCATTGGGAGGTGGAAATAAGACAAAGATCCTGGCCGGGTTTCTAATAGAGGGTGAGGTATGAGCCTCCTGCTCTTGTCAAGGCCACCAGGATCCTCAAACTGCCAGATCCAATGATCCATTGTCACTTGTCATCTTACTCAACTTATCAGCGGCGTTGGACGCAGTTGATGGTTTCCTCCTTGAAACACTGCCTTCATTTTGCTTCCAGGTCATCACTCTCTCAGTTCCCTTCCTATCCACCTGCTATTCTTTATTACTGTCTCCCACTGAACTCTCCTCTTCCTGACCTCTCTCTGAACAATGACATGCCCCAGGACTCAGCCTTCAGACCTTTTGTCTTCTTCATCTACATTCACCTTTCAAGAGATGTCATCTGGCTTCATTTCTTAAAGTACTATCTATACTCCGGTGAATCTGCATTTTTAACTTATGGTTTGAGTCTTTCTTGTCTTGTGTATCGCAAGCCTGCTCAACATTCTTCTACAATGATGACTCACAATGACTCATAGGCCTTTCAATTTTGAGATGTTTCAAACTAAACTTTGCTTCTCCCACAGTCTTCCACATCCCATAAAAACTGTCAACTCCACCCTCGCATCCTTGCTCAGTTCAAGAGTTTGGAATACATCTCCGAACTCTTTTCTTGTTCTCACATCTGTTAGCCAACCTAACAGAAAATCCTATGTGGGTTTACCTTTAAAGTATATCCCAAATCTGACCATTTCTGAGCACTTGCTGCTAACAAGCCTAGTCTAAGCCACCAGGCTCTGTCATCTGGGTTTTTGACAATAGCCTCTTAACTAGTCTTTTTGCTTCCTTCCTTGACCTACCTCTATACACTGAATGATGACCACAGGTCCAGAGTGATTTCTTCAAATTAACTTGGATCTTGTCAGATGCTTGTTATGGCTTTCCATTGCATTTAGAGTAGAAGCCAGTGTCCTTACAATGGCTTACAAGGTGCAATGCCATCTGGCCATTTTGATGTCTTTTGGTTTTATCTCCTACTACTCTTACTCTCCCCATCCTCTTTTGCCCATGGAGAGAAGTCCATTGAACATGCCAGTTTGTTGAACATGGCAGTCATGGCCCTGAAGAGGCAATGCCCTAACTATTTCCTCTGGAATACTTTCCCCCAGACACTCCCCTGGCTCAGTTCCTCAGCTCCTTCAGGGATTTACTTAAAAGTCCCCTCCTCAGTGAGGCCTCCTCTGGGAATGCTGGCAGCTCTCCCCATCACCTCTGCCTTCTTTGTTCTTTTCTTCATAGTACACATCAGCATATGGTCTTCTGCTATCTGTCTCCTGTCTGTTTCCCACTGCCAGAAGGTCATGAAGACAAGGATTTTGAATGTCTTTTCACAACTACAGTCACGGGGCTCAATATAGGACCTGACACACAATAAACGCTTAATAAATATTTGTTGAATAAGTTAACTTTGATGTAAACAGTTTATAATTTGGATTTTTCACCCCATGTCAAGGTAATTTCTTATGTGCCCGAGGGTTATATCTAGGGGGATATGATAGGGAAGAGTGAGGAGGAGGCTGAAGAGGCAGACATTGTGACCACATTGCAGTGGGAGGACTCTGTTAAGGGTGGGTGATGAGAGTGCAGCACAGGGAAAGCCCTGCTTTGCTTAACTGAACTTTTCCGTGAAGTGAGAGGCAGGAGAGCAAGGTGGCTGAGAGCGAGAAGCTCTGGAGTCAGCAGATCTGGGCTCATTTTGAATACTGCTTCTGCCTTCTGCCTATGGGACTTTGGCAAAGTTAGTAACTACATTGAACCTCAGTTTCTCATCTTTAAAATGGGCATTATAATAGAGATGTAGTAATTGTTGTGAGGATAAAATGAGATAATGCACGTGAGAGCCTTGCTGGGCTGCATTAAGTGCTTAAAACATGTCAAATATTATCGTTACTCTAGGGACTAATTCTCTGGGGACTCTAGGGACGTGTATAACTTTCCAGCTGTGCAAATATGGGAGGGAGGATTGTAAAATGGGAAATAACTCCAAATGTTTGCAGTTCTTCATCCTCTGAAATGTGAGACATGATTGCTTCACTAATATTATTTTGGTTGGTTTGGGAGTTACAACGACACACATTGTGAATTGTTGACACTGAAATGCAAGTAACAGGCATATCATATTTAACTCTGCTTTACCCATTTAAAGGCATCAAACCATAGTTCTCGTGCTTGAATTTTGCATTCATTTTCTTCTTGTACCACCAGTCAGAGATGGCTTTTGGCAAGTTGTTCTTGAGGAAGGTTTCAAATCGATTGACCAACACCATGTCCCATGGATAACCATCATCCCAGACCCGGCTTATCACCCAGGAACCACTTCTGGAACTGATGATGACCTTAAAAAAACAGCAATTTTTAACCATTAGAGCGGTGACTGTTTGTAGTGGGTATTGTGGTGTGTCCCTCGGGTCTGAGGGGAGTTGGGGAGTTGTCACAGCAGCTGGTGTGAGTGTTGTCTCATGGCTTTCGGCTGTCAGCCCTCTTTGAGAATTGCTTTGGTTGAAAAGAGGGCCTCACCCAAAGTCTTATGCCCTTTCTGTATTTCTTGCCTTCAGTGACTGTTTGATACCTGGTCTCTCATCCCAACTGGGGACAAGTCAGAAGTGTAGCTTTGCAGTAGTGTAAGGGAAGCATCCTTCCTTTGGCTCTCTCATCTCCCAAGTAAATTTCCTGCGTCTTATCTATATCTCAGGACCAACCACCCTGTCATCTCCTCTGATGGAGGTGCCCAATACCTAAATTCTCATCCCATTTCCTCTAGTGCTTAGCTGGTAACCATTGTCTACAACCAAGCAATTATGACCCCCGAATAGGCATTTCAACTTAAAATGCCTTTCCCCATCCTGAAAGAGGGCAAGAAAGACATCTGGCATCTGAAAACCATAGGCTCAAATCTTGGCTCTCCTACTTACTAATAACATGATTTGTGGCAAATTCCTTTAACTTCTCTAATATTCAGTTTCCTTATTTGTAAGATGGAGATAATAGGTACCCGCCACATCAAATCTGTGGGAGAGCTGATACAGTGTGCTAGCCATGCAGTACGGCCACCATTGCCTGACATGGAGGATGTATTCCTTTCCTCCCCTTCTGTCATGATCATCCCTAATGGTATAGATTTTCAGGCATTTTTACAGAATTTTTTTTATTGGGGCACCTGGGTGGCTCCATTGGTTAAGCATCCCATGCGTAAAAAAAATTTTTTTAAATGTTTGTTTATTTTTGAGAGAGAGAGACAGAGACAGAGACAGAATGTGAGTGGGGGAGGGGCAGAGAGAGAGAATCCCAAGCAGGCTCCTCCCTGTCAGCGCAGAACCCGACAGGCGGCTTGATCTCATGAACCATGAGATTGTGACCTGAGCCGAAATTAAGAGTTGGCTGCTTAACTGACCGAGCCACCCAGGCGCCCTGCAAGAACTCCTTTGCTACCTCGTCAACCATATGACTCATAAATATCCTTCAAGGACTGGTGCAGGTCTGCCCACTTGGTGAGGCCTCCAGTTCCATGATCAGAGCAGTTAGTTCCTGAATCACTGGGGCAGCCTTTGTCCTGGTGGCCTCTTGTTCTGTTGTTATGTTGTTAGGCTTTCCACTTAACTCTTGAGGTTATGTTTAATTTATATCCCATCGAGGTATTATTTTCCCAAGCACATTTGAAGTTCTTGGAGGAGAGGGGACACAAAGTTGACTTCTCTGTGTCTCTATGCTGTCTAGTATAGTGCTTTGAGCAGGCAAATAGGAATATATTTTTATGCCATTTATCCTGTCATGACCTCCTTGCTTCACTCATGGCAATACCATCATTTAAAATAGACTTATGTTGAGGATGCTATCACATCAGTAGGCATAGCATCTAGAGAGAAGATTCCTGTCTGTGGGGGCGCCTGGGTGGCTCGGTGGTTGAGTGTCCGACCTTGGCTCAGGTCATGATCTCGCAGTCTGAGAGTTCGAGCCCCACGTCAGGCTCTGTGCTGACAGCTCAGAGCCTGGAGCCTGCTTCGGATTCTGTGTCTCCCTCTTTCTCTGCCCCTCCCCTGCTCATGCTCTGTCTCTCCCTCTCTGTCAAAAATAAATAAACATTTAAAAAAAAAAAGAAAAAGATTCCTGTCTGTGGGCTTCTAGAATCTTTCAAGGCTGGTAGGCAATGTTTGTTCCAACTCCTTCCCGTGACCTTATGGGCCCTGTATCACCTCTACTCCATCTCCTTTCCAACCTCTCCTCCTACCATTCTTTTCCAGACCCACTGAGTTGCAGCAAAGGGGTCTTTCCTCAGTTTCTTGAGACTCTAAGCTTCTTCCTGCTTCAAGACCTTCTTCCTGGAATCCTCTTCTTCTTTTTTTTATGTGAAATTTATTGTCAGATTGGTTTCCATACAACACCCAGTGCTCATCCCAACAGATGCCCTCCTCAATGCCCATCACCCACCTCCCCTCCCTCCCACCCCCCATCAACCCTCAGTTTGTTCTCACTATTTAAGGGTCTCCTATGGTTTGCCTCCTTCCCTCTCTGTAACTTTCTTTTTTTTTTCCCCTTCCCCTCCCCCCTGGTCTTCTGTTCCTGGAGTCCTCTTCTGACACTGAACCCCTTCCTCAACTTTTAGTCCTCAGCTTCAATGTCATCAGCTGAAAAGAGCCTTTCCACTCTTGTCTGAGGCAGCTCACCCTGATTATCCACTTTTACAGCATGCTTTTTCTTTCTTTACTAGCACTTTTCACAATTTTCAAATTATTTGTGCATTTACTTCTTTAATGTCTGTTTTCCACCCTAGACTCAGTTCTGGGGTGGGTGTCATGCCTGTTTTGTTCACCACTTTCTCTCCAGCACCCAAGCCAGTGCTTGGTTAAGCATTTGTTGAGGCACATAGTAGGCCCTCAACAAATAACTATGGGGATGATTGTATGCATGAATGACTATAGAACTCGGTATTGCTGAAATCATGTTTAAATGCTTTAACTCCTGCGGCGCTTGGGTGGCTCAGGCAGTTAGGCATCTGAGTTCGCTCAGGTCATGATCTCACGGTTCGTGGGTTCGAGCCCCGTGTCGGGCTCTGTGCTGACAGCTCAGAGTCTGGAGTCTGCTTCAAATTCTGTGTCTCCCACTCTCTTCCCCTGCCCCCACTGGCACTCTGTCTCTCTTTCAAAAATAAACACTTTTAAAGAATTAAATGCTTTGACTCCTTACCAAAATCGCAAAGTAGATTCTCTTTTTATCTGTTTTATTTATCTTTATGAGAAAACTGACACTTGGAGGGATTGAAGGACTTGACCCAAGAGTATCAGAGTCATGACCTTAACCCTACATCCACACTAGCTTTGGAGGAATTGATTAGACACCTGTTAGACACCAAACGTCCTGAAGAAGACGACTGTTGAATGACCTCACTCCCTGCTGATGATCTGCCTTTGTCAGACCAAACTATTGAAAACCTCACCTGTTGTGGAGGGAAGCTGAGATAAAAGAAACACTACTTAGTCTTCCTGTCAAGAACCCTGTGCACTGCTGCTTCCCCTGCCCCCGGTTTCCTAACACGTCTTTCCAGTGGTAACTATTTCTGTTCCTTTAAAGATAGTTCCCCGAGTACCTGAGAAATAGTACCTGTTTAGCTGTGCGGCTGAGTTCTGTGGCAATATCACAGCCCGAGTTTCCCAGGCCAATCACCAGGACTCGCTTCCCCTTGAATATTCCTGGTTCCTTGTATTCCCGGCTGTGGAAGCATTTGCCTTTAAAAAGTTTTAGTCCTGAGTGAAAAGTGGCAAACATATGAGTCATTTGGTTTCCATTTAAAAATCTGCTATAAAAGGCTTGTAGGTGAATGCAGTCAGAATGATATGGAACTTCAACACTCCAGGAATATTACATATAATAGAAGCATATGTTAATTTAATCATATATATATATATATATATATATATATATATATATATATATTTAAAAAACATGATCAAGATAGTCATTCGTGCCAAATGTATAGATGGCAGCCTAAATTTCACCCTTACCTGGAAAGGACTCTTTTGGTAGGTTGGGGTACACGTGGTGTCCAGAACAAATTAATACAGCATCAAAGACAGTGGATTCTTTTTTACCATCCCTTTCAGTGGTAACATCCCATTGGCCGGTGACTGAGAAATCGGGACGTTTATTGACACTAGATACGAGTGTCTAAAAGAAATAAAGACAGACTTCTTTTCTATGCTAACAGTTAGATTTGGCACCAACTTGATAGAATAGTATGGGAAAAAATCGTTAACGTTGGATTAGGAAAAATACTTAATTCATTCTTAAGGTACATATTATGAATTTAAAATTCAAGAAAATCAAACATTAAATGGTAAATACATATTTTTGTCCTCACATGGCTTCTTGTGCATAACCAATATGTTCTGCAGACCAGAGTGACTCCCCTCTTGGAGATATGATGTGAATTTAATCACAGCTTACAACTGGCATGTATCACACATACTGAGTAATCTAGTGGATGATAGTTTTTGTTTTTTTGTTTTTATTTTTTTAACGTTTTTTATTTATTTTTGAGGCAGAGAGAGACAGAGCATGAACGGGGGAGAGGCAGAGAGAGAGGGAGACACAGAATCAGAAGCAGGCTCCAGGCTCTGAGCCATCAGCCCAGAGCCCGACACGGGGCTTGAACTCACAGACCGCGAGATCGTGACCTGAGCTGAAGTCGGACACTTAACCGACTGAGCCACCCAGGTGCCCCAGGATGATAGTTTTTGTAGTAACAACTACCTCCTAATATACCTCTTCCATTTTATTTTTTAATATCATTGTTGTCTTGTAGTGAAAGATACTGTCTATATTCATAGCATAAGTTCCAATTTTAGTGTGCACAAGGATTCCCTGGAAAGCTTGTCGAAGTACAGACTCCTGGGCCACATTCCTAGATATTCTGAATTACTAGGTCTGGCACAGGACATGAAAATTTGATGTTCTGACAAGTTCCCAGGTGATCTTAATGCTATTTGGCCCATACATTGAGTCACACTGGATTAGATTATCAATAAATATTTATTCACAGCTGAATGGCTGCCTGTTGGTTGGTATGTTTCCTCTTCAATTTTTTTTTTTCAATTCTTCTGGTTATATTGGAAAGAGAATCTCTATTTGATATGAATTGTTCTTTTTTCTTTCTTTTTTTAAAAGTAGGCTCCACATCCACTGTGGGGCTAGAATTCATGACCCTGAGATCAAGAGTTGAATTGTTCTTATCAACTTTATTATGTATAGCATCTCATTCATATTAAACAATATGTCTACACATATCTGTATAATATCTTTGTTATTTATGAAATATAACAAAACAAGCACTTATAAATTCATGAGGTCTTGCATATCATTTGTTTAGAATAACTCTGGGATTATGAATTTATTTATGGTTCCTTTTTGGATTATATCTTCTGTTTGTTGCAGCTGGTTTACAGAATTGCAACTGATTTGTATATATTGATCTTATATACTACCACCTTGCCCAATATTTTTATATTAATTGCTATTAAACCTAGTAATTCGTCTCTAGATTCTTTTGGGTTTTCCATATAGAAAGTCATATCATCTGTGATGAATGATGGTTTTTTCTGGTTGTCATTCCTTTTACTTATTTTTCTTTACTTGCTGTACTGTTTCTTAAATTTCTTAAGACTATTGAAAAAAAGTAGTAATAATAAGAATCCTTGTTTTGTTCTGGATTTTAAAGGAAATGATTCCAACTCTGCACTCTTTAACACAGCACTGTCCAGTAGCAATATAACATGAACAACATATGTAATTAAACATTTTCTAGTAGTCACATTAAAATAGAAAAAAATGTATAATTTAATCCAATCTATCTGATGTTTTGTTGTTTTAATAAGTAACCTACATAAACATTGTTAATAGGTATATTATATTCTTTTCCATAATAAGACTTTGATATCCAGGGTGTTATTTTATGCTTCTAGTACATCTCAATTTTGGGATAGTGATTACCATACTGAACAGTGCAGATTTAAGATGTTTGTATGTTTCCATGGGTCAAGAAAATTCCTTTCTAATCTTAGTCTGGTGAGGCTTTTTTTCTTTGCTTTTCTCTTTTCTTTCTTTTAGGTAGAAATAGATGTTAAATTTTACTTTTCAGAATTTGGTAAATATATGGTTTTCTTCCTGTAACAGGGTTTTATACTGAATTACATGTTTATATTGCATGATATTAAAATTCTCTGTATCCTTAGCCCAAACTAATTTCAATGAAGATAGTTAATTTTTAAAAATATTTTGCTGAATTCATTTTTTAAGGTTTTTTTCCCACCAATTTTCATGGGGAGCTATGCCTATAATTTTCCTATTTCCTATTAATCTTGTCTGCTTTTGATGTCATGGTTATAATGTCATGGGATAAGTTTGGAAGTCATACTTTTTTTTTAGTCTCTGGAAGAGTTTACAAAATATTGAAATAGCTTGTTCATTGTAAATTTGGAACTACCTACAGAATATTTTTTTAATGGGTAAAATTTTAGTTTCTGAGTCAAAAGAACTCTAAGTTGCCAAAGGACTATTCAGACTTTCTACTTCTTTTTATGCGAGTTTTGGGAAGTTTAAAATAAAAAAGATTTTAAAATTTAACCAATTTAAACATTATTTGGCAATGCTTTTATAGTTTTCTTATTATATATTTTTTTCATCTGCATCAGTTTTATCCATTGTTTTTGTTTCTAATATTATTTGTTTGTATCTTTGTTTGTATCTTTGTTCCTTTTTCCTCAAACTGTCAGCTATTTGTTTTTGTTTGTTTGTTTATTTTGTTTGTTTTTTTGGCTTTTCGAAGGATGAATTTTCAATCATCATAAGATGTTTTTAAAATTTCATTAAGTTCTCTTTACTACCTTGTTTATTCTATGTCCTTTTGGGCTTATTCTGTTTTTCTTTTCCTAATTTCTTTATCTTGTTAGTTTTTCAACTTTCTTATTTTCTAATATAATCATTTAAGCTTATAATTTTCATTAAAGTTTTGGTCTCTACGCTTTCCACAGTGTTGATATGTAGAATTTAAGTTATCATTCAGATCTAAATATCTTAAAATTTCTATTTTAATTTCTTCTTTGACCCATAAATTGTTTAGAAAAAAAGGAGTTTTTCATTTATAAATTCACGGCTGTTTTACATTTATTTTTCCCTTTATTGATATCTAAGTTAATGGCATTTTAGTCTAAATGTGGTATGTGGTATTTTGTAAATTTCCAATGTATTCTCTAAATCTGGGGTCAGAGAGGCCACACTCTTAAAAATGTTGACAACCAAGGGGCACCTGGGTGGCTCAGTAGGTTAAGAGTCTGACTTCAGCTCAGGTCATGATCTCATGGTTCGAGATGGTCATGATCTCATGGTGAGTTCGAGTCCTGCATCAGGCTCTGTGCTGACAGCTCAGAGCCTGGAGCCTGCTTCAGATTCTGTGTCTCCCTCTCTCTCTGCCCCTCCCCTGCTCATGCTCTATCTCTCTCTCAAAAATAAATTAAAAAATTTTTTAAAATGTTGACAACTAAGAAAGAGATACTGAAAAGAACGAGTAAGAATCTGATAGTAAATATAGAATTCCTCACAGTTATGCCCCGATCTAATCTTTTGATAGCATCTTACCTTAAATTGTATGTATTTCAGGAGGTTCTTTTCCTTGGCAAATACAGTGATATATTCCTGGATCTTGTTGTTGTGCATAAAGTTAGGGAAGTGATCGGGATATGGGAAGTCTGGGAAACACATCATCTCTTTGGAAGAGTTGGTAAAGACAGACTGGTAAATACTGGCCCTGCCTTCCTCTGCATGGTCCTGTAAATGTATAGTTTCAAATGAAAAAGAGTTTGTAAATAGGTACACTTACCATGGTCATGGCCAGTTCCAAATAATTATCACTCCTTTAAGTCACCTTTACCCACAAGTATATTCAGGAAGATGAGGAATAAATTAACTTTATTTAAACAATTTGACATCAATCAAAGGAACTTACAATATGGAGAATATATATTTCTTAAGATCTTTTCTAAGGGAAACATTTTAAATTTAATTATGTCTTTTTAGGAATATATAATGAGAATCAAAGAAGGGGAATTTCTGATACATTATGATATGCATTAACTTTGAGGGCATTATGCTAAGTGAAATGAGTCAGTCATAAAAGGACAAATACTGTATGATTCCACTTATATGATATATCCAGAGTTATCAAATTCATAAAGACAGAAAGAATAGTGGTTGTCTGGGGCTGGGAAGAAGGAAGAATGGGGAGTGATTGTTTAACTGGTACAGAGTTTTAGTTTGGGAAGATTAAAAAAAGTTCTGAACATGGGTGATGGTATGCTCATACAACAATGTGCATAAACTTAATGCCACAGAACTATGCATATCAAAATACATATCACTTTAACATTTCATGAGATAGTTCTGGTTAATTAGATCATAATATTTTCTCATGTATGTAGGGCATAGAAAACTTAGGTTATGTTTATAATAGTGTTTTCAAATGTTTTTAACCACGACCTGTAATTAGTACATATTTTATATTGCAACACAGCATGCACACACACACACACACACCCCAAACGTTTTATGAATAAATCATATCCAACTACTTGAATTGCATTCTGATATTTTCTAGTCATTCCATTTAAAAATGTAGTCGGATTCATCTTTATTTCATACCACACCAACGGGTCATAGTTTCCAGTTTGAAAAACAGTGGTTTAAAAAAAATGGAAGGGTGATATTTGGAAGATTGGGTAGAAGAAAAGAGAATAGAGGCAGGAAAGAGGTTGATGTAAATCACCTAGGTCTTCAAGTTTATTCTGTGGGCTGAAATTCCAAGATTAATATACCTCAGATAAAATTGAGGGGAACACTGAGGGCAGAGGGGCTTTTGTTTTCACATTTGAAATTTTGGTGAGATTTCACTTAAAGACTCTGCCTGCACCAATCTGATAAGGGGAGGTTGACACAGTAGTCAAGTAGCAGTGATTAGGAAGAGGTAGGATCTTAATTTAGTGCCCTTAAGCCCATTCAGTTTGAACAGAACATAGGAGTTCCCACTTGCTCCCAAAGAGATGCAGAATTTATCTGAGACTCTTAGCGGATAGTCTACCAGAGAGTTGCCATGGAGAGGGCTAAGTGGAATATGCATAGACAGCTATAGAGTGGACTCTTCGGGTCAGGAACTCAATGGGAAGACTGGACCTCAGGGAGGATCATCTGATGTGCTCATAATAGGCAAGTGGGATTTCATCAGCAAGGAGGGACACTGGCCTCTGACTAAGCTATGAGAGGCCAGTCTCCAAGTTCATTAACTACTGTGTTCAATTTAAGATTCCTAAAGGATAAGCATGAATGATAACCAAGCAAAACAGGAACACCAAGAGACTAGAAGGGCCAGAGAACAGTCCCAGGACCTGTGTTTGAATTTGAGAAAGTTTGGTTTTCCTCCGCCCTAAGTCACATAAGTCCTTTTTCTTCATAAGTCCAGATCCAATCTTGGAAAAAGCCAGAGGTTTTGGGTGATCTGAAAGACTGAGTATGATCCAAAAGAGACCTGGAGATTGAGCTATGAAAACTTGGGGTACTCCTTTTGTCTTGGAATGCTTTTATGCTTCTCCCTATGAAATTTTGGATATTTGTTTGTTGTCCTATTTATGCTAGATATAAAAAAGTAACCTGAGCATTAATAGTCTAGTTAATGCTTACAGTCTAGGCTATTTACGAACATTAATAACCTCCACTAGTGCTTATGGATAAAACATGCAAAATATCAAAAACTCCCAAGATGAGAGAAGATCTTCTAGGACAGAGCAAGGGTTTTAGGGTTGGTGATATGCTTCACTCAACAGTCTTAGATTGTTCCCTCAACTTCTAAGTCATGTGGTAGGCAGAATTTTAAGAATGACCCTCAGTGTCCCTCATTCCTGTGTAGTCCTCTCCTCTTTGAGTGTGGGTGACACCTATGAATATCTTATCACTCCCATGACTACGTTGTCATGCGGGCTTCATCTAAACACATAATCTCTTTAAAAGCAGAACATTTTATTTGGCTGGTAGCAGAAGCCAGTTCAGATCATGAAAAGAATTCAGCTTGCTGTTCTTGCCTTTGAAGATGGAAGTAGCCACATACCAAAGAGCCTGACAGCCTTTAGGGGCTGAGAGGAATCCCCAGTTCGTAGCCAGCAAGGAAACAAAGACCTTCGCTTAACATCAGCACGTACCTGAGTTCAGTCACAAACGTGTATGAACTTGGAAGCAGGTTCTTTTCCAGTGCTCTAGATAAGAGCCCAGCCCAGTCAACACCTTGGTTTTGACCTTGTGAAACCTTAAGCTGAGAATCCAGCATACTGTGCTTCTGACCTACATCATTGAGGATAATAAATGGGTGTTGTTTTGAGTTGATGAGTTTGCAGTAATTTGTTACACAGCAATAGAAAGCTAATACAAGGGTAAAGGTGAGGTACTGGAGCAAGCCAATGTTGGGAAACATTAGGTAATGTTACACTAAGGGAGGAGTTTCATAGAAGAGAAATAATGCAAACCTTTGAGACAGGTTGGGGGTGCTTTTGCAACTTTGGCTGCCCCAAGATAATCAGTCTTCCTGGAAATGTTTAGCTGGTTGGTCTTCAGTTTTTCTTAGGTTCCCCCAAAGCCCCGATTACTGAGAAAGAAGTTGCAACATCAATTAAATACGTGATTTGTGACTTGCTCTTTTTTTTTTTAAACTTAATGATGGATATCTTACTGTTCCCACTCAGTGTTATAAAGTGCATCTCAGAGCTCATGTTTACAGACTGATTATTTTAAGTTGATCAGGTAGAAAGTTCATGAGAACTTTCCAGAGTTCTTATGGCTCCAGAGTCAATAATTGCATATTTAAATATGCTAGGGGTTTTTTGAGGGAGTGGTCAACAGCAAGCCAAACCCTGCTTATTTATGGAAGTAGATTTGTTCTTTTCTTATTACAAAAGTAATTCAAGCTTCTGATTAAACATGACAGATTATGTAGATACATTTAACTTTTCTTTCACCCAAAACTTTACTAAAAGGACTGTAGAAGTATCAGAGGTCTGAACTCACGGGGAGGGGGGGGATGTGGAAAGAGAGAGAGAGAGAGAGAGAGAGAGAGAGAGAGAGAGAGAGAATGAGAGAGAGAATTAAGAACAAACAAAACCCAGCAATCACATCTTGGAAGATACAACGTAGATGAATGATGACAACTGACTTAAGAAACCTAAGAAAGCCAAAAGCTAAGCCTTGGTCAAATCAAATGGGAACCCAGGTCCAATAATGATATTATAAGACATTCAAGGTAGTCTTTTATTTCACATGTATGATTTCTCAAAGAACTACTGGAGGATGTACTCTACTAAAAGGAGAGAATAAATTAAATAGTAGCACAACAAGGAAAACAGGGTTGCCCAGGTAATGGCAAGGTGGCCTTGATGAGGGAAAGAAGATGGCCAGAAGAACTATCCTTGATAGTTGAGAGAAGAATTAAGCTGATGGACTCGCTGATATGTTTAAACATACTGGAAGGGGAATCATAATTCTGTGGGAGAGTGTGGGCGATGAATTAGAGACAGTATTTGTAAAATTAAACAAGGGATACAGGTGATTATTAACTCCAGTGAAAACAAAAAGTGTTCAAGAAAGAAAATGTAATCAGAATCCACTAAGTGGCTCAGCAATGACCAATGTTTCCATTATAACAGTATACACATGAAGGTTTGCTTAAACAAAAAGGATCATGAAACTATATGAAGAAGGAGATGAAAAATTTTGTAAATGGGGGTGACTTTTGTTCCACATAATTTAAAGGATTGCTGTTTGTACATAGCATCAAGCCATGACAAATTTTATAGGTGTAGAGGAAGTTACAAGAGATGAGTGAAATGGGCAAAAATGAATATGGTGAAACAGAGAATTTAAATTTAGGCTAAAAGAGGCCAGTTATTACTATGAGTAAGGGAAGATTCAGTGTTGCCTGATTTTCTGATTTGTTCAAAAGAAGACAGATTTCTAGATTTTTATGTAAAGTATTAGATTAAAATCTTAAAAACTGTATAGCTAAAATAAAATAGATCAGCTGCAGTATAAAAGCAGCCAGTTTGCTAACTCTAAAATATATAAAAATGATTGATTTTTGTCTAGTAATTTTGTGATTTGTAGCTTTTGGTGAGGTTAGAAAGCTGGGTAGTTTCAACACAAGGAGAGACTAAACATTAAAAAAAAAAATGATCCAGAGTAGAATAAATTCAGGGGAAGTGAACAAAGGGTTGTGTGACCAGAAAAAAAGAGCCTTTATTCATGAAACCTCAGGTCCAAATCCAGACAATTTACTGATGTATTGTTTGGGTATCTCCTGAGACAGAAAGAGATTTCCCCTAGACCTGTGGCCTAGTCCTAAAGTACTTAATTCTCTCAGTGATCAAAACAGGTGAGGGAAAGACATTACTCTGGCTTTAGAAGGACCTAGGGAAGTGATCCAGGAAACAGCTACAAAAGTTTGACTGATCTGTACCATGATTTTTTCACACTTAACAAATGTTTGGATACCTCTCAAAGGAAGACAAAATGCTGAGAGAATATATAATGCTGACTTTAGAAACTAAAGGTAATGAAAATACAAAATTAAAATGACTTTATGATATAATTCCATAATATGAGTTCAAGGCATACAGCTGTAAGGCTTTTAGTGGTATTTGAGAAACATGGTAAGTGATGCTGTCATCTGCAATGTGGGCCCTCTCACAGAGGTAATTACGGAACTCTGAATAACCAATGTATTAGTTTCCTGTGTACTGTTATAAATTACCACAAACTCGATGGCTTACAATAGCAGGAATCTATTCTCTCACAATTCTAGAGGCCAGGTGTCAGAAATCAGTATCACGAGGTTGAAATCAAGGTGTCCATAGGGCTGTGTTCATTCCAGGGGCTCTAGGGGAGGACTCATTCCTTGCCCCTTCCAGCTTCTGGCAGATGCCAGCCTTCCTTGGCCTTTTCAGGGCCTAGAGGCCACCTGAATTCCTTGGCTAATGGCCCCTTCCTCCATCTTGAAGGTGGAAGTCACAGCATAACATCTTGAAAGCTCTCTTTCTGCCAAGGTGATCACATTACCTTTTCCCTTCTGTCTCTGGGTGTCAAATATCCTCTGCTTCTCCCTTATCAGCATATATGTTATGGCATTTTCAGCTCACCCAGATAATCCAGAATAATATCACCATCTCAAGATTCTTAACTTAATCATATCTTAGTTTTCCTTATTAGGGACATTTGCAAGTTCCAGTGATTAGGATCTGGTGTCTTTGGGGGCACCATTGTTCACTTGTTCAGCCTACCACAGTCCACTGGCCCATAAAGATTCATATATATCCCACATGCAAAATTCATTCACCCCATCTCATCACCCCAAAGTCTCAATCCATTGCAGCACTAAATCAAGTCCTGAATCTTATCTATATATCATCAGCTCAAAAGTCCCAAATCGCATCATCTAAATTATCTCAATCAGATATGGATGAGACTCCGGGTATGATCCATCTGCAAAATGCCTTTCCCTCTGTGGACCTGTGAACTAGAAAACAAGTTCTCTTCTACTAACGTACAGCAGTGAAACAGGCATTGGGTACCAGTTATAGATGTTCCCATTCCAAAAAGGAGAGAATGGGAGGAGGAAAGGAGTTACCAGTTTCAATTATGAAGTCCAGTAGGGTCAATGTTATTGGGTTTCAAGACCTGGGAATAACCCTCTATGTTTCAAGATTCCAACCTCTGGGCCTGCAGTGTCACCCTCTGGGGTTTTCATCTTTTACTTTTTTTAAAAAAAATTTCTTTTAATGTTTATTTATTTTTGAGACAGAGGGAGACAGAACGTGAGTAGGGGAGGGGCAGAGAGAGAGGGAGACACAGAATCTGAAATAGGTTCCAGGCTCTGAGCTGTCAGCACAGAGCCAGATGCGGGGCTTGAACCCACAAACCATGAGATCATGACCTGAGCCAAAGTCGGATGCTTAACCGACTGAGCCACCCAGGTGCCCCCCCCTTTTTTTTTTAATTTTTTTAAATGTTATTTTCATCTTTTTCTTGAAGAGAAACATATGTTTGCAGCTGAGTAGTTAATCATTCTATGATGGCAGGATAAAATTTTAAAGGCTTTCTTGAGCAGCAAGAGATGTGGCTGCTCTCAAAGGCTGTATCATCAGTGTCTATCTTTAGCGATGTTTTGCAAAGTAAGTTGGAATACAAGGATTGGTTAAGATTCCTGTAGAAATCCTGCCAGCTCAATAGGCCACATGCTGCAATTGTGCCACGCAGTTTACTGAGGGGTTAAGCACTCAGGCTGGAGAGACAGCCAGCTTGAATCAGGATCTTGTCTTTGCCATTTACCAGCCATTTTCCATTTCCTTTCTTTTCTTTCCTTTTTTTAAGCTTCAGATTCATTTATAAAAGAGAAAAACTCATACCTACCTTATAGCGTTATTGCAAAGATTGAATTAAACGGGAAAAAGCATTTGGAATATAGAGAGTCCTCAATAAAATAGCCCTAGGAGTCAACGGTATGCTAATCTGAAGCCCTGTCAGCACATTTCATGAACATATGTTAGGCGCCACAATGTTATACAAGATTAAGCAGTTTCAGTAATTCTTTACAGCCCAGAAAATATCTGTATTAATAAGAATAATTTTCATATCCTTATAATATTTAAAGAGTTGTCATAGACACTGTCTCCTTAAATGCAAACTTTTTTATTGAGGTATAAAATATAATACCAATTTTGCACTTGAGGAGAAAATAGTAGCTTAAAAAGGGTTATTGCTCTTCTTAAATTTGCATATATGAATGGTTTATTAGAAGAAGAAGACGAAGACGAAGACGAAGAAGAAGAAAAAAGAGGAGAAGGAGAAGAAGAAGAAGAAGAAGAAGAAGAAGAAGAAGAAGAAGAAGAAGAAGAAGAAGAAGAAGAAGAAAAAGGAGGAGGAGGAGGAGAAGGAGAAGAAGAAGGAGGAGAAGAAGAAGAAGGAGAAGGAGAAGAAGGAGAAGATAGATGGAGTAGGCTTAGTGAGTGTTCCTAAGTTGGAGACAGTGAAGGAGCTGGGGCACAGGAAGGCCCTCACACCTGCTGTTATGGTTGCTAGGTGACACAGAAAGTGATTTAATGGCTGCGTAGAGGCATGTCTGCTGGCAGAGTCCTTATTATGAATGCACAGAGACAAAAGGATATTGAAGAACTTCAAATCAGTGTATCCTCTTCTTGGTTCTTCTAGAACCAAGCCAGAGTTTTGGCAAAGCCAGAGTTGTCACCTGAAACCTTAGAATCTGTGGTCTGAATCACTAAGTGGACCTTTGGTAACCTCAACAAAAGAATGGGAACAGTCATTGTTTTTTAAGTGAGGAACTCATGTGATTATATTACATAAATCTAACCAATATTTGCCCTCAGATTTTATTTCTGAGTGGCTCAGTTATTAATGGTTTATCGGGGTCAATTCTGTACACAGAGATCTTCAAAGCTAGCCCATTATCTCATTTACTTCTGAAGTAAGCAAGAAACTTTTCAACCTGCTTCTGATGCTGTGTTTTGTAGATTCCAACCTAAGAGGGATTCTAACTGCGGGGCAGTTGGTTTAGAGGCCTGTGCTCCAGAATTGTGTTGTCACACACTTCCCACCCCACTTCCTGGTCTGCTGCAGTGATGTCCCACTCACCGAGAATTTCCACAAGCCCCCAATATCTTCACTCTTCTCAAAGCAGGTGGGCTCCAGTCCTTCTTCCAGACAGCTTCTGATGGTGGCCAAGCCACTGACACCAGCTCCGATGATGGCCACTCTCTTTCCCATGGTTGCCTATGCAAAGACCCAGGGAACATTTCTAGCAACAGTATTGCTGAAAACTTTTTTTTTTAATCACTCTTTGGCCTAATAAGAACCTTTGTTTTGCACTAAGAAAGCAATATTAAAAAAAATAGATCAGAACCTTTTTAAGTAATCTAACTACATTTTGCATTTCTCTCCGATTTTTAAAGACAATGTTTTGTTCCAAAAAAAGAAGCGCTTTGCTTTTAGTCAACTCCCCCAAATTAAGAGACTGATGGTGTAGTATATGTATTTATCCTTTTTGCTTTTGCCCTTTTGTCATTGATTTTCTACCAGAGACAGTGAACATGAGAAAGATAAGGAGATTCACAACTAAAACACATATGCACACATCAATACCCACAAACATGTATGTATATATGAATGAAGAAACAAATATGCACGTGTATGTGCACACACACACACATTAATTTCTTTCTACTTTGACATAAGATTGAATGAGGAAGAAAGTCAGGGCATATTTATATTTTAGTATGCCAGGCAGTCACCTCATTCCCCCCTACAATGTTCTTCACCTTCTCAATTAAAAAAAAAAGTCTGGTCTCTTATCTAACAACAACTTCCTTCCATTAACTGCCACCCCAAACCTCCATTCTCTTTTTTAAAAATTAGATTTCCTAATCTTTTCCTGATTCTGACACTATCTTTAGGTCTTACTATTACTTCTATTTTTTTTCTTTTTAGACAAAATCACATAGATATGCAGTGACATAGACTTGGATGACAAGAATCATGATTCTTAATTCTTAGGAAAAAAAGATCTACACAAATTAGATGTCATTCTCATTCTGGCCACATTTGGTATGAACTATAGATTCCCTTCTCCATTTACCCATCCCTCCCACCTCCCTCTCTGCCCATTATAGTATCTTCCTTTTCCCCTTTTCTACCTTTTTCTTTATCTTCCCTTCTCCTCTATGTTTCAGTCCTGTCCCAGGTGTTTGGGCAGTTTGGAAGGAAAAATGTTTTCCCTGAACTAGCACTCCATGGAAGCTATTGGCAAATGGGAGGAACTGCTTTTATTTATTTAATTTTTTTTTTTATTTGGGGGGAGGAACTGCTTTTAAAGAGGAACTCACTTAATGGCCGTCTTATCAATTCCCTGGGTGGGCTGGGCTCTGCCCAGTCTCCTGGCTACCTGGCACCTGCTTTCCCTTTAGTCAAGGTAAATATAATCCACCGCTTACACTCCTGGATACTCTGCTGGGAGTCAGACACTTTTTCCCAGGTGACCGCAGTTTTCTGCTCTATTTTATTGTGTTTACTTTATTTTACTCGGTCCTAATTTTAGTGGGGGGGTATCTCATAGTAGCGCCCCCTAACACTGTAGAAACCTAGCTGCTTAATTGAGATATCCCAGCAGTGAAAATGGGTGTTCTCTGCTCCTTCCTCCCGTTCTCTCTTTTGACCTTTGTGGTCACAAATTTGTATTTCTTTGATTCTGGGACAGTGTGCCATCCTGGAAAAGATCAAGTTTAATAAATTGATCCATTACTACCAGGTAAAATTATATTGGCTAGGACCAAGCAAGCTAACTCCCACTCATGAAATACAGTGAAATTGCTAAAAATTGGTTCCCCATCGAGCATTTTCTTATACCAACTAAAATTATGACGCCTCAATTATTCTACCCAGGTAATCCCTTAATTGAGCAGGTGATACTTAGCAGAAACTGGCATATATCTAATTTTTTGAGGAGCTGCTTTTTTATGTCTTTTGAAGATGGTAGCAGTGCTCATCTGTAAAGTAAACGTGGTTAACTGGACGGAGAGACTTCAGATCTTCATTCTGTCTCTTACAGCTGTTTGGCTTTGAGCAAGTCATTTAACCCCTCTAATTCTTGGTTTCTTCATTAATGAAATAGGGATACTTCACTACTACCATCTGTATTGCTCAGTTGTTGCAAGGATTACAGTATATTTATGTATATATATATTTATAGATGTATATATATATTTGTACATATACACATATGTGGCATGTAGTTAGCAATTACTAAATGGTAAATGTGGACTGTTGGTAAGTTTTTTTTTTTTAAATCATGGGGTTCACTAAATTTTTTAGGGCTACAATTCAGACCGCATGGTTTTATCTCATTTCTCATACAGCTCTTTTCAGTTTTCATGCCACATAAACTATAGTGCAAGAAAAGACTGTGGATCGCTTTCTCAGGAACGTTCCTGTAGCCTTATTCATCTAAGGAAGGGCGGGACACACCCAATTCCACCTTGGCCTCTGATGTTGTTTTCTTTCTCCAGGAGGTGAAAAAGGCCACTCTTCCCCTCTCTGCCCTTCGCAGGAGTGTATATTCTGTCGGTGGAGGACACGTTTATTGCCCCCTGTCTCTCCTGGGCACCTCATCCTAGCTTTTCTTGCTTCATTGCCCCCTCTTTTCCAAACCTCTAATGCTGTTTCCTTCCTGTTCTCTGGAACGGGGCCAGCTAGAGAGAATATTTGATAGAGCAATTTAGCTCAGGGTATGGCACTCCATGGAGGGATGCATATTGGGTATGTCCCAGGTTTACTCTTAATTCCTGGCTCCATTCCCAATGCACTAGCTTTGACAGCTGTTCTAGACCCACAGTTTCAGGTTTCCAGGTGGCAGTTTGAATGTGAGTGCTTCAGTGAAGAGGATTGACAACCGAGATTTCCTGAAGGAATGTTCGAGTTAAGCACTGAGACTACCAGCTCACCGTCTTTTCTCTATTTCCTGACTTGTTCAGTCTCCTTAACTGCATAGAGATGTTCATTTTGTATGTACCCAGGGGGATTCAGTGCCTGCTTTCCTCATATAAGGTCTAGAGTTGGGGCTGACAAACTTTATCTGCGAGGGGCCAGATAGCAGATGTTTTAGCTTTGTGAACCATATAGTCAGTCTCTGTTGGAACTACTTAATTCTGCCGTTGTAGCTGAAAATAGCCATAGACAATATGTAAATCAATGGGCAAGGATGTGTGTGTGTTTGTATGTGTGTTTTTAATGTTTATTTATTTTTGAGAGAGAGAGAAAGAGGCGGGGGGTGGGACAGAGGGAGAGCGAGAGAGAGAATCCCTAGCAGGCTCTTTACTGTCCGCGCAGAGCCCCTGTCAGGGCAGAGGAGCTCAAACTCATGAACCATGAGATCATGACCTGAGCTGATATGAAGAGTTGGAAGTTTAAGTGACTGAGCCATCCAGGCACCCCAGATGGGTTCTAATAAAACTTATGTGTAGACTCTGAAGTTTGAGTTTCATGTAATTTTCACATCTTATGAAATATTAGTCTTCTTTTGATTTTTGCCCCCAACTGTTTGAAAATGTAAAAGCTTGTCTTGGCTTGCAAGTCATACAAAAACAAATGGGGCCAGATTTGGCCACAGGCCTGCCCCTTCTTTGGAGAAACATTATTCTAGCGAATCATTGTTCAAGGTATTGCGGGTCTTCTGTGAGGTGGTCTTATTAAAAAGCTTCAAAGTATGAACAGATAGTTCTGTTTTTAAGGAATTTTCTAGGGAAGAGAATTTCCAAGTGAACATGCCTCTTGCAAATTCAATTTGCCCACCCTGATGGATCCCCCCTCTAGTAAGTGCTCACCACATTCCCGCCCACCTCAGAACTCAGGAAAGCCAGAATTAACCATCAGTGAGTGGAGGCTTGTCTGAGAACTACACCCATTCTCCAGGGCTACCATTTAGTTATCATTTCCATCTGTTTATTCATCTGCTCACATACAGAGATCATAAATCTCAGTGAGGTACAATAATGACCAAGAATGATGTAAAATGAAAATTTAAAAGTCCAACAAAATACTGACAAATCTAAGTCAAGCAACTCCTTAACTAACCAGTCCCACAGTTATATAAATTTCCTTCAAAAGAGTTTTACACCCGAAAACGAAATCCTACTTCATGAGAGATCATTGATTTCTAACACTGAGTATTCTTATTTAAACGTGTGAATAAACAGAAGAGCAAAGAAAAATTTATGTTTCTAGATACATTTAGATCTGAGTCAGAGTGTTTGTTGAAGATCAAATGTAGAAAAAAATTTTTTTCTTGAATAAATGAATGTTTGACACTTCACATACACAGAAAAGTGCATCTCATAGATGGTAAATTATCAGAATTACCCTGAGGAGGAAACCAAGGTGACATATGGCTAGCACTTAGCCTAAAAGGGATTGCAGTCACAAGGGTCAGAATGAAGGAAGAGTTCCTACCTAACGTGTCAAGAAGTAAAGAGAATCAAATCAAACTCTGTATAAATCAGTAAAGATCAAGATAACAAAACCAAAATGAGCCACCAAATCTAAAGGCAGGAATGGGCCCCAACAGGAGGAAAATCAAGGATTCTGAGCTAGATGTAAATGAAACAGAACAGAAAGGGCCCATCAGGAAAGGGAGAGGTTCTCAGAAATTAATACTACTGAATAAAATGTCTACATATTGCTTTTATTGCTTAACTTGTGTGTGGTACTTGAGTGTACTGTTCTCGCCAAAGTACCACGTGTAATACCAGTGTTGCAAGTATAGTTGACCCTTGAACGATGTCGGGGTCAAGGGCATTGACCTCCTGTGCAGTTGAAAATCCTTTAGTAACTTCTGATTCTCCAATATAACATGACTCATACTATCCCTACATATCCAAAAGCCTTTTTTTTTCCTGAGTAATATACAACAATATGTGAAATTATCCCAAATGCAGGTAAAATAAGAATATATACTTCAGGTAACTGAAGAATCAGAATAGATATTGAGATAAAATTGGGTCTCCTCCTCCTTCAGGATCAAAGGAAGTGGTACTTATGATCTGTTAATAATATAGTAATACTATATAGTAATATAGTAAACTTATGATCTGTTAATAATAGATTAATTGATGGTGAAATGTGATATAAAACTGATAGGTAAGTTTTTGTCATGCTGATAAGATGATTAAGTCTGATTATTAATGGAATACTTTGTGTAAGTTCTGGTACTCAAGGGTGGAATGGGGAAAGTTCAAGTTTTATAATAAAGGCTACTGTAATAATAAAGGATGCTGTGGAATAAAAATTTTAGTAATTGTCCATTGACCAGAATATATTAATTTAATAATGATAACTATTATGAGAAGTAGAGACGTGGTAGCTTGTTTGTTATTAGGAAATATTTAATGGCTACTTCTATGAATCATGGACTATAAGTTTTAATTAGAATTGGAATGTGGTTTATTATATTTATCTTGAAACAAATTTAGATTATTAATTAGTGTGAGCTTAATATAATGATTATGGTATTTGTAATAATGGTAAATAATATAATACTAAAGATAAGAGAGTTTATTAGTATGGGAAGAATATAAACAATTTTGGGGGTATTGGCCCTATAGTTTATTCAGCTGACCTTAACATAGAATATGATGTATTATGGTAACATGGAGAGTTTTGAATTCTTAGGATTATGTTCAACCCCTATAATGCTAGAAATAAGGGGGTTTAAGCCTCTGTTATTTACTCTATCAAAGCAATTCTTTTATCAGACATTTTATTATTTTAAAAAATTTTATTTTATTTTATTTTATTTTATTTTATTTTATTTTATTTTATTTTATTTTATTTTATTTTATTTTATTTTATTTTATTTTATTTTATCATTATTATATATTTTTAGAGACAGAGCACAAGAGGGGTGTGGGGGCAGAGAAGAGAGAGAGACAGAATCCCAAGCAGGCTCCGTGCTCAGCGTGGAGCCTGATATGGGGTTCAGTCCCATGGTCTTGAGATCATGACTGAGCCGAAATCGAGTCAGACGCTCAGTTGACCGAGCCACCAAGATGCCCCTCAGACATATTTTTAGTTTGTGGTGGGACATTTGCTATAATAATGGGAGTTGATACATATCATATGCATAATGCTAACATTAGTATAAGAAATTTTTTTTCATATGGGATGTGTAAGTTGGTCATATCAGAAAGAAGAAAGTTTTCGATAACGAAGTTAATTGTATACATTTCTGGTATATAAGGATTGTGAAATGCTGCTAGCAAAAGAATTGTTAAAGTATTTATTATGATAATGGTGGCATATTTCTGCTAGGAAAAAAAATAGAGCAAATGGGCCTGCTACATATTTACACTGAAACCAGAGACAAATTCTGATTCTCTCTCTTAAGGCAAAGGGGGCCCAGCTGGTTTCTGCTAGAGTTGAAATGAAACATATTATGTCTAGTGGTCATGATAAGAAAAAAATTAATCATAAACACTCTTGAAGGGCCCTTGGGTGGCTCAGTCGGTTAAGCTTCTGACCTCAGTTCAGGTTAAGATCTCATGGTTTGTGAGTTTGAGCCCCTCATTGGGTTCTCTGCTGTCAGCACAGAGCCTGCTTTGGATCTTCTGCCTCCCTCTCTCTCTGCCCCTCCCTCATTCTCTCTTTCTTTCTCAAAAAAAGAAAATACTCTTGAGTAATAATTAAGGTTGATGATGTAAATGATACATTTACTAGTAGTGCTGATAATAGAATAATTGCTGGTGTTACTTCATATGAAATTGTGCTACTGCTCAGCCTACACCAATTAGGGCATATTTTGCATTTGAAGCTCATTCCAATCAGAGAATAGAATAAACAGGTAGACTTGCTACAGCTAATATGAAGAATACACCTAGATTTATGTTGATTAGTGGATATAGTATGGGTAGCGAAATACATATTGTTAAACTACTGTAAGGGCTAGGATTGGTGCTATGATATAATTATTGATGATGTCAATGATTGTAAATATTCTTTGATAAAGAATTTGAAGGCACTGGTGATGGGTTTAAATAGATGATGAGGACCAACAATATTTCGTCCCTTATGAAGTTCTACATAACTTAATACTTTTCATTCAGTTAATATGAAAAGAACTAGAGCAAGTAAAATAAGGATAGTTAACAGAAGGCTAACTTATTTCTTGAGTATAACACCCTCTAGTTCCATCACATTGTTGCAAAATGGCAAGATTTCATTCTTTTTCATCACCGAGTAATATTCTATGATATACATGTATACCACATCTTCTTTATCCATTCATCAGTTGATGGACATTTGGTTTCTTTCCATACTTTGGCTGTTGTTGGTAGCGCTGCTATAAACATTGGGGTGTTTGTGCCCCTTCAAAACTGAATTTTTTAATCCTTTGGATAAATTCCTAGTAGTGCAATTGCTGGGTCATAAGGTAGTTCTACTATTAATTTTTTGAGGAACATACATACTGTTTCCCAGAGTGGCCGCACCAGTTTGCATTCCCACTGGCAGTGCAAAAGAGTTCCCCTTTCTCCACATCCTTGCCAATATCTGTTGTTTCCTGAGTTGTTAATGTTAGCCATTCTGACAGGGGAGAGGTGGTATCTCATTGTGGTTTTGATTTGTTTATCCCTGATGATGAGTGATGTCGAGCATCTTTTCATGTGTCTGTTTGCCATCTAGATGTCTTCTTTGGAAAAGTGTCTATTCATGTCTTTTGCTCACTTCTTCACTGGATTATTTGTTTTTTGGGTGTTGAGTTTGGTAAGTTCTTTATAGATTTTGGATACTATCCCTTTATCTAATACGTCATTTGCAAGTATCTTTTCCCATTCCATCGGTTGCCTTTTAGTTTTGTTGATTTTCTTTTGCAGTGCAGAGGCTTTTTATCTTGATGAAGTACCAATAGTTCATTTTTGCTTTTATTTCCCTTGCCTCTGGAGACATGTCAAGTAAGAAGTTGCTGCGGCCTAGGTCAAAGAGGTTGCTCCCTGTTTTTTCCTGTAGAATTTTGATGGTTTCCTATCTCACATTTAGGTCTTCATATGTGGAATTTGAGAAACTCAACCAATGAACATAGAGGAAGGGAAGGAAAAATAAGATAGAAACAGAGAGGGAGGCAAACCATAAAAGACTTTCAAATATAGAGAACAAACTTAGGATTGCTGGAGGGAGGGTGGATGGGATGATGGACTAAATGGGTGATGGGCATTAAGGGGGGCACTTTTCAGAATGAGCACTCGGTGTCATATGTAAGAGATGAATCACTCCGAAAGCCAAGACTGCACTGTAAGTTAACTACTTTGAATTTAGATTAAAAAAAGTGGGGGGGAGAATAATTAACAGAAGATTAATTATAAATATACCTTTTTAAAAATTTTATTTATTTTGAGGGAGAGAGAGAGAGGGGGAGAGCGAGACAGGAAGGGGCAGAGAGAGAGGGAGAGAGAATCCAAGTAGGTTCCACACTGTCAGTACAGAGCCAGATTTGGGGCTCAAACTCACAAACTGTGAGATCATAACCTGAGCTGCATTCGGAGGCTTAACTGACTGAGCCACACAGGCACCCCATGAATGTGCTGTTAAGAAGAAGAAGATTTGAACCCCTAGTTATAAAGGTTCAAGTTTTATGAGGTTACCGGACTTCTACTTACCCAGACCAAGAGCAGGGCTGATAGAAATTAATTAGATGAAGAGTATATCATATATTCGGTCAAAGGCACTTTTCTCAGGTTGGCCTCATTTCTCTTGTCTTTTCCTGGGGGGAAAATATGAAATAGAAATCAATCTGGATTGCTCTAGTTTGAACTCAAATCATATGAAACTTTAATCATTGAACAGAAGGACCATTGATAGTAGTTACAACATTGGGATATTCTGGTCTGGCATTGAGGTTGTCACCTTATTGGCACCTTATTGTCAATAAGAACTCTAAATATTTGCCTTTTAAGGCAACTGTGGATTTGTAAATATTGTAAAATATTGTAAATATTGTAAAAACCTCTAAAGAAGGTTATTTCCCATGTCCTAAGAGCTGTACCTTTTAAAATTAACATTTAAATTTATGTAGGACTTAATACTTTTTTGGGTTATTTATTTTATTTTATTTTATTTTATTATTTTATTTTAAATGTTTATTTTTGAGAGAGAGAGACAGACCGTGAGTGAAGGAGTGGGAGAGAGAGAGGGAGACACAGAATCCAAAGCAGGCTCCAGGGACTTGAACTCATGAACCATGAAATCATGACCTGAGCTGAAGTGGGACACTTAACTGACTGAGTCACCCAGGCGCCCCATACTTTTTTGGGTAACTGTAAAGTTGAACTAATTTGGGTAATTTTATTTTATTTTTTTATTTTTGAGAGAGAGAGAGAGCGTGAGCAGAGATAGAGAGGGGGACAGAGGATCCACAGCGGGCTCTGCGCTGACAGCAGAGAGCCTGACATGGGGCTCAAACTCTCAAACTGTGAGATCATGTCCCGAGCAGAAGTCAGATGCTCTATCGACCGAGCCACCCAGAAGCCCCTGGGTAACACTGAAGTTGAACTGGAGAGTCAGCTATCTCCCAGCTCATCAGGCTTTTTACCTGTGTTTATAGATCTTGTCACTGTTTTGCCAAATAGATGAGTTTGTTCCTTAAAGTGTCTGCAAGTAGCAGTCTGATGTTTTGACTTAAGCTCTCTTTGTCAAAATTGTTCTAGTCAATTCATGATGCAAAAGATAAACGGGCAAACTTTGCTCTTTACTACTTTAAACACTTATTTCATCATTCTCTTGCGCTATCTTCTCCATAGCACCCATTAAGATTCCTCTCCCCTATATTCGCCTTTGTAAATAAATGTCTTGTTGCATTTAAATAGAATTGTTAGGTTTAGTTAAGTTTTGGCTGGCTTTAGTTCAAAGCGGTCATTTTAAGATGAAATCTCCGGAGGGTAAACCAAATGCTTTATTTACACCTTGGTTTGTCCAAACACACTTGTCTTTTTTCATGTGTTAGATAATTATAAATAGTCTTAAAAAATGAAATTAACATTTGATGAGGGTGATGGATGATTGTGCACCTGCTTCATGGCCTAATTCAATGAAGCTCTCTGTTCTTAATTTACTACTAACTCCTCCTTAGTCTTCAGTTTCATACAGGCTTTTGCATGGCATTTAATCTTCTCGAAGTGGAGTAAATGGCCCATTCTTTCCACCTCGTAAGCTATGGCTTGACCTATATTTCTATGCTGATATTTTTGCCTACTATCATTCCTTTTAGGGTTTGCTGAGGGTGGTTCATGGTCTGGATTCACAAGAGGTGGTGAGGTTTATCTGGGTTTATAAATTATAGAACAGGCTTCCGAGTTCTTAGAGTTTTAAGACATTGCCAGTAGTGCTCTGGCGAGTAATTTGTTATATTAATTATCTGGGTGTAGGGTTGAGCATTGTGGAGTATCTAATCCCAGTTCGGATCTCAGTTAGCTATTGTGTAACCAGAAATATCAAAGTCATTTCTGCAGGTTGTTTTGATTTTAGTCACAGCTTCTTGTAGTTTAATCAGAATTTAACTTTATTATTAAATTTTCTTAAACATGCTTTACCCCCAAATTTTATTAATTTGGGTTAATTGTATGACTGCAGTGGCTGGCACAAAATTTACCAACTCTAATAGTAAGCTAATATAAATTAGTCAAACTTTCACTTATAACAATTTTTATCACTGCTGTGTTTCATGGGTGTGTGGTTAAGCAAGGCATAATGAACTCCTTGTTATTGACCTTGAGGCCTGTTCCCTTATCTTCACAGATCTGGAAGGCATTCTCACTGGGATGCATATACTTGCCTGTATAATTTGATACAAAATTAGTAGAAATAGTGGGACAAAGCCTATGAGCTTATGGAGTTTTATAAACTCATCTAGGCATTTTCAGTGCCTGGCTTTAATTGTTAAGATTCATTAACTAAATCATATCTAGAAAAATTCCTTTCCAAATATTTTATTTTCAAAATACTAACTGCTGTATCAGTTTTTCAAAGGGGTGGGATTAAACTTAATAAAGAATAAAAAATAATTAGCTCATGAAGCCTAATATTTGAAAAATTTTTAGTGTCTTAAAATTTTATTTAATTAGGAGTTGGGCTAGAATATGTTTTGGTTGAGACTGTAATTGGAGAAAATATACAAATTATGGAATAATTAAGATTATTTGGGCCTTGTATGTTAGAGAGTCTTATTTTGGGAGTTTGGCAAGATAAACTTATATATTTTTTACAGTTAAAAGTCTATTGGGGGACGAGGAGTTTTGCTAAGCTAATTTTGTTTGATGATAATATGTGTACAAATTTATAATTAAGTTTTTACATATCCTACAAGCATTAACTAATTAAAGCCATAGGGTTATGATATTGGTAAGCAATACTCAATTTAAGCTCAGCTACAAGTTGCTTGACTGTGTTGAGACCTTTGACAGCCTCCCCAAATTAAAAAATACCAAATGTATGGCACCACAGTTATGTGAGCATGAGATGATTAGTCACTGGTTTGTTGGGATGTCTTATTTAAGGTAATGAATGGACGATTTTGGGTGGAATTGTCCTGAAGTAAGAACCAGATGCCAGGTATAGTTTCCCATTAAAAACCCCAACATATTATGGGGCCAGAGAGGGAATGGGTATAATCTGAGTAGGTTGCTAGTTCCTCAACACTTGGTGATTAAGACAATGGCTATGATAAACATGGTGGCAAGGATTAATTTGACTCAGTTGGCTCTGGATGCTCAATAATGTGATATCGTATGTAATGTGAATGGTGATATGTAGCATATACTATTCATGTTGTCTGGGGTTTTATGTATGATATGTATTATGTAAGATAAATAGTTTAATGTACATGCTTATGTGAATGGGGCAGGTAGTTTAATGTACAATTACATATAGTATTATGTATAATTAAACATGTATATGCTGATAAAATAGTATGTGGTGGATCACATAATGAATGATATACATAGTGGGTGAATTTTTAATATTTTTCCTCAATATCAACATAGAATATGACAATAATGCTTCTTGTTTACATATAACCATACAAGGAATAGTTTAAGTAGAATTTCAACTCCGGGTGCTGATGGTGGAGCTGAGGGCTCCTTCCTTGATGGCCGTGGGGAGAAATTTGTCTCCATTTCTGGTTTGGAAGACTGGAGTAATAAATATACAAGGACTCGTAATTTAAGAAGGTTACATCCAGTTAAGCTTGTAAGCAGTATAGTCACAAGGATAAGAAGAAGATGTAGATTGCGGCTAGTTGGCCAATAATAATAAAGGGACGCTCAACAGGTTGACCTCCAATTCACGTTAGTTTTAAGAAGTCTGCTACTAGAATCCAGAATAAGCATTGACTTAGAGGTCATCATATTATGCTTTGCTGTTTGGATGTATGAAGTCTCAGTGTAGTGGCTAAGATTAGGACAGAACAGATTCGAGCTAAAACATGTCTTTGTTTGCTGAGAGTAGATAGGATTGTGTGAGTGGGTCAGACTGTGTTAAATTGTCCTACACATTTTCCCTACCGAACGATGTTACACACTGCTACTTGGATGACGACCCTGGAGTGCCCTACTAAAAACTACAGTGGCTTATGTCTTCAGGCGTTAAAGTCTTCCGACACAGTGCTGGGGGGAGTGCGCAGGCTGGCTTGACCGGTTTGCCCCGAGCTGTAACTTGCTGAGGGTCAGCTGGATACTGAGAGCACTGTCTGCTCCATTGGAGTTGCAGATACCATCATCAAATCTACATCTGCCAACTGGTACACAGAGATGCATATCTGGTCCCATCAATCTCTCTAACACTTCCTCAGAGAGAAGCAGGATTTGCTCTGTATTTCAAAGACATTTTGTTTTTGCCTTCAAAATGACTCACAAGAGATGTGGTGGGTAAGTCTGGTGACGCCATGTCGTCCTTAATGGATGAAAGGCTTGTATGAAATGACAATGGCCTTTGAAAATTCAGACTGGATCCCTAGTGCTCCTGTGGAACATTCCAGAGATAGCAGCCTCTTTAGTGTACATATTCTGAAGCTAACATCTCAAGTCAGGAAGGGACATCTTGTGCAGGCAGTGTGAAGTTAGGCTGAGGCAATCCATTGCACTTGAGCTACAAACTTAAGAAGTGTTCTGTATTTTAAGTTTCACCTCCACAGGAATGCTGTGTTCATTTCCAAAGATGTATGTGTTTTCCTCTGTTTTCTATCCGTTTCCTGTATCTGTAGGTCTTGGATCAGTGATGTAAAATTATACAAAACATTTCCTTTATTGGGTTTATCATTTGTTAACTTCAATCATGATGATAAAGTGCTCCCAGTTTTTCTTTTTTTTTTTTAAAAAAAAAAAGATACATCGTGTTTGATCTAGCAATTTTATTCTTGGGCATCTATCTTAGAGAAGTGAAAACACAAGCACGTTTCTACATATTGTATGAAGAAGTTTATTTCTGTATTGTCAAAGTGTCAAAAAACTGAGGACAAAATAGATGCTTATTGTTAGAGAAGTGGATAAGTTATTTTATCCCTTCCATGAAATTTTTTGCAGGTACTAAAAAGTGTGAGTTAGAGCTATAACAGATGACTTAGAGAAACACCCCATAAAGTGTTAGAGAGCAAAGCAAACAAACTAAAAAACCCAAAAACCAAACATAGAAAAGTGCTTATGACATGATCCTAATTTGAAAGATAAACCATGATTTTTAACAATTCTGTATATGTATGGACACACACACACACACACACACACACACAATCACTCATGTAATCTGTAATGAATTTTGATTAGGGAGAGGAATATGAATGGATATATATCAAGTTGGTAATATGCTTTTTCGTGTGAGGTAATCATACGTGAATGGATGAAAGAGCTAGGACCAAATCAATCAATCGATAGACGAAATTTAAAAAATAAAGAAAACTGAAATGAAAATATTCTGATCAGGAAAAAAAATTAAGTGTTCTGCAACTTAGGAAAAAGACTGTAAATTTCATCCTGGAGCTAACAAGCAAGTGAACATTGGAACAGGAGGGTGAAACGGAGTTTCGCTGTGAATCACTGTGATTTTTGACTCTTGGATGAACTGTTGAGAAACACTGACTTAAAAGTCAGATCTACCCACAGGCTTTGAGGGGTTGATCCCTCCCCCTGGTGTTTACCTTTACAAAAGGGCAAGGTCATTATTCTGCAACTACTATTATCCTAGGAGCCAGACAATCAAAGGGCTGTGATTACGTGAGGAAGAGCTTATCTTACACAAATTACAAATAAGTTAAATCACCAGGAAAATGGCAGCAATACCAGAGCCTTCTAGAGCAGGAGGCTTAGAGAATAAGGAAGATCAGTTTTATGGCTCGTGAGAGGAAGATTCCTTGTCTTGGGGGCTTTGATCGACATTTGGGGGTGAAGGGATTAGAGATCCTTTTGGCCCTATTGCATTTCCCAGATCCTATCTACTGGAATGAGGTTAGTATACAAGGGCGAGAAAAGATTTCCTAGGCTAGTCTGGGGGCCCTGAGGAGCAGGGACAGTAGTTCAGTTTCACACTAGAAAAACTGGCCTTTTCATTCATGTAGTCCACATACTGTATCTGAGAGCAATGTGCCAGGCAGGAACATACCTGAAGGCAAATAGGAAACAAATCAGGAGCCTTATTAGCTGATGTTAACTCGATATTCGTGTCTGCATTTTGAAACAGTAATTTTTAAAATATTACAATCATAGAGTTTCAGAACTAGAAAAGACTTTAGGGAATGAAATTCTGAATGGCCTCATTATGATATTTTGGGCAGAGCAATTCTTCAGTGTGTGGGACTAGCCTAGTGATTGCAGTGTATTTAACTTGCCTGCGACCTGGTCAGAAGGGCCAGTGACAACTCTGTGGCATTAGGAAAACAAAAAAGCTGTCTCTGTACATTTCTAGATGCGCCTACCACATAGTGGTTCACTGAGAACCACTTATAGATCAACCCACTTACCTTATTTTTGGACCAAAAAAATGTGAACGATGTTGAAAGATTTATTCAAACTGTCGTTGACTAGTTCAACAAATATTCATGACTCTTATATGTCAGGCACTGAACTAGTTGCTAAAGATATAAAGATTTATTTATTTGTTTGTTTGTTTTAAATATTTATTTATTTATTTTGGAGAAAGAGAGACAGCATGAGCCAGGGAGGAGCAGAGAAATAGGGAGAGACAGAGAATCTCAAGCAGGTTCTGCACTGTCAGCTCAGAGTCTGATGCGGGGCTCAGTTTCACAAACCATGACATCATGACCTGAGCTGAAATACAGAGTAGGATGCTTAACAGACAGAGCCACCCAGGTGCTCCAAAGATATAAAGATTTATATGGCACCGGGTACAGAATCTAGCAGAGGAGGCAGACACATAAGTAGGTAATTTCACTTTTACACACACACACACACACACACACACACACACACACACACACACTGTTCAGTGTGCAGAGTTGGATGACATTAAATAGGCAGAAGAGCAAATAGGTAAGGTTCACAGAGCTGGTTGGAACTTATAACCAAGGAGAATGATGCCTTTCATTTGTATCTTGAACTACAGTCATGTGTACTTTTCACAGTCATTAATCTAGTAAATGAATGCCTACTGTGCGCCAGCTAATGTTTTGAGCATCAAGGATCCATTCCCTCGTGCAATTTCTATTCAAGTGATCTTCTTTGTGGCTACTTTCCAGTTCTACTCCTAACTGAATGCCATCAGTGGTATATCTTTAAAATTTAAGATATCATTGGTAAGTTTTCAAATAAATACTCTTCCATTTCCCTATCCCTCCCAAACCCGGTCACATCAAGACAAGACCCAACACTTACTGGCCCATAAGCAACACAGAAGCCACTTTCACAGAAGTCATCATGAGAAAACAAACAAAAAAAGAAATTGAAATTGCTTTTGAAAGCTTGAAGATTATGAAAACGTTACATATAGTGATGAAAATGTTATAGCGGTGATTACTATGGATTTTATCTGTGGATCAAGTTGGTTTGAAGATTAGCATGCATTTACTTACATGAAACCTAGTGTACTTGTAAACTAGTTTTGCTGGCTTGACTTCTGAAGGTTCTACAAGAGATCCACACCGTCTTTGATCTTATCAGCAGACAACAAAAAGAACCCTGTTTAAGCACATAATTTAGCACTTTCTGGCATGATAAAAGTCAAAGTTGTTATAGTACAGCTATTTGATAGCAGAATGATTTTTTTCCTTTTCTTTGCAAGGACTTACTTAGGCTCAAAGAAGCACCTGCTTATTTTGATATCTCAACTTTCACTGTACTGATTATCTACTGTCAAAAGAAAATCTAGAGAGCTTTACCCGATATGAATATCTTATTGAGTGAGAAACAAAATAGTCTTGGAACAGGGAGACTTCAAACCCCAAAGTGGCCTGAAGCTTAGAGACATGCTGTTACAGGGTGATTTATAAAGTGTGAGCAAGGAAGTTGTTTAACCTTTACAGTGATGATGATGGTAGTGATTATTACAATGATTATTACAATAGAAGTTTCCAGATGGCAGGGGATTGGTTAAAATTGATTGACATACCATTTTAGGAAGATGACAGATTTCATTTATGATTAGTAGAGACATTTACAAGAAATAATCCAAGTTCAGTTGCCCTTACATTCATGAAGTAAGCTAGGTTAAGTTTTGCTTAAGTGCTTAGCTGTTTTTGTCTGCTCAGGGGATCTTCAAGCCTGACCTTCATCTTATTTAATTTTGACACAATTATACCTTAGTTACCATTATCATTATCATTGCATAATGATACTTCATTTCTAAAAATTCATTGCAGAATGTGGGAGTCATGTTTTCTATTCTTCCTTGGATTCATCTTAGCACAACTCTTAGCCCAATGTCCAATGCATAGTATATTCTCACCAGGTTATTTACTGAATGGTCTGAGGTTTTAGAAATGAGGTCCAATTTTAGAATCAGAAGCCCAGGACAGCAGAAGAGACTATGGTCTTTAGCAGTCTGCCTTACAGTCAAGCCCATTTAAAGTTATGAAACTTTGACAAATATTATTGTACTTCTTCTCACTGTCCTTCTCTCTCTTGATAATATCATCCATGGTGACATTATTGCTAGGGGGTTTGATTGGACCTGGAAAAAAAAAAAAGTCCAGTAACAGAAAGATTTTCTTTCTAATTGGAGACCTTGTATTCCTGGGAAATACATCAATGTTTATAATAAAAAGCAAGCATTTAAATTTATGATTTATAATAAGAAATATATAATTTAATCTTCATCCTCATTCTTGGCACAGAGTTCCTAAGACCCTTGGAACTTGCTAAGAGGTAAGAGTGGTAGTGTCTTTTGTCATGTTAAGGAAGTGACTTTTGGAAACCCCTTGGCCACCTAAAAATGGCAGCAAGTTGCCTGAGGAGCCAACCGCGTGCTTAGAGGGTCGGAATTCTTGTTCTCTTACCTCCTGGGAGGGGAGAGGGGCTGGAGCCCCCTGTCAAAGGCTAATGACTTAATCAATTACGATGATATAATGAAGCCTCCATAAAAAGCCAAAAGGACTGGCTCAGAGAGTTTTGGGTTGGCAAATAAGTGGAGATTGTGAAGAGTGGCATGAAAGTTCCACACTCTGTCCCCTATCTTGCCTGATGCATCTCTTCTGTCTGCCTGGGTTATATTCTTTTATAATTTAGTCTTCTTTGGTAATTTAGTATGAAAAACGTTTCTCTCAGTTTTGTGGGCTGCTCTAGTAAAACATTGAACCCAAAGGGGGAGTCATGGGAACCTCCAATCTGTAGCCGGTTGGACAGAAGCACAGGTAACAACCTGGGCTTGTGACCAGCCTCTGAAGTGGGGAGGTGGCAGTCTTGTAGGACTGAATTCATAACCTGTGTGATCTGATGGCCATCTCTTGGGAGATAGCATCAGAATTGAATTGGATTGTAGGACACCCAGATGGTGTCCAGAGAATTGCTTGGTGGTGTAGGGCACCCCATCCCCCCAACAAATGTGGGAATTGGTCTCAGAGCCACAATTAGGTAGGAAGAAGGTGAATGAATAAACATTAGATAATATTTATACGTAGTCTCTAAAATGAAAGGCAAAGTTACCAAACAGCAAACTTGTTCGTCTTTTTAGTGTGCATCAAACCAATGAATTCTCCAAAGGCTCATATATAAGCTGAAAATTCTAGGTAGGAATCTACCTGGCACCAAGGTTCAACTTCCCTAGCCTTCAGAACCAGGAATAAGACTCAGAGACGCCTGTGGGTAGTACGATGGGGCTCAAGACATGGGCAGGAAAGAAAATGAAGACCAAGAGGAAAACATCAAAGGAGAGTGATTTAGAATCACCCAGATCTGGTTTGAAACTCAGCTCCAGCGTATATTAGCTGCATGACCTTGAGAAAGTTATTTCTTTCCCAAATCTTTTTTTTTTTTTTTAATCAGTAAAGTAAGAACGGACACTACTGCAAAAAGTGGCCACAGGGATAAATTAGCTGATGTATATGAAACAGAGGCATATGCTACTCGGCAGACAGTATTTTTGCACACATACTCATTGAGCAGCAAAGTATCTTTCTGGAAGAAAGCACAGCTGGTAAGGAAAATATAGGCACCAAAAAACACACTCTTCTGTTTAAGAGGAGCTTTCTTCGGTTAAGGCAGTGCATTTTGTAGGTCTTAGTGGACATGAGCAAACAGCTTGAGAAATCAAGTGATGAATCGCTGAAAGTGGCCTTTATTTCATCACTTACACCGAAGCTAAACCTAATCCGTTTTGCCCTGAAACATGCTTTAGGGCATTAAAGGTTCTTAAACATCTGTGAACACCAAAATGAACTTGAAGGGATTACAAAAGAAAGCAGATTCCCCTGCCCAGGCTTCATCTCAAACCTACTGGGCCAGAAGCAAAGGGTGAAGTCCAAGAATGAATCACATGCCTTGTAACGCCTTACTCCCCCACTGGCTCTGAAAGGAAAGAAAGCAAACTCTTCCCCGGGCATAAGAACTGCTGAGTTTAAGGATCATACAAACCAGACCAGACCACACTAGATTTGGTCCCTTGGTTACACAGGCTACTTTGACCAGCTCCTCAGCAGGGAGCAACTGCCCATTCACATAAAGACCCTGCTTCCTGTCTTTTAAGGTAGTGCTACTTGTATTTATGCTTAACTTGGCTAAGGGAAGGCCATCTGGTACTTATTCCAGAGTGTGGGTTTGAGATACTCTGAAGTTCTTGAGTGACTTGCATAAAGTCTAGAATTAAAAAAGTGTTTCTTCTAGCTACTGGATGTTTGACCTTGGGCAAATTACTTAATGTTTACAAGCTTCTGTTTTCTCTTTTATAGAATGGGGATATTAATAGCAGCAAACTTGATAGAATTGTGTTTTCGTAGTAAATTCCTACATTAAATGGCTATTTTCTATTATGATCAAGATTCTGAAGGCTCAGACGAAACTCAGGGGAACAGCATTAGTTACATAATGCTAATTAACAAAGTTGTTGCCATCTAGAAATGCTTAGGCTGTAAAACCACCTGGTACAGAGCCTGGCATAAAACAGTTTCTTTTATTTTTATTTATTTATTTTTTAATGTTTATTTATTTTTGAGACAGAGAGAGACAGAGCATGAACAGGGGAGGGGCAGAGAGAGAGGGAGACACAGAATCTGAAACAGGCTCCAGGCTCTGAGCTGTCAGCACAGAGCCCGACTCAGGGCTCGAACTCACAGACCGTGAGATCATGACCTGAGCCAAAGTCGGACGCTTAACCGACTGAGCAACCCAGGCGCCCCAACAGGTTCTTAAAAGTACCAGTTCCCTCTCTGACTCTCTTTCCCCAACTTGTAGCAACTTTTAAAAAATTTTTTATATGAGAGAGAGAGAGAGAGGGAGAGAGGGAGTCAGGGAGAGTGGCAAAGGGAGAAAGAGAGAGAATCTTAAGCAGGCTCCACACTGAGTGCAGAGCCCAACATGGGACTTCATCCCATGACCCTGGGATTATGACCTGAGCCCAAATCAAGAGTGGGACGCTCGGCCACCTGAGCCACCCAGGCACCCTTCTTGTGACAACCTTTTATGTTCTGCCTTGCTTATTATTTTGCACTGTTATTACTATCTTTTGCATTATTATTTAATTTCCTGTTTGTCTTGTTTTTGCAATTACCCTTTAAAATCTTCAAAGGAAGGGAATACATATACTTATGGTGATATCCTCAATGCCTAGCACAGAATCTTGAAACAAAGAGTACTCAGTAAAAGTGTTAATTGATGTAGGACAAAATCCTAAAAAGAGTGACAGAGAGGAGAGGCAGGAGTTTGTGGCGAGTAGAGTTTAGTGCATCAGATGCAGAGTAGTGCTGGTGTTGGGGGTATTTAATCTCTTCCAACAGTTGGGTTGTGGCTTCTGCAAAGTCCTATCTTCATCTTTCAAACTTCGTTTATTTAATCATTTAATTTGAATACATATTTGAAAAGCATTTAAATAATGGAAATAATCTTAAAAGATACATATTTGTAGATAAAATAAGGATCAATACGTTTAAATTCATGTGAATTTGGTGAAACATGACTAAATCTAATAGATTGGACCCGGGATATGCAGACTGTCAGTCGCGGCTACACTTGCTACCCCGTCAGCAATGAGTGGCAGGAGAATATTGTGTGAGGTCGCTGAATCACATGTCTTATTTCAGAGAAGGCGAAGAGCCTTCTGATTCAGATCCAATTTGCTCATGAAGTTGGATTATAAAAAGTAGGTAGGCTCACCACTAAAAATTTTAATTTCTGAAATGTGCTTTCGTTTTTAGCCAGACTGTCAAAACAGAAAAAAATTGAGAAGTGAATAAAAAAAAATCATGTCTTTGAAGGAAAAAAATTAAAAAGATGAATTATGGAGTGTCCGGTGGTTAAATCTATCCAGTTATAATGTTGAAATCTCTGCCCAAAGGGGAACACAAATCTCCTTATTAATGACATAGCATCTGATGCATGTATAAGCATGTTTCCTAAGTACACGTGAGCAACCTTATACCCACCTTTACGTGTGGTGACCAAACTCCCCTCTTGAATGTTTATCCTACCCCTAAATAAAAGAAACCCACTCACCCCCACTCGGAGCATCACAGCTTTGGAAGTTATTACCCATGATTCCTTATTTGTATCTAATAAAGTATCCTCTGTGAGACGATTCCAGCTAGTGTGGTCTCTTTCTGTATCTCACCGAGGAGCAAATTCACAATTAGCTCAGTTACACAATAGGTGAATTAATCCAAGACTTATGTTTTCTTTAGATGGGTCGACAGCAGAAGAGTGGTGGAATTGTGTCTTTTGTTAGGAAGGTTGCTGAAGTGGAAAACAAGAGTCCTTGGCCTTGCAGAGAAGGAAATGATGTGAGAGGATGGTCTCAAGAGTCTGAATGTCCCAACAGATTGGGAGACCTGGTGTGGTAGGAATGACGGTTATGGGGTGAACTATGTCCCCCCCAAATTCCTTTGTTAAAATCCTAACTCCCAGTACCTCGGAATGTGACTCTATTTGAAGACAATTAAGGTTATGGGGCACCGGGGGGCTCAGTCGGTTAAGTGTCTGACTTCGGCTCAGGTCACGATCTTGCCATTTGTGGGTTTGAGCCTTGTATCGGGCTCTGCACTGACAGGGTAGAGTCTGCTTGGGATTCTCTCTCTCTGTCTCTGTCTATCTCCCTCTCTCTCTCCTCCTCCCCCACTTGTGCACATGCATGCATGCACTCTCTTAAAAATAAATAAATAAAACTTAAAAAAAAGGGGGGGGGCGCCTGAGTGGCTCAGTCGGTTGAGCGTCCGACTTCGGCCCAGGTCATGATCTCACGGTCTGTGGGTTCAAGCCCCGCATCGGGCTCTGTCCTGACAGCTCAGAGCCTGGAGCCTGCTTTGGATTCTGTGTGTGTCTCTCTCTGCCCTTCCCCTGCTTGTGCTCTCTCTCTCTCTCTGTCTCTGTCTCTCTCAAAAATGAATAAACATTAAAAAAAAATTTTGTAAAAAAACAAAGATAATTATGGTTAAATGAGGTCATTAGGATAGGCTCTAATCCAGTATGAGACTGTAGCACAGACATATGCAGAAGAAAGACTGTGTGAAGACAGAGAGAAAGCAGCTGTGTAGGTCAATTTTTAGGTATCAACTTGCCTGGCATAAGTGATGCCCAGAGAGCTGGTAAAGCATGGTTTCTGGGTGTGTCTGTGAGAGTTTCTGATTAGCACTGCATCAGGAAAGTGAGTGAAGATCCGCCTCACCAAGGAGGCCAGGCAGCATCCAATCCACTGGGGGCCTGAACAGAACAGAAACAGGGCGGAAGGGTATATCTGGTCTCTTCCTTTTGGAGCTGGGGCATCCAACCCCTTCTGCCCTTGAATATTGGAGCTTCTGGTTCTCAGTCCTGGCTCTCCAGCTTGCAGAAGGCAGATAGTGGGGCTTTGTGGCCTCCAGAATTACTGAACCCAATTCCTATACTCTGTTACACGTGTCTCCAAATGGCTCTTCGTTCTGTTTCTCTGGAGAACCCTGACTAATCCAGCAGGGAGAGGCCTCAGAAGAAATCCTCATCTTCATCTGGGACTTCCAGCCTCCAGAGCTGTGAAGAAATAAATTTCTGGGTTTTTAGCCACCTGATCTGTGGTATTTGTTATGGCAGCCCTACGAAAGTAATATAGGAGGTTCAGGGTTCTGGAAATATAAGAGGTGGAGGTCCCAAAGCAGGATTGCTTGAATTTAAGAGACGAGTGGTGGAGTAATTCCTGGTGATGACAGGGTTCCAGGGCGTAGCTGTGGGAACAGGGGCTACGTGGTGAGGAGGTGAAGGTTACTAGATACCAAGAGAGCAGAGCACACACTATAAAAGGGAAATGACTTAAGACCAGTTTCATAATGTCATAAGAAACAGAAATGCAACCTGTTGTTGGCAACTGAGGGATCCATTTACAATAGGCTTTGTAAATGTCTTTTCTAACAAAAATGCTCATGAGATAATCAATGTGCAAGTGGCTTTTTATTTCAAACCATAAAATAAAATCTCCGAAGCTTGGTATACATGAATATAGGCCTGTTAAAGAATAAATGCTCTCTAAAGAATGATCTGATTTATCTGCCCTACAAAATGCTTTCGCCCCATGACTTTTCCTCCCCTATAAACTCAGTTTGATATGGCAATGAAATTATATGGGTGCACAGTTCCCAGGGACGGCCCACAGCCTGGCATGCAACATGGTGTGTTTGTTGAACTGGTAGTACTTCTGCAAAGGGAGAGCCATCCAATTCGTCCTTCTAGTGGTGAGCTTGCCCAATTGCCTGAACCTCCCAAGGTAAACAACCTTGGCAATAACAGGATATCACCAACCCACGTAGGAGAAGTCCTCCCTGGAACTTCTACAAGCCCCCATGTCACTGTTTTTCTCAAAGCAGGTAGGCTCGCATCCTTCGTCCAAGCAACTCCAAGAAGAGTAACTCGTAACCGTGATCTCCAGTGGTAGGGACAAAGCAAACCAGCCCTGCTGTGAAGCATCTAGCACCGAGGTGGCCTTTTCTGGTTTTACCCCCCGGACTTGTGCAGAGTTGGAGAGGCTGCTTGGAACAGCTCGCTCTCACCCACATTTCTCCCCTTCCCCTACTTTATGGTTCCCCACAGAACTTCCCATGATCTAACCTTTATTTATTTGTTTTGTTTATTATCTATTCTTGCCTTATGCTGGATATAAGCTTCATAAAGGCAAAGACTCCTTTCGATTTTATTTGCTGCTGTATCCTCAGCACTTAGAACAGTGCCTGACGCACCGCCAGGCATTCATTAGTAATAATGTGAGTCGAAAACCCCGGTAAAAGGTATTGTCTTTGCCCCAACTCTGCCTGAGTCCGGTTTTGACCCATTCACCAGGAAGTTGGTTTGGGAGCTGGTTTTTTAATTTTCTTAGAGCCCAGGGAAGAGTTAAACCAAGTGAGGATTTTTGGTTTTTTGTTTTTTTAATTTTATTATTTTTTTTAACGTTTATTCGTTTTTGAGAGACAGAGAGAGACCAGGAGTGAGAGGAGGAGGGGCAGAGAGAGAGGGAGACACAGAATCAGAAGCAGGCCCCTGTTTTGAGCTGTCAGCACAGAGCCCAAAGTGGGGCTCGAACACCAAACCATGAGATCATGACCTGAGACGAAGTCAGATGCTTAACTAACTGAGCCACCCAGGCACCCCAAAGTGAGGGTTTTTGGAGTTCTTAGAGGACTACTAGTTAATAGGCTGTGCAAATCCAGGCCACAAGGCTACCGGAAGCTGTTTTCATTTACACAGCAATACACTTCCTACAGCTACCTGTGAGCATGTCAGAGCTATAGTGGGAAATTAGAAGTGTCTGTGGGGTGGGTGGGTCACTTCACTCAGTCTTGGTTTCTTCCAGGGCAAACTAATGATAATAACACCTACATCACAGCAACGTGCTGCAGATTCAATGAGGTCTATGTGATAGTGTCTGGTTCCCCTTAAGCATCCATTGTAGAGCAACAATTTTTGAGTTCCTACCATGTATTGTATAGGCATTGCCTCTAATCGAGTCCTATAAGATAGACGTGACCTTTTCCATTTTACAAATGAGCACCAGTGCTCAGAGGAGGTTAAGTGACTTCCTAAGGCACATAGTTAATGTTAAATCTCGACACACTAAGCACAGATATTTTACATGAACTGGGCTGGCCCTAATGTGACTCAATACTACTAAGCCACAAATAGCTTAACATTTTTTTTTTTTTTTTTGAGAGAGAGAGACAGAGAGCAAGCGAGGTAGGGGCAGAGAGAGAGGGAGACACAGAATCCCAAGCAGGCTTCAGGCTCTGAGCTGTCAGCACAGAGCCTGATGTGGGGCTCGAACCCACGAACTATGTGATCATGACCCGAGCCGAAGTCGGACGCTTAACCGACTGAGCCACCCAGGTGCCCCCACAGCTAGCTTAACATTTAACATGGATCGCAGACTGTGGCAACATATGCCTGATGATCTATCTGTGTCTCCCTCCTGTAATCTGGGCGTTCTCAGAATAGTATTCCTGGGTTTGGAGAATTTTTCTCCATTGCCTGGTAACTGTTATCAGGATTGCCGAAAAATTCTTGAATGTCTTCCAGAACAAGCAGAGAATGAATCTTAATTATTTTAACACAGGCTTTGTATCATTTGGGCAGCTGTTTATTCTTTCTCAGTTTATTTCTGTTGTCTTCCTCCACCAGAGTGTGAGGGCCATGGAATCCAGACTGTGCCCCCAGTTTCTAGAGCAGCGCCTCATGCTAGTAGATACATACTTAATTGAATAAAAAGAAAATGAGTGAATAAAGGAAGATAGGGAGTCTTTTCTAACAGTATATGGCTCCATAGTTCTAAATTTATGTTCCATATCTGCCTTTTATGCTGTTAAGGGTAGGGATTGTAATGTCATGTTATGGGCTCACATACGACATTTTCTTCTGGAAGCAACACAGTGGTTTGTTTTCTCCAACAATTACAGGAACCAGTGATGGATTTCTGCCAAGTGTTAGAAGGGCCCGACAGGCTTAGTAGTCGTAAAGCAAACACACTGCAGGCAAGATGCGCACTATTCTGACATGTTCTGACATTAGTGATCTCATTCAATACCCAAAACAACACTGTGAGGGAGATATTATGATCATCTCCAGGACACAAATGAAGAAATTGAGGCACTAAAAACAATCACCCAAAGTCATACCGCTAGCAATTAGCGCACAATTAGCAGAGCTGGGATTTGAACCCAAGCCTTCAGCCTCCAGAGTCTAAGTGCTTAATTACTTCTCTACAGAGCCTCTTGAAATCAGTGAATTCACAGTAAACATGAACAGCGATAATAACTGTATAGTGGGACAGTAGTTTGATATATTAAAGAATTTAGTTGTTGTTCTCAGTGTTTCCTGAACTGTACAACCCTTTCCCTCCTTCAAATCTCAGTGATTTAGTATCTTCCGGGGGCATAGAACACAGGAAAAAAAAAAAAAAAAAGTAAGCTCTGTGCATAAACAAAGGCTTTGAAAGAATACCATTTTATCTCACCCCCGGGCCAGGTGGGCTTATCTTCTCATTGGAGGAGATAGAACTGGAAATTGTGATGCTGGCTTCCCCTCCCTTAAGTTCTCTTGATGGGAGAGAGGGAAGAAAGTACTGCAGGGATCTGCAGGTGTGAGACTGAAAGGACCTGAGCCTCCTGCCCATCCCTTATAGACCCAGGGAAACACCAGGAGGCTGATAAGCACCCTCCCCCCACCCCCCCAAAGTCCCAGACTTCTCTGGTCCGGCATGAAATGGGGACAGTGGAATATAAAAGGCAAAGTGCCTGAGCTAGCCCCATCTAATTTCTCATAGTTGGTGTTTAGAAGAAGGAACAGTCTTTCTCATGGATCAGACAGGCACACGTGACAGAGACAGCTGAGTGTCGTGAGGTCTTGAGGTGGGAACGAACAGGGCCCAGGGATGACTTAGTGGATGAATGACAGAACACCTGACAGACATGAGGTAGTGTTAGCAGATATCACTGTGGTGATGTGGAGCAAGGACCAGCTGCATCAACCTTCCTGTCCCCCGAGCACCTTGATGGCTTGGTGCTAGGGAGCCATTCAGCCTCCCCCTGCAGGATGGAGCTGGGGCAACACCGGAACTGACTGAGGAGGCTTCTGTTACCAGGCAGAAAAGGGGCTTGTAACAAAAATTATTATAGGAAAATACAATTAATATAGACAACTAAATGTCTTGCATATTAGAATTCGTGCTTGTGAATCATCTTCAGTAGAGCAGGTAACATTTATTGTTTGCTACATGCCAAGAACTGTGCCAGTACCTTGCATCGGGTCCTCAGGCTTTATCTCCTTGGAGTGAAATAAAAGGACAGAAATTTGGAATTAAATTGTTTATCATCTTGTTTCTCTCATCCTTTATATTCAATTTCCAAGACCTATGGCGTCTACATCCAAAATACACATGGACTCCATCCACTTTTTATTTTGCCTGGTACCACCATAGTCTAAGTTACGGTCAAAGCTGCCACGTATAAAGACCAGGAGAAAACAGGCAGACTGTGTAAAGCTGAAAGAGGACTGCCTTGACAACCTTTGACAGTGTCTTAAAGGGGGGGGGGGGTGGCTAGGGAAAGGTACCTACACATTCTGGAGGCTGGGGTTATCAAAGGGAGGTTTTAAGACAGAAGAAGGCAAGCAAGGTCTTGGTTACAATGTGTGAACTTGGCAGGAGATGCTGGTCTTCTCTTGGAATCTGTTAAAGAACAAAAATTCAACGGAGTAAATTTGAAGATCTAATTGGCTCTATTCAACAACTCATGTGCTGGTCATGATTGCTTCTGGTAAATGGAGGGGCACGCTGAGGAGTTGTACAAAATGGAAGGATTTTGTAGACTGGAACAGAGCAGTTGGGACAAGGAGGTTATTAGCAAATGAAAAGAAAGGACTATTTCAGGCAACAATGAAAAGAAAGGACTATTTCAGGCAAGATTAACTTCCCTTCAAGGAAGGTGGTAGGAGGAGGGGGTGGGGGGAGTGTTTTACCCTGCAGATTACCTAACTAGTGCTGGTCAGAAAATTCCAGACTGAGTGCTTTAAAATTCCACTCCTGGGAGAGGCTGACATTGCAGTTACCTTAGGTATTAAATCTAGTAGAGCTTACCGTAAGTGACTCCATTTGGGGCCTGTTTTTTGTTTTTGTTTTTGTTTCTGGGTTTTTTTGTTTGTTTGTTTTGTTTTAATTTTGTTTCTGTTTTTTTTTGTTTTTTGTTTTTTGTTTTTTTAATAGAACACATGGGTCTGTTCAGAGTTATTTGTGGTCTTCTCTTGGTACATATGGGTGGGTCTGAATGAAGTGATGGTAAAATTATTTGACCTTGTTTAGTGCCATACATCATGGTTTAGTATGGTCTGTCTCGGTATAATTTGTTACTACTTCTTTCTTGGCCTTGTGCAATGACCCAACTAGTTTCCCTGCTTCCACACTTTTCCACCTCGATTTCTTTCTTGACAAAGCAGCCAAAATGACCTTTTTAAAAAGCTCACCTTGGGCATCATTTTCCTGCCTAAAATGCTTCGTTGGCTTCCCACTGGACTCAAAATAAAATCCAAAATTCTTGGTGCAGCCTGCACCCCTGTCGATAATTCCAGTATCATCCTGTGCAACCCCCCACCCCCAGCTGTGTTCCATTAACCCTGGATTCGGGATCTTTGCCCGGATCTCCAGAACCTGAAGTGTGCCTGAGATGACCTGTGCTTCTGGGGAATGAAGGGCACCACCCGTGTTCAGGCTAGCTTCCTGCAGCTCTTCGAGGGAGGTGACCAGAGGATACAGCAGCTTGACAAGATGGTATCGGAAAAGGCAGGATTTAAGGGTTTTCATCACCATACCGCCGACCTGATGTGGGCAACAAAGGCAAGTCGAGGGCAAAGCACAAGCTAACAGTTGTCCCAGGTGGGATATGTGTGACATCCCTCAGGCACTCCTGGCTGCCCAGGAACAAAGGAAAGGGAAAAACCAATGGTTAACTGATAGAGGTCACAGTCATGCAGGACGCGAGTCTCCATCGGTTTGCAAATGTCTTAATGGTTTACAAGGAAAAAAGCAATTTTATCAACAGCCAAACTTCCAGAAACCTATAGATTCAATTTCCTGGGACCTTGATGTCACCCTGCCCCCCATAGGATAGAAAATTCTTAATATAATCAGTTACTTCTTACACTTATAATGCAGCTCTTTCTGCCCATGGGTCCTGTCCTCAGGCTTTTATGAAGCCACCTTTTTTGTACCAAAGATGTCTCAAGAATTCTTTCTTGGCTGTGGGCTCCGAACCCCAACACTATAAATTACATAGTTTTGGTGTCCAACATGGGGCTTTGAGTCTTTTCATCTGGACTCTGAGCCTTGGTGCACATGTGATGAGTACTTCCTCTTCTCTCCCTTTACTTTCATTTCACGGGCTTTTCAATGAATATGGTCTTATTTGAACACTTTCGTGTTGATTGCTCAGGCTGCAATCCTCCAGCCTGTGGCCACTCTAAAAAGTAGCCTGCTTTTTGGCTGGAAGCTAGTACCTTGGCCAGAATGGTAGTAAGAGCCACAAACTTGATGCCCTCTCTTTATTCCTGTCCTTATCCAAAGTTGTCTATTTAGACACGGGACCGTCAACTAAGTGACTAGCATGGCTACTGATCTTAAGACTCCTGTGTAAGGTTTCCTCCTCACTGGTCTAATGTGATCCCCTTTATATCTCTGGTCTAACTGTTTCTGGCCTAGAGACCTCCACTCAGAGCTGGTGGAAACCAGTACTTGATTGAATTAAAGCCCAACTGGGGACCCTTTCCTAGGGAGGTTGGCTGTAAAGACTACATGTGCTGGAATGTCATTTAGACCATGATGGATTTCTTAACTGACTGAGCCACCCAGGTGCCCCTAGACCATGATGGATTTCAATCTTTACCGTTCTGTCAGTGTCCTCTACTAACTACTTAAACTACAAAATTGGGTAATTTCCCCTTGTAAAACTTTTCTAGTGTTTTCCATAAGGTTAAAAACAGCGGGTTCTTCAAGGTAAACTAAGGCATGGTCTTTTATGGCATGGCCTTCAAGGCATGGCATGGTATCTTGGTCTGTATTTTGGCACCCATTTCGCGGTCTAGAATGCAATGGGGACGTGAGGGGATGTTAGCCTCCCTCCTCCAGGGCCTTTAATGGCAGGCGGTGATCATAGCAATTTCATTTGATTTCAGGTCACTTTGACACCAGAAACCTCTTACATATCCTTCGTGGGACACTACCTGGGAGGCAGGGGGGATTTTCTTGGTAATGGACCTTCTCTACTTTTCTAGGAGCATAGGAGCTTCTTCTTCAGCCCCCAAGGATTCTTTCTTGGGATGCCTTTTAAACCACTGGAATCAATTTGGATTGTAAGATCTAAGGAAAAAAGAAAAACTGATCTTCTTCTGTAACATTTCCTGGTCTCAGTACTCCTTAGGAGGAGAGGAAAAATGGCCCATTAACAGGACATTAAGCTTCAATACGATCTATCAGATGTCTTCTGCAAGAAGCAGGGCAAATGGACTGTGGTACCCTATGCTCAGGCTTTCATGTCCCTAAATCAGGATCCAGACCTGAGGTCCTCTTGAAGAATTTTTCTAGCCACCAACCAGGTTAATAAAATCCCTCTGGACATACTGGATGATGATGTCTATATAGGCCCATTCCTCCTAATAAAGCTGGGCTTAGTGGAGGAATCACCAGTCAGTCCAGACAAAGAAGATACTGGCTCTGTTGCTATGGCTTCTCCTTATAAACCCAAGACCTTTCTGCTCCCAGCCCAGCTGGGACTTAGTTGGAGTGGGACTCCCTGTCTTCCAGGACCTCCACCTAAATTTGGAATCCGCCCTTTTAGGGAAGTTGCCAATGGAGAAATGGGCACAATGAGAGTCCATGTCTCCATGGCAGACCTGGCTCAGATAAGACAACAATGAGGATGATATTCTGAAAATACTCTCAGTTTATTGAGGACTTTCAACAAATATCTATCATGTAGGATATGACCTGGATATGTAGATATCATATTAACCCTTTGTTGAATCCTTGAGGAAAAGAACTGCATCTGGGCGGAGATCAAGAGTTTGCTGATGAACTGGCAACAAGAGACAGGGAACATTATCTGTGGAGGGAGCTGTTGTCCCAAATACTGAACCACATTGAAACTATCAGGATAGTCAGGAAAGGGAAAGACGAGATGTGTGGTTTGACAGAAGGAATGAAAAAAGGATTTACTAAACCTGTAAATTTTAACAAAAATCAGGAAGTCACCCAAAGAGTTGATTAAAATCCTGCTCTATTTCAGGGTTGCTTAAAAGAATGCTAATCCTAAAATATACAAATCTGGACCCAACTATACCTGAAGGAATGACTATTTTAAAACATGCATTTTCTAAATCAGTGGGCACTTCACATCCTCCGGAAGTTAACAAAAATGACTTTAGACCCTCAAATTCCCACTCAGCACCTCTTGGAGGTGGCTTTTGGATTTTTCAATAATAGTGACATGGCATTAATACCAGAAAAGGACCAGAGGGCTAAGTTACAGGGTGTGATAATCGTCTCAAATATTGGCTGCCGCTATCGCGAGCTTCCTACAATACCAGACTAGCCAGAAGCCCTTGCTAAGGGCTGACTCCAGATGACAGGTCAGATAAGATCCCATGTTTCAGACATGGCCAGATGGGATATTGGAGCAGAGATTGTCCCAACAAGCGCTCTCCCCCTGGGTCACGCCCTGCGTGTAAAAACAAAGACATCGGATGAGAGACTGTCCTTGTGTCCAGAGAGAGAGAGAAGGTCAAGCACTCACCACCTTGCCCAGGAGTTAAAACCAGAGAAACTGGCATGACAGGGCCCTGAGGCTGGTCCGGCTCCCTTTGACATCTAGATGACTGAGTCCCGGGTTGCCCTGGATGTGGGAGGTAAGTTTGTCAATTTTCTTATTGATACAGGAGCCACTTATTCTGTTCTTTTTCAGCACACTGGCCCTACTTGTCTTTCTAACCATAAAGTTGTTGGCATAGAGGGGAAAACTAAAATGTGCCATCAAGCAATGTCTTTAACCTATAAATATAAAAGTCAGCTGGATGCTCGTGTTTTTTTAGTCCTTCCATCTTGTCCCACTCCATCACTGGGATGAGATTTAACATATAAACTGGGAAGCAGTTACTAAATAAGGAGACAGCTCGTTGTCTTTAACACCTGGAGAGTTAAAACCTTACCCTGATATCCCTTCTAATATCTGGTAGGAAGTAAATCTACAGGTTTGGGATTATGATGTTCCAGGATGGGCTCTGAGAGCCCAACCAATTAAAGTGACTTTAAAGGTCCCAACCACTGTACCGCATAGAAAACAATACCCTTTAAAACTTGAGGCCAAGGCCAAGTCACAACCACTTATAGACAAATTTCTTAAACATGGTCAAAGCCTTGTCACTCTCCTTCTAACACTCCAGTTTTTCCAGTAAAAAAGGCAAATGGAGACTATCGAACGGTATACGATTTAGCTATAAATGAAGCAATAGTGCCTATTCATCCCATAGTGCTGAGTCCATACACTATTCTTTTTCTGAAATGTTTATTAATTTATTTTCAGAGAGACAGGGTGGGAAGGGACAGAGAAAAAGGTAGAAAGAGAATCCCCAGCAGGCTCCGCACCATCAGTGCAGAACCCCATGTGGGGCTCGATCTTATGAAGCGTGAGATCGTGACCTGAGCCTAAATCAACAGTCAACCGACTGAACCCCCCAGGTGCCCCCATATACTATTCTCACCCAGGTCCCTGGTGACACCAACTGGCTTACAGTACTGGACTTAGGAGATGCCTTCTTTTGGTTCCCTCTCAGTGACGAAATGCAGCCACTATTTGCCCTTGAATGGGCCTCACCTTCAAGCCCACGGGCTACTCAATTAACTTGGCCAGTCTTGCCACTGGGATTTAGAGACAGTCCTCACTTCTTTGGGGCTGTGCTTAGTAAAGACCTCCATGATATCTCCCTGCCTCAAGGGACTATAGTACAATATGTGGATGATATTCTAATCTATAGTCCCACAGAGGAAATGTCTGATAACAATTCTATATTTTTATTTAATTTCTTGGCAGACAGAGGGTATTGAATCTCCCCTAAAAAGGTAGAAATACTGAAACAGAAAGTATGATATTTGGAATATGAACTAACACCAGGACCTTGTCTATGGACAGAGAAAAAGGCTATATTAGATCTTGGAATCCCAGCTACGAAAAAACAACTCTGTACTTTCCTAGGCATGGCAGGTTTTTGCCGCCTATGGATTCCTGGATTTGGGCTCTTGGCCAAACTACTGCATGATTCAGTTAAGGGCCCTGATGAGGAATCTTTACTCTGGACTAACGCTCAGTGGATGGCCTTTCAAACAATAAAAGCTAGGCTTTCATCAGCCCCAGCTTTGGCTTTACCAAATTTAGAAAAATCTTTCACTTTATACGCAGCAGAAAAACGGGGACAAGCTTTGGGGGTTCTTACCCAGAAAGTAGGAAATGAAACAAGACCAGTGGGCTATTTTTCAAAGTCACTTGATAATGTAGCTCAAGGGTAGCCAACTTGTCTCTGAGCAGTGGCTGCAACAGCCCTCCTGGTAGAAGGAGCCTCAGAACTTAGTATGGGACAGTCCCTGACTGTGATGACTCCACATCCGGTCCAGAGTGTCTTAGAAACCAAAGGCCACCAATAGATAATGGGAGGCCGACTTACTAAATTCCAGGCTATGCTTTTAGATACATGAAATAATACTTAAAACCTGGCAAATTTTGGGGCGCCTGGGTGGCTCAGTTGGGTGAGCGTCTGACTTCGGCTCAGGTCATGATCTCATAGTTTGTGAGTTTGAGCCCCGCGTCGGGCTCTGTGCTGACAGCTCAGAGCATGGAGCCTGTTTCAGATTCTGTGTCTCTCCATCTCTTGGCCCCTCCCCTGCTCATGCTTTGTGTCTCTCAATAATAAATAAACAATTAAAAAAATAAAAAAAAAAACAACCTGTCAAATTTTAAACCCAGCTACCCTTATGCCTGGGCCTGACCATCGTACTTCTATGTTGGAACATGACTGCTCAGATTATCAATCTTGTTCATTCTAGCAGATCAGATTTAAAAGATTCCTCTATTGAAAATGCAGATGATAATTAGTTTACTGATGGCAGTAGCTTCATGGATGAGGGAGAGAGAAAAGCTGGACATGCTATAGTTAGTCTAATTAAGACCATTGAGGCAAAAGCCCTTCCAATAAATACTTCTGCTCAAAAGACTGAATTGATAGCTCTTATCCATGCACCTCGATTGGAGCTTCAAATATGTTTTTCTGATGCTACATATCCATGGAGAAATCTGGAAGGAAAGAGGACTAGTTTCAAGGCATAATTCCCCAATCAAATATGGGCCTGAAATTATTACTCCTCTTGAGGCTGTATACCTACCTAAGGAGGTACCTGTAATTCACCTCAAAGGATATCCAAAGGACATGATCTAAAATCTAAAAGAAACAATTCAGCAGACCATCATGCCAAGCAGGCAGCGTGGGATAAACAAATATTTGATCTTATACCAGTCTTAACTCCAATAAAGTCCATAGCTCCAGTCTATTCAGGCCAAGAAATTCATATAGCCGAGGAACAAGGATATTCAAAAAATGCACAAGAGTGAAAAATCTTCATACCCAAGAATAATCGACGGAAGGTAACACAGGGTTTATAAACACCAGGCTATTCATTTGGGCAAAACTGCTTTAAAACATTTAATTAAAAATATATTTGATGGAGTAAACTTCACAGCCTCAGTAAAGCAGTTCCGCCAATCCTGTATTGTTTGTGTGCAGGTAAATCCAGAAGGCACCATCCGCCCTCCCCCACTTTTAAACCAGTCCAAAAACTTGGATCATACCCGGGAGAGGACTGGAAGCCTGATTTCACACAAATGCCTCCTTGCGAAGGCTGTAAGTTTCTACTAGTGTTTATTGATTCCTTCACTGGATGGATCGAGGCCTTTCCGTGTGAAACCGAAAGAACCACAGAAGTAACCAAAGTTTTGTTGCGAGAAATTATTCCCACATTTGGCCTTCCACGATCCCTTCAAAGTGACAATGGTCCCTCTTTTACTGCAGAAACAACTCAACAAATAGCGCAAGTTTTAAAAACTAAGTATTTTCTGTGTTCAGTCTGGCGTCCACCATCCTCTGGGAAGGTAGAAAAAGCTAACCATACTTTAAAATGACACCTTACTGGGGCGCCTGGGTGGCTCAGTTGGTTGAGCGTCCGACTTCAGCTCAAGTCATGATCTCGCGGTTTGTGAGTTCGAGCCCGGCACCAGGCTCTGTGCTGACAGCCGGGAGCCTGGAGCCTGCTTCGGATTCTGTGTCTCCTTCTCTCTCTGCCCATCTCCCCGCTTGGGCTCTGTCTCTCTCTGACTCTCAAAAATAAATAAATAAATGTAAAAAACAAGAATTTAAAATGACACCTTACTAAACTTAGTCTTAGAGACCCAGGAAAATTGGGTTACTCTTTTACCAATAGGACTTCTCAGAGCAAGAACTGCTTCAAAACAACCTCTAGGACTCAACCCTTTTATTTTATGGAAAGCCATTTCTTCCAGTGGATCTGTTATTAGGTGAAGATTGTAATGCTTTGTTAAATTATTCACTTGAGGCTAGTTTAATTCACAAATTACTTAATGAGTATACTGATCACATGCTCCCCAAACCTGATTTAACTACAACTGAAAGTCCACCCCATGTAAGTCCTGGAGATATAGTTTATTGAAAGAATTGGAAGTCAAATACAGCTGGAGACTTAAATCTAAAATGGAAAGGTCCATATCAGGTCATATTATGTACTCCCCCTGCAGTAAAATTAGAGGGACACTTCACAGGCTCATATATCTAGAATAAACCCTGTACCTCCTTCACAGGAGACCCATGAGCAAACAAATGCACCTCCGATTCTGTGAACCTGTAGAAGATCTCAAACTCTTCTTCAAATGATGATGAAGGTTGTATATTTCCTCTTTGATTTCTGTCCACCTATCTTGGCTGACAATTCCTTTCTACAATGGGCACAACATGATGCTAAACTACAAAATCAAACAGCTAGTTGCGTATGTGGAGTTTTGCCCATGTCAAGTACATCTGGGTTACCCTGGTGGGTTTCCCTTTTACAAGGCACAGATTGGCTCTCTCTCTATTCTTATATTTCAGTGATGATATATAATGATGCAATGTCTTGTGATAAACCTATCACTAATTAGGATGTTTCTTCCTGGCCCATGATCGATAGGATATGGAATTTACTGGGACATAACCAGACTTTTTCATGCCCTCAAACTATTAAAATCTTAACTGATTTTACAAACCCACAAATTGCTGCCTGCCAACAAGTGCCATAGTTATGAAACCCTACTTATCACTATGCTGAGAATGGCATATATCAAATTTGGGATGTATATTTATGGCTTACACCCACGACTGGACAGCTCAGTCAAAAGGCACTTTTATGCTGGGGACAAAGAAATCATACATATGATACCTGGGAAAATAGCCAACATCTGGGCGTTTAGGATGGCTATCATTAGAAACAAGTTCCCAAACCATTGTGCTCCAGGCTACTGACAAGTTTGCTACTGATTGGATAAGGCGACCTGGAATCAGACGGCCAGCTCCAAACAGAACCCACTGGTTATGTGGGACTAACCTATGGCCCTGGTTTCCTCTGGAGTGGATAGGTTGTTGCACCCTAAGTTTTGCCTGGATTCATGGGCACATTAACAAAACCATCTCTACCCTGACTAATCTTCCCAATTTAAAACAAAGGTGGGGGCACCCGGGTGGCTCAGTTGGTTAAGTGTCCGACTTCAGCTCAGGTCACGATCTTGTGGTTTGTGGGTTCGAGCCCCGCCCGCGTTGGGCTCTGTGCTGACAGCTCAGAGCCTGGAGCCTGCTTCAGGATCTGTGTCTCCCTCTCTCTCTGCCCCTCTCCCGCTTGCCCTCTGTCTCTATTTCTCTCTCTCAAAAATAAATGAAACCATTAAAAAAAAAATAAAAAAACAACAAAGATGGACACGATCTGGTTTTCAATGGTATGATCATTTGGCATCCATTTTTCTCCATCTGTAGGGTTAGAAAGTATAATTTGGCACATGGAAGTCCTTAGTAAATACACCATAAAGGCACTCAGTGATTCACAGAACAGTGTCTCCTTACTTAATACTGAAGTTGCACAGATGAGCAAAGCAGTTCTACAAAATAGAGTGGCTTCAGATGCTCTAACCACAGCACAAGGTGGCACATAGGCCATTATTAAAACAGAATTCTGTGTGCATAACCCAGGTTATCACAGAAATGTCACAGGGTTACTAAAAAATGTGAATATCCCAATTGGGGCTCTACAAAGTCCTTCTCTCTCGTTTTTTAAAAAGTTATTTTTTAAGTGGGGTAGGGGCAGAGAGAGAGGGAGAGAGAGAATCCCACACAGGCTTCACACTGTCAGTGGTGTGAGGGCAGAGCCCCATGTGGGGCTTGAACTCACAAACCGTGAGATCATGACCTGAGCTGACATCGAGAGCTGGACGCTTAACTGACTAAGCCACCCCAAAATCCTTCTCTCTCTTTCAATGATTGGTTACGTTCCTGGCCTGGGGAGGGTTATGGTCAACAAAATTAGGGATCTTTTCATTGGACTTCTCATTCTTTTTTTTTTTTTTTTTCACATTTATTTATTTTTGAGAAACAGAGTGAGACAAAGCGTGAGCGGGGGAGGGGGAGAGAGAGAAGGAGACACAGAATCGGAAGCAGGCTCCAGGTTCTGAGCAAGAGGTCAGCACAGAGCCCGATGCGGGGCTCGAACCCACGAACTGTGAGATCATGACCTGAGCCGAGGTCGGACGCTCAACCAACTGAGCCACCTGGGCGCCCCTGGACTTCTCATTCTTATAGCCACACTCATCGTAGTGTGTTGCTTTCTTAATAACTCACTACTTCCCTCACTACTTGCCAAGACTCCTTCCCTGCCATAACTTCAAGCTGCAGGTGATCCTTTCCACTCCACATGTGTGCCCCCCCCCTTGGACTCGCTGCTTCTCCTTTCATAACTCCTACTTACAAAAGCCCCCCACTGACAGTGTTGACCCATAGTTAGGGACATCCCCACGCCCCTATTCAGCAGGAAGAAGTTACAGAAGACAAGACCTTCCACTCTCAGCAACCTTAAAGATTTAGAGGTTAAAATTGTTCAGGGTGGCGAATGATGTGGGGAAACCGAGGCAAGCTGAGGTCAAAGCACAAGCTAACAACCACCTGGGGGAGGGGAGGAACCTCCCAGGTCAGGTGGGATGAGTGTGACATCCCTCGGGCACTCCTGGCTGCCCAAGAACCAAGGAAAGGGAAAAAACTAATGGTTCACTGATAGAGATCCCAGTCATGCAGGACAGAGTCTCCATCAGTTTATAACTATCTTAATGATTACAAGGTAAAAAGCAATCAAAAAAACTTTTTTAATGTTTATTTATTTTTAAGAGAGAGAGAGCGAGTGAGCAAGCAGGGGAGGGGCCGAGAGAGAGAGGGAGACACAGAATCCGAAGCAGGCTCCAGGCTCTGAGCTGTCAGCACGGAGCCCGACGCAGGGCTCGAACCCACAAACAGTGAGATCATAACCTGAGCTGAAGTCAGATGCTTAATGACTGAGCCACCTAGGCGCCCCTAAGGTAAAAAGCAATTTTATCTATAGCAAACTTCCAGAAACCTGTAGATTCAACTTCTTGGGACCCTGATGTCATCCTCCCCTCCATAGGATAGAAAATTCGTATATAATCAGTCACTCCTTACACTTAGAATGCGGCTCTTTCTGCCCATGGGTCCTATCCCCGTGCTTTAATAAAACCACTTTTTTTCTGCAACAAAGATGTCTCCAGAATTCTTTCTTGGCTGTCGGCTCCGAACCTCAACACTTCAAACCACATCAGACCTATATACGAAAAGTGGCTATTCAGGTGCTGGCTAGGTTGGGGGCATTCACGCATAAGATTTGTACGGACATATGACTCCCGGCACACCTCAGGGAGATGAAGGAACCCTCTGAGAGACAGCAGACTGACCCAAGCGCAATGCCACACAAGCAGAACCCTGTGTGCTCAGAGCTGTGCTGCAGCATCTGTGCCTTGGTTTGAGGGCACAGCGGATGACAGTGTCCATCTATGTATCTGTTTGGCTGAGGCACTTCTCGCCGCAGATGTTACACTGAATATGCTGCAGAACATTTCTGAAGGATTGGCGGTGTACCCCGAAGTAATTGAGCAGTGCGTTCAGCAAGAGCTGCCTTTCACGGCCACGGAGAACGTCATCACGGCCACGGTGAAAGCTGGGGCTAGCTTCCAGGATCGCTACGAGAAAATAAGAGTGCTTTCCTAACAGGCAGCCGCTGTGGTCAAGCAGGAAGGAAGAGGGTGACAGTGACCTCATAGAGCGAAGCCAGGATGATGCCTCTTTCAGTCCCATTCACTCCCAGTCGGACCGTCTACTGGATCCTTCTTTTACAGGTCGTGCATCCCAACAGGTGCAGAGATTCCTAGAAGAGGAGGTTTATCCCCTGCTAAAACCACACGAAGGTGTCATGAAGGTGAAAGCGGAATTACGTCTGTAGAGTTGGAAGAGAATTAAACAAGAAATCCTCGTTGGCTCTGTGAACTTTTGTTACTGAGTCACGGAAACTTGCTCCTCCAGTCCCTTATTCTACCTCAAGAGCCGTTAACCTGCAATTGATCGGTACTTTTTGTCTGCATGACACATTTCTCAGCATTCACAATGCAGAAATAAACTACGTTAACTTGGACTCTGTTTTCTCTGTGTTTTCGTTTGCCTGTTCTAACAACAACCCAAAAATGATCTATCTGTAACACAGCCCAGTCTCCATCACTTCGGCACATCACAGGGGTAGAAAAGAGTCACACGGCTAGCACCCTTTCGTCTAGGGCAGAACTTCATGCCTCCCTGGACCACAAGCCCATCTCCCTCCAGAGATCCAGCCCAGAGCCCAGCTGAACACACAAATAGGCAAGCAGAATGAAGTTGGCCCCAGGCCTCCGCACATCTCACCTCCCCCCGCCATGGCCCTCCAAGCTTCCTGGCTGCACCCTTCTGCCCCCCACTCCCAGGCCAACTCCTAGCCTCTGAGTCACCGGGGAGCTTTCTTTGTGGGATAGTTAACCAGGGTTTCAGTGTTAATATAAAACAATGTCCAGTGAAATCCATTGTTTCCTAAGTGACTCCCCTATTTTAATGACAACTGATGCTGCCTCTGTGCCTTCATACATGATGTCCCCTCTGCCTGGGTGATCCCCAACTCTTCCAGATACTACATTCCTATAGAATCCGTCTGTGCATAAAGAAGCCTCTCAAATCCCCATTTTATATTGGGTCCTTTTAGGACATGATCTCAGCGCCTGTTATATTTCCTTTTACAGCATACATTTTATAATTGTACGCTAATTTGTACATTTATATGTCTAATATTGCCTCTCTAGTAGATCGTAAACTTCATGAACTCACTACTAACTCAGTGCAAATGAAAGAATTGTAGGGAGTGTGTGTACCCAGGCTTGGCTTTGGAAAAGAAGTTGGGTGTCCTTCTGAAGCCCTGGGCTCACTTCTGCTCCATATACCTAAAGGTAGCTTAGTCTGCGACCAGTTCATAAGAAAGGTAATTTTTAAAATTTTAAGTAGCGATACAGTAAAACCTTGCATTGCAAGTAACTTGTCAGCGAGTGTTCCCCAAGATGAGCAAACGTTTCTAATAAATTTTGACTTGATAAATGAGCGATATCTTGCCATATGAGTAGTGCGTCATGCCAAAAGTCACATGACCGCAACTGAGCCAATAATTCTTGAAATTCGCTTTGATAGACAAGTGCTCTGCGTTACAAGCATGTTTCCGGAGCGAATTATGCTCGCGAACCAAGGTTTTACTGTAGATCCTTGCTACAACAAATAACTGTGTTGTGAAGGTGACAGATGTGTAAAGTGTGGAGGCCGCTTTTAGGCAAACAGGCTCGAGCGATGGGATACAGAAAGGGCCTGGTGACCACCTGGCTGAATACAGACAGGCCCTTCGGGCAACTCACCCTGAAATATCCATAGGCTCTAACTGACCAGCGGGCGACTTGCAGCTAGGCACGCTTACCCAAAAAGGGAAATTCTGTACTCACCATACCTCCTCACTTTCCCTCCTCGAAAGCGGCCCCCACCCTCTGCCTCCTGGCAGACTGCCTCTCCTCTGCTGTCCTGCGACGCCCCCCTGTGGTGTATTACCTAAACTTCTATCTCCTTTGTTCTGCCTCGTGAATTCTTTCACCTCCCGTGCCACTGGCATCCACCTGATGGTTGCCCCACATTTGGAGGTCCCCATCGAATTGAGAGACACCATTTAGGCACCACATTAAGGTTGATAATAATTAGGATCTTTAGATGAATGTAAGATACTGTAACCAAAGTGTGATGCCCTCATGTCATGAGCCTAAAATGATTGGAAATAGCAGAGCTTGACAATCAAAAGTTGGGTAGGCGAGAGTCAGAAAATTTGGGTTTGAATATTTGAACTTTGCTTACTGGTTATGTATCCTTGGGCAAATTACTGTCTCTGTGCCTTGGTTTCTTTATCTATAAAAAAGGAATAGGGGCGCCTGGGTGGCTCAGTCGGTTAAGCGTCCAACTTCGGCTCAGGTCACGATCTCACGGTCCGTGAGTTCGAGCCCCGCGTCGGGCTCTGTGCTGACAGCTCAGAGCCGGGAGCCTGTTTCGGATTCTGTGTCTCCCTCTCTCTCTGACCCTCCCCTGTTCATGTTCTTTCTATCTCTGTCTCAAAAATAAATAAACGTTAAAAAAAAAAAGGAATAAAAAATTCCTTACCTTCAGAAGGCCGATATAAAGATGAAATAACACATATAAAGTGCTTGGCTCTTAGGGGGTGTTAAAAATAAAACAAAATTCAACCAGCAATTTTGAAGATCTAATTGGCTTCCTTGAGCAATTCATGAATTAGGAAGCTTGCTGTCCAGCAAGTAGAGAGGTGCTGGAGGAATGGTATAAGATGAAAGGTTTTCACAGGAAAGAGGTTGGAGCAAGGAAGCTGATTAGCAAAAGAAAAGAAAGATTTGCTACATCTTCTTTTGGCAGGGAAGGGAAAGGCAGGGTATGTTTGTTTGTTTGTTTAAGTGGGACACATTTGACACAGAATGCTACATTAGTTTCAGGTATACAACATAGTTTTTCAACAAGTCTATGCGATCTGCTATGCACATCACAGGTGTAGTTATCACTGCCACCAAACAACCTACTAGAATACTATTGACTGTATTCCCTCTGCTGTACCTTTAATCCCCATGATGTATTCATTCCATGTCTGGAAGAACGTGCCTTCCTCTCCCCTTTATCCCCTCCCTCTCGCTTCCCGCAACCATCAGTTTGTTCTCAGTATTTGTGGGTCAGGTTCTGCTTTTTGTTTGTTTGTTTATTCATTTGTCTTCTAGGTTCCACATATAAGCGGAGTCCTGTGGTATTTGTCTTTCTCTGACTTATCTCACTCAGCACAGTACCGTCTAGGTCCATCTATGTTGTCACAAATGGCAAGATCTCATTTTTGTGTGTGTGATTTGGTAATATTCCATTATATACATCTTTACCAGTTCATCTCTTGATGGACATTGGGGCTGCTTCCATATCTTGGCTATTGCAAATGATGCTGCAATAAACATAGGGGTGCATATATCTCTTCGAATTAGAGTTTTTGTTTTCTTCAGGTAAATGTCCAGAAGTGGAATTACTGGATCGTATGGTGGCTGTATTTTTAACTTTTATGAGGAACCTCCATACTGTTTTCGACAGGGACTGAATCAGTTTACATTCCCACCAGCAGGGTATGACGGTTTCTTCTCTCCACATCTTCCCCAACACTTGTTATTTCTTGTCTTTTTAAGACTAGCCATTCTGACAGGTGTAATAGTTCACCTGTAATAGTGGTGATTTCAAGGTGATTATTTCATTTGACAGAGTTGGTTGTGTTTTTGTTTGTTTGTTTGTTTGTTTGTTTTTTTACCATGCAGATTGCTTCTAGCACTGATCAGGAAATTTTGAGATTGACTGTTAAAGGATCACATTCCTGAAATAGGTTGAAACCGTAGTTCTTGGTTTGCTGTCCTGGGGAGCCAATGACTCCATTTGGAACTTGTTGTTTCTTTTTTTAACGGAAGAGCCCTGTACAAGTTTACTATGACTTGTTTAGACACAAAAGCATACTTCAGGGAACAGGTATGGGAAACCCATGGAAATGACAGACCCAAGCAGGTGTCTGTTATTTTGTGATTCTGGCTTAACAAATTAAAAAATCGCAAAGAAAGTTTAGAAGTCAATGTTTATGCTTCAAGAGAATAGTACTTTTTATAACTATTTCATTTAGTAAAGACTTAAGAGTTTTAAATACCTGTAATATCCTCTGAATGCATGATTATGCTTTTTTAAAACTTTTCTGAAGTAGAGAATATTTCATTGCTGGGATTAGTTTATGAATTTTTTTTGTCACTAAACACATCTGTAAAGTGATAGACACTTTATGAGTAAGGAATGACCAAAAATACTCTCAAACTTCAATATATTATTCAGTGGCTTTTGCAATTACTAATATTGCATGTATATTAGGCCTTATTGACTTATGGTCTCTATATCTTTTTTTTTTTTTTTTGAGAGAGAGAGAGAGAGAGCTTGAGCAAAGGGGGAGAGGGGCAGAGGGAGAGGGAGAGAGAGACTTAAGCAGGCTCCACACTCAGCTTGCAGCCCGATGCTAGGCTCAATCCCATGACCCTGGGATCATGACCTGAGTCAAAATCAAGAGTCGAAGGCTCAACCAACTGAGCCACCCAGGCACCCCTCTGTATCTTCTTAAAGAACACAGTGGGAGCACCTGAGTGGCTCAGTCAGTTAAGCATCCAATTCTTGATTTTGGCTCAGGTCATGATCTCACAGTTCGTGGGATTGAGTCCTGCATGGGACTCTGTACTGACAGTGCAGAGCTGCTTGGGATTCTCTCTCTCTCTCCCTCTCTCTGCCCCTTCACTGCCTTGTTTGCTCTCTCTCTCTTGCTCTCCCTCTCTCTCTCCCTCAAAATAAATACATAGACATTAAAAACAAACAAACAAAAAAGAACACTGTGAAACAGCTTTTCCTAGCTTATTTATTGCAATGAACATCATGGTCATTAGCCACTGTTGGTCCAGATAACCCCTATTACTTGGGGCTGTTCCTCCACTTTCCTATTCTTCCTGTTTTTTGCTACTCTTGACTATAGTTATAACCCCTTAATGGAATACCTTCCTCTATAGCTTGACAGTTGGTGAAGGAAACTATGCTGGGACATATTCCATATCTGTAGGTGGTGAAAGGGAAAATAAAAGAGAGAAAGGCATTAACTGAAATCAAGCTGTAAAGAAATAGGACATCAAAATACCAGGGATTAAAGTCTCCGACACTGTGGGCTAGCTTAGTGCTTCTGGCCTCGAAAACATACTTCTAAGGAGCGGTCCAGTTCCAATCAATATATGATTATAGAATTGTGGTTCCCGTGTTTCTTGATGAAGGATCTCCAAAAAAGAATATTTTTTAGCATTCTCCTTCCAAACTATAGATTCGCAGTTCTCGACTTTTTCTCTATGTCGTGGTGAGGTGGTGGGGGAAGAGGGCCAGAGAGAAGGTTTCCTAGAAAAGGAATCAGCAGAGTCTAGTGAAACCAGAGCATTAGAAGCAAACTTATGAGTTCTAGCCCAGCTCTGTGACTGAGCATGGGGTGGCTGAAGGAAGCTGGCTTAATGTTTTGAGGCTGTACTTTTTGCGTCGACTTTTTTGCATCTACCCAACTCACTGGGTTGGGATGAATAGAGAGGGATACTGCCTTTTGTGATAAGTGTGATGCTGAGTTTTGAAATATTCAAAGTGAAAGGAAAATGTAAAGTTCCATCTCTTGTTCCCCATGTCAGCCTGGACAGAAGCCCTCACGCGACCTCATCTGTCGGCGTGACTCACTTTCCTGACTCTACCCTTGCTTCTTCCATCTCCAACAGATTGCCACCAAACGAATGCTTTTCCTGAGAGTCTGATTAAATCACAGCTCTGCCCCACATTGCAATGGCACCCTCCACAGAATGAGCTTAAATGTCTCTGCAAAACATTTTTTTAATTCCCCAAATATTTACCCTGTTCCTAATATGGACCAGGCATTGCACAAAGCGCTAGGGATTCAATGAGAAATATGGCACAGCCCTAATCGCAGAGGAACTTGTAGACCAATGAGGAGAAAGCAGACAATTTCTGTCTTGATCTGTTCAGGCCGCCATAACAAAGTACCACACGGTTGGTGGCTTGTGAACAACAGACATTTATTTCTCACCGTTCTGGAGGTTGGAAGTCCGGTTTCAGGGTGCCGGCACCTGGTCAGCTTGCAGACTTCTTACTGTATCTTCACATGGCAGGAGGGACTAGAGAGCGCTGTGGGATCTCTTCTAGAAGGGCTCCACACTCATGACCTCATCACCTCCAAAGACTCCACCTCCTAACACCATCACATTGGGGGCTAGGATTTAATATATGAATTTGGGGGGAACACTAATATTCATGCTATAGCAATTTCTTCATTTACTTTTTCAATGACACTGGCTTATTTAAAAAATCATTCACCTGATCAACATATATTTGAGTGTCTATTTTTTTTAGATATGAAATTTATTGTCAAATTGGTTTCCATTGAGTGTCTATGAAATGATAGGACTAGGACTTGGGGTAACAGTGGTGGATGAAATTAAATATTCACCCTCTTAGTGGTGGCTTAGGTGACTCCTAAGAATACTACATCTCAGAACTATAGAAAGGAAAATGCAAAAATTAACTTTCCTACCCTATATCTTTCCTTTCTACTTCCCAAAGGTAATCATCATTAATGACTTTTTGTGTTTCCAAGATGTTCTATGCTTATGCAAAATGCAGGACTATTTTATTTTTAAGCAAATGGATCAAGCTCTAACTCTACACAATGTATTTAACTGAGTCGTATTTAACACCATTGCAATAGGTATGTGTCTTACAATCAATATCATCTTATATTTCTGATGGACAGAATATTTTTCTTCTTTTTGGTACATAAAATCAGGGTGAGTCTTAGGGTTGAGTCAATAAAATATGGTATTTTAATAGTACAGGACTTGACTACAAGAACACAATACTGAGCCAGTCAGGATTGCATTAATTACATTAGACTACGAGTAACAGAGATTAAAAACAATAGCTAAAAAAGGAATGTAATTTTTCCTTACCTAATAAGAAGTTCAGGAGTTGAGAATGCAGAGTATATGCATGGCTTTAATAACCCCCCAGGGTTCAAACTCCTTTTGTCTTTCTGCTTCTCATGGCGGTCACACTTGGTGGCTCTTTTCTTCCCAATAGAGTGACCACATTCCAGGCAGGAAGAAAGATGTCATCTGCCTCTAACCACTCAATATGCAGCAGTGGAGAAGGAACAGGTAAACGTAATAAACAAAAACTACCATTCAGGAAAGGGGACGATGGGAAACATGTGGTGGTCACCGGTCCATAGCTATCATCAAATTCTGCCTGGCAGACGTGGTGAGGACTCTGGGCCTTAGCACAGGGGAAGCTCATGGGTTACACAAGCTGGCAACTCCCGAGTCTGCTTTCTGGGAGCATCTTCCTTGTGCATTGTCCTCTGTGGACCTCGGTCTTTCCTCTCCGAGGTGAGGATTATAATGGATGCACTTCTAGGAGTTTGCCCAGCTTTTGAAACCCACTTATTTTGGTGGCAGTTTGAGTGCACTGAGATTATTCTAGCACCTAAATAAAAGCTTTTACAGGCCAGGTTTAGGGCACCTTTGACCACTTTATTCTATCTAGATTTTGCAAGCCTGCTGTCTGTTTGCTTCCAGTCATTTCCACACATCAGAAACAACAGCCAAAGATCTTGTGAAGACATACTTTTTACATGTGACAATTCTGACCTTTTCCCCACTGGCTTCTGTGCTACCTTTTCAGATGGCTCCTGCTGTGAGGAAATTTGAGAAAATGGCAAATTCGATCACACCAGAAGCTTTCTGCTCTTTTATGAAAGTAGCACTGATTTTCTCTCCTAAGCCTGTACTTATAATGCCTTCTGTTTGAAGTAGGGTAGCAGTTGGCTTTCTTAACTCTGCAAGGCTACAAACTATGGAACAGTAGTAGGTTGTGCTGTCCCAGAATGGGTGCGTTATCCCCAATCCCCCGTGTTCTTCTTACAATCTTACTGTGACCCTCCTATTGAATGATGGGTTCTAAGCTCCTTCCTTAAGCATCCCGGTTGCTTGTGGCTACTGTACAAGTGACATTTTGGTCATAAAAGTGATATGGCTTCCTTCCATTCTCTTAGAAGGCTCACTCCTAGGACTGTGAGAAAGCCCAAGCCACATAGAAAAGTCACGGTAGCTATTCTGGACAACAGACCCAGCCCCATCAACCTCCCTTCATATGAATGCTGGGGACTGTTCAATCAAATGAAATAAAAATAAAAATGACCATTTTCAGAAAATACTGAACATAGACATAGATGTGTAGCACATTGGGAGATAAAAACTAGTCTAGATGATGTTTGAATAAAGTGTTTCAATTATGGATCGATGAATTAAAGACATAAATCATTGTGATCGGTTAAAACTACTTAAGGGATAACCTCATAGGACTATTACTCTGAAAAATACTGAAGGTTTTTTGCTTGCCCATAGCACGAGTTTTGTTAAGATAACAAGTAATGTTTTTAAGGTTTGAGAATTCTCACTTTATATACTTTTTGAAAGTATGCTTTTGAAAGATACTTTTGAAAGACAGTTCCTGATTTATTATTTAAAAAAATTTTTAAAATATTTATTTATTTTTGAGAGAGAGAGGAGGGGCAGAGAGAGAGTGAGATACAGAATCTGAAGCAGACTCTAGGTTCCGAGCTGTCAGCACAGAGTCCAACATGGGGTTTGAACCCACCAACCACGAGATCATGACCTGAGCCGATGTCGGATGCTTCACCCACTGAGCCACTCAGGTGCCCTGACAGTTGCTGAGATATTAAAGGGAATACTCAAACTGATAAACAGATAATTTGAAATGTAAGATTTTAAGGAAACACTGAATGTGTATACTCAGGGTAAAATGTAATGATAGAGAAATATGAAAGTTTTACATAAAAATGTTTTGAAGACCGTATGTCTCAACTCATCTATTGTTTGATTTGTAGACAGCCATCATATGTGAACATTTGCCCATATATCTGAATTCCACATGAGATGCTATGTTAGTCAAGATAATTAGGATAAACTTTGGGAATACACAGACTTGGAAATCAATGGTTTAACATTAAAAGCATATTTCTTACTCACATAATGTGGGTTGGACACTTTCTCTGGGACGTTATCCTCCAAATGGAGACTCAAGGATCCAAGGACCTTTCATGGTATATTGCGATCATCTTTCACAAATGACCTTTGATGCAGAAAGGGAAGAGCAAGCATATCTAGTGCTCACACCTCAACACAGAAGTGACACTCGTCGCTCACTCGTATTTGACCGGCACTTGCCAACCTAACTGCAAGGGACTCTGGGAAATCTCCCTCTTCCTATGTGCTAGAAAGGGTCAAGGACTTGCTATCGATCACATCACTCTGCCACAAACTCTATTATTAAACTGATTATGCTAATAAAATCCAAGCTTTTATAGACTTGTCCACTTTCTGCACTATGCAAAAAAAAAAAAAAAAAAAAAAAAGGATCGGAATACAGCTCTACTGTTGTCTGTCCAATGAAGAGTAGCGCGTTGTACATCAGATCAGGCTACGGGAAGCCACGTCCACTGAGGAGTGGCCGCGTCACCCAGAAGTCACCGGATTCGAGCAGAGAGCATTAAGTGGATGAAACTACTGTCTTTCTTGGGGGAAAGAGTACGTTCTGACGGAATGGGAGACTTGTGTTATGTTCTTCATTCTCCTCCAGAAAGAATCCTTTAAACTCACTTATTTGAAGACACAACTGATGAGTACTATTTCATTATGATAATCCTTAAGGTACAGCACTGACATCTCAACAGAGAAGTTTTTATGGCGAAGGATGAAAGATTTTAAAGTGTAACTTCGGGCTGTTTGAGCTGGGTGTTCGGAGTGGGGCTATATTCATCGGAGTGAAGATAGTTGTTTATTTCTGTGTTGTATAAAAGTACAGGATGGGCAGGGTCTACTGAGAAGCCATCCAGATGCCCAGGCTAGTGGGGGCTCTGCCCTAGTCCAAAGAGCGTGTTACTGTCTGCAGGGTTGAAGCTGAGTTCCACCTCCACATGCAGCCGGCCGAAAGACACAAAGCAGATGACCAGGCTGTGGGATTTCCTCTTAAGCAAGTGATGTCAAAGTTGTACACTTTGCTTCTACTCGCCTTCCATTGGCGTGAAGTTTGGCCACCTCTAGTCTTAAAGGGACTGGTCTCTGCTTGAGAAGCTAAGTATCTATGTGGGGATATTCAGCAGACTCTGCCGTGGAGGGCTTTCCTCTGCTTTGAAATCACTTCCGAAGACCTTCCTCACCAGAGAACTCCGTATTCAGAAGTTATACATTGTCTCCCTTCTTTTCAAAAGGAAGAAGATATCTTAGTTGCCATGATAGGCACAGACCGAATATAGGCAAACCATCCCCTGCAGCGTGTCCACAACCGTAGAAAGTAGCTTGTCTTTGGGTTTAGGCTCTGAAACCTTCACTTGCAGACTGGCCTCACTCGCCAAATACATTCATTGGCTGATCTGCAGGCCTCGTAAGGACACACTGAGGCTCTGATTCCAGATGCTTGCCCTCTAGGCAAAATGCACCTAAGGTCGCATAGCAGGAGGGAGATTTGAGAGAGATTCCTCCCAGGCCATGCCATCATGGGCAGGGGGGAGTCATGTACGTTGTAGTAGAGGCAAAAAGCATCACTATGTGTGCAGACCGTGGTTCAGGGAGGGTAGTGGTCTTGGTCGGGATGTTGGGTCTGTGTTCTCAGTGCTCAGGGAGAGTGGAGCCATTTTCTATCGGTCTTCTTAAAAAAATATGGGGTAAGATTCACACAATCTAAAGTAATTTAAAAGTGTAAAAATTCATGACATTTAGTACATTCATAATTTTGTGCAACCATCACCTCTAGTTCTTTCTTTTTTTTAAGTTTTCTTTTCTTTTAATTTATTTTGAGAGAGAGAGAATGAGCAGGGGATGGGCAGAGAGAGAGGGAGAGAGAGAATACCAAGTAGGTTCCCTGCCGTCAGTGTGGAACCTGATGTGGGGTTCGAACCCACGACCATGAGATTACGACCAAGAGTTGGACATTTAACTGACTGAGCCACCCAGGCGTCCCACCTCTGCCTAGTTCTAGGACATTTTCATCATTCCAAAAGGAAACCCTATATATTAAACAGTTACTCCTCATTTCTTCCTGTTCCCTGCTGTGGCCCCACTAATCTGCATTCTGGTTCTCGAATTATCTGTTCTGAAATTTTGTATAAATAGAATCATACAGTATGTGGTCTTGTGTGGCCGGCTTCTTTCACTTGGCATAATGTTTTTAAGATTCATCCATGTTGGGGCGCCTGGGTGGCGCAGTCGGTTAGGCGTCCGACTTCAGCCAGGTCACAATCTCGCAGTCCGTGAGTTCGAGCCCCGCGTCGGGCTCTGGGCTGATGGCTCGGAGCCTGGAGCCTGTTTCCGATTCTGTGTCTCCCTCTCTCTCTGCCCCTCCCCCATTCATGCTCTGTCTCTCTCTGTCCCAAAAATAAATAAAATAAAAACACTGAAGAAAAAAAAAAGATTCATTCATGTTGTAATATGTATCAGCACTCCATTCCTTTTTATGGCTAGATAATATTCCATTGTACGAATAAACCATACTTTGTATGCCCATTTATCTGTTGATGGGCATTTGGTTTGTTTCCACCTTTTTTCCTTCTACTTTTGACACACACACTGTTATGTAATTTTTTTTCCCTGAGAATCCCAGTGTTCAGGTATCATTGACTTGTTAACTAACACACCAGGGGCTTTGGCATTTTGGCTCTTGGGAAGAACCTGTCACACGGCCAGAGGAGGAGGCCAGAGGACCTCCAGCCACATCCTGGGAGAAGCCGGCTCTGTGGAATCCTGCAGAGCTGTGTGCAAATCTGGTGTCTCTGACCTTAGTCAAATCTTAGAGATTTTCTTCATTGGCAAGCCTGGGATAATAAAGTTCGCCTTAAATTGTTACCGTGAGGATTGCGGGAGGTGAAATGTATATGAGGTAACTTGTACGCGGACGGGCACGCTTTGTGCTTGTCAGTTCCCTGCAAATGTGTAAAGGGCTTCGGATATGTTTCAGAGGAGATGGGCTGTGAAGACCGAAGATGTGTTGCGATCACTGTGATATACATTCCTGATACCAGATGTCAACGGCAGGCCCTCGGACCCAGCCCAGGGGCGTCAGGCTGGTGGCCCTTGCTGGTGTCAAGTCAGCTAAAGCTTCCTTTCGATTTCAGGGCAGCATCGGCTACTCACAAATTCCTATTCCTTTGGTAGCACCCTCTCCTCGGGCCCTGAAGGTTGTCTCACTGCTTTATTCTGCGCTCTCTCTTTCATTGAATATGGCACTCTACCAGGTGCACGGGCATGAACACAGAAGACTCTTTTTCTCAAAAGACTCCCATCTAGTGGACAAAACATCTGAATGCAGCAGTTGAATTTTTTTTTTAACGTTTATTTATTTTTGAGACTCTAGAGAGAGACAGAGCATGAACGGGGGAGTGTCAGAGAGAGAGGGAGACACAGAATCTGAGACAGGCTCCAGGCTCTGAGCTGTCAGCACAGAGCCCGACGCGGGGCTCGAACCCACGGACCACGAGATCATGACCTGAGCCAAAGTCGGATGCTTAACCGACTGAGCCACCCAGGCGCCCCTGAATGCAGCAGTTAAAATCTGCTCTCATAGATACTGTGACTCTGGCGGGGAGCACAGAGGGACACCGCTGCTGGTCTTAGGAAGCCAAGGAAAGGCACCAGGAGGGGGTGAAGAATTAGCCAAATCCCCAAATCAAGTGGGAATTAATGAAGTAAAAACATGATTCGGATGAAGCAGGCTGAAATCATTTGACCTTTCTGAGCCTCAGTTGTTATGTCTGTAAAGTGAGGGCCATATTAGAGTTCTTGTGATAAGTGAAACATAAAAACACTATGTTTAAAATTCCTGGGGGCAGTACCTTGAAATTCATAGCCTTGTGATAAATGGGAGCCCTTGATTCTATTATTTTAAAGGGAAAGAGGAAAAAGAGGGTTGTAAGGGCAGGAACAATAATAAAATTAGTAATAACAATGGTAGTAATGTTTATGAATGATTAAATATTAGACAGTGTACTTAAGTGGTCTTTGCGTACTATCTTAGGACAAGTTAGATGAGTGTCATCACACTTTAAGAGTTGGGTACAGTCCGGGGCACCTGGGTGGCTCACTGGTTGGGCATCCCACTTTGGCTCAGGTCATGATCTCACAGTCCATGAGCCTGAGCCCCACGTCGGGCTTTGTGCTGATGACTCAGAGCCTGGAGCCTGCTTCTGATTCTGTGTCTCCCTCTCTCTCTGCCTCTCCCCCGTTCATGCTCTGTCTCTCTCTGTCTCAAAAATAAATAAACATTAAAAAAAAAGAGTTGGGTACAATCCGTATCCCCATTTTATGGAGGAGGAAGCTGAGACACAAAAGTGTCAGCGATCCTGCCCGCACCCACGCAGAGCTAGCACGCGGTGAGATCCAGGCCGACAGATTCTAAAGTTTTGGCTCCCAGTCGCTGTGTGGGGACAGCTGCATGTGGTCCCTTAAGACAGCAGCATAGATAATAGGAGGAGGTCGGGACATAACGAGGCTAGAGAAGATAAGCAGGGCCAGGAGAGGGAAGGTTTGCCCAACTCAGGAGTTAGAATTTCACGCTGAGAACAAGGACTCACTGAAGACTTCTCAGGAGAATGACGTGCCTGGGTTTTCTCTGGGGGATCCGACAAAAGGAGCAAGACTTCCAGTGGTGACCCCCAAATCAGTGAGAGGCCAACGGACAGCGCACAATCCAGGGAGGGAGCTCGGCTGCGAAAGATCACCCAGCTATACGTTCTCTTAGTCCCTGCAGCCTGAATAGCTGGGGATGGAGGGAGGGGTGTGAACAGAGGGAAGGTGCATGGAGAGAACGTCTTTCCCAACTAAGAGGCTTCCAGGAATAACCACCACTCTCAGGGATCCAAATAAGGGGGAAAACCTGCACTAGGGATTTGGCCTTTACTGACCCAACGCCTTATGTTAACACAATCCGTTCTAAGGCGTTCATCTATAATTACACCGTGAAAGCTTCATAATAATCCTGTTTCCTGGGGAATATTAACTCCATTTCACAGCAAGAGAACCTGAAATGAAGTGCATTACCTAAGGCTTCGAGCTAGTAAGCGGAGAGCGCAAGACTCAACCCCACGACTCCTCAATGCGAGTCTAGATTCTTCTATCATTATTCCGAGAGGGAGACCTTGGAGTAGTGGTTCCCTTTGAATGCCGCCAGGTTTTAAGACCACCACAATACTTCCTTGCCCAAAAAACTCCGTTCTTTACCAGACGTGCCTTCCTGTCTGCCCACGTGATCTTTGCCTCCACCTCAACACCATGCGCGTAATTTGCCTTCTATTAACTCGACATCGATGTCTATTTAGATATTGCAAAGAGAGCAAAATCTGCTGGAAAGCAAGCAAATTGATACAAGTGTAGTAAACATCTAATTTTTACTTCGTCAGTGTTTAGAATCCTGACTATCCTAGTCCACACAGGAGCTCTCCTTAGAATTTAGGTACTTTTTCTTTTTACAGGGAAATAGACTCTCTTTTCCTGCTGCTAATATCTTATTAGAATCGTGTATCTGGAAATGCTTAATTTATATCCTTATTCCCCAGGACAGTGCCTTGCTTACACTAGACACTTAACAAATGTTTGTTTATAAATGATTGGTTCCTGTCTAATTGGTTCCTACGGCACAATAAATCATAGATACATTTTATAAGGTTTTTCTTCACATGTCAGACACGGTGCTGGACGCTGGGGATACACAAATGTCTAAATCCAGTCTCCAGGATGAACTCATAACATTGATTTATAGTATTGTCTTCCCTCTAGATCACCTGGATCCTTTTTTTATTTAATGTTTATTTTGAAAGAGAGAGAGAAAGCAGGGAAGGGGCAGAGAGAGGGAGAGAGAGAGAGAGAGAGAGAGAGAGAGAGAATCCCAAGCACAGAGCCTGGTGTGAGGTTCGGTCTCATGAGGCATGAGATCACGACCTGAGCCCAAATCAAGAGTCAGATGCTTAACCAACTGGGCCACCCAGGCACCCATCCAGCTGGAATCTTAAAAAACATTGATGCCCAGGCCTCAGACCGGAAGATTCTGATGTAAATGGTCTAGATTAAAATCAGCTTGCTGTTATTTAAAAAACAAACGAACATGGGGCGCCTGGGTGGCTCAGTCAGTTAAGCGTCCGTCTTCGGCTCAGGTCATGATCTCGCGATTTGTGAGTTTGAGCCCCACTCTATGCCGACAGCTCAGAGCCTGGAGCCTGCTTCGAATTCTGTGTCTCCCTCTCTCTCTGCCCCTCCCCTGCTCACACTCTGTCTCTCAAAAATAAATAAATGTTAAAAAAAATTTAAAAAACACACAACTGTCCAAGTGATTCCGGTATATATAACGAAGTTTTATAGCCAGTGGGAAAAATCGATCCCTAAAAGGCAAATACAATGTGGTAGTGATTGAGATCCCTGGGTCTGGAGTCCCTGAGGCTAAATATTCTATCTTCCTCTCCCTAAGATGGTGACGATTTACACAACCTTTCTGAGACTTGGATTCCTAAAGGGTAAAATGGAAACAGTAATAAGAGTCAACTGCTGAGATATTTGGAAGAATAAATTTGGATCGTACAATAGAGCACCTTGTACAGTGTCTGGCATATAGTCGCCACTCAGTTTTATCAATTTCTGTCGCTATTTTGTTCGAAGGAAGTGGGCAGAATGTGCAACAGGAACATACTGAGGGTTAGAGAGGGTATCTCAGTGGGAGGCTCTTTCCTTCCCTGACCGGGTGCCACCATCATTTTGTTGCATAGAAGAGAGGCCAGTGGTCTTTTCTGGAACAGTGACCTCACCGGGGACCACTTACATTCTCTCCGGCTCCATGGACATCAAAGCTAATAGAGTATACGGTAGTGCCTCATCTGCACAATGGGGCAAAAATATCCCTTTTCCAGGGTTATTGTGAAAATGAATTAAGATAATCATAAGACAAATGCTGACCACATAGTAGGTATCCAACAAATGGTAGCCCATTCCTTATACCAGGGGCCACAACAAGGTACCTAATCAAGCTTTGGCTGAGTCTTCCCATTATTATTATTACCAACACATCTAGCCTCTTAGTATCAGAAAACCTGGTTATGTGTTCATTCGTTCATTCATTCATCCATCCATGTGATAAATATATATTAAATATTATTATGCATAAGGCACTGTGCCAGGCCCCTGGCGGATACAGGGGCGACCAAGCAGACACGGTGCATGACCTTATAGAGCTGACGTTTTAGCAATGGGATCAGGGCATAGGCAACTCATTGTAAAATAAATTACTTTTTTCCAATAATTTGTTCCGTAATTATCCTAGTTATTACCCTAGTTATTCTAGTAATTGTGGTTAGTGCTACAGAGGCATATAGAGGGTTCTGTGAACATGAATTTTGAGTTGGCGTTTGCAAGATGGGTAGGGGGGCATCTGGGTGGCTCAGACGATTAAGTGTCCAGCTTTGGCTCAGGTCATGATCTCATGGTTCGTGAGTTGGAGCCCTGCTTTGGGCTCTCTGCTGTCACTGCAGAGCCTGATTCAGATCCTCTGTCTCCCTCTCTCTCTGCCCTTCCTCTTCTCTCTCTCTCCCTCAAAAATAAGTAAACATTAAAAAAAAGAAAGAACGAAAGATGGGTACTAACTGGCTGGGTGATGATGTGTTTCAGGCACAGGAAGAGCATGAGCACAGGCCCTAATGCATGGGTCACACAGAGATGAGAAAGCCAGTGGCCCCGGAGAGCAGAGAGTGAGGGGTGAGTATTCCAGGACGGTGGCCACGTTCTGCACAGCACCACGTTCTGCACTGCACATTCATGATTGCCATGGGGAAGCCTGCAAGAATTATTAAAATTTTTGAAAATGGCAGTAACACAGACATGTGCCAGCAGGGAATGTGCTATTTATTTAGAATCACAATTGGACCTCCGGAAGATAGGACGTTTTGCAAGAAGGCCTTTATGTCTTCAGAGCATATGGAAGTTCAGGCTAGAGTTGGAACCTGTGGAGAGCCAACTGTTTTACAACAAAGTGAAAAGAGCTCATGGTTCCTGGGAAGTCAAGGAATTCAAGGTGGTGGGCGGCGGGGTGGGGAGAAGAGATGGGAGGGAGAAAGTGGAGAGAGAGCCGGGAGATGATGAAGAGGCTACAGTGTCAGTTGGGTGTGAGGATGGGGTGGCCTAATGGACTTTGAAGAGCATGTCTAATGTATAAATAGCACAGAATATCAGATCTTTTACAGAAACCTCGACATTTGCATAACGTCCATTATACTCATTGCTGTCTGTGTGCGTGCGTGTGTGTGTGCGTGTGTGTTTGAGTGGGGAGAGTTGGAGTTTACTTCGGTTTGCTTTGTTTCGTAGAAATCTAGGTATCTTAGTTTCCTATTTCTGCTCTACCAAATGTAGTGGCTTAAAACAGCATCAACTTATTGTCTTACAGTTTGGGGGTTCAGATGTCCAAAATGCGTTTCACTGGGAACAAAATCAAGGTGTTGGTAGCATTGTGCTCCCTCTGGAGGCTCTGGGAGGGAACCCATTCCCTTGCCTTTTTAAGCTTCTAGAGTTGCCTTCCTTGGTTTCTGGTCCCTACCTCCAGCTTCAAAGCAAGGGTGTTGCATCTCCAAAATCTCTTTCCTCTCTGGCCTCCCGTTTTGTTCTTATAAAGAACCTATAATTATATTTGGCCTGCCTGGATAATCCAGGCTAATCTCCTCACCTCAAGATCCTTTAATTGATCATGTTTGTAAAACTCCTTTTGCCATGGAAGGTAAAATATTCGCAGATTCTGGGGATCAGGAATTGGATATCGTTAGGAGGGTTATTATGTAGCCTACCACACTAGGTATCCTGCTCGCTTAAAGGTGGGAAAGGAAGTTGCTTTGATTTTGAGAAGTGAGGTCTGGAACATCTGGGTAAGAATGAAGTAATATGGACTAAGGAGTAAATTAAAAGTATCCATTCTTTCATCATGTTTAATATTAACCAACGCTTATTAATATCTGAAAATTCTTACTGAAGCGTGAGGGCAACATGTCCTGTTAGCACTTCATTCGTTGGCATGTGTTCACTGAGCATTCATCCGGTGCCAGGCACCGCGGGGCTCTAGAGTACTCCACCAGGCGTAAGATACAGCATTTACCTTTAAGAAACTTCAGTGTTGTGGGGCAGGAAGAGAAAAAAAGCAATAATTTCACTACAAGCTGGTAAATGCAACAAGAGCACACAGAGCATCAAGGCAAAACACAGGAGCAAGTGCATCTCCCATACACGGGTCAGGGTTGAATTAGAGAGGCATGACCAAAGATGTGACTGCAAGCAACCATGGGGGACGTAGTCTCTGCAAGACTGTCGTCTTCACATTGAAGCCAAGCTTGAAGTCTCAAGCTCAATGCGGTTGGGAAGGAAAGGGGGGGTGTAAAGTAGGACAGCAAGGACGGGGTAGAACCCACAGTCTTGGAGCGGTGGTAGTCTCCTATGGCTTCTACCGTCCATGGCTGTCCCACAGGAGAAGCTGGTGTCCTTTGTCAACGGAACTAAACCCACTGGCTCAGAAGTCAGAGAGGTGGAAGGAGGACCCCAGGGCAGATGCAGTGACTGCTACCCCACACCAGTGCGGTGGGCCCACGAAGCGGTGGAAATGTGCGAGCGTTGCGAGTTGACACATTACAAAGACACAACACCTGAACCGTAGGGGTTACTGGTAGTTTCCTGTGGCTGGAGGGGTTGATGCCAGAGAGGGAGCACAGGGTGGGAGGGAGGTACAGTGAGGGGAATGAAAGATGAGCCCAAGCAACAGGTCAGGCAAGACCATTGAGGACTTTCTGATGGGTCAGGATGGCGGGACACCAGATCCTGAGGGCAATGGTCACCACTAACTAGGACGGGTTATCCTATTTTCATTTCAAAAAGTTTAAAGTGGGGGCGCCTGGGTGGCGCAGTCGGTTAAGCGTCCGACTTCAGCCAGGTCACGATCTCGCGGTCCGGGAGTTCGAGCCCCACGTCGGGCTCTGGGCTGATGGCTCAGAGCCTGGAGCCTGTTTCCGATTCTGTGTCTCCCTCTCTCTCTGCCCCTCCCCCATTCGTGCTCTGTCTCTCTCTGTCGCAAAAATAAATAAACGTTGAAAAAAAAAGTTTAAAGTGATGGGCACAGCATCATCTTCCCCTCAGGCCTCAGCTCTCCCCATTCTTTCCTTGCCCGCCTGTGTCCTTAACAAAGTCTCTAGCTCTCCCCCAACACTCTTCTTGCCTCAGTGTCTCCAATAAGAATGCAAGAATACAGGGGCTCGCCTTCGTCCTGCAGTGCAAGATCCGTTCCTTCCTTTTTGAAACTGCCCTGGGCAGCATTTGCCCAAGCAGGATGGAAACAGCCATGCTGTGACTCTCCTGAGAACAGAAACCCTGTTTATATCATCCAGATGTCCCCACCGCCTAGCATCGTGCCTGGTACTTGGAAGGTGTTCAGTAGACGCAGGTTGATCTGATCAAAATCAAGAGCTTCTCATCAAATGCTTTGCTTATATGATTTTTCAATTTTATTAGCGGATTTGATGAGGTGAACTCTCTGCTCAGCATCAAACATAAAGAAGCAATAGATTTCTCTATTTGAATAGAGAGCTAAGAAGTGACAGGAAAGGCTTCCAGCATCCTTCAGAAAAGCACGTACCTATAGACTCAAGTTATCAGGTGGGAAAGGAAAATCATTCCTCTTCTGGGAAGTTCTTCAAGTCTCATTCTTTACAAACATGTATACATAATTCTCATCGGTAAGTCCTTCCTTGTCACCATCGGTTTCCTTAATCTTCATAGGACTGCTGGCCAGGTTGTTGGGCCAGTTATAATTGTAAAGAGGCTTCAATTTTTTTATATAGATGAAGTGAAATAATCTTCGGAAGGTTTGTTTAACATGTGAGGACGTCAGTCTGTGGGCTATTTCCTTAAAAATTTTGTGGGTGATTTCTGCCAACTGTCTGATGATGGGATCTTCATCCCAAAGCACTCTGTCAATAGCTGTTAAGAGCAGAAGAACCTTTAGTTCAAGACGTCTCTTTTGTGGTCGAGAAGCTCTAACCCCGAACAAACACCATGTCTCACAGAGTCTCTCCTTCTCTCCTTTCCACCCTTAAATTTCACTATTTTGGCTAGAAGCAGCCAGGAAGTTTTATCTGCTATCCTCACCAGACCTCATTAAAAGAAAAATAGGAATTCTCACTAAACATTGACTGAGTGCCTGTCATGTGCTAAGCATTCTGCTACATGGCATAAATATATATTCATCAAGAGGCTCAGTAGTACTCATAATAATGAGAAAAGTTGGAATCTGTCTAAACATTCATCAACAGAGAACCACGTAAAAATCCGCCATATCATAAAATGAAATGGCACACACATATTACTACGATGATGCAAACCCCTGTTTCTTGGCATGAATATATGAATATTGGCATGAATATATGAGGAAATGAGAAAGTTACACAACTTTTTGATAATTCAAAAAATAAATATATAATAGCTTATATCCTTTAAAAATATCTGAGATAATACATATACCAAAAGGCTAATGTCATTATATCCAGACACCAGGCTTGTGGGAGTTATTTTCTTCTTAACAAGAAGAAATGGGGGGGGAGGGGAGGACAGATGTGGAAAAGGGAGGAGAAGGAGCAGGAAGAGAAGGGGGAGAGAAAGAAGATTCTGAGGACACGGAGGCAGAATTACAGGGCTTAGCATTTGCAGGTTGTCCACAGATAGGTATTGAAGAAATGAGTGAATGGGGGGAATGAGGGAATAAAAAAGGAAGATCGTAATGTGTCAATGTCGGTTTATCAGTTGTAACAAACATCTGGAGTGGGGGAGATGTTGATGGTGGGGAAGGCTGTGCAACATTGTGAGGGCAGGAGGTATATAGGAAATCTCTGTACCTTCCTGTCAGTTTTGCTGTAAATCTAAAACTGCTTTAAAAAATAAAGTCTATTACACACACACACACACACACACACACACACACACACACGGAAGGGAGGGAAGCTGCCACCCTATTTTCTATCCCACCTGTTTGTAAATCTGATCCTGATGAGGAAATAGAGGCTAAGAGAGAGATGCCAAAGTTCGGACATCTTGAGAGCAAACACTGTTCTTTAATTCTCTCCGGTGCAAGTGGAGAAAGGGGAGGGAACGGAAGGGAGGAAAGGGAAGCAGACAAGGGAAAGGAAGAAAAGAAAAGAAAAGAAAAGAAAAGAAAAGAAAAGAAAAGAGAAGAGAAGAGAAGAGAAGAGAAGAGAAGAGAAGAGAAGAGAAAAAAAGAAAAGAAAAGAGAAGAGAAGAAAAGAGAAGAAAAGAAAAAGAAGAGAAAGGAAAAGAAAAAAGAAAAGAAAAGAAATAAAAGAAGAGAAGAGAAGAGAAAAAAGATACCCTTTAACCTAGTTTTTCCATTGATTCCTCCCTACCACCCTCCTCCCGTCCCTGGCACCATTATAGAACACATATGTGAATTGAATCACAGACAGTGAATTCATTTAGACTTATACATAACTCATACATACAGATTTCATTATAACTTCAACACTTACCTTCAAGCATGACTTCAATTTCATCTCTGAGCAGTAAATGGCCACCTGATTTTGCCAGGTACCCTACGCACAAAGTAGTATTAGAGTGACCCCAAAATACATTGTGGAAATGCATCCTCTAATCTAGCTGCCTCCATAGCTTTCCTCAAAGCAAACCATGTCTTAGATTATCCTTGGAACACCTTTCAGTGCTTTCAAATAATTATTATTTAATGATACTTTTTATGGAGATATATTTATGTGTATCAATGTGCATAAATCATATTGGCACAGCTCAGTGCATGATTACTGCGAACATTTCTAGCTCCACTTAGGTCATTAAATAGAAAAACTGCTACCATTCCAGAAGTCTCTGGCATGCCCTTCCCAATCTCCTCCCCCACCCCTTAGACTATTCTTTAGCTCAACTTGTTGAGCATTATTGGGAGATTCATCCAACTTCTTTAATGAAGCAATAGTTCATTCATTTCCACTGCTACATATCAGGAGTTGGCAAATAAAGTTTTCTTGGAACAAAGCCAAGCTCATTGGCTCATATATTTATGTATTATCCATTGCTACTTTTATCCATTCTACTTTTATGGCAGAGCTGAGTAGTTTTGACAGAGACCAGACAGTACTCATAGTTTAAAATAATTACTATCTGTTCCTTTACAGAAAAAGTTTGCTGAACGCTGTTATATGATACTCCATCTTATGAATGCAGCATTTAAAAAAATCCATTCTGCTGCTGCTGAACAATTTGAGGCTATACGAATAATGATATTATCATGGGCATTCTTGGACATGAATTTTGGTATGCATTAATGTTTGGTATGTAGCTAGGAGAAGACTTATTGGCTAAGGGATATGCTTATCTTCCCCTTTAATCGTTACTGTTAAACAGTTTCCAAAGTGGTTGTACCAATTTTCACTCCCACCCGTAACTATGAACATTTCCATTGCTTTGCCTCCTACCACTTGACATTGTTAGTCTTTTTCCTTTCAGTTATTCTCATGGATTTGGTGGCATCACACTGTGATTTTCTTTGCTGTTTTGGTCATGATTAATAAGAATTTTATATAGTATTTATTGGCCACTTTTATATTTCTTTTGTAAAATGCCTGTTCTGACAAGTCCCTTGCCTGTTTTTATATCGAGTTGTCTTTTACTTATGTATTTGTAGGCGTTTTTATTCTGGGTACTAATCTTTTTAAATGTTACATGCCTTACAAATTCTTCTCCTGTTTTGGGGCTAAACTTTTCCACTTTTTTTTTTTAATAAACAGAAGTCTTTAATTTTAATGTAGTCCAGTTCACCATCTTTTTATTTATGGTTAGTGAATTTTGGGGTCCTTATAAGAAATCTTTGCTGTCTCAAGGTCATCCTGATATCCTACTACTCAGTATTTACTTCTAGAAGCTTTATTGTGTTACCTCTTACACTTTTGGATTGTAGATCCAACTGTAATTATATTGCATAAAATAAGAGTCAAGATATTTTTTATATCCCTGTGTGATTAACCCAGAACCGCTAAAGCAAACACTGTCCTTTCCCTATTGCTGTGCAGGGTCACTTGTATCATAATTGTGTGTGTGGCGGGGGTGGGGGGGGTGGGTAGTGTCTTGACTTCATTCGATCACAATGCCACTGCCACATTACCTTAATGTATACTGTGTCCTGATATCTACCTAGTAGTATAAGTTTTCAACGTTGTGGTTCTTCCTTAAATCATCTTGGCTATTCTCAAACCATTACATTTTCATGTAAAATTTAGAATCAGCTTGTCTCATTTCACACGCAGACACACACCACACACACACACACACACACACACACACACACACACTCACACTCAGAGCCCCTGGTGAGATTTTGTTTGGGATTGCACTGAATTTACAGATCAGTTTGGGGAAGAGTCGAAGCTACCATACTCTCTGATCCTTTAGTCCACCAACATTATATATCTAAGTTTCTAAAAATTGTCTCAGGGTTTTCTGGTTTTCTGCGTACCCATCTTGGGCATCTTTCTGTAGTTTTATTTTGAGTTATTTCAGGATTTTTTGGTGCTATGGTATTAGGCATTTTCAAAAGTTTGATTTCCTGATGGTTTATTCTTAGTATATAGAAATCTGATTGATCTTTGTATTTTGATGCTGTGTCTAGAAAGCTTGCTACGTTTATGTATTAATTCAAACAATTTTTCTGAATTCCTTCCAGTGTTCTAAATATTTTTAAATATAATTATTTATCTACATATTTTAAAAGTTTTATTTTCCTTTTACAAACCTAGATGTGTTATTTCTTGTTATTACCTTATTTCAGTTTTGGAAAATTCTTGGCCTTTACCCTTCAAACATTTTTGCCTCATTCTTCTTCCTCTCTCCTTATGGATGTGTATTTCTCACCTTTTCACCATGTCTCATACTCTTATGCTCTTTTCCTATTTTCTACTCTTATCTCTTCAAACTTCGATCTTGAAGCTGAATATTTTGTTCTGACAGATCTAATTCTCAAAGTCTCTTTTCAGGTCTTTCTAATCTGCTGTTAATCTTATCCACTGAATTATGCATTCCATTTTATTAATCTTTTAAACACATTTATAATTTCTATTTTAAAGCTCATACCTACTTCAAGAATTGTATATCCTGGATTCTATTTCCATTGTTTGGTTGTTTTTTTTTTCTTGCATTAAAAAATTCTTTCTATATGTCTGTTTTTTTAAATTTTATTTTATTAAAGGTCAGCTATTTTGTACAAAATTCTATGCCAATAATGGGAATTTTTAGGAATTTCTTGTCTTTTCTTATGGATTTATAAAGAATCTTCGGACAGCGAGAACTCACCCTTCATTTGTGGTATCATCTCAGTTTGGGTTCTGACTGTTTATAGTGGTTTTGCCCTGCAGAAGTATTTACTTTTTTTCATAGTTTATCAATCTTTTCCTCATGGTTCCTAGATTTTGACCTTTACTTTAGAAAGGTCTTGCCCACCCCATGACTATACAATAAATTTTTCCATACTATTCTACTTTATTTATCATTATGGTTTCATTTTTAGCCTATGAGCCTTTGACTATCTGGAATTTATTTGAAGTAAGTAAGTAAGATAGGAATGAAATAATTTTTGAAATTCCAGATGGCTCACCAGGTGTCCCGAAGCTATTTAAGGAAGATTCTATATTCTCATCACTGTTAGTTAAAGCCAATGATTCACTTTAAAACACTGCATGTTTTGATAGTTATTTCTGGACGGTACTTTGTTCTACTTGTTTGTCTATTTATTCCGTGTGATTTTAAGTACTGTAGCTGTATTAATATCTGTTAGAGCTAGTCCCCCACCCCCACCCCTGGCCCCATCTTTTTTTTTTCTCTTGGTCAGAATTTCCTGGATATTCTTGTATGCTAACTTTCCACATTATTTTTAGAATCAACATGTCAGTTTTGCAAAAAGAAAGCCATACTGATATTCGAATTGGCAGTTCGTTCCATGCATAGATCCATGTAGGAAAGAATTGGCACATTTTATTTTCTTTGTTTTTTTTTTAAGTTTATTTATTTATTTTAGAGGGGGGGGAAGGGACAGGGAGAAAGGGAGAGAGCAAATTCCATGCAGGCTCTGTGGAGCCCGATGCGAGGCTTGGATTCACGACTCTGAGGTCATGCACTGAGCTGAAATCAAGAGTTGGACGCTCAATGGACTGAGCCACCCAGGCACCCCAGAACTGGCACATTTTTAAATTTGATTCTTTCTTTCCCAAAATTTGGTCTATACCCTTCTATTTTTTCAGATCTTCTTTGTGTCTTTCAGTAATACTTGCAAGGTTTTTTTTTTTTTTTCCATAGAAATATTGCACACATCGTAGTTTCTTTTTCCATCTCCCTTCCTTCCTTTCATCTGTCCGTACTTCTTTCATTCCTTCCTCCCTCACTCATCTCCCACCCGCCCCCCGGGACTCTTATTTCTTTTTCTTTTCTTCCTTTCCCCCCTCTTTGCTGCTCTCTCCTTTTCCCTTCCTTCCTCTTTCCTCTCTCTTTTTTTCATTCCATTTAGGATTTTGTAGGCACTATTCTACTTTATTTTAGGGTTGAATACCGAAGTGGAGAAATCTAAGGCCAGATTTACTTATTTTGTAACTTATAGATGACATTCCCCCCCCCCTAAATGCTCAAAGAATTCTTTAACTGTGAAGTTCCATAACTTCATTAGGAAATGTCTTAATGCTGCATTCTGTATAAAATGTTTCTTGAAAAACATTTTATCAAACCTCAGTTTATTTAATTCTTTTATTTCTTAAATTATACCTTTTTTTTAAGTTTATTTATTTTGAGAGACAGAGAGCATGAGCAGGGGAGGGGCAGAGACAGAGGGAGAGAGAGAGAATCCCAAGCAGGCTCTGCACTGTCAAGGCAGAGCCTGACGTAGGGCTCAAACTTAACCAAACCATGAGATCATGACCTCAGCCAAAACCGAGAGTTGGATGCTTAACCGACTGAGCCACCCAGGAGCCCCTTAAGTTATACCTTTGGAATGAACGCCTTTTTGCTCTAATCGTTTTCTTTTAAAAATTTTTTTTAATTTTTTTAAATATTTATTTATTTTTGAGAGAGAGAGACAGAGACAGAGACAGAATGCGAGTCGGGGAGGGGCAGAGAGAGAGGGAGACACAGAATCCAAAGCAGGCTCCAGACTCTGAGCTGACCGCAGAGAGCCTGACACGGGGCTCAAACTCTCCAGCCATGAGAACATAACCTGAGCCGAATTTGGACGCTTAACTGCCTGAGCCACCCAGGCGCCCCTAATCATTTTTCTTCTTCAGGGATATTTATGCATAGTTGGCATTTCTTTTATCTATCTTCTGGATTGCTCATTGTCCCTTAGCTTTTCAAACTGTTTCTTGCCGGTTTTCATTCCTCTTGCTAGCATTTCTCAACCCTGTACCTGTTGTTCCTTCCTTCCTAAGGTTCTCAACAATCTATATTTTCTCTTCTGCTGGTTATAGTGTACTAATGGTTATATAGTTTTTTTCTTACGCTTTCCCCCCATTCTTTGAAAGCTGATTTTTCCTGTGCTCCCGTTCTCCTATCATATACTGCCCGTGTGTTGACATTATACCTTAGATCTTTACATAACAAAGTTTTGGGTTCACAGAAATATATATCATGGTTTTTATCTGGTCTGTAGAAACATTTTCTAATTTTTTTTTGTCCTCCATTTTCCCCATGGAAATACCTCTGTAGAAAGATAATGCCTTTTTCAATTATTTATTTTGGGATCTTGCAATATTAGTTATAGAGGACTGTTTGCAGAAAGTTCCAGGGTAGAATTCAGGATAGGAGCTCTTTCCGGTTTGAAATAAAGTTCTTATGACACAGGATTTTCTGCACGTTTGTGTTGCGTTGCTCCTCTAAGCCCCAGAGAGATTGGGAGCTCTAGTGATGAGCCTGGTTTGATTTGTCTTCTACCTTCGCTGACTGACAGACTCCTCTCTACAAGTCCTACTGACATGACTATTTCCTCAGTCCTGGGTGCCCCCGCTACTCCATGATGCTAAATAGGGTCAAGGGAAGATCCCACTACCAAACAGGGAACTCACTTCCTGTCATTCTAAATAAAGGTTTATTAATTTCGATCTTTATGGTAACAAACTAGTGAGGGGGGACAAAACCCCTGTTTGGTCAGGTTTGTACAAGATCAAAAACTTTAGTTGTCCTCTGTTAGAATCTTCCTGCACCTCCCCTGCCCCCACAACACTTTTGAAAGAACTTTATTGGATTCAGTAGCATTTCCTCATCTGTAATTTGTAGTTACAGTTGTCCTGTTTTATTGAAGATGGTATTTGTATTTTTTATATTCTTCTTGCTCTTTGGGTTGATTTTTAGGCAGTGAAGGGGAAGAATTAGCAATGGTTTGCCACCATCTTAAAATCTGAAATTCATCCTGTTGAATGCACTTTGTATAATAATACTTACTGTGTTAGCAAATAGAACTCTATTCTCATCACATATCTAACTTTGATTAATAGATACCACCATGGCAGGTGCTGCCCCTCATAAACCAAGAAAATTTGTATTTTTTTAAGAAAGACTTCCAGCTGCTACCCCATTCTGTACCTTGTAAGGCAAATTAAAAAATGAGAATTGAATTTTATTTACCAATTAAAATAACTGATGCTTTCCTCAGATATATTCGGGAGCTTCTCAGGAACCCCAAGGTGTCAGATATCAAATCTGTAATGTAGTTCTCATGAGAAACAAGCTGAAAATAAAATGAGGCGGGGGGGGGGGGAACTCAGTCATTGGCAAAAGCATGTTTCTTCTAGAGAGGTTTCCAGAAAAAAGAGCTTGGTTGCTTATACCAAATTAGGACCAATTTAAACCTTGGAGATTTCTACGTATACACTTTACCCTTTTGTTTGGAGATGTTATTCAGTTTATTATATGATTCCTAAGCCCAACTTTGTGTTTCCAACCTTTGCGTAGCATTCTTCCAGCCCCACTTGTCTATTGCTGCAATTCATGCTGGTTTCCAGAACACCAGCTCATTAAGATGATGACAAAGTAACTCCAGTTTTGCTTCTGGTGATCTGAAATGCTGTTCCTATGTTTATCACCATCCGTAGCTCAAAGTAAGTGGGCTGGAGAAAGATAATCAGAGGCGATCCATGTTGGGGAAGAAGCAGAAAATTTAATTTTTTTCTGGTCTTAAGCCCTGGCTTGTAACTATTCATGTCTTATCTTTTCTTCACATTCCTTCTCCAGGGTCCACTCTTGTCCCTGCCACACCTTTCATCGCTTTGGGTCTCCTTTCAAGTTATTTCTAGAACTCCTAAGGTAGTAAACATTGTGGGGTTACTTACAAGATTGTTACAGATGTTGAGCACCACCAGCTCAAAATTGTAATATTTGTCTTTGAGCAAAGAAGATGTTGACCAGTTTAATTCTGAGGTACAGATTGTTAATGTATGTCTACATGCCTGTGAAGCAGAGAAAGGTCACTGAGGATCTGCTCGTCTGATGTTGCCCAAAACACGATGATTCTATGCAAAACTAGGAAAAATGAGATCACAGGACTTACTTTAACTACACTGATATCTGTGTCCTCCAAAAACAGGATCAGGGGCACCAAGCCTCCAAGAACCACATCATTTAGCATCCACGTGTAATGACTCATGTCCCTGAGTAATTCACCAAAGTGTCGAATGGCCATGCTCCGAATGCCTTCATTACTCTACAATATGCACACAGAGAAAGGTCACATCTGAGGATATTACAAGGCTTTTTTCTTTAAGCAGTGGGAGATACATATCTCACACTTGTGTATATGTTTAAATATATTTACATGTATATATACTATATGTGTATATATACCATGTAGATATATGTACATACATACATATATATAATTATAATTATCATTTATTTTTAGAAAAGATTCATCTCAGTCTAAGTAGTCAGCTTTTTTTGGATTGGAAAATAAAGATTCGCTTACTCAAATTCAGATGCGTTATGAAAATTCCCTGTGAAAAGTGTTTCTTAAATTCAGGAAGACAGTATTTAAGAATGTTCTAAAAATATAAATTGGAATAATCTGTATAACCTGGAAGTAATTTCCATAAAGGTGCTTAAAGTAACCATGGTGCATTCAAAGGCTGGAGGCCTTTGCAGATTACTGGTGAATACCAATGGGAACTCTTTGCATATTGGCATAAGAACCAGGTTTCTAAGAGCTTGCTTATGCCAAATAGGAAGGTTTTGGGATTATAAAAAGCTAGGGGAGAAAAACTGCAAGTCAGAGAAGAGGTTAATCTTTAAAAATATCGTATCACTTCCCAGTTTTTGTTCATGATTTCATTAATTGCTTTTCCTTTCTGTTTTCAGAAATACATTAGATATATTCCCAGCAAAATACAAATGGCTAATGTGGCTTTGTATGTTCCTTCCCGGAGGTAACAAATGTGGAAGAAAGCTCAAACCTAAAGCAATGGTCATCAAGTCATGTCCTTGGGGCTAGGAAGCTGATGTAAACAAGCAAAGCAGGTAGCAGGGAGAGGAGGGGGGCTTGAAGCAGAGGGCTCGGGCCTCTCTCAGAGAGGGCACCCTGAGTCTGCTCCTGCAGACTGTTGCCAAATGGGTTTGTGGGCTCCAGTATTCTCAAATCTTCTGGTATTTCATTTACAATTCAGATTTCTGTGAGAAATCTCCCATTTTAAAAATAATGGACTCAGACAACAGTCTAAATGTAACACAAATGATACAAAATGACAGCCAAATGTAACACACCCACAAAGTGCATTCATCTGTGGATTACCTGTTGCATCCTTAGTCTACAGGAAGATATGCTAACCATTGAAAGCCTATCTGGACCAGTGGAAAGAGCTTTTAGTGCTCCACACCTGATGAAATCCTGTTTTTATTCCCCATAGATTAAGCTTGAGCAAATTATTCTTTTCTTTTAAAATGGAGACACATAGTGGGGCGCCTGGGTGGCTCAGTTGGTTAAGCAGCCAACTTCAGCTCAGGTCGTGATCTCGCGGTCCGTGAGTTCGAGCCTCGTGTCAGGCTCTGTGCTGACTGCTCAGAGCCTGGAGCCTGTGTCAGATTCTGTGTCTCCCTCTCTCTGACCCTCCCCCATTCATGCTCTGTCTCTCTCTGTCTCAAAAATAAATAAACATAAAAAAAAATAATAAAAAAATGGAGACACATAATGTCATAGTTTCATTGATATCCAGTAGTTTTCAAATACTCTGTCTGAGGGATGACTTAGGGTAAATCGATATTTGGTACTTTCCTCTCTGATTTTGCCTCTTTTCATTTGGTTTGGTTTGATTATTTATTTAGTTTAGTTTAGTTTAGTTTAGTTCTTTTTTCCCTAAGTGATTTCATTTTGAAAATAATTTATTACATGGACATTCCCACTACTTATTAGCTGTGTGAACTTGGCCAAATATTCATTTCTCTTTGCTTTATTTTCCTTACATGTAAACTGGATAATAGTAATAGAGTTGTTTAGAGAATTATATGAGGTAGTCCATGTAAATCCCTTAGAATACTGATTGGTACTTAGTAAATGCTCAATAAATCCATTTACCATTATTATTACTATGTCCTTATGAAAATAATTTTTGCCACTAAATTTATTCTTTTTTTATAATTTAATATTCTGCGCCCTTCTTCAATGAAACCTGAATAATTAAGAGCCTATAAATTTTGGCAAAATAATTTTCTACGAAATAATTCTCTGGTTCACAAACAACTCATAGAAGTGTTTAAAAATAAATAGATTCTCCATGGCATACCAAAGTGTTGTTGCTTATTAAAATACCTTGCTTTCACCCAACTTTTCTGTAACACATTTACTATACAAAATGAGAATTTTCAAAATGCACAACTTTTTGATGAAAGACCTTTTACTTAGAGTTTTATATGATAATAACTAACACATTTGGGGCATTGTACCCGTCATCTCTAATGCCCATAATACACGTGCCACTGTCTCTATTTTATAGGTGGAGAGGCTGGAACATTAAGAGACTAAATCACCTGCTCAACATTTCACAGCTCATAAGAGGCAGAACAGGGATTTGAACCCAGGGAATCCAGACCCAGGGTTAGCCGAGATATAGCTACTGAGCTACAATTCCTCTTTCATGCAAAGACAGAGGCTATTTTTTGCTTCTCTCTTCTTATGGGCCGACTTTTCCAGGTCCTCACAGGTTAGTTTTATATGTATATAACTATAGAGAGAGAGATTGTACTTCTTTGGCTCATATTGTTATCTCTGGAAAAGATGGTGCTTCTGCACAAAATGACTATCTTCTGGGCCTTCAGCTTATCTATAAAACCGAATGATGTCACGTATGTAACTGTAACTCACGTGATCCATCAGAGGGCAGTAGCTGGAAGCAATCCTAATACACAAAGAAGAGTAGGTCACCTTGTCCAGTTTGCCTAAAAGTCTTCGAAGGGTGAGTAAGGCCCGAATTATAACAGTCTTTTCTTTTGAGAGGAAGGCATCCAAGATGGATATTAATAAGCTGCAGACATTTTCTATCTATAGATACAAGAGGAAAATGGTTGGATTTTGGAGCTAGAAGGAGACTTGGGGTAGCATTTGGTACCAAACACACCAGAGTTTGGGCAGCATGCAGGGGTGTGGGGTGGTTGCCCCCAGACGGTCAACTGTCACATTGTCAAAAATTTTGTAAGCTGATTGTTAAAACAGACTCTCAACTCTAGACAACAAACTGATGGCTGCCAGAGGGGAGGGGGGTGGGCAGAGGGTGAAATAGGTGAAGGGGATCAAGAGTACACTTATCACAATGAACACCCCATGGGTGACGTATAGAGTTGTTGAATCACTCTATTGCACACCTGAAACTAATATAACATGGCATGTTAACTACACTGGAATCAAAGTTTAAAAAGTCACTATTAAAAACCAAGTTTGGTAAATCTGTAAAGAAATATAACAAAGGTAATAAATCCTCAAAACTTATCACTTCCTATTTCTTTGCCTCCAGTTTACTCTTATATGCCATTGAGGGCATATGATACACATATCCTATCTGTATGGTAGGAATATTAAATTGTGATGTGCTACTGTGCATCTCTCCCCAATTCTTTGTTTAATGACGCCCCTTTGACAGCTTGAAATTAGCCGCATGGAGAGTACCTACACCAGAGAAATTGGTGTTATTTCCAGAGAGGTGACCGTTAAGCATTCACCAGCACATCACGAACAGTGTGACCTCTAAACCAGGTGCCAGTGACTTGTGTGGACGTGAGAGCCACCGAGCTGCTGAGCCAAGGCCTGGGAGTCAGAGACAGCAGATTATAAAGCAAGGAAAAAGGCAAAAAGGAGACACCTTCTCTTCTCAAAGAAGAGAAACAAAGGCTGGAAAGAAAAGAAGCAAAAGAAACAGAGACCATTTACCAAAAAAAATAGCCAGAGGCCTTGCATCTGGCTAGAAAGTTGTCTTTACCAATAGATAGTATGTGATCTCAACCCAGCTCCCTCTCCACTGTTTCTCTCTTTCTCTCCTAGCTAAACTTGACATAGAATCCTCCTTTCAGTTGTTAATAACATTGGGAAGAGTGCCAGACAAGGCAATAAATAACTCTGATTACTAATAGAATATACACTGACATGTGTGATTTATTTAAAGCAAACAGACCATGGCTCATGTCTCTCTAAGTGCAAAAATGGGTGCCCACTGACCGGCTTTGAGCATTCAGAGACTATGCTTCATAGATAAACAAGGATTTGTTATTAAATTTATTATTAAATCAACAATGGGTTATGGAATCAGCATAATGCCATTATGCGAGATACTTTGGGATGGGTGAAGTAGGTGATGGGGATTAAGGAGTGCACTTGTGATGAGCATTGGGTATTGCATGTAAGTACTACTAAATTGTACATATGAAACTAATATTACACCGTATGTTAACTGACTGGAATTCAAAAAACAACTAAGGAAAAAGGAATTTATAAGAGAATTACAAAACGTAAGGGTATGCTTAGATTCAATCTTCCTAGAAAGCAAGAAGTGTTCACATGATTCAGTAGGAAACAGTGTAAGACAGTGATTCTCAAGTTTAAACTGTGTTAGAATCACTTGGAAGACTTACAAAAACACAGGTTGGTGTCCCCCCCACCCCCACCCCCACCCCAGGACTCCTGATTCCACACGCCTGGGGTGGGGCCTGACAATTTGCATTTCTAACAAGTTTTCTGGGAGATGCTGACACGGCTGGCCCAAGCATCATACATAGAGGATTTTTTTTTTTAAGTTTATTTATTTATTTTGAGACAGAGCAAGAGAGTCGGGGAGGGGCAGAGAGCGAGGGAGAGAGAGAATCCCGGGCAGGCTCTCCACTGTCCGCACAGAGCCTGACTCGGGGCTCGAACCCACAAACCGTGTGAGATTATGAGAGTCAGACACTTAACTGACTGAACCACCCAGGTGCCCCATAGAGAATTTTTGATATAAAGTATTGTATAAGCGAGTGTTGACAGTTGGTGTGGCTCTGAGAAGAACGAGGCTGCCAGGTCAGAATATTCCGCGGAATTTGACTTGAGCTGAAAAAGGAGACAAATGTGAATATGTATGGGTGAAGGAGGAACGTGTTGTGAGGTGTGGAAGAAAAACCGTGAGCGAGGGCCCCAAGATCGGAATTAATGTGTCAGCACCTGTGTGTATTGAAGGGGAAATTAACGTGTGCGTGGTTTCGACTGAAAGAAAAGAGTTTGTGTAGGACGATGCTGCTCAATTCCAAGGGCAATGAATGATTTTGTGGGGAAAATGTAAACAAGGTCATTACGCTCCTGAATTTACTTACACCACCAGTTCTACTCAACCCAATTTTCTTGCCGATAAAACATCAGGCTTTGATACTGGGTTAGCTGTTAGAAACTGAGAAATATCAAGGTTTTATCAGTAAAGATATTGAGCAATATCAAATCTCAGGTTAACTTTGATGGTGATGGCATTCACAAACCACACACCCCCCCTCCCCCCACACACACACACATTCGCGGGTACCTCATTGATAACTGGTGCCATGTTGGCAATTTTCTGGAGGCTCAGTTTGCTAACTGCAGGATTGGAGTCATTGACCCAGTTTCTGAAGAGAACCAAAAATTCTTCTGGGAATGGGTCCTTGAAGAAGTTATTCAGAAGCTGCAAGAAAACAGTCAACAAGGTCATAAGCAGAATAAAGGCCAATGCACGATTTCTGCTTCAGCCATAAAAATCAAGACATTCTCGGTAAAACCGTAGCATGAGTGTCACTAAAATTCCAAATGCGTATATGTATCGCTACACACATTTCTGTGTTCATAATTTCTGAGTTCTCTGGAAGGAGAAGTAGCAGTCATAATAGGAAATACATGCATATATATATCTATATATCATCTGTATCTATATCTGTATATGTCTATAGTTGACCTTTGATCAACACGGGTTTGAACTCTGTGGGTCCACTTATATGCAGATTTTTTTACACCACAGTACTATAAATGTATTTCCTTTTCCTTATGATTTTTTAAAATAGCATTTTCTTTTCTCTAGCTTACTTTATTGTTAGAATACAGTATATAATACATATAACATACAGAATATGTGTTAATTGATGGTTTATGTCATTGGAAAGGCTTCCAGTCAACAGTAGACTATCAATGGTTAGGTTTTTGGGGGACTCAAAGTTACATGTGGATTTTTGATGGCATGGAGGTCAGTGTTCCAACTCCCATGTTGTTAGAAATTATATCTATATATCTATATATATAGATATATAGATATATAGATATATATACATACATATACATATTGTTTTTCTCTCCATTCTCGGGAACTTAGTGACTCAATTTAAATTACCTCCCTCTCGGGGCGCCTGGGTGGCGCAGTCGGTTAAGCGCCCGACTTCAGCCAGGTCACGATCTCACGGTCCGTGAGTTCGAGCCCCGCGTCAGGCTCTGGGCTGATGGCTCAGAGCCAGGAGCCTGTTTCCGATTCTGTGTCTCCCTCTCTCTCTGCCCCTCCCCTGTTCATGCTCTGTCTCTCTCTGTCCCAAAAATAAATAAACGTTGAAAAAAAATTAAAAAAAAAATAAATTACCTCCCTCTCTCAGATTGTAGTTCGGTAGGTGAATTCCTTAACAGAGAATGGTTATATATACTCGGAGGCCGTGCCTACCATGGGTCAGGCACTATGCTAGTAAATGGGGAAACAGTAGTGAGCAAAACAGTCTCAATCTATGACCTTGTGGTCATGACTGGCAAGAAAGGCTGATACTGTACAACAATGCTATACTACACTATAAGAGATAGGATACTATGCCAATGAAAACAGAGTTGCTAATTGTGATCAGTACTAGCAAGAAAAGCTACAAGGTGCCACAAAAAAACATTTAAAGGAGAACTGAATTTAGATTGTGCATTTGTAGACTGAAATTAGAATGAGGATTGTTATTTAGATTTGGACTTGAAAGCAGAGTTGGCATTAGCTAGATAAAGTGTTTGGAGAAGATAACCCCAAGGAAGGTAACCCATGTGCAAAGGCCCTGTGGTAGATGAGCAGGGTGTGTTTGAACATCTGAAAGAAGGACAGAGTGATAGGATGAGAAGGGAAGAGAAGACTGAAAGGTAGTGAGGCTGGAGGGCGGGCAGGGATGGGGAGGCCAGTTTATGGAGTTTTAGTATTTAATAGCTAATACCCAAAATGAAGATGTGATTACCACGAGCCTTTATACATCTAGTAACTAGCAGCCAAAATATACATATTTTAAAAATGTCTTAGAAACACAAGTGACAGTTTAACAAAAAACATTTCAAGAATTTAAAATATGACTAAGGTCAAGTACATAGAAAAATAGAGAGCAAGAGAGCAAAAGTGAGAGGGAAGAAGAGACCATATATTCTTTTCAACATTCCAAACAACTTTCACAGAAATTGATTATCAGATCAAAAAAATCAGTAAGTTCCCTAAAACAAATCATTTAAAAAGCACCTTTAAAAAAATCATGATGTATGTAAGAAAAGAAGAAACCAAGAAGAAAGTTTAAATGGAAGAAAAAAAGCCATAAGCACTTGGAAATTTAAGAGAATTCTCCCTTTCGTGGATCACAATGGTAAACCACAGAGGAACTCAAACATACAACAAAGATTACTGCAGAACAATGAAAATAAAAATAAAATGGATGTGTACACGGTGGTTGGAAGTAAATGCACAACTTGACTTTGCTTGAAAAGAAGTGTTAAACATGAATACATTATTTATTTCCTGAAATTATGAGAAATAAAATATCACAAGCAATAAGAACATGCTAAAGAAAACTGGTGTAAGAAAATAACAAGGAGAGAAGCAGGTTATGGACTTGGGAATCAGAAACACAGTGGATTAATTAATCTAATGGCTGTGCTATGGGAAAAAAAAGCATTATAATAGACAAATTTTGACCAATATCATATTAAAAAGAACAAACAAAATGAGCAGTGAGAAAAGGGGTGTGACATAGATTGACATTTAAAGAGAATATTGGATATTCTCTGTGTCAATGGTTCCTAACCAAGATGCACACTAGGATCTTCTGGGACAGCTTTTTTTTCTTTTCTTTTCTTTTCTTTTCTTTTCTTTTCTTTTCTTTTCTTTTCTTTTCTTTTCTTTCTTTTCTTTTCTCTTTTCTTTTCTTTTTCTTTCTTTCTTTCTCTTTCTTTCTTTCTTTTTTAATGTTTATTTATTTTTGAGAGAGAGGGAGAGCACGAGTTGGGGGGGGGGGGGGCGGACAGGAGGAAAAGGAGGAAAAGGGTTAGAAGCAGGCTCTGCCCTGAGACTAGAGAGCTCAATGCTGAACCATGATGTATTCTTTTTTTTTAGTCAGGAGATCATTTGGACAATGTTGATATATTCAGTTCAAATCTAATATAACAGAGTTTATATTAGCTTTTTATGGCTTTATGTTTGCCTCATCTTTCTCTCACCTGGAAAAACTTGGTGCCAACAGTATTAATATATTTGCTTACTTGCTTTCTGCTGTAAAATTTATACCATAGCCTTAAAATTATAGCATCAACATACAGTATCTATAAACCTCCTGGATAAAAGTGAGTATATCTTTACAGAATTTTTTTTGTCCTTAGAATATATTTCACTAAGGATGTATTTATTGTCAAAGTACATGTTCACAGATCACTTTATATCCTTCACAAATGTGTGTATTTGAGGGAGAGACACAGAGACAGAGAGAGAATTATACCATTCACTGAGAAAAACACCAAGATCGGAATGGGTAAATGGGCAAGGGAGAGGTCAGATAATTCACAAAATGGAACTTTAAAGGCCAAGGCAAAAACACATGATTCAGGAAAGTAATTTGAACACAAGTAACAATATGGTATCCTTATTCTTCATACATCAGGATCATATACCTAGAAAATCCAAGGGAATTAACAAAAATATTATTAGAGTTACTGTTAGGGCACAGGAGAGTAGCTGAATTTAAGACAATACAGTCTAATTTTCCTGAACATCCCCAGCAATAATGAGCTTGAAAATTGAATGAAAAAGGCCACATTTGGGAAAACAGTATGGAGGTTCCTCAAAAAATTAAAACTAGAAATACCGTATGATCCAATAATTCCACTATTGGGTATTTTCCCAAAGAAAACAAAAATACGAATTCAAAAAGATACATGCACCCCTATGTTTATTGCAGCATTATTTACATTAGCCAAGATATGGAAGCAACCCAAGTGTCCATCCATAGATGAATGGGTAAAGATGTGGCACACACACAGCGGAATATTATCCAGCCATTAAAAAGGTGAGATGTTGCATTTGCAACAACACGGACAGACCTAGAGAGTATCACGCTGACTGAAATAATTCAGACAGAGAAAGACAAATACCACACAGTATCACTCATATGTGGAACCTAAAAAACAGAACAAACAAATAAACAAATAAGAAGCAGAATCAGGTTCATAAATACAGAGAACAAACTGATGTTTGCCAAAAAGAAGAGGGAGGGGGAGAGGGACGGGAAAAATGGTGGAAGAGAGTGGGAGATACAGGCTTCCAGTTATGGAATGCATAAATCACGGGAATAAAAGATACAGCACTGGGAATACAGTCAGTGGTATTGTAATAGCGTTGTGCAGTGAAAGCTACACATTGTAGAATCACTATGTTGTACACCTGAACCTACTGTGATATTGGGTGGTAGCTATCTCAAAACACAAAACAAACCCGAAAACCTGTACCCAAAGTGATACTTAATAAAGATAAATTTGAGAACCAAAACAAAGAAGCCACATTTACACTAACAGCTTAGAATAATACAAAGTACTTAAGAATTCCAAAATTAATATGTAAGAGTTATATGAAAATGGCAAAATATTGAATAAAAAAAGAGAAGTGGAAATATTGTAAAGATTCCTAAGAAGCACATAGCTTTAATTCAACTGCATAGTTTCAGTGAAAGTGTTTTTCCTTTAAACCTGACAAAATTATTTTAAAATGTAACCAGAAGGGCAAATACATAGGAAGGACTAAAGACATTTTGAAGAGAGTGTAGGGAAAGTCGTTTTGCAAGATATTAAAGTTTACTGCAGGGGCCCCTGCGTGGCTCAGGACTGGTTAAGTGTCTGACTTTGGTTCAGGTCGTGATCTCATGGTTCGTGGGTTCGAGCCCCGCGTCAGGCTCTGTGCTGACAGCTCAGAGCCTGGATCCTGCTTCAGATTCTGTGTCTCCCCCTCTCTCTGCCCCTTCCCCACTCATGCTCTGTCTCTCCCTCTCTCTTAAAAATAAACAAAAAAAATTTTTTTGTAAATTTTATTGCAAACTGCCATAATTCCATTGTGATATTTCCACAGGAGTGAAAATATAAATGGAACCTAACAGTGTCATCCGGGGTAGACCCTACTATGGGTGTGTGTTGTGTGTATGTGTGTATGTACATGAAATTAATAATAGCTTTCATGAAGGTAGTATCACCAGTGAGTAGTGAATTTAAGGCTTATTAATTAAATAGTGCTGGAATCAGAAGTTAATTACTCACTGAAAACTAAAGTTATATCCTACTTCATGGTATATCATATAAACTTCATGGGAAACGACATTACATGTAAAAATTTATATAAATGTGAATAGATTATAAACGAATATTTGTCAATTCTTCAGCCACAGATTTTTAATGCTTAATTTAAAAAAAAAATCACGTTTCACAAACAAAATTAAAAGGCAAACAACAAACTGGGCACCGATTATCAACAGGCATTATAATTAAATGTATAACATACTTAACATCCTTCACAAATTTCTGTGTGTGTGTGTGTTGCGTGAGAGAGAGGGAGAGACACAGAGACAGAGGATCACACAATTCATTGAGAAAAACACTAAGACTTTTATAGGCAAACGGGCAAAGGAGAGATCGGATTGTTCAGATTATAGAAATTTAATTTCTGAATGATGATAGTTTTAAAATGTTCAACCTCTCGAGACATTTAAAAATTAAGGACAAGTCAAATCACATCCTCCTCTGAAATTGGAAAACTCATCAATAATGGCAGGAGTGCAGTGGGAGCACCCACAAACTGCATGGGAGCCTTCCAGAAATCAGTCTAGCAATAACAATCCTTGGCCTTGAGAATGCTTATACTCTTCTGTTATCATTGCAGATACTTGGAATCTATTAGAAGGAAGTAAGCTAAAATACTAAAAGAAAGAAGATTTAGGCACAAACATGTAAACCCTATGGTTACTTAGATCAGTAGAAAATTAGAAATAACATATATAAATAAATGTCATAAGCATCAATAGTACCGTGTTAAATATTGCTGGCTGACAAGACTAAACTAAGGTAAAATACATAGATTGTGCGCTCAGAACAGCTAAAGGCCATGTCACCTCACAGTCAACTGGACAGTTGAGGATTGCCCAGAAGCTTCAATTAGAGAAAGCAGTAGAAGAATGTGGTCATTACTCAGCTCCTGGAAGGACAGGCCTGCCAATCTCCAATAGCAGTAAGCACTATATTCATGATTAGACAGGCAATCAGGGTTCGCTATCGTCTGTCACAGTAATGACGCTTATGTCTATAAATATAAATAAATCTTAGGTCATTTGTAAATTTCTTTTGAATGTATCATTTTATAGGAGCAATTATGTATGTCCTATTTAGGCCTATTTAATGTTTGTATATACTTAAAGGACAATACAATGAAAATAATGAATCGTATAATAAAAGTAATGAGAGATTCAAATGGATCAAGCAAGTTTGAAACCATTGGTGATTTGGTACCGCAATGTTCAGTTAAACTGATTTATGTATACTTCTAAAAGCTTTAGAAGTAGGTAGTATATAATCTTTTATAGTTTATTAACTGTTTCGCTGACTATGATGTTTGAAATTACATCAAAATTTTGAGAATACTTAATATGGTGCCTTAGACCAGTACTTAATTATATATTACCTCTATGGAAAAATTATATTTGACTCAGATAATTTCAACTTAAACAACTTTCTACCTGCCTTTTAGAAATCAAAGGACTTCCTCAATTTGCTTGACTCTAGTATAGTATTACAATCTATGGTAGATATTTATACACAAATTAATGTAGCTCTATATCTTCATTTTACTCAGTCATTTGGACCATTCCTTTTTTCCCCCCCAGTCTGAAGTATCATTCATTTCCCAGATGCTACCTGCTATCTTTAAGTAAACTCAATTATCCCTTGATATACTTTCACAAGCATGCAGAGATATACGACTACAAAAATAATTGAGTCTTTGCAAATCCACATCTCCTAGGAAACGACTAAAGTTATCCGTCATTGTCTTAACCCTTGATAAGAATCAATATTCAGAGAGGGGGATAAAAGGTTGGAGTGTTGCCTTAAGTTTGCGTAAGGAAAGAGGACCTGGTTGTTCAGTCTCCTAATAAAACTCACTTCAGTGAAGAATATTACTGTGATGACAGTGTCTTCTGACCGTCTAGGACCTTCCACTGAGAGCTTGTAGAGATACTGTAAAGTCTCTGGAAACTGTGGAAAGTTGTATTCACTGAGGGTTCTGTAAAAGAGAATAAGGCATTGAATTAGCAAAGACGATGAAAACTCTTCCTGCATCAGCAAATGCTACTGGTATGCTGGAGAGAAGCATTATCCTCATATTTTGTACTCCCAGGTAAAAATAAAGATCTTTTCTAATCCCTAGTCCAAGGCAAACTGCATCCCCATTCTGAATTCTATGCAGACTCCAGGGAATTATATATACCCGGATCACTGACAATGTCTCTTTCCTTAACATCACTCCTTTTCCTATCTTTCCCCTCCTGTGCCACGTAACAGAATGCCCTATAATACCGCAAGCTCCTTCCTGCCTGACCAAAAGGAGAGAAAACAAATAGCGCAAAATAAATACCCTAGCAATCCAAGATGGCTGCATAGGTCACCATCATGGTTTTAGACCAAGTCCTTCCTTGGAACGATACAATGAAGAAGAGAGTTTGGGACTATCGTGTGTTACTCGGGAGGAGAGGTGGTGAGTCCCGATTCACTAAGCCATTCTGGACAGTGACCAGGCTTACGGTTGTCCTGACACACTGGTCTGGATCAGATGGGTGGTGGCAGGCCTGGGAAAGTTGACGTGACAGGTTTCATTTGCAGACTCTGGGTTGGCATTCTAAACCAGGGCTTCTCAAACTTTAACGTGCATGCAAATTACCCAGGGATCTTGCTAATAAAAAGCAGATTCTGGTTCAGTGGGTCTGGAGTGGGCCCTGTGAGATCCTAATCTGCTTTCTATTTGTAACTTGCAGGTGCTGCCGTAGCTGCTGGTCTGTGGACCACACTTTGAGTAGGAAGATCCAAAAGTACTAAGGATATTGTGGTTCTTAACTAGTGGCCACTTGTGGGGTGCAGATGTATCATACTTTTATAAAATGTGTTCCTGAAATCTATGTGCAAATCATATGCCATGTGAAATGCAGCAAAAGCCCAGAGACCATAGAGCCTGTACTTTCTGAGTTGTTACAACTTCAAATGGTCTATTATGTGGTCAAGTCCATGTATCTTGATTTTTGATCAGAAAATCTGATCCCTATAATCAGAAATTTGCTATTCACTAAGAAGCTAACTAGAAAGAAAAAAAAAAAAACCTCTGGTACAAGAAAAATCAAACTTCTCTTTCCTGCTTTTCCAAATTTGTCTCATTGAGAACAGATTTCTATTGAACCTCTTTAAGTATTTTTTTTAATTTTTTTTAACGTTTATTTATTTTTGAGACAGAGAGAGACAGAGCATGAACAGGGGAGGGGCAGAGAGAGAGGGAGACACAGAATCTGAAACAGGCTCCAGGCTCTGAGCTGTCAGCACAGAGCCCGACGCGGGGCTCGAACTGACGGACCTTGAGATCACGACCTGAGCCGAAGTCGGACGCTTAACCGACTGAGCCACCCAGGCGCCCCTCTATTGAACCTCTTTAAAGTGGGAGCACATCCATAACTGTCTGATGCCTGCAGAGCGGGAATCAGCTAACAGCAGAGGAAAGAAAAAGTAAATTTACCTCATTCTCTATATCTGAAAGAGAAACCTGCTCTTTGGAGGGAGGATGACTAGGTATCTTTATCATCAAGTAGGAGGACAAGGAAAAGGAAAACTATCCCAATAAGTAATAAACTCCTCAAAATAAGGGAAGAATTAGAAATCAAATGGCAATTCAGGGCAATTTAGGAGAGACTGGGAAGTCGGAGTGGATATTGATGGCGTTCACACGTGGCTTCACTGAAGAAAGATGGAGACCGAGACAGAAAGATGAGATAGAGACAGAGAACCCTGTGCAGAGCCCCCATTCTTACTTGGCAATAAGGTAGACCCCCTGATGGTGAAACAGCTCTTCGGAAAACTGGTTCCAGCAATTCTTTTTCTTTAGAGCAATATCCACCTGCTGCAGTCCAGAACAATTCAGCAGAACTCTCAGGGCATCCCGGGCATAGCTAAGGCCCCAAAGAAGAGCTGAGTCACCACTTGACAGTGGCCTTCACATAGTGAAGTTCATGTGACCTGCCTTTTCATTCTGTCTGGGGCAGGATGCTGATTTGGGGAAAGGGGATGTTTCAAAGGAAACCAACTTTCAGTGCTCTCCGTCTTTCCTGATTAACAGTACATGGGATTGAGGGTTCAATTGAAATGGTGGCATGTAAAATCTGGGATTAATCATGGAGCAGCTTAGTCATTTGTTAGCTTAACAGGTTATTAGCACAAAATATTAAATGATGTGATAATTTGCTGAAAGTGTCCACAGGGTTTCTTCTTCAGATGGCTTTAAATAAATAGATACATTCTCATCTGTGTGGGATGATTTGGTGCATGTCTGCTTGAAAGACAGAGAATGGGTTAAATATCTTAATGGGATGCATTGTGCTTTGGAGTTTTGCCTGGCTTAGAAGTCCACCCCTGATACGGGCAAATAGCAGGCAGTGGGTCCAGATTTCCCTGGGGCAAAGCTAACTGTACCGCCTTGGGTGAAAGGGAACAGCTGAATCTTACATGGACAGAATGTGTACCCTCTTAAGCCCACACATCACATCACCAATCATAAAACTTCACAGTTCATAAAGCACATTTGCACGCGTTATTTTAATCTCACACGTACAATTACCCCGAGAAATCACTTTCAGGGAGTAAATGGCAGAGCTAGCATGGGCCTGGCTTTGGCTCTAAAGCTCCTACCTGCTCTCTCTCCCCTTGGTGCCCCCCAACCTGCTCCGACTGTGGCAGAAAGTGGGGGTGCTTCTTTATACATGCCACATACACTCAGGGAGGGCGCTAGCTCACTTCTAGGTACCCGGGGTAGTTTCACAAAGAAAACTGTAATAAATGAATGCATTGCGTAGGATTATAAGGAGTTCCACATGAACCCGAGGGACTAGAAATAGTTGACAGCTGGGAGCTTATTTCTTATTGACTCTGAAATAACCACTGCAATCTCACAACGGCCTGTCCTCTGTCACCAGTCTCAGTTCACTGATGTAGAAGACTTGGAGCATGAGGGCCATCAGGAGCTGGGGGAAGAACTGGGCCACTGCTTTCTTGTACGAACCAACAGGCAGCAATGTGCACAGGGCCTGGGATGCCTACAAGGGAAGGAAAAAGAAGTCAAGAATGTAGCCATCTGCCTCTAAACCCAGTCAGCCTTAGTGAGGGGGAAGGGAGGAACACCGCAATCCCTCCTGCAACCCCCTGAAGGCAGCCCGGAGCGTGCATGCATATTCATTCATTCCCTAACAGCTATGGAGTCCATTTTGAATGGAACTGTGCCCAGTATTCTATGGCAATGAACTCTCAAAGTACTATCAACAACCCCCTAGGTGCCAAACTGGAGGAAGCAAGCTGGTTCCCAAGGACAGTATACTTCCCAGTGTCCCCTTCATATGTGGCCATGAAGGATGGTCCTACCAATAACCCAGGTCCTTCCCGTGCTTCAACAATCCAGGCCAGTGAGATGGTTAAGAGGAGACAGGCCAGATTACTAACAGTCGTTGGGCCCACGAACCACTGCAACACCCACCTGCCACATCAGAGAAACACATCCCACCACCTCACATTTGTGGAGCGCTACCCATTTTGTTTCCCATTATGTCTCTGTAAGACTAGAATTTACTCCTAGGAGTGGTGAGTTTAGTCCTTGGGAGATACAAAATGGTGGGCGCAAATGACATCAGGGCTTCACATGCATATCAAAGTCTATCCAGTCTAGCCGGTGGCTAGTCTCTGAGACCATCTCCAAACTTCCGCTCTTGCTCCATTCTCTCCTTTCAGTTTCCTTGGAGTCACTCACTTACTAGACAAGCTCCCATCTACAGGGCTTTTGTCTTTCTGTCTGGATATTTTTCTCTCTTGCCCAGGTATTTGCAAGGATCACTCCTTCACTCTCTGACTGGATGTCACCTCAACAGAGGCCCCTCCCCTGACCAACCTTCCTAAACTCCCTGTCACTTTCTTTTACTCACATCACTTTATGTCTTTTCTCAGCTCCATATCATCTGATACATAACACAGTTTTTTGCTCATTGTCTGTGTCTTTTACCGGAATGTATGCTTCCTGGTCGAGGTGTGGCATACAGTAGGCGCTCAATAAATATGTGTTGGATGAGTGAATGAATGAATGAATGAATGAAGGAGAGGACAGTGTCCAGAAGTATGACCGAGTCCGTGGGAAGATGGGGATTTTCATGAGCAGAAAAACAACACCAGGACAAGGAAGCACTTAGTACTTAATACTTAAGTATTACTTACCGCTACAGGCATCATATTAGTAGTATCGAGAGAGAAACGTCTTCTTTCCGGGAGGCTAGCATGCACTTCCCCAGGCTTTCCTTTCAGTATCAGTAAGATTGTTTTCAGCACATGAGGGGCCACGCTTGACTCAGAACCTGCCGCGTGCCACATCAGTATCAAAGTGCTGCAAACACAGCCCCCACCCCCCGCCCAACCATCACGATGAGAATCAGGTTGTTCATTTCCTGCTTAATACAGTGTCATGAATCGAAGTCTTTTTTTTCTTTTACATGTTTATATACCAAAGAGATCACAGACAAGTCTAAACCAAACTGGCATGCTCATTTCCAAATGATCTCATTAAGTCTCTTGTCCTTGAAAACAGAGGAAGAGTGTCCGTGAGATCTTACGGAAAATACAATCTGCAAGTCTGCAAGTTGATTTCCTACCACATTTAATTTTTTTTAATGTTTATTCATTTTTGAGAGACAGAGATGGAGCATGAGCTGGGGAGGGTCAGAGAGAGGGAGACACAGAATCCGAAACAGGCTCCAGGCTCTGAGCTGTCAGCACAGAGCCCGACGTGCGGCTCGAACTCACGGACCGCGAGATCATGACCTGAGCCGAAGTTGGCCGCTTAACTGACTGAGCCACCCAGGCACCATGATTTTCTACCATATTTAAATATCTGTCCAGCTCAGTATCAAGAACTGATCAGCTTTCCCCACTCCGTACTCTGGTCCTCCCATCTTGTGACCTCGTTTGTCCAGGAATAACAGAATATTTAAAAAACTGGTATGGAAATACAAATTAACATATAAATAAATATATCAACTTAAAAAAAAAACCCAAAGAGGTAGAAATACTAGGTAAAAGATTAACTATATAAATTTAAATATTAGAGAATTAGATTTAAAAAATTGAGCTCAGGGGGGTGGGCCCTTTAGTGAAAGGTCACACACATTCTAGTGGCACAGGTGTCACTAGCACCCTGGCTTCTCTATCTCCAGTCCCCTCCCTCCCTCTGCACACCTAGCCACTTTTCAAGATTATTTTTACTAGTGCTCATCTTAAAAACTGCTACACATCTCTGTGTGGGTACATTCCTGATACCTTGTCAATCCATGTGGGGTTCTGGATCCTACTGCTCAGTCTCTCTGAGTTTAGGTTCCTAATAGGGGGTCTGGTCCCCTGGAACAGAGACATACCAGCTCTTTAGAATCCGTTACTCAACTGTTCCTGCCTTTGGGGCTCAGCTTACAACCAAGCTTAGACCCACATGGACATCAGTTTCACATGGTCTGTCTCATTCCCTTACCTCTCAGATCATACCTTCTAACCGATCAGACATTTCTTCTGTTTGTCTGATGTAGCTCAACTCTAAATTCCACTCTTTTCTGCCTCAGCCCCCACCTAGATACACAAGATCTGCTCATGACTATTTAAAAAAAAATTTCTTAATGTTTATTTTTGAGAGAGAGAGCACACAAGTCGGGGAGGAGCAGAGAGAGAGGGAGACACAGAATCCAAAGCAGGCTCCAGCCTCTGAGCTGTCAGCACAGAGCCCGACGCGGGGCTCGAACTCACAAACCGTGAGACTGTGACTGGAGCCAAAGTCAGATGCTTAACAGACTGAGCTACCCAGGCACCCCTGCTGGTGACTATTTTAATGAAGTTCACTTGACTCTATGCTTGCTTTCTGTACTCCCTCATTTCATCGTCTGTACTGGATTCATTGGCAACTTGTACCCATTTTCAACAAAATGCTTGAAGGCTGGTAATATTTTACATACAATGGGGTGCTTAATTCCTGAATGAGAAAACTCTGAGTCTTATGAAGATTTTTAATTTCCAGGAATTTTCTAGGTAGTAAAATACTTTGTGAGTTTAAACCTCCTAAATAAATACAAGCTTTCAGTTGGAAAAAGAAAGTCAGTCATATAATTGGTTTGGCATTTTGTGAGTTTTGATGTCCTCTTACAGATGTTAACTCATGTAACCCACAATAATTGATTTACAGATAAAAAAGAATTTTCCTCATTTCACAGACAGGGAAATCTGATCAAGGAATTTAGAAACTCGTGTGGCTGGGAAGGAATTCAGATTCATTTCCAAAGCCTGCATCCTTTTCGTAATGTGACTTCCTGCCTTTTACACTGCTAATAGTAGAGAAGTATTACCTCCCTTCTCAAGGTACAAATGATGGAAATGGAGTGATGTCCTTTACTCTGCTCGTCTAATGTGTGTTAGGCTCATACTGTCCCATAGGCTCACACTGGTATTCTTTTTCCCTTAATACTTTCTGTGATCCTGGATCATGAATTTCAGATAAACAGGTAAGTAACAGGGGACTCTCCATTATATCTGGGAATTTTTAATGTTTCATTATTTTATTGGCAGGTGGAGATGCCTTCCATCTGCTCTTCCTAAGTGAGAAAAAAAGCACTATAAGTTTTATTACTTACGGGGAAAACGTCCATCATCACTCTGAGGAGTGATTTGTTCCCGTGGTATGTGCAGCAAAACACAATTTAAAGCCTCAGATAAAAAATAGTGATGATGATCATTTGTCAGTGGTCTATAGTATTGTGTAGATATCATACAAGAATATGAATAACATGTATGATCTTATTTAAGCTTTATGATCGTCCCGTGTGTTACAAACATAGATACCCTCTTTGAGAAAGAAAAGAAGCCCGAGTCTAGCTCTGTCTGATTCTGGAGACTGGGAACAAAGCACTGTAGGAAGGGGTGAGGGGGCCTTACTCGTCCGCTGGAACTGGATAATCCATAAGCTGAAAGATGACCTTCTTTGGTGAAGTGCGTGTCAGCAAGGTAGTGACCCGCAGCATAGCTTGCCTCATCGCATGAGAAGAGTTTTCACGCAGTTTCTTATAAATAGCATCCACAATCTTAGACACCTGGAAAAGTAATTTCAAGGGTCAAGCAAGTGCCTCTTGTTCCATGGCAACCTGTCAACCAAGGCATTTCTTGGATGTAAGAATTCGGTCCTTTTCAGAATGGCCACGGCAGCAATTTATACACAAATACGCACTAGAGGAAAGCATATTCACGTGTGCGACTACACAATGTAAAATACTTATTTGGATGAGAGGAAGCCTATCTGTTTACTATAGTGGAAAAATACCTGTTTTTTTATTTTAATTTATTTACTAAAATTTTTTAATGTTTATTTTTGAGAGACAGAGCATGAGCAGGGGAAGGGCAGAGAGAGGGGGAGACACAGAATCCAAGGCAGGCTCCAGGCTCTGAGCTGTCAGCATAGAGCCCGAAGCTGGGCTCGAACTCACAAACCACGAGATCATGACCTGAGCCGGAGTCGGACACTCAACCGACTGAACCACCCAGGTACCCCAAAATACCCATTAAAAAGTTTATTTGGGGAAGGTAGGCTTCATTATATAAAACACATAGGCTCAGTGTAGAAAACATATGTATAATTCAAGTCCTTTAAGAAGGAAGTCAAAATAGGGGCGTCTGGGTGGCTCAGTTGGTTGGGCGTCTGACTTCAGCCAGGTCATGATCTCATGGCTCATGAGTTCAAGCCCCGCCTTGGACTGTGGGCTGACAGCTCAGAGCCTGGAGCCTGCTTCAGATTCTGTGTCTCCCTCTCTCTCTCTCTCTCTCTCTCTCTGCTCCTTCCCCACTCATGCTCTGTTTCTCTCTCTCTCTCAAAAAATGAATAAACATTAAAAAAAAATGGAAAAAAAAGAAGGAAGTCAAAATAATGGAACAGAAAAACAATGGAACTGTATCCTTTAAAACCTTTCTGGCAATTAAAGAAGACTTGAATGTGCGTATGGAATGGGGAAACTGTGTTTGGAAGAATGGCCCAGAATGGTAAACACTGAGTCATAAGCTTGCAAATTTTATTCATAAGTCCTATGTGTGTTCAATGTTTTCCCCTTTTTATGCATTCCTAAACAAGGAGATTTCTAGTTAGACCTGAAATTTGTCTCAAGCTAATGGTTGTAGATTCAACATCAATTTTCATCTTCCTGGATGCCTGCATTTTTTATTTGGAAATACTCCTCAGAGATCATAAGCTGAGATGTTGGTTGACGTAAATTTACATCCCATTGCGATTGCCTCATGCACAATTCAGTTAGTTATCTGTGCACAGCCCTCTACTCCAAACAAAAGAAAAAAAAAAATAAGCGAAGTGTTAAGAGTGCAGGACATTCCTTCCGCCATATATGCTCCAAGGGGAGCACGAAGTGGGAGACAATTAAACATTACTCTTCTCCATAGACATTTTTTAAAACATTTACTTATTTTTGAGAGACGGCGAGAGAGCACACGTGCTCTCATCCCCTTTTCTCCTCATCCCATTCCTTTCCAGGCAGCGCGTCCCCTACAACAAGCCAGCTATGTCACTGTATGCTCAAGTGTGCTGTAATGATCTGCTTTCATTCTCAAGAAAAGACTTGCTGTGTTACGGTTATTTAGAGACTGGAAACCCACAGACTCCATGTGCAGTTTCAGTGGTTTCCAAGGATAATTTTAACTATGCACAATTTCCCATTATAACTGATTTTAGAACCTAGCCCTGTTTAAGATGACAATCCACTGTACTCAGTACTTTGTTTGTGGGAGCTTGGGTGGAGCGATGAATTGCTGAACCCCATTTCTGTTCAGTTGCTTTCTCTCTGTTTAATGATATTACTGCGGCAGAGGCTAGTTTTACACGTCTAGTTTTCTGTTGGGCTCCTCTTCCCCTCCAGGGCCTTGGTATGGCTTTATCTACCCTCTCTTTCTCACCGCATGAGAGAAGAGCTTAATTTATCAAGGAAAGGACTGTCACCCTCCAGCTTTCCCCTTGGTCCAACTTGCCTTCTGGAATGCTCCTGGATGTAGCCATGTTGGGAATTCTATAGAAAGCTTTACTTCCCCTTTCCTGCTCGCTGAATTTGAGTATGAGCTCTCAGTTTATTTTCTTTTTTTGTTTTTTCAAACATTTTCAAACATTGACTCATTTTGGAGAGACCGAGCGCCCGTGGGGGAAGGGCAGAGTGAGAGGGAGACAGAAGCCAAAGCTCTGTCAGCACAGAGCCCAACATGGGGTTTGAACCCATGAGCCGTGAGGTCATGACCTGAGCCGAAGCCGGATGCTCAACCGACTGAGCCACCCAGGCTCCCCTCTCAGTTTATTTTCAGTCGAATAACACCATGTGTCAGCACCAGAAACTGAGAGTTCAGCCCTCATGTCACCATCAGATCAGGGCTGGTTTCATGAGCATGTGACCTATGCATTTGACAGGGTTCCGCACTTAGAAGGTTCAGAGCTTTGCTGTCGCCATCTCGAATATTGAAATAATTTTATTTTTGAGCTTGTGTTTTCGAAGTGAAGTCCCATGGGACCATAGAGCATGCACATGAGCCGGGAAGTTGGTGGCTGTGGCTCCCGTGTGCAGTCCCGTTCACATGCAACGTGCACAGTCTAAGTGCACAGACTTCCAGTGGACCCGAGATGTGTAGCAGTCAGTGGGAAATCACAGCGCGTATAAGATAAGCATTCATTGAAGCCTCAACCACTTAAATGGAAAATGATGACTCATCAATAAGCTGAAGGTAGAAGGCGTTTATAGAAAGTGTGAATGTCAGAAATACAAACAATCGAGTTAGTTTTGTGTATTGCTTCCACTCTTTTGGTGCGAATGAAAACATATTCGTGTATGAGCTGTCACTTGCATTATTTTCTTGAGTTAAACACCTCTGTGTTTTCACCTGTAAATGGCATGGCACGATGTAAAAATGGCTGGTAAAATTTGTGCTACTTTAAAATTTTAGTTTTTTTTTTTAACTTAAAGACATTAAGTAGAAAATAAAAATGCTATGACAAATTGAGAGAAAGAGAGAGATCATGGAGGAAAGGGGGGGAAAAACTTCATAGGACTGTATATATATTTTAGGTTTTCATTTAAATTCTAGTTAGTTAACATAGTGTAATATTGGTTACAGGAGTAGAATTTAGTGACATATGATTGTATATTTAATGGCACTTTAAATAATAGCACATGTTTTGAACAGAAAGCCCCACGTTTATTTGCACTTGGCCCCACAAATCACATAGCCAGGACTGCAGCAAGCTGAGGGTCCCTGAAAACTTTCCTTAGTGGTTACGCAGGAGAGTTCAATTATGTCTGCATTATTCTACAGTTATTAATGTATTTCTTTAAAAAAACTGACGCAAATGTGGCAAAATGTTATTATTTGGTATGATTGGCAGGTAAACATTCATGCCATTGTTTTCCACACTTTCCGTATGCTTGAAATATTTCACACACAAAAAAACCCTCATTTGATCAAAGCGACATGTTGAACAATAACAAGAAATACATAGGAAAAGAAGTAGCATATAACAAAGGCAATGAGAGAACAAAGTTAGAGAATAAACTCCGTGCCCCCTACTCATTGTCAAGTGTCTTACCATGGTGACCTTATGGGCATGATACTCCAGAGTCAGTTTCAGTATGGTTGACGCCTTGAATGCAGTTACACAATTGGGTGAAGACAGTGTCATCAGGAGACTCCACACAAAGTCAGTCAGCAAGGACGGCATTAAAGTTTGTCCTACACTCTGAAACCAAAAGGAGAGCCATGACCTCAGGGCTGACCAACAACAACATAAGAAAGACCGCTGAGGGGCGCCTGGGTGGCGCAGTCGGTTAAGCGTCGGACTTCAGCCAGGTCATGATCTCGCGGTCCGTGGGTTCGAGCCCCGCGTCAGGCTCTGGGCTGATGGCTCAGAGCCTGGAGCCTGTTTCCGATTCTGTGTCTCCCTCTCTCTCTGCCCCTCCCCCGTTCATGCTCTGTCTCTCTCTGTCCCCAAAATAAATAAACGTTGAAAAAAAAAATTAAAAAAAAAAAAAAAAAAAAGAAAGACCGCTGAAGCTCCAGGCCCAGGGGCCAGGTACCGCTACGTGGTTTTGGGGGGGCCTTAGGCATTTTTGCAGTTCTAGCCCTCTTCCTTCACTCAAAAATGTTAAATCATATTTCACAAGTGTGGTGATATTGAGATGACTAGAATTCGAGTGGAATTGCATTTTTTTTTCTTCTGATTTTTAAAGCGGCTCAAATATTTTCATCTGGATAAGTCAGCTGTGGGGCCAGTCCAGGAAGAAATGAAAAACTATGAACCGCTTGCAAGAGGCTCAGAGGAGGCTGCCCATCCACTCATTAGCCTAATCATGGCACTCAGGGTCCCGAGTCCGGGGCACTGGATGGAGGATGGAAGGAAGTAGAAGAACTTTCTAGTAAATTCTAATTTTTTTTAATGTTTATTTATTATTGAGAAAGAGAGAGACAGACAGACAGACAGAGCATGAGCAGGGGAGGAGCAGAGAGAGGGGGAGACACAGAATCCGAAGCAGGATCCAGGCTCCGAGCTGTCAGCACACAGTCCGATGCAGGGCTCGAACCCACGAACCATGAGATCATGACCTGAGCCGAAGTCGGTCACTCAACCAACTGAGCCACCCAGGCGCCCCTCTAATAAATTCTAGATGCTTGGTTTCTTCATGTAAATGGATAACTTCATAGTCAACCAGGCTCGTGATTTTTGAGGTGTGGGGTGGGTGAGAATAAATGCTTGATTCTGGAAAAATGCACTATCATCTGTGTCTCTTTGGTGAAATGACTCAGTAATTCAAATTCAAATTTAAGGTGCATATTTAAGACATCTATGCAGTATTTTTGACTATGTTATGTAAGGTGTATCACTTCCACATCTCAGCTTCACACGATTCTATCCCCTCGGCCATGGGAGAAGACACTGCTTCACGTATGCACTTTTTAGCAGGAACCAAAAGACTCTCCCACTTCCAGAGATGAGCTAGCCTTGAAGGGTGTCCCCAGCAACTGTGCTGAGCTGTTGGCTCCATGTGTGTGGCTAGAGGGCCAGGTATTAGACAGCCCAACCTAGGCTGCAGAGCTGGGTGACCTCGCAAGTGTGTGGATAAGCCCATGTACCTTGAAGAAAGCGAGGGAGTATACAGAGCCCCATAGGTTTCCCCAAGGGTTGGGGTCAGTGTAAAAATTATTTATGCGGTACTGAGGTTTATCACTTCAACTTAAAATTTGTTTTAATAAGGTTTTTATTTTTTAGAGAGAGAGTACAAGCAGGGGAGAGGAGCTGAGGGGGAAAGAGAGAGAGAGAGGAGAGAGAGAGAGAATATTAAGCAGGGTCCACGCTCAGTGCGGAGCCCAATGTGGGGCTCGATCTCATGAGCCCAAATTAAGAGTTGGATGCTTAACCAGTGGAACCACCCAGGGACCCCTAATAGGTGTTTTAAAACAAAATCTAAAGCAAGTTATTTTGATGTTTGCTGAGTAAATTATAATACTATTGAAAAGCCTGTTGATTGATGACTCCACTAACTTTGCTGAATAACCAGAGTTCCCCATCTTTAGTGACATATTTATTAATCAAACAAAAGAAGTATAAAACTAGAAAATACCTCATGTGCATGCTATAAGGATTACATAAAAATAATATAAATTGCTATATTCAGGAATATTTGGCATCATTCTTACTCATAGAGATGCAAATCATGAAGGCAAACACTCTACATATTATTTACTCTGTGCTTCACTGAACTTTAAAAACATGGAAAAATTTATTAAAAATAGAAACTGTTGAAATCAGTTGCCACTAGGGACTCCTGGGTGGCTTAGTCGGTTAAGCATCCCACTTCCGCTCAGGTCATGATCTCACTCCTGGTGGGTTCAAGCCCTGCGTCAGGCTCTGAGCTGTCTCCCAGTCTCTCTGCCCCTCCCCTGCTTACTCTCTGTCTCTCTCTCAAAAATAAATAAACATAAGAAGAAAGAAAGAAAGAAAGAAAGAAAGAAAGAAAGAAAGAAAGAAAGAAAGAAGTTGTCACTAAAAGTAATAATACACATGAAAGAAAAGCCATTGGATAAAGCGGGGGGTAAGTTACCTGGGCAATTTTAGCTCTGTCTCGTTGCAAGACTTTGGGTACAAATTCTTGTACGGAGGACGGAGACAGGAGGCAGTGATTTCCATGCTTCTCATACTTTGTGGATTTAGTTTTTTCAATGTCCTCTGTATTGAGAAAAAGAGTTTAAGGTTTTTGTTGATCATCAGTTCCTTCTATGACATTGCTGTTTCCAATTTCTCCTTCCTATCCGATTCTGGAGATATAAAGTGTTCTGAACATTTAACTCTCCGCTGACAGTTTGATCACATCAGATATTATGACAGCACAGACTCAGAGTCTATAAAGTGTTTAAGTGAGGCCTCTGTGAAATACGAATGAAATACATAGATCATTTTAATAGGTTCAGCAGATATTGAATATATTTAGGCCATCAAATGCATCATTCAGCGCCCTGGAAAAGCTGTCGCTAAGGTGGAGGGTTTCTTGATAGGATACCAGACTTGGAGGCATTTTGCAAAGAGCTGGGGAAGTCATATAGCAGGAAAGCCAGGAGCTCTCAGTGAAAGCTTCAGGTGCTGATGTCTTTAGTTCCAGAGAAGGTACCTTGTAACGATTTTTGTTTGTTAACAGCTCCATAGGGATATAATTGACATCCAGCTTGTCTAAAATGTACAATTTGTTAAGTTTTTATATATGTATATACTCACAAAAACATTACTGCAATAAAAAAAAATAAACGAAAAATAAAAAAAAGACCCAATCATATTCATTGCCTCCACCACACCTGCTCCCCTGTACCCACCCCTGATCCAAAGATATCCACGGTTCTGCTTTCCATCATTCGCTTTCTGTCAAGTGTGTACTTTCTGATCTTAGATAAGTGGATTCATATAGGATGTACTCTTCTGTTGTGTCGCATGTTGCCCTCAGCGGAATTGTTTTGTGATTCACCCAAGTGGTTATAGGTATAGGTATAGGTATAGGTATAGGTATAGGTATAGGTTATCATTCCCGTTTTACTGATGAATACTATGCCATCGTCTGCTTACCCATTTGCCTATTGATGGACATTTGGGTTGTTTCCAGGGTTTTGGCTTTTCCAAATAAAGGTGCTATCAACATTTGTGTACATGTTTTGCTCTGGGTACCTGCTTTCATTTCTCTTAGCTAAATCCCAAGTTATGGAATGACTGGGTCATTTGGTCGATGTGTGTTTATCTTTTTAGGATAAACGGCCAAATTGTTTGCCAAAGTTGTCGTACCGTGTCACGCTCCCTCTGGCAACGTGAGAGTCCCAGCTGCTTCACATCTTTAATAACATATGGTATGGTCAGAGTTTCCATTTGAGACATCCTAATGAATATGTAGTGGGATCTCGGGCAGTTTTTAAGCTACACGTCTTTTATGACCAAATATTGAACATCTTTTGATGTGTGTCTTTGCCATCTGTGTCTCTTTGGGGAAATGACTCAGTAATTCAGATTCAAATTTACCATTTTTTAATTTGGTTGTCTGTTTTCTTACAGAGTTTGGAGTGTTCATTTTTAAATTCTGGGTGTGAGCCTTTTGTCAGATATGTAACTTGCAAATATTTTCTCCCAGTCTGTGGCTTATCTGTTCTCTTAGCAGTGCCTTTCAAAGAGCAGAAATACTTAATTTTTCACTTTTAAAATGTATAGGTCATGCTTTTGGTGTTGTGTTTAAGACATCTTTGCCTAACTCAAGGTACAAGGACTTCTTGTTTCATAGTTTTAACTATGGGTCCATTTTGAATTAATTTTTGCATTACATATAAGATATAGATCAAAGTTCTTTTCTTTTGCATAGATACATAGATACATAACCAATTTTTCAACACCATTTATCAATGTTTACTCTTTCTCCATTGAATTGGCTTTGACCCTTTATCAAAAATCATTTGACCATATGTGTGCAGATCTATTTATTTATTTATTTATTTTTATTTTTTTTTCAACGTTTATTTATTTTTGGGACAGAGAGAGACAGAGCATGAACGGGGGAGGGCCAGAGAGAGAGGGAGACACCGAATCGGAAACAGGCTCCAGACTCTGAGCCATCAGCCCAGAGCCTGACGCGGGGCTCGAACTCATGGACCGCGAGATCGTGACCTGGCTGAAGTCGGACGCTTAACCAACTGCGCCACCCAGCCGCCCCTATGTGCGGATCTATTTAAAAACGTTTGCACTTATGTTCTTGAGGAACGTTGGTCTGTAGTTTTTTGTTTTTGTTTTTCTTGTCATGTCTTTATGTGGTTTTGGTATCAGAATGTTGCTGGCCTCCTTGAATGATTTGGCGTGTTTCCTCATTCTCACATTTCTGGAAGAATTTGGGTAGGATTGGAATACTTTCTACCTTTAAGTGTTTGCTAGAGCATTACAGTCTGGCGTTTTCTTTGTAGGTATTTTTTCATTTAGTTCAAAATGCTTTCAATTTCTACTTTTATTTCTTTTTTTTGACTCATGGTTTACTTAGAAGTGGATTACCTGGTTTCCGAATATTTTGAATTTTCCAGGTATCTTTCTAGTTTTATTTCTAGGTTAATTCCATTTTGGTCAGAGAATACATTTTGGACGAATTAAAGACTTTATACTTTCTTAAGATTTGATTCATGGCTTGAATGTGGTCTCTATTTTGGTAAGTTTTCTGTTTTTCCCTTGAGAATGTTCGTTTTTCCATTATTGGTGGAGTGTTCTCTATATATTAATTAGGTCAAGTTGGTTCAAGTCTATATCCTTAAAAATTTTCTGTGTGATTATGAATTATTGAGAAAGAGATACTGAATTCTTTGACTATAATGGTACATCTGCTCCTTGTAGTTCTATCCTTTTTTAAAAAATTATTTTTAGAGAGAGCATGTGCACAAGCGAGTGGGGGCAGAGGGAGAGGAAGGGAAAGTGTCTCAAGCAGGCTCCCTGCTCTGCATGGAGAGTGTTGCGGGGCTCAATCTCATGACCCTGAGGTGGTGACCTGAGCTGAAATCAAGAGTCAGATGCTTAACCGACTGAGCCACCCAGGCGCCCCCTAGCTCTATCCATTTTTGTTTAATGTATTTTAATTTTTATAAATTTTTTATTTTAGGGACATACATGTTTAGCATTGTTGTCTTATTAATTAATTGACCCCTTTATCATTATGAAATGATCCTCTTTTTCCCTGGAAGCATTCTTTGCTCTGAAATATATATTTTTTGATATTGATTCAGCCACTCTAATTTCTTTTTGACTAGTGTTACTGTGTTATCTTCCAACTTTTAACTTTTATTCTATTTATGGCTTTGCATTTAAACTGGGTTTCTCATAGGGCAGCATATAGTTGAGCCTTGCTTTTTATCCAATCTGATAATCTCCACCTTTTCACTGGAGGTGTTCAGAATATTTACATTTACTCTAGATGGCTTTAAGTCTTCACTATTTGTTTTCTATTTTTCCCATCTGTTCTTTCTATTTTGCCTCTTTTTTGTCTTCTTTTAAAGTAGTTTTTAAAACATTACATCTCAATTTGGCTTACTATATGTACCTCTTGGCTATATTATTTAGGAGGCTGCTTTAAGGTTTATATTACACATCTTTAACTTATCACAGTTTACTTGTTAAGTGACATGTCACACTCTGTTTGCAGGAACCTTAAAAAGTAATCCTACTTCCTCTTTCAAGCCTCTATTGTTGTCATATAGCTTTTACATTATTATTTTTTGCCTTGAACAGTTGATTATCATTTTAAAAGATTAAATAATGAGAAGGGGCGCCTGGGTGGCTCAGTCAGTTAAGCATCCGACTTTAGCTCAGATCATGAACTCACAGTTCATGAGTTCGAACCCCATGTCGGGCTCTGTACTGACAGCTCAGAGCCTGGAGCCCGCTTCGGATTCTGTGTCTCCCTCACTCAATGCCCCTCTTCCCACTCAGGCTCTCTCTCTCTCTCTCTCTCTCTCTCTCTCTCTCAACTAAATAAACATTAAAAAAATTTTTTTTTAAATAATGAGGACAGAATATTTACCTACGTAGTTGCAACCCATTACTCTTCATTCCTTTATGCGGATCTAGATTTTCACCTGGATGTTCTTCCTTGAAGGATTTCCTTTAATATTTCTTTTAGTGCAGATCTGCTGGCAGTGAATTCTAGCAGCTCTTGTATATGTAAACATGTCTTTATTTCACTTTTGTTTTTAAAAGAATTTTTGCTGGCTAAAGAATTCTAGATTGCCTTTTTTCCCCCCTGTACATTGAGAGGCTGCTCCATTGTTTACGGCTTTTACTGATAAGAAATTTACTGTCATATTTACTTTTGTTCCTGTGAATGAAATGTGTCTTATTTTCTCTGGCCCTCTTGAAAATTACACTGTTAATTTTTGCCAGAGTGTTCTTCACCTCAGATATTATGCTTTTAATCTCCAGACGTTCAATTGAGGTCTTTTAGAAATTTTTCTATGTCTCTACTTAACATGTTCATCTTTTTCTTGGACTCTTTAAATAATTGGAATATATTATAACAATTGTTTTAACATCCCTTTCTACGAATTATATCATCTGAGCTATTTCTGGGTCAGTTTTGATTCATTTCTCTCCTCATTATGTGCTGTGGTCTGATTCTGTGCAAGTGTAATAATTGTTATTGGACACTGTGAATTTTAACTTGTTGACTGCTGGAATATTGGTATTCCTAGGAGTAGGTTTGAACTTCATTCTGATTAACATTTAAAGTATTTGGAGATAACCTGATCTTTTTAGATCTTATTTTTAAGGTCTGTTAAGTGGCACTAAAACAATGTAGTCTAGAGATCGTCTTTTCCTTCTAATGAAACAAAACCCTTTGAGTACTCTTCCTCATTACTTGTGCATTATGAAGTTTTAAATGTTGGCTTATCGTCATAGGCACTATTCCCAGCCTTTGTGAGTTCATTGGATTTTTCTCCCTAAACATTCTCCCCTGGCCTCAGGTAGTTTCCTTCACATTCATATTCTTTTTTGTTGTTGTTGTTAAGTTTATTTACTTCTTTTGAGAGAGTGAGCATGAGTGGGGGAGGGGCAGAAAGAGGGGGAGAGAGGGGGGAGAGAGAGAGAGAGAGAGAGAGAGAGAGAGAGAGAGAGAGAGAGAATACCAAGCAGGCTCTGTGTTGTCAGTGTGGAGCCCGGCACAGGGCTCAAAGCCACGAACTATGAGATCATGACCTGAGCAGAAATCAACTAACTGAGCCACCCATGCATCCTCTCACATGCGTGTTTTGACCACTACATACCTGAATAAGGAGAACCCTGTGCAAATCTCTGGAGCTCTTTCTTTGTGCACTCCTCTCTGGCCCTCAGACCTGTGAGCTCTAGCTATCATGACCTCTCTGGATCCCTAATTCTGTCTCTTCTTGGTGACACCATTGGGTTGCAGTCTACAAACTTACTTTAGGTGGTAAGCTCAAGCAACTGTAGACCCCACCTCATTTTGTTTATTTGTTTCCCTCTCTCATAAATCATTGTCCTTTGTTATCTGGTGTTCAATGCCTTACACACAATTATATATATATATGTATATATATATATATATATACACACACACATATATATATATATGTTTATATTTATACATTTAGTCATGTATTACAGGAGGGTAAATCTTTTCTCTAAGTTATTTGGAAATAGTATGATACTTTCAGGACTTGCTTTTATGCTTTGTTAGGCAGGCTACAGCAGCATTTACTGCTGGTGGCTAATTTTCCCCCACCCCTGAAGCAAGAATCTGAATATTCCATTTGATGCCCCATTAGAGGGGGAAAATATACCTCCTTTTTAAAAAAGTCCCATTGGTACCGTTTCTTCTCTTTCTCTTCTTCTTCCCCACAGCATTCCTGTCCCCAGCATTAACACCCAACACTAATCCAAGTATAGTACTTTATAGATCTTGAAGAACCATGATTGGCATATCTTGCTCATTCTAAAAAGATTATGAAAGGCCTGTTAGAAAGTGGAGCTATAGATGTTGGGGCAGGCTTTAGAAATCGACAGACATAGAGCCTTCTTGGGACCCACAAGGAGAACAGTTAGGGACAATTTGTAGTACCCCTTAGAAGAGATGGTAAATCGTTCTTACCGTTCTGACACTTTGCAATGCAGAGGAGGTGATGCATGCCCAAGGATGCTTGTTGTGTGATGGAGACGTCATTATGGCAACACAGAAGAGACAGTTCTGCTGCCAGGACACCCAGACATGGAGCGTCAACACTTGCCTAATGGGAAAAAACAAGGGAGAAAAATGCATTTTCTGTGCCTAGTCAACATCGAATGTTGGTATCCGATCCTCTAATATCTATATTGGACTAGGGTTAGAGGATGAGCTTCCAAATTTACCAAACCTATGTTCAAATCTGTTACTACCTCAGTTTCCTCCTCTGTGAAACGTAGATAACAAATGCTACCTTGTAATAGTTATCGTGGGGACTATTTACGACAAAAAAGCAAGTTCTTAGCAAAGTGTTTGGAAATGATGGGAACTCAACTAATGTTAGTTTCTATTCTGTATATCAGGTAGCAATTTTCAGGCAGCACATTCCAGGATATTGGGGCAGAGGGAGGATATCGAAAAACTGTCATGTGCTCTTGTCTATGTGTGACACACTTCAGATGCCTCTGTAAGCCACTGGAGAAATGTAACTTTTCCTCCTGGAGTTGTTCTGATTCTTCCCAAAGAAATTCATTTTTTAAAAAATCAGAGCATTTACTTTTGATGCCAAAGCTACTATCACAACCTTTATGTATTTCTTCCTACAACGTCCTGTGACACAGGCTGTTCAAATAGTTAGATTTTCATCTTGATTGACTAGTCAAGAAGAAAGGAGAGGTGGAAGAGACATTCTGGTTTTGTGAAGGTTTGAGTACCATTACCAATTATTTTTTAAACAAAGGGGGCTCTGTTCACATGTAGGTTTGGTAAACTAGTAGGCCTTCTTGTTTCTAAGACAGGTGATTATTTTTCTTAAATAGATGTTTCGAGGATTAGAGCAAATGTTGGTGGTAAAAGTTAGAACCAAGTCAACCCTGTGGGAGGATCCCACGGCCTGTTTCTCTTTCTTTCTACTTCTCTCATATGTCTGCTTAGCTCTGCCTCTCATGTTGCTTGATCCACCCCTTTCTCTCAATCTTAAACACACACACACACACACACACACACACACACACACACACACAGTCATTTCTAAAGAGGAATGTGAAGTGAACTGGGTCATGGGTCAAGGGCATAACTGAACAAGGATACTGGGAGTGATGGTCTCAGTGGAAGAAGGAGAGATAATCCTTTACTTCTGTGGATTCTTTGTAAGGCTGGCCTTGGGGTCCCTCTACTCTAGGAGTCCTATGAGTTAGGAGAATCTAGAAGCAGACAGTACAGACATTACACTGGGCTCTAGGGAGACATGTTTTCCTTCCCTGGGTGCTCTTTTCTTTGGAATTGCAGCCCAGGTTTCTTTTTCCATCTAATGGCAAGATTTTAAGAACCACCATCACACTGTGGGACTGAGTGGTACTTCTCTATCGGGCCCGATGGGGGAGTAGTCCTCTCAGCTTAGTTCACAGAAGTTGGGAACCCTTTACAAGGGATTGCCCCTGAAGTCTTATTTGCCTCAAATGGCTTTTCTGATTATGCCTCCTCAAGATCTTGTGGATGTGCAATTACCAGGTGTTTTTGTAAATGAAGCTATCAGTGGTCTATCTATTCTGTTTGCCAGGTTGGGTCTGTCTAATTTCTGTCTCTATTGTAGGTGTGGCTGTTTCTAGATTGCGTGGCACGTTTGAGGAGGATGGGGAACATGACAGGAGAAAGGCTCTGCACTGTGGAGCACACTGATTATGCCCTTCAGAAGTGTACCAACAACAGCTACACTCTCTCCAACACAAGACTTTGGGAACTTCCAATACAATATGGCCCTGCTTTTATAGAAAATCTATCCAAGTGCTGAAAGGAAAATAAGCATTAAGACCTGGAGAAAAAAAAAAAAAAAACTTCTCAGGATCCATCCCTAAGCTGGAGTATTTCTGCTCACTTTTCTGACCCTTTCTTACTGGATTCCTTCTTTGTAGATGTGGCCTCTCCGGTTCCTTGTCTTAACAATAATGGTAGTTTAGGTACTAAATTCCAGAGGCAACCACTCCTAAGTGTTTTTAGCTGCTTCTTCTGGAGGTCACCTTTTTATCTCTAAATAATGGACTCCCATTTCTGTTCTAATATCAGTTTGGGACATTGCCTATCTATTCCTGCTGTGATAAATTAGGGGTTATCACATCTTTCTGTTTTACCACCATCCTCTCTATACAGCTTGTTACTCATTATGGCACATTACTATTTGTAGTCCTTCCCTTTTCTGTTTTCATAATATGGCAGTACTTTTATTTCTTGTTTCATAGTATACAAATGCCTTGTTGATCTTCTGCTTTATAGAGTAAGTGTTTTGGAGCACTTGTATTTCCCTTCAACTTTTTTCTACCATGTCTTCTACTTTCTTACTACTTTTGCCTGTACTTTATCTTGCGTTTATTTATTGTGGCAAAAAATATACATAACCTACAATTTACCATTTTAACCCTTTTAAAGTACCCAATTCAGTAGCATAAATCACATTCACAATGCGGAACAACCACCACCTCTCTCTGGCTCTAAATCTTTTTCATCACCTCAAGTGAAAACCGCTAACCAGTCAGTCTTTATTCTTTGGTAACCACAGTCCCTGTCAACTACAAAGCTGATTTCTGTCTCTGTGGATTTGCCTATTCTGTCATTTCATGTAAATTTTATAGAACATGTAGGCTTTTAGGTCTAATTTCTTTCACTTAGTGTAATGTTTTCCAGTTTTATTAATGTTGCAGTATATATCCGACCTCATTTCTCTTTTTGGCGGAGTAATATTCCATTGTACGAATATACCACATTTTATTTGTCTATTCACTTTGTTGATGGACATTTAGGTTGTTTCCACGTCTTGGCTATTGCAAATTATGCTGCAATGAACATTTGTGTAAAAGTTTTTGTTTGACCAGCTCTTTCAAATTCTTTTGGGTATATACCTAGGATTGCTGGGTCATATGGTAATTGTGTATTTAACTTGTTGAAGAACCACTAAACTCTTCCCTGCATTTTTGCTTTTGCATTGTTAAGTTTATAGCATTTGATGGGATTCGATAACTTATTTGAGTTTTCTGTGATTGATCCTAAAAGTTGAAAATCAATAATGTGGTCTTATTATTATGATTAAGTAAAATTGTTTAATGCATAGGCCATTTTTACTTTAATTATATTTTCTTTTGGCATATAAATATGTTTTCTCTACTCTTTTCAAGGCTAAATTCTCACCTGTGACCTGAATTGACTCTTTATTTTGATAATCATGTTTCTCTCTTTATTTATCTTGGGCTGACTCTGGTATTGGGAGGGGTTAATCCAAATGTCTGACAAATCTTGGTTATCTAGTCATACTTACAAATGCAATGCTTCTTGGCAGAATTTTTGTATGTGAGCAAGGCTCATCAACAGGTGGGCTTTGCTTTAGAGTGGTTAGGTGGGGACGCTGGGGTTACACTGAAATATTTCTGAACAATCAGGATAATTTTCTCAGGGGATTTTCTAGCCATTTTGAGGAAGAAGTCCTCAAATTTTATCTGCCAGTGGACCCAGATCCCTGTGGAATATAGTACATATGTAAAGGGGGATGGAAGGCAATAGAGTCTTCTATATAAACTTTCAGTGAATCCTTTCAGTTAATGCATGTATTTTCAACCCTGCTTTGCCTCTCACCCTTCATCATTACTTGGACCTCCAATCTCCAGCTTCTCCAGAGTTGCATAGGGCAAACTGCTTCCTAAAAAGCTGTACCCCATCCTAATGTTCACGTGCACCTGTCTTTCAGCTTCCTTTGTGAGGCTTTGTCAGTTACCATTTTCTATCTTTTCTATCATCCTGTTGACATCTAGCCCACCTAAAACTTTTTAGTAATTTGACAAATTTCATCACTTCCATTTTGTGAGGACTTTAGAGGGAGAGGAGAGAAAGGCATGCAGATAATCTGTTAGCTTTGACTGGAAATCCTCCACTCATCTTTTATTTATTTATTTATTTATTTATTTTAAAATTTAATTCCAGGTAGCTAATATACAAGGTTGGTTATATTACTTTCAGGTGTACAATGTGATTCAACACTTCCATACATTACCCGGTGTTCATCATCACAAGTGCACTCCTTAATCTCCATCACCTATTTAATCCATGCCTCTCCCCACTTCCCCTTCGGTAACCATCAGTTCATTCTCTACAGTTGAGAGTCTGTTTCTTAGTTTGTCTCTCTCTCTCTTTTTCCCTTTGCCCATTTGTTTTGTTTCTTAAATTCCACATATGATTAAAGTCATATGGTATTTGTCCTTCTCTGACTTCTTCTATTTAGTCTTATACTCTCTAGCTCCATCTATGTCATGGCAAACAGCGTGATTTCATTCTTTTTTATGGCTGAGCAATGTTTCATTGTGTGTGTGTGTGTGTGTGTGTGTGTGTGTGTGTGTGTATAGATACCACTTCTTTATCCATTCATCAGTTGATGGACATTTAGGCTGCTTCCATATCTTGGCTATGTAAATAATGCTGCTATAAACATAGGGGTGCATGTATCTCTTTGAATTAGTGTTTTTGTATTCTTTGGGTAAATACCTAGTAGTGCAATTTCTGGATCACAGAGCAGTTCTGTTTTTAACTTTTTGAGGAATCTCCATTCTGTTTTCCACAGTGGTCGCACCAGTTCACATTCCCACCAACAGTGCCAGAGGGTTCCTTCTCCTCCACATCCTTGCCAACATGTGTTGTTTCTTATGTTTTTGATTTAGCCATTCTGAGATGTTGGAGGCAATATCTCATTGTATGAATTTACATTTCACTGATGGTAAGTGATGATGAACATATTTTCATATGTCTGTTGGCCATCTGGAGGTCTCCTTTGGAGAAATGTCTATTTATGTCTTCTGCTCATCTTTAATTGGATTATTTGTTTTTTCGGTGTTGAGTTTTATAAGCTCTTTGTATTTTGGATACGAACTCTTTATTAGATATGTCATTTGCAAATATCTTCTCCCATTCAGTAAGTTGTTATTGTGCATGGTGTAAGAAGGGGTCAGTTTCATTTTTTGCATATAGCTGTCCAGTTTTTCCAATACCATTTATTAAAGATACTGTTTTTTCCCCCACTCAATATTTTTTCCTGCTTTCTTGAAGATTAATTGACCATGTAAATGTGGGTTTATTTCTGGGTTTTGTATTCTGTTCTATTGATACATGTGTCTGTTTTTGTGCCAGTACCATCATGTTTTGATTACTACCGCTTTGTAATATAAGTTGAAGCCCAACATTGTGGTCCCTCCAGCTTTGTTTTTCTCTTTCAAGATTGCTTTGGCCATTTGGGGTCTTTTGTGCTTCCATAAAAATTTTAAGATTCTTTGTTCTAGTTCTGTGAAAAATGCTGGTGGTATTTTGATAGGGATTGCATTAAATCTGTAGATTCCTTTGGGTAGTGTAGACATTTTAAAAATACTTGTTCTTCCAACCCACGAACATGGAATGTCTTTCCGTTTCTTTGTGTCGTCTTCAATTTCTTTCATCAGTGTTCTATAGTTTTCAGAGTACAGGTCTTTCACCTCTTTGGTTAGGTTTATTCTTAGGTATCTTATTGTTTTTGGTGCAATTGTAAGTGGGATTGTTAATTTCTCTTTCTGCTGCTTCATTATAGGTGTGTAGAAATGCAAATAGATTTCTGGGTATTGATTTTTTTTAATTTTTTTCAATATATGAAGTTTATTGTCAAATTGGTTTCCATACAACATCTGGGTATTGATTTTGTATCCTCTGACTTCACTGAATTCGTGGATCAGTTGTAGCAGTTTTTTGGTAGAGTTTTTAGGTTTTCTCTATATAGTAGCATGTCATCTGCAAGTAGTGAAAAGTTCACTTCTTCCTCATCATTTTGGATGCCTTTTATTTCTTTCTGTTGTCTGGTTGCTGTGGGTAGGACTTACTTCCAGTACTGTGTTGAATAAAAGTGGTGAGAATGGACTTCTTCCTGACCTTAAGGGAAAAGCTCTCATTTCCCCCCTATTAAAGATAATGTTAGCTGCAGGTTTTTAATACATGGCCTTTATTATGTTGAGATATGTTCCCTCTAGATGTACCTTGTTGAGGGTTTTTATCATGAATGGACGTTTTACCTTGTCGAATGCTTTTTCTGCATCTATTGAAATGATCATATGGTTCTTATCCTTTCTCTTATTGATGTGATGTATTACACTGATTAATTTGCAAATATTGAACCATTTGCATCCTGAGAATAAGTCCCACTGGATTGTAGTGAATAATTTTTTTAATGTATTGGTGAATTCAGTTTGCTAATATTTTGTTGAGTATTTTTGGATCTATGTTCACCAGAGATATTGGCCTGTGGTTCTCTTATTTTGTGGTTATATTTACCTCGTTTGGGTATCAGGTTAATGCTGGTCTCATAGAATGAATTTGGAAGTTTTCCTTTCTCTTTTATATTTTGGAAGGGTTTGTGAAGAACAGGTATTAACTTGTATTTAAATGTTTTATAGAATTTGTTTATGAAGCCATCTGGCCCTGGCCCTTCATTTTTTGGGAGTTTTTTGATTACTGATTTCATTTCTTTGCTGGCTATTGATCTGTTCAAAGTATCTATTTCTTCCTGTTTCAGTTTTGGCAGTTTATATCTTTCTAGGAATTTATTCATTTCTTCTAGGTTGTCCAATTTGTTGGCATATAGTTTTTAATAATATTCTACTATAATTGTTTGTTTTTCTGTGGTGTTGGTTGTTAGTTCTCTCTCATTTGTGATTTTATTTATTTCAGTCTTTTTACTTTTTTTCATGATAAGCCTGGCTAGAGGCCTATCAATTCTATTGACCTTTTCAAAGAACCTGCTCCTGGTTTCATTGATTTATTCTACAGTGTGTATGTTTTAGTTTCTACATTTTATTACTTATTATTCTATATTCATTTATTCCTGCTCTAATCTTTATTATTCCTTCCTTCTGCTGGTCTTAGGTTTTGTTTCTTGTTCCTTTTTCTAGCTCACTTAGGTGTAAGGTTAGGTTGTATATTTGAGGTAGGTATGTATTTCTATAAATTTCCTTCTTTTTTTTTTAATTTTTTTTAAAGTTTTTATTTATTTTTGAGACAGAGAGGGACAGAGCATGAACAGGGGAGGGTCAGAGAGAGGGAGACACAGAATCTGAAACAGGCTCCAGGCTCTGAGCTGTCAGCACAGAGCCTGACGCGGGGCTGGAACTCATGGATCGCAAAATCATGACCTGAGCCGAAGTCGGCCGCTCAACCAACTGAGCCACCCAGGCGCCCCTAAATTTCCTTCTTAAAACTGCTTTTGCTGTATCTCAAATGTTTTGAACCACTGTGTTTTCATTTTTGTTTCCGTGTAATTTTTTATTTCCTCTTGTATTTCCTGGTTGACCCATTCATTGTTTAGCTGCATGTTATTGAACTTCCGTATGTTTGTGGTCTTTCTAGAATTTTCTTGTAGTTGATTTCTAGTTTCACGTGTGATGGTCAGAAAAGATCATCTTTTTTGCATTTGTTGAGACTTTTTTCCTTGCCTCATAGGTGATCTATTCTGGAGAATGTTCCATGTGCACTTGAAAAGAAAGTGTATTCTGCACTTCTAGGATGGAGTGCTCTGAATATATGTTAAATCCATATGGTCAAGTGTGTCATTCAAAACTACTGTGTTCTTATTGATTTTCTATTTGGATGATCTCTCCATTAATTTAAGTGGGGGTGTTAAAGTCTTTTATTGTTAGTGTATCACTATCAACTAATTCCTTTATGTTTGTTATTGTTTTATGTATTTGAGTGGTCTCATGTTGAGTGCATAAATATTTATAATTGTTGTACCATCTTGTTGAATTGTCCCTTTTATTATTTTATAGTGCCTTTCTTTGTCTCTTATTACAGTCTATTTTAAAGTCTAGTTTGTGTGATGTAAGTTTTGATACTCTTTCTTCAACGTTTATTTATTTTTGGGACAGAAAGAGACAGAGCATGAACGGGGGAGGGGCAGAGAGAGAGGGAGACACAGAATCAGAAACAGGCTCCAGGCTCTGAGCCATCAGCCCAGAGCCTGATGCGGGGCTCGAACCCATGGACCGCGAGATCGTGACCTGGCTGAAGTCGGACGCTTAACCGACTGCGCCACCCAGGCGCCCCGATACTCTTTCTTTTGACATCCATTTGCATGATAAAAGTTTTTCCATCCCTTTGCTTTCAATCTGCACGTGTCTTTGGGACTGAAATGAGTCTCTTGTCTTTTGTCCAGTTTGTCATCCTAGGTCTTTTGATTAGAGCACTTAGTCTATTTCCATTCAAAGTAATTATTGATAGATATGTATTTATTGCCATTTTGTCATCTGTTTTGTGGTGGGTTTTGAAGATTTTCTCTGATCCTTTCTTGTCTTTCTTTTGTAGTTGGCTAATTTTCTTTAGTGATATATTTGGAATTCTTTCTCTTTATTCTTTGCATGTTTATCAGTGGTTTTTGATATATGGTTACCATTGGTTTGTATATAACCTCTTCTGCATGTCACAGTCTATATTAAGTTGGTGGTCACTTAAGTTTGAACCCATTCTTTTTTCCTCTCCTCCCCACGTTTTAGTCATATGTTGTCATATTTTGCATCTTTTTATTCTGTGACTTACTTGACTGATTTTTTTTTTTTTTTTTTACAGAAATAGTCCTTTTTACTGCTTTTGTGTTTCTTACCTTCATATTGTCAGTTTTGGTCTTTGCTTTCCACTCACAGAGTCCCCTTTAGTATTTCTTGCAGGGCTGGTTTAGTGGTCATGAACTCTTTTAGTTTTTGTTTGTCGGGGAAACTGTTTATCTCTCCTTCTATTTTGAATGATAGCCTTGCTGGACAGAGCTTTCTTGGCTTCAGATTTTTCTCATGCAGCACTTTGAATATATCATGAACTCCAGCCTGCCAAGTTTCTGTTGAAAAATCTCCTTCTGGCCTCATGGGTTTTCCCTTGTAACTGACTGATGCTTTTTCTCTTGCTATTTAAACCATTTTTTTTCTTTATCACTATATTTTGCCATTTTAATTTTTGATATATCTTGGTGTGGATCTGCTTTTGTTGATTTTGTTGGGGAATCTCTGTGCTCCCTGGATCTGGATGTCTGTTTTTGCTTCTCCCCAAATTAGGGAAGTTTTCAGCTATTATTTCTTCAAATAAGTTTTCTCCCCACTTTTTTCTCTCTTTTCTTCTACTGGGACCCCTACAATATGAATGTTATTATGTTTGATGGAGTCACTGAGTTCTCTAAGTCTATTCTTGTTTTGCATAATTCTTTTTTTCTTTTTTCAGTGTGATTGCTTTCCATTACTCTGTCTTCCAGGTCATTGATTCATTCCTCTGCTTCTTCCAGTCTGCTATTCATTTCCTCAAGCATGTCTCTGATTTTATTTATTCAGCCCTCTATCTATGCTATGTAATTCTTTATCATGTGTTAATGGTCTCACTGATGCCTTCCACTCTCTCTTCAAGTCCAGCGAGTATCTTTATGATCACTACTTTAAATTTTCTATCAAGCATGTTATTTATATATTTTTTACTTAGATCTGCCTGTAACCTTGTCCTGTTCTTTCACTTGGGACAAATTCCTCTGTCTTCTCATTTTGTCTAAGTCTCTGTGCCTACTTCTCTGTGTCAGAACAGTCAGCTATGTCTCCTGTTCTTGAAGGTAATGGCCTTATGAAGAAGAGGTCCTTAGTGCCCTATAATGTAAGCTCCCTTATTCCCCAGGGCTTGTCACTTCAGGGAGTATCTTCAGTGTGTTCTGTGTGTGCTCTGCTGTTGTGTCCTGGCCACTTTATCCTGCAGCTCAATTGTCTGTCTCTCTGCCTATTGTGGGAAGTGTTTGGTCCTTGGCTCGAAGGTGACAAGTTTTAACTGGGTGTGCTCTGGTCCGTTTGTGAGATGATACCCATTGCCACCTCTACCAGAACTTCTGAAGCCCTGCAAAACTCTTGGGACAGGAGACTCAACGTGGGCAGGGGTTTGGGCCAGCCAGTTTTCTCAGAAAGGACACCTGCTGGGCTGGGACCAAGCAAGCATGATTGGGAAGGGTGATTCTGCTGGAGCATGGCGGCGGGGGGGGGGGGGGGTGGTCGGGGCTTCATGTAAGCAAATTAGGTAGTGATTGTGCTGTCCTGGTTGCTGCACATGGGTCTGTGTTAATGCTGAGGGGAAGGAGAAGGAAACGACATCTGCCAGTTCCTTTGTTCATGGAGGGGGGTTTCTGCATGAATGTTGCCTTTCCGGGGCACACTCAGAGAAGAGCAAATAACCTCCTCACTGTGTGCCCCAAGTGCTTTTCATATCACTGTTTCCATGCTGTATGTCCATAGGCTGCCTGTTTGCTTTCCCTCTAAGAGCAGCACAATGTCCTCTAAGCTCTTCTAGAGCCAAGTCTGCTGACCTTTAAAGCTCCAGGCTTTAAGCCCCAGTGATTGCAAGAACTCATGAAATTTGGCTCCTCCCACTTTCCAAGCCAATTGCCATGAGGATTCGTCTTTCCCGCGTGCTACCCACTGTGCTAGTCTGTCTCTTACCCTTCTCTTCCACCACATCTCCCTCCCTACCACAGAATTCATGATTTGTTTCTTTCCCAAATGGTGTGTCCACACTTCCTACCATCTTTGATTTGGGCTCTTCTGGACTCTTCTCTACTTTTAGTTGTGGAGTTTATTCTGCCAGTCTTCAGGTTGATTTCTAGGGTACTTAAGATGATTTGATAGTCACCTACTTGTATGTGTTGGACAAGGCAAGCCTAGGGTCCTCCTACTCCACCCCCATCTTCCTCCCTAAATCCCACCCATCTTCTTTTGGTGGGGGGACTCCCACTTATCTAATTATTATTATTATTATTATTATTATTATTATTATTGCTGCTAAAAGCTTTATCGTTTACATTTGGCCCATAGCTTGGGAGAGGGCTGCAGGGTGGTTAAAAAGCTGCCTAGTGGCTGCAGGAAGAGGCTCAGGCACAAGCCCTCGCACCAGGGGGATGCCAGAGGGGCCCCTCAAAAAGGCTGCTGGGCTCCAGAAGCTCTTAGTTATGCTTTGGGGTGAGGCTTTTTAAGAGATACTCGTTCAGCCCAGCCTGGAGGTCAGCCAGCCTATGGAGGTTTGTCAGGTGGTCGCCCATCTTCTTGATGACTTTTACCGCTTCATCGAGGAAATGATTCTCTAGCAAGTCACAGAAATGGGGGTCTGCATGGGCAGAACGCAGGGCATGCAGACCCAAAAGGGGCTGGTTCAGGCTCTTCTCCAGAACCAGGGCGGCTTCCATGGAATCCAGGGTTTTACCCCCACTCATCTTGATATGGCTCCTGCATGTTCTAGAAGAGGGCATGGCTGCCACACTGGTTTTGCATCTTCAAGAGACGCTCAATGCCCTCCCACTTCTCCTCAGCCAATTCTTGAAAGAAGTGGCTTATGCCTTTAGAGCCACATCCTCATGGCCAAAATAGAAGCCCAGAGAGAGGTAGGTGTAAGAGGCCCACAGATGTCTGTTGACCAGGCAGTTGACAGCGGCCTCCACCTCTGTGGAATAATTCTGACGAATCTGGGTGCTCGTGGTTGATCGGTAATAAGGAGTTAAGCTCAAAATAGGGTATCGGCTGGTCCTGGAAGCAGAGGGTGGCCAAGAAGATGGCTCCAAAGGTTGCAACTGGAAAAAAGTTTGGAGAGTGGTCGGAGGCTGATAGAAGGGGCGCCCCTGAGTCTGTTCCATCGAAACACTGTTGAAGCAAGAGAAAGATTGGCAGGACCACTGGTGCGCTGCCCAACCCATCTCTCAAATGCTGAAAGACTATGCCAAAAGAACAAACCCAGGAAAAGTCTTTCTGTTAATGATATAAGATGACACGATTAGCTCACGTTTCTTTGCCTGTTTGAAAATTGAATAGTTTAATTGAAGGGAAAAATACTCTCTGAGTGTGGAAGTTCTTCACCCTGATAGGCACATAGGTCATATAAGGGGAATTACTACAGGAAAGAGTATTTTTGATAGAATATAAATGGTAGTTTGGATTATTTAATAATACAAGGGCCACTGAGATTCTGGAAGGTATAGAATAGGGTAATTTATTTTTTTATGTTTATTTATTTATTTTTGAGAGAGAGCGAGCGAGTGCCCACAAGTCGGGGAGGGGCAGGGAGAGAGACACAGAATGTGGAGCAGGCTCCAGGCTCAGCACTATCAAGTGCAGAGCCCGAAGCGGGACTCAAACTCATGAAGCATGAGATCATGACCTGAGCCGAAGTCAGACGCTTAACCAACTGAGCCATCCAGGCACCCCAGGATACAGTAATTTATGAAAGAAAAAAAAAGTCTTTCCAGTGAACGGACAGCACGTGAGCACAGAATAGGTAGTTACATATAATTAGAGAAGGGCAAAGCAGATCTTCACTGATTATCTACAATGTGTCAGACACACAGATACAGAGACAAGGCCTGGGGGAAGCCTAGTTTTTAATTTAATAATGCATTCATCTGTTTTATTTCATATATTTGTCCTCTCTCCCCCATTAATTTCACTGACTTAACCATGTTTAGAGGACATTATCATAAAGAGAAAGTTAACTTAATAAAGTTTTATGCCTGCTTGACTATGACGAACTGGTTGATGCTAGCTTAGCTTCTATGTTCTGGAAAATGCTGGTGTGCTTCCACCTGCTGGTCCTTAGTGAACATTGCAGAACAAAGTAATCCGTTACCCTATTTGACTTCTCAAATCTCAGTTGTAAGTAGGGACACCCAATTTATGACAGGCTTCTGCACACATGTGAAGTTGCAGATTTATTTTTTTAACAGTTGAGGGGTGAGATGTGTGTAGGGGAGAATGAACTTCATGAACATAATCAAAATTGAGAAGAGGTGATAGAAGATGACAAAACCCCAAAATGTCCTACCTGCTACCTGAGTGGAACTCACTAGAATATAAATGAACAAGTATATGTATACTGAATACAAATGCAAAAGCAGACAGCCGCTCACGAATAGATCTCGGTCAGACAGTCGCCATCAAAGACTTGCTGAGTGCACGAAACATTTAGAAACCGTTCAGAAAACAGGCTGGAGTTGCGAACTGCACTTAATCTCAAGCCTTGCTGCAAAATTTTGAATGACTAGCCTTTCAGACATATGAACGGACAACCAAGCCATTTTAGAAATAGAAGGCTGCCTTCCCTGGCCAGGCAACAAGAAGATTGAAGCAAATCACTCCATCTCTCTTTTGAAATAGAGAATTCGCTGATGCAAAGAACACCCTGGACTGCATTTCCTCCTGTAAGTAAATTATGTTACCTTCCAAAGCTGGTTTTAAACAAAACAGTAAAAATTCAGGTATATTGTAAAGTGTATCTAGGCTTTTTGTCTCAATATGTCAAAAGCTCTCTGTATAAGAGGTAGAAAATGGGTACGTGAAGGTGTCATCACGAATGTATGTTTCTGGCCCCCTTTATTCTGAACTCCTGAATGATTCAAACAATCAGGTGAGCAATTAGAAGACTTGTGTTTAAAAATCACAGTTAAGAATGAGTTGCAAAACAGACTGGATACAGGGTATCCAAAAGGGAGAGAAATGTTCATAGACGGCAAGGATTTTTAGAAGGCAAGGAATGATGTTATTAAAAATACAGAAAACCCCAGTAAATACTGGCAATTATGAGATGCCTGTTTGCTTCCCAGCTGAAAGGCAACCATTAGAAAGTCCAATCACATCCCAGTGTTGGTGAAGGTGTGGGCAAATGATTACTCTAATATCCACAGGAATACAAACCGGAGGATAATTTTGTAATGCTAAAACTGTAACCTATCCATACTCTTTGATCTATTATCTTTCTAAGCATTTCTAAGTGAACACGCACTTGAAAAAAGATAACTATTTGTATATTGTTTGAAGTAGGAAAAAAAACCCCAAATATACCCGAATTTCCATCTATAGTTAAATTACAGTACATCAAAACTACGGGGATATATGCTTTGGCTGAAAGAATGAGATACACTTACATACATTGCCATGAAAATATCTGAGGGACATATTGTTCAGTGAAAAAATCGAGTTGCAGAGCCATGTAAAATCACGTAGGATATTGACTCTTCTCAGTATCCCAACCTGCCCGCATGCTCACACCAAGCAGGCATTTAGAACTCTCCAGCCTCAAGACTTGGAAGGCAGCACTACAGAGACTCGGCCTTCAGGAGCGGGTGGCGTAATTGCACTGTCACTTACGTATCCCCTGACTTTCCTGGAGGCAAAGCTCAGCACCCTGCTGATGACCACTATGGCTCTCTCCTGCAGGTATGAACTGTCTTCATTCATCCACATGGCCATGTCCTGTGGGAAACACAAGAATCATCCTAGAGCGTGGTGTTTCCGTTTCTACAAGTCCCCTCCTTTTAGTCTCCGTCTCCACCATGTCAAGGGTCCCCGGGGGGCTCCTGATTATGTCACATCTAACCTACATTGCTCTCAAAAAGACAGACAACCGGCTAGTTGTATGCTGCAAGCTATCTAGCACACTTCATCTGTTGTAGCAACTACACCTGGGTAGCATGTTACTAATGTATTTGTTTGTTTTCTATTTACTATGATATTTTTTATTTAAATTCCAGTTAGTTAACATATAGTGTAGCATTGGTTTCAGGAGTAGAATTTAGTAATTCACCACTTACATGTACCACCCCGTGCTCATCCCAGTAAGTGTCTTCCTTAATGCCCATCACCCATTTAGCCCATCCCCCCCACCCACCTCCCCTCCAGCATGGGTTGTATGTTACTTAGTTCTATCCAACGAGTGTTTACTAATGTGCAACCTAACGGTCACTTTGTCAGTCATCATAAAGAGCTTAACATGAGGCTGTGATGGGATTATCTGCTGCTTCTCGTCTTTTTCTTTCAAAGTACTATCCTCTCTCTTTAATCACAGGATCTGACTTTCTATTTTAAAAGAGAATTGAAATGTCATCTGATCCTGAAATGTCATTTTACTCCAGAATTTCCTCTGCAGATTCAACACTCAGTTATTTTCTGGCTCAGGGGTGCAGAAAATATTCCTGGAGGCAGCTCGGTTAGAAGGTTCTTGCTAATTTTGATTCAACTCCATCTTGCTGTAACTTCTATTTGTTCTAAATCTCCAGATGCAGGGACATATTTACAAGCTTGGGAAGGGAAGAAGACTGCCTATGCCTCACATGCCAGCTACCATCAACAGATTTCTTAAGGCACTCTGCTGGAGTCCATGGAATTTATGCTAAATGTCCTCCTTTCACTTGCTCCTATTGTATAAAACTGGTCTGAAGTCCATTTCCCAGGGCAGAAGAGTCTAAATCCCTGGAGGTCAGTCTCTGCCTTTTCTACGTGTGGGCTTTCAGCTTTTTGAGGATCAAGAGAGTTTCTAGACATGGAAGGTATAAGAGCAACATGGCTAAGTACCAGGTTACCAAGTTTGAGTAGCTCCCCCATTCATGAGCATTGTACATACTATTCCTCCTCTCTCTGCTTCCATTTACTTATCTGCATAATGGGGGCGGGAGCGATGATGGTAACTTCCTCATAGGTTTATTGTAAGGATTAAATGAAATAACCCATATATGAAGTACTCAGCTTAGTGCCTGATGTAGAACAAATGCTCAATAAACAATGGTTTATTGGTTGAAAGAGCATGCATGGGGAAATAGTTCTAAGAATGGAATAATCACAACTACTTTAAAGGGCTGTGAGGTGAAATTTTTAAAGTACACAGAAAATATGTGGCTTAAATTAGGCACAAAGGAACTCAGTAGATTTTATTTTTCCTCACATTCCTTCTTGTCTTCGTAGATACCAATTCTGCTTCTTGACTTGAACGTATTTTATAGTTTGCACAGACTCATAATGCTCCTGGTAGAATAAGTCAGTCTGGTTCCCCAGTATTTTCAGACAGGTTCCCCTGATGCCATCTTGCTAGAAATGCACAGCTAAAGGTCGTCAGATATCCTGAGCAGTCTCCTGTCTCTGACTGAGATGTTAAAAACAGTGAAGTCTTGATGCAAGTGGGGTTTGGCGCAGCTGTTACACCTTCCTCTGTTAGTTATCATGGCGTCCATGAGGATGGGATGCTCATGGGATTCTCCAGTCCCAGGGCTGTGGGGGAACAAGCAATCATATAGACACTATCGAAGTATGATTTAATGTCGCACGGACCTGAAGGTGATTTAGGCCAGTCACCCTCTCCTCTCTGTTAACCCATATTGGATTCACTTTTACATTGCCACATAACATTTGTCTTAAGTGTCTGGTGATGCCATCCTCCCCAAATTGCATTCTTAAAAGTGTGTCTCTGTAATCCAAATAAAGGGAAGTGATTTCTTTTGGGGGATATTTTACACCTTCGGAGGAAACAAAAGATCAGCCACCAAATACTTGAAGAAGATGCAAATATGACAAAAGGGAAATGATTAGTGAAATACAGTGAGCTCTTTTAGGTTTCAGACCAGAGAACAAAAGTGCTTGCTTTCCCTTTACCTTTAAGATTTGCAGTTTGTAGAGGTCTTTAGACACCAAGATGAGAAGAGTGTCTTCATACATGTTTAAAATATTTTGATATAAATTCTGAAAAACAAAAATATTGCACAGTCAGCCAGATAAAATTAGATGTAATTATACTCCACGTCTATAGTTTTGTGTCCCGGGGTCCTGAGTTCTCCCCATACACTGAAGGCAAGAAAGGAACGAGGTAGCTGTAGAGATGGGACCTCACGCAGTACAATGTGCCATGAACCGCTCCCCCATCTTACAAGGCAGGTGCACTGTGTAGCTATGCTGAGGAAATGGAGAGCGGAGGTGTTGTTGACCTTACTGTAGGGCTCTTCCTCTCTCCACCTTTCTTTGCTCCTCTTTTCTTCTTTGCAGCCTTGGCCCATAAACTCTGTCCTTGCTAAAACAATTAACCTAAACTCTCTTCACTCATTTGTTCTCATAACTCCTATACGATCCATTAAATCCCAAGGATTGTGGAATTCACAAGGAGTCCAGAGGCACTGGAATAGACTGTTTATTATATCTCAAAAGAGTGAAGGAGGTAGCAAAGGGCATTTGGTGCAAGGGCATTTGTCAGGATTGCTGTGGCGCATAACAGTGCCTCTTCATAACTGAAGCGGAGACTTACCTCTATGTCCTCTTTGTCATCTTCACTGTTCCCCATTTGCCTCACTTTCTCAAGACTTGGAATAGAAAATACCTTTTTAAAGGATGACTCTATTATCTTCAGTTGGGATTCAAATTGCAGTGAGGGATCTACAAAGCTAATGAGAAAAAAGGTGCAATTATTCAACAGAGAAGATAACAAATGCAACCTAACTTTGGTGGCTCGTTCTTGGGTCAGAGAGAATGTGCTAGAAAATGAGACCCAGCTCCTGGCTTTATATAACATGTGGACTTTTAAATATTCCCATAAAGATGACAATGGCACTGTAAATATAAAGGAATGAGTTTCTTTGTAAAAAATCATCTGTAATCAGTTATTTAGAAACCAGAATATATTTCTCCATAGACATAATAATGTAAAGAGTGGTTACATTTCCAGGCAAGCCCACAAAGCCATGCTGAGCTTTAGTTGAAATGTATTACTGCCACATTTTCTCTAAACCACCATACAACGTTTCTCACATTTAATATTTCTGATACTATGGGGTTGCATCCCTCCAGTTATTGGCAAAAGAAACCTGCCCATCAGCAGTTAGATCAATTATGACATAATTGTTATTCCTTTGATATATGTGATGTGGATAACAGTCCTTCCTGATTTTTTGGGAGGTGAAAATGTTTTCTTATTTTTTGAAAAGATGGTGATATTGATGGTAAGGCAGGAAATTTTGTGCTGGATTCGGAATATCTTTTCTCTACTGGACAGGAAAATTGAAATATCTAATACCCACTGTTTGAAATGGAAGCTCTTAGAATATATTAGATCATTTTCAAATCTTGGGAAGATTAATTTGACTTCTTTATGGTGTATGGATGATCAGACTCTGAACAGACTCCCAACAAACAAAAGCTCAGGACCAGATGGCTTCACAGGTATATTCTACCAAACATTTAAAGAAGAGTTAATAACGATTCTTCTCAAACTTAACAAAAAAAAAATAGAAGAGGAAGGCAAACTTCCAAATTCATTCTATGAGGCCAGCATTATCCTGATACAAAACCAGATAAAGACACCACACACACACACAAAAGAGAACTACAGGCCAATATCTCTGGTGAACATAGATCCAAAATCCTCAACAAAATACTAGCAAATGGAATCCAACAATACATTAAAAATATCATTTATCACAATCAAGTAGGATTTATTCCCTAAATGCAAAGTGCTGTTCAATATCTGCAAAGCAATTAACATGATACATCACGTCAATCAGAGACAGGATAAAAACTATATTGATTGTTTTAATAGATGCAGAAAAAGCATCTGACAAAGTATAACATCAATTCATGATAAAAGCCCTCAACAAAGTACATCTAGAGGGAACATATCTCAACATAATAAAGGCCATGTATTAAAAACCCACAGCTAACATCTTTAATGGCAGAAAAACTGAGAGCTTTTCCTTTAAGTTCAGGAAGAAGTCCATTCTCACTACTTTTATTCAACATAATACTGGAAGTAAGTCCTACCCACAGCAACCAGACAACAGAAAGAAATAAAAGGCATCCAAAATGATGAGGAAGAAGTGAACTTTTCACTACTTGCAGATGACATGCTACTATATAGAGAAAACCTAAAAACTCTACCAAAAAACTGCTACAACTGATCCACGAATTCAGTGAAGTCAGAGGATACAAAATCAATACCCAGAAATCTTTGCATTTCTACACACCTATAATGAAGCAGCAGAAAGAGAAATTAACAATCCCACTTACAATTGCACCAAAAATAATAAGATACCTAGGAATAAACCTAACCAAAGAGGTGAAAGACCTGTACTCTGAAAACTATAGAACACTGATGAAAGAAATTGAAGACGACACAAAGAAATGGAAAGACATTCCATGTTCATGGATTGGAAGAACAAGTGTTGGTAAAATGTCTACACTACCCAAAGGAATCTACAGATTTAATGCAATCCCTATCAAAATACCACCAGCATTTTTCACAGAACTAGAACAAAGAATCTTAAAATTTGTATGGAAGCACAAAAGACCCCAAATGGCCAAAGCAATCTTGAAAGAGAAAAACAAAGCTGGAGGGACCACAATGTTGGGCTTCAACTTATATTACAAGGCAGTAGTAATCAAAATATTATGGTACTGGCACAAAAATAGACATATAGATCAATAGGACAGAATAGAAACCCCAGAAATAAACACACAATTACATGGTCAGTTAATCTTCAAGAAAGCAGGAAAGAATATCGAGTGGGAAAAAGGCAGTCTCTCCTAAAATGGTATTGGAAAAACTGGCTACATGCAAAAGAATGAAACTGCTCGCTTTCATACACAATACACAATAATAAAGTCAAGGTGGATTAAGTATATAAGTGTGAGACCTGAAACCATAAAAATCCTGCAAAAGAACACAGGCACTAATTTCTGACTTTGGCCATAACATATTTGTAGATAGGTCTCTTGAGGCAAGGAAACAAAAGCAAAAATAGACTATTGGGACTACATCAAAATAAAAAGCTTCTGCACAGAAAAGGAAACAACAAACAAAACTAAAAGACAACCTACTGATTGAGAGAAGATATTTGCAAATGACATGTTCAATATAGGTTTAGTATCCAAGATATATAAAGAATTCATGAAATTCAACACCCAAAAAACAAATAATCCAATTTAAAAATGGGCAGAAGACATGAATAGACATTTCTCCCCAGAGGCCATCCAGCCAACAGACACATGAAAAGATGCTCCTCATCACTCATCATCAGGGAAATTCAAATCAAAACCACAATGAGATATCACTTCCCACCTGTCAGAATGGCTAGAGTCAACAATACAAGAAACAACAGGTTTGGGCAAGGATGTGGAGAAAAAGGAACCCTCTTGTGTTGTTGGTGGGAATGTAAAATGGTACAGCCATTGTGGAAGAAAATATGGAGGTCTTTCAGAACATGAACAATAGAACTACCCTACAATCCAGTGATCGTGCTACTGGGTATTTACCCAAAGAATATGAAAACACTAATTTAAAAGGATATATGCACCCCTATGTTTATAGCAGCACTGTTTACAATAGCCAAATTATGGGAGCAGCCTAAATGTCCATCCATAGATGAATGGATAGAGAAGTGTGCATACACACACACACACACACACACACACACACACTAGAATATTACTCAGTCATGAAAAGAATGAAATCTTATCATTTGCAACAACATTAATTGATCTAGAGAATATAATGCTGAGCAAAATAAGCTGGTCAGAGAAAGACAAATGTCATATGATTTCACTCATATGTGGATTTAGGAAAAAAAAAAAAGCAAATGTACAAAGGGAGAAAAAAAAGGCAAATGAATAAACAGACTCTTAACTGGAGTCTGGTAGCGGATGGTTACCAGAAGGGAGGGAGGTCAGGGGAATGGATGAAATAGGTGAAGGAGATTAACATTATACTTATCTTGCTGAGCACTGACTAATAATATATGGAACTGGTGAATCACTTACTATATTGTATGCCTGAAACTAATAAACACTGAATGTTAACTACACTGGAATTAAAATAATAAAAAATTAACCAATTTCATTTATGAGTATAAAATTAAAGTTTTTAGAGTAAGAGTTTTTTCGAAACGATAAAATAATTTTGAAATGCCACCAATTATGGTTTATCATTGGAAGGTAAGGATGGTCCAATGTCTTAAAAACTATTGATTAGCACATGCCTATTAATAGATTAAATTAAAAAATCATGCTTTAGTCAATCTTGGAAAAGGAATAAATATCAACATCATATTCTAAGGGAAAAGATCTGTAAAATAATTTCTCGAAAGGTTTTATTTAAACCAAGATCCACCATTTTGCTAATTGAGAAGTAGTGTAAGAGTTTTTATTAAAAACAGGAACAACATAAGGGTTCAATTTCCAATTTAAAATATTATGTCAGAGTTTGCTGTATTTCGAATAAGACATGGTCTAATAAAAATAGTTCAGTGAGCTCAATCAAACACAGGATAAATATGCCCCCCTAAAAATCCCATATGCATCCCAGTATATCAGAAATTGCTGTTCAAACAAAATGGGGGGTAAACCCTGAAATATAGTATAACTAAGAAGCTAGTCTAGTAATGTGCAGAATCTATGTCAAAAATACCTCAAACTTTAAAAAAAATTTAATGTTAATTTATTTTTGAGAGAGAGAGAGACAGAGACAGAGACAGAGCGTGAGCGGGTGGGGGGGGAAGGGGGAAGAGAGAGGGGGAGACACAGAATCTGAAGGAGGCCCCAGGCTCTGAGCTGTCAGCACAGAGCTCAACGTGGGGCTTGAACCCACAAACCGTGAAATCTGACCTGAGCCGAAGTCGGATGCTTAACTGACTGAGCCACCCAGGCACCCCAAAGATACAATCAACTTTTAAGAAAGAACATAAAACAGAATTTGAATAATTAGAAATATAGATTTATAAAGAGGAAGATCATTTATAAATGTCACTTAATCTCAAATCGTTTTACAGACTCTGAAAATGCAATTAAAATTTCAGGACATTTTCACCAGAAGTTGACAAAATATGCTTAACTTTCACTTAGAAAGAGAAAAATTTATCTTAGGTTACCATGCTGGAAATGATCAGTAAAATAAGGAAAATCCAGCTTGATCAGATAATAAAATCTATTACAAAACAGCCCTAAATCAAAACACTTTAGTGGTGGGACTACAACAAAATTCTAAACAATGGAAGAGAATGTATATTCTAGAGAACACCCTAACATGGGAATAGAAAATATCTAGATAAATACTCCATTGCCCTTACCAGGCCAAATGTGGGACTAATTATTGTGATAGTATTTCATGTTGGGTCAGAATGCGCTTTTAGAACACTTTTTTTAATTAAAAATTTTATTGAGATATTTGTAGATTCACACACTGTTGTAAGAAATAATACAGAGAGGGGCGCCTGGGTGGCTCAGTCGGTTGGGCATCCGACTTAGCTCAGGTCGTGATCTCACAGTTTGTGAGTTTGAGCCCTGCGTCGGGCTCTGTGCTGGCAGCTCAGAGCCTGGAGCCTGCTTCAGATTCTGTGTCCATCTCTCTGCCCCTCCCTTGCTCGTGCTCTGCCTCAGTCTGTCTGTCTCTCTCTCAAATATGAAAAATAAAAAAATAAATAAATGAAGGAAATAATACAGAGAAACATCTAACACACTCACCTCAGTTTTCCCAAACGGTAACATTCTCCAAAGACTACAGTATATCGCCATCAGAATACTGATATTGATTCAATCCACCAATCTTGTTCAGATTTCCCCAGTTTTATTTGTGCTCGTGTGCATATGTGTGTGTGTATTTAGTTCTATGCAATTTTATCACACATGGAGCCTCATATATCACCACTGCCATCAAGATGCTCAAGAACAGCTTGGAACCCTTAAACCCATAGCTATTCCATTACACAGTTGAATTAAAAAAAAAAAAAACACAGAGTGTTTGGAAATGAGGCATTTTAAATAAGTGTTATCTGTATTGGGGTCAGCCAACATTGTCTGTAACTGCCCAGATAAGAAGTATGTTAGGCTTTGCTGGCCAAATTGTCTATGTCTACTTAGTTCTGTCATTGTGATGTAAAAGCAGTCATAGACAATACGTGAATATATAAACGTAGCTGTGTTCAACAAAACTTTCTTTATGGACGCTGAAATTTGAATTTCATATAGCATTTACATGTTATGAGATAGTCTTCCTCTTTTAAACCTATTATGGAATTGGAAAGATATTTTAAAGTAGTTCATACATAAAAATATCTATTATAGACTGGAGGGTAACAAAAATTGAATAACCGAAAACTAGGAGAAAGTGAACATAATATTAAAGTGCAATGGAGAATTAATTTTATACCAGATATCACATAAAACATGAACAAAAATACAGCTATGACTATAAAATCAATTCTAACAAGATAAAAAAGAATAAAAAATTTTAAAACCATAAAAATACCATGAGAAGCTTACTAAATATATACCACCACTAAAACCCTAATGAAGTGACAAAGATAATGAGAAAATTCTCACATGAGAAAATTTATAAATATATAAACATACAGAAAATATTGAGTCTTGCTTTTTTGAAAGGAATACAAATTAAAATAATAATGAGGTATAATTTTGAACCTATTAAATCAGTAAAGTATAAAAATGTATTTATATATCTGTATCTTCTTGTGGCTAGGCTTTGAAGAGCCATTATTAGTGAGGTTTTTTTGGACAGCAGACTGACTCCTTATGAAAAGCTCTAAGAAACTTCATCCCATCTGTGTTAGTTTGGGTCCAGGGGAAGCAGACACCAAAACAGGATTAGAGATGCCTGAGATTTCTAAGAGAGAGAAGGAAGGAAGGAAGGAAGGAAGGAAGGAAGGAAGGAAGGAAGGAAGGAAGGAAGGAAGGAAGGGAGAGAGGGAAGGAGGAAGGAAGGAAGGAAGGAAGGAAGGAAGGAAGGAAGGAAGGAAGGAAGGAAGGAAGAGAGGGAAGGAGGAAGGAAGGAAGGAAGGAAGGAAGGAAGGAAGGAAGGAAGGAAGGAAGGAAGGAAGGAAGGAAGGAAGGTAGGTAGGTTTGGGTAGAAAGTAGCTGAGACTACAGCAAGTTCCAAAAAGGCTTCAGCGAGGTGGATGGGTTTCCTCAATTCAAAGACACCCATCAGAATTGACTGGCCCACCATGTTGCCTGGACAAATATGCTGATGAATCCACATAGGCAGCAGCTGGGATTGTCAACTAATTAGGGTCCCCAGCCAAAGTGCATTTTTGTAGTTACCTATCATCTAAATCAGTAACCTCACCCTCAGAAGGCTATTTCAAAAAAACAGAGAAGATACGATCTTTTATATACAAAGATGATTATCATAATATTGGTAAAATAAAATGTAATTTAGAAAATTTCAAAATTTTGGAATATTCTAGTGCCATTAAAATGAAAATATGATTAGGCAGAAAAAATAAACTTAAGACATAGTGCCAAAAGGAAAAATATTACAGAAAATTGAATTGTACAATCTGCTTATTTAAAAATTTTTTTTAATTTAATTTTTTTTTAATTTACATCCAAATTAGTCAGCATATAGTGCAACAATGATTTCAGGAGTAAATTCCTTAATGCCCCTTACCCATTTAGCCCATCCCCCTCCCACAAGCCCTCCAGGAACCCTCTGTTTGTTCTCCATATTTAAGTATCTTATGTTTTGCTCCCCTCGCTGTTTTTATATTATTTTTGCTTTCCTTTCCTTATGTTCATCTGTTTTGTATCTTAAAGTCCTCATATGAGTGAAGTCATATGATTTTTGTCTTCTCTGACTAATTTCATTTAGCATAATACCCTCCAGTTCCATTCACATAGTTGCAAATGGCAAGATTTCATTCTTTTTGATTGCTGAGTAATACTCCATTGTGTGTATGTGTATATATATATATATATATATATATATATATATACATATATATATATATATATATATATATATATGCCACATCTTCTTTATCCATTCATCTATTGATTGACATTTGGGCTCTTGCCATACTTTGGCTATTGTTGATAGTGCTGCTGTAAACATGGGGGTGCATGTGTCCCTTCGAAGCAGCATACCTGTATCCCTTGGATAAATACTTAGTGCAATTGCTGGGTTGTAGGGTAGTTCTATTTTTAATTTTTTTAAACTTTTTTTTAAATGTTTATTTACTTTTGACAGAGAGAGAGACAGAGCATGAGCAGGGGAGGGGCAGAGAGAGACGGAGACACAGAATCCGAAGCAGGCTCCAGGTTCTGAACTGTCAGCACAGAGCCCAACGCGGGGCTCGAACTCAAACCGTGAGATCATGACCTGAGCCGAAGTCGGTTGCCCAACCGACTGAGCCACCCAGGTGCCCCTAATTTTTTTAGGAACCTCCATACTGTTTTCTAGAGTGGCTGCACCAGCTTGCATTCCCACCAGCAGTGCCAAAGAGATCCTCTTTCTCTGCATCCTCGCCAACAGCTGTTGTTGCCTGAGTTGTTAATGTTAGCCATTCTGACAGGTTCGTGAGGTGGTACCTCATTATGATTTTGATTTGTAGTTCCCTGATGATGAGTGAAGTTGAGCATCTTTTCATGTGTCGGTTAGCCATCTGGATGTCTTCTTTGGAGAAATGTCTATTCATGCCTTTTGCCCGTTTCTTCACTGAGTTATTTGTTTTGTGGGGGGTGTTGAGTTTGATAAGTTCTTTATCGATTTTGGATACTAACCCTTTATTTGATATATCGTTTCCAAATATCTTCTCCCATTCTGTCAGTTATATTTTAGTTTTTCTGATTGTTTCCTTCACTGTGCAGAAGCTTTTTATTTTGATGAGGTCCTAATAGTTAATTTTTGCTTTTGTTTCCCTTGTCTCCAGAGACGTGTTGATAAGAAGTTGCTGTGGCCAAGATCAAAGAGGTTTTTGCCTGCTTTCTCCTCGAGGATTTTGATGGCTTCCTGTCTTACATTTAGGTCTTTCATCCATTTTGAGTTTATTTTTGTGTATGGTGTAAGAAAGTGGTCCAGGTTCATTTCTCTGCATGTCACTGTCCAGTTTTCCCAGCACCACTTGCTGAAGAGACTGTCTTTATTCCTTTGGATATTCTTTCCTGCTTTGTCAAAGATTAGTTGGCCACACATTTGTGGGTCCATTTCTGGGTTCTCTATTGTGTTCCATTGATCTGAGTGTCTGCGTTTGTGACAGTACCATACTGTCTTGATGAGTACAACTTTGTAGTTTAGCTTGAAGTCTGGGATTGTGATGCCTCCTGCCTTGGTTTTCTTTTTCAAGATTGCTTTGGCCACTCGGGGTCTTTTCTGGTTCCCTACAAATTTTAGGATTATTTGTTCTAGCGCTGTGAAGAATGCTGGTGTTATTTTGATAGGGATTGCATTGAATATGTAGATTGCTTTGGGTAGCATCGACATTTTAACAATATTTGTTCTTCCTATCCAGGAGCATGGAATCTTTTTCCATTTTTTTTTGTTGTTTTTTTTTTGTTTTTGTTTTTGGTTTTTTTTGGGTTTTTTTGTTTTTTTTTTTTTGGGGGGGGGCTCGTCCGGAATATGAACCCGGGACCATTTTTTTTTTGTTTTTGTTTGTGTGTGTGTATGTCTTCTTCAATTTCTTTCATAAGCTTTCTATAGTTTTCAGTGTATAGATTTTTCACCTCTTTGGTTAGATTTATTCCTAGGTATTTTACAGTTTTTGGTGCAATTATAAATGGGGTCGATTCCTTGATTTCTCTTTTTGTCACTTCATTGTTGGTGTATAAGAATGCAATCGATTTCTGTGAATTGATTTTATATCCTGCAACTTTGCTGAACTCATGAATCAGTTCTAGAAGTTTTTTGGTGGAATCTTTTGGGTTTTCCATATAGAGTATCATGTCATTTGCCAAAAGTGAAAGTTTGACCTCCTTCTGGTCGATTTGGATGCCTTTTATTTCTTTGTGTTGTCTGATTTCAGAGGCTAAGACTTCCAATACTATGTTGAATAACAGTGGCGAGGGTGGACATCCCTGTCTTGTTCCTGACCTTAGGGGGAAAGCTTTCAGTTTTTCCCTATTGAGGATGATATTAGCATTGGGCCTTTCATATATGGCTTTTGTGATCTCGAGGTATGATCCTTCTATCCCTACTTTCTGGAGGATTTTTATCAATAAAGGATGCTGTATTTTCCCAAATGCTTTCTCTGCATCTGTTGAGAGGGTTCTTGTCCTTTCTTTTATTGATGTGAAGAATCACATTGATTGTTTTGCGGATATTGAATCAGCCCTGCATCCCAGGTATAAATCCCACTTGGTTATGGTGAATACTTTTTTTAATGTATTGTTGGATCTGGTTAGCTAATATCTTGTTGAGGATTTTTGCATCCATGTTCATCAGAGAAATTGGTCTATAGTTCTCCTTTTTAGTGTGGTCTCTGGCTGGTTTTGGGATCAAGGTAATACTGGCTTCATAGAAAGAGTTTAGAACTTTTCTTTCCATTTCTATTTTTTGGAACATCTTCAAGAGAGTAGGTGTTAACTCTTCCCTATGTGTTTGATAGGATTCCCCTGGAAAGCCATCTGGCCCTGGACTGTTGTTTTTTGGGAGATTTTTGATTACTAATTCGATTTCTTTACTGGTTATGGGTCTGTTCAAATTTTCCATTTCTTCCTGTTTTAGTTTTGATAGTGTACATGTGTCTAGGAATTTGTCCATTTCTTCCAGATTGCCCATTTTATTGTCATATAATTGCTCATAATGTTCTCTTATTGTTTTTATTTCTTCTGTGTTGGTTGTGATCTGTCCTCTTTCATTCTTGATTTTATTTATATGGGTCCTTTCCTTTTTCTTTTTAATCAAACTGGCTAGTGGTTTATCAATTTTGTTAATTCTTTCAAGGAACCAGCTTCTGGTTTCATTGATCTGTTCTACCGGTTTTTTTTTTTCTTCTTCTTCTTCTTTTTTTGGTTTTGATAGCATTAATTTCTGCTTTAATCTTTATTATTTCATGTCTTCTGCTGGTTTTGGGTTTTATTTGCTGTTCTTTTTCCAGCTCCTTAAGATGTAAGGTTAGGTTGTGTATCTGAGGTCTTTCTTCCTTCTTTAGGAAGGCCTGGATTGCTATATACTTTCCTCTTATGACAGCCTTTCCTGCATCCCAGAGATTTTGGATTGTGGTGTTATCATTTTCATTGGCTTTATGAACTTTTTAATTTCCTCTTTAACTTCTTGGTTATCCCATTCATTCTTTAGTAGGATGGTATTTACTCTCGAAGTATTTGTTACCTTTCCAAATTGTTTCTTGTGGTTGATTTTAAGTTTCATAGCATTGTTGTCTGAAAATATGCATGTATGATCTCGATCTTTTTGTACTTGTTGAGGGCTGATTTGTGTCCAAGTATGTGGTCTATTCTGGAGAATGTTCCATGTGCACTGGAGAAGAATGTATATTCTGCTGCTTTAGGATGAAATGCTCTGAATATATCTGTTAAGTCCATCTGGTCCAGTGTGTCATTCAAAGCCATTGTTTCCTTGTTAATTTTTTTATTAATGACCTGTCCATTGCTGTGAGTGGGGTGTTGAAGTCTCCTACTATTATGGTATTACTATCAATGAGTTTCTTTATGTTTGTGATTAATTGATTTACATATTTGGGTGCTCTTACATTTGGAGCATAAATATTTACAATTGTTAGGTCTTCTTGGTGGATAGACCCCTTGATTATGATATAATGCCCTTCTGCATCTCTTGATACAGTATTTATTTTAAAGTCTAGATTGTCTGATGTAAGTATGGCTACTCCAGCTTTCTTTTGGTGACCATTAGCATGATAGATGGTTCTCCATTCCCTTACTTTCAATCTGAAGGTGTCTTTAGGTCTAAAGTGGGTGTCTTGTAAAGAGCATATAGATGGGTCTTGTTTTCTTATCCACTCTGTTACCCTATGTCTTTTGATTGGAACACTTAGTCCATTGATGTTTAGAGTGAGTACTGAAAGATATGAATTTATTGCCATTATGTTGCTTATAGAGGTGGTTTCTGATGGTGTTCTCTGGTCCTTTCTAGTCTTTGTTGCTTTTAGTATGTATGTATGTATGTATGTATTTATTTATTTATTTATTTTTCATCTTTTCTCCCCTCAGAGAGTCCCCCTTAAAATTTCTTGCAAGCCTGGTTTAGTGGTCACAAACTCCTTTAATTTTTGTTTGTCTGGGAAACTCTTTATCTCTCCTTCTATTTTGAATGACAGCCTGCTGGGTAAAGAATTCTTGGCTGCATATTTTTCTGATTCAGCACATTGAATATATCCTGCCACTCCTTTCTGGCCTGCCAAGTTTCTGTAGATAGGTCTGCTGCAAACCTGATCTGTCTTCCCTGGTAGGTTAAGGATTTTTTTTTTCCCTTGCTGCTTTCATGATTCTCTCCTTGCCTGAGTATTTTGTGAATTTGACTATGAGATGCCTTGTTGATGGTTGGTTTTTGTTGAATCTAATGGGAGTCCTCTGTGCTTCCTGGATTTTGATGTCTGTGTCTTTCCCCAGGTTAGAAAAGTTTTCTGCTATGATTTGCTCACATAACCCTTCTACCCCTATTTCTCTCTCTTTCTCTTTTGGGACCTCTATTCTGATGTTCTTCCTTTTTAATGAGTCACTGATTTCTCTTAATTCTTAAATTGTGCTCCTTTGCCTTAATCTCCCTCTTTTTTTCTGCTTCATTATTCTCCATAAGTTTGTCTATATCGCTGATTCTCCGTCCTGCCTCATCCATCCTTGCCACCACGGCATCCATGTGAGATTTCAGCTCAATTATAGCATTTTTAAATTTCATCCTGACTAGCTTTTACTTCTTTTATCTCCGCAGAAGGGGATTCTAATCTATTTTCAACTTCAGCTAGTATTCTTATTATCATGATTCTAAATTCTGATTCAGACATCTTGCTTATACAAGCAAGTGTTAGTTAAGTCCCTGGCTGTCATTTCTTCCTGCTCTTTCTTTTGTGGTGAATTCCTTCATTTCATCATTTTGAAGGGAGAAAAAGGAATTTGATGGGAGAAAAGAAGTAAAAGCTAGTCAGGATGAAATTAAAAAATGCTATAACTGAGCTGAAATCTCACATGGATGCTGTGGTGGCAAGGATGGATGAGGCAGGATGGAGAATCAGCAATATAGACAAACTTATGGAGAATAATGAAGCAGAATAAAAGAGGGAGATTAAGGCAAAGGAGCATAATTTAAGAATTAAGAGAAATCAGTGACTCATTTTCTCCCTTTTCTCCCTTCAAATTTCATCATTTTGAAGGGAGAAAAGGAATTAATGAGGTAAAAAAAATTAACATTAAAAATATATTAAAATTTAAAAAATATATTAAAATTAAAAAATTAAAAACAAACACACACACAAAAATCAAATAAATGATGCTAGATCCTGGGTGTGTTTTGGTGTGTGTGTTGAAAGGGGCTTGATAGATTAGAGAAAAAAGAAGAAAGAAAAAAAAGAAATCTTTTGAAAATTTGAAAAAATGAATACACTGAAGTAGACTAAAATGAAATGATGGAACTAAAATAGAATTTAAAAAAACTTACACAAAAGTAAAAAATACAGTAGAAAAAAATTAAAGAAAAATATTTTTAATACAAACTGAAAATAAAAATGAATTTTTTCTCTCTCTGTATTCAAGAAAAAGAAAAGAAACGAAAAAGAGAAAAAAGAAAAAAGAAAGAAAGAAAATTGAATAGATGGACTGGCAAACAGACTGAAATACGACTGAAATTACTTTGTTTTCCCCTAGAAGTGAAACTATGAAGGGCTTTATAGTCCATAAACTAAGCAGGCAGAGAGACTTGTGTCCTGAAGAGGAAGGTTGGCCCTTTGGGCAGGGTTTAGTGTAACGACTCTGTTGTCCACTAGATGGCGCAGCTAGCTTACTGGGGTGGGCTGTTGTGGCCTGTAGGTGTGTGCGCGCGCGTGCGCGTGCGCGGGACAGTGAAAATGGTGTCACCCAGTTACCCGCTCTCTAATATCGGAACTCTGTTCTCCCTGATCACCAATCGCACACCCGTCTTCTGTCTTCGGCTTCCGCCCACTCCCCGCTCTTACACTGTCCGTGACCAAGCCCCACGCAGCACCTCCCTCCTGAGTTTTATGTCAGATGCGGCTGTGTCTCCCGACCCCTTACTTCTGAGGGACTCCGGCTCTGACCCTTTCTGCCCCTCTGCGGAGGGTCTCACCTGCCGCACCCGGGAACGTTCGCGGGACCGTGCTGCTGCCGACGCCCCGAGACTGCAGCCGGGGGCCAGCCCGCCCCAGAGAAAGTTCGCGCCATTGTGTAGCAGCGGTGTTTCAGGGATTATGGAAAATCACAACACGCATCTGGCACTGGGCTCTGCCCCCAGCGACCTTGTTCCAGCACCAGCGAATGTGGCCGTTCTCCTGGGTCCGCCGGGGTCTTTGCCTGTGCGGGGGCCACGCCGCCTCTACCAGGTGTCCTCCCAGCGGGGGAACCGTCTCTCCCGTGTGGCCCGAAGCCCCCCCGGACTCCACTCTGCTCCTGGGGAGTCGCCCTTCCCACCCGAGCGCCACCAGGTATGGAGCTGTGGCATTTCAGCCTCTGCGCTCCCCCTGTTTATAGTCTTAAGGGAATTTAAACCCTCTCCTTTCTCCTTTCTCCCTTTTTAGTTCAGTCCCTGTGGGTGTTTCCACTTTTCCACTTTCTCTCCAGCTGCTTTTGGGGGGGGCTGCCTTTCCCGTATTCTCCCCCCTGTCTCCGTCCTCTCTCCACACACAAAAGTGGCTCCTTGCCCTATGTGGCTTCTCTCTCCCCCAGTTCACCTCTCCGCGCCGTGTACCTGCTGAGTTCTGTGGTTCAGGTTGTGCAGATTGTTGTGTGAATCCTCAGATCAGTTTTCTAGGTGTGCAGGACGGTTTAGTGTTGGTCTGGCTGTATTTCATGGATGTGAGACACACAAAAAACTTCCATGCTGTTCCATCTTGGCTCCTCCCCTCTACAATCTGCTTATTTTCCTACAATAATTAGACTATCTGTTTATCCATGCAATACAGAAGAATTGAGGAAGAACATGAGAAAGAAAGAAATAACAGCTGCTGAATTAGGATGGTAGGATTTGGAGTAATTTTCTGTTTTTCACAAGTGTGAGTTTTCTCTATTGTGTTTTAAAGATATTCAGTCAGTGAAATGCGAGAGCATTATAGCTTCTTGTACCTGGAGTTCACGGCGAGGATCATGGCTTGATCACCGAACAGGCCTGAGTATACATCCCATAGGCTGGTAGCTATGTGCTCCTGGAAAAAAGTAAAGAATAAATGATGGCAGCCCTTGAGGCATCACACGTAGTTCTCTCCTTCACTGAGAGCAACGGACCAAACTGGACGGGACTAGAAGTCCAAGAGTTCATAGTGTTGAGACCAAATTAATTTAAACTCATGATAGCATCTTGGCCTAAATGGTGGCCTTTTACAGGCAACCACCGTGCTTCTGTAAGTAGCATTTCTGGACAAAATGTTGTCGAGGATGCCCTCTACGACACCGTAACTGTTAAGTACAGTCTACTCGGTGTGGGGTCTCTTGATAAAAATACCAGCAGGATGATTTAAATCAGGACTTACTGAAGAATGTCTTCTGCTATAGGGTGAGAACCATGTTATAGGTTAATGTACAGTGATTTAAACTTATCAGTTATAATCAGTGAGATCCTATGCAGACTTTCCCGATCTTTATTGAAGAAACCGGAGACCTGAGGCAAGTCTGGTGGAGGAGTATCTCTTTTCTTGCATGCATCCTTATCTTGTTTATACAAGCCTCTGTGGCAATGTCACTTCTTGCATCGGAACCAATAGTGCTGTTTCCGGAAATTCCCAGCCTGTACTTCTGAAACAACTCAACGTTCTTTTTTAGGTGCTGCTGTAAAATAATGCTATTTCTGAGGGTATTTATTCTTTCTAATGCATAGGCAAACACCTGCCACTGACTACTTATCACCCTGAAAAAAGCCCTGTCCTGTCTGCTCAGTGCTGCTCCTCTGACTCCAGTATTGAGTACCCTGTGGGGTCTGTGTCTTACCTTTGTGGGATGTCAGAATTAATCCAGTAGATAGGGCTATATGCCTGTGAAGTCCATGTTATGGACTGCAAGCTTGTGTCCCCTCCAAGACCATATGTTGAAACTCGAATCCCCAGTGCGATGGTATTTGGAAATGGGCCTTTGGGAGATAATGAGGCTCAGATGAAGTCATGAGAGTAGGACTCCAAGATGGGATCCGTGCCCTTATAAGAGAGATCCAAAAGAGCTCACTTTCTCTCTCTTTCTGCCACGTGAGGATGCAGGGAGGTGGCCGTCTGAAAACCAGGGGGACCAACCTCACTCAGACATTAAATCTGTCGTATTCTTTTTAAAAAAAATTGTTTTTAATGTTTATTTAATTTTGAGACAGAGAGAGAGAACATGAACAGGGGAGGGGCAGAGAGAAAGGGAGACACAGAATCTGAAATAGGCTCCAGGCTCTGAGCTGTCAGCGCAGAGCCGGCCGCAGGGCTCCAACTCGTCAACTGCAAGATCAAGACCTGAGCCGAAGTCAGACGCTCAACCGACGAAACCACCCAGGTGCCCCAAATCTGTCATATTCTGATCTTGGCTTTCCCAGACTCTAGAACTGTGAGACACCTCTGCTGTTTAAGCCACTCAGTCCATGGAATCTTGTTAAATCAGCCAGAACTAAGACATTTAAGAAACTTCCTGTTTGGGATTGGAACTAAAAGCTGGCATTTCCCCACTAGGCACAAGTATCCTGCCATGACCTTCCTGGGTAACAGCACCCTGAACACTTTCTAACACCCCCCTCCCTGGGCTGTGCTGAGACCGAGTGGTGTAAAAGACTTATTCTTCTTTCTCTAAAATATTTATATCCATACCTATCGTTGATTCCTAACAACACCAAATGTGATTTTATTCAATCTTAAGAGAATAAGTCTTTGCTATGTTGTTTATTAGCATATCTCACATTATCATTACGTAGAGAACATAAAACCTACATGGCAGACAACTCTCACTGTGACATGGGAACTATAAATGGTGGTTTGTCTAGTTTGAAATTAGACATTTTTGTCCTTGGCACTGTTTTATTTCAATTTGGCCAGAAATACACTAGTGTTTCTCTGGGCAGTGACTAATAGCATGTTCTGTCACTATATAAGCAATGTTCTTCTGGGACTATTGCCTCACTGGGAACTTTCCTCATAGACAAAGTTCTAATTGGGTGTTAGTCCTTGGAAATCAATTTGTAACACTTCAAATTGAAATCCGTGGTTCTCAACCCTGGCTGTACACTCAGGGCCTGAAAAATAACCAATTTTGATTCCTGGGCCACACCTCCAGAGATTTAAGAGGTCTGTATTCAAGATCACACACACACACACACACACACACACACACACACACACACAGAGCAAGGCTTCCAGGTGATTCTGAAGTACATCCAGGATTGAGCAGCACTTTTTAAGTGAACTATTTCCACTCAACCCTGGAGCTTGCTTCACAGTAATACATTGTCAATTAGTTGATCTATAATAACACAGACTTCTGTTCCCCATCTGTCAGCCAGCTTCTCTTTATTTTCGTGGAGCCAAATTTGTTACTACAACTCCATCACCAGGTTATTGTTCTGCTCACATTGCCTTCACATCACACTGTTGTTGATTAACTGAGTTACAGCACACCCCTTCCTTCTCGTGAACGTGCTTTTGCCTGTGCTATAGGTACCACTGATATCAATGTAATACCCAAAGCCAGTGCGCATCTCAGTAAGCAATAGGTTTGTCTAACATCTGTACGTGGGTTCTGAACTGAACGTGAACCTAGGAAGTTGCAGGAATTGGCCAGGAATTTTACCTGCTTTCCCCAGTTAGGCTCTTTGTTATTATTCAGACTACATAACATGCTCACCGGAGTTCCCCGAAATTTCTCAGGGCCACCTCTGGGGAGTTAGGACTATCATTCTGGCTTTAACTTCTGTTACATGGATAAGTTCTCTTTCATCTCATTTTCAATTACTCCTTCATCACTATGGCTCTTCACTGGAAACCCACAGTAAATGATAAGATGGTCACAATCCTGGAAATCTATACTTTGTAATATATTTCATAATACTAGCTTCTAGGACCAGCCTGGTAGGACTTAAGCTTCCATATTTATTATTTTGGCTTTCTTCTTTAAGCTGACCATCTGCTTTTTATATATATCTTATATCACTGGCGTTTTTGTTCAATATCTGTTGTCATTCTTGGCCAGAAAAATTGGAGTTGTGCCAGTTTGACTAGTTCCTTAAGCCTCAGATGTTTCAAATCACAGACATTATGTGTTTCTGATGCCACCTTAGCCCGAGGGCAAATGGTATTATCATAATAATCATTATTCTGAGGGAATTTGAACTCCCTTCTAGTAATTCTCAAGCAATCCTGGGAATGCTCAAAGGGAACCATTTGGTTCCATTCCAACCATTAACATTGCAATGGCCAAAGGGATCCAAGAGGACTTGGTCCTCTAGAATATAATGTGAGTCTGCACCTTTTCCTTCATCTCTAGCTCCCTAGAATGTCTCTTTTCTTTGACAAAAGCAAAATACTAAAGTGCAGAGAGATGAGGAATCTGAATTGTGGGCATGAATATCCATGCATTGAGAAAGAGTTTAATGCTTTCGAGAAGTAGCTCTCAACCCTGGCTGAGCCTTAAAATCATCTTCGGACACCTTCAAAAGATCCACATGCCTAGAACTCACCCCACACCAGTGAATCCAGATCTCTGGAGGTATGGCCCTAGCAATAGTTTTTTGTTTTTGTTTCTGAAGCTCCATATATAATCATAATATGAAGCCGGAATTGAGAACCACTGTGTTACAGGACACGAAAGAAGGCCTTCTGGCCAGTGCAAAGCGTGCTAAGTCATGGGCCCAGAGAGGCCAGATCACAGCAAGTCCTCTTGTGAGGCCTAAAGATTTGCTACTCATCTTTAAGAACAAGTGGGTATGGGGGCGCCCGGGTGGCACGGTCGGTTAAGTGTCCGACTTCAGCCAGGTCACGATCTCGCGGTCTGTGAGTTCGAGCCCCGCGTCAGGCTCTGGGCTGATGGCTCAGAGCCTGGAGCCTGTTTCCGATTCTGTGTCTCCCTCTCTCTCTGCCCCTCCCCCGTTCATGCTCTGTCTCTCTCTGTCCCAAAAATAAATAAATGTTGAAAAAAAAAATTTTAAAAAGAACAAGTGGGTATGTGTGTGGGGGGGGGGGATGGCGGACGTAGTCATTTAATCAAAAGGGGGACAAGATCACAAGGCCGCTTGATTGAACAGGGTAAACTGATTACAAGGAGAACAGTTAAGGCTCATGTTACCCAGGAGAGAGACTATAGTAGAAGAGGGTTGGTTCCGGTGTCGGCAGAGGAAATAAGAGAGATTTAAGAGATACATAGTCACTGGTGACAGTGCTTAAAGGTCCCAAAAGAAAAAGACAGAAAAACATCTTTAGGATTTGGAGCCACAAAGGCCACTGGAGACTTGGGTGGAAGAGTTCGGTGCAAAGTTGTGTCGATCCTCACATTGGCGGGTTCTATATGCGGAGCATTCAGTGCGGGTCTCACGTTTGGATCTGAGATCCTCAGCTATCCTCAGACACAAACGAACAAAGAAAAAGGCACTACTGGCCAAAGGTTACTTTTCCTTTCTATAAGACCAGAGTCAACACATGAGGCTCAAAAAAGCAAGTCTATATTATTGTGGCAAAATCAAAACCATGTGTACCTGCCTTTTGACTGATTCTGGTGTAAACAATTAAGACTCATTGGGCACCTGGGTGGCTCAGTCAGTTAAGCTCTGACTTCGGCTCAAGTCATGATCTCACAGATCGTGAGTTTGAGCCCTGTGTTGGGCTCTGTGCTGACAGCTCAGAGCCTGGAACCTGTTGCGGATTCTGTGTCTCCCTGTCTCTCTCTGCCTCTCCCCACTTGCATTCTGTCTCTGTCTCTCTGTCAAAAATTAAGAAAAAAAATTTACAAAAAGATTAATACTCACTGAAGAAACCTTGACATTGTGTGCCTGGAGACCTCAGACCTTTCTTTTTATCATTTTTTTCAGGTAGACTTCTGTGCTTTCTCTGAGTCCTCTTCCCCAAACAGAGCAGTGAGCGTTTCTGCTGAACTGCATTAGTAAAGGCCACCAGAGTGCACTCTCTTGAGGTAACTCAAAAGTTACAGCATGCCTGTAAAATCAAAGGGTGTCTACAGACCCAGAGACCCAACTATCCCTGACTTCCTAAATGGGAAGGATTTCCACTTTCTTGACTGGGGCCTGCAAAAAGAGGAACTTTATTTTTACGCTTAAGTATACATGGATATCAGAACCAAGTTAGTGTGTCCCGTATCACTGCCTAGTAATATCTACTTGGTACTTGTTAGTCAAAGTGTTGTTTTGGGTCCAAATCTCAACGTGACTTCATTCATGCAATTCTCAAACTTGCCGGTGGTGGCGCACGGTGCAGCCCTATGTTCACAGATATCTGTATCAGTACCTGATAGAAGTCTGCTGATATAACTTCCTGCTTTCTTCCCCTCCCACCTCTTTAATGCCATCTTTTAAACCCTCAGAACTTGTAATAGATATTACTTGGTATGTAATATAAAAAAAGAAACTGAGTAAAACAGATCATGAAAACCATCACGTTCGCATCAACTCCGACAGCTCAAGAGGGTGCGGGTCTCTGATTATTCTCATTTTTAAAAATAAGAGTGCCCTACTTCCATAAAACTAGAAGAACATCGAAGATTTATCGTATATCCACTTCACAAAGAAAATCTCTTTAAGTTCCCAGAGATAGAAATTATGCAGGTCACGTTGTTTTGCAACAATGCGGGATGTGAAACAGAAGAGTGGGACAACAGAGATTCATATGTAAAAATACAAATTGATATTTTTACCTCATGCCTACACAAAAAGAACTCAAAATGGATGATAGATCTAAATGTAAAAGCCAAAACTATAAAACCTTTAGAAGAAAAATAGGATAACATTTTTGTCATTTTTGGTTCAGGGACAGTTTTCTTTGATATGGCTGCAAAACACAGTCAATAAAAGGAAAAAAAACGATAAATTAGACTTGATTAATGCTAAAGCCTTTTGCTCTTCAAAAGATACCATTAAGGAAAAGATAAGACAATCAATGTACTGACAGAAAATATTTGCCAATCATATAATCTACACTCAATAACCGTACAGTCTATAAAATACCCCAAAACAAATGGTTAAGAAATGTCCAAGGTCTACATGAAGAAAAAAACTTTACTGAAGATTCAAGTAAGGGGAAAGAAACATACATGTGCCAGATGACAAGACAGTAATTTAAAGAAGTAAATTCTCTGTAAATTAATCTGTAATTTTAGTGCAATTCTAATCAAAATGCCAAAGAAATTCTGGGAGAAATTTGACAAGTATATTCCAAAGTCCATCTGGAAGTACAAATGAGTAAAATTAGCTGATATATTTTTGAAAAAGAGAAATAAGGGGATAGATTTGTCTAATTAGAGACAGAAAGATTTTGGTTTATATATTCGAGCTATCTTTAGTAGTTTTAAAGTGTGATAACTCCTTTATTGCTGACTTGCTATGATGACACCGCCTATCCCTGTGGAAGCCAAAACATGCTGCTGAGGCTGTTCCCGCCCTCTGGTCAAAGGCATTGATGCTGCTGCTAATCCTTGCTGATAGGGTCCCATGGCTGCTGGTAGCCGTTATCAAGAGAATCGGGGTCACACAAAAGGGGCTCTTGCTTTAGAGCAAGAGCCACAGGCAACCTCATTTACTATCATCATTTCCAGCTGCTTGTTGCTTTTCTCATAGCAGCCCCATCGTCCTAGGACTCAGCAGCTGCCTTGGTGAGAGCCTCTCCTCTCCTCTCCACCATCCGCTTACCCTTGAACCACACCTTGATAATCTCTTCACATGAGATGTGCTCTTTTCCTGCAGGCCCTTTCATTTGTTAGTTCTGTCTCAATGGGAGTGGTCCAGACGTGCTTGAAGCCTAGCAGGAACTCAATTTAGGCTCAAACCCCGACGCCCATGTCAAACAAGTTTCTGTTTTATATCCTATGGACCATCTGACCATGTTTTTCTTTTTCTTTTGTTTCCTGTATTCGACTATTTCCCACCTAAGTCTGTGTCACAATTTGATTTCTGGACTTGATCGTTTCCACAGCTAAGAGAAATAGAGACCCTGCTTTTGAAAACAAAGTAAGGCCTGAATTGTAGTGCAGTTTTCACCTTTGTAGGACCATGTTCTTGAAGCTGTCTCACTAATTCTTACTGTGACTCCAGAGACCCTGGAGCTCACTCCATGAGTTTGTATCCTGGCTCTGCCGCTTGGCAGCTAAATGGGCAGGTCACTTGCTGCTCTGTCTCTTCAATTGCCAGGAGGGGATAGCAATAGTACTCACCGTGGAGGGCTGTCACAAGGATTAAATGACTTAGTTATTTAAAGCCATTGGAGCATGACTACCATGTTATAAATGCTATGGACGTGTTAGCTGTTCTCCCTATGATTGGAGCAGGGAAGCGGTTCCCTCTCTCATGGCTCCCCTCACCTTCTTGTCTTTATTTCTCCAGGTCATGGCTGTGAATTGGGAAAAACAGTTTTCTTTTTCTGTCTGCTCATGGCATTACTTCTGATCCAGTTTGGTGGGAAGGGGTTTCACAGTGATGATGGAAGGAAGGATATGAGGCTGTTGTAGGAGATCATTTAGGAGATGGGGGGTGGGTAAGTGGGGAAAACAGTGGGATGGTGGGTCAAAACTTTCATCCTTTTGAATTAGTGTTGAAAGTCATTTCCAGGGGGCACATGAGGGTAAGCAAGAATATGATTCTTCAGGGAAGAAAAAACTAAAGCCAGTTTTCAATCAAACTGCCTCTTTCCTTGCCCCAGATACATGTATTTTAAACACGAATTATGATATCCTTGTAATAGAGACAGTGAACAAGTTATTTTGTTTTACTTTATTTTTTTTTTTTTACCCGGGAGATTTCAGTTACATTAATGTCTTCTAGAATCTCACTTACCAGGCGATGCCATTTCACGCTGGACCGTAGACACTGGAGACCAGTTACTAGTCAGGGAGAAGAAGGAGACTAGTTAAAAGGGAATCAACTTAATCTCTTATCACCTTAGCGGGATGTATCCCCAAATTTGAGGCTAGTATGATCTTGATGGCAAAGCCCATCAAGGATAGTATGCACACACACCCACACACACGCACACTAAAACTTCAGATACTGAACAACACTTAATAAAAAGGTTAGCAGACAGAATACAGAGACACATTAAAAGAATAATAAACTATAACCAAGTGGTATTTATTCCAAACATGCAGGGATGGTTCAATAAAAGAGAGCTCATAACACAATTATTAACATTAATTGCTTTAAAAAGAAGAAAATTTACATAATAATTTTTGTGGAGGCAAAAAAATCTGATAAAATTGTAAGCATATTCTTCTTTTTAAGTTTATTAATTTATTTTGAGAGAGTCAGAGACAGCACGAGTGAGGGAGGGGAAAGGGGGATGGGGAGAGAGGGAGAATCCCAAGGAGGCTCTGCACTGTCAGCACAGAGCCCGATGCGGGGTTCGAACTCATGTACCCAGAGATCATGACCTGAGACGAAATCAAGAGTCAGATGCCTAACTGACTGAGCCACACAAGCGCCCCGTTTTGTAAGCCTATTCTTGATAACAGTTCTTAATAAAGTAGATATGTGGTTAATTTCTCAATGTGATATATAAGCACAAAAGCTAGGACCAGATATAATAAGGAAATAATTAGAAACATTCTCATTGAAATAAAGAATGAGACAAAAATTTCTACCACTATTTGCCATTTCTGCACATAACCATCCAGTATTTTTATTTAAAAAAACTTTTTTTTAATTTATTTATTTTGAAAGAGAGAGCAAGAGTATTAGTGGAGGGAGGTCAGAGAGAGAGAGACAGACAGATTCTCAAGCAGGCTCTGCACTGTCAGCACAGAGCCCGGCTCTAGGCTCAATCTCACTAACCGTGAGGTCATGACCTGAGCCAAAATCAAGAGTCAGATGCTGAACCCACTGAGCCACCCAGGTACCTCATCATCCAGTATTTTTAGAAAATAGAAATAATATATTACAAAGGAAAAATATATTATTTTTTAATTATTTACTTCATGGACAATAATGTGAATGCTCTTTAAATTTCTCTATGTTATCAGAATGATGAGTTAGATTGGAGTTATCAGTTACTGAAATATTTGGAAAATTCTTTTATAGAAACTTTAGGACCTGGGATACTTTTGTTTGTTTGAGGAGATAGCCCTTTGGTAATTATTCTTACTTCTTCCATTTTAATTGCTCTGCCTAGATTTTCTAGGTCTTCTGAAGTTCTTTAGATTTTTTTTTGGAATAATTTTAGATTTTCAGAAAATTTGCAAAGCTGGTAAGAGATCTCATATACTCCTCACGCAGCTTCCCCTAATGTTAGCATTGTACGTTACCATGGCACATTTGTCAAAGCTAAGAAATTAATATTAGTACGGTTCTATTAACTAAACTATAGAGTTCATGTGGATTTCACCCATTTTTCCCATTTCAGGATCCCACTGCATTCAGTCATCCTGCTGCCTTAGTTTCCTCTGACCTGTAACTGTTTTTGCAACTTTCCCTTGTTCATGACCTTGACAGTTTTGAAAAGGACTAGTCAGCTATTTGGCAGACTGTCCCTTGATTTGCATATGTCGGGTGTTTTCCTCTTAATAAGACTGGGTTTTTAGGAAAGAATGTCACTCAAGTGAAGTGTCCTCTTCATCATGAGAAAGTATCAAAATTTGAGCTTAGTAGTCTTCTTATTCCTCTCATCAAATTCAGGAATTCAGCCTTGTCTTTATGTATGCCTTCTTTTTTTTTGTTTGTTTTTGTTTTGTTTTTAAATATGAAATTTGCTGTCAAATTGGTTTCCATACAACGCCCAGTGCTCATTCCAAAAGGTGCCCTCCTCAATGCCCATCACCCACTTTCCCCTCTCTCCCACCCCCCATCAACCCTCAGTTTGTTCTCAGTTTTTAAGAGTCTCTTATGCTTTGGCTCCCTCCCTCTCTAACCTCTTTTTTTTTCTTCCCCTTCCCCATGGACTTCTGTTAAGTTTCTCAGGATCCACATAAGAGTGAAAACATATGGTATCTGTCTTTCTCTGTAGGACTTATTTCACTTAACATAACACTCTCCAGTTCCAACCATGTTGCTACAAAAGGCCATATTTTATTCTTTCTCATTGCCGTGTAGTACTCTGTTGTGTATATAAACCACAATTTCTTTATCCATTCGTCAGTTGATGGACATTTAGGCTCTTTCCATAATTTGGCTATTGTTGAAAGTGCTGTGTAAACATTGTAAACATTGTGTAAACATTGGGGTACAAGTGCCTCTATGCATCAGCTCTCCTGTATCCCTTGAATGTATGCCTTCTTTTTTGACTGCCTTTTTGGATTTATTTACTTACTTACTTATTTATTTTCTAACTTCTTGCTTTGGATATATGATTCAATTACTTTCATTCTTTCTGGTAGTCTAAATATTTAAGGTTATGGATCTTTTTCTGTTTGCAGTTTTGGCTGTGTGCTGTAGGTCCTGAGATGTGTTACCAACATTCTGCAATTTCTGTATTAATTTCCTCGTTGACCCAAGAATTGTTCAAAATAGAGTAGGACAGATGGCAAAATGGTAGGTTGTTTTTTGTTTTCGTCTTTGCTTAGGCTCATAAGTTTGTTATTACTTTCTAACGTTTTGCCTTGTGATCAGAAAGTATTTTTGCTATTTCTACATTTTGGAACTTATGCAGAGATTTCTAACCTAACAGGGTGATCTTTTGTGAATAGACCTTTTGTGCACACTGGGAAAAAAAATACGTTCTCTGTTTTTAATGGATAGAGACTGATATACAGATCTCTCTCACACAACATACACATACATACACATATTTACCTTTGTCTTTGCTGTATCCTAAATTCTTACTTGTTTTCTGAATCTTTGATGTCATGCTGACAAAGGTGAATTAAAGTCTTCTAATAGTACTGCAAAAGAGTGTTTTGTGTTAGTGTATGAACTAGTAACGTTCTTATGGTTTTGTTTTGCTTTATCATTTTTTTTTGCCCAAAGGTACTTTTATTAAGGGGTAATATACACAAAGTGCATAAAATCTTAAGAGTACAGCTCAATGACTTCTTACATATTTATACAACCATGTAACCAGGAAGGTATAAAACATTTCCAGTGTCTGAAAAGGTACCCTTGTGCCCTTTTCAGTGGGAACCCTTCCCCCTCTCACCCTCCCTGTCCCCCCCTCCAGCCCGAGATAACCACTATTCTGACAGCTAACATCAGAGGATTAGTTTTGCCTTTTCTTGAACTTCATGTAGGTGAGATTGTATCTTTTGCACACTATTTGATTTCCTGTAAGACTTTTTTTTGTGCTTGGTGATTTGTAGTTGCTTTATGATTTCAGGAATACGTGTATTATTTTCCATTGCTTTATCGTTTTCATGCTACTATGTTATACGGAATGCACATTGTATTTATTTTCTTTTGCTGTGTAACAAATTACTACAAGCTTAATGGCTTAAAAAACCATCCATTTACTGTTTGACGATTTCTACAGGTCAGAAGGTTTAAGCTCTGCTTAGGGTCTCACATGGCTGGAGTTGAGGTGTCGGCAGGGACTGCAATCTCATTTGAGGCACAGGATCCTCCCCTAGGTCATTTGGGTGTTTGGCAGAAATCAATTCCTTGAGACCGTTAAGATGGAGGGCCACTCTCTTGCTGGCTGTGTCTGAGTGCACCTTTCAGCTCCTAGAGGCCATCCCTTGCCACGTGGGCAAGACCTTCTCTCACTCCAATCTCTGACTTCTGTTTCCCACGTTTAGACCCAAACTTGCACCAGGCCCACTAGGGCAACACCCATTTTGATCAACTCAAAGTCAGCTGCCTAATAACCTTTATTGCATCTGTAAAATCCCTTTTGCCATATTATGGAACATTGTCATATCTCATCACAGGCAGAGAGCAGCCCACATCCTGCCTTACCTTTCCAGCTTCATGGGGAGGGATTTATTCAAAGCATGGATACTGAGAGACAGGAATATTGGGGGGCATCTTAAAATTCTTATGTAGATTTTTATAATTATTTTGTCTTCGTTATGGATTATACATTTTCTCATTAAGTGCTACTTAAAAATACATTTAATGTTTTAAAGTCTTTTTTTTTTTTAATTTTTTTTTCAACGTTTTATTTATTTTTGGGACAGAGAGAGACAGAGCATGAATGGGGGAGGGGCAGAGAGAGAGGGAGACACAGAATCAGAAACAGGCTCCAGGCTCTGAGCCATCAGCCCAGAGCCCGACGCGGGGCTCGAACTCACAGACCGCGAGATCGTGACCTGGCTGAAGTCGGACGCTTAACCGACTGCGCCACCCAGGCGCCCCAAGTCTTTTTTTTTTTTTTGAGAGAGAGAGAGAAAGAGAGAGCTCGAGTGGGGAAGGAGCAGAGAGAGAGAGGGAGAGAGAGTGAGAATCCCAAGTAGGCTCCAGGCCCAGTGTGGAGCCCAACGTGGGGCTTGATCTCAAGACAGTGAAATCAAGACCTGAGCCAAAATCAAGAGTTGGAGGCTTAATGGGCTGAGCAAGCCAGGCATTTATTTCCAAGTGTGGAATTCAAGTTGTCTGGATTAAGATCTCAACTCCTAATTTGCTGTCACAATTATTTGTGTACATTTTCCTGGAATGCTTTTTTTCCATCTTTTTATTTACAACCATTTTGAGATCTTTTGTTTTATAAATGTCTCTAGTATGTAGCATATTTCTGGGTTTTATTTGTAATTCAGCCAGATTCTTTCCTTCTTTTTTTTTTTTAATTTTTTTTGAATGTTTATATATTTTTGAGAGAGAGAGAGACAGAGCATGAGCAGGGGAGGGGCAGAAGAGAGAGGGAGACACAGAATCTGAAGCAGGCTCCAGGCTGCGAGCTGTCAGCACAGAGCCTGATGCGGGGCTCGAACTCACAAGCTGTGAGATCATGACCTGAGCTGAAGTCAGACGCTCAACCAACTGAGCCACCCAGGTGCCCCAGATTCTTTTCTTCTTATAGGTGAGTTTTGATGTATTTACATAATGGATTTGGGTTTTTACTTTTGTCCTATTTTTAAGTTCTGCTTTTGTTGTAGCTACCTTTAAATCCTTTATGATTTGGTATTTTCTCCCTTACTTTGTGCGTGTGTGTGTATAATGCGATGTGTTTGTGTGTTTCTTTAATACGAAAGGCTTATATTCCTCTTGTGATTATGATTAATATGACTAACTTTTTGTAATGTATTTATTCTTCAAAACTTTAGAGCGAATCTGTCGAGTCCCAACTGTGAGCCAAGATGAAATTTTTGAAATCAACAATAAATTTTATTTCCTCCCCTTCCTCATTCTCCATATAATTTTAACTGATCACTTAGTGAAACCTTTATGCTTTTCTGTTTATATTACAGTGGACCCTTGAACAACAGGAGTTTGAACTGTATGGGTCCATTTATATGTGGATTTTTTTCAGTGTATACCATAGAGTACTATAAATGTATGTTATCAGTAAGGCTTCCAGTCAACAGTAGGCTATCAGTAGTTAGGTTTTTGGGGAATCAAACATTATATGCAGGTTTTTGACTGGCACAGAGTTTGATGCCCCTGACCCCTGTCTTGTTCAAGGGTTGACTGTCCTTGATAACTTATTAATCCCTAAGCTTTAATAATGAAGAAATCAATGTCCTGACATTACCTTCCCTTTTGTTTTCTAATTTTTATGTTATTAGTTATATCATTTCTGTATTTTCAAAGTTATAATATTTATATTCAGTTCTGAAATAATAATCTTCATTTTCCTTTATGTCTTAGCCCTACATTGAGCTAGATCCACTGTCATCGGCCATGCTTTGCCCGTTCATCTCTAGTTGGGTTAAAGTTCATTTTCTGTTAGTCTGTTGAGGAGGGGAATCACGTGAGTTCTTTCATGTTAAAAAATGTTTGTTACATTCACTCTGAATTAAAGTCTGGCTGAGTCACAACATTGTTGGGCCACAGCATCTTCCTCAAGGATTTTAGACGCTCAGCTCCAGAGTCCTCTAGCATTGAATAGATTAATTAAATGTTTTTCCTTTTCTTGGATTTCCAAAGCATCTTTTATTTACCTTTGAAAATCACCATTTTCGATGTGATTTCAATCAGCCATTTTCAATGGCTATAACTCACCATTGATTGTCTTGAGTTAATTTTTCTGGGGACGTAGCCTGGTTTTCAATCTATACATTCATGGAAAGTTTTACTAAAATTTGTATTTAAATACTTTCTTCTGTTATTTTAGTTCTCTTCTTTGGTGATACCAATTGTGCTTACATATGATGTCTTAAAAAAGATTTTTTTTTTTTTACTGTTTCTTTATTTTTGAGAGACAGAGTGTGAGTGGGAGAGGGGCAGAGAGAGAAGGAGAGACAGAATCCAAAGCAGGCTCCAGGCTCTGAGCTGCCAACACAGAGCCCGATGTGGGCCTCGAACCCACGAACCGTGAGATCATGACCTGAGCTGAAGTCAGGCGCTTAACCGACTGAGCCACCCAGGCACCCCAAAAATGTCTTTTAAAAAGTCTTTCTAGCTGACCTCAATTTGTCCTTCCTACTCCTTATCATGTTCACAGCAATGTTTATTTTCTTTGTACTGTTTCCGACATGCCCTTTGTTTTTGTAGAATATTTCTCTCCTCCATTTCTTTTCTGAGCTGCACTATTCTTCCCTGAATTCTTATATCTCTATTTTATCCTCACATTTTATATATAAAATTGTTTCATTGAATTGTAAAGTCTTTGTCATCTGCTCTTTGAAAATATTTTTCTAAAATTATTTGTCATTTATTTTTATATTACTTTCCTGCTTTTTTTCTTGTAAAATCTTTCTTTGATTCCTTTGTAATCATTACTCGGTATCGAATGAGATGAATTATCCTCCAATCAAATGTTTGTTGGACCTTCATGTGGAGGAATTCTCTTCCTGATCCAAAATTGTGTGTGTGTAAATTTGCTCTTTCAGCCTTATTCTTCCCCAGCTATTTGATCCTGTCGGCTTTAAAGCTACTACGGAATATCTCGTATCCATCCTGAGCCCTCTGCACTAGGGCTTATCTTTGTGACTCCTTGCTTAGTTCAGCTTCACCACTTATCCTTGGTTCAAAACCAGAACCAAAGGTTATCCATTCCCAGGGAGGCATGTCTGGATCCAAACATGGGAACAAAAGCCTCATCCCAGAGATGCTGTATGTGCTCACAATTTAGCTCTTTTTTCATTTGTTGAGTGTTTTCATTGTCATTTCCAAACATTTTGCATCTTACTAAATGAATGTGCCTAGTCTATCCCACCAAAGACTTCGCTTTGGGAAAAATTCGCTCTTTAAAATTCTCATGGGATTAAATACATAAATTTTAAATTTATGAATAAATTTTAGGACAGATCTAGGATTTTCTCCCTGATCCGAGTTTTGTTATTCTATGCTTCTATGTGTGTCTGCTTTATTTTATTTTATTTTTTTTAATTTTTTTTCAACGTTTATTTATTTTGGGGGCAGAGAGAGACAGAGCATGAACGGGGGAGGGGCAGAGAGAGAGGGAGACACAGAATCGGAAACAGGCTCCAGGCTCCGAGCCATCAGCCCAGAGCCTGACGCGGGGCTCGAACTCACGAGCCGCGAGATCGTGACCTGGCTAAAGTCGGACGCTTAACCGACTGCGCCACCCAGGCACCCCTGCTTTATTTTAATAAATTGTGATTAGCGTTTCTTAAACTGATGTGTACACTGATTAGTCTCATGGGCTTTTCACCACCTGATGGGTTTGTTTCCTGACTCCTTGAAGTCCAGCTTCATTGAAGAAAATGAAAGGTTTTCTGGATGGGAATTCAGTTTTAGACTTTGGGTGCTTGGGTTGAGTCCAAATTTTGTGGGTGCCAGCCAATAGGTGGTTTAGACGGCCATCAGCTAACACAGGAGCTCAAATGCCTGCAAGGCAGAAGAGATGTGGGCAGATGGTGGAAAAGATGATAGACATGAAGTCAGGAGATCAATGAATAGAGATGAACTCTTCCAATCAGCAAATTTGGCAAGAACTTTAGAAGAGGGTAGATGGTGAGGTACATCCTCATGTATCCGTACTTGTTTCTTTTTTTTTTTTATTTAAAAAAATTTTTTTAACATTTATTTATTTTTGAGACAGAGAGAGACAGAGCATGAACAGGGGAGGGGCAGAGAGAGAGGGAGACACAGAATCTGAAACAGGCTCCAGGCTCTGAGCTGTCAGCACAGAGCCCGACGTGGGGCTCGAACTCACGGACTGTGAGATCATGACCTGAGCCGAAGTCAGACGCTTAACTGACCAAGCCACCCGGGCGCCCCTGTACTTGTTTCTTTTAACAATACAAACTAAGGAAAGTGGTCACCTGAGAAAGAAGACAGGCTTTTGACTGACTGAAGGGTTAATAGGAGAAAAATTACTTACTTGTGTGTAACCTCTCTGTTATTGGTGATGAGGCACGGTAGTGAATTACCTCTTAGCCAAAAGTAAAACACTCTGTCAACTAAAGGAATCCTTTGAGATGTTGTCATTTGTCATGGTAACCATGTGTTTCAGAGATTCCATTCTGGAATGGATGTGGTTCCCTCTCGAAAGTACTGACATGTCCAAGTGGCCACTAATGCTTACTTGTCACTGCTGTAGAGGGAAGCTTCTGGTTCATACATCACCAGCACTGAAAGGCAGTTTTGCACACCACCAGCCCAACAGAAGCCGGGCAAAGAATATGGATAAAAATTCACAGAAGAAGAAAACTGATCAATAAATATTAAGGGATGCTTAAGCTGCCTTGAAGTCACTGGAATGTAAATAATAAGATAGCATTTCACAACAAATCAGTAAAAATAAAGATACAATTCCCACTGCATAAAATTCATTTTCTAAAAGTTTGCAATTCAGTAGTTTTAAATATATTTACAGAGTTGGGCAACTATGTGTCCTATCCAATTTTAGAATATTTTCATTAATCCCAAGAGAAACCCTGTGCCAATTTGAAGTTACTCACTGTTTCCTTCCCCTAACACCTGGCTGTCACTAATCTATTTTTTGTCTCCATGGATTTGCCTATTCTGGACGTTTCATATAAATGGAATCCTACAACGTATAGCTTTTTGTGACTGGCTTCATTCACTTAGCATAATGTTTTCAAAATGCATCCATGTTGTGGCCTGCATGGGTACTACATTCCTTTGTATGGCTGACCAATATTCCAGGGTATAGATAGGCCACATTTGTTTATCCATTTGCCAGTTAATGTAGATTTGGGTTGTTTTTTTACTTTTTGGCTACTATGAATAATACTGTTATGAACATTCATGTACAGAGTTTTGTGTGAACCTATGTTTTTATTTCCCTTGGGTATATACTGGAGAAGGAAAGTTGCTGGTTCATATGGTAGCTTTATTTTTAATTTCTGAAGAACTACCAATCTGCTTTCCAAAGTGGCTTCACCATTTCAGAATCTCATCCGCAATGTCTGAGGGTTCCAATTTCCCCATATGCTTGCTAACACTTAATATCATCTTTTTAAATTATTATTATAGCCATCCCTGTGGGTGTGAAGTGGTATATCTCACTGTAATTTTGATTTGTATCTCCTTTGTGCATGTTTTTTATCTACTAATTAGCTATTTGTGTATCTTCCTTGGAGATGAGTCTATGTAAGACCTTTGCCTATTTTTAAATTGAGTTATATTTGTCTTCTTATTGTTGAGTTGTAAGTGATTTTCCAGATACTCTGGGTACGAGACACTTACCAGATATATGATTTGCAAATATTTTCCCCTATTCTGTGAATTCTTGAAGGGTCCATTGTAGCACAGTTTCTAATTTTAATAAATTCCAATTTATCTGTATTTTTTCTTTTATTGATTGTGTTTTTGATGTCAGATCTAAGAAAAAAATGCTTAAACCAACTACACTCTAAGATTTAAACCTATATTTTCTTCCAAGAGTTTTACAGTTTTAGGTCTTACATTTAGGTGTTTGATGCATTTTGAGTTAGTTCTAGTATATGATGTAAAAATAGGAGTTTATTCTTTGCATGTGCAATACCTACTTATCTCTACCATTTCTTTTTTTTAATTTTTTAAAAACATTTATTTATTTATTGAGAGACAGAGAGAGACAGAGCATGAGTGGGGGAGGAACAGAAGGAGACAGAATCCAAAGCAGGTTCCAGGCTCTGAGCTGTCAGCACAGAGTCTGATGCGGGGCTCAAACCCACTGAGCCGAAGTAGGATACTTAACTGACTGAGCTACCCAGGTGCCCCAATCTCTACCATTTCTTAAAAAGACTATTTTTTTTCTCTATTGAATTGTCTTGGCATTCTCATTGGAAACAAACTGACTAAATGGTAAGGGTTTATTTATTTCTGGGCTTGGTTCTATCCCATTGATCTGTCTATATGCCTATCCTATGTCAGTACTGTCTTGATTACTTTTCAGTAAGCTTTTCAGTAAGCGACTTTTCAGTAGCTTTTCAGTAAGCTTTAAAATCACTTTAATTTTTTTTTTTTTACTTTACTTAAAAATCACTTTTACTTTTAAAATCACTTACTTTTCAGTAGCTTTTCAGTAAGCTTTAAAATCACTAAGTGTGAGTCATCCAAACTTCATCTCCTTTTTCAAGATTGTACTGGCCATTCTGGGCCGCTTCCATTTCTATATGCATTTTAGGATCAACTTGTCAGTTCCTACAATGAATACAGTGGGCATTTTGGTAAAGATTGCATCAAATCTGTAGATCAATTTGAGGAATGTTGCCATCTTAATGATATTAAGTTCTGATACATGAACATGTGTCTTTCCATTTATTTATCTCACATTGTTTTGTGGTTTTCAGTCTACAAGCCTTGCATTTCTCTAGTTAAATTTGTGCATAAATGTTTATACTTTTTAATGTGATTCTGAAGGAAATTGATTTTTCTTAATGTCATTTTTGGATTGTTCACTGCTAATGTGTAAAAATACAAGTGATTTTTATATACAAGATTTTTTTTTTTAATTTTTTTTTCAACATTTATTTATTTTTGGGACAGAGAGAGACAGAGCATGAACGGGGGAGGGGCAGAGAGAGAGGGAGACACAGAATCGGAAACAGGCTCCAGGCTCTGAGCCATCAGCCCAGAGCCCGACGCGGGGCTGGAACTCACGGACTGCGAGATCGTGACCTGGCTGAAGTCGGACGCTTAACCGACTGCGCCACCCAGGCGCCCCTACAAGATTTTTTTTTATCTGCAAGTGAAAAGAGTTTTACTTTTTTCTTTCCAATCTGGATGCCTCTTCTTTTTTTTGTCTAATTACCCTGGCTAAAACCTCCAGTACAGTGTTGACTTGTAGATATAGACAAAAGTAGTGAGGGAATTCAATTTTTCACCACTAAGTATGGTGTCAGCTGTGGGTTTTCATAGATTCTTTTTATTAGGTTGAGTAAGCCCCCCTTCTAACCTTAGTTTGTTAAGTATTTTTTATCATGAAAGGATATTAAATTTTGTCAAATGTTTTTCTGCCTCTATTGAGGTGTTTATAAGGTTTTTGTCCTTTATCATATTAACATGGTGTTTTGCATTAATTAATTTTTGGATGACAAATCACCATTGCATTTAAAAAATAAATTCCACTTGATCATGGGATATAATCCTTTTTATATGTCACCAGGTTCAGTTTGCTACTCTTTTGTTGAGGATTTTTACATCTATATTTATAAGAGTTAGTGATCTGTAGTTTTATTTTCTTGAGATACCTTTGTCTGGCGTTGCTTTCAGAGTAATGCTGGGCTCACAGAATGAATTGGACAATGTTCAATCTTCTTGTTTTTTGTTTTTGTTTTTGTTTTTTAAGAAGAGTTTATAAAGAATTGATGTTGATCTGTCTTTAAACACTTGGTAGAGTTCACCAGGAAAGCCGTCTGTTCTTGAGATTTCTCTTTGCAGGAAAGTTTTTGATTAATAATTTAATCTCTCGTTTAATTACATCCAATCTAATTTTTTTCTACTTCTTGAGAAGTTTTGATAGTTTGTGTCTCTCTGGAGATCTGTCCATTACATCTATGTTATTTAGTTTGTTGTCATGCATTTGTTCAGAGTGTTCCCTTATAATCCTTTCGATTTCTAGAAGGTTGATAGTAATGGCTTCTTACCATTGATTTTAGCCATTTCAGGTTTTCCCTTTTTTCTTGGGCAATATAGCCAATGGTTTATGATTTTGCTATCTTTTCAAATAGCCAAGTTTGGGTTTCAATTAATTTCCTTCCCTCCCCACCATCTCTATTTCATTTATATTCACCCTAATCTTTGTTTCTTTACTTCTGTTAGCTTTGGATTAAGTTTGCTTTTTTTTTTTCTCTAGTTTTTAAAGTAGAAAGTTTGTTGTTGATTTGAGATCCTTTTGCATTCTTTATTTTTAAATTTATTTATTTTTTATTTTATTAAAAAAAAAATGTTTATTTATTTATTTTTGAGAGAGAGGGAGACAGAGAATCCCAAACAGGCTCCACACAGCACAAAGCCCAACAGAGGGCTCAAACTCCTGAGTCATGAGATCATGACCTGAACCGAAGTCAAGAGTTAGATGCTTGACTGACCTACCCAGGCACCCCTATTTTTTTTTAATTTTAGAGAGAGAGAGAGAGACAGACAGACAGACAGACAGAATATTAAGCAGGTTCCATGCTCAGTGTGGAGCCTGATGCAGGGCTCGATCTCAAGATCCTGGGATCACGACCTGAGTCGAAATCAAGAGTCGAACATTCAACCGAGCCACCTAGGTGTCCCCTTTTTTCTTCCTTAATATATGCATTTCCTACTATAAATATAGAGATGTACTGAAGGAGCCTGAGTCAGGTAAAGACAAGCCCTGTAAATGGTATTTTTCAAGGGGACAACAAACAAATCAAACAAGGGTGGTTATTTGGAGGAATTAGGGGGAAGCTATACTGCCCTTTCTAGCAGCGTCTGGGCTCCTAATTTTCACAGCTACTGTGGTTTTAATGTTGTGGATTTTCATCCTTTTTTTTTTTTTAAGTAAATACTCCTTAGATGATTGCAAACCTTTGACTGGTTCCTCAAATTCTGAAAAGAAGTTGATTTTGACAATTTTGCCAGTGTCCTCATCTCTTTTATGGATGAACAGAGTTTTAGAAGTCCTTACTCCATCATTACAAAAGTACCTGCACAGTATTGTTTCCAATAGGAAAAAAAAATACTGTTGGGAAAAAAATTTCTTACAGTAAAGAGAATGGACAGATAAATTGTGATCTCTTTATACAATGGAATTCAGCAGTTCAAATAAAGGACTAAGATTATATATCCATACATGAATAGCTATAAAAAACAAAGTATAGAATGATACCTACAGTACAATAATATTTATATAATTAAAACACACACTGAATAATATTTTTGATGGGTGCATATATAGAGAGAAAATTGTTTCTACAAAACATTGGCTGGGAGAATAAATACCATATGCATGATAGTGATGGGGAATGGGATTGGAATGAAGGAAAAAAATAAGACCAACTTTTCCCATAATATTTTCTTTATTTTATTAAAGAAAATGGGGACACGTGAGTGTATGCTATATTATTTTTGTGCTTTTTTTCTACGTACAAGTTAGGAAGAAAGAAGAAAGTCATAATGGATTAGATTCCTCTGTTCTCTGGGAATTCATTTAACTCTGCCCAATTTTTTGTAATCTATGGGTTGAGAGAAAACAAAAGACAAGAGTAAAATAAATTTCAGTCGAACCACAATTGGATCTGTTATAAAATGATTTTGAAATAGCTTTCGAATCTGGAATGCCAAATTCTGGTTTTCGTTTTGCTTTTAAATAATTACAAGTTCAAACCAGACAGAAAAATGTGAATCATTGGATTTCTTCCTCTCTAAAAATCTCCATAGCATGTCTCTGCTCCAACCAGGGAAAGGGAATGGAAACTTTTGGCATTGCTTTTCTACTTTTCTCCATAGGGTTAATTTGTAACACCTTCATAGTTTCCTAAAGTAGGAAAGAAGTTGCTTTCTAATTACCACTTGAAAGAGAACATAGTACCTCTCTTCCAGAGATATTTGACATTCTATCAATGATGTGGGGGCACAAACATTCTATTTTGCCAGTCCGAAGTGGGAGAATCTGAATTTCCATGATACAAAGACATTTTTCCCACCCGACTACTTGACAAGGAGGTTAAAGGTGAAAAACAAATCCCAAACCTAACTCCTCTTGGCCCGTGATTTCAGCCCCGTAAAGGATCAAAGCTGAGATGTTCGCATTATAATATGTAACCACTAGATGTCACTAAAGATAAAACTTGTAGGCACTGGCCATTGTAACTGGGAAAGCAGAACAGGCAAGTGAAATTCACCACGTTAATGGAGAAAACTGCAATTTATACCTTTAGGTGAGAAAATGGAAAGAGGCCTCTCTCTAGCCCAATACCCCTAGGAAATGGTTTCAGACTCTTTCTTTCATATCTGTGTGTGGACCCATTTGGGTTGGCATTACCTTTTAACCAAAAAATATATGAGCTCACAACTCAACAGATAGGTTATAGGATGACTGTTACTAAAATGAAGTTAAAATTCCAAGCTTCAAATGCTGGAGTCCCTCCTGGGAATTGCGTCTAAAATTCCAACAGCTTCTCCCAGGTGGTAATGAGGCAGATACGTCGAATTCTCTTTAGACCAGAAGTGATTGAATTCTTTTTAGACCAGAGATGTGAGATAAAGATTCTTCTTTTTCAAATCCACTTCTACTGTTCGCTCTGATGTTTTCCCCCTCCTATGTTTTTATTCTGAAAACCATAATTGGCAAGTAGTATGAATTCAATGCATAGTTGTGGAAGGAATAATAAGAATCAAGGGAAGGAAACCAACATTTATTTAGTGCCTCTCTAAGCCTTGTTCTCTGCAACTTTCTTACATTCTTCATGAAAAATCCTGCGAGGGAGTTCTTGCAACCACTGCTTTGTACAAGCAATGCTCACAGGATATAATCACGAATGATCTTTGCTTTTATTTCTCATTGTTCTTTTAAACTTTATTCAGAAGAAAAGCTCTTTCTCTGATCCTGGATAAAATCCCCAGGTGCATCTGTGACATTTCTGATCTCTCGTATAATCACTTTTACTGTCACAACTTAGTAATTAAGACTGTCCAATTTGGGGGCTTCTCAGTGGCTCAGTCAGTTAAATGTCTGACTCTTGATTTTGGCTCAGGTCATGATCTCACAGTTTGGGGGTTTAAGGCCCACATCAGGCTCTGTGCTGATAGCACAAAGCCTGGTTGGGATTCTCTCTCTCCCTCTCTCTCTCTCTCTCTCTGCCCCTCTCCTCTTTCAAAATAAATAAATAAACTTTAAAAAATGTCCAATTTTGTGTAAGAACTTATTTCAATCAAAATCACAGCTGTCTCCTCCCCAGGCTAGGGCTGGTGTTGGTCTGGCCACCTCCATGAAGGGGTAAGGTAAGTTTCTTCTCTTTCTCGTTGAATTCCTCCTCCAACCCATAACATGGGTTGGACAGGGTGGGAAACAAGGAGAAATGAGGAGGGCAGTAAAATTTCTTTCTTTGAACAGTGCTTTGGAGATATTCAGAGGTTCCTACTAGAAACATGTAATTGCACACTTCCCAAGGTAGAAGAATTTCTGGCTGGCCACTCTTCCTCAGTTTTTTTGTATACCTTATTTTCTTTAACAGTTTCATTTATATACTTTTCTTTCCTTTAATGTATCAAATGGTGTGGTATTTTCTTCTTCTATAATAACAGAATCCCCAAATTTAAGCTGAATACATGGCTGCTTGGAATAAGGACTACATTTCCCCACCGCCCTTATCATGGTCCACATGCAAATTCTTGGAGGCATCAGTAAATGGAGAGATTTTTCTTTGTTTTCTTTTTCCTCTTTCCTATTGTCTGCATGGTAATTGCAGACTGGACAATGAGATGAAAGCCCTGTGCCGAGAGCCTCGGTGATCACGGGACTGACTTGATAGCCTTGCACTGTCCACCTCTGGGCCATATTCATAAACAAACAAACTTCCAACCTTCTGTTTTAAGTTTTTGTCACACGCAAACAAAGTTCTAACCGATAGAAATACACAACTAAGTGAGATTTAATCTTAGGAACGCTTTTGCTGATAAAGTCACCAACTGAACAACAAAAGTGTTTTCCCAATTTGTGGATAAAAGGTGGAGAAAAGTTCCTTAGTTTAAAATTATTCTTTCATAAATCTCACTTGCATATTTGGTGTCATTACTGATGATCTGTTTGAATAGATAAATGAGTAAGTACCAAGCATTATTACTGGAAGAAGTTTTAAGCAACCAGTCAGTCTTAGATTCATGGCTTCTTTTTCCAAAGTAACAGTTTTCACAGTTGTGATTTTATATTACGCATCTATGGTAACACAGATTTGTTAGAAAATTATTCACAGATTTTTGATCAAATACATTTTGACACTACTTCATGGTGAGTCTCAAGACTACAACTGAGAAGCTGGAGAAACACTACTTTTTGGGTTGACTGGTGGACATTTGAAGGAGCAGGAAGGCTTGAGGCACCCAGGTGGCTCAGTCGGTTAAGCATCTGACTTTGGCTCAGGTCATGACCTCACGGTTTATGGGTTCGAGCCCCACATCGGGCCCTGTGCTGACAGCTCAGAGACTGGATCCTGCTTCAGATTCTGTGTCTCCCTCTCTCTTTCTGCCCCTCCCCCACTCGCACTTGGTCTGTCTCTCGAAAATGAATAAAGGTTAAAAAAATGTTTTTTAAAGGAGCAGGAAGGCAGTTGTGTATGGGAGGGGGAAATTGGTTTCTTATTAATGAAAACTTTCAAAAGTTCACCTTTCCTATGTTTATAAACTAAAGTGTCCCAAAGAAACTTTCTTGTTTTCTCCTCCCATGTTCCACCCCCCACCTTTGCTCTTTTTCTTTCTTTCTTTCTTTCTTTCTTTCTTTCTTTCTTTCTTTCTTTCTTTCTTTCTTTCTTTCTTTCTTTCTTTCTTTCTTTTGTCGTGTTTCAAAATAGAAAGGGCATGGTTAAGATGAGCAGAGACTGTTCTGATTCTTTTATTACCTAGCATTTAATTACAGGAATGGTTAATATGTGAGGCTAAAAATATGGCTAGTGGAAAACCATACCTAATGGAAAACCCAACTGGAAAGCAGCAGGTTGGCACCAGCCATGGCATGTGCATTAGAGCTCAGTTCTACTGTGTGTCTTATTTCATTTAGCAATTTTATTTACTTTTTTAAAATTAAAAAAAAATTAAATGCTTGTTTATTTTTGAGAGAGAGAGAGAGATTGAGAGAGAGAGAGAGAGAGAGAAAGCAGGGGAGAGGCAGAGAGAGACAGACACAGAATCCGAAGCAGGCTTCAGGCTCTGAGCTGTCAACACAGAGCCCGACACAGGGCTTCAACTCACAAGCTGAGATCATGACCTGAGCTGAAGTCAGACACTTAACCGACTGAGCCACCCAGGTGCCCCTTATTTAATCATTTTAAACTTGGCTTTTAATTAATAAAAAAAACTTCTTCAAGACTACAGCAAATAATTATGCCAAGTTTTGGTAAAACAAAACAAAACAAGAACTCCCCTTCCCACCTTTGCACTGAAGAAAATTACCCAAATCATAGGCCCTAATTTTGTAAGTTCTCCTTCTAGAGATGTGGAAATTTGGGAGGAGGGTGGGGCAACTAGTTATACAACATTTTCATTTAGACATGGTAATTCTTAGAACAGATTATTGAATTTAGAATGAAATTCTTGTGACGGGAAATGGGAAAAAAAGAGGAAAGTCCATAAACAATTATAACACACAATTTGTTATATCCTATTATACAGCAAAATTTGAGAAGTGTTGCAAAAGGACAAGATTCTCCCGTGGAAGTCTTTAAATATGAAAAATCTGTAATATTCTAACACCAAGTGTTTACTTTTAAAAGACTTTTGGTAAAATGTAGGGCACAGAACATTACATAATCATTTTTCTCACCTTTTATACTACCAAATTTCAAAAGTAGATAGAAAACATAGAAACTCATCTACATTCAATAAAAACAAACAAAAAATGACTCTGAAAACTATGATCTACTTAAACACCTGGAGTTGTTTTTCTTCCCCCCTGAGCATTAAGGAATGAAACCCTTGGGGTGCCTGGGTGGCGCAGTCGGTTAAGCATCCGACTTCAGCCAGGTCACGATCTCGCGGTCCGTGAGTTCGAGCCCCGCGTCGGGCTCTGGGCTGATGGCTCAGAGCCTGGAGCCTGTTTCCGATTCTGTGTCTCCCTCTCTCTCTGCCCCTCCCCCGTTCATGCTCTGTCTCTCTCTGTCCCAAAAATAAATAAACGTTGAAAAAAAAATTAAAAAAAAAAGGAATGAAACCCTCAAAGAACACGTTGATGGGATTATGAATACAAAAACCTAGAGACTGAAGATTTACCAGCGAAACAAAGAAACTTTCTTGCTCTCATGGTCTCCTTCTAGTGTGGGGAAATGGACAATAAACAAGTAAATGAATACAAATGGTAGTATGCCATCTATTTCTAAGTGTTACAAAGTAAAACAAGGTAAAAGCAGAGGCAGAAATTTGGGGCATAAGAGGAGTGAGTGTAGTTTGCAATTTTAAAGAGTGTGGATAGCAAATGCTTCAGTGAGAAAATGATATTTACGCAAAGGCCTACAGGGAGTGACAGTGAGAGCCATGCATCTACCTGGCCAAGGGGCACTTCTGGTAGAGGAGAGAACAAGTATAAATGCTCTAAGGCCAGAACATGCTTGCACTGCTCAAAGACCAGCGAGGAGACCACTATAGTTGGACAGAGGTGAGAGACAGGTCAAGCATTAGGAGAGGGAAGAGGGGGATGCCACAGGCGAGGGTAAGGACCTCACCATTGTATGTCATTGGGAAGGGCAAGCCATTGGGAGCTTTGGGCAGAGGAAGGACAGATGTAACATACCTTTCTGATGCTGTTTGGAGAACACTCTTGAAGTTAGCCTAATGCAAAATTACACAGACCAGGTAAGAGATGGCTGTAATAACTTAGGCAAGAGGTGATGGGGCTGGAGCAGAGTGGAAGCAGTGTCGGTAGGAAGAGTGGTTGGATTCTGACTGTTTTCAATGTAGGGCTTCTGCATTAGCCGAATGGAGTAGATGTGCTGGTGTGAGAGGAAGAGAGAAGTCATGAGCAAATAGAAGAATGTATGCGCCATTACGTAAAACAGGGAAGCCTGGGAGGGATGGGAGTAAGGATGGTTTAGAAGAAAAGGAGGCCTGTTTTATACATTCATTATGCAGATGTTCAAGTAGAGATGCTGAGTGGACAATTGGATATGATAATTTTTTTTTACTGACATAGGATGCATTACAAGGCTCTGGAGAAGGTATGAATTAGACAACAGAGAGTATAGGCAAAACTGGTTATTCAGGGGACAGCAACAGAAATTTAAGTTGGATTAAAGAGATGAATGCTTTTAAAAAATCACAGCAGAAAATATGAGCAAATTTCTGACCTGAATAGAAAAAGATCTGAGTCTAAAAATAATGGAGGGGCACCTGGGTGGCTCAGTCGTTTGCAAGTCTGACTCTTGATTTCAGCTCAGGTCACGATCTCACAGTTCGTGGGATTGAGCCCCACATCAGGCTCTTTGCTGACAGCGCAGAACCTGCTTGGGATTCTCTCTCTCCCTCTTTCTCTGCCCCTCCCCTGCACGCTCTGTCTCTCTCTCTCTCTCTCTCTCTCTCTCTCTCTCTCTCTGTCTCAAAAATAAATAAACTTAAAAAAAAATTCAAAGTCCATGAAGATACAATTTACTGAAAAAGAAAAGGCCAGTAAATATATTCTAAGTGTTCAAACCAACCAATAATCAAAATGATGAAAATGACTACATAGCTCTCCCCATCTTTTTTTGCTTATCAAAACGTGTGTCCCCAGCAGCATGGGATGCTGTCATTCAATGCTGTGGGGACATGGTTGGACCTCCTATCACAAAACTAGGAGACATAAATCCAGACCCTTGGAAAAGTTCCTACTTTGTGATATCACAACAATCCCACTTCAAAAGATCTAAGAGAGATAGAGACACATTCAAAATCTTGTTTACAGAGGCTTTCGTTGCAGTGTTATTTATACAGTGAAACATAGGAATAATGTAAGTCTCAACAAAAGAAATATGGTTAACTCAATTATGAGGCATACCTAAAACCAAAGAATACTGTGCAGCTATTAAAATTTTGTTTTGGAGAATTTTTCAAGATGGAGGAAACTCTAACAATGTAATTTTTTAGTAAATAAAATCAGAATACGAAACTGTGCACAGCATGAATCTAATGACATAAACATTAAAGAAAAAATATGTGGGTCAAAAACTGTTCCCCATATAAAAAAAAATCACGGGATGCCCCATGTACGTAATAGACTAGACGATAGACATTACCCACAACCCGGAGATGTAAGTGAAACCATCCTAGACCATCAAGCCTCAGCTGAGCCATCCCAGACTGGAGAATCTCACAGGCAACCCAAAGGATTGAGAAACCATCAATATTGAAAAATAATAAATCTTTGGTCTTTTAAGCTACCATGTTTTGTGCAGTTTGTTATGTCACCAAAGCCAACGGATACACTTAGTTCCTCAAGCTCAGAAAGCAACTGTTCTTTTCCCCGTGATTATGGCATCTAGGAAAGGAAGGATCTTATTCTCAACAGGATGAATGGTACCAGTGAACCGGCAGGCAAAGGGCACACCTTGCACCCCCTTACCTCAAGAAAAGCAGGCTTTATCACGGATGGAAGCTTCCTCCTGTTAACTTTGGGCGGTAACATCATCTTGCCCTGGCCCTTTGAGAAGCCGGTGAACAAAGGCTCATCAGAGGTTCAGTACTTCCAGAGTATTGCCTGCCTCCCTCTGCCTTATTCTAGGTGCCCCTGTGGTTTGCGTAATGGGAAGAAAGACTGGACCTAGTTAATTGAATGAATAGAGTCATACCTCAGGGTAGAGGAAAGCAGCTGACTATCAAACACTTTTTGTCAGGTGCCTGAGAAGGAAAGGCAGACAGAGAATTCAAATGGCATTTGAGTGTTGGAAAAACAGGTTGTCATTTTTTGGCAACACATTCCAATGCTTTCTTAAGGACCTCGGGTGGACATTTTTCCTTCCCTTCATTTTTCAGCCCATTTATGTTTCCAGGGAAAGCCAATCCTTATGTTTCTGATTCATTTACACTTAACTCATCACAGTGTTTTCCAAAACTATTTCCAGTGGGTCTTTAAAACATGATTCCACGTACCAAGAGAATGAGTTCCTAATCCTTCCTATCCCAGAGAGCACACAAAGAAGTGACATTCCCTAGGAAAATTATTAGAATGCAGCTTCACAGGGCAAATAGGTCTCGGCTAGATAATTTGCTTTACCGCTCCCCATGCTCAGTAGAACTCAACAAAGGAAACCAGAAGGTCCTGGTGGCCCGAAGCAGCTTGGAATTAGTTTGGTGGGGAGAGACAACCAGAACTGTCCTGGACATGTTGACAGATTCCAGGCCTAGGACGATGCACACATCACCTCATCTGACTGAGTGGGCTGTCGGTAACAACTAAAATTGTAGTGGGGGCTCTGGGGTGCAAGAGCTCCTGACTCCTGGGGTTGCCAACAGACCAGGCTTGCCCGCTCACCCCTGACAAAATCCAAAGGCTGAGAAACAAGGGCTGGTGAAAAAAGAATTTATTTCAATGAGGCCAACACCAGGAAGATAGCCGGCTACAGGCTCAAAGACTCTCCAACGTGCTGAAAATTCTTCCAGGTTTATATAAGAAAATGCGGGGCAAAGGTGGGTGAGTGCCTGCAGGTAGGCAACGAAAGTCAAATCAGTCACTGCCTTGAAGTCAGTCATTGGTGGCATCCTGCTGGCTCAGGGCAGGGGGTAGTTTTGTTTCCCATCGGAATGCTTTGCCCTCGGGGTCTTCTGCCTGAGTCAAGGGACAAGCTGGAAAGAAGAAATTAGAAAAGATGAGGTCAAAATAGAGGCAGCTGAAGTTGTCTTTTACAATAACTCACTGGAGCAGTTCTTATAGCCAGGCATTGAGTTATATTCTCCTGGACTGGATTAAGCAACCTACTTAATGGCAGTGAATAAACGCAATCTGATGAACACTTCTAGAGAAGCATTCGCTATCTCAGAGAAGTGTTGTCCTACTTCCTTTGCTTAACCAATTTAACTACCTGGACTCTATCCCAATGAAATTTGATTCATCAAGCATCCTCTCCCTTTTGTACTCTTTCTCAGTTGTTTCCTTCCAGTCAGCATATAAGCATGCATGGTCCTCCATTCAAATTCCCTTCCTTAAACCTCTGTCTCTACCATTCATTCTCTCCTTCAGCTAACATTCTAGGAAAATTGACTCATACTCCTACTATCCATACTTTGATTCTCAAATGCTTCTCAACCTGTTGTTGTTGTTTTTTTTTAAACTCTACCTACTTAAAATTGTTCTGGCTAAGCTTGGCCAAGATCTTCATAATTAGTATATCTAACGGAACAGACATGTTGTGTAACAGAGCCAACATGAGTTCACTCCTTGGTGTCGGAAACTGTACCAGGTTGAGTTGTCGCACAAAGTAAACTTGTATTTGCAGTCAGTAAGGAGATCACAGGGAATGGCTTCCAAAGTTGTGACTCTCCAAGAGAGGGTGAATGGGTTTCTTTTGTTTAGGGTTAGGATGAATATTTAGATAAGGAAGCCTTGTCATCCTGTGTAGAAGTGGGCATAAGGTCACGTATGTGCCTTAATGAAACATGCTTAGACGTACATTGTATGTTATGTAAATGAGGCTGAGGCTCCTCCTTGGGCAGAGATTTTAGTATTATAATGAGGTAAAGGTAATTGTAGGTCATGCCAGAGGTCATTCCATGGTCCATCTAGGCAAGTGTGAGTCAGGTTAGCTCAACCAGTCTGGGTGGTCTGTGCCTGCAAGAGGTCTTGTCAGGGCAGTCGCCATCGACTGGGGGTTGGTTTTCAGATTTTATTTGTGTGTGTTTTTTAAATTTTTTTAACGTTTCTTTATTTTTGAGAGAGAGAGAGACAGACAGACAGACAGAGCTCAAGAGGGGAACGGCCAGAGAGAGAAGGAGACACAGAATCCGAAGCAGGCTCCAAGCTCCGAGCTGTCAGTACAGAGCCCGATGCGGGGCTTGAACTCATGAACCCCAAGATCATGACCTGAGCCAAAGTTGGATGCTTAACCGACTGAGCCACCCAGGTGCCCCTCAGGTTTTATTTGTTTGAGTTAAGGGGAAAGCTCGAAAGGAGAGCTTAGGGGGAAAATGTGAGACAAAGGTTAATGAGTACAAGCAGGTGGGCAGTAGAGGCCAGGTCTTGGGGGTCTCACTGGTGACAGTTGCACTGCATATCACTCTCGATGTCTCTGCTGCATTGAATCTTATAGGAGTGTCTCCCTACATTGATGTGTATCACCAACAAGAAACCTCAGTTGAGTTTCTGTGTCCAGAATTTTATTGGGGTTTCATTACATAGGCATGATTAATTGAATCATTGATCATGTGATTGAACTAGATCTCCAGCCCCTCTTCCCTTCCTGTAACTGTCTGGTGACAGTTCTGGCACGGCCAGAAACCATCTAGAGGCCCACTGTGAGTCACCTTGGTAGCGTAAACTCAGGGGTCCATTATGAATAACAAGACACTCCTCTCACTAAGGAAATTCCAAGTGTTTGGAGGCTGCCTCCCAGGACAGACAGGGACAAACACCAGCCAAATTCTTTTTTACACAACACTCAACTAAAACCTTTGCAGCCACATTGGAATTCTGTAGGGTAGGGGCGGTTTACAGAAGGACGCTATGGGGTTTCAACACACATGAAGCATGAGTGTTTAAAAAGAATCTGATGTATGGAAGTCATATTTATAAAAACAAATTGAATACAACAATAATGGAAAGGTATCAAATAACCATATGACAGTTTAATATGCGGGCATTAAAATTATGCTCAAAGAATTAAAAAAGGGTTTTTTTTTTAATGTTTATTTATTTTTTAAAGAGACAGAGAGCAAGTGGGCCAGGAGCATAGAGAGAGAGAGAGAGATACAGAATCTGAAGCAGTCTCTAGGCTCCAAGCTGTTAGCACAGAGCCCCACACGGGACTTGAACTCATGAACTGTGAGATCATGACCTGAGCCAAAGTCGATTGACTGAGCCACCCAGGCACCCCCATGACAAAAGTTTTTAAAACATAAAAAAATACTTAGATAACGTTAACCTTTTCACATGGACAAAGAACAAGCAAAAAGGACAAAAACACAATGAATGAATGTTAGCAATAACTGTAGTTGGGAAGGAGTGGAAAATGGTGAAGGAGGCATGACTCTCTCCAGTAGAGTCCAGGCCCAAGGGCTGGAGCTCGGGGGGCAGGAGGCTCTGAAGTCCATACCGGCTGTAAGATTAAAATGGTAAAGCTTTGTGTTGTCTCCTATATATCAGCATGAGATAGGAAATAAAGCTGCAACCTAGCCTCATTAAAGGCAATAATGAGGAAAAAATATAAAACACTTTTGTGCTTTTATTTCTACTGAGTTCAGACTGCTTAACTGCTTAACTGGTTTAATGAGAGGGAGGGAAAGAGAGAGGGAAGTGTTAACAGTGGTTTCCATTTTTTTTTAATGATTCCTATTTCTTTATGCCAACTTTTATTAGTAAATTTTAAATTTTCACAAATTTTTTTATAGTGAATATGTATTTTCCTCTTAAAAAAATCCCATAAGTTACAAAATGGTAACGTGGCATTAAGGATGATTTTTCTATTGTCTTTCCTCACCCCCTTTTCCCCCTTTGCCCCCAGAAAAAATGTAAAACACTTTCTACGTGTTCTATAAGGAAAAGGGTTTAGTTTTATGCTTAGAAAAGACAACCAGTAAACGTTTAAAGAAATAGGAAGTGATTACCTGCCTGACAAAGGTTCATCTGAGAATTCTTTTCAAAACCAAGTTTTCTTGATGAATATTTTTGATACATCGATGTGCAAAACTGTGCTATCCAGTTGGCCCACACACCTATTGTATCAAACTAGCCATATTTGCACCTAACTTGGCTTTATCTGTTACATTACTTTGGTGGAAATTTCCCCCCAATTATGAGGTTAACAATAGAGTTGCTATCCAATGCCGGTAAATTGAAGGCACAGATTTTACAGTTCTTTGAAATGCTAATGTGCAATTCTACAAAAAAGGAATGATCGTTCTTGAATACTCTACAAAAACTTAAAGTCATTCCTAGATTGACTAAGAATTGTCACATCCAATTTCTTCCCATGGTAGAAATTCCAAATGTATTTTTCACATTTCAGATGCAAAATGCTTTTATTGTATTTAATGTAATTTCTCATTTTGTATTCGATTTTTATCTATTTACATTTCCTTTCTTCATTTACCGCTTAACTATAGGATCAGTTTGTAGTCTGCCCTGAAGATACTCTCTTCTATCTTCCATTAAAGGTTACTTTTGATAGAACCCAAGTAGGAATTAAGCTCTTTTTAAGAGCCTTTTCTTCCTCGCCTCTCCTCTAGTCTTTATTCCTTTTTTTTTTTTTTTACTTCAGATTATAGTCTGTCAGAATCTATACGCTATACGGCAGCAGTTTTCAGTGTCATCAGCGGGTGATTTGTTGGCCTCTGAGAGCCTATCAGGGGGTCCATGAGGTCAAAATGATCTTCATAATAATGTATTTATGGTCAAAAGCATTGGTAGATAAGACTGCTAGTCCTTTAATATAATCAATACAGGGACCCCACGCTGTTCCAACAAGCACTGTATTTTTCACCACCATACACTCACAGTAAAAGAAAAATAAAACAAAGCTAGTGTGTGTCCTTTTAATAGTCTGTGTAACAAAATGGGAAGATGCACAAAGCACTTCTCTCTAGATAATGAAATATGGCGGCTTACTATGTTTAAGGATAAGCACACATGTGATTATTTGAGTCGTGAGCTGAGCTCTCTGCCTTTATTCATGAAACCTTTTTTTTTTTTTTTACTTGAAGGAAGGAAGGACACACTACTGTTAAACAACAAAATTCAACTGTGGAAATTTAAAGATCAAATTGGCTTTATGAAAAGATTTATGAATCAGGCAACATCCCATCTAGTAAACAGAAAGGAGCCCCAAAGAGCTACAGAAAAGGAAAAAAAATTAAAGGCAGAGGAGGGGTGGGACAAGGAGGTCATGAATTAAAAAAAGGATTATTCTGGGCCAGGACATGTTTTTGGGGGAGACAAAAGGGTCTATTAAATGGATTATTCAACTGTTGCTGCAGAGAATCCCAGACTGTCTAGTTAAAATTGTATTCCTGGGCGGGGACTAAAACAGCAATTAAGTTAGGCATTAAGTTTTGGTTTGGTGACATCAGCTTAGCACAAGTGAGTCCATTTTGGGTGTGTCATTTCTTTTTTTAACGCTGTGATTATTCATACTCAGGTATTTGGCGGATTTTCTCAAAAAGAAGTGAAGTGAGTTTGTCACTTCAGGGAAAACAAGTATCTGTTGCCAATGATAAAATTAGAGGTTTAGAAAGAAAATGAGAATCTTGGAAAATTTTGTCCGCCACCTTGAGTTTGACAGCTTCCCAATACATAAAGGTTATTCTGATGAAATTGGTGGTGATATTAATAAATGTGATTTGGTAAGCCAATATGTTTCAAATTACCAATGTATGATGTCACAAAATCAGACATGAGTGAAAGATGTTCTCAGGGTACAAGAAGATAAATGGATTTTAATGTAATAGAGTATGAAAAGTTTGTTGATATGGTTTCAGATTCCACATTGCAAGTAATTTAAGAAATTACTGCTTATTAAGTTTTAGCAAAGAATAGCCAAAAAGGCATGTGAAAAGGCACATGGAAAGACATGATGTCCAGGAGGCTACAGGTAAGTTCAGTCGTTACTAGAACAGTGGTCCTTTTGCAAGCGTATTTGCTACACAGAACTGTTTTTAAGACATCAAACTACTTTGTGAAAATTACTGCTTAGTTTATGAAGTGCTTCCCTGTGTGCAAATGGCCTCAGAGCAGTAACTGGTTCATAGTTTTCTTTCCCATCAAAAATTTACATGGTGAGGATACATGAAAAGGGTTGATTGACCTTTGTGAAGGGCCGTTTTGCTTAACAGTACGTTTTAAAGACAACATTTTGAATTGACTTCAATTTTTAATTTCCTTGGGAACATTTCTTCAATTTAAGCCACTGAAATGTCCCAGGAAGAAATGACCTGTTAACAGATAAGTTTAAAATGTCTTTGAAATACACTTTCACTCTCAAGTGCCTCACAGATTAAAGCTTTGTTCTTGGCAATGCAAGAAATATACACCCTTCTTGAAAACTGTTTTTGGGAAAGAATATGCTTGCTTTGGATGTTCCTCGTAAACAGTTAGGACACTCTCAAATAGAACAAATGTTTCCTTTATTTCAAGGCAAATGAATGATATTTTCAGATGCCTCCAAACAGACCTCAAAAAGGATCCCTGCCCCTGTCATTATTGAGTTCTTCGAGTGACCATGCAGAGGGGTCTCACTGGCCATAAAGGAAACCAGAGATCTAAATGGTGATAGGCACTAATGTGTAGGGTTTGACCTATAAAATCCTTTGGAAACTTGACTCTGCAAAACAAAGAGATGAGTGGTGGGGAATGATTCAGTTTCCTACTAACCAGGGAGTGGTGTTCTGGTGTCTGCTGCACCCCTCCTCAGCCCCACCACACTGATTCCGTTCTCTCTTTCTCAAGATTTTGGGAAATCCCAGAATAAGATAGCTTGTGACTCTAGTCATAATTAGATTCATGGGTGAATGCACTTTCCTTACAGATGTGATGTTGGGATGTCAGAAACACATAACTTGTCTTACTGGGATCTTGAGATCTGAATTCTATGGGCTGTAGAAATGCCAGCTGTGTGATTTTTAACACGTTACTTGACTTCTCTGGGCCCTAGTTTTCTCCCCGATAAAAGAAAGGGAAAGCTAGTTTCACAGTGCTGTAGTTTTATGAAACTTGTCCAATCTTTGGTTCTTGGACACCACAGAAAAGAGTTGGTAAGTATCTCCACACACACCTAACTTTCCCACCTTTGCAGACCTAAGCCGAATTTTCTTTTTTTGTGCTCACATTTGGTCTCAAAATCATACTCATTTCAAGACTTTAGGAAGCTATGACCAAATGATTAGAGTTGGAAAGTTTTCCAGTTGAGTTTCAAAATTAATTCCTGGTTAGAATGACCTCTCTTTATTTTTTATTTCTTTTAAAGTTTATTTATTTATTTTGAAAAAGAGAGAGAGGGAGAAGGTGGGAGGGGCAGAGAGAGAGGGAGAGAATCTCAAGCAGGCTCTGCACCATGAGTGCAGAGCCTGATGCAGGGTCCAATCCATGAACCGTGAGATCATGACCTGAGCCGAAACCAAGAGTCTGACGCTTAAGTGACTGGGCGCCACCCAGGCGCCCCAAATGACTTCTTTAAATAGTTAACATGTATCAATATAAACTGTGTATCTGTCACAGTTCTAAGTGCTTTACATGTATTAATTCATTGAATCTTGGCAACTTTTGTTAAGCAAGGACCATTACTATGCCCACTGAATGAATGAAGAAACTGAGGAATAAGATTTTTTTTTTTGTAGTAGTTATTACTGTGGTTACTCAGCTGATAAGTAGTAGAGAGCTGCAGTCTGAACCACAATCCTGCATTGTTTTAAAAATTCATTTCTGCTTGTTTTTCCCTTATTTTACACTGTTTATTATGGAAATATTAAAACATATGTGAAAGCAGCAAGAACATTATAATACCTATCACCCAACCTCAATAAGTATCAAACATGACCAAACATGTTTTAACTATACATTTCTTATCTTCTCCAGCTAGATTAATTTGAAACAAATCCCATCTATCATATCCTTTCTCCACGAATACTTCAATAGGTATCTGTAAAAGATTCCCACCAATACCATTAAATAAGCTAACAAATAATTCTTCAATATGATAAAGTATTTAGTCAACACTCAGACTTTCTTGATTGCCTGATAATTGTTTAAAATTTATTGTTTTACAGTTTGTTCAAATCAGAACCCAAAAGTGTTTACACTTGCATTCGATTGTTTTAAATCCCTTTCAAACCATAGGCTTCTCTCCCTCTTGTCATATATTTGTGGAGGAAATTGGTCTGTTTATTGCGTAGGATTTCCTAAGGTCTGGATTTGTTTATTGCATTCTGTGGTGTCACTAACGTGTTCCTCTGTCCCCTGCAGTTCCTGTAAGCTGGAAATTTGATCTAGAGGCTTGATAAGATTCAGATTTGATTTTTGGCAAGAATACCTGGCAGATGTATTGTGAATGTTTTATGTATCGTACCAGTAGCCACGACATGCCTGGCTATTTTTCTTTTTGTGATATTAAGATTGATGGATTCTGGTATTGTCAGCCTGAGCCATCCGTTATAATGTTCCCTTTCAGCCTTTCAACTAATGATTTTAGTATCCACTGATGATTATTGGTTACATCTGCTATTTCATTAAGGCTTACAAAATGGCGATTTCTTTTTTTTCCATTCATATAAAGTGTTTTTAATTTTATTTTTAATATATTTATATAAAAATTTATTAATATAAATTTATTTATATAAACAATTTATTATCGATATAATTTATTGATATGAATTATATAAAATTATATATAGTTTATTGTCAAGTTAGCTAACATATAGTGTATACAGTGTGCTCTTGGCTTCCGGAGTAGATTCCCATGATTCATCACTTGCAACACCCAGTGCTCATCCCAACCAGTGCCCTCCTCGATGCCCGTCACCCACCTCCCTGCTCCCCACCCCCATCAACCCTCAGTTTTTTCTCTGTATTTAAGAGTCTCTTGTGGTTTGCCTCCCTCCTTGTTTGAAACTATTTTTCCCCTTCCCTCCCCCACCATGGTCTTCTGTTAAGTTTCTCAACTTTCACATATGAGTGAAAACATGATGTCTGTCTTTCTCTGACTGACATATTTCACTTAGCATAATAATCTCCAGTCCCATCCATGTTGCTGCAAATGTTAAGATTTCATTCTTTTTCATTGCCAAGTAGTGTTCCATTGTGTATAAAAACCATATCTTCTTTATCCATTCATCAGTGGATGGACATTTGGGCTCTTTCCGTAATTTGGCTATTGTTCATAGTGCTGCTATAAACATTAGGGTACACGTGCCCCTATGAATCAGCACTCTTATATCTGCAAAATGGTGATTTCCAATTCTATCTTTCCTTCTGTATTTGTTAGCTGGAATTCTGATACAAGAAAGAATCTCTCTTTATGAACTATTAGCTTAAGGTAGAGGTCCCATATTTTTCTGCCTATCTTTATGTGGTTGACATATGTGTCTCACCTTTGGCTTCTGAAGCAATGCACAACTTAAATTAGTTACAGTAAGATTCATATGTTGGAATTTTGGAAAAGGCAAACAATAAAATAGAAAGATAATAATAAAATATCATTGCACACCAGTCTTTCGACAACTCATCAAAAATTATAACACATGAAAGATGTGTTCATATTAAATTTTTATCTTAACTTTTGATTCCAGTCTGGACTGGTTTACTCACTTGTTCATTTATATGTTAAAGGAATGTGAATTGAGACCTATTGCAGTGTGCTGTGCCAGTCACTGGCTACTGGCTACACAACATCAAACAAAATGGTCTCTGTTCTTTCTGGGCTCCCAGTCTAATGGGAAAGAGAAAAATTAAGTAATTACACAAATGTGACTTGCTGTATGAATGCAGAAAAATCTCAGAGGTGGAGTGGCTCATCAAGGAGTCTGTTATAAGTCTTTTTTTCTTTAGAATCTCCATTTCTAAATCCTGAACCATGTAGGCAGAACACTAATGCTTTAATTGTTCATGAAAATCACAAAATGACCAATTAGATTCACTACAATAATTTCACTGGAACTTGCTAGAGAATGCTGTTTCTCCATAGCTTAATGATTATATTCCACCCCCACCCCCACCCCCGAGTGGCTAATGATCAGCAGAATGTTCCATGATCTTGATGGAAGCCGTGACGGAGGTAGTGTGGTGGGGTGTGGAAGGGGGTGTGGTTCAACCACAGTGACCAGCACGTGTCTTCTCAGCGCTCTGTGCAGGGAGATGAGAAGAATTACACACGGATGTTCCTTGGCTTCCAAGTTAAAGTTCTCAACTTCAAAGTTCTGAAATGAAGAATGATATTAAAGTTTTCTTATTGACACTGTAAATTCCAAAATGTCAATTTTATAATTGCCAAACACTTGCTTTGGTGATATATTTTAGCAACATACAGCATTTATATGGCCAGAACCTGTTAGTGTGGGGACAGTAGTATCACCATTCGCATTATTGAGGATGAGATATTAGGATTAAAAAAATTTTTTTTAATGTTTATTTTATTTTTGAGAGAGAAAGACAGAGCATGAGTGGGGGAGGGGCAGAGAGAGAAAGAGAGAGAAAGAGAGACAGAATCTGAAGCAGGTTCCAGGCTCTGAGCAGTCAGCACAGAGCCAGACGTGGAGCTTGAACTCACGAACCAGGAGATCAGGACCTGACCCAAAGTTGGATGCTTAACCTACTGAGCCACCCAGGTGCCCTAAGATATTAGGATTTTTAAAATTATTTTATTTTATTTTATTTTATTTTATTTTATTTTATTTTATTTTATCTTATTTTAAGAGAAAGCATAAGCAGAGGAGGGGCAGAGAGAGAGGGAGAAAAAGAATCTTAAGTAGTCTCCATGCTCAGTGTGGAGCCCAGTGTGGGGCTTGATCCCCTGATCCTGGGATCATGACCTGAACTGAAATCAAGAGTTGGTCACTTAACTGACTGAGTCACCCAGGTGCCTCGATATTATGATTTTCAAAAGAAGGCTAAGCTGACCCTGCAGTCACTCACAGAGGTCTCAGTTGTTCCACATTTGGGGATTTCCTTTTCTCTCTGGAGAAAGAAATCAATGATTTGTTAAGAACTGAGAAAAGCAAGACTAAACAAAACAAAACAAAATAACACACATAAGAGAACTAAGAAATGCTTCCACTGCCAAATGGAAACAAAAAATGAGGAAATTATTTGGAAATTAAGGTTGAAACCTTTTTTCTTGCCTATTTCAAATGAAGCTGGCAGAGTTGGCCATTGACACAGCACTGATTTCAGTGAGATGTCAGCATCCGGGGTTCAGGGTTGATTAGGAATATCTGGAGCTATCTGAGAGAGTCAACAAATGTTCTGATTCCTAACAAGCTGTGAGTTGATTTTTTTTCTAATTTAGTAAACTAAAAAAGGAAGAAAAGCATGTGATAAAATGATACTTTGTGCTGATGGAGTGTATGCTAACTTATTTATGGTCACACAGTGAGTAAGAGGTAGAATTGGGTTTTGAAACCAAATATTCTAATCCTGGGACCCCACTTTATATCTACTGTGTTACACTTTGTTCAGGAAGAATCAACTGACCTACACGTCAGATTGTCTTTACCGATCAAGAGGTAAATACATGGGCTGACAAAACTTGCAAATAATACCCCTAAAATAAAATAATCATCATAACAAAAATTTTTAATACTAGGATTTCTGATTATTGAAAATTCTGATGACTGAATTTTAAATTGATATAAAAATTAATGGTCTTATGAATTGATTGCTCAACAAAAAGCCTGCAGAAATGTTGCTTTAGGTTATACCACTATGGGGGCACCTGGGTGGCTCAGTTGGGTAAGCATCTGACTCTTGATTTTGGCTCAGGTCATGATCTCAGGTTTTTGTGGGATCGAGCCCCACATTGGACTCCATGCTGACAGCATGGAGCCTGCCTGGGATTCTCTCTCTCTCTCTCTCTCTCTCTCTCTCTCTCTCTAAGTAAATAAATAAATAAACATTAAAAAAGATTATACCACTGTGAAGAAAAATAAAATCCATGAAGACTAGCTCTAGTATATGGATACCAAGAAAAAGAAAGGGGCAGCAATAAAGAAGTAGAAGGAGAAGAATACAAGTGTCTCCTTGAGGTTCAGAATAGAATTGCTTGATCTGGTTTTGCCTGGAGATCTCAGGGCAAAAGTCCTCAGAGGCAGGACGTAAATGCCATGAAGGTGGGGCCTATACCCATTTTGATCACCAATGGCTTACCCAGTATTTTAGGCACACACAAAAATTGCTGAAGAAACAAATGAGTGTTATAAAAATGTTTGACTCCTCAGCAATGAGGCCCAGTGGCTTCACAGGGAATGGGGAAAGAAAAGCTATGAACTGAGATCCAGAGGTTAAAAATGGGTACTATCCAATAAAGTCAAGTATATTTGCATGGAAAAAGGAAAAAAAAAAGTACTAATCCACTTTCTAGAGTCAAGGCAACATTTTACAGAGAACTTCAATGCCTTTAGGGTCTATTGGGGGCTGTAGTTACATCAATCAGTGCATGTGTATTTTTGAGGATAACTTGCCTAATGTGGTAGCCATTAGCCACATGTGACTATATATAAAATAAAAATCCAGTCCCTTAGTTGCTCCACCCCCATTTTTCAAGTGCTTGATAGCCACATGTGGCTAGTGGCTACCAAACTGGACAGCTCAGCTCTAGAATACTCTCATTATTACCGAGAGTTCTACTGAATATTGCAGCTATAAGGAATGAACAGAAAATAATTATTATGTTCAAAGAGTGGATCTTGATAGAGTTCAGACAAGCAAGTCAACTGCCACCATCCATGCTGACAGCAGCACAAGAAGAGTCCTTATTTTTTACCCACACGACTAGATAAAATTGTCTTTCTGGGGTTTGCTGCTTCCCACCTCTGGGCGGAAATCTAGAGCGGTTCCCATGAGTTTTGCGGTCACTCTCAAATGTGATTTTTTTATTCATGAAATTTAGTTCAGTAATTATTTTGTCTAATTTTACCTCATAATCAAAACTCTAATCTTCACTACTAAGATTAACTACTAAGAGTTCCCTTAATGAGTTCCCTTAAGAGTCCCTCTGGCTGGCAAACACCTCTCTCTCCTCTGGCCCTGGTTTTCAAGCCCCTGTGAGATTGCCTTCTTCAGAGATGACTCTAGGCTGGTCGTTGGGAAAAAATTCATTGTTATATTTCCAGAACACATGACAATGCCCGGCACTGGTACTCAATATGTCCTTGTAGTTAAATAGAGATAGTCACTAGTTTTGTAAGTAAATGAAGTTTAATTTTATACTCAAGTACTCATCAAGAGTAGAAAAAAAAGGGGGGGGGTAGGCATTTAGGAAGAGATGGGATCAAAGAACAAAATTATAGTATGAGTTTTTTTTCATTATAAATCTTAAAATGAAAGTATAATCTATATCAAGTAAAATATACAGAATTTAAGGGCTGAAGAGTTTGCTCAAATGCATACACCCTTGTAGCCCATATTTCTTCCAAGATATGGAACATTTTAATCAGGCCAGAGATATCTTTCCTGCCTCCTTACAGTTAATACCAGTTAATCACCCATTACCCCACCCCTGAGAACCACAGATTTGTTTTAACTGTTTTAGAACAGTTTAATATAAATCAAATACCATTACATAAAATTAAATACTATCAATTCCTTTGTGTCTGGCTTTTTTTTAACTCTGCATGTTTCTGAGGTTTAGCCATGTTATGTGTGGTATTACACTCTATGGATGCGTGACATTTTGTTCATTCATTTGTTAATGGACATTTGGGGCATTTTCAATTTTTAAGCTATTATGAATAAACTTGCTTTGAACATTCGCTTTTTAAAATATAGGTTTCCATTTCTGTCGGTTAAGTACCAAAAAGTGGAATTGCTGGAATATAGATAAGTATACGTTTGACTTTATGAAAGACTGCCAGAATGTTTTCAGTGTGGTTTTACCCTATAATATTCCCGCCACCAGGGTATTAGAAATTTGATCATTCCATATATTCATTGGAGTGAACACCACAATTGGTGTTATCAGTCTTTCTATTTTAAACATTCTAATGAGTAACAACTGGTATCTCGTGATTTTTTTAAATGTTTTTTTATGTTATATTTGAGAGACAGACAGACAGAGGACAAGCAGGGGAGGGGCAGAAAGAAAGAGAATCTGAAGCAGGCTCCAGGCTCCAAGCTGTCACCAGAGAGCCCGAGGTGGGGCTTGAGCCCACAAGCAGTGAGATCATGTCCTGGGCCGAAGTCCCAGGCTTAACTGACTGAGCCACCCAGGTGCTCCAGTATTTCACTGTGATTTTAATTTGCATTTTTTTCCCTGATGACTGATGATAGGGTATTTTAAACTTTTTCATATGCAAATTGGCCACTTGTATATTTCCTTGTACAATGCTTGTTCAAGTATCGTGTCCTTTTAAAAATGTATATATAAATTAATAATAATATATAAAAAATAGAATATATATACACATAATATATTTTCTCCCAGTCTGTGGCTTGTTTTCAGGTTGTCTTAACAGTATCTTTCAAAATGTTTAATTTTGCTGAAGTTGATTTAACATTTTTTGTTTTATGATTAGTGTTTATTAGGTCATGTTTAGGAAATTTTTGCCTGCACCAACATCAGGAAGATATTTTCCTTTTGTTTTGTTTTTTTTTTTCCCTAGAAACTATATATGCTTGACTTTTATATTTAGGTCTATGATCCATCTCAAAATAATTGTTTATGTAACATGTGAGGTATAGGTTGAGGCTCATTTATTTTCATATAAGTAGTAGTTGGTCCAACACCATTTATTGAAAAGACTTTCTTCCACTGAATTCCTCTGGATTCTTAGTTTTAAAAAAAGTCAGGGAGCCTGGGTTCAGTCAGCTGAGCATCTGACACTTGATTTCAGCTCAGGTCATGATTCCAGAGTTGTGGGATTGACCCTGGTGACGGGCACCACACAGAGCATGGAGGCTTCTTGAGATTCTCTCTCTCTCTTTCTCTCTCCCCCTCTGCCCCTCTCCCATGCTCGCTTGCTCTCTCTCTCTCTCTCTCTCAAAAAAAAAATCAATTGAGTGAAAACTATGGGTTGATTTCTGAACTCTTTGTTTTGTCTCATTAACGTATTTGCCTGTCTTTATGCTAATATCACACTCTCTTGATTATTGTAGCTTTATATTAAGTCTTGAAATCAGCAGTCTGTGTCCTTCAAGTTTATTCTTTTTCAAGTTTGTTTTAACTGTTCTTGGTCCTTGGCATTTTCCTAAAGATTTTATAAAGAGGTTATCAGTTTCATTAAAAAAAAAAAAGGCCAGGTGACTTTGATTACTGCTGTTTTGAATCCATAAGTTAATTTCAAAAGGATTGATATCAAAACAGTATTGAGTCTTTTAATCTATGAACATGGTATATCTCGACATTTATTTACCTCTTTAATTTCAGCAGTGTTTATAGTTTTGCATGTATAGGTCTTACTTAAACATCACTAAATTTGCCTCTAAGTATATAATATTATTGGAAGCTATTGTAAATGGTATTGTTTTCTTTAATTTTATTTTCCAAATCTCAATGTTAGTATCTAGAATTAAAATTAAAGTTTTGTATACTTGCCTTACATCCTGTGACCTTGCTAAATTTATGTATTTGTTATACTAGATTGAGGATTTGTTTAGAATTTTCCATGTCACCTGTGAATGAAGATGGTCTTATATCTTCCTTTCCAATATGCATGTCATTTATTTATTTTTCTTGTCTTAGTCAATTGGTTGGGATCTCCAGTAGAATGGTGAATAGAAGTGGTAACATGGATTTCTTTCTTTGTCACTTCCAGAAATCTATATTGAAACTTTGGCCAAATCATAAGCTACACATGTTCAGGGCAAGAGTCTATGAGGCTGGACAAAGTAAGACTACCAGAGAAGAATGACTACTGAGGCACTTTGAGCTAAGCAACTACTAGAGCTCATGCAGGGGTAGAAAATGTTCAAGGTTCAACAGAACGAGTAGAAAGACCTTATATAATAGCCTAAAAATCCAATAAAGATCTAATAAATGCTAAGCCTACTTAGTGGCCTGCTCTCTCCATCATAATAAAGTTGGAACTATCCTAATTCACTCATACATCAAGCTGTCTTTGATACTTCATTTTCCTTTCAAGGTACCATCTAATGATTACCTTAAACAGATATCACTTCTTGGGGGTTGGAAAGTCCTCACTCAGATTCTTTAACATCTTCTCCCTTACACGTACCTATCCCTACTCTCAGTACATTAACTATACGAAATGCTTAAGTGCCTTTCTTAACAAGAAGGTCATAACCCATGTTAGGATTACAGCACAATATAGAAGAATGTAGTTCAGAGAAGTATGAGTAGAAATTTTGGAAATGAAGAAAGGAAAACCAGAATCAGAAAGAAATAGTTAATAATAAGAATCACTAGATTGGGAAGTCATATCCCAGAGAGAGTAGTGAGAGCATTACCATAATTTAAGGTTAATTTAATTCATAGAAGTCTTAGAATACACAGCATAAGAATAACTCTTTGGCCAGAGCAATAGAGAAGATAACTTACTTTTTCTCAGTTTTGGAAAATACTGCATTACCACAGTTAAAAAAATAATAAAAGAAAGAAAAAAATACCACAGGCAAAATTTGAGTTGTTTTGCCTTGCCAAGAATAACAGGAAGACTCTTATGCCATCACTCAAAGCATAAAAATACAGTGAACTGCGGTCTAAATCCATCATCTGCCTTTGACACCAAATTTTTACCAGCCATATAGTCTGTCTGCCTTCTTTATCTCTTTGAACTATTTGGAAAGTAATTTATTTTGAGCCACTTTGGGCTGATGCTGGCCCTCAGTTCTGTGCCTGCCTCTCCCAATGCGTGTTTTAGGAATTGCATCAGCACACATGAAAGGAATTCCAGGTTGGGTTAGTCTTTCTGGCTTTATCCAGTCAGGGGAAGCTATGGGTGTAAACAGTGAAGGCAAGGGAGTACAGTGACGAATGGGTTGAGGCATCATTGTCTTTCAGTCCACAGTAGAAGGGGTCTTTCCCTACCATTTTATATCTCCCTGCAACATAGTGCATTATACACTGATAGGGAGGTCCAGGCACAGTTCCGTAGTCTGGAGGATGTTTTTAGAACTAGTCTTTAGCTGAAGTGTCTCTTATTTTGAGTTGCAAAGTAATCATAAGAATGGAGTGGATCGCAAGAAGAGATTAGTGGGATAGACTGAAATGGTCAGGACACAGAAACTGGCTCCAATCGGTTGTCAAAACAAAGAGGGATCTAAAGCAAGTAATAGGAGCTGGGCTACAAAGCCAAAAGATCAAAGGCCCATGAGATGAGAGATAGAAAAACCTGGTCAAGTGAGCAAGTGAAGAAGTTGGAGGGTGCTTACAGCAAACACTGGCAACAGAGAGCCCTTATGTGGCGGGGGGGGGCAGTTTTACTTTCTCACACTAGTATGAAGGTGAACCAAGATTAGAGCAAGCAGTTGTATTCAGTTAAATCCAGCTGATTCTACCTGGGCTGAATTGATATAAACTGAAAGAATGGAAAGAAATGAATAGAAATTGTATTGGATTTCACAATTTCCCTTTAGAAACAGTTTATATCACATATATTTATATTTATGTAATATAATATACAATATACAAATTTTAATGTCTGTTCCTAAGCCTAAGCTTATGAATAATTTAGACAAAGCATTGTGTTATCTGAATTTAATAGTTGTGTCTGGGTATATAAAATACTATCTGTTATATACCATTACGTATAATGGTATTTACATATATTATCTGTGCCCCTGTTCTTTGTACATCTTAACCTGGTATAATGCTATCGATGCTTCACGACGGAAAATAACTTTGTAAAAATATGAGCCCAAGTATGGGATGAGGCAAAAAGAATGAGATAAAAAAGAAATTGTAGACTGAATTAAACAGATTATGAACTAATAACAGCATTGCAAAATTCATAAATGAATTAGGACAAGGAAGTGAATAGGCATGATTGAAAGTGGAGATAATGGCATGTGGCAGATGTTGACAAAAGATTTGAGCCATTCGGGGAAGACGATAGTTGTGAGAGACAAATATAATCTAGCATTAAAGGAAGTATCCCTGAGATAATAACAAAAATTTCCCTGAAATAAAAGAATGAATTGAATTTACAGCTTGAGAGGGCACTTTGCATATTAAAAAATGATAGAAAATTAGTGCTATCTAGAATCCTGGTTAAATTACTGAACTTAAAAAAAAAAAAGCTTTTTAAAAAAGAATTGCTTTAGATAAATAGGCAGGAAAAGTGAGACACCAAAGGAGGAAAAAAATTCCAGAATATCATGAGGCAGGTCTACAAGCCTCTATAGGAACAAATGTCAGACCCTAGAATATTTAACCCAGCCAATTCAAGAAATAAGAGAAACGACCAACACCTCATATATGAAAAAGATAAAGGACTGTAGAGCTCAGTGAAGATTTCTTGACTAAAACATTCAATAATAATAAAAAGAAAACCCAGCCAATTAAGTGATTTTTAAAGAAATTAAGAAACACCAGATTGGAAAACTGGTCAAGTTAAACCAAATGCTGGTGGCTGTTGAATCCATTTAAAAATAGGAAGAAAAAAAAATTGTAGGCATTTATGGTTGCAAAACACAATATAAATGTTGTAACCCTTAAATAAAAATAACATAAGTAACAAAATCAGGAAGGTGGGGTATTAAAGGAAGCGTAGCAATACTAATTGCTTCATTGTTGGTGGGAGAGAGGAAAATGGGTCTGATATTGGGAATGTAGCTTCTAGAAAAAGTGGCACCAATTTAATTTTCTTCATATATTCCTATTAAAATTAGATTTTTAAAATCAATAAGTGACACAGAAGAAATTTTGACCTCATGTTTAGTAATTTATTTGCTTCTTTTTCTTCTTAAAGTAAAATTAAGTGTTTGGTATTATTTAAAATAGCATGAAGAGTATGATCCCGTTCTTATAAAATTAATTCCATCTATCTACCCTGCTGATACCCTCGATTGCTTTGTTGTATTCACGTTTTATTAATTTCTTTTCTTCTCTAGAGTTAATTTTTCTTTTACTTCTATATAAGCAGCACATTAGCAAACAAATTACAATTATCCTAACAATTTTTTTAAATTATCCTAAAAAATTACAAAATTTAGTATTTTCAACATTATTTAGTTGTAAATATATTTCTATTTTGTGTTATACCATGAGTATTTTTAAGTTTTTTAAAAATTTCATATAGAGGGGATACTTTATCTTTTTGTTATTAATTTTTCGTTTAATTCTATGCTATTGTGTGGTTAATTTTTTATACATATTATTTTTTGGGGGGGAAGAGAGAGAGAGTGCATGTGGGGGGCGAGGGACAGAGTGGAGAGAGAGAGAGAGAGAGAGAGAGAGAGAGAGAGAGAGAGAGAGAAAGAGAAACCCAAGCAGGCTCTATGCCCAGCATGGAGTTCAATGGGGGGCGATCTATCTCATGACTGTGAGATCATGACCAGAGCTGAAATCAAGAGTCAGCCACCCAAGTGCCCCTATACATTTTATGTTCTTAAAAACAGTGTATATTTTCTAATTAAAGGGAGAAATTTTCTATGGATATAAAAATAGAAATATGGATATTAGATCAAGCTTGGTAATGGTTGATTCAAATCTTGTATATTATGGTTAATTCTTGGTTTGGTCTGATGGAGGACATATTTATTTCAGATTTTTCTTTATATATTAGAAACTATGGCTTTCAGGTGCATATACATTTTTTTTTTAATTTTTTTTTCAACGTTTTTTATTTATTTTTGGGACAGAGAGAGACAGAGCATGAACAGGGGAGGGGCAGAGAGAGAGGGAGACATAGAATCGGAAACAGGCTCCAGGCTCTGAGCCATCAGCCCAGAGCCTGACGCGGGGCTCCAACTCACGGACCGCGAGATCGTGACCTGGCTGAAGTCGGACGCTCAACCGACTGCGCCACCCAGGCGCCCCTACATATACATTTTTGATCATAATTTCTCCTTGGTGATTTCTCTTTATATTGTTGTGTTGTATTACACTTTATTTATATTAACTTTCTCTAAATTCTATGTTGTCTGGTATGAACATTATAAAATAAGCTTTTTTCCCCTTAGAGTTGTATGGTGTATCTTCTTTTCATAACTGCATTTCAGCCTGAATCATTTTGTTTTAGTTTTATGTCTTATAAGTAGCAGATAGCTGGATTTTATTCTTTATTTTATCCAAAAATTCTCATCCCTATCTTTTAATAGTTACTCTCATTGCATTTACACTTATTTTAATTATTAAAATGTGGATTTATTCCTTCGGTCTCATTTTGTGTTTTTCTATTTACTACTGTTTCTTTTCTTCATTCCCCCCCCCCTTTTTTTTGTAGGATCATTAAAGTTCAATATATTTCCCTTTTATTTTCTTCTCTCGGTTCAGAAACTAAATATTTCTAATCCTTTAGTGCCTACCCTAAACTTTCTATTGTTTTACTGTGCATAATCAGCTTTAAATATTTTAATGGCATATAGAGTTATTCATTACTTGTGTTCTTCTCTTGAATAATAGGATGTAGCACTCATTGAACCTACAAAAGTTAATCATTAGGGGGTGCCTGGGTGGCTCAGTCAGTCAAGAGGCTGACTCTTGGTTTCCGCTCAGGTCATGATCTCTTGGTTCATGGTATTGAGCCCTGAGTTGGGCTCTGTGCTGACAGCATGCATCCTGCTTGGGATTCTCTCTTTCCCTCTGCCCCTCCCCACCTCTCACTCTCTCAAAATAAGTAAATAAACTTATGAAAAAATTAGTCATTAGTGTTTTTTTTTATAATTGCTGATTAATTAATTTATGGACTTGGTTTATTAATTTCATACCTCCTGCTGTTTTTTATATTCTACTCCTGCCTCATAAGCTCCTCTTTCTTCTAGGCTTCCCCTAATATTTACAGGGCTTTGAACAAAAATATGAATAAAAGTCCACAGATCCTGGGGCGCCTGGGTGGTGCAGTCGGTTAAGCGTCCGACTTCAGCCAGGTCACGATCTCGCGGTCCGTGAGTTCGAGCCCCGCGTCAGGCTCTGGGCTGATGGCTCAGAGCCTGGAGCCTGTTTCCGATTCTGTGTCTCCCTCTCTCTCTGCCCCTCCCCTGTTCATGCTCTGTCTCTCTCTGTCCCAAAAATAAATAAACGTTGAAAAAAAAAAAAAAGTCCACAGATTCTGTGTTTAAATATGTAATAGTTGTAAATAAAGCCCATCAATTATAAGTAAATGGTATTCTAAAATCCTTCTTGACAAATATGCCTTTATAACAACCTCAAAGTCTAGGTTCAAATTCAGATTTCTTGGACTTCCAAGCCAGAAAATCATGGCTCGGGAGAGCAGGGTCCCGCAGCTTGCACCCATTCTGCTCTCAACGTGGCTCCATCCAACACAATTAAAGACCTTACGTACGTGTTTAAAGATCTCCCCACCATCCATCCACGCCCCATCCACACCCTTGCAAACAGTTCCCTTTTGGTCATCTCTTGGGTCACGGGGATGTGGCCACTGGTGGCAGCTCCCACTCTTGTAACGACAAACTAGGGAAAGAGACCTATACAGGATCTGTAAGTAGGCTCAGGGCTGTTTGGGCAGGACATTCAGAGGTTCTGGGTATTGAGACCAGGGTCTAGAAGGTGGGCACATCCCCTTAGCTCTATAGATTCTGCCTGGTAGTAGAGGTACAGAAAAATGCAGAAGAAAAGGAAAGAGCTATAGCTTAGGGCTTAGGAGAGTTACCTGGTTCTTTAAGTGAAAATGTCATGAAGCACATCCTTTGATAATATTTTCAGTGCAAAATTGCATAGTAAGCTGTGTTTTCCCTTCCCCTCTGAAATAATAGTTTAGCTAAGTAAAAAAATCTAGATTTATGATTATTTTCCCTTCACCATTGTTCTGATTTCTACTGCTTGAATTAAATACCTGATTTTAATCTCAATGTCATTACTTTATAGGCAATCTGCAATTTCACTTCATGTATCAGTTTGAAGGGTTGTCATGAAGTGTTAGCCCTTGTCGTTTATGGACAGCAGTCTCATCAATCCATGGATGCATAATAAATACCAGCGATGGTCTTAGAAGTCATTTGTGGAGGAGAGAAATTGCAATGTTCTTCTGCTTCTTCTCCTTCCCCCGCTTCTGCCTTCGTTTATTTGGAAAGGGAAGTTCACCCACATTTTTGACCCTATGTTCCTTTGAAGTTGGGTGGCTGAGGCAGGCTAACTGTTCTTATCCACAAGCCTAGTTATTTCAGTAAATTTAGAGTATGCTATGCTAATTATGCTAGATGGGAGTAGGGAGAGAAGAGCCCAGTCCTGCCTCAGAGCCCAAGATGGCCGACAAACCCTCCACCTGAAATGCTGGTATGTCATTCCATATTTGGCTATCTGGCCTTGCTCCAATATCTCCTTCAACAGAGAGCCCTGAGGTAGGGGCAGGGTGGGATTCAGACACTAAAACCTCCCGCTGGAATCTTTAGCAGAATTAAATTCATCTTCTTTATTGGATAGAATAGATGGTACAACTGAAGCACAGAGAGGTGAAACTTTATACCCAAGTTATAAAGTTCATTACTGAAGTAGCAGAAAATTGAACTTAGATCTAATGTCTGGCTCAGGAATAATTCCAGGATCCTTTATTGAGCTTTTCACTTCTCTATTTTCTCAACCTGCTTCCTTCACCAAGGGAGTTTCCTGCACCACATTCTCTACCAATATAATCCTTAGGACAACTGCATGTGTATGGAAGGGGCAGAGATTTTGGAGTCAGGAAGAGCTGGGTTTGAATTCTGCTTCTACCATTTGCTAGATCTGGAAACTACAAGTGTTAATCTCTTGGAGCCTCAATTTTTTCATCTTTAAAATAGGGATAAGGACACTTGTTTCAAAGCATCCTTCTAAGGTCACTATGAAGCTCCTAGCTCTGTACTTGGCCCACAGTAAGAAACTAAATAAGTGATTGGTGTTTTTATTGGTGTTTTTTTTTTTATTAGTGTTTTTCATTTGAACGCATTGACTTTGGCCCCACCCTGACATTCCTCTTTTCTTTAAGGGAGCTCTTATCTTCATCCCATATTTGCCTTTGTGGGTATTTAATGAATTTATGGAATGTTCTCCGGGTAGAAATACATCTCATTTGCTGAGAGGGTAGAACTTCATACATTGTACACGAAGACTAAGAAGTGGTGATTGATATTACTATGTGATAAATGGAGAGTTGACAAATAGAACATAGCCATTTGATGCAGAATTTGTGCTTGGAGTTTGTTCATAACTCATTAGTCTGCTCCCAACCCAGCATATGAGTCATAGCCCCTGAATGCCAGCCTCGGGGACATGGAGACCAGCTTCTCCTTGACCGCATAATGTCAGAAGGCCCTCAGTGTGAATGTGTTAAGATGCTCAGCTACTGCATAATTAGTGTCTTGGTTCTCCTTCCTGGATTTCCAGCATTTGCCCCCATATCGCCCTGGGTTGTGTCACCCTGTACTGCCTCTCACTTGACATTCTCATGGGAATTCCTGACTGATTTCTGGAAAATGGGGGATGGGACTAAGTTATGAAAGTTTCAAGGATTTTGTTACAGATCCGTGTAAGTCATCAGAGAAAGAGAGCGTGGGATAGTCGGGGTAACATTTTAACTCCAAAGGTGGAAATTATATTACTCATCCTCATGATTTTTGGGAAACAAGGAGAGTCTCTGCTTCTTGGCCAAGGTTCATGAGATCCAAAAGCTACACATACTCAAGCTTCTGGAAACCAAAGTAGCAGGCTGTCATTATGAGAAGACCCAGTCAATGTACCACTCCAGGAACTTCAAGGGAGAAGTGGGAATGGGTACCATTGTCCCCCCAAATTATGATAATGTGGTTTCAGATTTTAAATACATGGCCGTGAAGTCCCTGAGCTTTGATGTATTAGAGGCAGGCCTTCCTGAAGGACACTTTGAGCGGTGTGTAAGAGACAATAGAGAACATGTATGAATATTGACTTTCAATTAAGACAGATTCCTAATCTCATGTTGGCATTTACTACTAACTGACTGACCCCGGTAAGTTATCTGCCATGTATAAGCTTCAGTTCCACATCTGAACACTGGGGATATTTAATACCTATTTCACAGAGTGCTTGTTTCTTTTGAGGATTAGAGGAGCTCATGTGTCTAAAACATTCATCACAGTGAATGGACCTTATTAAAGGCTCAATAAATGGCAGTTTTCTTAGGTGGTTAACCAAGTCACATATGTCTGTTGGGCTAAAGTAATCGAATATTTATTAAACACCGACTCTGCCCCAGACACCTTGCATCAGATACTAAGCACAGAGATGATCTTGTTGTTCAGTCCTCAAGATGCATGGGTCTATGTGTCATGTCTTATGACCATTTTGTTTTTATCTCCAAGACTCCATGAGAGCAGAGACTTTGTATGTTTTCTGCTAATGCTTCCCCATGGTCCAGAAGAGTAAATAAATTGAACAAATATTCACTGAAGTTTTATTTCTACCAGGCAGTGTTCTAGGTATGGGCAGATGTAAATGTACAAATCAGTCCCAAATCTGTAAGTTCCTTGAGGAACTTACATTTTGGAGGAATGAAGCTACTTAATAATAATAATAATAATAATAACAATAATAATAAATTTTCCACAAACCTTTTCTTCTAACTTGTGTATAGAAACTTTCCCTGAAGAACAGAGGCAATTCAGAAATACCTGGGGCCCAGGTAGCATGATGCCATTTATAAGCCACCACCACAGATACGACGTTTTGCAAGGTCACCGAGCCTCCTTACAGCTTCTCTGAGGGTGACATGTAAATGTGGGGTCTAAGAGAACATTGGGCTCATTTGGGGAGAAGGGTTTCACACTTCCAGCTTAGGAGTCTGGTCTCCAGCCCATAGGACCACTTCATCGTTCCCCACCCTAGAAGGCAGCATGGGGCCAAGCCTGGGACCCTGGGGGGGGGGGGGGGGCGCGGGGGTTAAGAGAACTTGCCCTGACCAGTAGGTGTGTGCCTGCTGCATTTCTAGATCTGTTCTCCTCGGGGACCGAGTGCCTCCTTCATCAAGAAAGCTGCCAGCATTCACAATTGGAACATATACAGGCCAGCAGGCTCTGATTAGTCCAAATTGGAACTATTCAAACAGTCACAAGAAGAGATCTTTTCCCCTGAAGGAATTTACATGTGAGGAGAGACTAAGATGGGAAATAAACATTTCTATAATGATTAAAGTTAATTGGCTTGAAAGGATGCCTCTGAAAGAAATGCTTTCTGGTTTTAGTTCCAATCTATTTCGGGACAAGCCTGTTTTTCATAAGATTGGTAACTGCAAACAGATACTGCCCTTTCATTGGAAACAGATGGCACAGGACATAATTAAAGAAGTATGCACTGGCATCTCAAATAACTGCTTTCAATTACAGCATTTCAAGAGTATTAAGGGGAAATATTTTAAACAAGACCACTGCAAAAATAGATTTTGTCATTAACTTTGAAATAATATTTGACTTAAGGCTGAAATTTCCATGTGCCAGGTCTGGATCTCACAAGCTGATGCTGATTGGTGCAAGAGAAATTGAATCATTATGGTCCTATCGTTCAAGGGGGAAAAAAATCTTCTCTTTCTCTCTCTCTCTCTCTCTCTCTCTTTTTTTTAACACAGAGAAAAACTGTATTTTTCCTCTGGTAAGACTCGCATTTTATTTTGCACTTGAATCTCAGTCATATTTCACAACCTTGAGGGGCTTTCATAGTGAAACCATTTCAAGGTGAAGTCCACGAATGTGTTATGAATGTGGCTGTCTCTGTGTGTATGTAGGCGGTGGGGATAGGCCTGCCCCCCACCATGAAGTATGTTTATATGCCCTGTAGCCCACATTGTTAAGTATATGCTGTACATGTTCATGCTGAGATGTATACATAAAACCTCCATATTAGGTGACGGGCAAAGTGGGCAGATTGCCTGGGCTGGTACATTCGTAATCTGAAGTTTGCTTATTGTAATTTTTCTCATTAGGCCATTTTAATGGAGATTCTAATAATTATAAGATAGTTGCACAACACTGACAAGTTACAAAATGCCTCCCTCGTATTGTGCTGTGTAACGTATTGGAATGCTGTTTATTTCTCTGAACAAATACTCATTTACTGAGCGTCTAACATACGGCAGGCCCCGGGGCCAAGCGAGAAACAATGAAGCTCCTTCCTTGCCCTCCTGGAGCTTATGGTCAGATGGTGGGTATAGACAAGTGAAAGATCAGAATGCAGGATGGAAAAAAAGCTACGGTGGAGGGTAGTCAGGGTGACACAGAAACTCTGAGTAGGGTACCTCACCCCAAAGGTGGCTTCTCCTCTTTTACCTTAAACTTGGTTTTCGAAACAGAAGGTTAATGCAACTCTCCGATACAGGTATCCCCTCCCCCTTTGCAAAAGATGGCAGTGTGCCACTTTGCTTTGACAGAAGGCCTTACATTTGTGCCTGTTTTCATGAACCAAAAGAAATCGGAAGAAGATGTTTGCTTTCACACACACACACACACACACACACACACACACACAAAAGGTGAAAAGTGAAAATAGCGTTTCAGGTTTGTTTTGCAGAACTGTTAGGAAGGGCAGCGCACACCCTGAGAGCCACGGTGAGGCCGCCAGGTTCCTTCCCTGGAACTTCCCTGGGCATCTCAGCATCCAGCTTTGAACTGTGTCTTGTGAGCATGTGTGCTTTATCGAGTTTATTTTTGTATCCATTAGCAAGATGTGCCCTAAGGTATCAGAAAAGCCTAAGAGAGGTTATTTTTGGGGTCTGGGCATGCCCAAAAGGTTTTCCATGTAAATTAATGGTAATTGTTTCTTCATTTTACTCCATTTTGGCTTATAAAAGATTTCATAGGAACACTCCACTTTCAGACGGCGGGGTGGTGGCGGCGGGGGGGGGGGGCGGGAATCTATATATCACCTTAGCGGCTCAGGCACATATACTTAAAATTTTTTTAACGTTTATTTATTTTTGAGAGACAGGGCATGAGCAGGGGAGGGGCAGAGAGAGAGAAAGAGACACAGAATCTGAAGCAGGCTCCAGGCCCTGAGCTGTCAGCACCAGAGCCCGACGTGGGGCTTGAACCCACAAACTGTGAGATCATGACCTGAGCTGAAGTCACATGCTCAACCAACTGAGCCACCCAGACACCCCCACATATACTTTTTAATGGACCAATGGCTCCTAATGACGATAGCAGCAATTGGGCAGATATCGTACAATTTACCGATCACTGATGGGCATTAATGAATCAATAAACACAGCATACATTTACTTTTGATTATATGTACACACTCTTGGGTACACACATGGGGAGAGACAGAGACAGAGAGCACATGCACGCACCATACTACTCCTTATCCACCAAAGATGGGTGTTAAGCTCTGTCTACCTGTGGGAATGGGTTAGGTCTAAGCTATCCCTGCTGTCACTCACTCAACTTTCACTAATGGTGTGCATTCTTAAATTTTTTTTTAATGTTTTATTTATTTTTGAGACAGAGAGAGACAGAGCATGAGCAGGGGAGAGCAGAGAGAGAGGGAGACACAGAATCTGAAGCGGGCTCCAGGCTCTGAGCTGTCAGCACAGAGCCTGACACCGGGCTTGAACTTACGAACTGCGAGTTCATGACCTGAGCCGAGGTCAGACACCCAACCGACTGAGCCACCCAGGCGCCCCAAATGGTGTGCATTCTTGACATGGCTGAAGGAAGGGTTGTGGTGAATAACAAGTAAAAGAGCAAAAAACTAACCAGTCCATGCAGCTCTCTTTTCACCATATGGATAATAGAATGTTGCAATTGGATTTTTAGACTTTTAAAAAAATTTTTGGAATAATTAAGGCTTTAAGGAGCTTAGTAATTTCCTTCAAGGTTGTACTCAATATTCAACTTCTCCATGAAGACATTCAGATTAACCCTACCCAATAATTAGCTTTTCCTTATTTTGGATACTCTCTATAGTTTGTGTGTGTGTGTGTGTGTGTGTGTGTGTGTGTGTGTGTGTGTGAGCAGGGAGGGGCAGGAGGAAGAGAGGGTGAGATTGTGTATCTTATATCCTTTATTTTTATTTATAGGGAGTGAAAGGCAGTATCATGAATGTTAATTCCATGTGTTCAAGAAAACAAGAATTCTGGACTCTGGCTAAGGGAGGGGTGAAGGAGATTTAATACCCTAAATGATGATGAAAAGTGAAGGAAGAAAAATCCTTTTAATAAGGAAACTTCAAATTCTTCAGGGGAAAGCCCTTTTTTTAAGGGTTGGGGATGACCCAGATTGGTGGACTAAATGACCCCTATTCTCCACCTTCCCCTGCATCCATACCCTTACCACAGTCTCATTGTGGGGGTGCATTTCCATGTGTCTCAGACTTTGGGCTCAGCCGTGTGACTTGCCTTGACAATGTAGGTGGGATTGACTGGGCCAGTTCCATGCCCAGGTCTTAAGAAGCCTCACATGCTTCCTCTCACTCCCTGTTGCCTCTGCTCCTTCTATGAGAGAAACATGCCGTGGCCAGCTTTCAATCCCAGGACAATGAGAGACATGTGGAGCTGAGCCACCCCAACTGGCCCAGAGAAACACAGTCACCCAGGGATCTATCCAGCTGAGCCCTGCCTCACCTCAGCTCAGCCAACCCACAGATTTTAAAAATAACTGATTGTTTCATTAAGCCCCTGAATTTGGGGGTCATTTGTTATTCAGAAATATTGTGTCAAAACTAATTCATATACTGCGGAAGAAATGTTGGTGTCTGGAGGGAGGAAGCACGTGGAGCTAGACACAGGCTTCCTTCTGGCTCTTCCTCTGGGCCTCCATAATCAAGGAGAGGCAGCTATCTGGGAAAATGGCCGGCTTGCCTGGTGGTCAGCTGAATTCCTTGACTTGGTGAAATTCATTTCCTGCTTATTTGACCAGAAACTCTGCTTTTCAAAATTTAGAGCAAGATCACACAGTTTGAGGGGTGGGAGGGTATTATTTGTGGTTCATAAATCTTCAAAATCTGACAATAACCAAGCTAAATGCAGTCTGGGGCCAACAGATTAATTTAGGATTGTCTATGCTTCTTATATTCTAAAATACTATGTAAGCTCCTGGATTATAAAGGATAATCCCATTTTTTTTTTTTTTGGCCTGGTTTAGTGCCAGGTAAATACAAGAATTAATTAGTTAATTAATTAATTAATATATAAACTCTTTTGCTATAAGGGCAGTTCTCCAGTGATGTGGTCCTTATTGTCAGCCAGGCAGGGGGTCATACAATCCAAAATCGCATTTTAGCATGTGCTTTTGGGATCATTTCTGGTAAAGATTGCCTAAGGTAAGTTTCTCAAGGAAACAGTCTCTTTGCAACAGAGGTCACTGGCAATTTCAGGAGCAGCTCCAGAGTTAGGATGTCCCGTAAGGAGAGCGAGACAGGAATTTAAATTCTGCTAAAGAACTAAATGTTAAAGGTTCCTGGGTTGTCAGGCCTATGTTGCACAATCTGGATAATCAGCTGAATGTTCAATTTGTCCCTTTCTTCTCCAACCCATTCTCAATGTCACCTAATAGCTTTCAGATTCCTTCTTGCCCAACTTTCTCCCCCCCAAATCATGGGATTTATATTCTGTGATTTCGGAAGACATAGGCTGAGACTTTGAGTGATTTAATCTTTCTTAACCAGTCCTTATTAGGAAATCTAATCACCTATACTTATACAGACTGAAGGCTAATTGCCTCAACAAGCACGCATTGAGAATGTCAATGAGCAATTTAAAACTATCTCCAAGGTCAATGTCATTGGTCCCATCTGTCCTCTCTCCTTGATCTCAGAAAAATCCATCTCTGCTGTACAGGATTATACGCTTGAGGTGCTGACCAGATGCCCAAGTGGAAGCATCCTGTTGCACAGCCCTTGGACTTCACTGAAGAGATACGTCTAGAAAAAATAATCATAATCATTATCATAACAGCTGGGATATTTACCAGATGTAGGATCATCAGGGAAGTTATGCTTTACTAAGTGCTTTACTTTCATTATCTCGTTGAAACCTCACAACGATCCTATGAAGTCGTAACTATTGTCAACCCCAGGGACATTAAACCACTTGCAGTTAATAAGTAGTTGGGATGGGATTTGCACTCTGGTCTATCAGACTTCTCAGTTATTGCTTTTCACTACTTTGCTGATGCTGCGTCTGCTTTCACGATTTTGCTGAAAGCATGATTTTGCTTATTTTCTCAAAAGACAAGGACATTTTTTCCCACTTGTCCTTTTTACAAGTAAAGGGTACTCTGAATCTCACTTCATGCCAACTTTCTCTTGAGAGAACTCCAAAAAACACTTAACAGCTTCTGAATGTAGCAGTGAATGACCCTAGCTCTTTTCTCATTTAGACTCTTTCCATTCAGTCCAAGGGTCACCACACTGAAGTGTCAAACAAGATGGGTTTATGAAGGAAATACAGAAAAATCTAATGTGTTACTGAGAATTTCACAAGGTAACAGACACAAGAACTACTGTGGCCTTACCCCAATGAGGTCCTTACCTCTGCTGAGTTTTACCATAAACATTAATTTTAAAAATAAATCTCACATGTTGAATTTGCTATTTTCTTCTTTCTGAAAATAACAAAGCATTCCCAAGAGATTACCTGGGGCTAAGGAGAGTAAATCACTGTTTTAGGCAGACCAAAGTTTTGAAGAAAGTCTACTCAGAGAGATTTCATGTGGCAAGCTGTCTAGGTCCTACTCGTGGGACAGGCCATAGAGTTAAAAAAAGAAAAGAAAAAGAAACTTTTTCAAGACTATGAGAAAAGCAGTACTTTATGCTATTTAGAGGAGCTTGGGAGACTTTCCCCCTCTTTGGTAAATGCCACAAAGGAGGCATTTCTCATGAAAACTTAAGTAGGAGGCAGGCTGTAACATGGTGAGAGCTGGCCTCTGGGAATAGTTATGGGAGAGAGCGTGGAGCCAGGACCAGTAATTATGAGACACCAAGGAAAAAAGCAGAGGTTGCATAGACGTAAAATATTCCGAGAGGAAGAAAGAGAGTAAATGCTTTAAATGAAAGTAGTTCTCACCATACAAAACCCAACAGCGTTCACATCTGGTGTAGCAGAAATTGCATTAGACTTGGACATATCCTGGAAAGTATATTGAAAACTTGGATATATATTTCAAGCTATGCTGGATCGTCGAGAGACCTGGCATTTGAATCTTAGACCCACGTTTAACAATGTGAGTGACCTTGAGCAATGTATGACAGCCCCAAATTCATTATTTGCAAAAACGGAAGTCATGAAACAACATATGTGGAAGGACCGGCATACCTAGTAGGTGTTCAAAATGTATTTGTTGCATCTAAATCATATAGCCGGTTTACACGAGGGACAAGAAGGTCTATTGTGGCCAACAGAACTGGGAACGGATCTCAGATTTCTCAAAACCAATCACTTGGTAACCATCAGGACAAGAGGATAGAGTTCGGCTACAGAACTAAAAACGAACAGGGTGGAGTCACTGAGCGCCTAAGCGGACAGCACTGTGGTAGGAGCAGAGAATAAAAAGGAGCACCTATTGGGCACTGCTTCTGTCAATCAAGTTTAGGTGGCTCGCCACACAAAGAACACAAGCATTGGGGTCAGACTTGCTTTCAAGTCTTGACTTTGCTTTTGTGACTTGGGCATAGCCTTTTCCAAGCCTCGGTTCCTGCATCCATAAAATGGGCACAAAAATACTGCCCTGCCATTTAAAGATTACAGATGATTATGAAAAAATGCCCAGCAGTTAGTAGACGTTTGATGCATGGCAGTTATTGTTACTTAAAAGGCCATAGCTCCTTCTGAGCAGAAACTGAACCTCATGAATCTTTGTATTCTTCATTGTGTTTAGCACAATGCCTGTCATATATTAGGTATAATAAATCTTCATTAAATGGATAAATAAATTAAAAAAAAAGCGTTCAATGCTCTTGCACTAATTGCCATCAGATGGAGCTTTTGTCTCACTTGAGAGTTTTTTCCCCTAAAAGACCAACCGAGCACCACCTTTGACTTCAAGACAGAAGAACTACTTGGGAGTGTAGCATATCTTTAAGACAGAAGAACTACAATAGACATAAATTGGCTGGCTGGGGGTGTTTGCCTATTAATGGCACATTCAACTCCCACCTAAACATTGGTCATACCTTTGGTTTTGGACTCAGTCCTATATTCATTTCCCAGCGCCATCATGTCTGACAAGTCACTTTGGGAAAGTTAGTTACCTCTTTGAACTTAATTTCCTCATTCATAAATAATGACCTTAACAGTTGATGTGAAGATTGAAGGAGACAGCCTACGTAGAGTGCCAGACATATAATAGGCAGGGCAAGATTTGAAACTCGGTATATGACACCAAAGCTCAAGCTCTTTATATTACATTTGATTTCCAAAGGGTTTTAAACTCCTTGAAGAAAGGAGCCATATCTTATTCAGAAGCACTTTGCATATACCTTAGTGCCCAGCATAATGCAGGGCAAAGAGTAGACATGTAATCAATACTTGTGGAGCTGAATTGCTTCCAACTGTTATCCATTCTGTAAGTGAATCAAGAACATTTCTGCTGGAAAATATGCCTTTGGGCTCAAGGAACCATAATTGATTCACAAAAACAAGAATACCGAAGAAACTTTCTTTCCCTTCTTAATATTATGAGACTGGTTGTTTGGGGGGGAAAAACATAGACATTCTATCGTTTTGTTTTAATAAAGCTTTAGGTGAGTTAAACACTTAAAATGCTTTTAGAAGTGAGTAACAGAAAACCTAGATGAAACTAGCTTCACGAGTAAGTACGTTTATTGGCTTGCGTGCTTGGAAGTGTGTGTCAGGACTGGTTCATCCAGTTCAGCGATGTGATCAAGGATCCAAGTTCCTTTTGTCTCTCTTCTGATAAGAGTGTTGGCTTCATCATGGATGTAAGTTGCTCGCTAGTAGAAAATAGGCTACATGTTGCCTCATTCATTTCTGGAAAGAAAACATGAGAGAAAGTATGCCACTCCCAAGCCCAGAACATATTTTTTCCCTTCATAATGTTCCCACTCCTTAGACAGTAATTGTCCTTGGGGCACCTGGGTGGCTCAGACAGTTGAGCGGCCAACTCTTGATTTCAGCTTAGGTCATGATCCCAGGGTTGTGGGATCGAGCCACACATGGGACTCCGTGCTGAGTGTGGGTGGATCCTGCTGGGATTCTCTTTCTCTCTTTGTCCCTCTCCCCTGCTTACACACTCTCTTTCTCTAAAAAATTTAAAAAAAAAAAAATTAAAAAAAAAAAAAAAACGAGTACTTGTCATCAGTGGAATGCCATGCACTGATAGGCTTAGATTAGGGATCCTGGCAAGGGATATGATATGATGGTTGGAGTTGGGGTCAATTTCTCAAATGCCATTGTTTCTACATAGGGGTGGGAGTGGAGTGGGGAGAAGAACGAAGGGGATTCAGTCACTGTGCCCCAGCAAAGAGTATTATGTTTGCAGAAAAGATGTGGAAGTTTTGTCTAGATGATATAATTGGGCTGACCCATAGCTGGTTAAATAGTTCCCTGGCTAACAAGCTAGAGACAGAAGTGACATATCACATACATCGGGAAGCTTCCATTCCTTTACCCTGCCAGCCAGATTGGGTTAAGTGCTCCTCCACCCTGCTTTTAAACAAAACTAGGAATTATTTCACACAAATACAGCCTGTTTATTATATACTTATGTAATTAGCTTCCAACCCAACCACTAGGCTGTTGAAAGCACATGTGGCCTTACCGTCTTATTAGCCTCACCACATGACACAGAATCTGACATACAAAGAGGTCAATTTTTAAATATGACTGAATGAGCAAAACAATGGGTAGAAGTTTTAGGAAGGGAGATTTCAAATCCTCGTATGGGCGAAAAGAAAACTTCCCAACAATAAATGTATTATGTAAATTACTAACAGCCATCAATCACTTAACCATAAAGAAGATGGATGTTGGATGAGGATACCTTTAAGGTTTCTTTTGATCTTGGAATTCAGTGATGTTCCGAGTTTACTGATGGTGATCATGATGTACACCACATGATGGTGGCCCAGATGGTTCCCATATAGAAGTCAGGACATCCTGGGTGGCAGGAAGGTGCTATGATCAGTTGTTTGGCTCATGAAAATTTGAACCTTCTCTCCAGGGCCACGATCTCTACAAAGGGGGCACATTCCATTCTCCGTGTCAGCTGTGATGACCAGTCCTTGCTGATTGTGATGTGGTGTGCACTTAGCATTCTCTGTTTATAGGCCAGATTCCAAGACAACAAGAAACATAATCGAAAGAAGCTCGTGAGCCACTATAGTACCAGAGACGGGGAAGGAATTTCTTAACAGCTTGAGCCATCTTTAGCTCTAACAGTCTTTAAGGAAGAGCATAAACAAACACAGAAGTCAACGTGGCAGATGTCCAGTGTTTACCTGGTGCTGGGTATTGCGCAGGCCCTCTGTTTAGGGCAATAATGAGCACACGGAGACAAGGTTCTGGCCTACAATGAAGTTTAGAGTTTAGTTGGATATTTGCAAGATGCACACATGGTGCGCGCGTGCGTACACACACACACACACACATGCAATACTTGAGAAATGTACAAAACAACATCCAGGGCAGCAAAGGGGTGATCAGACAATATAACACCCAGGAATGTTCTACACACAGAACAGCCTTCTACTCACCTCCTATCCTGTGCTAACCGTTCAGTTTGCTTCTAACACAGACACTTTATCTTATTAGGACTACTTTTTAAAAAAATATGTATTTATTTTGAAAGAGAGAGAGAGAGAGCATGCACACAAGCAGTGGAGGGGCAGAGAAAGAGGGAGAGGGAGAGAGAGAATCCCAAGCAGGCTCCTTGCTGTGAGCATAGAACCCAATGGGGAGCTCGATCATACGAACTGTGAGATCATGACCTAAGCCAAAATCAAGTCAGACTCATAACCAGCTGAGCCACCCAGGCACCCCTAGAACTGACTTTCTTAAACTCTTTGAGTTCACTAAATATTTCATGCAACCTTAGCTTGCTCTCTGTTGAAGTCATATTTTTAGCACCATTTTTATTAGTATAAAAGTGACACATCATTCTTCTACCCCTCAGAACCAGTTAGCATAGTGGTATATGTTCTCTCATTGTGTGTGTGTGTGTGTGTGTGTGTGTGTGTGTTCTTTCACAAATTTATGAGGTTTTCACATGCTAGAACACTACACACACATATATATATATATATACATATATATATATATATATATATATATATATATATATATATCTCAAACAGTCTTTAAGGAAGAGTGTAATATATACCTAGACATATTCTATATCTTTATATATATATGTATGCAAAATTGTTAACTGTGGTTTTCTCTGGGGGAGGAATAGTGTTGGGACTTTTATTCTACGCTCTTCTACATTGTTCTTTTAAGGAACAAAGAAGTATTTGAATAAATTACTGAAATTTCTAAGGGAGAAAATACAATCTCTAGTTGCCAGTTGTCCAGTTGCCAACGAAAAGTACCTATTCTCTTAATCTGACTCATGACAGTGGTCTTCATCTTTGGGGGCAGTGCAAGAAATGAAAAAAAAAAAAAAGGTACTTTTTTTTTCCCTAGAGGGGAATAAAGACAGAAAAAATGAGAAAGAAGAGTCTTGAGTTTTTGCTAGAGCCCCAAAGTACTTAATGATTAAAAGAGCAAGTTGCAGGGTGCCTCGGTGGCTCAGTCAGTTAAGGGTCCAACTTCGGCTCAGGTCACGATCTCATAGTTTGTGAGTTCGAGCCCTGAATCTGGCTCTGTGCTGACAGCTCAGAGCCTGGAGCCTGGGTCAGATTCTGTGTCTCCCTCTCTCTGCCCTTCCCCCACTCATGTGCACGGGCGCTCTCTCTCTCTCTCTCTCTCTCTCTCTCTCAAATAAACATTTAAAAAATAAATAAAACAACGACAAGCAAGTGTCAGGGGATAAAGGGCACTCTACGTTGGAGAAGTAGTCATTCTCAGAGGGCTTCTCAGGGGGCAGGAGTCTTGTGTAGAGAAAGCTGAACCACCTGGAAATGAGGGAGCATGAGTCTTAGAGCTGGTTCTGCTAAACCCAGATCTTTGAAACTGGAGGAGTCATGGCATCTCTGTTGACTTCAGTTTCTCATCTTTTAGGATAGATAATTCTGGAATATTTGAAAACTGAAAATTACCGGGGACTCTAAACTCTTCAACCTTGCCAAGTAAAGGCAATGAAAAGGAAAACGCAAACTGCAAAACAAACATCTGTCATGGCGTTCCATCATCATGTCATACACGAAAGGACACATTAGTGCCAAAGTGCAAGGACACAATCTTACGTTTAAAAAATTAGGGGCGCCTGCGTGCCTCGGTCAGTTAAGCGTCTGACTCTTGATTTTGGTTCAGGTCATGAACTCATGGTTTGTGAGATCGAGTCCCAAATCGGACTCTGTGCTGACAGTGTGGAGCCTGCTTGGGATTCTGTCTCTCCGTGTCCCTTCTCCACTTGCACTCTCGTTCTGCTTCTCTTTGACCCTCCTCCGCTTGCATGCTCTCCCTCTCTCTCTTAAAATAAATACACATTAAAAAAAAAAACTTTAAAAAAATCAGCCTTGTGTAAAAACTCTCAAAATCTGCCCTTATTTGTCTCTTTGCTTCTTCGGCAACTGCAAACTTTGTCATGGACTGCACTTGGGAACCTCAGCGCTAAGCCCTGTGAATTTCTTCCTGGGGCTACAGTGCCTTCGGGCTCTCATCCTGTGCCTGACCCCAGACAGCTCACCGAATGGCAAATTCAGAGACTGCAAAGGTGGAGTAGAAGCCACACCGCGGGGCACCAAGGTTCAGCACTGAGAAAATAATCATTATTGAATAATGGCCACACGCCAGGTACACACGTGGGTGACGAAATTCCACGGAGAACAAAATAAACACAGGAGCTGCCTTCATGGAACTTATTCTTTTCCATTAGGGAACCAGATTACCCACAAGGACACAGGAAATATGGAGTATATCAGAGGGTCTTAGATACCACAGAGAAAAAATAAAGCCTAGTAACTTTGATAGTTAGTCATTCAAGTGTGAAAAGTGGACAGGAATGGTCTTCCTGAGCAGAATCTAGAAGGAAAGAAAGGAGTGAACCATGTAGATATCTAAGGGAGAGCACTTTGGCACAAGGTGTAGTAACTACAAATGCCCTTAAGTAGGAAGTGTGCTTGATATAGTCCAGGAACAGCTAGGCTGGGAGGTAAGGACAGGGAGGAAGTTGAAGTCAGAGGTAGTAAACACACAGGACCTTAGGAGCTCGGAGAAGGACTGGCTCTTCTGAGTGCACAGCGAGCTAGTGGAGGGGGTCGTGCAGCAAGTGACACAGTCTGATTTATGTTTTAATAAAATTGCTCTGCTACTGTGTAAACTCTGGGTGGACAAAGGCAGAAGCAGGGAATCCAGCTGATGTTGTAATTTCCAGCCTAGGGAATAAAAAGAATAGACAGAGGAAGGTGCTCCCTGAAACATACACACGCCTGTGCTGTTTCTCCTGCCGCTTTCAGGGTTGGAGAAGTAGGGAAACAATGTGTTTTTCAGTGGGAGGAAGGCTAAGATTTAGAAATACACATATCTGTACCTATCTGTGTATATATGTTTACTATATCTCTGTATGTTTGCCATATATCTTTAGATATTTGCTTACATTGTATGCTACACATGAAAGGTTTATGACTAAATGCTTTCCCTCTAGTTCCACCCTAATTTTAGTTCCCTTAAGACTTTCCTTCTTACTGCTACTTTTATTAATTATTTTATATATTCCATGGAAACCCCATGTATCAGTCAAGATGGACCAGGTTATGCGGCTGTAACAAACAGACCTCAAAATCTTGATTTAACACCACAAAAGTATATGCCTAATGTGAATCAGCAGGCGGACGCTGATGGTATTGGTTACAAGAGACCAGATTGAAAGAAGCTTCACTTCAACCCTTGGATCCACAGTTGTTGAGGCAGGAAAAGGGTACATGGAAAATTCTGTACTGCCTTTTAAAGCCCAGAAATAACATCCACTGTTTTCCCTCACACCTCACTGGAGTAAGTCATACAGCCCTACTAACTTCCATGAGGAAGGAAAATGCAGTTGTACCAAGTACCTGGAAGAATAAGTGGAAAAACGTCAGACAGTCCTAATGATTCCCATGGTCTGGCTCTTTCTGATTGGATCCCATGTTTGCTTTGCTTTTACCCTTACAATTGGAGCTTTCCTGGATAAATCTTCCCTGTTTATCTTAATTGAAATTTGTATTACCTATAAATACCCCCAATCACTCATACTCACGTTCAGATGACATTGTGCATTACCTTATATTGTAGTTATTTTTGTACAGACATACAAGTGACGTCTGCTGTTCCGAGTGCTCACCTATCTTTTTCTTTACCTGACTAGGTTGGTCTTTGTAGCCAGAAAATCAATCCAAAGAGGTCCTAGGGGGAAATGTATTTCACAAAGATTAAAAAAAAGAAAATGGAGATGCCTGTTTCCTTTAGACCCCTTCTGTTCTTGGATAATACAACCTTCCCTTCCCATCTGTCATGCCCTCTTGGGTTTCCAATACGTGTGGCAACGGGAGCAAGGAATTCCAGATGTTCTCTGCTGCCTGAAGCCCGGCCAAAGTTCATTTTGTTAAGTGCTTGCTAGCAAGGGAAAAGCAACAGCATCAAGTGGTTCCGTCGTTAGACTGACGCACTGGTGAGTGGCAGGGCGCCATCTTGAACAGTGGTGTTAGGCTTCCAACTCTGAAGACACTCTAAGACGGTCCCAAACAAAGACATTATTTTGATTTTCCAGGTTGGGGACTGAGCTCCACATGTCATCTCACTATTCAGAGTATCACACTTTCTTTCTTGACATTCTAGAGATTTCTGACTGCATAGCACTATGACGTGGAGAGGAAAGTGCAAAGCTGCAGAAGCCTTCCAGGTGGAACCATCTTTTCAGACTCTTAAACAATTATCTGACTTATTAAAAGTAATGTCTCCTCTTAATTAAGTAACCTGTGTTAAAGATTGCTATTTTTGTCAGCAGTCCTGTAAATAAAGGAGAGTGAACACGCAGGGTGAGAAGAAGCAGTAGAGTGATGCCAAGATAGACAAAAATCCTTGGGAGGACTTGGGTGGTGGCGGGGGGGGGGGGGTGTTGCAGAATGTCATGTTTTAAAACAGACTCCTACATTTTGCCATGAGTAGAAACAATACTTCATTTGTTTGACTAAATAGGATGATTCTTGCAAGCGGGGACTGTTTTTCCTTTTTTTCTTTCCTTGCATACTGCAGCCCAACATTTTGCATCAATGTCTACAGGAGACATCAATAAACACTTGTCCAGTGAACAGACAGAAATGGTACCAAGCTTTCTTTTTCTATCCAACAGGTGGCATTGTTGTTTTATAATTGGCCTTAGAACCAGCCCAGCAGCTAAGCAACCACCAGCATCTGTTTCTGTTGTTGTTGCTGTTGTTTAAAAAAAAAATCCCACCTATTGTTCATGGAATAGGGAAGAAATGACGAGAACACATATTCTTTTTAGAGCACTTTATTGTTGAGAAGACAAATATGGCTGATGAGTCATTTCTATTACAGGGCATTAGCGAATGATAAGAAATACTTAGCTTTCCCCCTTTCGATTCCTCTGGATGGACGGAAAAGGAATTCTGCGTTTTCTTTGCATTTCTGTCAGTGACCCATTTAACATAACGCACACAGCTTTAATTTACACATTAATTCCCTAAATCACTTACGTATTGAAACAGTGGCATTTACAGACTGTGGGTTTCATGCTTATTATTCAAAGCTGGAGAAAGAGGGAGCTGCAAAAGAAAGACATGACCCTACCTCTGTCGACCCTGCCTCTATCGTCCAAAATTTGTTGCAATCTAAGTAGTGAGATAAGATATATAGAAATCATATTAGTAATCATCTAGGCAATAATTTAGTAATCTAGATAACCTAATAATCTAGTCATAATCTATGTTAATTTTCATGCTAACAATTTGAACTAAGTATTAAACATTATCTTTATGTGACTTTTATTTCCTATAGGAGCTTAATTAATTAGTGCACTTCTCTCTTGACTCCTTGAAAACAAGCATAAAGATTTATGCAAACATGAACTTATTAATTTAACTTCAAACATGACTAAACTTCAGAATGCCAGTAATTTACTAAATATCATGAGAGTGTGCCTCTTTTCCCAAAGGTACCTCAGTTACATTTTATCCATCCTCTTAGTAGAAATTAAAAGTGTATATATATTTATACTTCTTCGTTGCTTCCTTGTCAGGAAAAAACTGTGTTCAGCTGTGAGAAGAGTGGCCAAATGACTAATTAGTGTTACTAAAATTTCATCCATTTTGATTCACTAATATAAAGCCTTTAAAATAGGGAAAGTGTAGGGGCACCTGGGTGGCTCACTCGGTTAAGCGTCCAACTTCAGCTCGGGTCATGATCTCACAATCCATGAGTTTGAGCCCCGCCTCGGGCTCTGCACTGACAGCTCAGAGCCCGGAGCCTGCTTCAGATTCTGGGTCTCCCTCTCTCCCCTGCTCGCACTCTGTCTCTGTCACTGTCTCTCTCTCTCTCTCTCTGAAAAATAAATAAACATTAAAAAAAATTTTAACAGGCAAAGTGCATAGACACATATATACACATAAATTGATATATATATCCAAAAAATAGCTCATCTTTTTCTATCCTTCAAGAAATAACCAAAAAACCCACACAAACTCCAAAAATCTATAACCTTTCTTTCAGTCCAAAAATAAAATATTTCCGGGGAATGAGGAGTGAGGGTTGAGGGGAAACAGCAAAAAATAAGGGAGATCCATTTAGGCACAGTTTGACTTCTAATCAGGGTATAGGTTAGCAAGAACATGTAAATATCATAATCTTATTTAGAAATTTACCAAGCCACTTTGACAGCTCATTTTATGAGCTTGCAAGTATTTTTTTTTTCATTGTTGAGGAATGGGTTATTTTGGTTAATCTAATAATCTGGTTTATACTTGCCGTGGGTACTTATTAACTCATTCCAGCTGAGTTTCAGGATTCCTAATTGGGCATCTGGCCACTTTACATGCAGGCTGAAAAGATTTTATTTTCAAAGGGAAATGACTAAGTGTTATGAATACACATTTTAAATTTCTACTAAGACACCAGTAGGAGTATTACTGGTATCCCTCATCGCAAATTAGAACTATAATAAATTGCTAGAATTCTGAAGTTTATTTGTCTGACATTGTATTAGTACTTAAGTTTATTTGTCTGACACTGTGATTTGCTTAATCACAGTTCAAAAGAATGAAATGTTTTCTTGTGATTCCCATGCTTGTTTTCAAGGGTTGAGAGATGATGCCTTTATATTTATTCTTTAAAAAAAAAAAGTAAAGAAGAAAAACTTGGACATAATTTTGACTCTGGGGGAAAATCCATGGCTCCCTACATTGCGTAAGATCTATTTTTGCATATTTGTTAAGACTCTTCCTAGGTTTAGTTACTTTATTTTCCCATCACAGGAAACTAGTTATCAGGGTATCAAATATATAAAATGTTGCCTCGATGCTTTTCAACTTCTTTTGTTTTCTGGAAAAACCCTAAAGTCAGGTCAAGTTTTATTTCCTAGTACTAGGAATAGCCTCCAGAAGTTTCTAGATACTTCCTAAGTACTCATGAGGCAATGCGTAATGAGAAAGGGGAAATGCTGAGTGCACATCTGGACAGAGGCTTTGGGAAAAATTAGAGAGAAGGCTGATACCCCAACATGGCAAGGTGTGTGGAATGCAGGCGTTCTTAACTGTGTTGGTTGGGAAGAGATGTTGTTTACAAACCTTCTGGAATTCACTTGAGTAATTTGTGTTAAAAGAACCTTTAACAACGTGCAAACTCTTTGACCTTGCAATTCTTAAGGAAACAAATGGACTTTTGTACAGGATCTATATACAAGGATAGTCAACACAATGGTTTTGGTTTTTGTTTTTTATAATAACTAAAAATTCATAATAACCCGGTGGCCATCAATAGAGGATTGGTTAAATAAGGTATACCAATTTATATATAACAGAATGTTGTAGAATGATTCAAGAGGAAGAAATAAATACCTTTATTTATTAACATGGAAAATGTTCATGGCATATTGTTGAGTGATAAAAAGGAGATTACAAGTGTTGATGCCTTTGTAGGAAGAAATATGAATATACATATGTGTGCATGTACAAATAGGAATAATCAAGAAGACTACCTACTAAAATTCTAACCATAGGGTCACCTGGGTGGCTCAGTCAGTTGGGAGTCCGACATTGGCTGGGGTCATGATCTCACGGTCCATGAGTTCAGGCCCCGCATCAGGCTCTGTGCTGACAGCTCGGAGGCTGGAGCCTGTTTCAGATTCTGTGTCTCCCTCTCTCTCTCTTCCCCCCCCACCCCCGCTCACGCTCTGTCTCTGAGAAATGAATAAACCTTTAAAAAATAAAATAATATACAATACAATACAATACAATACAATACAATACAATACAATACAATACAATAAAATTCTAACCATAGTTTTGTTTAGGTAGGATTACAGATTATTTTATTTTCTTCTTATTTACTGTGCTTTCTGCATATATATATTTATGTATACACATACACATATATGTACATAAATACACCCAGGAAAGTAAAAAAAAAAAAAAAAAAAAAGCTATTTTTATTACACACACACACACACACACACACACACACACAGAGCAATGAAATGAGCTCCTGAAGGTAATGTGCATGCCTTGATTATCTAGCTCTCCAACTAATAGCTTTAACTTCCAATTTAATAAATATTTTGAACAACTCAATATGCAAGGCTCTGTACTCCTTTGTTTCCTCACCATTAGGCCTCCCTTCTCCTCCCTTTCCTTCCCCTCTGCCCCCTCCTCCTGTCCCCTTAGGTCTCTCTCTTCCTTTTCCTCCCTCTTAGCCTCTAGTCTCTTCCCCTCCTTTCACAACCCCTGCACTGGCTCTCTTCAAACACCTGCCACCATCCTCTGAGAGATCAGTCTTCACTCACGCTTCCCATTCCCTTCTATATTCCCTTTCAGTTTCATTTGCTCACTAACCTTCTTCCACCTGGATTTTGCCCTTACCTCTCAAAGAAAATTTATCTGGCAAAACCATGAATAAACTCCCAATTCTAGTTGTTCCTAACGAACCGAGAATTCCAGTAGTCTCATATGAGGGCTTATTTCTGTATTTTCTTCTGGTCTTTCCCCGTGTGTGTACATAATTTCACAGAGCTATAACTAGCATAGAAACAATCTTTGTATTTTCTTTCCTTTTTAACATAATACTGTTACTTTCTATATCTTCACTCCATATGCATCATAATCACCCTCAACATTTGCACAATAGTGGATGATTTTACTTATGGCTAAGACCCTAGGCTTTGGAGTTCTCTTGCTTGTATTCAAGTCTTATCTTCACCACCAACTGTCTACGTGACATAAGTTAGCTAGGAATGCACCCTTTACTTTTCTCATCAGTGAAATGGGGTAATACAGTACTACGCCATAGAGCAATTATGAGGATAAAATGAGATGATGTATACTAAACTCTAGAACAGTGGCAAGTACATAGTAAATATTCAACAGTAGCTATTTTTATTATAGTCTATCAAAATGCACCTTCCTTAACGTGTACACTCTCTTTTCTAGACTTTTAAGTTATTACCTATATGTTGTCATCATAAAGAAAGTTGCAGTGGGCATTTGGTGCAAATAAGTCTTTTTTCTGTCTTTTAAATTTGGTTTGATTTGAGAATATAATGCCCTAAAAAAAGAAGTCCCAGAATTGGAAAATGAGAGGGTTCAAGAAGCCTGGACATCTCATGTCTCTGGCACACTCTTCTTCAAATGACAATTTTTATCTCAGTTGTCATCTGCCGTTGGTGCTTACGCAAGTTCTCCCAAATACAACTGACACGGATAGCGTCATTCCTTCAATGACTGACAGGGCCATAGATGTAAAATTGGACTCCATTGTCACGTCAGTAAGAATCTCTTTGACTTTCTATTGTGGCCAGTCTTTTCGATGCTTACCCACCTATTAAATTTTGTCTTGCATAAATCAGCTTCTCCTTAATGTTCAAAACTATTGATTCTCCCCCACAAAACTGCTCTGCCTCCTGTCACCTCCATCTGCCCCTTACAGAGGGACACCTCTATGCACCCAATTTCTCAGGACAAAAGCTTGGCGTCACCCTGGGCACTCTACACCCAGCCCATCAGCAAGTCTGTCTCTTTTTCCTCAGTAGAATCTGGAAATACGATTCCATCAAAGACAACCCATGCTACAGAGGTGCTCGAGTGACTTTTTTGGGTTGACACAACTGTTCCATATCTTGCTTATGGTGTGATCACTTGACTGTGTATAGTTGCCAAAGCCTATTGAAATGTACACTTACCACGGATGAATTCTCTGTATGTAACTTATACCCCTATGAAACTGATTCAAAATTTTTCTCTTGCAAGCAAGACAATTTTGCATTCAACTTACAGTGCCTTGCCCTTTGTGCTTTACAAGAAATCCAGTTTTCCAACACATTTTGGTCTTTGTCCTTGATTTCCCATTTGGATCTAGATTGTGTCTTTCCCCAAAGCTGCAAATTCATAAAGGCCTCTCCCTACTTGGTCTTGTCTGAAGAATTTGCTTTTACAGGAGGACTCTGGCCACGTAGTCAATTTATCTTGCAGCAATTCCACCTGACAGGGCTGCCCAGTGGGAGAGGGGTCATCTGTCCTTGAAGCACCCAGCACCTTCTTGAGCAACTGTGCATAATGGCTCCTCATGCATGGCACCACCTGGAGCTAGCTGTTAACAGTGCTCGAAATGACTGCCCTCATCAATTTTATTTTGAGGCTGAGCGAAGGCTTGGGAATGCCAGAGGGACGACACTGTGAGTAGTTATTCAGGTGTTGACAGTTCACATCCCAAGGGAGTGAGATTCAAGTTAGGGGAAAGGGATAAATCCAGAGAAAGAAGAGTGTTCAAGAAGGCCGGACATAAAGAATTCTGGGAAATTAGGGCAAACACTGGGTACCCAGAAGAAGGGGTGAAGATTCATGAGAAGCCAGATCCTCCGGAAGCAAAGACAGGAGATCCTGTTTTATAATTGTACCTGGCTTCTTGCTTGGGTTGGAGCTCTACAGATACCTGGAGCTTCTAGAAATAGAGCTGGATTCCTAGTCCCCCTTGGATATTGAAATGCAGACCACTCCTTTGGGAACCCGCCCTAAAAAAAACGTATCCTTTCTTTTTTTTTTTTAAGTTTTTAAAATTTATTTATTTTGAGAGAAAGAGAGCCCCAGTGGGGGAGGGAGAGAGAGATCTCAAGCAGGCTCCATGTATTCACTGCAGAGCCGGATGCAGAGCTCGATCTCAAGAACCATGAGATCATGACCTGAGCCGAAATCAAGAATGGGATGCTTAACTGACTGAGTCACCCAGGCGCCCCTGCAAACTCATTCTTTCATAAGACTACATTCCTTGCTCCCAGAGCACTTATCAGTTTGTAACAGTAGATTAATTAATGCACTGTTTTCATTACAGTCCCTTCCTGTCTGAATTCAAATCCCCATGAAAACAGTACCTCCCCCTATTGTGATCATTATTCTATCCCTAGTACCTGTCATATAATATTTATTTAACTAGTATTTCTTAAATAAACAGTCCTAAGAGGTAAGTACTGTTATTACCCCTGTTTTCCACAATGCAACTGAAGACAGGTTAACATTAAAAGCATAAAAGGCAAAATTTTTTAATGTTTTTTAATTTGTTTTGAGAGAGAGAGAGAAAGAGAGGGAGAGACAGAGGGAGAGAGACAGAAAGAGAGAATCCCAAGCAGGCCCCACACTATCAGAGCAGAACGTGACACAGGGCTCTATCCCGTGAACTGTAAGATCGTGACCTGAGCCAAAATCAGGGGTCAGACGCTCCACCGACTGAGCTACTCAGGTGCCCCTAAACTGCAAATTTTAATTGTGTTATGGAATAGGCTACTGGGACGGGTAATGTGAGTTAGTTTTGTCTGGTTCCCTCATTGTCACACGGCAGCAAGACAGACTTTAAAGAAAGGGTAATCAGAAGTAAGGTCTGATGAAGTACCATGAGGCAAGAAAAGTTCGAGCACACTTTCGGCTAGAGTCCACAAGAAATGAAATACACCGAAGACAAATGTCTCTCCTGCCCAACCGATGTCATGGAAAGTACAAGGTCTTTAGGCTCAGAGAGGCCTGGGGTTGGGTGTCAGTATTTACCTCCCACAAGGTGAATAATCTTGAGAAAGTAACCTAACTCTTCTGCGATTCCTCATTATACATAGAAACAATTGATCTTTCATGAGCTTCCTGCAAGAACTAAATTACAATGTAGCTTGAATCCAGCAATAGGATCGATCCTAAGGCGTTTGCGTAAAAGCGATGAAAATGTATTTCCGAAAAACCCTTGCGTAGAAAACTTTATAGCAGCTTTCTGAATAATAGCTAAACACTGGGAGCAGCCTGCTGGTCTATCAATGAAAAAATGGAAAAGCACCCTGGAGTGTATTCACCCAATGGACTACTTTTCAACAATAGAAAGGAACAAAGTACACAATGTGGATAATGTCATCAACATATTATAAGCTCAAAAGACCAGACAAATGCTGTATGACTCTATTTACATAGACTCTATTTACAATTTTACTTTGTGAAGTAAAATTTAATAGAAATGATCGATAATGTAATAATTAGAATAAATGGTTGCTTTTGTAGAAGGAGGAGAGCAAAGATTGACTAGGAAGGGGTAGGATGGAATTTTGTAGGGTAATAATAGTATTTAATTTCTTGAGAGGGATTTAAGTTTACATGTATTGTATGTATATATGTTTCTCAAAACCCAGCAAGTGTTTGCTTAAGATTTACGCAAAGATTGGGGCGCCTGGGTGGCTTGGTTAAGCGTGCGACTTCGGCTCAGGTCATATCACAGTTCATGAGTTCGAGCCCCACGTCCGGCTCTGTGCTGACAGCTCGGAGCCTGGAGCCTGCTTCAGATTCTGTGACTCCCCATGTCTCTGACTCTCCCCTGCTCACATTCTGTCTCTGTCTCTGTCTCTCTCTCTCTCCCAAAAAATAAAAAAATGTTTAAAAAAATTTATGCATTTCACTGTGTGTAAATTCTACCATGGAAGAAAATTAAACTGTAAGCAATACTGAACTAGTGATGTGGTATAGGCAGGGGTAGCACGGTCATGGCTACAGGATAACTAGACTAGAACTAGTGACTGTAGAATGACTAGAACTAGGCCCCGTTTACCTAGCTTGATGGCCTTTTTTAAAAAGGTGGTTTGCTGGAGGGATGAATAGATAAATAGATAGTTAATGAAACAAGTCTGGTGAAGTGCGAACGGTAGAATTTCAATGGCGGGTCAAGGTAAAACACTTTGAACTTCTCACCAATCCCCACAAACCTGGGGCCACGACCTCAGCTGAAATCAAGAGTCGGATGCTCAACCAACCGAGCCACCCAGGCTCAGGGATCTCTGGACACGCACAGTGCTTCGTTTGATGCTCTCTGTGCAAACTGGGCCTTTTTGTCAGCCGCGTGTTAACCCGTGGTCCCTAATCAGTTGCTGGCTCTTTGAGAAGAGTGTATCTGATCCATCTGTCCCCCTCACAGTTCCCAAAAGACAGCCTTGCACACGGTAGAAAGTAAAGATCAGCTGTTTACCTAACTGATGAAAGCTCTATCAGGAAGAAAGTAAGTTAGATAGAAAGATGGGTATTTGGAAACAGGTCCCTCTTTGGCATTTCCATGACTACACAGATCACTGTTTTCAGGTGTAAATGCTTGCTCAGCCACTTTTTTTCTTTGTGGCAATTCTCTTTACACCCGTCAGGTTTTGAAACCGTTGGTGACAGATTCTTTTTGCGTGTGGAGTACAGTGGTATCTGTCAGAGGCCAGCCGAAACAACACCAAGAAACAGCACCACCATACTGGTGAATGCACTCATAGGGTAATGTTCAGCTGTTCTACCCAAATGCCTGTGCCCAGTAGAAAGCTGAATGTCATTTGGGTGTTGTAGCCAGAATAGTGTTTATCAGTTCAGGCCACACTAGGAAATTAGCATGAGGTTATAGTCTCTTGTTACGTTCTCTCTTAACCCGAAATTTACAGATAGTTTCGTGTCGCAAAGAAAATCTAGTATAAATCTGCTACTCCAGAATGCACATAATAATTAGTGGTCAAAGAGGGCCAGGTTTAAGGGGGGAAACTGGGCATTTATTGCAAAGGAAGTATTAGAGAAATTTAGAGCTAATCGCGACCTTGGGTATTTTGAACCCACAGTTTCACTTTCATGTTAGAGAATGGAAATCTAGAGAATGTAAGTCATTGGCTAAAGAAACTTGGTTCACCAGAAGGGTTGATGGGGAAGCAGGCTCCCGATTCCCCCTACAGTGCTCCTCACTTCTCCATACCACGTGATTTAAGAGAATTTGATGTAAAAGAGTTTTCCATGTCTTTCCTTTAGCCACATCATTGTCACCATCATTGCCACCCATAACTATGCTGCATCTGACCATGTACCAGGTACCGGCAAACCTAATTCATAAATTATCTGACCACATGCACATACGTTATGTCTTCATGCATTACCACCTTATGAGGTCGCATCAAGTTGTAAGAACCCTCCACCACCGTCTTCTGAGATATTTTTAATCCCATCTCACAGATGAGGAAACTAAGCTCACTGTGCCGGGAATCAACTAATCGGCAATTCCTGCTTCAAAGGGTTCACACCTGAGTGCAGGAGAAAGTCTTTGGAAAGGGAATTCCGCCTCTCCCTCACAGTTTGATCAGGTAGTTTCCAGCGTGTCTTTGCTCGCCACAATCGAAATCTGATGACTTTGTTACCGTCATAATGATCTCATGGGGGGAAGGACAGGAAAAGGTAGAGGTCTTTCCTTCTATCATTCATGTTTCTTCTTTTTCTCCTTTCTTATTCCAGGGGCTCCATAGGTACTCTTCACCCCAATTTCCCTTATATCTTACAGCTATCTGCCGCAGAGACTTGTTCCTTCTTTCTTGGTATTTACCATTCAGTCCTTACCATATACACACTACAACCTGTCACAGTTCAGCACCCTTAGACAACATGTTTGTCATGAGAGCCAGGAAATAATTCAGGTAGAGTGATGGATGGTTCAACGTCCTTTCCAAAAAGAATCTGAGGGAGCAAAAAGTCATCAGGGTTCTGGGCTTGGGGGTAGGGGGTCAGTATCAGGCGGAGTATCTTGTAGCTTCAGGGAGAGTCAGTTTTCAGGAATACCATTTTGGCTTTCCCTTTTCTTGATGCTGAAGTGAACACAGTTGTATTTCTTGATGGGCCACGTGTTCATTCCTGCAGCCTGCCAGCCTGGGTACGATTTGGATCGGCAGGTAGTTCCATTCTGTGTAGGGTGTTGGTGTCACAAATGACACCTGTAAGAGATTTCAAAATCTGTCCTGTGACTTTTTAATCATTCCAAACAAATCTGTTTTCCCAGCACCGCTATTTCTGCTCTGGAACCCACCTCTCCTCTTTTTTCTTTTCTTTTCTTTTCTTTTCTTTTCTTTTCTTTTCTTTTCTTTTCTTTTCTTTTCTTTTCTTTTTTTGTTGACCAGCAGTGGGAGGGACAGGGGCAGGGACAGCCTTGGTAGTGGCACCTCTGGTCACCGTGTTAATGACTTACCCATTTATTAGGTGCCTGACCTTGGCCACATTACCCGATTCCTCAAAATCTCCATTTCTCTTTGGCAAAGTGGGTATAAAAATAGCGCTCGCCTTGTGTAATGATTAAGTTAGATGATGCGGTATTAAGTACCATGCATGTCACGTGGTGCTTAATAAACATTAGCAAATATTATTATTAATCTGTCATGATACCACCATCCAATAGCAGCTGAGACCAGAAGCAAGAGACCGAGCAGAAAAAAAGAGTAGGAGTAGATTTGAAGCAGAGCAAGCCAAGGACAACACCGGACAAGAGACTGTTCTTGCTCCGCATTTCTTGAAATCCCTGCTGCTGAAATGCTTACAAATCTTGGGCTTATGAATAAAGCCTTGCTTTTCTGTAATTCACAATCAAAATGTAGGCATTGACAAAGAGGAAGAAAGACATCTTTTTATCTGCTTTTCTACATATGGGCAAATGAGAAACAGAGTACAGAGAGACGGGTGGAAGGGTTCAGGTGGATCCCTCCACATGTGCCCCAAGATTGCTCTTTGTAGACAATGTCTTTATAGACATTGAAGGGCTAGCATCTCTCCTTTCCTTCAAGCTAGGAAACGGACCCACCTCAGCCTGCCATGTGGGCAGAAAGGAACTGGAGTTTGACTTTCAAAAGGGAGGTGGATGATCTTGGGAGGAATTGTAGTTTTCACTTACTAGGTAACTGTGTGAGCTGAAGGTTTACTAGATAAAATGCACAGCTTATTGGCAGAGAAGTGTGATGTTACCTGGTTGGAATACACATAGGTATCATGTGGTGCAATTAACATTTGGCAAACCCAACCCAGGGCACATGACCTTGATTTCCAAGGTGGACTTGGCCTTAGTTGAGCTTCTTCTTTTTAAGGGGAGCAATGTGGTTGGGTCCCTACATATCCCTTTCCATTTTTTACCAGGAGTCCAAGTGTAAGCTACTACAGTTCTTGGATCCATATTACAGTAATAAATAATCATGGTTTTGATGACACTTTTGTGTCCCAGAAGCCACACCACAGTGCATTTGTATTTCTACCTCCCAAGATCTGCTCTCTCCTCTTCTGTAGGAAGAAAGACAACATAGGACAGGCTCACAATAACACATCAGTGAGGCTTATCCAGAATAAATGGGAAGAAAGCTGCCACAGATCTATACAACGTTCAGATTTCTTGACTAGCTGTGTGTTTGAAAGTAAGTGGGAGGGCGCAGATGGAAAGAGGAAGAAAACTCACCGCCTATCTTGCAACCCATCACTGTGTCCCCAGAGATTCCCAAACCTCCATTTTACCCAGCCTGCTAAGAATGAGGACTGATTCATTGATTAACATACTAAACAAGTATCGAATATGTCTTATAGTCAAGACACTGGGGACATGACAATGAACAAAACAGACAAAAGTCTCCACCCATGAAAAGTGGTAGGTAAGATCAGAGATTCAATGTGGGTGTGGGGTGTGCAGTGAGGTGAGCAGGAAGAGTGGATATAGAGGCCATTGCACGGACTTTGGACTTTACTTTGGATGATACGGGAAAACGCTGGAAAGTTTTGAACACAGCAGTGACGTCATCTGACTTACTTTTGATCTTTCTGACTACTGGGTGAATTTAGCCTAAGGAGACACAAGGGCAGAAGCAGGAAGAGGGGCTCTGAGGTTATTGAGACCACATAAACAAGCCATGATGACAGGTAGGGCCAGGGATGACAGTTGGGGGGTAATAATTTGGGTGTCATCATTATATAAATGGCATTTGAAGCCTGGAAAAAGGTTGAGCTCACTTGGGGACAAAGTTCGGCCAACTACCGAAGGCTGGGCTCTCCAACATTCGGAGGACGGGGAGTTGAAGATGAGCCAGTAAAAGACACGGGGAAGGAATAGCCGTGAAGGTGGCACTACTTCGGACCCCAAGTGAAGGAAGCACGTCCAACACAGCTGCTAAATCAAATAAGATGAGAATTGAGGCGTGATCCTTGGTTTTAGCAACTTGGAGGTCATTTGAGACCCTTATGAACTTGTTCTAGTGAAGGGGAGGAGAGGAGAAAGAGCAGAGTGGAGGACAATTATCTGGAAGACCAGGAGAAAGAACAGGGTAGGGGAATAAAATAGGCCCCCGGGCAGCATTAAGGATCCACCTGAGTTGGTGGTGGCAGTGACTTTAAAGATGACCAGTCTTTCTGCAGCCGCATAGATGCTGGTGAAAAGGAGGCAGAGGGTTATTATAACCAAGGTGGCAGTTTTATCAAGCGAGTACAATGAAGTCAGATGGGGGGCATGGGACTGGACAGTGAGTGGAAAGGCCCCATTATAACAACTGATTGGAGAATTTAAGCTGTGTAAGCAAAGTGCAGAGGAGTGACAATAGGGGGAAATTTATAGGATCAATAAATTAAAGGGGCAGTGACATTAAAGGATGCTTGACTTGGGTGCCACAGTGAAAGAGTGAGAATTTAATGTGGGTCAAAGCACGGGGTGTTTGAGATTGATACCAGAGAGAACTGTAGTTATTGATGACAAAGAGGTCTACAGTGTGACATGATTGGCTGGCGTGGCTGTAAAAGGTCAGAATTTATGCTAAAAATGAAAGCTTTTATTAAAAGTTCATTAGCCCACAAAATTGTCCTTGGCCCTCCTTTTTTTTTTAAAGTTTATTTATTTATTTTGAGAGAGAGAGCACACGCGTGGGCGTGAGTGGGGGAGAGGAGAGAGAGAGAGAGAGAGAGGAAGAGAGAATCCCAAGCAGGCTCCGCACTGTTAGCACAGAGCAGGACGTGGGGCACAAACTCACAAACCATGAGATCAGGACCTGAGCCAAAATCTAGAGTCGGCCACTTAACTGCCTGAGCCACCCAGGCGCCCTGGATATTGTTGCAATTCTTATCACTATGATTCATTGACATACACAGCCCTTCCTTGAACTAACATATAATCATATAAGCCATCATAATCAGAATTTCGGCTCTTCTCTCCTTGTGAATTTCTGTAATTTTGCATTCTAGAAACCAGTTAGGTAAAAATCCCAGTGGTTTTTTCCTTAAGCGGTGAATGGCAGAATTAAGAGTTATCCAGAATGTCAGAATATAAGTGAACATGGTATGATTTAAGTCATTAGCGCCTAGGTCAACCTGCTGGAAATAAGTGAGGTCAGACAATTTGGGCAATTGCTGCATTTAAGTGCACTCGAGGCACATAGAACTGGGTAACTAAAAGCTAAAATCAGGGAGCACAGGCTCCTCAGGCAGCAGAGTGAGATGCTCGGGCAGAGAGAACAGACCTGGCTCCCATGGCAGCTTCTGGACCCATCTGCAGAAATCAAACCCTGGCCACCTGCCTATGCACCCTGGCCACTGCCCTGGGAAGGTCTGACAAGGATCTGGAAGGGATTATTGAGTTTTATAGCTGCAAGGAAATTGGACTCTGCAAGGCAATTATAGTGTGTCAGACTGTAGAGCCCTTAATAATTTCAGACGTTGGGATTTGGTTCAAAGGGGAGCAGTATGGCTGGCATCGGGTGAAATACAGATAAGGACCTAGGGATAGTAAGGAAGGCGCTTCTGAATACCTGAGCCTAGCCTGTGAATATCTCTTGGCGGGGAGAAGTGGGGCTCAGCCTTTTTCTATTGTCCTATGTGTTTGGGGTTCGAGCACTGTGCTGGGAAAAGTCAAGGCTGGGAAGAGGGCAGCCCGTTGATGTGGGGAGAAAGAAAGAGAAGTGGGCAACTCACTTGCCTATCACACGTTCAGCACCTCCCGTCCATTATTTCATACAATCATCATAACAATCCCATGCAATTGGTTTTAATGTTATGCCTATTTCGTAGCTAAAGAAACTGAGGTTAAAAATATAAGTAACTTGCCCAAGATTACCCAGCTGAGCACAGCTTTGACCTCAAGTCTGCCTGATTCTAAAGTTCTTATCTGTCACATTAATTTGACTCCCCACTGTGACCACCTTCTAGGAGCTTCTCATGGGCAGGGCAATGTATTAGGCCGTGTCTATCTAATGCAATGTCCTCAGTTCACAGAGAAGGAAATAGAGGCTCAAAGAGATGATACACCTAAGTTCACACAACCGGTACACAGGGGGTCAACACTAAGACACCCTGTTTTTCTTGAGTCTTAACCTTCTTTGGGTGACAGTCAAACAGGAAGAAAGAGAACAGTTAGCCAGCTCCCTTACTCTCTTTATGGTTAATAGTCATTTCCACACACAGCTATTTCGTTTAGCCTTCAAATAACCTGAAGGCATTTAGTAATACTATTTCCATTTTTTCTTTCCGCATAAAAAAACAAGTCTAGGAAGGCTAAGTGACTCTCCCTGTAATACTTAACTTGTAAGTCATGAAGAAGGGCCATGTCTTTGGTCTTTGGACTACAGATCGAATTTACTTATTCATTCAACATTGGTTGAGCTCTTCCCACGCGTCAAGCTTTGGGTTAAGAACTGCAGCCATAGAGGTAAATGAGGCACAGTGCTGGTTCTCAAGGAGCTCACCATCTAATAAGGGATACAGCCAAAACAAAAAACAAAACAAAACAAAACAAAACAAAACAAAACAAAACACAAAAACACCCAGACGATGTCAGGAAGTAACCAGCTCTTACTCTTGGTTAGCACAGTCCCAGTGTTCTTATGGGGATGTGGGACTGAGGTCTCACTTGCCAGAACTATTAAGGTACCAACAGTGGGAACTCCTCGTTCCTCTTCAGCCTTTGTCAACAACAGTAATTTTGTGTTATGTGTGAAAAGTAAAGTGTAGCCAAGTTCCCACTGAAGCGAGGAGGGAATGCATCACTGGATAGAAGGACAGTTCTTTTCAGGGTTTCATGACCCCAAATGCCTTTACATGTTCACGATCAAGGCACCGTGCTTCTCTACTTCCATCACTTCCATGAGTTCCTCTCAGAAATGGCAGTTAGGCCAGAGAAGGAAGCTCGCGTCCTTGACAGGGTAAGAAAAGGAAGAACTGGGGAGTGTGAAAGAATGGTAAAGAGGGGAAGAACACGGCTTTGCATGGGCTCGGATAACAAAAGAAAAGGCTCTGGTGAGAAAAAAAGCAAAGTAATATTTTCATAAAAATTCCTTTTGGAAGACAGCCAGACAGGCCAGGTCAACTCTAGCCTCGGAGGCCAGCCTCCATGACTATTTTGGGATTTCCAAGAGGGAAAGCCACAGCGATGAAGCACAGCTGAGCAAGAGGAAGCCAAGAGTTTCATCAGCAAAGACTTCATCTTGACTTGTTTTGCAGGGGAAACAAAGGTGGGGAGGCCCTGTGCTGTCCCTCAGGGATGTGTGGAATATTCAAAAATATTAATTTTGGAACAACAGTGCCTGTGGTTCTGAAAACAAGATAACTAAGCCAGAGATATGGTTGATTGGATTGGCGAAAAGTCCCTCTGAACCCCCTGAGGACGCCCATTCCAAGTCCCCACAGGCCTTCAACAGAAAATCAAAATGACACAATATACAGCCAGATGGACTACAGCCTCGGGGTGCCTCCAAATATCTCACACAAACCATAATCTAGCAGGGTAGGGGGAGCCCAGAAATTTTAATAATTACAGAGGAAATCAAAGCTTGATCTGACTAGCCACAAACTCCTTGCTACAAAGTCTAGGTGTTTTGCAGCTGGCCCTTCTAGAATACAGGGACAACTCCACACTGCAATGTCCCCGGCATGTGTATGCACTTGGATGCCCTGTTTCCCTGCCCCCAAATGCCAGGTTTAGTCCTAGTGCCTAATAGCCACTTGGAATCACCAGCACAAGTCTTAGCCTTCTTTCCTGTGTCTGCCCAGTTCAAAGCTTGCCTGCGCAACTCAGGAAATTCTGCCTAGTCGCTGCTCATTTGAATGTATGGATGTGTAGACAATACTAGCGGTTTGATGTGTTCATTCTCCTAGAAGTAGGCTGTTTTAACCTCTAGATTCAGTGCATTAACTCAAAAGAATGACTACCTGCTGATGGAACTTTTGAGGAACCAGGGCAGATTAGAGAGGGTGTGTGAAAGCAGAAGGTTCCTTCCTTATCTCTGTACATTATAACACAGAAATCATTACGTGATCTGCTTCTGAGTAAATTTAACTCTAATTCCATGGACACACTTAGAAATATATTTTGGTCACTCATAATAAGATTTATAAACTTCTAGAATCCCATTTCACAGGGAGGAAAAAAAAATCTGTTAGTGTCTTGATACCTTTTCTTCTAGTCCTGTATCCTAGGACTCAGTATTGTAAAAAAAAAAAATGTCAAATTGCCACAAATTGATTTGTAAATTCAAAGGATAGTGGGATAGATACGTGACGAATCAAAAAAGTAAAATGTTAATGGTGGATGAAAGTGATGGGTCTGAATGTATTCACTGTAAACTTTTTTTTTCAAATTTTCCATGTTTGCCATTTTTCATAATAAAATGTTGGGAAAGTATATTATTGTTGTGACTACAATTACAGAAAAACACTTGCCCCCTATAAACTCCTGGTCTAGGATGAACTTTTAAAATTGGAATTACTGAGTCAGAAGTATGAGTATGTCAAGGTTTTTTATACTGACATGAAAATACTCCAAATACTGATTCCAAGTTATACTCTTACTGGTAGACTATCTGAGACTATTGAGATAGCATTTTCAAAAATCATGAACAACTTTAATGAGTTCTAATTTACAGAGTGGAATTCACACATCTTACATGTATAACTCATTGGGTTTGTATAAATGCATTCACCCGTGTAGTCAACACCCCTAACAAGATATAGAACATTTCTTTTTTTTTTTTTTTTTTTTTTTTTATTTTTGGGACAGAGAGAGAGCATGAATGGGGGAGGGGCAGAGAGAGAGGGAGACACAGAATCGGAAACAGAAGATATAGAACATTTCTATCACCCCAGAGAATTCCTTCTTGCCCCACCTCACCTCAGGCAACCACTATGCTGATTTCTTTCTACATGATTACTCTTGTCTTTTTGGAGTTGCCTATACATTGAGTGATACGGTATATATTCTTCTGAGTCTGTCTTCTTTGCGTGTTTAAAAGATCCATTCATGTTGTTGCGGTAGTTTGTTCCTTTGTATTGCCGAGTAGCATTTCATCGTAGAGGTAAATACAGTCATTATTCATCGCCTTGTTAATGGACGCGACATAGCATTTTAAATTTAAAAAAATGCAATTCAATGTACCTTTATTCCATTCATGTGGGAAAATAAATTGTGTGCATTTGACCAAGGTCTTTTGATGTCAATGTCTGTGCACAGATAAATAGATAATGTGTAGTGGGGGGTTGGGAATCGATTTTAAATCCGAGGAAAGCGATCTACAGGAGGGTGACGTTGGTCGCCACCTGGAGGTTGGACCTGATTACGACACAGAAGCAGCACCCCAAAATTATCTTCATCCACACTGTATTTCTTGTAAAAACCTATAAATGATCTCTAAGAAAAGACTCAATGTTCTATGGCCAATTTCTATTTTCCTTCTGTGGCATATATTTCAAACAGTGGGTGAGAATTTCCCAGGAGAAGAAATTCGTTTTATCTTCTCTCTAAACATTTCACTACAACTTAATTAATTGGCAACAATTCTATTTTTAATCCTCACGGAATTAGGTTTACGTAAGACATGAAAGGCATCTGGTCAAAAAATCACAAAGTAGTATTCGAGAATTTTAGGACCGGAGGGGACACTTGCAGTCACCTAGCTCAAATTCCTTATTGTTCAAGTAAAGAAAGTGAGGCCCGGAGAGATTGTGGGATCTGTCAGAGGTCTTAAGGCAAATTGTACCAGACATGGGACCAGAATGTTGGCTTCCTGGGGTACAGTGTATCTATCACCACCCCACACCACCTTGCCTTTCTATGGGCTGAGGTCAGGGAGCCTTGTATAACTCGGGTCCTACGAGCCATGAGCTGTTTTCTAGGGCACAAGGGAGCTATCAGGACCCAATCGGGAGTGTGTCCCCCTCTTCTATGACCGTGCGCTTACCTTCCAGCCCTGAGGTCATGAAGCCTCAGGCCTCTCTATTCTGTCCTGCATGTGGATGTCTCACAGTTGGGCCATCCATGAGTCTGGCCTCATACTTTAGTAGCCTACCAGGAATGTGTCAAGCTCAACACCCATGAAACTTAACAATTTCTAATTTTTGCTTTTGAAAATTTTTATGTTTTTATAGCAGCTGTGATTACTCAGAAGGTCTACACAGTGTAATGGGCCTCTAATTCAGCAAGGCAACAAGAACAAAAGATCTTTACTAAACACCCAGCCCATAGCAACAAACTCAGACTTAAAGACATTGCCATAAATAAATAACTTCCCAAATGAAAAATGGCAGCAGGCAAAGGCTGGTCTCTATATCAGATGAACATAAAGTAGGATGAGGAAGGACAGCGTTCGCATGAAGCTTTGGTGCAGCCTCATCTAGTAAGATGACACAAGCTTACTGCTGATGGAAAAATCCTGGGTGCAAGTTTGCATCAGCTCAGTGAGTCCCCAAGGTGTCCCTGGCTTCGTGTTTTGCAATATTCTCGGGTAAGGGCTTAGCCACACCTCTTTGCTGGTGGAAGAGGGGAATGTGATGCCAACTCACACCCCACTATCCGTTAGATTCTTAAGTAGGGTGGTTATCCTCAAACTGGTTCCAGAAAATACCTAGAGGTCATGATGCTCCCTGTAAAGAAAGTATCAGGGAACACTGATCTGCCTCATTGCACCAAATATACACGAACAGTTTTCACTAGCAGAAAACATGTCGCTGTTCTGTATAAGCAAGGTGAAGTCATAGCCACATCACACTGCACAGAAAAGCAAGGGATTATGTTAAGCACCCCTGGTTGTTTACAAGCACTTTCTGTTTTTCCAAGAGAGCAAAAGCTCAAGGCAAAGTGAAAAAAGAGGACATTCTATTCACTCTTTTTTTTTTTCAGTGAGAAAATGTGAGAACAGAGCCACTATTTTAGGAGCTGAAGACCTTTTCCCAATACTCTGTTGAGATTCAGTTTGAGAGCTACTATTGTAGAAGAAAATATTCTCCCTGAAGGGCCCCAATTCTTCTTTCTCCTTCTTCATTATCTACCCTCCCCAGCAAGCACATAACCCCCTAAGGGTCTTCTTGCCATCCCCTTTCTAAAAAAAAAATGATGGGGCGCCTGGGTGGCTCAGTTGGTTAAGCGTCCGACTTCGGCTCAGGTTATGATCTCACGGTCTGTGAGTTCAAGCCCCGCGTCGGGCTCTGTGTTGACAACTCAGAGCCTGGACCCAGCTTCAGATTCTGTGTCTCCCTCTCTCTCTGCCCCTCCCCTGCTCACGCTCTGTCTCTCTCTGTCTCAAAAATAAATTTGAAAACATGAAAATTGTTTTAAAAAAATTATGATGATGATTGTTTAATAAATTCCTTTGCAATGAGATATAAATTACCATTAGGGCACAATGTGTGTGTGTGTGTGTGTGTGTGTGTGTGTGTGTGTGTGTGTGTATGTGTGTGTGTGTTTAAATTATATCCAAGGAGGTTTACTTTTGATTTAATAAGAATAAATAGTCTTAAGTCAGAGGAATGAAGCTGTAATTGTAGGCATCAACGAACAAGGTAACAAGCTCAAATGGCAGCCAATGAGGACACTGTCACAGAGTTAAAGGCGACATCGCATATGCCAAAAAGAAATGGCTGAGCTCTGAAGGGCATAAAGCTACATAAAGAAAAGAAGGCACAGGAAAAGCTATTCCATCTGAGGGTGGCTTGCCTCAAGTTTATATTCCTGCATACGGATGTAGCACTGATGAATGAAGGATTGTTGGAGGTTTAGATATTGGTGGAGTTTCAATTCTTTTCCATCTGAAACTGGAATCTCCCTGTCCATTTCTCTGTATTCTGAGACTTCAGCTTGAATTGATTTTTCTTTTAATTAGGATTATTTTTTAACTTGTCCTTTTGAAATAATGTTAGATTCATGAAAAATTGCAAACCAGCACAAGAACTTTGGTCTACCCTTTCCACAGTTTTCCCCACGGTACAATGATCAAAACAAAAACAAAGGAAACGAAACAAAACAGCAATCCTGATACAATACTACTAATGAACCTACAGATAGACCTTATTCAGATTTCACTGGTTGTCCCACTGTTGTCTTTTTTTTTTTTTTTGGTCCAGGAACTATTTACCGGTCATGTTGCCTCAGCCTCATCCAGTTTGGGACTGTTCCTCAGCCTTTCTTTGGATTTCATGACCTTGAAACTTTCAATGAGCTCTTCCATTTAGTTTGTCTGATGCCTTCCTGTGATTAATTCAGGATGCTCATTTTTGGCAAGGATTCCACGGGAGGGATTTTGCCCCCTTCTCGGTGCATCATAATAAGGGGTAGATTATGCAGAAATGTCTCATTGCTGCTGATGCTAACTTTGATGAAGGTGGTGACTTCCAAGTTTCTATACTAAATCACTACTTTTCTCTTTGAAATTAACAAGTCTCTTGTGGGAGATTTTTTGAGAAAATGCAAGTATCTCGTGTCATACTTCTGTCTCCTGACTTTAATATTCAGGATCATTTTTGCCTGCAACAGAAATAATGGTGGGACTTGACAAATGGTAATTTTCTGTAACCTCCTTGCTTGCTTTTTGTCTTTCCCTCTTTTTCTCTCCTTCCCTCCCTTCCGTTCCCTTCCCTTCTCTTCTCTCCTCTCTCTCCCTGCTTCCCTCCCTCCCTCTGTCCTTCTTTCTTTCCCTTTAAATTGTCTCTATTTAGCCTTGGGAGTTCTTTCAAGTCAGCTCCTATGTCTTTTCAATGTACCTCCATCACTTGTGAGCATTTCCTTAATTCCTGGCACCACAGAATATTCCAGGCTATTTCTGTGTTTTCCTTGGCCCAACCCTGGAATTAACCATTTCTCCAATGAACCCTGGTTCCTTTTATTGGATGGTAGTATTTAGAAACCAAAACCCGGTGCTAGTTACGCTCAGATTCTACTGCCATTGCTTCTAGAAAGAGCAGAGAAAACTAGGAAATACATGTATGCCCATATGTACACATGCACATGTCTGTCACCTGTCTCCATCTATCTGTCAATCATCCATCACCTGTGAAAGGCCATGAGATCGTACTGATACCTCTGATTCGAATTCAACACCACAGGCTTCATTATCTAGACTTCTCTCTTTTTCTGACAGGGATAAATCTGGCTCTCATTTTCTGCAGTATATTTTTCTATTTGCTCAGTCCTAGAAAACACCAAACGTGGTTTCAGAACTCGTAACCCATATTCCTGTGCGAAACAAGTTTATTAACTAGAGTACGACATGTGTTACATTTGGTCGGGTGGGGGGATTTACTCTTACAGTACATAATACTGTGCATAGTCAAATACTGTCTTCCAAAGTTACTTAGGCTAGTTGTTTTCTTCCCTGTGGTTTGGTTATTCAGTTATTCATTTTTATATATTTAGGCTCATTAGTTACTGTTTGTATTACATTACCCCACACCTCAGTCCATCTAACTACTTATTTATTTGGGAGGTATATGAAACATTCCATGGTTCTAAAAGTCTGAATTAAACAAAAGGATGTGCCCAGAGAAGTTTGGTTGATGGTTTACAGTTAATATTTTATGCCAATTATTTATTTATGTCTGTGGCTCTCTGGATGTTATTTCAGCCCCAGATGAATGCTGAATTCATGATTTCTCTGTTCTTATCTCAGACAGTTTGTAGAAGGGAACTCAAATTATAGACAAAGTTATGGATACATAAAGGAAGATATATCCAAGGATTTATACAAGTATATATTTGCACGTTAATGGAAATCATTTTTGTCTTCAAAATGTTTTTTACTCAATAGTCTACACTCAAAACCAATATTTCCAGGGCAGTCCTGATCGAGTCGAAGTTGTTAGGAAGCTCTGGTAGCACCAGGGGCAGCAAAGGCTGCTGAGGGGTCTGAGAGAACTGTTTCCCAAACTTCTGAACCACAGCACGTGTGCCTATGGAAGCAAGGACATGTGCAGGACCACAGTGGCTAGCTGAGTATCTTTCTCCTTGTTTGTTGTCTCTCCCGTAGGGAGCTTTGGGCTGTGCTGAGTACTCACTCCCTTTTATTTGGCCTTTACAACCCTGTATTCAGGGTTGCTTTTTCCTTTTTTCTTCTTCTGTCCCTCATGTTTCAAACTCAACGTGCAGAAATCTATTGCATTGCTAGACACTAATAACGAAGCAGCAGAAAGAGAAATTAAGAGAACAATTCCATTTACAATTGCACCAAAAATAGTAAGGTGCCTAGGAATACATCTAACCAAAGACGAAAAAAGACCTGTACTCTGAAACCTTTAAAACACTGATGAAAGAAATTGCAGACGACACAAAGGAATGGAAAGACATTCCACGCTCATGGATTGGAAAAACAAACATTATTAAAATGTCTATACTCTCCAAAGCAATGCACACATTCAGTGCAATCCCTATCAAAATACCAACAGTATTTTTCACGGAGCTAGAACAAACAACCCTAAAATTTGTATGGAACCACAAAAGATGCCAAATTTCCCAATGTTTCAAACTCTTGTTCTCCCATCAGAGAGTGTCTGATCCACATTTGTTGCCACAAATTCTGAGAAAAATGTAAACACAGGATCAAAAATCCAAACGTGGGCTGTCTTCTTTATAAATGGCTATTTGTGTTCTTTCTTTTCCCTCCAAACTACTGCGGATAGTTTTCCCCAAATAGCCAGAACAATTGGTTCAAAGCAAACATAAACCATTTAGTGAAGAACAAATCCTTTCCAAATCCCTCTCCATCACAGCACGAGTCAGGAAGGAAGTAGGATCCTTACTGGAAGAGATAGTGTGTGGGAGGGGGGTTAACGACCGGCTCTGCCCAGAGAGTTTAACCGTGCCAAACTAGCAAGGTCATCGTCTCGCAAATGCACAAGCTTAGTCTTCTTTCTTGTGCACCGTAGACTGGTATTAGATTTACTTTTATATGAATATAACAGAAGATAAAGAAATCATGGTGAAGCTGAAAGAACGATGGACTTCAGGTAATCGTTTTTCCACAAGAGTTATTATTAATGCTTCAACATACCCCCTATACTGAGAGGCACAGTGTTCTGAGAAGCATTAGTCAGTTGGAATACTACACTGGAAAAATGTACTACTTAATGCCAGACAGTATGTAATGATTCTCTACTATGGCATGTGAGGAAAATAATTCACCCGAGGTGTGTGCGAATTATGTTATTTTTACAATGTCAAAATGTAAGCCCTTTGAATCTTATTATTTGACTTCAATGTCATAGTTATTTAATTCTATGTTCTGTGTTTAAATCAAGTCTCTAATTTCTACCAGTCCTTGTATCATCATGACCTGTCCTTTGCTGAGGTGCTCTGAGTTCCTGTAAGCATGAAAGCATGTGTCTCTTCCATTTGTACCTGGACGATCTTTGTCTAGCAATGAAAGTCTTTGTTTTCATTTTTGCCTACCTGCGGGTTTTATAGACCTCGTTCCTCTGTCTTCTAGTATTGACCGCTACAATGTCAGGTCTGACACCAGTGCCATTTCTTCCCCTTTTATGAGTGATTTTAATGTCTGTTTTGCTTCTTGCCTGGAAGTTCTGACGTTCTTCCATTTTTCTTCAAGTTCAGTTACTTCACCAAGAGGTGTTTCCAAGTTCCTGCCCTTGTCTCTTTTTCCTAAGACACGGTTTGACCTCCAAGTCCGACACATCTTGCTCCCCGCTCCTACATCTTTTCCAACCATTGGTCTTTTCCAGCCTTTTCTACAGTAACCAACTTGGTAAGACGAGACCTGGCAGAATCTTGCATCTGACAGCACCCAAATCCATCCTTTTGTGCCGAGGGCTTCTCTGAGGTAGAGATTCAGGATTCCTGTGGGGACTCTCTCCGCACCTGTTACGTGTGTAATCCTGGAAGTGCGTGGGGTTAACATTCAGTGGAGATGACCTTGACGGGGGAGGGCAGGCGATGGTGCATTAATGCTGTTCCTTCTATCCTGAGTGCACATCCCCTTCAGTGGTTCTGAGTGTTCCACAGTAGTGCCTGACTGGAGAAAACCCACACTGGCTTGTCTTCCTTCCCTCCTTTATTCTTCCCCTGTCTTCTCCTGTTGCCTGCAACTATTTCCTCGAATAACTACCTGCATACAGAGCTGGTCTCAGCTTCTGCTTTCTGGGGACAAATTGATTCCTAAAAATTTATTATAGGTCTGCAACTTTTCATTCATTCATTTTTTGTCAGGTTTTCTTCTCTGTAAATGGTTTCCAGTCTTCACTTTTCTCCCCCCATGGTATTTACTGAAATCTCCTCAAGTCTGCCCCGAGTTTTGAAACAAACTTTCACAGCCCCAAATGATGCAAATATTTGAAGTGATATGATTTTTCTCTTTTATGTCTTTCCAGAGCTCTGCCAATCTACTCTTCACTCCTTTGGGTAGATGATCCTTCTTTGAACTCTTGTTTCACCTATTGGTATCTTTTTTTTTTTTTAATTTTTAAACTTTCAAAGGATCACGATGTATGTGAGAGTAATTATAATTTCATGATGTGTGTACTTTACATGCTTCTTGCTTACTTTCCTTTCTTAAAAAAAAAATAAAATCAAATCATTGCTTTATATACACCTGGATCCCATGCAAGTTTCTTTCTGCACAGATGCCATTTCTAGTGAGTCCTCAATTTGCTGGAAAAGAGTGGGAGGGAGGGCAGTGTGAACAAGGAACACAGTGTGTATTGTGGGTCTATGTTACTCCCGTTTCCTTAAGCAACCATCTCAGTTCAGCTTCAGAGCAAATAGATTCTGTAGCACCCAGTGATGCCCTTTGTACTGTTATCTGCATTACACTCTCATGGTTTCTATTTCTCCTCCCCTTTTCACCTCGTTTTCACCTCTGGTGCCTCTCTCAGTCAAGAGGTGGGATGAGAGTAGCTACCCTCCTTGTGTTATTTTGTGGCATTTCACGGAGCAACTCAAGAGACAATCCTCGACTTTCCAAGGGCCAGTACCAACCCCTAGAGTTCCTTGCCCCAATTAAAAAATTATAGAGGGTTTTCAAGTTCCCAAATTCTGGTCCCCAACTAATAACATCAGCCTTCCCTGCGAACCTGTTAGAAGTACAGATTCACAAGGGTCACCAACTGAGTGAGACACCCTGGGGGCCGACGCAGTTTTCTGTCCCTGGAGAAAATCCCTACTCGGTTCTGATGCAAACTAAAATTTGAGAACCACTCTTCAGAAGAATCTCTTCCTGAAAACAAAGATGATGAAGATCTGTCTTAATTCTCAATATCTTCCCTCATTTTTGGTCCACATTACACAGCATTTTGGGTTGAGAATTGTAGCTTAGGGTTCTGGCTTTTTCTTTGCCATAAGAAGATGGAGGGCATTATTCTCCTTTAATTGCTTTTAGTGTGGTTCAAGGGAGGAGGCAGGAATAAAATAATTCAGGTTTGTTCTTGTTCAGAGATAGTGACCCTTTCCTCCAAGTCAGGGCAACGTATTCAAATTTCAAGTCTTCATCAAAGCTGTGGAGCCTAAGCAAGGCCTGCTTTCCATTTGACCAGGGATCTGCTGTTTTAGGAGTAGAAAGTTCAGGAACAGAACAAGCTGACTCCTGCTTGCAAATTGTGAGACTGGTTCAAGTCATCACGAGTCTGCATGCTGTTTCTTTTTCTTTTTCTTTTTCTTTTTCTTTTTCTTTTTCTTTTCTTTTCTTTTTTTTTTTAGAGAGAGAGAGTAGAGCTGTGAGAGAGAGAGCATGGGGGGAGGGGCAGAAAGAGAGGGAGAGAGAGAGCATCTCAAGCAAACTCTGTGCTTTCATCACTGAGCCCAACTCCGGGCTTGATCTCACAGCTCTGACATCATGACCTGAGCCCAGATCAAGATTCAGACGCCCAACTGGCTGAGCCACCCAGCTGGCCCTCTGTGTGCTACTTCTGACTTTTCCTGTGCCTCATCTCATCTTAAATTGAGGTCATGACACGCCTTCTTCTTGGCTGGATGCTTGTTAAAAATTTATCATCGCGCGTGGCTAAGCTGTGGCACACCCAGTCATTTCAAGCCCTCCTGCTCCCAACATCCAAATGGATTCGCTTATTCTTCATTTTGTTGGTCACCGATTAAATGTCTAGGAAAAGACTACCTGAGGTACATCTTGTCTTGTTGGCCAATCTACAGCCGGTTGTTACCAATCTGTGCTGAGACTGGTCCAGAGAGACTGAGCACTTAGAAACATGTGCAGCAGTTTGACAACGCTGTGACATCCCAGCGGGTGGTCAGCAGAGGAGTGTCACTGGAGCAGGGTATAAGCCAATGTGAGTGGGCTTACACTCAGGAAGTGAGTTGCATGTGTCTCGAGTTATCAGGCTGGCTAGAACTGGTTGCATAATTTTCAGGGCCCAGGGCAAAATGGAAATGTGGCCTCCCTTGTTAAAAAATGATTAAGACCCTCAAGATGGTAGCGGCCAGGCATTAAAGCCAGCAAGGGGCCCTTCCAAGTACTGGGCGTTGTGCAAATGGACAGGTCACACACCCACGAAGCTGTGGGATTGTGTCATAACCTGTGATATTTTACATCACCTGTAAACGAAACGTGTACAAAAATCTCAGAAAGGATAAGCATATTTTCTTATAACTGACTGTGTTTATTCCCAATTTGAATTTGAATTTGGCTCAGTTTAATTTGAACTCAGGCCTGCTTTTCAGTTTACAGTTTAGCATTATTAGATCAGTTAAGATTATAAATTGTTGTATTGATTTTTAACTCATATTTGCAGAGTGTAAAATCTCCCTGGACTTTTTGTCAGGAAAAGGTGCACCTCTTTTGAAGGTAGCAGTGGTGATAAAGCAAATGATGACAGTGGAAGTAATTTAAAAATTCAAAATCCAAGGAGTTTGGATTAGTTGGATTTAGAAGTCTCATGCCCCGCGCCTATTGGATTCTATATTGTAGTCATGACAGAGGGTGGCATGAGTTATTGCAGAGAGGTATTATTGGCGGATAAAGCAATGAAACCACCAAAGCATGAGTACCATTAACATATAAAACATGAAGAACTAAGTTCAAATTCAACAAATATGTTTATAAGACAAGACATATTAAATAAGCTTTTTCTAGTCATGAGTCTTTGGAACGTTTTGTTACATTTAAATGTTGACACAGCATTGATTGCCTGTAGATTTTCTTTCATTCTGGTATGGTCATATTCATCTTATCAAAAACGGGAGTTGTGTCAAAAAATTCTCGGGACACCTGGGTGGCTCAGTCGGTTAAGCGTCTGACTTTGGCTCAGGTCATGATCTCACGGGCATTAGTTCGAGCCCCACATCGGGCTCTGTGCTGACAGCTCAGAGCCTGGAGCCTCCTTCCGATTCTGTCTCTCCCTCTCTCTCTGCCCTTCCCCCGCTCATGCTCTGTCTTTCTCTGTCTCAAAAATAAAAACATGAAAAAAAAATTTTTTTTTTTAATTTTCAACATGAATATTAAATCTATGCAGTTAATGAAAAAAATGTGGCTGAGTATTCTGGGATAGTACTTCTTAAGCCAAATTTTAAAAGCATGTGAGGCAAAATAATTTTATACAATACACACATACATTATATAGATTTGATATTTATTTATTATTTATTTATTTATATCAAAATCAAGGTTTTCCGTTCAGTGAAAGACCCCTAGACAAAGTCAATAGATGAATGACATCGTATTTCTAACGTCAAAAACCAGCATGAAGTTATTTGGAATTTATTAGAAACTCTTGATAATTAACTGGAAGAAGACAAAAACACCAAAGATACGAAAACATACTTGACAGAAGAGGAACCCCTACAGGCTAATAAGCACATGAATGAGCTACTCATAATCATGAGTGATCAGAGAAATAGAGGCTAAAATAACGACCTATTACTTTCTATGTGTTAGACTGGTCCAAAAAAAAAAGGGAAGGGGAGTGGGCTGAAATGCCAACATTTAACATTTATCCTGAACATCACATGGAGTCAGACATTCCAGGGTTTAAGCAACAAATCACATTCATTCTTCCCCCCCTTGGGAAGATGACTCTGGCTCTGGGACAGACAATCGGGCATCCCACAGTATCGTTTCCCACGTCTTTGTTAATAATAGAAATCCCAATTTGTAGCTAAATCTATGGCCACTTGAAATAAACTCCACGCATACCCACTCCTCATAGCTAAGTGTGGCAATATGACTAAATAGTGTCCAATAAGCTGCAAGCTGAGTGAACAGATTGAACTTCTGGGAGGTGGGATCCCTTCTTTGTCCTTTCCCCCATGCTGCTAGCTGAAATACGGCTGTGATTGCCCGAGCTCAAGCAGACGTTTTGGACGGCATGGAAAAAAGTCACATGCTGTTGAGCTCCTGATTCTTGAGTTTGGCTCAGGTCATGATCCCAGGGTCATGGGATCGAGTTCTCCATCAGGCTGCCGACAGCACAGAGCTGCTTGGGATTCTCCCTCTCCCTCTGTCTCTCTACCCCTCTCCCATTCGCTTGCATGCTCTCACTCTTTCAAAATAAATAAATAAACATTTTTTTTTTAAAGTTGCATGCTAAAAACCGGGGAAATAGCAAGATGGGAGGAACCTGGGTCCCTGCCAAAGAACCCCAGGTCTGACTCTTGCCCCATCAAAGTCCAGGCATCTTAGGAGCACCTGGGTGGCCCAGTCAGTTAAGCATCCGACTTTGGCTCAGGTCACAATCTCACAGTTTGTGGGTTCGAACGTCACATGGAGGTCTGTGCTGACAGCTCCGAGCCTGGAGCCTGCTTCCGATTCTGTCTCTCCCTCTCTCTCTGCCCCTCCCCCGCTCGTGCTCTGTTTCTCTCCGGCTCTCAAAAATAAACAACAACAAAAAAAGTCCAGACATCTTGTGCTTGAGAGGGCAATACATTTCTATCTTGTTTATTCTGATTTTCCTCTTACCTGTAGCCAAACCCTAACTGATACGGCCTGCGTGAGAAAAATAATGCCAGCAAATAAGACAAGAAATTACACAAAAACCAAAAAGTGACAGGGACCCGAACGAGGATGGTGAGGCAGTGAGAGGACAGAGAGATGAGCAAATGTGAGGCTTTTGGGAGTTGGCACTGACAGGGGCTATGACTGGTGAGATGTGGGGATAAAAAAGAAGGGTGTTGATACTATTGACATTGGGGTCGGATAATCCTTTGTGGCGGGGCTGTCCTGTGCACGGCAGGATGCTTAACAGCATCTCTGACCTCTACACCAGTCACCACCACAGCAATCAAAGCTGACTCCAGACATTGCCAAATGTCCCTTTGGGGGCAAGATTGCCCCTGGCTGCGAACCACTGACATAAGAGCAATTTTGCTGCTTGTTAAGTAAGGTACTTGCCTGGCGTTCCCGCGACTCCAGGCTTGTTGCGGGAATGGACACTGATACGTAATTCACATTAAGAATCACGCCTGGGAGGCGCCTGGGTGCCTCAGTCAGTTGGGCGTCGGACTTTGCCTCAAGTCATGATCTCATGGTTCATGAGTTCGAGCCCCACGTCGGGCTCTGTGCTGACAGGTCAGAGCCTGGAGCCTGTTTCGGGTTCTGTTGTCTCCCTCTCTCTCCGCCCCTCCCCTGCTCGCGCTCTCTCTCTCAAAAATAAATAAACATTAAAAAAAGAAAAAAGAACATGCTGAAGAAGCTTTCTAGGGGTTTCTAGGAAGAGTTTCTGGTCTCCCAAAAGAAGGCCACGAGAAGGGATAGCTTTTCCTTTTCAGAATATGACTGTGTCGATGGAAAGCCTGGATCTATGGCCACCATTGTGTACTCAGCTGACTCACGTGGTAGTGTAGACCTGACCTCACTTGGTTGAGTGCTGTCTTATCCATATTCTATTCCTGGTTTTCCGAGTATGTGAGCCCCAAACCCCCTTTAAAATTTAACCCGGTTTCTGCTACTTGCAGGCAAGATCCTCTAACCTACACAGTGACTGGCAGGATCAGTTCTAGAGGAGTTTTTAGGGGCAGATGCCAGACTGAGGTGGTTTGAGCACCGAGTGGGAGGCAAAAAGCAGAAGTCGATGAGTGAGAAAGACTCTTTGGAAAAGTTTTAACAGCGAGGGGACACAGATAATGCATTAGGTGCAGGATGGAGATTGCAGAAGTGTATTTGTTTAGTTAAATGTGGGGAGGACTTGAGATCTTTAATTCTTAATGAGAAAGGGCCAGTAAAAAAAACAAGAGCTGTAGCTATAAATAGAACAAGGCAGGAGAGTTCACAATAGAGCAAAGTCCCTCAGGAAGGAGAAGGGTGTATAGATGGAGTGGATTATTTTGGGGAGAAGGCAGAACGTCTCTCGTCGTCTGACACCAGGGATGGAAAAGGAAATGCAGATAAATTTGCAGCGTGGAGGCAACACGCTAGGGAAATCCTATTTTGATCATTCCAACTTGTCCACGAAGTTGGCAGGGAGAGAGCAGAGGAGGCCGTGTATCAAACACACGAGGACATTCTCAGAAACTCGAAGGAACTATCCAGATAGAAGGTGCTACATATTCTTCATGTACATAAATCGGGACTGTAATTCGCTCACTGCGATCACATCTATTGGGCAAAGTGAGTCCTTTTCACTGTCCACGTCGTACAAGATGCCCAGAGACAGGTTGGAAGAAAGAGGTCCAAGAGTGGCATCCAGCCTGGGCTTCACGGGATGAAAAGTTGCAAAGGTCAATGGAGCCCCCACCCCCCCACCCCCAATGCTGAGCTACTTGTCCTTGGTGTAGTGTGTTGTGTATCCCAGGCCCTTCTGAGATGAAGTTCAGAGCAGGGGGAGCCTTTACCGCTACTGCTTCCCAAACAAATGTGAGAACGGCTGCTTAAAGTCCGCTTTAACGTGGTTTTCCACTGGAACCTCTTGTCTGAACTTTAATAATCGGGAGTTTGGAAATCGTTAAGTAGCTGCCTTGACTTGTTTAACTCGATGGCTACAGACATTTCATCAAGCTGACATAGGATTTATGTCTCAATAACACAATAACATGTAGTGAGCACCATGGTTCCAGAACGATTTATGCCTGGTCTGCAACTGGAGAATGATTTACGCCCGAACGAGGGGTAGAGTAATGAGAGCCTCCGCTAGGACACCCCGCGTCCTGCTACTGGACTGCTTTCTCCCCCGGGGGTGGAGAGGAGATAGCAACATTCGGTCCCTGACCTTTCTCCTTGATAGTTGTGTCATTAGGAAAGGAAAAAAAAAAAAAAATAGAAGTCTGAACCAGTCCTCTTTTCCGTGCAAAATGTTTCCAATCACTCTGGTTCCCATTAAACTCTAAATCAAGACTGATTCAGTCTTGGACAAGACAGGGGTGGACACTATCACAGGAACTCAACACCAGACAATGTCCCTCAGTTTTCCCATCCCTAATTTAGCCCTGCTGACAGGACTGTGCCGGGACCATGTGCCCACCCAGGAGCTGATCCTCTCGTGCGAGAGCCACTGGATGCTTGTCTCGAGTCTGTGCTGATACCCACAACACATCGGCTGCTGGGTCCCCAGGATGCCACAGAGGTCACCGCGAATGCTTAGGTGACTCCCGAGAGGCACCAGCACGGAGAAGGAAATCCCCAGTGGTTCAGAGTATGGGCTCTGGAGTCAGCAAGCCTGGAACGCACCCTGGGTCCACCGTTATCTGGCTCTAAAACCTTGGGCCCATTACTTAATCTCTTTGTGCCTCAGTTGCCTCACCTAGAAATTGGGACAATAGTATCTAACTCAGGGGATCGTTCTGAGAAAATCTGACCCCTAGAATATCCCAAATGCCGGTAGCGGAATAATCAAAAGAGAAAACAAGGGGAAGGCAGAGGGGAACAAGCTTAATTTCAGCACCGAAGCACCTTAGGACAGAGAAAAGAGAGTGAGACTTGTAGTCACGCGTCCTGGCTGAACTCCCAGTGTTTCCATGGAAACGATACTAAGGATGCCACGTGGCTCTCAGGAGAAACACGTAAGAAAACATTTGCGCAAACACCTAATGCTCGGCAGATATTACGTAGATATGCACTCTCTTCCTTCTTTGCAAGCAAGCAGGGAAAATTAGATGCGTACAGATCTGGATCCCCCGAGTGTTAGTTCCCGAGGGTGGTGTCAGTCTTGTGGGGGAAGGCTGGTCTTGCACAACTTTGCGGAGGGGGTACAGGTTTCTTCTGCCCTCCTCCTGCTTTCCTCTCGACACCGTTTCTCCAGCCAGGCACACCCACTCCCGGTGTCCACACAGACGCGCCTTTTCGAATTGTTGTCCCAGGCACAAAGCGGTACTTGGTTGTACTACTAATGACAGGAGGGGCCGTGAAAACGAGGGTACCAGAATTTTCATTCGAAACTCCTCGTGGTTAAACCTCCTGACCCCCAAGGAGAAAAGGAAAGCCTTAAAGACCGATGGGCACTGAGATAAGGAGGACATTTTAGAAAGACTTCGTGTGCGGGCCCTTCTGGCTTCTCCATCTTTCCCACCCTCGCCAGGTAGCCTGAGGATCTGTGTCTTCCGGATCCTCTGCTTTTGACTCAAGCTGGCCGTCATCAATCTGCTCTCCTCTCATGTGGCCCCCAGCCCCGGTCCCTTTACTCACAGAATCTGTCTTCGCTAGGCTTGTCACTGAGCCATTCTGGGACCTCGCGCACCAGACTCCGAGGACAAGTCCATGTTGTCATGGCTCTCTTACCTCTTTGCCCTCTGGCACACACCCGTTACCATGGAAATAAATGCCCAGACGAATCCGTGCTCCTCGTAATGCCAAAGCTTCCACAGGGCTTTCTATCGCCAATCTGAAGGAATCCTGTACACGCTATTGAATTTAAATTTCGTGCAAGTATTTGCCTCCTGAGCAATAAAGAAACCGGAAGTAAAACCACACGTGGTTTTCAAAACTGCCTCAGAGTGGCCCAGTCATTGTTTTTTTTAACCAAAATATTTTATTGCCTTTGGACCTGAGGGAAAGTGAATAAATTATAATTCATTCATTCCAAGCAAAAATTTTAAAGGTGAGAAAAATACATTAGCACGTGGACTCAGAGCTGCAATATTTTCACCCACTCAGTTCTGCACGTAGATCCTGACCCCATACCTGGAAAGGTGCTAGGTATTATTCAGGACACAGCTTAGACCTGGTTTCTACCCCAAGAGAGCATACCGTCTGCATATGGACCATCTGAGTTTTACCAGGTTGACCGAAATTACCTGTTCAGTCTGTCCATTTCCCTCCACAGGACAGGGAGCAGGAAAAGGGCTTAGTTAACTTTGTAATTCAGATGTCTTCTGTCCTAAGTTGACACTTAAAATCCATTTTGTTGCAGATTTCAACACTACTTAATATTCCCCAGGGGAAAATGAATCCTCAGGCCCAACAGCATTATTGAACCACAGAGACTTTCCTGAAGTTTTTGCAGAAGAGATTAAGACAGAGTTTAGAAAATCTTAAAGCCCCACAGCAGGCGTCTTAAAGTTCTTCATCAGTTGTGGGGTTTTCTCCAGACTCCTTCCATCTCCCCCGACAGTCTCTCAGATCGGAGCAGTCCTGTTCATTCCGCAGGCGGGGTTAGGGGGGCCTGAAGCCCAGCCACGCTGCCCTCTCCAGGCTGAGAGCCCGTGTGCAGGCTGTAGACACCACGGGAAAGAAATCTTTCTCTTTTCTTTTCTTTTTTCAACGTTTATTCATTTTTGAGAGACAGACAGACAGAGCACGAGCAGGGGAGGGGCAGAGAGAGAGGGAGAGGCAGAATCCGAAGCAGGCTCCAGGCCCTGAGCTGCCAGCACAGAGCCCAGTGCAGGGCTTGAACCCACGAGCCCTGAGATCACGACCCAAGCCGAAGTCGGACGCTTCACCGACTGAGCCACCCCAGAAATCTTTTCTTTGCCCGTGGACACTGTCCACTTTGCAAACCGTGCCTCCAGCTCGGTGTCACTTGAACAGGGACGTTTTCTTACTTCCCACAGCAGCTTTGATGAGTTAGAGGCCCTGGCGTTGCTCTGTCTTCTCTGTACCTGTCTGTCAGAGCGAATCTCATGCAGAATCAATGTTTTACAAGTAAAAACCAAGTATCAGTCGACACCAAAAGAGTATCTGAGACAGCAAATGCAAAGAAGTCTTATAAATAGAAAGTGGTATCATTTTTGAATGCCCTTGTCTTATGCCTGTAGGAATCACGTGTCTTGGCCAACATTTGCAGCAACATCAACATGGATTCTTGCTAAAATTTCCACTTTATCATGTGTAAAATTTTTTTCACAGCAAAATCTGTAGGAATATTTTTTCTACATCTCCTTTTAACCATCAATAAAATTAAATTCAGAACAGGAGGAAAATGAGGGAACTTGTTCTCCTTCAGGGAAAGTCTGAAGTATAAAATATCTTTAGAGAAATACATTTTGTTACTTCCAAGGACTCAATAGCCTCCAGTTAAGAAAACAAAATGTTGCCAAGTGGAGGAACTTAAGCAATCTATTTTAGTGACTGCATACAAGTCGGTAATTAAAATACAAATTTCTTTGTTGCAGATAGATCTTCCCAAAACTTGGAAATTCCCTCTCTCATAAGTAAAGCGTCTCTCATAAGTAAAACATCTCTCTTTGTGCTTTTATTGAGAGTTGCATTCATTTAATAAACTACCTGTTAACAACTTAAAAGTAAATTTCATCCTTGCTTCTGTGAAAGTGGTCATTTTCTTAAATAACGAAGTCTCAATCAGGGGTCGTCTACTTTTCATTCCCCAATGCAGCTAACTATGTAGGATTACTCTCCCTCCTGCTATAACCTCCCGCCCATCACCCCCTCCCAAATCCGCACACACTCAGATACTACTTTTCCTTCAAGAGGTCCCCATGGAAGAGAATATCAAAGTGCCACCATCCGGTGTGGTCAGAGCTCACAAATAAAAGAGGTAAATTGCAGTTACCTGGAAACACCTATATCCTGCCAAAGTTGCAATCATTCTCTCACTTATAAATTCTAAGTTTAAATTAAACCAATCCCAATCTCTCTTGGCTCCAACTCTTCCCTTTTGGTGAAGTTTTGCATTCTTGGTTTAAAGAAAAGAAAGGCTTACTTTTTTTTTTTTTTTTTAAGGGGCTCAAGGCTTCTTGGACATCGAATGGTTTTTACAAAGTACCATTTTGTTGAGTGCAAAAGAATAAGAAACAGCTGGCTTACATTTCCTTTGAAATGCACATTTAGTTAAAAATTAAAGACAAAAATAAAAAGCACTGGAGAAAAACACTTTCTGGTTTTGCCAAGACCCAAACCATTTAAGAAAAAGAAGGGATAAGAAAGAAGAGAAAAGAATGGTTTGACATGTTTTTGCCAAACCAGGTCCCCTTTCTGTGGTCCTCAAGTTCATTAAGCCTGAAATAAAATAGCGCAAGATACAGAATTAGTTTGAGCTGGCTCTGGAAACAGTTATAGGTCTGTTAAGCATGAAGGGATTCAATAAATATTTCTCCTTTCTTTTCTCTTCTATCCCAAGAATAGTTGCAGTGTTTTTTTTTTTTTCTTACTAGTTTCTGAATTTTGCCAAACTCTCCCTGATAGATAGAAGAGGGATTGAATTTAAGTAGAAAAGTACATGCTGGTTGCTAAAGTTCCTGGAAACATGTTTGTACTACAAATAGTAAATAAATAATAAAAGTGATTCCAGGGAATGAAAAGTTGCTAGCTCCCTGCCAACTTGCTTTCATCACACAGTAGAAAACCAAAAAGTCCATCTTGCCCTAGAATTATAGGTAAAATGGGCCCATATGTGGTCATGTTGACTCCAATTCAATTTAACAAACACTATTCAGCACCTACCATGTTCAAATCAAAGAACTAGGTGCTATAAGAGGATTTAAATACATGAACAATGACTTCAGAAATGGGTGAAAGGGAAAAAACTGACATGAGCTGGAAAACTTCCCTCATCACAACAGTGAAATTGATTTATTCGATACCGGAGTTCTCAAGATGCAAAACTTCATGAAATTATCTTTTTTTCCTAAAGTGGTTTACAACGTTAGGTTCCGAAATGTATATCAAAACCTTACATTCAAGGCATCACCTGACTATCCCATTACTTCGGAAACACTTGTTTAGAAAGTGCTTCAGAGTGGCAAAATTTGGACAGATTCATCATGCTTATTTGAAAGTCTCCCTTTCGAATTTCCAGAGCTAAGTTACCTGATGAGAAAAAAATATTTTTTATGGTTTCATCCATTTATGTGGCCTAAATTGAAATGCCTCATGCCACTGTTGGCAGACTTGAGAAAAGTTCATCTTCTGTACTTGTGATTTTTCTCCCTTTCAGATTTCCTTCACTCCCAACACAAACTCAGATAGACCCAAGTTTCTCACTACTCTTCAATGCTGCCTGAATTTTTCTCCTGAAAAGCAATCTGATATTAATGCTAAAGTAACACTAGCTTATGTCTTCCGGAAAGTCTTTGTACTTCTTAAAAGGACACTTACGAGGGGCGCCTGGGTGGCTCAGTCGGTTAAGCCTCCGACTTCGGCTCAGGTCACGATCTCGCGGTCCGTGAGTTTGAGCCCCGCGTCGGGCTCTGTGCTGACCGCTTGGAGCCTGGAGCCTGTTTCAGATTCTGTGTGTGTGTCTCTCTCTCTCTGACCCTCCCCCGTTCATGCTCTGTCTCTCTCTGTCTCAAAAATAAATAAACGTTAAAAAAAATTAAAAATAAAAAGGACACTTACGAGAGGATTTTAATAACCCATAAAAGGGGCGCCTGGGTGGCGCAGTCGGTTAAGCGTCCGACTTCAGCCAGGTCACGATCTCGCGGTCAGGGAGTTGGAGCCCCGCGTCAGGCTCTGGGCTGATGGCTCAGAGCCTGGAGCCTGTTTCCGATTCTGTGTCTCCCTCTCTCTCTGCCCCTCCCCCGTTCATGCTCTGTCTCTCTCTGTCCCAAAAATAAATAAACGTTGAAAAAAAAATTAAAAAAATAAATAAAAAAATAAATAAAAAATAAATAAACGTTGAAAAAAATTTTTTTTTAAAAAATAACCCGTAAAAGTTGTTTCCCATCAGGATTTGTAAGGAGAAGGTTCCAGGGCTGGCAGTACACAGCCGGTGCTATGCTAGTGGCTGAGAGAGGTGGTTCATCATGACTGAGACAGGGAAGGTAAGCATTACTGGGGTCATCAGTGGAGATTCAGGGATAGGTGGTTGGCACCGGGGACCCAACATGACAGCGTGGCACTCTCTGGGAAAATAGGAGCCGGCAGCTGGGCATCCTGGCAACAGGCGGTAGATACTATAGTCCAGACTGACTCACAGGCAGTAGTCAGGGTGCTTGGGTGCCCAGGCACCAGCCCCTGACCCGGGTACAGCGAGGAGCCCTGTTGTCTAGAGGAGGAAAAGGCAAGAGTGGAAGAGAAGGCCTGGGAGACCAGTTTCTCGGAAGGGAGCCCAGAACAGAAGCTCTGGTTTGAATCGGGACAGCTGTCAAGCTTTCTGGAGTGGCCATAAGGATGTGCGCGATGGGTAAGGTGCCAGCACGGTCTTAGGTTCGGAAACAAGAGCCTCAGGCTCGCAGAGCCCCACTTTCAGTACGAGGTCACGGCTGGAAGGTGCTGGGCATCCTGAACAGATGTGGAAACTCCTTTGGCTCGCCCTGGGGCTGACTGAGTCCACTGAGTTCAAGAACAAAGCCCGCCAGAGGGGGGACAGGCAGAGGAGGAGGGAAACGCAGGGGAGACGAGTCTGGAGATGGCAAGAATGGGTTTCCGTCATGTGGGAGAGAAATAGGCCCAGGACAAGGAAGGGCACCTCCTCTGGTGTTCGGAAGATGTGTGATCTATTCCTTCTGGTTAGACGTCAGCCTTAGGAACATTCCGGTTTTGAAGTCTGATATGCCTTTTCTTCCAGAACTCGGCAAGTCTGCTTGCCGCTCTCAAAAGGGCAAAAAAAGCTTCGCTTTTAAGTATTTAATAGAGTGGGATTTACATTTCCTAATGAGAGCATTGCAATTTAAAATAGCAGGAGACCGCCAAAAACTTCCAAGAGGGTAATTCTGTTTTTGCAAACGCTGATGAAACTTGACGACAAAGTCATAGGAGGTAGGAAATTCTGGGTAAACTGAGGATGGTAAAATTTTGGGATCAGGACCATGTCTCTCAGTCTATTAGTACTTCTTAAAACCCTAGGGACACGGAGGCTGGACCCGGTAATCCTGTACAGCAAGAAATTGCTAACTGGTACCAGTAGGTGACCATCCACATGACCTCACCTTGCCTTGCCCAGCTCCAGCTTTGTCTTGAAAAGGACTTGGTCTTGACCCACTCTCTCGGGTTCGTGGTCTGCCCATCCAGCCCACACTTCTGTCTTTCCTTCTTGCTTGGCCCTCCTCGTAGTGACCTGCCTCCGAGTCTCTAGCCACTGCCCGGCAGCATCCCAGCCCACACTCTAACTGCCTTCTGGGGTTTTCTAAACCTGGCACCTTTCTCTGTGCTTGACCGAGCTCGAGTAACTTTCACAGTACGTCACAGAGCTTGGCACTTAAGCATCGCTTTAAAACACTTACTGAATTTAATTCGGTGCTCATCTTTCTTACTGGTGAACAGAAGGAGGATTTCCCAAATTATCCTACCCGTGATATGTTGAAAACACCTCTGAGCTCTACCTGGGGTCCGACGACGTAGAGCCATGGAGGAAGTCAAGCGCCATTTATGCTACCTGTATCCTGGGGCAACGCAGGCTACAGTGGGGCTAAGGCCTCCCGTGCCTTGTGCTATGGGTCGTTGCAAGGATCCACTTCTGCGAGCCTGATTAAATCACAGCACAAATCTACATATCATCTGAAAAGTGCATTTCTGTGGGACAGCTTGTTCCCCATGGGGCTGGAGAAGTGAGACATCTCTGTATCTGATTCTGTTTTATGAAGAACACAAACAATTTGGGACTTTTAAGAAAACCCTCTGGGCTTCTCGAGCAATGTTGAGGCTGGCCACCAGCCACTCCTGCTGTAGGCCAGTGTATGAAAGAGTGTCTTCCGGGCAAATCCCCTGTTTTATAACAGCAAACCCACACCAGCCCCCCGCATGACAGTACATCGTGCTTACTGCTGTCGGTTAACAAAAGTTCCCCAAAAGGGACTGTCTGGGAATCCTTCTGCCTCTCTTCCCTTCTGAGTCTTTCTCCTCTCCTTCCCGCCCTGCGCACAGGATGCCATCAACAGGGGTGTGCATTTCCAGGCACCCAATACAGCCAGCAGCATGCGCCCTGTAATAGGTTTACCAACATAAACCAGAAGGATCAGTCCAGGAAAGCCTCCTTTTCAGGTGTAACCTAAATGTTTGCCTATTTCTCAAAGAACCCCAAGGGAGCCATGGTTCTTGCAGGATTGACTGCCTCAGACCACTTTGTGATTTGACAGGCTGGTTCTAGTCTCCGGGGGACACTGGTGATCTTCCTGGGCCCCCTCCTACCCCCTAATGTACCCCTAAGTAACAGATTATACAAATGAAACTCAGTCTTAGCTTTACCCGGAAAACGGACTCCAACTTCTCCCATACCCCAAAGTCAGATGATCCATGCAGGCTTTGCAAAGCAGATGCCTTTGATACCTTGGCCTTGTACCCACTTGGGAGCATAAAATACTTGAAGTTAAAGTGCCCAGGGAGTGTACGATCAAAACAGAGTTTTGAGAGGAGCTGTTAGTGTATTATGGTTTGCTTTCTTGCCTTGTCCCCAACTAGAGAATCCTAGGCAAAGGGGCATTTTGGAGCATTTGATATGCATCCCTGGGGGGCTTGGACCGTATGGTGGCACCTGGCTGACACCTGAGAAATCAAAAAGACGAGAGACTGAAGCTGACCAGCTGGTCTGCCTGCCATGGGGCGCTGGGTGACCTGCGTCCCCAGGGAGAAACAGTGGGAGGGTGGCGTTCCCGGTCGTCACCAGAGACAGATGCCGCTTCACAACAGTACTAGTCAGGTAGACTTCCTGGCCCCTTTTCAGGGCACTAGACGACAGAGGGAATGCAGACGGATCACCGGCTCCGCGGCAGGTGCCGAAAGGTGGACCCACAGGGTGGGAACCAGGCTGAAGGGCATGGCTGGCTCCAGACCCGCGCGGCAGCCATGGGCTCCGGGGCCTCCCAGAGTCCCCTGGCATTGGTTTGCTGCACTTAGACATTTCAGGGTGGCATGCTATTTCGAGAATTTAATCAGAGCTTCAAGTCTTGCACAACATTTGAAATGGGATATCAGGGTGTCTCCCGACCTCTCGAAGGCTGCTCGCAGACCACCTTTTACTTTTCTCTGCCACCTGTCCCACCAGGTGAAGAAGCCCTGATTTAACCCAGCCCACTCCATGCAGCGAGCCCTGAGTATCAGCCAGTTCCCGGTGTTCTGCGTGGTTTTCACGGCCTCCTCCGGAACCACCGGCCAGGGAACGCTAGCCTCACGCTCCCGCTTCCCAGGCTGGACCCCTTCTTCCCGGTCTCTGACCTGGAATCTTATGTTTTTCCACATTTGTGATGTCTTTCCACCACCCCCCCACCTTGATTATAATTCTATAGCTCCCTTCTTTCAACCTTAATAATCCCCCACCCAATGCAGTCTAATTCTGACCCTGGGAACCCCGTACCTCCCATCCAACATCCAAGCATCTTTGTCTGGAGACCATCCCTTTGAAAATCTGTCTAAATCTTGCTTAGCTTAAGGATTGGATCTAGGTTAAAGTAAAAACAAAAAATGCCTTTGGGAGAAGTAACATTTAAACTCTTTGTCTTTCATTTGCATTTCCGTGTTAATAAGTTTCAGATCTGTGCTTCAGAGACGATTTTGTTAAAGAGAGTTTGAGAATAGCATCATGAGAGGAAACCCTGTTAAGAGAGGGTGGGGTGTAAAAGTGTTCATTTTTTTTCTGTTCCTCATTTGTGCTCTGGACCCACCCTAAGCTGGAAGTCTACAACGTAGTACAGAAAAAAGCTTCTCTGACAGAAAACACTTGGGTTATTGCTGAGAGTGTCTTGGATGGTGTGGCATCAACTACCACGATCTAGAAATTGTGTGTGTGTGTCGTGTTGATGTGCGCCTGATGAGCGAGAGACCGAATCGCTACCTCTATCCCCCGAGTGTGGCCCCGCGGAAGGCATAGGATGGACTCTCCCAATGCTGTGGTTCTCAGTGAATCAGTAATAGACGTAGGTCAGCGAGCTGAGCAAACCAGACAGCCTTTTTCTTACCCAGCAGAAACTTGCATTTTTAAAATGTATTCGCATCATCATTTAGGGATTTATGCCTGCAAATCCACTATCATTAAAGAGTTACGTGCACGCACTCCCCCTTTCCACTGCAGGGATTACAAACCCCTAATGATAGTAAATTATTCTCTCCTGCACCGTATACTACGATTCCTCTGTGGAATTTTCTAGGCTGTTTTGGAAGGCCCTACAGCCCTAATGAAGTGTTATTTATACTACACGCTGATTTTCTGCTTTCTTTTTAAAGTTTCTCCTGGTTCCATCTTTTTTGATTTATCGTACATTCAGCAGACCTAAGTATAAAAGCCATTTTTCTGTCACTCTTCAAACTTAAAATGAACAAGACTTTTTATGAAGTGTAATTTTCAATAACAATGAAATATTAGAAGCCCCTCTTGGAGTTCCTTGTTCCATTCCTGCCTGTGGGTTTTTTTTCTTTTCTTTTCTTTTCTTTTCTCCCTGGTTTCCCACCAGGGTGATCTATGACCGCTGTAGCCTCTGCAATATGGAAATGGGGATCCAGTGGGGGTGTCAGAAGACTTTCCTGCTACTTGATTATTGAATACCGTAGACGTGTGCTCAACAGGCTGTGCGTACAATTAACGAACTAATGACTTAGCCTAATTTGGGGTTTTGTGAGGCTTGAAAGTGCACAAAGAGGTATAAGGTTAGCTTTCTAGAAGGTAGCCGTTTTCCACTGATGTTGGTCTCCTGTATACTTGCATCTAAAACAAATAACTTCGAATCATTCTAAGAGCCAAAGACCAGGTGCTTTCTAATCAGTCAATCTAGATTCAAATCACCACTGCACCATTTTCTGGCTTTGTGATTTAAAGGCCTCTATGAAGCTTCTAGAAAATGGATATAATCAAAGTAAGTACCATCTGAAGAACACGTGATTGGATATGTGAAAGGGGTTAACGTGATTTATATAATATATTCTCAATAAATGTTATCTGCCCTCCTCTCTCTTTGCTTTCCTTTCCTTTCCTCTTCTCCATTCCCTCACTGTACTAGAACTAAATTGATTCCTAAATCAATAGGTTCGTTGTGGTATCCATGGCGGACGAATTTCCTTGTCTTCCCACGGCCATCACCACCGCCCCTGTCCCTACGCACTCCCTTCTTTTGCTTGCTAAGGGAAGTTGATTCCTAGAACAGCTTCGGGCAGGGAATCTTCCTTGAAATAGGACAATAGTAGTAATTCCATAATCTTGGAAAGTGACTGGTTTAGGCATAGACAAGTGGCTTAAGCTACGGTGGGGGAGGGAGGGCCTTGGGGGAAAGTTTTTGTCACTAATAAAAAGATTTTGGGGGGACTTTTGGGAAGAGAGCAGAGTAGGAGAATCCCATGCTCACCTTGTCCCACAGACATACCTACATCACACATCAGTGCAACCAAGCCAGAAAACAACCTGAAGGCTGGTAGAACAGACTTTCCACACAGGGGAGGCCGCATCAGAAGGTTAGGAAGGACAGCAACTCAGTGAGGAACCAACCTTCCAGTGAGACTGATCACTAAAGGGAGGGACACCACAATCACAAAGGAGAGAGGAAAGCATACCCCACACCAGGCAATCCAGGCACGGGGGACCTGTAACTAGGAGGATGAGTCCCCATGACATTTGTCTTTGAAAACCAGTGGAACTTAGCTTCATGAGCCTTGTTTGCCTGTTCCTTTTGTTTTGTGTTTGCAACCAGGGGGGCTTAGGTCTGCCTACGGTAAAAATCAGTAGGTTTCGCTCTGGAAGAATCAGTGGGCAATAGGAAACGGAGTCCTGCCCCTTAAAGAGACAGCATTACAAATAACTCCACTGAAATACAACATAGAAGCAGCAGTTTGAAAAGCTCCTGGAGTATAGGTGAAGGAGATTTGTTTACTGATCTCAGAACACATGCCGGCAGGGCACGGATCTTTAGGCAACTTCTCCAAAAACAAAAGAGCTGGTCCGTGTCATTTATCTCTCCCCCCACCCCCACGCAGCCTAGATAGCCAGACACCTATGGAAATCCGCAAGAACATCTTCCACCTACTTGGCTGACGCTTCATGCCCCTGAGCTCTCTCCTCCGATCTGCCCCAACCAGCCCCACTCAGCAGGAGTCCCACCAAATCTCATCCCGCCAGCAGCCCCAGCAGGGACCGGCGCCACCTCACTGTGACTCCTGCCGTGAGGAGAGGGGAAGATAACCACACACACCAGTTCCACTGGAGCACCAACAGCTGGGTCTTAAAACGGAGGCAGCGGCAGCGTGGAGAGAGTGTGCTGCTGATCAGTGCCTCTGTGGTCCCAGCACACCAACTGGGGGCAGGCATCTGATCTGACTGCCAGTCCCGCCGGTTAAGAGCTCCCCAGGGGACAAGATAGGAAGAGTTCCCTGCAGTTAGGGCTAAGGCAGCCCCCACCCATGGCCTGGGGGCAGACATCTGATTTGACTGCTGGGATCCCCACCAACAAAAACCTCTCAGAGAACAACAGAGGGAGAGTGCCTTGCAGTGTGGTGCCACTGAAGTTCTGGCAAAGGGGCTGAGGGCAGGCGTCTGGTCTGACTGCTGACGTCCCCCAGCTACAAGCCCGTGGCATCCCTGGACTGACCCCTTAACAGCACAGGGCAATAGCAAAAAGAGCCATGGCACCGAAAATATATCTATAAAGATCACTCAAGGGATTCACAAAATAAAAGAGTGTATAGTATGACGTCATATACATAAATTGTGGAGGGAAGGAGTAAAAATTAGTGGTTCTAGAATGGGCTCAAACTGTGATCATTGGGCACAGCACACTCTACTGGGCATGTCTATTGGGCAAAGTAGATGTTAACACAAAGTCTGTAACAAGAGACAAATAAAAACACTGCATAAAGGTAAAGAAAACAATCCAACAAGAAGATATAGCAATTATAAATATTTGTGCATTTAACATGGGAGCACCTGAATACATAAAGTAACTATTAACAGAGATAAAGCAAGAAATTGAAGTTCTACGATAATAGTAGGGGGCTTTAACACCTGACTTAAATCAACGGATAGGTCACCCAAACAGAAAATCAACAAGGAAACAGTCACTTTAAATGACACATTGGACCACATAGATCTAACAGATATATTTAGAACATTCCATCCAAAAACAGCATAATGGACATTCCTCTCAAGTGCACATGGAACATTCTCCAGGATAGATAACATGCTAGGCCGCAAAACAAGTCTTAACAAATCCAAAAAGATTGAAATCACATACGTGCATCTTTTCCAACCACAATGGTATGAGACTAGAAATCAACCACAAGAAGAAATGTGGAAAGAACACAAATACGTGGAAGCTAAATAGCATGCTATTGTAAACAATGAACGTGTCAACCAGGAAATCAAAGAAGAAATCAAAAAATACATGTTAGACAAATGAAAATAAAACCACGATGGCCCAAAAATCTTTGGGACGCAGCAACAGCTGTTCTAAGAGGGAAGATTCTAGCAGTAGAGGCCTACATCAGAAGCAAGAAAAATCTCAAATAAACAACCTAAACTTACACCTAAAGGAGCTAAAAAAAAAGAGGACAAACAAAACCCAAAGCCAATCGAAGTAAGGAAATTAAATAAAGATGAGAGCAGAAATAAATGAAATAGAGACTAAAAAAATAATATAACAGATCGGTGAAACCAGAAGCTGGTTCTTTAAAAAGGTCAACAAAATTGATAAACCTTTAGCCACCCTCATGAAAAGAGAGAGAGAGAGAGAGAGAGGACTCAAATAGCCAAAATCAGAAATGAAAGACGAGAAATACCAACTGGTATCACAGAAATACACAATATTATAAGAGAATATTATGAAAAATTATATGTCAACAAATTGGACAACCTACAAGACAAGGATAAATTCCTAGAAACATATAACTTCCCAAAACTGAATCAGACAATTTGAACAGTCCAATTACTAGTAATGAAACTGAATCAGTCATCAAAACTCTCCCAACAAACAAAAGTCAAGGAACAGATGGCTTCACAGGTGAATTCTATCAAACATTTAAAGAAGAGTTAATACCTATTCTTCTCAAACTGTTTCAAATGATAGAAGAGGAAGGAAAACTTCCAAATTTATTCTACAAGGCCAGGATTGCCTTAATACCAAAACCAGATAAAGACACTACAAAAAAGAAAACTATGGGCCAGTATCTCTGATGAACAGATATGCAAAAATCCACAACAAAATGTGAAGAAACCAAATCCCAGAAGGCATTAACGTATCACTCACCATGATCAAACGGGATCGATTTTAGGGATGCAAGAATAGTTCGATATTTGCGAATCAATCAGCTTGATACATCAGATTAAGAGAAAGGATTAAAAACCACATGATCATCTCAAAAGATGCAGAAAAAGCACATGACAAAGTACAACATCCATTTATGATAAACTCTCAACAAAGTAGGTCTAGAGGGAATGTACCTCAAAGGCCATATATGAAAATTGCACAGTTAACATCGTCCTCAGTGGTTACAAACGACAGTTAACATCGTCCTCAGTGGTTACAAACGGAGAGCTTTTCTCCTAAGGTCAGGAACAAGACAAGGATGTCCACTCTCACCACTTCTATTCAACATAGTACTGACAGTCCTAGCCACAGCAAATCAACAAGAAAAAGGAATAAAATAAAGAAAAATACCCAAATTTCATAAGGAAGAAATAAAACTTTCACTACTTCCAGATGACATGATATTATATATAGAAAACCCTAAAGAATCCACTAAAAAGCTACTAAAACTGATTGAATGGATGAAAGATCTAAATGTAAGACCTGAAACCATAAAATTTCTAGAAAATGTAGGCATTAATTTCTTTAACACCAGCTGTAGAAAAATTTTCCTAGATATGTCTTCTCTGGCAAGAGAAACAAAAGCGAAATTAAACTCTTGCAACTACACCAAAATAGAAATCTTCTGCGTGGTGAAGAAAACCATAAACAAAACAAAATGGCAATCTACTTAATGGGAGAAGATATTTGCAAATTATATACAAATGATATATTCAATAAGGGGTTAATATGCAACATATATAAAGAACTTATACAACTCAACACTAAAAAATAATAATCCAATGAGAAATGGGCAGAGACCTACTCCAAAGAAGACATACAGATAGCCAACAGACACATGAAAAGGGGCTCAATATCACTAAGCATCGGGAAAATGCAAATAAAACCTCAGTAAGATACCTGTCAGAATGGGTATTGGTGAGGATGTGGAGAAAAATGAACCCGCGTGCACTGTTGGTGGGAATGCAAATTGGTGTCGCTGTGGAAAACAGCATGGAGTTTCCTCAAAAAATTAAAAATAGAATGACCACGTGATCCAGTAATTCCACTCCTGGGTGTTTACCTCTCCAAAATGAAAGCACTAATTTGAGAAGATATATGCACCACTATGTTTATTATAGCATTATTTACTATATATATAGTAAATATATATATATATATATATATATATATATATATATATATATATATATATAGCCAAGTTATGGAAGCAACTCAAGTGTCCATGGAAAGATGAATGGGTATAGACGTGGTATATATATAAACAATGGAAGATTACTCAGCCGTAAGGAATGAAATTCTGCCATTTGCAACAACATGGGTGGACCTAGGAAGTATAATGGTAAGTGAAATAAGTTAATAAAAGACAAATACTGTATGATTTCACTCTATGTGGAATTTAAGAAACAAAACAAATGAACAAAGAAAAAGACAAACTAAAAAGGATTCTTGACTATAGAGAACAAACTGGTGGTTGCAGGAGGAGAGGTGGGTGGGGGTGGGTGGGTGAAATAGATAAAGGGAATTGATGAGCCCTGAGAAATGTGTACAGTTGTTGAATCTTTATATCGTACACCCGAAACTAATGTAACACCGTATGTTAATTATGCTTAAATAACAATTAAAAAAAAGATTTATGAAGCACATCCCCCCCCCCCCCGCCGCCTCCTCTTTTTAAATAAATGTGCTCATGTCTTCATGGGATGCTTGAAACTGCTGCAGCTACGCTCTTGAACATGAGATGTCACCAACACGTATGGCAGAGTAGAGAGACGGAAACCCCATCACTGTGCTGCTGAACAGTCTCCTTCCAGATTCCCTGCCGTGTTAAACAACACATGCCTCAGGACTGAAGGGTCTCTGTGGCAGAGTTCTGTTCCCCACAGCAGAAATCAGCTAACTGCCAGCGTGCCACAGACCCAAGTAAAAGTCCCAGCTTTCTTCGTGCATGAGCTTCGGCATGTTACCTAAATTCACAAGCCTCAGTCACCTTTTGTATATAAAATGGGGTCAGTAATTTTACCCATTAAAATGACTTGGATAGGAGGCCTCAACAAACGCACATAGACTAGTGTCTGATATGACATACTCAGCAAATGAAAGTTAAAATGATTTTCACAATCCGCCCCAATTCACACCCACGGGGAGTAAGCCCTGACTATACCTCCTGTCTGCTACAGACACTCCTCGCCGGGGAGGATTTGGATAAAAACCTCACCAATGTGTGATACTCAATTCGGCTACTCCGGGCAGCTAGCTGGCTGTTCTCTTGCTTCTCCCTTCTCTAGGTTTCTGTCCCTGAAGCCGAGGGCCTGGAAAGGGGCTGGACACCCCATTACACACACTCACACCTCAAAGGAACTATGAAGGGGGACCCAGTGTTCATGTGACCCAGGTAAGAATCTGTAGTCTCGCGGGAAAATGTGAGGCCTGAAGAGCTTTTTTAATGCTGGTGGCTGAGTGGGGAGAGGAATTGGATCTCTTAATTTCTCTCTAGAATAACTGTCTTTGACATAGTACCCCAAAGTGTCTTCCTTTGCCCCCTCTAAGTTCTTCCTGGAACAATTGCTTCTATTGTGATATATGAATCGGGATTTTCTGCATTATTAGATATTGGTTCCTTGCATTCTTTCCATCCCCAAATATATAAAACTAGTCTTATTTTCTTAATCTTCACCTGAATCCTTTCCTAGATTTTAGTACTTGTGTTAATGTTTCCTTTTTCCCCCTCACTTTGCCTCACACTCGAACTTTTCCTTGATTCTTTCATAGTAACTGGAACCCCCAGCCCCTTTTCCTTTTTGGGCTGAGTCTGTGTCATCTCAGTTTCCCAGAAGTCTGCACAGAAATCCTCCAAACTGGGAGCCCGAGTTCTTTCCTTTCTGCCCGTATGCCGGCAAGTTGGCTCAGGGTCGAGGTGTCGCCAGGCACAGCAGATAAAGCCAGCATCACCATTTCTGAGATTTAAAGTGTATTTATTGCTTCGGATCACAGAGAATGTCAACATGGTTTCCAAAAGAAACCCTATAGGACGATCAGTGGAACTTGGTTATTTATTTATTTCTTTGTTTAGGTTGCCCAGCAGCAGAACCTTCTCCCTGTGTTGGGGAATTTGGCACTATAGGTTTGGAGCAGCAAGGCCCCCACAGGCCAGATACCTGGTTTCTCTGATCCCTAGCCACTAGGGGACAGCCACGCCTTCAGCATGAAAACACAGCATTGTGAAGACACAAGGACTGTTTAGAATCTGCTTTAGTGACCATGATGGCAGAGCTCAGTGTCCCCAACTGGGGGCCATGGCCACACGCTCACCAGACCAGATGGTTGGGGGCGGGAGGGGAAGGGAAAGGTAGTATGTTTCTGGACAATTAACTTGCCTTCTGGGACCTTTCTCTCCAGGCCACCAATGAATCTGAGAGCTACAAAGGACTCCTCTAATCACTTCCTTTAGCTTAAGTTAGCCAAGACCTGTTTCTGTTGTTTGCAACCAAAAAACCCTCTTACTTCTTCTCTTATTTCATTAAGTCCTGCAAATGGCGGGCTCTTTACATGAGAAAATGGCGGGATCTTTACATGAGAGGACTTAGGGACAAATGCTCCCATTAACATTGCCTTGGGCAATGAAGTTAACTTGTCTGAGCCTCAGTCTTCGCCCCTGAAGAAGGGGGAAATAATATCAAACTCACAGAAGTATGGAAAGAATCAAGTGAAATTTTATATGGAAAACTCTTGGTCATTTTTATTAAAACTTGGCTCTGCCTTCCCGCCACTTACAGTTTATTTGGGAAACTATGGCATGCACCCATATTAGTGATGGGTAACATTCGTATTGACGCATAGCAATATCTCGTGCATCATTCTAAATAAATGCACTGTTGCACTTATTAGCTCATTAACCTATGTCACAACTCTGTGAAGTAGGTAGTATTACTCATATTTTATAGATGAGGAAACTGAAGCTTCTAGAGAGGTTCATAAGTAGTGAAATAGAACACAGTCGGAATTCAAACCCAGAGCAAAGCCGGGACTCGTACCCCAGATCCTACCTGGTTCACCCTTATGAAGTTATTCTGCCTTCTGAGGGTAGCATACAACTGCTGAAAGATAGATGCAAGCAACATATTCTGCTGAGTTCACAAGAGAAAAAAAAAACGCTCAGAGTTTCAAAGAAGCAAGGGAAGGCTTTGTAAGAGAAACAGGTCACATTTCTAAGATAATCAGATTACAACGGTACCAGGATCTCAGACTCTTTGGACATAATTTTGTTTTTACTCTGCCAATTTTTTCCCATCTTTCTTAGTCTGTCCAACTTTTATTTATTCTGAAAACTCAACCAAACAGTATTCCCTCCAGGAAATCTTCCCTGACTTTCATTGACTGGGTCAGGCACCTCTTCGATGTTCGCCAAAAATATACACATTCCTATGCCTGTCCTATAAATATTGACTCATTTGTCTGCTTACAGTCACTAGCCTGTGGATCCTGTGAATGCAGGAGTCATGTCTGTCTTATTAATCACTCTACTCCCAACATCTAACACAGTACCTGGCACGCAGTTAAGTTGTCAATCAGTGTTTATTGAATGAATGTAGAATGAATATTCCCAGCAGACAAAACCACAGAGAGACAAATCTGGCTGAAGACAGAAGGTTTGGGGTAGAAAGTATTTTGCAATTTCACCAATGTCAAAGTATCCTGGCTTCTTCCAGAATTTGATTGCAAAAATATAGATAACCAAGATAATTAAATTAGAAGAGAGGCCAAAGCAAACTGTGGGTGTTGTATAAAAGAGATACGAAAATGAAATTTTATGAGCATGTTTAATCTAAAAAAAAGAAAACTACCACTCCACCTCATTATGGCCACAACCAGTCATTTTGAATGGATAGTGGTGATTATAAGCTCAGCTCAGGGGTGTGTGTGTGTGTGCGTGTGTGTGTGAGTGTGTGTGCATGGACACATGTAGTTATGTGTACGTATATTCTTCGGTGAAATTTTGTGATTAATCATTTCATAGACAATCAGAATTTCATGTGCACTGGGATTTTTTCCTAAGCTATCCTTTTGAAAGTCTCACACTCATAGAAATAATGTTGGCTCTTTTTTCGCCATAACGTTTTGATTAGTCTGGCTCCAACAAGTCTGGGTTTGTCCTCTATCTGCATGCTTCTTGAGGAAAAAGCTTCTTGGTCACGACAGACCAATATATGCACCTGAAACATTGTTTGAATAATCTAAGTGTTAGAATATGTGCCAAGAAGGATACAGGAAGAATTATAGGAGTCAAGACACAGCAGGGCAGAATGGGCTGGAATTATTAGGGGATTCCTCCTGGGTAGGAGAAGAAGGATCGTAAGTGCCTTTGGGGAGCAGTTTCAGTGAGACAGCGAACAATATGGCAAATACTATGGAGTAGGGCATAAGAAATGGGTGCGGATCACTTTTTGGAAGGATGGCAATGCGGCAATAGAATGTAAGAACGAGGATAATATTTGGTGGCAGAGAGAGCCTGGGAGTGTGCCGGTCCTAACAATTTCTTATTATTAATATACAGTAAAATTGAATTTTGTCACGCACAGTTCTGTGAATTTTAACACCTGTAGAGATTCGTGTAACCACCTGACCATAGCCAGGACACAAAACTGTTCCCTCATCCCAAATAACTCCTGGCGATGCCCCTCTCCAAGCTCACCCTCTCCCCATCCCTAGCCCTGGCAACCACTGATCTGTTGGCCATTATAGATTTCTTTTCATAAATACCATAGTAATGTAATCATACAATATGCAACATTTTGAGACTGGCTTCTTTCAGTTAGCACGATGTCTTTGAGGTTCATTCAGCTAATGTCTCAATAGTTCATTCCTTTTCATTGCTACATAGTATACCATTGTATGGATGGACCTCAGTTTATCGACCCATTCAGCTGTTAAAGGGCCACTAGCTGTTTCTCACTTTTTGGTGATTACAAATAGAACTGCTATAAACATTCACGTACAGGTTTCTGTACACACAGGCTTTCATTTCTCTAAATACCTAAGAGGGAAATTGTGAGGTCTTATGTGAAGTGTATGTTTAACTTTAGAATAACTGTGAAACTGCGTTCTAGAATGGCTGTATCATGTTGCATTACCAGCAGGAAGCTACCAGACGTTTCGATTGCTGTGCATCTTTGCTAGCCACGTAGCATTACCTCATCATAGTTATAATTCACGTTAATTCAGTGGCTAAGGATGTGGAACATTTTTTCATGTGCTTATCTGATGTCAGTATATCCTCTTCGATGAAATGCCCACATCATGGACCCATTTTTAAATTGGGGTTGTTTGTGTTTTGACTGTTGGGTTTTGAGACTTCTTTACATCTTCTGGATACAAGACTTTGTCAAATGTGTGATTTGCAAATATTTTCTTCCAGTCTGTGGTTTGTCTTTTCACCCTCTTAAACGTGTCTTTTGCAGGGCAACATTTTTATGCAGTCCAATTTCTCCATTTTGTTTTCTTTAATGGATCGTGCTTTTGGTATAATGTCCAAGAATTCTTTGCCTGCTCCCAGGTCACAAAGATTTTTTTCTACGTTTTCTTCTGAAAGTTTTTAAGTTTTGCCTCTTGTGTTTAGATCTATGAACCAACTTGAATTCATTTTTGTAAAAGTTGTGAGGCTAAAGTTCATTGGTTTTGCAGACTGATGTTCAATCGTGCCATTTATTGAAAAGACTGTCTTTTCCTCCATTGAATGCCTTTGTGCCTGAGTCCAAGAATCAGGAAGGAGTGCCAGTATCTGAGGACAGGAAAAATTGGATGGCTCAGCTCAAGCAGAGAGAGAACAAATTCACCCTTCTTCTGCTTTCTTGTTTCACTTGGGCCTTGAAGGCACTGGGTGATGCCCACCCCACCCACACTGAGGAGGGCCATCCCCTCTACTCAGCTCACAAATCCAAATGCTAATCTCTTCTGGAAAACTCTTACAGCCACACCTAGAAATAGTTTCACAAGCTATCTGGCCATACCTTCGCCCAGTCAAGCTGGCACAGAAAATTAAGCAACACACAGTGTTTTCTTCCGGTGTCAGCAGTGCTTGGCTTTTGACACACTTTCCTAAAAACCCCAAGTTTCCAAAGGTCTGATATGGTCTGTGGCAAAGCAAGGGAGATGATTTCTTGTGTTTCCCTCTGTCAGAGGAATCCCCAACAGCTTTGTCTGGTGCCACAAAATTTTATAAGGACTTTAGTTAACAGCTCTCTCTGTTTTTATGCTCCACTTAGTTTTTGGTCTGAAGTTCAGGGAAGACTAGGATGGGAGACAATTTCTACTGACAAACACCAAACTTCATTTAGAATTTTTCCTCCTTTACAAAATTAAGTTTTTATTATTTGATCAGATTTATTACCCCTGGATCCTTCTTTCCTGAGAACGTTTTCCTCGCGAAGGCTCCTCATGTCTCTGCAAAGGGACATATGTTGAGCCCATCTCACCAGATCCTGAGACATACCAGAAGATTCCAAAGTACCCATGCAAGTAGGTTTCTGGTAAATCCCCCCCATCAGTTTGCCAATCATTTTGGACTTCCACTTAGACTCAAGCTGAGGTAGCCCCACCCCCAGTACAAGTTCCTATAACGTAATGACCGAAGCATCTCTGGGAGGAAATTATTAATGTTATCAATTCTACAGGCAAGAAGATTACGCCTTCAACTCATTAAGGGATGTGCTTGAGGGATTCCTAGACTAAGAAGTGGAATGCAGATTTTGTGACTCTAAATACAGTAAAATCTTTATTTTCAAGCATGATTTGTTCTGGAAACATGCTTGTAATCCAAAGCGCTTGCATACCAAAGCAAATTTCCCCATAAGAAATAACGGGAACTGTGATGCTTTATTCCACAACCCCAAAAATATTCACATAAAAGCGATTACAATGCTGTGATATAACACAAAATAATAAAGAAAATACAAAATATAAAGAAAAATAAACAAACGAACCTGCACCTACCTTTGAAAACCTTCATGGCTGGTGTGAGGGAGGCAAGAGAGAGGAAGGTTATTGTGTAGGACAACTTTCACTATCACTAATGGATGTTGACTACAGTATGTTATCAATATACTCTTACCATATACTGTATTTAACGTATATATTATGTATAATAATGTATACATATAAGGTATTGCCGGCAATAAGGCAGCAGAGGAAAGGGTTTATATCTTCAGTCAGCCCGGCCTAAAATAAGGCGAAACATTCCTAAGCTTCCTCTCATACGGAAAAGCAGAGGAATGTCCACTCCTTGGAAGTGACAAAAAGTACACTACTGTCACTTGTGGGCACCTTCCAACATTCTGAAAGATCCCTGATTCTTGCCAAAGACCACAGCCTGAGACGGAGCATCCGAGCATGGGAGATGATCACCCACAATCCCGCAGCGCGAAAGAGAGAGAGAGAGAGAGAGAGAGAGAGAGAAGAACCATTGGCTCAGTTGTGATCATGTGACATTTGACATCGCATACTGTCACATTGCAAGACGTCGCTCGTTTGTCAAGTTACAATGTGCTGGAAACGTTTGCCCGTCTTGCGGAACACTCGCAGAATAAGTTACTCGCAATCCAAGGTCCTACTGTGCTATTATTCTTCCCATCAAACTATAGACAAGGGCTTAGAAGTCCTCCCTGGCGATCATCTGCCAACCTGTCTACCAAAGCCAGGGGATCCCACCAATCAGTTCAAGCCCCCCTTCGCATGCTGCTCTATAGTAAAGGCAGAGCAGGTTGGGAAGGCTTGTCCACACTATCAATGAAGGTCTACATGGCAAAGGAATTAAAGCCAGAGACATTGTAGCCACGAAGAACCCTATTTGAATTCTCCCTCTTCCACTTACTTAGGGAATATTTCTCAAACTCGCTAAGCCTCACTTTCCTACGTACAAAATAGGGATATTAAGAATTGCCCCACAGAATTGTTTAAGAGGAGAAAGGCCGGTGCCTGGGTGGCTCAGTCAGTTAAGCCTCTGACTTCAGCTCGGGTCACGATCTCACGGCTTGTGGGTTCAAGCCCCACATCGGGCTCTGTGCTGACAGCTCAGGGCCTGGAGCCTGCTTTGGATTCTGTGTGTGTGTCTCTCTCTCCGCCCCTCCCCTGCTCGCTCACTCTGTCTCTCAAAAAAAAATGAATAAACGTTAAAAAGTTAAAAAAAAGAGGAGAAAGGAGCCAGCATGTCAGGTTGTTAGTCCTGTCCCTAGAATGTAATGCTTCCTCAAGAAATGGCAACTGTTACAGATTAATTCATTAATTATTGTTATTATATTTTGAACATATTAGGTAATATTACGTACATATTTGAACATATTAGGTAAATTGTACTCAATATATCATCTTTTTAATGGGCAAGAGCACATTATTGTGGGTAGTAAGCTCCCACAGTTCAAGTGCTCTCCAACATTTGCAATTAAATCAATTTTGAAAACGGCACTCAGGATAGCACCAGATTGGACCCCAGAGTAGGGTTCAGGAAATGAGACATAAGGAAGAAAGTTTCCTCAAAGAAATGAATTAAAATCTGGTTAGGATTTATGCTCTTCAGAACGTACTGAAATGGTGGGGGATTAAATTTCAGCCATCTTTACTCCAAAGAAATATATAAAGCAAAAGTTAATTTGAGATACATTTTCATTTCAGGGGATTATTTTTAAAGTTTGATTACTAGCATTCTTAGTCTGTTTGCCGCTGGGAAGTAAAAACACACAAACAAACACAAAACACAAAAACAAAAAACACCCCCAAATAACACCCCCCTCCCCAGTTTTGTCCCTCACATTCAGTTGCTCATTCCCTTTTGGTTAAATGCTACAAATGAAGGTTTTCCCCAAGGCACATTTTCTTTTTCTTTTCTGTTTTCTGGAAAGAAAACAACAGATTAAGAGACAAAATACTATTTTTCCCAATAGTCACGTTTGGAGGCTATAATCATTATAGGAAGGTAATGTTGAAAAATCAACCTGAAAAGAGTTTATCAGGTGCACTTATTGTATATTGAGCAATACGCTGAAATTAGATAAATATAAAATAAAGAATTAATGGTCTAGTTAAGGCAGAACTGGAACACATCAAGCGATAAAAAGAAAAGCAGTTTCGTAATTTGGCACTGAAGTTGATACGTAAAAGTAACACAGAACAGCGTCATCCGATCCCCACAAAGCTAACTTGAAGAGACAGAACATTTCCATGACCAAGTATAACAAAACACAGTCATCATGTTATATTTCTAGAGAGAAGATATAAATCCAAAGGTATACATCCAAGTCTGTCCAGTTAGAGAAGACTGAGAAGGAGACATTGGTTGCATCATTTACAGACCAGGCTATGATACCAAATGGATAACACATACATTATGACATTTTATCATGTTAATTTCTGTATCCCCAATGCCAAGTGCTATGCTTGACTGTGTGTAGATGTTTGTCCTGGTACTTTAGAAAGCTCTAAGGACATAGTGCTGTACATGAGACATTAGTCCTAAACTCTCATGGAGCTTATATAAATAAACAATATAGCAGGGGCACCTGGGTGGCTCAGCTGGTTGAGTGTCCAACTCTTGATTTTGGCTCAGGTCATGATCTTACGGTTTTGGGTTCGAGCCCCACGTCACTTTCAGTGCAGAGCCTGCTTGGGACTCTCTCCCTCTCCCTCTCTGCCCCTCCCCTGCTTTCTCTCTCTCTCTCTCTCTCTCTCTCTCTCTCTCTCTAACATTTTAAAAAGTAAACAATGTACCACATAGTGAAAAAGCTATGAAGGACCATGCTATTATTATTATTATTATTATTTAATATTTTATTGTTGGGGGGCGCCCGGCTGGCTCAGTTAGTCAAGTGTCAAACTCTTGGTTTAGACTCAGGTCATGATCTCACGGTTTGTGAGTTTGAGCCTCACGTCAGGCTCTGTGCTCTACGCCTGCTTGGGATTTTCTCTCTCTCCCTCTCTCTCTCTCTCTCTCTCTCTCTCTCTCTCTCTCTCTCAAAATAAATAAATAAACATTTGAGAAAAAGAAAAAAGGAAAAACAGAGAAAACGTGACCTGTCATTCTTTGCCGTGTCACAACTACCCTAGTCTGAGAGACCGCAGGATCACATTGCTCCCCAGTTTACATCAGAGATGTCATGTGTCCTCTCCAATCCCCCCTCCCCGAGACACTAAGTTCTTCAATATCTAGTTTTGTATTTCATTCATTATTTTTTTTTTCACATGCTCTGAATTTTCTCTCCCGGGGCCTTACACACATGAGCAAATAAGAAATATGTGCTGACTTCCACAACCTTTTTAAAACTTGTTGACTCATCTTTAATCTCTTTCTCCATGTCACACTGTAAGAATACATGCCTTCTGTTTCCCTCCTTCCCCAAAGCACGTGCCCTCTTCTTTCGAGAAACCTTTTAATTGAATATAATGCCACAGAGTGTTGCATATGATGCACTGATTCGCCGTCTCTGAACATTCCACTGTGCTCACTGCAAGTGTGACTGCCGTCTGTCAGCATACAGCGAGTGCTATTGCAGTATCATGGACCAGATTCCCTCTGTTGTGCCTTGCTTCCCATGACTTATTCATTCCATAACTGGAAGCCTGCCTCTGCCACTCCCCTTGCCCCATTTTGCCCCTCCCTCCACCCCCCTGCCCTCTGGCACGCACCCTCTTTTGTGGATAGTTTTTACTCTGGGTATTGTTGCAAACCTTAGGCTACTTTCCACCTGATTTGCACGGCGACAGAGAACCTTACGAGAAAACACGTGAGATTTATCAAGGTCTTGAATAATTGGGCCTGGGCAACACAGCAAAGGAATGGAAGTTCTGTCCTCCTAAAGGCAGATCCTAAGAGAAGGTAAGAAAGATATGCCAAACCAGGCTAGGCTGGGAACCTAGGACTCTTACCCACGAGGAAGCAAGAAGAGGTCAAAGATGCTACAAACATAACAGTGGATGCAAAATCTGACATCCAATAACCCCGTGAAATTCAGAGATCCAGATGTCAAAGGCAAGTGGCCACCAAAATGTCATCCAAAAGCCCAAGCAACCAAAAGCGTTAGACCTCGAAAGAAACCCATTTTTGCTTTAAGGATGCCTTCTTCATTCACCCCATTCATTCCTGGCTCATGCTTCACTAGAGGAACTTCCCGTGTGAGGCAGAGAAAAATCTACTCTGGTCTCAGTCAGAAAGGATGCTATGCTTACTTCCTCCTGAACGCGACACCCGGGGGTTCACGGGAAAATCAGCCTAACAGTAAACCTCGGTTTCATGGTCACATGCCTGCCATTAAATGGCGTGTTAGACACCGCACTCCTATCTTGTTATGTGTTTTCCTCCCCTGGTATTTGGCTCACTCTTCCATTTCTCGACTCCAGGAATAGTTTATCTCTTAAATAAAACAAATAACACTGTCAGAAAGTTTATCCTAATAATTAGCTTGAATTTATTGCTTTAAAGGCACTAAATCATTCTCCTTCGTAGGCACTGGGAACTTTAAAACATTCACACACCATTACACACATGCCTCCTGAATTATGGTTTGACCGGGCAGAGTTGAATCTCTCATTGTTTCTTCAACCCTGCTAGCAATCCTTCAAATCACTGCCGTTCTTCTATACCTTCTCCATCAATCACCAGCATCTCTGTTGCATCGAGGGTGCTGATGTTTAAACCTCTCAGATGCAGTGCCTCATTGGAAGGTCCCTATTTCTTTCCTAAAACTCAGCAATGCCTTTCCTGATGTGTCAGATATTGACTTATTTTTCTGACTAATCTAATTTATCTATGGTTTCCGTAACCCAAATTTCTTATGGAATCAACGGGATAAAGGGAAGTCTGCCGAATGGTAAAGCTTGAGAGAGTGAACTTCTGATAGCCTTTTACCTCTTGTTCATTTATTCAGTGAGGTTCCCATCTATTTATATCTGTAGCTTTGAAATATTCTTAACCCTCTTCCTTGAGCAGTGCGATTGACGTACCTCATTTGGGTCTTTAATCCAACTTTAACTGTATCAATTGACGTGGCCAAGTTGAGCTTCATCTTCAAGATGAAACCATACTGATTGGGACAGACACTTGATAGAGTAACAATTCACCAGTGTTCTTGAGATTCCACCAACTGTGACTTTTGCTACTTACACATCCTTTAGTTTCTCAGAGTTCATCCAATTGATTGGCAACACTCCCCGCTGTGACATTATACCCTAGTTTTGCTTTGCTTGGCAGAAGCTCTCACATCATTTACACCATACAATCACTAATTTAAAAGTTACGGGCAGAGATGACACACAAGAATTTGAATTCTGTAGCAGCGACTGGAGTCATTCGCTTAGATCTTTGGGTGTTTCTCTTGGAATTCATGTGGTTCTAAATAGTCTGACCAAAAACTTAAAAACAAAGAAAAAATATACTCTGTGGTCTTCTGGCTTACCAACAGATAAATGTTCGTTTCAAAAGTGCAAGTTGAATAATAGCTACCAAGCCAACGGTGCAATGCAATCTAAACATTCAAGGAAAATAAAATCTGAGTACGACCAGCTTGTTATTTGAGACTGTGAGAGCCCAGATTGAGCCAAATGTGAGATTCTTACTAACCCTTACCACACACCTGACATCAGAACAAGTGACTCAGAAAGAGTTCAGCCAACACCACGACTTTCTCCAAACATTTCCTCCAAGCGTCCTTTAGTGCAAGTTTAAATTTCACATCTTCAGGCTAAAATGAAATTCCTCAAGTCTTTCCTTGCATGACTTGTTTTGAAACACAATAAGGCTTTTTCCTGATTGACCAAAATTATTGTGCCTGTGTGCAGTTTCCAAGATTTAAGTCGGGGATAAATCTGAGCAGGATAAAATGTCTGGCACTGTTTCTTTGCTGGGTATAGAGAAGCGAGGGTGGGGAATGCTCTTAGAAGAGTGTAAAGGGAATTCAGTGCTTTGGACACCACCTCCTGATCCACTCCATCACCACAAACTTCAAATCACTAAAGCTGAAGCAATTCCTGGGCATTCCCGCCCCCAGCTAGCAAGGACATTTCATTGCCTTCACGCTTCAAGAGCTTTTTTTTCCATTCCCAGAAATGTCCTATATTTTCTTCTAAGTTATTTCTTCTGACAGTTTCTTAAAAAAAAAAAAACACATTAACTTCTCAATGCATCTAGCATTTGTTTTGCTGTATGACATAAGGTGAGAATCTAATTTGTTTTTTCTCTAAATAGTCCATTTCAACACCATCCTACCTCTAATTGAATAGTATTTTTATTTTATAGGTATAGAGATTAAAAAAGATCAATAATTGGGTAATCAGATTTCCAAGTGTCCTACTAACTTATGTCAATCAAAACCTTTACTAATAAAATAATCCAAACAACTACCTATTAATGCAAAAATGATTGAGGAAATAGTTATGTAAGCCCCTTGCAAAGTGTGTTAACATTACTGTGAAATAGTTTAAACAACAGGAAAGTCCTGTTTATCCCCCTCTCCATTAAATAAACAGGCTTCTCATCCCCTACTCATATATCTACAACCTTAAACCTTCCGTCTTCTGCTTTCCATAGCTTAAAACTCTTCTCAGACTGCTATTTTCATAGGGCTTTGTTTCCTGTTCAAATTCTCCGAGGAGGACATTTGCCTCATGTTGTTCTAACCCTTTTGTCATGGAAAGGAAAGAGATGGCTTTGCAGTTGGACAAACCGGGAGTCACACGTTGGCTTCATTGCTTAGTCATTGGTGGCTTTGGATAAATTACAGGGCCACTCTGGACCTCATGTTCCACATCTGTTCACTGGGGATCTCTGAGACATAAGAAGATTAGCACTAATGTAAATGCACTGCTTTATAAGAGAAAGTCATGATTGTTTTCTATTGTGTGATTTTGCTTGAACTGCAGGCTGCAGACTCATGACGTAGGCTGACAAAAGAGTGATTACTCGGAGATCCTGGGCTTGGAGGTGGATGTAGTTTGGGGTTATTCATCTTTAGAGAGAGGACGAACGCATTTTCACTGTGGAATAGTTACAGGTATGTTGGCCAAAACATTATTGAAAGTTAATGCATAGAAATGAAAAGATGGAGGGGGGCACCTGGGCGGCTCAGCTGGTTAAACGTCCAATTCTTGATTTCTGCTCAGGTCATAATCCCAGGGTGGTGGGATCGAGCCCCATGTCAGGCTCCAGGCTGATCATTGAGTCTGCTTAAGATTCTCTCTCTCTCTCTCTTTCTCTCTCCCTCTGCTCCTCTCCTCTGCTAGCACTCTCTCTTTAAAATAAAAAAAAAAGCAATGAAAGTGTGGATATTTGGATGGCCAAGAACATGGAGTACATGTAAACTTGGTTTTGGTTTTGTTTTAATACAGTAACTTCATACATATTTGATGGAACCATACAAAAGATGCTCTGTGCTCCCCTAGCTGGAAGATAAGCAAAGAATCTAAATCAGGTTATTTTTTATTTTATTTATTTTTATTTATTTTATTTTATTTATTTATTTATTTATTTATTTATTTATTTATTTATTTATTTATTTTTGAGTGCAAGTGGGGGAGAAGGGAAGAGGGAGAGAGACAGAGAATCTTAAGCAGGCTCCATGCCATGAATCTGGGATCATGGCCTGAACTGAGATCAAGAGTCAGATGCTCAACCGACAGAGCCACCCAGGCACCCCACATTTTAATATATTTTTTTCTTTTCATTTATTTATTTATTTTATTTATGTAAATTCAAGTTCGTTAACACACAGGGTAGTGCTGGTTTCAGGAGTAGAACCCAGTGGTTCATCACTTACATGTAACACCCAGTGCTCACCCCCACAAGTGCCCTCTTTAATGCCCATCACCCATTTAGCCCATCCCCCCACCCAACACCCCCCTAGCAACCCTCAGTTTATTCTCCGTATTGAAGAGTCTCTTATGGTTTGTCTCCCTCTCTGTTTTTATCTTATTTTTCCTTCCCTTCCCCTATGTTCATCTATTTTGTTTCTTAAATTCCACCTATGAGTGAAATCATATGACATTTGCCTTCCTCTGACCGACTTACGTTGTTTAGCATAACATCTTCTAGTTCTACCCACGTTGTTGCAAATGGCAAGATTTTATTTTATTTTATTTTACTTTATTTTATTTTAGTCCAGTGTAATCAACATACAGTGTTATATTAATAAATTAGGCTATTTGGACCCAAACTTTCTAGAATTTCATCTTAAGCACACCGACAAAGGCTGAATATTCATCTCTGACATTACTAAACATTGGAGGGGCCAGGCTGCTGGAGGAACCAACCATCCTTTCCTGCTACCTGGATGTGTGCGGTACCCTGGTCGCTGCTCTTTCTAAGCCTGGTTCTGCAGCTTTCCCTTTGATCCACAGACGGCCCTGTGTTCTCCCAATGCGTTCAAGTTAGCCAGAGTCAGGTTCTAAACTTGCAGCAAAGAACCTGAGCGAATAGAATCCTCACTTGATACAAGTGGCGGCTGGACTTCTGAAGCTAAGGAACTCTCGGGAGGTTTCCATAGCCAGTATGTGTCAGTTCCAGGATATGAACCTAGACGGTTCAATTTTAGAATTAGCATCCTTCTGCCCCTGGCTCTTGCCACACATGCGACTTTTGAAATCTTGAGATCACTGGGATTTGGGAAGCTCCCTTTATCCTTCGGGGAAGCGTCTTCATGCCAGGGTTAGAAAAACCAACAAAAGCGTCAACAACAATAAGCCGGGAAGCAAATGACATCACTTAGGGGACTCTGTCTGGTTGTAGCACATATTTTCCTATCTACACACTGTTTCCCATGCCTTTTGAGTTTAAGCAGTCTCTATTTGAATTTTAGCCACAGCAGTTCCTTTCCTCCTGCTTCTGAAGCCTGAAGTGAAAAGTCAGAAAGCCGAGCAAACTTAGCAGTAGCTGCTTCTGTTCACTCCCCTTTCACACCTGTCAGGGGAAAAAAAGCCCACTCCTCTGTGAACCAGTTTCTGCACATCCCAGCTAAGCTAACCCAGTCTCTCAGTTATTCCTTCAGTAATTACTGGACCCGCTCTGTGCTGGCCACCTTGCTGCTTCCCCAACCGCAGTTGCTTTCTTAGGAATACTCCTCTTTTCTAGATCTCTCTCTCTGCTGGAAGCTTTTCTCAAGTTCGAGGTTCTCCTATCCTAACACCAAAAACAAATCCCTCAACCTGATGTTTCCCTCTAGCTAGTGACCTTCTTCACAGTATCTTTCAATGTTTGGGTTCTCGCTGCATTTGAAATTGATTCTCAAGTTTGGTTTGAGGCAGTGTTATAATTTCACTTTTCTCGTATGTGAATTATAGCTGTTTCAGCTCCATTTATTAAATAATTTCTCCTTTCTCATGCCACCTCTATCCTATATCAAAATTCCACATAGTCATATACTGTTTTGAGAGCTAACTTGTATAATTGGTCAATGAGTCCGTCCCTATACCACATACTCTTTCTAATCTTTATATTTAGAGCCACAAGTCTCTTCTCCCTCTTTCCCTTTTCAGAAACAAATTAGCTATTCTCTGCCTTTTGATTCTCTGCATAAATTTTAAAGTCAACCTGACCAAAAATCCTGTTGGGATTAATTCTGCTCCTTGAGAATACACAGCCTATTTACCTCTATTTATAATTGTTATACACTTACTTTGTCGGGACTATTCTATCACTATTGATCACTGATTCCTTAGGACAATTTTCTAGATAGCAAAATGTTTAGTATAATATGTTCTCTTCCCACCAAACATTGTGTTATAGAAAATTTTTAATGTCCAGAATAGGTTGAAAGAAGAATAAAATGCATTCCGTGTACCAGACATCTAAATGGAACAAGTGTTAACATTTTGCCATTTCAAAGATGCAGACGTTGTGAGTCTCCTAAAAATTAAGACATTTCTATATCTCTTAAAAGTAAGGAAATTTTTCTTTATATTCATACTACTATTATTACCTTAGATAAAATTAACCATAAATCTCTAATATAACATCGGTTCATATTAAAATATCCCCCAGTTGTCCACAAAATATCTTAATTAGCTTTTTTATGAAAAAAATCTGATTGATTGAAGTTTACCCATCATATTTGATTGTATATCTTTATAGTCTCTCTTAATTGAGAACAGTCTCACTACCTCTTTTTTTTTTTTTTTTTAACAACATCGAATTTTGAAGAGACTGGGCCAGTTGTCTTGTAGAACTTCTACGATCTGAATTTGCCTGACTGATTGTTTCCATCTGGATGTCAATTATCTTGCTTCTTTTATCTCCTATATTCCTGTAAACTGGAAGTTTGGTTTAAAGGAATAATTAGCTTCAGGTCAAACATGTTCAATATGAATACTTTATAGGGAATGCTATGTGTTTCATATTATGTTATATCGGGTGGCACATAAAATCAAATTGTCTTACTCTTGGTGATGTCAAATATGAGCCCTTGATAAAGAGGGTAAGAGTCAGATCTTTCCGTTGTAAAGTCGTGTATGTTTTCATCCTTAGAGTTAGAAAGTTACGAGATAGTTTGGTTCCGTGTGAATATAGCCTTTTTTCAGCTTTATTGAGGTATAATTGACAAATAAAACTATAAGATACTTGAAGTGTATAACATGATGGTTTGGTATACATACACATTGTGAAAGGATTTCCACCATCAAATCACTTAACACATCCATTACCTCTCATATTTACATGTGTGGGGGGAGGGGGAGGGTCTGTCTGTGGGTGTGTGAAAACACAAGTTCTACTCTCTCGGCAAATTTCAATTAAACAACACAGTATTTTCAACTCTAGTCACCGTGTAATATAGTATTAGATCCCCAGACTTGATTCATCTTAAAACTCTAAGTTTGTACCCTTTAACCAAGCTCTCCCTGTATCCCCCACCCCCAGCCCCAAACAACAACCATTCTACTCTGCTTTTATGAGTTTAACTTTATTTTTTTAGCTTCCACATATAAGTGATACCAAACAGTATTTTTGGTCTTTATCCGTCTGGCTTATTTCACTTAGCACAATGCCCTCCAGTTTCACCCATGCTGCTGCAAATGGCAGGATTTCTTTTTTTAAAGTTGAATATTATTTCATTGTCTTTAATACACACACCTCACATTTTCTTCATTCATCTGTTGACAGATGTTTAGGTTTTATCTTTATCTTAGGTTTTATCTTTAACAAAGATATCTTTATTATCTCTTGTCTTTTGATAATAGACATCCTAACAGGTGTTTAAATTGAGTTATTTGGTGTTTTTGCTATTGAGTTGTATGAATTCCATATATATTTTGTATATTAACCCCTTATTGGGTACGTGGTTTGCAAATATTTTCTTCCATTCTATAGGTTTCCTTCTCATTTCGTTGATAATTTCTTTTGCTGTGCAGGAATTTTTAAATTTGATGTAGTCTAATGTGTTTATTTTGTCTTTGTTACCTTAGCTTTTGTTGTCAAATCCAAAAACTCATTTCCAAGGAGATTATTTCCTTTGTCTATTTCCAGGAATTTTATGGTTTCAGGTCTTAACATTAAACTCTTCAATTTTTTTTTTTTTATTTTTGTGGATGGTGTCAGAGAGGGGTCCAGTTTTGTTACTTGGCATGTGGCTATTCAGTTTTCCCAACACCATTTATTGAAGAGACTATCCTTTCCTTCTTGTATATTCTTGGATCCTTTATCAAAAATTAGTTGAACATATATGCATGGATTTATTTCTGTTCCACTGATCTATGTGTCTGTTTTGTGTTAATATCAAATTATATTACCTTTCATTTTCTATTAATGTGGTGTATCACATTTACTGATTTGCAAGTGTTGAACCATCCTTGTATCCCTGGAATAAATCCCACTTGATCATGGTGTATGATCCTTTTAATGTACTATCTTTTTTACAATTTTTTTTTAATGTTTATTCTTGAGACAGAGACAGAGCGTGAACAGGGGAGGGGCAGAGAGAGGGGGAGACACAGAATCTGAAACAGGCTCCAGGCTCTGAGCCATCAGCACAGAGCCCGACGCGGGGCTCGAACCCACGAACTGTGAGATCATGACCTGAGCCAAAGTCGGACGCTTAACTGACTGAGCCACCCAGACACCCCTTTAATGTACTATTGAATTCAGTTTCTTAATATTTTGTTGAGGATCTTTGCATCTGTGTTCATGAAGGATATTGGCTTTCAATTTTCTCACCTTGAAAATGTCCTTGTCTGGTTTTTATAATCAGTGTAATGGTGGACTCATGAAATGACTTTGAAAGTGTTCCTTCTATTCTAGTTTTTTGAAGGAGTTTGAGAAAGATTGATAACAATTCTTCTTTAAATGTTTGGTAGAATTCCCCATGAAGCCATCTGGTTCTGGACTTTTCTTTGCTGGGAGGTTTTTCATTCCTGGTTCAATCTCCTTAAAAGTAACTGGTCTGTTGAGGTTTTCTGTTTCTTCATGATTCAGTCTTGGTACATTGTACATTTCCAGGAATTTATCCATTTCTTCTCAGTTATCTAATCTGTTGGCATATAAATAATTGTTCATAGTCATTTCTCATGACACATTGTGTGGTATCATTTATGATACCATTTGTCTCCTCTTTCATTTCTAATTTTATTGATTTGTATCTTCTCTCTTTTCTTAGTCTAGCTGTTTGTCAATTCTGTTTATCTTTTTAAAAAACCACCTCTTAGTTTCATTGATCTATTGTCTTTTTAGGTTCTTTTTCATTTATTTCCACTCTGACCATTGTTATTTCCTTCTTTCTGCTAAATTTGACCTTCCTTGTCCCTTGCTACAATTTTCAACTTAAAGTTTATTTGGTCTGATATAACTATAGCTACCCTTGCTTTCTTCTGATTTTGATTTACTTGTAATCTTTTTCCATCCCTTCACTTTCAGTCTATATGTTTCCTTAAAGCTGATGTGAGCCTTTTGTAGGCAGCATATAGTTGGGTCATTTTTTTTTTTTTAATCCATTCAGGCACTCTAGGCCTTTTGATTGGAGAATCTCGTCCATTCACATGTAAATTCATTATTGATAGAATATGGATTTACTCTTGCCATTTTATTGTTTTCTGGCTCTTTCACAACCCCTTGTTCTTTTGTTTTCTCTCTTCCTTTCTTTCTTTTTTCTTGTCTTTCTGCTTTCTTCCTTTGTGATCTGATGGTTTTCTGTAGTGCTACGCTTTGACCCCTCTCTTTTTATCTTTTTGTCTACTCTATGTTTTTTGCTCTGTGGCTAACACAAATCTTACATAAAACATATTTATTACAGTCTGTGTTAAATTGATAATAACTTAAATGTATTCAAAAGCTCTACAGTTTTCTGCCACCCCCAACATTCTATGTTTTGACATCACCGTTTACGTTGCTTTACATTGTGTATCCACTGACAAATTACTGTGGCCATAATTATTTTTAATAACTAAACCTAGAGTTTAATGATACTAGTGTTTCATAATACTAGAGTTATGTTTTTCATCCACCCATAACATGAGAGATTAGATTTATCCTCGAATCATTGCTAGGTTAACATACGTAAATGTGGATCTAGTCCATCTAGACTCTACAACACCAACTCAGAATTCATTTTATCCTTTGAAGCCAAAAGCACAAATGCTAATACCTATTACAAGGTTGAGTAATGCCTCCACGTGTTCACATTCTTTTCCATAAATTTGAGCGTGCGTGCGGATAGCACTGAATTTCCTTCCTAAGTCTCAGGACTGACCATGTTATTTGCAGGGACCCGTGTAAAATGAAAATGCAGGACCCCTTGTTTAAAAATTATGAAGAATTTTAAGGTGTCAACAGCACAGCATTAAATCAAGCATGGGGCTTTTCTAAGTACAAGACCCTTTGTGACTGCACAGGAAGCTCCCCCTTGAGCCAGCCCTGCTCACTCTCCTTCCTAAGGGGAGATGAACAACTGATCTCTAATCTACACTTGACAATCACTTGACAACAGTACTGCTTAGATTTTCTGTATGTATGACTAAAAACTCTATCCTCCACTTTCTTTTCTTTGTTTTAGGTAGGCCCCATGCCTAGTATGGGACTTGAACTCACGACCCTGAGATCAAGCCCCAGACTCTTCACCCACTGAGCCAGGCAGATGCCCTTACCCTTAACTTTAAAACAACACCTTTAAGTTACTTAAAACAGCCGGGGTGCCTGGCTGGCTCAGTCAGTGGTACATGTGACTCTTGATGTTGGGGTCCTGAGTTTGAACCCCATGTTGGGTGTAGAGATTACTAAAAACAAACAAATAAACTGAAAAAACTAAATAAACTTTAAAATAGCAAACCTCACTCCCATGATCACATCACAGAACTTTTATAATCAAATCAGGAATCTGGTACATATAAAGGATTAGGGCATTTTACCCAGCAAAACACTGAATTCACGACTCTGTGGGGTAGAAATAAGTGTTGCTATTTTGCAGATGAATAAAGAGACCGAGAGAGACTAAGTAACTTATATATGATCACTTAGGAGGAGATTTTACAAGCTACTAGTTAAGCCCAGAGGCACCTGCCCCTAAAGCCCACAGTTTTTCCATTATATCATGCTACTTCTTTTGTGGCAGTGGAAAAACACGCAAAGTCATGGACTAAGGAGTTGGATTGTGAGACATTTAGTATTTGCCCTAAGCAAATAAAACCTTCCTCTTGTTTTCTCTGTATGTCTTCCCTGTTTATCCCAGATCCTTCGGTCTTAGGCATGTGTGAACAAGACAATATATGATTTTTAAAAAGAACAAGGCTATCTACTGAGGCTCAGGGAGATCCCTACCGGGACTGCTGTCATGGTCAGTCTCAAATATCAGGGGCAGATGCAGTCTATTAGGAATTACAAGGCCAGCTGTTGTTTTATATCATTAGGCTTTTGAAACCAACTGGGAAAAATCTCCTTCTGCCAAGAGGCAAGTCTCCAGGCTCTGCAACAAATATCAATTCCAATTTGGTTGAAGTTGTGCAGGGTTTTTTGTTTTGTTTTGTTTTTTTCATTTTCTCATGATTCCAGAAGTGATTCTCTGCACATTGGTTGGAGCCGAACCTGAAGTATGTCATATTTTCCATCTAGACTGAAGAAGATGTGCATTTATCCATGCCTTCTAAAACAGATCTGGGGCACACCATTTCCATCTAGATTGAAAATGTGCATTTATTTATGCTCTCTAAACCAGAGAGGAGGCATAACAGTTGTTGGGACTTTGAGCCCAGAACAGCGCATAATTTGCAGAGGCGATCATCTTGCCTTAGACAATGGAAAAAAGGATTATAATTTGTTTTCCTCTCTTGCGAACAGTTTCATTGTCCAGTCAAGGTTACCAGCCATCCAGAAATTCACAAGTGGTTCTCCCTGGCAAAATTGGATTTGGGATTTGACATTAATGCTGATGATTTCATAGCATTTTAGAAGCATGAAATGTTAACGTTGGAAAGGACTTTGGAGATCACATAATCCAAATACCTCATTTGAAGGATGAGGACATTGATGTTCAGAGATGTTTCAAGGTGGCCGAAGTCATAAAGCTGGAGTACGAGCTGGTCCTGGAAATCAGAGGTTCTGAGCCTTGTTTACTTCTGTTTCTATTACCCCACAGCTGCCTCCTTTGACTTAGTTGACATGTCAAACTCCGTTTGCTCTGACTCTGCCAGCAGTTTCCAATTCAGTGGGGAAGCTCCTTGAAATAGGAACATTGAAACGAATCAAGTTTTATTGAGCATATACTTACTGGGTTTTTTTTTTGAAAGAGTATTTAACACAGCACTCAGCGTGGTGCCTTGTACATGCAGAGACTTCAATCATCCTTCCATCCATTTACTTAGTCCACAAGTATCAAATATATATTGAGCATAAGAAATAATAGATGCTCGTGAAGATGGAATTCATCGTTTATTTCTACTAAGATAAATAACAGGTGGCTTCTGCCCTAAAGGAGCTTGCAGTCCGGTGGGACATAAATATGAACAATTAATAATGGTTTCATCAATAATCACACACAAAAATAGATTCAATTACAAAGGCACAATAAAAGCACTACAGAAAGATGAAATTTTACAAAGGGCCTTACTGAGTAAGTAGCATATGGAATCAAATCTATAGACTCCAATGGAGGAATAGCATTATAGGCTGAGAAAAAAGCAGGCCCAAAGGTGCAGCAGTATGAAAGGTCAGGCGATATTCTGAAATCATGGAAGGGGATAGGCTGCACAGCCCATGAACAGGATATGGAGGTAGAAAGACAAAATTACATCAGGTCTTGGTGGCAATGGGACAATAGGCAGAGGAACGCACGTATCATCATGGAAACAATGGGGCTATTGCAGTGAGGGAACTGAGATGATCCAATCTGTACGTTTGGGGATGGCGTAAACGTTGTACCGGAAAAGCAAGAGAAGAGAGATAATTAGTAAATAATTACCAAGGTATCTCCACCCCGTGTAAATTAGATAATCCCACTGATTGTGTTTGATTAGGTCACTTTCTCCTTCAAGATCCTAAAATAGCTCCTATCGGTAATCCTTTAAAATCTAAAATCTTTAGCCCTTCACCAGATTCCTATCCTACATCGTGGACAAAAAACAAATGTAATAAAATCTTTGTGCTTGAACATTGGCAGATTATTTACAAGACACTTTCTTATGCACTGTCCCGTTTGATCCTCACAATTATCCCCTACAGTAGGCAGGAAGGAAGAGGTTGATAAATTCATTTTACAGATGATAAAATAAAGGCTCAGAAAGACTAATATTGACTTACTGAGAGCCTATTAAGCATGTTATTCTATTCCTCCACTTCTCTAAACTCACATGTCTAGTAAATGGCAATGACCTCCCAGGTCCTTGACTTCTCTTCTCCGATGATGTTGCCCTCCCTGACCTCGGTGACACCCTCCCATGGGCATTGCCTGGACTTTGTCACTACCAATAACCACAGCACTTCCAACTTTCTTCATTCTTATCCAATTTTCCCACCCACTCCCCTTGTCAATCCCATCAGTCCAACCTCAGTAATGCTTTAACCTCACCGCTATGAATAACCCTACCCCCTTCTCATTGGTTCTCATTCCTTTGATGTCTCTTGTCTTACACAGCATAAATTTATAGCTAATCATTAGCATCTCTCTATTACATACATCCTTAAGAAGCTCGCCTTTCTCGTTGTGTCAAAGCCACAGCCCAGAAGCCCAATCATTCCATCTATTCTGCTCCTGCACTCAATGCCGCTGAACATGGCTGGAAAAAAAAAAAACACAAGCCACTCTGTCTGCTCTGACCTTAACTTCATAACCACAAACCTCACATGGGCCTTAACGCTGTCAGAAAACCGAGGTATCCGCACCTAGTCCATTCATTGTGCTATTTAACAATTTAACACATCAGCTTTTCTCTCCCCAGATGTCCAACACCCCCTTCCTCCACCCCAACGCCCCCCCCCCCCCACTCTCAACTGATGACCTTGTCTCCTGCTTCCCTGGGACAACTGAAGCAAACAGAAGAGAAATTTTAGACTCACATCATGATATCCACTTACCTATTGGCATATGCGGCCACATGCTCTGCCCTCCTGCCTGTTACTAAACATGCACTCTCTCCCTGCTCCTCCGTAAGCCAAGCTATCCACCTGCATTGGGCAGATTCTGTCCCCTCTCACCTGCTTGAGGACCCGAATCTTGGGGTTCTCCCTTCTCACACCCACATCAATTTCCCCCTCTGTAGAGGTCAGTTCCAACCAGCATACACATATCTTGTTACTTCCTCCATCTGAAGACCAAAACCAAAAATAGTGCTTCATCTATCAATACTAGTCTATGCCCTTGCTCCCCTCTGCAGCACAGTTCTGTCTACACTTGGTGCTTCTGATTTCTCTCATTTCTTAAACTCACTTTAATCAAGCTATTACCTCCTATTAAAAGTAAGGTCACTAATGGCTTCCCCATTGCTAAGCCCAGAGATAAGGGATTCGTTAAACACCATAAATGCACAGGACAGCACCACCCCCCACCCCCAACAAAGAATCATCTGACTGGGAATGTCAGTGCTGAGGCTGAGAAACCCTTGTTTATCCTCATCACAGCTGTTAGAGTGATCCTTGCTTTTGAGACAGAGAGAGAGAGAGAGAGAGAGAGAGAGAGAGAGAGAGAGAGAGAGAGAACAAGCAGGGGAAAGGGGCAGGGGTGAGAGAATCTTAAGCAGGCTCCACACTCAGCACAGAGCTGGATACTGTGCTCGATCCCATGACTCTGGGATAATGACAGAGACGAAATCAAGAGTCAGACCCTCAACTGTTCAACTGACTGAGATACCTGTCCCAGGTGCCCCTGGAGTGGAGTGATCCTTTTTCTTTCTTTCTTTCTTTCTTTCTTTCTTTCTTTCTTTCTTTCTTCCTTTCTTTCTTTCTTTCTTTCTTTCTTTCTTCTTTCTTTCTTTCCTTCTTTTTGAGAGAAAGAGAGAGGGCACGAGCGAGCAAAGGGCAGAGAAAGATTGAGAGAGAGAGAGAGAGAGAGAGAGAGAGAGAGAAGCAAGGCTCACCAGAAGCAGGGCTCATGTTTTACCCAAAGCAGGACTTGTGCTCACCAGAAATGGGACTTGAACTCATGAACCGTGAGATCATGACCCGAGCTGAGGTCAGATGCTTCACGACTGAGCCACTCAGGCATCTGATCCTTTTTTAAGAAACAAAATTAAAATTTCATATTAAAAAAAAAAGAAAGTGGGTGATGGGCATCGAGGAGGGCACCAGTTGGGATGAGCACTGGGTGTTGTATGGAAACCCATTTGACAATAAATTTCATATTAAAAACAAAACAAAACAAAAAAAACAAAATTAAATCTGGGTACCCCTCTGTTAAAAACTCTTCAAAATGTCTCCGTATCGTGAAAGTAAAACCACCATTTCTACAATAACTTATAAGGCTCTATAGGATCTGGTGCCTGATGTTCTAGCATGCTCCATCAGGCTTATTCTGCTCCAGGGGAACTGCCTCTATGTTGTTCTTTAAACATGCTGGTTATGCTGCCCCTTGAGGCCTGCTGCAATCATTCACTCTGGCCAGGATACACTCATACCCCCACGTTTAATCCAAATCCCACCTACTCTTACTGGTTGGCATCACAACCTGCTTCCTCCCCTGCCATTTCTGACTCTCCTTACTCCGTTTTCTGTTTTCTATTTTCCATAGCAATTATTACTTTCTAACATGCTATAATTTACTTTGTTATGTATGTTGTTTACTGTCTGTCTCTAGAACATAAGCTCCATCAATGTGCCCAACAATCTAGAAGCATGCTTGCAGACGAGGCGCTTGGGTGGTTTAGTCAGTTGAGTATCAGACTTCAATTCAGGTCATGATCTCAGGGCTTGTGGGTTCGAGCCCCATGTCGGCTCAGAGCCTGGAGCCTGCTTCAGCTTCTGTGTCTCCCCCTTTCTCTCTCTCTGCCCCTCCCCCACTCCCACTCTGTCTCTCCCTCTCTCTCAAAATAAATAAACATTAAAAAAGATTTTTTAGAAGCATGCTTGCATATAGGAAACCATATTTTTTGAATGGATGAAGGTTGCTTGAAGGCAAGAAGGCAAGAAGCCCAACCCAAAGTTGGGTTATGTTCGCATAAGTAGATAGATCAAGTCATTTGCAGAACAAATCTGAAAGGAAGACATTCTCAATCCTATTCTTCAGGTAAACAAGAAGTCTGTGACTTGCCCTAATTTGTGCAGCTAGTATATAGGGAGCAGGCTCCAAACCCTGGTCTACTTGACCCCAACTCGCTGTTCTTTAAGCAGTGTTAACCTGCACGTCAATAATCAGCATGAGATTAACATGGGCAGAGTGGGGGAATCTTACGTGAGTTTCACCACTCAAGAAGCTGAGCGTAATAAAGGTGCAGGAAAAAAACCAGGTTAATAAACAGAGTTGGCAAAACCCTTTCTGAAAGAATCGAGGCAGTAAGAGTAGAAGAAAAGAGGGAAAAGGACAGTATTCTCAGAAAATCACAGAACGGGCAGGAACATAGAGACTGTGCAGTCCTCATTCAACAGATGAGAATGCTAACGTCTGGGGGCAGGACAATTTAATCCCGTTAAAAATAGCTCTGACATGGCAAGAGTCAGGATGGAAACTTGGACATCCTGCTCTATCCAGTGCCCTTTTGATCATATCTCCTCTGTAAAGTAGAGCTGCTCTTCAAAATAAAATTGACCACTGTGAGAAGACACAACAAAAATTTGAACAATTCGATTTAACTCAAGGGTGAAGGGAGTGGACTACTCAGGATGAGAAACTTTTTAACAGGTTATTTTCAAATTCAGATGATAACAAAAACTACGTTTAGGAGTGTTGTTAAATATTAAGGCTGCAGTGGTCTATACTAATTAGCACACTATTGTTAATGTGCATTGCTGATATATAAACACAGGCTATAAATACATAAATACAGGGGCGCCTGGGCGACTCAGTTGTTAAGGGTCTGACTTTGGCCCAGGTCATGATCTCACAGTTCACGGGTTCAAGCCCCGTGTCAGGCTCTGAGCTGTCAGCACAGATTCTGAGCCTGCTTTGGATTCTGTGTCTCCCTCTCTCTCTCTCTGCCGCCTCCCCCCACCACTTGCGCTCTGTGTCTCTTTCTCTCTCAAAAGTAAACACTAAAAAAATTTCAATACACGAATACATATTTTTAACACATAATTATGCTTTCTACCGTAATCCAGAACTGTTTTCTCTCTTAAATTCCAAACCTTTCCACAAGCCATGGCCCACCTCTCAAATCTAGCAGATAGGCATTTATTTATGTGTGTACATGTGTTACGTATGTATAAGTACTTATTTATGCCTTGTCTCTGAGCGTGCCAGGACTATGCACTCATTTCCCAGATTCTACCCCTGCCCCACCCATGTGTATTTATAGCCACCAGAGCTGCATGGAGGATAGGCGGGTCCCCCAAGCCTCAGCATGAAGCAACTTTCCAGAGCACCAGATCCTTCTCCCTTCTCAGTGGCCAGCGTATCTCTGGCATTCAGGATTCCATTCCGGCTGGCTGCCAAACAGCCAGGAGAGCTACAAAACAGAAGAAGAGGGTAAGAACGGGATTCCAGAAGATTTTACCCTGGGGTCCAATCTCTTGGGTTAAATTATAATATGTTACTAAAAACTGTTAATTTCTCTTCAATTAGTTTTCTATTCAGTACATCAGAAAATGCTTCCTTCTTCCTAAATAGGTTAGTGTGCCATGAAAAGTCATACTTTTGCCATATCCTATGTTTTCCAAAAACCTTTTATAGTGGCTCTTTGGGCACTCATCTGCCTGCTTCTAAATTATCTTGCATAGATCTTTCTTCAGACAATAGGATCCTCCAGAGCAGGATCTCTTTCTAGTTAATCTTATGTGCCTGATAATAGTAATAGGAGTAGTAATTCTTTTCTAATTTTTTTTTATTTTAATTCCAGTACACTTAACCTACAGTGTTATATTCATTTCAGGTGTACAATATAAACATTTCCACACAACACCCGGGCTCGTTGTGGTAAAAGGATAATCTTAATCCCCTTCACCTATTTCACCCACTCCCCACCTCCCTCCCCTCTGGTAACCTTTCCTTTATTCTCTATAGTTAAGAGTCCGTCTTTTGGTTTGTCTCTTTTTTCCTTGTTCATTTGTTTTGCTTCTTAAATTCCACATATGAGTGAGATCATATGATATTTGTTTTTCTCTGATGGACTCATTTCACTTAGTATTATACCCTCCATATCTATCCATGTTGTCACAAATGGCAAGATTTTGTTCTTTTTATGGCTGAGTAATATTCCAGTGTGTGTGTGTGTGTGTGTGTGTGTGTGCGTGCGTGTGTGCACCACATCTTTTTTTTATGCATTCATCTATTGAGGGACACTTCTTCCATTCAATAGGTTGCTTTTTAATATTGTTGGCTATTTCTTTGGCTGTACAGAAGCTTTTTATATTGACACAGTCCCAATAGTTTATTTTGCCTTTTATTTTCCTTGCCTCAGGAGCCATATCTAGGAAACTGTTGCTATGGCTTTTGTCAGAGAAATTTTTGCCTGTGTTCTCTTCTAGGATTTTTATGTTTTCAGGTCTCACATTTAGATCTTTAACCCATTTTGAGTTTATTTTTGTGGATGGCGTGAGAAACTGGTCTGCTTTCATTCTTTTGCACGTGGCTGTCCAGTTTTCGCAACACCATTTGTTGAAGAGGCTGTCTTTTTCTCATTGCCATATTCTCACCTCCTTTACCAAAGGCTAATTGACCGTATCATCATGGGTTTATATCTGGGCTCTCTATTCTGTTCTATTGATCTATGTGTCTATTTTATACCAGTACCATACCATTTTGATTACTACAGCTTTGTAGTATGTCTTGATATCTGGGACTGTGACACCTCCAGCTTTGTTCTTCTTTTTCAAGATTGCTTTGGCTTCGGGGCACCTGGGTGGCTCAGTCGGTTGAGCATCCGACTTCAGCTCAGGTCACGATCTCGCGGTTCGTGAGTCTGAGCCCCGCTTTGGGCCCTTTGCTGACGGCTCGGAGCCTGGAGCCTGCTTCGGATTCTGTGTCTCCCTCTCTCTCTGCCCCTCCCCGACTTGCGCTCTGTCTCTCTCTGTCTCTCAAAAATCAATAAATGGAAAAAAAAAAAAAAGAAAAAAAAGATTGCTTTGGCTTCTTGGGGTCTTTTGTGATTCCATACAAGTGTTAAGATTATTTGTTCTACTTCTATGAAGAATGTTGTTGGTATTTTGATGGGCATTGCTTTAAATCTGTAGATTGCTTTGGGTAGTATGGACATTTTAACAACATTGATTGTCCCAGTCCACAAGCATGGTATACCTTCCCATTTGTTTGTGTTGTCTTCAATTTCTTTCATTAATGTTTTATAGTTTTCAGAGTACGTGTTTTTCACTACCTTGGTTAAGTTTATTCCTAGGTATTTTATTATTTTTGGTGCAACTATAAATGGGATGATTTTCTTAATTCCTTTTTCTGCTGCTTCATTGTTAGTGTCTAGAAATGCAATGAATTTCTGCATATAGATTTTGTAGCCCGCAACCATAATGAATTCATCTATCGGTTCTAGTAGTTTTTGGGTGGAGTCACTAGGGTTTTCTATATGCAGTACCATGCCATCTGCAAAGAGTTTTACTTCTTCTGTATCAATCTGAATGCCTTTTATTTCTTTTTGTTGTCTGACCGCTGTGGCTGGGACTTCCAGTACTATGTTGAATACAAATAGTGAGAGTGGACATCCTGGTCTTGTTCCTGACCCAAGGGGAAAAGCTCTCAGTTTTTCTCTATAGAGTATGATGTTTGCTGTAGGTTTTTCATAAATAACTTTTATGGTGTTGAAGTATGTTCTGCCTAAACCTACTTTGTTGAAGGCTTTTATCAGGAACGGTTGTTGTACTTTGTCAAATGCCTTTTCTACATCTATTGAGATGATCATATGGGTTTTATCCTTCTCTTATTAACGTGATGTATCATGTTGATTGTTTTGTAAATATCAAATCACCCTTGCATCCCTGGAATCAATCCCACTTGATTATGATGAGTGACTTTTTAAATGTATTGTTGGATTCGGTTTGCTAATATTTTGCTGAGGATTTTTGCATATCTATTCATCAGAAATATTGGCCTATAGTTCTCTCTCTCTCTCTCTCTCTCTCTCTCGGTAATGTCTTTATCTGGTTTTGTATCAGGGTGATGCTGGCTTCAAAAATTGAATTTGGAAGCTTTCCTTCCTTTTCTATACTTTTGGAATAGTTTGAGGAGAATAGGTATCAACTCTTCTTTCAACATTTGATAGAATTCACCTGTGAAGCTGTCTGGTCCTGGACTTTTGTTTGTTGGGAGTTTTTTTCTTTTTTAAATTACAGACTCATTTTCATTGCTGGTGATCAGTGTGTTCAAATTTTCTATTTCTTCCTGATTCCGTTTTGGAGGTTATATATTTCTAGGAATTTACCCATTTCTTGTAGATTGTCCAATTTGTTGACATCTACCGTTTCATAATATTCTTGCAATCCTTTGTATTTCCATGGTGTCAATTGTTTTTTTTTTTTTTAATTTTGTTTTTAATGTTTATTTATTCTTGAGACAGAGAGAGACAGTGTGAACAGGGGAGGGGCAGAGAGAGAGGGAGACACAGAATCCAAAACAGGCTCCAGGCTCCGAGCTGTCAGCACAGAGCCCAATGCAGGGCTTGAACCCATGGACCGTGAGATCATGACCTGAGCCAAAGTCAGATGCTCAACCGACTGAACCACCCAGGCACCTCTCCGTGGTGTCAGTTGTTATTTCTCCTCTTCCATTTATGATTTTGTTTATTGGATTCTTCTCTTGCTCTCTTTTTCTGGATACTGTAGGTGTAAGGTTAGGTTGTTTCTCTGAGATTCTTCTTGCTTCCTGAGGTACGCCCGTATTGCTCTAAACTTTCCTCTTAGAACAGCTTTTGCTGCATCTCAAAGATTTTGGATCATTGTGTTTTCATTTTCATTTACCTCCATTGATGTTTTGATCTCCTCTTTGATTTCTTGGCTTGTTCATTAATTGTTTTGTAGCGTGTTATTTAACCTCCATGTATTTTTGTTCTTTCCAAGATTTTTTTCTTGTGAATGATTCTTAATATGAGCATAATGCATCACAATTTTCCAAGGATGTTCATACACCCTATCTCACTTTATTTTCACATGTTGGTAAAGTATACGTATTAGAACTTTAGGTCTAAAGACATTTACAAGACTCACTTGGTATCATAAAACTAATAAGCTGTGACTCTGGATCTAGAATATAGAACTCTTATGGCTACCAATGTTAAAAAATAGTATAATAATAATAATCCATTAAACTTAGTGATTACAAAGTCATTGGAGATATTCATGAGTATAGTTTCTGTAGCATAGTGGTAATAAAAGCAGTTTTAAAAGTCTGTAGTATGTCTCACAGTAAGAAAATGGAAAAAGAAAATTAACTTGAGGATTTTGATAGTAAAATGGAGACAGGTAAAAAGATCAGGTTGATGGAGTTGCAGGTCAAGAGCCTGTTTTTAGGCCATAAAATATGAGCATATTGACATGTAATAAGAGAGCAAAAAGGCTAGAAAAACTGTATCAGCATGGTATAAAGAGTATCTTCCTGAAGAGTTGTTTTGAGAGAAGAGCAAACTAAAGACAAAAGTGTCTAAAAAGAGAGAATTTGATCTTAACGTCTCTCTTTAAATTGCATTTTTGAAAAAATACTACAGCCGCAGATTTCAAATTAAAAATACATGAAGATGTTCTACAGACGTATCTTCTATTCATTCAACAGATGTTGATTAAGTCTCTGCTGTGTGGTAGGCACTGTTTACCCTTGGATTTAACTTCTCGGCAATGACTCTCTGAAGTAGTTGTTTCGATCCCCACTTTTCTGATGGGGAAACTGAGTCTATCAAGTCTGTGATTTTCCTAAGGTCTCCCAGCTAACCCAGGGACAGGCCAGTGTCTCACAGGAGCTCTTTCCAGCACATTAACCCCCCTTGCAGAGGATTTACCACCTACTAGGCCAGTAAGACAGGTAAAGTGGGCAATTACTGGATACCCTGGACACACCCACATGGGGGGCTGTGAGGCTCCTATCCACCTGGAGACCATCAGAGGAGGCTTCGTAAAATAAAACAGTTTAAAATATCTCTTTGAGATATTTAAGAAGCTATTTCAAATACGCAGCAAATGTTCTATTTTTAACTGCCTTGTTTTTCTGAAATTCTCGCAATGCCTTTGAGAAAGGCGTTGCAGGAAGGAAACTGGTGTTAGCTACTTTGTCCTCTAGTGCAGTTCTTTCTGGAGCCACCATGTGGTATTGTTGTGCAATGAAAATAGCTCCGTCTTCCGGCAACCTGGCCTTCCCTTGCCCAGTTCCAATCTGAGTATCTTCTCTGAATATTACCTGTCAATTCCGTAATAGGTGCTTGTATCCTTTCCCTGACGTAGGGCTTTATTAATGTCTACGTTCTCCACTTTCTCTAGAAGCTGAGGGAAATGGCTGGCCAAATACATTTGTTCAGACAAAAAGCCACTAGGGCATCTGTTCCCCTGTCACTGTTTCAAAGAAAAAGGACACTTGTCTATCTGTGGGCTGGCCGCCTTTTATCACAGCATCACAGGGGATAGCAGTAGTCAGCCCACACTCTGTTGGAGCGACCCCATGGCCAGGGCATAGGATAGCACCACTCGGATGCACTGGCTTGAGCTGGTTCTTTGATGCTCCGCAGCTCTTCCATCATGAAAGCCACATAAAAGCACATGAAAAATTAGGTCTCACATTGTCACCCCCTAAGGGAAAGCTATCGCTGGGGGAGGGCAGTTCACACTGGCTGGGATTTGTGGAAGGAGAACACTGAGCTTTGGAATTTGCACCGGAAGTCCTGGAATCTCCTTGGAAACCTCTGGAAAGGGTTGGGTCTCAAATTTCCCATCTGTCCTTGAAAGATTATCCTTGTTTTCTACCCATCAGGATCACCATCGTTAGTGTTTATTAAATTCTTATTGGCTTTACATTATTTTGCCGTCCCGTCTGGATACGCTAAAGGACAATTGCTCAGACTCCATCTGAGATTGTGTTGGAAGTGAAACAACACCTCAAATCAAATGGAAAGGGTGTGCTTAAGGCAAATAACCGTACAACCTCTAATACTTTTGTATTGCTGAGGAGTTTTCAAAGTATCTTCTCATGCATTATCTCATTCGATCTCACAGCAACTCTGGAAGGCAGGTATGACGTTCAGTGATTTTCCTCAAGTCACCAAGTGACAAAGGCAAGGTGGAACTCGGGCTTCTGATGCTCAGTACGTTGTGTTTCCAGCATGCCTCAGCTACCCAGGCTAAGAGGCAGAATATAACAAACAAACTGTACGCTCAATAAATGGAGTTTGGGACACAAGGCAAGGAAAAGGCATGACAAGGGACAGAGTATTGGGGAAACAAAGGACAGTGAGATTTCACTGATCAAAATATAGTACATGCTTGGAACTCCCTTTTGGTAGAAATCTCATAAAATGGCTGGGTAGGCTGCAGGGAAGTTGATTCCACAACTTAAGAAAATCTCATCAGCTAATGTTTGTCATGATGTCTTTCATTTGAAAATGTGCTTTGCACATGTGAGTGCCTAATAAATGCTACTTGATAATGACAATGAGGACTGATGAACTGAAATCACCTTTGGCACTGAACTTGTCAGCTTTCACATGAGCTGCATGTGATGAGGCACCCTGCATCCCATTACCAGCTTGCTGAGCATTTGAGTCTGTAATAGTCACTTTTAGAACCCACTGTGGTGGGGGTACAAGGACTGGTAACACAAGGCCATATACACGCAATGCCAATCATCCCGATGAGAACTGAAAAATTCAGTCAATCATCTAGGGATCTATCCACATGACACCAAACATCTGGATCCCTGAGTGTTTCCAGTTTTCACCAGCTTGGTGCCATGTAGATGCTTACACTGACTCATAGAGGCCAGTAATGCTCCAAGATAAATAAACTTTTACATAGCATGGCGCATTTGGGGCCACAAGAGTATATTCCATTCATTCCTTCGCTCAGTAAACACATTTGTAAGAGGGAGAACTATGTGTCACCAATCACTGTTCTGGTACAAGGGACCAAACATATACAAAGTCCTCATGATCTAATTCAGGAAGACAGTGATTATAATGCACGGTAATAAAGTCTATCATAAAGACGTAAACAAAATGCCAAGAGAATGCAAAGCGGAAATGAGCTATCTCTGTCTAACAGAGCCTACAAAGCTTCAAAGATGAGGTAGCATTTGAACCAGGCTTTGTGACATGTCAGCAGAGTAGGCGTGGGTGTTCCAGGTGAAAAAGAAAGTCAGGGAGTAGCATATAGGAAGACAAAGACATTCTTAAAAGCACTTTTTAGAAAAAATGAGAAATTAGGAGGGGAGTAGAACTTGAGGTATATTGGCTATACCTTCTCGAGGTCCTGTGCATTAGAGGACCAGGCTTCAGTCGGCCTCCACCTACACACCTTCCATGAACCAAGAAGTCCTTGGGAAAGAGAACATACTCACTCAGAGCTCATACCCATGCCCTCCCCACCACCCTACCCTTATCCTTTGCAGACCACAGTCTGCTTTCCCAGGGTCAAAATGCCCCTGTCCAAATGGCCCCCAAACATACTGGAGAGCTTGCAAAGGCCTTTCCCCCAAATCCATCCTTCCAAATGCAGACCACGCGATTGATGAGAACACCCACGGGCTGAGATGAAGCCAAAGAGGGTGAGCGTGTGGTCAAGCTTGGATGCATGAGCTAGAGTCCACGTGGTGTGTATGAGGTCCCTCACGTTGTGGCTGAAGCTGAATGTCGGCTGTAACCAGGGGCTGGGAGCAGCCACCCCACATTCTTAAGAGTGGAACTCACAAGAGTCCAAGAAATCTAATTTAGAAGGTAGCCTGCCAGATTGTTGTAAAGGCAGGATACTCAACGTGGGATAGTACAGCATGTATTATTTAACAGTCTGTTATCTTGTTTTATAACTTTAAATATCTAAATGCCTGTTATATGAGCTTCCACTGATAGCCTTGACCTGCATTTTATAAATTTTAGAGACAAGTCTGTATTTTGGGGAAACTGGTTAGAGAAGGAGCTGGAAAGGCTGTGTCCAGACTGTGAAGGGTTTTACATGAAAGGCTTGGCATAGACTTTTCTAAAAATAGATTTGTGAGATGTCAAATGGCTCAAACTTCCCTCTTTCATATCTTCTCCAACGGCTCCTGCTCTCAGAGATGCCTTTCTTTTCCAAGCTGCTATTATGATGATTGGCCACAACATAGAGGTTGGCTCTTAATTAGACTATCGAATTGACTCATGAATATCGTCTTAACTCCCCTACCTGACTATTAGCTCTAATGTAAGATAATAAATGTCTAACATTTATTTTTTATCTTCCGTGGACGTCTTGCATAATTTTAGGGTGGTGGTTTTTCTAGCAACTACTTAAGGATTCATTGCACAAAGTTGTTGACGAAAAGCAAATTTCAGGGTCACAACTGAGCCATGTTCTGATGCCACCCTTTTCACATTCCTCTCTCCTTTTGGGACTGGCTATACAACTTGCAGCACCCAGTGCAAAATGAGAGTGTGGGGCCTCTTGTTCAAAAATGAAGAATCCCAGAAAGGAGATAGGGCCAAGCCTGGGGTCCTTCTGAGCATGGGGTCCTGCATGATGGCACAGGTATGCTTCCTTTTCCTCACTTAAGACAAGATGCCTTTCCAGCAGGCTTTGTTAGTCAACTCAGTGGAAATGGTCCTTATAACTCTTTCCCAAAGTGTGGTTCAGTGGTAGACAATCTGATTTTAGATGGTGCACAGATGGACATTTGTTTAGTGTAATGGTTATGTACCAATGTGTTATGATATATGTAATAGTTATGCAAATAGGCTTTAGGGAAATACAATTTGCACATCAATCAATAACTTCATGTTTATTATTGTTTGGGACAAGGCTAAGTTAAAAAATGGATTGAATTAAAGAAAAATATTAAGTAAATAAGAGTACGGATGGTATGCAGATGTTGTAGAAAGCATACGATGGTATTTACATGATGGAAGTTTGGAAGCCGTGCAAAACTGAATGGTTAAGGTGTCCTAATGCCCTTATCTATTTGCGTAGCATTCTTGGGCCACATCTGACCTTTGATTTTTTGTCCTGGAAGATCCCTTTTTTGTGTTTTCCTACTTGTCTGGTACAAGGTTTTCCAGTCTTGAAAAAGAAAGTCCACTGCATCTGGAGTCTGGTAGTCCCCAGAAATCCCAGGATCCCACAGTCCATGATGGACCCCTTCACCCTACCCTTTCCTGACCCTATTTTGCAGGTGGAGAAGACTCTTTATTTACTAAGGGCAGAAAATGGAACCAAAAAGCTCTTTCTACCAATTTCGAGTTGACTTTCCACCCAAGCTTTTGCTCTTCCCAGTTTTAGACCTGTGCATGCAAAATTTTAGCAAAGATCATTCGAGACAACTGCCCGAACTTATACCCTTTATTTAATTAAAATACTTTTGTTTTTTCAATTTTTTTTGAATGTTTATTCATTCTTGAGAGACAGAGCACAAGTGGGGATGGGGTGGAGAGAGACAGAGGGAGACACAGAATCCGAAGCAGCTCCAGGCTCTGAGCTGTTAGCACAGAGCCCGACGCAGGGCTCGAACCACAAACCGTGAGATCATGACCTGAGCCGAAGTCAGACGCTCAACCGACTGAGCCACCCGGGCGCCCCAAATTAAAATACTTTTAAAAGTACAAAATGAAATTCCTAATCTTATTTGATCTTATCAACCTTCCAGGAAAGTGTTAGTATATCTGTATTGCCAAGTGGCTTGCCCCGGATTGCCCGGAGGACGAGTCTGTGTAGAAAAGCTTGTACATAGCTCTTCCAGTTTCCAAATGTGTGATATTTCCACCATCCTTTGCTGGGGCACTTAACACCAGAGCTCCAGGATTCCGTTCTAGAATGAGATTTCTTCCTAAATTTACCCCAGGCCAGTGTTCTACATTCCCAACAGCTATTAATCTTAGGGACTTGGGAACAAGAAATCCGAATTCCTAGGGATTCCCAAAGTCATAAGGTATTCTTACAATACTTCCAACATTCTTTATCCTCTGTACTCATCACGGACGTCTAAAAAGTGTTTGTTTAATAAATATATTTACTATTGCTGATGAATTTATCAATGTTGTTGATTGTTAACAAGTAAGAGATATTAAGTTTGGTTGTACCAGCAAGAACTATGATCCACAGCAGATATTCAAACAGTAGAGAACATTCTTGGGTACTCTTTAAATGAAGTAACATTTGGCTTTTCAAAACAGGATAACGGCAGTACATAGAATCGCATGTCAGTATTATCAGCTGAAGGACTCATTTCGCCTCCCCAACTTGTTATTTCTAGAAATGCTATTCCAAGAATTTGTATCAAACATTCCACGTGATTAGACTTACTGATATTTGTTTTATTTACAGGAACGACTCTGTTCGCAGCACAGAGACCGTGATCTGACCACAAGCAAGGCTGATCAGACTGTGATCTCTCCTGCGTGCTGCCGCCCTCCTAGTGAAGATGCTGCCTTTGCACTTGCCCTCCACACGTCCCGGCTTCCCGAGATTCCTTCGACTCAGCAACATCTCTGCGTTGCTGATCAAGTTTAAATCTCTCAGGAGATACTACATTTCTCGCCATTTTCTTGATTTCTCAGCCTATTTTCCTTGGGATTCATTTAGAAAAGACGATAAAGGTAAAAGATACACTGGAAGAAATTTCCAAATGAAACACTACCTGTGCCAGGCAGGGATCCAGGATCGCAAGCGTCTGGGCGGAGCCCTTCGGTCAAATTATTTGTGTTCTGAGAAAGAGAAGGGCAACAATTAAGTAAGGTTTTTAAAAGCACTTCCTGTTTTTAAGTAAAGAATGCTTTAAGCCTCATATTAGGTAATAAGCGTTCTACATGGACTTAAAATCCAGTCTTCCCAGGAAGAACTATTATTTAGGAGTTAATTGCTGTTGCTTGTTCAGTCTTTCTGTGGCCGTCAGATTATTGCTGAGTGGGGGCCTCATAAACAAGAAGCTTCCTAGCCTGTCCTCTCCAGACCAAATGGACATGTGTTTCCCATTTCAACATTTCATTGCCCCAACTGAAAACAAATCAGCTGTGTCTTTGGGATCTGAAGGGGAGAAGGTTGGGATTTATTCCTGGACAAGCCTGAGGAAAACATTACCCTAATGGATGAAATATGTTTGTACTAAAGACTTCTTAGAAGTGTTGAACTGATCTTTCCCAACTCGATCTCCTTTTCTTTGAAAAGAGAGAAAATGCAAGAAAGTCCTTCGGTACTCTCCTAGAGCTTTGTCCTCAAAGGAGGAGTAATGGATACAACTTGCTTTGGTTTCGGTAAGCCTCAGAAGGAGTGGCCACTGTCTTTGGAGATTATTCACGCACCTTTGACAATGTGGTCCAGAAGTCCCATTCTCTGTTGGCCATACACAGCAATAGAAACCCACTTCCTGTTTTCTAAAGCCAAATTCCTCCTTTGGTTCAGTTTTTCCCAAGAAGGCTCTCCCTGATTTCTCAATACTCAATGTGGTCAGCAAGAAAATTGGTGCTGGAAAAAATATTTGACTTTCTGTGTAGAAAATAATGGTCTCCTAAGACTGCAAGCCCACTGTGGAGGAATTTTGGCTTATTTTATGTTTTGTACCCTGATGGAGCACAGGAAATAGGAAAATAGATTATTTTCCTTGGAAAACCCTGAGTGTGTTTGGTTTAGCAATTGGACAATTTTTAAGAGTTCAAACTGGCCAGCACAATGTGGAGCCATTCTCAAAACGGCATGTCAGGGTCTGAAGCATAATTAGGAAAATTCATCAACACTAACGGCTTTATTCTGAAATCTATGCGATAGGACTGCCCGGCCAGCACAACATGTGGGTATTTTTCTTTTCCGGGTTTCATTTTGCCATAAAAGGCTTGGAAACGCAAAGAAACTGGAGAGATGGCATGCCCCACAGGGTCCCCAAGGACCCGCTAGCTAACCAGAAGCTGGCACCTTGCTTGTTTCAGTGCTAGGCCACTCAAGCAGTGAAAGTATGTCAGAGTGGTATAAAAAGTCTATTTAAAATTATCCTGGGGCCCCTGACTTTGGCTCAGGTCATCATCTCACAGTTCGTGGGTTTGAGCCCTGCGTCGGGCTCTGTGCTGACAGCTCAGAGCCTGGAGCTTGTTTCAGATTCTGTCTCTCCCTCTCTCTCTGCCCTTCTGTTCACACTCTGTCTCTGTGTCAAAAATAAATAAACACTAAAAAAATTTTTTAAATAAAAGAATAAAAAATAAATTATCCTCATGTAGATACCCAAATCAAACTGAAAATGAATTGTGGAAGTCACTCACAACAAGAAACCTCACTCAAGCTGGTAAGCCTCCATCTGGAGATAGCATGAAGGAACTCTTCTTATTTTAGGCAAGAACAAACCTAGGCTCCCAGAACCAACCTGATTGTCTCTTAGCAGAGACAATTTGGGCAGAATCATCAGGGGTCAGTCTGTGGTTTGCCCTAGATTACCTTCTGGCTTTCCTATTCCGTGGTATGATGTCTTTCTTTTTGAGTTTTAATTTTTTTAATTTTTTAAAATGTTTTGTTTATTTTTGAGACAGAGAGAGAGCATGAGCAGGGGAGGGGGAGAGAGAGAGGGAGACACAGAATCTGAAGCAGGCTCCAGGCTCCAAGCTGTCAGCACAGAGCCCAACGTGGGGCTTGAACCTATGAACTGTAGATCATGACCTGAGCCGAAGTTGGATGCTCAACCAACTGAGCCACCCAGGCGCCCCTTGAGTTTTAATTTTTTAAAGTGAGACCGTAGGTTTTCCTTACAATCATCATTCTGTAATGCAAAACGAGAGTTTACGTGGCAAGATGATTCGCATTCGTGTGAAATGTAAGCATATTATCTCATGCTGAAAATCAGATTCAGTTTGTATTTGGTACCAACATGGTTGCCTTCCAATAGTAGATGGTGCCTAAATTTCAGGAAATTTCAAGGTACGCATACAGATATATTAATCATCAACAGAAGTATAAATACAAGAATAAGTAATAAAGATTATAATAATGGTTATCATTGCTTATTTGCAGATCCTAGTTCTTGAGGCGTTGAGGACAATTCTGAACATATAATATTCTCAGAAGTGACAGTGGGAACTTTGTTTTGGGTCTGGATGTTCCATCAGTTGATCAACACACACCATGAGTTTAACCATTACTTTGCAGCTCAAGCCATTGATCAACAACGGTTCCTAGATCTCACTTCCTACAAGTCAAACTCTTCACCACAGGGTCGTTCCAGGAGCTTCTGTTTCTGCTACTACATACTTTATTGGTGTCTCTAACTTTTTCTTAGAGTTCTACAGTCAGGCTATTTTTAAATCAACTTTATTGAGGCCATAGTTTACATACAAGAAAATATACTTAGTTTTTGCATGTGGTTTGAAGAGCTTCAACAAACGTGTGTAGTCATGTAACTATCATCCCAGTCAAGATAGAGAGAACAGTGCAATCACCTCAAAAAGGATCCCTTGTAATGTTTGCAGTCAATCCTCCCAATTCCATCCCCAGGCAACCTACTGAATTTATACTCCTCCAGATTGGATTTGTCTTTTCTAGAGTCTCACGTAATGGAAGCAAACATAGACACTCTTTTATCTGTATCTTCTTGCAGTCAACATGTTTTTGAGATTCATTCGTGTTGTAGCATGAATCAGTAGTCTGGCCTTCTCCCTGCCAAGTAGTATTTGATTGTATATATATACCACACGTATGTTTATTCATTCACCTGTTGTGGGCATGTAGGTGGTTTCCATTGGGGCTATTATGAATCAAATGGCTATAAACATTTGGGTATAAGTTTTTACATAGCTAAATGTTTTCATTTCTCTTGGATGAAAACCTAGGAGTGGAATTTCTTGGTCACATGGTACTGTATTTTCAGCTTGATAAGAAACTAACACAATGGGGGCGCCTGGGTGGCGCAGTCGGTTAAGCGTCCGACTTCAGCCAGGTCACGATCTCACGGTCCGGGAGTTCGAGCCCCGCGTCAGGCTCTGGGCTGATGGCTCAAGAGCCTGGAGCCTGTTTCCGATTCTGTGTCTCGCTCTCTCTCTGCCCCTCCCCCGTTCATGCTCTGTCTCTCTCTGTCCCAAAAATAAATAAACGTTGAAAAAAAAATTAAAAAAAAAAAGAAACTAACACAATGTTCTACAAAAGGATTATATCACTTTTCATGTCCACCAGCAATGTATAAGATTTCCAGTTGCCCTACAACCCCACCAACAGTTGGTATTGACAATCTCTTTCATTGTAGCCATTCTAGGGGGTAGGTAGTGGAAACCACACCAGTGAAAGACATTGCTTTACATAGATTTTGTTCCTTTGGAACTAGAAGTCCACTAACCAGTTATCTAAAATATATAAACAATGAGGACCATTTTGAAATGAATTCTGTGCTTCAAGTCCATGAGCTATTCTTTCAAGTTTTGGGTCATTTGAGATTTTGACAAGCTTACATTTTTTTTTTTTACCTTCGTACAAGTAACCGATTAAACGATTAAGCAAAAATGGACCTAGTCCCAAGTTCTGAGATAAGCTAATAAAGACAGATAACCTTTGGATATGGTTTCTCAGCCAGTCAAAAATCATATCCAATTGCACTCTGTCATTATCTATCTCATTTTTCTCTGTTTGTTGTTGTTGTTGTTGTTGTTGACAAATGAGAAACTTACTAAAAAAATCCTCTTGGGCATCTTCAACTTTGTAGCTACCAGTCTGAGGATAAAGCCATCAAGTAAAAGAGTACGGAATCCCTACCATACTAAGTTTCTTTTTTTTTTTTTTAATTTTTTTTTCAACGTTTATTTATTTTTGGGACAGAGAGAGACAGAGCATGAACGGGCGAGGGGCAGAGAGAGAAGGAGACACAGAATCAGAAACAGGCTCCAGGCTCCGAGCCATCAGCCCAGAGCCCGACGCGGGGCTCGAACTCACGGACCGCGAGATCGATCGTGACCTGGCTGAAGTCGGACGCTTAACCGACTGCACCACCCAGGCGCCCCCTAAGTTTCTTAATTTGGGGGCACCTGGGTGGCTAAGTCCGTTAAGCATACAGCTCTTGATTTAGTTCAGGTCCTGATCCCATGGTTTGTGGGTTCAAGCCCTGCATTGAGCTCTGTGCTGACAGCACAGAGCCTGCTTGAGATTCTCTCTCTCTCTCTGTCTCTCAAAATAAATAAACTTTAAAAATCTTTAAAAAAAAGCTTTCTTAATTTTTAAAAGGTCTTCAAAAAGGAAAGTGACAAGTACTTTAGAATATCCTAACCTACCAGTTTACTAATCCTGCCCATTTAAAAGAGCATAATCAACACATCCTATCCTCTTGTGGTCATATTCACTTTTATCTTTTTCTGAAAAGCATCCATTCACTAGTTTTCTGGGAAACAAATAAAACAAGACTACATTTTAGCAGGGGGCTTGGATTGACCTAAAGACCAAATGCAAACATTACTTCAATAAATCAAGCTGGATTCGCTTTTTAAAAGGATCCTTAAGGAAGTTAGTACTGTTAGAATACACAGCACATTTTCCAGGAAAAATGGAAGGGCACATTTCCACACCGTAATATCCCATACAGTTACGGATGATAACATCTTAGTAAGTGAGGGTCACATCAGCCTTCAGGAAACCTAGCTGCTTTGCTTCCTTGGTCCTATATAGGCCAAAGCAGGCCTGAGCATAGACTAGACTGAACATATGCCTGAGATTATCAAACTATTATACAATGTCCTATATTATTATTAGGTACAGTTCCACATAGTACGTTCAGAAATCTCCCTCAGCCTCCATAGGTCACCATGAGTTCAGTCCAGGTATGTTCCAAAACTCAATAGAGTGGGATAAAGACAAGGGTCAATTACTGTGATGTCTCCAACAGCCAGACCAGCATCATCATAGACTGCCTGTAGGGCTTCTTCCCTACACACACACAAGGAGAATATCTGTTATCTCTCTTCCTTAAAACTTTGTAATATCTTCCTGGACATATGCTTCTGGAATACCTTCTGCTGTCTATGACTTTCAGATATGGCCTATCATGTTTTCCCATCATATTTCTTTAGTTAATGATATGATGTTTAACCAATTTATAATGAAAAGGTGGTCTATATAATGAGTTCTTTGATATTTAAAAATTATTTTATATTGTCAATATTCATAAATATCAAGCTCATTAGTTGTCTTGTTCAGCTCTTCTGTATGCTTCCTAATTTTTAATCTGCTTTATCATTGGCTGAGAAAAGTACGTTAGAATTTCCAACTGTGATTGTGGATTTTTATGTAATTCTGTCATTTTATGTTCTATAAATTTTAAGGTTATGTCATTAAATGTTTAGTGTTCTTTCAAATTGTTATGGCTTCGTGTTGAATTGTTCTTTTTGTCATTATGTAATGATGCTCCCTATCCCGAATGGTGCTTTGCCTTGACGTCTATGTTATCTCTCATTCATATGGAAAGACTAGGTTTCTTTGGTCTAATACTCATCTGATTTATATTCTCTTCAAAATCCCATCCTTGTGTTTTATGCATCTCCTGTCAATAGCATATACTTGCAGACTATTTAATGCCATCTGACCACCAGCAATTTATTTCCTATTGGCGTGAGATGGGGGAAAGAGGTGTATTCTTTCCTTGGGAGGATGGGGACTGAGTCAGGTACCCAGTGAGAGAGACTGCAGGGTGTGTGGGAGCCGGCCCCAGGCTTCAGTTTTTTGAGGCTGAAAGAAGGACATGTCACGATCGTTCCCAGGCCCCCATGGTGACTGCTTTTTCCCTCACTGACCCAAAAACAGTTGACTCCACGAAGACTCTCCGAAAACTCGCTTGGAGCCAGGAAGGCAGAGGTTGGGAGTGAGGAGAAAGAGGGAGGGCCATCCAGGCTGAAGGCAGTTCTCTAGCAGGCTGGCATCTGACACTCCATCCCTGAGGAGAAGGGACATTGCACAGACAAGAACACTAGGGAGACGGGACTGAACTAAAACACTTACAGGGCCTTGTCTTCCCTCAGAAATGATCTCTGTGCTCTAGGGCTTTGTGTCTGAGCTCTTCTGTGTCACTAAAGAGAAAAAAGGAATTCATTGAAACTCTGTAGTCACTGTTCTGTAGAATTGCCATTGGGGTAGGGGAGAGGGCGTCTCAACTTCTGAGCGCCATTTTGGTATACCAGGCAAAACACACACACACACACACACACACACACACCCTCAATTTTTAAAAAGTTTTTATTTAAATTGCAGTTAGTTAACATACAGTGTAACATTTCAGGTGTACAATATAATAGTTTCAGGTGTGCAATAGACTGATTCAACTCTTGCATATGACATCCAGTGCTCAGCATAGCAAGTGCCCTCCTTAATCCCCATCGCCCATTTAACCCATCCCCCCACCCCCTCCCCTCTGGTAACCATCAGTTTGTTCTCTATGGTTAGGAGCCTGTTTCTTGGCTTGCCTCCTTCTTTCTTTGCTCATTTGTTTTGTTTCTTAAATTCCACATATGAGTGAAATCGTATGGTATTTGCCTTTTTCTGACTGACTTACCTCACTTAGCATAATACTCTCTAGCTCTATCAATGTCCCTGCAAATGGCAAGATTTCATTCTTTCTCATGGCTGAGTAGTATTCCATTGTATATATATATGTGTATATATATATATGTGTATATATATAAATAATAAGCAAGTATATATATGTTTATGAATATATATAATATAATATAATATAATATATTATATGTTACATATATTACATATATTATATATAATAAGCAAGTATATATGTATATGAATATATATAATATAATAATATTATAATATATATAATATTATATATTACATATAATATATTACATATATTATATATAATAAGTACATGTGTATATGAATATATAATATTATAATATAATATATATTATATATTACATATTATATATATATAATAAGCAAGTATATATATGTATATGTGTATATATACACCCATATAAATTTACACACACACATACATATACCACATCTTCTCCATCAATTCATCACCTGAAGGACACCACTTGAGCTGTTTCCATAATTTGACTATTGCAGACAACATTGCTATAAACATCAGGGTACATAGGGTACCTGTATCCCTTTGAGTTAGTATTTTTGTATTCTTTGAGTGCGATTGCTGGATCATAGGGTAGTTTTATTTCTAACTTTTTAAGGAACCTCCATACTATTTTCCACAGTGGCTGCACCACTTTGCATTACCATCAACAGTGCAAGAGGGTTCTCCTTTCTCCACATCCTCGCCAACACCTGTTATTCCTTGTGTTGTTGATTTCAGCCATTCTGACAGGTATGAAGTGATATCTCATTATAGTTTTGATTTGCATTTCCCTAATGATCAGTGATGTTGAGCACATTTCATGTGTCTGTCTGGATGTCTTCTTTGGAGAAATGTCTGCTCGTGTCCTCTGTCCATTTTTAATTGGATTGTTCATTTTTGGGGTGTTGAGTTGTGTAAGTTCTTTACAGATTTTGGATACTAACCCTTCATCAGATATGTCATTTGCAAATATCTCCTCCCATTCTGAAGGCTGATTGTTTCCTTTGCTCTGCAGAAGCTTTTTATTTTGATATAGTCTCAATAGTTTAATTTTGATTTTGTTTCTTTTGCCTCAGGAGACATGTCTAGAAAGAAGTCAATGTCAAAGAAGTTACTGCCTGTAGAAACACCTCAATTTTAAGAGTAGCTAGGCAACAGGAAAACCATCTTGTATATACTTGTGGGAAGAACAGTGAGGTCGCCCACATTCTATGCAATATGTTCCCTCTTTTCCTTTCTACATTTTTCCTCCTCCTCTTGCTGCCACACTTCCCTCATCTTTAAATTCCTTCTGCTTTCATGCCACACAGAGAGCCTGGGCTTCCTGACCTCTTCAGGACTCTTTTCGCTGTTTCTGAGTTGCCCCTCGATAACATAGAAGGGAAAGGAAATCCACAAGGGGATTCCAGTAGGATGTTAATGCTTTATGTATGTTGTCTTAGTTTATGAGGTAGGTATCATTGTACAAAAGAAGAAAAAAGACACAGAGGGGATAAGCAACTTCCCAAGATCACACTGCAAATAAGTAACCAGGCAGGGACCGGAAACAAGGTCTGTGTTTGTCTCATTACATCCCGTTATCCCCTCAAATTCCCCTCTGTAGAGTTCTCCTCAATGTTTGCAATTCTGCAACAGGATTCTCACACCCTACACACATACCTCTCTTTTGCCCCCATTCCACATATCAAAACTATGTCCTATTCTTTCAAGATCATGCAGGAATGACGATGGCTAATAATAACTTCAAGGTATGGGTCACCTCATAGAGACCAGATAATGGATCCTGGAAACTCATATTCTGAAAACACAAATTTAGGTACAATAGTAAACTGAGGGAGATGTTTTTGGCAGAAATCTTTCAGAGCCATTGGCTCTTCAATGCCTAGAAGCTTGATTGGGTGAGTTAAGATATATGCAGGATTTTTTTTTTGTCTTCTAAAAAATATAACATTCTTCCTCCCCACTTGGCTACAGCAAAGTCTAGAATTACACAAACACACCCACCTCAGTCTCCCATCTTCCCCTGCCGAGGCGGTAAGATATACATGCCCATTCTTTTCTCTCCACATTTAACAAATTTTGAAACATGATATGCACAGAAAAGTACAGAGATCAACATCATGAACATGTTGTACTTACCACACAGCTTTTGTTAAACTTTAAGACTTGTCATATTGGCTTCTCATATTTTTTATAAGATATTTCAGATGTGTTTGAAGGACCCAGTGTATCTCTCTACCTCCTTACTCAGAAATTGCTTTTCTGAAATTATTATTCTGAAATTGTTTTTCACTCTTACGTGTCTTTTTACATTTTTGCCACTTACGTTTGTGTTTACAAACAATGCATGATTTTAGTGTGCATTTTTAAACTTCATGAAAATACGGTCATACAGCTTTCTGCAACTTATTTTTCCCCCTCAGAGTTATGTTTCTGAGAAGGATCCGAGTGGATATGTGTTGCCATGGTTCATTCATTTTTTATTTCTGAATAGTATTTCATTATATGAACATATCACAGTTTATTTATTCTCCCGTTGATGGACATTTCATTTGTTTCCAAAATTTTGTTATGACAAGCCATTCTGCAATGAACATTTTCGTTCATGTCTTCCTGTACACATGGGTGAGTTTCTCTAGCTGTCTGGTTTTGCTAGCCTTGATTTACCTCTTCTTAACTGAGTGACACTAAGCAAATAAATATATGACTCTAAGAAGTAGTTTTCAGATGCCTTCAATTTGTAGATGACCTGGCTATCTTCCTTTCAGGAATGCTCCTTTCTTATAACTAGAATAACATTTTCTAGGAAGTCCAGAGTGTCAGGCGTTAATTTTTTGACAGTGTTATTTCATGTATTCATTTACTATTACATCCAATTACTTTATTAGGGGTAATCCAAAAGGCACAAGATGCTATATAACTATATAATATTTATATATATAATATAATATATTATATATTATTATATATAATATATATAATATAATATAATATACAATATTATATTATATTATATAATATTTAAATGTCCAGGGTGGGAGAATTAGAGTGTGTGGTCATTGAGAGCCATGTCTATGAGTTACAACAAGCATCTTGAAATGCAGGTAGTACGGGAGAAAGGAAGGAAAGAAGGATGAAAGGAAGGAGGGAAGAAGGGAAGGAAGCACTGAAGGAAGGAAGGAAGGAAGGAAGGAAGGAAGGAAGGAAGGGCTGAAGGAAGGGAGGGAGGGAGGGAGGGGGAGAGGAAGGAAGGAAACAAAGGAGAGTAAGAGAGAAGAGAGAGAGGAAGGAGGTGTATTAGTTAGGTTGGGCTAGGTTGCGGTAACAAATAGACCTGGTTGTATAATGATTAAACATGATAGAACTTTATTTTTCTGTCATATAACACGCCAAGATGGTTCCTGGTCAGCAAGGTTGCAGCTCTGTTTCCTGCAGTCACTTTTCAGGATCCCAGGTTCTGCTGCTTTACCATCTTTAAAACATGGCTTCCGAAGTTGAAGTCCCCTGGGGGCCAAATGCTGCAGTAGTGCCTAGAACTAGAGATGGGGACAAGAGATGTGTTGGTGCCCGATACAGGCAGACACCCTGGTCCGGATGCACAGTACGCCTCCACCTGCAGGATACAGTGACTGGATCATGGCTGTGCACAGAACAATTCAGGACCCTGGAATCCACCCTCAGGATTTTTGTAACAGGAGCTTCTCTGATCTTTTCTCCAAAGTGAAATGGACGGATGGTAGCCTGCTACGTGGAGAAAACTTGCCTGCGGAGATGGGAGGCAGACAGAGAGTTCTGACGATGTCAAGTCTCAGTTCTAGTGCCCGAGGTTCTCAGAGCTACCCTAGTTCCTATAGCCCCTGCTTTTGTTCTTTGACCACCCCTACCCATCTAATAAATCCCCTACTGAAACCATCTCAGCCTAATTAGAGTTGAGTTTCTGCCACTTGCAATTGAAAGGTACTTGACAATATAGAAACTGATAAGTAAGTGGAGCATTATCTATTACAGGCCTTGAAATCTAGAAGCAGATGACCAGAGGCACTTCATGCAACAGGGAGGATCTCTACCCAATCCCAAATCTCCCAGACTCCCAAGGGTCAGACAATAGTAAACTCGTTTTTCAAGCAGAGTCGGGAGGTTTGAGACACGGTGGAAGATATAAGGGCTTAGAAGTATAGGGGAGAGAAATGACTGGAAGTGTTCTTTCTCGGTCCCTTCCCAAACCTCTCTGCTGTCCCTATTCCCCATAAGCCTGAAACAATGTGTCAAGCTCCCCCCCACCCCCCCACCCCCCATTCACTGCAAAGCATCATATATGGAGATGCTGCTAAGGATGAAGGGCTGAGTAACTGTCCAAAACTCTTCTGCCACCCTGTCTCAAGGGAGAGGACTAAAGGAGGCTTTCAAACTGAGGTCTTGGGTGAGCAGAGCTCTGTCCTGTTTCTAAGAGGGATAAACAAAGTGAGGCCAGAAGGGATTCACATTCAAGAATTACATCTCAACAAGGTTTCTGGCATGGGTTTCTGTTTCATGGAATCTCCAGAAAGTGACACAAAAGACAGAGCTTTAAAAAAGGTGTATGGCACCCATCCACTGGGGACACTAGAGCAGCGTCTGGGCCCCGGGGACAAATGAAAGTCCGCGTGTTCACATCCATAAATTTGTTATAAATCAACCTAACAAACCGTTCAACAAATTCTGTTCTACCCTCCTATTTTAATGAACATACTTTCGCAGTGACCCGGAAATTCAAGCTATATGTAGAATTCTCAAACTATTTAGAGTTCCTTTCCAGAACGCGGCAGCGTGGGGACGCTCTGACTCTCGAAAGCCAGCCTGTGGCCTGTCCACTTCTCTTTTCCCATCCACCCACCCAGCACCAAAAGCAGACCTGCACATACAAAGGGGGCAACTGCATTATGCATATCCCAGATTCATCTGCGCATCCTGACCCACACAAACATTGGTTCACAGGGGCCTGAAAATGGGCTCAGATGATTGAGCAGGGAATTCTAAATCCCAAGTGCCTGAAGGATGGTCTGCAATAAGGAGTGCAGGTTCCAGGCGGGCACGTCCACTTGGCCCTGCAGACTCGTTGCCCAGGAGAGGGGCACAGTCAGAAGAGTGCTCATGGATGCCAGGACAAACTGTGCGGATCTTGCCTGATCTAGGGACTTGGGCCTTCTTCCAGGATCTGGGATCTCAGGAGCTGCTTGGGTTCCAGCAATACTTTGGGTTCAGTGAGCAGCCCTAGGGGGCTTTAAATAAAATCCCTTGTAATTTGAACCGGGTGGTAGGTCTCTGCCACCTGCACCTGAAAGAATCCTTATTAATAAATTTTCAGTGCCAGAATGTCTCAAGCAAGGGGCCTATAAGCCGCTGTTTCTGGTTTTTCTGAAACGCTTATTCTTACCCTGACTTGTCAAAAGGCACCTTCTTCCTCCGGCACCGTGGTAAACTGTACTCTAGAAAATCATGTAGCCAATGGCCTTTCCTACATCCCTGGTTAAGCTGGTCTGCTCTACAGCATTTGAGCATATTGAACATTCCCTTCTCTTTGACAATTCCTCTTTTTTCAACTCTGGGATAACAAACAAGCTAATCTTCCCCTATTTCTCAAACAGCTCCTTGTAAATGGTCTTCCACAGCCTTCGCTCCAACTGTAGATGTTCTGCAAAGTATAAGCTTCCTCCCTGGGTTGAAACTACAGTTGGCCTTTGAATAACCTAAGGGTGAGGGGCGCCAACCCCCAGTACAATAAAAAATCCATGTATAACTTTTGACTCCCCCAGAACTTAACTACTAATAGCCTACTCTTGACCAGAAGCCTGACCAGTAACACAAAAAGCCTATTGACACAAATTTTGGATATGTATTATATGCTGTATCTTTACAATAAAGCCAGCTAGAGAAAGGAAAACGTTGTTAAGAAAGTCATAAGGAAGAATAAACACATTTACAACACTGGACTATCAAAAAATAGTATCAGCGGTCCCACGCAATTCAAACACGCGTTGTACAAGCGTCCACTAGACTTCCAAAGGCCATTTATCAGAAGCATGATTTGAGCACGGTGACGATGCTCTCTCTTCTCGAAGAACTCATTCGCTCTGGTACCTCACGGTGTCACCTCCTTAGAGATGAATCCCAAGGTTCGATCTCCATTCGTGACCTTGCCTTCAAGCCCTACTTGCATATCTTCACTTACTGGACACTGACATTTTGGTTTTCAAGTTCAGTCACACGCTTAAAACTGCAGTTATTGTCCTCTGTCACTGGGTCTCTCCTGTTTCTCTTGGCTTGTGTTGTCAGTTTTGTCCACCGAGGGATTCATTGTCCTGGTTCCCAGGTGTCAAACCAGTATCTCTAACCTCTCTTTCCTGCCAACAAGATCCTACTGATTCTTTCTTTGCAGGACGTGTCCTATTCAACCTTTGCTTTTTGGCTCCACCCCCCGCCCCCCACCCCAGCTGTTTTTCTGCTTCTCGTTCCTGTTCTGCTCTGGAATAGCTTCATTCTTTGGCCACAATGATCCTGCTAAAGTTGTATTTTTTTGCATGACCTCCTTTTTTTTTTTTTTTTTTTTTTTTCCTGCTTGATAATTTCCAGCGGGTTTCTATGGCCTGAGCAAAATTCCAAACGCCTCTGCCCTGACACACAATACTTTGCAAGATGAAGACTCGGTTTCAATCTCCAGTGTTTTCTTCCATTCAGCTTCACAACAAACCCTCCGTTCCATCAGGGCCCATCTTGCCATGGTCCCTGAACACAGATTCCTCCTTCCTGTGTCCCCGTCTTCATCCCATCTCTACTCCCGCGCTTGAAAGGCCAACAACATCTCCTCTTCTCTCAGCGCTCGTTGATGAAACAAGCCAGGTCCTCCGAGAAACCCTCAGCCACTGGAGCTCGCTGTTTTGTTTTGTTTTTTCTCCCTCTCCTGGACTCCCGTCTACACTATTTGTTTGTTTGACACAGGCGCTTACTGTCTTGAACTGTTGCATACCTTGGTTCACGGTTAATTTGTATGAAAACAGAATCCATGTCTCCCAATTTGGTTTTCTAGTTCCCTGCCAGGCCCATTCACCCAGCGCGAAACCCAGTAAGCAGCTGCCTAAGAAGTTTTGCCCTGTTGCTTCCGTACTCTAAAATGAAAGTCTGTGCTTTGTATTTTGTCTGTTTTGTCATCCGTTAGCTGGTATTGTGGGCGCTAAAGTGGTGGGTAAAAAATAAGTGAACTCCCATAAAAGTTCCACTTTACATGTACCCATTATACCGATAAAGGCCCCCTGTCCCTCCTACCATTGTCCTTGCTTTAGAGGAATAGATTCTTTTCCTTTTTGAGGAAACACTATCACACTCCAATAAAAGTTCTCTCCTACAAATCCCTCTTACCTTCACTCTTTCCTGCATGTAATCTTAGGTCCCAGCAGATCAATTTTTGAAATTCGAAGAGAAAACCATCAGCAGACTCAAATGTACGTAACAAAAGACGACACAGTAGTATCCTTCTTCTTTTTATTGAAAAGGAATCATTTCTATTCTAGCGCAAACAATGTATATTTTACATCATAAAGCAAGATATAATTTACATATTACATTTCTTATGAGATCTTTATACCCTAAGTGTCATTCCCTTTTTTTTATTCAATCACCTTCTCTGGTTAATTTTAACCTGCCAGGTATCCTACAAATCAGCATCTCGTTTGGGGAGGGACTGGGGACACAGATAGTTGGTACGTATTATCTGCACCTGGGTATAATGATGGCGAGGAACAGGGGTATGTATGCCTTGGGACTTTGTGGTCCCGAGGCCCTCTCTTGAGACCTGGCTTGGGAGCCAAAAGGCTACTCCTCTAAATCAGATATCCAACTTCTACCTTTAAAAAAATCAATAATAAATGAACAATACTGAGTGCTTGTCCCATGTGTATACTTCTTGATCAGGTGCTTAAATAACAGATGCTTTCATTATCGATGAAAGCTCCGATGGCTGATCTCGGATATTCTCATCGTTAATCTCGGACATTCTCAGACATCGCTTCCCAGGCTCTAGTAGTAAAACTGCCCAGTTTCGCAGAGCATTTGGGTTTGGGGTTTGGGGTTTTCCGCGCACCGCTGAAAACGGGTGTCAGGATGAAAGCTTCAAATGACTTTGTTTCACGGGACCTTCTGTCCCTTTACACCCTCTTCGAAGACTCCCCCATCCAGCAACATCTTGTCGTGTGTGATTTCTGTTCCCTGCACTATCACCCAAACGCACTTGTGGCTCTTCTCCCCAAAGTCCAAACTCCAAGAGTTCGCCAATGTCTCGGATTGTACTTATTTCACAAAGAATGTTTTAATCTGTTGGACCACACCGTTCCTTTGAATCTTGAGAATCCACAGCAGCTAGCGGGACAGAAGACTTCACCAAGGGACTCTTTAGGAAGCAAGTCATATGTGGTGTTCAGCCAGCCTACATAAAACATCTGTTTAATAGTTATATTAAAAGAAGAGGGGATCAGTTGGTGAAAGCAAAATGCATAAGATGGGCTTCCTTCTCATTGTGAAAAGAAGTACAGAAGCAACATTCAAAATATGTTTTCAGATCGGTGGCTGTTTGGCTGAAAAAACCACCACCGTTCATTCAAGGTGCCAGGTGGAAGGCGTAGCAAATGTGTGACGAAAGTGCATCTTAGTCCTTGCCTGTCATTCAGAGTTGGCATATTTGGCCAAAGCCAATCTAAAGCTTTTTAATTACTGACAACTAAGATTACTGGAACCAACCTGGTCAGGAATAAAAATAGGTCGAGAATATGTCTGTTCTGTGCATCTTACGTTATTCTTTGGTCAAGTGATGTGATTTTTGAGAGGTCTGGAAGTATAAACCTATTTCTCTTTTCCAAATACGAGGCTGTAAGTATTTACAGCAAGGTAGCATTTCCTTGCTAGGAAACAAGGCTTCCAGGTACCATATCTTTCCATTAACGTTGTGTACTTTTATAGTCTCTTTCCTCCCATGGCTACAAAGTGCTGCACAAAGAGAAAATACAGGAAAGAATGAAGGAGCAAATGAAAGGAGCCTCACAACACCCCTGTGAGGTAGGTAAGTATTGTTAAACCCATTTTTACAAAAAAGGTAAACTGAGGCACAGCACGGTGGTGTAGTTTGGTCTAGTCCACCTGACAAGCTACCAAAGCACAGCTGGAGACAAAAAGAAAGAAACAAAGACAGGTCAGTCCTGGCTCGCAGCCCTCGGCACTAAACTTTATTTCAAAATACTGTATTAGGAAAAGAATGGCCCACAGTTGCCTTTTCCATTTCTGGAACTTAGACAAGCCTTTAAGTATCCCATTTAAACATGGCCTTTCAGATTCCTGTTGAGTGGAGAAGTGGAAAAGTACATGGCTTTCCATCCTCTGAGTGTAATTCCCATGAGGTGTACCAGGATCTATCCCCGTTCCACCGGAGCCCAGACTCCAAACTCAAGAACATTGTCAGAGCCTCAAATAGGTTCTGATTGATTTGAAGCCCAAATGTGAAAATGAGACCTGTTCTCAAACAGATGCCCTATCAGTTGCTCTGTGGCCTTGATGAGAATTGTGTGTAGAGAAAGAAAGGAAACAAGATCCCTAAAAACATCTCATCACTGTAGAGATAAGGACAGTGGTGACGGCGTGAAACTTGCTTTTTGTAGTGTTTGAGTTTGCAAACTCAAGCTTGCAAGAATATTTTATATATATATATATAAAATATATAAATATATACAGTATATATATATAAGTGTGCATCTGACTACCCTTAAGGCACTAAAGAGATGTAGGCCATGCCTTTCACAACTCAGTCTCTGTTTTCCTAGAGAAATTTCTCTCCCTCTCTCAAGCGAAATATATTTCTTTTAACAAATAGCCCGTGACAGCAAATCATTCAGAAACAACAAATATCTTTAACTTAATGTGGCTGACTGCTCAGATGGGGGTGAGGGGCGGTGGTGATGGTGATATTATCATCTACAGCTTAGAGCTTAAATCTATAGCTTATAGTAAGTAGAGCTTAGATCTACAGCTTAGAGCTTAGAACTAGCCAGACACAGCCAATCGCGTTGGATCTGACAAGCCAGTGGCCAGATGTGGTTAACAGTAGCTGATGGAAAAGCTGTACCGTGACCAACAGAGATGGAGACAACGAGAAAGGAAATCGTATCTGGCACAGATTCTGCAGAAAGACTTTGGCTTTCCAGAAGTTTCTAGAGCTTCTATACAGAGAACTGGGAAGAAGGAAAGGGTAAGGCACTGAAGTTCAAACAGGTCACTGAGGAGACTATAGACAATGATTCTGAATATATATACGATTTCTTTGGCTGCTGTAGGTTTTTTTTTTTTTAAACCCATACAATCATGGGGGTGGGTGGGCTGAACCTAACTGAAGAAGCTTGGAGTATATTAAAGCAAAGCGCGTGAATAGAAGGAAAAACAAAATTAACACACACAGAAACAAGTGGTGGTGGGATCCCAGAGGGAGGAGAAACATTGGTTAACTAATTTTCATTTTGCTCCTCTCCTGCTTTTCTCTGCCATGGTCCCAATATTTTAGTTCAGGTTTTTGGTTTGTTTGTTTTTATTGATTTTTTTTTTCCAGCAGATGAAGAAATGACAGAGCAGGATAGGTGTCTTATGGTTTTTGATTTCTTCTTAGGCCTGCTTAATTATTTTTTTTTCCTCAGTTGACTGTTGGCACCTGGTTCCTCTGTAAACTATATTCCTTGGCCTTCAGTCTCAGGTTGGCAATGCTGTTGGCCATGTTGATGCCCTGTGCAGGGCTATTGTTGGCACATGTGGCAGAGTAAGTGGCCATGGCGCTGTAGGGACAAAGGAGAGAGCAGGGAGAATAACAGGCATTAGTTTCACGAAGCCGCAAGTCTGTGCCCCAGATGGATGCAATTCTCAGCACGGGGCAGGTGGGGGCAGGTGGGTCGGATGAATGACCTCTGAGATCCCTTACTTACAGCCCCAGATCTCATTGGTCTAAGGCACTTGGGAAAATGTTGGGAAGGGCAGGGGAGAGTGGGGAGAGTGAAACAGGGCAGGGAGAGGTATCTGCTGTGTTGGACACGGTGAGTAATCATTTATTTCTGGGGTGAGAGAAGAAAGCTGCTTATGTTGAATAGCAGGTGTTTCGTCAGCCGACCAATTGAAACAGTATTGAATCTCTCTTCCTGCTTACATCGCCAGCCTGGGGGAGCGGCGAGCCAGAGAAGCAGGCATTTGAAAAGGAACTAAAGGGCATTTTGTCCTCTTTGCTCTGAGTAGCGGCCTTTAATTCTAACACATTTTAGGTAATCAATGAACACCATATTAAATAGTGTACTTGAGAACCAGTTCAGCAGCCCATTCTTGATTGGTGAGTGGCGCTAAGTATAGCCAAATCAAGAGCTTCTTATCCCGACTGGGCTTGATTTTATAGCTTCTTCTCAAAAGTACGTGAGAAGCTCACGATGTCTTCTGGGTCAGTTATTTGGGAAATGTTGAAATCCCCTAGATACACCAGCAGAGGCTCCAGCCGGTTTCAGGATCCCTGACCTCAGAGGTAACGATTTCCCTCTGTCCTTATTCTGGAGAAAAACCTGAAGTTGTTTCACATTGTCAGAGATTGTAATTAAAAACCTAGAAATACAACTGGACAGAAATGTGCACTTGGGTTTTGTTTTTGTTTTTGTTTTTGTTTTGTTTTGTTTTTTTGCTAATTGCATCCATGAATTTCTTTTAAAGGAAAAAGCAGTGCTTTCTTAGCCTTGAATGTAAATTATTCATTACTGTGTACTAAACAGTTAAAAGGGAGCTCATGATAATTAAGTGAAAATGTTTCTAGTTGTTTCTAAGATTAGCAAAATCCTTTTCAACTGAGGCCTGAAATGAGATAGACTTATAAATGGAATGACATGTGCTTTGCTGTTGCCTGCATTCCAGTGCAATTTTATCGGCCACACAGGAGTTTGTGGCTCTGGGGATCAAGTGACAGACCAGAAAGAGAGAAAAAGTAAAGCTACTCTACAAATAGAAAGACTGTATCATGAATGCTCATCTGGGAGACCGTATAGTCAAGACTTATAGTCAAGACTCACAATAGCCTATTTCAGTTACTAGCAATTAACCCAGGAAAATTAGGTTAATGAAATGTAATTAGTCCCAGGTCACTAGGTTTTTCCAGAAATGCACATCCTTACCTTAAAATCCTTACAGCACTGGTGTGTGTGTGTGTGTGTGTGTGTGTGTGTGTCTTATAACTGAGAAATGGCTACTATAATTAAACTGATTCCTGCTCAGTGTCATTGATCAAGCAGGGGCTGATGATTGCATATTCTTGATCCATTAAAAATATCTTTTCATAGTTAAAAAATGAACAAATATCAGTGCAGGTTAGACCTACTCAACAGACCATCACTCTACCACTGTCTATCGAATGAGGCAGAAGGGACCCCAGTTAAGGTAGTTTTCACTTAGGAGTCAGATAAATGATCAGAATAACCTGTTAAAATGGGGCAAGGTTCTTTTAGTAATATCTCCAAAGTTCTCATTTGTTTTCAAAACCCATACACATATCATTCAATTCCTATATGAATTATGTGCTTCCATTCAAAACCCTACCAGAAATGTAAGCAAACCTGTAAATCTTACACTCAAGAAATTGCTAGGATATACTGAAATCTAAGATTTCAGTGAAATCAAAGATGTAAATAGTGAAGAAAAGAGAATTGAATTTGGGAAATGTTCCTAAGTTATAGATTATAAAGTGAACCAAATCAACCGGGTTTCTGTGAGAGAATTAAGTCCTAAAGATGGTTCTTAGTACCATTTAACATGTGCAGGAGAGAAGCTGAAATGGTGAGTTATCTGTATTATTTGTTAAACACTGAGAGTCAAAATGAAAGTCTTCTGAAAACAGAAGGCTAAAACTTTATGAGACGACATAAAGAAAAACCTTCCCTGATGGTAAATTGTAGAATGTCATAGAGTATTGCATTTTTAAGCACTTGACCTAATTTTCCAAGGAGTCTGTTTTCCAGCCTTTGAGATTCTAGACAAGCAAAGTCCTATTTAATAGAGATTCCCTCCTTTTTTGATGGTCAAAGGTGTGGTCCATTTTCCTTGGCAGACAAAGGGACCTGGAACCTTGGGGGATTATTTTCATTAACTGAAGATGCTACTACTGTTTTCTAGAAATGTCTACTAGAGTTGTGACTTCAGTTTCATCTACTGTAGAGTCATTTCTGCCATTCTTGCATCATAGTTTACTAACTTCATCTGACAGTCTGGTTTGAAGACTTCATATGGTGACACATCTCTTAGAAATACTGAGATTCTCTAATGCGGGCCAGATATTAACATCCCAAATGAGATGAATGTTGGTCCACTTTCCATCTCAAAACCAAATCAATGCAAATTAGACTTGTATGTCGCACCGGTCACACTGGAAATTGGATTTTCACTGGGACATTTTCCCTTAAATGGCAGCCTGAGCTGCTAGAGTTGAGTAAGTACCCCTGTCCGACTGTACTGTGGTGCCACTCTAAGGACAGCACTGTATTAGCGATACCCTGACGATGCCTTGTAGGTAGCCCTCAAGTTAGTGGGGCTTGAAGACAAAAAAGCAGCTGATATTAACATTCCCTAGGAGCTTAATAAATGATAACATTTGCACTTGATAAATGTCTAGGAAAATTATTAACTTTCAAAAATGGATTCAACGTACTCCAGCACCTTCCATAACCCTAAGAAATAGGACAGAAGAACAGAGGCAGTCTTACTTCATGGCCTCTAAACCAATGTTTAGAATATATAATCCTGCAAGTAGAGACCATAGGGAGATTTTGTGCACATACTAAAGAATTACAAGTCCGTGTTCCCTCCGGTAGTTTGACATGGGTCTCATTTCTCAACTTGCACCAAGAGAGTCATAGAGGCAAGCAGAGAACAGTCCTTTGACACCCCGGTGGCAAGCAAGACTTGTGACAGGTCAGAGAAGACAGAATTAGTGAGTGGGTCCTCTAGAGCAGCTTAGTCATACTTTAAAAACAGCATGAAAAGTAAGTTGGGGAGGGACCCGCTTCCTAAAGTGACAACAGATGCAAGAGAGCCTTGAATGGCCGCCAGAGTGAAAGATTGTGACCACCTGTTTCCCATGTCATCAAAACGTATAAAGCTCTGTGTTAGGAAAAGGGAACCTTGAAACGTTTTCTCACAGGACGGAAACAAGTGAGGATAGTTAGCTATTTTCGACAGATTTTATAGGCACATTCCAAAGGTGAAATACCTGCTCGTTCCTATACAGGATCAAGCTTCCCGAGATTAGAAAGTGAGACAGAAACTAAGTGATTTGTATAAAGCACATGATAACTCCAAGAGCCTCCTTAGCAACCCTGAGAGATCCTGTGCATTGGTCCTGCCTTCTAAGAATCACCTGCTCCTCTAACAGGATGCAGACATGAGCTGAGTACAGGGACTGGGCTTATGGGATTTGGCCGAAGCATCATTTCTATTGAGGTTTGAAGAATGTATGTTCTTTGTGTCTGTGACCAAGAAACTGCATTGCCAAATACAATGCATGGAGGAATTAGAGATGAAAAGGAAATGCTTGTATCCCATCTGTCGATTCAGCAGATCTGCACCGGGACTTGCACAGACCTGACACATTGAAGCAGGCTTGAAATTTTTCCATCTCCTTATTTGGAGATTCCTAACAGATGGAGCTCGGCCACAGACAGCAGAATGCTAACCACCAGCGGGGTTCGAGTTCTGTTTGCACCGGGGACAAATCATTTCTGATCATTTCAACCTACCCCGAAAGGTTGTCGGGAGGAGGAACGTGTTCGAGTGAGTGCCAAACACCAAGGAAGCATGGAAAATTCTATATACGGTATGATTTTAAAGCCGGGAAACTTATGGACATCTGCCCCTCTGCTTTCGAATCACCCGTGGTGTTATGTCCCGCAGATCACAAAGCAATTGAGGAGCACTGGGGGAAGAATAATACCTGCCTCAATTTTCAACTCTAACTTTGTTTTCTATTTGGCCCTTTCGGACAAATGATGACAAGCTGTTGAAAATTTCCCCCCAAAGACAAATCTGTCAGCCCAAGAAGCCCATGTGTCATCCTGAGATCCTAAGGTTTCCCTAGCTTAGGGTTTTTTCCAAAGGCTGTAGAGCTTGAGGCATGTGTGACCCTGTCTGTGAGGTGTGGAGGTTGGAGACCATCTTTCTGGCTTGTCCTCTCGTCCGTGCAAGAACAGAGGTAGACCTGCTCCGTCTAAGACAACTCAATACCAGCTTTCCTGTGGACATTTACTTATAAAGAGAGACCCCATAAATCCTTTCGGAAACCATCTTTCGTGATTTAAATAGGCATTTCTAATTTCTGTTTTTAAAATTCAGGAGCTGATTTTTTTTTAAGGGCGTATTTAGCTCTTAAAGTAGGTACACTTGGACCACAGTTCATTGGCAAGCGAGCCTGGAGTTTGCACTGAAGGTTCTGTGAGCCTTCTGCCATTTTTAAATGTTCTTTCTAGACACGTCTTTGTACCTGGAGCCTTGCGTCTTTCTCTCGTCTCAAGGACTTTCTTATCTCCTGCTTGAAAGGCACAGTGACTACCTGAAATCAAATGCCCCTGGCAGATACGCAGTAGGGAAACGTTGCTAGCTCAACCTTAGATGCAAGGCTGCATGAGGGAGCGATGATCCAACTGGCCTGGGGAAGAGCAGGAGCCAGGATGAGAACGCAGTTCTTCGGACCCCTGCCCCATATCCTAGCAGTCATCGAACACCCGGTGTCGATAGCATCAGCACCACATGGAAGCACGTTAGAGATGCAGACCCCGACTCCTGCTCCAGACTCACAGAAAGAGTCTGCCCTGTAACACGCTCCCAGGTGATTCACATGCTCAGCGATCTTCGAGGAGCCCTGCTCCAGGCCATCAGACCACCCTTAGCTTGAGGGACACGTATGCTCACGGCTCTGGTTTCCCGGGGGTATCCCCCACTTGAGGACCTCACTGCTGCCATTGCTACAGCTGCAAGCCCCGCTTTCTCGAACACGCTTCATTCCCACTGAAACCCTGCCCCCGCAGCAGCCACCCTCTTCCCCCTCTGACAAGTTACCTTTTCAGTGTCTTCCGTTAGAATCCGTTATGAAGCCCCTCGTGTAAACAACATCTTGGGAGGGACGAGGATCTATTTTTGAAAGCGTGAAAGGGAGAAATGAGCCAAATGCGTTCAGCGGATGTCAGGCAGCACCGTGACCACGATCAAATGGGGGAGGAGGAGAAGGGCGGGGGAGGGGAGCCGTGGACAAGGATAGCTGGCCTCTCTTTCGCTTGTCGCGACTTTTCTGTGAAGCCCAGCCCCCCCTCTGGAATGGGCACCACAGACCCAGCGCTGCAGATCCAGGCCATTCTCTACCTCCCAGAGGAGAGGATGTCTCCGGGGAGGGGCTTCTCGACCACTTCACGGAAAATAACAGTTAAAAGCCTAGGATTTGGTCGATCACTGCTCCCCAGGAGGCAGAGCACCACTAGACTAGTGAGTCTTAATACCTCTGGTGTGGGGCAAGCTCTCCTTCGCCTACGGAAAACAGATCTGAGCTAAACAGCGGGCCCATGTGCCAAAAACAAGCTTCCCTCAACCGGCTGTGAGTAAAGAAGACACCTGCCGGGACAGTAGTGTCTGTGTCGTCAGAGAACGCTTGCCTCCTCCTGGTGACTCAGTTGCCTGCCTGACGTCATCACCTGTAACATGCTCAAGGGAACGGACAAGGCCATGTCGTGCTATAAATAGGATGAACCATATGTCCCGGTTCCGCCTGTTGTCCTGGTGTAACTATTCACAGCGGTCCCCTTTCACTCTCAAAAGTGTCCCAGCTTGGATGATAAATTGTACAGCCGCCACTCTGGATATAAAAGACACCCAGAAAGAAAAAGGGTTGGCTGCTTCCCATCCCATAATTCTGCCCAGATGCAAACAATTGCTTTGAGTCTTGGTTTCCTCCTCTCTTCTTCCAGGGGAGAGCCGCGGAAGTCAGCGAACCGTCCCCCCTGGCCAAACTGCTCACTGTCCCTGGGTTGCAAGGCCAGGCCACATCCGAGGGGGGGCTCACACACCCCAGAAGGTGGCTCTCAGCTGTGGGCATGCTGCACCGATCTGAGACCGAGCCTGAATCAAAACGGCGTGATCACACAGTCTCCCGGTCTTCTAGTTTTTATTACGTCCAACGTAACGTAAGGTTTAATTTGAATGAAAATATGGTTATGTGGCCTAATATGTTGGACCGAAACAGGGATCACGAGCACTGGGTCTCGTTCTGCTTGCTGAAGCCTTAAACTTGGGCCACTGTTTAGTTTCTTCTTTGGAACCAAAGCAAGGACAGAGCCGCACACAGGCGCGTTCCAAGGATTGACCGAAAGAAATGCCTTTTAATGAATGTCACACGTGAGATAACTAACTTGACATAATAGTGCCAACAGAAATAGCCCATTCATTTTGTTTATAACACAAAAGGTCTATCATTGCCTTCGCTTTTCGTCACGTGTTTCTCTTTTATGTTTCCGAAACAAGGCATGTTTCCTACCAAGCTTCAATATGTGAAACCATAATGTATTTTGGTTCTGAACATAGCAGAAAAACCTCCGAGTAACAGAATAGCTTTGCCACTGTTAGAAATTAATCAAAATAGAAACACTTCAGTCAACATTGGGTCAAAAACATTGAGGTTGATTAAATTACTGCTTTAAACCATCATTCTACTTCTGTCTGGAGATTAATTTATTCTTCACACAGAATATGAACAATCAGATTCTATGCAATTTTTAATTATTTTTTTTTTTACAAATTCTGTATCTAAGAGAAAAATTATATAAAAGTATACCATGAAATGAGTAAAAAGCACTAGTTTATAAGATTTTAAATGAAAACAGCAGAATACAAAAATATGTAGACTAAGGCTACACTATATAAAATACTGTGCTCTAATGGCAAAAATAAACAAACTCGTCATGTAAAGATGATAGAATTATGTTTTTTTTAAATGTACCTACTATTTCTCCATAAACTTTCGAAATAAAAATAGAACATTTCCCAAAAAGGCACACACAAACTGCACGTTAATAATTTCAGTTAGATGCCCATATACAAAATACATACGATGGAGGCAAAGGAACTTGAACTTCCGCTGAGGTGCAGGAAATCTAATCCAATATTAACGCAGGAAGGATTTCATCCCCACCCGCGCAGTGTCCCCTTAGACTCTCACTGGTAAGGATAACACAGCAGCCAACTGCACTGTTCAGAGCTGAGGTGAAAAGTTCCTAACGGGGACCCAGGCGGAAAAAGGAGCACTATTTCCTGGTTGTGACCAAATCCAAACCAGAGCCCTTGAAACACCAAGCTTTGAATCACATCCATTTCCCAAGCCATGTAGCGAGTCTATGAGCTACCAATATTTATCAGAGAGACAAAGCAGTCCTCCCCTTGTTTAAAAGACTAAAGAACACGTGCTTTTACAACGGTCTCCAAACTGTGTTTTTAGTAAATCCTATGGGAAAAGAGTCTACGTTTTAAGTAAGACATACAGATGTGACTAACTTCTGGCAATCAGCAAGGCTTACTATATCGGAGAGCGATAGAAATTTCCAATTTCCCATGTATAGGGGTCTCTGAGTTCTAAGACCAATGTAATTCAGGCTGATTTCACAATGGGGGATTAAAAAAAAAATCCCAAATACATTTATGGTATTTCTTTCAAGGAACTGATTTGGAATAGAAAGAACATTTAGGGGAGGCCTCATGCTTCAATTAAAACCATCAACTTTTGAAAATTATTTGTACATTTCGCAAACGTGGCATTTCACATCAGGAGTTCAGCTTTAGCTGGGAGATAATCTCCTATGATTAGTTTAAGACCTCTCCTTAAACCGCTAATTAACCTTAGCAATAAAAAGGCCAATAAATGGACAATAAATGAATTTGTGAATACTTCCTCCACTGCAAATGGCCAGAGACAGCACACGGCCTTGACCCGTTTTCTAAGAGTACTCAGATTTAGGTTCAAAGAAAGGCACTTGGGATCAATGACAATGTCTCAGGCACTCACGTCTCAACTTCCCTCTAGCATTCACCTGTATCATAATAACCTGAACAGCGTAATAAAAGGAGGTTGAAAACCTCTCCAAGAGATTGAAATAGTACTCTATAAGTTGCTTCTTTAAAACTTTTCACCTTTTTAATATAAAAGTTCAGCGTAAATCATACATTGTTGTTGTTTTTTAATTTTAAAGACTCCACACCCACAAACCGACCCCCAAAGAACTTCAGGTAAGTAGATAAGAATTAGCAATAGAACAGGAAGGTATTTTAGATCATGAGACGTCTACACCTACTGACAAGGACAGTGGCCGTGAGGGTGATCGGGATGATTGTGGATTCTCCTTCCTCACCTCTCTCCTTCCTTCCTCCCTTCCTTTCTCTTTCCTTCCTTTCCTGGTTTGGATTCAAAACCAGTTTTACTGTGAAATTTGCCTTTGAGCCTACACTTAGAGCCTTCCAAGTTAAATTTCTACTTGAGCATGGCGAAACCAATCTCTCTTAAATTTGGAAATGGAGTCAAGTTTTGTTCCTGCGTGGTTGCAAGAGGGACTCTGGGCATAGCTTATCAATCTTTTCTTTTAGATTCTTCCCCATCTTTGAAACCTTTGCAAGAGTTCCTGAGTCCAAGAGAAGGTTGCTGATGGCCTGCCCCTCTCTCTTCTGCCCCAAACCCTGCTCCTGGGGCAACTAGTAAGCTCCCGTGAAAATCTGGGGGTGTCAGCAAGTTGAATGTCTCTGAAGAGGTTAACCCAGTAAGAAATGTCAGCCAGCTGCACAAGCAGCTTTGCACGTGACCGAGCGCTGAGAAACGCATGGAAGCGGAGCAAGGGAGGGCGGGCCAATCATTCACCTGTACGGAGAGGCCGTCCCCCAGGACAGATAGTCGGTGGGTCTTGGAGCAGGACGAGGTACAATGGGTTGTTCCACGGCAGTCACGTCCCCTGAGTAGGATTTGAGGAGGGAAGCGTTTTTATTGGCCAGCATGGCTCTCTCATTCCTGCGGAATTTGGCTCTTCGGTTCTGAAACCACACCTGGAACAGCATGGGGAGGAGAGGAGGGCGTGAGGAGGGAGAGGGAAACAAAGAAGAAGAGGTTACACGAATAACGTCCTGGCTGACTGACCCTATAAATGCGTCCCCGAGGAAGACACAGGACAGGGACCGGATTCTTCCCAGAGAAATACAAATATGCCGCAGTCCTTCCCCGGTGGGCCAAGCTAGAGGGCCACTGAGGGCCAAGACCCTTACAACCGGACCCTGAGGTACTTCCCTAATCGAGCCTCCAGAGGTGAGATCCACGGCTAACATATGGGTTGTGACCCCTGTTGCTTTGTAATCAAGGAAAAGAGACAAACCTCATTAGAGTTCGGCCATGGATACAACGACATTTCTAAGTTGTTTCAAAATTCTTCAAAATGTGACAATACCATCTGCTTTCAAAGTACTTATTGGACATTTAAAGAAAAGTCTCTCCATCTCACCAAAGGGGCGTGTGGCAACAATTTACGAGGCAAGTGGCTTGCTTGGAAGGTGCAGGGAGCATCGGTGTAAGAGCGAGGTGAAAGGAAGTAAAAGGAAGTAACAGAGAAGAAGAGCAGCTTCTAGAAGTGAGTTTCTAGGCAGCGCCCCCGTGATGGCCCAGCCACGGGGCTCTGAAGACCAGTGCAGGACACAGGGCCCAGCTGGGGTGAGAGAGCCCACGATTTGTACGCTGGCTCCCATCAGTCGTGGGTGATGAACGTTCCAGCACTTCTAGCATGCGGAACACAGGCAGGGCAGTCTCCTGACGTTCTAGAAAGAAACACGTAAAATAGAAATGCAGATACCCAAGGTTGGAAGTGGACTGGAGCACGTTTCCCGGCAGGGTCTGAGGGATGTGGGCAGCTCGGCCACCAAGAGCTGCACCCGATGACACAGCAGCATTGATCAAGTGCCGCGAGGACTCGGAATTACGCGAGCACATGGCGTACATTACTTCCAGTTATCGTGGCCATTCCATACTTTAGGTTGCACTGTTTTCTACTTCAGAGCTGAGGAAACAGGTTCAATGAGATTCGTCTGTTGAACTTCACACATAATAAGTGGCTGTGTGTCTGTGCTCACGGACATCTGACTCATGATCATACAACTCCTCCAGAGCGCCACGGAATTCTATTCACTCGGTTACTCATTCAAGAAATCTTTATGGAGTTCCTGCTGTGTTCCAGGATCTGTGCTAATTGCCGGGAATAGACATGAGATTTACTCTCTGCTCATAAGCAGCTCATAGTCTATTAAAAGAAGGCAGGCATGCAAATGTCAAAAACCGCCAAACAAGTCTTTTAGGTACAATTATAGAAATGCATGACAAGATATGGGAGAAAGAAATTCTCTGGTGTGGAGTGGGACAGGTGCACAGCCTTTGGGAGCAACATTCCTATAAAATACCATGGGGCTGGTGCCCCGCAGAGCCGTGTCACTGGAAGGGCCCTGGGGGAACTTGGTAAAGGAGAATCTGGACATCTCCTTCTGGCTTCGCGCGTGCCCGGCTCTTTCGTTTCTCATGTGTCCTTTGCATGGCTATTAGATTTCTCATCTTAAATGCAGATGGAATCATGTTAGCGCCCTGCTTCATAGCATCCACTGACTCGCTCTCCATTACTCACAGAATAAAATCAAAACTTCTTACCATAGAGCAAAGGCTGTTCAGGAATTAGCTCTTGGTCCACCAACCCGGCCACATCGTGCATCACTTGGGCCTCACACACTGGCCCTCCGTCATTTCCAGTTCCTATCCTGGACTCAAGACTACCAGACGTATTCAGTGATTTGCCACCTCTGTGTATTCACACCAAATCTCCCTCTGCCTGCGATGGTCTCCCCCTCTTTGTCCAGGTATCAAAAGACTTGTTTTTCAAGATTAAAATTTTTTAATGTCTATTTATTTTTAAGAGAGAGAGAAAGTGGGAGCAGGGGAGGGATGGCGGGGGAGCAGAGGATCCAAAGCGGGCTCTGTGCTGACAGCAGAGAGCTTGATGCGGGGCTCGGGCTTACAAACCGTGAGATCATGACCTGAGCTGAAGTCGGGCGCTCAACTGACTGAACCAGCCAGGTGCCCCGGTTTTTCAAGATTTAATACATCACCCCTCCTTTGTAAAGTGGTGTAGTGGAAAGAATGTGACTTTAAAGTCTATCAGAGTTGGATAAAAATACTGGCCCTATTACTTTAAAAATTTGTCATTGAATAGTTCTTTAATGTCTCTGATCCTCTGTTTCCTACCCAAATGGAGGAAATAATACTCACAGAGCTCTTCTGAGAGTTGGCACAGAACGGGTGCCTGACATACGTGTATTTTCACCCTTTTTCACCGGGCAGGTTTGCTCATTCCTTCTTCTGGTCTATCGCTATTTCTTGTATATTCCTTCAGTGTAGGAATCATCTTACTATATCATAACAGTGTGGTATGCACATCTGTCTTCTCTGCCTCCAGTCTACAACACCCTAAAGGAGAGGGCCAATGTCTTACTCATCCCCAGCAAACCAAAAACAGTTCCAAGAGTATAACAGGTGCGTGATAAATGTTTGGGGGTGGGGGTGGGGAAAGGAGAGGAAAAAGAAAGGGGAAGAAAAATGACTTTTGCAAAAATGATAAGCTATGACCTCCATCCAAGAGGATTCGCAGTCTAGTTGGGGAAGCTGGCCCATATACAAGTCAATATAATACGGGTCATGTTGTGATAAATGCCATAAAAGAAGGCCAGAGTCACAAGGGACTGGTTCAGGCTGGGGAAGGGTAAGACTTCACGGAGGAGGAATAAAGTTGCACAGGGAGAATTCTGTCCTGCTCGTGTATGAAACGCCCGCAGCTCTGAGAGGCATGAGAACATAGTAGGGTTGGAAAGGAGGAGGAGAAAATAGTTTCAACATATAAGAAAGCATTCGTTCATTGTTGGACTGGGAGGAAGACCAACTCACAAACTGCTCCTTCACATTAAAAAAATTATTTTTTTCCAGCTTTGCCCCATCCAGGTTTCCTTATTTACAATTCAGATCACCATGGCAGAAGTGGTACTTCAAGGTACGGGGGGTGGGGGGGAGAGGGGGGGCGATTATTGGCCTAAAATGACTCATTACACAGCTGTAGGCCAAGCTTGGGGCACAGAAGCTATGGGGGTTTTGAAGGGAGAGGAAGGGATTGAAAAGTGGAAATACGGAGCGTGTTTGGAGAGCTGTGGTTAGCTGCACAGGGGACGAGGATGTGGGAAGGCAGACCTCAGGATTTCGCTTTGGAAGGTGGGATCCAGGCAGCAAAACCGAGTCCCGTCCCTGCACATCCTGCCGGTCTCTCTCACCCCAGCCGTGAGGGATTGCCACGCAGTGCCCAGTGCCTCACGCTTTCTCCTGACCCACGTGGCGCCATGGGGTCTGGGCCACTTCCCCATTGGTGGCCAACCTCTTTTTGTTCTCCTGGGGAGCACTTCTAGGTGAGGCGGATGCGTCCCTATGGGGAGAACTCTTGCAAAGTTTCTCGCCAGGCTGAAGGGACCTCCAGGACCCTCTCTGTCAACTCAACCCGTGTCCCTCACGGTACACCTCCTGTCAAGGCACAGACACAGCCTCAACGCCCTGAGGGTCTAGCTCAAGCGCCTGTCAGTCGAGAGATCTGTCATCTGCAGAAGGGAATCCCTCAAGCCCAAACTGAACACAAATATACAACAATAACTTCCTCAATAAGACAAGACAGATTGGCCTGGTCCCCTTCCATTCTTACCAAGATGGCGGCCCACCCCCGGCTAGGCAGAGGACAATGAGATCTTTACTTCCAGCAGAGGTAGCAAAGGGCCCCTGGAAAAGCACTTAGCCAGCAGACTCTTATTTATTCAAAGTCGACTCCATGCTTAAAAGCACGAACTCTGCATATCTGCACTCAAATCCGAGCTTAGCTACGCCCTAACTGCGTGAGGCCCAGCAAAATAGTGTAACCTGTCTGTGTCTCAGTTTCCACGTCTGCAAGGTGAAGAATACTATCCACCTCATTGAACTAGCAGGACGATTAAACAGACAGTTTATATAAAGGACTTAGAACACTACTCGGCCTATAAGGGTTCAAGTAGTGTTATTATTACATTATTACCTTCATTAGTACTAATCCCGGGTTGTGTTATTTCTAGATGCCTGGATTGCAGTTGATGTGTCATGGCATTAATGTCAGAAAGAATTGCTGTTCTCTCTCTACGCGGTCTTACGTGCCTTTGCTCTTCATCACTTCACAGAAGCACAGAATCATCTACCGGAACGTGCTCTTAACGCACTTCCTAAATGCAAGGTCTCTGATGGGCTCATTTCTACTGCCACCAGGGTCCATAAGCGTGTATATTTGTAATACGTCTCTTGAGGGTTTGTATGTTCCCAAAGTCTGGGAAGGAAAACTGACGTGGGGAACGGAGAATTCATCTCCGTGGCCACCCTAGAGCTCAAATTGAAAGCTGGGGGGTTGGGGGGTGGGGGGGAGGGCCAAGTCAAATGCTCCGAAGTACAACATTCATACCATGAATCTGAAAGGGCGGGCAACAAGGAGTGAGAAGTCAGAGCTGTAGCGAGGCATATTCTGCCCACCTAAGGGCTTACATCTGATTTTTAAAAATACTAAGCTGCCCAAAGAAACGCAGCTCGGATCCGATTCTGCCTCGTGCTGCCCCTTTATCATCTTTCTCAGCAGCAGCCCCTGTTTGAAACCAACGACTCGTGTTTTCGAGCAGTCTGCAGAGGTGTGCCCCTGAGGTGGTACTTTGGTTACCTGCACTCTGGCCTCGGTGAGGTTCACCCGGCGGGCGAGGTCCTCTCGCACAAAGGCGTCTGGGTAGTGTGTCCGCTCAAAGACGCGCTCCAGAGCCTGCAGCTGGCTGCTGTTGAAGGTCGTCCGGTTCCTCCGTTGCTTTCTCTTCTTCTTTTCCTCGGAGTTCAGCTGGTCATCTGGAGCAGAAGAAATTGATGCTAAGGAGCTAAGGTCATGTCGGAGTCCCCAGGTACACTCTGGCTGAATATCTATGGTAAGGGATCATCGCATTCGCTCACATTCCTATCAAAGTCTTGGAACCAAATGCCACTTTCAGGGGGCAGATTCGGGCATCGGCGCTCTTGAGTTCACAAGCCGACGACCCCCAGGGAGTTCTGATGTTTGGCTGTTGCTTCTAAATCTGGGACCAGACCCGAACCGACAGGGAGACATTTCTTGCACGTTCCTCGAACCCTGTTCTGTCAAAGATGGCTAAAGGAAAATCTTACTCCTACCTATGATCCCTAGACTTCTCTAGAGATGAGGGAAGAAGGGTGGATTGCTTTGGACCTTATTTGCCTTATATTATGTTCATTCATACAATTTCACAACCAAGGAAACCAACTATTCCCTGGTTCCTTCTCCTCAACATACCCACACAAACACAAATGCAGAGTTACGGAGGGAAAAAATGTGTTCAAACTGATTAGGATGATTCCTGTTTTGCCACGCATTCTCCCAGAAACCTCAAGTCATTTCTGACTGCATCTGCTCTCGCTAAGGCTGGCTAGGGAGGCCTCAGCCTGGTTCAAGGATGGTGCTCCAACACCATCAACCAAAGCCAGCATCGGCTTGGGACGTGCCCTAGGAGAACGCAAGCACGGGGAAGAGTACTGAAAGATCTCTGAAACAGTTTCACCCCAAACTGGAGTTCTAGGACCCTGAGATCTTAGGAACCTTTGGAGAATCGTGACCCCAATTTTTCACCTGTCAAGATCCCCCCTGCCTTGTTTTCCGCTGAGTTCTCCCAAAGGCACCTTGGCAAACTGATCACCCAGGATGCTCTTGGAAGTAAGAGGGTAGCATGCTCCCATCCTGCCACCTGACCCAGTCCAAGCAGGAATGATGGATGTGTGAATCCAAGTGGAACACCTGTTGTGCTACCATGACCACCATCCAGGTGAGGTCCAAACCACGGTAAAGGCCATGTAGTTCTCAGAGGTGCTGAGGCCTAAGACACACGCTCTGCCTGAGGAACTGGACTTACACTTCCAATGGTCTTCCCCTAAGAGTCTCGGCCCAAAGAAAACCAGGAATGAGTGGGAAAGCAGGGCTTGGGCACTTGCTCCACGTTCAGTAGAGATTAGCTCTCAGCCAGTTTTATTTCCAACACGTGAGGTTGGAAATCCTGATCCTCTCTGACCATAAACATACAACCCACTCAAGAAAGGGACCAGCATGAATCATGATGTCCCAAAGAAAAGTGATGCCTACCTGAGCTATAGCATTATCTAGATTTGGGTGTGCATTCAAAGCATAGCTTGAATCCAAGGGCTCCTGGCCCAGATCTCTGAGCGCCCGACAACTGAGGCCTCTAAGTGGTTTTGATCAGAGTTTTCATGAGTGCTGCCTTCCCAGAATAGATACTTGGGGTAGAGACTGCGCATTTCCCCCAGATATTTAAAGCACCCGGATAGAGTAAGTACTTGTTGCATTTGTTTTCAAGGAAAATGTGAAACTTTTCTTGTCTTTAGAAAACTGTTACTGTTGAAAGAAACCACATGATCCCAATCCCATTCTTCCAGCGAACAAGGTGCCGACACCCATTCTGTCGGCTTCGGGGTTGTGATTCACAGTTGACCGCCTCCCTGGTTTCTTCCGTTCATGGTACCCCAACCAGGAGCCCTGCTTTGAAGACGCTGCTGTGACATTTTCAATAAGAATGTCAGACCAGTGGCATCCTGAGAATGAAGCCAATCTAATCATCGTGATCTCTGGGATCTATCAAGGCCGGGAACATTCCACCCAGCATCCTGTTCGGCTACCAGCGAAACCCATTTGCAATTACATTCACACTAGAATTCACACACCTGGGGTCAAACCGCTCTCAGCGGCTGCCTCACATCTGTGTTCTCCTTCCTATTAAATATTGGGAGGCTTTCCTGTTGGTCTCATTCTCTTTCCCAAATCTCTTTGTCTACAGTTTGATCTGTCTTGCACTTCAGTTCTCTCTGGGTCGTCTAGGCCTTTTTCACAGTGCCACCATCTGGATTTCATGCTCCTATGAAGCCAAAGTCTGGGGGAAAAAAAATCCTTAGCTTCCATACCTGCCCAGGACTGAGACCAATTAGACCCTCGGCTATTATTCTTATTCCTATCAAGGAAATCCCTTCCTAAGCCAATCCCATGATCTATTTCTTCCCTCAAAGAAGTCTTCCTCAGGTATAACCACAAATTCTAAATCCTTTCTTCTGCTTTGTAAGCCTTTTCTTTTTGTGCTGCCACACTCTGATCAAGAACAAGGGTATTTTGCGTTTTGTTCTTAGTACTACAACCTGCTACATAATCTCTTGGTAGTTCTTTGAAATCGTCCACTGTTCACTCAAATTCCACCGACCGTCCACCATAAACCACCAGCTCCCCCGACATGGGAGTAAGGGAAGTGGAGAATTATAGTGTGTGACACAGAATAAATAGCTATGATGGCCTGAAACAATTCCAGCAAAAGTTTCCCAGTGAATGTTCTTGTTGTTTTTAACAAATGAAAACACCAGTCCAGATCACGTGCAAGGTGAGAAAAGACACACAAATAACGGGGGTCCACGGACTCTGGATCTGGCAAACGTCCTTCAAAGTGCAAGGATAATGGAAAGAGACACTGAGTGGGCAACAGAGACAGCTTGAGCGGCAGTCCTTGGCTTGTCTGTCTTTGCTCCACAAGCTGCGCGCTCCCTGCTTTCCTCCAAGAACACCGAAGACAGGACCCAACACGGTCTCCCAGGCAGCACGAGAGGAAACGTACACATTGCAGAGGTTCACAAATGTGGGGCATCTGAAGGGCCTGTGATAAGCTCTTTTACCAGATTCTGGACTCCGGTTAAGTAGAGGGGAGAGAATGCAGTGTATTTTTATCACTGCAGGTAAATCATCTTTCTCGTAAAACCAGTTGCTTCGAAAGTTGATTTTGATACCCTTGCTGCCCAAGGATACTGATGTCCGATTGGACTTCGGGAAGCATTTCCTGTTTTGAAATTCTGAAGTGGGTAGGAATCACCAAGCTGCAGAATAACCACAGAGGACACGGACGGATTCGTCTCAAAATCAATATTTCTATTCCAAGGTGTTTATGGATTTTATGAAGGATTCTGTATTTTTATGTATGCTGTGGATGACTAGTAAATTGCAAGTATACAGTTACTGCCACGATTTCTAATAAAAAGCTTGGACCCACGAGTCATAAAACATTGGCACCAAATGAAGCCAGAGAAATTGCCTAATTCAACCCCCTTATTGTATAGATGAGGTAAACGAAGGCTTGAAGGATGAAGTGACTTACCCCAAATTACACTACCAGCTGTGACTGAGCCAGAGCTAGAAGCCAGGACTCCTAATTCCACTCCAGTCTCAAGTACAAATGACAATAGTCATGTTGTACGAAGCATCAGAGATATAAATAAAAACCCCTATTCTGGGAAAATTTTCTGGGGAACACAGGTTTTTCCATATGAGCTACATAAAGAGGGTCTAAGATAGGGGGTGCATGTGTATCACATGTTGTCATTCCTATCAGAACATTTAAAAATGCAAACAGTCTCACCTAGAATAGCTACTTTGATCCAGATGTTCTTGAATTTTCTTTTTCAATGGCTTCTATAAGTCCCTGCCTCATCAATTAAACACGTGCAGGGGGATTTTTGCACAGTAGGAAACCCCGTCTTCCATCTTCTCTCCACATCCATATTAGCCCTTCTCTTCCTTTCGTTCCGGGACACAGTTCAACATCTCTGCTTCCTGTGGCACATCCCAAATGTTACCTCCTCTAAGACTTTGCTGATAATTCTATCCATATTGATCTCTCCATTCTCTTAATCCCCACATATATTTTAGTATACTACCAAATAGTTTGTTTTAGAGGGGGGAGGGGGGCAAAGAGAGAGAGAGAGAGAGAGAGAGAGAGAGAGAGAGAGAGAATCTTAAGCAGGCTCCACGCTCAGACGGGGGCCCGACTCAGGGCTCAATCCCACGACCCTGGGATCATGTGCTGAGCCAAAATCAAGAATCAGACACTCAACCAACTGAGCCATCCAGGCTCCCCTAACCAAATATTTTTTAAAAAAATTATGGTTTCATCCTTTCTGTGTAAATGTTTTGTCACTTCGAGGCACTCATACATTCCTGTACAAAAGGTATAGGGTCGCTTGATAAATGGCATGACAATAAAAACGTAAGGGTCGTGGTAGTAATTGTAGCATAGAAGCAGTCTCAGAAAATCAGAGCTTCGGTGATTCATCTGGTTTTAAACGGCTGAATGATTTCTGAATTCCAATTATTTTTTTTAACAGCCCATAGCAAATAGTTAGGCTAGCAAATAGTAACCATTTAGGTTAGGTTAGGTTAGGTTAACAGTCTCTTTTGTTTCTGGATCACCTTACCGGCGGAGGAAAGAAAACATTTACCGTTTCTTTTTCAGATAGGTCAGTCGTCATCAGATCTAGACCTGGGAAAAATCTGCGTGGTTCCGGTTCCTTTGTAAGTGCAGGAGTTAGTCCTTCATTTTTATTCCTTACTAGAAAAGCAGCTCCGAGATAAATGAATGGTTTCCCCAAGCGGAAGCACAGGCGAGAAAGAGGTGCTAAAGGTGTCTGCAATGGATCAGGATGTTAGAACACTCCAGAAAAGAGAGCCCCTAAGTCCTAGGCGGGACGTCCCTTGTACATTCAACCAGTAGTTAAAGGGAACACCAGCTCCGTCCTTGGTTCTGGGCTGAAATTCACAGTGGACTCCACTTATGGCTGCCGGAGCCTCCCTGGAGAGAGGGTGGAGAAGACAGCGTGAGGCGTGAGGAGGGCCATCCTCAAGCAGAAGGGCCAGGCGGCACGCCGTGACCCCTACTCACTAGGGCGCCGCACGCACCACGCAGGCTTCATTAACTCCCAAAGACCTCGGCCCTCTTTCTGCCCCCCATCTGGTGGGAGATGCCTCGGAGATTCCAAATAGGTCAGCCAAATGTAATTTAAAGGTAGAGCAAAAACATATTTTAGGAATAAAATCTGAAGAAAAATGTGTTTCGTACGCCTGAGTCACATCAATTTGGAAAGAAATCTGATGCAAGAAGATAAAACGCCAGCTTCAGTAGCAGAAACCAACCACCACATCAAAGCGTGTCTTCTTCCTTTGGGTTGAAAACATGGCAGGCAAGCGGATCTAAAGAGCAGCCCGCTGATCATTTTATGGGCCTGGAAGAATGTTTTCAAAGGAACTTCCATTGCACAACAACTACTTACTTTAATGGGATTTGTGTGGTTCGGGCCCGGCAACCTTTGGAGAATTGAAGGGAAGTATAATTGCAAAAGCCACTAAAAACTGTTTAGCTTTTATTGCAAGGCCTATGAAAAGCACCAAGATACAGCCATGGTATTCGTTTGAGTTTCTTTGGTTACACTAAGCTGCAATTGCAATTGAGACAGCATCCTTTTAATACGCGCCCCGATAGATGGCACATGGGTCACTTAACGGGGATGGCTGTTGCAGTGTGAGCTCAGTGCGTCACAACGACCAAAGCCAAATTTAGCAGCACATCTACACCTTCTCAAGAGTAGACCTGGTACCTTCCATCCCTGAACCCCAGCAACTGTCAAGAGTGCCCGGGTCTCTGCCAACGCAAGTGTCCAACGTGCAAGCTATTTCTACCTTAGGGTGCAGCTGCCAGACCCTGAATGTCGCGTGACGGTCCTTGATGTGTAGAGTTTTTTTCTTTCCTGTCAACTTGGCAAGTGCCACTCTTTCTTTTCAGTCAAGTATCAGTCCTAAACCCTAGAAACGAGCATGAAAACACGTTAAATGTAATTTTGGGGCCATCTGTCCTTTGGAGAATACAATCCTTTTCCAAGGGACATAATTCTCAATCATCTTATCTACTTTACCTCTCTTAAGACACTTTTCTGAAAAGATTCCTGATCGGAACCCCAATGAGACCCGATATAAAGCCAGCCTCCTCATGCAGTCCCATACTGGAACCCTAGCTTTCTTTTGGGACGAGGTGCAAAATTTCCCCCTGCTGGCATTTTCCACGTGGCTCTGAGTCTATTTTATTTATTCACGTATTTCTTTTTTGTTCAAATTCGAGTTCATTAACATACTGGGTCATCTTGGTTTCAGGAGTAGAGCCTGGTGATTCGTCTCTTACATAACGACTCCTGAGTCCGATTTAGACCGTAACCTCAGAGTACAAAGTTTATGTTTGTACTCAAATGGAGCTCTTATCACTGCTCAATAAATACAAATTAGTAATCAGGTGTAAAATATCCTATACTGGAATTATTATTGCAGGAGTTCAGCTGCTGAACAAGTTACCTTCTCTTTGATGAAAAATAAAATTCTGGCTTCAGATATGTAACCTACTCCCAATGTCTCTGTGGACGAAGCACGTATACACTTATTTTCAATTCATTTTTAGATGTCAAAAAAAAAAACCACTGAAAAATAAGAATGTTTCCATCAGACCCAACTAAACTGCCACTGGCAGGTGGGCACAGTGACAGGGAGCAGAAGTTGAACTGGCTTCGGAATCAAGATGACCCGTGCTCTCCCACAGGCCCTGCTACTTCCTGGCTGTGTGGCCTTGGGTAAGACCCCTCCCTTCTCTGAGCCTCAGCTTCCAAAACAATAAAACGGAAGACCACCTACCTCCCAGGGTCATTTGAAAATGTAATGACCACACAGTAGGCATATAGTCTGGCACATAGTAGGCATTTGGTAAGTGGTGGATTATATAGCTACTTCGTTACCCCTCAGAGACAGGCTGCTCAAAACCCCTGCTGTTGTTTCTTTTTTCCTTCTGTTCACTGTTTGTTGGTATTTAATCGGCAAGCTTTCTATCGTAGCGTAACAGTGGAGAAAGCGAGAAAACCATTCACATGTGTGAGAGGGCTTCGTTCGTTTGAAGGAGGGCAGGACTGAGACCTAGGGAGCTTGAAAAATGAGCAAAAGCCTTAAAAAATCAAGATCTGAGACATGGTGGTTGACCAAAAATTGTACCATAGAAGTCATGCACAGACATTTGTCCAAAAAGCCTCATTCGGGACATGTTCTGTCGTTAGTCAATCCTGGCTTTCTAACAAGACATTTTTCCTTCCTCACTTCAAATGTTGAGGAAACATTCAGAAAGCAGGCCGACTCTCCACTCAAAGGCAGGGAAGCCATCGGTACCTTGAACAAGTAATCCCAGAAATGAATTTTAAAAAAGAGACAGACAGACAGGAAAAAGGAAGAAGGCCAAGGGCTAAAGCCAGGCTATGAAAATTCAATGATTTCCCAGCCTGTTTGCCTTGGGTTGACTAATTTGGTTGCCACATGTCTAAAAACACAAAACTTGGGTCATATTACTCAATATTTATTCAGTGACTTTTTTTTTTTCTAAATGTCTGAGCACTTTGGTAAATGCCAAAGGAATGAAAAGAAAACCAAGAAAGGCAAAGTTCTGGGAAAAGAGCGAGCTCTGACTGAGATTTTAAAAGCTTTCTAAACTTGCAGTATTCCAGGTGTGTGGTCCCCTTGGAAGTGCTGATGTTCCGAGCAGGATTACAAACACAGCTCTAGATGAGCCATAGGCTCCTGCCTTCTTCTGGTACCATTTTTTCCTTTGTAGTGAGACTGTTGTCATCTTGTAAATGACACAACATCAATCTTGACATGAGCAGTAGAAATTGGTGTCTTCATGGGAGGTAACCACCGTGTGTTGGTTTTTTTTTTTTTTTTTTGAGGATTCATTTTTTTTTGGCAATAAATTTTAGTGGTTTTAAAGAAAAAGCTGGTTAAAAAAAACAGCTTTAAAAAAGCACAACTAAAAGCAGGAGGAATGAAGGAGCTGTACCTCATTAATGAGGAAGCTCAGCTCTTGGAAGGACAGTAGCGATGGAACAACTCTTTTAGTTGGAGAAAAAGACAATTATGAGGCAATTATGAGGCATTTAAATACTTGAGAGCAGGGGCACGACTTGTACTTCCTTAACTTTGTCATCTCAAGGGTTTTCTCTCTCTCTCTCTCTCTTTTTCACCTCAAGTTTTAACTGTAGGACAACAAGCCCACAAGAGAGAAAGCCACGGGGGACAGAGAATTCACGTTTCATTGCAATAAAAGACGGGGCCAAGGTAATTCTGTAACAACACCACATAGAGTAGAAGAGGGAGGCCGGAGAGAAAATAAAAGCCCCTCTCAGGTGTTGCCCCCTTCTTTGACATCAGACTAAGATGAAGACCGAAACATACTAAAATGGTCAACATAAGAGGCTTGGTATTTTTAAATAATGTTTAAATGAAAGGAAATCAAAAATTGTCCTTCAAGAATAAGAAAAAACACACAGTGATATAAAGCTGAATGTTTTTTGGAGGAATATGCCACACCGTAACATCGCTGCATTTCAAATTTCTCATCTGTCAAATGGGTTGTGTTGAGATATAAACGATACATGTTTTTAAAACTGTAATGATTAGGCATGCACATTTCCTTCTATTTTTTTTTATTTTTTAAAGATGAGAATTCTTTTTTTTTCAAATGTTTATTTTGAGAGAGAGAGAGAGACAGAGAGAGAGAGTGAGAGTGCACGCCTGAGCCAGGGAGGGGCAGAGGGGGAGAGAGAGAGAGAAAGAGAGAGAGAGAGTCGTAAGCAAGCTCCACGCTCAGTGCTCAGCACAGAGCCCATCCTGAGGCTCGAACTCATGAACAGTGAGGTCATGACCAGAGCCAAAATCAAAGAGTCGGATGCCCAACCAACTGAGCCACCCAGGTGCCCCTTCTATTTTGTTTTCAATGCTACTATGGAGCAATTGTGGAAAGGGCTTTGGAGTGGCAATCAGGAGGCTCACATTCTACCCCAGCAGCATTCCTGGCCAAATCCGTGATGTAAAGCCTTGGCGGACTTACGGGCAAAGTTACAGGTTGGAGTAGGTGACTAAGATCTCTTTCAATTCCAACGTTGCGGGTTTCTACAATTGTTTTATATTTTCCATATCTTGCCCAATAGAAAAGTACGAATAATTGCTTATTCAAGGCAATGTCTGAATCTTGTCCTTTGTTGTTATTGTTTTCATATTTTTGTTTTGCCTTCTTTGTTTTGTCTTTGTTCTGGAACATCCTTGGCTAGGTGTTATATTGGAAGAAGACTATACTGTAATTACCCGTGCCTGGAGAAAGCCCAGGTGATTGACCTGTTCCTCCATATCCAGAGCATACTGCAGAGGTCAGTCTCCAAGCTGGAATCAATGTAACTATTTTAAAAGAAATTTTAAAAAGCAGGGGGTCAGAAAGTGCCTGGTGACTCCGTTAACGGTCTGACTCCTTCAGTCAGTTAACCAGCTGACTCTTGATTTCGCCTCAGGTCATGATTCCAGGGTCGTGGAATTGAGCCCCGAGTTGAGCCCCACGTCAGGCTCTGTGCTGGCCATAGAGCCTGCTTAAGATTCTCTCTCTCCTTCTCCCTCTACACCTCTCCCACTTGCACACTCTGTCTCTCAAATAAATAAATAAATAAATAAATAAATAAAATCCGGTCACCTTTAAGCACAGTCTAGAGAAAGAGGAAATCTGAGAGGTTCCTAAAGAGACAGCTATTCTAATCTTTAAATTTGCCAAACAGAAATGAGAATAACTGCTATTTCTTTTCTTTCTTCTACCGGCCTTGACCTCCTAACCACGGCTTAGCTAACCATGGCCTTGCTGAGAACACTGTCTATATCAACCACCTTAGGCTAATCCCAAAAGTGACATCACTAACAATGGTCACACTCAATCTTGACCTTCACAGGTTTTCACTAGCACCCAGTTCATTCATTTGAACAAATATTTACTGAGCATGTGCTAAGTGCCAGGCAAATAGGTGCTCTGAGAAATGTCGACAAACCCTTTCAAGAACTTCATCCCTGGTTTGGGGAAAGAAGTCACAAGTACTTGAAAAGTAAAGTGACAGTAACCAAGAGATATTCCAGGAGGGGTGGCAGCCAGCAGAGCCAATGATAGGCAAGGGAGGAGGGCAGAGACAGCAGCATGAGTGGTAGGTCCAAAGACAGTCTGTAGAGATTTTCTCTGTCCTATGAAAGTCCAGCATCCCCCTCTCAGCCACATTGTGACATGTCACTCCATCACCCTACTCTAGTTGTGCTGCAGACAGTGGTGACATTTTCCTCGTCTTTCATTTACATTCTTCTTTCACCTTGATTCTGCCCAACTCCACAAGCTTACCTGGATCCACTGACTCTTTACATCGATGGCTCCTTCCTTCTCCAAGCCTCAGTTTACCTGTCAGCAATTCACAAGGACCTTCTCTGATCACCAACCAGAAGCACCCTTCCTATCATTATTCTCTGCCTGGCATCCGAACCATCTGCTCTACGACAACCCTTCTGACCACCTGTAATTACTGCTGCTGACTGCCTCACTCGAATACAAGCTCCGCGAGGAACGATTTCTGACTCGTTACCTGTAGCGTCCCGGCATCTGGCGTTAGTGTCTAGTACATTTTAGGCACTTTTCTTGGGACGACTGAATGAATATGTTAACCGTGCTTGGTGAAAATGCCTATTTGGCACAGCCTGATCGGTTCACATTCAGCCACCAAACCTGACAGCCCCTTCGGGGATGAGTCTCAGGTAAAGTCTCGGCACACAAATTTTCCTGAGATGAAGGTTTACTTCACTCTTTATAAGACACGTAAATTCCAAGAGCGTGTGTTATCCAGGTCTTTCACGAACTTTCTCCGTGCGAGACTTTGCATGAGTAATTAGCTCCCCAAATTAGAAGGCAAGCCTGGAAGGCGGGTGAGCCAAGCCTATAGAATGGAACCCCCTACATCTTGGCAGCCCCCAGTAAATGCTTGGCTTTGATAATGACGACCCGTATGGAATTATTGACCATTTTGGACATGCCCTGGCATGGTCATGTCTATGTGCCAAAAAATATGTTTAGCTTTGGGTTGTATTTTCTTCTAGTTAGTCATTTCTAGTCACTGTGTTTTCTGTTCCTTTTCACTGGCAGAGAAGCTTGGGCCAAAGCCTGGCTACTTTATTCTCTACCATACAGCGACATGACTCCCTGCCAACCACACCTAAACCTTAATTATACGGTGATTTCCTCTCCAAGGATGTGTGACTGTTTTAACTAGTAAGAAAGCTGATGCACTAAGGTCACATGAAGTTAAAAAAAAAAAAAGTTTTGGGCAAAACACTCAAAACTCCATGCGGAATAATCTTAGTCCACTGAATCATGTCCCCTGTTGTTGAACAGCCCTAAAGAACTCCTTGTTAATAGGTGATTCTGTCCGCCTGGAGTGGAAACCTATGAGTAATCTATGTGTCACTGTGAGTCATGTCATGGCCACCACTTCCAACTCCCCATCATCTGAAAGTTGGCAAGAAGAATTCAGACTGCTCAACTCATAACAGGAAGAAGCCAGGATGGAGGAAAGACCTAATAACCAATTTTATTGATTAAAAAAACAAAAGATACCAGAAAAGGAGGCTAACCCAAGGTAAGAACAATGGCTTCTTCGTCACCACCGAACACATTCTCTTCCTTGGCATCTGTTTCCAATGTGCCTCTGGCGCTAACACAGGTGCTCTTCCTTCCACAACCTTGAGTCTTTTTCCAGATTTCCCCTAGTTTTAGAGGGCTTTCAGACTTGTGAATTACTTTCAAGAAAGGACTTTGATAGCAATATGTTGAAGCAAGAGGAAGGACAAACGGGGGCAGGCCAGTGTGTAATCCCACTACAGCCATTCCCCAGCCATCGATAGGACTTTCGTTTGCCAGCTTTCTTCTTATTACACTTCCATTCCTCTGCAATTCCAATTAAAATGGCACAGAGTTAATGATGTGATTAACTTACTGGGAAGTCAGCACATTCAAAATAAAGTGTCTCGAGGATAAACTGGAAGATTTTATGAACTCAAGGGACCCCAGTAAAGGACATCTACTGATTCGGTAGGTAGGTGGAAGAAGAGATTTTGGAAAATCAGATTTTATAAGCAAACTGTTTGCCATAAATTGGTTAAAGGAAAGTATGTGTATGGCAGTGGGTTTAGGCAAAAGTGGGGACATCTTAGCGTGTACAATTTTTTATGTAGCCAACGGGGGAGTTATTTACAAGGACGTCTGCTCCTCTTTGGCTCTTCAGACATGTTTTGCAGACCCTTGCTGGGCTCCTCCATCTTATTCATTTGATTATTTCTATCAAGGTTTTTTTTAGGGATAGTGATCACACCTCCTTTGGTAGCATCAGTAAACTTCTTCCTTTACTACAGATCTGTTAGTTTGGGGATAAAGCTCCTTGGTTAGAAGGATCCTTGTGATCTTCTTTCCTGAAGACTTCAGTTTTAGATTGAGTCTCAGCTCTTCCCAAGGCTAAAGGGACACTAGCTTTGCCGGCCGCTGTGGTTAGGTGGTCACCAAATAATATTAGTTAACTTCTTGACCGGAGAGAGCCCATTTTTTAATATCAAAGCTTATCTCTAGTCACAGCCCCAGACCAGATTTATTCAATAGTTTTACACCCCTTCTCACATTTTCCACAATTCAATATTCTAAAAAGTTTTTTCATAGAATTTTATCATTAAGGCTTTACATAATGGTTGGGGGTGGGGCTTCAGTGGATTAGAAGACAGACAATGTGGGGTTTCACTCTGTCCCTAAACAGTCATGTGATTTTTTTTCCAGCCATGTTATCTTAAGAATGTAACTTTGCCAAGTGGGTTTCCATTTCTATTGCTGTCAAAAAGGGGATTGCACTAGATTGTTTCAAATATCTCTTCCTGATTTTAACTTACAAATTCCTTTTCAAATACTTGACCAATGGAGAAATCTAATAATAATATGTTTACTCCATGTTTGTAATCTACTAATTTAACAAGGGATTAACTAGAGTTTACAGAATTCCACAGCTACAGATTTCTATAGTCAAATGTGTAATGTTCTTGATGTCCTAAATAACATTGCTGTCGAGTTTTGCGGATGTCAGGGTTATTTCAACATCGTATGGATGTTTATTTTCTTTTAAGTAAGTTTTAAAGAAAATGATCAGATCCGGCAGGTATTCAAACAATTGAGAAGACGGCAAAGATGAAAAGCTGCTTTCGCAAAGTTCTTGAATTTTAAAATAATTTTACACTGAAGGATGGGGCGACATATTTCTCATAAAATGTCTGCGTACCTGTGCACGCATACGTGGCACGTGTGGGTGTCTGTACGAGCGTATGTGTGACTCAACTCAGAGAATCCTGGGTTGAACCGTAACAGCGCTATAAACACGAGAACCAGAAGCAGATCCAATTGCCCGCAGCGAAAAGGACAAACCTGTGGCACTGTGAGAGATCTTACTTGTTTGGGCTTTCTGTAGAGCCCACAAAAACTGCTGAGACCTATCATCATTACCTGGTCTCATGCCAACTATATCTGGTAACGCACTTTGACATATCAGTTTCTAGGTAGACGCTCCAAGACAATGGCTCATGTGATATCCGTGCCAGCTGGAGTCAGCTGCAAACAAAACACACACACACACACACACACACACACACAGTATTTTAAAATAGATATTTCAGATGTTTCAAATTTAAATAAAGCAAGGCGGAGTGTGTGATGTTCCAAGCGAAGTCAATTGCCAAGCTGTGCTGGTTGGTACAACCAAGTGCTGTATCAACGGAGCCATAAATCGCTGCATAACGCAGACATGGCGGAGGGAAAGTGGCAAGAAAAAAAAAAAAAGAGTGTGTGTGCATTAAAGATGAATCCCTAAGGATACTCTTCTATGAAACTCTGAGAGTTTCCAAAGTGACACCATCCCACCAGGACCCACGGAATATGTGAGCCTTTGGAACCATTTGCAGTATGTGTTTCAAAGTCCAGACAAAGCTACTAGGCAAGTTTTATTGGTCCCTCTAGAAAGCAGTTTTTTGACAGGGCTGGAAAAACGATGTTACAAAGGATCCAGTAACAACAGAGTCTAGGCCTGTTAGTTAGATTCCAAGTTGATGCCTCTTCCAAAAGCAGAGCATCCAGAAAAACACCATATTCCCCGGACTAGGAGAGGAGGTCCAACATTGAGGATTGAGAAAAGTTTGGTAGTCTATTATACACAGGGTGCACATCTGTTGGTGCAAATCTGTTTTACCCTCTTATTTGTTTCAACAAAGACTATCACAAAGGTGAGTGTCTCCAAGATCATCCCATGTGGGAACTTGAAACAAATGACAGGAGGATGTATGTATTGCTGGCTTTCCAAAGTCTATCTTGCTTCTCAAGTTTCTTTAAGAACTAGTACAGCCGAGAAGACAAGTTTGCATGCATACAGTCCGTACAATGACCTCAGCGACCAAAGGCCAATGAATCAATTACATCACATGCACCCTACTTAACCTTTGGGTATGATGAATATTCGGAGTGTGTTTTTGTGGTCTCGAGCCAAAAATTAACCGCAGCCTAGAGGTTGTTGAACCTCAGGAAAATCTCTGTTCCCCACTTTATTTTCAGTGCAGTTGGGGAGGACAGAATTCCATTAGAGAGAGACAATGTAATTGTGTTCATAACTGTGCAGTTGAGAGGTTGCATTTATATGGTGCCTTTCTTCCAAGGATCATAAAACACCTCACATATGCTATTTCGTTTATATTTCAAACGTCTTTATGGTATAAGAGCACAATGCAGTTTCAACAAAACAAATGTACGAATAATTTATAGAGTTTAGCAAAACTAAGCAAAGTAGCATTTATTAAATTTAATATAGAGGGGAAGCCAACATCTACTAACATGCGGAGAAAAAAATGGTCAGTAGGTGGGTACATTATGTTTAACCTTTAGTGAAAATCTTAATTTTATTTTACTTTTCTCAGCTTCTCCAGATCACATTAATTACTCTCTTTTCTTAACTCTAACTGCACTAAGTGCTTGAGTCTGACAATTTAGTACATTGTTACACACCGTCATATTGTCTTCTTTGTTTTCTATGGGTTTGAGTCTCAAGAGCTACTAAGCAGAGATACTGGGGTATATTGAAAATGGCACTAGAAGGCCGAACTCCAGGGTGCCAATCTGGCCTCTGTCGCTCCTTATCTGTCGGCAAGCTCCCTCAACCTTCCCACGCTCCAGTGTTTTTACGAAAAGGTGACATTAAAGTCTGAAATGTCTTCAAGGATTGCAAGTGAAGTTCAAGTGAGATGACTTTTCTGAAAGCACGAGGCAGATAAGTAAGGCAGTATCACTGTAAACTCCGTGAAGGCAGAGACAATATTTTGTGCCTCTTTTACATACTTTCTAGGATCTGATGTTGGATGAACACGATTTCCCAAGTAAGGACTTAATAAACGTTTCTTGGTAACAATCACTGGAGCACTTACCATTTGCCAGGAACCACTGTTAAGCGTGTTACGTGGAATATTCTCATATTTCGCTCCCCGAAGAGGTCATGTTATTATTAATCCCCGTGCTGCAGATGAAGAGGCAGAGGCTGAGAGAGGATGAGCAGCCTGCCCAAGGGCACACGGCTGAGGCTCCTTGACGCCTGGTAGTTTGGCCACGAAGCCCAACTTCTGAAAGGCTCTCCTCTGCCTGCCTCTCCTACAACCCGCGGTCCGGAATGAATGCGGAGGTTAGGAAATGTGCTTCCCAAACTATTAAAAAGTGGAAGAACTTTTAAGAAGTAGACAAGAATTGGAGACAGCGTGTTGGGTATCATGTCAATCCAGAAATTGAAATAAGGAGGCCAACTTCTTGATGTGATTGGTTTGCAATCATACGATGTTTGTGAGAGGTGTTTAGTTCTGAGAAACTCTCCTAAACATCTGATCTGGCAAGAAATTGAGAATTGAAGTTACGACCTGCAAGCTAGTTCTATTCTCCTCCTGATCATCTAGCTGCAGAACTCTCCCCGAATCGTGGGAGCATAAATCCGATTATGCACGAGGCCAATGGGAACGAGATAATTGCGTGGATCCAGTACCCATCCATTACACTCAGCACCATAAATCACCGAGCTGCCACAACCTCAGCTTTCTGGAATCCCCAAGTTGTTTGAAATACTCTATGACTGCCATTTATGGAAGAACCATATTATACTGTCTTTGCCTTAAGTGCTGTCAAAATAAAATTTAAAAGTTGAGTGTTTACCCTTCAGAGGATGCTCATGTGACACAACAGTGGAAAACATGAGAAAACCCAACAAAATTTGTGTCTTCCAGCGTCCGCATGCGCAGGCACGAAGGAACTGGCTAAGAAATTAAGCAATGACGTTGGGTAGTTCTCTTTTCCGTCCTTTGGTGATGAACATTACATTAGTTAGCAGAAATGTGGGTCTGGTTTTCCCTCACACACACCTCACACACGTGCCAACTTCGTGGGTTGGCGGGGGGGAGGGGAGCCTGACAAATGGGTAATTCTTGAAACCAGCAAGCGAAGCATTTGGCCTCAGTAGAGATGGAATGATCAGATGGCCACAAATTAAAATGAGTTCATGCCCAAGGCTTATTTGAGCCCTTAAACCATGCAATTGAAATTAAGTTTTCCTACCTTGTATTTTCTTTCTATTCATTGTAACATATGTTTACTGAACACCTACTGGCTGCTGGGTATGAAAGGTGAGTGGCCTCCCTGCCGCCCCACAAGGAGCTCACAGTGTAGTGGGAAAAACAGATATATACACAAGTAAGTGTTTTAAACGAGCTAACTAAAATAGTGGAGGCAGACACCGTAAAGCTGCGGCACCAAGGAGGGATTAACTGTATCTTAATACGTGAGAAAAGAGGCACAGAAAAGGAGGGAGTAATCGCACTGAGTTCCGAGGGAAAAATACACATTGTGACGGGGAGGAAAAGTCTGGAACGGATGGAGCAGAGTGATAAAGAGCAGTATTACTCATTCCTAATAGTGGATTTTCACCTCATTCATTCCTCACTAGGGTGCCGTGTCGGGGCAAGTCATTGTCCCCATTTTAGAGGTTCAGAGAGGGAGACGTCTCAAGAATGCAGGGCTGGGAGGTGATAGGATCTTGACTCTCTTGTGTTGCCACAGCTGAGCATGGGGGAGCTCTGAGGAGAGGAGAAAGGGAGAGCTGGAGGGAAAGCAGAGCCAGCCGCTGGAGAGCCTCTTACAGGGAGCCTTGCAACTTCATTCTTCAGTGCAGGGGGGTCAGGAACGGATTTTTTGGCTGGGTAGTGGGCAACAGGAACACGTGTGCCTTTCGGACAGCATCCTGGGAACGGCACGGAGGTTGCCTTGGGCTGGGCATGAGACAAACATCCGTGCTTTATAGATTCAGAAAGTTAGCACAGATAATGCGGCCCATCCGGCTACTTTTAGTGGTCAGGATGCTTGAGGCTTCTCTGATTCCTAAACTGCCACCATAATATCTCACTGTCCACCGTCTCCCACGATCTCCCCGACCTGGGCCTGTTTTTAACTCTCCCGCTCATCTTTCTTCCGACCTATGAAGTACGTATGTATCAAAGTTACTAAAGACGCAAAGTACACGTTCAAGACACAAAGAAGTATGACTCTTAATGTATGGGCGTTCCAAATCGTCCAGATACATATCTGAAAAGCCCACGCACCCCTAAGTGGGAAACCTGCAGTAACACAGCGCACCGAAGGCTCTACACCCACCGGAAGTGTGTCCGCCCTCCAACCTTCCCCCGGAGTGAGATCGGCGGAAGCTGCCCGGACTCTGAGGAGCCTCAATTTAAGCCACTGGATTCATAAAAAAAGGAAAATCTCCAAAAACACAATATCGGATGTGACAAAAATTGATCTCAGGATATATACTGTTCTTATTTTAGAGTGGGGAGGGGGGCGGAGGGAGAGAAAGAGAAAATTGTTAAGCAGCCTCCACGCTCGGTGCACAGCCGGACGTAGGGCTTGATCCCACGACTCTGGGAACGTCACCCGAGCTGAAATCAAGACTGAGGTGCACAGTTGACTGGGCCACCCAGGCGCCCCAACATTAGTATATTTTAAATTGCTAACTCCACTAGTACATTTAAACTATAATTGGGGCGCCTGGGTGGCTTAGTTGGTTGCATGTCCAACTTCGGCTCAGGTCACGATCTCGCGGTTCCCTTGAGTTCAAGCCCAGCATCGGGCTCTCTGCTGTCAGCACAGATCCTCTGTCCCCCTCTCTCTCTGCCCCTCCCCCCTCCAATAATAAATAAACATTAAAAAAAGAGAAATACTTAGACATGCTTTTAAAAAAATAATTAAAAAATAAAATAAAATACAGTTTCATATATAGGAAAAGCCCAGAAACACATCCATTTGTACTCTGAGGGAAACTAGTATTTCTCATTGTGTTTTTGTGTCACTTCGTTTCGTTTTTAAAGGCAGTAATCCCAGTTCGAATCTCAGCAAGCCTGATTCCATTCGAGGCCGCAGGAACCCTTATTTCTCTCTTCTTCGCCACTTTCCAGCCCCTTTCACTGTCATTTCTCCGCTCGGGTCTTGTGACGACGGGCAGACCCCCTGAGACTCTCTTCCCGGATTCCACCGCTCATAATACGCTTTTCTCCAGGCTGAGGGGAGGCTCCTCCTTGCCATTCATCCGGAGGAGCCGTAGGCGAACCAGAGCTCCAGAATGGAGCAGAGGAAGAAGCGAGACACCCTGAAAAAACTCGAAGAATCCTCCTCCTTTCAGAGCACCAAACATTTACCTCTCTGAAAGAGTTTTGCGAAAGAATCAAAGTGGAAAGTGGAAAAAAAAGGAACACAAAACCTTCTTAATGTCTGCCGGGGAAACAGAAACGCTTTCTCCACGAGAAAAGTCCTTTCTGTACTGAAATTGGCAGCCAGACGGCCTGCACATTTATCTCCTGCACAGAAAGTGCTCTGTCAGGCAAGCTGTGACTAACAATGCACTGAAAAACACGCCACAGACTTCCCCTGTATTTTATTTGGCAGAGAGGAATTATTCCTCGGCACAAAGAATTTGCAACTGGCATCGGTTAAACAAGAAATTACAACCTTTAAAAGCCCTATTTATCATTAGCTGCAAAAGTGCAGACTTCACCGTCAATTACTCTGACAAAAGATTACAGACCATCAACACCGCACGCGGGAGAACAACAGCCTTGGGGGCCAGCGGGCCTCTCTGAAGGGAGGATTAGAAACTTAAGGGCCAGGAGCCCCTTCTCCGGGGCCCCCCCTCCCCACCGCAACACCCTTCCTCACCCACCCTCCTCCCCTGTGCGGGCTGACTCTCCCACCTCCAGCATGCTCTCTCCCTTCGCCTCGCCAGCAGAGGCTGGTAGACCAGCAAGCCTTCCCCAGAAAGACTGGACGATGGTTGTGGAAGTCAGTGCCTGAGGATCGCTGGCCAAGTCAAGTCAGCAGCAACTTTGCTCCAGTTCTGCTCTCTGAATGTGTTCTGTTGATAAATCTGGAAATCGCAAGATTGATTTCCCAAAGCTAAAGAAATAATATGGCGTTATTCCTCTCAGCTGCTCCATTTAGTGGGTCAATGGTCAGAAAAACAGTGGATTTTAATAAGCAAAAGGCCTCTACTGTGATGCTAAGACATCCTCCCAAACACTGAATGGTGCCTATGTATTCTTGGAAGAAGCCTTTTTGCATTTCACTGAGGCATCGACCCATCTTTAAATGATTTCATCCCCTAGGAACAGAAAAACAAAGAGAGGCTTTGTTCTCCACACTTTAAAATTAAAAAAAAAAAAAAAATGTATTCTCAAGTGCTTATATAAGTGGCAAGAGATCTTTATTAAGAAACATACTTATACATCCTTACTTGGCTTTAACTGTCCAAAGTCTGAGGTCATTATGAGTGTCACCACCACCTTGTTGCCAGTTAAATCAGTTTATATAGTCCTGAAGCTTCTCTCAGAGGCTTACGGGTTAATATTATCATTTTCTTCGATATTTTATATTTATTGGCTATGTTTGTCTCAGTATACAAAAGTCAATATTTCATGAAAATGAAATAAAATAACATGTAAATTACTTATATATGGTTTGCTACAGAGTGTTCGATAAATGATGTTGGTGATGTTTCTAACGATGAGGAGGGGCGATACGCGATATGAATAGTTATATTTATAAAGGTGTTTTACTATGAGAGCACCTGTGAGTATACATGCATGTATATTCGTATCCATTTATACGGATACAACTTACACATATGGTGTATTCTTAACTATATAAAACAATATTCAGCAAAAAATCAAAAGACTGGAAGGAAATAAAATGTTAAGAGTGTTCACCTCTGAGAGATGCACTAAGGGATATTTTCCCCTTATTGCCTTTTCCGTATTCTATTCTCATTTTCTCTGATGAGCTTGCCTTACGTTGATTACGAGAAAAAAAAATAAATAGGAAAAAATAGATACAAAAATAGAAAAGTTACAGGCAAGGCAAGGATAAAAGCTAAAACATTATACTTGCCAGGTGATCGTGAATGCACACACTTGTTTATATCCAAGAGGGTTACTCTTCATGGGAGACAATTGTTCCCATTTCACAATAAAGTAACTGAGAGTCCAGTGGATTTGCCCAGTGCTGCAACCAAAACCCTTCCTCTTTGCTGCTTCCTGGAGTGATGAGTGTGTGCGTGCACACGCACACGTGTGCATGTATATAAACATGGGCGCAAGTGCGCACTCACGCACGATTGCAGGCACGTTCACATTCCACATCTTTTCCAGTTAATGCGTGTTTAAGGAGTGGGTCTATTCGTGTATGAAGCTCCTAAACTCTCCAGATTAGAGCATGCCCTGCACATTCAGTCTGCTATGTGGATAAAAACTCTCACAGGGCTATCACTTGTGGGTGACCTCCTTTAAAAATCACAGGAGTTTGGATAGCTTTATTTAGCTCTATTAGGTTCAAAGAATGTGCCAGGCAGATTCTCAGTCCAAAAATAATCTCCCTTTATTGGTGCTCTAAATTAACTCATGGAGGAGTGAGCTGAGCTAAATTAAAGCTTTCATACGGCGAAGCCCAGGGATTTTTACTGAGTGGTAAACGTTTTCTCTCTCTGTGAGAACTTTACTGTTTCCTTCCTCTAAGAGAGGCTGTGCTTAGACGCAAAGAAAGTAGCTCCAAGCAGATCTCGGAGAATTCCTTTTATTTGACAAAGACTCTTGGTTTAAGCCCCCTGGTGTGGGACATTTAAAATTTTATAGGTTTCCCTAGCTTTTAAAGTAATTTGCATGTAAATAAAGATACTAATCTCTAGCACAAATGGCAAAACGTGTCCTTCGCCCTTTTTACACTGGAAAACTGGATTCATAGGAGTCATTGGGGGGAGTATTTTCACGTATAAAGAACTTCAGATGGCTTGACAAATCTTAACCACATCCTTCTGCACTGCCGGCTGCACCTTGCGTTATCTTTTCATAACTGTTGGAATACTGTGGTACGTTCCCATCTGAGAACCACACACTAGGCGACAGCCAACCACAGACCTAAAATACGATATTGAGATTCAAGGTTGCCTCTTTTTCTACGATACAGGCGTGTTTCTGCTGGTCGCGGCTAGTGGCGCATTTACCATCATTCCTGCATTGTGGGACTAACACCCACTGAGTTTCTAAATAGCCACAGAAAAGCGTGCCTAGCTTGTCTTACTGCCACATGGCCCTGGGACTTTTCATGGGTCACTCTCTCCTTTGCTCCTGCCTACCTCGTACCCCGAATGAGTGACTGGCCAGGTGTGAGGTGTTGATCTTCTCTGTCTCTCTCTCCTACGGGATTTTGGATATGTGCACCACCACCGACAGAGCAACCTGAAAGGCCAAAGCCTTTCATGTTGAAATCTAGAAGACAGCAGGTCACCATTTTATTTCTCCACACTGAACATCTGGAAGGTCCCAGAAAAATCATCTTAAGTTAGTCTAAGCCTGTGCTGGGTTCAACCGAGGTTCGGGCAAAGGTCCCCAAGAATAGAGCAAAAAAAAAAAAAAAAAAGAATATACCCAGGTAAAGAAGTGACAAGAGAAGAGGGGGTCAGGATAGCCATGGGGAAAAGATTCAAGTTCCTACCTCCGCCAGATTCTTGTTGAATTTGAGGTGATATGAACTAACAGAAACTATCATTGGCTGGGAGCTTGTGCGTCCAAGTGAAAAGAACTCAGGCACAACTGGCAAGAGAAAAGGCTTCCTTCTGGTCCTGACTCGGGAAAAGAAAACACTCTCCTCTACCTAAGTGTGGCTGTGACTCTCCCGCGTGTATACATTCTCAGCATGAAAGAGTGAACTTTCCACCCAAGGACACTCCCTTCCTCCACCAAGCATATGTGAATACTTTCCATAAAGATTTTGCTACAAGAAGGGGGCAGAAGGGGGCAAGTGATCGAATGCATGGGTGCATAATACTGACAGAGCCTCTGAATCTGAGTGGTCACAACCAAAACGCAGCTATGGGAGGCCATCGGTGGAACGTAGTGGGCATTGAACGGGAGCTCGAGTTCCAGCCCCACTTCTGCAACTAGCTAGCTGGTCTTGTGCAAATGGCCTCAGTGTCCCCGCTCTGCAAATAAGAGGCTTGGGTAGACCACCCTCGGCAGCCCCTTCTCAGCTCTGACAGTCCATCGGGGGCAGTGAATGCCTTCAGCCATTCTAACAGCAGATAGCTTATAAATCAGGACCCCAAAGACATCCCGGTGGGGGAACCCGACCCAACAGCATGCCATCTCTCCCAGGGCACTGGATTCTCACTCTCTGCTAGTTTTCGAATTTGTTGCAGGAAGAGCCTGAAGGACAAATCAGAAGAGCTGATGCCTTTAGCCACCTCTTAATTTCTATACGCATTGTTACTCCAACAACAAAAACATCCTTCGACGTTCCCATACTTTAATTTTTATCTATAGGAACTACTTGAAGCACAGCTGTTAGTCATTATCCTCTAGTGGCTGAAGTATTTGGTGACTCCAGGAAAAGGAAAAAAGGAAATCAGTTAAGTTTTATTTACAGTCTGCTTTCGTTGTGAAATAGTAGAAGTCCCTGAATCAATAAAAAGATGCGCTTGTTTCTACAAGCATAAATATGCTTTCTTAAAACACTGGTAAATACTGTGGGCATGTTTCCCAGATTTTAAGTGCTATCCCCATTCTCTTATTTTCCCCATAAGTACGCTCACACTTCTTAGCCCACGTGACCAGCTTTTCAAAGAGAAAATGCAGTTACATAAAAAAAATATATATATATGCCTCTTGGGACACCTGGGTGGCCCAGTCGGTTAAGTGTCCGGCTTCGGCTCAGGTCATGATCCCGCGGTTTGGGGGTTCGAGCCCCACGTTGGGCTCTGTGCTGACAGCTCAGAGCCTGGAGCCTGTTTCGGATTCTATGTCTCTCTCTCTCTCTCTCTCTCTGCCCTTCCCCCACTCACGTTCTGTCTCTGTCTCTCAAGAATAAATAAACGTTATAAAAAAAAATATGCCCCTTACAGGGCATATGTATTATACATGCACACAGGCATATACATACACACAATTTTCATATAAACTTTATAAAAATAATTTGCACCATACAAAGAAAACAGCTGTTCTGTGAGATGGTGTCCTCCCTATCTGTGAACATCTTTAATTAAGCAAGCCTGGCTTCCGTCTGCCAGGAATACCAGAGAAGGAGTTCTAGATTCTAGAGTAGATCTGATTCGACCACTTACGAACTCAATTTTGAATTCACGGATTCCCTGAAGTCACTATTTTTTTCCTAAATCCATTAAAAATAATCGATCCAACCTTCCACCTGTGTTTCAGGTGTTGGCCTGTACTATAACGAACCCATGTGAGCAACGGAAACTTCTCAGTACTGACATCTGGACACAGGAATCGAAGTCCGTGAAGTAAGTCCTTCGTGGTCATCCCCTTCCTCAAGGAAAACTGCAAAGTGCTTTGGAACACGAAAACTGGATTTGCCTCATGGGATCTCTGGGTGGTACACGATAGCATTCCCACTTCTCACAAGCAGAAAACATGAACGTTAGGAAGTAAATATTTGTAAGTAAGACGATTATTGCTCCCAACCGTTTTACTTGGTGGGCAGAAACTCACCTGAGTTCTACAGAATGTGGAAGCATCGCTTCGCTGCTACATCTCGCCTTCAGTTAAGATCGGATGTCGGCGACAATACGTGTTCCTGGATCCCTTGTCTCAGCCGGAAATGTAGTCCAATTCCAGATCTGAGTTTCTCAGCTTTCTAGCTCAGTCTCTGAGAAATCGCAAGGAATAAATGGACCCACTCCCCCTATTGTCCATCCTCCATCATGCTACCCATACAACCCAACTTCTTATTCATAAGAGTTTTCCTTTGAAGAGTCTGGCTGAGCAAGTTTTACCCGGCAACACAAAATTGCAAATTATTTACGATGGTGACTGTGGACTTCAGTGGGTGTGGGGGATGGGGAGGTGGGGGATCGCAGCCCAGCAAGAAAGTCAACTGTTATTCTTTCCTGGTCCCCTTCATAGGGAAGGCAGGACTGCCATATCAAATATCCTGTTTCCTGAGAGCCTGCCTCTGAGATTGGTATGTGCAGGAAATTACATCATTGCAGAATTCGGTCACACTGACCCTAAGCGCACCCCTATTCCAGCATTTGCCCTCTGACCCCACCTCCTTAATCACATTTGCATGCTGTCTCCACTCCTTAGAGTAATATTTAGAACCTTTCTACAGCATATTCTATGCTTGCAAGTCATTTATCAATGCTAATTCATCTTTTCTCACCTTCGTTCCGCTGAGGCAGAGCCCTGTGATTAGAAATAATAACAAAACCATGGTATTTGGCTTTTCTGTAGCTTCTGTCTCCTGAGAACTCTACATATATTAACAGCACGCACATGGGTCTCCCGGAATGGCTCAGGTCACAGGAGGGGTGGGGGAGAATGCTGTGTGACTAGCCCAAGTGGAATAAATTGAAGGCTGGGTTGGAACTGAATCAAGATGCCGGTGTTAATATGCCGACTATTTAGGAAAAGTTCCAGGATCGCTTAATGATGAAAAGCAATAAGGCTGTCAAAATTTGCCTGGAATATATATAGGATTAGGCCAGCTCCTAAAATTTCCCAAGGTACCTCAGGGTCAAGGGCTTTCTGCAGAAGGTAAGCCTTCTTGATGATATAAAAATTTCAAAAGCCCCAGATGCAGAAAAATGTAAGAGAGGTAGGGGTGTGTGTGTGTGTGTGTGACAGAGAGAGAGAGAGAGAGAGAGAGAGAGAGAGAGAGAGAGAAGGAGAGAGATTGATTTAAGGGTTTCTTTCACTTATTTCCACAAAGGTTCTCTATTGGACACATTCCAAACCTCATTACTTGTTGTAGATTCTCATTTCTTATCTTGAAAAAGTGATTCTACATCCAGGACAAATCTGACTAATAAATAATAAGAGAATGCTAGTGGTCTGAAATAAAAAGTTTTAGTTTTCCATCAAATACATGTAATACAGCAACTTAATCATAATGTAAGATTATAATGCTTATTATAATGTAAGGTTATACTCAATAATAATGCAAGGTTATCCTTTAATTATATTCTAAAGAGTCAGCTACATAAAAATACACAATTCAACAGTGAATCAAGAAAGGGTATCCTGACACATTTACTAACTCCCATTTATTGAGGTTTTTAAGGCCTTTCTTTTGAGTTAAATAAAACTTTCAAATCAATTAACTTAATGAAAAGTGTTAGAACCATGGAAAAATAAGAAATTAGTTCTTAACTCATAAGGATTATTGGAAGTTATTGGAAGGACTTCCTGATCATGGACAATTGTAAACATAAACACCTATTCTTTCCTGGAAACGTATAGAAATGTTTTTCCTGGAAATGTATTTCCAGAACAGATCCTTCTTATTCCAATTTTGAACTGCCAAGGTAAAGATAACTCCCATATCATATAGTCTGTTCCTCTTTCATAGTATCTCTTTCCACTTGTTATTATATTTGTTTGTTTCCATATCTAATCTAGAGTCTAGATTCTAGACCCATCATCCAACTCTTAAGTTTCCTGAAGAACAAGGAACTTCATATCCCCCGGAGTGCTTAACATAGTACCAAGTACATACAGTTGTACATTAAATATTTCTTGAATAAATGTTGCAATAAAGCAGGCTTAAGTGTTGTGATAAGGCACCATGTCCCCCACCCCAACAGAAGGTCCCATAGTTCCCTGAGACCTGCTGCCGGAACTCTGTGAGCCACCCGGAGCACAAGGGTTAATGTTTTCCCACTTCCCAATAAGCCCTCGGGACTACACTCCTTTATTTTATTTATTTTCAGTACTACACTTGTCCCTCACACAAGAACAGGGGAGGGAAAAAGAGGGGAGGAAGGTGAAGAGGAAGGAAGAAGGGAGAAAAGGAGGGTGAGGGAGGGGGTACAGACAGGCAGAAGGGGGAGAAATAGAAGAAAGGAGAGGGAAAAAGAAAGGGAGAGAAGGAGGAAAGAAGGAAGCTGAGGAACACATAATTCCATGTACCTGAAAAAAAAAAAAAACATGAACAAGGAAAAAAGAAGGAGAGAGGGAGGATGGGGGAGGGACGAGAAGAAGGGAGGGAGGAAGGGAGGGAGGAAAAAAGGAAGAAAGGAAGGAAAAAAGGAAGGAAGAAAGGAAAAAAGGAAGGAAGGGAAGGAAGGAAGGAAATTTCTTCTCAGTGGTGTTGGAATCCATTTGAGCGGCAGCTCAAAACAAGTTGGATCTCACCACTTCTCTGTTTTACCTGATTACACCCAGCAGCAGTCTCTAAAAAACACTACTTTATATTTCACTCTCGGGTTGGCTGATAAACATATTAACCCAATCTCTGCTTGCTGGCTGGCACCCAATCCATCTGCTTTATTTCACTACTCATTTCATAAACACCTTTTGAGCAACAATTTTCCAGGTGTTGATTGGCACTGAAAAAACAGTGGTGAGCAAGACGCATCTCTCACTTGAAAGGCTTGCCTTACTTTCTCCACAGCCACACCAAACCCACATTACTGGTATGATGCATCCTCAAATTGGATCAGGCAAGCACCTTTTTATAGCATTATCCTCACCAGACTCATCTGGTCTGCCGAGACAGAACCTTCTCCCTGCAGTCAAGCGTCTTCTAATGAACCGCCTCTGATCAATTCAAGCAGTCCTTTGTTCCCATACCAATGACATCACCGGCCTGCGTCAGGCCAACTTACTATTCTCCCTCTGGGCTCTTGCATTTTCTGAAATTTCCATCTGTTTGAATAGTTTCTAAATTTTATTTTACTCATGCTCTTCCCGAAATCATACTTTTAGGACCTCTCCGGCACATAATCCAGGTACCCTGTGTCTATCCATCCTGACCTCCCCCCCCCAAATCTTGCATATTTAAGCCCAGTTTATATTATAATTACTCTTATCACACAAATTCTCACATACGACAGGTGGTGGAGAAGTCAAGTTTTGCCAAATGTGTATTTGCTCCCATTTTCAAATTCAAAAACTAGTCTAATGGTAACTACTGATTGTGCTTTCGAGCATGATTATGAATAAATGCTAAGACCCGACCAACTTTTTTTTTCTCATATGTGCCACACACACTTGAATTGTTCATGGTGGCAAAATTAACTATTATAATAATCTCCCTCTCTCGATCTATTCTAAGCGATGGATATCTATTCATCTTTCACTATCCAGCTCGAAGTTCATATCTTCCATGAAGTTTTTGCTTGGCCACTGGATAACAACTCTATCCTTTGCATCCCTTCTTTATCCTGCCCTAATCCTGACTCCATTCTAGAACCCATAACATACTGCCGATTTAGGATTCACACGTCTTCTTTTTTTAACCTCTGAGCTCCTAGGGGGCAGGGACCAGACCTTATATGTCCCAATATTTCTAGTGTTGTGCATAGAATATTGTAGGTGTTCTGCAGAGAATGGATGGAAGGGAAGAGAGTTGAGAGAATCTTAAACATAATGAAACACTAAAAAAAAAAAAAAAAAAAAGTGGCTAGCAGGAGCTAGAGACCTTCTGGTAGCTCCTGAATTTTCCAAGTGAAATATTATCTGAAATCTCATGAGAGAAGTGTTTCATACAGATGATGAATGCCAACCTCGTCTTTCTCAGCCAAAAGGTAACCAAATCTTTAAAAAGTTTTCCCTTTTGTGATCTATTCATCTGTCTGTCTCTAAAATGCACACTGATCAATCTGCTCTCCGGATCTCCATCCACATGCTTTCCCCCCTCTCACATGACATGATCCAGTCTCAGTGCCCCACCCCCCCCGCCCCCCCCCACAAGCTCCCCACACCTCACCCCATATCGCCCCCTGGTGTCCTAAAGCAAGAAAAATACCCAAGAAATGAAAATGATTTTTTTTTTAAGCTGATACATATCAGGACCCTGGAACTATATACTGAAAGTTAAACAAACAAACAAACAAAAAGCAAAAACAAAAAATCCACGTCCTTCTGAGCACAGACTTCTGGGTGCAAACATAAAAGATTAAGTGTATAACCCCCCCTCAAAGCACAGCCTTGTTTCCACACATATCTTCACAACATAGAAATGCTCTCAATCTTTTCAGCTCCATGGATTGCCTTCTCTCCATAGATTCCATGTTTTGCAACCCTTTCTACCAAGTAAACTATATTCTGTCACTTGCATTAATTAAATTCAAAATTGTCTCTCTACAGTACAATTTAGCTTGTGACAGGCAAGAATATCATCATTCATTACTGCATCCATTCAGTTCTTTGATCAGCCCCTACTGTGTTCAGGGCTCCACAGAATCACACTAAACTCACATTGATAAGGTCAAAAAATCTTAAAGTTTTTTTTTGTTTGTAGAGGATAAACATATATTATTATGAGGTATCTTGAAATACTGAAAATTAGTAAAAGTTCCCTTTCCTGCCCCCTAAGACATTGGGGAATATGAGATTGGGTACCAGTGGATTAGGAAAAATATACATCCTGGTGGATTTAGTACAACTTCAGATCAATAATTCATGTCCCAAATGTCTACTTTTAGCTCAGATTCTCTTTCATCTGGTTTTAACTGTGCATTTGGTTATTCATGTATATTGATGATCATTTTATTAGCATGGAACTAGGAACCAAAAGACGTATAGCTAAAGAATAATAGCAACTTTGCTTGAACTTGGGTCACCACGAAATCATCAAATGAGTGTCATTAATGAAATCAGCAACCATATAGTGAAGTATAGGAAGCAAAAAATGCTTCAATCAGAGATTCCCAGTCAACAATCCTCAGAACAGAGACAAAGTTTTCAAGACTCCAGAATAAAATGCGGAGGGGGGGATAAGAACAGTATAGTGAGTTTCTTCTTAAGTTAAATCCATTCGTTTTGAGATTATAGTCATTTTGTTATTTTGGTGCTATAATGTCCTTTCTTTTCTAAAACAATATACACAGAAAACAGTAGGAAGTTTATGTAATATCCTTACTTAGCTAAATAAATAAGGATACTCAGATTTTTTTAAATAAAACTTTACTGGGTAAATAAATTTCTAAAGACTAGATAACCCTGAGCATAAACCGAAAATTAATTTTGAAGGGATAACATTCAGAATCCTTGCAACATACTTTGCTTTCTGTTATCGTTAGGATCAAATTTAAAAATCAAATTGCTTTTTCAAATGGATTGGTTAAATAAAAGCAATCTTTTTAAGAAACATAGAAAAAAATCAGACGTCTTAATTTTGCCACAGGAACGGCCCAATTGCAGAGATACCTACTAACACTATGTAACATTACATCTTCCTGACCCACACTGTACCTTCAGTATTAGTGTTTTCTCAAGCTATTTTTTATTGCTTTCGCAGTCCAAAGTTGTAGGGGGTTCTAGGTTTTATTTTCTCTCCCAAGATCTCTTGGTTAATAGGAAAAATGATAGTAGCAATTCAAATTTCTAGGGAGGGATGACAGCAGACTTAGAAGTCACTCCACAAACATGTGAAGGGATAGCCTGATGCTCTGACTCCTACATGACATAAGAAACACCATGTTGCTTCTCAATCAAAATATTCTTGATGCTTAGACTCAAGCAAAAGCTATTTCTCTCCCGCCTCTTCTTTTTCGCCCTCTTTCTTCCCCCCTTTCTCTCATCACAAAACTTTCTGGATCTTACTTTTAAGTAGTTGGTCACTTGCTCTTTGACCCCAGAGTCTCCTGAGACTATATATTCATTTTAAGAATGAGTCCCTTTAGTTACCTAAAGTGTCCTCGGACTAAATTGCTTCCAGATGTTTGCGACTATTTCAAGGAAATATCCACACAGCTTTTATGGCTGAGTGATAAAGGACTCCACAGTGTCTGCTCAGTTGTACAATGGGAACCAAGTACTTATTATAAGACAACTTCCATCCAGTAAGGATCTGTCGCATGCCTGGCTCAGCGCTGAGCGTGTCCCTTACTTTATCCCAGTGCATGCTGACAACAGCCTTCTGGGGGAGGCCACGCGATCCTCATTCCAGAGAAAGGTGAGGTTCCAGAGAAACTGCACAGAACAATGAGTGACAGAGATGAGTGCTCCCCAGAGCCCGTGGTCTTGGCCTCGGGGTCCTCCCTCTCCCTCGGAGCCAAACTCTGTTAGCTTAGAACAGAGAAGAACAGAAAGAATTCAGGAAAGTCATGGGGTACTGCTGAGCCACCAGAGACATTTCCTATAAGACACTGCAGAGGGGGGTTCGCAGACCAAGAATCCTTGTTCAGTGTCAGTGAGCACCTCCAACCGAGTCACGCACCAAATATGACTCCAACAGACTATGAGCGTTCGATGCCAAGATGTTCTCATCATTTCAAAACCAGCTTTCACATATGGGGTCTGAACGCTGCCTGTTTAGCGTCGGTGTTGTTCTCCACTCAGTGTTCTGAGTTGTAAAGACAAAAACAAAGACACAATCCCAAATGGTCAAGGTGACCTTAAACAAAAAAAAGAAGCTCTCAATATCATTGAAATCATGCTTTCTGTTTAATTCTGTGCTACCCTCAAAACAGGCTGTCATTAGTCCGAAAACTTACAAGACCTGGATTTGGGGTGGAGGTAGGGAAGGGGCCAGTCGATTCTTGATTATTCTAACCGGTGGAAAGAAGCCGGGTGGAACCATTGACGAGGTACTCCGGGAATGTTAGTTCCATTCCCCCAAACAAAAGCCCGTATTTATGCCCGGGAAATTATATGGGGTCCTTGCTTTCATTTACCCGGAAGGTACACACTTCTGAAGTTTCACCTAGGTTGACTTTCCAGATGACGGTGGATTCTCAAAGCGCATCCTCCCTGACAGCGAAATGAAGGAACTCGGCGTGTGCGCGTTAGAAATGTCAACTGCAGATTTTAAGAAGAATCCACCAAGCACGGAACCCATATGCAGGCAATTAAGAGGTGATTCTGTTTGTTCTGGAAATGCCTCCCATGGAATTGAGTATGCAAGCTGCTGCAGCCGCCTGTCTCCTACCCATGTTAAAAGTCCTCTGTTCAAGGCTTCTCTTCCTCTGCTCTCATCAACCAGCTACCCCCCTAAGGCTAGAATTTGAATGAGTGTCAGAAATCGCTGACCTTGGCAAATCACATTTTCCTTAGTCCCACTCCCCAAGGCACCAGAGAACTCTCAGACTTTTGACCTTGCTGAAAACCATGGGATTATTTGAATGAGAAATTCTCTTCTCCACTTCTCTTCCTTCGCCTTCTGCTTCTCCCCCTCCCTCTCCAGGGCCGCTCTAGCTCCTTCTAAAGAAAAGCCGGGTTATAAAATGCAGGGTGCCCTCTTAGGGTTTTGGTCCTCGAAGCCGGCATTTTTTCCAAGGTGCCATTCTCCACGCAGCAGACCATATTTTTTTAAAAATATCTGAAACACAAACAGCAACTTGTTTTCTTGTACCCTTGACCAAAAATCTAACCGGGCTTTTTTTAATTCTATTTTTTTAATGTAATGTTGTTTCAAATCATTTTTAAAGGAGTTTAATGTTGGTGAAAGGTGTCAGATTGACAGCCTGGAGGCGGAGAGTCTGTATTTTTAACTATAACAGGGTGAAGCAATGTCAGCTCCTGCCAAGGAAACTCACAGGCCTCGCCCTTCTGCTTGGAAGGGTTCTTATGGGATCGAACAGGTACGTGCCCATGTGAGATTTGCTTGCTTGGTGTTTATGTTGTTCTTAGCTCGCAGTCGTCTGACTTGTAAAACAAAATTTCTGGTACGTTTCAGTCCCGTTCAGGTGACGCATCTTCCATGAAATCTTTCCTCGTGTGTCCCTGTCAGGTGTGAAAGTCCACCCTCTGAATCCCTAGCAGTGTGTTACCCACTTGTGGTACTAGAGTCTTCCAGAAGTATTGATCCGAGCTGGAACCGCAGGCATCCCTTCTTCCACACTGCACCCCCGAGACGCCACAATGATAAAAAAAATCAGCAGACATTATCGTTCCATTTTATAGACAGGTGACAGAGGCCAAGAGGGGCACGCGCAAGGCAGAAATAAAGGCAGAACCGAAATCTAGATTTTTCCGATTCCGAATTCTTTATCCTTCTGGAAACAAATATTTTTTAAGCTTCCTAGTCTGAGCGAAAGTACTGTAAGTCCCCAATCATCCCTCTAAACGTGTCTCCCGAACCCCCCTGGCTGGGAGTGAGCCTTCTGAGAGCTGCTGAGGCGTTTCCTAGTCAGCTGTGAGTCCAGACTTGAATCAGCCTTTGACAGGACATCCCACGCCTGCCACTCTGACGGGCCTTCCCCACCTGGCACTGTCCTGCATGTCTCCTGACATCAGGAGGCGTCGGGGCTGGTGGCGTCAGTCACATATGGGGCAAGCTGCTCTCTCCTGACTCTATTTTCTCTGCTTTTTTTTTCAGACCATTAATGAAGACATTCGGGGATGCTCGGAAGAGAGAAGCCCAATAAAACCTCAAATAAACCCTCAGCCTCAGGAAAAATATGGATTCGGTTCCCTGTGCTAAGAAATTAAGACACTGATTGCCTCTGAGTTCTAGCGTGGAAGCCTGTCGTCTTGTTCTGAGGTTTGGTGTATATGAAGCCTAGTCTTTCTATCCAAACGCTGAACTTGTTTGCACAGTTTGTTTAATCGATTGCTTACATAATTATAAGTGTATGCTGACTATAACTTTCCATTTGCCAAATTACTCAAAATAGCATGAGGGGTGTTGGCAGACATAGAATATTCCGGAAGATGAGCTACGAGGAGCTTCTCAACTCGCCGGGGCTACAAGTTGCAGAATGCCTAAACTACTTGGGGTTGAAAATCTTCTTTATTTACAAAAACTTTTTTAATGTTTATTTTTGAGAGAGAGAGAGACAGAGCACGAGCGAGGGAGGGGCAGAGAGAGAGGGAGAACCAGGACCTGAAGTAGGCTCCAGACTCTGAGTTGTCAGCACAGAGCCAAACGCGGGGCTCGAACTCACGGACCTCGAGATCATGATCTGAGCTGAAGTCAGGTGCTCAACGGCCTGAATCAGCCAGACGCCCCTCAAAATCTTCTTTAAAAGCAGGATGGAGCTATTCAAAATTTCTCCTGATAGTTTGCCAACTGGTGGTTTCTTACAGGTCTGAAATTCTTCCTCTAGGTCATAAAGTTCCATCTGTAAGGAACTTCGAGGAAAGATCCCACCCAGCCCCCCTGTGACACAAAATGTCTGCCCTGAGAAACAGGCCTGTAGAATGAAAGACAGGAAGGGGGTGGGGTTGCTGTTGAGATTTTTGAGCTGGTTCCTCCCCCATCCCCACCCCCAGCTTGAGATACTGTTGAATAACAGGGAAAGGAGGAGGAACAGTTTGCAGGATTGATGATTTCAGGATTGGACGTGTTAAAATTGAACAGAGGGGAGCCACATGAGAGCCAGTATTAGATTTATCTCGCCAATTAGACAATTGGCTCTCTTGGCCACTGCCCATGGCCATTTGCTTCTTTCGGATCCTGGGGAGTGCTCGCACTGGGCTGAACACAATAAATATTTGTTAGCTGAATGACCGGTCGTAGGTAAAACGCCCTGATTGCCGCTCAAGGGAACCAGGATTGCTAATCCATTGTTTGGAGAAAAGACCTGATGGATTTCTGACCTTGGGCGGCATTAATGCATACACACGGAAGCAGAGGAACTCTAACCTAGGAAATACAAATCCCTTCCTATGGCAACACCAGCCTTCACGTCTCCGGATCGTAGCTGTTAGCGATGCTGCCTTCTGATGTTTTTGCTAAATTACAAAGAGGCTGCTTTTGCAGAACTTAAAACAGAACCCTTCCTTTCTGGGAAAATTATAGGCAGTACCTGAATTACAGGCTCTAACTTTTCAAATAACAAACTCAAGAAAACATTGCTCCCATATCGCACCCCGATGCATCCAACCACTCCCTCTCCTTTGTCAGCTGCTTCCAGGGAGCCCGCCAGGGAGAGGCTTTTGAGTTTGAGAGAAAACCCGGGTACAGAAATACAGAAAAGACGAGGCTAAGAAAAGCAAGTACCCTGAGTGAGTCCTCCAGGCAAGGCCTCTTGCAGCTACAAGGCCAGCTGGCTCATCAGCCTTCTGAGCCCCTACAGCGAGGCCACTCTGGGTGCCCACTGGGAACCCAGTCTGCTCAGCGCCTCACCCAGAAGGCCATTCAAAACACCATAATCCCTTAGCTGCCCCCATTGCAAAGGCCTCTTCATCACGTCTCCTTTCTCCCCCAATATACATTCTCAATACAGCAATCAGATTGTTCTTTGGGGGCGCCTGAGTGGCTCAGTTGGTTAAGCATCCAACTCTTGATTTAAGCACAGGTCATGATCTCCCAGTGCCTGAGTTCGAGCCCTGCGTCGGGCTCTGCACTGACAGCACAGAGCCTGCTTGGGATTCTCTCTCTCTCTCTCCCTCTGTCTCTGCCCTTCCCCTGCTCACATGCCCACACACACGCTCTCTCTAAATACATAAATAAATAAACTTAAAAAATTGTTCTTTTAACTACATAAATCAGATTACAAAACTCCCCAGTTTAAATCTCTCCAATGGCTTCCCACTGCCATCATTCTTAGCCTATAAACCCAACTCCTCACTGTGATCTACAAGGTCCCTGTCACCTGACCCCTATTCCAGTTCTCCGACCTCATCTATCACCTCCCATCACTTGCTATCTTCCGGCTATACTGTCCTTCATTCTGTTGCTCGGACTTAGCAAGTTTATTCATGCCTGGCGGCCTTTAAACTAGCTATTCACTTCTGCTCTGCCTGACAGACTCTTTAATCTCATCTCCACATAGTTAATATCTTCTTTTCATTCATATATCTCTGCTCAAATAACCCTGGTGTCTCCTTTATAGGACTTATTATTATTTATGATTGACTTATTTATCTAGTTGTTTATTTGCTTGTGTATTGCCTTCTTTTCCTAGGAGAGCGTGAGGCTGATGAGAAGAAGCAAGTTGTGTTTTTCACCTGAACCCCCAGGCCCTGGAACAGTGACTGGCACACAGCTGGCATTCAATACACATTCACTGAACGTAAGACAAAGTGAGTGACAGAAAGAGTAGACAGGGAATCTGTTCTGCAGTCGTGACAGACTTAAGCCTGGGCCTCCAACTTTGTCATATCAGCACATCCCCAAAGACGGGGCCAGGGTTGATTCAGCGCTTGTCCAGATGATGGCCATTCAGCATTTTATCCCCACTCATCTCTTGCTCTGTTGTTTCTCTTCCTCACTGAGAACTCTGGAGAAGAGGGGTGAGCAGGATGACGGAGGCACCGAGACGTCAGTGGCATTCTTAAAGAGGCCATGCAACGTGCCCATGCCATGGAGGGTGACGGGAGAGCACACAGGAGGAGCACCAAATACAGACACTGATGGTCATGGTGGGTGTTGCAGCAGGCTGCCCGGAGATTAAATTCATTTAGGTCTAAAGTTTACCCGGCACTGGTCCTACACCAATAAAGAGGGCAAGACATCCCCTTGCCCCTCACCGCTGAGACGCTTTCTTCCAGAAGCAACACCCCGGCTGCCTCCACCATCACTACAGTTCATCTGCATCATACATTTACCAGCCTTTTGGGGGCTTCCAGGGAACCTAATCACTGCTTGCAACATTGCATCTGGAAAATGAATTTTGGGCTCCAAACAACCAGATCAGACTGTCTGAATCTTTCAAATGTAATCCTATTCTGGGGGCACCTGGGTGGCTCAGTCAGTTGAGCGTCTGACTTCGGCTCAGGTCACGATCTCACGGTTCATGAGTTCGAGCCCTGCATCAGGCTCTGTGCTGACAGCTCAGAGCCTGGAGCCTGCTTCGGATTCTGTGTCTCGCTCTCTCTCTGGCCCTCCCCTGCTCATGCTCTGTCTCTCTCTGTCTCAAAAATAAATTAAAAAACATTTTAAATCCTATTCTCAACTTTAAAAACACACATACAAACAAACGAGCACCACTCATTCCCATAGAGGAAGAGAATTGAACCAGAAATTTTGGATCTGCCTTTTTTTTCCCCTCCATATTCCAATCCAGCATTAGAACTGACACAAATCCAAAGCTCTGTGCCACCTGCGAGGTAAGGTAAGACAGATCCACATACACCTGATTTAATCTTCAACAGACTTGTCAAAAATACATTGCTATTCTTCCAGCTTCATACGATTACAGTTCAGAGGGGCGTGGTGGCATGTCCAAGGTCAGAGGCGTGATCCGAATCAATTCTTCACCTTCAGGAAAGCCCTCTGGTTCACCCGGTTTCTTCTCTCGTACTATCTTCCTACTCACTCTTTCATTCAAGTTCCCCGAGCCCCGTAATTAACCTCAGTTTAGCTGCTCAACTGTCACCGAAATATCCAGTGCCACAGGGGTTTTCTTTGCAAAGATACAATTTCCTGATGGATTATTTGCATGTTTTCACTTATAATCCCAATACATAGTCCAGGACTGCAATCACCGGAGTTCTGTGTTCCACTCAATAAATGTCGCAGAGAAGCCATTGAGCTCAACCAGCTCCTTCCAATTTTCTAGCCACCGGAGGGTAAAGGCGAGGACAATGGAACACAGTGTTCCAGAGGGGTCAAGACAAGTTCTGGTTTTGTCAAGACTACCTTTGAGGCTTCAGGCAAGTTGCTAAGCCTCCTCGGAGCCTCAAAGCCTATTTGTAAATCAGGGCGACAATATCTACCGCTCAACCTTATTCTGAAAATTTAAACAACATAAGTAGTACAAATCACCCAGCACATTACGTGGTCATGTTGGGTGCTCAATAAATCTTAATTTCTTTCCTTTATAAAAGACTTAGGGAATCTTAATTTCCTTCCCTTTTTTTTCCCCTTCTCCCATTGAGAGACCCCCCCACCCAAGGCACTAGATAGGTGGGGTCATTTCTGAGCAATAGGGCCCAACACGATGAAATACGGAGACTAATCCACCTTCCCTTTGCTAACCCAGAAACCTTCTTTGTTATCTGATTGATTCATTTTGTATCCTTACGGGACACTGGGAATAAAACCACATTTTATAGTTCCATTCTCAAAGTCAGTATCACATTCGGGACTGTCTTTCTATAGAAACTCAGAAAACTGCATTCACACTCGGAAGCCCAGCTGTCTTGGGTAACTGTTCCTGCAAAAGGAAAACTCATTGAGAAGGTGAGTCAGCCGGGACAACTTTCAGGACAATCACAGCCGAGGCCAGCATCTGCAAAGGTCTGAAATATGGGATGTTATGACACTTGGTGAATTACTTCTGACGTACTTAATTATGCAACGACAAGATTTGCAGGACCATAACCACACAGTTCCCCTGGGTATGCTGCCAGTGTGCTCCACAAATGATTAAATATAAAATAAACAACAGCTAACTGTGAGTTATGAAGTTGTAATTCCGCCAAGGGGGCTCCAGTGATGTCAGAAACCACCAGAGCAAAGTTCATGTCACCAAAGGATCCCAGATGGGCTCGGAGGCCTGTTACACAGCAGTTGTCTCTGCTGCAGAGAGGGCTCCAAAAAAGCCTTTCTCTTTGCTTTTTGGCCCTTCTCGTCTCTGCAAGCGCCCTCCATTCTTTTTCTCTTCCTCTGAGCTTTCTAAAGCACACAAACCCTGCTTTTCCAAATGAGTTAAATGGTCTGTCATTTAAGAGGCTACTTCTATCGGGGCGCCTGGGTGGCTCAGCCAGTCAAGCATTGGACTTCGGCTCAGGTCATGATCTCGCAGTCGGTGAGTTCGAGCCCCGCATCAGGCTCTGTGCTGACAGCTCAGAGCCTGGAGCCTGCTTCGACTCTGTGTCTCCCTCTCTCTCTGCCCCTTCCCCACTTATGCTGTCTCTCCTTCAAAACTAAACAAATAAACATAAAAAAATATTTTTTTTTAAAGAGGCTATTTCTATTCTCCCCTCCTCCCCATATACACACTCTTTGGAAAGTAATCTATGAATTTACACATACTTCATTAGGAAAAAAAAAAGCTTAATATATAATAGAAAATCCACTTAATACAAAAGCCTTGCAGCATACCCTAAAAGGAGACATTTCAGATGCAGCTTTAGTATATGCCAAGTCTAATACCCCACAGATGGAATATACTTGTATTTAAACAGGGCAAGGTTGGAAAAGTTACATTGAAATTTCAAATACAACCTTCTCACGGCGAGTGTCTGAAAAAGAGGGTAAATTTAAAGACTTGGTGCCTCCACCCAAAAGCTCCTGAATTAAAATTCTGGGAGTAGAGTCCAGCACTCTGTGTTGTAACACCCTCCAGTGATTCTGGTGAGTGCTAATGTTGGAGAACTACAGGTCTGTAACTAATGGCACCCAAGGCTGAGTCTGCACTTGGCTTCTACTCGGTAATGCAAGACCGTATCCGTCTGAAAATCCCACCCCCCGCCCCGAGTTTCTGGCGGGTCCTCAGGGGTGCCTCCAGCATGCTGATGGATAGCCTAGTCAGTTACCATGCGACACCCCACAGTGGTTTTCCTCTGTAGTATGAGTTTATGAAGTTATGCAGCACCTTATCAACCCAGGCTTCGGGGTCTTGTTTAGAAAACGTTGCGATCCATCCTACTCATTGAATGGTTTTTAATAAAATTCTATATACCGACAAAAAAAAACCCACTTGGCTTTTTTCAGACCATGTAGAGAAAGAGTAAGCAAAATTGCATAAACATTGGAAGAAAACTGGGCTTTATCAACCATGAGACAGCAAGGAAGGACTTTGTAAAGAAAAGAGACACACAATACTGAAATACAGCTTCCTAAATGTGGCATACTTTCATCTGAAAACGTACTTAAAACTAAAGTCAAATTGTAAATATTAGTTAGTGTCTGTGTGATAGCGTGCCCTGTCTTTGGCACAAGGTTTTTCTTCTAGAATAAGAGTTGAGAGGGGCGCCTGGGTGGCTCAGTCGGTTGAGCGTCCGACTTCGGCTCAGGTCACGATCTTGCGGTTAGTGAGTTCAAGCCCCGCATCAGGCTCTGTGCTGATGGCTCAGAGCCTGGAGCCTGTTTCAGATTCTGTGTCTCCTTCTCTCTGACCCTCCCCCATTCATGCTCTGTCTCTCTGTCTCAAAAATAAATAAACGTTTAAAAAAATTTAAAAAAAAAAAGAGTTGAGATAGCAATCACCTAAAATTAGCCACAGTTAGGATTTTTACAACCTTCAAGAATCACCTTAGTTTCACCTTAAATGGTGTGTCTTTCTTTCTTTTTTTTTTTATATGTGAAGCATTTAAAACAGTACCAGGCATCTAGTGAGTGCTTCATGCATTCATTTACTCAGTAACTGCTTATTAAAGTCATTTACAATAGGAAAAGCACCATCTGTTCTCTGACGTATAAAACATCTTCCTGTCTGCCCTTGTCTTGAAAACTTTACATACCTGGTTGAAGAGATAAGACTAATGCTTAGGGAGAATTTAGTAACAATGGACCACATGGGACACAATGGACGGCACACACAAAAAGACGTCATTCGACCAATCGGTATTGGTAGAGAACACGGTCTGCATCCGTGTTGTCAAAACTTATGGTATATGAAAATCATCTGCAGTCAAAAGGCACATGTTTGGGAGATGCTGATTCACTGGCTATAGACTGGGATCCTGGAATCTGCATTGGAAGACATTTCAGTTCATTCTGATGAAGAGGAACCAGGCATCATCACCCTTTAAGATATGCAGGGTTCAATTGTAAGCACATTAGAGAAAGAATCCGATTATCTGTTATTTCTCTTTACCTCTTTCCTCTAAATCATTAGAAATGAATAGCATATGGGAGACACATAGAAGGTGGAAATGCAGGAAACAAGGACCAAAGGAAAGTTTTCCTACATGAGGAAGGATTCCGTGTTCTCCAAAGGAGAACAGTAATCCAGCTATCCACACCCCAGAGACTACCTACTACTGTAAAGCACACACAGCATTTTTAGCAAACACACAAACACTTTTCCATATGTCAGAATGGATATTCCTGACAGATCCGTGCTCCTAGTCTCGACTAATACCCACTGAGCATGCTTACAAGCTGACTTGCCTCTCTTTTGCATAAAACGTATGGTAAACTGCTTCTCTAGACCAGCACACAAGTCATGCGACAAACTCATTCAAGTCCCTCACCCCCAGTGACCCGTTTTCTCCCCATGGACCAAGGAGATGCACATCTATTACCAAAGAAGCTCATCTATTACCAAGCATCGTTAATTGTTTGGCAAAAAAACAAAGAGGCCTGGATGCTTTATGATAGAGAAATGCAGTCTGAATACCTTCCGGGTTTCCCATATTTCGAAGCAACACGTCTGAAAGCAGGTCACATATCAAACTGGGGGACAGATGTTTATCCTACTCGCCTGGTTGGGAAATCCAAGTTGGCACAAGAATGGCAACTTCACATATGATCACAGTGTGGCGAGTATTATTCATGCATAAAAAATTAAATAAACCCAAGAAATCTCAGAGGGGTGGGAAGACAGTGCTATGTCAGAGATATTACACTACCGAGAAAATTTAACAGGGCTGGCGTCCAGGAAACCTCGTGGCTGTGTCAGGTCTGGGATGAGAAGTCTTGATGGCTGATGTCCTAAGCATACGTCGTATCTTCTCCATTCAACTCAGTGTCTAAACTGGGGCGAGGCATTTGTCTTCTTTAGTCACCGTTCAGTCCGCGGTGATGGATGAAGCAAGTGGAAATAAAAACGGTTGGGGCCAACTCAAAGTTTAAGAAGATTTAGATTACTGGTTCATGCTGATGAGGAGAAGGGGTGGCCTGAAGGAATGGACCACAGTCCGGGACTTCTGAGCCAGACTCCGGGCTCTGCCGGGCACACATGGTGTGGCTTCTGCCCGTCATTAAAAATCATAAGGCATCAGTTCCTGACCGTAGATCAAAAACATTTGTCTATTTGGTCGCTCGGTAAGGGACATGTTGTAACAGCGTGACTTTTGGAGTATGGGAATATTCCTAGTTTTAACGACATTAAGTGGCCTCCGACATCGATTGGGAAACCACATTGAATACATATCCGAGCCTGGAATGAGTGACACTTGTCAGAGACGTCACAGAAGTGGGAGCAGGAAAAGAGCAAGCATTTATCTGAGTGCCTTCAATGGGATGTGAAATACGGTATTGGGGTCTTTGTTTACGCTACCTCATTATTCCAAGCAACAGACTTGTGTAATAGTTATTAACGCGCCAGGTTTTTAGGTGAGGAAATCGTGACCCAGAGAGGCATCTAAAGTCAAGCAGCAAGTAAATCGTAGAATCGTAATTTAGCACAGAAGTCTCTAAATACAAGGTAAAAGGCTTTGAAACCCCCAATGCCCCTAAATCTGAATGAAAGATTCTTGCTTTTGGAGGGCTGGGCATCAATCTACTGAGACACCTTCTTAGTTTTAGATTTTTGCTTGATGACCTCATTTAGAAAAGTCTCTACTCGATTCCTTATGTTTGATGATAAATTTGGCCCTTTATTCCTCAAGTGCTTTCACAAAGGCAGTATCTTTTGGGGCCTGCTGCATTCCCACGAGGAAGACAGGTACAGTGGTTAACACGTTCCCTTTATAACACAGAATGCGAGCCAGAGGAAATAAACGAGAATTGTGCCGCATGGTCATGTGTTACGAAGTTGGCATGCTAGTCTCCCTATTCGTGACTCAGCATTGTTTCACTGAACTATAATGCATTAACAAGAATTTGGTCGACATCAAAGATGATGAGATAGAATGAAAAAATAAATAAAATGGGATCAAGAGAGAAATCCTCAAGTCACTTAACAGTAGCTTCCTAAAATTCTCTGAGCCAGTTTTCTTACCTGTAAAAGGAAAATAATCATGCTACCCCTACCTGCTTCTTAGGACGGGTTTTATAAAACATAATAGCATGGATATATATGTTCTTGAAGTCTGTGAAGCAAGCTTTCTTTTTTTTTTTTTTTTAATGTTTTTTATTTATTTTTGAGAGGCAGAGAGAGACAGAGCACGTGCAGGGGAGGGGCAGAGAGAGAGGGAGACACACAATTCGAAGCAGGCTCTGGGCTCTGAGCTGTCAGCACAGAGCCCGACGCGGGGCTCGAACCCATGAACCGCGAGATCACGACCTGAGCCGAAGTCGGACGCTCAACCGACTGAGCCACCCAGGTGCCCCACAAGCTTTCTTATTCATATTAATGTTATTAATTCTTTAAGACAAACTAAGACATTAACTTACACAAGTAATCAGGGAAAAGAATTAAATCCTCCCACAGTCAGAGTATATACAGTAATTCAGTTAAAATGATCGTGCTTTAAGGCCTACCCAGGCACATCTGGAATTTCTTGGCTGCTCAAGGTAGCCCTGATTCTCCAAGCCAAAAAGTGCAAAACAGGGCAGAAAACAGATATTCTTACCACCCTGAGAAAGGATAATGTCAGGGCAAAGGCGGGGGGTGGGGGTGGTGGGGGGAACCATACATTTAAATAGAGCTTCATATATTCTGAGTAAAACTGATCACACCCAGAAAAATCTCTTCTTCCCTGAGGGAAGCTAAGAACAGACTTCTAACAGTCAAGTGTACATGGTAGGATTTTCTGTTGCTCTTGACAGAAGGGATTCAGCCTTTGAAATACGTGGAGCAAAACTGCAGATTTCAGTTTCATGATTAATGAACTAAATGACGTCTTATTTCTTAAATGTGTTGAGGATTCATCCTGTGGTCTTCCCTCAAACTTGAGCAGGGCTGCTGAACAGCACATCTGGTTACAGGCAAAGAGCTCTCTGGGTGGTTCTCCTTTCTTCCCTCAGAAAGAGGCAACGCAGGGAACTGCAGAAACTTTTATTGGACAAGTGTGGTTTTTTAATCCTCAAATGTAATGATTATTCTCTGTCCCCCCTTTCCCAGGAGAAGGAGATGCATTATTAAGATATATCTGATTCATATTTTAAAAATTCTGTTCCACATGATTTTACATCACTTTTTAATACTTGCCTTAAAGAAAATATTTGCATGCATCAGGCAAATATTTTAACATCAATTTGCCTGGGAACGATGTTTAAGTATACTTCATAATAACAATTTATATTTTCTCTGTAATTATCACTTTAAGTAAGGGCTGTGGTACTGTAGACTTTCATATACGGATAAATGCGTTATTTTTTTATTTTTATAAGTGCTTCTCCTATCAAAACACACTGCTGTGTGATGAAATGTGTCACTAACTACCTGACCATCATTCTACAAGGTATATAGAGAAATAAATGTGGCCTTCCTCCTCCTATGTTACAAAAGCATGTATGAGTTTTAAAACATTTCAAAGAAACGTCAAGGGGGTTTGTGAATTCGAGCCCCGTGACGGGCTCCGTGCTGACAGCTCAAAGCCTGGAGCCAGCTTCATATTCTGGCTCTCCCTCTCTCTCTGCCCTTCCCCCGCTCATGCTGTCTCAAAAATACATAAACACACAAAAAAATTTTTTTTAAAAAATCCAGATCCAGAGATCTACAATAATAGAAAATGTGCAGTCCTTTAAGACACTTTCTCCCCACCAGTTGTGTGGAGCTCTTCCTTACCAAACTATGTAAAAACTAATTTTTTGAGCAGTAGCCCTCCAACTGTGGTCCCAGAATGCCCTTTAACTACTATGCCGGCTTTTCCAATTTAAAAAAAAATTTTTTTTTTCAACGTTTATTTATTTTTGGGACAGAGAGAGACAGAGCTTGAACGGGGGAGGGGCAGAGAGAGAGGGAGACACAGAATCGGAAACAGGCTCCAGGCTCCGAGCCATCAGCCCAGAGCCCGACGCGGGGCTCGAAATCACGGACCGCGAGATCGTGACCTGGCTGAAGTCGGACGCTTAACCGACTGCACCACCCAGGCGCCCCCGGCTTTTCCAATTTTAAAAGGAGACATGTGCTCATGTCTAGGGAAGGTTCCCCGCTAGAACAGGCAGAAAAGAAACAGCAACTGTTTACTCTGAAGGTCCTCACTGCTGGATGGAAATGGACCCACTGGCACCTGAGGATTCTGGGAAATGACTGTGACGTCAGGGTTCCCACAATCCTTGAGGAGTTGCTGTTTGTTGTGCATGTGCTGGTTGAATTTTTCTGATGAGAGCAAGTGGGTTATATGTTTGTGTATGTTCTGAATGTGGGGGAAACACAATCTTTGAAAATGAGATTAAAAATTCTTCTGTTGGGGCGCCTGGGCGGCTCAGTTGGTTAGGCCTCCGGCTCTTGATTTTGGTTCAGGCCATGATTTCAGGGCCATGGGATGGAGCCCTGCATCTGGCTTCATGTGGGGCTTGGAGCCTGCTAGGGATTCTCTCTCTCTCTCTCTCTCTCTCTCTCTCTGTCTCCCTCTCCCTCTGCCCCTCCCCTACTCTCTCTCTCAACGGAAAACAAAACTGCTCCATTGGTTTAAGAAAAATCAGTAATGGACGACATTAATACAAAATTGTGTAAAAAATAGAAAGGAAATATTTCAACACCAAACTATGAACTGTGTCTACCTCAGGGTGGTGAAACATGGGTGACTTTATTTTCCCATTTAAACTTTTTAGTGTACAATAGAACAGTTTCTAAAATGAGCATGAATTGCACGTTGGTGTTATGCCTATATATATGCGTATGTATATGTATGTGTATATATATATGCATATATATGCATATATGTATGCGCATATATATGTATGTGTGTGTGTATATATATATATATATATATACACATATATATGTATTTTAGGGTTTTTTTTGAGAGCGAGTGAGAGTGAGTGGGGGAAGAGAAGAGAGAGGGGGGAGAGAGAAAGAGAGTATCCCAGCAGACTCCACACTGTCTGTGCAGAGCCCCATGCAAGGCTTGAACTAACAAACCATAAGATCATGACCTGAGCTGAAGCTGGGTGCTTAACCAGACTGAGCCACCATGCTTTATTTCTAAAATCTTACTCTCAGCTAGAGAGTGTAAAACCAGCAGAACCACACTATACAAAAAAGAAAGAAAGAAAGAAAGAAAGAAAGAAAGAAAGAAAGAAAGAAAGAAGAGAAAGAAAAGAAAAGAAAAGAAAAGAAAAGAAAAGAAAAGAAAAGAAAAGAAAAGAAAAGAAAAAGAAATCTATTTACTTACACAGCTTTGCTACATACACTATGGAATATGCCTCCCCACCTCCCTACGAAACTCTCTAATCTTAAGAAAATCCTCAGGGTAAATTAACAATCATAGCTCATTTAGAAAATAATTAAGCAATACTTGTAAAAGTGCCAGTCACTTCTACCAGAAGCGTGGAGGAAAGGGGTTCACTCAGGCCGAAAGGAAGCAGATCAAGGAAAGAGCCTCAAGGAGGGGAGATGGGAGCAGAACCTTGCAAGGGAGCACAGGTGGGTTTGCAAAGAGAGGTGCAGAGAAGGGACATCTCATCAGAAGTGAGAGAAGCAGGAAGGAGACTAGAGGACGTGGGAAATGTCCCAGCCTAACTAGCCCGCTAGGGAAAAGTAGGGGGACAGTTCTGATCTACAGTGAAGGGGCAGGCTGCTGGGACCTGGATGGAAATCCAGAAGGCACTGGTGATTTTAGAAGGTAAACTTGCTCGGATCCCGACATGGATTGGCCAGAGGTGGAAAGGAAGGAGTCAGGGTGAGCCTGTAATTTCTGAGGTTTGCATCCTGGGTTGTGATACAGAAACACAGGAAAAGCTAAAAGGGGATCGACTGGGGAAAGGGAGCGCCATAGTGTCATGTTTTGTTGTTGTTCTGTGATGTTCACGTGGAAATCAGTTGAACAGGGTACTACCTATATGGATGTGCAGTTCCAAGGGGGGCCCTGAAGCTGTAACCCGGGAGTCACTAGTATGCTGACCTATGCTGAAATGGTGAGCCTGGGGGCGATCTCCTAGGCAAACAGTATAAAGTGGGAAGGGAAGTAGAGGGGGCCCAGTGCTTGAGCTGGATTAGAACGGGGGACCCACTAAAGATGGGGAGGTCACCCATTCACTTAAGCATTCCCTGAGCCCAGGCAACAGTTTAGCAGCTGTCCCAGTGGTATGGGACTACTGTGACCCAGACAGGTATTTGGGACAGTAGCCCTGGTGGAAAATGAAAGAAAAGTCACGATGTACACAATTATTTAGTGTCACTTCCCAGTCTGGATTGATGACAATATGTCAATGCCCAGGCATAAAAGTTGAGATTCAATACCTATTTCCACCGGAAGATTCGACTTCATATATTTATGAATCACCTGAAAAAGAAACAAAGCAGTAACCAGTTCCCCAAACCTCTATTTCCGAGAAGTCTCTAAGTACGCTAGTATAAAATGAAATATCAGAGAGAAAAAAATACATGAAAATGCTTGGTTATGTTATAAACCATTGACCTCAACAGACCCTCTCCTTTTCTGAGGATTCTAGAAAGCAGCATTTAGGGGATTTCCAGGGTCTGTAGGCAGGAGTCTTCTGGGCAGCACACATACCTTGGGCAGCCAGTCGGGGCAGCACAGGGCATGAAAAGAAAAGGATGGCTGACGAGGGCAGGAGGCTGGACACTGACTCCCCTACCCCCCACGAGGCCGAGGCCCAGGCCAACTCCACCAAGCCCTTTGCACCCTAGCATGAATCTGTGTGGATAAATACAATGGAGATTGGAGAAAATGGGCTTGTCTGTAAAAATCCCAAGTGCTGGTGAGGCCTTTCAGTTTGCCCCAGAGTCAAGCTGATTAAACTTAGCATGTCCTGGCTCAAACTTTGATTGAGTTGGGCCCCTTGGCCTTTAAGTTGTATATCTGAATCCTCTTTGAAAAGATTTGGCCTCCCCATATACATTTCGAGTGCTGGGAGAGCGCCCATCTGTTTTTATGCTTATTTATAACCACAGCACCTTCCAGCACCGTGAGGTCCTTAAAAATATAATGACATGACTGATGATGAGTAATTAAGTGAATAGGGTGAATGTTCTTACTCTCAGACAAACGTTTGTGGGAAAGCAATTTCCCTTGCGGCCCTGGCCTGGCACTTTTGCTTCTAGTGAACACCCAAGCTCCGATTATCTTGGAAGCTATGTGTGAACCACCACCTCTGCTAAGAAGACAAAGTATTCTTTCTGCCCGTTCGTTCCTTGCTCCCACTGCTGCCTTGCCTTGTTGACCTCCAAGTTCAGGGTGTGGTAGGGAGCCCAGTAGAAAAACCCAAGATTTACAGAAGGGGGTTAAGAATCTTCCTCAAATGTCCTGTAAGCCATTTGCCTAAAAAGGGAGGATGAGGGGAAACCAGGGGTCAGATCTGGGGACGCGCGCGCGCGCACACACGCACACACGCACACACACACACACACACACACACACACACACACACGACTTGGGGTAGCTGTTGTTCTTCCCTTGAGGGAAAGAGGGTTCCGCTAACCCCAGGGCCTGACTCTAGGGTGGCCAGTGTCTGTCCTGCGTGAAGACTGGGGTACAGTGAGGGTGTGTGTCACAGCTCGGCGGCCCCTCCCTAACACGCCAGCCCTCCCCGCTCTCGCTCTCCCATCTGCCCAGGTTTCTTTAAGCACCTGGAGTTGATGTGCAGAAGCATCTCACCCGCCTCCACGGAGACAAAGCCTCTCCTTCCCAGGCTCCATCCCTAGCACCCGCTGACCAGGGGCATCTAGTCCCCCCCACCTTCCTCCCCCTTCCTGGAATCCTGACCACCCTCATGTCAAAGGCAAGAAAGGCAGAACTCCTACCAGCTAACTCCGTGTTTCTGTAAACACGCGTGTATGGCATACATTTATGCAGTCCCTGGAGTGTCTTCGTGACACAGATATTTCCTATCTGTTGCTACTTGCGTAGACGGGTCTTCCAGCTGGTCACTCTGCTGCCAAAGTCCAAGGATTTTGGAAGGCAAGGCCCGTCCCGCCCCGGCCCCGGGGGGAATGCGCCTCCTTTCGGCCGGAGAAGGCAAGCAGGCTCGCGGGTACATCCCGCGGTGCCCAGGGCAGCCGCCTCGCCGCCCTGGGAACTGGGAAGGCGAGGGCGGCGGTGGGGTGGGGGTGTTTGCATCTTTGTTCCGGCCCAGATGAAGAGCAAGAAAATCTAAGCCATTGTCAAGCTCTGTTTCGAAAGTTAAAATCTAATTTCTCTGCTCTATCAACTCCCTCCTCCACCGCCCCCCCCCCCCCAAATGGAGAGCCTGCTGTTCAGGCCGGGTGCGATCTCCATTCCTGCAGAGAAGTTTCCCGAATGGTGTCTCCTCGCCCGCCCGTTAAGAAAATTCCCAGTCGCTTGCAAACAGCTCCAAGCAGACGAAACAGCAACCGGAGGACCTATCCTTGTCCTTTCTAATAACGCGAATCGTGAGGATTCAAATTAAGATGCATTTTTCAGATTCGTTCCTCATTTGAAGCTGAGTCTGGGGGTATCGAGAACGGCAAAAATAAGCCTCAGAGATCTTGGGAATTAGAGCTCCCTCATGACGTGGTGCAGCAAAGAGGCTGGGACATCCAGTACCCGAGGACTGATTTCTGGTCATGACTCTCTTCCTGTATCTGAGAACTGCGGGGCGCAGAACCCTTAAGATTCCGATTGTCCCTGGGCTCTTCTGAGAAGTCACTCGTGTATGTGTGTGATTGATTTGTTCTGACAAGTTTATTTTCTTTCATAAAATTTCCTTCACCAACCACTGGTTGTGTCTTTGTTCCCCACCCCACCCTTAAAGTGACTATCGTCCCTGTAATCAGCTTCCTAGATATTTTTTCAAGAAAAGTGGTTCCAGGGCAAGTGAAATGTAGTGATTTTTTGTTAAGTCTAAAGCTAAAATCGGTAGTTCCTAATTTTCTGTACAACTACTTCCTCCAGGCTGCCTCACTATATTAGACAAAATGACCACGCCAAGAATCTACTAATATTCAGACTACCGTGGAGACATCTTACTCAACAACTTCTACAGGTGGAAAGCAAACCCGCAGACCCCGAACACCGATGACTGTCCCTTCCTCAGATGTCTTGGCAATGCATTTCTGCATTTCCTGGTTTAATAAGAAACAGCATTTAGAGAAAAGAAGGTCGTGGCAGTTTGTTGATATTGTTATTACTGTTTGAGATAGTTTTTAATTGAGTGTTGTTAGCCTGCTCCTGGAGCTGGTGGAAATTACAAGAATCCAAATTCTTGTGGATAAACATTAATGCTGTTGACATAGACATCCTTTCTGTATTGTTGAAAAGGGAGTTAAAGGGAAACCGTTTGGGGTGGTACTCGGTCTGAGTTAAATTAAAACCGAATTCCACCGCAGAGCACCCAATCAGATTACAATGGTGTGCACTCACAGGTAGTTCTGTAAATGTTTGGACACCAAGTGGACACAGGAAGTTAGACCTTATCCAAGTAGCTCCTGTAAATGTCTAATCTCTAGCTCAGAGGAATACTCCAAGAATCCTGTTGGTTGACTTTACGAATTGGCTTGAATAGAGGATGCTGAACCCCCAAGTTTTACTTTTTTTTCCGGGTGGAGTTCTTCCCCAAGAAACTCTTCTACCCCTTGGGGGGGGGGTGGGAAAAAGAAGCAAAACTCAAGACTTATCTCCTTTTCTATAAACACTACTCGCCCTATTTAAAAAAAAAAAAAAGTACCTCCTAGCGCTTCTTCTAGCTCCATCTCTCAAAGACTAAAAAATAAATATATGATTTTAGAACGGCCACGGACAGGAGGCACGCGGGGATCGCCTCGCGCGCACAAGCTCCCAGAGATCTGCGACATCCCGTTACCCTAGTCCCCGAAGCGCCTGCGAAGAAGCCGAGTTCTCTCTGGGCTAGCGGTCAGCTGGGGTGGCGGTCCCGCTGAAGGAGGGAGCAGGTAAGCAGGGTAGAGGGGAGGGATTGTGAAAGAAACGCATTAAAAAAAAATAAAAATCAAACTGACCTCTAGTTGAAATCTACAGATGCCATTTAAAAGTGAAAAAAGGTCTCCGAGGTGGCTGCTGGCCGGGCGCGCAGTCCAAGACCCGGATCTCAGTTTATCGGAGCCAGTGGAGTAGGAAGGTATCTGTGGTTCTGAAGTTGCTGGGGTTCCCCACCCCCCGCAGGGCAGGGGAGCGTATGTGACACCTTGTTCGTTTGGAGATGGTTTATTCACTCGTGTTGTAAAATCTAAAATGACGCCGCTGGGAAGACGAAGGAGCTGCTGGGCCCCTTGCGACCCCCGGTCTAATCTAAGTATGCGGGGGACCCTAAAGTTCACCATGGCAAAATGCACGGGTGCCTGACGCCTAAGATGCGGCAGAGGCGCTCGGGAGTCTTGGAAAGGGCTTCGTCAGATAAATGAATGGTGGAGACACTCGCTCACTGTCTTCTACAGTCGAGGGGTCTGGAGACCCGGCGAGTATTGGCAGTCTGCGGCCTCGGACTGTACAGGCCCGGATCCCTGACCTTCGCACTCCGGGCTGCCCTTCTCCCCAGGGCGGGTGAAAGTCACCAGACTGTCAAATTCTCCAAAATATTAAGAGAAGGAGGCCATCCAGCGCCCTGCTCCTGCCTGTCAGATAAACAGGATTTGCCACCTCTCCTCTGGACTTGACCTGCGACCATAGGGGCTCCGTGACCTGTCTTGATTCTGGATTTCACTGCCTCCTATAAAGAGAAAAAAAATCTCCAGGCTACCTTTAAAATTATATATTTCCTTGGCTCCTCTTTGAATCAAGATCACTGAGGCCCAAATTCAGAGTGCCAGCACCAGCTCCAGGGCCCCAGGGTGGTGCCGCAAAAATTTCTGGCGCCCTGGGCGTTACAAATGCTGAAACTCCAGGGAAATTGATATTCTGATGTGAATTCCAACTAGGGAGCACCCTAGAGAACATTCCCGCTCCCCTGGGCGTACCTCGTGCGGGGAGGAGCCGGCGGAGCGGGGCCCAGGGAGTGTGGCCGGCGACTCCTTCGCGCCGCGTTTACACCTCTCCCTTTGTGACAAATCGATTTCCCGCGCCGCTGTTCTGCATTTGCATCCCGCCGAGGCCCGGGGCCCAGCTGCGCCCGGTGCACACTTAGCACCGGCTTGGGACTGTGTGCGTGTGTGCACGCGTGTCTAATTGACTTTCCGTCTACCTTTTTATGACTACATGTGTTTCCAACAAAAGGTCTTATTAGGACAATCTGGTTTCACTAATTTAGAGGTTGGGAACGTGGAAGGCAGGCGCTTTTTTTTTTTTTTTAAGAGTTTGCAGAAGTTCAGATTAAGAAATGACAGCGGGATGCACCGTGGTCCTAGGAGTAGGTCTGCCTATTTTTATGACCTGTTCCTCTTTCCTCTCCCTGGCTTCCCCTGTTCCACCCCCTTCACACTCCACACTGCCCCATTAGCCACTGGATTCCTAACTGTTAAAGAACCATTTCTTTAACACTTGAGGCGTTTGAACCCAGAAGTCTGAGAAATTTACTGGGCTGGGGAAATCAGTAAGAGGGAAAAGAAATCATTCTACAGAGAAGAAAGTGCAATGAATATCAACCGAGGAGGAAACAGAATTGTGCTGAGGAGTGACAGAGATCAGTGAGGTCTTACTAAGGTCGGCCCAGGTTATAACTGGAGAATTTGCAATATCGTTGTAAATGAAACCTTTTTCACTCACGGGAGCTGAAAAGAATATTTAGGAAGAACAGGTTTCTATGTCACTGAGAGAGTAAACCTGGGTCTTCTACACGTGCCCCATCCCTCTGAAGATTGTGGCTTCCCACTTTGGGGTAGACTGCCAGCAGGCTGCAAAGGGGCACCTGATTCTTGGGGTCATTCTCCGTCCCTTTCAGGCTCCAGAGCCCAGCTTTAGTCGTCTGCCTGAAGACTCCTCTCTTCTCTGACTCGCCCTGGGAGCCTCACTGTCCACTGCCCACTGGAAGCCCAGCAGGGCCCAGTGGGGGGCCCGACTCGAGCAGCTCACGACAGCTTCCTTCGAGACCCCTGATGGCGGACCCAAGGACTGAGGACAAGGGTCCTCCTGAACACTATCACCCCACTCACCAGACCTTCCTATTCTCATCTCAGAGATGAGTGAGGAGCTTGAGGAAACAGGGCTTCTAAAAGCAACAACTGTTTGTTGGAAGAATAGGCCCCAGTCATCTCCAGAAAGCCAGGCCTTGTTGTATTTCTCTGCTACTTTTTAGCCCCAAGTGTCGGTCACTTTGTCCCCATCAGCGCGGTCTGCATTTCTGCTACCTTCTTCCAGAACCGTCTGTCCACCATCCTTCCTTAAACAGCCTCTCTTTGGCTGGCACCCGAGCCTCAGTTTCCTCTCGGGGGCCTACTCCCCACCAGGCCTGTCGTTACTCCTTGAAACTCAGAGATGCGTTCAAGAATCAAGGGGGCGGGTTCCCGAAGTTCGCATCCCCTTCCCTCCGGACACACGGTCCCCAACTTCGCCCGCTGCCCTTTTTGTGTCCTCCCGCACCACGGCGGACGCCACGTGCGCCGCGCGACCTCTGGCCACGCCAGGTCTGGGTCTCACAGGAGCCACCACCGCGCGCCACCTACACCTCAGGCGTTTCCCAGGCGGCCTCCACAGTCCAGAGTCGTTCCATTCGCACCAGGAGGCCACCAGGAACCCGAGCTCCCTTCTCGTGGCGTTCCCTCGGCAGCCCTCCAGCCCTCTTGTATCCGGCGCCCATCGAGGCCGACGCGGGCCCCGGACTCGCTGTGACCACCGGCCTTGGGCCTGCTTTTCACATCCCTCTGCTTGTTTTAGGGGTAAAGACACACTGGTTGGTCTCGCCCGCCCCATCCTGGTCTTTTCACGCAGCCGTTTCTTCACGACCGTGTTTTCGCTTGTGGGTCCAGCCTCCAGTTCTCCGAACAGCGATACACGTGGCGATTAATAATTAACCAGGGCGAAAGGAGAACCGCGGAAGGTGCGGAATCAGAGAAGCTGGGCGATTCGGCAGCCTAGTCTCCCCGTGCTTTGCATATTTAAATTTTCCCTAGCGAAACGTTTAAAAAACAATCACATTCCGCCGCGCTTACTCTTGGAGCTCCAAGTGGGTACGCCAGCAATTAACTCCTGCTGCGGACGCGTGCAGCGCGAGCAACCCCCCTCCCTTCCACCCCTTCCAGGCTCCAATATCTTCAAGAGAGCCTCCGCCGCTGTGCCCAGCCATTGCCCGGGACTTGGGGACACCGGGTGTTCATTCCTCAGAGCTGGCCTTCTTTCTGTAGTAACAGAGCAGGCCACATTTCCATCAGCCTGAACTCCCCGTCGCCCTCTGCCTCTGGGAATACGTAGGGTGGATCGACCCCAGTTCGATTTGGGCTGAAAAACGCGGAGGGGATCCTAGGCCTGGACCCAGGAAGCTGGGCGAGGGGCAGGCGGCCTGCCCGAGCAAGGGGCTTCCCCTGCCGCCTGCTTCTTTGCAGCCCTTTGCCCGGGCCTTGCTTCCAGCTGTCTCTGGGTCCTGTTTGCTTTGTCTATTTCCCGAGAGTCTGATATTGGCTTTTTTTTTTTTTTTTTTTTTTTTTTTTTTTTTTTTTTTAAATCATGGAATGCCGGCGGGTCTCCTGTGTCTACAGGTTCCCAATTTGAAGACCAAATAAATAATGACACGGAAAGGAATTAGCTTCATTTAAAAACTTCCAGCCAAGTTGAGACCCTTGAAATCTCAAAAAGGAAATATCAAGCCCCATGTCACCTGGGATGAGCCAGGTGACAGGTCTGTTACAGACCCCAGAACGCAGGGATACGTTTGGGGTCACCTTTTAAGGCATGGTTAATGAGGCCAGCGACATATCCACGGAGACGCGGTGTATCAGTAGGGAAGGATGGGGAAGGGAGACTGTACGGGGACTTTTCTCGAGGTCTTAGGGCCAATAGGGAGAGCTCCTCGAATGTGACACTAGGCTCGGCTTTGGGGCCCGCGCTTCCCCTGCGCATCTGTCGGGTGTGGGACCGTGCGGGCCGGGAGCTCGGGTTTCACCCCAAAGGACACTCCCTCTGCTTCGCCGAGTCTTCCCCAGGCACAGGCCTTTGATTCCGCCGGGGGTCTCGAACCCAACCGCAGGTGGAGGGCGGCCACCGCCGGGCACAGAGAGCGGCTGGGCCGCTGGGGCTGGGCGCTCCAAGCGGCCCCTCCCGCACGCCCCGGCCTCGGGAGCCCCGCGCGCGGGGGCCGCGCGAGTGTCGCCGCTGTGCGCCGTGCCCTCCTCCTCCTCTGCCCCGCCTGCCTCCGAACCCGCGCTCGCGACCCGGGAGGAGCCCCCCCGACCCGGCTCGGCGCCTTTAACCTTCCGCCTTCCCGAACAGGGCAGGCTCCCCGCCTTTACACCCCTCGGGGACCCTTCCCCAGCCAGCCCGGTTGCCCCCCGTCGCCGCGCGCGCCCCGGACTGAGGGGCGGCCCAGTGGGTTTCAGAGACCGTCGGCGGCGGGCAGAGTCCCCGACCCCGACCTCGGGGCCTCTCCCTGCAGCGGCCGCCTGGGCTACGCCCTCGGCAGAGCCCTCCTTTCCTCCCCGTCTGTGACCGGCCCTTCCTCCGGCCACTGCCACCACCTCTCCTCGCCCCCTCTCTCCCCTGGTCCTGGCGGGCTGCAGGCGCCCGGCCGGGACCCCCAGCGTCCCCAACCCCCCACCCCCACCCCGTCCCGGACACACACTCCCGCGGGCATGCGCCCCTCACTCACTGTCCTGCTGCGGGGTGTCGCTGCCGCTGGTGAGTCCCGGCGACTCCAGTAGGCTCCGGCCGGCCTCGCCCACGCTCTCGTCCGCCTGCGCCGCCACCATGTCCCCGGCTTCCTCCAGGTCTAGCAGGTGACTGACGGAGAAGTTCTTTTTCGCCTGCAGGGTGTCGAGGTTGCCCGGGCTGTCCAAGCGGCCGCCCAGCGCCGGTTGCCGCTCCAGAACGTGCCCGTAGCTGGAGGTCATGGTCTCCCCCTCCGATCCCACCCACCCCCCTCTTCCCGCTCGAATCAACACCAAACGCTGTGGGCGCGAGGGGGGAGAGGAGCCGAGTGGGGAAGAGAGAGGGGGGAGTGGAGAGAGAGTGAGTGAGAGAGAGAGAGAGAGAGAGAGAGAGAGAGAGAGAGAGAAGGAGGGGAAAGACAAAAAAAAATGGGAAAGAGGGCGGGGGACCCCCTTCTGCGGAGCAGAGTTCTGCACCAACAGCCTTCGACAGCCTCGGTTGCTTTCCTGAGGCCAAGTCCGGCGCGGTCCAAGGAGATAATCCACACCAAAAAAATAAAATTAAAAAGTCACCCTATGTTCAAGTCAGGAGAAAAAAATTCCTTCCAGCTCTCCAAAAGCGTCCACACGCACACACTAAAAATAATAATAAGGGGAGGCCAGCAGGGCGGGGGAGTTAGGCAAACAGAAGAAGAGAGAAGAAGGGGTGGGAGAGAAGAATCAAAGTGGGTTTTTTTTTTCAAGGTTAAAAAAGTTATTCCCAGGCAAGAGTTCAAGCACCAACAGAAGAAGGCTTGTTCCAGCTTTAAAACATCTTCAAGAAAACGTGTTCCCCCTCTCTGCACTCCTGTGGATTCTCAGGAGTGACTAAAGTTTCAGGAGGAGAGGGTGATGTCTTGCAGATGTATTGGAGAGCAGGATTCTCACTTTACTTTTCGTAAGAAGAAAAAAAAGGGCTTCAAGAGTCCGAAGGAGGGTGGTGGTGGGTTTCCCCCCTTTCCCTTCTCTCTCTCCCCCTCTTCTTGCTGAACTCCTTTTTCCTTCTCAGTTGGATCAAGAAGCTCTCTGGCACTTCAAAAGGCACAAACTGGCATGCAGAGGAGGCTTTGTAGGGAATACAAGAAAATTGGAGACCCCTGGGAGGGCAGATCTCGACTTAATAGGAGCCTGTAATTACGTGGCAAAGCCTTTGTGCGGTGCCTGACGTTTTACAGACCCCCTTTCTCCATCACAATCTCCTTCTTCCTCCTTTCCCTCGGACCAAAAAACAGTCTGATTAAGAAAACCCCCTTTGCCAACATCTGAGCAAGAGAGAAAGAGAGAGGGAGGGAGCCAGAGAGGGAGGAGGGAGCGAAAAGGGAGGGAAGAGAAAGCGAGAGAGCCCCTTTGGATTTTTTAAGTAAAGGTCTAATTATCATTCCCCTGCAATAGTATCACGGGGAGGAAAGACAAACTGAAACCCACAGTCACTTCAAACGGACTGATTATTTTGCTTGGGCATTAACTCCTCCAGATTTGTTTAAGATCTTGTTGGAAAAGCTCATTTGCATGTTTTGATAACAGCTGCGGGGAAACTTGTTGGAAAAAAATCCACAACTATCTCAATCAAATTTTCTTCTCTCTCTCTGCCTTTTTTTTTTTTTTTTTTTTTTTTTTTTTTTTTTTTTTTTTTTTTTTTTTAGCGTTTCCTGCAGTTCTAACAGTTTTTGGGAGTGGGGGTGGGGGAGTGTCTGAGAGAGAATGAAGGAGAGAGCAAGCAAATTAAAGCTACGTTTGGCTCCGTAGAGACAGCCTCTTAAATAATGTAATAAACTAACAGGAGCGATAATAGTGGGAGGCTCTCCCACGCTTCTTCCGCGAACCAAAGGCAGGTTAGGGGAGATCTAGAAGGCGCCGAATCGGTTCGAGTCTCTCGCCGCTAGGAATCCCGGGGCCAGGGCAGTGGGAAATTTACATATTTATTTAGCCGGAGGAAAGGACTCTGCGAGTGTAGCATAATTGCTCTCGCCTCCCCCCACCCTGGCCAATTTCGTAACCTCTTTGGTGCGGCCAAGGTCGCTTCCCCAGGCGACGACGCTAAGCCGGGAGGGTCGCGTTGCCCAGATGCTCGGAAGGCAGGGGCACTCCTGGAGCGAGCGGCCGGCCGGGCGAGGCTCCTGCTTAGTTCAGGGTCCGGCCCGGGTGCCTGGGCGGGCGGCGGGGGGCGGGGGAGGGGTGGTAAGAGGAAGGACGCGGAGGGATAGAGGAACCCCCAAGTCTACGGATAATGCTCTGCCGTCTGTCTGCTGAGCCCTGACTTGACAAGGAACAGAGAGGTGCTGAGGGATTTTTTTCATGACCTGTTGGAATTTGGTAACAGCTTTAATAGTCTCATTAGAAATGAGTTACTATATGACGAGTAAGTAAAATATTAAGTGCTTATTTGTGGCATTTTATGTGCTTCAAATACACACACACACACACACACACACACACACACTTTCCCACTGCCTTGATTACTAGACTTCCCCCCCCCCCCTTTTTTTTCCTCCTCCTATAGCCGAGAGGCTCTACTGGAGAGAAAGAGGGGTCCGAGTGTGTGTAAATGCTTTCTGGGCTCCAAACGGCCATAGTTAGCCCAGAACTCCCAGCCCTGATCTGGGAAAAGAACATTTGATGCCATCAAAGGGCTGCAGATTGAAACCAGATGTGCTCGCCTCGGTTCTTTCCATGCATTTAATTAAGGAGCCGGGATGGAGGAGACTTTTTCATCATTAGTCCACCCACTGCCCCCTCCTATTTCCATCCCCTCGCCCTCCCCCGCCCCAACCCGGCCCGCGCGCACCCCCGACCGGGAGCCCAAAGCCCCGCCAGCGCCGCGCGGTGCGCCGCGCGGGTCGCTGCGTCTCCCCAGCGGTCGGGGCTCCAAGCAGTAAACATCTGTCCGCGTCTGGGCCCGTGCGAGCGGCGCGGCGGGGCTAGCGGGACGCCGGTGGGAGGCGGACGCGCACCCGGGTGGGCCCGCAGCGAGTGCGGGCGCCGCGCCGGACGCCCTCCGCGGGGATTTCCAGCACCGCAGCCTCTGGGAGCCCAGGCCGAGCGCTTCACGTGGCACTGCCACCCGCTCGCTCGAACGGACGCGACTCGGTCGCGCAGAGGTTTCCCCCAGACGTCCTGCTGGATGAGCTTAGGGGGAAAGGCCGAGGGGCCGTCTCCCCCTTCCCCGCACGCCGAGCGCGAGGCACTGCTGGGTTTGTTCCCGCAGCCGGGGGCAGCCTCGCCCGCTCTCCCTTAGCCTGCTCAGACCCGGAACGGGCCCGGGCCTCTCCCGCCTTCTCCGCCCTCATTTACAGTTGAATTTCACGTTTCTTTCCGTCCTGACACTGACCGAACTGCCCTTTGGGACAAAGGGCTGGGTAAGAGGCCGTGGGGCTTCTGACGACCCCCCGGAACGTGCTGCTGCCCCTGGAGACCGACCCAGCGATCTGTCAGTCGAGGAAGATCGCCCTTCGGAGAAAATTGCCTTGTCCCTGGTACGCGGTCGGGCGGTCTGGTTACTGACCGAGAGGTAGCGACGGGGGAGATCAGGGATGGGTCGTTGGAAACAGAGTCGGAAGTCTCCACTTCTACTCCCCCGTGTTCTCGGGAGGGATCAGGCACTCCCTTAACATCATCCACTTGTCATTCGTGTAATAATGTCAACCAGTCCTACCACTACCAACGAGGATGCTAACGGCTTCCACAAAAACATCAGACACATTTGCTTAACATTTGCGGACTAAATACGTGTATGTGTGTATATGTTATATTATATGGAAGTTTCGATGCACAACATTTCCCTAAAATGTCTCCGGGAGTGAGAGCTCGAATACCGCCGCCTGCGTGGGGCTCGCTCAGCGCTGGCGAAGCGGCCCCTGCAGGGGCTCCGGAGGCCCGAGTCTGGGAGCCCTGCTCCAGCAATTGGGGTGGCCTTTGAGGACCTTGGTGAGGGAGTGGGGGCAGGGTCCAGAAACTGGAACTTGGGAAAGAGAGATGCCAGTGTTGGGACAGGGATTCCAGGCAGGAGGCAGGGTCCCCGTCTCGCACACCCAGAGCGCTTTTTCTGGAATCCTGCGGAGGAGGCCGCGGGAGAGAAGGCTCGCGGCGCTCTTCAGCCCTCCCGAAGGCAGCTCCTTCCCAGGGCATCCCGTAGGCCGCCGTGGCAGGGGTCAAGCCCCAGAATCCCCCAGCCTCCGCCCCAAATCACCGCAGGGAGTCGGGGCTGCAGGGTGGGCTAGAAGAAGGAGCGGGCAGGATCCCCAAGAAAGCAAATCCCCGAGGCATAGAGCCTGCAGAATTGATATTTTTTTTTACTTGTTTACACCTTTTTAGTTTTTTTCTCCCCCCCCCCTTTTTTTTCTATTAACAATTGCTAGTGGATTGGATCCACATCCTGATTATGTTTACATACATTTGTAATTTGCTGAGATTCTGGATTTGCTGGATCGTAATTAAAAGCCATCGGGATAACCCTACAGGGAGACTCAAGACTGACTGGAGAGCGCAGTTCGCCCAAGTGAAATGGTGAAAAGCACGGGTTCGTGCCGCCAGCCGGCCACGCCGGAGAAGGCTCTCTGGGACCCTCAGAGCCAGCGCCGCCAGGGGCTCTCTTTTAGGCACACAGAGGTGGGCAGGAGAATGCCTTTCCAGAGCACCCAAGGTCGCAGCCTGGCCTCCCCTTGCTGTCCAGGCGCCAGGCCTTGTTCACTAGAGGGGTGGAGGGAGGGGAAAATTGGTGGATCAAAGTTCTCTGGGCTCAGGTTGCAGGAATCAGAAGGGCCAAGCACCTCTAGAATTCAAGAAGGACCATCTGGCAGAAAGATGTCAGAAGAAGGGAAGCTGTGGCCGGGAGCACATGCCCATCTCAGCAAGCAGGCAGCAGGCCTGGCCTGGGAATTTAGAAGGCCCCAGAGAACGCTGTGGCCTGTTTAGTTCCTTAATCACTACTTTGCTTTCCCCCTGTGATTTCCTTTTGGGAAGACTTGGAAGGAGAGCATTTCGAACTCACAATCTCTGAACGTGTGTAGATCTTTCCTTGGCTTTCACTTTGACTTCCATCCATCCATCAATCTTTATTAAAATTCTGAAGCGCTGGGTGATGCAGCTAAACAGAACCCTCTTCCACATGATCCTTCCGGCATCTGAGCGCGCCTTTGCAACCCTTCCTTCTGCCCCGCCCTGTTTGAAAACTAACTCCTGTTTCTGGATTCCTCCATAAGCAAGTGGGAGTAAAGCTGAGACTAGCAGGAAACATGACGAGAGATCAGACCATGGTAGGAAGGAGGTTTGGTTTCTAGCCACGTGCCCTTGGGTGGTCCTATTCATAGGCAGGTTTGGTACTGATCACTGTCCAGGGTTTCCCTGGCACGGGGAACTGGCAGAACACTGCCTCATCTGGCTAGCAGAATGTCCCCCACCCTAAGCATTTCTCCCCCTGAGGTGGGAACCAGGAGTTGCACTCCCCGATGTGTTAATAAGCTGATGTGGTAATCACATGTGACAGGTCACAGGTCCCACGACACATAAACAAGACAATACCACCCTCATGCAAATAATACGCTTTGGGGGTAGAAATGTTCTCCTGCTCCTGGTTGACAATCTAATGTATTATATATTCATAGGTGATGAAACAGGGGAAGAAAATGAGATGCAAGATCGATTCCACAGTGATGTCATATTTTAATGTTTCTGAGAAGAAGGCTCTCTGCCAGATTTGAAAGAAACTCTCCTTTGCCCTCCCAATTCTGGTTCTTATAACCATACGTGGCATTTTAGGAACATCCCATGCATTGGGTGAATGCTCTCTACCCACACCCACCTCCATCCAATAGCCCTATTGAATTATTTTGAAATTTTGCAAGAATGAAAGAAAATAGGACTAAAAACACATTTCCAAAATAGGACGAAAAACACATACCCATAAGATGGATAATGTGTCCATCCTACTCCAGGCTGGGGGACCCAATATATTCCCATTTCACCACTGGATACTAGCTTTGCATGCACCGTTGGGCCATCTTCAACTAAAGATATCTGTAATCTGGGGGCACCTGGGTGGCTCAGTTGGTTGAGCATCTGACTTCGGCTCAGGTCATGATCTCAGTTCATGAGTTCGAGCCCTGAGTGGGGCTCTGTGCTGACAGCTCAGAGCCTGGAGGCTGCTTTGGGGTCTCTGTCTCCCACACTAGAGCGCGCAGGCGCTCTCTCTCTCTCTCTCTCTGCCCCTCCCCCGCTCTCTCTCTCTCTCTCTCTCTCTCTCTCTCTCTCCCCAAAATAAATACACATTAAAATTTTTTTAAAAAGATATCTGTAATCTGTAATCACATTGGCAAGTGCAATGAATATTCTCAGACCTCAGTTTGTTAAATGCCTCAGCTGTAATTGACAGTATCGAACACTCTCGTTTTGAAATTTCTTCTCCTGGCCCTCTGCTTCTCTGAGCACTTCTTGGTCTTTATAGAGTACTCCTTTGCTTTAGCTTACTCCTTAAATATTAATATTCTCCGGAGTCCTGCCTTTTGTCTTCACTGTCCTTTCCATTAAACAGGTTGTTACTATAAGATCTCATAGATTTTCATGTGCTAGCTGCCTCTTGTTTGACAGTGAGTCTAATATCTAAATCTTAAGCTTTCTCATCTACTGACGGTTACCTGGGGCAAATTGAGCAAGTTACTTAATTCTCTACGCCTCAGTTTACTCATCTTTCCAATAGGGCTAATCATGGCCCCTACCGGCATATATTTGCAAGCATTAAATGAGAATGTATGCAAGCCATTTAACACAGTGCTCAGCATATAGTCAGCCCTGAAAGAAAAAATTACTGTCTTCTTGCTGACATTCATTCATTCATTTATTCATCCCGGAACCTTAAACTCAACATGTCCAAAACTAAACTGACCTAATCGTTCCATGCTTCTCCTCTTTCCCCAGTAGGAAACCAAGGAATTACCCCAAATTCCTGCCTCTTTGACACCAACTCTGGCTTATCCAGGCAGTCACTAAGGTCGGCCTATTTTATCTAGCTGGCATCAAATCTGTCACCAAATAGTCACCAAGTGATTGTTGCATTGGTACTGAAGACTAAGTCATACTGGAGCGAACGAACAGGCGACATTACGTGCGAATGCATAGCTATGGTTATTATAGAGTGTTCACCTGACATAAAACATAACAACTCGTCAGGATGCCTTGCCAAATGCCCTCGGAGGAAATATGAATGTGCAGGTACTCTACCTTCTCTCTCCTGAGGAACTCAAGCCCTTCTCGCCAGGCGAATTCAGAGGGACCACACATGGCTGTTGGGAACATTAAGAAAACAAAAGCAAAGTGCCTTACCATAGTCGTTATTCGACAAACGTGAATTTCCTTCCTCTGCTCTTTCCCTTAGGCTCAGATGGCCGGGGCTTCAGGTAGCTCCGGGCACCACTGAGAAACAGGAGGCTAAATTCCTGCTATCTTCCTATTTTAGAAAAATCCTTTAAGGACAGGCATACGCATGTGACTAAGAAGCTGAAAACCGGGAAGGGTTCTAGGCAGGCAGCAGCACACAGCGCTGCCAGGGAAACCATTGCTGACCCTTCATTCCTGCGCCAGAACAGCTAAAGCCTGCTGGTTTTTTGTATCACACTCTGAGAACCAGAGAACCTGCGTGCTCGCTGGATTCTTGGCCCCGCACGAGACATCTGAGCTGAGGTCCCAGGCTGGCTTGCTGCCTCTGCGGGCTCCCCAACTTCTGGGCCCTGGAGCTCTGTTTCTAAGCCAAGCAAAAGTGAGGTGGACTCTTACAGGATAGGTACAAAATGCTTTGGGCCCGGCTAAGTTTGGCTGATTTGAAACCCGTAAGGCCCTTCAGCTGACTTGAGTGCTTATTTATAGCATACCCAGTGGGTGTGCCGCTTTGGATAACCTTCTTTGGCTTGCTGCTTTCATAAATCTGGAGCCAAGCATGGCCCATTCTCCACCTGCTTTCTTCTTTGGAGCCCTTGCACAAACCCCTACTCCCAGACGGGGCTCTCTCTTCTCCTCTCCCGTTGTCCCCTCTGCCTCTAACAGTGGCCCATATGTAAACAAACTGGCTGTGTCTTCTATTGGCCAGTTACACTTGTTAGGTTAGGTGTATATATATTATCTTCTTTTTTTTCTATTTTTTATCATATCTATTTTTTTTTATCACGCCTTATTTTAAGTTTACGGTAAACAGTAGCAACACATTTCGGTGACATTTTTTTTTTCTGGCTCACCTCAAAAGGGTACCGTGAGATAGCAGGTGTGTGAAGAACTTAATATAAAAGGTATGACTGTAGATAAGGCCAGCTGTAGCTACCAATACCTCTAGTTGTCACATTTTCCTGACACTCTTGTCTCATTTTCATCACTACAGAAGGAAGAATTGATAGAGCGGGATTTATGAATTTTTGAATTTTAAAGTCTGAAATAATGTATTATTTCAACACTTTGCAGCTCAGGACCCATTCACTTAAAGTCACTATTCACCTCTCTTACACAATACATACCTTTGCTTTTCAGGAACCTGGTGTCCAGCTTCATATTTAAAACACCAGAACCATCCCTCCCAACATACATGATAAAAAACAAACAAAACAAAAACACTCACCTTTTGATCCTTTCCTCTTTCTGAAATTTTTCTTGTGAGTATCTTCGGCTCTTTAAGCCAGAAGTCTGAATCATTTCCTTCAAAATTTGAAGGGTGTGGTTTATTGAGCGCTCTAATTTGTCAGGTATCTTAGTTTCTCCGTTAAAAATTAGTATACAGAATCTCGGATATCCAATTTTATGTTGTTTTTGGACCAAATGACCATTAATCTTTAGCCATTACCAGACAGGCTATTTTGAGCCTAGCGTGACAGAGAGAGTAGAGCTTTAGAGGCTGTGGAGGTACGTTCCTTGGTTCTGCCTCTCAAAAATTTTGAGCAAGTTACTTAGTCTGTCCGAGCTTCAGCAATTCAAAGAACTGCTGAAAAAATGTGAGCCAACACAGGTAAGGATCCATCAGAGTGCCTGGCAAATAGTAAATACTCAACAATAGTTCAGCATTTCCACTTTGGGCTATGACATGGTAGTTTGTAGCAGACCAACATTGTTCCCTCGGAGAGCAACTGGAAAAATCTGAACTACTTATGTCGTCTTCACCCTAAATATCAGAGGGCTTCTAAGGCAACCAGGACTCAGGGGTTGGCTCATGGAAATAATCATGTTCCAGAAAGAATGCTTTCTGAGGTAAACCAAACTTGATCCATTCTCTCTTTATCCTTGGGTTCTCTGCCACCTTTTGGCATAGAGCAACAAGAGGGAAGGACTTGAGTCCGGGCAGATCTTTCTCAACTGTATGACCTTAAAGGAAGATACATGTGAATCCGGGATTGCTGAGATTTCATAAAGGAGGGAGACTGAGACAAATGAGACCAATATTCACAATCGTTCTCCCCCGCCCGCCCCGAGGTAGTTGCCAGTTAGGCTGCACAAGGCCAAAGGTTAAGAGGCAATGTGAATAAAAAGCAGATCAGAGATTCTGGCAACCTGACAAGGGCCAAGAAGACCACAATTGAAGTTCATGGCATACCAAGGAGAATCCATGAGAAACACTTCAGGCTCTCTGTTAGGAGATCTAGATAACTATATCCTAAGAAAGAAAACAAATTAGATGTAGGCTGACTCTTACCAACATTGAGTTCAGTCACAAAATGAATTGAGCTGATTTGCCTCTCTGTTGTCCTTTAAGATGGGTTGAATCCTCTATGAAGAAATATCACATCCAGAGTCACCGTAATTTTCATACAAAATGTCCAGCATTTGATCCTAAAACAGAGAAGCAGAACCAGACATATTAAGAGACAAGACCAAGAGAAACGACACGTACAACAGAAGTAGGTGGCCCAGGTATTAGGGAAAGCAGGCATGGACTTAAAAGATTAATAATTAAGGGGCCCCTGCGTAGTTGAGTCAGTTAAGTGCCCGACTCTTGATTTCAGCTCAGGTCATGATCTCACAGTCGTGGGATCGAGCCCCACATTGGGCTCTGTGCTGAGCATGGGGCCTGCTTAAGATCCTCTCTCCCTCTTTCTCTGCCCCTCACCCCTGCTAGCACTCTCTCTCTCTCAAAATAAATAAATAAACACATTAAAAAATAAATCTTTAAATTAAAAACATTAATAATTCATATGACCAAAGTAACATATGAGAATTTCACCACTAGAATTGTAAAAACTAAATAGAATTTCTAGCACTGAAAAAGATGACTGAACTTGAAAGCCCAGTAAATAAGTTTAACTGGATATTTGACACAGTTCCAAAGAGAATTAATGAGCTGAAAAATAGACCAGAAGAAAATATCTAGACTGAGGCATGGAGGGAAATAAATACTGGGAAGCAGAGAGGATTCTGGGAGACTGGAGGAGTCAGAAACACCAGAAACTGTCTCTCCACCTAGGCAACAATTGCACTGGCAGAATCTGTCTAATATAATTAATTTAAAACTCCAGAGTCTATTAAAGGCTTGAAACTTCCAGGGGTAAGGCTTGGATGGTAAATTGAGGTTAATTTCAGTCAGTTTCTCAGCCCCATGGCAGGAAGCTGTGCACATGTTCCCAGAGCAGCTACACACAGTTTATTGGACCCTATCCTCCAATATCAGGGATTTGTGCTCTAATTGCTGGTTGTGGCTTCTGATCACAGAGGTGCAGACAAAGAGGGCGGGTGGCAATTATTTTTCCATTCCCCGCATCGTTGCAAGCCCCCTCCCCTCAAACTAAAGTGATTTCTAGGGGTTTTAAGTGGCCAGTGCCCTTTCTCCCCCTTTATTTTTCTTTTTCCCCATTTGGGAGATAGACAGTTTTTAAAGACGAGGACATTCAAAAGCAACTGCCTACGTGGGGAAAATTAGAAAGTGACCATGTATGCCCAAGGAAAGGTGCAAGCTCAAGAAAGACCTGAGAAGATCTTAAGTTTGCACCTCAGGCTGATCCGTGAACAGAGAGCCTGCAACAATAAAAAAAACAATACACAAAAGCAATAACTGAAACCTTGGGAAAGGGGAAGAATCTGATTTCCAGGATTACCAATTAATTAGATTCGAATGTCCTGCTTTCAACAAAAAGTCACAGGGCATACAAAGAAACAAGAAAGTGAGGCCTGTTCAAAGTAAAAAAATAGATGAACACAAAATGTTCCTGGAAAAGATTTGATAGAAGATCTGCTAGAAAAGCCATTAAAACCATCATTGCCTTAAGGATGGTCAAAGACTTGCAGGAAGATGTGGAGAAAGTTAAAAGAAAAAAAAAAAGGTATATGAGCACATTGGAAACACTAATAAAGAGATAGAAAACATAAAAAGGAGCCAAAAAGAAATTCTGGAGCCGAAAAGCGCAATACCTAAAATGAAAACTTCACTAGAGGAATTCAAAAGCAGATTTGAGCCAGCAGAGGAAAAAAACCCACAAAGCTAAAGGTAGGAAGGTGAAAATTATCACACGTGAACAGAAAGAAAAAGTATAGACGCAAAGTGAATACAGCCTAAGTGCCCTGTGGGGTGCTATCGAGCAGGCCCTTTACATGTTATACGAGTTCTAGGAGAAGAGAAGGGGGCACAGGGAACATTTTCTGGAGAAATAATGGCCGAAAACTTCCCATATTTGAGGAAAGACACGAATAGAAACACCTAAGAAGCTCAACCCTGTGCAAATAAGATGAACTCAAAGAGACTCACTCCAGGACACGTTATAATCAAACTTTCAAAAGCCGACGATAAAGAGATCATCTGGAAGCAGCCCAAGAGAAGCAACTAATCACGTGCAAGGGAGCCTCACTACAATGATGAGCAGATTTTTTCGTCAGCAGCTTTAGAGGCCAGAAGGCAGAGGGTCAATATATCCAAAGCACCTGAAGGAAAAATAAAAAACAAAAAACCTGCCAACCACGGATCCTATATCTGGTAAAACTGTCCTTCAAAAGTGAGGGAGAAATTAAGACATTTCCAGACAAGTAAAAGCTGAGGGAGTTCATTACAACTAGAGCTGCTTTACCAGAAATGCTCACAGGAATCCTGCAAGGTGAAATGAAAGGAAACTAGACAGCAAACTGAAGCCATTTAAAGGAAAAAAAAATTATATATATAAAGTTAAATGGAAGCTAGTATTATTTGCAATTTCACTTTTTCTGTTCTACATTGTTTAAGAGACTAATGTCTCTTAGTCTCAAAAAAAAAAAAATTATTGTCTAGGGATGCCTGGGTGGCTCAGTTGGCTAAGCATCTGACTCCTGATTCCAGCTCATGATTTCACAGTTCATGGGTTTGAGCCCCACATCAAGCTCCATGCTAACACTGCAGAGACTGCTTGGGATTCTCTCTCTCTTTCTTTCTCTCTCTTTCTCTTTCTCTTAAATAAATCAACTTAAAAAATTATTGTCTAAAAGCTAGTATCACTGTAACTTTGGTTTGTAACTCTACATGTTTTATATATAGTTTAAGAGACTAATGCATTCAAAAGAATTATTTGTTTAGGTTTGGGGACTCACAATGTAAACGATATAATTTTGTGACATCCACAACCAGAGAGGTAGGGACAGAGCTGTCAAGGAGCGGAGTGTGTGTGTGTAACTGAAGTTAATCTGCTATAAATTCAAATTAGAGTGCTATAACTTTAGGATGTTCAATGTGATCCCCATCGTCACCACAAAGAAAATAACTATAGAATATATACAAAGGATATGAGAAATAAATTTAAATGTTTTACTACAAAAAAAAAATCAACTAAACACAAAAAAAGATAGTAATGCAAGAAATGAGGGACAAAATGCTGTAGGGTCTAAAGAAAATAAATAACAAAATGACAGAAGCCCTTCCTTATCAGTAAATGGATTAAGCTCTCCAATCAAACAAAAGACAGAGATTGGTGAAAAAGCTAAAATGCGTGATCTAACCATATGCTGTCTACAGAATTCTTTTTTTTTTTTTTAATTTGAGAGAGCACGTGAGCAGCAGAGAGGGGGCACAGGGAGAGAGAATCTTGAGCAGGCTCCATGACCAGCGTGAAGCCCGATTGGGGGCTCAATCCCATGACCCTGGGATCATGATCTGAGCAGAAATCGAGTCAGATGCTCAACCAACTGAACCACCCAGGCGCCCCACAAGAGACTCACTTTAAATCCGAAGACACAAACAGACTGAAAGTGAGAGAATGGAAATTGGTTACTTTAGCAAATAGTAACCAAAAGAGAGCAAAAGTGGCGAGAGGAATATTAGCCAAAATGGACTTTATATCAACACAGGTTAAAAGGATAAAAAACACTATATATTAATAAAAGTTTCAGTACAGCAAGAATATATAACAATTATGAACACTGTGGACCTGATGACAGACCAGCAAAATATAGGAAGAAAGTGACAGAATTAAAGGGAGAAGTAGCTCTATAATAATAAAAGATTTTAATACTTAACTCTCAGTAGATGGAGGTCTTCAACAACATCAGAGAGCAGCTAAATCTAACAGACATTACAGAACACTCTACTCAACCACAAAAGCACTTGCTTTCTTTTCAAATGTGCATAGTGCATTTTCCAGGTTGGACCATATGTAAGCCACAAATTAGGTCTCAATAGATCTGAAAAGACAGGTATACGAATCCTTTTCTCCAGCCACAATGGGATGAAATTAAAATTCAACAACAGAAGAAAACTGGAAAATGGACGAATTAAGAAACACACTCTTAAACAAGCAATACTCTTTGCAACAGATTCAAACTGCAAATAACCCAAATATTCAATGGTGTTATCAATAAATAGTGTTAGGTTTATATAATTGAATATTACCTGCTGTTACATGCATCAATGTGAATGAGTCTTACAGAGATCATGTTGATAAAAAAACGCCAGGCACAAAGAACAGATTTTGTTTGTTTATTTTTTTAAAAAGTTGCTTCCCTTCATATTCTGCTTCCCAAGCTGAAGACATCCCTTGTTACATTTCCACAGAAACTATAATTCAAGGAAGAAATTGGAGGGCCAATGGGTGTCATTTATCTATCATTTGTCTTTGACTGAGAATTTCTGTAAAGATGAGTAGAAACATGTAAAAAACAATACTTAAAACTGAATATTACTTGGTCTAACAAGCATCAAATATTTTTCAAATTGCCTTCTGACATTTAGCAGGATCTTAACTATATTTTTGTGTGTTTAATTAAGTGATATACTAAGTATATAGCATTGAAATCAGATATCTGGAACATACAGGCCATGAGATTTTCTCCAGCTATATGATTGTTCACATTGATCTCGATGTCGTAACTTTGGACCTGCAGTAATAGTAATAATTGCTATCATTAGATGAATACTTACTATGTGCCAAATACTGTGCTGAGTGTTTTATATCCATTACCTCAGCTAAGCCTCACAATAATCCCAGAAAGTAGGTTCTACTATCCTTTTTGCCAAGGTTAAATCATTTTCCAGTGCAGGAGAGGTCACTCAGCCACGATTAGAATCTGGTTGACTCTGACCATGATCAGGCGCCTGCTGGTAACTCCCTTGATAAATGTTGTATCATGTTGGCGTGTGTATCAGTGACTTAAAGGAGTGTCAATTCAATGGTCTGAAACTGTAAATGTAAGTTTTAGTACAAATTTAGCCCTAAGAGTACCTATTTCCCATCCCTTGGCCTCTACTCTCACTTGACCCTCGTGAGATACTTTGGCAGTAATAAGAAAAAAAACCTAGATATATCATGAGGAAGAAGTCCTCAATCCATTTGCTTATCTCACCAAAGGGTCCATATCCCCAAACAGGGTTATCATCAAGCATTTTGGACCCTGTCTTTGCTTTCTTCTCCTGGGAATGGAATAAAGAGAAAAGTTGTACGGTAGCATTCAGAATGACAAAGCGTATGCTTAGATAGTCTATAAATCAAAGGATATTTGTACTTAGATTATTTTTTCTTTTTACCGTTTTACTCAGCTCTTGTTTGAAAGGTTCCAATCTTTTGTGTCTAATGAAAGATTCCTTTGTCGTGTCACATTGGGAAGAGTATTGTCATACGCATGTTCCTCAGTTGCCGGGACTCAGACTCCTGTCCTTAGATCGTAGGAAGGACGTGTTATCATGACCTTGGACTGTGTTGGTGAAATATGTTCTCTCTGAAGATAACAGTCTCATTGAAAAATGAATCTGCACTTCCATAGGTTGAAGAAGAATTTCAGCTCCTGCACCCTGCTGTAGCAAGAGTACTAATAAAAACCTTGAACCCATTACTCATGTATGAGAACAAAGAGACCTTTATTGAAAATCAAATAAAAAGTATAGAGAGTCAGGCAGCACATTAAGTGAAGATTCCAGCCTTCTTCTTCGCTCATATTGCTTTTCATGGCATTGAGATTAAAGGTTTGATAGAATTCAACACAGTGACCTTTGCAAGGCTTGATTTTGCTATATCTGCAGAGTCTATTCACCTCTTCACCCAGAACTGACCTTCACTTCTCGACAAGATGTCTGTCTTCATTGTACCTTTCATGCCTATCTCAATCCTCACCAACAAAATAGGTACTTTTAAAACAGTTTCTCAGGCCTTTCTGCATTCAATACGCATTCATTCACTCACTCACTCAACCTGTGTTGAGTGCCTACTAACACTGAGGATTAAAATAAACAGATAAACAAAAAAATTGGTCTGCCTACAGTGTGCTCACTATCAAAGAGCAGATATAAACACATAATTAAAAACGTATTCGTGTAGCAAAGTTGATGATTGAACACTATATTTTTCTCTTTATTTTCTTCTTCCTTTCCTTTCTTTCTTTCTTTCAGAGAGAGAGAGAAAGAGAGAGAAAGAGAATGAGTGGGGAGGGGCAGAGGTCAAGTGCAGGAGAGAGAATCTTAACTAGATTCCATGCTCAGCACAGAGTCCAATGCAGGGCTCCCTCCCGTGACCACGAGAGGATGATCTGAGCCAAAATCAAGAGTCAGACTCTTAACTGACTGAGCCACCCAGGCACCTCTGAAAAATATAGTTTTCAAATAAAAAAGTAATTTATTTAATTTGTAAAATCTATCTATTTCCCTAGTCCACCCCTCTGCCCCCCGCCCTTCATCCAGCAGGGCCAAAAGAAAAACTTAAATTCAACATTTAATGGTATCTCAGACTCCTGGGGAGCAAATAGTCTCTTAAAGATAACTCAGTCTCTTTGGGGATGTTGATGCTCAATCTTTCCACTTCCTTTCCATCCCCCTGGCTTTCTTCTAGGATAGCATCTGAGCACATCAGGGAGGGGCTTCAAATCTCAAAGAGGAGAGAGATCCTAAGATCCACAAATAAGATCCACAATCCATAAATAAGTCCTGTTTTTATTTCTAGGTCCTCTGTGACAAGGCTTCTGGTTGGGACCAATTCCTGGCTTCCCTTTTGCAGGTATTACTGATGAAAGTATGATTTCTTGGTCTTAGATGGGTGGGCCAATGTTCACCATGGCTTCCTAAGCCACACTTTGGTGCAATCCAGCACACCCGTCTCAGTTTTCAGCCCGTGGGTTCAGCTCTCCAGCACTGGGATCCTTTTTACAAGTCTCATCACTTGCCACAACAATACCATACAGGTGCAATGGTTCAACTCATTTACTTTCCTTACCCCCATCGTCCACACCATTGGCATGTGAACCTCTGGGTCTCTTCTATACACTTAAGGAATTGAGGGAGTCTTCCTTCAGAGGGCTAACTCAGGCCTCATAAGCAAACCAAGCCTTTCCATGTTTTGTTTGTTTGTTTTTTCTTGATACAGGATAAAACTCTGTGAGGTCATCTCTTCCTGAAGTTCCAAATAGGAAATAGAAAAGCCCTTGGAGTTGGAGCGATGGGGGGGGGGGGGGGGGGCGGAATCTCTATGGGAGAATGCCTGAGAAACGGATTCTGACCATTTACTTCCTCCCATCTCTTTTTTCTTTTCTTTTCTTTTTTTTTTCCCACGATCTCTTACTCCAGAAGGTGGGATTTTTCACTTTCCTATATGGAAAGGACATGTGTCTTCTGAATTCTCTCTACCCGTGGGAATTTGGTGCTCAGGTCAACCTTTCCTGGCCCTTGATGATTTTTAAAGAGTAGAAAAAGTTAGAGGTTTATTTTGCTCCCTCTACAATGCTTGGCTTCTAAGAATATTGTCGTAAAGATTACTCAAAAATCCCATTTTGGGTAGCCAGTGATGGGATATCACCTCTTTCTTTGCTGTTCCTGTTTGGTATCTCTAGTAGATGGATATCGCTAAATAACTAGAAAGCTACATTCATGGAAATATAACAAGAAAGCTTCACATTTTCATATTTATTATATATTATGTATATTTATACATCTTCTGAAATTTAAAATAGATTACATATTTGTAGTTTTATAATATGTTATATGCTATTATATAAAACAGTCAAAGATTGCTTCTCAGACTTATGGCTAAGATCAAGTGTAGTATCTGTTCTTATCAGTTTAATAAAACAGTCAAAGAATATTCGATTGGCTTCTGTGATTGAGTGAACAAACAAGAGTTGGACTGGCTGTAGTTATCACAGTCAGGTGTCATTTATTACTATCGTTTATGCCAAACAGAAACTCATAGAAAAGCAGAAATTTATTTACTTATTTGAAAGAGTGTGTACAAGCATGCATCACAAGAGCATGGGAGGGGCAGAGAGAGAATTCGAAGCAGGATCTGTGCTTTCAGTGTGGAACCCTACATGGGGCTCAATCGCAGGAATGAGATCATGACCTGAGCCGAAATCAAGGGCTGGATGCTCAACCGACTGAGCTATCCAGGTGCCGCAGAAAATTAACATTTTAAATTTGTAAAAATACATGAACCTAAGCATAATGAAAACTAGAATTATAAAATATTTAGAAAGTTATATAGACTCCTGGTAAACATGGCAAGTTGAGTAGGCAAATGCCAAACCAATGAAAGGAATGACTGAGTCAGAAAGGAGACCCTGAAGGAGCCTCCCGAAAAATAACTTGCACTGAGTTTTCCTCTGGTGCCTTGATCTTCTCTCTTTGCTGTAATTGTTAAAAATTTCACAACTGTTTGAATATGTGTGAGCTTCTTTTAAGCTCCTGCTAAGGATTTGATATGTTCCTTTTCATGTCTTTTTTCAATTCTGGAAAATTTTTTAGTTCTTATCTCTACCATAATTGGCTCTCTCCCATTCTCTCTGTGCCCTCTGTCTGGAATTTTTTTAAACAACATATATCAGAATTGGTGATTACATCCTTCATGTTCCTAACTTCTCTATCCTATATTGTCTCTCTCGGTATGGTGTTTTGAGAAACTTGACTTCCTCAGACCTATTTTCCAATTCTTTTTTTTTTAATTTTAATTTTTTATTTTTTTATTAAAATGTTTTATTTATTTTTGAGACAGAGAGAGACAGAGCATGAGCAGGGGAGGGGCAGAGAGAGAGGGAGACACAGAACCTGGGCAGACTCCAGGCTCCAAGCTGTCAGCACAGAGCCTGATGCAGGGCTTGAACTCACGAACCGTGAGATCATGACCTGAATCAAAGTCAGATGCTTAACCGACTGAGCCACCCAGGCACCCCCTATTTTCCAGTTCTTGACCTCTTTCTTGAGCAGGGTCTGGTTTGTTGTTCAACCTATCTGAGTTATTTTATTTCAATGACTGCCTACATTAATTGATTCTTTTCCATTCTGTCCTATTCTTGCCCAATGACTTCTAACACATCTTTTATTTTTTGAAATACTCTGAACATATTTATTTAATCTCTTTTAGATTATTATCTTTCGTTAAGGTAAAAAAATTCCCACTTATGCATCCAGTGCCTTCCCTCAAGTTGGTTTGCTCATTTTTGATGTTTGTGATTTTATTATGAGTAAATATAAAAATAATCACTGAATTGTTATAATTAAAAATCAAGCTTGACCAAAAATCTAGGCAAAAATTACATGGAAAATAAGAGCGTGGAGTTAAATCATTCTAAGGTTTTTTAGACTGTTTAATAGGAAGATATAGATAATGATTAAATTTTAAACTATTAAATTAAATTAAATTAAATTAAATTAAATTAAATTAAATTAAATTAATGTTACAGATTTGAGGTTAACCACTAAAAGAACATAAATGGAATGTATAATTCCAAAACCACTAGAGGAAAATAAAGAATTTAAAAAATTCAATAAAATCAATAGAAAGCAAAAAAAAGAGAGGGGGGGATATAGAGAGAAGCATGGTAAATATAAAACACAAAATCAAGTATATCAATACTCAAAATATTACAAACAGATTTAAATTAATTATTAAAAGTCCAAATTGGTCAGACAATATTTAAAGGACAAATCCAGCACTATGATACCAACAAAAGACACACTTAAAGTAAATTGCACTAACAAGATAAGTAAGTCCAGGGCAGGTAAGGTATCATGGTGACCATAGTTAACAGTATTAAATTTTATATTTGAAAGAGAGAGTGGATTTTTAAAGTTCTCATCAGAAGAAAAAAAATGTAACTAAGTGTGGTGACAGATGTTAACTAAATTTATTTTAATCATTTCACAATACATATACCTATATCAAACCATTATGTTTTATGCTTAAAACTATATACAGTGTTATGAGTCAATTATACTTCAGTTTAAAAGAGTAGATTATACCTAAAGACTAAAAAATAAGAGGATGGAAATATTAATAAATGAAGGGATTAAATAAACGCTGGTTTAGTCACATGACAAAATACCATACAGCAGCTAAAAACAAATGAGCTCTCCATATCCAGATGTATCAATATATCAATCAATCTATAGGTCCATTAGTATAGTTTTTGAAAATTGAATATAAAAGATGCAGAAGTATACATCAGTATGGTAGTATTATAACTACTTTAATAAGTGCTTTAAAAGCATAAAATAGGGGCGCCTGGGTGGCTCAGTCAGTTAAGCGGCTGACTTCAGCTCAGGTCATGATCTCTCGGTCCGTGAGCCCGAGCCCCGTGTCGGGCTCTGTGCTGATCGCTCAGAGCCTGGAGCCTATTTCAGATTCTGTGTCTCCCTCTCTCTGACTGCTCCCGTTCATGCTGTATCTCTCTCTGTCTCAAAAATAAATAAACGTTAAAAAAATTTTTAAAGCATAAAATAATACTGTATTATTTTATGTATGTTATGTTATGTATATGTATATCATTCATGAATTTGTAGACTTGTAAATAAAGGTGTGAAATTGACAGTCATATCAAATTCATGATGATGATTGCCTCTGTGAAAAGAAGGAGAAAAATTATCATGGAACAAGAAACAAAGACAACTTCAACTTCATAATGTTTTATTTTTGCCAAATCCTAAGAAAAAGTAAAAACTAAAATAATGAATACACTATTTAAAAAAGTAGTAATAATAGGAACATTATTATCAAGGAACATATTCTATGTACCAGATATATATAATATTAATTATATAAGTTATTTAAGAAATAAAGAACGATAGAAGGAACTTATAATCATTGATTAAAAAATGTAGGGGCGCCTGGGTGGCGCAGTCGGTTAAGCGTCCGACTTCAGCCAGGTCACGATCTCGCGGTCCGTGAGTTCGAGCCCCGCATCGGGCTCTGGGCTGATGGCTCAGAGCCTGGAGCCTGTTTCCGATTCTGTGTCTCCCTCTCTCTCTGCCCCTCCCCCGTTCATGCTGTGTCTCTCTCTGTCCCAAAAATAAATAAACGTTGAAAAAAAAAAAAGTTTAAAAAAAAATGTAAAAGCATTGTAAGAGAATACATCCTATAATTTTATCCTATAATTTGAAAGTAAATAAGCAAAGTGTTTCAGGAAAATGAAAATAAAATGTACCGCCCCTAGAAATGGTAAAAATATTTACTGGATCAAAATTCAATGAATAAATAAAGACATTTGTTAAATAATTGTCCCTTCAAAAGACACTGGAGCCAAGTAATTTTATGGATGCATTTATCCAAACATTCAGGGAACAAATAATTCTGGGCTTTTTAAATTGTTCTAGAACATAGAGAAAGAGGGAATGTTCCCAATTTCTTTTTTTTCTTTTGATAGCTAACAAAACTCTGATACCAAAATTTTATAGAGAAGCACAAAAACCGAAGGACTCACCAATTTCCCAAACAACCTAAAATATTTCTTAAAAGACTAAGCTATAATGACTAAGCAGGATTTGTTCTAAGAAGAAATGAGTGGTTTGATATTAGGATATGTATTATTATCATTCATCAAAAGAAAAGCATCAGAAGAGATGCTGAAGAGGCAGTTAATAAAATTCAACATCTATTCTCATAAAAGCTTTAAAAATAAGATTAGAGAGTAACTTTTTAGCATGATAAGATACACAGCTTAAAATAATTGAACAATATCATGTCTTATGATGATGTAACTCTACAGAAAGTCAGGAATAATGAAAAGAGCCTATGATCACAAAGGTTGTGTAGGATTGTCCAAGAAATGCCAGCTAACACAATTAAATAAGAGAACTGTGTAATGTTGGAAAGAGGAAGCACACTTATCAAGTGTTATAAAATGATATGATTGTCCACCTGAATAGCCTGAGAAAATCAACAGAAAAAAACCCTTAGAACCAATGAGTTCAATACTGTAGTGAGTTACAAATTAAAATTTAAAAGTTCCATAGTTTTCCCACATTTCAAGTATAGTCAGATATAATATACAATATTAAATAAAATACCCTGATCATAATGGTAATAAAATGTCAAATGCCTAGTGATAAAATGAAAAAGACATGTATAGGACTTACAAAAGGCCAACTATAATCCACTCTTGAAGGAAATCAAAGGAGACTTGCTTTGAAGAGGAGAAACATAGCACATCTCCAGATGAAAATACTCAATATGTTAAAAATGTTGATTAGTCCTGGGGGGACGCTGGGTGGCTCAGTCAGTTAAGCATCTGACTTTGGCTCAGGTCATGATTTCGTGGTTCCTGAGTTTGGGCCCCATGGGGGACTCTGTGCTGACAGCTCAGAGCCTGGAGCCTGCTTCAGATTCTGTGTGTCTCTCTCTCTGACCCTCCCGCACTCGTGCTCTCTCTCTCTCTCTCTCTCTCTCTCTCTCCCTCTCTCTCAAAAATAAACATTAAAAATCTTTTAAAAATTAAAAAAATAAATTAAAAATGTTGATGAGTCCTGAATAAATCAGTAAATTTAATGTAGTTGCAACAATAGTTACTTTTTTTTCAATTTCCAAAATTATTTTAGAGTTAAGCTAGAACAAAGATACAAGTCCAATTTTCTAAAGTGTATTCTGGCAAATTGTATCAAAAAATGTATGCTTTGATGAATAAATTCAGCTTTTAGGAATAAATTTCTAAAACATAATCAGGCAGGAGCACAGCAATGTATATACAAGAATATTCATAAAAGTATTTTTTATAATGGAAAAATGTGAAAAGAACTAAGTAATAGGATAATGATTAAATACATTATAAATTTATTAAATACTATGCAGCTATTAAAATAATGAAGTCATTGGAGTACACTAGTTTGGGATGATGTTCACAAGGTAGGAGGGTTTTTTTTGTTATGTTTAACTTTTAATTCCACGATAGTTTACATACAGTGTTATATTAGTTTCAGGTGAACAATATAGTGATTCAACAATTCCATACATCACCCCTGTGCTCATCACAAGTGTCCTCCTTAATGCCTGTCACCTATTTCACCCATCCCCCCACTCACCTCCCCTCTGGTAACCATCAGTTTGTTCTCTATAGTTAACACTCTGTTTCTTGGTTTGCCTCTCTCTCTCTCTCTCTCTCTCTCTCTCTCTCTCTCTCTCTCTCTCTTTGGCTTTCCTCATTTGTTTTGTTTCTTCAATTCCACATATGAGTGAAATCATTTCACGTTTGTCCTTCTTTGAGTTATTTCGCTGAGAATATACTCTCTTGCTTCATTCATGTCATCGCAAATGGCAAGATTTTGTTGTTTTTTATGGTTGAATAAAAATTTTTATGGCTGTTTTTATGGCTGAATAGTACATTCATTGAATATAATATCACATTCTTTTTTTTTCTTTTTTTTTTCTTTTTTTTTTCAACGTTTATTTTTGGGACAGAGAGAGACAGAGCATGAACGGGGGAGGGGCAGAGAGAGAGAGGGAGACACAGAATCGGAAACAGGCTCCAGGTTCTGAGCCATCAGCCCAGAGCCTGACGCGGGTCTCCAACTCCTGGTCCGCGAGATCATGACCTGGCTGAAGTCGGACGCTTAACCGACTGCGCCACCCAGGCGCCCCTATAATATCACATTCTTTATCCATTCATCTATCGATGGATACTTGGGCAGCTTCCATAATTTGGCTATTGTAAATAATGATGTTATAAACATCGAGGTGCATCCCTTTGAATTAGTGTTTCTGTATTTTGGGGGTAAATAGTAGTGCAATTACTGAATCATAGGGTAGTTCTGTTAACTTTTTGAGGAACCTCCATACTGTTTTCCACAGTGGCTGCACCAATTGCATTCCCACACGCTCGCCAACCTTGTTTCTTGTGTTGTTGGTTTTAGCTATTCTGCAAGGTGTGAGGTGATATCTCATTGTGGTTTTGATTTCCATTTCCCTGATGATGAGGGACGTTGAGCATCTTTTGATGCTGATGCGTTGGTTGGTCATCCAAATGTCTTCTTTGCAGAAATGTCTGTTCATGTTTTCTGTCCATTTTTAATTAGATTGTTTGTTTTTTGGTGTTAAGTTGTATAAGTTCTTTCTATATTTTGGATGCTAACCTTTTATCAGATGTCATTTGCAAATATCTTCTCCCATTAAGTAGGTTGTCTTTTAGTTTTGTTGATTGTTTCTTTTGCTGTGAAGAAGCTTTTTATTTTGATGTCGTCCCAATAGTTTACTTTTGTTTCCCTTGCTTCAGGAAACATATCTAAAAAAAAATTGCTATGGCCCATATCAGAGAAATTACTGGCTGTGCTCTCTTCTAGGATTTTTATGCTTTCAGGTGTCACATTTAGGTCTTTAATCCATTTTGAATTTATTTTTGTGTATGGTGTTAAGAGAGTGGTCCAATATCCTTTTGCATGTAGCTCACCAGTTTTCCCAACACCATTTGTTGAAGAGACTTTTTCCCATTGCATATTCTTTCCTGCTTTGTCAAAGATTAATTGATCACATAATTGTGGGTTTCTTTCTGGGTTTTCTATTCTTTTCCATTGACCTATGTGTCTATTTTGTGCCAGTACCATACTATTTAGATTACTACAGCTTTGTAATATAATTTGAAGTCTGAAATTGTGATACCTCCAGGTTTTCTTTTCTTTTCTTGTTTAAATGTTTATTTATTTTGAGAGAGAGAGAGAGAGAGAGAGAGCACGCATGTGTGCAAGTAGGAGAAGGGCAGAGAGAGAGGGAGAGAGAGAATCTCGAACAGGCTTCATGCTGTCAGCGATGAGGCTGACACAGGTCTCAAACCTACAGACTGTGAGATCATGACCTGAGCTGAAATCAAGAGTTGGACACTTAACCCACTGAGCCACCCAGGCTCCCTCAGCTTTGCTTTTCTTTTTCACAATTGCTTTGGCTATTTGAGGTCTTTTGTGGTTCCATATAAATTCTAGGATTTTTTTTATCCTAGTTCTGTGAAAAATGCTGTTGTATTTTGACAGGGATTGCATTAAATGCATAGATTGCTTTGGATAATATCAACATTTTACCAACACTTATTCTTCCAATCCATGAACATGGAATGTCTTTCCATTTCTTTGTGTCGTCTTCAATTTCTTTCATCAATGTTTTATAGTTTTCAGAGTATAAGTCTTTCATCTCTTTGATCAAGTTTATGCCTAGGTATCTTATTATTTTTGGTTCAATTGTAAATGGGATGTTTTTCTTAATTTCTCTTTCTGTTGCTTATTAGTGTATAGAAATGCAACAGATTTCTACACATTGATTTTGTATCCTGCAACTTTATTGAATTATCAGTTCTAGTAGCTTTTTTGGTGGAGTCTTTAGGGTTTTCAATATATAGTATCATGTCATCTGCAAATAGTGAAAGTTTTACTTCTTCCTTACCAATTTGGATACCTTTCATTTATTTTTGTTGTCTGATTACTGGGGCTAGGACTTCCAGTACTGTGTTGAATAAAAGTGGTGAAAGTGGACATCCTTGTTTTGTTTTTGACCTTAGGGGAAAAGTTCTCAGTTTTTTCCCACGGAGTATGATGTTCACTGTTGGCTTTTCATATATGGCCTTTATTATGCTAAGGTATGTTTTCTCTAAACCTACTTTGTTGAGGGCTTTTATCATGCATGGTTGTTGTACTTTGTCAAATGCTTTTTCTGCAGCTATCAAGCTGATCATATGGTTTTTATCCTTTGTCTTGTTGACGTGATGTATCATGTTGATTGATTTGCAAATACTGAGCCATTCTTATATCCTGGGAATAAACCCCACTGGATCCTGGTGAATAATTTTTTAATGTATTTTTGGAGTATGTTTGCTAGTATTTTGTTGAGGATTTTCACATCTGTGTTCATCAGAGATATTGGCCTATAGTTCTCTCTCTCTCTTTTTTTTTGTGGTATCTTTATGTAGTTTTGATATCAGGGTGATATTTTCTCATAAAATGAATTTGGAAGTTTTTCTTTCTCTTCTATTTTTTTGGAATAGCTTGAGCAGAATAGGTATTAACTCTTCTTTAAATGCTTGGTAGAATTTGACTATGAAGTCATCTGGTCTTGGACTTTTGTTTCTTGGTAGTTTTTTTGATTACTGCTTTAATTTCATTACTGGCGATCAATCTGTTCCAATTTTCTATTTCTTCCTTCTTCAGTTTTGGTAGGTTATATATTTCTGGGAATTTATCCATTTCTTCTAGATTGTTCAATTTTTTTGCATATAATTTTTCATAATATTCTCTTATAATCCTTTGTATTTCTGTGGTGTTGGTTGTTATTTCTCCTTTCTACTAGTGATTTTCTTTATTTGAGTACTTTCCCTCTCTCTCTCTCTTCTGATGAGTCTGGCTGAAGGTTTATCAATTTTATTGATGTTTTCAAAGAACAAGCTCTTGGTTTCATTAATCTGTTCTATTGTTTTAGTTTGTTTATTTTGTTTTTGTTTTTAGTTTCTATATCATTTATTTCTGCTCTAATCTTTATCATTTCCTTCCTCTCGCTGGTTTTAGGTTTTCTTTTTTGTTCTTTTTCTAGCTCCTTTAGGTGTAAGATTAGGCTGTTTATTTGAGATTTTTCTTGCTTTTTGAGGTAGGCCTGTATTGCCATAAACTTCTCTCTTACAACAGCTTTGCTTTGTCCCAAAGGTTTTGGACTATTCTGTTTTCATTTTCATTTGTTTCCATGTACTTTTGGATTTCCTCTTTGATTTCTTGGTTGACCCATTCATTGTTTAGTACCATATTATTTAACTTCCATGTATTTTTGCTCTTTCCAGATTTTTTTTGTGTGGGTGATTTCTGATTTCCTAGCATTGTGGTCAGAAAAGAGGCACAGTATGACTTCAATTTTTAAAAATCTGTGAAGGCTAGTTTTGTGGCTGAATATGTGATATATTCTGAAGAATGTTCCATCTGCACCTGGAAAGAATGTGTTTTCTGCTGTTTTATGATGGAATGTTCTGAATATATCTGTTAAATCAATCTGGCCCAGTGTGTCATTCAAAGCCATTGTTTCCTTGTTGATTTTCTGCTTAGATGATCTGTCCATTGATGTAAGTGGGGTGTTAACCTCCTCCCATTATTGTTATTGTTATTGTTGTTGTTATTGTTATTGTTATTATATTGTTATTAACTGTTTTATGTATTTGGGTGCTTCCATGTTGTATGCATATATATTTACAATTTTTATATCTTTTTGTTGGATTGTTCCCTTTATTATTATATACTGTCCTTGTCTCTTTTTTAAGCCTTTGCCTTAAAGTTAATTTTGTTCAATGTAAGTATTGTTATTCCAGCTTTCTTCTTATATTCCATTGTGGGATAAATGTTTCTTCATCCCCTCACTTTCAATCTGCAGGTGTCTTTAGGTCTAAAATGAGTCTCTTGTAGGCAGCATATAGATGGGTCTTGTTTTTTTATCTACTCTTTCACCTTATGTCTTTTGATTTAGTCCATTTACATTCAAAGTAATTATTGATAGGTATATATTTATTGCCATTTTGTTACTTCCTTTGTGGTTGTTTTTAGTGTTTTTCTCTGATCCTTTTATCTCTTTCTCTCTTTCATGATTTGCTGATTTTCTTTAGTGATATATTTGGATTCCTTACTTTTTATTTTATGCATATCTACTAATTTTTTGATTTGTGGTTACCATTCAGTTTATATATAACATCTTTTGCATATAGAAGTCTATATTAAGTTGATGGTCACTTAATTTTGAATTCATTTTTTACTCTTCTCCCCCCACATTTCAGATATTTGGAATCATAGTTTACATCCTTTTATTTTGTGCTTCTCTTGACTGACTTTTATAGATATACTTAATTTTTTTTTGTTTTTGTTGTTATTGATTTTCTGCTTCCTATTTTTCTTACTCTTTTTTTTTAAACTTAAAAAATTTTTTTTCAATGTTTATTTATTATTGAGAGACAGAGAGAGACAGAGCATGAGCATGGGAGGGGCAGAGAGAGGGAGAGACACAGAATCTGAAGAAGGCTCCAGGCTCTGAGCTGTCAGCACAGAGCCCAACGTGGGGCTCAGACCCACAAACCGCGAGATCACAACCTGAGCTGAAGTCGGATGCTTAACCAACTGAGACACCTAGGTGCCCCATATTTTTCTTACTCTTACTTCTGCTTTTTGTTTTCCACTCACAGAGTCCTCCTTAAGATTTATTATCAGGCTGATTTAGTGTCATGAATTCTTTTAAGTATTGTTTGGGAAACTCTTTATCTCTCCTTCTATTCTGAATGATAGTCTTGCTGGATAGACTATCCTTAGCTGCAGATTTTTTCCTTTAAGAACTTTGAGTACATCATGCCATTCCCTTCTGGCCTGCAAAGTTTCTACTGAAAAATTAGCTGATAGCCTTATGAGGTTTCCTTTGTATGTAATTGGCTCCTTTTCTCTTGCAATCTTAAAAATTCTTTCTTTATCACTATTTTTTTCCATTTTAATTCCTATGTGTCTTGGTGTGGACCTCATTGGATTGTATTTGTTTGGGGATCTCTGTGCATCCTGAATCTGGATCTCTGCTTCTCTTCCCAGATTTGGAAAGTTTTTAGTTTTCCTTCAAACACATTTTCTGCCCCGTTCTCTCTCTGTTATTTTGGGATCCCTATAATACAAATGTATTACCCTTCATGGAGCCATTGAGTTGTCTCGTTATGCAATATTTGTTTGTCTCTCACCTGTTCAGCTTGGTTGCTTTCCATTACTCTATTCTTCATGTCGCTAATATGTCTCTGCTTCCTGTAGCCTACATTTTATGCCATCTATTGTATTTTTAATTTTATTTATTGAATGCTTCATCTCTGAAATGATATTTTTTATCTTTTTGTGAAGGTCTCACTGATATCCTCCACCTTTTCCTGAAGTCCAGCAAATGTCTTTATGTTCACTACTTTAAATTCTGTATCAGGCAGATTACTTATATCTGTTTTGCTTAGATCTTCTGCTATGATTTTGTCCTGTTTTTTCTTTTTTTTAATTTTTTTTTTTACATTTATTCATTTTTGAGAGACAGAGAGAGACAGAGCACGAGTGGGGGAGGGGCAGAGAGAGAAGGAGACACAGAATCCGAAACAGGCTCCGGGCTCCGAGCTGTGAGCACAGAGCCCAACGCGGGGCTCGGAACTCACAAACTGCGAGATCATGACCCGAGCCGAAGTTGGACGCTTAACCGACTGAGCCACTCAGGCGCCCCTTGTTCTCTTTTTTCATTTGAGACATATTTCTCTGTCTCCTTATTTTGTCTAGGTCTCTGTTTTTGTGTGTTCGGAAAGTCAGCTACATCGTCTGCTCCTGAAAATAGTGGCTTTATGAAGAAGAGGTCCTGTAATGCCCTGGGGTGCAGTTTCCCTTGCTCACTAGAACCTGGCACTTCAGGAAAGTCTCATATGTGTGTTCCTTGTGTCCCGCTACTGTGCCTGAGTCACTTTTCCTTTCGGTTCAGGCATATGCACTGACTCTCTGCCCGTCGTGGCTGTGCTTGCTGTGTTGCTAGTGATACCCAGGCAGGCCAGCTCTGAGGGGGTGCGACATTAAAAGAGCTTGGAGGCAGGGTGGTGGTGTAGAACAATTTTTGCTGAGCCTAGGTCAGATCCCCCACAGCCTGGTGGCTGCCGGGGGCACAGCACTCGGTGTTGGTGTTGGCAGCCAGGAGCATCGGCAGCAGGGGCATGTGTGGTGTCTTCGCACCTGGTGGCTGGGCAGGGCATGTGCAGTGTGTGCGATGAGCCACTGGTCCTAGGCCAGATCCCCTGAAATACAACGGCCACCAGGGGCATGACATGGAGGCAACAAGGAGGTGGGGAGTACACAGCGTTAACAAAATTTGTGCTGAGCCTAAGGGTCAAGGCCAGCAGGCTTGGAGTGGATGGGAGCTCGTGGGTGGGGTGCACCAGCAGGTTACTAGCTCGTGTCTGTGCAGTGCCACCTCCCCCAGATGGAGGGGACTGGGGGAGGAAAATGGCACCTGTCAGCAACTTTGCTCCTGGAGAGGTTATCCCGACCTGCTCTGAAATCTGTATAAACAGCTTTCCCGCCCATTGTGTAAACTATGGCTTACACATTGCCTCTCCTCAGGCTGTTGTCTCTTTATGGGAGGGAGCCAGTGATCACTCACCCTCTCGGCTTGCCTAGTGCCATGTCAGCTGACTTCATAAAGCTCCAGGCTCCAAGTCCCGCTGGATATACAAGCTCACAAAACTCAGCCCCTCTGGTTTTCAAGGCCAGATGTTATGGGGATTCACTTTCCATATGTGGGCTCCCTGGTGCTTTCCCCTTTCTGCACCTGCGGCTCCCTCCTGTCTGTGGGCAGCTCCCGAGCACTGTGTCTGCCCTTCCTAACCTCTGCCATGTGGCTTCTTCTCTACCTTTAGTTGTGGCCCTTGTTCTGCCAGTGTTTAGATCACAGTCTGGTTTATTTACTCAGATGTGAGTGGTATCTAGTTGGCACCATGGGAGAAAGTGAGCTTAGGGTCCTCCTACTCCATCATTTCCCCAAGCCTCTCTCCACAATGCAGGAGTCTTGTGAAAATTAGGCAAAAATATTTGTAAACCAAATCTCTGTTTGCATAAAAATGAGACCAGAAGAAAGCACACGAGATATTGAAGAGTCATCTTTAAGTGCCGGAATCTTTTTGTGATTTTAATTGTCTTATTTTTTGTTTGATTGTTTATTTCTTCCAAAATTACATATATTTCTTGTATTATAAACAAAACACAAAAGGCAAATAAAGGAAATAGAAAGGAACCATTCTATAGCTATAGGAGACTAAGTAATGTCAGTTTTCCTTTCTTTCCTTTTTTTTTCTTTTTTCTTTTTCATTTATTTTTTTGTTTATTTTTCCTTTCTTTCCTTAATATCACTTGTCTTCATCCTTTCTCCACTGTCTGGACCATTGCAGCAATTTCCTCACTGGTTATTTTGTGGCCAATACCCCTCTACTCTGCCAAGAAAGTGGATTTCCTAAATTGCAAATATGATCATATTTGCCTCTTTTGGCATTATCCAGTGGTTCCTTATTACCTACGGGAGGATAAACACCTTAGTAAAGTGATTGCATGCACTTCTTTTCATGAACTAGACTGACCTTACCTCCCACCCTCCATTTAACATAACAGTACCTAAGCCATTTACTCATCCCTAATGGTCATCCCACCTACTTTGCTTAAGATTAGCTTCTGATCATTCTTCCGGTGTCAGTTCCAAAGTCACCTCTCACAAGAGTACTTCCTGGACTTCAAAGAGTTTTTCTGTTCCTCATCTCCTCTCTATTCTCCACCTTAGCCTTCACTTTTTTTCTTTATAAGCACTTATAATTAGTGCTTTAAAATTTTACATATTTATTTACATAGTACTTTTAAAATCTGGGCGGGTATGGGCTGAACACATCTTCTTCATTGTTTTAAGGAGTTTGTTTAATAAATGAATCAGCCCTTATTCTAAATGGCACTAGCTTCAGCTTTCTGAATGTACTGAGCTGTTTCAGCCTCTACCCTCACACGTTCAGTTTCCTCCATCTGGACCATCATGTCCTTCTCTGGAAAGTCTGATGAATACATGGTCACATTTCACGACTGGGTTCAAGTTTTACTTCTTTAGAAAACCTGGTAGTGTTGACTATGCATATCTTTGTGTCCTGCTGAATCACAGTTCACCGTCTTCTCAGAATCTATCATTCAATTGCTTTTTATTAGTTCACATGTCTTTTTCCCCCTAGAGATGGCTCTCATTCATCTCTATTTTCCCCATGATTAGCACAACATATACTTGGCCCTCAATGATCAATTGGAGCTGATTGGATGAATGCATAAATGCATTTCTCTGAAATGCTTCATAGCACTGTGACTTAAACTTTCATTTTATGTCAAGTGATTCTCATTAAAAACCGCCACAAGATTATTTAGTTCATAGTAGGAAAAAAAGACAAGAGGTTTCCAAAGGAATCTTCGAAGGCTATTTCATTTCTCCATAATCAATGGGATTTGTTAAAATAGCATCCATAGTCTTTGACCAATACCACCAAAAGCAACAACAAGAAATAAGAGTCAAAATAAAGGTTAAATTCATTGACATCACCGATCTTAGCCAAGTACCATACTGTATCACAGTTGTACAGCCCTTTGAAAGGACTGAAATTGGGCACGGTCTAGAATTCTCAAATCTTTGGCTTATATTTAATTTCTTAAAAGCTGCATTGACCTCATCTCAGCTCACTACCTCTGAACCGGAGACGCTTGGGATGCCTTCCTCTTTTGGTCTGGGGATCATCCTTGTGCTTCCCATGTCCAGGTCTATAGTAGTGATGTTATTTCCTCAGCTTCAGACTCACGCAGTTATGCAAGGACAGCTTCTGCTGCACAAATGAACATGAAACAGCCATCACTGCAGGTGCAGAGATGCTTTTATAATGAATTACTGCCTCCTTACTGGGAACCAGGAGAGACCTGCTGTGTTGTCACTTTTTAGTTATTAGGCAATGTCTGCAGGCACTCAAAATTTCTATTCCATGCTTACCCTTTTCTGGAGCAGAAAGCAAGTGCTATAACAGCTGTGTGTGTATTTGTTTTCTTTGGGGGCAAAGAGAGGCCAAAGAAACCACAAAACGGTCTAAATCACAGCTCTTCCCTCACTTACGTAAGGATTACAGAAGCAGGTGCACACTATTTGTTTCTTCTGGGTGTGTAATAAGGCCTCTGAGTTTTTCTATTACTAATTTATGAGAAGCCTATCATTACTGTCATATGTGTGGGGTGAGTGCTGTCTTAGCTACACGATAGAACTCCTTTGAAACACACACCCGATGGGGGTCTGGGACTGAACATTTCAGTCCTATCACAGCATCATCGTTCCTCTCATGTTTGAGGAACTGCAAAGTGAAAGGTCACAGCTACCTGGTGTGAGAGAGGTCTACGTTCAACTGAGGCTTCATTCTAAACCTTCTAAATTCTGCGGAGCCAAAAGGGTCGAGCAGGACATATTTGAAGTTTTAGGATATTTCTCACTCCACTCCATTCTGCTCTTGATCGTTCACTAAGGGGAAGAGCGGACCGTTTCTGAAAGATTCACATCGTGACACACCTAAAAACGAAGACTGGCCTTTTCCCTGATCTTCACACACTCCAAACTTGTATTCACCGTGAGGGTCACGAGGAATTGCTTGCTCACAGACTATCATCACATTTTTCATTTTTATAGATACTGCCAAATTGTGAAGCATGAAATTTCCCAAGTTTCTCACACGGGATTTCATGCGGATAATGGTGATGGGCGAACAACATCTTCGACCACAGTTGCTAGTAAATACAATAGCCCGTCATGTGTTTTGAAAAAGACTAGTTGTCACTATCAGTAGTAAGTAGGCATAAAGCAAAATGCTTTTGAAGCCCAAGGTGTGGCTATTCAGTTTACTTTTCCTGATAAGTGGGAGCCTAAGGAATGTTGTTGTGCTGCTGTGTTTCGTGGGGTGGGAGGCATCCTGCATCTGATTTCTGTGCCTGGAGCAAAAAAAAAAAGAAGTTATCAGAAGCAGCATCCTAAGGTGACGTCGGATAAAGACAGGTGCGTTAGTTTGCTAGTGCTGCCTCAATAAAGTGCCACACAATTGTGCAGCCCACACAACAGAAATTTGTCATCTCACAGGTCTGAAAGCTAAAGTCTGAAATGAAGGTGTCGGCAGGGCTGAGTCCTTCCGAGGGCTGGGAAGGAGGGCTCTGTTCCAGGCTCCTCCTTGGCTTGTAGCTAGCCTTCTTCCTCCGTGTCTCTTATCATCTCCCCACCATACACTTGTGTCTTTGTGTCCAAATTTTCCCATTTTGTAGGGACACTAAGTCATGGTCAACACCAGTCATTTTGACTGGATCACTTCTCTAAAGACTCTCTCTCCAAATCAGGTCAGAGTCTGAGCTACTGGGAGATACGACTCCAACACATCTTTGGGAGGGGGCAACACAAAGACACAATGAGGGTTGGTTTGATGTCAGGTGACCAACAGATGAGAAATCCCAAATCCAAAGGCAAGGGGAGATTTGAGATTTTAGATAACCAATTTGCGAGGGGGCTCAAAGAGTTCAGAATGATCAGAAGTTTGGAATAATTCCTGAGCTGAAATGGCAGTGATTACAATAACTTTTTATGTGATGCACATAGCCCCTGTAATGTTTGGGTTAAGAGCATTTGAAGGGGCAGAGACGTTGGACAGGAGGAGGAACTGTGGTAGTAATGACATAAACAAGGCCAAGTTGTGGCACTGTTCATAATTAGGAGATGACAATACCGTTTGGTATTAGCATGTTTGACCCTTCTGAGTTCCTCATTGGTTATAATTTGGTTGTTTGGTTTTTTTCTTGTTTCTTTTGAGCTCCTTCCTATAGCTTTACACTGATTTAATTTAGGTTGGGTTTAATCCAAAGGGGATTTTGCAGAAATAAAGCCTACTTTGCTGAAGCCCTCTGTGTTCCATATTTATTACTTTTCTGACAATGGTGAATCCTGTTAAAAGAAAGTTAGAGAGAGGCGCCTGGGTGGCTCAGTCCCGGTTGAGCGTCCGACTTCGGCTCAGGTCATCATCTCACAGTTCGTGAGTTTGAATCCCTCGAAGGGCTCTGTGCTGACAGCTTAGAGCCTGGAGCCTGTTTCAGATTCTGTCTCCATGTCTCTCTGACCCTCCCGCACTTGCGCTCTGTCTGTCTGTCTCTGTCTCTCAAAAAGTAAACATTTAAAAAATCTTGCATAAAAGAAAGATAAACAACTTTCTGAAACTATTCGCTACATGCTAGATGTGTACCTTTATTTTAAAGAACAGGAGCATAGGGATCTTATAAAAGTGTAAATATGTCTACAAATTCAGATCAGAAAGAAATGTTGCTACTTCCTTCTCCCTCATCATAAATCAATTTAATTCATGTCTTAAGCAGATTCCATTCCATAAGGCAGAAAACATAAGCACCTGGACTTCTCCACCCTGTGTTATATTTGTTCTTAAATTTTATATAGAGTGAAGATATTGGGTCGGGGGGGGGGCATCTGGTTTTCAGTCTTTGCGCTTCACTGATAGCCACTGAAATGGCCGCATGACCTTTTCAGAAAGTACCAACAGATTCCTACCGCTCCCCTACATATCAGGGGGTGTACCCCTTTCTTGGTGAGATGGGCTGTTCTTCCACCTTCCAGCCATTCCCTCTCGGGAGATATCAGCACATTCCCTGTGCTGCTACTGAGAAGCAGAATGTAGATCCTTTTTCTGTGGGCTCACAAATCTCTGTCTTCTTTTTCCATCCCCTAGCTTTCAGTGTGGGGGGAGGGGAGAGGATTATTTTCAGTTTGGTGGAAATCATTTTCCATTGCACCATGCTGTTCTGTGCCCTTGAATTTCCTTCTTTCCACTTCCTCATAAAACTCCATAACCAATCAATTCTCCTAAAGTGTAGGCTTTTGGAAAAACGATAGGCAAAATGCCTTTGGGTCCATTTCTGGTTCCTTCCCTACTCTGTGTCATCTCCCCTGAAGTGATGAAAACAGGGCAACCTTGAATGTGGAGAAGAAATGGTGGAAAATGGAAAGAGAAAAAAATAGTTAATACCACAAAATACTATTCTAGGTACACAATTAAGGCACAGGCTTTTCAATCCAGTTACCGTCATACACGGTAAGTGACAACCAAGACTAATATGAAAGCTAACATCGTGGAAAGAGATCATACCCAGAGTTAGCCAACAAGTCGTTTATTGTCTCGCTGGGGTAAGGACCAATGAAATCTGACCTAATTGAAAACCTACCAATAGTTATTTTCATCTTTTGAGCATGTGCTAAGTCCCTTCAGTTTAGAATCTGGTGACTCCGGAATTCCCCAGTGCTTCACTGAGACCCCACTTTCTAGACTCTGTGTGTAACTTGTATACCACTGACATCCTGGTCATAGCATCAGCAAAGGATGGGCCAACGGAATACTCTCCATTCTATCAAAGCATCAGATTTTCCGGTAAAAACAGAAGTAATTTGGAAATTACAGTTGCTTTTCAGACTTGCATGTCTCAGTCTGCACTGGACTCACCCTGTGAAAGGTGTGAGATATGTGTGTGTGTGGGTGTGGGTGTGTGTGTGTATGCAAAGAATGCTGGCCTTATAAGGATCACTCATTTATTCCATACTTTTCCCCCCAAAAGCCACACATTCCTTAGCTGCTTCATCGTCTACCAGAAAAAGTCATTCCATAGCATTTGACTCACCAGAATGAGAACTGTCTTGTTAAATTTTTTTAAGTTTATTTATTTTGAGAGAGAGAGAGAGAGAGGTAGAGAAAGTGAGCAGGGGAGGGGTAGAGAGAGGGAAAGAAAATCCCAAGCAGGCTCTGCACTGTCAGTGTAGAGTCCAATATAGGGCTGGAACTCATGAACTGTGAGATTATGACCTGAGCCGAGATCAAGAGTCAACGCTTAACTGACTGACCCACCCAGGTGCCCCACGAACCATTTTTTAAAAAAATTTTTTTTAAGTTTATTTTTGACAGAGACAGAGAGCGAGCATGAGCTGGGGAGGTGCAGAGAGAGAGAGAGGGAGGCAAAGAATCCAAAGCAGGCTCCAAGCTGTCAGCACAGAGCCTGATGTGGGGCTCGAACTCACGAACCGTGAGATCATGACCTGGGCCGAAGTTGGACGCTTAACCGACTGAGCCACCCAGGCGCCCCCCAACGAACCATTTTTAAGTTGTTAAAGAGTTGCTGACTTTAGAATCTCTGTTCTGACATCATAGTGTATATGATATAAGCACTGTTGCTAAAAGTATTCGTCTGATGCAGTGGAATTGAAATTAAGATGAAATTACGGATAACACTGGAATATTATTTTTTCACCTCTCAGAAATAATGTCATCTGGGCACAGATGGATAAATTAAGGGCTCACTGTTATCTCAGGAACAAACGATTAGCCAACTGTATGTAACAAGCATGTATTTGTAATTTTATGTATCATAAGTTAGACTTCCGGTTTCTGGTCCAACACGTAAGGAGCTTGGAAACCACGGCTCCCATCCTCACGACAGGGAGAAAGCTGAACAAACTGAAAACAACTCTTTTGAGATCCATCAGAAAATTAACGTCACAGGGCAAACCACTGTCCCCCAAACTGAAGTAACAAGCGAATACAGAGAATCACAGTTTACCAGAGCAGAAGCCCGGGAGCATACAACCTCTGTGAGAACAAGCGGCAGCATAAGAGAGTTTATACTGTAATTGACAAATCGTTGAAGGCTTAGTCGTTGGTGGCAAGTTTGAGCGTTAGAAACTCCAGGGGGCCTGATCTCAGGGGATCCCTCACACTTCTGAGAGTTTTACCTCCAGCAGTCCTGCCGGGTTCTCACAGTGAAGATCCAGTAAAATTCTCCTTGTGTTTTCAGCAGAGAGAGAGGAAAATGGACCATTTTGAAATTCACCCAGAGTATTCTGTACTTCTCAACAAGACTTGCCCTCAAAATAAACTATTTTCCCCCAAGCTAAGTGGGGTCTTTATCAGAGACCGAATGGCCTGGGAGAAGGGAAATTCCCAACCCAGTCCATTCTTGTCTTCCTGACTTACCTAAGTGGGGGGAGGGTCTGACCGAGAAGCACTTATGAAGGTCACAGCCCAGGGGCACAGGCTCACTCAAAGACAGAGACCTAATCACAGGACTACAAGACCCTCCCCACTCCCCACACCTTACCACCATACCAGTAAGTTCATGTATAATAAGTGGGGAATACAATGGAAAGAACAGCCTGCGTCAGATGTTATTTAAGAAGGAAAACCCAAAGTCAGCCGGGGAGACAAACACAAGGACACCTTGTGGAAATTTTAGCTTCTGACACTTACAGATACAACAAACACTAAACACAACTTAAGTCCTAGTGAGGTCAATGTAAAACCTCGCACAAAAAGCCTGTTTACCTTAGTTCCTTTTACCCCGTATATCATGTCTAACTTTCAATAAAAAAAGAATGTTCGAAGCATACTGAAAGCCAAAAACCACAGTTTGAAGAGACAGAGCAAGCACCACAGGGTCAGACATGGCAAGGATGCTGGAATTGTTTGACTGAAAATTCAAAACAGCCACGGTCACTATGGAAAGAGCTGCAATGGAAAAGGTGGACGGGATGCAAGAGCAGATGGGTGATGGAGGCAGGGAAGTGGGAATTTCAAGTAAGAATCAAAAGGAAATACCAGGAAGTGAAAACGTTGCACCAGGAATGAAGAATGCCTTTGATGGGCTCTTCAATACACCAGACACAACCAAGGAAAGAATCAGTGAGATTGAAGACACGTCTATAGAAGCTTCTAAAACTTAAATGCAAAGAGAAAGAATGAAAAAGACAACAGAATATCCAAGAACCATGGGGCAGTTGCCAATTTTATATATATTACTATATATAAAAAACACGTAACATACATACAGAGGGAACAGAGACACATTTGAAGCGATGATGCCCGAGCATTTTGTAAAATTAGACATCAACCATAGATGCGGAAAGTTCAGAGAACACCAAGGAAGATAAAAACCAAAAATTTACACGAAGGCATATAATACAAACTGTGGAAAATCATAGATAAAGAGAAAATTTTGAAAGAAACCAGAGGAAGGTGGGGGGGAATCCACCCTACCTACTGAGGGGCAGGGGTAGAAATAGCATCAAACTTCTCCTCGGAAGTCACACAACCAAGAAGAAAGTAGAGAGAAAGTAGATATTTAATGTGTTGAAAGAAAAGATCTACGAATCTAGAATTATTTACCCCGTGAAATTAGCCCTCAAAAGTGAAAGAGAAATGAAGATTTTTCTGAGATAAACAAAAGTTGAGGGAATCTGTTGCCAGGAGAGCTGCCTTGCAAGACTTATTAAAAGAAATTCTTTAGGAAGAAGGGAACTGATGGAGCTCAGAAACCTGGATCTACATAAAGAAAGAAAGTGTTAGAGAAGGAATGTATGAAGGTAAAATACATCACAAACTGTGAGATTCTTCTTCAAAGGATGTGCTTATGGACCTACCAAACTCACTAAGGGTGCAGAACTGGGGTTTCTTTCAGCAGAGAGTCATGAATAACAATGGTACGTTTTTCCTTTGTTCGAAATGTTACTCCCCATCAATACTGTAGGTCATTCCTGGTGCGTTATTTCTTTGTTCAATGAATAATTATTGAAAATCTACTAAATGCCAGACCCTGGCACTAGGGGAAAGGAAAAAATAGATCAAAAGAACTATGTCTACCCAAAAGAAGTATACAATTTACTGAAGATAGAGAAATACTACTTACAATTTAATAGTACGCTAAGGTAATAAATAGCTATAAGTGGCGTAAGCACAAAGGGAAGTGGTGCTTTCTGGGAAGGGCTTGACTTTATCTAGAGTTGTCTAGCAAGGTTGATGAGAGGACACAGCATTAAAGCTGAGACTTTAATGGTAGGAAGAGCCTGCAAAGGGATGACACATTGTAAAGATGGCATGAAATGTATAGAGAAAGCAAAGCGATTTGGCATGATTAGAATTCCGACTGAGGAGAAGGATGGGAAGTGAGGCTGGGCCAGTGGGCAGAGTCAGATGGGAAAGGTCTTGCATGCCTGGCAAAGGGGTTGTTTTATGTTCTTTTGTTTTTGTTTTTCTACAGGCAGTGCAGGTTCACTGAAGAACACCGAGTTATAATAACAAAAATACTAGGTAACATTTATTGACTCTCAACCATATCCCAGGCTCGGTTCTAAATGGTTTACACATAATAATTCACTTAAGCCCCACCACATCCCACTCTAAGGCACAGCATGGTTAAATTACTTGCCCAAGGTCATGTAGCTCAGTGGCAGAGCTGGGTAGGAGTGTGACAGAGTGGCACTTCTGTTTAGAGTTACCCTCTGATAGCTATGCAGAAGACAAGGTGGGCAGCAGTGGTCTTGGAGATAGGAAGGAAGGGCAGATATTCAGCAAACAGAACTGACAGAACTGATGACCATTTGGGTATGGAAGGACAAGGAGAGGAGAACTGCTGAGAATACTCTGAGGTCCTTGGCATGGGAAAATGGAAGGATCTGATGACTCCATTCTGAAAACAGGGAAAATTGGGAAGGGAACTGTTTTGAGAATACTTCATTCTTGATCTGTTCATTCTTCTGTTCATCAATACTGACAATCTACCTACAGAAGGCTCAGGCATTCTGTTAAGTGCTGGATATATATATATATATATATATATATATATATATATATATATAATACTGAGCGAATTAGACAAAATTCTCATACACCTTACAGTCTAAAAACAAATCCAACTTTTTGGAAATGTTGAGGCACCTATGGATCATCAATATAGACATGTGTAGGAAGCAGCTTTGTAGATAGCTTTCTTTCCTGCTGATTCTCTAAAATTTATTGGAGAATTAACCTCTTTCTAGATGTCCAGTCCAAGTCCAGAATTAAGCCTTGAAATATGCCTCAGACTCCATTCACCTTCTCTCTGGTCTAGGCAAGTCCACACACAGAGCCAGGCTCTGGTCTCTGACTAGTAACCATGCAGCAAGCCACCCTTGGGGGAAAGGAGATTCTATCCCTAGGAGAACAGGCCCAGAAGTGGACTATGTATCTGGCTTAAAGAGAACTCTGAGCTGGAAGTGTAGAAAAGTGAAGGTCATCAGCACAGAGGAGGTAGATTAAGCCACTCATGCGAATAGCATTGAGAAAAACAGAAGATTGAGAATAGTGCTTGGAGTAGGCATTAAGAAGGGTGTCCCACAGAAGACTTAGAAGAAAAAGCCAGACAGGTATCAGGAAAACCCAAATATTGGTTCACTTATCCTGACCTTTTATCCATGTATATATTATGAAACTTTTCTGGGAATTTTCAGTGTCGATAAACAATGACTTTCTATCATTATAATGAGGTCTTGCACCTAAAATACACAAGCTCTAGAGTGTTTTTGGATTGGAGGCGTAGTCACGTCGGCAAATCATAGTCATAGTCAACTCGATGAGGTGTTCTTTCAGGATGATTTGTTTAAATCAGAAATCTTAGACGCAGACCTAGATCTTCTGAGCTCTTCTATTTTTTATTTTTCTTTTATACCTCCTGAAGTAGAAAAATAGCCCAAAAGCATAGGAAGCAGTATTTCTTCTTTGGATGGTGGATCTATTGCAGTGGAGTTTTTATTGGGGTAAATCCACATGATCATCAACTTGGTCAGAAATCTTAAGATGTTATTTATCTGGTCTATCCACTTTTAATACCAGAACGTTGACCTCAAGAATTAATTTGGCATCCCTCTCATCCAGGTATCTTTTGACATTCAGGCAGAGCACAGTGGACGTGGCTTGTCTCTGTTCCATGGTATGTGTGGCCTCAGCTGGAGACACTCCAATGACTGGGAGTGACTTGAACGGCAGGGGGACAGAATCATGCAGAGGCTTCTTACATGTCTGGCACCTCATCGGGGATAATGCAAAGGCTGACTCAGTTGGGGATGTCAGCTGGAACTCCTACATATGACCATATGGCCTGGATTTCCTCCCAGCAGGGAGGCCTCTAGGTGGCAGGACCTCTTGATGGTTCAGGATTCCATGAGCAAGTGTCCCAGCAAGGTAGGAATGTAATGCCCTTTTATCACCTATTCTGAGAAGTCATGTGTGTCACAGTTTCACCCAAATCAAGGGGAGGGGACATAGACTCATTATGGGAAAAATACCAAAGACTCTACAGCTATGTTTTTAAAAACTGCTATACTTATTAAAGGTGTTGAGAGAATCAAATAATAACAAAAATGATTAGTTAAGATCAACTAGGTATATTTTATGGTGTAAGAGTCGTATGGAGCTTTAGTTGGAAAGACTTGTGCTAGAATTAGCTTTCCAAGATTCAGAAGGAGTGCAAAGAAGTTCTGGATTCAGGGGTGCCTGGGTGGCTCAGTCGGTTAAGCATCCGTCTTCGGCTCAGGTCATGATCTCACGGTCCATGGGTTCGAGCCCCACGTCAGGCTCTGTGCTGATAGCTCAGAGCCTGGAGCCTACTTCAGATTCTGTGTCTCCCTCTCTCTCTGCTCCTCTTCCACTCATGCTCTGTCTCTTCTCTCTCAAAAATAAACATTAAAAAAAATTTTAAAAGAACATCTGGATACATTCATTCATTCCACAAATATTGAGAATACAGTTGTAAAAAGACAAAGTCCTTGATCTCATGAAGCTTAGATGGTGGTAGAAGGATGGAAAGGAATGAAACAGATAATAAAGAATGAAAGAATATGTGGACAAGATGATTTAGGATAGTGGTGTGTCTGAAGAAAACGAACCAGCTTGATAAACACTGAGCATTTACTAAGAAGTTCAGGGCTAGACCAAAGGATTTAGCTTACCACAATCATGAGAACATGGGACACAGTTATAGAAAATCCAGAAAAATCCGTAATGAGGAAAAAAGCCGAGATAACAAAGTTTAAGCACTGGACAACATTTTTAGGGGCCATAGAACATCAAATATCTAAGTTCAAATGTCAAACAAAAAATCATCTGAGGCCCACAGAAAGAATAGGGAGCCAAGGGTCAAACGCAAGTTGTAACTGGAGTTGACAAGAATAGAGTTGACAGAAAAGCAAAATGAAATTGCTGCATTTCTTCTTGGTGCATTGGGCTGTCTTAAAGAAGAGAGGTGGGGCATATCAATATGTAAACATTATGTACAGGAAGAGGCATACTACAGGGAAGTTATTTGCAAGGCACATAACTGTCAAAGAATTGATATCTAGAATCTATTAAGAACGCCTGCAAACTAATTTCAAAAAGTCAAACAACCCAGGGGAAGAAAATCAGCATCATTATGATCAAGGAAACACAAACTAAAATAGAAAAATAAAATGTACAATACAAATGAAAAATAATAATAGGGGACTATCATTAGATGGTATCTCCCTGCCCCCACCCCTACCCATACATAAGCAGACCAGTGTTAATGGTCACAATGATTAAACCAGATACGTATACCAACTTGGATAAATGTTAAAAACATTGTGGAGAGGTAAAAAAAAAAAAAGTAGAAAAGAAAGTAAACATTATGCCATTTGGGCAAAGTTAAAAATGTGCACACGATACTATATAATATTGTTTGATGCATACAAGTAGAGCATGAAAACAGCAATAAGAATACACACCAGTATCAGGTCATTGCTGAGGAGGGACAAGAAGAAATTGAATTGCAGGGTGCCGTGTGGAGGGCGGTATTCCATTGTGGGGTTCAAGTGTATCTGCTCCGTCCTCTTCTTTATAAACAATTACATCTAAAGCAAACTGGCAAGATGCTAAGATCTGTAAACTGTAGCTGGCGATAGTATACCGTTTGCTATATACTGTTTGCAATATTTAATAGTCAGCTTTTTAAAAATATTAGAAACACAAACTACATGGGATATTGACATTTAACTCCTCTGCACAGAACACCTGGGGAAAGCCACTTGTTCAGAGCTGGTCGAGGAAGATGAGTTCATTGTCCAATTTGAGTCACATTTTCCTTTAGCAGACTTTTTCTTTATCCAATGAAATTTTTGTCCTGTACCTTAGAATTTAAATGTTTACTTCCATACATCAGAATTTTAATATTAATTACAGAAAACTTTTGTTTTTCCACTTTACACATTGAGTTCACACAGAAAGTGCAGTGTTGTTTTGTTTTGTTGGGGCTTTGTTGTTGTTTTTTTGGTCTTGTTTTGTTTTGTTTTGTTTGAGAGAGAGAGACAGCGAGCGAGCAGGGGAGGGGCAGAGGAAGGGAGAGACTCCAGCAGGCTCCACACTCAGTGCAGACCCAGACACAGGGCTCGATCTCATGACTGCGAGATCATGATCTGAGCTGAAATCAAGAGTCGGATGCTTAGTAGACTGAGCCACCCAGGCACCCTGAAAGCGCAGTTTTTTTAAATCAACTTTATTTCTAAGGAGATTTACGCACCTGACAACAGGGATTTCTAGCTACTTCCCAAATGATACTGACTGTAAGGCTCCTTATGTTTCTCTCACTTCAGTTTTCAATCTTACGTTCTTCTACGTTACAGGGGAAATGTGTGTGTGTGTGTGTGTGTGTGTGTGTGTGTGTGTGTGTGTGTGTGTGTTTCTTTTTGTTGTTGTTTTCTGGGATTTTGTTTTGCTTGTTTAAATTTTTTTTTTTTTATTTAAGTCTCTGCCGGGAAAAGAACGCTATCAGTTTGAGCAAGATTTGAAGAAAAGGCTCATTCACTGTTCAGAAATTACGAACTTCATATTTCATTTCTAAAACTATTTACACACCTAGTTCCTACTGCTAAGTGGCATTTCAGGGTTGAAGCTTTAGTTTATCCAAAGGCCATGTGGATGACACTAGAACACAGGGAAGCAGCCCCTTGGCGAGTCTCAGGAAAGAGATACCACCTTCACAAAACTTAGTGTAACGATTTGGCAAAGGGTGGTTGTTAGGTAAGGGTAGATTTTGTAGCAATTTAAATACCAAATCAAATGCCCCCAGTAATAAAGGGCAGTTCATCCTTTCCCTGTCTTCTTTCTAAAGCTCACAATGGTACCAGTAATTTTGGAAATTGTTTCCAATGAGATTTTGCTCAGGTTATTACTACTAAAGTCTGATTTCTTTTGCTTAGTGACATCACATCCGCATCAAGCACTCATGTTTCTCAGTAAGCTCAAAGCTTTGGCTGGGGCAACCTGAGCGTAGCTTTCTGCCAGGCACACTGGAATGTACAATTCACAATGGTTTCCAGATCTTTCGGTTCCCTTCCTGTCTAGGACATTGCATTGCCACATGACCTTTGCCAAGTCACTTCTTTCTGCTCTCCTATAACATAAGGTTGTAATTATGATTTCTCCCTCACAGAAATGTGATGAGAAGCTATTCATAACAAAGACTGTAAAAATTGTGAACATGATGAGAGACGCAGATATTAAATGTATGAAAAAGTTCTTAATTGAGTATCTATTTCCTCCCTGGCTCAATGTGTCCTTAAAAGTTATTCGTAAGGACAACAGTAGCAAGGGTGTCTCATTAGGCCTTTCTGATAATGCCATCCATTAAATATGAATTTTTCAACCCCAAATGTGGCCTTGATTTTCAGATTAATGATCTTTGTGTGTGTCAGATATTTTTTCATTGTTCGCTCATCAGCCACACGGTCTTTTTTCTTTCCCAAGCAAACTGAGGTCATTTAGTTGGTTTTAAATTGGCAATGTGATCCTGTTTAGTGCCAGACACATGACATGTTCTAGTAGCCGTCTGGACTTGGGTCTGGGATCAGATTCCCTTCCACCCCCAATATATGTTCCAAACACTTGTGAGCGCGCCGGAGGGCAGAAGGCTTAAAGAGGTGAGATCAGGCCAGGCTGGCATCCACTCTGTAGGATTCGGGGACGCAGTCATGCTTCAAAGTGGCGCGAGGGAGTGATTGACAATGCACCGGGGTTGCTCGTGGTGGGTGGAAGGACAACGGGAGAAAAATAAGCTGCCTTGGTGCATTTTTTTCAAGTTTCTGTTTATCTTCCATCTGTAGACTCTTTAAGCTGCCTTCATATTTGGATGTGGACATTGAACTATTGCTGACCGATGCCAGAGTCACAGGAATATCCTGCTGTGCTTTTGATCTTCCCATATGACTGGATTTCCTGAATCATCATGTTACTGTGTGTGCACATATGTGCACACGTGAATCTTCTGGCACATCTCCCAGAAGCGTTAGTCCTGGGACAAAGGGCCCATTGGTGCTTTCAGAATGTAATATTGATCACTTTGGCTTTCCTTGGCCCAGGGCCAGGCACTTCGTCTTTCACTGCACAAGATGGCTGCCAGCCCCATAGGCTTGTCTCGTGGTGACAGGGCTCCGCAGTGCTTCCTGAAGCGCAGAGTAATTCTTTAGAAGCCTTGAAAAAAGTTGTTGCAAACTGGAACTTTGCGTTTTGCCAACTATGGGCAGCGCTCAGAATTTGCCTCTTGGTTTTTAACCCTTAGGGTCCGTGGTACCGTCTATTTTTAGTTCCGTTACACCCAAAGTTCAGTTGAGTAGGAAAGTCGGTGAGACAGAACGACTCACTGGGTTCTTTTCCCCTGTGGTTTTACATAATTTGCCGTGTAGTACCTGTCTTGGTCAAATCCGTAATTTGGGCTTCAAACTTAATGATAGTTCAAAGGTCAAATTCACAAGGCTGCGGGGAAGAAATCACCTCCTAGGTTTTCACAGTGTAGCTTTCGTGTAAAGGATTATAAAAGTTATAAAGGCAAATAATTCAGAGAAAAACCTGATGCTAGTGCTTGACTTTTAAAACGATACAAATCATCAGTGAATACTAGAATAGAATTAAAAAAATTATGATTATCTTCAGGCAGGCTTCCTTCAAATTAAGGACATGGCTATAAATTTCAGACCCATTGCAAGTTTTTAGATTACCCACAGAAAAATACACCAGAATCTTATTTTCTCCTTTTTTCCCCCAAGTACTGAGTCTAAGATTTGACCTAAGCAGGAGATAAAACGACATTCTCTCATTTCCAGATTTCCATCCTTCTTTTCTGCCCCACCGCCTTCTATACACCAAAATGTGTTCGACCACCTTTTCTTCTCCTCTCATAAGATGACATATTTACACCCGAGAATGTACCAAATACCTGAGTGTGAATTTATTTCATGTATAAGACTTTCCTGTTCTTCAGAGAAATAATTGTGGTTTCTTTTCTTTTTTTTTAAAAAAGGGCATAAGGATGGGGCACTCGCAGTGGACTTTTAGAACTCATGGCATCTATGATAGGGATGGCTGAGAGAGTTTTCATTCCTGCCTTAATTTTTATGGCCAGTAGTGAGACCCTCTCCCTTGCTACTGTGGTGTGTTATGCTTTGTTAGGAGGTGAATCAGCTCTTTTCATTAGCTTCTATTTCATTCGATTCCTGAGAGGTGCCACAGGGTAGGTCTTTAATTCAGGCCCGAACAGAGTTCAGTCTGAATTCCAAACATTCCAATTGTAATGGAAAGAGCACATGCTTCGGAATCAGGTAGACTTAGGTCGGCTTCCTCGTTTTGTCACTTACCAGCTGTGCGAATTTGGGGAAGGTATTTAACCTCTTCAAACCGCCAGTTGCTCATGTATAGAATAAAGATAATAATGCACTTAGTTAATGGGGTTCTCAGGAAGCTAAATGAGATGGGGGCTAACATAATTTGACACGGCAGATTCTTTAATAAAGTAAATTCCCTTCCTGTGTATCCCTTCAGTGTTGGTAGACTCTATCAAACTCCATGGAGCTCAGTTCTTAGGGACAATTTGCGTAACATAAACGCTCACCTATGACATTTCTAAAAAATTATTTTCCGTGCTTACGATATCACCAGTATCAAATCTGAAACTGTGATGACAGCACAGCTGTGAACTCCTTGGGTGTCATAGACTTTGGAAGTAGGGCAATGTGACAGTCCTGGAGAAAACTGCCATGTTGGGCATTCTTTGAGTACACTCAGATTCTCAAATTCCCACACAGAAAGGGCTGATTGAATCTCTTTCATTTATTCTGAATAGCATGCCTCAAATCCTTTCTTTGAAAGTAGGCAGATTATAAGTGTGTAGTGTCATTATACACTCCATATTCCTTCTCATGGATAAGTGGATCCAATAGTCTCTGAGGTTAATAAGTCTGTTTTGAAACTCATGTTTCAAACTCTCGGAGAGAGAAAATTAACAAAGAAATTTAAAATTAGAGAGTAAAATGAGATGGGTTCAATGGTAAGCCCAGGACAAGTCTACTAACTCAACAGAATGACACTTTTTTTTTTTCAGAATAATATCAGCAGCCTCAAAAGTCTAGACATTAATATTTTGACCTCTCTCCGTGCTCTTGGGGGAAAATGGTGTTTTGTCACAAATGTTACTCAGTGCGCCTGGTACTCTCTATTAATCCCATACATCTTGATGTTGTCTAGGAACACCAAAGGCAGGTTGTAATTAGGACTGGGGCTCAGGTTAATACAGGCAGAACTATGGTGAATAGACCATCAGAGCCCAATCAGGGGTTAAGTAGGTTTGCAATTCAAACCCTGGAGTTTTGGCCTTTCTCCCTCAAATTTTGAAATCATGTTTGAGCCCTCATCTCAGACAATCAATTTTGCAGCATTATAATAGATTCCCGACAATGATTCCATTGTTTTTCTTTCCCTACAGAAGTCTCTTGAGAGAAGCATGGCAAATAGGAAAAAAAAAAAAACAAAAAACAACCAAAACAACAGTTCTGAGTTCATCCTCAGACCCTACCTTACTGGACAAGAGTTTGCATTTAGGTGGTTGTTAGACTCTAAAATCTTCAAATCCACATGGCTGGGACAAAACTTCCTGTCCTTCTCCTTAATCAGTATTCACTGCTCAGCTAGCTCTTTGCTACAGAAAAGTTGGACAGCTGAGATTTTGCAAACATTCGGTGTTTTGCACAACTCCCAAGTATACGTTCCACTCACCTCCACTAAAAGCAATTTCAGGGAGTTTGTTTTCCACAACACAGGCCTCATCCCTCTTTCATTTTCGATCGCCACATTAGCTGCTTCTTTACTGCAGGACTGTTTATATTCACAAAAGCCAGACCAATGGTCCATTAGTTCCTGATGGTGGAACCAACAACTGTCCTTCTTCGTTCCATAAATATACATTCAGTGTTCTGTGCCTACCTTCTGCTATACTTGGAACCTTGGAATACAAAGCAGAGGATATAGCTCTGCCTGCAAGAAGCTTGCCTAAAAAGAAGGCATGATAGTTATCCTTCGTGATGCAGAACTGCAGAGTTAGATATGGCCATCCAGCATCCAGAGATCTATCATCTGCTCCAGAAATCCTAACCTGGGAGCCCGCAGGCTAAATTGAACCTAAAGACATATTTGGCTTGTTTCACAAAGTATTTACAAAACACACACACACACACACACACACACACACACACACACACAGAAGTCATCAATATTTTGAAATGGGAAGATAATACACAAAATTCTGGATTTATGATTTCTCTTTTACAAATGAGAAGATGTTGGGGCACCTGGGTGGCTCAGTCAGTCAAGCGTCCGACTTTGGCTCAGGTCATGATCTCATGGTTCGAGAGTTTGAGCCCCGCATTGGGCTCTGTGCTGACAGCTCAGAGCCTGGAGCCTGCCTGCTTCAGATTCTGTGTCTCCCCCTCTCTCTGCCTCTCTCCCGTCCCCAGTTGCGCTCTCTCTCTCTCTTTCAAAAATAAATAAGATTAAAAAAAAATTTTTTTACAAAGAAAAATGAGAAGATGTCACAACAGGGCCTTCCTTGTCACTTGGCAATAACTGGATGGTGTGCCCCATTTTTCACAGTCCCTATCTGTTACTTTGTTCTCCGAATGTCAATGATTTCTACCAAAAAGAGTGGAAAGTTTCTAGGAAGGTAGCAACCTGAATGTATTCTGTTTTCCCTTTTAGTTTGGCATCAGTGTATTCTGCTTTCAGCCTCCAGACCCCTAAAGCTGACGGATATACTCTCATGTGCTAATAAACCCAAGCTCCAGGGGACACCCAGAGGAGAAATCTCACACAGGGCTTTTTTTTCTGTGTCTGGGAGAACCTGGAGATCCCCGAGGTAAAGACTGAGAAACTATGGATCCTGGAAAGCACCTAGTTCTAAGCCTGCATGGATCCTTGGAAGAAGTGTGTTATTATTCCTTTGAAGGTGTCTGGTCTTCTGGCCTGTAAGAGCCAAGGAGAGGGGCTCCTGGGTGGCTCAGTCGATTGTGCATCTGACTCTTGATTTCGGTTAAGGTCATGATCCCAGGGTTGTGAGATGAAGTCCTGCATCTGGCTCCATGCTCATTGTGAAGCCTGCTGCTTAAGATTCTCCCGCTCTCTCTCTCTATCTCTCTCTCTCTCTCATTAAAAAAAAAAAAAAAAAAAAAAAAAAAGAGCCAAGGAAGAGCAAAGCAGATTGTTTAAACTCTCATTATCCCTAGGACTGGAAGAGAGGAGGATAGCTAGAAGCAGGATGGTTTTCACAGTCTCTCCAGAGCAGTCAGCCTCTTGTTTGTGAAGGCTGCTTCTACAGTTCAAGAGCTGTAATCACTTGTATTCCAATAACCAGACAATGAGCTCATCGTGAAAAATAATCAGTTGAGGAGAGTCCAATGGTTCACAAGAACACGGTAGGTCATAATACAGTGTACATTTCACACAGGTGTTGAAGGACAGATGACAATTCGTAAAGATTCAGGCAGCGCTCGAATACTTCCCGTATGTAAAATCCTAACTTCTGAACTAGGCAAATCAGTAAAAGAATGATGGAATGGTTGGTTACCACTGAGACTCAAATTAGTGGCCTGGAATATCAAGTAAAGGTAATAGCTCAAAGCACAAAATCGTATCTCAAAAATATGGAAAATGGGCACACGCACGCACACACACACACACACATACAGACACACACACAGGAAATTGAAGGATACAGCAGGAGCCCTACGTGTGAATGATAGAAGTTCTGGAAGAAGGAGGCACAAAAAGAGGAGAAGCAATAAAAAAAAAATAGAAGATTTCCCTCAAGTTCAAATAGAGGTCTAATCTGCAAATTAAAAAGACTGATGAGAGAAGACATAAACCCAGTAGATATTTTAAAAAGAAAAATAGTAGTAATATGATTAAAATTTTCTCACAAAACTGCTAAAACTTTAAGAGATAAAGTATAAATAAATAATGATCAGGAATTTAAAAAGACATATCATATATTCATAAAAGATAAAAAGAATTATGAGTATTTCATACAACTTTTAACAATAAATTTGGAGATGTCAAAAAGAATAATTCCTTAGCAAAGTAAAATTACTGAACATGATCCAGGAAAACTGCAATCAATTACCACAGAAGAGATCATCAAATGATTAAAGATTTACCATTAAAACAGTACCAGGAACAGCTGGATTAATAACTATTTTAGCTAACCATTTAAAAATAGATAATTCCAATGTTGGCTTTACTATTCCATTCTCCAAATTATTTTTCAAAGCCTATACATGGCTTTCATATTAAAATCTAGTAATTAGAAATACCAAAGAGTAATAGTAAAGACCAATCTCACCTATAGATAATGATGCAAAAAAAACCCATTCAAAATATAAGCAAACATAATCTTGTGCTATATGAAAAGAACAAACAGTTATTTTTACAGGGACAGTTCATTGCAAGGATGAAGGGATATTTCAATAATTATCAAGATAATCCATAATAAGAAATCTGAAGGTAAAATTATATTAATTTATTTATATTATTAGATGTTAAAAAGTCATTTCATCACTTTGGCAATATTTCCCAATTTTGAAAAACTTTACCAGCAGCTAAGGTTATCCTAAGTGACAAAACACTAAAGACATTTCAATAAAATCAAGAACAAGATAGGTGTGGGTACAAACCCTGTTATTATGGAACATTATTGTAGAGGTAACCACAAGCAAGTAAATCAGTTAGAAGAAACTATTAATAGGTGTAGATATGTTTTTAAAGAAATAGAACATACATGAAAAAAACATAGAATCAATCGAAAGATATATTTTCACAAATGAAATCTTTCCATATTCTTTGATTAAAATATAATAAGAATGTCAATTTGCCAAAAATTATTGCTTAAATTTGATGTAATATCAGTTTTAACATTACAGAAGTTTAGGGGAGGCGGATAGAAAAACTTCTAAGTTTACAATGAAGAAAACATTTCAGTGAATAGCCAAACAAGTTTTGACAAAGATGAATAGTGAATAGAGACTTGCCTAACAATCAGAACATACTGTTAAAACAGTTGACATTGAATTAATATGGTTATAGGCATAGGAAGAAACAAAGAAACCAGCAGAACAGAATACAGGATCCCGGAAAATACATGATTTGATATATGAAAAGAGGGAAAATAATGGAGTATTTCATAAATAGTGCTGGCACAAAAAGTTACCCATCTGAAAAAAATGAAACTGAACTTTATACAAATATTAATTCCATATGGATTAAAACCTTTAAGTATATAAAAATAATAAAATAGAGCAAGAAAATTTAGTATACAACAAGTATAATCCAGGGACAGGAGAGACTCAGCAGCATAAAAATTATTTTGACGATACAAAAATTAAATTTTTTGAATGTCAAAATATTATCTATCATCTATTATATATTAAAATATTAAATATTTACACATAATATATCCCCAAACATTCCTAGAACTTATTTGGGAAAAATACTTGCAATTCAGAAGATCACCAGAAGTTTACCAACTATGATAATTAAAAGGCTCTTACTTATTATTTTTTTTATCTCAGAGAGAGAGTGTGGGTGGGGGATGGGGCCAGAGGAGAAAGAGAGAGAATGCCAAGCAGGCTTCATGCTCAGCGCAGAGCCGGACCTGGGGCTCAATCCCATGACCCTGTGATCATGACCTGACCCGAAATCAAGAGTTAAACTAAGCCATTCAGATGCCCCCAAAATCTCTTACTTATTGACAAAAATGAGATAAGAATCCTAATAGCAAAGGATTTGGATAGTCAACCAATGGCCTACCACCATATGAAGATATTCTTACATTAATTTATATTTCTCTAATTCTCTTTATTCCTCACTAAACTGACAGAATTAAAAAGTGTTGAAACATTTATTGATATCAGGTTCATGGAGGCATAGGTTCTCCTATATTGCTGGTAAAAATGTGAATAGTTTCAGACTTTATGGACCTCACTCTGGCAAAATGTTAAAATTAACAAGACATGTACACTTTAACCCAGTAAATCCCATTCCTGGAAATCTATCCCACAGAGGGAAAAAAACCATCAACTTTTAAAAATGGATTTTATATGATTGGATATCTATTGAAGCACAGTTGATACAAACAAAAAAAAAGTAGTAAAGTAAATATACCTGAGCATACAAACAGTAAATTATGGTTTAACTACACCATGGAATATAATGGAAGGAGTCATTAAAAAGAATGAATTAGAGGTCTAGAAGTTAATTTGGAGAGATTGAGTAGGTGTTTTTGAATACAAGGAAAGATAAAGAAAAGTATAAATGATGCCGTTTTTATAAAACAATGACAAGATGCTATATGTATAGGTATCTATGAATATGTACATTTATACATAGAAGGATGTGACCAGAGGACACGTGAATGATACAGTGCTAAGTTATTAGCGTGGTATGGCAGAGTTAGTTAATAATTGTGTTTTTTCTGTTTCTCCCAATTTCTTCCTTGTGCCTCCCAACATTGCCCAACCACCTTTGCAGTTAGGTTGGGGCCACGTGACAAGTCCTGGCCAATGGATTGTGAGTAAAAATGAGGCAGTTAAGAAATGATGTGCCTCCCACATCTCTCTCTTCCCTTGCCTTGGAAAACTTGGAGACCACATGTTCCAGATGGCGTAGCTACAAGTTTGAGGAAGACTGCCAATCCCCATTAAACTTTGTATGAGAAAATTAAACTCATTTCGCTAAGCCGTTCAGATTTTGACATTTTCCCCTTATGGTAGCTATATTAATTATCCTAATCCAGAGATTAATATTTTGAGAAATGAGGGATTGCTGAAATAAAAAAAATCTAAAATATATGCCTTGCATTAGTGTGAAGCAGGCAGTGAGGAAACTGACATCAGGGGAAAGAAAGAAAAATGGATGTTATTCAGTGGCAAAGATAGAAAGGAAGAAAGGGGGAAAAAAGAAAGAAAAGAAAACGTAAAACCATCACTTGTGATAACTTGGGCATTAGGCCAGACCACATGCACAGCAGAAGAGATTAGAAAACATAACAATTAGAAATGAATATTGGCTATTGCTAATTGCTTTTGTCAAAATATTATAAGTGATGAACTCAGAAAAAAAGGGCCAATTTGTGAGTAGAAATGAAAAGAATTACAGAGAGAAGAGAAATTTTAGATCATACAGGGTTGGAAAAACTGATTTTTTTTTTTATCAACCTCAAAGAGTATGAGATAGTAATGACAAAAAGTGTAAGGGTAAATGTTCCATAAAACCTCCCTGTTGGCAAAAGTGATCACCTTCTGATTTCTCACCTTCAAGCCTGAAAGCCTCCACTTGGCTACTGTTAAGCTGAAAAAGACAAGTGTAGAGATAAGAAAGCAAAGACCTAAAGCAGATCTGAAAACTATGCCTAAAAAAATTTAGAGTACGGTTATTGGCACATAGCACCGTGTGAGTGGATGAGAAACCTACTACATTTAAATGTTAAGCTTATCAAGATTTTAAGGAACAACATTGCCAAAGAAACCCATAGCTTTAGCCCATGGATATGGAGATTTCTATTTCCCATCAAAATGGATCATCCCACATAAAACAACTAAGTAACCAAAGAAAATATGTGAAAAATTACTTTTCAAGACATCAGGGATGAGGCAATGAAGGAAAATCATTCTTTTTTTTTTTATTTAAAAAAAATTTTTTAATATTTATTCATTTTTGAGAGACAGAGACAGACAGAGTGCAAGCAGGGGAGGGACAGAGAGAGAGGGAGACAGAATCCAAAGCAGGCTCCAGGCTCTGAGCTGTCAGCACAGAGCCCGATGCGGGCCTTGAACCCACAGACCACGAGATCATGATGGGAGCTGAAGTCAGCCGCTTAAACAACTGAGCCACCCAGGCACCCCAAAGGAAAATCATTCTTGAAAGATGGGAGACAAAGGGAGCTCTACAAGTATCCAGCTTACAGCCCAGAGAAAGTTTCCAACCAGGGCACAGATAGGGAAATTCAGGTGGATAGTGGCAGTGGAGGAATTTGAGGAAGCAGAGCTGGGGGACTGGGGAGTACAATATGGCTAGATTTTGCCGGAGAAGAGACAGCTCCACAAAGAAAATTCTAGACATCTGCAAAGGATTCTTCTCAAGTATGTAGCTAAATACTGATGAGTACATGCCTTTAATGGAATACCCAAGATGGGGAAAAATCACCTGAAGAGATCAGAGATAACAATCCCACCAGTCAGAAAGGAAAGCCTCATAATGCATGGAGCTTTGATTAGAGTATTCAGAAGGATTTTGTCTCAAGGTATGGAAAAATCAGTCCCTGAATCAATGTTGTCATGTTCTAGTCAAACAAAACTTAAAAGCAAGATCCAAAAGATCAAACCATTTCCAAATAATTTAACAATGTCCCAGAATAAAGCTGAAGAATATTTATAGAAATGGGGTGCCTGGGTGGCTCAGTTGGTTAAGCATCCAACTCTTGATTTCAGCTCAGGTCATGATCTCAAGGTTCCTGGGATTGAACCCTGCCATCAGGCTCTGTGCTGACAGCAGGAAGCCTGCTTGGGATTCTCTCTCTCCTGCTCTCTCTACTCCTCCCCTGTTCATGCTCTCTCTCTCTCTCTCTCTCTCTCTCAAAATATGAACATTAAAAAAAGAGTATTTATAGAAATAAAAACAATCAAATGAAACAAACAAAAACCTCCTTAGCCACCAATGTAAAATGCACAATGTCTGTCATCCAATCAAAAATTATCAAGCATGCAGGGGCACCTGGGTGTCTCAGTCAGTTAAGTATCCAACTGTTGATTTCAGCTCATGTCATGATCTCACATTGGGCTCTCTGCACTGACCATGTGGAGCCTGCTTGGGATTCTCCCTCTCTCCCTCGCTCTCTGCCCCTCCCTCACTCATGCTCTCTTTCTCTCTCTCAAAATAAAAATAAAAATAAACCTTAAAAAAGTTATCAAGCATGCAACTACTTTGATTGATAATATGGAAAACATTAAAAAAAACCAAATCATAAATGAGACGTGATAGAATTAATAGGCAAGGGCACTGAAACAATTATAACTGCATTATGTATGTTCAAGTAGTTAAGGGAAAGTTTGAATATTTTAAGTAGAGACATGGGAGATATAAAAGAGAACCAAACTGAACTTATGAAAATAAAAACTACAATGTCAAAAATGAAAAAGACATTGGGCAGGATTAAGTGCAGATTAGACATTGCCTAGGAAAAGATTAGTGAATTTGAAGACATAGAAATAGAAACTATCCACAATTAATAACAGAGAGGAAAAAGGCATACTGAGAAAAGAACAAAGCTTTAGTAAGTTGTGGTGTAACTTTAAGCAACCTAATATACACATGATCCTAGTACCCAAAGGAGAGGAGAGGAGAGATGGAAAAAATATTTTGAATAATGCTGAAATAATGGTCAAAACAATTTCAAATATGATAAAAACTATAAATCCATAGATCCAGGAATGGAAAGAATCCGAAACAAGAACAAAAGTATGAGGATCATGACACCAAAGAACATCAGAATAAAACTTCTTAAAATCAATAAAGAGAAAATTCTTGCAAGTAGTCAAAGAAAACACGTTACAAAAAGAGAAAAAAGATAAGAATGATAGCAAAGTTTTAATCAGAAATAATAAAAATTAGAAGGCTGACAACTGCTTTTGACTTACCTACCCTTTGTTTCCCTGCTTCAGCTTCAACCCCAAAACCTATCTAGTACTTGGCACTTCTGGAACCTACTTTCCTATCTTAAAGCCTCTGTCTAAAGGCATGGAACAAACTTTTTCTTTTTTTAAACTACCAAACTCTCCACTGTTTAAAGAAAAACATATCATTTGCTTTAAGAAGACATACTGCATGTAATCAACTAAAATATATAGAATTTAAAAGAAATTTATATTCCACCAAGAAAAGGAGGGTAAGAAATAGATTTATCAACTGGAGAATAAGCTAGTTTACCCAGGAAGTCTTTTTTTAAAATATTTTATTTATTTTAAGAGAGCACAAGCAGGGAAGGAGCAGAGAGAGGGGGACACCTCTGTCCCCACCTCTGAAGCGGGCTCTGCACTGACAGCAGAGAGCCCGATGTGGGGCTTTGAACTCACGAACCGCGAGATCATGACCTGAGCCGAAGTCAGATGCTCAACCGATAGGATAAGCAACCAGCTGTACTTGAGATCTCTTCTTTCTAGGTATTATGTTTGGGACTTGGCAAAGTTAAGAGATGCTGGTTAAGGACTGATTTGGAACCGAGAGGCATTCCTGACTCTGTCACTCACTAGCTTGGGAACTTGGGCCATTACCTAACTTCTCTAAGCCCTAGTTTCCTCATCTACAAACGAGAAATAGCTAAATGTACTTCGTATGGTTATAGTAAGAAGTAAAGTGTTGACATCTGTAAATCACCATGTGCCGTGGATGCACAGTCAACAGCAGGGACAGCAGCACATCAAAGTCCTGCTCCCTGTGCAATGCAGGCTGCGTATGAAAAAAAATGCTGTCATTGGTTACCAGATTTATCGTCCGTTATGAAGAATCTCTGAATGAATTAAATCAGGTCAAGGCTGAAATAAACGGAGCATAACTCACCAGTTTGTTAAAGATAATCGACAAAGTCACCAGCTTCCACTGACAGTTTTGGAGGGAATGCTTGGCTTGCTTAGTGGCTTACATTAAAAGAATACACAGGTAAAAGGGGCCACTTGTGATCCATAGTGGAGTTGAACTCGTGATTGTTTTGTATTATTTTATTTTAGCAAGAGGGAGAAGAATGCAGCAAGTTTTCTAAGGGTTAAAAAAAAAAACACAGGCGCAAAAGAAGTAATTTCAGGAGTAACTGTCACCAATTGCTTTTTAACCACCAGATACCATTAAATAGTCATCAATGATTCACTTCAGGCCCCTGATTTTGCCTTCTTAAGGATTTGGCCGGTATGACAATGACCAAAGCTGTGGACCACTGCAGTACTGGAAAAACTGCTCAGCAATTTGGGAGTCTGTCATTTGGATGTTAGGAGCACCAAGGGCTCCGAACAGACTCTGACCCTAATCCAGCCTGAGTGTTGCTGAAATGGGGGCCTGACCAGTGGGAAAACTGTGTGCTTCTCCTGCCTCTGCGGCTCTCCTCTGTGGCCCTCCCCTGTGGCTCTCCTCTGTGGCTATCTGGACAACTGCCAGGGGCCAGGGCTTCATCCTGTTGCCCGTGAGGCACCTCACTTTCCTCCTCGACAAACTCAAGATGGACGTCTCTCAGCTCATTTCCAGGCTGTCTTCTCTGGCTCGAGGATCAGAACAAACCTTGCCGATTTATTTTCAGACTTTGCAAATGGGAACGGAATTGAAAACATTTTTTATTTCCAAATGCTAAATTGGATTTCACACACACACACACACACACACACGTGCACATTCAGGTTTAGCACGAGAGAACTCTGGCCTCTCCTACCAGTAATTGCCATGCCTTGTCTCTGCCACAGAAATGCCAACCACGCAGGACTGTGGATATTACAGATTGTCTTCCTTCACCTCCAGGCAGCCCAGAAAACACACACACACACACCAGCTAAACTGAGCCTAAGTGTAAGTTAGTTCTTCCTAAGCCATGTAAATATAATAATACCTATTTTTACCTAGAGTAGGTATCTACATATTAAAAGCTTTCTAGCCGGGGCGCCTGGGTGGCTCAGTCGGTTGAGCGTCTAACTTCGGCTCGGGCCATGATCTCACGGTCCGTGGGTTCGAGCCCCGGGTCAGGTTCTGTGCTGACAGCTCAGAGCCTGGAGCCCATTTCGGATTCTGTGTCTCCCTCTCTCTCTGCCCCTCCCCCGTTCATACTCTGTCTCTCTCTGTCTCAAAAATAAAATAAAACGTTAAAAAAAATTTTTTTTTAAATAATAAAAAAAAAAGCTTTCTAGCCAATTCATGTTCCTTTCCAAAAGTTGAATAAATGTCTTCCTGGGATTCATTTTAGGAGGACGATGTTTTCAGAGATGCCTTATGCTAACCTATGCTATTTGTGTCTTGCTTTCACCTTGTAAGCCCTTTCAGTGCTGTATATCATTTTAGAAAAAGAACAAAACACCAAAGGGTTTTAATGTTTCCCTCTTTCCTTTGCCATTCCCTGTGGCCCACCTACACTGGAATCGAGTGGATTTCCTCCAGAGGCCTTGCGAGTGTCTGTCTTCTTTCTAAGCTGTTCCTTCCCCTCTGCTGGGCGGCTCCCTGGTATTGACAAAGTCTGTGTCAAGCTCTCTCTGCCCTTCCTTGGTGTGCTTGTTTGGATTTTCCCTGCCTGAGGTTGGGCTGACTGTGGGCTTTCCACAGAAGAGGCAGGAGTTTGGATAAGCCAGCAGTTTAGGCAGGTTTTATGACCAGCCAGTGTAATAAAATGCATTCAGGGGTCACCCGAGAAACTTTAATCAGCACCAGGGGTCACTGGATAGCACTTCTAGACAGGAGAGACAGAAATGAGGAACAGAGATTCAAAAGAGAGGAAGAAGAGTTGGGGGAGGGGGTTAGGGACCTAAGGTTCTCCAGTTATCAGAAATAACTTAAAAAAAAAAAAAAATCAACGTGTCTTGCAATCAGAAATGGCAAAAAGCGCCATAATTGCCCAGCGGAAATGAGAGATCTGCTGCAAATTTAGATGAGAATTTTACCCAAAGACTTAATTTTTTCCCCTTGTGCAGTTTTGCATGAAAGTTTAGCCTTATGATTGGTCTCAGGATGGATATCGGATATCTCACCCTGAAGGGAGAAACATTCCCACCAAATCCTTCTCCCCTGAAAGAAAAAAAAAAAAATTCTGCATCCAATAATCAGAGCCTGGGCAGACAAATTGGCACCACTTTTTTGCTTTCCAGCCTCTTTTTTATTTTCTGCTAGAAATAATTCTGCAGACTTGAGTCACAATTCACAAATATTTGGTAGTATTATGTTGCAAGGAACTGGGGGGGAAAAACCCAGAAGAAGGTAATTCTTAAAAGCTTTGCCTTCAAACAAACTTTATGCTTCTCAATAAATCTTCTGTTTTGTAAGTGGCCATTAAAATAACAGATCATTTGATTAAAATTCTGTTTTCACAACGGTCATTTGGAGTTTTGGGGAACCTCCAAATGTGGTCTTGGCCATGATGTCATTAGCATTTTATTAATGCATTCAAAAGGTTAAAAGCTCTTACTTTTTATAGGGCTTTTAAAAGCAAACATTTGATTGTCTCTTGCATAAACTGACTCTGAACCCATTAAAACGTGACAACAACTTCAGAACTGACCCTGTTTAAGGGTAAGAAAATTGATCAAGGATTTGCCACATTTTTAATTGCTTTGAATGAAATGGAAACTGAACTGAGGCCAATATTTGGGAATGGAAAGAATTAAACCCAGTCCAACACCTTTCAATATAATAATGATATTTTTTAAATTAGGGTTTTTCCTTTTTAGAGTTGAATGATTCTTTATGGCACAAAAAATAGTTTATAGTTTGAAAGGTTTATTTTTTTCCTCTAGTCCAGTCACAATGCAGTTTGTCATTAAAAATAAGATGGAAATGTTTTTTTAAAAAAATACATTTCAGGTGTCCTAGCCTAAAAAAAAAAAAATGCTCAGGGCGGCAACTGTTAAGTGTGCCTTTGTTGTTTATTTGGATGGAAAAGCATGTGTGTTTGTGTAGATTTGAAATGATGTTATCAAACTTTCAGGCTCTTATTTTTCAATTAGGCACTTTGGGGAATTATGTAAAAACTCCACAGTAAAATAATAAATCCAGTGGTGCTGGGGTCTATGTAGCCATTTATTGCTATTTTCTATTCTGTCTCATTCTCATCCCATATAGTTTTTAGGTTGGAAGGCCCTATTTCATGGAATATTTTGTATATAAAGAGAAAACTTCTGCCCCCCCCCTCCCGCCCCCCAGCTTCTACTCCAAATGGAAATATACACCCTCCATTCTAATTTTTTCCTGTTCTTACATCACTGGTAATGAAAAGTTTTCAATTACCCTTATTGTTTTTATTCCTTTAGTTTTTAGTGACTGATCACATTTCTCACTCTAGTACATTCTGTTTTTTTCAGAGCACATTAGGCCTTTATTTTTTTTATCCCTTACAAATGAACTACTGAAAAACCCTCTCCCTGAGCCTTTCTGTTTTAATCGCTTCTGTGTTCTGAGGCATTGGGGGAGCTCCATAACTAGCAGGAGCCGATCAGCAGATAAGCTTGCATAACACGGGCTTAATTATACAAACAAGTCTTTCTGGAGAAAGTCTTCTGACAATTACCTCCCGAAATAAATATACCTTGGTGACTGTCAATAGTAATAAAACCTGCACAATCATTTCTTAAAGCTTTTATTGTTTGCCTGTAATTAGCATGTTGATGTGATTAAAGCTACATTTGACTTCTGATAAACCCCAGACTCCTATAGATAACATTTCCAGCAGTTCAAAGCTGCTTTCATTAGAAGCGATATTTATCTGATTTGTAACCAATCAATTGGAAATAAAACTTTCCTGTGGCATGCCGTTAAAACAGCCAGCAGCAGCCCTGGTTTCCTCAAACCCCTCTTCTCGTCTATGTCCTTGGATGAGATGGATTCCATATGGTCAGGCGCAGGACGGGCAGGGGATTGGAAAGGTAGAGAACGCAGCTCTGCGGAGGCCCCTCCACACTTACTGCCTTATTTCTACTTGCGGCTATTAGAAGGCATGGTCACTGCTGTAACCAATTTTCCCGAAAAACACACTTTTGTGTGGCAGTAGAAAAGCCTGCATAACTGGGGTTTACAAAGGGCATATTTGCATGTTCACTGTGCTCCCCTGTTTTTACGCTTATGTTGGACTCTTTTACCAGAGCCTTTCAATTCTGTTTTTAACTTCATCGTCTTTGCCCTTCCCCAAAGTTATTTCTCCCTTTATTTCCATATTATTGTTCTCATTTTATAACTCCTTTCTTTCTTCCTTTCTGATTTTTGTTTTTTATGTGTCCGTTTTCTGTGATAGTATTTGGTTTGCAACTACTTGACATTTCCTTGTTCAAAAAAATCACAAAGCTCTAAATTTTGATATTCTGACAAACAGGGACTTTCAAAAGTTTATCTGTCCCAGCAAACACGCTGAGGGCGTTCTAAAGGCCCAGAAGCATTTGAGGAGCACAGAGCTAACAGCATCTCTATATTATCACTGCCGTGACGCCACATCCTATTCCTCAATTTCTGTGTAATTTCACCTCCGCACGGATTGATCGATTCTTGTTCTCAATAGGAAGAAACAAGAAGGAAGAAAGAAAGGAGAGAAAGAGAGAGAAAGCAAGAAAGCGAGAAAGCAAGAAAGAACAAAAAGAAAGCCCACTTTCAGAATCTGTATGTGTTTATTCAGAGCACTTCTTCCCTCCTATCCTCCAACCTCTCCAAACATTTCATATTTTTAGAAATGAAATAGAGAAAGGAAAGTATTTTCTACAATGGATCCAGTGTTGACATGCAAACCTTTATGGATTTCCAGCCATGGCTCATTAAAATCCGTCTTTAAATATATGGTAAACATGTGCATAAATGCCATATATGCCATGCTTTCTAAGTAGGGTTTTAAAGTGCATGTACATAAACAAAATACTTTATTGCCATGAAAATGGAAACATGAAATCTGTGTCTGTGAAGCCATTTATACTAATCTGGACATGTTCAAAGGCTTTCAATTTTTATTTAATTATATGGTTTCTCAGTGCCCATGTCAAGAGTTTTCACAAACACTGTAATTTATAACTTTATAGATAATCCTGCAAATTTACAACCTTATTTAAACGCATGTATGTCTTTGCACAGATAATTCAAGTGCATTGTTTTGAAAACACTGATTCTTTCTAATCTTAAAATGACCTCCGCTATGACATTTAATATCTTGGAAATGAATATCATTTCATGTGCTTATTACCTAGAGGCAGTTGCATTTGAAAACTGAGGAACTAGGAAGAGGAAATATTTCTGTAAAGTGAACAACTAGGAAGACAGCAAGATTGGGTGTGACAAGTATGTCTCTACGGGTCTGGTGTTTATGAATATGCCTTATAGCCAGGAGAATTTCTGGAGAAATCCAGGCTCAGGGAAAATGTCAGTAGTATACTGTGTGCCCCTTGAAAGCAGCTTTTATCAAATAGTTGAAACATTTTCTTCCCATTTTTTTAAGAAAATATTTTAGAAATCATTAAAAACCCATTTTAAGTAAGCCGACTGGAAAGTAGTTCTTCACCTTGAATGCACGCCCTCATCTCTCCATCTCCTAATCAATATACATTCAGGTAAGTTTGTTGGCAAATATTTTATGCTACTAAAACACGAAACATTTATTCTCATCATCTTGATCTGAGATCCCTTAATCTAAGGTTATTAATTGTGCTCTTCAGATACAGTTTTCATTTCTGTTGAAAAAATGTTAAGTAAATTTTAGAAACTGAAGCTGGAAATTTTTTGCACATAAATTATCTTATATTTTCAGCAACCATACGATCACTAAAATAACAGACAAGTCCAGAGCACTCTGGGCTTGAGCAGTGCTTTTAAAATATACTCTGCACATAACTGAAACCACAGTGACAATATTTCAAGTAATAGAAGGAAAAATGGTTTGCAGATTTACAAAGAGAAATCATATACTTCTGCAAAGTTTTACTCTCGTAGGAGTTGTCAGGCTTACGGACGAGTAAGATTAAGATAATATCATATCAAATAACAAAAGACAGAGAGGGAAATCTGGCCTAACTGGATATTTTTAAATTGGTGCTTGAGTGTGTATGTACTTGTGTGTGTTTATGTGTTTGTGTATAAAAGAGACACATAGGTGACCATGGCATCGTGCCTGAACTGTTTTTGTGCGTGTGTGTGTGTCTCTATTATTTATTTTTTTTGTATTACCTATGCTGTGTGTGTGTGTGTACATATATATACACAAATATATATATATTTTTTAAACTATTTTTTTTTTGGTGGAGAAAACATATACTTATCTAGCCATTGGTTGTAGCCATTGACTGTATCAGAATGAAAACTAAAAAATCTGAATTGTTTCCTTGTATAAGGCTACAGCACTGAGTGTCTGAAAATCATCAAGGCACTGAACTAATGGTTTCAGTTTTTACCCAAGTGTTTGGCATCATGTAGACATGGCCACAGGCTCTGTTCCCTGTTGGCTGTGGGTTCTTATCATCTGTAGATACGGGACATTTCAAAAGAACTCAGCAGAGCAGTTGCAGGAGTGGTTGAAATGACAACCCCCAGGCTACACACTTAAAGAGGGGAAGGTCTGACCACCCTTCCTTGCAGTTAGCCAAGCCAAATCATTCCCGTTCACATCTCTCTTCTTACACCTCAGGTGATTTTCTCCCACATTGGTCTTTGCACTTGTGTGTATATTAATGCCTTTAGTTTTGTTTCCTGAAATTAACACGACTATTTTTAAAAGTCCTCTACACAATGGATATTTAAATTTTGCTCATAAACCCTAGGCACATCATCGATAAATGCTTCTGTGTTTCTATGTCTTTTTGAGAAGTGCTCCTGATAGAGTAAAAGAAAAAGAATCTTATTTCAAATTTTACCCGAAAACAGAGTGGGCTTCATTTTTCACAGGTAAGTCTTTCAAAGACACAGAATGTCCATGAACTTGGGCAGGGTCTAACAGGAACAAAAAGTCTGATTCTACTGTCACATTAAACCACAAAGCAAGTTCAAGTTAACTCAATTTGTTAAAGGAATTGATTGGCCTTTTATTTTATTTTTGATTAACATGCCCGATCTGAAGCACACTTAGGAGCGTATTTTGATGTTAAACGTCCTTTCCAGTCTGATCGCACATTGATGGAAACAATCACACGAGCTAAATCCACTCCAGCTCCCCAAGCAATCTGTAAACAAATGAATATAGTAACCTCTACTCTCTGGGTCTCAAAAAACTAGCTCTTAGCAGCAGCTGGGAAGATTCCTCTGAAGGAGGTTCTCCACACAAAATGGCGGCATTGGGCAAGTCTGCTCACAGGGGAAAGTGTAGGGAGAGGTACAAACCCTCCCAGAGAAGTGGATCACAGGCAACACGAAATTGCATTCGTGAACATGTTCCCAGGCCACTCCTCGAGTCTGCTCTTTACATGTGGCGTGAAGGCCTGATGGGAGCAGACGGGGTGGGCTCCAGAGGCACGCCTCAGGTTTGCTCTGGTCTTAGCAATTTTTGCAGAGTCACTGCAGAGCCCAGAAGAAAGAACGCCAAAGAAGAACACTGAAAACACTAAAAAAAAAAAAAAGTTTTAAAAGGAAAGAAAAGAAAAAGAAAGGGTGGGGGAGAAGAAAGAGCAGGCCCTCTCAGCTCCAACGGAAGCTATGCCAAGAAGCAACTAACTAAAAACAGACTGAACAGAGAGGGGAAATGAGGAAAGAATAAAATGGTTTGGAGTCAGGCTGACAAATGCACGAGAAAAAAATTCACATGGTTTTGGAGCAGTACTTGGCATCTATCTCAGAATTTCGTGTTTGTGTATGTGTATGTGTGGTTTTTCATTTTTGTTTCTGGAAGAATAGTTTGTAATTTCTTTTTACTGAAAAAGATGAGCTATTTTCCTTCGTTCAGAATAGGACAGAGGGCACCCCTACCTCCCCTCAAAAAGTCCACCTCCTCCGACTTCATATAGTGTTCAGGCATGTTTTCTTGTGCTGAATCACTAGATCGCTTCCTATGGTCTCTGAGCAAACAGAGTACTAAACCCCAAATGTCTGGGCTCACTGTCTTTCAACTAATTTCCTAACACCCCCTTCTGAGGAAATAGAGGACCCCTGGTTTGTTTCAAAAGGAGGCAGTTTGCAACGTGGGCCAATTTTGATTCTGTATTACTTTGAATAGTCTAAGCAGCCCCAGGGCTGTGGTCTGCACATATTTGGCTTATTAGATCTAATCCACTGATGGCTCGTGTGGTAACGAATGTCTGAAATGCTTGTCTATGATTAGAAATTTTTAATGCTGTCCTCATGGGCTCTGCTGCGCTCTCCTGCTTGTAAACGGAGGCTTAACACACTCAAATCACCCGTGGAACTGTGGGAGCTGGCTACACCCAGAGAGAAAACTTGCCATTGTGATGCTAATTTCCCTCTCACCTTTGACCAGAAGGGGTAATTACATATATAATTTGTAGAAACAGTCGTTCTGCAATGAGAAAACCTAAGGGAAACATGGAAGTTTGTTTAAACCTAATTGAATACCTTTTAGATAAGAAATACAAATGCAGTTTGAACTGGATTATTCCCCTCTGTCCCATGATCAAAGCATGGTTGGGGGGGGTGGGTTGTGACAGTACTGAAAGTCAGGAAACAGTGTGGACATTCCTACGTGGCCCCTCTCTGCAAGGCTACAAAGACTAGAGTTGGTGAAGCAAACACCCTCCAAACACCTGCCAGGGACTTTTCTTCTGTGACTGACATCGTCAAAAGGCACTGCCAGTGACTTATTATAAATGATTTTGTCCAAAAGAGTAGCATTCAATCAGCCTTGTTCTGTCCTTCTCCCTTGCCACTTTACTTCCCCTCACCCCCCGCCTCCCTCCCCAACCAAACTTCACTAAGTTGTGTCAGGATAGACACTCTGGAGAAGTCACTCTAGAGAAGTGTGTAGGTGACCTCAGGTTGCCCTGAGACCATTCGTATGATAATATGCAAGTTCTCTGTGCCTTTGAGAGGAATCTCTTGGAATATCTATTCTACCTTATGTGTCCCAATTTCTAGCATTTTTTACATCAGAGGTGAGCTCTTCCAAGGGGTAAACCTTTCAGTAGTACAGAAAAAGATGAAATCAAAGCAGACTGATGTGGATAATGGTAACGATTCCCAGGTACAGCACTAACTCCTTTCTGGGGTAGATAGTGGTAGCTAAGGCACATGTATTTTAATCATTTTAACCACAGTCAAAGAAGAAGCCAGAATGTTGGTATTTTAATATTAATTGAAATATTGTTTCTATCACTTTCTACTATTGATTGAAAGTTTCAAACAATTGAAACTCAAATCTGGCCACTCCCATGTCTTGGAAATAGCTTGAGTTTTAAAGTCAGATGGGTCTGGATTCACACATTAACTATGCAATATTAACTGTGTGACCCCTGACTTCTCTGATCCTCAACACCTCATCCCTAAAGTGAACACCACCTCATGGGATTTTTAAGATAAGATACAGAAAGTGCTTGGTATGTTAAAACAGACAAACAAAACAGAGGAAACAACCTCAACACTCAATGGAAGTAGTTAGTTCTTTCTTCTCCCCTAAAAATAAAACAGAACAGCAATTTCAAGGGGAGCCATTTTGTCGCAAATCATTCTAAGGTCCAGTACTCATCTCTCCTTAATAACTGATGCCCTTGTTATGCCATCATAGACCACCACGGTTGGAGAAGTTAAAGAAGACACGATGACCAAATGCTGAATCTGCTCTATAATCTGCCTTTGTGCCAAGTATCTATAGACAGTTTTCTCACGCTGTAATAATCATAATCCTATTTTTGAATGTTGTGCTGAGAGCTATAGATATATGTTTTCATTTATTTCACATAACAAGTTTACAAAGTCGTTTTTCATAGTTTGCAAATGGGAGAGTGGAAGCTCAAGACGGGTAAAGATGTTTGCCACCACACAAATAGTGTGAGATGAGATGCGAACCCGGTTCTATCTGGCTCTGAATCCTAAGCTCTCGACTGCTATCTATGCTGCCTCATGCTACCGGACAACACAGTATGGAACTTCAACATGCATCGGCGCACATCATCTTTTAGACTCTACTCAAATACTCTGATGACATGAAATTCACTTTGCCATCTAGGCAACTCATTCCATTTCTTGATGGTTGTGTTCTTCTATGAATCTTTAATTGGAATCTGATGGTTGTCACTATGAAGCCGAGAGGGACACTTAAACAATTGTATGCAAAGAAATGTGCCGTAAGAGGGAGTAGACAAGAGAAGAAGCTGTTGAATTCTCTATAGGTCTCCTGGCCATTATCCAGTTTTTAGAAATATTCCCCAAGGTCACCAAGTGTTATGTCCTCATTTGTTGGAACATTTTCGTGACCAGCATTTTAGGACTGTGCTTGCTGCATCTGGCTATTAAGAGTCTGAGCGACTTCTGGGTGGCTCAGTCAGTTGAGGTCCGACTTCAGCTCGGGTCATGATCTCATAATCGTGAGTTTGAGCCCCACGTTGGGCTCTGTGCTGACAGCTCGGAGCCTGGAGCCTGCTTCAGATTCTGTGTCTCCCTCTCTCTCTCTGCCCCTCCCTTGTTCACACTCTGTCTCTCTCACTCTCAAAAATGAATAAATGTTAAAAAAATTAAAAATAATCTGAAACGTGGCTAATCCAAACTGAGATGTAAATGCAAAATATACACTGTATTTCAAAGACCTCATGCCTAAAAACAGCAATAATAATACTTTTGAAAAATAACAGAATTATTTATTAATTGATTATATGTTGAAATGATAATATTTTGGATATGAATAATTAGTTTATTAAAATTATTTTCACTTTTTTTTTTACTTTTTAAAGCATGTCTACTAGAAAATGTTAAATTCCATATGTATAGATTTACATTTGCAGCAGACATTATATTTCTATTGCACAACGTTGTTCTGTACCCTCAAGCCTGGAATGTACCAGATGTTTGAAATGTATCAAATCCACACCTTGCCCCATATAGTCTCAGAGAACAATAAAAGCAAAAGCTTATTTTTCTTCCAATCTATGCTGCTTTAGCGCTTTGAGTATAAAAGTTATTTTGTATGCACTGAGGGACTGGGGCGTGGCCATTGGTAAAGTGACTATCCCTTATCCACCCTTGTTTAAGGTTGACAGAATCTTTATTTACACCAGAAATACTGCTCTTTGTGTTATAGGGGAATGCATGGCCTTCGCCCTTCAGACCCATGAAGTTAGCCACGGAAAAATTCAGGCATTTGTCCCCAGTTTTGCTGGGCGTGGGCAGATGGATACTGAGGGGTGATGTGGAGAAGATGAGTGGGGGGCTATACTAAACAGACTCCAGGTGTAAGGATGTTCACTTGAACATGTATAATGAGGTGTCCAACTAAACACAACAGAACGTTATCCAGGGTAACCAATCGTGTTGAAGACCTGAGTCGGCTCTGATAACTGCTCCCCGAGAATCCAAATGGTGTTTCCAACCACCCCGCCTAGAAATAGTCTGTGCAGGTCACAGAGAGGAGGCTACAGCTGATTTCCATCTTGGAGGAAGGAATGGTTCCCGTCAGCCTTCCTGCCTGCCTGCCGCCTGCCTGCCTGCCTGCGATTGCAGCTGAGCCATATTTAGCCTCTAAAGCTAGATGTTTTAGTGCCTGGCTCTTTTTAACTGGCATATGTTAAGAGCTTTGAATTAACAGGTGCATAAAAACTGTCAAAAAACACTTAAATCTCAAGACAGACTGTCAGTTGTATTAAAAAATATGGTGTTACATAACCATGCACTCTCAACACGTCCAGCGTGTAACAGCTTGGAAAGTCCTTTCTCCCTGCTCGAAGCCCAGCGATGCTAATCCATCCCATGAAACTAAAGGCCACGGTCCTTTAACTCTTGATGGAGGAGGCGGGTTGTGTGTGCATGTGCTCCCATGCGCGTGTGGAGGGGGGAGTGGGTCAGAAGCATGGAGGGGCAACGTTTCCATTCTGCAACAGAAACTTCTCTCCAAGACCCTCATTTGAAAACTAAGCTAACTGAAGGAAAAAAGAACTCTCAGAGCCCTAGAAGGCACACTTGAAGTTGTTCTTTTTAAGGAAAATAAATAATTCATCACGTAATATAGTGAAATTCAAATTCAAATTAGCAAAGGATGGCAGAGAGAGAGAGAGAGAGAGGGGAAAATGCGTTCCTTAAAACTGTGTGAATTACACAAAAGTCACTTTGTGGTTAAAATATAAAGTAAATAGAATCGATTATGATCCAGTTGAAGCAAGAATAAATAATGTTTGCTTTCACGATATTAACAGTTGCTTTATTACTTTAAGATAATAGTTATAGACCGTTAACTCTAAAATTGGGACGAGATCTTTTGAGATGAGCACTGGGTGTTGTATGGAAACTAATTTGACAATAAATTTCATATAATAAAAAAAATAAAAAAATAAATAAAATCGGGATGAGAGAACCAAGCATCTCTGAATTAAGTACTTTCTTGCACATAATATGTACTATAAAAGCATTTAAAAAAACTCAAATTAGAAGTTAAGTACGACCTTGGCTGTGTTGTATACAGTGAGGTCTTGGATTCAGCATGGGGTCCTAATCTACCAAATAGCTGGGTGATCATGGCCAAGTCTGTTACTTAAGCCTCATTTATTTTTTGAATTGTGATATGCAGCTGGAAGGGGGTGGGATGGGCGAGAAAGACTCCTTAACATTCATGTTGATTCTGAAAAGAGTAAAATCCTATGATTTATGAAACTCTACCCGGAATGAGAGGATCACTTCTAGATATCCCTATGTTGAATACTAGAATCACTATATTGAAATGACGAGGCAGGTTTGTTTGTTTTCTTTTTGTTCCTCTTGTGTCCTGGTATTAAACTTCTTGTTGTTGTTGTCTCATTTTAATATGCATTCCAGAAGGGCATCATAGGTCAGACTTTCCAGAAAATAGACTCTGAGATGGAGAAGCAAAAGTTGATTGCAGGGTACATTTGAGGACAACAATGGTGAAGGGGGTCAAGGAAATAGCACTTGCCAGAGAGAGGTTGTTTCGTGATGCGTCACAACATAGGCCTCAGACGGTAGAGGAGTTCTGGCCCCGGTTCTTCTCAACTGAGGCAAGGGGGCCAGTCCTTTGTGTCCCCTTAACTATTAGTCCTTGATTGCAGGCTGCCTCCTAGGAAGGGAACACTCCTTTGGCAAGGCCATTCTTATTAGCCTAGGGCAACTCCTGGAGAGAGTATTACAGTGAGCCATTAGTGGCCAACACTCCCCCTGGAGAGGGACCAGGGACTAGAGGCCTTGGCCCTGGAAGGGTCATCTGGCAGTATCCACCACGAAGACAAAGGTGGGGTCTGTTCTCATGGCTGTTATTGGAGTCGTCTCTTACAGGATGCATGATCCTAGACAAGATACTTAATTTTTGTCTTCTTAGCCCATACTTGGCTCGTTCCCAAACTGGGAATAATAACAGAACCAGGTACAGTTATAATGAAGGCTAAAAGAAATAATATTTGTGAAGCCCCTAGTGGAGTGCCTGACACATAATGTATGCTTTGCCGTCTGCTCTTACTAAAGGATAATCCTTCTTTGTGTCCAGGGATAGTCCCACAAAAGGGAGAGCCAACAGATATTAGATTGTCTTGAGGTTAGTCCACAGATGAAAATATTTTCCTGTTGTAAACCGCTTTCTTTTTTGAGGGGTGCTGACATTTTTGATCTAGGTTGTACTTTCTGCCTTTTGAAGGATGTCACTCTTGTCAGAAAAAAACATATTGGAATGATGTAATCGCCGCTGCCCCACCACCTCATCCCGTCTTGACCCCAGCTCTAAGCATTACTGGGCGTTTAATTGTTAATACATCAGGGAATGACACAGGATGTATCCTCCAGAAAGGCCTTTTCTGCCCCACGTATACATTAACTTGAGAGGCTATCACTAAGCATCCCGCCAAATTCCTCAGACATCAGTTTATTAAGATGCACCGTGTTTGGAAGGGAGAGCGGGGAGGTAGACAGAGGCCCATAGTTATTTTGCCAAATTCCATTTTAAATGTGAAACCCAGCCAAAACCAGATAGCACACTGTTCCCAACGCTGTTTGCCCATTGGAAGGTGTTAACATTACCGTTATTGTTTTATCCTTATTGATTGGCAACGACAAGTTAGTTTCTGTAATGGGTATGGAGGAGAAAGAGTTTTTGCCAGAAGGAATTACATTCTAAGAGAGATCAAAGTGTGGGTGTTGCATCTGATACACATTTCCTCTCTGCTCGGATCCTGGGCCTTATGGCCTGTTTTGAAATTCCGATACGCATGTCAAATAGTCAGGGCTCCCTCCTCACTCCTGCTCGTTCTCTCCTTCCCTCCCTCTTTGCCCACTGACTGCGGTTTCCTTGGGGCTTCTCCCCTGCTCAGCGTCAGCTGGTCTGATGTAACTATCAGAGCAGGCCAAAGAGGGAGAGGCGGTGTCATCAAACCAAACCCTGTTGGTAAATATTTTGACTTCAGAAAAGCTGAAAAACAATTGTTATTTTGGAAGTTGGATGGCCAAGTCCCGGAAGGAAATTCCTGGAAAGGGCCCTGGCCCTGGCATCGACAGTCTCTTTAGCTGGGAGATATTTTTATCTTTGAATATGGAACAGGAAGATCAATTTCTCCAAACATCGGAATGAAACTGAATCTTTCCCAGCCCGCCAGCAATTTATAATAGAAGAAAGTCACTTGAGCCCTAACTGTGGAGGAGTTAAAACCGTATCAATAAAACAAATGAAAAAGACCCAAACAAACGAAACCCACTTTTCATTCCACTGTGCGAGCTAAACAATCCCATCCCTCGGGGTGTATTGGTTTTTATTTGAGTTGATTTACATTTAGCCATCCACTTTGCTTCTCTTTAAAGGAATCTGAGGTGTCTTAGGGATGGAAATGCGTTTTTCTAGGTTATTTATATTCGCAGTCTCCATTGTGCCATCTTGATGATTAGGTAACACGTCAGACAGACCTTTTTGTTCCAACCTTGAAAATAAGTATATAACAGGTCCCTGAGAAACAGTTAAAAACTCAATTCGTTTGACACCTTTAGCTTTGCTAAAAAGAGATGTTCAATGGCCTCATAACTGATTCCTACCTGGCACTTTTGTCAAAATTCAATGGACTGTGTTTCTGTAGCACAAACCTCCGAGCCAACCGAATCTTGTACTGAATGGCGGAGTTCCGGGGCGGGGGGCTTGGGATGCCCGCAGGACCCTAGGGAAAGAACAGGATGGAGGTGTTGGGGAAGGGACTTGGAGGGGGACTGGCACATTCTAAGCACCTCTCAAGACTACCCGGGAGCCTCTCACTTTCCAGACCCTCACCTCTGACTTGCCTTGCTTTGCCACAGCTGGGCCTTGCCGCCTCACCTGCTGGGGTGGGCAGTCTGCCGCTTTGCGAACGCCCAGGCCTCCCCCTCAGCTGCCTCCCAGGAGGCCAGAGAGTCCATCTCGGCCCGCGACCTCCCGACTTGGATAGAGCCCTATAACCATGGGCGCCCTCCACATATGGCTTTCTTAAAGCCCATCTGCCTAAGTTCCTGCTGCGCCTGCCTCCTGTCCACCGCTGCGTCTCTGTACCACTGTGGACTGGGGACCCAAAGCACTGGCCAGTGCCGTGTGGTTTCCTATTCTTTCCTATCCTCCCTTGTTTCTTCCTCTCTCCATCTGACTTCCCCGAGCCAAGCCTTGTCAGTTCATTACCACTGGCCTCAGCATTCAATAGGGAGCCAGAGCTAAAACGAGGGCGTGGCATGAAGTCTTCCGAAAATCTAGGCTTTTCAACCACCCTCACAGACCACTGTTTGAATCTTAGGAAAGGGGTACACAAGTTAGGAGATCTCTCCGAGGAACTGGGAGTTCTAGACAGTCCCCCTTTAAGATCCGGTAGCAGAGGGTGGCACAGATACGCGCCTCTGAGGGCAGAAGGGCAAGAGAAGTCTCTCTACTTCCCCAGAGCAGCAATTCAGCAAGACACTCTGGGCAGCGCTGGGGAGTAAGGGACCACTGGGGTAGGAGACAGCCCAGCCCTTGTGGCTGTGATGACGAATCTTCATAGGAAGATCACTAAAGAGGAATACAGAAGGGGAGAGTATGATGGGTGGTACACGGGGGGTTTGAGAACTCGTTCAGAAGAACCTGCGAAGCCCCTCTTAGAAGTTTTAGAACTATTTGGAAATTTGGGAAAGGCGATGATTGACGGAAGGGTGAAAGATTCTGCAATACAAGCTGGACCAAAGCCAACTTTTATAATGCAGTTGTTGGGTAAAACTGACTAACGGCATTCTCCATGAGCTAGCCACCCTGTGATGACTATTTGCTATGTACCCTTGCCATATTTCTGTAGGGCACAGTGTGACAGTTGGTGAGGGCCATTTGCTAATGGGATGTATCACAATTCACTTGACCTTATTATCTGTTTCCTGCATCCAAAGCCCAGTTATCAACCCATGAGATGTTCCCTTTCTGTTAGAAATGAACACTGACATCATTTAAGTCTTCTTAAATAAGACTTTCATGTTACATACTCAGAGCTAAATGCTTCTCAAATGATAGCTCTGGGGAAAATGGGATTGAGAACTAGACACTTGAAAAAATAATGTGTTCTGGGGTAGGGCTCCCAGAACACATTATAAGCTCTCTACTTATAACAAAAGGCAACTTCCAGATACTCTCAAACTATGTTTGAGAAATTATTAGTGATTATTAAGCTAAAAAAAAAGTGACTATGGGGAAAAACAAAACAACGGCCATGAACTTGTACTTGAGAGCTGATATTAAGTAAGAATGAAGGCAGAACAAATGACTTCTTCCCTTAAATCTTAAATTATCTATGTCATTTCTTTTTTTAGATGTTTATTTTTGAGAGAGAGAGAGAGAGAGAGAGAGAGGGAGAGGGAGAGGGAGAGGGAGAGGGAGAGGGAGAGGGAGAGGGAGAGGGAGAGGGAGAGGGAGAGGGAGAGAGAGAGGGAGAGGGAGGGAGAGGGAGAAATCCCAAGCAGGCTCCATGCTGTCAGCACGGAGCCTGATGCAAGGCTCCATCTCATGAACCGTGAGATCATGACCTGAGCTGAAGTCAAAAGCCGGACGCTTAGCCAACTGAGCCACCCAGGCACCCCACAATTTCCAAGTCCAGGAATAATTGAGGGGCCTACCCGGTCGCACAGCATTAAGTGTCTGTACAGCAAGGAGATCGATATGAAACAAATGTTTCCCTACATATTCCCTACAACCCCGCCAAAGTAGCTCAAAAGTCCATACCAGCTATGCTCATGAAATTCCTATTTTGGAATTGTATGATTTTCTTTTCCTCCTGTTTCTTTGAGTAGTTAGAAGGGTCACCATTATTTTAATCTTAAAATAAAAATACTGAATAAAAGCAACAAAATGTCAAAATTATCACACATGACATGGGATTTAAGGTTCAATATCTTATGGTCAATAGATCTATTACTACTGCTTTATTCTAGTAGATATTCAACTGTGATATGTTCGCACATATGTTATTATGTATACACAGAAGTTACAAATGGATAGTGTTCATCGCTGTTCATTACTGCCTCTCCTCTCACACATCCCCTCCCCACCTGTCACTATACCTTCTTTCATTCAACCCAGGGATCAAACTTCGATTGAGTTTCATTGAGGTGTTTCTAGTATCACAGCCCCTGACATATGGTAGATATTCAAGAAAGGCATGTTCAAAGAATGAAACTTATGAAAGGAGATCACTGCACTGGATTAAATCTCTTGAAACTATCTCCTAGCCTGAAAAATCTAGACGGTCTCAGGCTACGCACTAAGCTATTTGAAGCATATCATTTTGAGACCTAACATTTATTCCTTTTTGTTCTTTTACCCGGAAGAGTATATTCCAGTTAATCAGGCAAATAAGAGACCACAGGTAGAACCGTATGATGGGAACAATTATATAATTTTTCAGAGGAAAAACACACACGGGTTTTGTGTGTGTAATAGGGCATTATCTTCCTCCTCTGGTATGTGATGATCCCCGTCCTCCTCATCCTCTGTGAGCGAACAAACACCACAGAGGACGGTGGAGGAGGCAAAGGTGGAGACAGGAAGGAAGTCTCCGGAGACAGTAGGATGTGCTTGGAAACAAGCACTGTATTAGGAATCAGGGGATAGGGTCTTTGATAACTTACTGAACTTCTTGGTCCTCTACGTCTTCGGCTACAAAACAGAGGCAACAGTAATTGCTTTGTCAATCTTAACTGGTAGAACTCTGAAGTTCTGTGTAGCTCTAAAACGCTATTTGGTTCACATGACAATCTACCGAGGAGGTAATGGGGCATTAGAATCAGACAGACATGAGTTTAAATCCCAAGTCCCTGAGCTAGAACTCTACAATCTTGGCTGGGTTATTTAATTTTTCTGAACCTCTGTTCTTCATTTTAAAATGTGTCTAATCATATGTACTAGAGTGGACGTGACAACAAAAGGCCATCGTGTTGCTAGACGTAGCACTTGAATGCCTTGTTCTTGTAAGTTTGGTTTAAAATGCGATCATTTTAAACAAACGGACATTTGTGGAATATTTCAATTCAAGAGTCTGACAAATTGAAACTTCTCACTTATTTACTAAAGTAGATGGCAAAACTTTGTAAAATATGTCATGCAAACTAAATTAAGTCCCTGAAGATGAAGCCATAATCTGTTTTCTGACTGGTGGTGAGACCCAAGGGAACCCAAGAAATTTGAAGCAGTTAGCAGTACCTTGGTCACATGATGTCTACAAACAGAATAATTGTTTTCCATCAGATCCCAGCACTCAGTAACTAATTAGAGAAATAGCTGACATGGAATATTAAAAGAGCATATGTCAAGTGAAAAAATGAATCACCTGTGATGAATGACCTACAATAAAAATAAGGTTTACTCATAAAAATGTTTACAAATGGCAGAGGACATGGTAAGAGCCAACAATTTATTTATTTTTTTAGCTTTACTTATTTATTTTGAGAGAGAGAGAGAGAGAGAGAGAGAGAGAGCGCCAGCACAAGTTGGGGGGCGGGGGTTGACAGAGAGGGAAGGAGAGACAGAGAATCAATCCCAAGCAGGCTCTACACCATCAGTGCAGAGCTCCAAGCGGGGCTCGAACTCACAAACCTACGAGATCATGACCTGAGCCAAAGTCAGACGCCTAACTGTCAGACTGAGACACTCAGGTGCCCCAGAGCCAACAATTTAAATCAACTTTTAACAACAGATAAAAGACTAGAAACAGTGGCATACACAATCTTTCTCCAAGACTGCTGGATTTGGTGGGCAAAAAGTTGCAAGGCTACTTGACTAGTTTACAAGATTTGAAAAGGGCAAAATTACCCTTGTGTCTTTTTCTGTGTTATTATGTTCTCTGATGGGACTCGAAGAAAGGCATTTGCTAAGATAACGTTTCATAAGGTAGCAATAAAGAATAACATGATCATGAAGAAATGTACTGAGGGCAAAACCCAAGGTTTAATAAGAAAATCTGTGTAAAGATTTTCCACAGATCAACAAGAGTTACCTGAAAAGATGGGTGATGAGACTCTCTAGAAGTGGAAGGTTTATAGGTCAAAGAGTGAGAGGAGGAGAAAGGGGAGGCACATGTGTGTGGTCACGGAAATACGCCACCCCTGGGCACGAGAGGGGCACACCATCCGCCAGGTGACAGCAGATGCCAGCTCTTAGACATGATGCTGAAACCTTGGACTTCATTCCTTGCTGACTGTTGAAAATCTCTCTAGAACCCACCATCAGATTCTGTCTGCTCTGGGCTGACCCTGTGTCCTGTGCTCTGGATGCATGTCATTCTGGACTCTTCTATTCTCTTTGGGGGCTGGTTGCAAACATGTTTTTGTAAAATCTTCATTGCTTTCTACTTTTCTGGTTAGGAAAAAAATATGAATAGAAGAGAAATAAGAATGGGGGAATGGTGGTGAAGGGCTTTAGACTTGCTTGTAACCACAGGTGCCTTGTAGGACTGATTTATGTTTAGCCAACTTAGAGAATGTTTTTTACCAAAGCGATCCAGCCCTAATTCACAGAGCTATGTAGTCTTTCACTCTCAATCTGATGTGAACTACTAACATGATGTAAGCTCTCGAGTGCACACACCGCCTAAGGCAAGGATTTCAAGTGAGAGTCAAGTTCGCAGTCTTTTACAAAGTATACTTTCTTACCCCGTCACTTCTCCAGTTACCAAATCATTTCCAACCTGTCTGGACCTTCTGAGGCTCGTGCATAAATCAGGAGAAATGTGGTTGGAAATGGCTTCCTTTTCTTCAAAGCAACGTGTACCAACCTCAATGGAGCATTAGAAATCCATAATGATGCATGTGGTTTCCATTATGCCAAGGGAAAGCCTGTCCTAACTACTCCAAACTGTCTCTCCTGTGTATGACATCACAGCCCAAGTTGATTATAAAAATTACAGAGAAGTCCCTGGGTTACAATCAAGAAGGGATCTTCTAGGATCTCAGACCTAGTTTCTCATTCCGATAGAAGAGGCTGGTGTTTGGTGGTTTGGCATGATCTCTGAAGAAGAGACTCTGTTATGAGATTTCTGGACTTTAAATACCACTATCCTTTTGGGATTTTAGAACTCTTCTGAGGTTGTTCCCAGCCTGAGCCAGAATGATCACGAGAGGCCTGGGAACAAACATAAAACATGCAGCCTTGAGGCAACAACAATATGTTCACGGCTTTTTTTTCCCCCTTCTTCTGTTTTGCTTCTTTTTTTTCCTTTCCTCTCTCTCCCCCCACTCCTCCCTCCCTCCCTCTCTCTTTCCCTTACATCCTCCTTTCCTTCTTCAATACCTTTATTGTTGGTAGCTTGACTTTTAGTTTTTAGTCTCCTGGTATAGCTCAGCATCCTGGGCAGGTGGAAGAGGTTAATAAATGTACATATTTGTCAAATGCCTTCTTCTAGCTCCCTTGTTTTTTCTTAAGATTATTATTATTATTATTATTATTTCCATTAGTGGGGAGTAGCACTGAAGTTCATAGACAAATGGGCTCATTACCATGATAAATGGATCTTTATGTGCCATTGAGAGTTAATCTAGTTAATAGAGAGGCCAAGCACTTAGGATAAAACACTCATCAAAGCTCCTCAGCAGTGAGTATATGAAAAGATACGCACAATCCCCGTCCTCCAAGAATTACAGACTATTGGAGAAAACAAAATAGAAGAAGGTCAATGTTTACTACACATGTTCATTAACTCAGTTGATAAGCATTAATTGAGCACCTACTCTGTGCTGGGAACTTTCCTAGGTGTCAGAGATTAAACAGGGAACAAGAGAGAGCTGTGATATACTTTGTAGAGTAAGCGACCAAGCGTTTTGTGCAGACGACTTTATTCGATGTTACCAAGAACTCTGTCAGCTGGATACTATTACTTCCAGTTTACCCGTGAGAAAATGAAACTTCAGAGAGGTTAAATCACTACGGTTTGTTAGGGAAAGAGCTTCAATCTCCAACCAAGTCTATCTGAGTCCAAAGCTTATATACTTTCTAGTATCCTACATGGCCTTCAGAGACTAACGAAATCATGAGATACAACAGGGTAAGGTAGACCAGGCGAAGTACCAATTGACACAAACCCAGAGGAGAGAAACCCGGCAAAGGCTGGAGCCACGCAGGAGGGTCGCACGGAGGCACCCAGTCTGAAGGCTACAAGACAGAGCTTAGACATGGAAGGAAGGGAGGGAAACCGCACCTGAAGGTGCAGAGGCACATGGGTGTGTGTGCACAGCCCAGGTAGGGACAATGAGTGCTAATGGCTTCACTGAAAAGCAAGATTCTTCTAGGCATGAACTGGGAGACAGAGCCGGAGGCAGGGCTGGGCCACACTGTGGTATGCCAGGTCGGTGCTGCGTCTTAGGACGGCGGACAATGTGGAAGGTTAGACTCGGATGCGATGACCGTATGTGCCCTCCTGCTCTATGACCACTGAAAGCTGTCTACCTTTGCAAAGGTATCATTCCCGTGTCAGTGAAAGGGACAAGCATGCTTTTAGGTGACTTCAAGAATGACCAACTAAGAGAAACATTGGTAAGTTACTGGAAACAAAAGCTAGTGTATGATTAGCTTTCCACTCTGGATGTATTTTTTTAATAGCCACTCAGATTCTTCTTTGGGCTGGCTTGGTGTGCGTACAACTGGATACATGAGTATGTAGCCAATAAAACTGGTTGAAGAATGTGAGAAATTTATCTACTACATGAAGTCATTGTTTCATATTTGTCTGAAGCTCCCAGCGGACTCTGAACACCAGATTTTTGTTCCCTCTGCTTTCCACATTGCTCTTTCCCATGGGGAGAGTCTTTTGATATCAGCATGGGGTATATGGAATTCTTTGGGGGTGAAAGGTGTTCTTTCTATTACAGTAACTTTTTATTTAACCAGTTCATTTCCACATAAAAGCTGCTATTAATGCAACAAAGTTAGAAGGGGCGTACCAGACTTGTTTTTTAATTTTCCTGGGGGGGGGGCAGTGTTGCTGAGCAAACTTGTTGAGCAGCTGCAATTGCTAAGGTCACACTAACACTGAAAAGAGAAGGTCCTGACATCAACATACCCAAAGATCTGAATAATTCTGGGCTGCCTCCAATTTTGAAATCCGTTTCTCCAGGCTGTTCGTTTCTTCTTTTCTTTCTCCCACACGGGTTTCTGGCTTTTTCCCTTTTCCTAATGAACCCAATTTTATGTGAACGTTTTAATTTTGCCTGCTATAATGCAAATAGCTCCTATGGTATAACCTTTAGGTCAATTCTATCAAGTATTATTTGTTCAGTCTGTTCAGGGGGGGAAAAATCACTTTCTTCTGCCTAGACCTTGTGTAATTGCATGAATTCTCTGATTTCGTTGGCTCTGCAAATCTATTCCAAGGTGCGTTGACTGAGGGGATGGAAGGGAACTCATTATACATTCCCTGCTGAGATCGTGACCTGCAAATGATGATGGGGAAATCAAGCTTGATCGCTGTGCTTTCTCTTTAGTCTAATTTCTGCTGAACTTTGGACTGTAACTTGTTTTTTGGCTGGAGAGCCCCAGGACATACTGGAGTCTGACCAAGGGGGTGCCGAGACCTGGATTTTCACACCATGAAGCTGGTAACAGTTTTGACTTCAATGCCTTGAAAAGTAGGTGATTTCAATTGCCCTGTTTCCTTTCAGGGGAAAATGCTTTCTTTGCACCTAAACAATCTTCCGGTGCTTTTGACTGACAAGCATATTGTTATGATTATGACTGGACTTCTTGACTCCTGCAGGGATAGCATTTAAAACTGCCTGAGACTGGCACAAATCAAAATATTCATCAACTTAAACTATGTCAGCTAAAATGGAAAAGCCAAAATTGTAGTGTTTTATATCATGTCAGAAGTCCATGAACATGGTGCAAAACAGCTTAACTCTTTCCCTGCCTAAACAAAATTAAAGTACATAACAGAAGTTATCTGGATATTTTTTCAAAATTATACCTACCATATAAATGCCCTGTTATTCTCCCTTTATAGTATCCATTGACTCGAGGGGCTTATTGATTCAATGAACTTTCCTTCATTCCCATTCATTGATTCATTTGACCCTTCAGTGTATACTTTTGAATGCCTGTTATGTGCAGGGCACTCTTGTGGGAGCGGAAATTCAGTTCTTGCCCACAAGTTGCTGGTGATCCATTATCAAATAGCTATATATCCATAATAGCTATAAAATAAACAGGACTTACGGTAAGTGCTACATGATAGGTACAGGTAAGCTGCCCAGATAGGCTAATAAGGATGAAATCATCTCCAAGCAAGAAACAGTAGACTGGACATCCAAGGAATTGTTGGTCAGCCTCCACTTTTTCAAGACTTTTCCTCTCCTCCGTTGGTGGTGGGTAGTCAACAGCCTTTTTGTGAAACGGGATTCTGCCCTTCCCTACTAGCCCTCCCTCAGGTACTTGACCATTGGCCACAATGATCTGATCGGTAGCCCTTCCACTGGAATTTAGGTAGCAGAGCGAGAGACTTCTGTCTCTGCATAGCAGGAGCTGAAATTTAGACCCTACCTATAGTGGGGCCAGAAAGTGTAGAGTGAATGAAACCAACATGCTAAGAAGAGCAGAAATCAGAGAAGGCATGGTTTTGGTGGGGATTCAGGACTTCGGTGCCTTCGTAAGTCGTGATTACATTTCTGTCTCTGCCTCCAGTCCTCCCCACCCCCTCTCCCAACACCTGCATCTCATTTTCAGAGAGAGGGTGGGCAAGAATGAGTTGACTTCTATTACTTACATCCCAAAGAACCCTATCTAATGCAGAAGGCTTTGTAAGAAAGGAGAAGGATGGGTTTGTCTCCACTTAACAGAGAATAAGAGAATAGAAATCCTAGTGTTGCAGGATCATATTTTGATGTATTAACAAATGTGTTTTTCCTTGTGATTTCCTGTTACCCTTGACCCTCCCCCATCCAGGCAGCTAGACCATGAGTCATTCCTTGCCTCAAGGGAGGGTTGTCACAGCAGAACCAGAGAACAAAAGAGACAAATTCTTGGCTTTTGAGTTTAAAAGGCTGAGCTTCAGGCTTCAGACAAAAAAGATTTGGAAGAATATTTGATCAATTTGAGCCAATTTTTTCCTGCCCACGTAAAATAAAAATTCCCCTGGCTGGAAGACAAGAGGCTCTTCTAAGGAGAGCAAAAGGGTTAGATGCTGGTGACTCCCCGAAAGCGGTTCTTGCTCTCTACTCTTGCTCCCCTCAGCAGGCTGAACCCTGGAATGAATGTGGGGTTTTCAGCTTCTGAGAACAAGGAGACCTGTGCCTTATTTCCAAGTTAGAATCCAAAAGATGGCAAACCTCAGAGAGATTCCCTCTACCCAGCATATTGCCAGAGAAGCTTTCTGGCACATCTGGAGCAAAAGGGGGTGGGTTGCCTTAGAGAGTTTTCCATGGTCCCAGAGTCGTAAAAGAGGTGAGCCTCGTATTTTCTGTGGCCCCTAGCGATGTGTAGAAGTAGCCAAAAGAAGGTCAGCCCTGGAGGACTCCCACCATCTGGTCTCAGGGATGTTGAAGATGTAATCTATAAGAATTGAGCATGATGGACGAGTGGTACCATATAGAACTTAGAGAATGCCAACCTAGACAGATATCAACCAAGGACCAGATCCTGAGACATGTAGGGGCAATTCTGAGACAGTAGCTTAGCCTCCCTTCAGGTAGCAATTTGAGCTGGACCCACAATTCTCTGTGCTCTGCACTAAATATTTCCCCAAATGGATGCTCTGGTCAGATGGTTTAAGCATCTTTTAGATATGGCATACACCTCCCTAGATGGGACAGAGTTTCTGCTAATCACCCTAAGGGGGATGGCCTCCTTTATGGCCAGCTTGTATTTCATTGCCTCATACAAATACAAGAGCTCCTGATTCAATCTCCTGTGCCATATCAATTATCTATTGCTGCATTAAAAACTACCCCCCAAATTCTTCTCCTAAAACAACAATCATTTTATTTGTTTCCTATTCTGTGGATAAAACGGCAAAAGAACTAACTGCCCATGTGATTCTAGTCCAAATTGCTGATGCAGAATGGTGAGAAAATAAAATAATTGTTTTAAGTCACTATTTTTCCGCAAAGTCTTGTTTTCTGAGGCATGATTTATGTAAAATGAGAGTTATCCCTTTGAGATGCATAGTTTTTTGTAAGCCATACCTGATTTAGATGATATATATTTATTTATTTTTAAATGCTCATTCATTTTGAGAGAGAGGGAGCACATGTGTGCACGTGTGTGCGTGTGAACGGGAGAGAGGCAGAGAAGGAGGGGAAAGAGAGAATTCCAAGCAGGCTCCACATTGTCTGTGCACAGTCCAATGTGGGGCTTGATCCCATGAACCGTGAGATCATGACCTGAGCTGAAATCAAGAGTTAGATGCTCTACCGACTGAGCCCCCGGGGCCCCCGAGTTCTCTTCCTGGCTTGCAGATGGCTCCCTTCTTGCTGTGTCTTCATTTGGAGCATGTCGCAAGCTCTCTGTTGCCTCTTATGACACTAATCCTGTGGGATCAGGGTCCACCCTTGTGACCTCAATTATCCTTAGTTACCTCCTTATAAGTAAGCCTTATCTCCAAATACAGTCCCACTGAAGGTTAAGGTTTCAACATAAGTAAGTTGTCGGGGTGGTGGGGGAGGGGGGGACAAATTCAGCCAGATACAAAGATACAAAGACAATATAAAGACAGATATAAAGTCAATAGAGGTTTTCATAAAAAATAATTATAAATGTGGCTTTGGAGTTATGAGTGAACCCCACTAAGAGTCAAAGAGAACCAACACAGTTTTAAGAGAGTTAAATGGACAAAAATCACCATCAGTTTGAACTAAAAGAGACTGAGACTTTCCAAAAATGAAAAGAGGTCTCTGGACCGTCTAGTTCATACGGATGGGAAGCAGGCTGGTAAAGCTGTTCAGTGGCAAATGTGGGTCATTTCTTAGGGAAAGGGAAAGCTATCTCCGAGTACAGAGCCCAGAACTGTGGAGAACCCTGAACTAGGGAGCCATCCCCTGAGATCAGAACTCAGGCCCAGAAGGAATAGACCTGGCAATGTGCCCCGGGCTGGATTTCAGAATGCCTTTGGTCTCCGCTCTTCTTTTTAAAAGGGAAGGTCCACAGAAGCTACGCTGTTCCATTTGCTGTTCCATTTGCACGTGGAGGTGCGGTGAGAATGGGTAACTTTCCATTTTAGCTCACGGGTCTTTAGATTAAGAGGAACAATGCTGGCGGCGCAAGGTCAGGGGGGCCCAAGTTGTTAGGCATCCGACTCTTGATTTCAGCTCTGGTCATGATCTCACTGTTCATGGGTTCAGGCCCCACATCAGGCTCCGCGCTGGCAGCACTGAGAAAGAATCTTAGGATTCTCTACCTGAGGAGGCTCATTCACACTTGATCAGGTGAGGAGATCCTGGACTGATGCCTGAAACCAGTATGGGATGACTTTTGAGGGAGGTGGTGTGTGCAAGTTGCGTGTGGAACAAATGTGAATTACGATCACAAGCGGGGGCAAATTGTGGTCAACGGCCTGTGAGGACGGCCGCCACGATTCCCCCTGTTCCTAGATGACTGTGCCATTCGTGACGTGACTCTCCTGGTCCTCTCATCAAGAGGTAGAGTCCACTCCCCCCCCCCCCCCCCCCCGAATCTGGGCTTGTCTTGTGACTCGCTTTGATCAGCCGAACGCAGCAGAAGGCAGGTATGTGACTGCAGAATCTGGGTCCCAAGAAGCCTCCCTGCTCTTGCCATCTTGAAACCCTGGCACCTCCATAAACAGAAATTCAAGCTAGTCCTCTTGCAAATAAGAAACTAACTGGAGAAAAGGCCCAGGGGACGGGCATCACCAACTGCCAGAACGTGAGCGGGGCTCTCTTAGACCCTGTAGCCCCAGGGAAGCCACCAAATTACTTCAGCCGCATGAGAGATCTCCAGCAATATTAGCGAGTTGCTCAGCCTAGATCAAATTATTAACCCACAGAATCTTACGCAAAAAAGTGGTTGCTGTTTGAGGACACTCAATTATGGGATGGTTTACTATGCGGCCATAAGTAACTGATCTGTGTGCCCAGAATGGCAGACTTGGTTTCACTTCTTAAAGGGCATGTTGCACTAGCAATAGGACGTCAGGGGAGGACGGCTTGGGGGTAATTTCCCTCGAATGGAGATTATTACGCCACGGGCAATAAAGGCTCCGGGTACTGATTTCTCAGAGCACGCAGTGGAGTATGATGGCAGGATCTCCTCCAACCCTCTCCAGGCAGCGGCATACACCCCCATTCTCACACCTGCTCTCTGATGCCTGAAATTCCTTCAGCTGGGGGCTAAGGCTTCCATTGCACAAGCTAAAATGCATTGCTTTAAAATATTTCATTATATTAAAAAGGGACACTGTCTTGGGAAAGGTGACCTACTGACTTAGCCCCCGCAAGACACAACTGTTGTCTTAGTGCGCTTGGGCTGCTGTAACAAAATAGTGCGGATTGCGCGATTTACAAGGAACGGTTTACTTCTCACAATCTGGGGGCTGGATAGTCCACGATCAGGGTGCTGGCAGATTGGATGTCTGGTGAGAACCTGTTTCCTGGTTCACAGACGACTGCCCTCTTGCTGGGTCCTCGCGTAGTGGAAGGAACGTGGGAACATTCTGGGGTCTCTTTGATAAGGGCACCAACCTCATTCGTGAGGGCTCAACCGTCATGACCTAGTTACCACCCCAAAGTCCCAACTATCACATGGGGGTTGTTTCAACACAAATTTTGGAGGGATGCAAACATTCAGTCTGTAGCACTATCTTCAGATCTTTTCTTAAGAGCAGATTTAGAGAGAGAGAGAGAGAAAGAGAGAGAGAGAGAGAGAGAGAGAGAGAGAGAGAGAGAGAGAGAGAGAGAGAGAGAACTGGTCACCTGGGCTATCTAAGATAAACCACTGTTTGGCCAGAATTCTGTCCAGGGCCTGTGCTACGGGAGACATGAAGAACCACAAAAATCTCGTTCTCAGAGGTTGGGTCAGAAGATTTTTTAACCATCTTCTGAAGTGATGAGTAAGAATCATAGAAACATGGAGAGGGATCTGGCAGTAAGACAACTGCCTCGATTTGCTCTTCAGGGCATCTGTCAGTTTGGAAAATTTTCACTCCACTACGGCTAGTGGGTATCTGGATTCTCCTGGGTAGAGGCCGGCCTCTACCACAGTATAGGGTGCAGTTGGCCACTAGCTCCAGAATTCTCGCTGTCTTCCACCAGCAGCACGGCAGTAAGGGAAGGGAAAGCCCAGGCTACAAGACCAGAGATGTTTCTGGACCTGTGTGACACTGGGGCCGCGTCTATTGGTAGTTTCTGAGGGAAATGCACATGAGGTAAATAAGCCAAGATATTGATAATTACTCAGTGTGACTGCTTCGGCCATTTGTCAGTTATTAAGGCCAGGTCTAGGCAACTGCCATTATAATTATACCAGACTGCAGTTCCATGGATATGCCTGTGGGCTTTCAAGTTTGTGACTTAATTGCCTGGGTTGTGTTTGGCTAAGAAAATGAGAAGGTGGATAATTCTGTGGGGTCTTCAAGTAAGTGAAGGCTCTGGTGCACACGCAGAACTTCAAGACGGATGCTGGACACAACTAACGGCCACGTGTACTATGCACGTGGAAGTCTAACCCAACGACTGAAATAACAGCTCATGAGATGACTCTTCTAACTCTTATTATTCATTTCCTTCTTCTCCCTCGACCCTCCCAGTGGGATGCTATACATTGCAGGGTTATTATTTCACTCATCATATGAACCTTGGGCCTAGTGACTTATCCCTTGAGGCATGCTATAATCACTGAGAAATGTGCTCCCTGTCACGTCTTATTGCTTAATTATGGCTCTATTTTAGGCTCCTAGAGTCATTTGGCTTGGAAAGACCCCTCTTATATGTGATCTCGGAACACGCATCCATGTCGAGTTACCCTTGAGTCCACACGAGGCTGTTCCATCGCCACCTTATTCTGGCTTGGGTAGTGATTATTGCCCCTTGATTCAGCAAGCCCTTGAGTTACTGTCATGAGTGTTTACATTCACGCTACTGTCCCAAGACGCTATCAACCCTTTGTCAGAAAGGCGTGTAAAGTTACTTTTTCTAACACCTGGGATTTTTTTGTACTGGTAAGTCCTAGCAGCCCCCTCTTTGAAATCAATAACATGCAAAAACCTCTTTTTCTAATACTCTTGTGGTGGTGGTGACAATTTTTTTTAACTCAGAATCTGTACATGTTGTTTAACACAGGCTTTTTGTTGTCTTAGTTGTGCCTCACTCCTCACTGCTAAAGGCAAGCTGAAAGATACGGCAGGTCCCAGATACATTCACAGATTGCAAAACAACTGGATGGAATATTTAAAATGAGGAATGTTCTAAAAATTGTGGACTTTTGGAGCATGCATCCCTGTTGTGTTCCAACCACTCATTTTGTCCCCCTTCAAGAAGACATGATGTTTTGTTATCAGCCTTTGAATGTAAATCCGGGTCCTTCAAGTAGACTACACGAGCTTAAGGACAAAAGGCACAGATCACACACCTCTCACACAGCTCTGTCCATACATGTAGCTACATGCAGTTGTTTGATCAACTGCATGAAGAGATAATGTTGCATTTTCAAGACAGCTGTTTGGGATTAGGAGCTTGCAAAAGTAGCCTGACATGAAGGTAAAGGCAGACTGGAGAATAGTGTCCTGCTTCATTCCTCCAGAGAGCAGTTCAAGTCAGGCCTGGGGTAGATCTATGTTGAGAGAGGGTATAATTACCCTGGGTCCAGAGTGGCCCCAGGTCTTGTCTGGCAGACTGAGTTATATCTATCAGGGTCTTTTAAAATGCTGACTTGGCTTCTTAGAAATACAAAACCCAAAACATCATTTATAAAGGTCACTGGGAATGGCCTGGGTCAAAATAACTTGAGTCCGCTTTGTGCCAGTGTCTTCGAAGAGGAAGTTGCTGAATACTTAGATAAAGCTCTTTGAGAGTACTATGTTGCTAAATCCAAACAAAGAATGAGCAAGGTTTATAGCTGAGTTTTGACTCTATAATTCAAATGCCAATCCAGCAATAAAATACGTTCTAGAAATTCCAATCAGAGATTTCTATCATCTGACTTGGAAACCAGCTGTGCTCTCAGTGACTATAAAGATTTACCACCTGCAATTGCTGTAATTCAGTAGAATTATGCAGAGGTTTGAAAAGCGAGAAAAACTCTCGCTATATTTTAAATGCAAGGAGAACTGTGCTTTAAGAAATTCTGCTTCTCTGAGGCCTATAAAAATTTAAAAGAAAGCAGTGGGGCATCAAGGTGTACGAACACTTAAATTTGGGAATTCAAGTTTACCCTTTTGAGCGTAATTTTTAAAGATGATGAGTAAAAAGTACCACCATTGGTTGGCTATCTTTTAAACAGAACAAGCGACAGAACCACAAGTAGTTAACTCCTAAATTGCATATCACATCAAGAGCCCCGGTAAGCTTATGCTTGAACTGTTTGAGAAGTAGGAGCAAGAGAAGAAGAGTTTGACCAGGGAGGGACAGCTAGACAGAGCGCTCCAATAAACTCAGGGCTGTAATTTTGAACCAATAATTTCCTTCGCAGAAAGTAACAATTATTTGTGGATTTGTGAATCCATATATCAAAAGTCTTTTGAATGTGTTTTATGATTTTAAAAGATATCAGGGCTATCCTACTAAAGCCGGTGCATATGGTCCTCATACCAGTGAGCCCCCACTTCTCTTGCTCAAACTCCTCTCACACATGGGATACAGCTGCCTCGTACAAAACTGATGCAATATAACTTTGTCACTTATATCATCACCTGAGCACTCGGATACCACCCTGGGAAAGCCGAGCAAGGCAACTTTTTCAAAATAATGGTATCAGCGGACCTTTTACAGACATATTTGAAAGCATTTCACAAGCACGAACACAATCCCTGAATGGGTTATTAAGCAAAATTTTCAAGTGGAGGGATGCAGTGAACTTTATGGTCTGATGCATATAAGAGACACACCAAGAGTTTTAGAATGGCAACGTTACTAGCACTTGAGTTAAGAGAAGCCAGTTGGCCAACACGCCGTAAGTGAAATCTCAGGCTCTCAAATTCCTCTTCTGTAAAGCGAGAGAATTAAATCAGATGACCTGTGAGGTCCCTTCGAATTCATTTATTTCATGGTTCTCCTTTTTCTGTATACCTTATAAATACTTTGACAGAGAATTAGATTGCGGCTACCTGTATGAAGCGAATGTTACAGAACCTCATTAACGATGAACTGTCCTTAACAGAGGCTTATATAAAAGTAGATGGCTGTATCTACCACATGGAGATACGGAATACATGACCGCCATGTAACACTTCAGTATACATACTAAATTGTTGGAAACATTAAAAAAAAATTTTTTTTAACGTTTATTCATTTTTGAGAGATAGAGCATGAGTGGGGTAGGGGCAGAGAGACAGGGAGACACAGAATCTGAAGCAGGCTCCGGGCTCCGAGCTGTCAGCACAGAGCCAGATGTGGGTCTTGAACTCATGGACTGCGAGATCATGACTTGAGCTAAAGCCAGACGCTTAACTGACTGAGCCACCCAGGCAGCCTTGAACATTTTGAAGAGTAAGCAGAAGACCATGTTATGGGTGTATCAGACTTGTTTATTCCTTAGAAAAATAAGAGTATTGGACAATGATGTTTTTAGTTTTTATGAATGTCATTCATAAATAAAAACACAACTATCTATGTAAATGCTTCTGTTCAGAGAAGTCAGCACTGGAAGGCTATAATTTCAACCCAAATTACAGAACATAAAAATACACAGCTCATCCACATGAATAACCTCAAATTCATTTAAAAATAGGATGTCCCCAACTTTTTCGACAGTATTATAAATATTACATTTGTCTTTATTCTCTTTTATAATAGGTTTTTTTTCAAGACTTTAGTATTTGCACTTTTGGAATTTCTGATAAATAGATAATTTACTGTGAAATTCACAGATTTTGTGACAAAACAACAGTATTTATTTATATATTCACATATAGCACAATGTGGGGGTCAAGTATTAGTGAAGTGATAGTAATTAACGGACTATTAAAATCACCATTTGGACAATTTAAATGCTTTATGACAGGATAATTAATATCCAACATATATAACACATATTTACAGACAACTTTAGAAAGAAAATATATCAATTTTTTTTTGATAAGCAAAAGTAGTAATAGATTTTCTGTATTATTTTAGCCTCACTACAGAAACGTTTTCATTGTCTAAATTTAATCAATGTGCTGATTAAAGACAATACATTAACAGTAAAATTACGCATGCTAATGGTATATTTGTGTGTGTGTGTGTGTGTGTAGCAACTAATCAAAACTCAGGTTGTAAGTTAAAGCCATTTAACAGGCGAACTGAAGACGAAAATGTTACTGAAGCTGTCTGGTTCCTTTTGTTAAATTGCAGCTTCCAAGTTGGGTTTTGCAGCTCGACTACGATCCAATAGACAATTCAATATGCTACTTCTGTTAGTTTTTTCCCCTTCTGTCTCTTTCACATGCTAATTTTTATGTCTTTATGGACTACATAAAACAGGTATCTCATCATCAACACCTCTCCTAGGAAAAGTCACAGGAGTCTGATTAGGTGTCGAGTATCACTTTCCATCTTACTCTTCTAGATTTACCTGGTGCAACACACTCTCAATCGTGTAGCGCCCCTTCTGTTTAGGTGGTTTGTTTCCACCTGGTATTAAGAGTGCACCAGGAGGACCTGGCCGTGGATCAAGGTGAACGTGTGCCTATATATCAAATAATCATAATGCGAGGGTTCAGAATGTCAAACATGTTCTACTGAAACTAACCACGGTAACACCGTTTTATCAGAGTTCACGGCATAATCCACAACAGACGTTTACCAGCCGCAAGGTACAAACTCTGGCACTTCATGTGGTCAGAGCGGCTGAAATGTCCTTTACAGTAATTTTAACTTCTTGACTTTGCTCTGCATTCAGAAGGGGATTGCTACTGGAATTTTCACACCGTTCATCTACCTTTTGAGAAGCGGCTGGGTCTCGATGATTTCTGTTCTCTTTGGCAAATCCTAAAGTCACACTCTCCCCAGAAGGCTGAGGTGGCCTCTCCAGATGAACCATCTGTCTCCCTGCTTCGGCTTCTTGTTCGCGCAGCAATCTCTCCACCTCCACCTCAAGCTCCAGGGTCTCCTCATCAGCTTGTACGTCCAGTTGTTGCATCAACTCCTCCAACTTCTTGGCCTTGCGGAGCTCATTTTGCTGTATGATGGTACAGAGGTGTTCAGTGAGTTGCTCTTTGATCTCAGTCTTGCGCTGTAGCTCCAGCTTTGCCGTCACGTACTCTGCTTCCGCCCTGTCAAAGCGCTTCCTGTGGGGACAGGTACACAGATTGGTCCATTGGTTTTCCACTAAAGAAGATATTCAAAGGAGGTTCTAGAAACAATAATTAAGCTCCAGAATTGGAAAGACGTAATGAAGATATGGATAGTGATACTTTGTGAACACTTGTCCTACATGTTAGACAAGCCAGGCTGTCGATGCTGAAACTTCCACAACATCCACACTTGGACCCTCCCAACGTAAGCACGTTCTTCTGCACTCATGTCCTCTTTCCGAAGCTGTGCTGGAAGGTTAACTCAGTGCAAACTAGCTCCAGTGGGGCTCCAGTGAGAGCCCTGATGGGACAGTGTTTGTTGATTTCTGTCGCACAAACACTACCACCACCAGGGCCAATTTCAGGCTGCCCATGTGGCGCAGCTGAACGCAGAACTGGGAAGAGATACATGACGTTGGCCCTGGTGAACCGGTGCAGCCTGTCTCCAGCACACAGCTGGTTAAAATGTAGGAGAGGTAAAGCAGTAAGAGAAGTGAAAAGCAGAAAATCTGTACCTCTTGATTAATGGGTTAGAAAAGGAAGAAATATTTTGGTGGAGAAGGATATGGACAGTGGGTCCAAGGCGAATGTAAATGATACTAGGTGAAGCAAGAAGCAAGCATCGAGTAAGAACAGAAAAACTTCAGGCCGGGTTTAGGAAAGGTTTCTCAGTCCTGGCACTGACCCCTTGGACCATATCACTCTCTTGTCGCGGGGGAGCTGTCCTGTACATTGTAGGATGCAGAGCAGCATCACTGGCTTTCTCCCACAAGCTGCTGGTAGCACCCACTACTTGTAATAGCCAAGAATGTCTCCAGATGTTACCAAATGTCTCCCAAGGGGCAAAACTGCCCCCAGTTGAGAATCCCTGCATTAAGTTGTTCTGTCTCCACTTTGCAACAACAGACTGTTAGACTTTGATTAGGGTATTTTATCTATTTACATAAAAACTCTGCAGATACGCAATGCCTGTCTTAGAAGTAAGGTAATTCTGGGGCGTGTGGGTGGCTCAGTCAGTTAGTGGCCGACTCTTGATTTCAGCTCAGGTCACAGTCTCAGGGTTTGTTGAGTTTGAGCTCCACGTTGGGCTCTGCGCTGACAGTGTGGAACCTGCTTGGGGTTCTCTCTCCCTCCCTCTCTCTCTGGCCCTCCCCTGTTCACTCTCTCTCTGTGATCTCTCTTATTTTGTATTAGCTTGACACAAAAAGAAAAATGATCATACATTGGTTCACGGTCTTTGGCCTTTTCCACACAAATTGTTTGTTTTGTTTCATCAGGAAAAGAGATTGGCCCACATTTATCAATGAATTATAAAAGCCACTAACAGTTGTGAAAGCCTTGCTGCCTTGCTGTTATGATTGCCTACATCAACTCAAAGAGAGAAGTAACTTCTGGTACTACAGTTACAGCAACACAAAAACAGATATAGCTCCTGACGCAAGATTCTGTCTTGAAATGTGATGAAAAAACTGAAAGGCTTTGATTTGAGAAAACCCAGGGTTCAAAACCTGCCTTTGCCATTTACTATGTATGTACCTGTTCTGGTCAAGGCCTTTTTTGGATGTAAAGGACAGACACCCAGTCAAGCTAGCTCAGGTGAAAAGTGGGTTTTATTGTAGGATACACGAGGCAATCTCCCAGGCATGTCATCAGAATCAAAAGCTATTCTCTTTAATTCTCTCATTTTGGCTTTCCAATCACACAGCCCAATGTGGCCACCAGCTGTGGCTCCACATCAAATTCACTCCAATTTCTCAGAGCTCCACTTCCAGGAGGAGGACTTGACTTGGCTTGGCTTACCTTGGCTAGTTATCAGTTTAAACAGAGCTCTTAGTGTCCAGCCATGCCACGAAACCCTATTTAGTCTATGGATTAAATGTTCTGGAGTTGGCAGCCCATCTTTGTTCTAATCAGGTATGCCGCAGGGTCAGCTTCCGGAATACAAAACACAGATAGGTTCTGAAGGAAGAGGCTGGAGAATATGTGCGCAATGTCTGAAAATTCCAGTATGGTGACCCTTGACAGTATATTCAACTGAATTTTGGCTTATTTGTACAATGGTGATACTAATAGGAGTATAGTATAGGACACTTCATAGGAGTATTAAGGATTAAACAGTATAAACAAGGGCCAGTGCCTGGTAGGCACTCAAGAAACAGAACGTCTTCAGAGCACCAGAATTGAAATGCATTGTTCGTGTATCATTAGAAACATGTACTGTATCTAAAATTAAAATTAGGCAAAGTTCAAGGACCTCGTGTTTATACTTGAAAACTCTTATTTACATCATGGTCATTTATCATATTTCCTTTTTTTTACTATCATCTAGTAAATATAAGAATGACAAAACTAGCTGTTTTTCAATTACCCTCTATGTTAAAAGAATTATTCTAAAGGAGCTCTGCTGGACATGTGAATCCCTGCTTTCCATACTTTATAACATATCCTATTTAAGAATGTTCTTCCATCAAGCTTAAGAGCTCTGACAACATTCTCTACAGGTATATGGATACCTTGTCCCCTACCCTGACTCAAACCTCCTTTCTGTGGCCTGTGGTCTCCCTCAGCCAGCCAAAGTCAGTTAGTAAAGATTTACTGACCGGGCTCATGAATGCTGAATTGAAATTAAAATTTGCAAATAGGTCCCTAGGTTTCCATTGATCTTTCACCCTGGATAAATCACTGAAGATTTTGCATTTTGTTTATTTATTTAAAGTTCTCCTGGCCAGAAACATGCATATATATTCTTGTACAGAGTGATTTATGTTTAAAATATTGATTAATTTCACAAACTGCTCTATGAGCCTGAGGGTCAGGTGGATAATACCAAATCAGAATATGATGACATGTTTTGGGACAGAATAATAAGAGCATTATACATAACACAGGAAGACAAATTGAACTGGAAATGTATTCACAGAATTACTTTGTTATTTTAAACGGACACTGAGTGATTTAATGAATGTTATTTAAAGAATTCTAGAAACTGTCTCTTGGTTTGGGGATCCTGAAATTTTTTAAGAATTCAATGATTAACCCTCGGCATTCCCTTAGGTTCCACCAATCTACTTTTAGTTTTCGGTTCCTTTTCTGAGTTCTACCTCTTTGTAAGTATCAACACATAAAGGTTTTTATCCTTTCTTAGAAGTCTTCCAGAGAACAAACAGAAAAGCTACTAGTATTTTAAAGGATAGACTAAAACTACATTTTGCAATTACTGTATGTGCCCATTGTACCCTCTTATAAATCTGAGATACATTACGAGATTGTTGAGATAGCATTTTTCCTGTATCTTGAAACATTTTGCCATTTTATCACCCTGGCATTATTTCTTCATTACTCATCAATTTTTCTCATTTCTACAGAAAAAAGATTAATAAGAAAACAGAGAATGATGGAATAACCTAAAAGATGATGCCACAGTGAAATAAATCATCACTGTTTACAGTAAAATAAATCACTGTTTAGCTGCCTTACTGTGTTATCCAAAGTATTACATCATCTCTAACTTTTTTTTTAATGTTTGTTTTTGAGAGAGAGAGGACAGAGACACAGGCAGAATCCGAAGCAGGTTCCAGGCTCCAAGCTGTCAGCACAAAGCCAGACGTAGGGCTCGAACCATGCAAGAACTGTGAGATCATGACTTGAGCCTAAGTCAGATGCTTAGCTGAGCCACCTTGGTGGCCCCTATGTCACCTTTGAAAAGGTATAAAAAAGGACTAGAAACACGATATTTGTAATCTGTTCTCAGCTTTCATTGAACACAGTTCAGAATTAGTTTTTCTAGCCACAGTGGCAAAATAAAGTTGATAGATGAAGATATTTTGCAGCTATTAGACAAAGCAAAAGACGAATGTTGTGGTAGGCTAAAAAATGACCACCCAGAGATATTCACCTCCTAATCCCCAGAACCTGTGAATATTATCTTACAGGGCAAAAGGTGTGATTAAGTTAAAGATTTCGAAAAGAGTTTATTCTGAATTATCCAGTGGGACCCTAAATATAGTCACATGTGTCCTTTTAAGAAAGAGGCAGAGGGGGGCACCTGGGTGGCTCAGTCGGTTAAGCATCCAACTTCAGCTCCAGTCATGATCTCACAGTCTGTGGGTTCGAATCCTGCATCGGGCTCTGTGCTGACAGCTCAGAGCCTGGAGCCTGCTTCAGATTCGGTGTCCTCCCCCCTCTACCCCTCCCCCGCTCACGCTCTGTCCCTCTCTCTCTCTCTCTCAAAAATGAATAAATACTAAAACAAAAAGAGGCAGAGGAAGTTTTGAGAGAAGAGGAGGAAGCAATGTGACTACGGAGACACAGAAGGTAGTGGTGCAGCCACAAGCCAAGGAGTGCCTACAGCCACCAGAAGCTGGAAGAGGCAAGGAATGGATTCTTCCCTCAAGTCTCTGAAGGAAGACTGACGCTGCCAACACCCTGGATTTCAAACCTCCAGCTTCCAGAAATGTAAGAGAATGCATTTCTGTTGTTTTAAGCCACACAGTTTGTAGTAACTTGTTATGTCAACCCTAGGAAACAATACAAGGCAGAAACAGACAACCTAGGTTCTAGATGGTGAAACTGATCATGTGCGTGAAATCTCAAGAGTACGAGACTTCAGAAAACACATCCTACGTGAATTTTCTCAAACTCAGAACCAATGATTGAAAAATATGTATCTAAGGACAAAAAGGCAAGGTTACTCTCATAGAGTTAATAATTTCAACAGAACAAACTTGATCACACAGTATTTTACAAGTACCTGTAGCATCTTATGTTGTGAAAGGATGCAACTGTTCTTTCAACTTTTAATGTTGGGGGCCAAACATTACTTGAAAAAAAGAGGACTGCTATGCTTATATTCTTATTAAACTTTTTAATAAAGTTGTTTTCCACAATCATTATTTTTACTTTTGTAACTTAGACATAAAATGACTGCACACATTTATGTACATGCGTGCATATGTGTATGAGCGTGTGTCTATGTTAACAGGAGTGTCTATTAAACACAGATGGCAAACAGTGCTCCTAGTTCTTCCTGGTACACTAGGGGTCAAAGAGATGCTCTACACACATCCACTCTTGTTTTACAAGCTGGTCTATGCAGCATACAGCATCCTTGAAGTCACAGATATGAATAGTGGCAATAACTCTCAGTTTGGCTCCCAGAAGATCTGGTCTCCTTGGAGGGGTCTACCCTAATGCTGTTCTATGGAAGCCGATTTTAAAGCAAATTCTGGCCTATTCTGTATCCAAGAACGTTTTGTGGACACAGCACTGTACCAGGTACTATAAAACTACAATATCATTTTTATTAAAAAAAAAAAAAAAGTCCAGGAAATCTCCCACAGAGATGGACTGTCGTGGGGACTGGCTACCAGTAGAAATCTAAATCACAATACTGTTATCACCAATCTCTAATCTCTCAATAACCGCAGATGTAAATTTAGAAAACATTTTAATCTTATGCACGAACAAGGTACGATGCCGGTCCCAGTCACAACTATCTATGGCTTCTCTGTGACTTACCTCAAGAGTTTAGGATTTTAAAAATAGCCTCACACATCAAACATGGATATTCACATACAACTATGCCAATATCAGTACCATGAGAAATTGCCATCTTTAGTTTAAGAAATATAAAAATTTATGTCAAATTTTTTTGCTATAGAAACTAGTTTCATTAAGCACATTTTATATGATTGGATGTTTTCTTTTTTAACCAGTAAACCCACTTTCTTTGTGGTTCTCTGAAGAATAAAACTATGACATTTCTTATATAATGTTCAATATACAAATGTATCCTTCTCCAGTCTCCTCCAGGACAGAATTAAAACATAATCAAATGATTTTCGGTTGAGGTATCTAGAATAATCTGAATTATTCATATTAAGGTCTACAAAGGCCTAGGAATGTTCCTCTGGTAAACTTAAGTTACAGAGAATAACATATGCTAAAAACTAGGCTGAGTTTAATCTTAATAAAATCTTGGTTACCTCCTTAATGTCCTTATTAATAGAAATAGGAACCTCCAGTTATCAGCTACTGATGGCATTAATTTAAGCAGTTAATTAATAAAGGCAGCCCATTAAATCTAATAGCATGTGGTCAAACAACAATTACAAAAATCACAAGGACACCACAAACCTCTTTCTTAATAAACGGTGAATTGAAAACACAATCAAGCATTTCCGCTTTATTAAACTGTTCTATAAACATTCTGCTGCTGTGGTTTACCCTGGACTAATGAGGCATTCGGATGGATTTCTAGTGTTACAGAGAAAGATGCAAAACTGAGCCATTAACACAGCATTCCCTTGTGAGAAAAGACAAACCGGGATGATTAAAGCAACGCGGGAAGGACTGAAAACCCTGAAATTGGACTTAATTTTTTGCCCTTTTATCTGCTTGCAAGGTTCATGTAATTCTTTACATGTGTTCATGCATTTTAAAAATACTCCATGATGATTTTTTTTCTCTAAAATGCCAATGATTGAAACCAAGGAAACACATGATAGCAAACTATTATAGGCAGAATACAATCGAAAAGAAAAAAAAAAGGAAAAACTTCAAGCTTTCAAGACAGAGTGGTATTTTCTTTAAAATACTTGTAGTCTTTTAAAAAAAAAAAGCTGGATCTTCTTTCTTTGGTGAAAATTGACATGAGAACTAGGCTCATCTCTAAGGACCATCTCAGATCATCAAAATTTCTTAACAGAAAGAGTACAGACTTGGTGTTAAAATAGCAGAATTTGGGGGCAAGTCATTAAGACTCTTAGAGTCCCAAGTATTATACAGATGATTGATGGTTTAGCAAAAAAGACTAAAACGTAAATAAATAATGCAAGAAATGAGCTAACAGGAATAAGAACAAGAGTAGGCCAGAGTGAAGGAAGAGGCACTGGATTTAGTACAAAACAGGAATAAACAGAGCACCTGATGGCCTGATGGGACCGTTAGGAGGCTTAAGTGATGACACACATGAAAGCCCTTGGCCCAGCCAGCAGTAAATACTTCTGAAATTTCACTCCTGATTCAGAGTTTTCTCAACTCACCGAGCGTATGAATACTCAAGGCTGGCTTGATCAATCCGGTTCCTGAGGATCCCAATGTCAGCTGACACCATGTCATCTAAAGCCTGTAACTCCTTTTGGATCCGCTTTAGTTTCAGGGTCTCTGCTTGAGTTCTTTTAGATCTAGAAAAATGATAGAAAAATAAAAACATTTTAAAATCACGTATCCATACGCAAGAGAAGTGAAAAAAGCAACCAACTATATATATGATACTATATATACGATAGGATTATAATGTATAATTTTTAAAAATCAGAAAAAAACCACAAATCGAAATATAATAAACACTGGTAAAATTTTGGTATATCTCTAAGACTGCATTTGTGCTATTTTCCCTTATTCTAAGCTTTCTGTTTTCCTATGTACCAGTAATGAACAAGTGGAGTTTAAAATTAAAAACATGATACTATTTGCATTAGCACTAAAAAAAAAAAAAGTAATACTTAGGAATGAATCTAAGAAAAGAAAGTACAAGATCTGTGAAGAAAACCACAAACTCTGTTCTATATGGAAAAGGTAAAATCAGGTATATATTAGATCCATACTTCATACCATATAAAAACAAACAAAACATTCTCCAAATGGATTAACATATAACATTATCATACATTTTCATACACAAAGGAAAGAGTAAGATTTTTCAAAATACCAATAGTTCACTTATAGGTCTATATTCATTCCACGAGGATGAGAATAAGCACTAAAAGAACGTTATCTATATTCTCTTTACACAGAACATCTAAAAAAACTTCCCAAATTTCTAGCCTTAAATTCTTGCTCAGGCCACTTTCATTTGTCCAACACTTAGTGGACAGAGAGAATGGACCCTTACGTTAAACACCATTTCTTCATGTCTATTCGGTCTGAACCTTCTTAGGACTCATTCCCCCAAACTTTTATTGCTTTGATTCCTGTGTTTTAGGCAAGACTACAGCTTAAAAGCACATCTAAGCTCAGTCCTCTCAGCACCCCAAACACAGTACACACTGAAGAACAGAATACACAGATACAAAAGCCTTTAATCTGATTTCACTCACTTCAGAATTTCACACCCATTCTCACAGGAGAATAAAACTCCCACAGAAAACCACTATCTTGCAACTTATATTCTCCTGATTTTTACTCCGTTATGCATTTCCCCTTGTTTTCTGCCCACAGAATTAACAGTATGATTCTTTTACTTCAAGGACTTCACTGGTGCATTTATCACTAATCTAACCATGTTGTGTTTTCTCACATTTCAGCCTGTATCACTATTTCGTCTTAAACCAAAAGCACATCAAGAACAAGTGCTGAGCCTAAAAATCCTTTTGTAAAATCCCTAGTGAACAGCCTCTCCAACCACTTCTAAACTGAAGACTACTGAAGTGATTTTCAAAAATCACTTTTCACTTTGAATAATCATGGTTTTTTCTTGAAACCTAAGTTCAGTAAGTTGCACATTTCCTGTTCCATGCAAATCAAGTGGGACCAGCTGGAGGGGGTAGAAATCATTTTCAAATACATATATCCTTTTGACAGATAAAATTCTCCATTACTCTTCTACCTACCTGCCTTTCCTCTATCCTTGTCCCTTCCCCTCCCCGATACACACGGCAGTTTCAATACATAATAGTTTTGCCAGGCTTTTCTGGAGATCTAAGAAGAAAATGCCAAGAAAACTTGCTTGCATTTAATTCTCACTATTCTCAATCATTGCTTCACTGACTAAGTTTGGGTGGGTTCCTAAGGCGATAGCACACTGGAAAGCACAAACTAAAAGGGCAGAAAGAGTGGGTGAGTAGTGGAAAGCGGCTCAAATGGGAACATTGCTGCTGGAGGCCATCATGATGCAGTGAAAGAAAAGGAACTGCTGACAAACTGACGCCAGGAGGGACAGAAAAATCGAATCGCACACAGTATGGCAGAGTACTCACAATGGTGACCCCGAGTCATCGATGAAAGGTTAAATTATACCATGTATCAGTGGGGGCAGGGTAAATTCTTTAAGAAAAATGTCCACAGAAAACACAATTAAAACTTCTGGAGTGGAACTCATTTATGTGGAATAGTCTTATTCTTCTACATGTCACAGGATTAAGGCCTCCCCACGTCAAAATTAAAACCTGCATTTGTTGCTAATGCACTTACACTGATGGCTATTCACTGCTCCCTTAGAATGTAATTTATTTATACCAAATAAATTTGGTATAATCTATGCTTACAAAGTCCTCCTTAATGAATTAACACTGGAATTTCTGTATCATTTATAAAGGAGAATTATTTTAGTGAGCCTTAAAAGTAATGCTGTAGAGGGGCACCTGGCTGGCTCAGTCGGTAGAGCACGTGACTCCCGACCTCCGGGTTGTGAGCTCAAGTACCACACTGGGCGTAGAACCCACTTTAAAAAATTTTTTTAAAAGAATGTTGTAGAGAAAATATCAACTTATCAGAACAGACAAGGGAAAATAAACATAAAACATGACAGAACTGACTGCAGGTTACAAACAACCTCTCCTAGTTCAGATGCCTCACCTTTCTGCAATAGCTTTAGCCAAAAGAGCTTTCTTACGTTTATTTTTCTCTTCCATAAGCCGTTGTTCTTCTTGGAGGACTTCCCAACGAGATTTTTCTTGCCTAGGGAGCAGAGTATAAAAATGAGTTTCTGAAACCCCATGCCACACCTTACCAGTCTCAGGCTGGTATAAAATTTAATCAACCGCATTATGTATATTTTCCTTCAAAAGCCCTCTTAAAAGGAACCCATCTGCAGCCCATTATTTCGTTCTAATAGGAACAAAGATTATCATTTGAAGTCAAGAAGTCTTACATAAATTGGCCCTTTGAAATCCATTATATGTATATAATCTAGGAAGCCACAAACTGGAAGCCAGAGTACTGTGGCATTTATTAGGAGTACAAAGAAAGTTGTGTAAGTTAATTATGTATTATATGCAAAACGGAGAAAATTGGCATGCAGCTAATGTCATATCTTTTAGAGTTTTCTATAATGAAAGTCTCTACCATTTAACACCCTTAAGACAATACCCAATGTTTATTTCATTTTTTTTTTCAATTTGCTCACTTCTTTCCATTCTGAGACATTTTTTTTTAATTTTTTTTTTTAACGTTTATTTATTTTTGAGACAGAGAGAGACACAGCATGAACGGGGGAGGGGCAGAGAGAGAGAGGGAAACATAGAATCGGAAGCAGGCTCCAGGCTCTGAGCCATCAGCCCAGAGCCCGACGCGGGGCTCGAACTCGCGGACCGCGAGATCATGACCTGAGCCGAAGTCGGACGCCCAACCGACTGAGCCACCCAGGCGCCCCCCATTCTGAGACATTTTTAAACAGAGTGAAACACTATGAGCTAAGACTTGAATACTGGACTCCAATCTGTCCAATTCTGAAAGAAGTATATTAAAATTTCCCAGAAATTTAAGAACTTGATGTCAACTCAAAGTAACGACAAAGCTATTTATTCCTATTATTGTCATTTCTTATGGCCACTGTGTCAAAAATCTCTATTCCCAGACCTACTAACCACTTCCAAATTTATCATTTTCTTTCCCTTCCTAGAGTCTCCATCTTGGTACAGGCACTGGTCCTCTCTCATTTTGACTACTGCAGTAGTCCAGCCCAGCCAGCACCCTCCCCCAAATGGGCTGCAATCCTGACATGTGGGTTTTCTCTAACCATTGTTTTGGTAAGGGCATCTCTCCTCCAGAGGCCTGGGTGATATTCTACTGCATGGGGGAAATCGCTAGGTAGGAATTCTCAGCTTCCACATCCTTCTTCATTTCCCTAATTCTCTACTACTCTCTGGCTTAGCTCTTGCCTCTTCCAGAGAAGGGAGAGGTCATCTCTGAGCATTTTCTAGGATACAGCTTTCCTTTCCCCTTCTTGCAACCTCCAATTTCTCCTTTTCAATGACAGTTCCTGAGATTACATGTCTATGAAAATTTTCCCAAGCATCTAAAAAAAAAATTATTTTCCCAACAACGTTCAATCTAAATTATCCAACTCAATTTAAACCCACCCTCCCCTACTTATCTCAGGCCTTTGCTGGTAAACTACACTTAAAGACATTTAAATACATGCACTTGTTTGGGGCGCCTGGGTGGCTCAGTCAGTTAAGCGTCTGACTTAGTCTCAGGTCATGATCTCACAGCTTGTGGTTTCGAGCCCCAAGTTGGGCTCTGTGCTGACAGCTCAGAGCCTGAGCCTGCTTCGGATTCTGTGTCTCCCTCTGTCTCTGCCTCTCCCCTGCTCACACTATCTCTCTCTCTCAAAAAATAAATAAACATTAAAAAATTTTTTAAAAAATGCACTTATTCAATGTTGCTCTCATAATTTACATGGCTTTAGATCTCCTGTAAAAATGATTTCTCGGTTGTAAACCCCTGGTGGGCCAGGAAACACTTTAAACTTGTAGTACAGAACCTGGATCAGAGAAATCGTAAGTTACATCGAAATAGAAACACTCAGAAAATGGAAAACAGAAACAAATGGCAACCTGATAAATCAGGAGGAAACAAATACGAGTGGATATCAAAACAAAAGGTAGAGGATAAAAATTCTGAGAATTCATAAGTCATACATAGAACAGCAATTTCCATAAAACTGTTTCTAAACTAAATTCTGGAGGTGGTTTCTAATATAAGCACATTAAATAAAGAATAAAAAGAAATCTAATGATGTAGCTGAATTGTTTTATCAGTCCTCTCAATTTCCTACACACTCTTCTTTGACCATCCCTTCCTATCTTTTCATAAACAACCTTTTCCAGGCCAGTGGAGATGGAGTGAAGCTGAAGAAGGGGTTCGATCTGGGATGAGGGGGAGCACTATGCATGTAAGAACTGCTTCTAGTGAGGGTCAAGGGCAGACACTTTGGACCCAGAAAGATTTGTATGTGAACCTCAACTCTGCCATTTATTAAGCTATGTATTTGCTCTGGGAATAAAGCATCTTTTCTGAGTCCAAGAAATCTCATCTGTCAAGTGAAAATAATGAACGTGTATTATAAGGCTGCTATGAAGACTACATGGCATAAAATATATAAAATGCCCAACACTGACTGGCTTACAACATATTTAGGTGGTAGCTATTCTTCAATAGTTTATTCATGATGTTTCTAGGTTAGAATACGAAAGAGAAAACGTTAAAACTGTATTTCTTCAAAGCCCAGTGGAGGGGAAAAAAAAAAGGTAAAATGGAAAAAAATCTCAGGGATATATAGACTTACTAACAATTCCACTTTCTTTTTTTCCATTTTGCAATCTGGCTTTGGAGGTAGGACCTCAGTGTTTTTGTGACTATCATGGGAATTCTCAAGTCCCGGTTCCCTTGGTTGACCTTCAATCCCCTGTGGTTTTCCATCACCAACAGGAGAAGTGAGTCTAAGAGGATTAGGAGGAACAGGGGAAGAGTCTGGTTTTTGAGTATTAAATCCTGGTTTGGGTGCAGAAAGCAGCTGCTCTGGAGGTACTGAGCTTGATCCATCTTGAAGTCCAAGTTTTTGGCTTTGCTCTTGAAGGGCTTTTTCTCGCTGAAGTTGTTGTCGACTTTTCTTCACAGGGAGACGCCGCTGTGGTTCAAATGGATCTATGTGAAAAAGAGGAGAATTCCTTTGTGTGAGCAACAAATAATTAGAATTTCTCTAAGAAAATAAAGCATTAACATTAATAATAATTCCACAGGGTTTCTCCCCCTTCTCTACCATAAAAACCCAGGGAAAAACAGCCATCTTCCTGTAGTATTTTTGACAGTTCTTCTATAATCATACTCTTAATATTTAACAAAAACTATCCCAACTCAAAATTGAGCTTAAAAGAAGTCCATCTGTCTGTTGAGTTAAGCCTCGGAATAAAAAGCAAGGTTTCTTTTTCAACTTGAATTGATAACTGACTAAGCAATTAATTAATCTGACCAAGCAAAGTAGACAAATGAATTCTCTAATAGGTCTTAAATTTGACTTATGATTCTATTTGCTCTCCTGAAATAAAATGGTGGTTGCGGTTACAAATGGGCTGCACTCTTCTTAAATAACAGATCTTAAGCCAGTTTGATACATAGGTAGATATTATACATAAAGTATAACTGAATGAAGTCTCTTATTTCTAAGAATGCTAGTTAACCCTCATATGTTAGCTTTCATCTTCCAGAGCAGTGCAAGGTTGTCTTCCCCAAAGTTAGCTAGCCATGAGTCAATGTATGCAAGCTAATTTTAACAGCAGCCTGAACAAACCAATAGAGGAAGAGAAAACAGGGAGAATTTTTTCTTTTACAAAAGCACTATAAAATAAATAATACCCCTATTATACTTCTTGGTTTGTCCAACCAGTGTTAACCTTGTAAGGAAGAGTACTGGAGAATTTGACTCACATTCATATTATATTTAATAAGAACTGTAAATGGTATTGTTTATAAAATGCCTGGGAAGTGAAATTGTGGTAAGTTCTTATTAATTAACTCAAATAGGGCTTTTAAAGTTCTGCATATTGATCCATGAAGCAACACAAGCCTATTATTTAAATCTCCCAAAGGAGAATTAAAAGCTCTGGAGTCACAGTTCTGGCACAGCTTTTGTTCAGCTCAATAATCGTAGACAAGTCAATTAATTATTCCATAACCCAGTTTTCCCAACTGTCAAATGGGTTGAAAATTTACCTGCTCTACTTAACTCATGAAGTTACTGTAAGGATTAAATGAGACAGGTAAAATATTTTAAAACATAGATGTGCCATCGCAAGTAAAATGTTATTACTGTTGACTTTAGCCAGGAACACAAAGTAACCTCCTCTATCTTGAGACAGGAACTTATTCTTGACTACTGATCTTTATGTACACCATAAGAAAATGCCATTGAGCTTACTTCCTGGTTACACTCACTAGTTGAATTATTCTTTTGCTTTTCACAGAAACTGCACAGGAGATTAAAAATGCTACAATAAAATAATAAACAAAACAGTAAACAAATCAGGCCTGAAACAATAAATAGAAAAACTCCTGGAACTAATAAGCCATTATAGCAAGGTTGCAGAATTCAAGATTAATATACAAAAGTCAACTGTTTTCCTATGTACCAGTAATGAACAAGTGGAGTTTAAAATTAAAAACATGATACTATTTGCATTAGCACTAAAAAAAAAAAAAAGTAATACTTAGGAATGAATCTAAGAAAAGAAAGTACAAGATCTGTGAAGAAAACCACAAACTCTGATAATGAAATCAAAGAAATAAATGGGGAGATATTCTATATTCATGAAAAGAAGATTCAATCCTGTCTTATTTTGCAAATACTGACACAATGATCCTAAAGTTTATATGGAGAGGCCAAAGACTCAGAATAGCTAACACAATATTAAAGAACAAAACTGGAGAACTGGCATTACTTGGCTATAAAACTACAGTAATCAAGACCGTGGGCATTAGTGAAAGAATAGACAAATAGACCAATGGAACAGAATAGAGACCATAGGAATATTATAAAGCTTTAAAATAGTGTGGTATTGGTGCATAATAGACAAACTGACCAATGGAATAGAACAAAAGAACCCAGAAACAGGTTCATACGTGTATGAAGCACTGGTATATGACTAAGATAGCATGGCCTATCAACAGCAAAAGGTGGAATCATTCAATAAATCGACTTGAAAAAAAAAAAAAACCCAGCTATATGGAAAAGGTAAAATCAGATCCATACTTCACACCATATAAAAACAAACAAAACATTCTCCAAATGGATTAAGGATTCAAATGTCAAATCAACATTTTAAAACTCTTATTAGAAACACATTGCTTTATACAGTGTTTTGAATCTATATAGCTTAAAACAAAAATGATTCTTAAAAATGCTTAATTGAATATAAGGACTAACATCTTATGGAAGGGTACTACTACCTCATGGTAGGGTACTAAGTGAAGACACAGAAAATGTGTACAAATTTGACCATATTAAAATTAAATACTTTGTTCATCAAAAGATTAAAGTTAAAAGACAAGTTACAAGCTGGGAGAAGATCGGAGAACATATTCATAATATACCTGGAAAAGAACTAGTATCAAGAATAAATAAAGAACTCATGAATATTCTCTTTAGACATTGACAGCATTGTAGTTGCACTGTTTTTCTATTTCCAATTTTTTTATTATGAAATAAATTTATTTTTTATTATAAATCACACATCAAATACATGTATTTGCTACAGACACACATCCAACCTGTATGGATTATTAAAAAAAACACATTTAAAAAAATAAAACATGGCTAGAGTAGACACAACTGCTATTTAAAGATAGGCATGTTATCCTCTCTTTTGGAACACTCAAGATAATTGTATTTATTGCCCTCCAAATCATATTACTTGCTTTTATTAAATGAAATGTAAGTATGAATGACATCTATCATTGACTGATGGAAGCATTTAATTGCCAATGCTCGAGTCTCAACTTTTTTCTCCTCATGCCATGGTGCACTCCCATATGACAACATGAAAACACAATGACGAGTGACTATGTGGAAGAGTCACCTGCCAGTCTATGTTAGACATGAAGCTATAAAGAAAAATAAATCTTTATTATTTTAAATAATTGATATCTTAGGGCTATTTGTTAACTGTAGCATAACTTGTCTCAACTTGATTTCATTATTACCAATACTTTTAAAATTTCCTACGTATTTGCCCCTTCCTGATCATATTCCCCCTTTCTAGTACTGGGTATTTTGATTTCCTATATTCCCAGAAGAATATACCTGCTTTGTATGATTTTGACCTTCTACAAATGATATCAGGTTGTATGTATTTTTGTAACTTGTTCTTTTCATGCATTATATTTATGAAATTTATACATGTTAATGTATGTGGGTATAGTTCATATATTCCCACTAGCTCTATACTGGCCCACTGAATGGCTGTATCACAATTTATCCACTTAAAAAAAAATTTTTTTTTAACGTGTATTTATTTTTGAGAGAAAGAGAGAGCATGAACAGGGGAGGAGCAGAGAGAGAGGGAGACACAGAATCACAAGTAGTCTCCAGGCTCCGAGCTGTCAGCACAGAGCCCCACAGGGGCTTGAACTCACAAACCTTGAGATCATGACCTGAGCCAAAGTTGGACACTTAACCAACTGGGCCACCCAGGCACCCCTATTTATCCACTTTTATTAATGAACACTTGGTTTGTTCCCAGCTTTTCAGTATTATAAATAAGAATGCAAAGAACATTCTTGATTTTTCCCAATGTGCACATGGGGTTTCTCTAGAGTACGGTCATCCTTATTTTTGCTGGCAACCAACTCTACCTTCATGGATTAATTCTATTTTTAAGGTTGGAGAACAGCTGGAAGGAGTCTTAAAAATGAAAAATCCAACTCCTCTACTTTCACACATGAGAAATCCAAGGCAAAAAAGATTTAGAGGCAGAGCTAGGAGATCTATATGCCAATCACTGTGTCTGGTTATGAGAGTACAAAGATGCTAACATGAGTTCTCTTATTCATGGTGGTCATAGACTAGGGGTTGGTGTCTATGCTTTAACATCTCACTACGAAATTATAGGCCTTGAAGCTAAGGTCTTTCCAGCCCCTCTCTCTCCCAAATTGTAAAGATATTTAGAAATGTACTTCCACAAAATGAATCTATTGTTACAATTTAGTCTATATTAAGTCTTCTTTCCCTTGGCAAACTCACCTCTACTAACACATAATGCCTGTGAAGTGTTCCCAAGTTCCGCCCAACCCCCAGCAGAGTCAAGTTCCTGCTAGCTCTGTTAACAAGCTCTTGTAAACTATTATCACATTATATTATAGCTTATCTCCTCAGTAGACTATCAGTTCTCTGAATACAAGGATGATGCCTTGTTCATCTTAGTATGTAGATGTACTTACATAGTATGTACTATGTATGCAGCATGTATGTAGCTTTAGTATGTAAAATACAGAAGCGGATACCTCTAACTTTGGGTCAGACCTGAAACAGGAATACTTGTACTCTGTACATACGAATATGGGAATGGATGTTCAAAACATAGAGCAAAAAACTTTGAGATTAAGTTTGATAGTTAATTACACACCGCAGTATAACTTTTATGGTATAGTTTTTAAAGGCCTCTGGACCAGTCAAAACTTCCTCCATCTGTATAATCTACATTGGTCCTGAATTCCTACTTTACTTCCTTTTCCCCTTGTTAGCCTTATTTTTACATCTATGCTAAAGATGCAGACTTACCTGAACAACATCCAATTTGATCACAAACTCTAACAAAAAGCACGCCAGGGCTTACTGAATTTTCTTCCAAAGTATATAAATTATGGTACTAAGAGGGATGTAAACTCACAGAAGGAGTGTGCAATACCAGGATCACCGTATAGAATTTCATGACATTACATTCATAGTTTATATCACCAAGGGTTTCTCACCAAATAACAGTAAACTTAATTCCTTCATTAAGAGAAAACAAAATAGTACAAGTCCGTCCAATAACTACCCTACAAAGCCAGCGGGGGAGACACATTGTAGCTTACAACAGTCAATAGGTATAATTTCACATCTAACCTTTCAAAAAGTCTTGGTTTTCTGACTCTCAAGAGTTACAATTTCAAAAGTCATCTGGCAACCAGAAGTGAATGCAAGACTCCAGATGTATTAAGAAAAGCATCGTCGTTTTGCGTTTATTCAGATCCCTGTACTCCCTTGTTCCCAACCATTGTCAACTTACATACATACATTCATCACAATTCGAATCTGGTGTGTGCCCCTCCCCCTTCTTTTACCCCAACCCCAACCCTCCAGCCGTGGACTTAAGGCAGCAATCTTCCCACAAGAGACGCCGAGGCTGTAGGCTCACTTCCTCTCCCAAGTCCCGTCCCTTTCACGGGAAAAGTCAAATTCCTGAAGCGGATTCCTGAACTTTCTTACCTGAAAGATCCCAGTCCCCTGGACCCGCCCCTCCCGCTGTGGCTCCCACCTCTGGAGCCCCTCAATCCCCTCCTCCCGTTAGAGCTCCTTCCCCAAACACCAACACATTACCCTCTTTCCCGCCCCCTACCCCCTCAAAAGCTGCAGCCCCGCCCCTTCCCCTCTAGAGACCCAAGGATGAAACCTCTGCAGGCACGTCCCGTTACCTTTAGTTTGCTTCAGTCGCCTCAGCTCCTCCTCAGAGAAGCCGGCCCAACCCTGCGCCATCCGCCTGGGCTGCCAGCGCCCCCAGAGCGCCCACACCTCAGAGCCCCGACTGCCAACACGACTACCCAGTCACATCCGGGTTCTTCCCGGCCGCGGCCGGCCGACCAATCAGCGCGTCGAGCTCTGGCTACAAGGCCCCCGTCGCTTGCTGCGGGGTCCTGCTCCCTTGGAGCTGCCTCCGGCGGTGCCGGACAGCCGGCCGAGGGAAAGCTCGGCCGCTCCGACATTCCTGTCTTCCGAGCCGAGTCTGCTCTCTCTCCCTGTCTCCTGCTCTCGCTGGGTTAATCGCTTCAAGAGATAAGGGAGGGACTGGCGACGCGGATGAGGGTGGAGATAAACAGGCAGTTAGGAAGTGGCTACAAGTCGGCGGCGGAAAAGGGCGGACGCACCTGCCTCTGGGGTCCTCGGGGAAGTCACGGGGGCGGTACCCCTTACCCGCTAGGTCTGGCCGGGTACGATTCGGGGCTCCTGGGGGGTCTTTTCAAAACGGCGCCGGAATTGTCCTGCGAACTGACCCCAGAGAATGTTCGGATTTAGGCTTCTAATTGTGAAGAAACATTTCAGAGGGCCGGGATATAACAATGGGGAGGGAGCAGACATGTTCAGCAGGGTTTCTCTGCATAGCTGTCTCCCAGTTAACTATTGATTGTGGGTTGTTTCCATGTGTTGTGAATGGTTCTCGAAGACCTGTAGCCTATCTAAGGAATGCTTAAGTCTTTCCCCTTAAAAATGGTTCCTTATCAGTTTTAAGTTCAGAGGAGACCATGGTAAAACAGCATCGGCGCTGGGGTATGGAGAAATACTAGGTTTTTCTCGCTTGGAGTCCTGATTTCAGTGTTCTGGTTCTATCCTGAGCACTTCTCTGGGCTTCTGTTTTCTCATTTTAAGCAAGATTTCAAACGCCAAGATGCAAGCGTTGTCAGAATACATAGAAATGGGACGATTTAAAAGGGATCAGTTACTACATTTTTCATGTTTCTCATCACTAAAAATGCGTTTTTTTTTTAAAGCATTATTTTGGCTTATATTGCAAAATACTGAGTGTGATTTTGGTTTTAGTGTGCCAATATTTTTAAGCAAATTCAAATCAAGTAGACAAAATAAAATACCGTACCAAGAAAAGAGTTGGAGTCGGTATTTCAGGTTTAGATAGGTAGTTAGAAAGTGAAGGATATTTGGAATTCCTCTCGTAACCTTTGAACTTTTAAACTTAAAAATGATTTCTGAAATTTAAGAGTGCACAAACCCTTCATTTTAAATGTGAACTCATTTTTCTTCACATTTAAAAATTAAAGTGCCATTCAAAAGGATTGGCGAGAAAGATCAAGTTTTGGAACATAGACTACGTACTTGAAAGGTACAGATTTTCTAGCAGGTGGGGATCAGTAGCAATGGTTATTAATTCAGTTTCCCCTTTACAAGCATCAGCCATGTCGTTTCATCTAATAAAAACAAAGCACCTTGTAGGCCCCTGTTAGCTTTTATATATAAACTTTTTTTTTTTTTTAGCTGAGGGTGAATTTCCAGAATTCTCAATAACGTCAATAGAGGTGGAAATTATGGCACTTCAAGAGGTTTGTCTCAGCCCTGAATGAGAACCAAAATGAGAGTGAGATTATAGGAAAAAATAACATCTCTGTAAAATTACAGTTTCCAGTTTACAAGGTTCTAACTCTTGTTTGTTGTTTCTCTTGGCTTTCCCTCATGGTGACTGTTTTCTTCAAATGTTATGTAAATTGGGAGCTTAGCCTCAAAGAAGTTTTTTGTTTTATGAAAGTCCTCTGTATCTTGGGTTGAGAGACCTTTTGCAGATTGATTTTGCTGGGTGATATAAATTTGGATCTTTTCCCCTGTATGATCCAGGGGTCAGGTATCAATTTTTTGTAGGTGCCCTTAAAATATACATGTATATATTTCTTCTGTATAGTAACTACATATATAGTTAACAGCAGGCTTCCTACTGCTTTTGTAGAGCAGTAGGCTGAGTTTTTTTAATCCTTTGTTTTCACATGGATCATCCTTTCCAGGCTCTGAACCCTTATTTCAGTGATCTTGCCTTCAAATGTGTATAGGAATCCCAACACCCAGCACTTATACTCGGGTAGAGTCCCCCTGGGGTTTGCTTTCTACATCTTTTTTTCTTTCTTTTAAGTTCTAGGATATATATACATATATGTATACGTATATATATATGTGTGTGTATATATGTATACATGTACATATATGTGTACATATACATACATATACATATGTACATATGTATATGCATATACATGTATATACATATGTACATGTATGTATATGTATGTATATGTATGTATATACATACATATGTATATGTATATACATATACATATGTACATATGTATATATATGTATGTATATGTATATATACATATATATACACACATATATACATATATATACATATACATATACGTACATGCATACATATATACACACACACATATATATACGTATACATATATACACACATTTATATGTATACATATATATACATATACGTACATGTATATATACACACATATATATATATTTTTAAATAAAAACATATGTTACTCACCAGTTTTATTTGTTTATGGCCAGAGGAAGCCATCTGTGATAACCTAGACCACTATATTCCCTCCAATTGATTCTCTAGCAGAGCAACTAGAGATGATATTTTAAAAAATGAAAATCTAATGTGTGTGCCTGGTTAAAACTATAAAATGGCTTCTTGTTGCGCTTTGAATAAAATACCAGTTCCTTCATAGGCCTGCACAATCTGACACCTGTCTACCTCTCCTAAGTGACCATTAGGCTTCTCTTTCCCTTTACTCCACAGTCCCTATATTCCTGCCAAATTGACTTTCTTTAGAGGGTTGGAGTATGCCAGGCTCTCCCCAAACCCCTACTGTCCTACCCAGGGCCTTCCCAAAGGCTGTTCTATTTGGCCATAATAATCTTTCCCTTGTCTGGCTGATTCTTCCTGCTTCAGGTTTTGACTTGAATGTCCACTTAGACTTTCAGTGGCATTCCTATTCCCGTGGTGTTTATTACTTTAATAGCACTAATTATAACTCTTAAGTAATTTGCATTTGTTTGTTTACTTGTTTATTTTCTATTTCCCTCTGTTAGGTAACAGCTCCATAAGATCAGAGGATGCATCTTCTATTCACCAAGTGTGTTACAGAATGTTTGATGCCTACTGAGCCTTCAGATAAATGCTGAAAGACTAAACCTTTCCAAGTTAAGTATTGAGATTAAATATCCCCACATTTCCTGTATTCTGAGATTCCTTTCTAGTATGAATTTCTGTGATGGTGAATAACATTAACCCCATTTATTACTTATTGCTTAGTTGCACCCATGGACTCATTGGTTAGTAAATAAAAAACTAAAATTAGGTTGAGAAGAATCAATATGCCCTTTTATTTTTTAATAAAGCCTTAAAATAGTATTTCAACAGTATTCTGCAGTTCTCAGTAAATGGATCTTGCACATCTTCTGTCAAATTTATCCCCAAGTAGTTAATAGCATGCTCCTTTGTAAGTAGCACTTTTAAATCGATATTCAATTTTGTGTGCGTGTGTGTCTACTATATAGAAATAAAGTTGATTTATGTTTGTTGATCAATCATGAGAAACACACTTATTAGTTACAGCAGCATTTTTTAAGGTAGATTTCTTTGGATTTTCTACATGGATGGTCATGTCTGCAAATCACAATTTTATTTCTTTCTTTCCAATCTGCATGCCATTTATTTATTTTCATGTCATATTGCACTGGCCAAGACCCATCAGTATAATGTTGGATAGAAGAAATGAGATCGGATACCCTGTTTTGTTTCTGATCTTAGAGGAAAAGCATAAAGTTTTTCACTAAACATTGTGTTACCTTTAGGTTTTTTGCTAGATGCCTTTTATCATGCTGATGAAATTCCTTTCTAGTCCTAGTTTGCTGAAGCCTTTTATCAGAATTCAGTAATGGTTTTTCTTGCATGCTTTTCCTGGGTCTGTTGAAGTGATAATAGGATTTTTCGTTTTTAGATTGTTAGTATGGTGAGTTGCATTGATTGGCCTGTGTTACACAGGCCTGTTGCATCCTGGGATAAACTTTACTTGGACATAATATGTTATGCTGTTTGTATATTTTTGGACTTGATTGGCTAAAATTTTGTTTAGAAGTTTTGCATATGTTCATGAAGGATACTAGTGTATAATTGTTTTGTGTGGTATCTGCCTTGTTTAGGGATCAGGTTAATGCTGGTCTCACCAAATGAGAAATACTTTTTCTTTTTAATTTTGTGGAAGACTTATATTACTTTGATATAAATTCTACTTTGTAGAATTTACCAGTGAAGCCATCTGAAATTTCCACGTGTGAGGTAAGCACAAATTGAATTTCTTTGATTAATATAGGGGCTGTTCAGATTATTCATTCTTGAGTGACTTTTCATAGTTTTTCTTTCAAGATATTTGTTTCTTCTATGTTATTGACTTTATTGGCATAAATTGTTCATACTATTTTCTTATTGTGCAGTAAAGAGTTCATTTAGAGGGTTTGTGATGCTCAAACCCTGCACATTCCAAACAGAGGACTGGCCATTGACTGGCTCCTTGGAGAAAACCTCTAAACCCTTGGAATATCCTGTGTGATAAAATTGTCTTTAAATACCTAGGGCCTTTGTGCTCATCATGTGGCTTTTGCTAACAATATGATTTATGGTGAATGGCCTGTTTTTGTTTACCCGAATTCCTAGCCCATGCTTTATCAGTTTGATCTCTGGAGCGACTGGAGACTGGGTAGCTAAGGTCAGTCATGTGGGTGTTCCATGCCTGCATGACTGATCCAATAAGAACCCTAGACAACAAGTTTTAGATGAGGGTCCCTAGTTGGCAGTACTTTGTATGTGTTGTCATAGGTAGTTGCTGGGAGAGTTAAGTGCGGTCCTTACAACTACACAGGGAGAGGACACTGGAAATTTATAGCTGATTTTTTCTGGACTCTTCACTAGGTGCATTTTGCCTTTACTGATGTTAATCTGTATTTGTTCACTGTAATAAACTGTAATTGTGAGTATAACAGTTTTTCTGAGTGCTTTGACTTTTTCTAGTGCTAATTATCAAAACTAAGTGTGGTGTGGGGACCCCCATACCTATTATCCTTTTAATGACTAGGTAGTGATCACTTCTCTAATTCCTAATATTGGTAGTTTGTATCTTGTCTCTCTCTTTTTTTTTTTTTTTTTGTCACTTTCCTTAGAGGCTTATCAATTCTATTTTTTTAATTTTTTAAAATGTTTATTTTTGAGAGAGAGAGAGAGAGAGAGAGAGAGAGAGAGAGAGAGAATAAGCAGGGGAGGGGCAGAGAGAGAGGGAGACACAGAATCAAAGCAGACTCCAGGCTCTGAGCTGTCAGCACAGAGCCCAGTGAGGGGCTCGAACTCATGAACCACGAGATCATGACCTGAGCTGAAGTCGATGCTTAAGTGACTGAGCCCATCAGGTGCCCCACAGTTCTGTTTTTCTTAAACAACTAGCTTTTGGTTTTGAATTTCTCTTTATTAGTTTTCTACTTTTTTGATTTCTTCTCCAATCTTTATTATTTTATTTTTTATGCTTACTTTGGGTTTCGTTTGCTCTTCTTTTCCTGAAATAGAAATTGAGGTCATTGATTTAAAACCTTTCTTCTTTTCTAAATAAATGTTCAGTACTATAAATTTTCTCCTACACATTGCTTTAGCAGATTCTCATGAATTTTGATGTGTTTTTCTTTTCATTCAATTCAAAATGTTTTTTAGTTTTTCTTTTGATTTCATCTTTTAGTTACTCATTTATTTTATTATTATTTGGAATTCTTTTGTTTAGTTTCAACTATTTGGAGATTTTTAGAGACCTCTCTTATTTATTCTGTTGTTTTTTTTTTTTTAATTTAAATCCAAGTTAGTTAACATATAGTGTAATAATGGTTTCAGGAGTAGATTTAGTGATTCATCACTTATATATAACACCCAGTGCTCATCCCAACAAGTACCTTCCTTAATGCCCATCACCCATTTAATCCATCCACTCCCCCAACACCCCTCCAGCAACCCTCAGTTTGTTCTCTGTATTTAAGAGTCTCTAATGGATTATCTCTGTCTCTGTTTTTATCTTATTTTTTTCTTCCCTTCCCCTATGTTCATCTGTTGTGTTTCTTAAATTCCACATATGAGCGAAATCATATATTTATCTTTCTCTGACTTATTTCATTTAGCACGATACATTTTAGTTCCATCCACATTGTTGCAAATAGCAAGATTTCATTCTTTTTGATCACTGAGTAATATTCCATTGTATATATATACCACATCTTCTTTATCTGTTTATCAGTCGATGGACATTTGGGCTTTTTCCGTATTTTGGCTATTGTCGATATTGCTGCCATAAACATTGGGGTGCATTTACCCCTTCGAATCAGCATATTTGTGTCCTTTGGATAAATAACCTAGTAGTAAAATTGCTAGGTTGTAAGGTAGCTCTATTTTTAATTTTTTGAGGAAACTCCGTACTGTTCTCCACAGTGGCTGTACCAGTTTGCATTCCCACTAGCATTGCAAAAGTGTTCCCTTTTCTCTGCATCCTTGCCACCATCTGTTGTTGTCTGAGTTGTTAATTTTAGCCATTATGACAGGTGTAAGGTGGTATCTCATTGTGGGTTTGATTTGATGATGAATGATATTGAGCATCTTTTTGTGTGTATGTTAGCCATCTGGGTGTCTTTTTTGGAAAAGTGTCTGTTCATGTCTTTTGCCCATTTCTTCACTGGATTATTTTGCAGGGGGGGGGGGTGTTGAGTTTGATAAGTTCTTTATAGGTTTTGGATACTAACCCTTTATCTGATATGTCATTTGCAAATATCTTCTCCTATTCCATCGATTGCCTTTAAGTTTTGGTGACTGTTTGCTGTGTAGAAGTTTTTTTTTTTTTAGTTCTATTGTGGTCAGAGAAGTAGTTTGTGTAGTTTGAATCCTTTTATACTTAATGAGACTTGTTTATGGCCCAGAATGTAGTCTCTCTTGGGAAATATTTTGTGTGCATATGAAATGAACATGTATTTTACTCTTGTTGGATGGAGCGTTGTCAGCACCAATCAAGTCAATTTTGGTTGATTATAATTTTTATGTCTCCTATATCGTTATTGGTTTTCTATTTATTCAGTTATTTATTGAGAGATGGTAATTGAAATCTACTAGAATTGTGGATTTGTCCTTTTTGCATTTCTGTGAGTTTTGTTTTATGTGCCTTGAAGCTTTGCTATTAGGTGCATAAACATTTAGGATTGTATGTCTTGGTGATTATTTGACCCACTTATTATTATAAAATCTGCCCTTCTTTTGTCTGATAATGTTAGTCTAAAATCTTAGTCTGGTATTAATTTACCACTCTAGCATTCTTTGATTAATATTAGCTTGGTTTATCTCTTTTTCCTTTTCTTATTTTTTTTATACTATTAACCTACTTGTACCTTTATTTTACGTGGCATCTAGTGGGTCTTGCTTTTCTATCTAATCTAACAATCTCTGCCTTTTAATTGGTGTGTTGATACATTTAATGTGATTATTATGTTTAGGTCTTACGCCTCTAAGCTGAACCTTAAACCAAAACATTCAAGTCTTTGCTCTGTCTTTGTCTAGGACATTGTTCCCTTTCCCTATCGTCTTTGTATTGATTTTTTTTTATAAGATTCTGTCTATTTCCTATGGTAACTTATTAGTTGTAACTCTTTGTTTTGTTATTTTAGTGGTCATTTGGCATCATAGTGTACATTTTTAATTCATCACAGTTGACATTCAGGTAATATAACACTTAACATATAGTATAAGAAAACTATACAGTAAAACCTTGGCTTGCTAGCATAATTCATTCCAGAAATATGCTTGTAATCCAAAGCACTTGTATATTAAAGCGAATTTCAAGAACCATTGGCTCAGTTGCGATCATGTGACATTTGGCATCACTTCCTACTCCTGTTGCAAGATTTCACTCATTTATCAAGTTAAAATTTATTAGAAATGTTTGCTCATCTTGCAGAATACTCACAGAACAAGTTACTCACAATCCAAGGTTTTACTGTGTATCTTTACTTCCTTCCTGGCCTTTATGTTATTGTTTTATACATCTTAATTTTACCTGGTATAAACCTCACAATTTATTGCTATCTTTGTTCAAACAATTATCTTTATCTTTTTTTTTTTTTTTGAGCGAGAGAGCATGCATGCATGTGCAAGCATGTAAGCAGGGGAGGTGCAGAGGGAGAGAGAGAGAATCTTAAGCAGGCTCCAAGCTCAGGGCAGAGCCCAACTTGGAGCATGATCTCAACCGTGAGATCATGACCTGAGCTGAAACCAAAAGTTTGATACTCAATCGACTGAGCCACCCTTGGGCCCCAACAGTTAGCTTTTTCAAAGATATAAATAAGAAACTCTGTGTTTTTATTAATATAGTAACAATTTCTTACAGTCTCTAGTCCTTTGTGCAGATTATACCTATTTCCATCAGGTATAATTTCCCTTCTGAATGAAAATGTCTTTATTTTGGTTTTGTCTTTGTAAGATATTTTACTGAGTATAAAATTCTAGTCTGCCTCTTTTTTCTCTTAATACTTTACAGATGCTGCTCCATGTCTTCTAGGCCGTATTCTTTATGATGCGAAATCTATTATCATTATCTTTGTTTCTTTGTATATAATTTATCTTTTCATTCTGTCTGCCTTTAAGATTTGTACTTTATCACTGTTTTTGAGCAATTTGAGCATGATGTTCCATGGTGTACTTTTTTTCATGTTTCTTGTGCTGGAGGTTATTTGAGATTCTTGGATGTGTAGATTTATAGTTTTCATGAAATTTGAAAATTTTCTGGCCATTATTTCTTCAAATATATTTTCCATCCTCCCCAATCTCTTCTTTGGGGGCTTCCATTACCCAATTTGTTAGCCACTTGATGTTTTCCTATACTTCTCTGATGCTCCTTTCATTTTTAAATTTTTGTTTCATTTTGTATAATTTCTATTGCTGTGTCTTCAAATTCACTAATATTTTCTCCTCTAATGTCTAATTTCCACTAATCTCGTCTGATGTGTCTTTTCATCACAGACTTTGTAGCTTTCATCTGTAGATGTCCACCTTGGGCCTTTTTTTTTTTATATCTTTAATGTCTGTCCATAATTTTTTGAACATGTGGAATATAATCATGATGTCATTACTAATTATAATTAATGTCATTGATGATTCTAACATCTGTGTTAGTTCTGGGTCAGTTTCAGTTGATTAATTTTTCCCCATTTGATTCATGTTTTCCTGCTTCTATGCATACCTGGTAATCTTTGATTTGGTTCAAGACATTGTGAATTTTACCTTGTTGTGAATTTTGCTTGCTATTTTTGTTTTCCTATAAATATATTTTTTTAATGTTTATTTATTTTTTGAGAGAGAGAGAGAGAGAGAATGAGTGGGGAGGGGCAGAGAGAGAGGGAGGGAGAGAGAATCTCAAGCAGGCTTCACCCTCAGTGAGGAGCCAGACATGGGGCTCTATCCCAGGAGTGTGAGATTATGACCTGAGCCAAAATCAAGAGTCAGATGTTTGACTGAGCTACCCAGGTGCCCCTTCCTATAAATATTTTTGAGATGCAGTCGCTACTTGGAAATAGTTTTATCTTTTTGAGAATTGTTTTTAAAATCTGTTAAATGTGACCAGAGAAATGTTTAGTCAAGATTAGTTATTTCCTGCTCCTGAGGTAAAAGTCTTCTGAATACTCTACCAAATGTTCTGTGAATTGTGTGGTTGTCCAGTATGACTGGTGGCAATGGCCACTATTCCTGGTCCTGTGTGAGTACTGAGTGCTCTCTGATGCTTTTGGACAGTTCTTGTCCTCACCTCGCATAGTTTCCTCACCTGGCACATGCTGAATGCTTGAGGGAATGCTCTGCTGGTTCCCATGATTTCGGGGTTTTGTTTGTTTGTTTGTTTGTTTGTTTGTTTGCAGCTCTCTCCTTTCTGGTACTTTGTCTTGCAAACGCTAGCCCCATTCTTCTCCTCATACTCTGAATTCCATCTTCTCAACTTAGGGAGTCTTGCAAGCTTTGCCTGGATCCTCCCCTCACCTTCCTTCTATACGGTGATCTGGGAACTCAAGGCAATAAATTGGGGCAATCATTCAGACTTGCTTCATTTGTTTCCCATGTCTCAGGGATCACTGTCCTTCATTGCCTGATATACTTACTGTGTCTTGAAAATCATTATTTCATATATTCTATTTGTTTGTTTTTGGTAGCTTTAGGTGGGAGCATAAAATCAGTCCCTGTTACTCTGTTTTGGTTAAAAGGGTGAGTCCCAGCACTGTTTTAAGTTCTTTATCTTTCAACAACCATATGGAATAGTTTCAAATGTTATTCCCATTTTGTAGATGAGAAAACTGAGACATCGAGATTAAGTTAGTTGCTTAAACTTGCATAGCTTCGTAGTAGAGCTAGGTTTCAAATTCAGGCACCGTGGCTCCAGAATCTATGATCTTAACTCTCCTGCCATTCTGATTTTATAGCATTCCTCAGTTTACAAACAACTGTGCCAAGGGGCACCTGGGCGGCTCAATCAGTTAAGCGTCTGACTTTGGCTCAGGTCATGATCTTGCAATTTGTGAGTTCGAGTCCCACGCCGGGCTTTTTGCTGGCAGGTTGGAGCCTGAGGCTGCTTTGGATTCTGTGTCTCCCTCTCTTTCTGACCCTCCACTGCTCGTGTTCTGTCTGTCTGTCTGTCTGTCTCTCTCTCTTAAAAATAAGTAAACATTAAAAAATTTTAAAAAAATAGCTGTGCCGAATATTTCATTAAATTCTTATGTAGCTCATATAAGTAGAATGTGAATGACTGGTAATCCTTAACCCCACACCCCCATGTTATTTGTAGTTTCAAAGGAGTATGCTTCCTCATACAGAAGAATCTTTAGTAAATTAAATATCACGAGATCTGACAAAAGAGAAATGAGTAATATTTCTGAAGTGTAACAAAAACTTTTTAGTTACTGACTCTTCCAGTTTACTCTACCTTGTAGTTTTCTGGCTTGGTTTCTCTAAGTTGGTCTTGATTTTTGCCAACTTCTTTTAGTCTATTCTTTTTTTTTCTTTTGTTTATTATTATTATTTTTTAAATTTACATCCAAATTAGTTAGCATACAGTGCAACAATGATTTCAGGAGTAGATTCCTTAATGTCCCTTAACCATTTAGCCCATCCTGCTTTTAGTCTATTCTTTAGATTGTTACAGATGACCTAAAAGTTTCCCTTTTTTTTAGACTTTGCATCTAAGGCATCAGGTACTAGTAAAGATAGTGGTTATTTGTGTGCTAGAGTCTTTTAAAAATGAAGTGCTACCCTTTGACATTGGCTGTAGTAACATTTTTCTAGATATGTCTCCTGAGGCAACGGAAATAAAAACAAAAACTTTTGGGACTACATCAACGTAAAAACCTTTTGCACAGCGAAGGAAACAATGAACAAAACCGAAAAGCAACCTACTGAATGGGAAAAGATATTTGCAAATGACATATTTGATAAAGGGTTATTATTTGAAGTATATACAGAACTGATAAACTCAATACCCCCACAACACAAAAAATCCAATTAAAAAATAGGCAGAAGATATGAACAGATATTTCTCCAAAGAAAACATCCAGATGGCCAACAGACACTTGAGAAGATGCTCAACATCACTCATCAGAGAAATGCAAATCGAAACTACAGTGAGATCATCTCACACCTGTCAGAATGGCTAAAATCAAAAACATAAGAAACAAGAGTTCGCAAGGATGTGGAGAAGAAGGAACCCTCATGCACTGTTGGTGGGGATGTGAGCTGGTGTAGCCACTGTGGAAAACAGTACGGAAATTCTCCCCAAAGTTAAAAATTGAACTACCCTACAACCCAGTAATCATACTACTTGGTATTTACCAAAAAGATACAAAAACATTAATTCAGAGGGATCCATGCACCCCTGTGTTTATGCCAGCATTATTTACAATAGCCAAATTATGGAAGTAGCCCAAGTATCCATCAATGTATGAATGGATAAGAAGATTCCAGTATACACACACACACACACACACACACACACACACACACACACACACACACAATGGAATATCATTCAGCCATAAAAAAGAATGAAATCTTGCCATTTCAATAACGTGGGTGGAGCTAGAGAGTATAATGCTAAGCGAAATAAGTTAGAGAAAGAAATACCATATGATTTCACTTATGTGGAATTTAAGAAACAAAACAAATGAGCAAAGGAATAAAATAAGAAAGACAAACCAAGAAATAGACTCATAGCTATACAGAACAAATTAATGGTTATCAGAGGGGAGGGGGGATTGGGGGAAATAGGTGATGGGGATTAAGGAGTACACTTATAGTGAGCACTGAGTAATATATAGAATTGTTGAATCAGTATATTGTACACCTGAAACTAATATAATGCTATAAGTTAACTGTACTGGAATTAAAATTAAAAATTTAATTAAAAAATGAAGTGCTGTAACTAATTTAACAGCTTGCATTTTCCTTTGGGAAGTATTCAGAGCTCTTTCCATCAGCTTTTGGATTCTAATTTATTACTTTGTATTAAAATTTTTGTCTGTCTCCAAGTACACAATCATTGGGCAGTTAGGAGAGGTATATGGGAACGTAGTTTTGCTACATAACAAGTAACTAGAACAGTGCCTCAAGTGGTGGCTCAATATTGTTGCCTAAATGAATGACTGGTTGGATGAATCAAGGTATGCTGGTGGCCAGTTGGAGGAACCAAAGGGAAACTGGACAGGGCAAACATATACTGCAGAGAGAATATTCACTCTGAAGTGAATACCTAGCACAAAGGCAATTGAGGCTTGAGTGTATGATGTTCTGGCTTTAGGACACCTTTTCTACTTACATCTGAATACAGTTGTGTTTTGATTTCACAATTCATCATACTTAAATCATACCGACTCTAAAATGATACTGGAAAACTGAGTTTCTCCTTCTTTTCCGTATGCTGTCTTCACTGGAATTTTAAACATGTTTCTCAGTGAAGAGGCAATTCCTTTTAATTGCCCTAGTATTTGAAGCATTTTTAAAAAATGAAAATCCATTAAAAGCATTAACGTGAATTGCTGTGCAAAATAACTCTCCTGTTTAACAGTTTCCATCAGTCCTCAGTTTAATTACTACGTTATTCTGCCAGCTTTCTCCAGAAATAATTGACTGAATGAAGTCATTTCATTGGATATTTACAAACACCAGACTTGTAAAGGGGGTGTCTGTCAATTCCCCTTTGGCTTGGAAATGACTGAGGCCAACCTGGCAGAATACAACTGCTATTTTGGGCTTAGCATATTTTCATAGTCACCAACTCAGGAAGATGTGGGAAGGAAACACAGGAAGGTAAAATGTTTGGCTTTTACACTCAGTCTTAGTTTTATAATTTGTGCTATAAGTTTACTTAAAAAATGAGAGAGTAAAGCCTGGATTTGGTTTAAGACAGAGTGGTTGGATAGTGATTTGTGTGTGTGGTTGTTGGCATATCTTGTTAAATTATGAATAGTCGGTAAGAAATTTGCAAAGCTTTGAGTATCAATAGTCAAAGCTTAAACATTGGTTTATCAATCATGGTGAAAATGAATTACCAAGGCCGGTCTGTTAATGTTACTGATTGAATATTCTTAATAAAGAGTTTGCTTTGGATTAAGTAATAAGATGTGATTTTGAAGGTGTAGTGTCAAACCAGAGATCAGACAAGATGAAGATCAGGCTGGAAATTATTTTATCTGAGGCAGCCTACAGGAAATTCCAAAAGACAAAATCAATATAAATGAAGCTTTTAAAGAATTGAAGTAGAATACCAAATTACAGTACTGTAGATTCAAGCTTAAATATGTCAGTCCCCACTCATGGGAAAAATTGATGCAAAACTTCAGATGGTCGTCAGAAGGAATTTGAGCTGTGGTAATATTTACAACGTGATGATTTCAGAGTGGTTATTCATTGTCTTAAAATATTGAGAGGTGGGGAGAGTGGAAGGAAGACTAAGGTAAGGTACTTATTTAAAAAAATAGTAGATGTTGGGAATGCAAGCTGGTGCAGCCACTCTGGAAAACAGTATGGAAGTTCCTCAAAAAACTAAAAATAGAACTACCCTATGACCCAGCAATTGCACTACTAGGTATTTATCCAAGGGATACAGGTATGCTGTTTCGAAGGGGCACATGCACCCCAATGTTTATAGCAGCACTATCAACAATAGCCAAAGTATGGAAAGAGCCCAAATGTCCATCGATGGATGAATGGATAAAGAAGATGTGGTATATATAATATACAATGGAGTATTAGTCACCAAAAAGAATGCAGTCTTGCCATTTGCAACTACGTGGATGGAACTGGAGGGTATTATGCTAAGTGAAATTAGTCAGAGAAAGACAAAAATCATATGACTTCACTCATATGAGGACTTTAAGAGACAAAACAGATGAACATAAGGGGAGGGAAACAAAAATAATATAAAAACAGGGAGGGGGACAAAACAGAAGAGACTCATAACTATGGAGAACAAACAGGGTTATGGGAGGGGTTGTGGGAGGGTGGATGGGCTAATTAGATAAGGGGCACTAAGGCATCTACTCTTGAAATCATTGTTGCACTGTATGCTAACTAATTTGGATGTAAATTAAAAAAAAATAAAACAAGTTAAAAAAATAGTAGATGTGACAAATGTCTTAACAGGAATGCTAAGAAGTGAATGGTTGAAGTTAATGTAATTATGAAGATTACAGAAAGAATGAATCTAGGTTTAGTTCTCATTTAGATGTACATTTTAGCGTCACAGGAAGACAAATACCTCTCTCTCAGAGGTGACCCCAGAGTAGTCCAAAGTGCATTTTAGTCTGTCATGCCATTAGTAATTTTAGTTAGACAGTCTCAATCACAACTTGTACATTTGGTGAAAACCCATTGGGCCATTTTCATCCTCAATGGTAGCAGCAGGGTTTGCAGGACATGGAGACCATACAGTGTTGTGGGGCTTCCTTAAAAAAAAAAATAAGTAACACACTTGGAAGCCTCAAGCAAGTGGAAGGCCCTTAAGCTTGACCTTTAGTAGCTTCAAGTCATTGCTTCTAGTTAACAAATTTCATTTCGTTGATAGAAGATGAAAAGATTCTTGTAAGTGAAGAGTAAGTAGAATATCAATGTGGCAGAAAGAGGAGTGGATTAGATTTAGAACCCATGTTCTAGCCTAGGCTGGTCCATACATTTCATTATTTGTTTACTGAGGGCAGTATTATAGAAGGCATTGTGGAGATGGCTGTGAACACAAAGAATCCATACTTAAGAAGTAAAGCATTCCAAGCCCAATCTGAATTTGGGAAATAGTATATACACCACCCCTCTTAGTGGGACACAATAGACTTCAGCATACAAATGGCTCTGAGAGATATTACTGTTTAAACACACAAACATCACACACACACAGTTTGACCTCATTTATTCCAGTTTTTAGCTCTTTTCTTTTTAAATGTGTGTAACACACAGTAAGATCACCTGGAAAACATTTTGGGGAATGCTGCTATGAGGAATTATCTCTTTCAGCCTCCTTAACTGTTACAGGTGTTAGGTTTTCCTCTTTGGCCAAGTGGGAACTGTCATTCTTAAAGGAATTCCAAGCAGTGTATTTTATACAGACTTGCACACTTGGGCTCAGCGGCTCTTATTAAATGGTACCACCCATCAAGCAGAGATTGGCAATGGGGTGTGGATAAGTCAGTGCTTAAATGGGATGGAGGGACCAGCCCTTCACAGCTTAGGCCTGTTCTTTATGATTCCTGAGAAGACTTTCCTTTAAGCATCCTTTGGCCGCCTTTTTTTTTTTTTTTTAATTTATTTATTTATTACTTAGTGTGAGTCAGGGAGGAGCAGAGAGAGAGGGAGAGAGAGACAGGGAATCCCAAGCAGGTGCCATGTGGTCAGCACAGAGCCCGACTTGGAGCTCGAACCCATGAACCATGAGATCATGACCTGAGCAGAAGTCAGACACTCAACCGACTGAGGCACCCAGGCGCTCCATCCTTTGGCCTTTGTAAATGAGCTCTCTGCTTTGTAATGTTGCCTGCTATGCCTGTATGTATAAGTCACTGCACTGGAGTGTGAATACCACCCAAGCAGCCTGTGCAGTGGTCAGAGGGCCGAGCAAGAGGGAGATTCTGCCCCTTCTTCAGAGTATTTCTGAATGTGGAGGCCTAAAAAGAGGCCTTGTGGCCAAGTATGGCTTGAAATTCAAACTTAATGTCAGAGCCACCCCACCTTCTTAAGGTAATTACCACTTAACCAAACATTTCTGAGTTCCTTATAAATTGGTCCCCTCAGTCACTTAATCCTTTTAGTAACTCTTCTCTGAACTCGGTCCAAATTTTCGATAATTTGGGTAACAAGGTGCTCTGCAGGGAACGCAGTGTCCAGGTGCAGCAACCTTGCCAGGGCATTTGGTGTGGTGAGAGGGAGCCAGAGAAAGATGACAGCCACCCAATATCCCTTAGGCTCTCGTAAATGTAATGGCGGCTTTCCAACAAACAGAGTTAAGCTCACAGTAAACGCACAGGCGAGTAGACTGGAAATTGCCCCTTCCTTGATTCAGGTGGAAGGCAAGCCAGTGGCCTACAGAGCAAGTACTGTGGGTGTGTGGGAAGTTGAGGAAATCCTTCACTTTAAATAATAGTATAGCCATACTTGACAATAAGAAATGATTCTGAGCAAAGTGCCCAGAGGTCCTTAACGGGGATGTTTTGAGAAAAGGCAAGGCCAAAACTGAAAGTTGCTGCTGGTCTAGCTTTTCTCAGTATTAATACCATATCTGTGTAAATAAGATCATTAAAAGGGTGTTCGTTATTCTTGTTTTCTCATTTTTTGATAGAATTGGAAGGAAATCTGATGAAATCTAAGTCACTTGAAGAGGAGTGATGTTCTCGGTCAAATAAATGAGTAAATGGACGAGTCAGAATTTTACCCCAAGTATGGATGGCCTCAAGACCTATATTTTTCATTTAACATTAAACAAACTAAACAAAAACACTCTCACCCCCAAATCCTATTTCTAACACCGGTTCCGGGAGTAAGATGTTAACACTGACAAGTCTCTTGGCCTTTAAATGTACTTTCTGTATCATTTGTGTCCATATTTTTTTTTATCTTGTAGTCATTAGTTCACTTTTTGGGACAACTTTCATTTATACCAAAAAATGAAATTCCAAAGACATAAGCATCTGGTATTAAGGTAAAAGTAAGTTATGTCAAAGTTTGTTGGGGTTCTGGGAGACCCTAACAAGGATACTGGTGAAAGGTTGTTAAGGTTTAAGTGCAAAAGTCAATAATAAATTCCTGAAAAATATAGGGTACTCTTATTTCTTGATATTTGGGACATTTAAACAAGTATTTAACAATCTGCTTCTCAGGCTAATTAAACATATGTGTAATGGACCACCCTAAGAAATACATAAATAAGTTACTCACGCAGGAAACTACATATCTCTGTGGCAAACCAATGTTTGAACCATATTTCAAATGCATAAATATTGCTATAAAACACAACTGGGCAAGGAGAACCATACCAGGAGGAGTATAATATTTAACGACAAATATTCATATTATTGTAGCATTTTAAAGATACTTTTTATAATCACAGGAGCTTAAGATTTCAACTGAAATGCCATTATTTCTCACAACCCTGGAAGACTGCTTGCTATTAAGATTCCCAATTCATCAATTTTGACACAGGCGGGGGTGGGGGTGGTGTGGTCACACACTCTCAATGTTGGATTGGGCTTTTGTTCTAAGCTTGCTCTATTCTAGATTTCCCCTTGACCATTGCAGGATGATTATTTCCTTAAAAAACTTCTAATCAAGGGGCGCCTGGGTGGCTCAGTCAGTTGAGGCTGACTTTATTTCAGGTCATGATCTCACAGTTCGTGGGTTTGAGCCCCGTGTCAGGCTCTGTGCTGACAGTGTGGAGCCTGCATGGGATTCTCTCTCTCTCTCTCTCTCTCTCTCTCTCTCTCTCTCTCTCTCTCTCTCTCTCTCTCTCTCTCTCTTCTCTCTTTCTGCTCCTCCACCACTCATGCTTTCCCTCTCTCTGAAAATAAATAGATAAACTTAAAAAAAAAAAAAGAAACTTCTAATCAAGTATGGGCTTTTAGGAGATAAAATACTATATGGAATCCAGAATTATCCTTTCCTTTTCAGGTCTAACAACCCTTTGTATCAGGCCTATCCAGCTTTGGAGGCTGCGTTCTGGAGATCTTTGAACACAGCTGGACTCTCAGGTACTTTGGTCTTTGGGGGCTTATATACCTAAAATAACTTTGAATAGTTAAATCTGACCACGTGTGAAATGGCAGTTGCCTTTTAATTTTAATGGAATATTTTAGAGCATTTTTATGGAAAAGCTCTTAAAGTTCGTTTTTTCACTACCTTAATGAAAGGGGAAAATGTGTTGCTGTTGCTGTTATTTTTTATAATAAATTTAAAGCAGTTCCTGCAAATCTTAACAAGTAGAATCAAATATTTAATGCTTTTGGCAAAATCCCTTTATAAAATTTCCAGAACAAAATAAAATATTCTGAATTTAAACTTCTTTGAATAAAACAGACTGAATTTCGAAGAGCACTTACATCATGTATCAATATTTCCAAGTTAATTTAGTATGTGGAATCAAACTACATCATTACCACAATAGTTACTGTTGTGTCTGAAAAGATTTTTAAACCAGAATAGAAAGTTATATTCATGAATATGATATTCCAGATAGAAACACTTTGGTTTTTTCTTTTTTTGTTTTTACGCTATATCTCTTTTATATATGTAAATCAGGATGTCTTATACCTACCTGCTCTTTGCATTATAAAAGCTGCCTTGTAAAAGATCCTGAGTGTACTCTTAACTCTGGGACTTTACAAAGCTGGTTCTTTTGGACAAGAGGCGGTGATGAACTGGTGACCTTTATCCAAATGCTCTCCAGGAAAAAAAAAAAAAAGCCAATAACCACTTTGATTTGATGATTCCTAATAGTGCAAATATAAAATGTGGAGGTAAGAGATGTGTAAATCACCTTTTACTAATCGATGCGAGCCTGCTGCAGCAAACCACTGAATATTTGCTATAGCATGCAGTATGGAAGTCATCAGTTATAAAAGCCTAAATTAATGGGAAAATTGGTTTAACTGGGTAAGATAGACTAGTATGGTTTAACTGGGTAAGATAGACTAGTATGGTTACTATGAGCATAAATCACCTGGGAAGATTTCAACAGGACTTCGTCATTTTTCAGATGGAGCATTTTAAGAAAATTCCTGTTATAAACGTTAGTGGCTAGTAGATATGTGGTCTGACAAAATGAATGGAAAGAGAAAAAGTTGAAGAAGTCACTTTTTATTTATGTTACTTGTGGTTCATAAAGAATCTGTTTTGCTCTGAGTGAGCTTTGAGCTGGATTTTTCAAAGCAATCATCATTTGTATTACAGAATGTTAATATGGTCCTGGGAAAAATGTTTTCCAGGAAAATATTAAAATAATTATAGCTAATGTCAACCCCAGTAATCTCTACTCTAAGAGATTCTCACTCATTATCTTACTGAATCCTTACAACCTTCTTATTATTCACCCCACTTCCCTACATTTTACAGATGAGGAAACTGAAGAACAAAGAGTTTCAATAACTTACCAACTTGCCACACCTAGTAATTGGGTTTAACCCAGGCAGTCTGCCTCAAAGGTTTGGGCTTTTAATCAATGCACTTTTTTAAAAAATTTATTTAAATTCAAGTTGGTTAACATACAGTGTAATAATGATTGCAGGAATAGAATTTAGTGATTCATCACTTACATATAACACTCAGCACTCATCCCAACTAGTGCCCTCCTTAATACCCATCACCCATTTAGCCCATCCCCCCCACCCAACACCCTGCCAGCAGCCCTCACTCAGTTTGTTCTCTGTATTTAAGAGTCTCTTATGGATTGTCTCCCTCTCTGTTTTTATCTTATTTTTTCTTCCCTTCCCCATGTTCATCTGTTGTATTTCTTAAATTCCACATATGAGTGAAATCATATATTTGTCTTTCTCTGACTGACTTATTTCGCTTAGCATAATACCCTCTAGTTCCATCCACGTTGTTGCAAATGGCAAGATTTCGTTCTTTTTTTTTATCACCGAGTAATATTCCATTGTATGTATGTATGTATATATATACCACATCTTCTTTATCCATTCATCTGTCAAAGGACATTTGGGCTCTTTCCAGACTTTGACTATTGTCAATAGTGTTGCTATAAGCATTGAGGGTGCATGTACCCCTTTGAAGCAGCACTCTTGTATCCTTTAGATAAATACCTAGTAGTGCAATTGGTGGGTCATAGGGTAGTTCTATTTTTAATTCTTTGAGGAACCTTGATCTTGTTCTCCAGAGTGGCTGTACCAGTTTGCATTCCCACCAGCAGTGCAAAAGAGTTCTTCTTTCTCCACATCCTCACCAACATCTGTTGTTGCCTGAATTGTTCATTTTAGCCATTCTGACAGGTGTGAGGTGGTATTCATTGTTGTTTTAATTTGTAATTCCCTGATGATGAGTGATGTTGAGCATCTTTTCATGTATCTGTTAACTAGCCATTTGGATGTCTTCTTTGAAAAAGTGTCTATTCATGTCTTTTGCCCATTTCTTCACTGGATTATTTGTTTTTTGAGTGTTGAGTTTAATAAGTTCTTTATAGATCTTGGATACCAGGCTTTTATCTGATATGTCGTTTACATATATCTTCTCCCATGCCACCGGTTGCCTTTTAGTTTTGCTGATTGTTTCCTTCACCGTGCAGAAGAAGCTTTTTATCTTGATGAAGTCTCAATAGTTCATTTTTGCTTTTGTTTCCCTTGCCTCCAGAGACATGTCAAGTAAGAAGTTTCTGCGACTGAGGTCAAAGAGGTTGTTGCCTGTTCTCTCCTCTAGGATTTTGATGGCTTCCTGTCTTACATTTAAGTCTTTCATCCATTTTGAATTTATTTTTTGTGTATGGTGTAAGAAAGTGGTCCAGGTTCATTCTGCATGTCGCTGTCCAGTTTTCTCAACACCATTTGTTGAAGAGACTATCTTTTTTCCATTGGATGTTCTTTCCTGCTTTGTCAAAGATTAGTTGGCCATATGTTTGTGGGTCCATCTCTGGGTTCTCTGTTCTGTTCCATTGATCTGTGTGTCTGTTTTTGTACCAGTATCATACTATCTTGATGATTACAGCTTTGTAATACATCTTAAAGTCCAGGATTGTGATGCCTCCAGCTTTGGTTTTCTTTTTCAACCTTACTTGAGCTATTTTGGATCTTTTCTGGTTCCATACAAGAATCAATGCACTCTTATGCCTCAAGTATTGGTTTGGTTTGGTTTTGTGTTAAAGAAGCATACTCATTACTGTACTTAGCTGAGCTTTGAATGTTTAAGGTTCTTCTTTTATGTAATTTAATTGACCTAAGGTTCTTTCAACATGTGGCTAAGAGGTACAGTGAAGCTATCATTGGTATTCAAAAGAGTAGGCAGTTTGAAAACCATTTTAAGGTTAGGACAGTTCTGGGCTGGATGATCTCTGGATTACATTAATAAGACGGTGAATGGGGCACCTGGGTGGCGCAGTCGGTTAAGCGTCCGACTTCAGCCAGGTCACGATCTCGCGGTCCGTGAGTTTGAGCCCCGCGTCAGGCTCTGGGCTGATGGCTCGGAGCCTGGAGCCTGTTTCCGATTCTGTGTCTCCCTCTCTCTCTGCCCCTCCCCCGTTCATGCTCTGTCTCTCTCTGTCCCAAAAATAAATAAACGTTGAAAAAAAAAATTAAAAAAAAAATAAGACGGTGATTAAATAGTAATGTGGCTAAACTATACCCTTGCCTTTAGTTAATTAAATCATCTATCAAACTGTAAATGTATATTTTTTCTATCTAGGCCAGATACATATATGTCACCTTAAACATGTATATACACACATATAAATGTGAATACGTACATATATACACATGTGCAAATAAATTTTTTAAAGAAGTAAGGAAATGTAAATTAAAGGAACATAAAGATAGGAAAAATGGAATCAAGAATGAGAATAGTACACAAAAACCAGGTTTCAAAGTCTTATACTTTCTAGAGCTACATCCCAATTTTGTCTCTGAAACCCTTTAGGCCCAAAGCAAAGGGGGAAAATAATATGTGGTGTTCATATTATGCTAATTTAGAAATATTTTTATATATTTATAATAACAGTGATCTCAACTTTACTATTAACATCTAGAATTAATCAGAACCTATGAAAATCTTCCATCTTCCAGAGCACATACATCCATTAGCATATTTAAAAAAATTTTTTAACATTTATTTATTTTTATGAGACAGAGAGAGACAGAGCATGAGCAGGGGAGGGACAGAGAGACAAGGAGACACAGAATCCGTAGCAGGCTCCAGGCTCTGAGCTGTCAGCACAGAGCCCGACGTAGGGCTCTAACCCATGAGCTCTGAGATCATGACCTGGGCCGAAGTTAGAAGCTCAACCAACTGAGCCACCCAGTTTTTTTTTTAACACCATGCTATCAACTTACATTTTAAGATTTTTTGGAATCCTTTTGATTGATTGGGTGTATTTGCATTCTCTCCTATCATTGTGTTTCTGATTCCTGATTCCTTAGGAATAATTTCTTAGCAACTGAGTTAACTTTAATCAATTATCAGTTGCTATTGGAACTTACCTGCAGGTTTTATTTTTGCTTACAATTTTTTTCTTACATTATCTTCTTTCTTGAATTCAGTTTTTAGTTATAAAAAATTATTTTGTATTTTTTCAGAAAGGTTGTAGGTGTTCAACTCAGACTTCGCATGTTATTATTTGCCCTGGTTTTAATTTAATTTATATGCCCTAGTTTTTAAATGATGGTTTAGTTTTGTATGTGAATTCTAATTGTCTCTTGTTAATTTAAAGTATTGTTGTGTTGTCTTCTAGCATCTAGTATTGCAGATAAGAAGTCTGGTGCTGTTTTAATTTTTTTTTCCACTTGGTTATATTCTTTTTCATAGTTTATTACAATGTACTACTTCCTGTTGGAGCTTGTATATTTTAGTGGAATGTGTCTTCATGGTATTCTTGCACTACTGTTTATGGGCCCTTTCAGTATGAAGAGACTGTTCATCTGGCAGAAATTTTGTTGTGCTGTTCTTGTTTTTGCTATTTATTTGATTTTTTTCTTTCTATTTTTTGTTTTCTTTTTCTTGAACTCCTACTAGATGGGAGTTTTAGACTAGAGCTTTTAGACGTACGTATCTCATCTTTTCTGTCATCCTTTTAATCTCTTTGTTCTTTTCACTGAATTCCAGTAGAATCTTTCAGTTTACCCTCCAATTCACTATGTTCATCCAAAGTCTCATTCATTCTGCAATTCAGCCCATATTTCAATCATCTTGATAATTTCTACAAACTCAGCTTCTTTCTCATTGCATCCTGTTTTGAGGTGGTTTTTTTTTTCTTTTTTTAATTTGGCATCTTTTCCTTTTGAAACCATCCATAGTTTTTTAATTGTAGGTTTTTAATGATTCTTTCCAATACTCTATGTTTTTCTTCCTCGGGAATTAATGCTTTTATGGAATGTTGTGCTTTTTAAAACATTTGGTTGACCTTCTCATGCACTTGATATTTGGTTGCCTGTTCATATTTGTAGATGAAGGTCTACCATCAGAGATTTTTAGCTTGGGGACCACAGACCAATAAGGAGTCCCTGGATAGAATTCAGGATGTTCATGCATTTAGATTGGAAAAATGATACTATTTTACTGGCTTCAAAATGAAATTTAGCAATTCCTTCAATTATGAATATAGGCAACAACTGCAGGAATATTAGCAGTATCTGTGACTTTGTTCCTGATGGAAATCACAGACTTTCTATATCACATTAGTTTGTAAGTTGTGGATTATTATCATCGCTGCTTCAAAACTTTGGCAGCGTTTGCTAGATCTTTTCATTTTATGTTTTAATAAAGAAACGAGTATATTTTTATATCATAATTTAAAAAATATTTTGATACTTTCATTCCAATGTAATTGGCTTCCTTTATAATCCTATAAGTTTTTTTTTTTTAATATTAAACATTTCAAAACATTCTGAGAAGGGCTCCATAGGCAGGATCAGACAGAGAAGTCCATGTGGCACAAGTTAAAACCCCTCAGGCTAGGCTGATCACAGTTGCTTGTTAGAACAAATTCCATCAGCCTGGGGAATGATCCTTGTCCCTTGCTAATGAGTACATGAGCCCCGGCTCTGTTGGTTGTGCAAAGGAGAGGTATTGACGTAGGCAGGCTGGGGTGCAGGAGGTTACGAGGTACTCGCTTTCTTCTGTGAGATCTCCTAGCTTTATGATAGCTGGGGGCACGTACTTCTCCCACAGCCCATTCTGTCCATCCTGGATCAGGACTCCCATTTTTAGGGGAGACCAGTATCGGTGCTTTCCCTTGGGGCAACACCAAAGCAAGTGGCTCTGTGTGTGGAGGCAGGCTCAGCTGTTCTGCTGCCTGTAATTACCTGCCCACTCTGGGCCCATTCCTCCTAGCCCTCTGACTCACGGGTTTAATCTAGGATTCAACTAGGTAAACTCAGATTTTCAGGAGATTCTCTCCTTCATTTTTATGGGATTAGGTGTGTGTGTGTGTGTGTGTGTGTGTGTGTGTGTGTGTGTGTGTGTCTTTTGGAATTTGCAGTCAGTCTGATTTCATCTGCCAGAAAATTCTCACTGTTGATGGACACTGATGATATCCTTTCTGGCACTGCAGGCTTACTGTGGATTTATTTTGACTTTTATGCTTTCTCTGATTGGGGGGAGGTGGAACACATCAACAATTATATTTAGCTGCCTTCTTGAACCAGGAGTCTTGTCTTCTTTATATTGGCTTCAGTTAAGATTTAGAATGTATAGCAATGGTCCTCAAAGCTCAAACTTGCAGACCTCTTTTAAAGAAAAGCCAAAGTTTTTGCAGGCTCCTCGCTAAAGTTTACTGACTTAGCTTTAGAAACACTGTTGTACCGGGGCACCTGGGTGGCTCAGTCCGTTAAGCGTCCGACCTCAGCTCAGGTCATGATCTCACGGTACATGTGTTGGAGCCCCACATCAGTCTCTGTGCTGACAGCTCAGAGCCTGGAATCTGCTTCAGATTCTGTGTCTCCCTCTCTCTCTGCCCGTCCCCCACTCTCACTCTGTCTCTCTCTCGAAATAAATAAACGTTAAAAAAAATTAAAACAAAACAAAACACTGTTGTACCTAAAATCTCCACTGGGTTTGTACTTCCTTTTTTTTAAAATTTTATCTTATTCAAACAAAGGCATTTGTACATTGGGAGTGATTACCCTCTAGTTCTTTCTTTTGGCTCAGTGCACTTCTTGTCCGGAGATTTTAGTGTCTTTGTAGTTGTAATCATATTCTTTGGTGAGACACCTATCTTATATCAGACATTTATAACTGTGCTTTGGTTGTGGGTTGAGAATAAGTTTAGTAAATTTCAATGGGTGATCTTATCCTAGTTACACTCTTTTGCCTGTTATCCAGACAGCCCCTTTATTGGAGTCTTATCATTATAGACCCAGAGCAAGCCACACTTGCAGGGACTGCTGACAATAAAATTCTGTATGCTAGGTTTTCCCACATCAGAAAAATCCAAGTGAGTTGACACTGAGGTAAACATTTAGAGGTGTTTCAGTTTGCACCAAATTAATTAATTTGTTGTGACTTAAATTTGGAGATTGAAGACATGGCCCCTGCCTATATTTTGAGCTCATTAAGTAAGCTTTTGCTTCTTAAGATTATTTAACTTTCATTTTAGAATTAATGCATAATGGAAATTCTTCTTAACTTCAGTTTTTTAATTTTCTCAGAACCTTTTAAATATTTTATTTATTTATTTTTGAGAGAGAGAAAAACAGCATGAGCGGGGAAGGGGCAGAGAGAGAGGGAGACACAGAATCTGAAGCAGGGTCCAAGCTCTGAGCTGTCAGCACAGAGCCCGATGTGGGGCTTGAACTCACAAACCGCGAGACCACGACCTGAGCCAAAGTCGGACGCTTAATGGACTGAACCACCCAGGCGCCCCTCTCAGAACCTTTTATTTTTTTAAAGATCTTTTTTTTCAACGTTTATTTATTTTTGGGACAGAGAGAGACAGAGCATGAACGGGGGAGGGGCAGAGAGAGAGGGAGACGCAGAATCGGAAACAGGCTCCAGGCTCTGAGCCATCAGCCCAGAGCCTGACGCGGGGCTCGAACTCATGGACCGCGAGATCGTGACCTGGCTGAAGTCGGACGCTTAACCGACTGCGCCATCCAGGCGCCCCTCTCAGAACCTTTTAAATAATGGAAAAGAATAATTCTGAGAGGAAGAAGATAGATAGTTGAAAAATTCCTCCTACCCCTCCCCAGTTTTAAGCATAAAATTCAAAGTCTCAAAATGTTAGTCCCATCTCAGGTTACAGTTAAACAGAAAAGTGTCCAGAGCTGGCTGCCTAAATATCACCCAGTGGTAGTCTGTTGGTAAGAGAGAGCTGAGTTTATTGCTTAGTGTGGTCAGGAGTAAGCCTCCCTTCACAGAGCTTTGGCAATGTCTAGAAGGGGCTGGAGAAAAGGTAATGTCAGAATGTACTGAGGATTGGAAGTTTTGCCTAAATCTGATCTTTCCATGTGGGGAATTGGGTAAGAGTCCGGGATTAGTAGAAAGATCAAGGGGAAGATTTTGAGGCAAGGGATTCAAAGACTCCAAGGGCATGCCTGTTGGTCAGTACTTCCCATTGAAGAATTGGCGGGTCTTTTGGAAAATTCCTGCAATGAACATTCAAACCATTTGCTTGGTTGCACAGGACAGTCCTACCCTCTTGGGTAGTCCTTCCTCTTGGGTGGGAAGAGTTAAAAGATGCTAACGAAGACAGCAGAATAGAAAATCACTTGAATGTGGGCCGTGAGGTGTGGTGTCCTTTCTCAGGGCCCCGGCTGATGTGTGGGTAAATGATTTTACTTCTCAGGATTCTCAAGGGTTTTCTGGAGTGTCACCCTGCATTTGCTCCGCAGTCAGATCAAACTGAAGTTCTCCTCATTCTCTACTCCTCCTCACTGGAAAGTGGTAGAACAAAACTTTACTTGAACTAGGAACACTGATGGGGTACCTGGCACATTCTGAAGTCTTTGGATCCCTGTGTGATTCTCTGAAGCTCTCATCCGGGAGACAGAAGACCTGAGCGCCGGCCCCTCCACTCCGCAGCATGGGCAGGGACAGGACCTGTGGGCTCCCCACCTCGCCCAGTGCGACTTTATAAGCAAGAGAGCTGTAGCCATGGGGAGACAAGGCCTAGACGTGGATAACATGTAGGCAGTTTGTCTCCAGAGGGACCAGCGAGATTATCAGGACAGGATTAAAAACAAAGACTCTTCAAGCTTGGCTTTCAATTATCTTTGGAGTATAGAGGGCTTTCTAGAGGCCTCCAGCTGGTCCCTAAAACAGCTGTCACAATGCAAGTAAGATGAGTAAGTCTCTCCTGTGACAAACATATTGTCTATTCTTCTCTTTCCAAATACATATCACTTTCCCACCTATATATAAAAGATCCAAATTTCCATTTTATTAAAATTTGCACTGAGAAAATATAGCATTTTCTATCATTAAGGTACTTCAGACAGTGCCTGACACCCAGAGTGAGAGCACACATCAGATTGTTTTGTGCCCACGTATTGAACTGGAGAATGAGTAAGAGGAAAAATACTCATTTCAAAATCTTATTTCAGTGATGCTCAAAGGATCTCTCTTGCTTTCAGAAGTTTCAGAGTAAGATAGGGTCCTTTCTTTTTTGTAGCTTGGAGTAGCTTTCCTGCCAACTGCCCATGTAACCTCTGTCACTAGAAAGCTATGCGCTGGCAAGCTGGCCTCCGCAGTTCAAGGTTGGAGAACCCTAGCCAACGCCCAAGGGCGGACAGAACCCAGGCGCCACGCAGTATCCTCGGGCTGCTAATTTGCTGGACACACAGAGCCCTGTTCTGTAACCTCCCCCTAGGTTGTGGGTGAGTGGAACCCATTAACATTTAAAAATATTTGCAGAAATCAGAGGGGGGATAAGGTATTTCTGGAGGGCCAGTACTCAGCGCACTTTCATGCGTGCCAAAGTTTGCTGGCACGGCTCAGGCTGTGATAGAGAACATCTGGACGGCTGCTGCTGCAGCATATAGTGCGGCGGAGGGCAGGGAACAAAGGGGGCTTGTGAGAGCGTGTTCCGGGGGGGGGGGGGGGGGGGGGGGAGAAATGCTCTCCGCAAAGGCAGCCTTACTTAATGCCTATCCCAGGCTCGGCAGGGGGAGGGGATCGAGGACCGGAATGGAAATGGACGGTTTTGCCCTTCTGTCGCCTCGGTAAGGAGTGCCAGGGACAGAAGCAGCATGGCGCTGGCTAGCAGGGTTCAGACCTTTGTTTCCACTGCTGGACGGACACGGGCCTAAGTGCAAAGATGCGGCCAACAGCAGTTACCCCCATTAGCCTCCTAATGCCGCTCCTTCTCTTGGCCCCACGGCTGGGGGCCAGGGAGCAGGAGATGGAGTGGAGAGGAGGGAGGGTTGATAGAACACTTCCAGTCGAGACAGATTTGTCATTGTTTCCCCCATTGCCAGTCCCATCCGTATGGAAACAAGATAAAATGAGTTGCATATCATGAATAGGTGTATTTCGAACACAAAAGTGCTTTTATTAACTGAAGGTTAAGGTCAGACTGTTGAAAATCTGTCATTTGTGAGTAGAATTTTGCATTGGATTCTGATTTATGCATGCCGCACCTTACCGAGCATGCATATACATGTAAGAAAAATCCATGTTTAGGCATTTATTAAATCATGGAAGGCTTGCCTTGCTGATGTATAATAGGATCGGCTACGGGTCTTTATAAGAATGAATACACTGCTACTCCCTTTACCAGTCAGATACTGGTTGTAGCTATAAGCTGGTCCAGGTGTTCCACCAAACGTGACGTATGTATATACTTTATTTATAAAGTCCTCCCTCTCTGTTCCCTCTGTTCTCCATGTCATCACGTCCTTCGTACTCAGCTCTGAAAAATTAGTCCCTTTTTAATATTGCTAAGAGCTCTCTGTCCTGTGGATTCATCTCAGAACCGAGACATAACTCTTAAAAGCGCTATAGGTTTTGTGCTGGCAGGGAGGCCAGTGCTAGTTGGTCTAAGACTGCGGAGTTTCTGGAATCTTCATATGCAATTCATGTAACAAATACTTACCAAGTGTCTACTGTAAAGGGGTCTAGGCTTATGTTATTCAACAAGATGGTCCTTCCTTTCCAATGTTGGTGGCTCCCAATGATATATTTGGTATTTCAAACAGTGAATTCTGGCTTTTGGCTTGCTTGGAAATAGGTAGGCAAACTTCACTTCATTAAATTCCCTTTATTGCTCTGATGACTTTTTTTTTTTTACTTAAATATTTTTTTTTTTTTGAGCGAGAGAGAGAGAGAGAGAGAGAGAGAGAGAGAGTGTGTGTGTGTGTGTGTGTGTGTGTGTGTGTGTAGGAGAGGGGCAGAGAGAGAGGGAGAGAGAGAATCTCAAGCAGGTTTTGTGCTGTTGAGGCAGAGCCTGATGTAGGGCTCGGTCCCACCAACTGTGAGATCATGACCTGAGCCAAAATCAAGAGTTGGACGCTTTACCAACTGAGCCACCCTGGCACCCCTCTGATGATTGTTATTTTATATTGGCTCCTACTATTTCAGATCATTCACATTTTTAAACTTATACTACTGGGGCTCTCTCTGTCTCTCTGTATCTCTCTCTTTCTCTCAAAAACAAGACAAAATAAAACAAAAATATTTCTTCTACTAAAATTGCCTGTTCTATTCAAAAGCTACTAGTAAAATAAGGCTATGACTTTGAATTTAGATGATCTGAAATCCATGATCTGTCTATCTTCAGCCTAAAATAGGCCAATTAGTGTCTTAAGAGGTTTGGCATTGGCAAAAAGTAGTTAAAAACTATTTTTAGTCCTAAGTGTGTTTAGAATTTGAATTCGCTTCAATTGTTTATGTTAAGAACTATACTCTGCTACTCATGTTTTCACTTTTTTAACTGGTGTTTAATATTTTAAGATTTTCTTTTACCCTTAATTTTTTCTAAGACTTTCCCCTTGCCCTCTCCTGAATTTCCACGTGATAAGTCAGCTTCATCTACTGGCAGATTTGCAGCCAGTTCCTCCAATAGAAACAGTTTTTCAAACTAAAATCACCAGAGGTGACTTCAAATCCTATCAAGTATTGTCTCTCTGGAATATAATAAACTCTAAGCTCCCTTATCTCAGAAGCGATAGGCAACTGGTGCTGTATAGAAATAGAATCTATAACTCAAACTGTAAAACAATGATCTCGACCAATTTTTAGTCGGATGAAAGCTACCAGGAAAAAATGCACAGAATTAGCACCAAATTTTGCCTCCATCCTTGTACAAATATGTATCTGCTGTTAAGAAACTGTACCCCAGTGATTAGTTCCACTCCCTTTTGAGGCTAACTTATGTTTATATGCGATTATTGTCTCTTGGGTATAATGGATACTCAGATGTTAAATAGAACTTACATTTTTGAAATCAAGGCATCATAAGGGATTGAGAAAATGGAATATTAGTCTTAGTCATATCAGTGATATAGATGTTGACACCAAAATCCTGAAAAGACGGTCAAATTTATCCAGCCCGTGTAAATTGAGAGCAAACCAATATACAGAATGTTTGTTTCTCTCATCTCCAAATTGTTAGGTCCCTTTTGTATTTTGTGGAGACTCAAATGCCAGAAATGATTCATTAGGTTCCAAAGAAAATGTAGAAATTATCATTAAGCCCGAGACTGATTCCCTGAATTCACTATTCTGAAGCAAATAATTGAGTCTTAGGAGATTCTAATGCCTTAGGAGATTCTACTGTGATTTTGTTTCCTTCACCAAACTAGCCATGGTGAGTCCTTTGAAATTAATCCTCCATTTAAGAGAAGTGCTAGTGGTATAGCTCCATGTCATAATTTCTTCCTTCCTCTGTATCCAATCACCAGTGGCATCTAATACTTGATGTCTATTCCCTTTGTTCATCCACTAGAAAATTGGCTCATAATGAACCTGTTTGGGCTTGCAAGGCAATGAAGTCACAAAAATATCCAGAGGTCAGTCTTATAAATGCAATGGCTTCTTCAAATTGCCCACAGTTAGTTGGTTTTCAAAGAGGTCTTCTGAGTTTGATGGCGGGGACCCACTGCCCACTGAAGCATCTCAGGAGTGAAGCCCACTTTATGCGGTTGTTGTCTAGTCCAAAGGCTGTCCACTGAGATAAAACATCTGCACACAGCAAAAGAGTTTGGAGTTGCCCATCTGGGTGTGAGGGGGAGGGTCGACCCAGCTGCTACAGATGATCCAAAAGCTTTGTTTTTCAACACTGATTTTATAACCTTATTTCAGTCCTTCCCTGATGAGCTCAGCTGTCTTGTCCAGCTCTTTATCTGCATGGCAGCCCTGCTCTGTGGGTTCAGCCGGTAAACACTGTCTTTAAGCATCCTTCATGCGGGGAGATGGAACACGTTTATCGAGCTGCTTAGGCATTTCTCTTACACAACTCTACAGACTATCTCCACGGATCTCTGCAATCTGAGCTCTTTATTTCCTGTCCCCTTGGCCTTATTCTAACTACATTATCTCCCGGGCCCTGAGCAAGACCCAAGGTGTCATAACCCACTTGACGTCACCCACAACCTAGCATTGGCACAATTCGGTAATCCCTAGTGTGCTCATTCACTTCATAATGTGAACACTGCTGTTGTTCTGTTAATGTAAGCTCAAGTATCAGCTGATAATTTTAACACTATAAATATGTACTCTAACTGCAAACTGTCATTAATAACAAACTTCCCTGAAACATTCAGAAATTCAGCAGCGGGTCCGGTACCAGAACTTGCTGTAACTATGGTTGTTCAGAGCTGTGCAAATCATCTTTAACTGCTCATCACTACCCAAAAGGAGGTGATTTTTTTTCTTTTGTGTAAAATATTATTTCAACTCAGAAATCTAACCTTAACGAGGAGCCACGTTGAAGAAATAGGGTTAAGAACATGGTGAACAGAGAACTCAACGGATGGAAGGTACTGAAGTCAAATGCTTCATGGCAGAGGGCAATCAGACTCTTAGTGTGAGCAAGAAGGACTTTGCTCTTACAGAAAAATTGTGTTTATCAGTGTAAGTCTCACTCAAATGAAAGGTCATTTTCAAAAGCAGTATGTTAAATCCATTCAGAATTGACATTTGTAAAAGTAATATTTATTTTTCCATTTTCCTTTTCAAAGGAGTATAGGATTAGCAGTGTGTAAAGAAGTGAATCCTCATTCCAGGCTCTTGTTCCTCTGACTTAAATATATTCCTAAGAGAACACATAACAGCAAAGGTCGGACACAGCCACTGCAATAAAATCTTTGGTGGAACCATGTGAGCTCGTATCCCAATGTTTATAATCTGATTTTGGGGGCTTCATTTACCACAGAGGAGATTAAAGGCTTCAATTCATCTCCTTCCTGTAGCATGCCTCACGGGGAGAGTATGTTGTCCCTAGTGATGTTTAAATAGTTCTCCAGCTGGTGGGTTTCTAAAGGTGTTTCTCAACCTTTTTATAACCTCTGCCCCTCTTTGATAAAGAAAAATCTCATGTTTCTCTGAAAATTCTTTTGTGCCGTGCCTGCTAAAGGGGAAGACCGAGATGGGTAAGGGAGGTGGGAGGGATTGATAGGTCCATTTGTTTTCTGTTTTCTGAGTTTCTTCACCAGCCACAAAGATTATATCAAACTTTTTCTGTAGATTTTTTAAAAAGTCTTCTTTTGTTGTTCTTTACTTGTTTTTAGATACTGAAGATGTTAACATAGAACACATTTTATCCAAACTATGTATGTTCCACACTTCGGTTGTATTACCCCTCTCTGGACATGCAAGATTATAGCAGCCTGCCCTGATAAATGGAAATAGCTATGTTCCCCAAATATCAAGCTATGTTTTTGAAGCACAGGATTGTTTTTAGCCTCTTTGAGGATAAAAATATGAACTTGTTTTATGTATACCTCAAAATTGTAATCGAGTTTTTTAGCTCTTGAACAAATGGTTTTAGTACAAAATGGGCAACAATTTCAGAGGAATGCTGTTGTGTCATTTCTCACTTATCTGGACAAAGGAAGGAATTCTTAGGCGACATCTTCAAACTATTAGTAATTACTAGCAAGTAATATTCTGATAACTATTGTGCTTTTAGCTCTCTTTGTCCTCTTTAGGTGGTAAACTTCTCAATTATATCATGAAAATATATCTAGGTATCCTTTACCTGTAATAAATCATCTCCTATTATTAGTCAAATCTACCTTTTATTCTAGTCCTGAATTTGGCTTATATGGTACTAGTAATCAGCATTTTACTTAGAACACGAGAAGATTTAAATGGAGCTTCTGAACTTGTCATGCCCTCTCACTTGCAAGGATAGGACGTTGCTCCTTTCTGTTTAGTCCACATAATCTTTTTTTTTTTAATGTTTACTTATTTTTGAGAGGGTGGGGGGACAGAGGTTCTGAAGCAGGCTCTGAGCTGTCAGCACAGAGCCTGATGCGGGGATTGAACCCATGAACTGTGAGATCATGACCTGACCAAAGCCGGACGCTTAACCGACTGAGCCACCCAGGTGCCCCAAGTCTACGTAATCTTTTGTAAAATTTTTTGGTTACATCTCTGATCTCCTCAATTTCTTTTTTCAATTTCTTGCTGTGAGCCAGAGACTGTTAAGCATTCACACTTATGTGCCTCCCTAAGCCAGTAGCAGCCTGCTAGGGTAGTGGTCAGTGTTATCCCCACTTTCCAGATGAAGAAATTGAGATTCAGAGAGGTCAAGTAACTTTTGCAAGGTCGGTCAGCTAGGAAGTGGTGTAGGCAGAATTTGAACCCAGATTTGTCTGAGTCCAAAGCCTGTGGTCTGCACTCCATATAGCCTCCAGAAGTAATACTTGATCCTGCTTACAGCATTCTATGGATCCTCATTGAATTACTTCTGGAGCCAATTAATTTACTTGATCTACCTTGTCTGGACTTTGGATAAGCATCTCATGCCTCCCTGGACAATATGCAGCTCACACGTTGATGCTCCCATTCTTCTGGTTTCCTTGTCTCACCCTGATCTAGAGACTATTGGCTAAGCAAGTCCCTGTAGTTATAGTTTGCTCAGGCCAAATTCTATGGATGTCTTCTTTTATCCTGTAGTCGTTTGTTTGTTTGTTTGTTTGTTCGTTTGTTTGTTTTGTCTTGTGGAGCTTCTCCTGTGAGTGAAATAAGATGTTTTTTCTAAACTTCAGGAAGCTGTTAATGGACATTAAAATATTGCTATCTGTCATGGGTTAGCAAAGTCCATCTAAGACTGCATTTTGACAAACCAGACTTCATGGTGACACCAGACTGGTGTCACAAGATGTGATGATGGCGACTATGTCTCTGGGTCATGGTCTGGGTCAAAGTGCTCTGAGGGCACTTTGCTATCTCTGCAAATTGAAAAATGTTGACAGGAATTTAAGAACCCGAGAGTCTTAATAATTTTTTTTAATGTCAATTTTTTTTTTGAGAGAGAGAGAGAGAGACAGAATGCCAGCAGGGAAGGGGCAGAGAGAGAGGGAGACACAGAATCTGAAGCAAGCTCCAGCTTCTGAGCTGTCAGCACAGAGCCTGATGTGGGGCTCGAACCCACGAACCATGAGAGCATGACCTGAGCTAAAGTCAAACACTTAACTGACTGAGCCACCCAGGGGCCCCAAGACCCCGAGAGTCTTGATGGCAGTGAAAGCTGTGTACGTTAAAAAACACTATCTGGAATTGCTTCAGTGAGAGAAACCAAATTTGAGAACCAACTTCATTTTTCTTAGGTATTTTATTTCCTCAGCAACAATGCCAGTTCACTTGGTAGAATTTAGTCCTGAGCTTTCTGATGATGAAGATAACTAATATTGCTGTACTCCAGCTGAGAGGTAAAATCACATGAGGCGATTCAGGTCATTTTTTCTGACAGTAATGGCAGAAAGTGAATTGAATTTCAAAAAATGTACCCATTGAAATTAAGCCGTATCTGAAATGAGGTCATTTTTTTAATGTTTATTTATTTATTTATTTTTGAGAGAGAAAGAGAGACAGAGAGACAGACAGACACAGAATCTGAATCGGGCTCCAGGTTCCAAATTGTCAGCACAGGTCCTGGATGTGGAGCTTGAACCCATGAACCGTGAGATCATGACCTGAGCCAAAGTCGGACACTTAGCTGACTGAGCCACCCAGGTGCCCCTGAAATGAGATCATTTTTATGTGCTGAATGATGAATGTCCTCCGGAGAAGATGCAAAAGAATAAATAAATATTAACATAGGGAATTTGATATCCTACTTAACAGCAAAGATATTTAAGAACATTTTCCAAAGAATACATACAGGTGACCAACAGACCTATGAAAAGATGTTCAGTATCACAGATTATCAGGGAACTACAGATCAAACCTACAATGAGATATCACTTCACATGTCACAATGGCTAAAATCAACAACACAAGAAACAACAGGTGTCGGTGAGATGTGGAGAAAAGGGAAACCCTCCTGCACTGTTGGTGGGAATGCAAACCGGTGCAGCCACTCTGGGAAACAGTATGGAGGTTCCTCAAAAAACTAAAAATAGAACTACCCTACAATCGAGCAATTGCACTACTAGATAATTACCCAAATAATACAAAGATACTAAGTCAAAGGGATACATGCACCCCAATGTTTATAGCAGCATTATCTATGGTAGCCAAATTATGGAAACAGCCCAAGTTTCCACCTACTGATGAATGGATAAGGAAGATGTGGTATATATATACAATGGAATGTTATTCAGCCATAAAAAATAATGAAATCTTGACATTTACAACAACATGGATGGAGCTAGAGAATATTATGCTAAGTGAAATAAGCCAGAGAAAGACTAGTGCCATATGATTTCACTCATGTGGAATTTAAGAAACAAAACAAATGAGCAAAGGAAAGGAGAGAGAGAGAGAGAGAGAGAGAGAGAGAGAGAGAGAGAGAGAGAGAGAGGCAGACGCAAATCAAGAAACAGACTCTTAACTATAGAGAACAAACCGATGGCTACCAGAGGGAAGGAAGTGGGGGCTGGGTAAAATAGGTGATGGGGATTAAGGAGTGCACTTGCTGTGATGAGCACTGGGTATTATTGTGTGGAAGTTTCAAAGTACTGTAGTATACCGTATTACACATCTGAAACTAACATCACACTATGTATTAACTAACTGGATTTTTTTCTTTGAGAGAGAGAGAGCATGCGAGCAAGTGGGGTAGGGGCAGAGAGAGAGAGAGGAAGACAGATGATCTGAAGCAGGCTCTGTGCTGGCAGCAGAAAGCTCGATGCAGGGCTTGAACTCACAACCTGTGAGATCATGACCTAAGCCGAAGTCAGACGCTTAACCAACTGAGCCACCCAGGTGCCCCTAAATAAAAACTTAAAAAAAGATGTTTAAGAAAATACAGGGACATTGTTTAAGAAACAGTGAATTTTTAAAGACCAACATTTTATGAATTCAAATATCTGATACATGTTCTTCCACTTAAAACTCGGCAGTAAATGGAATGTCAGGTTTTATCAATGGGGCAATTCTATTTTTAGAAAATTCAAATGCTAAGCTTAAACTGAATTGTAAGTTTAAACTGAAAAGTTTAAGTAAGTTGGTTCATAAATGCTGATAATATTTTAAAGTAATGTCATTGCATGGAATTATTAACTGAGTGGTCCTGTATAAATTTTTAAATTAAATTTATTTTGTTTGTTAATAGAGGAAAGGTTAGTTGCAGAAGGGTTTTTCCCTACTGAAATAGGGAACTAAGGAATAAGGAAACTAAGTTTTATAGTAATTAGGAATTACTTGTTGTGTTCTGAAATTTGCAAAGGTAATCAAAATTATTTTTTCCAACAACCTCTATATGTCTAAATTCTTGCTAGATCTAAGACTATGTTGCAGAGCAGTACTGCTTTTTTCCAAAGGGTATATTTATTCTTTTGAAAATAGAATACAGCCTTCTTAGAAGTAGACCTACTAGATGGCTTCCCTGTTGTACACAGTCTTAAGTTATTTTGACTTTATTAAAATGGAAGTATTTCAGTTCATTTCACTGTTATTCATGTAATGTGTGTTAGAACCTGGGAACAATACAAAGCTAATTCCCATCCCTAACCTCCCAGGGGATAGCATCTGGTTGGAATTCTTCATTTTTGAAGAGTGCTATTTGCCTTTTACAATGACTGCTACATTCCACATCTTCATTTTATTCTAATAATTCCATGAATCAGAGCAGTTGAGAAAACTGAGTGTAGAGAACTTACAGAATCGTTTTATTATACAGTGGCTAGTTGCTATGTTCAGAGCCTTCTGACCCCAACCAGGGGACAGATGTGTGAAAGAAGACCTCGAGTCCTGGTTGATGAGTTACTAGCTGCTCAGCCTTGAGTCAGTCACTACTTCTGGGCCCTCCGTTTCCCCAACTGTATAGTAATTGGGTGGAGGTCGATAATCTCTGATACTCCTTCTAGTTTTAAAGTTGCAAGGTGATTTTGCCTAAGAAAAGTCACATGACAACCTGTTTCGAGGCTTAGTCTCCTCCTCAACTTCTCTTCCTGGGTTAATATTCTTACTTCTTTCTGTGAATCCAGATAGAACTGAGTTTTTCTAAAGATGTGTCTTTTCTCTTTTCTTCCTAATTCACTTCGTTATAGGTCAGGGCTTTCGGCATTTTCTGTAACAGTCCACTGCTGTGCTTCCTATTTCTAGGACCTTTTTTCCAGAAGTATATTTGGCTCCTTTGAGCCCATTTAAAGCTCTTTGCATCGGAAAACTCTGAATTCTCTTCAGCAGTAGCACTTGCTCTCATAGGACTCATTGTAAGGATTTAATATCGCTTCCACATCATCTTCTATGACCTCAGTAAGACTATCCAGTTGTACAAACGATGGCGTGTTGGGAATTTGAGGCATATCAAGTTCAAGACTAAGGAAATCAGGTCCACTCTCAAATTAGACTTCTTTCCACACACTTTTCATATCACTTCCCACCATCATTTTTCAATATTTTTCTTAACCTGGTAGTAGGATGTGCCAAAGTCCCTGACATATGCCGCTCTCTGCCTCAGTGTCATTGCTGAGCTATGAAATAGGTGTCCATCCAGCCCATCTTGGATATACTATCACTTCATGCTGCATTGGCTGCTGTATGGATTTGTGTTGGGTGGAGGAAGCTTACAATTTAATGTTTTGCTGCCAAAGATTCCCAAGTTTATTGAGGGACCAGGGACGTTGCTCTGGAGTAGGCGTGCTTTCATTGAAAGGTTATCACTCTCACCTTACCTATTAACAACTAAGCAATAACCACAAATTAACTGCTTACTCAGAATACCTGTTGTTGCCTAATACCAGCAAGTTTGATTTGCTCTAGCCCATTGGTATTGGGTAGCGTTCTGTGGATGAATAAACTGGAGTTTTAAGTTCCCGGTTTAGTCTCCTCTAAGCAAGAGAGTGAGTTGGTCTGTGTGGCTGCCTTAAAGCCAGTCTTTTTTTTTTTTCTTTTTACATACACTAAACATACAGGAAGGTATCTGTTTCCATGAGAGACTGGTTTCATCTGCATTAAAAGCAAAATGCAGCAGGCATTCATCAATTTCTATTATGAACTTAGGTTCAGGAAATTTCATCTACTGCTGCCTCGTCTGTATTTACTCCCTATCTTAGATTTTGGTGCTAGACAAATGTCTGTAACATTGAAGTCAGTTAACCATGTCTACCATTTAAAATTCCTTTGTTTGTGCTCTTATCACATAAACTGAGTGCATTGTTTATTAACGCTCAGAAGCAATGAGTTTAGTAGGAAGGGCACTGAGACAGTTTGTCCAGGCAGGACTATGGAATGTATGTGGTGATGGTGGTGATGGTGGTGGTGGTGGTGGTGGTGGTGGTGGTGGTGGTGGTGGTGGTGTGCGTGTCTGGGCATGTACACAAGCGCCCACGAGTTTGCTCACGAGTGGATGGATTTAAGGGGGGTACTTATGTAGCAAGTAAACAAAACCTTATAAAAACTTCACCCAAGATATTACACATTGACTTGGGTATGTCCTCAGCCTGGCTGGAACATCGTATGTCCCATGAGAAAATCTTCCGTCTGCGCTGTGTTCTTTGACTCCTTCTTCTGGGAGACGTCCCGATGAGTCAGGTTGATTCCTCCTGACAGTCACCTTCACAGCTCAGGTCAGAAGCCATCTCTTTAGTGAAACCCTTCTTAACATTTCCAAAAATCCAGGCCAAACTAATAGCTTCCATTTAGGTGTTTCGTGCATTTTACCCACTTGCGAGAGACATTGCGGTGGGTGTTTACAAATCTGTCTCTCCGGCTGTATTGTGACTAATTTGAAGGTGACAATTTTGTTTTATACAGTAGAGGCAGTGTAGCAAGTTACGAAGAGTCTGAACTTCCAAGCCAGACCTGGTTTCAGATCAGTTTCACTGCAATGTTGTCTGGAGTTAAGTACTCAAAGGTCAGCCTCAGTTATTTTATATGGAAAATGGGAATAGGAATGTCTAATTCCATAAGGCTTTTTCGAAGTGCTAAAAGGCCTTCATGTATTTCATTTCCTTGTATCTTACTTAAGGTCTAGTGCCTGCCAGAAATGTAAGTGTTCAATATCTGCATGTCCTTTGACCTACAATATCCTGCTAATTGAAAGTCTGTCCCCTTCCTTTCAAAAGAAATTGGTTCTTCTCAATAATGGCATCTCGACAAGGGCATGGGATACCTTGGTGATGGCCAGGCTTCATCACCCAGGATATTCATAGAGACCACAGTTAGGGAGTCAACCGTTCAGAAAACTATAAAAAAGATGTCATCTCTAGGTAGAAGGTCAATTCAGATGACCTAATTTATTCAACAAATAATTTGGGAGTACTTACTATATGCCCGCCTACTGTGCCAGATACTATAAAGATTACAATCTAGTGGATGGCAAAGATTTTTAAATTAAGCAAGAAATGCAACTAAATAAAATATAATGAAGAAAAGAAATAAAAGCTGAGATCCTGTGTTCCTTTCCAAAGCTAAGCTACATGATTCAATGGCTAAATTTCCCAGAAAGTAGAAAAATGATCCCCAAATTGGATATTTGGAAATGGAAATTTCAAGATCCCTTGTAAATTTGTTCAGCCCTTCTTATTTAATCTTACGTCCTGTTCCCTCCTGATTGGCCCATCTAGTCAGAGTCTCCTGGTAGCCCAGGCAGATGTGGTTCCCTTTACCTGGAACCTTTTTCATACCACTACTTAAAATCCTGCCTAGTTTCCACAATTATAAAATTATAAAGTGAGCCCAAGTGATCTTTAAGATTTCTTAGCTTTCAAACATTTTTTGATTTCTTTAACCCTGCTAATGAAGACAGAGAGAGTAGATTGTCCTCCACACCTTTTTACCTCTGAATTGTATTTTCTGTGGTTGGTTATCACGATGAACTATTTTTTTAGCTTGTCCTGGTATCAGAGCTCCAAAAAGAAGAAGCTGGAATGTAGGGCATGCATTACATGAAAAGTGAAATGTTTTGAAAGGGCTTTGAAGTGTTGAATAGGAATATTGTATTAAGAACATTCCACTAAATGGAAGAAGCCTGGAAACTGGACAGGCTGTGGATGTGCAGATGGTATTACTAACCATCAGGCAAGTAGAGAACACAGCTTATGTGTATAGATCGATACGCCGTGTCTTTCTACATTGGGATGTACCAAGAAGTTGTCAGCAGTTGTTATCTCTGTATGTATTGCTTCCAAGGAGAATACTCAAATCGCCCATGTTACGCAGCCTAGAAGTTTCAGTTTTGTCCATATCGATATGAATGGATTTACTCAAGATGTCTCATATGAGAGAGGATTATTCCATAAATGCAAATTGCCATAAAATTGTAGTTTTGTTTGTGAATGATTTGGGGGCAGCGGAGGGGGAGAAAGGAAGATCCTCTAACCTTACTGTTCTTTTAAACATCTCCTTTATCCTAAAATCAGACAGTCTACACACTGCAATAATCCAGTGTGCTCCATATCACCCCACAACATTTGCAGTTAGAATGTGGGCAAATAGCTCTCCCTCGGTCAATGCTAATGTTAAAGAATAGTCGAGAGTCTTTTAGGTAGGTATGACCATGAGTCAGCCAGCCATTTGGAATATTACAGAGAGGTGTTATTTCTCAGAGATAAGGAACAAAGAGGTCTTAATATCCGGCTCGGCTAGGGCAGGAAATTGCCTACTTCCTGAGCCAGAGTGGTAGAGGCTGTGGGATGGGAGCCAGATATTGGAGGGAGGAGGCGAGTAAGTCCTGGAGACCTCAGGATTTTATCGTCGGGCACATGGACTTTGCATCAGAATGTCAAGAACTCATTTTGCACAGGAAAGATGCTCGGCAAAGAGTTAATTACACTAAAGCATTTTTATAAATGTCATAGGCAGACTTTAATTTTCACAGATGGATACTCATTCTCACATGTTTATTCTTTCATTCCTGAACCTTCACAGCCCATGATATGTGACAACATTTTAATTTTAAAGTCCATCAATTATCCTGTTAATTCTAAATTCCGCTATAAAAGTGTAAAGTATCAGGTTGACCTTACATCCCTACTCCTAATTACATACATGTGTTTTTATAGACCTTCTATCCAACCCCGATGACACTAACAAACTAGTTTGCAAAGCACTTAACCTCTCCAGCTTTCTTTTCCTCATTTGTAAATCAAGAGTGTTGAATTAGATGATCTCAAAAGTTTGGGTCCTCAAGAAAAGTGGCAAAAGTCCCATAAGTATAAGGCTCTATTGTGGAAAAGAGAAACCTTTGGGATCCTAGATACCTGAGTTCAAACCTCTGCATGTCCAATTATTAATGTGCGACATTGGGAACATTCTTTAATCTCCTCGAGCTAGTTTCAGCATTTGTAACTGGAATAAAACCTCAGTTTTATGGTTGTTATAAAATTAAATGACGTAGGGCATTAAAGTGTCTGGCAGACATGTATTTAGTAGCTGTTCCTTTTCCCTCCCTTCTCTTCTTCCAGCGTTATGTAGATTTAATAGATTTTACTGCCATTTATTAGGGAGAAAACCCAGGTTCACATGGTAATGTTGAAAGAAAAGAGGCGAAAGATTAATTTACAGGAGAATCTAAGGATGGGTTGAATTCTGAGAAGCAAAAATAAGGATGAAGGATATTCTACACAGGGAAAAATGTAACCAAGAGTCTGGTGGCTCCAGCCAAAAAGGTGTATGTGGAGAGTGCTAAGTAGTCTGGTCCTACTGAAATGTGGACTGTAGCGGCCAGAATTAAGATGCATATTTTATGCTCCTCTCAATCTGTCAGTTAACTTTTACTTAAATGTTTGTATATCGCACTCAAAATTCTATATCCTTTTTTTGCGTTTTAAAAACATACCTTGGAGATCATCCGTATTTGTACATAAAACTCCTTTCCTTCTATTTTTTTTTAATGTTCATTTATTTTATTTTGAGAGAGAGAGAGAGAGAGTACGCGTGAGCAGGGGAGGGGCAAAGAGAGGAGAGAATCCCAAGCAGACTCCCATGAGCCATCAGCGCAGAGCCCCACTCGGGTCTCAATCTCACAAACTCTGAGATCGTGACCTGAACCAATCAAGAGTTGGCAGCTTAACTGACTGAACCACCCAGGCACCCCTTTTCATTTTCTTTATTTACTATTTATCATATATGATTATATGTATATACTACAATTCATATAAGGAATACTCTTTTTTTTTAATGTTTTTATTTTATTTTTGAGAGAGAGAGAAAGAGAGACAGAGCGCAAGCAGGGGAGGGGCAGAGAAAGAGGGAGACAAAGAATCCAAAGCAGGCTCCAGCTCCGGCTCTGAGCTGTCAGCACAGAGCTCCAGCGCAGGGCTCAAACCCACAAACTGTGAGATCATGACCTGATCTGAAGTTGAACGCTTAACCGACTGGGCCACCGGGGCGCCCCATAAGGAATACTCAACTGATGAGTATTTTGGTGGTTATCATATTTTGCTTTTCCATACAAAGTTGCAGTGAGTAATCTTCATTACATGTGTGAGTAAATCTGTAAGATGGAGACTTAAAAGTAGAATTGCCAGATAAAGGGTTTGTGTATTTGTAATCTTGGTAAGTATGGTCAAAATAACCCTGCAAACAGGTATTATTGATTTCGATGCACATAGATGAGAGATGCATTTCGATGAGAGTGTTTGTTTCCCTGAACTCTAGTCAAAACAGAGGTATCATACTTTCTGAATTTTGCCAATCTTTTAGATTTAAAAAAATGCTATTATAATGTGCTTTAAAGTAGCAGCCCGTGAGCATTTTGTCATGTATTTAAGAGTTGTCTGTAGTTTTCTTTTCTGTGATCTGTCTGTTCACACTCTGTGCTCATTAGGCTAATGGAATGTTGGTGTTTTTGGCTTTTTTCCTGATTGATTAGTAGAGATTCTTTATATATTAGAGAATTTAGTTTTTTGTTTCTTATGCAAACAATTTCTCTCAATTTTTTGTTTGATCTTGACTTGATTATTGTGATTCTTGCCATACAAAATGTTTTATAAATAAATCTTTATATAGCCAAATTTGTCAATTTCGTATGGCTTCTGGGTTTTGTTTGTACTTACAAAAGCTTTTCTCACTTAAGGGAATAAAGTTTTTTTTTCATGGTTTCTTCTGCTACTTTTAAGGTTAAAATCATACACTCAAGTTTTATTCTGGTTTTAAATTTAAAATTTTAAATTTTAAATTTATTCTGGTAAGAGCTATGATTCTAAATTCATGTTTTTCAGGTGGCTATCCAGCTTTCCCATCACAAATTTTTATATAATTCATATTTTCAATGCCATTTTGAAATGTTTCTTGGATCTTTACATATATATAGCTGTGTATGTTTGCATCTATTTCTGGATTTTCTTTTTTATAGGCTTGTCTGTCTATTCATGTGCAAATAGCAAATTTTAAATTTTTATTAGATTTATAATTTGTATCAAAATCTGGTAGTTATAGTTCTCTTGCTTTAATTTTTCAGAAAATTTCTGTCTATTTTTATTTGTTTATTTTTCTAGGTGATCTTTAGAGTCATGTAGTCTAGTCCCACACCTAAACAGATGTATCAAATTTATGAATTAACGTGGGTGGCTTTGACTCTTTAAATATTTTTGGGTATTTCTTTCCAAGCACATTCTATGCTTCTCTTCATGTGTAAGTGTGTATATGTGCGTGTGTGTGTGTGTGTGTGTGTGTGTGTCTGAGTGTGTCTTGTGATTTTCAAGAGAAGTTTTAAACTTCCTTAATATTTATCTTATTTATTTCTGGTTAAGTATATTCCTAGGTTTTGTTGTTGTTATTGCTTTTGTAAGTGGAATCTTTTCTCCTGTAGATAATCTAACTGGAAATCGTTCATATGTATGTGGGCTGACATTGTACATAGCTTTTTTTACCCAGCCACCTTGCAGAGCTCTCTTATTGATGTTATATTTTTTAAAATTAATCCCCTTGTTTTTTCTAGGTATATAATCATATCATCTGCAAATGATGATAATTTTACTTTCTTTCCTTTTTACACCCTAGTTTATTTTTCTTATTGAATTATGTTGGCTGACAAAACATAAGAGACTCCTAAAAACTGAGAACAAACTGAGGGTTTATGGGGGGTGAGAGGGAGGGGTGGGTGGGTGATGGGTATTGAGGGCACCTGTTGGGATGAGCACTGGGTGTTGTGTGGAAACCAATTTGACAATAAATTTCATCATCATCATAATAATAAAAAAGAATTATGTTGGCTGATATCTCCAAGACAATGTGAAATGAAAGTAGTGGTAATGAGCATTTATGTCTTATCTGTGACTTCAATAGAAAATTTTCCTTGGAACAGTTTATATGTCATTGGAATCTTCCATTTTTTAAAGATTTGGTAGACCTACCCCAGTAACTCAGATAATGTTTGAGAAACATACTTCCTTGCATTATAAAACATAACTATCATTCCCATTTTATTTATAATTTCTTTTTTAAGTTTTATTTATTTATTTTGAGAGAGAGAGAGAAATATCAAAATTATAAATGCATAGAGGGCTTTGTCTTCATGTCTCTGCTTGTAGAAAGTTACCCTACAAGCACACTTAAATGTGTGTATTTCTGAGGATATTTGTTTCAGTATTGTTTATAACAGCAAGAGTTTTTAAACCATCTAAGTGTTTAATATGGGGCTAATTCAATGTTAGGCACACAAATACAATGGAATAATATGATCCCTTAAAAGGAGTAAGGTTTAGATACACCATTATCTCTGAAATAACATTTTTAAGTTTGAAGAGAAGGGGTAGCACATTGTAATTTAGTGTTAAAAAATATGACAATACTATGTATGTGTACATATGCATATACACAGACTCACACGTGTACATGTATACATACACAGATCTGTAGTTACATAGGTTATTTCTGTAAGGACAACTAAGGATCTTGACTGGGTGGAGAAACAGGTAGAATGCATATCTACTTTTCACAACAGATCCTTCTGTGCCTGTTGAATTTTGTGTCATTTGTATTACTCATTCCAAAAAAATATTTAAGAATGGGGACAAAACAGAGTTATTTCAAACAGGTAAAGGCTCAGAATTTTTTTTTCATCATACCTTTGCTGAAAGAAATATGAAAAATATATTCTAGCAAGAAAAACATACTCCACGCTAATGAATATCGCCATGTTCCAGGCATTATTTGTAGTGTTTTAAATATCTAATAGAATTCAATCCTCACAAAAAACTTGATGAAGTAGGTGCCATCATTATCCCTATATTACAGATGAGAAATGAAACAGTTTGCTCAAGGTCACACAAATAGAAAACCAGGGGTGTAGATTTGCATCTAGTCAGGCTGGTGGTAGAGCCTGAGTTCTCACTTAGCTCCTATTCTATTCTGTCTTCTCATTAAAAGCAGAATGCAAGAAGCACCTGTCAGCATCAGTAAAGTGCATTGGTCATTCCGATATTTTGTTAACAATAATGATTGCTTTTTTTTTAACTTTATTTATTTTGAGAGGGAGAGAGCCCACAAGCAGGAGGAGGGGCACAGGGAGCGGAGGGAGAGAATCCCAAGCAGGCTTCGTGCCCAGCACAGAGCCCGTCGCAGGGCTCAGTCCCACAAACTGTGAGATCATGACCTGAGCCAAAATCAGGAGTCAGACGCTTAACCAACTGAGCCACCCAGGTGCCCATAATTATTGTTCTTTTTTTAAACATAGATTGAAATCTAGATAACACTGACTTCTTACTCTCGTGGGAGGATTTTGGATTTTTAGGAGTACTGATCTCATTTGGGAACAAATAGAAATTCTAATTCTTCCTCCCCTTTTTAAAGCAAACTATGTGTATTTAAGGAAAAACAAAAAAGGGCAATGGGTAAAATAATAAAGTATATAATAAAAATTAAGAGAAATGTGATGTAGCCCATGGAAGTTAGGAAAGGAGGAAGAGAAACATTTCATAATTAATGAAACAAAATAAATTAGCATCAAAAAGCTGAGCTTATCTATAATATATAAATACAAAAAGGAAATGAGTTCAAAAAGAAGAGCCTTCTAGGGGTGCCTGGGTGGCTCAATTGATTGAGCGTCCAACTCTTGATTTGGGTTCAGGTCATGATCTCACAGTTCCTGAGACAGAGCCCCACGGTGGGATCTGCACTGGATGTGGAGACTGCTTGGGATTCTCTCTCCTCTCTTTCTGCCTCTCCCCACTCACGCACTCTCTCTCTCTCTCTCTCTCTCTCTCTCTCAGGACATAAATAAACATTAGAAAAAAGTCTTTTAATGATAGGCAATTTACAAAATAAAACCAAATGACATAAGTCTGAAACTGAGAGACAAAAGTACACCAGGCAAAAATTAACCAGTGAAGAGAACACAACTTTACTGTACTTGCATCAGACCAAAGGAAATTTAAAGTGGCACATAATCCACTTTTTCCAGACTTTACTTACATTCAGTCCATTATCTATAAATTTATCTAAAGGCTCCTTAAACAACATTTTACTGTTTAACCAGGGATGTGTATTCAGAGAGGAATTTTTATGTCTTTTTGACCTTTCATTAAAAAAAAAAACACAGTTTAAAATATTGCCATACAAGCTAATTTTCTCAAGGTAGGAGGATACCCTATATACCTTTAGTTATTTATGTTTTTGTAAACAGGTCATTTTTATTTTGTCTCCCCCTCTTTGGATTAAAGAGAATCTGTGTCATTTTTGAGAAACTCATATTCGTATGGCAGTCTCCTCCAACCCAGCTGTCCCTGGTGCCTCTTCCCACTGTTTTACTGAAAAACGTTCACCCAGAAAATGAGGTATAATAGCGTAGAGGTTTTTTCCTTTCAGGCTCAAGACAATGTTTCTGCTTAATTTCTGTGTCGTCTTTTGGTGATTTCCAGAATTAAATGGCCCTTTATCTTAAGGAAACAGTCTTCAGTGACACCTAGGTTCTTCCTTTGGCTGGTGACAGCTTAAATCTCTGGAGCCCCAGCTAAGAAGCAGTGAGGGCGTCCCGATTTATTTGAAACACTTCAAGTCAATTCCAAGTTTGAGAGCCTATATTGAATTACGCATTGGGAGATTGAGAGATGACTAGGGTGTGACCTTGCCTCAGCTGCTCCGAAGCAAATCAAGCTTTGCTGATCACTCAAGGGATTTAATAGGTAGGGGAAGCAAAAGAGGCAAGTGAGTGTTGCTTATGTTCAAATGAATCCTGGCCTTATGTCCAGAAACAGATACAATTCCCCCAGTGAGAGTGACTGTTCATATCTTTTGGTTTTTGACTCTTGAAGTTTAAATGACCTAGTGCCCCGAGGATTAAACCCAGTCTCCAGCCCTCCTTTCCTGTGCTACCCTTGTTTAATGCAAAGAGACCTATCATTGAATTGAGGGCCAAATGCTTTAAGCTCTTATTTTATGAATGTTTGCCAAATTATTTCTCATGCAATCACCCTGCAGTTAACTATTGAATTTCTTGTCTAAGGGAAAACATCAAATGAACAAGGGCAGAAAAAGATCACAGGGTAAACTGAAATGAAAGGTCTGTGTAGGAGTTGTTGGGTTTTTTTCCTTCATTAAAAATATGCAACCTGCAGAAAAAGGGGAATATGGGACTTCTGCCCTTATCTTCCCTTAACTGATTTAATGCAAGAGTGATTAGATGGTGCATAGGATTACAGCTGTTTGTGTTCACATTTAAGAACAGTAATTATTGTCTGGAGGAAGACTTTTTAGAACAGGTAGAGGATGCAAGCTTGGCAAGAGTAGCTGTAGATAACTGGGAATATGAACATAAAGTTCCCTATAGAAGACACATGTATGCATGGGTGAGGGGTCAGATGTTGATATTTTGAGTTCATACAGAGAATACCATCACTACTGACAATTAACAATGATTAAGCCATTTCATGATGTGAATTAGGTGGGAAATTCTCTAAAGGTGTTATCATATGTCACCTTCCCCAAAGCTGCACCACAGGATATGGGTGTGCTAAGAGCTGGTCATAGGTGTGCTATGAGATACTGATCTGCTCAGCCCTTGAGGATGCCAGGAGAGACATGGACAGCTCCTGAGCTAAGCCCTTCCACCAGAGGGAGGGCACTGGCTGATGAAATCATCTTGGTTTGTTTGGGACTTTCCTGGTTTTAGTACTAAAGGTCCTGTGTCTTGGGAAATCTCTCAGTCCCAGGTGAATCAGAATGTACATCAGGGCAGCCTGGGCACAGCAGGGTCTGTGTGGGTCCCAGTGGGCCTGTAGGCAGGAAAAATGTAAGCTGCATTCAGCTCATGCAGCTCTGATGGACTGAGCATAGCATGACCAAGAAGGTTCTCGTCTGCCTGATCATAAGCTTTACTAAGCTATGTTTTTTAAGACATTTGTCCATTTAAGTTGTTAAATTATTGGTGCAAAGTCATTTCTAATACTTCTCATCCTAATGCTTGTGATGACTTCCCCCATATTATCTTGATATTGGGCACTTGTTCTCTCTCTCTCCCTCTCCCTCTCACTCCCCCCTTTCTCCTCTCCCCCTGGTCTGTCCCTTCCCCTGCTAGCTCTAACTCCCGCCTCCCCCCCTCCCCATTCCTAGCTTCTCCTTCTCCCTCCATCTCTTTTTTCTTTGTTTATTTAAATCAAACTTGCTGGGGATTAGGCAGGTTTCTGTGTTCTTATGATGAATTGACCCTTTTAATGTTATGAAATATACCTCTTTATCTCTCTTAATTCTTCTCACCTTAAAGTCTACTTTGATATCAGTGTAGTCATACCAACTCCTTTTTGGTTAATGCTTGCTTGGTTGGTCTTTTTTCTGTTTTTTGAAGCATTGAGTATTTTTATGTTTCTGGTGTGTTTCTTATAAGCAGCTGTAATTGTATTTTTTTAAAAGTCCAGTCTGGAAATCCTAGGTTTTGGTCTACCATCTTGCTATTTGTTTTCTATTTTCCCCTTTTTCTATTTTTTTAAAATTATTCCTTTCCTGCCTTCCTTTATAAAAATCAATTAAAAAAATACTCCTTTTTATCCCTCTGGTAGACTTTTGTTACAGTTTTTAATGTCCTTGTTTTGGTGGTTACCCTGAAAACTACAAGGCACAACTTAGTATGGTCTATCTTAATACATCGTTTACTGCTTTGGGAAGAAACAATATTTGAACAGAACGATTACTAGCAATGAAATTGAATCAGCAAATGAAAAACTCCCAACAAATGAAAGTCCTGGACCAGATGGCTTCACAGGCAAATCCTACCCAACATTTAAAGGAGAGTTAATAGCTATTCTTCTCAAACTATTCCAAAAAAAATAGGAAAGGAAGGAAAACCTCCATATTCATTCTATGAGGCCAGTATTACCCTGGTATCAAAGTCAGGTAGACACCACAAAAAAAGAATTGCAGGCCAATATCTTTGATGAACATAGATGCAGATATCCTTAACAAAAAACAAACAAAGTGAATTCAACAATACATTTAAAAAATCATTCACCAGGAGCAAGTGAGATTTTTTCCCAAGATGCAAGGGTGGTCCAGTATTTGCATATCAATCAACATGATACATCATGTCAGTAAGAGAAAGGATTTTAAGAAACATGATCATTTCAACAGATGGAGAAGAAACATTTGACAAAGTATGATATCCATTCATGATAAAAACCTTCAACAAAGTAGGTCTAGAGGGAGCATGCCTCAACGTAATAAAGGCCATATATGAAAACCCACAGCTAACATCATCTTAAACAGTGAAAAACTAAAAGCTTTTCCCCTAAGATTAGGAACAAGACAAGGATATCCACTCTGACCACTTTTATTCAACATAGTACTGGAAGTCCTAGCCACAGCAATCAGACAACAAAAAGAAATAAAAGGCGTCCAAATTGGTAAGGAAGAAATAAAACTTTTATTATTTGCAGATGACATGGTACTATATATAGAAAACCCTGAAGACTCCACCAGAAAACTACTAGAACTGATAAATGAATTCAGTAAAGTTGCAAGATATAAAATCATTGTACACAAATCTGTTGCCTTTCTACACACTAATAATGAAGCCACAAAAAGAGAAATTAAGAAAACAATCCCTTTTACAACTGCACCAAAAGTAATAAAATACCTAGGAATAAATTTAACCAAGGAGGTGAAAGATCTGTACTCTGAAAAAGTATAAAACACTGATGAAAGAAATTTAAGATGACACGAAGAAATGGAAAGACATTCCATGCTCATGGGTTGAAGAACCAATATTGTTAAAACGTCTGTACTCCCCAAAGCAATCCTCACATTTAATGCAATTTGTATCAAAATAGCAATAGCACTTTTTCACAGAAGTAGACCAAACAATCCTAAAATGTGTATAGAACCATAAAAGATCCCAAATCGCCAAAGCAATCTTGAAAAAGCAAAGTCTTTGAATAGCAAAAGTGGAGGCATCACAATTCCAGACTCCAAGTTATATTATAAAGCGATAGTAATTAACACAGAACGGTACTGGCACAAAATAGACACATAGATCAATGGAACAGAATAGAAAACATAGAAACAAACCCACAGTTACATAGTCAATTAATTTTCAATAAAGGAGGAAAGAATATGCACTGGGAAAATGATGGTCTCTTCAACAAATGGTCTTGGGAAAACTGGTCAGCTACATGTAAGAGAATAAAACTGGACCACTTTCTTACACCATACATGAAATAAGTTAGAAATGGATTTAAGACCTAAATGTGAGACCTGAAGCTGTGAAAATCCTAGAAGAGAACACAGACAGTAATGTCTCTGACATCAGCCATACTAGTATTTTTTCTAGATATGCCTCCTGAGGCAAGGGAAAGAAAAGCAAAAATAAACTATTGGAACTACATCAAAATAAAAAGCTTCTGCACAGCAAAAGAATCAACAAAACTGAAAGTCAGCCTGCAGAATGGAAGAAGATATTTGCAAATCACGCATCCAATAATGGGTTAATATCCAAAATATATAAGGAACTGATACAACTCAACACCCAAGAAACAAATAACCCAATTAAAAAATGGTTAGAAGAAATGAACAGACATTTCTCCAAAGAAGACCTCCAGATGGCCACCAGACACATCAAAAGATGCTCAACATCACTCATCATCGAGGAAATGAAAATCAAAACTACAATGAGATATTACCTCACACCTGTCAGAATGGCTAAAATAAAAAACACAAGAAATAACAGGTGTTGGCGAGGATTTGGAGAAAAAGAAACCTTTGTGCACTGTTGGTGGGAATGCAAAGTGATGCAGCCACTCTGGAAAATAGTATGGAGGTTCCTCACAAAGTTATTGCACTACTGAATATTTACTCCCAAAATACAAAAACACGAATTCAAAGGGATACATGCACTTCTATGTTTATAGCAGCATTATTTACAGTAGCCAAATTATGGAAGCAGCCCAAGTGTTCATCAATAGATGAATGGATAAAGAACTCACACACACACACACACACACACACACACACACACACACACACACACACACTGGAGTATTATTCAGCCATTAAAAGGGATGAAATCTTGTCATTTGCAACAATATGGATGAGGCTAGAGAGTATAATGCTAAGTAATGTAAGTCAGTCAGAGAAAGACAAATACCATGTGATTTCACTCATATGTAGAATTTAAAAACATAACAAATGACCAAAGGAAAAAGAGGGAGAGAGAGAAACCAAGAAATAGACTCCTAACTATAGAGAACAAATTGATGGTTACCAGAAGGGAGGTGGTGGGGGATGGTTTAAACACGTGATGGGGATGAAAGAGTTCACTTAAAAAATTACTTACTGCTTTTTCAACAATGCAAGAAATTTAAAACAGTATACCTCCATTGTTGCCTATACTGTTTTGCTATTGTCCTGTGCTTCTACATGTCGTAAGCCTCACAAGAAATTATCATTATTGTTATTTTAAACAGTTAATATTCTAGGGGCGCCTGGGTGGCGCAGTCGGTTAAGCGTCCGACTTCAGCCAGGTCACGATCTCGCATTCTGGGAGTTCGAGCCCTGCGTCGGGCTCTGGGCGGATGGCTCAGAGCCTGCAGCCTGCTTCCGATTCTGTGTCTCCCTCTCTCTCTGCCCCTTCCCCGTTCATGCTCTGTCTCTCTCTGTCCCAAAAATAAATAAATGTTGAAAAAAAAATAAAAAAAAAATAAACAGTTAATATTCTTTTATATTTATGTACATATTTACCCTTTCCACAACTGTTGGTTGCTTCTTGCACTTGTAACTGTTCTTATTTTCCTTCAGCTTAAAATATGTTCTTTAGTGTTTCTTAAAGTTGTATCGGTTGTGAATTCGGTCAGTGTGTGTGTGTGTGTGTGTGTGTGTGTGTGTGTGTGTGTGTGTGTCTTCAGCACATCGATGGTTTTGTCTTCTATTAGTTACTTATCAATCCAACCTGAATTGAAGATGTCTTGTTCAATCTAAGTATTTCTACAATAAGCATTTATAAGTATACTTAGAAAACTTTTCTTTTGAACAGCTGATGATTCCTGTCTGGCTATTTTTAGATGGATGTAATCATTTTTTGGTTTTCCTTCTTCCCTAGGCTTGATCTAGAGCATTACTTTACAGGTGGGCAGAGAACACAAATGCATGAATGACTCACATACAAAAGTACTGGGGGAAATATACATGCTATTCAAAAGCAAAGGGCAGTTCTCAGGATCTTATCACTGCTAGAGATCTGTCTCTTTAAGGCATCAGTACTCTTGTCAATCTTACTGTTTTAGTTCACATTTTTTTCTTGTAATGAGATTATAAATGTGTATCAATGTTCATGTCTTATCTCTTTTAGGCTATATGATTCACTTGGTGGTATGGCAGTTTTCAAGTCTAAATTGGAAAGTAGCTTCTTCTGGCATTCTACTTATAGTTACAAATACCAAATTCAAAACATATGATTGGTGAAATCACGTCATATGCACATTTAACTCATAAAATTCAACCATACATGCTGCACCAACTTAAAGAACACTTAGAATAGGGTGGAAGGCTTCACCCACAATTTCCCTCAATGAGCACAAGAGCCGGGCAGAGTGTGAATGGGGGAATGTGAATCTGATCTTTATCTAGATGCTCCTGTGGGGCAAGCATCCTGCTTCCCTGACCTCAGAGCCTGGCCCCCAACAGAGCACAACGCTATCATACAAACACTTCCATGGTTAACTAGATGTTCTTTTAAATCCTAATATAAACCCTGCAAATACCCAGTAGCATTTCTATGCCCTATCATTTGACTATCGTAAGTACTTTTCTCCTGGAAGTGTGATGTAATCAGAGGCCATCTGCAACAAATGAAATGTATCCTGCAGAGTTATTTAAGTACTTCCAATAGATATCACCTTTTCTTTCCCAGATTCTCATGAAGCAGGATCAAAGTGTAGCCAAGGAGATAGGCACAAAAAAAAACAGTGGACAATATATGATGTTCCGCACAAAGTGCTATCATAGAGACACGTGTGAGTGTGGAGAAGAAGACATAGGGCTTAGTGGGAAATCACAGGTCGGCAAAAGAACTGAGGCAAAGAAAACCCATAGGGGTAGCCTGGATAAAGTCTCCAAAGCACAAAAGAATGCAATAGGCTTTTGAAAAGCAAGATACTTGTGGTAATTTAAATACCAAGTGTATATGGAGGATAAAGGAGTTTGGAAAGGAAAGCTATACTACAAAGTGAATTAAAATGCTATCCTAAGAATTTAGGACTTGAGCCATTTGTTACAAAAAGCCATCATCTTATTTGGCTCTCAGATATCCTTGTGAGAAACCGTGACCCAGGTAATTTTGGACTTCTGCACACATACTGAAGTGGGACTTAAGCTCAGATGTCCCAATTCAAATTCAATGCTCTTTCAACTCTACCGGGGACTGCCTTTCTTGACAGAACTGAAGCCACCTCTGATACCTACAGTTAGCCGCATCCTGTTACTGGTTCACAACTGCTCTGGTCATGATCTGCCCTTTCCCATCTTTTGGGATAGCCTAACCCTGACAGTGATTCTGGGCCTTCCCTTTATTTGGAGTTTCAAGATGGTGGCGCATCTAAAGAGTTGTCAAAAGCAGACAGTTGGAATGTAGAATTACTGGGCTGTGAAATTTCTGTGGAAAATTCAAAACACCCTGCACTTAACACAATGCCAGAGCTGATTAGTGCAGTTTATTGCTAAGCCCCAAGGGACACCTGCAGGCTTTTACCTTCAGTCTAGAACCCCTGGCCCGAGGGAAGGTGTAATGCCACGTTAGTTCCGCACTCTTTCTATTAGAGTTTACTCAAAGCTGCCGACACCAGATGTGTTACAAACGAACGTTAATTCTCCTCCAGCATCTGGATCACATGTACAATGAGGGGCAAGATTTATGCCCTGCTGAAGCATTCCCCAGTTTTTAGCACAGAAGTGATTGAACTCCAGATGTTAACAAGATGCAGAGACCTTTTAGTATGATTAAAAACATGATTTCTTGTTTTGCTCATGACAAAAACCATTGGATTAACTTATTAGAAGTGGGGCTGCCGTCCTGCTCATTGGAAGCTGTGTCTACTTTGGCTATTGGAGCTTGTCGTCGAAGATTTTATGTAGAAAGAATGACTTACCGACCTCTAAAATCAACAACTTCAGGGGCCCTCTTAAAATCAGGGGCTACAAAGGTAGAAATTCTGTAAGAAGTGTGATCAAGATTTGGATCAGAATGAAAATCAACACAAGTGTTTGCATGAATTAGTCACATTAGAATCTTCTTCCTTCTAGTAATTGTATTGTCAAGAAACATAGAACCACAACCTTAGAGCTGTAGGGTTCCTTCAAAGATCATCTGGTCTACTCTTCCCTTCCTCAGTCCTCCTTTCCTCTGCCTCACAAGGAAGAAGAGAATGGTCTTCTAGAGTCAGACAATTGAGCCAAAAAGATTCAGTGTTCAAAATACAGGTTTCAAAACCAGGAAGCAATGAACGTGCTGAATTCAAATCTTCTATTTTCATAGCACAGTATTTCCACAATGATAAGATGCACTTTGCCCGAAATTGACCTTTCTCATGGTTGGAATGCATCTCATATTCAATGTGAATATTTACTACATTTGTTTACTTATTCTTGTGTCCACAATGGTTGTTAAATTAATAGTGTATATGACTGTCAAAGGCATCGTAGAATCAAGAAGATACTGGGGCACCTGGGTGGCTCAGTCGGTTAAGCATCTGACTCTAGGCTCAGTCGGTTAAGCATCCAACTTCAGCTCAGGTCATGATCTCACGGTTCATCGGTTCAAACCCCACCTGGCTCTCTGTGCTGACAGCTTGGAGCCTTGGAGCCTGCTTCAGATTCTGTGTCTCCCTCTCTCTCTGCTCCTCCCCTGCTCACAGTCTGTCTCTCTCTTTCTCAAAAATAAATAAACATTTTTTTAAAAAGCATCTAGGGGTGCCTGGGTGGCTCAGTCGGTTAAGCGTCTGACTTCAGCTCAGGTCACGAGCTCGCAGTTTGTGAGTTTGAGCCCCATGTCGGGCCCTGTGCTGACAGCTCAGAGCCTGGAGCCTGCTGCGGATTCTGTATCTCCCTCTCTCTGCCCCTCCCCTGCTTATGCACTGTCTCTCTCACTCTCAAAAATGAATAAATGTTAAAAAAAAAAAAAGCATCTGACTCTCGGTTTCTGCTCAGGTCATGATCTCTTGCAGAGCCTGCTTGGGATTCTCTCTCTCCCTCTCTCTCTGCCCCTCCCCTGCTCACTCTCCCTGTCTCTCTCAAAAATAAATACACTGTTAAAAGAATTAAAAAAAGAAGATATAGTAACTATCAATTTCATTGGACAGAAACCTTGAACTAATAAGCAATCAACTAGAATTTTTACTACTACCGTAATCTAGGAATCTGTAAAATGTGTTATGCTGATGGGAAAATGCCTTCCTGTGAAGATGCTCATTTTATGGTGTTCTCAGTCTTACCTAGTCAGGATAAAGAAGGAACTACATTGATTTTAGTATAAAACTTTCAAATAGAAAATATGATCATGTCAAATTGTCTTCATTAATCATGAGCTTAGCCTGCTATTTCCAATATGCCTTTCAAGAGTTTATGGACTTAGTACTTGAATGGTTTATAAATTTTAATACCTTATCATTCAGTTACCTTCAGTGGCTTTGGTTATTTATATTGTTCTAGTGTCTGCCATGATAAAATTCATTTTCTTCTTATATCTCTTGTGTGACTCTGAAAAGTATAGTAATTATACCTATAATGTGTATAAATGAAAAATCATGTACTCATAATCATGAGTGATGAATCATTTTTTTAATGTTTATTTTTGAGAGAGCGGGCACAAGTGGGGAAGGGCAGAGAAAGAGAGGGAGGCACAGAATCTGTGTCTCGTGGGGCTTCACGCAGGGCTCCAACCCATGAACCGTGAGATCATGACTTGAGCCAAAGTCAGAAGCTTAACCAACTGAGCCACCCAGGTGCCCCAGGTGGTGAATCATTCTTTACAACTTTATCTATGATTAAGAACTGAAGAATCCACAAGTGCTTTTAAAAAATTTATTTTATAAGTGCTTTGCTGTTTGACTCTGCACTTCCCTTGTCAGACTTGCTGTAGAACTCAGCCTATTTCACATTTGCCCCCTAAATCCACTCATTGTAAATTTAACTAGAGATTTTGTCAAGAGTGGGAGGCAGGTCTTGGGTTTTCATCGTAAACTACAAAACAATTTAAATATAACGCTTGGCTAGCAAACATCTCCAGTAGACATTTTAATTCTTCCCCAATAGTTGTTTACTTTGTTTTGGTTTGGTTTCTCCTCAAACACAAGAACAATCTTGTATTATTTTTATTTTCCTCTAGGATTTTCTGTCAGCAACTTACAGTTCCTCAATTCGTTCAAGCTTGCATTCAACAAATAGTTGAGGACCTATGGTGAGGCAGTCACTTGCCTCCTGTGAACAGGTACATTCGAGGTAATAATAATGATGATATAATAATATAATATAATAATATAATAATATAATAATAATAATGATGATGAACAAGACAAAAATCCCTGCTTTCCCTACTCTGTGTGTGGTAGGTGTCAGATGATGGTAAGTGCCATGAAGAAAAAATGCATCAGGCTGAGAAGAAAATGTGTGTGTGTGTGTGTGTGTGTGTGTGTGTGTGTGTGTGTGTGTGTGTGTGTGTGTAGATGCCAGGGAGGTCATTAAATTACATAGAGAGGCTAGGGAAGACCTCTCTGATAAGGAGACATCTGAAAGAAAGCTGAAGGACTAAGGAGAGCGAACCATGAGGAGTCAGTGGAACGATTCACGTCCCCTCTAGCTCCTGCCACGGATGTTCATAGATGAATCCTAATGGGACTCAGCAAAACAAAGCAAAGGGTCTACCAGCAACAGAACAAACCTTCCGTGGGCATTTTGGGACTCTCTTTTGTTAACTCTTCCTTGAGGTCTTGCCCTAGTTCCTAAGCGGCTAATTAACTAAAATGTATCTTCCAAACAAAAGAATCTCAGGCTAGGCTTCTCAATATGGCTAAGCTTCTAAGTAGAATTCTTACAAGTCAGATTCCAGAATAATAGGAGCCACATATTAAAATATCTCCTTCCTTTGTCTTTTAACCTAACCCAGTATTTCTTTTCTAGAAATCTTTCCCAAAAGAATGATGCAAATGTGGACAATATTAATGTGCAGAGATGAGCACTGGAATGTTATTTATAAAGTGAAAACATGAAAATCTAAACCATAAGATACTGTTTTATTAAACTAACATAGCGGGGATCAATAAGTTATTTAATGCTACAAATAATAATTGGTGACATGGTGAATTGACTATAAGTGGTAGATAGAAGTAGAGAAAATGGTATCATGCAATGCATAGAATCTTAACTATGAGTAAAATTTGGGGGCAAATTAGAAGTATTTGTAACAAAATCGAGTGGTAGGTTTATAGATGATTTTTATATATTTTTCTTTTAAAATGAATGCGGTTGAAATATAAACTACATAGAATAAGATGCACATAATTTAAGTGAAAAATTAATAAGCATTGGCAATTATATAAACCCATGTAACCATCATCCGGGCTAAGATGCACAAAATCAGCCCAAAAAGGTTCCTTGTGGCTATTTGTTGTCAACAAATCTCACGCACCTAGTGACCTGATTTCTGTCACTATAAATGACTTTCGCCTGTTCTGGGTTTCATATAATGGACTATACGGCAGTACAATAAAATGTACGTACAATAGAAGAGGATGTACTCTTGTCTCTGGCTTTCTTCACTCAGCATAATGTCACTGAAACTTCGTGTTGTTGCTCGTGTCAGTAGTTCATTCCCCTTTTATTTTTCTGGTGGAGTAGTACTCATAATCTGCTTATCCAGTTACCTCTTACTGGACCTTTAGGTTGTTTCTAGTTTGGGGTCATTATAAATAAAGCTGTTTTGAGCAGTTATATATAAGACTTTTTGTGGACATATGTTTTCAATTTTTGCTGATAAATATCTAAAAATGAAATCACTGGGCCAAATGGTAAGTGTACTGTCAGACAAACTGCTGAACAGTTTTCCAAAAGGGTGTATGCCATTTCACACTCCACCATCAGTATATGAGAGCATCCATTGCTTTTCATTCATAAAAAAGAGCGGATATTGATAGTTTAAATTTTGTCGCCATTCTAAATGCATGTGTAGCAATACTTTGTGTTCCCTTGATTAGTGATGATGTAGAAAACCTTTTCCCCTAACTGGCCATTTTTATATTTTCTTTTCCAAAAGGTATGTTCAAATTTTTTTTTACCCATTTTTGAAAATTGGGTTGTTTTCTTACATAATTGCAAGAGTGACAGATAAATATTTCTATATATATAAACTCGGCTACAAGCCAAATATATCTATTACATATTACCTGGTATAGTATTACCAGATATATGTATTACAGACACCCTCCCCCATTTGTGGTTTTCATTTTAATTTCCATGTGATGTCATTAGAAGAGCAGAAGTTGATTTTTCAGAAAATGTTGATTAAGTCAAGTTCATCTTTTTTTTTCCTATTATGGTTAGTGAAAATCTTTGTCTTCTTGATCAAACTAGCTAAGTGTTTATAATTTTCATTGATGTTTTAAAGAAGTAGCCCTTAGACTTATTTTTATCTATTGAATTTATCTTCTCAATTTTACTGATTTTTGCTCTTTATAATTTCCTTCTGTATATTTCTGTTATGCTTAATAGTATCATCTTTTTTCTACCTTCTTAACATGAAAGCTTAGATTACCAATGGCAGACATTCTTTTTTTCCAAGATAGGCATTATAGCTGTAAATTTATCTCCAAGCACTGATTTAGCTGAATCCCACAAACTTTGATATGCTTGTGTTTCCATTTTCATAGAGTTGAAATTTTATCTTACTTGCTTTCTAATTTTCTTCTTTAATTCACTGGTTATTGAGAAGTATGTTGTTTAATTTTCAAATATAGTGAACTTTCATATATCTTGTTATTAATTTCTTTTTTAATTTTCTTGAGATCAGAAGCTATATACTGTATGACTTCAGTCTTTTTAATTTTTCTAGACTTGTCTTATAGCCTAGTATGTGGTCTATCTTGGAAAATGTTCCGTTTATACTTGAAAAAAACGTCTATCCTGCCATTGTTGGTATATGTCAAATTGGTTTCAAGTTGTTTGATAGCGTTTAAACCTTACAGACTGATTTTCTGTCAACTTGTTTTATTGCTGGGAGAGCTGTGCTTTTGCATCCTATTATAATTTTGGATTTTTCTATTTCTCCTTTGATGTTTATGAGTTTTTGTTTTTGAAGCTCTGTTATTGACTGTATCCACATTTAGGAATACATCTTTTTGATGAACTTACCCCTTTATCATTATGAAATGGTCTTTAAATTTCTGCTAATATTTCTTGTTCTGAAATATACTTTGATATTCGAATAGCCACATCACCTTTCTTATGGTAGTGTTTGCCTGGTGTATCTTTCCCCATTCTTTTATTCTTAGCCTATTTCTGTCTTTATATTTAAAATGCATTTATTTTAGGAAGTATATAGTTCTGTCTTGCTTTTTTATCCAGTGTAATTTCTGCCTTTTAACTGAGACAGCAAGCTATATCTCTTTTTTTCTCTGAAGTGATTACTCAAAGGTTTACAGTGTACATCTTTAACTTCTTTTTTTGTTTTTTTTATTCATTTTTGAGAGAGACAGAGACAGTGTCAGTGGGGGAGAAGCAGAGAGAGGGAGAGAGAGAGAAAATCCCAAGCAGGCTCTGCACTCTTAGTGCAGAGCCTGACACAGGGCTTCAACTCCTGAAACCATGAGACCATGACCTGAATGGAAACTGTGCCCATATGTCTTTAACTTCTTAAGGTTTGCCTTTAAATAACATTATACTACTTCATGTGTAAAACAACATCCTTACCATGGTACATATACTTCCATTTGCTATGCCCTACACTTTATGCTAATATTGTCATAGATTGTATTGCTACATATATTATAAATCTTCAAGTACGTTGTTATTATTCTCAACAGTTGATTTTTAAAAAACAAAGTAAATGGCAAGTAAATGAAGATCTTGTATATTTATCTATGTATGCCATTTCCAGCTTTAAAAAAGGTTTTTTTTATATATATATCCAAGTTTCCATCTGGTTTCCTTTAGCCTGAAGTACATCCTTCAATATTTCTTTTAGTAGATGTTTGCTAGTGACAACTTCTCTCAGCTTTTGTTTATATTTAAAGGTTTTCATTTACCCCCATACTTGAAATTTGTTTTTTCTCAACTATCAAATTCTAGATGAACATATTTTATATTAGTCACTTCAAAGTCACTGTTCCATTGTCTCCTTGCTTTTTTATTTCTAGTGAAAAGTCATTAGTCCTTCTTATCTTTATTCCCCTGTATGTAATGGGGCTTTTTCTCTGACTGCTTAATAATGATATACTTTCCTATGGTTTTTCTTTTCCTTATTGACTATGTAGGCTTCTTGGACATATGGGTTATACCTTTTATCAAGTTTGGGAAAATTTCTGCTTTTATGTCTTCAAATAGTTTTTCCACGGGAATCCATTTATATATGTATGTTAAGGAGATGATGTTGTCCCACAAATCACTAAGTCTTCTCTTTTTCTTAAGCCATTTTTTTCTGGTGTTCTAGAATCTAAACAGTCTCTCTTGATAGGTTTTCAAGTTCACTGATCTTAATTTTTAAATTTTTTTTAGAGAGAGAGAAAGCATGAGTGGGGGAGAGGGACAGAAGGAGAGAGAGAGCGAAAATCTTAAGCAGCTCTGTCCTGAGTGTGGAGCCTGATGTGGGGATCTATCTCACGACTGAAAGATCACAACCTGAACTGATTGCACACTCAACCACCTGAGCCCCGCGGGCACTCTTCACTGATCTTTTCTTATCGAATGTCTAATCTGAGGTTATTCCCATCGAGTGAAACTCTAGAGAGGAACTTCATCTCTACAGTTCAATCTGATTCTTTTACAGGTTCTACTTTTTTTGTCCTTATGTTTTAATTTAAATTCACGATTATATTTATAAGAGCTTTTTTAATATTCTTGTCTGCTAATTCTACCATCTCCATTATTTCTACATCTGTTTCTATTGATTCATTTTTCTTTGACTTACGGGTTATATTTCCAAACCTCTTTGCTTCTCTAGGCCTTTTTTGATTGGTTGCTGGACATGGTGACTATTACTTTGATAAATCTGTGCATTTTGTTTTCTTTTTTTTAAAGGATGTTGCATTTTGTTTTGAGTGCTAGTTAGATTTAGATTGTGATTCAGCTTAATTCTTTCAGGCTTTAAACATAAAACGTTTATTTAATCGGAGAGAGGGAAAGAGAGGAAGAGAGAGAGCATGAGCAGGGGAGGGGCAGACAGAGAGGGGGAAAGAGAGAATCCCAAGCAGGCACTGCACTGTCAGTGCAGAGCCTGACGTGAGGCTTGATCTCATGAATGGTGAGATCATGACCTGAGCCAAAATCACGAGTCAGAGGCTTAACTGACTGAGCCACCCAGGTGCACCCAGCCTTTTTTTTTTTAAGCTTCTTTAGTGGAAGTCTTGAGTTAGTCTAGTCCTGCAACTAAGGTGCAATCTTTCTTGAGTCTCTACTCCATGCTGTGGGTGTTCAGAAAGGTCTCTCTCCATTCTAAAAAAATTGGAATTCAAATGTGGTCTCAAAAGTGTTTTCAGGAAGAAAGCTGAGGGATTGCAGAGCTCATTTTATTTTCCTTATTTCTTGTAGAGAGTACAGCCCTGTGTCTGAAAAAGTATTGCTTTTTATATTTCTTATATTTTGTCCAGTTTCCTAGCAGTTTATGACAGGAAGGCAAGGCAGGTACTAGTTGTTCTGTCATGGCTGGGGAAGTTTGATGTTTATATCAAACATTAAAAAAATCTTTTAAATTTTCTACAGTGAGCATGTATCACTCAGAATACATGTGTAATATTATTGTATGAATTTCCTATTGCTTCCGTAACAAGTTGCCACTAACTTAGTGACTTTAAACATGCAAATTCATTATCTTACACCTGTAGGTCACAAGTTCAGCAAGAGTCCCTCACTAGGACTAATATCAGAGGTCCCTCACAAGTCCCTCACTAGGACTAATATCACTAGTCCCTCACTAGGCTAATATCAGAATGTTGACAGGGCTGCATTCCTTTTAGAGGCTCTAGGGGAGAATCTGTTTCTCTGCCCTTTCCAGCTTTTAGAGGTTACCTGCATTCTTTGGCTTATGGCCACTTTCTCCATCATCAAATTTAGAAACACAACATCTTCAAATCTGTTTCTAACTCTGACTCTCCTGCATGCCTCTTCTACTAAAAAAGGACTAAAAAAAAAAGACCACCTGGTATAATCCAGAGTAATCTCCCCCTGTCAAGATTCTTCACATTATCACCTCTGCAAAGGTTCTTGTGCAATGTAAGGTCACATATTGTAGGTTCCAGGGATTAGGAATAGACATCTTTGGGGGACCATTATTCTGCCTACCATAATTATTAAGGTATTTGTCAGTTATTAGGGCAATAAATCATCATTCTTAGAATGTACTGCAACAAAAGTTATTCTGTTGACATATTCCACATACACCCTGAATGACATTAGGGTACCTGGGTTTTGGTAACATCCAAGCGAATTATACTATTCATTTTTCTAAGGCCATGTGAAATTGATATGCTGCTTATGTCACAGTAGATGATGCCCTGTCCACAAGGTAGGTATATTTACAGACAATTGGGATTTGTCAAATATGGCGTTAAATTATTTGGTTCCTAGTCTCCCATTTCCTCTAGATTCCCCTGATTTCTTATGACATCTCTGAACATAACTGCCAGTATTGATTTCTGCAGTTATTACCACTCCCTGAGCACTGTTACTGAATATTTTATTCTCAAGATTTGCCAAAACATTCCCCTTTGATATCTTCAGTCTATAAATGGTACCATGTTTTTCTAAATTTAGGCTTAAAACCACAGTCACTCTTGCCTAGTTTTTTATACTGATCTTTACTTTCTCCACCTAATCAATTGTCAGATTTTGTAGATTTTTTTCAAGAAATCTCTCCAAACATCTCTCACATACTTTGTCTCATTTTATTTCCCACAGCCATCACTGTATTACTTTTTTTTATTACATTTGAACTGTCACAAATGTTTTCTAATGAGTCTCCTTTATTACTATCTCCCTCCTAACCACTTTTGCTAGATGACCCTTCCCAAAGATTCATTACTATGTAAAAAAAATTTTAGATAATTCTCCCCCATGTCCATAAGGTAAATTTCTAACTCTACAGTATAATATAAAACCACACTTCCACTTTAACAGTTTAAATCCTTCATGTCTGAACTCAAATCCAACTTCCTTTTATTTTGCTTCCCTTGATTATTCCAGCTTTCAGCAGCCTCTCATCAACTTGAATGGATTTCTATAGCAGTCTTCTATAGAAATCTTTTAGTAATTTATCAAATTATGTCTTCATTTATCTGTATATAATTATATCCTTTTATGTTTTACCCTCTAACTGAATTTTCCAACTGTAGAATCCATGTTTTATAGGCCTTTGAATATTTTGTAGTATCTAATACCACTGTTAATAAACGTTTATTTGTGGGTAAAAGAGAATGGGATTTAGGGTTACGTTTTTCCAGGTTTTCTTTTCTTTTTTTTTTTTTTTTTGGTTGGCGGGGGTGGGGAGATAGAGAATGTGGGTGGTTTTTAAAATACTTCTTTAGAAAAAACTTTCATTGTGTCCTTTTAAGCATTCTGTAGGGTTAGGTTAGATACCTCCTCTAGAGCAACTCTGTGATTCCATAAAGCAGTGAAATTCCAGATGAACAGAGCCAGGTCTCCTTATTGCTACATCTGTGTTCTTTCTACTCTATTCTCCAGCCTCTCAGAATTTGACTCAATATTTCTTATTTTATTTAAAAAAAAATTTAGGTCTCCATGCAACCACCTTAGTAACCACACAGACCATGTTAATCATTTTTCTCTGAAACTGACCTCACTCTTTTGGTTCTCTGTTGGCAGAATAATCTTCCTATAGCTCATGAATCAAATCTACTTTGTTTTTACAGCAGAACCTAAAAGACTCCTTGCTTCCTTTACTATACTGTCTTGTATTCCCTGTTCCTCTGTTTCAGTTCACTCTTTTGTACAATGTAAAAAATATGAAGTCGACTTGGATTGTTTTAAAATTGTCCCAAATATCTCCAGGGTTGACTCACTGTTAAACCTCATGGAAACCCTAGTTTGTTTGGCTGAACCCAGGGCTGGGATTTGGGGAGTTATGATAATTATGGCTCATCTTAGGATCCCAGGCCAAGTATTTCCTTTTTCTTTGCTTTGTTGCTCCATCAGCAAAAGGTAAAATCTATTGTGTGTAACCAGAAAGTTAATTGGTGTGTAGTAAAACTTGCATGTAGTTTGTGACTGTGAGGTTATATATAAAAGCTAAATATAGCCATCCCAACTGCTGCTGGGGAATAGAATTTTTAGGTCTTTCTCCCAGGGGGCCCAGCAATGACCGTATTTCCCGGATCCATTTTCCACACCAAATCATGTAGCACATTTCTTTTTTTTTTTTTTTAATTTTTTTTAATTAGTTTTCTTTATTTTTGAGAGGCAGAGAGAGACAGAGCATGTGTGGGGCAGGGGGGCAGAGAGAGAGGGAGACACAGAATCAGAAGCAGGCTCCAGGCTCTGAGCTGTCAGCACAGAGCCCGATGCGGGGCCCGAACTCACAAACCATGAGATCATGACCTGAGCCGAAGTCGGACGCTCAACCGACTGAGCCACCCAGTCGCCCCTCATGTAGCACATTTCTAAATGATACGTCTGAGTTATTTCAATATCTCGAAAACATTAACGACGATGATCATGAAAATGGCGGTTACCATTTGTTGAGCCTTTGGAACGTACCAGATTCTGGATCAAACTTTATGAAACTCTTGTGAGGTGTGTATTCTTATCTCTCTTTTGCAGAAAAACAAAAATAACCAAGGTCCAGTCAGTCTAAATGGCTTGCTTGAAGTCACAGAACTAGGGAGGGACAAATCCTCATCTCTCTGACCCAGGCCTGAGCTCATACCCAGCATGCCACATCATTTCCACTGACCAAGGCGCTGGACATACAGCAGAGAGCTGTGAAGTAGGAGCTCTGCTTGTTCTTTATGACAGTTTGATTCATTTTATAGTCACTAACTTGACCTTGTTATGCAAAGGGTATTTTAAGAGAAAGTAAGCTACAAAATAACCACAGGTTTCCGCTTACTTATAATTTGGTTTAAGTATTTGATCCTGTGCTCTTTTTGCTACTTATCTTTTCCTTCCTTCCTTCCTTCCTTCCTTCCTTCCTTCCTTCCTTCCTTCCCTCCCTCCCTCCCTTTCTTTTTCTTTCTTTCTTTCTTTCTTTCTTTCTTTCTTTCTTTCTTTCTTTCTTTCTTAATTTCTGTAATGGCTTTGGGCTTCAACTCAATACAAGAAGGATTTATTAAATTGCTCTCTATTTCCAACACTTATCCTCCAAGTGTCCATTATATTGTAGCAATATTTTAGAAGTGTTTAAGGCAAACTTCTAGCTATCTTAACATGTCATCTAATTTGAGATAATAGTAATACTTTATTTATTGAGCAATTTGTTACTAATTCAGAACTTCTCTGGGATGCCTGGGTGGCTCAGTCAATTGAGTGTCGACTCATGATTTTGGCTCAGATCATGATCCCAGGGTTGTGGGATCAAACCCTGTGATAAATATTCACTACAGATTCATCAGCCTCTTCTCTTGTTGAGGTGTCCAGGCTTTTGGCCCTTATTAGATCCTACCAATCCATTCATTCATTCTACAACTAAACACTGGGCACAGAAGTGAACAAAACAGCTAAAATCCTCAATTTCATGGAGTTTATCCATTGCATACATTCAAGCCATGCTCAACAATCTTTACATACTCCTGGGGTTGGGTAGAGTTTTTCCTCTGGCCACAGAACTTGAGATTTGGTAAAAACACTCAGCCGGAGACTTTAGGTTAACTATCCTACAAATATTTTTAGTTTGTTACTCTTTTGGTCTTATTAGTCTAGATGTATTTCCCCTTGGATAATCTTCGTTCATATACATTTTTTTTTTGCTTTTCCTTTTATTTTCTTGAATAACTTCAGCACCCCATCACTGATTCCTTCCCCATCCCATGCTTTAATATTCTTAAGAGCCCTGTCAGGCTTCATCTTATAGATAACAAAATTAAGCCTCAAAAAAAATTAAATAACTTCCTCAAGTCCACACAGGTAGTCAGTGGTAGATCTGGGATTTTGATTCAGATATACTGATTCCAAAAGTTGTATTACGCAACACAATTTTATTCTTGCACTCTATAAAACATCATCCATGCATTTACAATTAAGTATTTAATCACATGGAACTATGACTTCTCTGAGATAGTCCTGGACTCTCGGCACAATCTAAGCTCTAGTGGGTAACATGTGAATGATAAAAACCTATGTTGTTCCTGGTACTATTTTCAGCTTATGATGCTTCTGATCCATTGCAAAATTTAATGTTTCTGATACCATTCAGTTCCAGAGGGAAATAAACCATTTTCATTAGGAAATTCTTTGGTCTTCCTTTCAACTCTTCCTACTCTGCACCACTCCCCCAAATCAGGCAGCAGAAACTTTGTTCTGTATATATCCCTGAAACTTCTGAATGAAATTTTGCAATTTTTGAACAAAAGCACTACCTCTTTTGATAGTTGTTTAGAACTTACATATTTTTCCAGTACTACCTGAATTGAGGGTAGTGCGATTTGAAAGGGGCCCTGTGGAAGCAGAATGAGTGCTCTTTGGAGAAATACTCAGGGCCACAAAGCACATGGAAACAGTCCATGGCTAGGAGCCTGACACCCAAGCCCAAAACAGAACCACAAAAACAAAGAGTGGGGAACAGTATGGTACAGTGGAAAGAGCAGTACGTGAGAATCAAGTTACCTGTTTTACCTTAGCAAAGTGACCCCGTTTTTCTGGGCCTGAAGTTTCCTAATTTATGAAATTCGGCATATTACACTAGATAGTGACGAAACTTCAGAATTACAAGGAGCTTCTTAAAAAACAGATTACCCGTCCCCACCCAGAGATTCTGGTTTAGAAGGCCTGAGATTAGATTGGAAATCTCTGTATTTTAACCAGTTGCCCAAGTAATTCTATTGCAGACTTCTGCAGACAGAAAAGAGATTGCATGGGAACCACACATGATATTCTGTGCCTCACTGCTTCAGTGGACTTTTGGTGTGATTCCATTGGATCTATTTTTTCCCCCTTGCTACTTCCTCGTCACAAGAAGAGCAGTGCTGGTATCCCAGCTGCAAGCCTCTCGTTTAGGATTCTTGCTGCAGCCAGCAGTGTCCTTGGAGTCTAGTTCAAAGCTGGAGAGAATGCGCTATGGAGCCGGGAGCCATTGGTAGAGGGGCTGGCCTGAAGGAAGTGAAGTGTTTCAGCCAGAATGTACTGACGCACGACCAGGAAACCACAAGACTGGTGAAAACCTCTCCAAGCTTGAGCCCTGTGATCAAAAGAGGTACAGGAAGCAGCTCTGCCAAGAGTCCTTACTGCTGCTGGCTACGGCCCTGAGCTTCTGAGGCCTTCTGAGCCAACTCCCTGAGCAGATGCTGTCACCCAAGGAGCCATTACTAAAACATTTTCTGCTTTGCTCTGAGGTGGCCCCACTGGTGGGTGGGAGCGAGTTGCTGTCCCTTTTTCTCTTCCTCGCTTCTTTCTTTCGACAGAGGTGACCATCTGATTGTTCACTCTGATTTTGCAGAAGTCATAGGTTACTGGTTTTTTAACCTTTGCCAACCAATGGTTGTTTGGTGCTCAGAACCTGTATACAAAAACTAAATCCTCAAACTCTTACTAATACCTAGAGCACCTGATCAGCAAATATCAATAGCTTGGACTTCAGTGAGAGTGAACGTCCCTTATTTATTGCATCGTAACTATTACTTCTTCTCCCAGGCTAATTAGTATGTGTGTGTGTGTGTGTGTGTGTGTGTGTGTGTGTGTGTGTGTGTGTAGATACAGATCATGTCTAGATTCAAGGTTAAAATAATTGTGTTCCTGTGATTCTTTTCCTTTCCTTGGCCAGAGTAACTGCCAGTTGCCATGTAATAAATCACATCATCATATAGCAGATCCAATTAATAGCTGAGACCTGCAAAATAACTGAACCATGTCGTCAGAGCTAAATGGCGGAGAAATTGGACTGACCATGAACACATCACATTGATTGCTTAGTAGTGGGGTATTTTTCCTGGAAAGACAACAGAATAAATCTGAACTATTGATCCTGTCATGGGTACAGGCTCCCTTGTAGAGGAAAATAAAGCAAGTGTGATGAATTTTTCATTTGGCCTTCTGCCTGCCTGCTTGCTTGCTTTTTGCCTTGTACGGCCTGCCTGCATTTTTATTCTATAAACCCTGACTAAATGGTCCAACAACATTGCCCACGTGGCAGAAAATCTGCAATCTTAACCTATTTGTTACCAAAATTTCAGCAAGTATGAGGAGGCCATTCTGAGAGGATGCCTTGGATCTTAGCTTAGCTTTCAATCATTTTAGGAAACATGAAAAATTCAGTGACAAGAGGCCATACGCCATCTGCAAAGACGTCAGGGGCCAACACTCAGGCAACTGGACACACAAACTAGGCGGTGACAATCAAGTGTTTTCTGAGGTATTTATTCCTCCCCTGGTACCATTATGTAAAATAGAAACTGCAGACACATTGTGCTGCGTGCCTTTTGAGACATGCCTTTTTTGGGGAAGCACGAACTTTGTATACTGCTGACACCAAATATTTGAAAATAAAACTTTTTTTTTTTCCCCTCGCTCTGTCTCCCTCCTCCGCTTTTGGCTCAGCGTATCCTACCAAAACACGCTTCATAAGACTTCTTTATAGAAAGAATGTTTCAAAAATATAATATTTCCATCTGTTATTTCAATAATACATGCCCTGGGACTCTCTTTATGAACCATTTTCCTTTCTTTGCTCTCATTTAGATGTATAAATATTTGATTCAAAAGCCCTGAGGAATAGTCAGCCAATCAGGTCACAGAACTGTGCACATTCCTAACCCTATAATTTTGTCTGTAGCAGGCGCCTCCCGCTGTGGAACTAACTGCTAAGGGATTACAGCAATGTAATCCTCAGACTGTTCCATCTCAAGGTTACTCTCCAGTGGAGAGAAGGAAGCAGTTTTAATTTTGATAAAATAAACTTTATTTTGTAACGTTATTATTTGTTTTTCTTTCTCTTTTCAACACTTCATAATAGACGTGGCTGGTAATTTGAAGTGAGCCTCCCTGGTTGAGGCGCCCTAGGCCACCCCGTATTCCTGTAGCTTCTTAAAGAGATAGCCACACAGCATTTGGTCCTGTCACTCCGACATACAGAACTCGAGCTTTTTGAGCCTTTTCCCTCCCTCAGCTGAACCATATGCTGGCTTCTATTAAACATGCCCAAATGGTGTTTTACGAACGGGTGGCAACAGAAGATGCAGAAACACTGTTATGCCACCCACATATGTTGGAAATGTCACACCTTGGGCACAATTTTAAGTTACTCTTCTGTTTGTTAGACTTTCCTCACCAGAGCTCTACTTCAGCAATTATTGAAGCATTACAACATGAATTTCATGGGAACTCCCTCTTTGATATAAACTCAAACATGTTGCTAGGAATAAAAGATCTTTATGGATGAAATTTAATATATTTTGAACCAAGCTCAAAGAGATTTTTTGCCGTGTGTGAAGAATAAAATAAAAATTCCTTTTATAAATTTTATGACTGGATGATGGGTGGGGAAAAGTATTTTCCAGGATACAAATATTTTCCTGATACTTCTTAAATTAAAAAAACCCACAAAGTTAAAGATACACACATAAAATTAAGACTAATTATTAGCATGTAAATAGCTAGATTTTTCTGGAGACGATAGGGCAAAAATGTGGCAGTGCTTTAAAATGTCTACAACTCTGACCAAGAAATTATGCCTTCAGAAGTCTACTCAGGAAATAATCAAGAAATCATGACACAAAAGTATACATCCAAAGATGTTTATCATTGCATTATTTGAAAGAGTAGGCTATGTGAAGAGTTTAAATTTAAAAGTCCATTAGCAGTCTGAATAACAAATCACATATATTTAATGTTCCTTTAAGAAGATCATTTCCAGGGGCGCCCGAGTGGCTCAGTCAGTTAAGCATCCGACTTTGACTTCGGCTCAGATCATGATCTCGTGGTTTGTGAGTTCGAGCCCCACATCAGGCTCTGTGCTATCAGTTCAGAGCCTGAAGCTTGCTTCTGCTTCTGTGTCTCCCTCTTTCTCTGCCCCTCCCCCACTCATGCTCTCTCAAAAAATGAATAAATGTTAAAAAAATAAATAATATATTAAAAAGACCATTTCCCAAGTATTATTCCTAAGTATTAATTTGAAGGTTGTCATTGTTTAGTGTTCATGAGTTAAACACTGTCAAAAAAGTGTTCAGTTCAATCCAGATATAACATGTTAGGGTGATATTCTTTAGAGGAGTAGTTAACTTTCACTTCCAGTCATGCCAGAATAGTTTGTATCTGATCAACATTTCAACAATAATTTGAACAGTGGGATGAACTTAAAAATGTTTGATGACACTGGGACTAGAAATTGAGGGTTTGAGATCTTCAAATAATAGACATGGGCCTAATATTTGGTGCGGTTTTCCCATTAAGATATTTCCCAATTCAGAAGCAGCCAAAAAATTAAGAAACTGAGGGAAGCTTTTGCAGGTTTATGGGACTGAAGGGACAAAAATTAGATATTGGAGTCTGTGAAGGTGTTAAGGATCTGGTAAATAACCAAGCTTTCAGTTGGGACCCTTAAAGGGCTACAAACCTGGAGTAAAAATGAACAGCATCAGCCCCTATAGAGACTAACACCCTAAAGTCAGTCTAATCCCAGATTAGAGTGAAGTGATCTGCTTAGGCTAGTGTTCCACTAGAAGCAAAGTAAATGCTCTAGGCAGGGAAATAACATCATTAAAAGCTTCACACTATCTTTAAAATATTATACACAATCTAGTATTACATAAAATATAATCAGATATTCCAATAGGCAAGACCAAATGAGTAAAAGTGCAGAGAAAAAACAATACTCAGAGAAAAAAAAGTGAAAAAGACCTATAGGAAAACCACTTATTCGAGTTATCAGAACTGGACTTTTAAATTGCTATGATTAATATTTTCAAGAAAACGGAGGAACGGTGAAAAGTTTCAGCAGAGAACTGGAGTCTGTAAATGTAACTGAATTGAAATCTTAAAATAAAACCCACAATAACGGAGTTTAAAAATTGGTAGAGTTTCAAAGCAGATTTAGATAGCATTTTAAAATAGAATTAATAAATTGGAAGATAAGTGAGCAAAAAAAGCCTGGAGAAAATATAGAAAGACAAAGGAAAATACAGATTAGAAGAGTCATATAGCACATAGTAAGAAAGTCTAACAAATGTGTAATTGCAGTCCTAGATAAGAAGAAAGAGCGTGTGGAGTATAAGCAATATTTGAAGAAATAATGGCTGGTAATTTCCCCAAACTGTTGAAAAACATCAAGCCATAGATTAGAGAAGTACTGTGCATGCCAGGTAGGAAAATATGCAGAGAAGCACGCCAGGGAAAATCATAATAAAACAACTAAAAGCCAAAAGAAGAGAATTTTTAAAAGCAATCAGATAAAAGATTTCAATTTCAAAAAGAAACAATAGCAACTTCTCAGGAGAGACGATGGAAAGCAGTAGATAGTGGAAACCATATTCAAATAGCCGAGAGAGAGAATTTCCTACCTCAAGTTTTGTACCTGGTAAAATTATCTTTCAAAATTAAGGGAAAATAAAGACATTTCTAAGCAATGAAATACTGAGTCTTCATTATTGGCAGAAGTTCACTAAAGGTAATTCTAATGGGAATTCTTCAGGCAGAAGAAAAATGATCCTAGATGGAAGCATGGAAATGCAGGAAGAAATAAAGTTAAAATGGAATAAAAAGAAATGGAAAGATTTAAATAAATTTTAAGAATAATGATGATGATGATGTCTCCTGAGGTTAAGGGATACATATAAATCAAAACACATGACATTAAAAGCACAAAGAATGGACAGAGGCAAAGTAGTTAAAGTTCTAAAGTACTTGCATTTGGGGGCACCTGAGTGGTTCAGTCAGTTAAACATCCAACTCTTGGTTTGGCTCAGGTCATGATCTCATGGTTCGTAGGATGGAGTGCTGCTCCAGTTGAGCCATGCTGATAGTGCAGAGCCTGCTTGGGATTCTCTCTCTCCCTCTCTTTCTGCCCCTCCCCTGCATTCTCTCTCTCTCTCTCTTTCTCCCTCCCTCAAAAATAAATAAAGATAAGAAAGAAAGAGAAAGAAAGAAAGAAAGAAAGAAAGAAAGAAAGAAAGAAAGAGAAAAAGAAAGAAGGAAAGAAAGAGAAAAAGAAAGAAGGAAAGAAAGAAGGAAAGAAAGAAAGAAATACTTGTGTTTGTGGGAAATAACAAAAGTGTTCATTTGTATCAGTCTTGACATAGCCTAGTACCAGAGTAACCACTAAAAATAATGGAAACATGTATAACTAATAACAACAAAAAGAAAACAATAAAACGGTAGGTTTAAACTCAAGTGTACCACTAATTGCATTAAATATAAATGGACTAAATAGTCTATTTAAAAGACTAAAATAATCAGATTTGTATTAAAAGCACACACAACTGCATGCTGCTTTTAAGAGGCACACATTAAATATACAAAGGATTAAAAATAATCCAAAGATATATATCATGCAAGTTACTTTATATGTATCATTAAGTTTTCTCTTTACTTGAAAGAGATCAGAAGTAAAAGTTATACATAATACTTTGTGTGGTTTGTGGTGTGGTTAACGCAAGAGAGAAAAGTTTAAATTGCAGTCAGTGGGTATTAATTCAAAATAAAGGCCTTGGCCTTCCATCAAAAGACTGCAAAACAAAAGAAATACACACAAGCACGCACACACACACACACACACACACACACATACACACACACGGAAGGCAGCCATTATCAGTATTTTTTTAAAACTCAGTGCTATTTTTAAAGTGTACAAATTCATTAAAAGTTTAGACAAATATATGGTGGTATTGTTAATGTGTGTGTTTGTAATTGTTACAGAATTTATGGGTATTTTTATTTTTTTATTGTCACCCATGGTGTTAATAAAATAATTGTGCGTACATTTTAGTTTCTGATGTCTTTGTTATAGCCAAGTCTTAAAAATAGTGTATATACTTGAGTAAGAAAGATACTGGGTACTGCTACTGTGATGCTGTTGACTTCATAGCTTAATAGTTGTGACTTCTCTTGTTTAAAATCTGGTTTTTATTGTTGTACAAAGATTCTTAATGTCCTATATTATGATGGCTGTGTCTTTTATTGCAGGTTCTTTGGATGTTATAACAGATTTAACTAAAGCTGGTTCTATTATATCATATATATTAGCTGGTGTTTACCTATAAGTGGAGTTGCTTTTCATTTGCCTGTAGTGGTATAATTTCAGTCTTGGCTGGAGATGGAAAATTGAGCTGAGTAAACTTTTTGGTTCTCCTTACACTGTAATTGTGAGTCAGATCATTGTTGTTTCATGAAAAACACAAATGGATTAAGTAGAACAAGGCTACTTCCTTTATATTTCCCCCAGCTTCCTCATCCTTTTGAAAGTAAATGGAATGTAAATAAATACTGGTTTTTGTTTTTTATGCTAAAAAAGTTTTTTTTTTTACTTAAAAACTATGTATTTGTTAGGGCTGCCATAACAAAGGCTTGTGGTGATGATGGATCTGTGATCTCTGCAAGGATGTTTGCATGAATTAGTATGTATAAGGAGGCAGAGAGAAGAAATGTAAGAGCCAAAATTAAAGTGGACAAGAGTGACAGGGAGAATGGCATATCTTCCTTATCTGGCTTCATGAACTGGAGTTTAGTTTTCTTATAGACAGACCAAAGCTATAGGATTTGTTTTTCAGAAAGATTTGAAAGGACTCTGGGCACAAGCACAACTACTATATGGGGCACAGTAACAAATTGTAATCCAGAATAGCATAGAAGAATTCTCTCTGTCCCTCATCTTACAGTGTAGGTCCAGCACTCTGAGACTCAAATGTTCATCAGTTTAGATGATGAATACTTTGCCCAATAAGGCAGGGAACTGTCCAGACAGGCAAGTAGAGAATGCCTTGACAAGGAGACTGTCAAGATGTATGAGCCTAATTGTTCCTCAGACATGTAAAAGCTTCCCTTGGGGGCTTGCAGAGAAAACTGGGAGAAATTGTGAAGATTAAGATACCCAAAGAAGAAAGAGACAAGTTCTAAGAAAATTGGCAAGATGCCTAGTTGTCAACGTGACAATTTTTTTTTTTTTGCCATTTTGTGATAAAGAAATGTGTCCTCATAATTTGGGATATTAAGAATTTTCTTGGAAAACTTTTTGTATATATGTGAAAAATATTTGTAATGGATGCTTTGGTATGTGGCCGATCCTCCACCTCCCAATGTGCCCTTTTAGGTGGGAAGGACTTCTCCTAGCTGCTGAGAATGCTGCTAACTGAAAACCTTTATCTGTCTGTTCTTTCTTGGAATTCCTTCATCCACAATCACACTCCTTTTCCAGGGCAGCCCTTTGTCCAATGAGTATAAAGGTCCTGCTCTAGTCTCAAGTTAGACAACACTGAAGGAACTTTCCAATTTCAGAGCTGCTACTGAGTTCAGATGAGTCCTTTGTTGTGATAGCACTGCAGTCTAACATCTCCATCTGCTGTTGTTTCCTGTCCTTCTGTCACAAGTGCTGATCCCAAAAGCATTCCCTGATGAACTTTCTATACACTGTCTACCTCAGACTCTGCTTCTTAGGAAAATTGTAACAGGTTTGTTCACTAACTTCCATCTTTCTTTACAGTTTTTCAGGACATCGAAAGGGACTTAGCTTTATTGAGGGAAGGCACTGTGGCTCGTTGTCATAGACCAATCTTCCAGACCAAGTGGCAAGATATCCTAGGGTTTGCCAGGGGGCATTACAGAATGTTCATGAAACAGAAAAAAATCTTACCCATGATTTTATCTCATTCTTCCACTAATGAACTGCACTTGTTTTTGTGTTTTTTATCTCTAGCATTTGTCCAAATTTATATTAGCTACACATGCTTAGATAAAGGAAGAGAAAACTATTTAAATTAGGTAGAAAATGGGGATTATTGTAGAATTTAAGGCTGGCTCAGAAAATCCAAGTAGGGAAAAACAACTAAAATCCAAGAATGTAGAATAGGGGCATTTCTGGGAATATTATTGATCTTGAGAGAAGATAGAGTTTCTCCTTGATTTAGAACTTCGGATGTTTTTTCCTCTAAGTATGTATGGTTGGATATAAACCTCCTCTCCCTTTTCTGCCCAAGAAACTTTTCTGTGGGAAAATTGGAGACTTCCTATGTGTATTTTGAATTCTTAGTGAAGATTTGCATTGGCTGGATCTGAGGTTACATTGTGACTCTAGTAACTTGAGATGTAGACTCTTTGACCCTCAACTGGCTTTGTCCTTTGTAAGAGCCTGACCTGCTTTCAGGTCAGGGAGAGACTCATAGCATGATTTTTGTCACTTTTGGGAAGTCCAGGAAGATCTTGCATTTAAAGACTCAGATGCAGTTTTGAATATATACTATACATCTGGAGCATTCATTCATTACAAATTTTATCATCCTAAGTAGAAACTAAAGCTTAGAACAGGATCAAAAACCAATGATGATGGCTAAAATGAAAAATTCTGTTCATCAAGAGTTATCATCAAGAAAGTGAAAAGACAGGGGCACCTGGGTGGCTCAGTCGGTTAAGCATCTGACTTCAGCTCAGGTCATGATCTCACACTCCGTGAGTTTGAGCCCTGCATCGGGCTTTGTGCTAACAGCTCCGAGCCTGGAGCCTGCTTCAGATTCTGTGTCTCCACCTCTCTGCCCCTCCCCTGCTCATGCTCTGTCTCTCTCTGTCTCAAAAATAAATAAAAACATTAAAAATTTTTTTTAATAAGAAAAAAGAAAATGAAAAGACAAATCACAGAATGGAGAACATGTATCTGTCAAAAGACCCAGGATATATAATAAATACCTATAAATTAAAAAGACAGAATACCTAATTAAATATGGGCAAAAGGTTTGAACAGCCATGTTGAAAAGAGACTCAAATGGTCAATAAACATATCAAAAGGTACTCAAAATTAATAGTCCTACAGGGAAATGCAAATCAAAACCTCAATATGAGCCCATTATACAGCCACCAGAATGTATTGACAAAGAAAATGAAATTCTCATACAATGCTGGTGGGACTTGTAAATTGGTAAAGCAAAGTTAGAAAACTGATACCATGTATTTAAAATGGACCTGGCAATTCCACCCTTAGGTTTATGCCACTAGAAGTGCATTTATTTGATGACCAAAAAACCTGTACAAAACGTTTTAGTAGAACTCTTCAAGCCCAAATTATAAATAAACCAAGTGTCCACCAATACGGAATGGATGAGTAAACTGTGTTCTATATATATAATGAAGTACTAAATAGCAATGACAGTAATCAAACTACAGTTATATGCATCAACATGAATGAATCTCATGTAACATGTTGACTGAAAGAAGCAAGGCACGAAGAATATATATTGAACAGTGATATAAGTTTCAAAAGTAGGCTAAAAAGACATATGATGGTGGGGGGATATAGTCACTGGAAAGAAGCACAAGGGGGGTTCTTGGGGTTGTGATGGTTTCTTGTTTTTGATCTGGTTCCCCATTACATAGGCATGTTTATTCTGAGAAAATTCATCAAGTTGTGCAATTATGGTTCATGTATACTTCAATAAAGTGAGGGGGGAAACTCCAGAGGGAGTTTTGTTCACATTATGGGAAAGATACATTTTTTTTCCAGTAAAGGAATGAGGAGTACAGAAATAGCTCATTTGAGTTTGACTTCCTTAAAAGGTATTTTTTAATAATTTGAGGGATACTCCATGGAATTTGGAGATTTTTTAAAAATCAAAGCCTAAGGATTATAACCCTTTTTATTCCTCCTATTGCTAGTATTGAATCATGACATCTGATTTTTGAGACTGTTAGCATGGATACTTTTCTTAAATGAGACATTCATCTTGACTAGTAAAGAAAAATTAGCCTTTTACTTTGGCCCATTGTAGACTGTGATTTAAAGCAATGGAGAGTCTCAAGGATGGATCATTATTTGACAAATGGGGTAGTTATTTAACCCTACTTCTGCCTCATGATTCACAGACCCTAAGGGAAAAGATGCAGGTAGTAGGTAGACACTAAACTTTCTCAGAAACTAAAAGAGTTGAAAATTCTGAATATTGAGAAACACTGGGTACTGAGAGAATGAAGGGGGTCAGGGAGAAAAGCCTCTAGGAGACCCCAGAGAGGGAAAGCTGAACTCAAAGTAATCCATTCCTAGGAGATCCATTCAGATAAGAGTGAGCCCATAACAGACCATTTCTCCCCACCTCCCGTTTTTGCTTTGAGCATGTATATAAAAGCTAGGACTCTATTTCAGCTGACAAACTTATGCTTGTAGAATAATTAAAGATAGAATTCTTTTGTTTGAGCTACAGGTTTCTATCTAAAGCCAAGAAGCAAGGTAACCGACATTGGAGGGGCTCTACGCTTTAGCTCTGGTACATCTCCAAAGCAGAATGAGTCTCCAATGGAATGCAAGACAGAATTTCTTAATTGTTTTTTCAGTGACTTTTGTATATTCTTAGATGCTAATAACATGGTCAAATGTTTATTTTTCAGATAAAAATTTCAATGATGCACCACAAATATTTTAATCTCAACAATGGTCTTTAATAAATCTGGCATGGTTTTTATCTTCGCAAAAAGAAATTTTACAAACAGTAGAACTATCTTAATATTTTTGAAGCAATTTACACTTTCTCTAGAATTTTTCTCATCTTTTAATATGATGGTGGCAAAAAAAATCCCTCAGGGAATGAGAACAAAGAAAAATAAGACTGCTTTCTATATACCTTTTACACTTCCGCCAGTAGACATGAAATCTGTGTGACAACTCCAAGGGAATGATGCATTTGTGATACTTGCTTCCTTAATGCTCTTCGTGTGACCCATGGGTCAGTTCCATAGGACTTCCAGCATCTTCAGGGTAATTAATATCTTTCTTTCTGGAGCCATCCTAATAACCAACAGTTGTCAGGCATCACTAACAGAATTACTCCATCTTCTTTCTTAAGAGGCATGAATTCCAGGGGTTCAAAAAAGATTGAAACTCACTTGGCTCACAGAATCATGGAAAATTTGATAGCCTTCAAAATGAAAGTGGCATCCTAGTGAGTGATGCATTATTCCTTGCGTTTTTTTTTTTTAATTTTTTTTTCAACGTTTATTTATTTTTGGGACAGAGAGAGACAGAGCATGAACGGGGGAGGGGCAGAGAAAGAGGGAGACACAGAATCGGAAACAGGCTCCAGGCTCTGAGCTGTCAGCACAGAGCCCGACGCAGGGCTCGAACTCACGGACCGCAAGATTGTGACCTGGCTGAAGTCGGACGCTTAACCGACTGCGCCATCCAGGCGCCCCCCTTGCGTTTTGATAAAGGCCTATAGAAGTAAAAATTCTTCCTTCATTTCAACAATTTTATAATTCCTTCAAAATGTGGACTCTTTTACCCATCATTCCACAATACAGGCCACATTCTTACTAGACTGTGAAGTTATTTTTGTGGGTTTTTTAAAAATAAACTTTCTGTTCCTCCTCTGCATTACAAACCTTGTCCCTGACCACATGGTTGAAAGTTGGGTTGCTCAGGTGTACATCCAATTATCTCAGTGATTGGATCAAGGGTGGGCACATGATCCAAGAAAGCTCAATCACATTTTTTTTCCTAGGAATAATATATTTTCTGAGGTATCCAAGACAGGAAGATAGGAACCTAGGGCTGCTGGCAGATATGTGGAGAGGATGTCCTGACTGAATGAAGCCAAGTGGAGGCAATTGTCATACAGAGCCAGAAGGAATTTTGTGGCTTTGAGTCTCTTGCTAAAGACCCCAAGGCTCTGATTCTTGTGTGTCTTCTTTCAGGTCTATGAATTGCTCAGATATGCTCCAGACCTTTGTGAATGAAGGAATTCTGGTGTTTGCACAAGCCAGTTAGAGTTGGTTTCTGTCACTAGCAACCAACAAAGTCCTAATGAATAAAAGGACATTATCAAGAATAATAGGATGGCCCCAAACTGCCATTCGCTTTCTTGGAGCTATTTATTCCCATCAGGTTGTATAAATATATTCTCGTCTTTGTATGGGGACTTGGTGATTGGACATCGAATACCTACTGTGTATGTAGTGAAAATTTCCAAATAGTGCAGACACTTTTCTCCAAGGGCATTGCTTCTCAAAGTTCAGTGTACTCTCAGGAGTTAAAAATTTGCTTTGCAACATGAAGTAGCTTTCTGTTGTCTAATAGTTTAATACCATGATGTTTTTATAAAGATTTAGGGGTTTCTATGGATTAAATTTTTTATTTGCCAGTTTCACAAGTGTTTCTGTGATTATAAAAGTAATATATTTTCTCTATAAAATGCCTATAGCTTACTGAAAAGCATGAAATAAATCCCTGTAATTCTATCATTCAGAGATAACAAATGACCATATTTTGGGGTATAGACTTTCATATTTGTTTTATGCACACACACATATATGTATTTTAAAAAATTGAATCATGGGCCACCTGGTTGGCTCAGTCAGTTGAGCATCCGACTTCTTCTCAGGACATGGTCTCACAGTTTGTGAGTTTGAGACCCCTGTCAGGCTCTGTGCTGACAGCTCAGAGCCTGAAGCCTTCTTCGGATTCTGTGTTTCCCTCTCTCTCTGCCCCTCCCCCATTCGTGCCCTGTCTCTCTGTCTTAAAAATAAGTAAACGTTAAAAAAATTTTAATTGATTCATAATGTAATAATGCACTTTTTCTTGATCATCTTTCAGAATCAAAACAATCATCTTCATGAGTAGTCTCATTGAATTCTATTCTATAGACATTGCCAATATCATAAACCTGTACCCATTTTTTTAACCTTTTGACCACCTTCATTCATTTCTCCCATTCTTCACACCTTACATCTGGCAACCAGAATATGTTCTCTATATCTGTTAGCTTGTTGTTGTTTATTTGTTCGTTTGTTTTTTATGTTCCACATATAAAGGAGATCATATGGTATTTGTCTTTCTCTATTTTATGTAGTGTAATGCTGTTGAGTTCCCTCCATGTTGTTACAAATATCAAGATTTCTCTTCTATGACTGAATAAAATCTTCTTCACCCGTTCATCCATTAATGGACACTTAGGTGTTTCCATGTCTTAACTATTGTAAGCAATGTTGCAATGAGCATTGAGGACTGTATATCTATTAAAATTAGTGCTTTTGTTTTTTTCAGATAAATACCGCAAAGTGGAATTGCTGGGTCATATGATACTTCTATTTGTAAATTTTTGAGGGACATTTATACTGTTTTACATAGTGGCTACACCAATTTACATTCCCACCGACAGTACACGAGGATTCCTTTTTCTCCACATCCTCACCAACATTGTGTTTTCCATAACAGCCATTCTAACAGGTGTGATGTGATATCTCATTGTAGTTTGGATATGCATTATGCATTTCTCTAGTGAATGATGATGTTGAGCATCTTTTCATGTACCTGTTGACCACTTGTATGTCTTCTTTGGAAAAATGTCTATTTAGATCTTCTGCTCATTTTGTAATTTTTTCTTTTGCTATTGAGTGTAAATATTTTGGATATTAGACCCTTACTAGATATAGGATTTGCAAATATTTTCTCCCATTTAGTAGGTTGTCTTTTCATTTTATTGATGGTTTCACTGCCGTGCAGTACTTTTAATTTTTATTTTTTAAATATCAATAATTTATTCATTTTTAAAATTTACACCCAAGTTAGTTAGCATATAGGGCAATAATGATTTCAGGAGTAGACTCCTTAATGCCCCTTACCTATTAGCCCATCCCCCCTCCTATATCCCCTCCAGTAACCCTCTGTTTGTTCTCCATATTTAAGCATCTCTTATGTTTTGTCCCCCTCCCTGTTTTTATATTAGTTTTGCTTCCCTTCCCTTATGTTCATCTGTTTTGTATCTTAAAGTCCTCATATGAATGAAGTCAAATGATATTGTCTTTCTCTAACTGACTAATTTCACTTAGCATAATATGCTCTAGTTCCATCCACGTAGTTGCAAATGGCAAGATTTCATTCTTTTTGATTGCCAAGTAATACTCCATTGTGTGTGTGTGTGTGTGTGTGTGTGTGTGTGTGTGTGTGTGTATATATACCACATCTTCTTTATCCATTCATCCATCGATGGACATTTGGGCGCTTTCCATACTTTGGCTATTGTTGATAGTGCTGCTCTACACATTGGGGTGCATGTGCCCCTTGAAAACAGCACACCTATATCCCTTGGATAAATACCTAGTAGTGCAATTGCTGGGTCATAGGGTAGTTCTAGTTTTCATTTTTGAGGAACCTCCATAGTGTTTTCCAGGGTGACTGCACCAGTTTGCATTCCCACCAGCAGTGCAAAAGAGATCCTCTTTCTCCGCATCCTCGCCAACATCTGTTGTTGCCTTAGTTGTTAATGTTAGCCATTCTGGCAGGTGTGAGCTGGTATCTCATTGTGGTTTTGGTTTTTATTTCCCTGGTGATGAGTGATGTTGAGCATCTTTTCATGTGTCGGTTGGCCATTGGGATGTCTTCTTTGGAGAAGTGTCCATTCATGTCTTTTGCCCATTACTTCACTGGATTATCTGTTTTTTGGGTGTTGAGTTTCATAAGTTCTTTATAGATTTTGGATACTAACCCTTTATCTGATATCTTCTCCCACTCTGTCAGTTGCTTTTTAGTTTTGCTGATTGTTTCCTTCACTGTGCAGAAGCTTTTTATTTTGATGAGGCCCCAGTAGTTCGTTTTTGCTTTTGTTTCCCTTGCCTCTAGAGACATGTTGAGTAAGAAGTTGCCACAGCCAAGGTCAAAGAGGTTTTTACCTGCTTTCTCCTCGAGGATTTTAATGGCTTCCTGTCTTACATTTAGGTCTTTCGTCCGTTTTGAGTTTATTCTTGTATATGGTGTAAGGAAGTGGTCCAGGTTCATTTTTCTGCATTTAGCTGTCCAGTTTTCCCAGCACCACTTGCTGAAGAGACTGTCTTTATTCCTTTGGTGATTCTTTCCTGCTTTGTCAAAGATTAGTTGGGCATATGTTTGTGGGTCAATTTGTGGGTTCTCTATTCTGTTCCATTGATCCGAGAGTCTGTTTTTGTGGCAGTACCATAACTGTCTCGATGATTACAGCTTTGTAATACAGCTTGAAGTCCGGGATTGTGATGCCTCCAGCTCTGGCTTTCTTTCTCAAGATTGCTTTGGCTATTTGGGCCTTTTCTCGTTCCATACAAATTTTAGGATCGTTTGTTCTAGCTTTGTGAAGAATGCTGGTGTTATTTTGATAGGTATCGCATTAAATCTACAGATTGCTTTGGGTAGTGTTGACATTTTAGCAATATTTGTTCTTCCTATCCAGGAGCATGGAATATTGTTCCTTTTTTGGTGTCTTCAATTTATTTCATAAGCTTTCTATATTTTTCAGTGTATAGATTTTTCACTTCTTTGGTTAGATTTATCCCTAGGTATTTTATGGGTTCTGTTGCAATTGTAAATGGGATCAATTCCTTGATTTCTCTTTCTGTTGCTTCATTGTTGGCATATAGGAATGCACCTGATTTCTGTGCATTGGTTTTTATATCCTGAGACTTTGCTGAATTCATGGATCAGTTCTAACAATTTTTTGGTGGAATCTTTTGGGTTTTCCATACAGAGTGTCGTGTCATCTGCAAAAAGTGAAAGTTTGACCTCCTCCTGGTCGATTTGGATGCCTTTTATTTCTTTGTGTTGTCTGATTGCAGAGGCTAAGACTTCCAATACTATGTTGAATAACAGTGGTGAGAGTAGACATCCCTGTCTTGTTCCTGACCTAGGGAAAAAGTTCTCAGTTTTTCTCCATTGAGGATTATATTAGCATTGGGTCTTTCATAATATGGCTTTTATAATCTCAAGGTATGATCCTTCTATGCCTACTTTCTTGAGGGTTTTTATCAAGAAAGGATGCTGTATTTTGTCAAATTCTTTCTCTGCATCTATTGAGAAGATCATGTGGCTCTTGTGCTTTCTTCTATTGATGTGATGAATTACATTGATTGTTTTGAGAATATTGAACCAACTCTGCATCCCAGGTATATATTGCACTTGGTCGTGGTCAATAATTTTTTTAATGTATTGTTGGATCCAGTTGGCCAGTATCTTGTTGAGGATTTTTGCAGCCATGTTCATCAGGGAAATTGGTCTATAGTTTTCCTTTTTAGTAGGGTCTTTGGTTTTGTAATCAAGGTAGTGCTGGCTTTATAGAAAGAGTTTGAAAGTTTTCCTTCCATTTCTTTTTTGTTTGTTTGTTTTGGAACATCTTCATGAGAATAGGTGTTAACTCTTCCTTAAATGTTTGGTAGAATTCCCCTGGAAAGCCGTCTGGCCCTGGGCTGTTTTTTGGGAGATTTTTGATTACTAATCAATTTTCGTTACTGGCTATGGTTCTGTTCAAATTTTCTATTTCTTCCTGTTTCAGTTTTGGTAGTTTATATGTTTCTAGGAATTTGTCTATTTCTTCCAGATTGCCCATTTTATTGGCATATAAATGCTCATAATATTCTCTTATTATTGTTTTTATTTCTGCTATGTTGGTTGTGATCTCTCCTCTTTCATTCTTGATTTTATTTATTTGGGTCTTTTTCTTTTTGATCAAACTGGCTTAGTGTTTATCAATTTTGTTAATTCTTTCAAAGAACCAACTTCTGGTTTCATTGATCTGTTCTACTGTTGGGTTTTTTGGTTTTGTTTTGTTTTGGTTTGGTTTGGTTTGGTTTTGGTTTGGTTTCGATAGCATTAATTTCTGCTCTAATCTTTATTATTTCCAGCCGTCTGCTGGTTTTGGGTTTTATTTGGTGTTCTTTTTCCAGCTCTTTTAGGTGTAAGTTTAGGTTGTATATTTGAGACCTTTCTTCCTTCTTTAGGAAGGCCTGGATTGCTATATACTTCCCTCTTATGACCGCCATTGCTGCGTCCCAGAGGTTTTGGGCTGTGGTGTAATTGTTTTCATTGGCTTCCATGTACTTTTTAATTTCCTCTTTAACTTCTTGGTTAGCCCATTCATTCTTTAATAGGATGGTGTTTAGTCTTCAAGTATTTGTTATCTTTCCACATTTTTTCTTGTGGTTGATTTCGAGTTTCATAACTTTGTGGTCTAAATATATACACGGTATGATCTCAAACTTTTTGTCCTTGTTGAGGGATGATTTGTGTCCCAGTATGTGGGTATTCTGGAGAATGTTTCCATATGCACTGGAGAAGAATGTGTATTCCTCTGCTTTAGGATGAAATGTTGTGAATATTTCTGTTAATTCCATATGGTCCAGTGTATCATTCAAAGCCATTGTTTCCTTGTTGATTTTCTGTTTAGAGGATCTGTCTTTTGCTTTAAGTGGTGAGTTGATGTTCCCTACTATTTTGGTATTATTATCAATGAGTTTCTTTATGTTTGTGATTAATTGATTCATATATTTGTTTGCTGCCATATTTGGAGCATAAATGTTTACAATTATTAGGTTGTAATTAATATAATTAATTAATATAATGCCCTTCTTCATCTCTTGCTGCAGGATTTATTTTAAAATGTAGATTGTCTGATATAAGTATGGGTACTCTGGCTTTCTTTTATCAACCATTAGCATAATAGATGGTTCTCCATCCCCTTACTTTCAATCTGAAGGTGTCTCTAGGTCTAAAGTGGGTCTCTTGTAAACAGCATAGAGATGGATCTTGTTTTCTTATCCATTTTGTCACCCTATGTCTTTTGATTGGAGTATTGAGTCCATTGACGTTTAGAGTGAGTACTGAAAGATATGAATTTATTGCCATTATTTTGCCTTTAGAGTTGGAGTTTCTGGTGGTGTTCTCTGGTCCTTTCTAGTCTTTGTTGCTTTTGGTCTTTTTTTTTCTTTTTCCTTACTTTTTTTCCCCCCATCTTTTCTCCCCCAGAGAGTCCACCTTAAAATTTCTTGTAGGGCTGGTTTAGTTGTCATGAACTCCTTTAATTTTTGTTTGTCTGGGAAACTTTTTATCTCTCCTTCTATTTTGAATGATAGCCTTGTTGGGTAAAGAATTATTAAAAAAAAATCTTGGCTGCATATTTTTCCATTAAAACACATTGAATGCAACCTGCCACTCCTTTCTGGCCTGCCAAGTTTCGGTGGATAGGTCTGCTGCAAACCTTATCTTTCCTTCTTTGTAGGTTAAGGACTTTTTTCCCTTGCTACTTTCATGATTCTCTCCTTGCCTGAGTATTTTGTGAATGTGACTATGATATGCCTTGTTGATGGTCGGTTTTTGTTGAATCTAATGGGAGTCCTCTTTGCTTCTTAGATTTTGATGTCTGTGTCTTTCCCCAGGTTATGAAAGTTTTCCGCTATGATTTGCTGACATAAAACTTCTAGCCCCTTTTGTCTCTCTTCATCTTCTGGGACCCCTGTGATTCTGATGTTGTTCCTTTTTTAAGTCACTGATTTCTCTAATTCTTAAATCGTGCTCTTTTGCCTTAGTCTCCCTCTTTTTTTCTGCTTCATTATTCTCCATAAGTTTGTCCTCTATATAGCTGATTTGCTGCTCTGCTTCATCCATCCTTTCTGCCATGACATCCATTTGAGATTGCAGCTCAGTTATCACACTTTTTATTTCTTCCTGACTAGCTTTTACTTCTTTTATCTATGCAGAAAGGTATTCTAATATATTTTCAACCCCAGCTAGTATTCTTATTACTATGATTCTAAATTCTGGTTCAGACATCTTGCGTGTATTTATGTTGATTAAGTCCTTGGCTGGCATTTCTTCCTGTTCTTTCTTTTGGAGTGAATTTTTTTGTTTTGTAATTTTGAAGGAAGAAAAGGAATTAATAAGGTAAAATTAAAATTAAAATTAAAAAATTAAAAACAACACACACACAGATAAATCAAATAAATGATGCTAGATCCTAGGTATGTTTTGGTCTGGTTGTTGAAAGGAGCTTGATTAGAGAAAAAAGGGAAAGATAAGCAAAGAAAAAAACAAAAGGAAAGAAAAAGACAAAAAAAGGAAAATGTTTGAAAATTTGAAAAAATGAATACAACGAAATACAATAAAATGAAATGATGGGAGTAAAATAGAATTTGAATATTTTACAAAAAAGTAAAAACTATAGTAGAAAAAATTAAAAAATGTTTTTAATAAAAATGGAAAATAAAAATAATATTTTTCTATTTCTTTATTCAAGAATAAGAAAAGAAAAAAGAAAAAAAATGAATAGATGCACCAGTGAACAGACTGAAATACGATTGAAATTACATCAGTTTCCCCTAGTAGTGAAACAATGAAGCACTTTATAGTCCGTAAACTATGCAGGTGGAGTGACTTGTGGTGTTCCTGAATAACAAATTTGGCCCAGTTGGGTGGAGCTTAGTGTAATGGCTCCCTTCTCCACTAGATGCCACTGCTTAGCTTACTGGAGTGGATCATTGTGGCGCATGTAGGTGTGAATGTGCATGCGTAGGAGGGGTGAAAATGGCATCACCCAGCTGCCCAGTCTCTAGTATCCTGGAACTCTATTCTCCCTGACCAGCAATCATGCACCCCTTCTTTGTTTCCCTCTTCTGTCCATTGCCTGCTTTTACACTGTCCATGACCAAGCTGTCAGGGGGCCAGGTGGCACTTCCCTCCTGAGTTTTACCTCAGATGCAACTGTGTTTCCCAACCCCTCACTTCTGGGGGACTGTGGCTTTGAACCATTTTGACCCTCTGGGGGAGGGTCTCACTGAGAAATGGCTGGGTGCTTGCCCGGCCCCAGGAACATTCACTGGATCATGCTGCTGCCAATGCCCAGAGACTGTGTAGTATTTTTAAATATAAGATATGACAAGATACATACAAATGACCCTGATTGGCACAAGGAAAATGGTCACAGTATCTGCTATATTCTAGACACTGTGCTAGGCAGAAGTCTAATGAATTTTAAAATGATTTCAGAGCTCAAGTTGCCTATAGCCAGAGGGTACTTTATATATATGAAAAATAATATACTGAATTTATTATTAATTAAAGTAACAATGGCTGATACAAACTGAGTAATTTGGAAATTAAGGAAGGAACAATCATTATGGGCTGAGAAAACTAAAGAGATGTGGAATTTAAGCACAGTACTTAAGAATAGAAAGGCTCAGTTTAAGGAGCAGGGCTTTTCAGAGAAAAGAAATGGGGACAAAGACTCGGAAAAGAAAGAATGTAGTTCTGTGTGCCTGAAATGGAAGCTTGATGAAGAAAATATTAATCCTGTGCCATTAACCATTTGTTACTGTTTGTCTCTTTGTTGATCATCCTTTCCAATTGTGATTTCTTAATGGATTTGGATATGAGGGTGAAAAGAGAGAGCTAACCATCCCATCTGGCATTCTCCTTGACACATGGTCCCTAAAAGCATTTTTGTATGTTCCTTTTCTCTATGGCATCCGTGGGCTTCCTTTCTGATCATTCATCAAAGTAAGGGGCCATCTGCTCTGTGCTCCGTCTGCTCCATGAATGAAATGAAGGCATGTGTTATGTGGCTCTATTCCAGCTTCCCCTTCTTTACATCTGCTGTGCCCCTTTGAACAGCCCATGGGGCATAACTGATGTCTCACCTTACTACAAGGTGCATGACCCCTTTGCTTCCAGTCCTACTTTACTTTGAAAAATACCTACACTTCATGCTGTTCAGGTGTTATTGTAGAAACCATTACCATACACCAAACCACTAGTTGTTTAGATTTCTTTGGCAGTAACCCATTTTACCAATGAAAGGTACTAAAACATTTCATTAAAGGAAATTCAACATTTCAACCAATTCTTCTATTACAGGAAGAATAACAACTTTCAATTTATGTATCCCAATCCTTTTGAAGTACATTATTGACATTTGCTAACCAATCTCCTGTATATCCTTGGGCTCCTCACCTCACAGGAGAATGTTTGAGGCTAGAACAACCTTGAAACTACAGAGTCTAAAATGAATGAGAATAGGCCTGGGAATGAAGTCACAGAAGTAGAAAGAATATTGCAAAGGCTTTCCAAAAACTGTGTATGTGTGCATGTGTATGTATGTGTGTGTATATATATGAATATGTAATTGATAAATGCTCTTTTTCCCCAAACTAGATAGCCAGAAAAAGACCTGTAGATGACTAAGAGGAAGAAATTTTTAAATTTTATATTTGTGTAAACAAAAATCACTTTTCCAATATTTTTTTGTGTTCTGCCTAAGTAAAATCGAGCAAGTATTTAACCTCTCTGATCCTCACATTGCTAATCTGTAAATTGGCAATAATAAACACCTGCATGAAATGATGTTTATAAAGGACTAAATTCCAACTCAGTGCCTATTATGTAGTAGGCCTTCAAATAGTAATCACAGTGTCTAGAATATAGTAGGAACTCAATAATTGTCTCTTGTTTGGAAGAATAAATGAGTGAATGAAAGTAATACATAGAAATCTTTTTGTCTTCCAGGCACAGAGTTGGTATAATTTGGTGACTCTTATGCTCCTAGAAAGAAGTTCTAGAAGTTATACTTCCACCATAATTTCTGTAGTGATTAACAGCTCTTTGCTTAGCCTTTACAAAACATAAAAGCTAGGCTATAGAAATAGTCTGAACCAACAACTAAGTGACACTGGTAACATTCCTAAGGCCTTTATAGGCTAGGGTCATTCTTTTTTAGAATTTCAAACAAAAAGTAAGTCTCTGAGAGAAATTAGTGAACATAAAGCAAAGGTTTAATTAAGGATCCACTTGAGGCAGTGAAAAAGACAGGTAAACAGAATTGAAAGAGATAGCTGATATTTTTAATAGCTTTATTGAGATATTATTGATGTATAACATGCTGCATATATTTAAAGTGCATCATTTGATAGGTTTTGACATAAGTATATATGCAAAAAATCATCAACATAATCAAGAGAGTTGAATCAAATATATCAATCATTCACAGGAGTGAATGCCTCTTTATAGTCCCTCCTCCCCCTGCTCCCTCTCTCCCTGGCAACTCAGTGGGCTTTTTTTCTATGACTACAGGTTAGTTTAGTTTTTCTGGAGTTTTATACAAATAGAATTATACTGCACACATTCTTCTTATTGTCTGGGTTCTTTCGTTCAGCATAGTTGTTTTGAGATTCCTCCTTACTGTTGCATTTATCAAGTTCATTCCTTTTTATTTCTGAGTATTATTCCATTGTATGGCTACAACATATATTGTTTGTCCATTCTCCTGGTGGACATTTGGGTTGTCTCCTAATTTTGACTATTACAAACAAAGCTGCTCTAAATATTTGTGTACAAGACTCTGTATGATATATGCTCTCATTTCTACTTACGAGTAGAATGGCTGGATAATCATAGGTATATGTTTAACTTTTTAACAAGCTTCCAAACTCATCTGAAATGATTCCATGTTTTGTATATCCATCAGTAGTTCCCAGTTCCTCCACATCCTCACCAAACCTTGCTGTGCTCACTCTTTTTAGTCTTAGCCATTCTAATAGGTGTGTAGTGATACGATGTTAATTTGAATTTCATGACTAATGATGTTGAGCATCTCTTCATGTACTTAAATGTTGGATGTATATTTTGGTAAATTATCTGCCCAAATCTTTTGCTCCTTTTTTATGGGGTTGTTTGTTTTCTCATTACTTAATTTTAAGTGTACTTTACAGGCTCTAGATACAAGTTTTTTATGAGACTTATGATTTGCAAATATTTTCTCCTAGTTGGTGGTATGTCTTTGCATGTTTTTAACACTGTCTTTCAAAGAGTAGAAATATTTAATTTTAATGGGCTACAGTTTATCAGTTTTTTTTTGTTTTTGTTCTTTTGATGGCTCATGCTTTTGGTGTCCTAAGAAATTTTTTTCTTCAGAGATTTCAATGGTTTTTGAATTCACATTTAGGTCTATGATTCTTTTTAAGTTTATACATATGCCTGTGTGGGTCACAGGCATGCTTGGCATTTGGGTATCCAGTTGCTCTAGCAGCACTTGTTGAATAGTATCCTCTCTCTACAGTATTGTCTTGGCATCTTCATAGAAAATCACTTGTCTATAAATATGTGGATGTACTTCTGGATTCTATTCTTTTCCATTGATCTATTTTTCTATCTTTAGCCAATACTATGCTGTCATGATTCATCTAGCTGTAAAGTAAGTCTTTGGTGTAAAGACTTTATTCTTCTCTTCCAAAGATGTATTGGTTATTTTATGTTCTTTGTAATTCCATATGAATTTCACAACCAACTTGTCCTTTAAAAAAAATCTGGGATTCTGAATCTGTTGAATCTATAGACCAATTTGAGAAGAATTGAAATCTTGACTATATTGAACATCTCTGCCCACAAACACAATGTATTTCTTCATTTATTTGAGCCTTCTTTTATTTCTCTCAGCAATGTTTTATAATTCTTAGTGTGCAGGTTTCATAAATCTTTTGTCAGTTTTATCCCTAAGGATTTCATATTTTATTATGCTATTATAAATTGCATATTTTTTTAAATTTCAATTTCTGATTTTTTGTTTCCAGTCCATAGAAATAATAGTGAGTTTTATATTGGTTTGTATCCAAAATATCGCCAAACTCACTTATTAATTCTAGTAGCTTTTCATAGATTTCATCGGATTGTCTACATAGAGAATATGTTATCTGTGAATATAGTTTTATTTTTCCTCTCTTGTCTGGATGCCTTTTACTTATTTTTTTGGCTAGAATCTCCAGTGTAATGATGAATAGGCATGATTGAACAGGAATTTTTGCCTTATTCTCGAACTTAGTCTTTCATCATTAAGGATGATGTTAGCTATAGGGTTTCATAGATGTTCTTCATTAAATTGAGAGATTTCTCTTCTGTTAATAGTGTACTGAGAGTTTTGGTCAGGAATGAATCGGATTTTGTCAAGTGCTTTTCCAGCAGCTGAGATGATTGTTTGATTTTTCTATAATTTAATATGAATTACATTGTTTGATTTTATGTGTAAAACCAACCATGCATTCATGAAACAAACTCCACTTGTTAATGATATTACCCTTCTTTAGTACTGTATTTACTTGGATAAAATAATATTTTGAATTTTTTTTAATCTTTGTTCATAAATGATATTAGCCTATCATTTCCTTTGCTTACAATGTCTTTTTCTGATTTGGTATTCAAGAAATACTGGAACCAAATAATAATTTGGGAAATATTCTCTCCTCTTCAATTTTCTATAAGAGTTTGTGCAGAATTGGTATTATTTCTTCCTTTAATGTTTCATAGAATTCACCAAATCAACAACTTAAATGAAATGGACCAATTCCTTGAAAGACACAAACTACCAAAAAGCTCTTTTGGGAAGAAATAGATAATCTGATTAGCCCTAAATCTTATGAAGACATTGAATTTGTAGTTAAAAATCTTTCTGTAAAGATTATGACTGGACTCCATGGGTATAGTTTTCTTCACATTTCTTGTGCTTGGAATTAATTGAGCTTCTTGGACCTTCAGGTTTACAGTTTTCACCATTTTCTTTTAAATGGCCATGATTTCTTCCAGAACTGTTTCTGTCCCCTCCCATCCTTGTTTCAGATATGCCTATATTAGGCTGAAGTTGTCCCACAGCTCGCTGATACTACTTTATCTATGCTTTTTTTTTTCTGTGTGTTTTATCTTGGACAGTTTCTATTACTTTATTTGCAAGTTTACTTATCTTTCCTTCTGCAAGATCTTATCTGCTGTTAATTGTATTCGTGTATTTTTCATCTCAGACTCTCTTTTCATCACTAGAAGCTTGATTTGCTTTTTAAAAATTTTCTTTTATGTTTCTACATAACTTTTTGAACATATGGAATGCAGTTACAATAACCATTTTTATATCCTTTTCAGTTAATTCAAATATCTGTGTCAGTTCTGTGTCAATTTCAATAGACTGCCTTCTCTTCTCATTATGGATCGTATTTTCCTGCTTCTCGTTATGCCTGGTAATTTTTTGATTAGGGGCCAGACATTTTGAATTGTATATTTTGGGGTATTAGATATTTTTGTATTTCCATAATAATCTTAACTTTCTTTTGGGATGCAGTTAATTTACTTATAAATAGTTTGATGTTTGAGGGTACCACTTTTAAGATTTGTTAAATGGGACCAGGGTGTTTCATGTAGGACTAATTATCCCTGCTACTGAAGCAAATCTCTTCTAAGTACTCTTCCCAATTCACTGCAAATTATGAAGTTTTCTAGAGTGATGAGAACAGATTCTCTTCCTGGCCCTATGTGATTGACAGGTACGATTGCCACTAAACTTTTCAGGTAGTTCCTTCCTTGGCTCAAATGGTTTTCCTGCATGCAGACACTGATCAGTATTACAATGAGTACTCAAGGATGACACTTTGAACTTCTTTGGAGTTCTTTCTCTGTGTAGCTCTGTGTTGTTTGTTTCACTGTCTTGTGACCAAGAGCTGCTTTGGTCTCCCTGGACTCTCAGCTCTTTCTCCTCAACTCAGGGAGTCTCCGGGACTCTATCTGGATTCTCTGTCTGTGTGCTATGGTCTGGCAACTTCTACAAGGTGGAAATCTGAGATAATTGTAGGGTTCACCTTTTTCATTTTCTGTTTCTCAGGATTCATTGTCCTCTGTTGTCTAGTAATCACTGTATTGAAAACCATTGTTTTGTATGCTTTGCCTGGTTTTTTGGTTGTTCCATAGGGGAGGGTAAATACTATACCCATGATTCCACCTCTAGGAAGTGCAGATCTGGAGACAGATGATATTTAAAAGTAATATAGCAGGTGCTGAGGGGAGTTGAACAATCCATATGGACTCTAAACCCTTTTTCATTCCAGTGTATATCCTAGATTTGACATCATCTTTTAAACACAGAGACTCACTACAGCAATGACTCTCAAAAAGAACAAGTGATTCTCATTCATTACCCTCACCTCTTGCAACAGGCTTTTTAGAAAAGGGAAACTTGTTAAAGAGGTACTGGGAAGAGTTGTGGAACCCCCAGCAGCCCCCCACCAAAAAGTCAGGCCACCACTCCTTGAGTTCTTATAATTTCTACAGAATTACAGAATATCCATAACCTGATAGGGAGTTGACTTGGATTCAAATTTGTACATGAGTTCCCATCTCCTCTGGGTCTTATCTCATGATGGGCCACAGGCATCTAGTTCCCTTGATGGAAATTTTTCTCTCTTCCTTCTCTCAGTCTTCTCTTCCAAGTTTCTGCCTACCATTTTATGACCTCAGTATATATTTTAAAAAAGCTAAACACCATGTTTAAGTTATTATCTTCCATAAAGAACTTGATGACCCATCATATGGAGCTCAGACTTCAGAAACACAAATGTCATGTATTTAACAAGCCCCCTGAGGTGCTTCTGGTGCACACCAAAGTTTGAAAACCTACTGCTGTGGTCAATCACAGGCATCATGGAGCGCAGAAAGTTTCCAAATGCCCTAGTTACCCCTTGTTGACACTGGCTGATGGGGTGAAATTGTTCAGCATTCAGGCATAAGACTCTTTCTATGCAAGACTCTTAACACTACAACTTTACTTGAAGTTCTTCCATGTATGTTCAGACTACTTTTAGGTTTTGAAACATGAGCTCCATTCTGTAAGTACATGAGCTGATAAGACGGGATTTAGGCTTATAAGGATGGTTGACAGAGTTACAAAATAAGACCCAGGAGGAAAGGTGATATAGAGGGCAAATCTCTCACCTAGAAAACTGCTAGGAGGAGACTGAAGGGCATGCCACTCCATATTGTGAGACCAAACACCAACTTCTCTCTCTCCCTTCAGAGCAGAACAGAAGGGAAAAAAATTGTGATAGCAAAGAACCTGACTAAGTGCAAAAGACATAGTGGGATCCGTTTGCTTAATATCGAAGCCATCTCAGGAAAAAAGTGGATTATTTTAAATCTGGCCTGAAATCAAGAGAATTGTTCCTATGAATCTCAGAAGCTGGCTCAGTCAGTAAATAGGAGATGTAACTGAGCTTATATTTCTGCTGGTAAGCAGGATAGAGATACAAGCAAACCCATATATCCCCAATATTTTTCCCCGCAAAAGAGTTTTCTTTCAACCCCCAAATAAATATATTCATACTTTTCCTGCATTACATTTGGCTACAGATAATTCCTCTGATTTATGTTAAGTAAGCATTTTATCCCATCATACTCCTTTTATGGTTATATTCAGAATAAATAACATACATCTTTGGCAATTTAATGCATACATTTCAGTTATTCAGATCATAGAAACAAAGCACAACCATTTTTGTACTAAAGTAATAGTGTCCCAGCTCATCTCTCTACGTCCATTTCCACTACTGCCCTCAACTCATTCTCCACGTGGCAGACAATATGCTCTCTTTTTGTTAAATTTGATTAGCAGTGTAAGTCTTTTCCTTTAACTTAGAAATACAGAGATATGTTTTAGATTAAAAAAATAGCTGAAAAAGTTGAAAGTAGTTCTTTGGAGTAGAAATCAGTGTGGAGATGATCTTTTTTCTTCTTATTATAACACAATTTCTGCAAAACTATTGGGCATTTTATACATATGGGTTTTATTTGATAAATTAACTTTTTTCTCAAGGCACAAAACTGTAAATATTTCATCCCTGAGGAAGGTGTCCATTACCACCCTGCCATCTCTATCTTGTGGTTGCTCTGGAATTACCCTTCTGCCCAAGGATGTACAGGAGATTGGTGTTGTACTTTGTAGTAAGACCTGTTTCTTTGCCTTTTCCTTCAATTCTCTAAGCCTCTAAAGTTCTGCCGCAAACTTCCTTGTAGTTGGAATCAATTTCAAATTTGCTTGTAACTAATGAGCTCTGAATGATACATCTGCTGAGGTGATCATCTTATCCCTTATTTGCATCTCCCCAGTGGATCCTTGTTGCCTACACAATAAGAAGGCCCTTGGCTGTCATACAAGGGCCTCCATGACCAGGTTCCTCTCTGTCCTCACATTTCTATCACCACTGTTATTTCTAGGGTTGCTCACCTGCTGATGGTTAGCTGTAAACCATGTGGATTTGCTGGACTCTTCCTTTTTCCTGAGCATATCCCCCTCCTTTGGTCATTTGACCACTTGTTATTTACTTTCCATGCTTGGCTCAAACATCATCCCCTCCAAAAAACATCATCGGATCCTTCAGCATGCTGCTTTAGAGCTCTCTATATACCTTTCCTTGCTACTCACTGTCAAAGATTGATATTCTCTCATGTATCTGTTTTCTCCATCAGAATATAAATTCATCAAGAGCATAGTCATGTTTATTTTTATACCTTAATGTCTCACACATCGATTCACATTCAAAACAATAAATATTTTGTGAACTGAAATGTATATTTCTGAATCATAAGAGGGGTTAAATTATATACCACATAATTGATTTCGTTCAGCATTTGAAAATGTGCAGATTATCATTTGAAAACTTTTATCCAAAAAGTGGCTTTATAAAGATCAATAACACTAAATGTCAGTGCTGAAAAATTGAGAAAACTATCCTGTATATGGTGGTCATTCTCTAATGGCTGTGTAAAGTTTGATTGTGCTTCTTTTGGGCAGATCATCAAGCTCTCCTTGGTTGCACTGCCATGACCAAATGGCAGAATCAATACAATATTTTTTAAGATGTTCTTTTGATTGTGCTTAAAGCCTTTCAGTGTCTTCTCATTGCACCTTGACTAAAATCTAAATGTCTAGGGCATCTGTCCCTGTCTGTATTAGTTTCCTAGGGCAGTTGTAGAAAAGTACCACAAACTGGATGGCTTAAACAAAAGAAATTTATTACTGGACAGTTCTGGACACTCGAAGTCTAAAATTAAAATGTCAGCAGGATTGGTCCATTCTGGCAGCTATGAGGGAGAATATGTTCCATGACTCCTAACTTCTGTGGTTCGTTGGCAATCTTTGGCATTCTTTGACTTGTAAATGCATTATGCCAACTTCTGCCTTCACCTGCACATGGTGTTCTCTCTGTGTGTGTCAGTTTCCATGTCCAAATTTACCCTTTTTATAAGAACATGGTCATATTGGATTAGGGCCCACCACAATGACCTCATGTTAACAAATCATCTGCATAAACTCTATTTCCAAATAAGTCCCATTCCCAGGAACTGAGGATTAGGACTTCAAAATCATCTTGAGAAACACAGTTCCACTCATGACAGTGTCTACTTTTCTGATATTATCTCTTGCCACTCTCCTTCTTACTCTAGTCACACTGGCCTTCATACTCTTCCTAGAAGAAGTCAAAGGCATCCTCTTCTCAGAGATTTTGTGCTTGTTGTTTATGCTGAGAAATCCCTTCACATGTCCACCATAATCTTCTCATTTAGATCCCAGATCAAAGTCAGAGATTCTGGTCCTGACCACCCTATCTCTCTACCTATATGCTATTGACCTATTTATTTCTGCATAACTCTGACTGCAATCTGAAATCATCTAGGTCTTTTATGTATCCTTGTTGGCTCTCCTATCTAGAATGGAGACTCCAAGAGCACAGAGATCCTGCCTTCCTTCTTAATGATGTAGACCCAGTGCTTAAAACAGTGCCTATTACATAGCAGGGCCTCAATGAAAATTATTGTATTACAATGAATTAAAAGTACTGCAAAGTAAGGTATAATCATTTAAAGTCACATCTCCAAACAGCATAAATAATTTACCAAAGAAGCAGGAAGAACAGGTCATTACCCAGAATCATTGTTTTTCCAAATTGGAAACTTCATTAGTGCCCCTTCTCCCAAGATTCAGAATATCACATCTGATCGCATCCTTTTTTAACATAGCCTCACTGACCATCCTATTTAAAATCACAACCCTCCACCTCAGCCAGTATTCCCATGTACCTCCTTCTTGTTCTACTGTTCCACAATACTTATCGCCTTCTAAAAGAATGTAAAATATACTTCTTGATACTGCTTTTTTATAAAAGTGACTTTCTCCCTTTCAGTAGACATTGGTCTGTTTTGTTCATCGAGGGCGCCCAGGAATCTAGAACTGTGCCTCATGCGTGGTATGTGCTCAATGAATATTTGCAGTTGGAATAAAACGTGCTGCCTTGCTCGTGCTTCTAGTTATTTACCTGGGCATTATGATGGCCGTAGAGCTTTATTTGTAAAAGAAAATGCAAAAGAAAACTCCAGATTAGAGAAGAGAGATTCAGAATCAAAAGGGTGTGCACACTACATAGTATTTTTATATGGGCTCTGCCTATCCTTGCTTAACATTTGGGCATTTATTGGCACTCACATATTAAAACTGTGGGGGTTGACTGAATCTTGCAGGGGCTGTGTTAGTCCTGGGCTCCAGGCTTCACTTTTTCCTTGACTAGAATTGGGGTCTTGTCACCCTTTAGGCTGAGTGGTTTGTAGTCAGAGCATGGTCAGTATCTAGGCCCAGTGCATTTATTTTTCCTACAGAAACTTTCTTTTTTTTAACCATACCAACATGAAAGGCCTCCCAACAATCCAGACCAACCTTTGTCTTAATGGAGTCTGAAGTTCACTCTTCTGTTTATGATGTGTAACAATTGAAGTGGGAGATATAAAGTTTGCAGCTATTATGTAATCAAAACCATTTGGGTTTTCCCAAAGAGGAAGGAGGAGGCAAGAAGGGGATGGGGAGGTAGAGAGGAGGAAGAAAAGGAAAAATCTCAGAATTGGAAGCTTAGAGCCTGTGCAGTGAGCAGGAAGTTGAAACTCATCCAGCTGTCACATAACAACAGAAGAAAAATATTTTATGTATTCAATCATCATTAAGTGTTCTGCATGTCTATTTCCCACATTATTTGCCAGTATATATTGGTTTTCAAATGTTAGCATTTTAAGAGCAGGAGAAATATTTGCTTTTAAGATAAAAATTGATTTTTGAAGGCCATAAAGACAAAAATTCCATGTGGTAAAAGAGGGGGGGGAAAGTGATATCCTCACTTTAAAGCATTCTATACTGAAACCAAAAAGGCCTCTATTGCCTTTAACTTTGAAAGGCACTTTCTAAATGAAGGGCCACTCCAGGCTGAGCCACCAGTGTTCCCACTCCACAAATAAATTTTAGGAATGAAGTGTTTAATGTCCCATGATGGTATAGAGGTAGACAGAACTTCAAAGCAAGGAGGTGATTGCCCAGCAAGCTGCCAGCCATGGCTTTCCTGTAGAGAGCAGATACTGCCAAGCTAAATTGGGAAATGGAAAGTTGGGCGAAGTAAAAGTCTCTGTGGACACTTCTCTCTTTTAGCTTCTAGAAAATGGTCTGAACAGAGCAACCGTAGTTAGAATTGGATCATTGAGTTTATGAATCTTAGCACTTGTGCAATGTTATAACTAGAAAATGTCAAAGAAAGCAGAGGCCCAGTTACTTTACAGATGAGGAAATTGGAGCACAGAGTGATGGGTGTGACTTCCCAAGGTCCTGTATCTATTCACTGAAAATAAACACTAAATGTAGACACTCTCGTTGTGATTTAGTCATTTTTTCCCCTCTTTGGTTGTCTAATAGGTCCACCTCTGCTGTCCTTGAAACCCTTACAAAGGATTATCTTCCTACTTCCGGAGGAAGAAGCTCACATAACATGCCTTATTCCATTCACTTCATCCCTATAAAGGCCATCTTGAGAACATGTTTTATGCACTCCGGGTCTGCATACACATAAAATATGATCCCTTATGAATAGGAATATTTGTGGTGGATTCTTAAAGAGCAACAGAGTTCTGATGCAGCTCTCCCAATGGAAGAGCTCCAAATTTCCTTAAATGATGCCCGTTTCTCCTGGAATTAAGGCTTGGTTACCTTACTCATTCACTCTACCCCTGGTCTATGGCCAGTTGTCTTCTTTAGCTCTCTCTCTTTAGGTATTTCTGTTCTGGCTCCATATCCAGCACATTTTCTGGCCTCAGATCAAAATTACTCTCCAAGGAGCCTAAAAAATCTTGGACTTGTTCTTGTCACCTTTACTGCCCTTGGTCTCTAGATTGGCATGTTTTTTTTATTTATCTAGTCCCTGTGCATAGTACTCGGCTAGGTTCCCCTGAGCTTGATGTCTTCTTTCTATTAATACATCTTAAATTCTTGACATTTATTTTCTCTTCTCTTACCTTCTGTATTTATTACATTTGCAATAAATAGACACAAAATTATATATGTCAATTAACCTAATTCATTCCTATAACTCTTGAATATACACATTGCATGCATTTAAGTAATTATACTAATATTAATGTGTGCCTACCATTAACCTCAAGAAATAGAATATTGTCAATATCATTGAAGTTTTGTGGGTTCCTTTGGATTGCATCTGCCTTTTTATTTAATCCCTTCAAAATGTTTATTATCCCATTGTTTTTCTTTCTAATTTTATCACTTATGCACATGCCCCTAAAAGATGTTTAGTTTTGCTTTTATTGAAGGTTACAAACATGGATTCATAAATATATAGCCTCTGTGACTTGCTTTTCTGGCTTACTATTTTTTGAATTAATCCTTATTGATACGTGGTACTTAATTAATTTTTGCTTAAAGGAATTCCATTATGTAACTATACCACCATTTATTCATTCTTTCTACTATCGATTGAAAGACATTTGGATTATTTCAGTTACTTGCTATCACATACACTGCTCTTATGAACACATTTATGCATATCTCCTCATTTATTTATTAAAAAATTTCTGTAGGTTATAAAATTAAGAGGAAAATTACTAGGTCACAGTCTATGAGTATTTTCAAAGTAACTAAATAATGTTATTTCCTAAAATTCTTGTATCAATATAATATTCCTATTGTTTTAAATTTTCACCAATACTTGGCTTAGTCCAACTTTTTGTTTGTTCTGCTGATTTGTGTGTGTGTGTAAAACTTTATCTCATTTATGGTTTTAGGAAATATGCATTTCCCTAGTCACTAATGAAATTGCAAGCATTTGTTTAAACTTTTTTTTCAAGTATAATTAACATACAGTGCTATATTAGTTTCAGGTGTACAATATAATTCAACAATTCTATAAGTTACTCAGCGCTCCTCACGATAAGTGTACTCTTAATTCCCATCACCTGTTTCACCCATTCACCCACCTGCCTCCTTTCTGGCAACCACCAGTTTGTTTTCTATATTTAAAGAGTTTTCTATATTTTTCTATATTTAAAGAGTCTGTTTCTTTTGTTTGTCTTCTTTTTTCCATTGTTCATTTGATTTCTTTCTTAAATTCCACATGTAAATGAAATCATATGGTATTTGCCTTTCTCTGACTGGCTTATTTCACTTAGCATTAAACCCTCTAGATCCATCTATGTTGCCACAAATGGCAAGATTACATTCTTTTTTGTGGCTGAGTAATATTTCATTGTGTATATATACCACATCTTTTTTTTTCTTTATTTTTTCCATTTTATTTAATTTATTTTTTAAATTTACATCCAAGTTAGTTAGCATATAGGGCAATAATGATTTCAGGAGTAGACTCCTTAATGCCTCTTACCTATTAGCCCATCCCCCCTCCTACATCCCCTCCAGTAACCCTCTGTTTGTTCTCCATATTTAAGCATCTCTTATGTTTTGTTCCCCTCCCTGTTTTTATATTAGTTTTGCTCCCCTTCCCTTATGTTCATCTGTTTTGTATCTTAAAGTCCTCATATTAATGAAGTCATATGATATTGTCTTTCTCTAACTGACTAATTTCACTTAGCATAATATACTCTAGTTCCATCCACGTAGTTGCAAATGGCAAGATTTCATTCTTTTTGATTGCTGAGTAATACTCCATTGTATATATATGCCACATCTTCTTTATCCATTCATCCATCGATGGACATTTGGGCGCTTTCCATACTTTGGCTATTGTTGATAGTGCTGCTCTACACATTGGGGTGCATGTGCCCCTTGAAAACAGCACACCTGTATCCCTTGGATAAATACCTAGTAGTGCAATTGCTGAGTCATAGGGTAGTTCTAGTTTTCATTTTTGAGGAACCTCCATAGTGTTTTCCAGGGTGGCTGCACCAGTTTGCATTCCCACCAGCAGTGCAAAAGAGATCCTCTTTCTCCGCATCCTCGCCAACATCTGTTGTTGCCTTAGTTGTTAATGTTAGCCATTCTGGCAGGTGTGAGCTGGTATCTCATTGTGGTTTTGGTTTTTATTTCCCTGGTGATGAGTGATGTTGAGCATCTTTTCATGTGTCGATTGGCCATTGGATGTCTTCTTTGGAGAAGTGTCCATTCATGTCTTTTGCCCATTACTTCACTGGATTATTTGTTTTTTGGGTGTTGAGTTTGATAAGTTCTTTATAGATTTTGTTTTTTTGTTTTTTTTTTTTAATTTTTTTCAATGTTTATTCATTTTTGGGACAGAGAGAGACAGAGCATGAACGGGGGAGGGGCAGAGAGAGAGGGAGACACAGAATCGGAAACAGGCTCCAGGCTCTGAGCCATCAGCCCAGAGCCTGACGCAGGGCTCGAACTCACGGACCGCGAGATCGTGACCTGGCTGAAGTCGGACGCTTAACCGACTGCGCCACCCAGGCGCCCCAAGTTTCTCAGGATCCACATAAGAGTGAAAACATATGGTATCTGTCTTTCTCTGTATGACTTATTTCACTTAGCATAACACTTTCCAGTTCCTTCCATGTTGTTACAAAAGACTATATTTTCAGGGATCATTTCTATAGTTCGTTATCACTTCTTTATCCTTTCGTCAATCGATGAACACTTGGGTTGTTTCTCTATCTTGGCTATTGTAAATAATGCTGCTATAAACATAAAGGTACATGTATCCCTTTGAATTAGTGTTTTTTGTTTTTTGTTTTTTGTTTTATTTTTAGGGTAAATACCCAGTAATGTGATTACTGGATCACAAAGTAGTTCTATTTTTCACTTTTTGAGGAACCTCCATACTGTTTTCCACAGTGGCTGCCCCAGCTTGCATTCCCACCAACAATGCCCAAGGGTTCCTTTTATTCCATATCCTTGCCAACACTTGCTGTTTCTTGTGTTTTTGATGTTAGCCTTTCTGACAGATGTGAGGTGATGTCTCATTGTCTTTTTGATTTGCATTTCTCTTGACAGGGAGTGATGTTGAGCATCTTTTCATGTGTCATTGGCCATCTGTGTATCTTCTTTGGAAAAATGTCCATTCATGTTCTCTGCCCATTTTAAAATGGAGTATTTGTTTTGTGGTGTGTGTGTTGAGTTGTATTTCTTTATGTATTTTGGGTATGAACCCCTTATCAGAGATACCATTTGCAAATAACTTCTCCCATTCAGTAGGTTATCTTTTTGTTTTGTTGACTGCTTCCTTCACTGTGCAAAGCTTTTTATTTTGGTGTAGTCCCAAGAGTTTAATTTTGCCTTTGTGTTCCTTGCCAAAGAAGACATATCTAGAAAAATGTTTCTACAGCTGATGTCAAAGAAATTACTGCCTATGTTTTCTTCTAAGAATTTTATGGTGTCAGGGGCGCCTGGGTGGCGCAGTCGGTTAAGCGTCCGACTTCAGCCAGGTCACAATCTCGCGGTCCGGGATTTCGAGCCCCGCGTCAGGCTCTGGGCTGATGGCTCAGAGCCTGGAGCCTGTTTCCGATTCTGTGTATCCCTCTCTCTCTGCCCCTCCCCCGTTCATGCTCTGTCTCTCTCTGTCCCAAAAATAAATAAACGTTGAAAAAAAAATTTAAAAAAAAAAAAAGAATTTTATGGTGTCAAATCTCAGATTTAGGTGTTTAATCCATTTTGAGCTTATGGTGTAAGAAAGTGGTCCACTATTTTTTTGCATGTAACTGTCCAATTTTCCCAACACCATTTGTTAAAGAAACTGCTCTTTCCCCATTGTATATTTTTGCCTCCTTTGTTGTAGATTAATTGACCATATAATTGTGGATTTATTTCTGTTATCTCTGTTCTGTTCCATTGATCTGTGTGTCTATTTTTGTGCCCGTGCAATTCTATTTTGATTACTACAGCTGTTTTGATTACTACAGCTTTGTAGTATATTTTGAAATATGGGATTGATATCTCCAGTTTTGTTCTTATTTTTCAAGATTGCTTTGGCTATTCAGGGTCTTTTGTGGTTCCATACAAATTTTATGATTATTTGCTCTAGTTCTGTGAAAAATGCTGTTGGTATTCTGTTAGAGATTTCATTAAATCTGTAGATTGCTTTGGGTAGTAGGGGCATTTAATTGATTCTCCCAATCCATGAGCATGGAGTACCTTTCCATTTGAATTGTTTTTCTTTTTTCTTTTTTCTTTTTTTTTTTTTTACATTTATTCATTTTTGAGAGATAGAGAGAGACAGAGCACAACCAGGGGAGGGCAGAGAGAGAGGGAGACACAGAATCTGAAGCAGGCTCCAGGCTCAGAGCTATCAGCACAGAGCCCGACGTGGGCCTGGAATTCACAAACCGTGAGATCATGACCTGAGCCGAAGAGGGACGCACAACCGACTGAGCCACCCGGACACCCCGTATCTTTCCATTTGTTTGTGTCATCTTCAATTTTTTTTATCAATGTTTTATAGTTTTCTGAATATAAGCCTTTTACCTCCTTGGCTAAGTTTATTCCTAGGTATTTTATTCTTATTGGTACAGTTATAAATGGGGATGTTTCTTAATTCTTCTTTCTGCTAGTTCATTATTGGTACATAGAAGTGCAACAGGTTTCTCTATATTAATTTTGTATTCTGTAACTTTTCTGAATTCATTTATCAGATCTAGTATTTGCTTGGTGGTCTTTAGGGTTCCCTCTATATAGTGTCCTGTCTTGTGCAAATAATGAAAATTTTACTTCTTCCTTACTGAGTTGAATGCCTTTTATTTCTTTCTGTTGTCTGCTGTGTTGAGGACTTCCAGTACTATGTTGAATAATAGTGGTGACAGTGGACATCCTTTTCTTGTTCCTGTTCTTAGGGGAAAATCTCTTAGTGTTTCACCGTTGAGTATGATGTTTGCTGTGGGTTTTTCATTTTATTATGTTGAAGTATATTTCCTATAAACCTGAGAATTTTTATCATGAATGAATGTATTACTTTGTCAAGGGCTTTTTCTTCATTTATTGAAATGATAATAAATTTTTATCCTTTCTCTTGTTAATGTGATATATCACATTGATTTGTGAATATTGAACCACTTTTGTATCCCTGGAATAAATTCCACTTGATCATGGTAAATGATTTGTTAATGTATTCCATTTGTTAATATTTTGTTGGGGATTTTTGCATCTATGAAATTAAAAGCATTTTTAAATAAGCATATGGACCATTTTCTGTGTCCTCCTCTGATATATTTTTCATGTATTTTGACAAGTTTAAAAAATTGGATTATCTGTGCTTTTAACACTTATTTATAGGAGTTCTATACATATTCTAGATTCCATGATTTTGTTTATAATTTATTATAAACTCCTGCCACTTTGTGACTTGCCTTTTTAGTTTTCTAATGGTGTTTTTGAGTACCTTAATTTTTTAATGATTCCTAATTTTAATGTAGCCAAGTCTATTTTCTATGATTTGCATTTTTTTGTATTTTAAAAATTGCTTCCCTAACCTGAGTTAATAAATATAGTCTTTTCTTCCCATAAAATTTCACTATTTATCTATACGGATTTTGTGTAAGTACGTTTTAAAAACTGGAATCTTATTGAAATTTTTTTATGAATAACTAAATACCAGCTTCTGTTTACTGGTCACCATTTACTGGAAGACTAGTACCATTTCCTGAAAAGTCTCATCTTTTTTCGAAATAATCTGCAATAACAATTCTGTTACATATTAGGTTTCCATATTTGGATGAATTTATCTTGGTCTCTACTTGATTCCACTGTGCTGTGTGTTTATTCCAGCACCAATATCACACTCACTTAATTATTAGAGCTTTTATATTAAGAATAAGAGAGCTGATAGGATGAGTCCTTTTAACAGTCTTTCAAGAGTGCCTTGCTTGCAACTTGCTTCAAAAAATGAGTTGGGCATTTTTTCCTTTATTTTTTTTTCCTTTCTGAAAAAGTTTTGTGTAAAGACTGAAATTACCTGTTTCTTGAATATTTGATACTCGTATTTGTAAAATATTTTTGCCTGGTGATTTATTTGTAGGCAGATTCCTAACCATGGATTCAATTTCTTTAGTAGTAAAAGATTAGTTAGGATTTTTATTTTTTTCTAAGTTACTTTTGTTAAGTTGTATTTTTCTAATAATGCATGCATCTCATCGAACTTCTCAAATTTATCAGATTTTTTAAAAAAATTCTTAATGTCTTTTTTTAATGTTTATTTATTTATTTATTTATTTATTTTTTTTTTTTCAACGTTTATTTATTTTTGGGACAGAGAGAGACAGAGCATGAACTGGGGAGGGGCAGAGAGAGAGGGAGACACAGAATCGGAAACAGGCTCCAGGCTCTGAGCCATCAGCCCAGAGCCTGACGCGGGGCTCGAACTCCCGGACTGCGAGATCGTGACCTGGCTGAAGTCGGACGCTTAACCGACTGCGCCACCCAGGCACCCCTGTGTTTATTTATTTTTGAGAGAGAGAAAGAGAGACAGAGCATGAGCAGGGGAGGGGCAGAAAGAGAGGGAGACACAGATTCCGAAGCAGGCTGAGCTGTCAGCACAGAGCCTGGCAAACAGTGCTATGACCTGAGCTGAAGTCGGACGCTTAACCCACTGAGCCAACCAGGCGCCCCTATCATCATTTAGTTTTTAATGATATTTTTTTCTTGTTGTCATTTTCAACTGAGATGCTTCTCTACTCATGTCTCTTTTTCTATACTTAATATTACTTACTCGTGACTTCTATTTTCTTCCTTGACTAACCTTGACAGAAGTGAACTGATTTGATTTGACTTTTAGAAAACAACCTTTTGGCCTTTTAAATTCTATTTGCACGTTTGCTGTTTTCTTTAACAAATCACTGTCCTTGAATGACACATTTCTTTCAGGTATTGACCCAAACCCTTAGCAAAGAACTTTGTATATGAGTACATCATTTGCTGGCTTATCTTAGAGAGCTAAAGGGGCAGAATGGTGGGGTTGGGGACTTCCACCCATTCCCCCCCCCCCCACTTGACTTTAGCAGAAATTGGCTAGTGGCCAATTGGGTGGAAAGGCTTTGGATTTCAGAGAACATTACCCATAATTTCAGAGGAAGAATCTGAGGAAGACAGAATTACATCTCTGAGAGCCCTAATCACATTTACTATGTACGGGATTTTCCTACTTGCTTCTTTAAATTACATACATGCCTTTCCTCACCTGTGTGAAAGATCACCTTTCCCACTGCTTAATTATTTTGAGAGGGTGGAATATTGGTGAGGGAAGATATTGGTGAAGGAGACAAAGTTGCTGAGGGTGAAATGTACCCTTGAAAAGTGGACCTTTGACTATGAAATAAAATGAGAAAAGAGCCAGGGGAAGAAATATTGGCCACCACTGACCATTTATATAATAGCTTACAGTTTTCTTTCCAAAGCATCTTAATAAACAAATCCTCATTTGCTCTTCTAGCAGCCCCAGTCTTAGTAAAGTGGGCAGCACAGGCATTCTGGCCAATATAAAATGAGAAGCAAGAGCATGGAGGCGTTTCCTTGGGAAAGGAAGTCATCAGCCTGACTGAAGACAGCCTTCATAATGAAACAACTGATAATAGATTTTTAAAACTTTTTGTTGAATTCCTGTGATGCGCAGAGCGTCTTGAATAGATTTTGAGATGAACCTGATTAAGAGGCATGTTGTTTCCATTGGCATGGCCTTCCTGAGAGTTGTCGCTATTCTTTACATCCATTTCCTTTTCAGGACCCAAGAAAGAATATACATCTTTAATTTATCTCATCACTCTTAGGGGGCACTTTCCAGCATATGCTATTGAATTTGTTAAGTGAAGGCATATCTCTATTTTGTAATCCATGAAAGCTGGTATTAAAGACAAAATAAATACACTTCAAGAAAGATAACATTTTTCACAACAGATGTGAGAGCAAAGAAACTGCTGACATGTTTATTAGCAATGGATAAACTGAATGTTTCAGTTTGGCCCAGCCCCCAGAAAATGCAGATGTGTATCCAGATGCAAACCTCTAGAGTCTGCAAAAGAAAATTTGTATTAGACTTTCTACAAGATTTCTGGCACTTTCTGCTTGACGAGAAGTACCCCTGAGAGCCACCTATCTCATGATATTTTGGCAGGGTTTTTGTCTCCGCCCTTGCTGTGGTAAAAGCCAAGCACTGCGGCAGGGCACACGATATTGGGGGTGGGGGGGGAGTAGAAATAGGAAGTTTACTAAGCTATTTTTGACTTTCAACTTTTGAATTTAAAAAGCAGGCCTGGCTTAGAATATCAGATGCCTAGGTCATCTTTCCTCACCTTAGGTTATTTTTACTAGTTATGAATAAATTGAGTAGTCTTTAGCTTATGCAAACATTTAAACGAATAAGGCCTCAGTTTAATTCCATGAGTGTCTTTTCCTTGGTGGGAAAGTACTTTGACTAAAGTCTTAGCAAATTTCAGCATTTATTGACATTTTTCATATATGGCCAAATCTCAATCAGAAAGTCAGGCTTGGGGCTCCTGGGTGGCTCAGTCGGTTGAGTGTCCGACTTCGGCTCAGGTCGTGATCTAACAGTTCCTGAGTTTGAGCCCCGCCTTGGGCTTTGTGCTGACAGCATGGAGCCTGGAGCCTGCTTCAAGTTCTGTGTCTTCCTCTCTCTCTGCCCCTCCCCTGCTCATGTTCTGTCTCTCTCTCTCTCTGTCAAAAACAAATAAACATTAAAAAAATTTTTTTAAGTCAGGCTCAACATAGGAGTCCATGCTTTTAGTAATAATATTTAGTTAAAATTTAGTTAGAATATGAGTGCCTGGATGGCTCAGTTAGAATATATGAGTGCCTGGATGACTTCAGCTCAGGTCATGATCACATGGTTGGTGAGTTTGAGTCCCACATTGGGTGAACTCTAGCCCTGCTTTCGGTGAGCACGAACCCCACTTCAGATCAACATGAATCCCACTTCTCTCTCTCTCTTTCTGCCCTTCATAGGATTCTCTCTCTCTCTCTCTCTCTCTCTCTCTCTCTCTGTCCCTCACTCACTTGCCCCCCTCACTCTCTCTCTCAAAAAAAAAAAAAAAGCTTCAATGTGCATAAAACTTCACTGTGCATAAAATGATTTAGGAATTTTATTACAATAAATTTGTGGATACCCAGGGATCCTCATCCCAAATAGTCCAATGGATCTGCAGCAGGGCCCAAGGACCTGCATTTTAACAGACTCTCCCAAGGGAATCTTGGAATTGTTTTCCACTCAAGAGATATACGGTCATTAAGTCAAATTTGTGATTAATGTGTCTTCCTATTTCGTCAGTAAGTTTTTTTAAATAACAATATTAATTAGCTACCATTTATTAACCACATATGCTAAGTACTGTGCCAGTTGTTTACATGACAATAGTGGTAACAGCTAACACGTTGGAGAACTGAGTGTATTACACACTATGCTAAGCTTGTATTATTCAGTTCTTCCGAGAACTCTCTGAAATCAATCTCACTATTATATCTGTTTTACAGAGGACAAAACTAGGGTTTAGGAAACTTAAGTGATTCTCAGTAAGATTTTTTTAAAGTACATTTACCTGGGGGAAACTGTTTTGAGATTGTTTTAAATTGTTTTTGTAATTGTGTTTTTAATTTTAATTGTTATCTTAATTGTTGTGATTGTTTTATAAACTTGGTTAGAATGCAAAATGCCTTGGGGCACCTGAGTGGCTCAGTCGGTTGAGCGGTTGAGCTTCCGACTTAGGCTCCGGTCGGGTTCTCACGGTTCACGGGTTCAAGCCCCACGTCAGGCTCTGTGCTGACAGCTCAGAGCCTGGAGCCTGCTTCTGATTCTGTGTCTCCCCTCTCTCTGTGCCCCTCCCCAGCTCATGCTCTGTCTCTCTCTGTCTCTCAAAAGTGAATAAAGATTTAAAAAATTAAAAAAAAAAGAATGCAAAATGCCTTGAAAGGTGCAATGACATTTAATCTATATATCTAACAAAGTATCCTAATTTGCTGATGACTGGCCATTGCTATTTTCTCCTTGGGGCCAGGAAAATGTGATTCTGTGGCGAGTTGCTCAAACATCTAACCCTATTGGAGGCAACAGGACTCAGATACGAAGCACCTAAGGCAGAACAGAAATTTGGGGTCAAAACAGAAATCAGAACAAAAAAGTAGATGTTTAAAATAATGGGTTTACCTAGAGGAGAAAGCAGGAAAAGACCTCTCTGACCTCAGCCGTAGCAATTTCATACTTGAAACATCCCCAAAGGCAAGGGAATTAAAAGCAAAAATGAACTACTGGGACCTTATGAAGATAAAAAGCTTCTGCACAGCAAAGGAAACAACCAACAAAACTAAAAGGCAACCAATGGAATGGGAAAAGATATTTGCAAATGACATATCGGACAAAGGGCTAGTATCCAAAATCTATAAAGAGCTCACCAAACTCCACACCCGAAAAACAAATAACCCAGTGAAGAAATGGGCAGAAAACATGAATAGACACTTCTCTAAAGAAGACATCCGGATGGCCAACAGGCACATGAAAAGATGCTCAATGTCGCTCCTCATCAGGGAAATACAAATCAAAGCCACACTCAGATATCACCTCACGCCAGTCAGAGTGGCCAAAATGAACAAATCAGGAGACTATAGATGCTGGAGAGGATGTGGAGAAACGGGAACCCTCCTGCACTGTTGGTGGGAATGCAAACTGGTGCAGCCACTCTGGAAAACAGTGTGGAGGTTCCTCAGAAAATTAAAAATAGACCTACCCTATGACCCAGCAATAGCACTGCTAGGAATTTACCCAAGGGATACAGGAGTACTGATGCACAGGGGCACTTGTACCCCAATGTTTATAGCAGCACTCTCAACAATAGCCAAATTATGGAAAGAGCCTAAATGTCCATCAACTGATGAATGGATAAAAAAATTGTGGTTTATATACACAATGGAGTACTACGTGGCAATGAGAAAGAATGAAACATGGCCCCTTGTAGCAACATGGATGGAACTGGAGAGTGTGATGCTAAGTGAAATAAGCCATACAGACAAAGACAAATACCATATGGTTTTACTCTTATGTGGATCCTGAGAAACTTAACAGAAACCCATGGGGGAGGGAAAGGAAAAAAAAAAAGAGGTTAGAGTGGAAGAGAGCCAAAGCATAAGAGACTCTTAAAAACTGAGAACAAACTGAGGGTTGATGGGGGGTGGGAGGGAGGGGAGGGTGGGTGATGCGTATTGAGGAGGGCACCTTTTGGGATGAGCACTGGGTGTTTTATGGAAACCAATTTGATAATAAACTTCATATATTGAAAAATAAAATAAAATAAAATAAAATAAAATAAAATAAAATAAAATAAAATAAAATAATGGGTTTACACCTAATAAAGCAATAGGCAGTAAAAGCATTATTCAGAATTTGAGAATGCAACCTTCGTGGTTCCCTTCCTGTCTGGCTTTTAGCTGTCTTGATTTCATCCTCTTAAAAGTCGATCTGAAAACATCTGTGCTAAAAAGCCATCCACATGGTGAAATTTGAGGCATCATGTTGAGTTACCGTCCATGTGTACATGTTTCTGGTACAACGGTAATGCGTAAATGTGTTTTCAGGATTGTTTGGAAATAGAACATTTGTTTCCACAAGCCAAACGCAATATTTAACGATTTCATTGCAAATAAATATAGTGATTGTGAAAATATGCATAGGTTTTTTGATACCTGCTCATCTTCGTATCTTAGGAGAGCCACCCAAGAAAACTAGTTTAATTTGCTCATAATCACATCGTGTTTAGGACCCCAACCATATTACCCTGCTTGGCCATTTACCTCATTCACATGCTTCTAAATGGTTGTAACTGTTGCTAACATTCAAATACACTCTTTAAAAGTACAGATTTATAGCACTGAGTAGATACCAAGGAATGTTTTAGAGGCCGTTATGGCAACACAAAAGGCGTAGTCACAAAAAATGTTTGGCCTGAGAAACGGCAACGTCATTGGAATAAATATGTTGTTTCCTAAGGCAACTGCTCTCTTGAAATGTAAAGTGAGAAGTGTTTCCTTTGAACATGCCAAATCTTATGCACTTAGAGCAGTTGTTCTCAAACTTCAATGTGCATAAAATGATTTAGGAATTTTATTAAAATAAATTTGCGGATACCCAGGGATCCTCATCCCAAATAGTCCAGGGCCCAAGGACCTGCATTTTAACAAACTCTCCCAAGGGAATCTCATACACATGATCAACAGGCCATTTTGTACAGCACACTCATCTGGATACATTACTGCATAGCCACATGCTATACACCCAAGGAATGTAACCTGATGATGCCATGTTTTCTTTCCTTGAGCCATCTTGACATAACTTAATACCATGTTTGGGCTCTCGTAGTTATTTTCGGTTTCAACTCAAATTTGATACTTCAACTTTTCACTATGACCTTAAGCTAGAAATTCTTAATGGTTTACAAATGAAATCCCTCAGATTCAGAATAGTAATCTTTCCATACTGTTCAGGACTACAAGTTGATAGCTTTGTCTATATCTGGACTTTTTTCTCATAGCCCTAGGGAAGGAAGCATGGTTTCATGGGGACACCAAAGTATACAGGACAAAGTCCCAGTTTTGCTGGCATTTCTATTCTAGAGAGGAAGAAAAGGTGTGTATGTGAGCAACTAAAATTCGACACAGCATAAGAGTCAAATAAACAGTTGAGTATCATTTCTTAAACCATGTCTGACACACCGTTTGTGTCTTCTGAGATGCTACCAGTATTACAAGTAAAAAGGCTTTCATGCCAAAAACATCCAAGAAATACTGGACTAAACTTACCTTTCTTTACTATGGGACTTAGCAGAACCTTCAACATACGTTATCACTCTGCGTGAGGAGACATAATGTAGACTTTTCCGATCTTAGTTGGTGCTGGCAATTTTCACAGACTAACTTACGGAGTTTTTCTGGATACCAGTGTAGTATGTATTACAGCTTAGTACAGTATGTCTCAGGCAAATGCATAGGCATTCTAGGGAAAGTGAGATCATTCCCAGAGAGTGTGATCAGGGAAGGTCCCACGTAGATGTTGTCATTTAAGCTATGCTCGGTGATTATTAGCCATCGTTCCTCAGCAAAGACAAAATATTCATAAAAAAGGGGGGTTGATAATAGAGTTATAAGTAGTTATTATTCTTTTTTTTTCTTTTTTTAGAAAGAGCACGTGCAGGTGGGGGAGAAGAGAAGAGGGAGAGAGAGAGAGAGAGAGAGAGAGAATCTTAAGCAGACTCCATGTTCAGGGTGAAGCCTGATGCCGTGCTTGATCCCAGGACCCTGGGATCATGAACTGAACTGAAATCGGGAGTGAGATGTTCAACTGGCTAAGCCACCCAGGAACCCCAGTAGTTACCATTATTATTTTTGTTTTTTTAGTTTTTTAAATGTTTATTTATTTTGGAGAGAGAGACAGAGAGACTGAGACAGAGAGACAGAGAGTGAGCAGGATAGGGGCAGAGAGAGCGAGGGAGACACAGAATCTGAAGCAGGCTCCAGGCTCCGAGCTGACAGCACAGAGCCCGACACGGGGCTTGAACTCAGCAGTTATCATTCGTGATAAAGGATTCTATCATCAAGGATAAAGCTTTCAATGTGACAGCTTCGAGACCTTTAGCCTTTGAGACAGCAGTGGCTGGAGAAATAGAGGGGGTGGAAGCCAAATTTCACAAGATAAAGAATGAAGTTAGTGAGGAAATAGATTCTTAGGTGAATATTTGTAAAAGAAGATGACAACTTGGTGTGGTGGATGAGTAAAGTGAGGGAAGTCATTTTGTTTTAATTTTTAATTAAGTTTTTAATTTTAATTTTTAATTACTGTTTAATTTTTATTTTTAAATTAATTTTTAATTTATTTTTGAGAGGGAGAGAGACAGAGAGAAAGTGGGGGAGGGGCAGAGAGAGAGGGAGAGAATCTGAAGCAGGATCCAGGCTCTGAGCTGTCAGCACAGAGCCCAACGTGGGGCTCGAACTCACGAACTGTGATATCATGACCTGAGCTAAAGACGGATGCTTAACCAACTGAGCCACCCAGGTGCCCCAGGGAGGTCACTTTTTTAATGGGAAGTGGCCTGACCATTTTATCTTAATGAGTAAATTTTTTAAGAGTATATTCAGAGGTTCTTTTTAAGTTGCAGGATCTGACTCAAGAAAATGACAAGTTCCTTCATTCATGCAAGCACTATTACCCAATAGTCCTACCGTCGTAACTCTGTAGGTTCTATCTATCAATAAAGGATCTAACCACATTTACAAAAATGAAGGTCACCTTTGTCTCTTCCTTTGCTCAAACTTTATTAGCATTTCATATTCAGTTCAGTGATTCAAGTAAGATTAACAAAAAGGAATTTCCAACCCCAATTCATTTTCATTATTAGTAGGTAACATTTATTCTTAAGAGAAGTCATTGACATATTTATTAGACTAAAAATGGGCAGAATCTTTATGGGCCCTCCTTGCTCACTTTTGTACTTATCTGTTACCAACAGATGTTTGTCTACTGTTATACCCAATGCCCTGCTCCCCATACTTTGCATGATTGCTGGTTGAAGGAAGTAGTATATGATTAAAATACAAGGGGGGACCAAGAAGACATTTCTGAATAATAAGAATGTGGGAGGAACCTGCTTTACCATACATCCTGATTTATCATAACAGCAGTAATTAAGGCAGTGTGGTTTTGGGGCACATGGGCGGCTCAGTGAGTTAAGCATCTGACTCTTGAGTTTGGTTCAGATCATGATCTCATGGTTCGTGGGATCAAACCCCACACTGGGCTCTGACAGCACAGACCCTGCTTGGGATTCTCTCTCTCTCTCTTCCTCTCTCTCTGCCCCTCCCCTGCTCTCTCCCTTTCTCTCTCTCTGGAAATAAATAAACATTAAAAAAAAGGACAGTGTGATTTTGCACAGGGGTAAATAAATAGATCAGTGAAACAGAACAAAGAGACTCAGAAACAGATACAGAGATTGGCACCTTATATATGACAAAGGTGGCATGAGAGATTAGTGGGGGAAAGAAATTTTCAATAAATGATAGTAGGACAATTAGATCTCCCTGTGGGAAATAAATGAAAGTGGATTCTTACATTAGGCCGCACATAAAAATAAATTTGGGGTAAAGCCAAATCTAAAAGTAAAAACTCTAAGGCTTTTAAGAACATAAAAATAACTCCAGGATGGAGAGGAATTTCTTAAGATAACCATAAAGTAAAATATCAGTAAATTTGACTCTGTTAAGTTAAATGTTTCTGTTCATCAAAAAACCATAGAAAGACCGAGGAGACGATAGATAATGTGCTTTTCCCACACACTTGCAGCATGTATAATTGGCAAAGAAAGTGGAGAGTATACGAAGTTTTAATGTATCAGTAAGAAAAAGACAACTTGAATAGAGAAAGTGGACAAAAGACTTGACCATGCAGGAGCGCCTGGCTGGCTCAGTTGGTAGACGGTGTGTGTGACTCTTGATCTCAGAGTTGTGAGTTCAAGCCCCATGCTGTGTGGAGAAATTACTTAAAAATAAAATCTTAAAAAAAAAAAGACTTGAACATGCAGTCTATAAGAAGGAAGTCTGAATGGCCAATATACCTATGAAAAGGGACGCCATCTTACTAATAATCAAAAAACGTACAACCAAACTATAATGAGATACATTGATGCTCTCCCAGATTTGAAAACAGAAATCTGGCAAAACCCAATTGTTGATAAGTACATGAAGCGGTGGAGACCCTCATATGCTGCTGGTGAGGGAGAAAAAACACACATCTTTAGAAAGCAGTTTGGCATTTTCTATTACATTTTTTAAGATATTTATACCATATGACCCAGAGCAGTGGTGTCCAATGTTTTGGTCTCCGGACTCCTTTATACTCTTAAAAACTATTAAGAGCTTTGTTTATGTCAGTTTTATCTATAGGTATATACTGTATTTTAAATTAAAACTTAGAAAAATGCAAAGTATGTATTCATTTAAAAATAACAACATTGTGGGGCACCTGGGTGGCTCAGTCGGTTAGGCGTTCAACTCTTGGTTTCGGCTCAGGTCACGGTCTCACGGGTCTGTGCCCCGTGTTGGGCTTTGCACTGACAGCATGGAGCCTGGTTGGGATTCTCTCTCTCCCTCCCTCTCTGCCCCTTCCCTGCTCTCTCTCTCAAAATAAACATTTGAGGATAAATAAATAATAATAACATCGTTAAAATAACATTAAAAATAAATGCTAACCTAAAAACATTTATTTTTGTCAAAATAATTATTTCCAAGAAAATCTTAGGGAGAAGAGTGACATTGTTTTACATTTTAGAATGTAGTGTCTGGGTTACTAGAAAACAGCCGGATTCTCATATCTGCTTCTGCTTTTGGTTTGGCAGTATATTGCACGTGATATAGCCTCTGGAAAATTCCACTCTACAGTCATGAGAGACTGAGCGTGGAAAGGAAAAATAAAGTCTCAGTATTATCATGAAAATCGTTTCATACTCAAAGACCCCCTGTAAGCATCCTGAGGACTCCGGGGGTCCCCGGATCACCCTTTGAGAATTGCCGCCATAGAGAAACTCACACACCAGGATGCAGATATCAAGATGTTCACGGCAGCATGTCCATAACAGCAGTTGCCCATAGAAACAACTCACATGCTCACTTGAGCAGAATGGATAAATACACTGTGTTATGTTCACACAGTGGACTGGTATGCAGCAGTAGCAATGAATTAACTATAGCTGCGTGTACCAACACGGCTGAAAAATCACAAATGTAAGTCCAGCAAATGAAATAAGTCATAAAAGAACGCATGCAGAGTGACTCCATTCACAGAAAGTTCAACACAGGCAAAATGGATGGGAATGTTTAAGAATGTATGCATTGGTGGCACAACTATAAAGAAAAGCTTGGCAATCGATGTCACAAATATCAAGACCGTGGTTCCTGTGGGAAGCAGTTCAGAGGAGGGAAGAGCATACAGGTGGGTCTAGGTGCCAGCAGTGTTCTGTTTCTTGCCCCGTAGTCGTGACATCAGCGTTTGCTTTACAATTATGTGTTAATTCCGTTAAAATGTGCAAGCCAAGTTTCTTTACTTTGTCTTACTTATTAAATATTCTATGATTAAAAAAATAAGAGCAAAATGTAAGAGCAAAGTTGGAGGATTTCTTTAGAAGTCATGTACAGACACACGTTTGTTTCAGTTAACCGTTACTGTGTAAGGAACCACTTACCCAAACTTAGTAGCTTCAAACAACAGTATTTTATTGTTCTTCTGATTCGGATTCTGTGGGTTTACCAGGCTTGGCTAGACAGGGGCTGAGCTGTTTAAGAGTACTTCTTTACTCACATGGGGGCAGGGGGGGCAGCCCTCAACATGATCACTGCTACAAAGAGAGCTGACTAGGCATCTTTCTCTCTCCGGGGGTCTCCCTGGCGGACTAGACTGCTTTACACTGTGGCTCAGGGCTCCAACAGCAAACATCCCAAGATAATAAGTCCCGATGTGCCAGTGGTTATCAAGCCTCTGTCTGCATCCTGCTTGATTTTGCCTCAACGAGCCCAGAATCAATGTGGGTGGGGCCTATCCACAAGCACGAATACAAGAGGGGGAGGCAGGCTTCATTAGGAGCTACCAACAATCTACCACAACTGTATATACATGCAGAGTGCACACACTATTTAATGTAATTGTCCACCCCAATCGTATATACATGTACCCCCCCCCCCCACACACACACAGATATATACATACACAAAAATGTGTAAAGATATATGCATATCTGTAGTAAGGAGAGAAGCTTCAATGGTCTGGAGTGGACCCCAACTGAAGATAAAAGAGTCTGGTTCAAATAATTACGATGTCCCACCCAAATGTAAGATTCTGGGACACGTGCCGTGAGTCACAAGTTTTCTTTTTCTGCATAGTCACGGCCTTCTCTATTCTCCTTAGTCCAAGTTAACTTGACTAAAGTAACCAGCAAACAAATTGGGTGTTAAAAAACAAGAGAGGAAAAAAAAATTGGTGCCGAAAATCTTCTATTCCATCTGCACACTGACAATGTCTGTGGTCATGTGCAAATAATTAGAAAGCACAATTATCAGCAATGCTGTATTGGGTTCCAGGCTCAGTTAGAAGTTAATAGCAACTTCATTTGACTTCCTCCGGCCAGAAAGTCCTTATAATGGTGGTGCAGTAATGACATCTCCCAGCCAGGAAGATATGAATATCCAGTAAGGGACACATCAGCTTTTGGCCCTGCTCTGCCAGTGCATGGGTACATCCTATGGGTGGCGTCCTGGAGCACATGGCGCCCGACTGTGCCATGTAAGAGTCGGTGGAAGACACAGAGCAGGCAGGGGGGGATCCTTGAAAGGAAAGATTCTGCCAACATGCATGCTGACCAAATAGCTTTGGAAATGTTTTTTAGCAATTTGGCTGAAAACCTGCTCTAGTGTAGCATTTCTTGTAAGCAATTATGTGGTAGTCCTTTTTTTATTGGGCCATAAGCTCTCAAGGGACAAGGACCAGATATTTGCTTTCTTTCTAACTCCTCCTAGAACCCTGAACTCATTAGTAAACTGTACCCAGTAGATACTTAATCACTGTTGTTGATGGCCTGGCAGACCCAATCGCAAAATCCAGAGTGTTTAAGAAAGAGCATGTTGAGCCAAATATTTTTGGAGTTTGAAAGAGATCTTGTTTTGAGTTTGAGGTAGAGGCCCAACTCCTCCTCCTTTATCCCAAATAGCCCTGTGTCTTCAACAGAAATTCTGCATGTAAATATATATTTACAAAGGATTCTGCTCAGCTCCTGGCATGTCACAGCCCCTCCTGTTTATACTCCTTTTCCAAGTCCTGCAGAGCTATCCACACCAAAGGGGGGCAACTCAGTCCATTAATACGATGCTGATTTGCACCAAGCATGGATAAGAGGAAGCTCTTTTGTGGTGCCTGAAAAGGTCTAGACTGCAAAAAACAAAATTCTACAGCAGATTCTCCTTTTGCTTTTTCTTTCCCAAATGCGTTGACTAAACTCTGGATCCATATGTTTAAGGTCATCTAACGGGAACTCCAATTTCTCTGCTTTATTTGTTTGGATTTTTTTCCCCATCGTTCATTTCCCTAAAGGAAGCCTCAATCAATGACTTCTGTCCAGACTTTTCATTTGAAAATCCTGTTGGAAATGTAATTAATGATCCACCAATAAACAATACTGAAGCATCTACTTGTTGAGTGAATGGTGGATGATTCACTGCAGAGAGCCGGGCAGTCGTTTTGTGTGCCTGCCACGGGTCAGATACTGTTGTTCTCAGTTTCTGAGAAGGCTGCCTAGAATAGAATAATCTATTATCGTAAAGCTGGTCATTTTCTGGCACATGGGTTTAGTACATCACATTTTCCTATCCCTTTCTCTCTCTCTTTTCATTTTTTAAGAGGAATGGAGTGATGAGACTAAAAGCTTTCGCCCTTGGTTTAAACACTTTCAGGATAGGTCTGACTCCTCTGTGCCCTACGTTCCCAGCCATATCTTTCTCCTGAAGACTGGATTTTGTATCAAGTATGTCAGAGTATGGTCTCAAACTAATGCGATTAATCCCTTATCAACTATTTCTCTTCTTAAATCTAACCCCTTAAACCTCTTTTTAAAAGTTTTAAAGGAGCCTCTCTAAGAAACGTGAAAACGACTCCTGGGAGTAGAGGCAACCCAGACTCCAGCACTATTTAACAATAGTGATAGGATTTCTATTGTTCTGCCAGGAGGATTATCATGGCAGCCATGCCAGATTTCCCATGGCCTTCGTGCAGGGCATGGTGATAGCCCTCTGGGCTGGTACAGCTTTACATAATATGACCACAGTTGGATGATAAATGAAGTACTCTTGCCTACCAGCATGGCAGCTTTGGCCAGTTAGGGAATGTTCTCCAGTCACATGTTCTTAGAAGTGGGCTGTATGCTATTCACCTGGTTGGGAATTACTAGAACTGATTCTACTTTGTCCAACATCAGAGCTACCCTTCCTCAAATACCTTGTAACTACCTTTATTTTCAAGTCTTTAAAAGCTGCCTCTTACTTTTGTTCCAGGTATTTAGATGTTTGAGAGAAGTTTGTTTCCAAAAGTCTTAGGTTCAAAGCATATACTAGTTTTAGGAAACTACTGCTAGGCTCTAAACGGGCATTTATGGGGGCACCTGGGTGGCTCAGTTGGCTGAGCGCCAGATTTCAGCTCAGGTCACGATCTCGCAGTCCGTGAGTTGGAGCCCCACGTCGGGCTCTGTGCTGACAGCTCAGAGCTTGGAGCTGCTTCAGATGCTATGTCTCCCTCTCTCTCTGTTCCTCCCCCGCTCACACTCTGTCTCTCTCTTTGTCTCTCAAAAATGAATAAATGTTAAAAAAAATTTTAATATAAATAAATGGACATGTGTGAATGGAAAGATAAGTGACTTGTGCATGATAACTGAATGGTCAGCAACAGTAAGCCTATCTCGCTCAAAATGACTATGGTTGTTAACTTTCTTTTTAATTCTGAGAAGTGGTAAACTTCCATATCCTCAAGTCTTAATCTAAAAAAAAAAACCCAGTGTTTAGAGGTGCTTTAAAAATTTAAACAATAACGGAAAAAGAAATCAATCGACACGAATCAATATGAAATCTTAATTAAATTCATTCCATTTGCCCAGGCTGCTGACTTCTTTCTGGACACCTCAATATTAACCAGTATTTGCCTAGATTAAGAATGTGTGTCTGTTAGAGATAAAATTAGATCCCCAAGTATCCTGTATGAGACTCTTACAAACATGTGCATTTGCCATTCCTCAGACAGGGTCAAGCATCATTTAACCCATCCCACAGTAGCTATGAGGGTGAATTTCTTCTAGAAAGTTACTCCTCTTAAATAGTGATCTTATCAGCAGACTTTGAGAAACAGACAGTCATTTCCAAAACACATCTAAAGATGCATGCTAAACCAGGACAGATCCTATTTCTGTATTCTTTAAATTTTAGAGGCTCTGAAAATATTCAACTCCTTGACAGAGTTAGGAAAGAACACTGAGATTTTATGCTTTAAAAAACTAAATGGTGTTTATTTTACTTTAATTCAAAGGCAGGTGCAAAAAAAAATTTTTGTGCTAATCCAGACTGAGGAACAGAGAAGGAAATTTCTAGGAAAAATGAAACACCTTTTCATGGTTGTGAGTCAATATTTCATGCATGTTTCTTTCCAACAGGAAATTTTGATATGAGAATTATCGGAGTAAAACAAAATCCTGTGTACATGAGGGAGCAGAGAAGGGTTTATAGATCTGCTCAAGATCAGCAAAGTGCCTGTGGGAATGAGCTATCCTTTAGTTGGTAGGAGCATGAGGCTAGGAGTTGGATAGACCTGCATTCAAACCTAGCCTTCACCCCTGGTTATCTGTGAAACTTTGGACAAATTATTTAACCTCTCTGCTTTCACTTCCTCATCTGTAACATGTGCAGAGTAATATGAAATCTACATCGCTTTTAGAATTGAATGAGATCACACAGAAAGCACTTAACACAGTGCCTGGCGTAGCTTAAAGCTGCCGTTAGAGTTTTTATTTTTCTCTTCTGGCAACAGATTTTTGTGGTTGTCTCAACAGTTTAACCCCACATCTCTACCAAGTTGCCAAAAGAGAATTTTTCCATCCCTGACCCTCTTAACCACACCCTGCTTTAATCATGAACCAGATTTCAACACTACCCCTGAAAGGTCACCACCCACTACAGATTTTCTCTGTGTAGTTCTAAATTTCAGTGTACCCATAAATGCTAAAGCAATCTATCAGCCAAAGTGATACTTAGCACCTCTTATTAAGAGGTTGTACTATTACAGTATGCCACTATAATCTAGAAAGGAGAAACATGTGATTTAGACATCATGAGAATGAAAGCATTCACAGTACCCTCAAGTCCAGTGGCTTCAAGACAATACTCCATGTTTTATAAAGAAAAGGAGAGCTTATACCATATGAAATCATCTCTCCAAGGGCTACAAACATCACGGAAACAGTAGCACCCCCTCACACCTCCGTAATCTCTATCTATCTACCTATTTATCCATCCATCTATCTTACAAAATAGTGCCAATAGTGGAACACCTGTAGGGTTTTAAAAATATATCCTCTTTGGGAAAATATCTATTGATGTATCCTGCCCATTTCTTCCCTGTATTATTTGTTTTGGGGGGTGTTGAGTTTGATAAGTTCTCTATAGATTTGGGACACTAACCCTTTATGTAACATGTCATTTGGCGCAACAACCAAAAAGAATGAAATCTTGCCATGTGCAACAGAGTGGATGGAACTAGAGTGTATTATGCTAAACGAAATTAGTCAGTCAGAGAAAGACAAATATCATATGATTTCACTCCTATGTGGAATATAAGAAAAACAGATGAACATAGGGGAAGGGAAGTAACAATAAGATAAACACAGGGAGGGAGTTAAACCGTATAAGTCTCAGATACAGAGAACAAACTGAGAGTTGCTGGATGGGAGGTGGGTGGGGGGGGTGGGCTAAATGGGTGATGGGTGTTAAGGAGAGCACGTGTTGGGATGAGCACGGGGTGTTATATGTGAGTGATGAATCACTAGGTTCTACTCCTGAAACCAATACCACACTGTATGTAAACTAACTTGAATTTAAATAAATAAATTTGAAAACAAGCTTAACAAATGCATTTTAGGAGATAAAAAGCTTTCAGAAAAATGGGGTACATTGGGAAAAGGCAATAAGAAATTATGCAAAAAATGTATCCTCCAGTTTAATTGATGTTTTAGATTACTTTTATTTCAGATTTCAATTTTGCCTGTGAAACACACCACACCCAGTTTATAATGTAATTATCCTCAGAACATTGGGAACTTTAATTTTGGAATAGATCTTGACAATTTAGTTATTCTCCATCTGTATCAGCTCCTTCTTGTGCAATGATGGAAAACCTAACTATATTTGGCGTAAGCCAAAAAAAAAAAAGAAAGAAAAAGAAAAGAAAAGAAAGAAAAAAAGAAAAAAAAAGGTTGGGGGAGGGAATAGTGGGAAGTTTTTGGTTCTCCTAAACGAAAAGTAGGGGTAGAACCAAGCTTTAGATACAGCTGTCCCCAAGGACTCGACAGATGCCAGTAGACCTACATTGCTCTGCATTTTTCAGTTTTACCTTTTGAGGAGTGGCTTCACTATTGGGCTCCATGAGATGACAAGTTTGCACATAGCTCCAAGTCCAGTTGGCTCCAGATTTATATCCAGCAACAAAGAGAATTTCTTTTTCTCTCCCTTGCTCTTTTTCTCAAGCCCTACTGAAAGACTCATTCCATGTGAAATTCTGTGAACAAAGGTGGTTGAATGGATGCTAGATACAAAAGCAAGATATCTGATAGAATGACTACTCTTCAAGTGGCTCCAGGCAAGAGTGGAATGATTATTTATATGGTCTACCCTGCAACTCTCACACTTGTATAACTGCTAGCATATTTGGAAACACCTCAGTCCCATATGATCGTCTCAGAGCATCTCATCACATACCAAACAGCTTCTCACTATGTGTTAGGCAAGCTGTAGGGTTTGAAGAAACAGACATCTGTCCCACCAACTTCCATGGTACCCACTGCTTCATGTAAGCCATCAATTTCAGCCTAGTGTTAAGGGGAAATGAACAAGGAGATAATGAAAACTCCTTTGGGTTTTGTGTGTATGTTATGCATACACAGAGTTTAAAAAACAAAACAAACATGGGCGCCTGGGTGGCTCAGTCAGCTGAGCATCTGGCTTCGGCTCGGGTCATGATCTCACAGTTGAGGAGCCTGAGCTCCGCGTCGGGCTCTGTGCTAACATCTCAGAGCCCGGGGCCTGCTTCGGATTCTGTGTCTCCCTCTCGCTCTGCCCCTCCCCCACTCATGCTCTGTCTCTCTCTGTCTCAAAAATAAATAAAACATTTTTTAAAAATTTAAAAAACAAACAAACACAGATTGCCACTCATACATTTGAGATATGTTATATCCATAAAGATTATTCTTAGTTCCAAACATATTCAGACCCAAGGGCACACAAAACAACTTGGAACATTACTCCTCCCTTTTATTGAGAAAGCTCAGAGGGTGTGGAACTGGCATTGATTGACCACTCAGCAATTCCTGTGACTTTAGGGAATCTCACAGAACACAGAAATCTGCCTGAGATAGTCCATTTTTTAGTCTATTATTTTCAACCAGAATTAATTCTTCCATTATTTTTTTTGAATGTAGGCTCCATGCCCAATGCACAGCCCAGGGTGGGTCTTGAACTCACAACCCCGAGATCAAGACCTGAGCTGAGATCAAGAGTTGGACCCCTAACCAACTGAGCCACCCAAGTGCCCCTCTTCCATTATTTTAATAAAGGTGAATAGCTGCTGCCTTTTTTTTTTTTTCCTATTCTTATATACACTTGTAAAAGTCCTAGATTATTGGCTCAAATTTTTAGCCCTCACAGGGTGTTCTCTTGTTTGGTGTAGGACAGGGATAATAGTATCATTTAATCAGTTCCACAATTTAAGCAAACATTAAAAGTTTTCATTCTTATAAAGTGTGAACCTCAAATATTTTCCTCTTTCATCTTTTTCGAGTGGCCCATGGCAGAGAAGCTCCCCGAAGTCCCGACAATCAAGAAAACCAGAATTGGTATCATTCCAAATCTCTATGGAGAGGATCTGGGCCAGTGAAATCTGGTCTGGAATTAGAAATTATGCCATGTTCTTATTTTTAGCAAATAAATGGTTGCTTTCTGGTTACCTAGAAAATTCCCTTCAAAACATTTTTTATGAAACATGATCACAGTGCTTAATACTCACGAAAGGCACACAAGATCCATGACTTTGATTTTCATAGGCTAGGCAAAGTTCCTGGCCAGAGGCTGGGGCCTATTATCATGGCTAGCCGAACAGGGTCCATCAGCAGGCATAGGTTGATTGTGAGGTTCCTTGTATCACCTTTGTTTTTCCAAGACAATTCAGATTAGAGGAAAGTCATCTGTCTGTTGTCTTTCTGGTTTCTTCTTATTATTAAAAAAAAATTTTTTTTAATGTTTATTTATTCTTGAGAGAGAGACAGACAGAGACAGGGTGTAAGTGGGGGAGGGTCAGAGAGAGAGGGAGACAGAATTGGAAGCAGGCTCCAGGCTCTGAGCTGTCAGCACAGAGCCTGACACGGGGCTCACACTCACAAACTGTGAGATCATGACCTGAGCCGAAGTCAGACACCTAACCAACTGAGCCATCCAGGTACCCCAAGGTTTCTTCTTATAATTTAAAGCAGTGTGGTACCTTTTCAGTTTAGTGAAGTTTTATCACATTGGAAACCAAAGAGCGAGGGGGAAGCTTATCATCTTCTCCAAAGTAATAAAAAAGCTTTTTTTTAAAAAAAAATCAAACTTTCAAATTTGCAGAGAGAAATCTATCTGCTATTTTTGTGTGTTAAAAATGTCAAAGAATTTAACACAAAAACCCTTGGATTCTGTGCATGAATGTGTGTGCGTGCATGCATCACGCATGCATGCTCACAGTTAACTGGGGAAGGTAATTAATTGCATTATGGGGGACTGGTTTGGGAAAGAAACGATCAAGGTAACTAAATAAAGGGATAAGATGAAGGGTGGGATGACCAAATTTTAGGTTTGTAGTGGGGCAGTTGATTGAATAAAATTTGAAAAGCTACATAACCCCCGACTATTTCTCTTGATGTCTCCCGAGAAAGATGTTTTAATTTGTAATTGCCTCTACGTGGAATGCTGTCATACTCTTCCTTTAAGATTTAACGCATATTAAGGTTAACATGGAAATATTCCTCAACAATCTCCACCTTCGGGTATGGTCAGCCACTTTCCCCTCTTCTGTAATGGTCTTGGGTTTTTGTTTACTCACACTGGCAACATCCTCGGTGAGGGAAAAGACGTGGCTTGTTTATGGCAGAATTCTCTCCTGTCGTTCAGTGGAACATGGTGAGTAGTAAACCTGATATGTGCCTAATAAATAAATGTCTGTAGTTCTGCATGAAAAGATGTCAAAACTCAGACACATCTCACTTATTCACTTGTTTAATTATTTGTTGAGTAAATATTATGTTCCTGGCGCCTCTCACTAGGTGTTGGGGATACAGCAGTGAACAAGCAAGGAATTCTGTCCTCATGGAGCTTATAGTCAAGGGCGGGAGACAAACAATAAACAAACAAGAAAAATAAACGATATGGTATGTTAGATAGTGATAAATGTTAAAGAGAAAAGTAGCAGTGGGAAAGGGGACTAGGAATGATGAAGATAAGCAGGTTTTAAATTTTTATAGGAAATGACCGTGACAGAGGATATTTAATGTAGGCTCCAGCTTTGTACAGTCAAGGTACAAGACTTAATTAAAGCACACGGAGCATAATCCTTAGAGTTGTTATTTAAGGAAATTTTAGAATACCTTCATTTATAATTGATGACTCATTGGACAGGAACTTACATAGTTTAAGTTTCATGGGGTGAGAAGGAAGAGCTTGTTAAATAAATCTTTGGCTTTTATAAAGATTGCAAATACAATTTTTAAGCTATTTAAGTGAAAAAGACTTCCAAACAATTTACAGCTGCAATCTAAATATAAATATTTGGCATGCATAATTAAAATTGTTTTCTGCATTCACTAAATTGGTCCCCTGAGTGCCACTTTAGCAACATATTGTTAGCCTAACTTCAAATATGTTAAGTATAGAAAAGTTATAAAAACTCCACTTCTAAAATAAATTTAATTCAGATATTTCTCTAATTCAAAGCTTTTCTACCAAGATCAGTTAGTGTTATTTAAGCACATTTAAATTGGAACAAAACACACATTTTTTTTAAAAGTTTATTTATTTTGAGAGTAAGAGAGAGCGCAAGCGGGGGGGGGGGGGGCCAAAGAGAGAGAGAGAGAGAGAGAATCCCAAGCTCAGTGCCAACAGCGACAGCGTGGAGCCTGACGTGGGGCTTGAACTCACGAACCGTGGGATCCTGACCTGAGCTGACTTCAAGAGTCGGGCCATCATGTGACTGAGCCACCCAGACGCCCCAAAACACACATTTTAAAAGGTATATTTTGTGTGTGCTCCAAAGTCTAGCTAGCCAGAGTTGTGTGGCGATAAGGAGGTGAGGGAAAATTCACATATGAGACTTTTGCTAGAAATCAAAATATTCATAGCCTCCTGCCCCCTAATGATGAGATTTGAGACATGCCTGTTGAAGCAGGAACAGTAAGCCATCTCTCAACTTGGCTTCAACAAGACTACATTTCAGTTTATTCCTGCTTCTGAGGAAGGATACACCCTGGCTATCCATCATTACCTATTAGGACTTAGTAGCAATTGAATCTCCCTGGTAGGTGAGTATACTTCCCAGCTGACCCCGGAACAATGAGGCAGTTAGGGCTGCTGACCCCCCCATGCAGTCAAAAATCCACATACAGCTTTTGACTCCCCCCAAACTTGACTGTACTAATAGCCTAATAAACAGTCGATTAACCCATATTTTGTATGGTGCACGTATTATATACTGTATCCTTACAATAAAATAAGCTACTGAAAAGACTTATGAAGAAGATAAGCAAGAAAAAATATATTTACAGTCCTGTACTGTACTGTATTTATTGAAAAATAAGTCTGCATATAAGTGGGCCTGCCCAGCTCAAACCTTGTTCCAGGGCCTACTGTATATGTAATCTGAGAACCCTTTCCTCTTTTTTTTTTTTTTTCATTTTAATTAGTCATTTCTCACCAGGCAATTGAAAGTCCAATTGCCCCTTCAAGCTCGTTTGTACTGCACCTTCTGTCCTTGGTACTGTGTGACATACTCAGCCTCAGGCTCTGTCTTACAACGACACACAAGGTCTGATTTCCAGACTATCTTCTCCTCTCCGAGGGTCGCCGAATAACCGAGGTATCGACTGGATCAGGCCCTGCTGGTCTGCAGGCTACTAGGAGACCACTTACCTTTTGAGGAGAGGTTAGGGCCGGGATCCCTCTTCAGTTGTGACTTTTCTTCATCAAAGGGAATTTGAACGAAGGCTGTGTGGAATGCAAAGGACTTTTCCAACGTAGAGTGTATGGGTCTCTCTCCAGACTGCAGGTAGGGCACGAAGGGAAACACAGGGAATACATGTTGCTGTTTAGAGCACATTTTAGGCCGAGTAGCCCACGTGGATTGGTTGATATTTTTGTTCCACTTTCATAGGAATGGATCCAATCCTTAATTGTTCAGAAGTGAGTTTTCCAAGTGTGTGTCAGTTTTTCCCAGAAATCTGTTTTTTTTCCTTTCTCCCTTCTGTTGGACGCTTTTTAAAACCATTGTTTTTAATGTTTATTTACTTTTGAGAGACAGAGAGACAGGATGAGGGGGGAGGGGCCGAGAGGGAGGGAGACACAGAATCCGAAGGAGGCCCCAGGATCCGAGCTGTCAGCACAGAGCCCAATATGGGGCTCAAACCCCCAACAGGGAGATCATGACCTGAGCTGAAGTCTGACGCTTAACCCACCGAGCCACCCAGGCACCCCTGGACACTTTTTAACTTAAAGAAGAAAAACTTACAACACTTTCTTCTGAAAGACTACATGGAAAACGGTAGGGATTTACCAATAAAATGAACACTCGGGATTATTGAAGGATTTGAATTATCAATGCTTTTATTAGATTTAATGAATACAGTGTATTAAGTTAATATGCTCTATCACTTTTTCATGTGTATTACTAGCTTTCCTCTCCTTGTAGCCCAAATATACCTACTTCTGAAAAAACGAGTTCCAGAGATCTCAAGATTTCACTGTGACACCAGCAGCCCAGTCTTGAGCCCAATCTTGGACATATGTAAAGACCGAACTCTGAAGTAAAATTTGAAGGCATACTTACAAGCACTGACTTCCCCTTCAGCATTCTCAATTTAGCCTTACCCCTCCCCACTTTTTACTGGCCTCCTTCTGGAAAGCTGGATGGCTCTCTGAGGATCAAGATAACTCCTCAAGTTACACTCTATATGGAAGTTCTGGCACTTTTATACGAAGGTTTTATTAAGTCTGTGCCAAATAGCTTCTCATCATTGGATGAGCTAAAAATAAGATTTTTGCTCAAGTGACAACTTTGTACTAAGAGAAGTGTGTGTGTGTGTGTGTGTGTGTGTGTGTGTGTGTGTTCAAAGATTGAACATTGCCCATGCCAGATACTGGGTTTTCATACTAACACACATCAAAGGAAAAGTTTGCTTCCCAAATGGTTCTCATGGTTTTTTTTTTTTTTCTAATTGGCTTCTCATCAAAATGATTCCAGAAAATGCTGCTGAACTGTGGTGCACCAGCCAGGACATGGGGTACTGGTGACTCAAACCTTGTCATATAAGCTGGGGTTTCTCTGCAGAGCCCAGGGAGTGAGTGTCCCCTTGGAAAGGTTCCCTCCTTTCAAGACATGTAGAAAGAAAAACGGGGAAGAAAGGTTATAAAAAAGAGAAACAGATTCATTAATATACAGAAAAAAACTGGTAAGGTTGTCAAGGGGGAAGGGAGGTGGAGTGGGCCAAATGGTGAAGACGATTAAGAAGGACAAGCTTCCCAGGCGCCTGGGTGGCTCAGTTGGTTAAGCGTCCGACTTCAGCTCAGGTCATGATCTCACAGTTCGTGGGTTCGAGACCCACATCGGGCTCTGTGCTGACAGCTCAGAGCCTGGAGCCTGCTTCACATTCTGTGTCTCCCTCTCTCTCTGCCCCTTCCCTGCTCATGCTGTGTCTCTCTGTCTCAAAAATAAATAAACATTAAAAAAAGTTTTTAAAAGAAGGACAAGCTTTCAGTTATAAAATCAGTAAGTCACGGGGATGAAAAGTCCAGCGTAAGGAATACAGTCAGTAATACTATAATATACTATTGTGGTGAGCATTTCATGCTGTATATAACTGTTGAATCATGATGTTGTACACCTGAAACTAATCTAATATTATATGTCAACTACACTTCGATTTAAAAAAATGAAAATAAACTAAACGGAGTTTGCATTTATTTGGAGGCTTCTCCCCACTCCCACAGTGAAGTAAGGCTTTAATCAACGTCTTTGCAAGAGCAGGTTTCTGATGGACTGTCACACTCGGGCAGTTACAGCAGGCAATTTGTCTCCTAGCGTGAAGTCCGTCCCCTAATTCCTCATTGGCTGAGTATTACAGAGGTTACAGCCTTACCTGGAAGTCGCCTAGGCGCACGTAAGGCCAAAAAGTAGTCTGATTGGAACAAAAGTACATTCCCTGAGGTGACACAGAGACTTCAGTTCTTTGGCACATGCTCATTGCAGAGCCCGTGAAAAAACGAGCCTGCAAAATGGAGAGGGGAAGAAGTACCAGGGAATGAAGTGTCTAAGGGTTTGGGACTCCATGGGGTGGGGGTGGGGGATTGTAAATATTTCCAATAGGCTGTAAACCTGTTGTTAACTAGACAGTACAGCTTTTATGGTATTCCTGAAAATATATCATCTCACTTACTTCTCACAATCCCTCCTCTTCTTTTCTAAGTTGATTCCATTTTCACTTATAGGTTATTTGGGCCCAAGGTACAGACATTTGTTTGTTAAGAGGAATCTTACCCCTGAAGGGGTTCGCTGTTATCAGAAGCTCCCAGCATTGTTCCAAAATGTGTGTGTGTGTGTGTTTTCCCACCTAGGACCTCAAGTCCTAACCTTTCCCTCTCTGCCTACTGAATCCCATCTTTTCCTGTTACATTCCGCCCCCCCCCCCACTTTGAACACGTGACTCCTAACTGCCATTAGGAATTGGGAGGAAGACTGATCTTAACTGCTTCCTGCTGCAAGGGGGCTTTGACAGGGGTATGCCAGTCAGGGCAGGGCCAGAGGTCGATCCAGAGGTCCGAAATAATGGGAAGGTATTTGGAATGTCTGGGCTAGCAAAATTTTCTTATTTTTCTGGCATATGCAACAACTTGTACGAGTGACATACAAAAAGAATATTAGACCAGCGAGCATTAATATTCCAAATGCAATGCCTCCTAGGGAGGTGGTCACACCATGGGAAGGAAAGATGCATTGTAGCCATTCAAAAAGTCTCTGACCTATCTGGTCATTTATTTTTTAAATTTAACTCTAGCTTTTCCTCCCTCTTCCATATTTATTTGGATCTTGTGATATTGTTGCTTAGAATAAGTAAGCTTTTGAACTAGTTTTTGGTTCTCAATCCTCGAATCTTCCTTTGGCCATCCAGTTTGCATAGGAACAACTCCATGAGGCATATGTAATTTTCCTTCAAGGAAAGATTGATCTTCAGTGTCCAGATTACTATATATTTAGGCAATTGTTTATCCATCCTAGAGCTAGTGGCTCTATAGTCCCTAATTCAGTCATAATGTCTTTTCGTAGCAAGGGAGTGGGGCTCTCTGGCATTATCAAAAAAGAAGAATGTGGAAAAAAAATGTCTCCCCATACGCACCCTGGTGGCTGAGAGAAAAATTTAGTCACAAGTCTTCTGGAGATGCCTCTAATTGTTGAGCTGCATTTGGTTGGTTGGCCGGGAGTGCAAAGGAGGACAGAAAATGTGGCTCCAGTGTCAAGAAGGAAATCAACCAGTGTTCCTTCTATTTCCAGAATTACCAAAGGCTCTGGGTTTGGTTGGTTCAGGGGAGCTAACATGAAGAGCCGGGGCCCCATTCGTTCCTGTCAGGGACACTGGTTATCTGAGCCCTCGCAGATTGAGGTCCCCGAGAGCATTCAGATCTTCCAGTGACTGTCTCCACACAAGGGGTATGGCTTACAGGATTTTGACTTTGGTTGTCCCCTCTAAGGACATTCTCATTTCCAGTGCCCTGAATGGCCTCATAAATGGCACTTGGTGCCAGGACCTTGGGAAGTCTGGTATGACATAGAAGGCCTTAGATTTATTTTTTTAAGCCTCCTTTCCTGTTCCTTATTCTCCTCTTGATCTTGGTTGTAATATACCCAATTGGCAGCTCAAAAGAGCTCTGGAGGCCCTTCTTAAAGTTGCTTTTAGCATTATGCTGTGTGCACGGCGGTTACTAAGAATGAAACTCATGGAGCCTCATTCTTCTCCCCTTTGTAAGAGAGGTACTAATGGATCCTAGAAGAGTGTCTTCTAAGTTTTAGTAAAAATCAGAACTTTTTAATTGACAATGAAGACATCTGGCTATGACTCTAAAAGTTGAGAAAAACATGTGATTACAGGGTTTCCAATCAGGTCTGAATGTGTTTGTTTGTTTTTCAAAATTAGGTCTGATTAAAAATATTTCTAGTTGATAGAAATCTGAGTAGTTTCCAGTTTGGGGCTCTTATAAATAAACTGCAGTAAACATTTGAGTACAAGTTTTGTAGTGGACTTTTGTTTTTATTTCTCTTGAGCAAAAACATAGAGTGGAATGCGTGGGATATCTGGCAATGTATATGAGCACCAATTGCTTGTGTACATATCCTTGCCAACATTTGGTATGGTCAGTTTTTTTAATTTTTGCCATACTAATGCGTATGTGTTGATATCTTATTATGGTTTTATTTATGTTACCCTGATGATCTTGAGCACGTTTTTCTGTGCTCATTTGTCATCTACATATCTACTCTGGCGCGTGGGCTTTAAAATATTTTACTTATATTTTTATGTTGTCCATCTTTTCGGTACTGAGATGTACATGTTCTTTTGTATTTTTCATAGATTCTTTGTCAGTTACGTGTTTTGGCAATATTTCCCCCTAGTCTGTGGCTTTCCATTTCATTTCTGTAATACTATTTTTAATGAGCAAAATTAGTTTTGTTGGACTCCACTGTATCAATTGTTTTGTATCATTTGCAGATTTTTTTTTGTCCAATCTAGGATATCTTCATTTAGCTGAAGGTCACAAATATTTGCTTCTATGTTCCTCCAAAAGGATCTTAGTTTTAGTACCGTGAAGTCTACAATCAATTTTGAGTTAATTTTTCTGTATGGCAAAAGTAAGGGTCAAGTTTCATCTTTTTAAAGGTTACTATCTAATTGTTCTAGCACTATTTTTTTTATTAAAAATATACTTTACCCATTGAAACACCTTGGCACTGTTATCATAAAACATTGAACAAATATGTGTGTGTGTCTATTTTCTGGATTCTCAATTCTATCCTATTGATCTATATGTCTATCCTTTTGCCAACACCATTATATCTTTATAGGATTAAAAACAGGGAGTATAAGTCCTCCAACTTGGTTTTTCTATTTAAAATATCTATTGGGGCGGTGCCTGGGTGGCTCGGTCGGTTGGGCTTCCGACTTCGGCTCAGGTCATGATCTCGCTGTCTGTGAGTTCGAACCCCGCATGGGGCTCTGTGCTGACAGCTCAGAGCCTGGAGCCTGTTTCAGATTCTGTGTTTCCCTCTCTCTCTGGCCCTCCCCCATTCATGCTCTGTCTCTCTCTGTCTCAAAAATAAATAAACGTTAAAAAAAATAAAAAATAAAATAAAATATTTATTGGGGAGCTATTTTAGGTCCTCTGAATTTCTGTATACATATTAGAATTAGCTTTTAAATTTCTGCCAAAGAAAAAAAGAAAGCTATTTTGACTGGGTTTGCAGTTGATTTTTTAGATCAATTGGGGAAGAATTGACATTTATTAACAAGTCTTCTGATCCATGAAAATGGTAGATCTCCTATTTATTTAGGTCTTTTTAACTTTAGGGTTTTTTTTTTAATTTTTTTTTTAACATTTATTTATTTTTGAGACAGAGACAGAGCATGAACAGGGGAGGGGTAGAGCGAGAGGGAGACACAGAATCTGAAACAGGCTCCAGGCTCTGAGCTGTCAGCACAGAGCCCGACGCAGGGCTCGAACTCATGGACCGTGAGATCATGACCTGAGCCAAAGTCGAATGCCTAACTGACCAAGCCACCCAGGCACCCCTTAACTTTAGTTTTTAACTTTTTAACTTTTAGTGCTGTAGCTCCCAATATACAAATCTTGCACATATTTTCTTAAATTTATCCTTAAGTATTTAAGGCTTTTAATGTTATTGTAATAATGATTTTAAGTATCACTTTTTAATTATATATTTCTAATATACAGAAATAAAATTGATTTTTTATATTGACTTTGTATTTCACAGCTTTACCAAGCTCATTTACTAGTATCTTTTACCTCTTTTTTGGCAATTTCTGAGTATTTTCTTCATAAACAATCATGTGTTGGCTTCTAATAAATACAGTTTTACTTCTTTCTTTCCAATCTGTTTTCTTTCTTTTTTTTCTTCCTTCCTTCCTTCCTTCCTTCCTTCCTTCCTTCCTTCCTTCCTCCCTTCCTTCCTGTTCCATATACACTTGTCTAGAATTATGATTCTCCAAGTGGGATGAATTTTGTTCCCACCTCAGAGGACATATGGCAATGTCTGGAGACATTCTGGTTGACAAAACTGGAGAACATGCTAGTGATGTCTATTGGGTAAGAGGCAAGGAGTGCTGGTAAACATCCTACAATGTACAAGATATTGAGCCAACAAAGAGTTATTAGGCCCAAAATGCCAGTAGTGCTGATGTTAAGAAGCCCTGTAGTTTTAGAATCTACAGTACAATGTTGAGGGCAAGTGATGACAGTAGACACTTTTGTTTTGTTATTGGTCTTAGGGAAAAAGCATTTACCATACTTTTACCATTAAATATGATGTTAGCTGAAGGTTCTCCTTAGAGACCCCTTATTATTTTAAGGACATTCTCTTCCATTCCCACTTTGTTGAGATTGTTTTAATCAATAAAGAAAGATATTGAATGTTGAGAAGAGTTTTCTTCATCAAGAGATATAATTATATGCTTTTTTTCTTTTTAGTTTGTTGATATGGTGAATTACCTTTATTAATTTTTGAATGTTGAGCAAACCTTGAATTCCTGAGAAGAAACTACTTCGGTCATGACATATTAATTTTATTACTGAATTCCACTTGTTAAAATTTTGTCAAAGATTTTCACATCAATGTTCACAAGGGATATAGATCTGTAGTTTCCCTTTTTTTTTTTTTTTTTGAAATGTCTTTTGGTTTTGGTATCAGGGTAATGTTGACCCATAAAAGTGAGTTAGGAAGTGTTCCTTCCTCTTCCTTTCTTTTTTCGGAGATTTTTTTCTAGAAGTTATATTATTTATTCCATAGCTACTTGATAGAATTCAATTGTAAAGACATCTGGGCAGAAGGTTTTGGGAGAAGGTTTACAATGTCTGGTTCAATTACCTTAATAGACATTTGACCATTTTTTTTTCCTTAATCAATCTAGCTAGAAGTTTACGAATTTTATTGGTCTTTTCAAGCAACAAGCTTTTGGTTTTTTATTAACTTTATTGTGTTTATCTTTTCAATTTCATTAATGTTTTTCCTAATTATATTCTTTCTTCTGCTTGCTTTGCGCTTTATTTGTTATATTCATTTCTAGTTTCTTATTGTGGAAGCCTTGATTGTTGAGTTGAGGCCTTCCTTCATTTCTACTGTAAGCCTTTATTACTATAATTTTTTTCCTGAAGTGTTACTTTAGTTGACTTCTACAAAATTTTTAACAGCTTTATTTTAGTTTAATTGACCTGCAATAAATGTATATACTTAAAATGTATGATCTGAAATATTTTCAAATATAAGCAACATAAAACCATCACTGCAATGAAGATAACGAACATGCCCATCACTACCAAATATTTCCTTTTTTTTTTTTTTTACAATGTTTACTTATTTTTGAAAGAGACGGAGAGAGCAAGCGGGGGAGGGACAGAGAGAGAGACACACACACATACACACAGAATCCCAAGCAGGCTCCAGGCTCTGAGATGCCAGCACAGAGCCCGACGTGGGGCTTGAACTCACAAACCACGAGACCTTGACCCGAGCCGAAGTCGGATGCTCAACCGACTGAGCTACTCAGGTGCCCCACTACCAAATATTTTCTTAAGCTCCATTATAATCTCTCCCTTCTGCTCTTCCTTATTCCACACTCCTACTCCTCCAGGCAAACATTGATCTGTTTTCTGTCACTATAGATGAGTTTGCTTTCTCTCCCTTTAAATAAGTAGAATCATACAATATGTACTTTCCTTCTGTCTGATTTCCTTCACTGAGTATAATTATTTTGTGATTCATCTATGTTGTAGTATGAATCAATAGTTCATTCCTTTTTATTCCTTAGTAGTATCCCATTGTATGGCTATACCACAATTTGTTTATCCATCTGCCTGTTGAGGAACATTTGGGCTGTTTCCAGTTTTACACTGTTACATATAAGATTTCTCTGATTATTGGTGTACCTATATTTCTATGAACACATGCTTTCATGTTTCTTGGACAAATGCCTAGGGGTGAAAAAATGAGATTTTATGATAAATATATGTTTAACTTTTTAAGAAACTGCAAATCCGGGTCTCCAAAGTGGTTGTGACACTTTACATTCTCACCTGAAGTATATGAGGTTTTCATTTGCCTGACTCCTATATTATTACTGACATTCATATTTTATTTGGACAAGTTAACTGAAAAAAATCTCTTTTATGTTTTAAAATACAGGAACTCTGTGTTGACATTTAATCTATGGACTGATGTTTTTTAAGATGCAACCACTCTTAGGGGGAATTGAACATGGCGTTGTGTTTTTACTACAAATACAGAAATTACTATTTGATTCAATTCTGCTCTGATGTCAAAGCTGAGATGCGAGCCTGGGAGCTGCAGAAGCCATGTTTAGAGCTAGCACAGGACTGGCATGCAGGAAAAGAAGCAAAGACAGAAAAGGAGAGAGTAAAAGGTGGAGGGGAGGGAGGCTGATAGAATTCAAACCCCTGGCTTCAGCATTTGGTTACATGAGATAATATATTTCACTTTTAGCCCTAAAAGTGGTGTTTTCTCATCCTTGCCCACAAACCACATATTCTAGCTGCTGCGACCACAATAACACAGGAATAATAATACACCACACGATAAAAGAATAAGACAGGAGATAACATATGGCTAAGTGACACCTTTCTACTACTATTCTGTTATTCTAAAGCTGGGGCTCCTGCTCAACATGACCAGTATCAGGCAGCTGTGAAAGAGAATCCACTGGGAGCCCTGGGGATGTAGGAAAGCCGTCTAAGTTTCTGTTATTCTGAGAACCTCTGTTAAAAGAAAGTTCTGAAGCTCATCTACCTTTTAGACTTCCACCTGGTATCTGGGACCATCATCACCTCCTGTGTCTCTTGTGTGTTTCTCCAGCACAAAGCTTGTCTTATTACTTTCTGAGAGCCCTCAGGAGATTCTGTGAGGAGTGTGTATAGGTGGATGGTATTTGGGCAATGGTATGTCTTCTTATAAAACATTTGTACAATTCTGTAATTTTATGCATCATTTACTTATTTTAAAAGCCTCACTTGGGCTCTGTCATCATTTATAAGTTCTCACATATTTTTTGAGTTTTCCAAGTTGAAAGGTATTGAGTTGGACATGTTCATAGACCATTTTAAGTGTCTGAAAGTTGTTCACAGATAAAAGATATGAAAACATGAAGCCTTTCTCTTTTTGTGAATAAACAAATCGATTCAAATCAATCTTTGTCCACTTATCCATGAAGACACTTCCACTAATAAGTGGTATGATCAAGAATCTATTAATAAAGCATTGTTATGGTATATACAAATGCAGACTTAAAAATTCTACATGCTTTGAAATCTGATTAACTCCAAAATTACCTCTGCTTATGCTTAATCCTGACCAAAAAAAAAAGAATACCCCCCCCCCAAAGGCACCAAAGTCACACTTAACCTTTTGATAACCAAGGGCTACCACTTTTCTCTAAAGCTCTTTCTCCCACTTGAGGCTAGACAGATCCCTGTTAGAGGCATATCACAACGCAGACAAGATCTGCATTTTTACAATCTGGAAACTCCTAGAAGATGGCCTTTTTGATATATATATATTTTTTTCATCTCAGGAAAGAATTTAGTCAGATGATTAACTATAAATGTATTTATAGTTCATGGATCCCAGGGCCCATCGGTGTGATTTAATTTGGTAAATATTCCACACAAAATCCAAGTAGCTAAGAAACTGACTAAGGTAATGTCAGTGATGGAAAACTAAGGGTAATTTTCAAGGTGATTGAGCTTACAGAGTGGATAAACTTCAAGGCAATAACAGAGAAGCCATGTCTAGAAGAGCAATGTCTGGGTCTACTTCTATCCAACCTGACCGAGGCAATCAAACCAGAGCTTTACCAGATGCCTACAGATTCTGAATGAGTTGGCAGCTACCCAGTGCTTCAGGGAATGAGAAGGAGACTAGGGCATTTTTCGCTAAAAACCCTTCAGAGAATTCTACCCCAGCTGCATTATATCTCGTGCAAGGGAGACATCTTGTGTTCCATTAAGACCGGAGGTTTTATTTTTAGTAAAGATAGATGGAAGCTTCTCTTCCATTATCCTAGGTGATCTTTTAGAAGGCAAATTTATCTTGAAGATCCAAACATAAATCTATATGCAGGCTACAGATGAGGCAGTACATATTTTTACCTTGGAATTAAAACACTTCAGCCACTGTGGCTATGGATGAAATTCTTTAGGCCCTTGTGTTTAAAAGTTTCAGACTTGAAAAATACAAAGAGTACCCGAAAATAGAAAATTTAAGGAGAAGAGCTATCAACTAATCAGGCTGTGTTCTAAGACCAGGTTAAACCTAACCAGTTCATGTAACTGGTTTTCAATTCAATTCAACACACACTAATTGAGAGTCCACCAAGAGGAGAGGCAAGGTGCTGAGTGAAAACTGTGGTCGTTACTTTAAGAGAGTTTTCCTCTGGAGGAAAACAAAGGAGTATATATATTTTTTAATTTTTTAACGTTTATTTATTTATTTATTTTGAGAGTGAGAGTGAGAGCACGAGTGGGTAGGGGCAGAGAGAGGGAGAGAGAATTCCAAGTAGGCTCCATGCTGTAAGCGCAGAGTCCAATGTGGGGCCGGAACTCACCAACCATGAGATCACGACTCGAGCTGCGATCAAGAGTTGGACGCGTAACCAACTGAGCCGCGCAGGCTCCCCACAAAGATGTATTTTAAATAGAATGCTTAGCATGATAGAAATGAGAGGACAGCACAACAAGTACTGGAGGGTTATTTTACAGGGCAAATGTCTAACTTTCCCATGCTTTGTCCATCAGCTTCAGCAGAACGTGGAAAGCCAATGAGTCCTCCCCTGAGGGCAGTTCTATACAAGAGTATGGAGGGTGTTCTATACAAGAGTATGGAGAGTGCCAAAGCCACTCTCCCTCTCACTAATTCCGTGGAATGTGAAATGAAAAAGCAACTTGGATCCCTATTTACAATTTTATTTAAACGTGTTCTGGAAGGGAAAGGTAGTATATGAGTCAGGATAAACACACTTACGGCTGAGAAGTGAAAAGGGCAGAAACGCAACTGGAAAGTAATGGGCTCAAGGTTCCAGAAGGAACCCTTGGGGACTGTCCAACCCTGAATGGCAAGGGGAAAATCAATGGCAATGGAATTTGACCTGAAGTTTTTGGAGCTTAAGTTTTAAGCAAAATGTAAACCTTGAAGACAAAGTTCTGCTTGCAGAAATCTTATCTTGTGGTGAAGCACTGTACTGGACCCAGAAAGCTTTAACCACTCACTGACATGCTAGGGAGACTTTCTGGCAAGGTGTCACAGTTTAGAGGTGTCACCAAATGCCCTGGTATGTTTATACAGTCATGTCCAGTTTACCTGTGTCAGACAAGACTTTGACAGGCTTAAGAGAAGGAACTACACGGGGTCGCCAGTTATCCATGCTGCTGGAAACACCACTAGCCTGGCCAGCCAAAGGAAAACACATGTGCCTGCCAGAAGTAACAAAGTAATGGACTTTCCATGAAAGCTATCAGTTCTGGACGATTTGATATTTTTAGAGAAAAGACTTATGTATAGTGGGCACCATGGCCATTAAGATCTGATGTGGGGGTTGCTAGTGAAGAAATGAAGCATCAATGCGGAGAATCTGTGTTCTCAAAGGAGCAGTAAGGCACAAATATTGGGGAAATATACAATACCTTATACTTTAAAGCAAGGAATGTCCAAGTCTAGGGATTCCTTTCGCCACCACCAACAGGATCTGAATGCATAGTTTGGAATTGGAAACATGGATTTAAGAAATGTAAATATACTTTGCCTACAATCTATGCCTGTAGTTGTTGTGCCTTAGAAATGGAAAGACAAAATGTATAAAAGATTTTCACACACATTAATAATCCCCAAGGGTCCTTGGTCAAACAGTCTTGAGCTGGGGTCTACAGTTCACCATGGCCCCATACATTTCCAGAAATTTCCTTGGGGCCAATTTAACACTTAGATCCTAGAGTTTCAGATTTTTATTAAAGTAGGTTTATTGCAGCTTATCAAATAAGGTCATAAAATTTCTCAGAGACACAAGTAGACTCAGTATCTTGAATAGTACCTGGGGCTTAAAAACAAAACTTCCTAAAAAAAAAAAAAAAAAACAACTAGTGAATATCAGGTACAAGGTTGTAAATATGGAACTTCGTATTTCTCTAGACCTTAGCACATCCTGTACAAGGTTATTGCCTAGAAAAAATTCATTGAACTGATAGAGAATGTATTTTTTCATTAATAAGTGAACTCTATATAAAAACGAGTATGCTTAGTAGTAACCTAAGTTATTTCTCCTAGGACTAGAAGCATCACTTAATCCAGGAGTGCCAGATGTCATCATTCAATAAAGTATTCAGCACTCTACCTGTCTGAATATTCATGAGCCCAGATGCCTGGGAAATGGCAGATTATGGATACTCCTGTAAAATCATGTGGCAGAAACTGTTCAGTGTACATTTTTGGGAAAACTAGTTCCAGGCTTGAGTCTTTGATTTTACTCAGTATTTCACTGCAGGTGCATAGCCTTACTTAACACACAGTTTCTTAGTAAACTTAGACTTAAAACTTAGAAAGTTTGAGTTGGAATCTCAATTTTTTTCTCTCACATAAAACTGTTCGTTTAGATCTAACAACAGGCTAAGAGAGGTATCCCCTGCCCCTTTTCAGAAAGACATCCTTTATAGTTTTTCCATCATCGATAACTGACAAAAGTAAAATCTATCTCCAAAAGCCATTCTCTCGAATTAATGTCTATTTTCTGCCAAAGCAGAATGGTAAATTATGAGAAGCTATTGAGTGGGACATGCCAAATGAGAGAACAGATCCTTGCCATAAAAAGCTTAATGGAAAGAGCCATTAGTGAATGGTTTCCAATCTATATACTTACAGTTCAATGCTATATACTTATAATTCAATTTGGTATTGGCCAAAGATTAGGATTGGATATCCCTAATGTAGCGATCAAACCGTCAATGCAAACTTAGGAGAATGGACCACTGAGTTGAAGTGAAGAAAGCAAAATGTGTTTGGAGTAAAATCTTAACTCTTTCCCATGGCCTATAGTCCTTCATGATGTAGCTTCTCTTGGCCTCCCCAACCTCCTCTGGTCTTCTCTCTTCTCTCTTCAGGATGCTTCAGTCACATGGCTTCCTTTAGGACACACAAACCCTAAGTTCCTACCTTACGACTGTCTCGTGTAGTTCTCCCCCCTCCCTCCGAATGCTTTCTGTGATCTCCCGCCCCCAGATCTTCCTGTCACTGGCTCCGTCTCTTCTCACGATTTCCTCCACTTTCCACTATGGAAGGCATTTCTTGAACACCTAATTTAAAGGGGATTTCTAGTATCCCAGTTACTCTTTTGCATCTCTCCCTGTTTAATTCCTTTATTTTTCCTCATAGCACTTACTATGATCCAAAGTAACCTTGTTTACTTGTCCATTTTCTGTTTCCACCAATGGGATGCAAACCAGGCAGAGACCTTATCTGTCTTGTTCATTTCTTATTTCTGGCATTTAGTACCTGGCACATAGAAGGTGCTCAATAAACATCTGTAGTCAAATAGAAACCAAATAGATCAAATAAATCTTTGTGATGAGGAATTGGAACCTAACATTGAACCTATGAAGATAGGACTTCAGGCATCCAAGCAAGGACAGCTTACATCCAAGCCATGTAGGGCACAATGCCCAGCTTTAATGTCCACGAATAACCTTCTCAGGAGTTCATCTGACCCAACTAGTCTCCACTTTTCTCGCCCCTATTTATCACTCATACCAAGCCTTTCATCTGGCCTCTCCTATAATTCCTCTTGGATAGTCTGGAAATGACACATGGAAACATGGACTCTGTCCATGGGAACCAACACACAATTAACCACTCTTCCACCAAAGCTCCATTTAGCCTCCAGTGTGTTTGGACTGGCTGTTTGTCAGGGCACAGGATGTTGGTCACTCTCAGAACAGGAGCTTTGCATCCAATTGTTATAGCTGTGTCTTAATCAGTGGCTCTGTTTTAAGTGGTTAGAGCTGCATGGTATTTAGCTTAAACCACAAGCGTCCCTGGAAGGAAAATGGGAGGATGGGAGGTCAGTCAATCTGTGGTTGTAATCAAAATACCTAGGCCCAGTGGAGGCTGCTCTAAATGAAGCTGGAGGGGTGGGTGGTTCTGATGCTGTGGCAACAATCAAGGGAGGAAGAAAAGTGTGCAGAATGGACAGGAGAAGCTGACTGAAAAATCACATGATTTGATGGATGTATTACTTAATTTTGTTGCAAAGTATTTTAGGGTAGACAAGGCTTGAAGGGAGAGCTGTTGATTTTTTATTCTCCTTAACCAAAACATTTTGACAATATATCCAGTAAGGCTGTGGAATCCATGACCCCAGTTGCTGTGCAACACCAGCTGTCAGAATCAAGAAGGTTATCCTTCACATCTTTCAGAGTTAATATATGCATGCAACTTGATTCAGCTATGATGAGACCATGGGAACAAAGAACAAAATATTGCTGTTGGTCTTTGTTCTAATACTTTTTTTCTTTCTTTTTTTATGCTCTCTCTCTCTCTCTCACTCTCTCTCTCTCTCTCTCTCCAACCTCTTGAAGATAATTTGATGATCAGACCTCAAGAGTGCTTGTTCAATTAGTGCTTGTGATGTGTTTTGTGTTTTCCCTAAGCAGAAGAGGAGAGTCGTAAGTGTTAGACATGCCAGGAAACTTTGGTTTTCCATCACCCAAGTGGACTCTGCATTCTCTTCACTGCGTACTACATAGTAAAGAAATATGAAAGCCATCTGCTCCCCATCCAATACTCATGTCTTCTTGATCTGCCTCTTAAAATTACACAGTTATTAGAAGGCTCTGTCATCCATTTCCTGTTTGCCAAGACACCTGTCACATGAGCTGTGCATTCAGAATCAATAACTGTTAGTCTGTGGGAACACACACAGCTTTTCTGGACCACTGTTAAATATAGAAGGTTGATTATTGGATTATTGTCTTTGTCGCTCGTCTTCCATGATCTGTAAAATGGTAATATTATCATCTACCTTGTGGGGTTGTTGTGTGGCTCAGGTCAATTTACATGCATAAAGCCTAAACAATAACATGAATATGAACAGGATTTAAAGGAGCTTCTGGGGGTGCCTGGGTGGCTCAGTCGGTTGAGTGTCCGACTTCGGCTCATGTCATGATCTTGCGGTCGCGGGTTCGATCCCCACATAGGGCTCTGTGCTGACAGCTCAGAGCCTGGAGCCTGCTTTGGACTCTTGTCTCCCTCTCTCTCTCTGCCCCTCCCACACACATGCTCTCTCTCTCTCTCAAAAATAAATAAACATAAAAAAAAATTAAGAAGCTTCTGAACGATGTATGGGAGTGTTTTCTACCAGAGCTTCCCAAAAGGCTTCGTACAGCCACATTTATTAATTAGGAAGCGTCTTCATGTGGTGGTAAGTCACTTACACACATTTTATATGGGCTACCTAACCAACTCTTAGGTCAAAAGTTATGTTATGGCCTTTCTAACAAGTATGAACTTTAATTCCTAATGCCATGGCAATTAAGTGTCACACACATTTGTTTCTTTAAATCTAATTTAATATGTTCCAGTCAGGATGGTAGAAAATCAAAATCCAGGTCTTTGCCATGTTGATAACCACAGAGGAAATCTCCCACTTCTCTGGTATCATTCAAGAACTCTTCTTTCTGTAACATTCGGAGGATCTGGTTGTGATTGGTCAACATTGGTCATCATTGATGTTTGTTGTTCAAGTACATATGTGTCCTTGAAGGTGGGCAGCCTGCTACCCACGTTAGTCTTAGGTTCTAGGTTTTTTGCTGAAGCCGTGCACCTTCAGATGGCTCGATTCTAACTATCTCAAACCCTCTCCTTAGGTTCACCAGACAACCAGTGCCCTCTAAGTTACCGCCACCTAGGCCACTGGAAAGGAAGAGACCGCTGATTGCCGTGACAACTATCTAAATTGAACCAGAAACATGGAAGTCTTGTATTTGAATGTAAAGCTATACCAGTTCACCCATTTCACAAACCTGTTGAGCACTTTCCCAGGTGTTTTGAGGTTTACAAAGATAAAAGACAGTGTCTCTGACCTTAACAATCTGGCGGATTTCAAATTCTCTCACGAAGCCTATCTAATTTAATCCTCGAGTTAAGACCATTCTCCGTGGTGAGAGTACGGGTGATGGGACATATTCCTGTCTGCTGAACCAACTGAAGCTCTGAAGGGCAACCTGATTCACGTAGTATCACATCCAGTGAGGGGAAATGCTAGAAGCACATTCAGAGACTCCATTTCAGTCATCTTTAACATGACTCTGCCCTGATTTTGAGTCCAAGGGATTCCTTCAGAAAAGAACTTAGAAGCGATTTGGTCTATCAGCCAACATGTGGGAACAATTGGAGTTTGGAGAACCTTTTTCTACAGTGATACAATAGCGGATGTTGTCCAACTTCACACCTTGCAAGTATGGTGCTGCCTACGCATTGCCTGAGAGGATATAGTCATCACCACGGTATGGAAGGAGATCATTCTTTGGAGTGGACAGTTCGCGATTCAAACACCAACCCCTCACAGCTCAAATATGACATTAATTTCCACGTGCCTCCATTTTCTGAGAAGTTCTGATGACCTACGTCGTCGAACCGGTAGAAGAGGTGAGTGAGATAGCTCACATAAAACTATGTCCCTGGGCCTGGCACCCTGACCCAGGGGAGGTGCTTCAGAAATCTTAACCATCACCGCGCCTCCCCCCCACCCCCACCGTCACCACACACACACACACACACACACACACACACACACACAATGAACAAACATTTATTGAGTACTTATTGCTAGGGAGTAGAGCTACAGATATAAATAACATCTAATACCTTACTCTAAGAATTGGCTTCTATGCCACTTGGTGGGCGAGGAGAGACTTTGCTTCCCCTAAAGTCATCCATTTGGAGGGAGAAAAGGGAGACTGGGAGATGGGGAATGGGGAGCCATCCTTCTCCACTGCCACCTCAAGAGGTCAGAGGAAATGGGGCCAAATTCCCTTTTGGATTTCATTCCCTCCGGCCGAGTGGTGGGCTCATGGCTGGGAACAGGATGTTGCTAAGAGAGCTGCATCCAAAGGGAACTCTTATTTCCTATGTCTTTTGTTCCCTGACATTTTCAATTTCCATCACGGGAGCCTTTGCCAGTCATCTGCCTCGCCTTTATCCCAAAATCAATTTCCTGGGAAGGTGCAAGATGCTGTGAACATCTGGCCCAAACGCTCAGGGCTGTCCTTCCCAATTGGGTGTTCTTCATGTGACGCAGTGGAGTGGCAGTGCTACCTCTGCCCTGGGACACAGTAAGACACCTGGGCCAGAGCGGCCTGGGTCTGCCCAGATCCCCTTCTCCTTCTCCAAATACCAGGAGCATATTTCCTACTTCAATTGCCGTTTTGACCTCAAATAAAACTAATCTGACTTATGGTAGAAAAAAATGTGCTGAGATTCACTGAGGCATGGCTCTTCCTTTCCTCCAGAGAGTTTGGGCAGAGAGCTTCAAATGGACCTCAGGAGGACTCTTTCCAATTCACTGTGTGCCCCCAAAAGTAGTGGCACTAATAAAACATCAAAGAGTAAATACTGGTTAGTGTGTGTGTGTGTGTGTGTGTGTGTGTGTGTGTGTGTGAGACAGAGACAGAGAGTCAGAGAATTAACAGCTGTCATGATTGCCCTGTTTCAGAGTACAGGCATTTTCACTTCAGAAATTTCAAAAAGGACTCCAAAATAAATGTGAACACGTACACTCAGAGCAACCAAATGTATTTTCTCAGACTACATGTCTCCTGAGGAAAATGTAGAGCTTTTGCTTCTGGCCAGACTGGAACCTGTCCCCATGCCCACCTCCCTCTGCCAAAGCTTTGATCCTAAAGAAACACTTCAGGATTCCAAACTCAAACCCACAATAGCAGACCTTGTGGTGGATGTATTTCACATTCATGATATTCCTAATTCACACCAACTCTCTCAAACCACACTCAGTGCGAGGTACATACCACATGTCCATTCCGATTTTCCCGATCACCAGCCCCCACCGTGCCCTTCGTAAACTATTCTTTTAATCAAATTTCCTCCACATTCACCATGGTTCAAGAGCTCCTAAAATTTCACCTCTCCTCCAGACTATTTCCCGCTTAGGCTGGAAGCGAGGTGGAATTTTCTCCAGCTTCAGAGTTCCAAGATGAATACCAAGTTCCAAGGTTGAACACCTTCAACCACGCTGCACACGACAACAGCAACACCAATAATATTTTGGGTGTAAGTGTTACCTTCTCTAAAGCTCAAAGCATTTTTAAAGATCACGTTCTGTGTTTGTATAGCATTGTTCTGGGTAAAGAGAGGAAAACAATTGTTTTCTCATTTGGCAAGTAGCAACTGACAAATGGCAAATAGCAAAATCAGGGTAAGCACTAAGCAGCATACCTGAGATGCCTCGGCATGATCCAGGAGGAGGCAGGGCAGGGAGAGAACCTGATGAGTCTCAAAAATAGTGATCTATGTGTTCCGGGCCCACCGCTGCCTGGGACACTGTCTTATCTCAGTTGTTACTGTTTTTTACGACTATCGATTTTGTTGTTGTTGCTGCTGTTCCGATTCTCAGATGGATGTTTAAATTGTCTTCAAATATCCCCTCGTTCCCATCATTCCTCCCTCCAAACATACACACACACACACACACACACACACACACATATATATATATATATACACATATCTATTTCCCCCACCAGACTGCTAGGGCTGTGCCTGAAATTCTGGAGATGAGGGTTGGAGGTGAGGGAGATTTCCTGCTTTCTCCTCCTCTGCCCTCTTCTCTTCTCCTGGGAATGAAGGAAACTGATATTTACTAATTGTTTACTGCACGATGTATTTCATTTCACTTAACAATCATAACATCCTTACTTTGGTATTACCTCCCTGCAGAAGGATTAAGTGGATTCTTAATATTCTCACAGTTTGTAAGATGCAGGGCTGAGCTGTGAACCCCTGGCGCTTCACCCCTTCGGGTCTCTCAATTCTAAAATCCAGACATTATTTCTCCTTTTTTCCCTTCTAAGTTTGTTCCTGATGTTCATTTTAAACATATTTAGTCCATACTAAGCTCTTTTGGGTAGATGCTCAAAAAATGGGATCAAATGAGTATCTTTATCCTTTTATGGACACTGAGACTTTTAAGTTTTGTTTTCTTTTCTTTTTTGGTTTTCCTAAACATTTTATTTTCTTTTCTTTTTTTTTTTTTTGTTTTTTTTTTTTGTTTTTTTTGTTTTCCTCAGCATTAAGCTGGCTGAGTTAACATTCTTGTTCCAAAGGCTGGGACTAAGATAAAAGCCAAGAGTCTGATTTATTTCTTCAGGGATTCATTCAAATCATACAAAGCTATTCATTGACTTGGCCTTTCCCTCCCAAAGACCCTAATTTAGAGTGATTTGATTTCATTACTGGTGATTGGAAGAGTTTATTGCATAGAAACAAACTATACGTTCCCTTGGAGAAATATGAAAGTCGTCACCAGCTGAGATGACCCATGAATAAAACGGGTGAAAAGTGTTCTAAAGAGGAAGAATCCATAAGAGAGATTATTTTTAGAGAAAGAAAGACGATTGTTGGAGGTAATAACATGTCTTAAGCTAGATATGTCATTTGGTCTCCTTAGATAGCTTCTGCAGGATGGAAAATACATTTTTTTTTTCTCCCTCAATCTGACACACATCATCATTATAGAAAAAAAATTGCATAGACTAAAACACAAACAGAATAAACACACATAATTCCAGCCACCCAGATAGAATGACAAATAGACACTGTGATATATGAACTTCCAGCCATTTCCTGCGCACATATAATCTAACAGAAATAAAATCATGGCATACTGTATCTTTGATACTTGCTTTTTTCCCATTAAAATGATGAATACCTACTAATATCAATAAGGAAACATTTATAACACAATAATTAAAGGCCTGATAGTATGATATGTTAGTTATGATAGTATGATAGTATGTTATCCCATGATTTACTTAACCTGTCCTTTAGAATTAAGCAATGAGATTATTTCCATCTTTCCAATTTTAAATAATGATACACAGACTGTTCTACAAAAGCCTTAACATAAAGGAAAAACTGGGAGATGGTAACCCATGTTTGGAAGTGGAAATGTTGATTATATTAAAAGTATAAAAAAAATTTAAAGCTTTTGATAGATGTTACTGCATTATTTTTCGAAAAATTATATTAACATATATAGCAGGGTCTGGCTGCATCCATTTTTCTAAATCCACTGATTGATAGAAATAAATGTTATTTCATTGTTTTAATATGGACTCCTCTTATTAGCAGTAACTGAGTAATTTGGAGGCGCCTCAGTGGCTCAGTGAGTTAAGCGTCTGACTTCGGCTCAGGTTGTGATCACCCAGTTCCTGGGTTCAAGCCCTGCATTGGGCTCTGCGCTGACAGCACAGAACCTGGATCCTGCTTTGGATTTTGCATCCCCCTCTCTCTCTGCCCCTCTCCTGCTTTTCCTCTCTCTCTCTCAAATATAAATAAATAAGCGTCAAAAGATAATAATAACGTTGGGTCATTTTTGCTATGCATATTGTTTTGTGTATTTCTTATTTTGTAAATTGTTTAGTATTTTCTGACCACTGTTTTCTACCTTCCCAGGTACTAGCTGGTCACTTGCAGAATTGTACAAACTCGCATGATTTTCAGTTTTGTAATACATTATAATATATGCTGCAAATATGTTTTCCAGTTTCTCTTTTTTTCCTTTTAAATATTCTTAATTTTAGTTTTACGTAGCAGACTAAAAGGACTACATTTTGCAGTAGTCAAATTTATCAGCATTTTCTTAATTTGCTTTTTTCCCTTTGGTTTCAGACTTAGACGGTCCTGAGGATTTTAAATCAACTTTGAAAAAGTCCAACTTGTGATATATAAGATCTCTAGAAACCTCAGAATTTCCATGCATCTCTATTTATGATACTGGTTCTCAAACTATGCTTCCACAAAATACCATTTTTTCAGTTTCAGCCAAGGTGCTGTGCCATTAAATATGAAAAATAACAGTCTTTCCAATTTTTCAGAAAAATAAATTTAATGGAGTATCTTTCAATTCTAAGGTTTCCCACCACATTAAAAAAAAATGTTTGGTTACAGCTACTTGTTGCCTTTATTGCTATCTAATAAAACCTGGTGTCATATTATATATTCTGTTATTTTAAATTTAATACGTCAATATTAAACGGTGTTGTGCAAAGATCACTATTACTTCCAGATGTTCTACTAACTGACAAGTTCAAGGATATGGTGTATGTTGGCTTCAGTTAAAAACTAAAAGAGAGATAATGTTAATAACACATACAAATTAGAAAACTAAACACTAAGAATTCTGTTATAACTGCTAATCACTTCTTACTTTCTTGAAAACCCTATGCCTTGATTACAAATATCATAGGCAAATGCATTCAGTGAATTCGATTGCCACACTCCTATGAAATTATGATTTTCTGATGGGCTCAAATAACTTTCCTAAAGGAAAGATACTTTTTTTTTCTTTAACCACAAAAATTATTATTCTTGACATTAGAAGTATAAGTGGGACAAGAAAATTTATTCCTTGTTTTTTAATGCTTCCAGAAGTGGTCTTTATTGCTGTACTGGGTCTGTGAAGAACATATACAAAGGCACCTCTCAACTGGCACTCACAAATAGAAGCTTTGAAAATCTGCACCTATAAAATGCATGCATTTCCTGAACTGGTAGCTGCTTTATTCAACAGACCATTAAAAGCCCATTTAGAGAGGCTCTCGCAAGCTCGTATGCACTACCGCTACTTAAAGCTGATGAACACAGCATAGCAAGAAACAAAATAAAACAAAAAGTTGGACCAACTTTTTGGGAGAAAAAAAAGCTCTTTCCCCAGACCTAAATTTCCTCCAACACTAACACTCGTATAAAGAACAGGTAATGTGACAAAATTGCCCCACTTCCAATCTCCCAGCCAAAAATCCAACACCCCTCCACCCCTCCAAGTATCAATCATCAGCCCAGGCAAGGCAAATGAACTTTTAATCAATAACAGCTACTGTTTCTTGTACCAGGACTGTTTATGATTTAAAAGGGGGAAAAATTTAAATCAATCCTGATGTGAATGTTTTCCCTCTTGAAGAGAAAAAGCAACACCCTGTGTCAAAAGGCAGGATGGGGAGGGGGGGGTGTAGTTTCACATGTTTTGAAAAATATGTTAAAACAAAATAAATTTGAAATTGTTTTTGCCCTCAGTAGCTATAGGAAGAAGAGTAGCTACGTAGAGTTGATGAGTCATGTTAGACAAACGGCTTCAATTTATGTCCACACCATTGCATTTCCTGTTTATATTCATACATTGGTATGGATTAATAGAGCTAAAAGGGAATTTAGGGAACATCTGTCCAAAGATCGGTGCTTTGGGGCCCCCGTCACTGGAACTGTTGAGGTGACAGAACGAATCGGCTGAGAAGTCGGAGGGAGAATTCAAACCACCAATGTAACAACAGGTTTTTAGATTATATTGGTGGGTGAAACTGATCATCTATGGAAGTCTCAACTGTGAAATCTGCAAAAGTAGATCTGCTCTGGCTGAAGATTCTTGCCCCTCTCCCTATCCGTAGCCAAAAGGCAACCTTTGCCTGGAATTTCCAGGATGTTACTAAAAACGTTTGTAAACCCAGAACCAGACACCTTTAAGCGCCTCCCCCCCCCCCGCCCCCCGCAACACCCCGAGGTGTTCTGATTCTTCCCTCCATGTTTCTTCTATTCCTCTAGGCTACATCCACATAGGTGCAGCTAAACACCATAAATCCTCATAATATAGTAATCAGGTCTTCCTGCATCTTGAGTTTTCCCACAGCCAGAGAGAAATCAAGGTGGACTCTTTATGAAGCCTGCTGCATTATTTTGGCATGTTTGCACAAACCAGAAATAACTTCTCTAAAGATTACTGAAATGAAATCATCTTTCACCTAATTGGGAAAGGCTTTTGCCCAGTTTTAGAGAGTAACACACTGGGGAGGCAGTGGGGGATGATGATGGGAGTGATTTCTTGACTGTTTTCTTTTACAGTTTGCTGAAATGGAACAAATCAATCCTGTCTTGCTTATTTATAAAACCTTAACACCAATGGGGTGGGGAGAATTAATGAGACCAGGCACAAGGAATGTGGAGATTTTCATTTCTAAACTGCTGGCACACAGACATGCATTAGTGTCTTGTAGCTTTTCAAGGGCGCTGAAGAAATGAGTTTTCTGCCTTTTACAACTTTCAGTGGAGAGCGTGCATTTGCACATAATTACTCACCACTGTAACTGGCAACCAGAAGAAGGATCCAGAAAAGAAGCCCACATTTTTTAAAAACTAGGATACTGTACCCTCACATGTACCCAAAGAACACAGCGATAACTGTTGACCCTCAGCAAAGAATGAACACGTAACTAGTAACACAAAAGACATAGCAGCCTTTCAGGGTGTATTTAGTCCTCATACTATCTCTGTGATAAGGAAAATGAGTCTCCAAAGGATCGAGCGATCTGTTCAAAGAGGCACAACAAGTTCTTTTCATTTTTCTAAGACACGTTTTCCTGGGAAGTGGAGGAAGACTTTTGGTCGGTATTAAACACTATATTAACTTGTGCATAATTAAAAGCTGACGTCTGTCAGCCACAGTAACCATGCTGCACCTGCTGTGTTTTTCTGCTCTGGAGCCCACTTAGGAATAGCTGATGTCCTCAAAATGTCTTGCAAATTCCTTGGAACTGTCGTCTCTGCCAGTGTTTACTCCGAAGACACTGATACCTGTGCAGGGGGTACCATCTGCCGGTGCCCGCAAAGTGGCTAAGTCACAAGATGGAACTTCCGCTCATGGATCCTCCCTGTAAAAAAGTTCTGCTTTGCTCCCCGGCAAAGGAGGAGAATGGCCCTTCAATGGAATACATACTCCATTTCATCTCCTGTGCCCTATAGCTACACTGCTTAGTTACCCCATGTCCCCGGGTATTTCAGGAAAAGGACCCTTTCGGCATTTGTTGGTGGTTTCTCTTTGTGTCTGGGACACGGGTGCACAAGAGTCCACACTTTTCCCCACGTCCCACTTCTGTCCTCCATGTCCAAACAGCTCTAACTCCTGCCTGTGGCCTTTACTACTTGGCTTTTACCTCAGTGCTTCTAATTTGGTTGACGGCTCTTCATTTAGAAGGAGAAAGCCATCTAGCTCATCAGCTTCATGACCCACACAAACCAGATGATCAGGCAACAGAAGAAAATATTAAAGTATGAATATAGGGGCAAGAGTTCATATTTCTCTCCCTTAATGCGCTTGGAGCCTTGGAAGGTAATTATAAGTATGTATGTATTTAGACTTCTGTCATTGATGGTAAGCTGTTTGGAAATTCAATGATGGCTTGTCAGACTCTAGGTAAGGAGGTGGAATTTTCCATTACCAAGATGATTACTTATTATGTTTAGTGCCTTGGACACCGTGGGCATTTGTGACAAAATGAATAACAGTGAGTCCAGGGGAAGGGCATTTGGAAAAAAAGAAATGCCTACTTTTAGAACCACCATTAGTCTTGGCAAACAAGGATTCCTGCCTTAAGCCCCATGTCTTATGGAGGTCTGTGCTTTGAAGCGTCTCCCTCAACATTTTCCAGTCCCCTTCTAGTGCCTATGAACAGGTGGAGCCCACAATGCTCCAGGCAAGACTTTCCCTGCCCAGATAGAAACCCACATGGATCTCAGTCAACCTGCTATCCCGTTTGTAGGTTCAACCAGGGGCTGTGAGAAGCTCTGAGACCTGTCACCCATGGGGCCATCCCAGGGCCTCAAGAGGCTGAAATGGCAAGTGGATCACTCCCACTGGCTGGTGTGGAATTTCTTTGGTGGGAGCACATGAGATCGGGCCTCCAGAATGGGGCTGACACACTAATTTGGGGGACTCCAGGTGTTATCTATATTTATATAGATAAATTTTTCCAGAGCTTCACATATCTTAGAGTGATCCAACCTGCCTTCGGGGCATGAACCACTCATAAAGATAGATTGCTCTTAGGGAGGATCTTAACAATGACTTGCAGTCCAACATAACATTCTTTTAAGCTTCTCAAAGATGGAATTCATGATTCTTACTGACATGGCTTCTCAGAGACTGGCCCAGTGCTAAGCATATCCTAGACATTAAAAACACATTTGATTAATATTGCAGTCTCTTCCATCTGTCCATCCATCCTTCCATCCATCTACCCATCCATCCACTCAATAATCTCTTCTAATATATTATTCCCTGCATGCAGGACAGGTGGATTCTCAGAGTTTCCAAAACACAGTGGACTGAGGACCAGTAATATTCCTAAAAGTGTATTCTCAGAAAGGTATGCTGACCAATAAGGACTAATAAATAAGGAAAACTGCATTGAAGGTGGAATATGGAGTGAACTTCTCTAAGATGAAGACTTACGTGTACGAGGAAAATCTTATCCAGGTTTCAAGGAAAGCAACATTGTCATTTGCTCAGAATTATAAAAACAGAGGGGCGCCTGGGTGGCGCAGTCGGTTAAGCGTCCGACTTCAGCCAGGTCACGATCTCGCGGTGCGTGAGTTCGAGCCCCGCGTCGGGCTCTGGGCTGATGGCTCCGAGCCTGGAGCTTGTTTCCGATTCTGTGTCTCCCTCTCTCTCTGACCCTCCCCCGTTCATGCTCTGTCTCTCTCTGTCCCAAAAATAAATAAAAAACGTTGAAAAAAAATTTTTTTAATTAAAAAAAAAAAGAATTATAAAAACAGAGAAGCACACATAGCAAATAACTTTAACTCTCTGAGAAAATGACACTTTTCTCGACAGAACGCCAAGAATATAAAAGTGTGTCTAGTTATCTTTTTATAATTGACAAAGCATAAAAACGTATTATCCTGCTACAGATTTATTTCAAAATGCAATTTAACTTTTCTCTTAATTATGATAGATTCGTTTTTCTGGTATTGTTGTGTTTTGTAGCTGTTTGCAAGAAACATATCAGCCATCTTTAGAAAGGGAGGTTGATTATAAGGTGCATATTTTCTTTGATTGGCATTAGGAAACAATTAAAAATGAGAATGGAGGCAGCTTTAGGGACCAACTATCTCTCCTAATTTCTCTCTCCCTCTCTCTCTCTCTCTGTCTCTCTCTCTCTTCTCTCTCTCTCTCTTCTTTTTTCCTTCTCTCATCACCTTTCAAAGATGAAGCCACCTCAAGGTTCTCCAACCAACCCAAGGATGAGATATGGTTGGGTCAGAGAAATGCCCCTGGACCAATCAGAAGGTCACCTGTGTCCAAAGAGCAGCTGTTTGCTCTTAAGGGAAGGTTGGATACTGCATCAGACGTACCAGCTATAAATACAAATATCTAGAAAATAGAAGTATAGAGGAAAACAATTAAAAAGCCTTTGTAATTCTACCACCCAGAGATAACTGCCATAAATAGTTAAGTACATTTCATTCAAATTTCAGTATACGCATGTATATACTTAATATTGTTTACCAATTTTGGATACAGTGATATTATCTTCTAGCTTACCTTTTAGTGATATAAATATATTTATTTTTATATATTTCATGACATACATAAATTCTGTTATTTAATGGCTGCAAACAATGGCTGTCAAATGAATACACCATAGTTTCCTTACTCAATCCCCTTTTATTGAATTTTATATTCCTTGTTTTTTTTTCTTTTAATTTTTTAAGTGTTTCTTTATTTTTGAGACAGAGAGACAGAGCATGAGCAGGGCAGGGGCAGAGAGAGAGGGAGACACAGAATCCGAAACAGGCTGCAGACTCTGAGCTGTCAGCACAGAGCCTGACTGACGTGGGGCTCGAACTCACAAACCTCAAGATCATGACCTGAGCCGAAGTCAGATGCCTAACCAACTGAGCCACCCAGGAGCCCCTATTTTTCTTTTTAAAACAAAGCTACAGGGGCACCTGGGTGGCTCAGTTGGTTGAGCGTCCGACTCAGGTCATGATCTTGCAGTTGACGAGTTTGAGCCCCATGTCGGGCTCTGTGCTGACAACTCAGAGCCTGGAGCCTGCTTCTGATTCTGCGTCTCGCTCTCTCTCTGCCCCTCCCCCGCTCATGCTCTGTCTTTCTCTGCCTCAAAAATAAAGATAAACATTAAAAAAATAAATAAAAATAAAACAAAGCTACAGTGAAGAATTCTGTAGCTAAGACTGTGTGTGTATATAGTTTCCTTAGAATACATTTCTAAACTGGAATGACTACGTCAAAGAGAATGAACTTTTTAAATTCAAGTTTTTGCAAATACTGCCATTTTTGCCCAGGTGATTATGTCGCTTTAAGATCTTACATGCTGTGAATGAAGTATCTCTCTCATCATATCCTGGGGACATCAGGTTTTAGGTGTTTCTCTGTATTTTTAATTTTTAGTGTTACAGTTGACCATATTCATTAATTATACGTCTGAAATTTAAAACAGAAGATTGCCGCCATCAGTTTGGTCAATCCCTTAGAGGTAAATATCTCCCTACAAATTGGCCTTTTTTCCAAATTTCACTAAGAGTGCAGAGAGCTGAGACTCACAGGGTTCTAATTTTCTATGGAAGAAATCTACGCTGGTTCTGATGCGTCAGTGTTTGTGTAGCCCTGGGCATTGGCTGTTTCTGGCCTAGTCAATGATTTGGAGTTTATTAAGTGAATGGATGTTCTTTTCCATGGACAATTGTTCTACATAATAACGTGCGTTTAAATGACATTTTACTCTAAAAGTGTGTAGAAGGTAGTTTTGTCTGGTTGGTTCGTTGGCTGGTTGGCTGGCTGGCTGGCTGGTGAGAGAAGAAAATCCATATTTTTTTCTAGAACTTTCTTTTAATGAAACTCGTTAGAGTGCCAACAACTGACTAATGCATAAATAAAGTCCGGACTCTAGGTTGCAAGTCTTCTGGAGACATGAAAAGGCTCTCAGTTAAGAGAGAAGACTGGGTGTTTCCTCTCTTTTCCTTACAATTTTTGTTGTAATTCACTATTTTCCTTGGATCAGATCTCTCAGGAAAGATGTGTCTGTTTAAGTAATTGCTTACTTCTGCACACTCCTCCAGGTTCAAGGGCAGAGCAATTTACTTGCACACTAACACCCTGCTTCCAAATAAGCTCTGTTCCCGTTGGTATGTTCCTTTCTTCTGGTCTTTGCCACAAGGAGTTTTCCACACCAGAACCAGTCTCCAGATTCCTCTCTATCTGATCTCATTTGCTTCTTATTAAACCCAGAGCTCTTTTGAAAATACTTTAATAAGTACTTTTGATCCCTTCATGTTTTTCAAGGATTTCTCAGTTTCTTCCAAACACTCAGCTGACAGATTTCTGGGAGCAGCCAGTTCCAGTTGGAGACACTTTAGGCTGATGATATCAACTGAACACCCAGGGAAAGGGCCTTTGAGGAGACCTCTTGTTAGCACGGGTGGCTGGGAGCCACACGGGTCCCGTTCTTCATTTCTCTGGAAGTGAGTCAGGGAGGACTTTCAGACCTACCCTCTTTGCTTCCTGCAAATGACAATGTTCTCTCAGAAACAATGGACTTTAATAAAAGTATAAGCAACGTCAGTGTGCCTATTTTCCTCCAGTCCGCACTCTCTCAAGAGTGTTTCTTTCTTGCTAGAGCGGCCATTCTTGACTTCCCTACAATTTTCTGGTCTCTGAACACCCAGAGACCATAAGATCTTTCCACATCTGCCAAACCACTGTTGGCTTCTCTGTGGCTATGAGTGACGACTCAGACTCATGCTAAACTTTCCTGGGGAGGTGGAAAGGTCCGTCTGAAGTCGCAAAATGTACCAGGGGAGAGAGCTAAACTTCAAGGCTTCTGGACCCAGCTCTGCCTTCAGCTTGCATTGTATCTTTGAGGATGTCATGAAGCATTGTGGTTCCAGATTCCTCATTTGCAAATTGAAAGAGTTAAAAAAAAAAAACAAAAAACCAACAACGAAACTTTTATTGTCTTCCCAAAAGCGAATTGCGATTCTAACCAGGAGGGGATAGCACATTTAATTAAACACAAATCAATAAAAAGTTTAATGTGGCCATATACTTTTGGATTTGGAAAATAAATCCTGGGAAACCTTTGAGTACTTTTTTTTATAGTACACACAATGCAAACTAAGGTTTGGTAACAGTGTCAGGGGTGAAGCCTAGGTTTCAAAGGACCGAGCAATTACTGGCTGGCAGAGCTACACTGCGGTGTTACGGCTGTGACACAGTTCTGGAGTCACAGAGAAACGCATCAGCTCCTTGGCTTTGCCGGCGGCTCCATAATCTGGGATAAATTCACGTGGCTCTTTCTTTTCAGCTCAGACTCTTCATCTAAAAACAAAGACAGGGGCGCCTGGGTGGCGCAGTCAGTTAAGCCTCCGACTTCAGCCAGGTCACGATCTCGCGGTCCGTGAGTTCGAGCCCCGCGTCAGGCTCTGGGCTGATGGCTCAGAGCCTGGAGCCTGTTTCAGATTCTGTGTCTCCCTCTCTCTCTGCCCCTCCCCTGTTCATGCTCTGTCTCTCTCTGTCCCAAAAATAAATAAAAAACGTTGAAAAAAATTTAAAAAAAAAAAAACAAAGACAAAAAGCAAACAAAAATCACATCAAAAAAAAAAAAAAAAAAAAACCGAGGATAATAACATTGTTATTACTGTTCCTTTTTACTATTACCGTTCCTTCATACTTGGGAATATTAAAGACAAAGCGTATGACATGCTTTGCTCAGTAGCTGGCACGAAGCAAATCCTTGCTGACTACCATTAATGTTTTTAGTGCCTGAAGATCTAAAAAATTATTATGTAAACTACTTGAACGCTCACCATTTAATTCAATCAGTTTCTTGTTTGTTTTTGTAGGGATACATGTCAATGCCTTTCTCTTCGCAAGTTTGTTTTCAATATATTCAACATAAATATTCAAAGCGGTTCAGTAAATACGATATATACAAAGCTTCAAATGCTTTGTATATGGAACTTTTCTGTTCCATTCATCAAATACTTGACTTAAATATTTCCAACTTATTTTGAAAAGTTCAATTCCAGTTTATAGAAATCTTATATATATATAATATATATATAATAATCTTACATATATATGTATATATATATGTATTTTTTTTTTACTGCAGGACACTTGGGTAACTTTACAAAGTAGTTCTTCAAAAGCTCATTTTTTTTTATTTTTTTTATTTATTTATTTTTTTTCAACGTTTATTTATTTCTGGGACAGAGAGAGACAGAGCATGAACGGGGGAGGGGCAGAGAGAGAGGGAGACACAGAATCGGAAACAGGCTCCAGGCTCCGAGCCATCAGCCCAGAGCCTGATGCGGGGCTCGAACTCACGGACCGCGAGATCGTGACCTGGCTGAAGTCGGACGCTTAACCGACTGCGCCACCCAGGCGCCCCAAAAGCTCATTTTTAAAAGCTGATTTCAAATAGCAAAGAAAGAAAACGCATATTGCCATGCCACAGTACCTCCTTAAAATTTAAAATCAGCGTTGTCAAAAAATTATGGAATTTAGTTACTCTGTATACTTAAAAACACAGTTTTACAGTTTCACCACTACAGTTTCTTTTTTTTTAACAGACTTTTTTAAAGTTTATTTATTTATTTTCAGAGAGAGAGAGAGAGAGAGCATAGGAGGGGCAGAGAGAGAGAGGAAGAGAGAGAATCCCATGCAGACTCCAAGCATGATGCAGGGCTTGAACTCATGAACTGTGAGATCAAGACCTGAGCCAAAACCAAGAGTCAGGCACTTAACCAACTGAGTGACCCAGGCACCCCTGACCACTACAGTTTCTATATCATTTGGTAGAATATCACAGCTTATTTGGATGTAATTATGAGGTATGTTGTGCATCATATCCAATTCTCTGCTTCACGAGCTTCTTAATTTATTAAGAACATTGTGGTTCACCAAAATTTGTGCTGTGTACTCATTGTCAAAACGTAATTTTATCTTCAATGTCAAACATTTTAGCTAACTCTCTGACATTCACAATAATGTCAAATGTTACACTGTCAAAAGAATGAATTTCTACAAGGTTGGCTTTGATTACATTGAACCGAGGGAAAAAGAAGCATAACTGGGATGAGCTAATTTTTTTATTTGTAGAATCTGATGACACTGGCACAATACTCCACATTTTACTGTGAATTTCTTCTGTTGTTCACGATGCCACACACTAACAGCTGTTGCTTGAGTATGAATTCAGGAACAAAAAATCTCGGAATAAAACACGAGTCGGGGTGCCTGGGTGGCTCAGTCAGTTAAGTGTCCAACTCTTGATTTCAGCTCAGGTCATGAGCTCGGGGTCGTGAGATCAAGCCCTGTGTTGGGCTCCTCACTGGGCATGGAGCCTGATTGAGATTCTCTCTCCCTCTCCCTCTGCCGCTCCCTTGCTTGTGCTCTCTCTCTCAAAAAAAAAAAAAAAAAAAAAAAATAGAGTGAAAGTGACATAGAATAGCCATTGGATCTAAATGAAAAGTTGTATCTCTTGGAATGATACGAAGGGGACTTTCTGTGGTTGTAAAGAGAGCACAGTCTTTATAAACTATATACTACCTTTTGAAGTAACTGCTGATGCCTCTCCAGCAGACTGGGCCTTCTGGTTTTCCATGCAGTCAGCTACACCCCTGAGGCCCCATGGCGGAGGGTAAATGTTAAGTAAGACGCATTTTGCACAAGTTCATCGTTAACTTTCTTGAGCCATCAAAATTCGCTTCTCATCCTTCAACTACACACAGGCTTCCTTTTTTAAAAAATGTATTGCTGCTAAAAGTCTTTATTGCAAAATAAAAGAACATTGTCACGCAATAAAATAAACAGTTGTAGATTTTACACTGTACAATAAATGATAAAACAACAGTACCTAAACTGTTCAAACCACTCTCGTCCTGCTTCGCAGACAGGGCTGTTCTGCCTCTATTCCCTTCATTTATTCCACATGCACCTAAACTATAAATTACCATGTTTCTTACGCACAGTCCCCCTGCTGACTGTGACCTGGTGGTTTCATGTATTTTGCAGCCACCCGTCACGGTACAACTGAGTTGTGCACCAGTATAGTGTTGACTGTTCCCAGAACTATCTGAGACTGGAAGGAGACAGCAGCACCCAAGGGCCCGTGCCTGAGCAGGCTTCATTTCATCAGCAAGCTGTTTCTGAAAGGGAGGTGCTAAGGATCAGGAGAAGAGACGATTTATCACTGGTCGTCTTTCAGATTTGGCCACAGATGAGAATAAGAGCCCTGTGCACGGCGAGTACATCCTTACCCACGGCTAGATGAGACCGTGGTAGAGCTGGAAGAACAAAGAGGGAGGAAGCCCACCCAACTAATCACAAATTATTCTAAGGCAACTGTTCTAGTAAAACCTCATCATACAATGAAAAGTCTGGGACACGTCCTAAACCAGATTGGAAACCAGAGAAACGCTTATAAACTAGTACTGCCCTGGGCTTATGATTATACCATAGAGTCACTTTTCAAAACTATCTGGACCTATCCTTCCAGGTTCAATAACAAAGGGTTATGACTTATAGGTAAAGGTCACTGGAAGACAGTTTTTAAATAAATACCAGGAAGAGTTTCTTAAAATGGCACAGGCAGAGGAGCAATCCTCATCACTGGAGGTGTTAAATCTAAGTATGGGTGTTACGAAGAGGACTAGGAACGGGTAAATGAGCTCCTAAACCCCTTCTAAGGGTTTCATAATGCTCAATCAATATGCTGTTACAAGTAGATCTTAAAGGGAAGAATCTTAGCCCCAACAATGCTGGAAATATAGTTTTAGCAGAGGTCAAAAGAAAGAAAAAAGTCTCTCCTTCATGAGTTTATAAATTCTTCCAATGACCTTAGATGGGTTCATAAATTTTGGGAGAATCTGATCGTCTTTAGACTAGTCACAGAAAAGAATAGACTATTGATTGAGAGGGATCTTAAGAAGTCACCAAATCCAGGGTTTCCTGCTAGTTGCAATGTTCGGCCCATAATTGATGCACAGGAATCTTTTGGAGAAAAACTTAATAGTTTTTGAACATCATCTATACAATGGGGGTGGTATTATCTGCTCAATTCCAGACAGACCAACAGTGTCCAAAAGCTACTAATGGAGAGAAGAGGCGGCCAATGATTTATCTTCTTGTGAGATAATAGAGAAGGTGTGTAGTTAGTTCAAAGCTGATGAATGTGAAATAAAGGCCATTTCGTGAATTACGTTTCAGCTTTTCTGAGATGGTAGTTTGTCTTCAACCTGTGATACATTCTTTTCGTTAACCTCCGTTTTCTTAAAAGATAAACATCAGCAAATTGTTCTCTCAGTGCATGACTACATTCTTGCTTCTTGGCAGAGAAACTTTTATGTCAGTCTCATAGAGCAGCTGGTAAGTGGCCGTTCTTTTTAACCCGAATACTGCCCGATCCCTATGATCTCCCACAGTTCTTTTTGTCCACCGCTCAAGTCCTCGGCAATCAGCAGTAGAATTTCTTTTTCAACGGAAATTATCTGTGAAGCTTCAGCTGGGGAGATATAAGACATTAGTGATACAAATAAACAAAGCCATCGCTCGCAGGGAAAAACAGGCTTTCAACTGCGGTCATAGTAAATCTGCATTTACTAGCTTTGTAACTTTAGACAAGTTACATAAATTCATTTGGACCTGTTTCTCCTTTTATAACGTGGGACGAAGAATACTTTTGCAGGGCCGTTGAAGATTAAGGGAGATGGGGTAATAGCAAGTGCTTAGCAGGTCCGAAGAGACTCCACAGGGTTGTTTCCCTCCAATTACAAGCGGTTGGAAACGTTGGGGAAATTTTCACCGTGGAGTAGAATTCCATTTCACCTGTGTGCATAGCGAACTCTATGCACCAGGCACTGCTACACACACTGTGAGGAAGAGAGCGGAATTTTTAAAAATGAATAGAAAGGGGCAGCCGGGTGGCTCAGTCAGTTGATTGTCCAGACTCAGGTCCTGAGCTTGCGGTTCGTGAGTTCAAGCCCCACATGGGGCTTGCTGCTGTCGGCACAGAGTCCTCTTCAGATCCTCTGCCCCTTTCTCTCTCCGCTTGTGCTTGTGCTCTCTCAAAAATAAATAAGACATTTAAAACGATGCATAGGGGGCGCCTGGGTGGCGCAGTCGGTTAAGCGTCCGACTTCAGCCAGGTCACGATCTCGCGGTCTGGGAGTTCGAGCCCCGCGTCAGGCTCTGGGCTGATGGCTCGGAGCCTGGAGCCTGTTTCCGATTCTGTGTCTCCCTCTCTCTCTGCCCCTCCCCCGTTCATGCTCTGTCTCTCTCTGTCCCAAAAATAAATAAACGTTGAAAAAAATAAAAATAAAAAATAAAACGATGCATAGAAAGTTGTACTTGCCCTCCGGAAAACGAATGGTATCATTCTTGGGTGAGGCCAGAAAGTCCTCGGTATGAGGCTAGGGAGCTGAGGCTGTATACTGGGGAGGGGTAAAATGTCAGTGATGCCATTTCCGGAAGACAAAAATTATGGTGAAAGAACGACCGGTTAATCCTCAGGGAAAACTCTTACAGGCCAAAGTGACAGGGCGGTAGTTAGAGTCGCTTGCTAGAATTCCAGAAGGTGTGTCTCGGAACAATTTTTAGGCACGCACTACAGAGCCTCAGTCCAGGACTTAGCTAGCAGGTACTGAAAGGGGGAGCATCACTTCTGTCCGTCACTGAGCAGGAACAGGACAGCCCCAGTGCGCCCAACGCAGGATTAGTTTCACACTCCTGAATTATCCTGGCTCGGTAGAATTGCTCGGGACATTTGGGGAGCTGCTTCGCGCCCACATTGCGAGATAGACTTGTAATTTTACCCAACACGCAGGGGATTGTGACACTGCTTTAAGTTAAGGGTTTGAAGAAAGTCTGCTGTTTTTAGAAGCAAGAGACTATGAAATAACAAAATAATTTGCTTTTATTTTTTCACGTACAGTTGATTCTCATTATTCATGGATTCTGCGTTTACAAATTTGGACACTCACTAAAATTTCTTTGTAACTTCCAAATATGTATCTGTGGTGCTTTTCATAGTCATTTCCAGACATGTGCAGAGCAGCAAAAAATTTGACTAGCCTCATGCCCATAGTCCCAGCTGAGGTCAGACAAGGCGGTGCTGTGCCGTCCCGTTTCAGCTCTTATACTGGAAATAAGTGTCCTTTCCACGGGCTTTTCAATGCCATGTTTTTTTTAGCACTTTGTACTTTTTTGTTGGTGATTTCATCTATTTGAAATTGGTCCCCGAATGAAGTGCTGAGATGCTGTGTGCTGCTCCTAAGCACAAGAACCCTGTGAGGCACCTTACGGACAAGATATGCACGTTAGAAAAGTTTTGTTCAAGCACCAGCTACCGTGCTTGAACGGTGCTGTTGGCTGTGACCTCAGTGTTAATAAATCAACGATATATACGTGTCTTTAAATAGAAAACACATAAAACCAGGTTACTTATTGATCAGTTGATAAAAATGATGAGCAGGGGCTCGGCGGAACCTAACCCTATGTTTCCCCGGGGTCCGTGGATCGCCATTTGCTAATTCAATGTTCCCAGCTACTTGGAGGACATACCTAACGCAAATAATGAGAGTCAGGTGTACTTATTACTGGTTACTCTGATTTTTTTCGTTCGAAAAATCACCTCCGGGGAGGAGGAGAGATTAACGATCATTTAATCCAACTCCTTCCTCTGACATTAGAGAAAATGACAGTGTAGAGATGTGGCTTGACCTTGGTCCCTTAGTCAGAGGAGGACAGACACGGACTAAAACCAGGCTTCGGCCCTCCATCCCATCCTTCTACCAACAGACCACTCTAGCTTTCCTGTGTAAGCAGAGGGCAAATGACTGCTTTGGGAGTGCAGTGTACTAGGGTGGCTTGTGCTATAGGCCGCATGCCCAGCAGCGTCAGTTCCTCTGGTCATGTTAAGATGGTGGACTGCGCATCTCACGTTTCTGAGCTTGAAGAAACACGTGTTCTTGCGCCATGTTCGTGACCAGTGGCGCACTCTATGGTAAAAGACCTCTGTGGTCCATATCAGGACTCACATCTATAAGAAAGTTTTTCTTTCAAAATCTTCACTCTTATCCTGGGCATGTCTTGTTTATGAGATTAAGTCAATTGACCTGCGGAGCAGCTAACAAATCTTCGTGCATTGGTACACTGTCCTTTACATTTCTAAGGACCAGGGAGAAGCCATTTACTCGAGGCCAGACAGATTTGGTTACCGTTTAAGCCAAACTAGGTGACTAAGAGAAAGATGAGGCCCAGGGAGTGAACTCCCTAGAGAACCCGGAGAAGCATGAAGGTGACTCTGTCATGAATGATGTCGTTGAATTCAGTGAACACTCAAGGACCTATTAAGTACGAAGCATGTTGCCTTGTGCTCCGATCCTCATCTCTTGCGAGTTATGTTGTGGTCTTACCATTACAGTCCCAAATGCATCCTCATTGTCGCTCAGTTTGGGCATGATGACATCGTGACAATAAATAAGTATGATCTCTTCAAAATCGTAGTCTATTTTGTCCCTAATCTTTCCCTTGGCACCTTCCCTTTTTTTCCCTCATATATTGAAAATATCTTCTCTAGGAACACAAAGAGCCAATCAACCAAATAGTTTCTAAGTATGGAAAGTCAGTGTCTAAGGATGAGAGTCTAGAGGAAGAACAACCTGATCTGTTTCTTGGCATGTGGACACTTCTCTTTCTAGCCCCATGGTACTCATTATGTGATGTCATTCCAACGCAACAAGTAACCCAACTTAGGTGTGATGAGAAAGTTTGGGGAAAATTTAAAGCCAAAGTCTGCATTGCTTTATCGTCACGTTTTCTCCTCATCAAGTATGATTCATCAAACAGCATTAATTATTAAACGCCACTGGCATCACTTCGTCAACAGATTTCAATCTCTGAGAAACAAACACGCAAAAGAAAGAGAATTAACACTGAGTCCTTAACATAAGCCACATATTGAGGCTAGCTCATAATGAGGTTAGCTCATTTAACTCTCATAGGAAACAGTCTAGGTGGGTGTTTTTCTCTTCATCCTAGAGGTAAAAAGAAACAAATAGATGAGATTATTCTTCTAAGGTCACTAAGTAATGGAACCAGCATTTATATCCAAGGATATCTTGATCCGAATACCAACCTCTTTTCACTGTATCACATGGCCTCCCCCTTGCTTATCTGTTTTCCATGTAGTGCATGGAGATTCCAGCACTGTTTCTCACTGTGTGATCCACAGACCATGTTTGTCAGAATCACCAAGGATACTTACTAATGACACAAATTTCTGGACTCCATCTCTGAACTATGGATCTTAATTTCAATGGGGGAGGTCCCGGAACCTGCTCGGTTGACAAACCGCTCAAGTGATTTTCATGCACTTTGAAGTTTGAGAGACAATGGTCTACGTAATCATACACATCAAAAGGGGTGGGCTAATAAAGAATATCACAAACCCTACATCAAAGATGCTGATATTTATAGCATGTGCTCTCTGTGCTCTGTCCATATCCCTTGGGCCTTACCTATGTCCCTCAAGACAGCCAGTTTCTTGTGTTTGCGTGACTTTCCCTTGGGGCTCCCCCCCAAGCCTCAGATAGGGCTCTGTTTGTGCACATAGTAGACAAGAAGTACCATGGAATTAACTACCCCCACTCTGCCACCCCTCTGCCACAGCTCTTAGCCGGTGACTGGTCGAAACAGTTGTCTAAATCCTCCAGCCCTCTGACTCCTTGGGTAGATGCTTCTGAGATTTGTGTTATGTGCTGTTTTTCGGATGATACCCCACGAGGGGCGCCTGGGTGGCTCAGTCGGTTGAGCGTCCGACTTTGGCTCAGGTCATGATCTCATGGTCCGTGAGTTCGAACCCTGTGTCGGGCTCTGTGCTGACAGCTCAGAGACTGGAGCCTGCTTTGGATTCTATGTCTCTCTCTTTCTCTACCCCTCCCCTGCTCATGCTCTCTTTCTCTCTCTCTCTCTCTGTCAAAAGTAAATAAACATTAAAACAATTTTTTAAAACGATGATACCCCACGAGATTAACTTCCAGTCATCCATGGTGGTGTTCTGGCTTAATATGCCTGCCCATTATGTGCATTCTCTTCCTTGCCTTATTCCCGCACTTTTCCATCAGTATCTCCTGCTTGCCCTTATACACTCTTTGCATTTGAATCTTTGTCTCTGGGTCTGCTTCTGGGGGAATGTAAAACCAAATGTTAACGAAAACCCAATGGTGGCATTCACCTCTATGTGTTTCGCTGCCGTATTTCTCTCTGCACCACTTTACTAAGAGAGCTGTCAACCTCAGAACTAACTTCAACTATCTATGCCGGCACATATTTCGAAAATACAGGCCAAACTGGGTGGAACTTGTTCTCTGGCTTCTTCTCAGCCTATCAAATCCAGATATCCTTCCCAGTGAAGCGAAGAGTATAAGATTATGAACTCAACTGGCTGTGGGTTCAAAATCCGTCTCTTCCGTGCACTAGTTTTGTGACCTTTGCAAATTTTTAAGCAGCTTCAGGCGTTTGTGCTTCATCCATACACTTAAGGACAGAGTCTACGTCAGATAATTGGTGACAGGATTAAAAATGAGAGAATAAACGCAAGGAGCCTGAGACCCATAATATGTTACCAATCGATGTGTGTTTGTTAGGTCCCTTCCTCCCTCACATCTCCATATTTCCTGAAGGTGCAGTGACCACTCTAGTCCCTGGTGATTTAGTGCCCCTTTACTGAACTTGGTGGTTCTTCCTGATCCTGACATTTATGTTTATCTCCATGAAAAGTTAACAACACCTACCAAGAGCTAATGTTCAGTGTCGGCTCTACATAGAGCTCATCATTTCCTTGATTCCTTGATAGTGTCTTAAATTCATTTGTATGTTTATGGTATTAAGCCTTACATGCAGAGGGTGCTTGGTAAATGTTTTTGTTGGTTTGCTAATGCATCAGTGACAGTTAGCAACTTCTGACTTAATGACCCATACTTGATCTCTACATGCTATATCAAGATTGGCACTGCCCTCAGCGGTGCAAAACTTTATCTGGCCCTGGCAGCCGGGAACGAAGATAAACAGGAGAAAGTTCAGGAAGTGAAGCGTGCAATGTTTGATAGGAGGTGCATTTCAGAACTTCCTGCCTGAAGTAAGGGTCATACAAAGACTGGGTCCTGGTTGAAATCTACCCCCAAATGGATATGGTTTTTTGGGGGAGGCAAGAAGTTTCAAGAACATGGAGGTCTCTCTGTGAACACTATCAGTTGGCTCTTCCCTACTCACCACCCCCCCACCGCCATAGAATCTGGCCCATTGAATAATTGTTTACTTATTTTCCTGCTTCCGCCAATCATGCCCAGTCCCTGTATTATATTCCTGATGCTTATTATGCTATCCCGAAAGGCATTCTTAAATGTGTTTTGTAAAAAAACTATGTGGCACCTTATTCTTTTTCAGTTAGATTTCTTTCTGCTTCCCCTGACAAATTATTTTTGTGAAATAATTGCCATGACTGCTGTTTAAATTTCAAATGCTGTTGCTGCCTTTTACAAAGTCAGGTCCGTTTGCAACGCTCCAACTTTGTTTTATATCTGTAATTTCTGGAGACACAACCGAACTGCAGCCTTCTTTTTTTTTTTTTTCAACGTTTATTTATTTTTGGGACAGAGAGAGACAGAGCATGAATGGGGGAGGGGCAGAGAGAGAGGGAGACAGAATCGGAAACAGGCTCCAGGCTCTGAGCCATCAGCCCAGAGCCTGACGTGGGGCCCGAACTCACAGACCGCGAGATCATGACCTTGCAGCCTTCTTTTAATAGAGTGAGGTGACCAAGCATTTGAATTATCACCAATAATAGGCATCACCAGGGTCATAGAAGGACCTCCTTGATCCTGTCTCCTTTGTGTCTCCACTTCAAACTCAAGAGACTTTTAAAATATTACCTTTTTCCCACTCTTCTCTTCTCCAGGCCTAAAAATGCCTTTATTCTTCGAAGGGCTCCTACCGCCTATCATTCAAGTTCACTGTGGACAAAAGACCACAACTAGTGATCGCTTGTCCTCGGAAGAAAGAAGCTAATGGTCCACGTCTACTCAGCCACCTGCATTACCCTTTTGCACTTGCGCTAAGAGGTAAAAGCATCCTTAGGTTGTCAGGACAACAGATTTTCCTGGTCCCACCCAGCTTTATGATACCCCCGTCACATAGCCACAGCGTGTGTGGATTCTGAAATAGGCAGAACAAGGCAGGGGTGAGTGGATGTCTTGAGGGTTCCCCTAAACTGATCATGAGCCATGCAGGGGTCACACAGGATATCATCTCGCTTCAGGATCCGGGGAGTTTTGAGGATGAGTTTTGGTGAAAGGGCCCATGCACAGACCTGGCTCCCCGGCACAGCCATGGAGTTGGACTACACAGCGTTGAGCTCTGAAAGAGACGGGCCTGGTTTCAATATCACACTCTGGACTTACGGTCCAGCAAAGTGCAGTAAGTTGAGGCTCAGGAAAATGAACTACAATCTGGGGAACATATGAAGAATGATCAGGAGTGATTTATAATTCTCTTCTTGGCAATGATAAAAGTGTTGGGTGAAGAGCGGTATGCAGAGAGAATCCATCTTGTCCTATTGTGGTCTGTAATCGTTCTTTCCTTGCGGCGTTTGGATACCAAACCCAGGTGTCAATTCTAATGATGGCCTCCATGTTCACGTACAGAAGTTCCAGACCTTCCCTGGGTCCCTTAATTCTGCGAGTTGTCAAGGCCCAAGTGTTGTGCTTAAATAAAGCTTGCATTACTTTTCCACCATATAATTGTAAAGACTGTTTTACTCCCGTCCAGCTGGGGGTAAGATATTATTCGGCCACACTGTCTTGGAAACATTCCCCAATAAGCTGACTAATGATGCATTCCTAATAAATGAAACTCCCCAGAAAATGAGGTACACAGTCCCTAAATATTAAACTCCACTTCTATGGTCACTAGAAGAAAGAATTCTATATGAAAACTTCCTTTTAACTCAACTGCTGGGAAGAATCCAGGTTTTTGAATTGACGGAGGAAGTAATTTATAAAAACCAGGTCTTCTGGGGCGCCTGGGTGGTTCAGTCGATTAAGCGCCTGACTTTGACTCAGGTCATGATCTCGCGGTTCATGAGTTCGTGCCCCTCGTCAGACTCTGTGCTTCGGATTCTGTGTCTCCCTCTCTCTGCCCCTCACCTGCTCACACTCTCTCTCCCTCAAAAATAAATAAACATTAAAAAAAATTTTTTTAAAACAATCAAGTCTTCCTTTCCTTGTAAAACCCAGCTTTAAGAGGAGCAAAGGATTTTACAAGTCAAAACTAAACTATCAACTCTCTTCAAAAAGATGAAATCCTATAAAGGTTAGTATCTGAAATATATAAAGAACTTATAAAACTCAACACCCAAGAAACAAATGGGCAGATGACATGAATAGACATTTTTCCAATGACATACAGATGGCCAACAGACACATGAGAAGATGTTCAATATCACTGATCACCACAGAAATGCAAATCAGAACTACAATGAGGTATCACCTCACCCCGTCAGAATGGCTAAAGTCAACAACAGGTGTTGGTGAGGATGTGGGGAAAGAGAAACACTCTTGCACTGTTTTGTGGGAATGCAAACTAGTGCAGCAACTCTGGAAAACAGTACAGAGGTTCCTCAAAAAGTGAAAAATAGAACCGCCCTACAATCTAGCAATTACACTACTAAGTATTTACCCAAAGAATACAAAACTACTAATTCAAAGGGATACATGCAGCCCCAATGTTTATAGCAGCTCTATCAATGATAGCCAAAGTATGGAAAGAGCTCAAATGTCCATCAATGGATGAATGGATAAAGAAGAAGTGATATATATATATATATATATATATATATATATATATATATATAATGGAGTATTACTCGGCAATCAAAAAGAATGAAATCTTGCCATTTGCAACACCATAGATGGACCTAGAGAGAATTATGCTAAGTGAAATAAGTCAGGCAGAGAAAGACAAATACCATAAGATTTCACACATATGTGGAATTTCGGAAACAAAACCAACAGCAAAGAGACAAAGAGAGACAGGCGAGCCGCTCTTAACTATAGAGAACAATCCGATGGTTACCATAGGGGAGGTCAGTGGGCAGATTAAGGCATGTACGTGTGATAATGAGCACCAGGTGATGTATGGAAGTGTTGAGTCACTGTATTGTACACTTGAAAATCATATCACTCTGTATGTTAACTGTACTGGAATTTAAATAAAACTTAAAAAAAAATAAAAAGAATCAGAAAAAATAAATAAGTAAATTTCCTGCTCTTGGGGAAAGTAGAATTAGTGCCCATTTCTCCCATCTCATAAGCTTTCTGGTCATTTAACGCATTAGAGGAAAATGTATGTTTCTTTTGTAATTTGGTGCATTTTCTCAAGTAGTTTGGTGCAATGATTAGATCGAAAAGGAAGGAGAAGGGACATGATTCCCTTAAGACAGCTTCTGTTTCTTCATCGACATGTCTGCTTACAACTTGCAGATGCCAGGTTGGATGAAAGTTATCAATGTCTTAGACACCAATCCCTGGTGTCCTGAATGAGTTCCTTCCCAGAAACCTTTGCACTTCCTCGCGGGGCTGCTGCTTGCCATGCCTTCAAAGAATCACACCCCAACCATCACAGAACGGTTTCCGGTCCCAACCTCATCGATTATCATCATTTTGATCACCATTCTGAAGACTACAAGCATGGTTTCAATCACTTCGTACAAGAACCTTGTGAGAAAATGTTCTGGATGAATTTTATTCCAATATAAAAAGATTACGGTATGAAGGGGGATTAAAGGGAGACTGTCCACCATCAATTTCAGATGACTCATTTGGAGAATTAAATAAAATAAGCTTGGGAAAATGTCTGGCAGATAGTATATTCTCAACAAATGTTGGTTTCCTTACCTTTTCTCTGAGCTTTGGAGTTTGACCCAAAAAACGCCAAGGATGTCGTTCAACATTGTTCAACATCATCAAGGATGATGTTCAACGTGGTTACTTAAACCAAGTTTCATGTGAAAACAATAGTATTTAAATGGGAAGAAATATTGAATAGCTTCTTTTTGTCTGATTATAAAAGTAATACTATGTTCTGTGTGTAACATTTGGAAAATTAGGAAAGTATAAAAGGGCACAGAAATGTCAGCAGACACTACAGTTCCGGATTGTTGTTTAGGCTTTTTGTTGCTCTTTTTTATCTTGTCTTTTCTTTCTACAAAACTGAGGTCACAATATTCTCTACTCTGGCTTCTGTACTTACGAATACATCATAAATATTTTCAGGGCACTAAATATTCTTATTGTTAACAATTGCATAGTCTACCGTTTTGTGACTCTATTATTCATTTAACTAATCTCTGATTTTTAAACGTGTAGGATCTTCCTGGCTTTTCCTCAATGATAAATAATAATCTGATAAAAACTATTATTCACGAATCATGACTGATTAGTTCAAATAAATTCCCAGAAGTTTTGAAGTTAAAGAGTATGAGCTCAAGAGTCTTGACATATGGTAGGTAAATCTATATGTGCCCATGCGAATATGTGTTTACGATTAGGAGTGTATATGGGGGCGCCTGGGTGGCTCAGTTGGTTGAACGACCAACTCTTGCTACTGGCTCAGGTTGTGATCTCATGGTCGTGAGAATGAGCCCTGCGTCAGGCTCCAACGAGTGTGAAGCTTGCTCGGGATTCTCTCTTTCTCTCTGCCCCTCCCCCATTCTCTTGCTCTCATAATAAATAAACAACCCTTTTCTAAAAAAGAGTGTATACGTGTTTGTTTGTGATCCCCCAAATTGTACCAATTCGTATTCCTATCTGCAGTTTGGGCAAAAGTTCATTTTCGGGCAGAAGAACATTTCAGAGCCAGATAAACAATAACCAGAGACAGTTTAATGCAGAGAATGAAAAGAAAAGTGGTAAAGCAAACCAATTTTCTTGTCCTGCCACATATTCGAATGCTGAAGGGGAGACCGCTGAAGGAAGGGAGCTAGAGAGATATCTTCTACACGTATCAGATTTGGGGCGAATTCTTGAGAGGAAGAAAGGAGCAATGTGTTGAAGGGCTTGGGCCTTCAGAAAGCGGGTAAAATGTAATGGCACAAGAGAGGATATGTGATTCTATGCATGCCATCACGTAGCTCCTTCCCTTCCTTTTTACCCACAGAAAATGTCAGGATTTGGACTGCTTACAACTCTGGGTATACGCGAATGATGTTCCCCACATGGCCAGAGGGAAATGGCTCAGACATGCGCATTCCTGAGGCAAGCTGAGGGGCGCGGGCTTGGGGGATTCCTGTAAGGTTGAATCGAGGTGGCCACGGTGGCCGTGCTGCAGGAGGCTAAATTGGAATTGTTGTCCGGGTGTAGTGTGTATAAGTATAAGTAGTTTTGAGCAGGAAAATTGGTTTCTGCACTGAAAGGCTATCTTTCTATGTGGGTCTGTCACATCATCTTTCTTCAAGTCCTGCTTCTCAGGTTCCTGAAAGGATATGTGTTCGTTGTCTTTTCAAGTATTTTTTTTAAAAATGTAAACAAAGAATAAAAATCTTTCATAAGCGTATCACCCCGAGATAGGGTATCATCGTTTCTTTTATGGTGTATTTACTTCCAACCATTTTTTTTTCTTTTTATACCCTGTGTTTCCTTCACACAATGAAAGCCAATTGTATACCCAGTTTCATGTCTTACTTTTTCACTTACATACAATATTGTACAACATGACGATATTTTTATGCCATATAACATTCTTTAGAAACTTGTTATTTAATAGATGTCTAAAATTTCATTATATCAATATGTGCTAAACTACTTAAAATTCTCCCATTGTTCACTGTTTAATGTGCTTCTGTTATTTTACTAATAGGAGCAGCACAGTGAGGAGCATCTTCTGTTAGAAGCATTTCTGATCATTTCCCTAATGTATGTTTTTCTAGAAACATATCCATCATTTCTGAGAAAAGGAAACTTGATGACTAAAACTAGAGCCCCAAAGCTTATTTTTCTTTTACTTCATTTACTTTCTGTCCATGTGTTATAGGGCCACCATTTCTTTATGAGCTCTCTTTTTGTTTGTTTTAAAATAATGGCATGGGGGTGGGGGTTTGCTGGGTGGCTCAGTCAGTTGAGCGTCAGACTCGTGATGTCAGCTCAGGTCATGATCCCAGGGTCATGGGATGAAGCCCCTTGTCGGGTTCCACAATGAGCATGGAACTTGTTTGGGATTCTCTCTCTCTCTCTCTCTCTCTCTCTCTCTATATATATATATATATATATATCTGCCTCTCTCCCCTGCTTGTGCTCTTTCTCTCTCTAAAACAAAGTTTAAAAAAAATTTTTTTAAGAATGAGCATGGTGTCGATGACCTCTCAGCTTCCAGAAGATTCTTCCAGCTCAGCTCTCTCATCCTGACTAGTCATTATGTCAACCCCTGCCCCCCACTCATTATCCATACATAAAACTTTCCCCATGGACTGGGCTCCTTACAGGGAAGACATCTCTCTGATCCCCAAGCTTCCCCAACTACCCCCGATGCATCCTGCTCGGATGCTGGGGCAGCTTCCTGGAGCACAGGCTCTTCTCTCTCAGATCTCGGATTTGGTCCCCGCTTGGTTCGCCGGCTTGTAATGGAAAACCATAGGTGTGGTTCCCCAGAACCTTCATGGCCGCCCTGCTTTCTAATCCCGCCCAGCAGGAGACTTCACACCTGCAACACATTTACATCGAAGTCGAAAAGTAAAACACCCCGAACCATATCCAGAGAGTCAGTGATAGGAAAAACCATGGAATTGGTTGAAATTTATGAATTATTACTCTTGCAAATGCAACCAAAGGGAAGTAGGGCTACCGTGTCCTCGAAGCCAAGGTGAAGCGTGTGTGCCCTCTTGAACAGAGTTTGAAGTTTGAAGCGTGGAGAGGTAGAGGGCTCTTTTTCAATCGCGTGTCTTTATGAAAGCAGTTTTATCTTCTCGGGGGTCTTTCTGCCAAACAGAAAGCAGAAATTAGTACGCGCACTCTCTTACTATCACAATGTCATCTGCACAAACATAAAAACTCAGACCCAGTGTTGGGTATTCCTCCGAGGGAAAGCAGCTAACAGATGGCCTTTATTCCTAAAAACCAGCGCCCAGAGAAGTCTGGTGTTGTGCTTGGTGCTATTGCCTAAGTACATGACAATGATTTATTATTGGTGTAGAAACGTCTTGATGACATGAGGCATGTCTAAAAGTACCCTCTCCCTTAAGATTCATCCAGCTCATGTACATCAAACACTCCCTGCTGTTCAGCTAACTGGCTTTACTTCCACATTCTTCAGTTTCTCCTTTGGCTTCAGCTCCCCTGCCAGGGCGACACAATGTAACATCTCATTATAATCGAAGTCGCAAGTGTCACTTCTCCATTCCAACAGAGGTAGAAATCTTAGTCCCCAAGCTGAAGCGCGTGCCATTATAATAACTGGCATTTTAGTAAGCCAGGCACTTTATGGACACTAATCACATAGAATCCTCACCCACCCTCACCCCTTGGAAGAGGCAGGGTTCAGTTTCTAGTTTTACCGATGAAGAAATTGACGCCTAGAGGGATAAGAAATGTGCTAGAGCTGAGACCACACAAACCCTATAGAACTGTGGGCTTTGAGCTTTTTGGCAAATTGCAATTTCTTGCGTCCTCAAAGAAGCCATTGGAGTGTCTAGTGACACAACCCGACTCCCCCAAAAACTTAAAATTTAGTAACTTTTAATGAAAACCGGATTCGATTCTAGGTTGTTATAATCTTCCTTTTCTGTTGCAGGGGGCGGGGAGGGATTAAACTAGCTTAGGCTTTGTTGGGCTTGACAGCTTTTGTTTTGGCTTGTAAAAGGCTGCACATTTGGTGTAGAAATTACCCAGGGAGTATGACTCTTAACCCGGACATGCGCATTACGCTGGAGTCAGGGTTTGGAACTGCAACCTCTCTTTTCATGTTTCAGAACTGGTCTCTCTCTTTCTGCGGATTGTTTTTTTCTTCATTCACTAGAAACGTGTTCTTTTACATTCCTCAGACTTGAAGACCAACTCTGCCAGGTGAATTTAATTTATTGCTCGGCTGACCACATCACGATTATGTCTTTCCTCCCCTTTGTTTAAAAGGGGTAGCATTTCTACTGAAACGTTGGTGTGACAAGTCTTTAAGAAAAACCATCTTTTGTTTAGCGGTGCCTTCAGAAATTTTCTTTTTTTTCTTTTTAATGTTTTACATTTATTTTTTAGGAAGAGAGAGACAGAGTATGAGCAGGGCAGGAGCAGACAGACAGGGAGAATCCAAAGCAGGCTCCAGACTCTGAGATGTCAGCACCGAGCCCGACATGGGGCTCAAACCCAGGAACCATGAGTTCATGGCCTGAGACGAAGTTGGACGCTTAACCGACCAAGCCACCCAGGTGCCCCCAGAAATGCTCTTAAAAAAAAAGGGAGCTAGTCGGTATGAAAAGAAATCCAAAATATCTCTGTATGTGATTCATGTGACTCAACATCTTTTTTCTTTGGTAAAATGTTGAGGCCAAAAAAGATTTATATCCCAATGAAAAACTATTAGAGTATTTTTTGAAGTTTGTAGCTATTTGCATGTCTTATGGATTCCATGAACCTAGCTCATCTCAGTAGAGCTTTGGGACGATACTAACGGGCAGGCACCCAGGGTGTGTAGGAGTGTATGTTGTTGATGAGTCCGCTGGAGACAGCTTATTCTCAGGAAATGCCCAGAGCCCAGTGAGTTCCCTGCCTAAATAGATGACTAACCCCACCTACAAAGAAATGGACCGAAGCAGCACTCGGGGCAAAGACAAGCCAAATGAGCCACTGAGATTCAAAACCCTATGCCAAAGAGGAAGACCAGCGTCTTCTGAACCTAAAATTATTAGCACTACTGGTATTTTTTTCCTTTCCATTACTTTTTAAAAATGCACACTTCCGTAAACTGGTTTCATCATCCACCCATCTGTTTATTACACTTGTAGACATTTGGTGCCCCTACCAGAGTGGTCCTGGAACCTCAGTGTCCACGGAAGTCACCTGAGCAGCTTGTTGAGACACAAATCCTGGGCCACTGCCAGAGATCAGGATCCATTCAGTTTGGAGAAGTGCTCTGGCACCTTCCCTTTGACAAGATTTCAGGGCCTTCTAGAGCAGGTGGCTTGTTGGATGCGCTTTAAGAAGCAATGTTGTAACATACAAGGTATAGGATGAGGCCACGAACACGTACAAAGATGAAAAAAGGCCTGTTTGACTCCTCAGGAAACTTCAAACTACAGAGAAACATAGATTTGAATATTAATGATAAATGATAATAGTAATAGCTATTATGTGCCAGGAATTATTTTAGACTGTATTTGTATACAGGTTCAGTGTATAATTTTATATTCTATTTATTAAATTATTTATTTATTTATTTATTTATTATAATAAATAAAATAAAATAAATACTTAAAAAAATAAATATATGGATTGTGGCAACTATAAAACGAGAGTAACAATGTCCTCAAGAATTCACTGAACCTGTATACAAATACAGTCTAAAATAATTCAAGGTTCGTATTTTTATATAAAATAAGTATTTATTTTATTTATATTATTTTATTTATTTATTTATTATAATAAATAAATAATTATTAAATTTTATTTATTTTATTTTAAGTATTTTTTTAAGTATTTATTTTTAAAGTATTTCTTTATTTATTGGGAGAGACAGAGAGACAGAGAATTCATGAGCAGGGGAAGGGTTGGGAGAGAGGGAGAGAGAATCTCAATCAGGACCCATGATATCAGTGCACAGCCCCACACAGGGCTCCATCTCATGAACCATGAGATCATGACCTGAGCCAAAATCACGTGTTGGACCCTTTTAGCCGACGGAGCTACCCAGGCACCCCTAAATTTCATCTTCCTTACCCAGTGAGGTATAAAGTATCATTCTACTTGACCTTCCATTTCCTTATATATAAAGACAGCAGGTGGTAAAATGCCTTGTCCCACAGGGGTCTTAAGAAGATTGAATAAAACAGGTAATGCGAAGTATGAAACGTGGTACCCAGCAGCAAGCACGCAGTAAATGTTAGCTGCCATTATTTTCACTCCCACCACTTATAGTTGAGGAATCTAAGGCTCAAGGAGTTTAGAGAACTGGGTCAGGGTGACCCATGAGCAAAGTCCGGCGTTCAAATCCTTATCTGTCTGGATCCCCCTGGCCGGTTCTGCCACCATACAGCCTTGGGAGGAAGAGAGCCCCCTTTTGGGGTGATGATGTGGGAAGGCTTCACTGGAGTAGGACCTTGCAGGAAGGGTAGAGATTCAAGGGCAGAGTTGATGGGAGGACATTCCAACTTTGGCCCGAGTTATTCAACCTCCCTGAAATTACACCTATAACTTGACAAAAGCCCGATCTCTCAAGACAGCAGCCTTCAGAACTTCTGCCAAAACAAATTTCAGGCAGGTTGAAGAAAAATGTCCCTGGATTCCTTCAAGACACTCCCGTGAAATGTTCAGAGAGAGCTTGTATATTTAGAGTAGCACTGAAGACTGAAGCACAAGATTGCTGTGGCAGATGGGACACGGGGTCCCACAGAGGCGGGTGCAGACACCCGCACGAGTTCTGAGTGTTAACATGAGCCGACACAGGCCAGAGCCCAGTGGACCTGCTCCACGGAGCGGAGCGGGGGGAACGTCTGTTGCTACAAGCCCTTCTGGAGGAAATTCAGAGGCTGAAAATATAGCTCCTGTGCCCTTGGAGTTACACCCACAGAGTTTAAATGCCTTGTCAATGAATTGTCCCTTCATCGCCAACCCCTCACGGAAGAAAGTCAGGGCCCAGCAGCCTAAGTGGAGACGCTGGTAAAATCGAGTGTAACCAACCAAGCTTCTGACTCTTGGTTTCGGCTCAGGTCATGATCTCGTGGTTTGTGGGTTTGAGCCCCTCATCAGGCTCTGTGCTGACAGTGGGAGCCTGCTTGGGATTCTCTCTCTCCCTCTCTATGCTCTTCCCCCACCCACGCTGTCTCTGTCTCTCTATTTCTCTCAAAATAAATAAATAAACTTTTAAAAAAAAATCAAGGGGACAAATGAGTGGGAAGGGTTTCTCCAAAGTCCCAGAGCTGGAGGCAGGGGCAGGGCTGGAGCCTGCTGCCAGGCTCCCAGGCCAGGGTTCCTTCCCCACCACAACTGTCCCCCTCAGGGCTTCTCCATAGAGGGGTGGCTGGCAGAGAGCGCCTCAACTGTCCTGAGCCCAAGGGAACCTGGAAGGAAAGGGGCTTTGGAAAGTTCCCTTTTCTGTCTCCTTGGAAGTCCTGTTGCATTCCATCCCTCCATGAGAAAGTTCCTTTGTTTTTTCATCCATCTGATAATTCCTTCACTTAATCAGTTCATTCATTCATGTAGTCGGTTAACCAATGTTTCTGAAGCTCCTATCATGTGCCAGGCACTGCTCTGGTTTCTGTGAAGACAGACATGAAGAAAAAAGCTGACGCTTTAGGCGGTGGGAAAGGACAGTCTATAAACAAGATAAATTTTGTGGAAAATACGGCACATCGGAAACAAGCATCAAGGAGAAAAGAAAGAGGAAGAGTGACGGGAAGTTGACGGAAGGGTAATTGCGATCTGTGATTCCGAGTAGGGTAGCTGGTGAAGGCCTCGCCGGGAAGATGACATCTGGGGAGAGGCCACACGGCTACCTGAGCACACAGCATGCCAGGCGAAGACAGCAGCGGAGCCAGACCTGAGGTAGTGAGTGCCTGGGCCACTGGGGGAACAAAGGGGCAGAGTGACTGACAGAGGGATTGTGGCTTTTCTCCTCATCTCATGGGGGGTGTCATCGGGAAGTTTTGAGCGGAAGAGCCCCTTGACGTGCCTTAAGGGACTTTTTGTTCAATGGAAGGTTTATTTTTTTCATGTTTTATTTATTTTTGAGAGAGGGAGAGAGAGCAGGGGAGGGACAGAGAGAGAAGGAGACAGAGGATCCGGAGAAGTCTCTGCGCTGACAGCACAGAGCCCGATATGGGGCTCAAACTCATGAACCGCGAGATCACGACCTAAGCAGAAGTTGGACGCTTAATGGATTGAGCCACCCACGTGTCCCCAGAATGTTTAAGCAACTTGCATGGGGATTGAGAAAGAAGGATCGAAACTCCCCATTAGTTTTGTTGCTGTTGTTGTTGTTACTAATGTGCCTTAGGCTTTAACAGGGTTACTTTAGCCATCATGTAGATGGAGGCTGAAAGGGACGGGGCGACAGCCTGAAGCCAGTCAGGAGGCTGCGGGGATTACCCAGAGCTAGTGAATCGACTATAGTTTGCGGGTGTTTGCGGTTATTTTTGAGATCCCCTAAATGCTAATGATTGATCTGTGACCTCTGTTTCCTACACTCTATAGATTTTTCTTCCTCAGCATCGCACACATGAAACACAGCCCAGTACACATCCCACGGCACCATGTCCCTGCTAATTGTGTACAATGACCGCCCTGACACAAACAGCCACAGGTGAAACTGAGCCGACAGAATGACACCTACTTCATACGGGTTCTCTCAACACCCACTCCAGCCCCCTTTTCATGTGTCTTCCTGTACTTCAGAGGCTGGGGAAAATGGGAAATAGAGCGATATTTTCCAGACCCCCTTAGAGGTCCGGTTTCCAAGGTGATCTGAGTTCCAGCAAGGAGAAAACCAATGCAAGACTTGGAGACGGAAATGAGCCAGGATGGCAGGCGGAGAAAGATGGCATCTTCTGGGGAGCGGGGGGGGGGGGGACGTGGGTTCTCGGGGGGAGCTCCATTGTGCTGTCACAGGGGTCAAGTGCTGAGCAGTAAGGCAATGGCAGAGAGGCATGCCCCCCAAATATCATTTCTCCTGGATAGACTGTCCTTGGCTAGTACCCCCAAGTTCGCTTCCTTGGCTCTCTTAGAAATTCCGTAGGCTTCCAATACCCTGTAATAAATCCTTTCTGGTTGAATGAGTCCAGGCAGCCATCCCATCTGAGTTTTAGGCTCTGGGAAGGAGAGGACACCAAAAGCGATGTAGCCAGTGTTCTGCCCCAATTCCAAGGCTCCCCAGAAACCCGACGTGGAAAATTTCACTTACATCTCGTTAGTGATAAGAAATTGGTCACATGGCCACACTTCGTTTCGAAGAAGGCCTGGAGATGTCGAGGGTTAGCTGGACACGTTTCCATCTCAGCAATAAAGGATTTCGGTTAGTAAAGATGCAGGAAAATACTGGGTAGTGGACAGTTGGCTTACAGCCACGGCCAAAAGAGGATGAATTCTTTTAGAGTTCTTGGTACGTATCGTCAGATGGCTTTTCGGAAATGTTCATGCTCTCATTATCATGGAAGAGGAAAACTGTACCTCGGGAAAAAGTGTACACATCCAAATGTTTGATCGCAGCCATAAAACTGTCTCTTTGTACCAATAAAATTTTCCAACAACTATTCCAGTGTCTAAAATATGCCAGGCTCTGTTCTAGAAACTGGGAAGAAATGAGGGACAAACCATTGAAAGATCCTGGCTCTCAAGAGAATCTGGCTGAACAGTGTCAGCAGAGGGACTGTGTTTTCTTTTATACAGACTTCTTAGGCTGGGTCAGTTCAATACTGATGACCGGTGACAAAAGTTGTGCTCTGGGTTTTGGAATGGTTGATCTAAAGCATTTGTTTTGACGTCCATTGTTTGAATATGGAGTCCACAGTCTGCTGAAGGCACTGAGAGATAGTAACGAGAAAGTTCCGTTGCCATGTGTTAGCTCGTAGGATACTTACCTTACTGTTCCCCAAGGTGCACATAGGTTTGGGTATGAGGAAGCGAAGGGGCACAGAGAAACGACCTCGTCTAAGAAAGCGATCCGGTTCGTGAGGTACAAGAAGTTAACGGTGTGGGGGGGTAATGTGGAAGAAGGGGCAGCACGGCTGGAAGCAAGAAGATACAAGAGCACGGGGGAGGCAATTAGGGGGGCCCCAGTAGGCTCAAGCGAGAGGGGTCACAGTGGCAGCAGGTGAGTCACGTGGGGAGGGGGTCGGATCATGACACCTATGAAAGACTTACAAGTTTATCTGGTTGGTAATGGAAATGATCAAAGACCTCGGAGCAGGGACACAATGTTATGAGAGCAAAGAAAAGGATGGAGGCAGAGCTGTTAGCACAGTGCCTGGCGCTAATGAGCACACATTAAAATGTGATGATGATGGGGCGCCCCGGTGGCTCGGTCAGTTAAGCGTCCGACTTCGGCTCAGGTCATGATCTCACAGTTCGTGGGTTCCAGCCCCACCCCCATCGGGCCCTGTGCTGACAGCTCGGAGCCTGGAACCTTTTTCCGGATTCTGTGTCTTCCTCTCTCTCTGCCCCTCCCCTGCTCACACTCTGTCTCTCTCTCTCTCTCAAAAGTAAATAAGCATTAAAAAAAAAACCTAAAAATAATTAATTAAAATGTTACAATGATAATTCTTTTCTCTAAATTTGATTTTTGTGGTGTTCTTTCCTTTAAGATTTTACTTTTTAAAAAATGATTTATTTTTGAGAGAGAGAGACAGAGTGTGAGTGGGGTGGAGGGGGGCAGAGAGGGAGGGAGACCCAGAATCCGAAGCAGGTTCCAGGCTCTGAGCTGTCAGCACACAGCCCGACTCGGGGCTCAAACTCACGGACCGAGAGACCATGACCTGAGCTGAAGTCAGCCGCTTAACCGGTGGAGCCACCCAGGTGCCCAAAGATTTTACTTTGAAGCAACCTCTACGCCCAACGTGGGGCTTGAACTTCACAACACTGAGATCAAGAGTGGCACACTCTACCGACTGAGCCAGCCGGGTGCCCTGCTGATAATTATTCGTATTCCTTGCTTACAAGCGTCGCCGTGGCAGCAGTGTGGAGGATGGATGGGAGGGGACAAGATTAGTAAAGAGGATTTGGCTAGTCAACAACGGCTGTGAAAAGAAGAAGCCGGAGAACTGAGACAACGAGGAGGAGAACACCAGGGCTTCCGAGGAGAGGAGGCAGCAAGGAGAATCCGGGATCCTAACGTGGGCGCCTGGGTATGTGGTGGGACCACTCACTGGCAGAGGACATAGGCGCAGGGGATGCACGTGCAGGGACCGGGGAGGTACCTCGAAGGCATCCAGAGAATCTCGTCTTATGTCCCAATCTTCTGTTCCAATCTAAAACACCAGTGTCACGCCATTTCAAGGGACCTGCGGGACTCAGCCTTTCTGTTAGAACAGTGTGAGGAACAAGATCTCCTGCCACCTTTCTCTCCTTGCAGACTGGGCATTATTTCCCGCTGGCTTTGAAACCAGTACCAGAGGTAGGGTCTAGCGAAGGTACTGGAAGAAGCACGACATTTGCTTGGGATCCTCTCAGGGCTGGATGCGCACCAAAAGCCAGCGTCTGATTTATTGTCCTCCCGCTCGCGTCAGAAGGGGCAGGTGGGAGAGCGGAAGGGCAGTGGATCTTCCCTAGTCTCGTTGGCGGGGAGCAAGCTAGGCCTTAAGGAGCTCCGTGGGTCCGCGTGGACCATGTGAAATAAGAAAGGTGCCACGTGCTTGAGCACAGCTTGCCTGTGTGACTAACTCACAGAGAAGTGGCCTCTTGGAGGAATAACATCTTGGTAATACAACTCCCTTGCGCAAACGCAGGATTTATATAAACGTATATACATAAGCTAGCTCTTGTCGTAAAAGCAGGGGGGCTTTGGAAATTAAATACACACCATTAAATTCTGTTTTACTTGCAGCCCATTGAGTTTTAGGCCCGGCGTAATTGCTTTCAGGCCTTGGCCTTGCTGAGTTGGTTTTTGTGTTTGGCCCTGCGGCACGCCCCGTTTGTGGAGACTCAACTCTGGGTCCGGGGAGAGCCGTGCCCCCCTTCCTCTGACACCCCAGAGGCTCAGAAGCAAAGCCCACCCCAAAGAGAAGGCAGTTACTATTTTGGAACCCCTGTGAGCCTGTCCCTCATTCATCCGGGGCCACCTGATTGTGTTAAACCTGCACCGATTCGCCGTCCCTGCCGCCAGACTCCGGTAACAGCTTTTAGCCTCCCTGAGCGATAGCGGTGTGCTACGGAGCATAGCGAGTCAGATCTGGATGGAAATCTCATTTCCGCTCCTTGGGAGCTCCAGGTTAACTTGATCTCCCGGAGCCTTCAGTTTCCTCACACGCAAAACGAGGCTAATAGTAGGATTTATCTCGTGGCGTCACTGTCAGATGAAATAAAGTGACACGACGCAGGAAAAGGTCACTGCGCGCTGCCCGGTGTTCTGCAAGCCCCTGCAAAACCAGTCCATGAGAGATGCCGCTGGTGAGACAGACGGATAGAGCAAAAGAGCGTGTCGGTTCGGCCAGGGCATCCAGGCCAGGCCAGGCTATACGAGTTCCCAGTAATAAATTACAGAGTCTTAACTAAAAACTGTTCATCGGAGCCAATATTCCAAACAAAGCAATGACTTTGGCCATCCAGTCTTTCTGTGAGGGTAGAAACAAGACATAACTATTTTTACAGCGGTTCCCACCAGTTGTTTTTTAAATATATAAAATCTGATGTGTTCATGAGGCAAATCAGTTCATTCTGGGCTCTTGTCTCCAGTGGTGATAATTAAAGCTTTGCAAGAAACCACTGACCACTGCCTCTATCTTTCCAGAACGCTTCCTGTTCATGCGGTAAATCCTCCTCGTTCCCCGAAGACTATACCTGTAAAAACTTTAGGACTTAACACAGGAGATTCGGTTACCTTTTTTATTATTCACTTATCTTACGTTCCCATGTTATTATACTAGAAGAATTTTAACCACCCAAACACCATCTAAAACCATGTAAATGTAATTTGCAAGAAAACTCCTGACAAGTCCCTTTGGGCCTGTTTGATACAAGCTTAGTCACAGAATATATTTTAAGTGAGTCTATTTTTCTGGCTAAAGTTTCACATTTGCTCCGTGTTTATATAAGAATGTGTTTGCTCTCTCCAGGGGACAGGACTTCATCCTCCATATTTCCTCTGGGGTGTAGCGCTATAATGGACCAGTGGTTTTGATGACTTCCCGAAGTTCTCGCTCCTGGAACGCATGATCTGGAAAGACTAACGCAGGGGCAAAAGCCAGGAGAAGAATGTCTTGAGAGCACTGGCCTTTTCAATGCTAAGCCTCCAAGGAGTTGGGAGCAGCAGAGCCAAGAGAGCTCAGCAGACCTGGGAAGAATAGAGTTTGGCCGACCTGGGAGCGTCCTCCGAACGCTCAACCAACTGAGCCACCCAGGCGCCCCTGATGAGCAAACGATGCTCTTGAGACGGACAGAGAGTGTCGCACACAGGCGAGACTGCTGTCTTCCTCATTTCCAGCTCATCTCTTCCCCCGCCCCTGGATCAGCCCTTTGACAATGCGGCTGTGATAGCATCAGGGCTCTGCATAGAATCCATCAGGCTTGTAAGGAAGGCACCAGCCTGGCCCAAGAGCCCTTAACATTGAAGCTTCCCGGCCAATCCACCACGGCTGCCACCCTGCATCCAACCACATTGAACTTGTCCTTCCCCAAGTTCACCAAGAGTCGCTCCCTCCCGTGTTTTTGCACTGGCTCTCTCTTTGGCCTGGTGAAATCCCACCCATTTGTCAAAGCCCAGCTTATATCCTGTCCCCTCAGGGAAGGCTTCCGAATGCCTGAAGCTGGCATCGTCACTTTCCGCCCTGTGTTCTCGGATACTGTGTAACAGGTCTCCGTGGTAGCACCCTGCGCACTCATTTGTGATTACTTTTTCCCCTCTGATGCGGTGATACCTTCAAAGGGTAGGAAACACGTTTTGCATATTTTATGTACTCCGATGTTTCAGAAATCGCGAGTGAATTAAAGGATGAATGGATGAACCATTCCAGCACAAGCGTCCCACGATACATCTAAGAGAAGATGAGATATTAAGGAGGTCTCCAGCCTTTTCCTCCACATTGTCTGGACTCTTCGGCTGACTGACTTGTTTTGCAGAGGGCTTCCTGGGAGCGGATAATCACAGATCCCCAGGGAAAGACCCTCTGTTCACAGAAATGCAGGTGCCCTTGAAAGAGACCTTTTAGCTGCTGACTTTTCTCATAAGGAAAACGTACCAGGGAGAGGACAGCAGCACAAAATATCGCCAAGGAGAGTGGAGGGGAAATGTGTGGACATTCCTTTGCAGAAAAATCACAGCTCTGTGGGCCGGGAAATTCTTCCCCTTAAGAGTCAGATGCTCTGGAATGTGCAAGGGGAAACAGTCTTAGTAGGGTCTTGACTCAGCAAGGCCTGGAATTGATGTTCGGGGCTGTTCTGCAAGGTCCTAGGGCATTTAGATACGCAGTGGTCTGAGCCCAAGTGCACCCGCCAGCGTGCATCAGTACAAGCCTTAAATCAGAACCACCCGTTACACCCCCCTCCCCTCTCCCTGGCTTGGAGTCCTCCCTCCCAACCTCCCCCCTTCACTGCCGGCTCATTAAGGCCTTTCCCAGTGCAGAGACACTGCATTTGGGGGACTGGTGGAGTGTTTGATATTTTCCACTCTGCGTGTCAAGGGCATTTACAGTCGGCGTCAGAATGTTATGTCGGTCTGAGGAGGCACTTTGAAGTGTTGGTGGTGGAGGCCACATGTGCAGGCAAGATGTGCCTCCTCCCTCCTCCCCACCCCTGAGGTTGCTGCTCAACTCTTTCCCAGCATCATGTGACAATGAACAACACCGCTTAACCCTTTACTTCTGGGGGTAGCTGGTTATGATTACTATCCTTGTTAGTATGTGGAAAGGCCCTTCACCCTTATGCGTCCCGACTTTGGAGAGGATCTGAAGGCCTCGCTCCTCGACCTCTGGTCACCCCACATTGGACTTTTGGTTGCTGTGCCCGCTACCACTCTGCCCGGACTTCTGCGTAGCACTGCACCTCCAAAGACTGCACGCAAAGCAAAGGCACACGTCTTAATACCGCCCGGGTGGTAAACGCAGTGGGTACCGCCCGGGTGGTCGATGCTTGACTCTCTCATGGCAACCGGAGCCGACTCAGAGATGCTCGGCCACTTCCCACAGCAGGGAGCCCCCAGATGCAGCCACGGGGCTTTCCCCTGACTGAATGATCATTCACAGTTGGCCCTTCAAAAGTCGCCTGGCCCATTCCGTGAAAGCCTGGGGCCCTGAAACTCTGAACCAACAAACAAACACGAGACTTGGGGAGGAAATATTATGAGCTGACCTAAGCGTCTTACTCAGCTGCATGGTTTGGCTCATGGGACAGAGCAAGGCTGAGATCGATGACCTCCGAAGCTCCTTTCAACTCTGAGGTATGGCAAAGCTCAGCCCTCAGCGAGCCTGGAAAGGTCTTGGATTTGGCAGGACGGGCTGGGTGGAGACAGAGGGCTCCTCTCACAGATAATGGACGTCAGTGTCTCTTGGGATCAGTCTGTATTCACAAAGCTCTTGGCAATCCAGCGGGGGCAAAGGGGTTTTTGATGAACATAAGTCACTTTTAGGCCCTCAAAGACTGAGACCTTTTGGCCAAGGTGACTTGGGCTCTACTCCATCACCCCCAAGGGTCTCTGGAGATATTTGGTATATATGGAATGATCTCCTATGATAATGGCTGTGTTTCTTTATTTTAATTTATGGATCTGAAGGAAGGAAGGAAGGGCTGTGCCTTAGCATTAGACTCTTAAAACATTCGTAACAGTTCTAATGAGCAAGGAGGCAATCACATGCTAGGTAAAACATCTTTTTGAAGGCTCATAATAGCCTTGTGAGGTCAGTACCATTATCCGCACCTGAAACTCAGAGAAGTTACAAAGGTGCCCAAGGTCATATGACAAAAGGGAAGATAGGGGACACAGACCCCAAACTTCCTGAGTCTACTTAATATCTCTGTTACCAACCCCAGTAGCACAATTCTGCCCATTTAAGGTCGGAGTCAGTGACCTTTTCATCTCCCAGGACAACTCCTGGGATGCTGCCTGCCCTTAACCCACATTTTCCCCAGCTCCACATCAGAAGTGTTTCAGACATACCTACTGAATGAAGGCTTGAGTGAATGGCACTTAACAAGCCTGGGAAAGGCACTGAAGCCTAAGGCAACAGCTCTCAGTTTCTGTGAAGAAAGCCTGCCCTGGGACATCCCCAACACAAACAGGACACTTTCCCAAAGCAGCCAGGGGATTCAAATCCTTCGGAGCCAGGAATCCATGTTTCCCTGTCCAGAAGTCCCTCCCAGATAGCATAAACTCACAGGCTTCCTAAACCTCTTTCTTCCTATGCCACGGGCTCTAAGCTTCACTGGCCTGCCAACAATTAGGCACAAAGAGAGTGGGCTGAAGAAAACACTGACTCACAGAGTTTGTTAAAATAACTTTGCTTTTTTGTATTTGCTACGCATGGGGTCAAGGTCTCTCCTAATAAGGCATTTGCTCTCCTCTGAAGAGCCTGACTGAAGCGGGAAGAATGAAGTGACGGAAAGGAGAGAGCTGATCGCGCTTTGTTGCAAAGATGTCTTATCTTGTAAGTTGTTCCCAGGAGGTTGCTAGCGTGGGAGTAGGGCAGGGGTACGCCATGTTGTTCTTACACTGATTGGAATGAGAAACCTTTCCGGTCACTGTGTCCTGAAAATAACATGTTTGATGTGGAATAGTGTCAAAGACATGTGACCCCTAAAAAGCCTACTTGGCTGAATGCTTGAACCCTGTTTTCAATCAAGAATCGCTACCTCGAGTCCCCTCTGTGCCTCTGACAGTGGACACCCCAACCCCGCCATCTCTTACCAGAGGCTTCTCCCTTTGTACGCTCTTTTCTCTTTAACAGAACTCACTGATTTTGCCTCCAATGTACCAGAAAGAAGGAGATATATTTTTCGTTTGCTGAATGGATTAGTCCAAGTATTTTTATTTTAGAGCTGAGTTGGCAGCTGATTCTCACAGGAGAGGCGATTGGCAGTTAAATCAATTTTAAATTAGGCATTTGTCATGATTCAGCCTACTCATAAAACTAAAAAAAAAAAGAAAGAAAGAAAGAACGAAACCAACAAAACTTAAAGGTCAAAACTAACAGGACTAAGATCTGCTTGCTTTTGAAATTAATCGAGATGGTTGGTGGTCCTTTGCCTGCTAGCCTGAATTACTACCAAGATATTTAATGCTGTTTCTGTTCTTTTATTTATTGTCCCTCATTTTCCTCTACACTTTCCTACTTATGTCTTTTCTTTCTTCCTCTTTCTTCATATTTTCCCCTGCCCACTGACTCATATCTTTTACTCTTTACATCCCCTGACTTTTTCTCACTCAATGTTGTACACTTCGGATTTGAAGCAGGGTCAGAAGCAGGAGGGAGACAATGCACTTTTTAAAAAAAAATTTTTTTTTAATGTTTTTCATTTATTTTTGAGACAGAGAGAGACAGAGCATGAACGGGGGAGGGGCAGAGAGAGAGGGAGACACAGAATCAGAAGCAGGTTCCAGGCTCTGAGCCAGCCATCAGCTCAGAGCCCGACGCGGGGCTTGAACTCACAGACCGCGAGATCGTGACCTGAGCCGAAGTCGGATGCTTACCCGACTGAGCCACCCAGGCGCCCCAACAATGCACTTTTTAAAAGAGAGTGTTGATGTCAAATCTTCTTCTTTGTTCGCTTTCAGCTCAGCTCCCTGGCGTCATCCACCTGAGCACCCAGCTTCCCTTTGCTCTCTCTTTCCCTCTTCCCCTTCATTGCTTTCCTCCTTGTCCCCATTTTCCTATCTCTCCAATTTCCCTCCTTCCTCTCCAGATGGAGCCAAAATAGCTATTGAGTACCGAATAAGTGCTATATATAATATTGAGCCCTTGAAAGTAGGTCATGTAACCATAAGTGGAATCCTAAATGGTAAATGACTCTCTTACCATTGGACAAGGGAGGAATCAAATGTCTTGCCCGAGCTAGGGAATAGGTAGGACCAGGATTCCACTCCACAATGCCCCGTTCCATGCTGTCCTTACAGATTGGTTCTCTGTTCTCCACACTCCCATTGACAGCAGGCCTGAAGGTCTAAGCACCCTGGGGCGGGGGGGGGGGGGGGGGGGGGGGGCTGGCTTTTTAGTTTAAGGTCTGAATCTCTGGGACTTGAGACCTTGATACTTGGGCTCAAGCTTCCTCTGAGTATGGTTTGGGCAAGGGTGTGCTAAGGGGAATGGAAGGGGTGTAAAATGGCACAGCCACTTGGGAGAACTGTGTTCAGTTCCTCAAAATATTAATTACCATTTGACCCAGCAATTTCATCCCTAGGTATATACCCTAGAAAAATGAAAATGTATGTACATACAGAAGCTCGAACATGATTGTCTATAGCAGTGTGACTTGTGATGGCTAAAGAGTGGAAATACCATAAGTGTCCATCACCCAATGAATGAATGGATAAACAAAATGTGGCATATCCATACAGTGGAATATTATTCAGCAACAAAAGCAAAGGAAGTGTTGACACATGGTACAATGTTGATGAACCTTAAGAACATTGTGCTAAGTGAAGGAAGCCAATCAGCAAAGACCACATAGAGTTTGGATACACTTAGGAGAAATGCTCAGACTAGAGACGGCAGATTAGTGGTTGCCTGGGGCTGGGGTGGGGAGTGTTGCAAATGAGAAACTTATTAGATTTTCTTTCGTATCTCTGTAGATAAATTGTCCCTCCGCTCTGTTAGAATTCTTTTATTTTTTGATGGTCTGAAGTTTGACGACAGCGTGCCTAGGGTTGAATTTATTTCTGTTTCTCTTAGGCAGCATTCGGTGTTCACTTCAAGTCTGGGGACTCCTCTGTTTTTATCGAAGCTAAAGAGTTCTCAACAAGTATCGCTTTAAATACAGTTTCTCCAGATTTTCTCTACTATCTATTTTCGGAAGTCTTCTTAAGGAAGCATCTAAATCTATCCTTTATCTATCCTAACTTCTCTTTCAAATTTTGTCTCCTGACATCCTTGTGCCACATTCAGAGGATCTCCTGAGTACTGTCTTCCCTTTTACTAGTTTTCTTTTATGCCTTCATGTCAGAGACTCACTCGTGGTTCTGGTATTTGTTCTATTATAGTCTCAATTCCAAAAACTCACTTTTCTTCTTTTTTCTATCCATCTACCCTTGAGTCCTATCTGTTGGTCTTTATTTCATGATAAATTGTTCTGTCTTACAAGATTATGACTTCTTTTTTTTTTGTATCTGAGAATCTTAAATATGTTATTTCAAAGTCATCTGTAGATTGCTCTATTTAGTTGAGCATGAAGTCATCACATGAATACTGAATACGCTGACTGTTGAATATTAGGGTTTTTTTCACATGCTTTAGAATTTTAGTTTGTAAGCTGATCTTAGCTGGAAGTCAGTCTCTTGTTTCTCACAGTGAGCCTAGCCCTTATCCTTTGACGTGTGTGGGACACTTGTTCACAGGAGTCACATTTGGGGGGAGCTGCTTCTAGTCCCAGAGTCTGGCAGGCCCTTGCCTTCTTTCTTTTATTGTTATTATTTTTTTTTTTTTTGGTAATGTGTGTTTATTTTTTTTTTATTAAATTTTTTTTTTCAACGTTTATTTATTTTTGGGACAGAGAGAGACAGAGCATGAACGGGGGAGGGGCAGAGAGAGAGGGAGACACAGAATCGGAAACAGGCTCCAGGCTCCGAGCCATCAGCCCAGAGCCCGACACGGGGCTCGAACTCACGGACCGCGAAATCGTGACCTGGCTGAAGTCGGACGCTTAACCGACTGCGCCACCCAGGCGCCCCAAGCTGTGCCTTTTAAATGTATACATACACAAATCTATCGTCGCTAAATCTTTGGGGTAGAGGAGAAGCTTACAGTGTGACTTTAAATCTCCACCTTGATTGGAAATGCATTTATTTATTTTTTCTTTTTTTTAGTTTCTAGTTATGAGACACTTAAGAAATACATTGAAGGTTCAGAAAACACTGTATTCACCTATACACCATTGGTAATATAAAACGTGTTAATATTTTGCAGTATTTGCCTCAGATAATTCTTTTATTTTTAAAAATGTAAACCATTCCAGATGATGTCGAAATCCCTTCATCTTTCCCTCTTCTTCTTCTTCCAAAGTAACAATTGTTTCACACATGACACTTATCATTCCTGTATGTGTAAGATACGTGTATGTAACAGATGTTCTTACACATAAATAGATACGTCCCCGTCCCCGTGTGTTTCACATAGATATCCCAATGTGTTCCCATGTTTATAATTTTGTCTGAATGAATTCTTCTACGTAAGTGTAAAACTCTATCTTATTGGGACTCGAGTTTTTAGATTCGGTGGCACATGTGAGTTTCATCGCTCAGATTTCCCTAATGTAGGACTGTTAGGTTGTTTTCACTATGTTGATTTACAAATTGAGCTGAGACATCCATCTCTGAGCACGTTTCCTTGCACTTACATGTGTGAGCTTCTCAAGGATGGACTTCAAGAAGTAGGCTTCCTGAGTATTGACATGTTTAACTTAAATGTTGCAATTATTCCACAGAGTCATTGAACTCTGGTAGAGTCCCACAGCTGTGTGCAGGGGTTTCAAGTTCTCCACATACTTGCCATCGCTTGGTGTTATCAGATATTACATTTTGTCATTCTAGTGGCGTTAAACATTATCTGCTTCTTTGTAGTTTGGAATTTTTCTCATTCCCACTCATGTTGGTCATTTTTTCATCTGTTTAACGGCCATCTGAGTTTCTTTCTCCGGTGAACTGTTCATTCATACTCGTCACTCATTTTTCTTTTTTTATCTTTCCTGGGGCACCTGGGTGGCTCAGTCGGTTGAGTGTCCGACTCTTGATTTTGGCTCAAATCACGATCCCAGGATCATGGGATCGAGCCCCGTGTCAGGCTCCACACTCAGCGTGGAGCATGCTTAAGATTTTCCCTCTCTCTTCCTCTGCCCCTGTCCCCGATTCACACACTCTCTCTCTTTCTAAAAAAAAAAAAAAAAAAAAAAAAAAAAAGGAGTCATCCTCCCTTTTATATCTACATTCACTGTTTATATATACTACATACAAATCCTTCATCAATGTTATAATCAATAGTGCTACTTACTGCTAAATAGTTCTCCTTTCTGGGCACACGGAAAATTGAATTTCCTGGCCTCCTTGGAATGGGGTGGAACCATCCAACCAGTTCTGCTAAATGAATTCCAAATAGAAGTCGTATGGGTCACTTCTAGGTTAGAGCATTTAACTGCCAGTATAAACTTCCAGAAATTTCTCTCTCTCTCTCTCTCTCTCTGGCATGGTTCTTGGCAACGGTCAAGATGTGGGTGCTCCTGCAGCCTGGGTGTCTGTGTAACTACAGTGAGTAGCATTCCTTGCTGACTGATAGTGTACAGGCAAGATGACAGAGATAAACCTTTATTGTTTTAAGCCACTGGAATTTTGGAGCTATTGTTATATCATCACCTAGCCTATCCTGAGTACGGAATTCATTATATACGTTGCCAATAACTTCTCTCCAACTGTATCACATTTGATCTTTTCACTTTAATGTAGTTAAGTCTATCCATCTTTTCCTTTATGATTTTTCCCTTTTAAAATCTTGTTTTGTAAGTGTTTTTTCTCGTCAAAGTCATAGTTTCATCTGAAAAGTTTTAAAGATTTCATGTTTTGGGGTGTCTGGGTGGCTTAGTTGGTTGAACATCCAACTTTTTTTAAAAAATATCTTTTAATGTTTCTTTATTTTTTGAAAGAAACAGAGACAGAGTGCAAGTGGTGGAGAGGCAGAGAGACAGAGGGAGACACAGAATCTGAAACAGGCTCCAGGCTCTGAGCTGTCAGCACGGAGCCCGACAAGGGTTTCAAATTTGAGAACAGCGAGATCATAACCTAGGCTGAGGTCAGACGCTGAACCAACTGAGCCACCCAGGTGCCCCTGCACATCCGACTCTTGATTTCAGCTCAGGTCATGATCCCAGGGTGGTGGGGATCGAACCCCACATTGGGCTCTATGCTGAGCATGGAACCTGCTTGAGATTCTCTCTCTCTCCCTCTGCCCCTCTTCCCTGCTTATGCTCTGACTCTCTCAAAATAAAATAAAATAAAATAATTTTTTTAATATATGTATTGATTTATTTTGAGAGAGAGAGAGCATGTGCAAGCAGGGCAAAGGGGCAGAGGGAGAGAGAGAGAAAGAGAGAGAGAGAGAGAGAGAGAGAGAGAGAATCTTAAGCGGGCTCCCTGCTCAGAGCAGAGCCTGACACAGGGCTTGAATCCAGTGGGATCATGACCTGATCCAAAATCAAGAGTCGGAGGCTCAACAAACTGAGCCACCCAGGCACCCCCAAATTAAGTTAAATTTTAAAAATTGAAAAAAAAATCACATTTTGGAATCTATTTTTGTGTATGATAGAAGGTATATGTACTTTATATACAAGTATATAAGGTATATATAGAGAGAGAGATACTATTTTAGTTTTAATTTTATACAGAGGCGACCAATTTTATAACTTCCATTGACAGAATAGTTTAACTTTTCCCTCACTGCTTTGGACAGCCACCTCTGATCCATGTCAAGTCTCCGTAAGTGCTTGGATACATCTCTGAGTTACTCCACTCCCTCTTTGTCAGTTCTGTGCCATGACCACAATGTCTTAGACATTTTTTTAGTGATAGTCTCTGAATGATAAATCCTCTGTTTCTTACTGAAAATGTTTTATTTTGCTTTTAGTTGTGAATAATTTAGCTACTTTATAGACTTTTAGTTAGGCACTTTAAAAATCTTGCTGCATTTTCTTTCAACCTCTAGAGTTGCCATGGAATAGACTTTTCTCACCTCTGTCGCTGTTGCTTCGTAGGTGATCTGCCTTTGCTCTCTGCTTGCCTCAAAGATTTGGTCTTTGTCTTTGATGCTCTGCACATTCATTACAACATGTGCAGGTATGATTTATTTTTATTTCTCTGTTGAAAGTTGTGAAACTCAGATGTGAGGATTATTTACGTTCATTTATTCTAGAAAAATTTGAAACACTCTGTCTTTATGTTTACTTTCCACCATTCTTTTGGCCCTCCAGCACTGCAATCAAATAAATGCTAGGCCTTCTCATTCTATCTTTATCTCTATCCATTTCTTTTACATATATATATTTTTTTGTGTGTGTGTCATTAATCATCGATCTGTGCTACATTTTGGAAAAATTATTTCTCATGTTCCTAATTTCTCTTCAGATACTCCTTGTCTACTGTTTAAACTGCCCGCCGAGTTTTGAACTTCAATAACTTTAAAAAATTTTTTCGTGACTTTTTCCAAATGTCAGCTTCTTTCATGTTTTATTCATTTATTTGAGTTTTACTCATTTTTGCATGCTTTTAGCATAGTCATTTTATAAGTCATATTATTATCCACTTACCTCAAATTTTCAGGGATTCCAAGCTTGCTGTTTATCATAGTTGCTAACTTTTGCTCATGTCAGACTGTTTCTTTGTTTTGTAGTTTTTTCTTAAATTTTTTTTTAATGTTTATTTATTTTTGACAGAGAGAGAGACAGAGCATGAGCGGGTGAGGGGCAGAGAGAGAGGGAGACACAGAATCCGAAGCAGACTCCAAGCTCTGAGCTGTCAGCACAGAGCCTGATGCAGGGCTTGAACCCACAGACCGCGAGATCATGACCTGAGCCAAAGTCAGACACTCAAGCGACCGAGCCACCCAGGTGCCCCAACTGTTTTGTAGTTTTTAGTAGGAATGCATCCTTACATGGGATAGGTTTTCTTTTCTATGAGAACCCTTTGTACCCATGGATGAAATTCCAGAGAACTTTCATGTTTGCATCTGCCAAGTGATCAGGGAATGTCACCACCCATAGACCAATTTTACTCTTATTTTCTAGGACTAGGGTTTTCTAGATCAAGTAGGTCATACAAGTTCAAATCTCAACCACCTGCCAGAGAAAGTAACGTATTTACAAATTATCAGGAGAGACTCTATTCTCTGGTAAGCTTCCTTACCATGTCTGTACATCTATGATAACTTTTTTTTCATTCTATCCCTTAATTAAAGATGCAAGCCTTTTCAGATTCTAGATCTGTTCAGATGGTCTTTGTTTTAACTCCCATTTTATGTGGTTCCAAGGCATCAGCATCCATCTCCGTAAGGCCAATAGAAATTTTGTCCTGGGGCGCCTGGGGTGGCTCAGTCGGTTAAGTGTCTGACTCCTGATTTCAGCTCATGTCACGATCTCATGGTTCCTGAGATTAAGCCCCATGTCAGGCTCCATGTTGATAGTGCAGAGCCTGCTTGGGATTCTCTCTCTCTGCCCCTCCCGTGCTTGCGTGCTCTCTCTCAAATAAATAAATAAACTTAAAAGTATGTCCCTAGTATAATTAGAGACACACTCTATACACACACATTCTACTGTTTCTCCCCCCGACCCCCCAACGGTCTTCAGTCTTCCCTCTGATTCTGACACCTGTGGATTGTCCATTCTCAGCTATGACTTCAAAAGAACATTTGAAATATGCTATATTTTATTAAGCCTTTCTATATTTTTGTATTAGATACATTTACAGATTATACTGTCCATCAATTTACTAGAACTGTAAATTATTTAATATTTTAAATCTATATATCTAAGAAAAGAAAAGAAAAGAAAAGAAAAGAAAAGAAAAGAAAGAAAAGAAAAGAAAAGAAATTCCATTTTGTGTTTTTTATAAAACAAAGCAAAAGAATCAAACTTCCCTGGACTACTTGCATCTGACCATATTTATTTTTCATAAAAGTCAACCAGACATCGCTAAGCTACTTAATTTCCTACTGTGAAAAGAATTTCCAAAGCTCTGATTTTACCAGTATGAAGATACTTTCTAGAAGATCAAATAGTCACCGAATCTCACGCTATGTTGATACCCCAAGGCTGCCTAGATTGGATTTTAAGACCTCCCACTTAGAAGTTATATAATCTTGGACAAGTAACTTAGTATATAGGAACAAAAATCAGATCTACCCCGAAAGGCTGTTGAAAGAGATAAATGAAACAAGAAAGCAATGCACTTAGTCCAGTGCCTGGTTACAGAAAGCACTGAGTAAAAGTAAGTGATACTACCACTACCATGAATAAGAATAAGAATAAGAATAAGAATAAGAATAAGAATAAGAATAAGAATAAATAAGAATAAAAGAATAAGAATAAGAATAAGAATAAGAATAAGAATAAGAATAATAAGAATAATATAGAAGCAGTATTTGGTCAGCAAATTCCAGATGATCCTGAAGAACCAATTAATATCTGTTGCAAAAACAGTTCTTTCATGGCACCAAATTTTCTACACATTTTTATAGAAATCCTGGCGGCCCTAGTAAGGAATAAGATTAAAGTACTTGCTTTAGCATCCTTTCTAAAGCTAAGCTAAAACCCTAAATCATTACACATGTGACCCTAGAATTTTCTCTTTATTGTTCAAATTAATTAACATAAGGGGTGAACATTGAGAATGGCACCTAGTACTCCGTGAGCACGTCAGTTTCCTTCCTTTTATTACAACATGCGTTGGCACAAATGTCGATTTGTTGCCCAATTGGTCTGTATTTTCAATTAGGTATACAGGAGGAAGTTAGTAAATACATTTGAGCTACTCAAAACTAATCACTATTTGATGATTTGATCATAAGGAAGGCCTTTCATGAAGGAATTAGGCCAGTCCTCCGGAGAGTGGTCACCACATTTTCTTGGCCATGCTATATACAGCACACTTGGGAATTGTTCACATGAAAGCCTTGGCGAGTAGCTTTGTCTAGTGGTCTGGAGCTGATTCTGACAGTGGAAAGATTATAAACCAGTATTGTGCATGCCAGGCTACTCAGCATAACTCAGCAAATGGACCCACTATCCCAGAAGGCGAGATCAAAAATTTTGGCCAATAATCCATATTTATTTTTACATTTTATCTCATGGAGGAAATTGATTTCAGTAGATTTCATCTGAAACTACTCGGTAAAGTTCCCACTTTTATGTCACACATTATAATGCAACTAGAATATCTCTCTGACAGTTTTTTGCAATAGTGAGTTCTAGATGTCTTTGTGAAGGGAAGAATGATAACTCAAATGAGTATCATGTCCAAAATGAAATCGCATCATTTTTGAAAAAAAAAATTCAACTAAAAGAATGCTGTGTACAATATGTGACTCAGATCCACCATAAATTTTGGATATCCTTCCTGCATAGACTCTGGAAAAATCTATTATCTGAAAATTTTAAGAATTTTTCTGCCTCCTGGAAAGGGGCTTGACTTAAAGTTTGAGGCAATGTAACGCTTTGACCTGGGATAACTTTTCCCCCAAAAAAAGATTTACTTAAGCAAATGAAGAGAAAATACCTTTCCTGGAATGGACATGTTTGAATCAAAATGATTTTAAGGAGTTAAACTGATTTTCACATTGAAAAAGATTGAAATTAATGGAGACCGCAAAGTATTTCTGGAAATTGTTTTCTTTAGAGGAACATTTCTTTCCTGGATGTGTATTTAGATTACATTGCCTAGGCTTTAGGCTCATGGCTGTGTGTTTATGCTGTTGAATTGTCCTTCCTACGTTGCTGGCCAAGAGTGATCAAGCCTAAAGCAAATTAATAAAGAATTTATACTTTATTACCAGTAAGCTGTTTTGCTTTCTGGAGGAATTTAGCATGAGCAGCTACTCCAACCATGTCAACTAATGCAGAATAAGATTCAATATATATCACCCTGTAGTATAGTCTCTACACCATTCATTCCACCCTCCTTTATCTTAACACCTTCCTTGACTTTAGTTCTTTTTAGTTAAGATAACATCGTTTCTCTAACCCCAGCAGAGATAGAAACTTACTGTGGAAAGTCTCAAAAAAGGGGGATTCAAAGACCCAGAATCCTTTTGTTTTATGGCTCTGTTGTCTTTCACATGTGGTTCCCAAGTTTCCATGTTCATCTCCGTCAAGCTGTGCAAGGAAAAAAATCATGGAGGTGGAAGCATGGGAAATTTTGATTGCCAGACACTGAAATAGTATACATTACTTCCGCTCAGAATCCACTGGTTAAAAGCCAGTCGTAAGACCCAGATTTAGTAGAGGCTGGAAAATATACTCCAACTGCCCGCCCCGGAAGAAAAGTGAGCGGGCTTGGCAAACAGCTGGCCAGTGTTAAATCACACTATCTTCGCTTCTTTATCGACCAATTTTGTCAACTGGAAGTTTACAGTTGTTCGTGGGAGGTTACGGTTCTCATTTCTAGCTTATTGCAAGCTGACAGAGGTAGGGGATTTTCACGCTGTAGAAGTCAGAGGAGTTAATTTGCCTGCGGATGTTCCTTATAGCTACACTTGTGTCCTAGCCTTTACGGTCACCCACCGTAGATCAGGAGCCAAGAGCAAAAATCAGAGAGAGAAATGGAAGCGTGATCCTTACCACGTTAGCAGAGAAGTAAAGAAAGAAGCCAGAAGGGGTTCCCCAAGCCCAGCCTGATCTGACGGTAGATCTCCAACATTTGGGGTGTGATAGAGAAAGTCAAAAACAGGGCCAGTTGAATCATTACAAACCAACCTCAATTATCTCCAGATAGACTGAGCTGATCACTTGTACTACTTTTAAATGAATCAGAACTTTAATATGGATCTCTGTATATAACTACTCTCAGATCATTTTTTTTTTTCCCTGCAAAAGTCAGTTTTCATAATAACATGGAGCTGGATCAGTGTGGCTTCCATCAACAGAACTGAGTTTGCTGGGGCTGGGTCATGTAAATTTCAGAGCACAGATAGGCTTTTATGGCATCACAGTGTTGAAGATTCAGAAGGCCATTCTAGTTGAGGTCTGATCAGCTGCACCTCCCGTTGGTGCTGCCTGACATTTGCTCCTCAGCTGTACCTTCTGATGGCTCTTTGCAAAAGAAAGATGCATTCTGCCCTCCTTTTCCTGCAAAGGAGGCCCCTGGAATTTTTACACACATTAACAATGCGTAGGAATTTTTACACACATTAACAATGCATAGAGACAGATATTAAATATTTTCAATGACTGAGAGAGGCTCATTTATATATTTGGGCAAAAGCTTAATTCTTACCTTCTTAAATTTAACAAAACACTTTCAACAGGCTTTGTGGAAAGATGGAGAAGGAATAAGTATCCTAGGTAACTTTAGTGATGTTGGGGGAGGAGATAAGAAATACACACATCTATTGATCAAAGCGTTCAAAGTTTCAGTTATGCAAGATAAATACATTCTGAAGGTCTAATGTACAGTGCGGGGACTGTAGTTAATATTGTATCGTGTGCTTGAAATTTGCTAAGAGGTGATCTTAAGTGCTCTTGCTATTAAAAAAAATCACAACTCTAAGGTGATGGCTATGTTAATTACCTTGATCGTGTAATCATTTTACAATGTATATACATATCAAAACATCACCTTGGACACCTCCAATATAGACAATTTTTATGTGGCAAGTATACCTCAATAAAGGAGGGAAAAAAGAAATATATACATCTAACTAAAATATATGGCATAACAGTAGTGCCGAAACCGAAACATACACAAGAGGAAATGGAAGTAGAGAAGATGAAAGGGTTAATCCTCATCAGGTGGTATCTAGGGGGGATCAGAGAAGAAATGGTATGTGAATTGGGTCTTGAAGAAAGATTGACTTACGAAAGGTAGAGATGAGGCAAGAAAGCTTATGTGAACCAAGGTATAGAAATAAGCAAGGTTGTATGTTTGGGGAGTTGAGAGTAATCTGATTTCGTGGAAGCAGTTCAGTCGCTACTCGATAACTATTGTTGGGGTGCCTATTATGTATCAGATGCTACCATGGGCACTTGAGATACGTCAGCAAACAAAATAGATTAAGTCAAATCAGAACAAAAACACTGGGATCCCTTCGTGGGTGGGAGGAGCATAGAGAGTGTAAGAGAAAGCTAGGACATGAGTACAAAGGTTGCAGCCAGTACAGAAAAGGCCTAGAATTCTTTGTTAATAAGCTAAAGGGGCTGAATTTAGAATATAGATTGGTAACTCCTTGCATGCATACGCAACAGAACCAAAAGCCTGGGGTGAATCTCACTCCAGAGAGAGAGGAGACCCCAGGAGAAGATTTTAAGGAACGCCAACATTACATGACAGGCATCATTGAAAGAAACCAGGAGACAGCATTATAGATCTCAATGGAAAAACTTTGAAGAAGCGAGCAGAAAAATCTTCCCCAATGTAACTGTGCTGGTTATTCCTTTTGCTTCCTCCACCCCCAAATCCATTATCCACTTTTCTCTGCCCCGCTCTCTACCCCCTAGAAAACTGACCTCTACAAACTGCATTACTTGGGCTTTCTTGCCCTCTGTTTGGGCGACGTGTGGGTTAACCGACGGGAGACACATACAGGACATCAAAAGGTGAGAGAAGAGGAAAGTAAGGAATTTCTTCTCTTCTCCCTCCCTTCTGACCAATGGCTTCGGCAGAGGCTGATTTTCCTCTACTGAGGCCCCAGTTCCTAGCAGATTGCTACAGCATTTGTCTGTTTCGGATAACACTCCTCTCGCTTATGCCTGTAGGCCTTGCCTTCCTGCTCTGCCTAGTCCCTGGCTGCCTCAGCACCCACTGCTGGCTCCCTTAGCCTCCCCATAGGGTACTGCGCTTCACTAAAATTGACTTCCTTAAAATTAAAGTCCCCAATGTGCTGTTTCTTCCTGTGACCATGACTGAAGGAATAATCAAACACTGTAAAGAGACCATTCTTGATGCTGCAGGAATACTGTATGTGGTTAGAGTGGGGAATCTGGATCCAGGTAGGAGAAGTCAATCAGCCAAGAGTAGGTAGAAATGTCAAAGCTATGAGTGGAGACTTCTCTCTTGATTAATATGAGAGTGAATGGCAGGGAAAAAATAGCATGGTGTAAAGAAGAAAGGGCAAGGGAAGGTTTGTAAAATTATTTTAGGATGGGAATGAATTTAGCCTATAAACACGTTCAATGGAATGAGCCAGTAGAAAAGGAGAGACTAGAAACCTAAATCTCAAAGATGATAATCAATGGAGCATTATTCCAGAAAAATCAGACCCAGGAGCACTGGTTAAAAGCCATGAGAGAAGGAGGGGTTTATTCTGGGACAGGGAAGGAAACTGTAAAGTCGGGGAAAGAAAGAGACAGAACTGTCAATAGTAAAGCTGAAAGCCTGAGAAAGGCTGTATTGGAGGGACCCTCTTCTCCGGGCAGTATGTCGTGCAATAATATTTGCAAAGAGGTTCTTAGGGGACTGTTCAAGATTTGTGTGAAATGCACAAGAGAATGGGTTAGAATGTTGTGAAGCTTAATTTTATTCCATACACTGGCGTGGGGTAAGAGATGATGAAAATGCTGCCCTTCTGTCCTTGATCTTGCAACAGTGAGTAGAATGGATTGGAGAAAAAGGAAACCACTGTGTTGGTGGCAATGGCAGTGGTCTAGGGCAAGTGCTATTGAGGTTCTGACCTCGGCAGACAGGAGTGAGGCTGAATGGGGACGCTGCAGAAGGTTGATTGGTGCATTTCTTGACTGCTCTGTACTTGACTCTATAGGAGGCACACTAGAGATCTCACAAAGAATAGAAAATGCCCTTCCTACCTTCAAAGAGGACACAAGTTCGCTGAGAAGGCACTGAAGTATGACAAAGACTGGAGTAAAGACTATCGAACCAGGGGTCGGACCCAGATTCTAACCCCTGCATGCCACTAGCTCAGTGACAGATTCTGGGTAATTTAGTCCCTCTTATGCATCCCATCTTCCTTGTCTTACCAATAAAGGAGTTAAAAGCTGACCATCTCCTTGATTTCTAAATACCATTTTTGAGTAAGAGAAACCAAGGCTCCTTGGAGAAATGACGGACGCTAGAGAGCTGGGGCAGGTAAGACAGAAGATGAGCTTGGAGCATCTCACAGTCCCAAAAAGGAAGCGCTCGACAAACAAACAGATGGGGACAGGTCGAAAGGACACAGACACCAACCTAAAGGAGTTCCCAAAGGTTAAAGTGGGAGCAATTTGATCAGCAAAATAAATAATAGTATTGGATTCTAACCACAAGTATAAAGTAAATATACATGAGTATATTTATTGATGAGTACCTATTGGTAAGATAAATGATTGAATAAAAAATATGGGGAAGAAGAGTCAAATCTTGGTTACAGAAAAATCTCAAATAATGTAGCTAGATGCTCCCCCTCCAAGACATGAAGACTGAATCCCCTCCCCACCCAGACACACCCGGAGAAGGATCGAGGCTCAGTGATTCACTTCCAAAGAACAGAATTGAATAGGGAAAAGGGAAAAGTAACTTGACACAGGAGAAACCTGGCAGATCCGACATTGACCCCGGATTGGAGGTTCATATCACAGTAATGTCATGTGGTTACCACGTACTCATCATACAATATGATAAGAAGGGCACTTTGCCCCTGTCGTCTTCCCCAAGACACATAACCCTCAGTCTATTCACGGGAAAGACATCAGACAAACTCAGAGGGGAGGACGTTCTACGGGATCCCTTGCCGGTACTCCCAAGGACCGTCAAGATCATTAAACAAACAAAAAACGAAAGACTCACTGAAACTGATGTAACATCGTGTGTCAGCTACACTTCAATTAAAAAAAAAAAAGACTGAGAAACTGTCACAAATCAGAGGAGACTGGGGAGACAGGACAACGAAATGCAATGTGCTATTCTGGATTGAATCCCAGAACAGAAAGAGGACTTTAATGGGAAAACGGATGAAATTCAAATAAAGTCTGGAGTTTAGTTAATTAAAAAAAAAAAATTGATGGTCTCTAAAGTCTCTTCCAGCTGGTAGCTATAAGAATAACATTTATTATTTAATTGCTTCATAACTGTGCTCACATTGCTTACAAAGTGCCAAGAGCACACGGGGTAAGGGAACCATTAGAACAGGCTGGAAGGCTTTAATCAACTGGGTTGTTGTTTTTTGTTTTTTTTTTTTTTTTTTCCTGCCAACTTCCTGGAGTTGTACGTTTCAGGGATGTAGTGGGTGGTTAGCTCAAAACAATTTTTTGAGGCAACGAAGCAGTGTTTTGGTGAAAGTCTCTTGTCTGTTACTTTCCCAAACCCGGGCTCACCCTGTGCCCTAGTGAGGACAACCTCAGGTGACCCAGCAGGTCTCCATCTGATCCAACCCCAAGTGTTTGAGTCCCCCTCGGCTGCACCACCGGAGGCAGCTCTCTATGAAACGGTTGCTATGGAGACGGTCGGGTGGCAGGCCTACCTTTGGCTCATTTGATTTTCCTGGACAGTTTCTCCACCGAAAAAAGTTTATGGAGCCCCAATGTGAAATCGCGCTGGCTCTGATTCATGACATTTTCCTGAGGCTTTATAATGTTTCTTTTTTCTAAATAAGCAATTTCAGGTCAGGTAAAAATGTGAGTAAATCATGCCTGGCTCTTGTTCCAGATGTATCAATTTCTGCTCGTTCCCTTTTTTTCCCCTTTCATGGCTTCGGGGCAGTAAAAATAAGCAACGCCTCCACTCCGGAGCCTTTCTGAGGACGCAGTATATAAACGGTATACCGGGCAGGGAGCGACATTTCCCTGCCTTGGTCATTACTGACCTTAGCGTTTTCCCCGGCAGTCATCTGAAACAGAGCAAGAATGCGGAGTAACGATTCTGGCACATTCGAGACCCTGGCAGGATCAAAGAGGCTGATGTGACAGTTCATGAAATGGGGAGGAAGCACACCGTCCCCCGCTGCCAACACTAACACAGCCCTGCACTGGAGTCTGGGAGCGCCTAGCTGCCACATGTCTGCCTGCATATTCTTCGAGGGGGCCAAGCTCGGAGCAGGTCAGGAAAATGGCTTTTACCAAGCAGACACTGTGGCTCTCTGAGGATGGCCCAGGTCTCGCTCACTGCTGGTAACCGCACCACATGTGGTCTTTCCAAGAGAGGACCTGCGGAGTTTCATGAGCTGGGAAAGAAGGTGCCCGCACGAGATTTATTCGGGAGACTCGAGCAAGGCTGAACGTGGTGAGATGTTTGCAAAGAAATTAAGAGTGAGGGGCGCCCGGGTGGCTCAGTCGGTTGAGCGTCGGGCTCTTGATTTCAACTCAGGTCATGGTCCCAGGGTCCTGGGATCAAGCCCATGTCAGGCTCTGCATTGACAGCACGGAGCCTGCTTGGTATTCTCTCTCTCTCTCTCTCTCTCTCTCTCTCAAATAAAATTTAAAAAGAAAGAAAGAAAGAAAGATGCAAGACCGCCAGAGTCAGATTGCATGGGTTTTAATCCTGGTGCCTTCCCAGGCCATGCTGTGTAACTTGAGCAAATCCCCTAACCTCTTTGCCTCAGCTCCCTCATCAATAAAATGAAAACAGTAAGAATATCCCAGTCATAGGATGGTCCAGGCAAGGAACAGATGGGAACTACTTATATAACACTCTCTGGCACATGGTAAATCCTCAGTGAATGTCAGCTTCTAATTTTTTTTTTTTTTAAGTAGGCTTCACATCCAGCACGGAACCCAATGAGGGGCTTGAACTCATGACCCTGAGATCAAGACCTGCGCTGGGATCAAGAGTCAGATGCGCAACTGACTGAGCCACCCAGGTGCTCCTGCTATTTAATTTTACCATCATTATTCAAGAAAGAAAGTAATCAGTTCCTGTGATGTCCCGTGAGAGGCTTTTTCAGACTATAATAGTCACTGAGCGCTTACAATAGAGCAGGCATTGTGTTAAGACTGTAGATAATTCAGGAACAGACAAATCCAGGTCTTTGCCTTTACATCCCGGTAGACGAGAGAAGAAAAGTATGCTTCAAGAAGGACACTACAGGATGGAGCGTTTTCCCCTCTGGTGTGGCACTGACTATAAAGTCAGAGATTTCGGAAAAAGAAGTGAGTCGCCTAGTAAGATGGATGGGGCGCTCTTTACAAAGGAGGTAGCATTTCGAATTTATTTCCTTTATAAAAGAAGTAGAATTCGAATTACAACTGGGATTTTTCTTTTCTTGTCTTAATGGTGGAGATTGGTATGGTGTGGGTGGCAGGTAAGTGGGGTGGGGCAGAGAGGACTCAAGGTAGACAAGAAACACAAGACAAGACAAGGCATGACAGAAGAGGTGCTTGGGAAACAGGCAGTAAACCCAGCTTTCTTTGGTGGGGAGAAGTTTCCAAAGGTAGAAAGGGCAATCAGGGGAGGGCCTCGGATAGACTTGGCCACAGGAGTTTGCATTTTTATTTCGTGAAGAAACTGGACCTCTTTGGGAACCAACCGTTGGTGCTAGAATTTTGGATTAAAGGTATGTTCTAGAAAGTGACTCAGAATATCCTGGCACATCACTAACCTTTCCTTCCCCACCCAACACAGAAAGGTATTTCTATCATCTCTCGTTGTCTCCAGCACGTGTTTTAAAAACACAAAAACTTTAAAAATTAACAAAATATCTTAACAAAACCCGTTCCTCTAAGATTACGTGTTATGAGTCTTACGGTTACGGAGTACTTTTAGCAAAGGTTTTTTAGAGCATGTTATAATTAAGCTCAATAATTTTTATAACAAAAGGGATTTGCCAACTAAGATTTCTCTTTCAGGAAGAGTCTCTTTTCCATAGCTCCATATACTCAATTAATATAGTGCTAGCACTTGGATCTGTGTAACTACATACAAAATATTTCTTATGCAACAGTTTGGGTCAAAAGGCCAAGCTATTTCAATTATGCAAACCTATGACAAGAGATCTCAACAAAATAGCTTTTTTTTTTTTTTTTACAAATATCCCTGGAAATTCCACTCAAAACTTCACTCCAAGTTTTAGTTACAAATTCTGCAACAGATAGAGTATTTTGTTTTTTGTTTTTGACGTTTTATTTATTTTTGAGACAGAGAGAGACAGAGCATGAACGGGGGAGGGGCAGAGAGAGAGGGAGACACAGAATCGGAAACAGGCTCCAGGCTCCGAGCCATCAGCCCAGAGCCTGACGCGGGGCTGGAACTCACGGACCGCGAGATCGTGACCTGGCTGAAGTCGCAGGCTTAACCGACTGAGCCACCCAGGCGCCCCCAGATAGAGTATTTTGAAGAGGTGTAAATACCGCATCTACATTCTCGTGGGGATACTAAGCTACTTGAATTTTCTGTTTCGAAAGCTGTTTTAAAAATCCTTCCGCCTTTCCACTCTCCCTCCTTCCCTTTCCTTCTTTCTATCAACAAACATTTAATGAGCACCCCCTCCCCACTAGTTACTGTACCAGATGCTTCCACATTGGCTTCCATCAAACCAGGTGTTTTTATGTGTTTTCTTTTCCTACTATAGCTTCACCATCAGTGATGACAGAAAAAAAAAAACCCTGCATCAACCACCACATCAGTGGGTCCGTGAAGTTCTCGTGAAAAAAAAAAAAAAAACAAAACTCAATCTTTAATTAGGGAGGGATGATGGCAAAGCTTTTCAGGTATTCTCCGGGCACTCTTTGAGGCCCTTATAATCTGCCTTTTCATTGCACACAGGCCCCTCCCAGCAAAAGCTCTGGGTAACAATGACCTTTGAGGTTAATTGGGATTCTTCAGAACTGGATTCTGGTTGTGATTCCTCTTTGACCTGAAGGGAAGCCAGTAACTCAATCACTCTGACCTTTGGTTTCTCAAACTAATATTTTATTAATAATACTAGCTACATGCTGTGGAACAATTAAGGTATATATACATGCGTGTGTGGTATATATATATATGTGTGTGTGTGTGTGTGTATACACACACACACACACATACATATGCAAAGTATTTTGAGCTCCTTAGATGAATTGTATGAATTATTAAGTAAAAATAGTAAAAATAACAAATGGCAATAAAGCCACGATGAACGAATACTGTGCTGAGTTCACTTCTTCCTTCCACGGAGTTTTTCCACATCCTTAAAGGAGGAAAGAATTCATAGTTTCTTAAATGGACAGCTGCCTGGCAAGTAGACCATTAAACAAGGGTAATATAATTCTGCGCACACTATTAGTTAATTAAAGAGAGCATTTCAGGGGCACCCGGGTGACTCAGTCGGCCAAGAGCGTTGGCTCTTGATTTCAGCTCAGGTCGTGATCCCAGGGTCATGAGATCAAGCCCCACATTGGGCTCTGCACTGGGCACGGAGCCTGCTTGGTATTCTCTCTCTCTCTCTGTCCTTCTCCTCTGCTCACTCTCTCTCTCTCTCCAATAGATTTTTAAAAATCAAATAAAAAGAGAGCCTTTCATAACAGAAAAGTAGCACCTAAAAATTAGCAGGAGATAATATGGAGCTGTGGAGATAACACAGACCTCCAGGCATGGCTGTGACATGTGGAACTTCTCTGACCTCAGTTTCCGCATCTACAAAACAAGGGAGTTCGACTACAACATTTGTAAGACCCTTTCCAACACAAAAAGCCTAGGATTCTTGGAACCTCATAATGCTAACCCCTAGTGTAAATTTCCAACCACTAATTTGAAAGCTTTTAGAATTTAAAATAGTCATAATTCCTGCTGTTTGGGTATAGCCCACTCCAAAACTCACACCTTTTGATGGGTTAGCCAGGGAACATAGTGTTTTCCCAGGATTCTTTGTTCTGAGGAGAATTATGCTCCAGTTCAACTTCCTCTAGTTTACTCATTCCACATTTTACTGAAATTTGGCATCCAACTGCTCAGTGAAACCTTGCACCACAATTGAAAGCTCCAGATCATTTATTATCGAGGGTCCTCTCAAATGTGTTCCTGAAGAATGAGAATCCGAGAGCAGCTGCAAGAACAGTCCTAAACCTGCATTCTTCTTTGCAGCGGCAGCTGAACTCAAGTGCAGGAGTCTGGTCACCTTGTCTGTCATCAGGGGAGTATGTGGACCAGGTACGCCACGGTTCTCGAATAACATCACCGTTTGTATTTAGGTGAAATCGAGTTGAAGCGAACAAAGAAGTCTGAATAGTACTCTTTCTCATAGCATTATTTTAAGGTTTTAAGATAATGTATGTAAAGTCCCTGATCTGTGGGAGGTACAGAGTAGCTGGCGTTCATTACTAAGGGGTCCCTTGATTTATTGGGTCAACTCTCATCATACCCATCCCCCACTCTAAGCCCTCACCGAACAGAAACCTCCGTTCCTCATAGTTAATATGCTTTCTGTTTCCACTGGGCCATTGCATATGCTTTTCCCTTTGTTCCAACCCCTCACTCCATTCCCTTTAACCGACTAACTCACATTCAACATTTTTTATGTTAAAATTCATTCATAAATTCAACAAATATTTATTGAGCACCTACTATATCCAAGGCACAGCTTTCGATGCTGTGAATACATCAGGGAACAAATCGGACCAAAAGCCAGTCGTGTGTTCTCCCTAACATGTCTTGTAATTACCAGATGCGCCTCTGGTAATGTTCCTTTTTATCCCCATGTGACTGCTTGCTCCCTGGGAGGGAGGAGCACGCCTTTCACAAAAACACAGCACCAAGCAAATGTCTGGTGCTCAAAACTGAACAAATAAATCATTAAACAAATAAAATTAAGAAGAACTGAGAATAAGTGGAAACAGGACAGGGACAACACTTGAGCCATGTTATTAGACCATTCATTATAACAGTAGCACGAGAAGAGAATATTCAGGCCCTGGCCAGTTGAACCCTAGAAGCTTTCTGCTGGTCGTTATGGATTTTATTGTCAAAAATCTCAATCCTCTGAAAGGTAAATTACACATCTGTTTGATTCCAGGCACGCGTTTTAAATTCCTGCTGAATTTTCATGTTTTTCTCAAAGGGAAAAAAAACAAAACCATTCTTTAAGATGTTTGCAAGGAAGCATTTTGAAGAGGCCAGTGAAATGTGTGGCCCGTGCAGAAGAGGAGCATGGGAAGAATATCATGGAAAGAGAAGGAAACTTAAGAAGCAGGAAAGAAACATGTTGTTAAGAAACACGCACTATGGGGGCACCCGGGTGGCTCAGTTGAGCATCCAGCTTCGACTCAGGTCATGATCTCATGGTTCATGAGTTCAGGCCCCACACTTGGTTCTCGGCTGTCTGTGCAGAGCTCACTTCAGATCCCCTGTCCCTTTCTCTTTCTGCCCCCCCATCCTCCCCCCCCCAAATAAACGTTAAAAAAAAGAAAGACACACTATGGAGGGAAGATACTGACAGTGTAAACATGAAAACAGCAGAAACCATACAAGCAGTAAATACGATTGTCATAAGTTACTCATGAAATTGCCCTATTTGATTCACTCAACAGCTCTGTGTGCTCTGTGAGAGGGGCGTTGGCCCTCCCGTTTCATCCATAAGGAAACCAGGGCTTAGCTCTTGCCTGACAATTACATGGCCCGTAATCGATGGTCTCTGATTTACGGTCTAAGAATTTTCCCATGAAAAGGGGAAAGATAAGATCTCAAATCAAAGATAAGAATAAAGAGCAAGTAGGGCTCAATAAATGTTTGCTGATGGAATAGGAAACAGATGGGGAACAGGAAACAGAGATTGAAGATACAAATTTCAACTTCGATGCAGGCTATTTCTCACGAATCACTAAGCGTTGTCAAGGCATTGGCTCCTGACACCCATGGTGATTGGTGTGATGTAAATACGTGGAAGAAATTCGTATTCTTAGTTTATAAATTAAAGGATTAGTGGGGCGCCTGGGTGGCTCAGTCAGTTAAGCGTCCGACTTCGGCTCAGGTCATGATCTCGTGGTCTATGGGTTCGAGCTCCACATTGGGCCCTGCACTGACAGCTCAGAGCCTGGAGCCTGTTTCGCATTCTGTGTCTCCCTCTCTCTCTCTGCCCCTCCCCCACTCGCACTCTGTCTCTGTCTCTCTCTCTCTCAAAAATAGACGTTAACATTTCGGGGGTGGGGTGCCTGAGTGGCTCAGTCAGTTAAGTGTCTGACTTCAGCTCAGGTCATGATCTCACGGTTCGTGAGTTCGAGCCCCGCGTTGGGCTCTGGGCTGACAGCTCGGAGCCTGGAGCCCGCGTCAGATTCTGTGTCTCCCTCCGTCTGCCCCTCCGCTGCTTGCGGATCTCTGTCTCTCACCTTGTCTCAAAAATAAATAAACATAAAAAAAAAGAAAAATTAAAACAAAAAAAAACCCCATTTTAAAAAATAATAATAAAATTAAGGATTACTAACCAGTAAGTCAATAATTTGAGCACAGTACAGTGAGGATGCAGGTGGGAAACAGCACACTCAAAGGGCAAAAAGCATTATGAAGGATTTACAGAGGATTAATGAAGGATTAATGAAGGATTTACAGAGACGGAGGCCTGGAAGAAGAACCCATGGACTGGCCATAGTGGGGGAAATGATTTCTACCCCAGGCCCAAAGGGCAGGGGAGGGACAGTGGACCCCAGTGAGTGCTGCAGCCGGGAGAGAGGGCTGCTTGGCAAGACCTGAGGTCTTTGGGGCTCTGCTAGAAGAAGGCAACAATGGTCATAATGGTGGGGAGAGGGAGGCTGTGCTAAACACCTTCTCCAAAGAGTTGAAATCAAGAAATAAAGACAAGAAGAAGGGAAAGAGATGAAGGACTGTGCTACTCCTATAGGATGTAAAAAAGGGAAGAGAAAGCGTCTTCAAGGTGTGTGAACTTAGGAAATGGGATACACACACACACACACACACATACATATGGCTTGTTTATCTTTTAAATTTCCATCCATCCATTCAGCAACACTGTAATGAGCCCAATAAGGCAGGCATTTAGAACTCCTGGGGTGGAGGTGATAACAGCACAAAACTGCTCCAAAGGAAATCACAGTCTCCCGGGGAAGAAGACGCGCAAGGGAGGGGCGTGAGCGACAATAACAACAATGACAAAATACGGCCTGTTAGCAAGAAGTACCGTGCAAAGATGGCAGGCAGGGCTCTGCCGGTGGGGAAGGGAGGGCTGGAGAGGGCTCGCGAATGGGGGCGATATCCGAGCTGCGTTCTGAAGAAGCAGTTCGGAAGCAGGCTGGTGGAAGAAGGCACCCCAGGTCAAAAGAGTGGCCTGCTCACAGAGATTGGACTCGAAAGGGCCTGAGGATCTGGGGAGCTGGGATAATTCAGCGAGGCTTGAGCTCAGGTGTGCGGCATCATGCTGAAGGCCATTGACTACGTTCCACAGATGGCGGCAAGCCATTGGAGGTTTCAAAGGTGGAGAGTGATGTCACTAGATACAGAAACCGGAAAGACTGTTATTGAAGCTTGCTTCATAATTTAGAGGATGGAAAGGAAGTAATGGAAGGAGGAGAAAAGAACAGTAGAGCCTAAGTTTATTTCCACTAAATTCCCATTTTTTTATTGGTCCTGTTCTCCTAGGTTTATTGTATCTGTTTGGCAAAGAAAGGCCCTTTTTGACCTGAGATCAGAAGGGGAAACAAGCATGGAGGATGGGTCTGTCGTCACAGTGGTGTCTTTGGCTTGGAGACGTCTTGGAGCAGTACTGCAGGTGAAAGAGATCTGCTTACATACCGACCTGGATAGGACCTTGACATTCAGGTGATCTCCCTTCTAGTTTCCTTCTCAACGTGGCCAGCCCACCGAGGAAAGGGAAACGGACGGGGAACCTCATCCTCTACCCAGTGCACCACTGGCCGTTCTGAGAAATGAAGCTGGGGACTCGAGAGGGAAACCAGAGCCCTCTGCTTCTTTCTGTTATTCCTGACAACAGATGGAAGAGAGGCAAACCCTCACCTCCTGTGGTCACTGCTGATACTCAACTGGGAACCTCATTCTCAGTAGCTACAGACTTTCCGAATCACTCATCTTAACTAAACCTGACACAGGGTTCTATTGCCTCTCATGAGAAAGGTCTTGGGAGGCTGTAAACCTACGTGGTTGGGAAAAGAATGTCCCGCACTGAAGGGGGGAGGAGAGGAGCTACAGATTTCCAACTTTCACAGCTTGTCTGCCTGTGGAGACTGTGCTGCAGTGTGCTCTTGAAATCATTTGGGTGGGCCTCATTTCTGAGGAAATAAAGAGGCCCCAGAACCTCCCGAGTGAAGGAATGATTTCCAGATCGTCAAGTGGAGCAGCCTCTGGCTCCATGAGCTGGATGTGCTTGGCTGTCTTTCCATGTGGCTGGCCAGCATCCTGAGGTTAGCGAAGCAGAAGGCAAATCTTTGGGGAGCCAAGAGACCTGTGCACGTGCCAGTATTTTTGACAAATGCTTGGTTAATTGTTGCCTGTGATTCCGCTCCTGAGATGCAAACTCTCTACACCAGGCACCAAGAACGACCTCCTCCTCCTACCTTCCTAGAACCCGGCGGGGAAACTTCATAATTACGTACGTTTGAGCTAATAAGCATCTACCCCACAGGAAATGGACAGATCAGCCCCTGGAGATTAAAGAATGATGCAGGGCATGGGAAAGTAGAGAAGTCTCCTGGGTGAGAAGGAAGATAAACACACAAGTAAACCCAAAGATTTTATCCACCGATTTGAGAAACTCAGGGTTTCTTGTAAGAATACCAAAGAAATGATGGTCAGAAGAAACTTGGGCAAATCGCTGAGAAATCTGGATCATTCCATAACTGGTAAATAATTTAGCATTTGGAAACCTCAACATTCCAGGATGGAATTCAATTTGGGATTAGTTACTGGAAATCATGGCATATACAGTGAACTCAAAAACAAATTATGCATGCGCAGAGGTGAAACAGGGATCTAAACTGTCAAATCCATGACCTTCGTGAATATTTTCTTCAAGGTCTAGCCCTTTTACACTCTTGCCTTTTTTCCCCCCTTATTCAAGCGATAGACTGAACTGGTAAAGAGCCCATTCCATTGCTCTAGAGGTTGACTTCAGTGGAAATCCATTTTGACTGACTTTTGTCAAAGGGTTTGAATCAAGAGATTTATGCATTAGATATCAAATTTAACCTCTCTCTATAATAGTACCGAGGTACTTCATCGTTACTTCCACCAAAGGGCGATTTTATGAAAAATGACAAGAGCATGTCAAATCAATTTCACAGCAAGACCTTCAGGGTAGTAAGTTCCAACAAGAAAGTGAAGATGATGAGTAATTAATTTAAGGATTATGTAATTCACTCTCATTGAATCCAAACTGCTCAAAGAAAATGGAAACTGTCTTGAAAAAAAGTTTAATTTAAAAGGCTTAAAATTATAAAGATGAGAGAGATGTAGTTGGGTAAGGGATTGTAAATATCTAGGGAAATCTGTAAATAACCTTGCACAGAATGTTAAGTTAGTAAATGAGAATGCAAGAGAAGAATACAAGACAATAAAAAAACGCTAAATAACAAAAGTGTCATCAGGAAATAAGTGAATCAGACAAGAATCGTATTGGCAAATTCAGACTTTAAAATCTGATCAAGACACTTAGGGGCACCTGGGTGGCTCAGTCAGTTAAGCATCTGACTTGGCTCAGGTCATGATCTCATGGTCCGTGAGTTCGAGCCCTGTGTTGGGCTCTGTGGTGACAGCTCAGAGCCTGGAGCCTGCTTTAGATTCTGTGTCTCCCTTTCTCTCTGCTCTTCCCCTGTTCACACTCTCTTTCTTTCTCAAAAATAAATAAACATTAAAAAAAAATCTGACCAAGACACTTAGTATAAGGGATGGAATAAAATTAAACAAAGGCATGGAATAGTCTAAGCAGAGAGGGAGAAAAGAAGAGAAATTGGACCGACTTTTCCTTTATAAAAAAGTAAAAGAAATAACATATCTTGGACAACCATATTGACTTCCTCTAGGGGGGAAAAAAGTGTTTTATTTTGTTTCAGTTTGTGTTGTTGTTTTTTTTTTTTTTTTAAACTAAGAAACAGCTGGGTCTGCCTCAAGTAAAAATAGTGACCAGAAAACTTGGTTGGGTAAAAGATCCCACCAAAGCTCTGAAATTAGTACAAGGATCTTTGCACACAGAGCATACTTTAAGAAGCAATAGTAAACATTCTGCTATGCTTTATTTGAAGGGGAAAAAAAAGTTAAAAAGCCCTCAATGAAGTCTTTTTCAGACATGTGTCATGGGCTTTTTGTCGCTGAACTATTCCATATTAACAAACTAAGTTGCTTTTCCTTTCATTCCTTTGGCCACAGGACAGACAAAATTCACCAATGTCTCTACCACAGACATTCTCAGATGGTGCTAATAAAAAGAAGAAACCCAAACCAGAATTGGTGGTCCACATTGTGAGAGTTGCTAAATATCATCACAAAGCAATAATTATCCGAGAGCACGCTTGGTGGCTCAACATTCTGAAATGCAAATGTCAAGAGCGTATAATCTGGATGATGTGGCTAATGGGAGCTCATGTTTTGTGTTGGGTGGTCTTCTGTGCTGCCTGGTGGTCTTGTTTCTGCCTGCTACGACAGCACTAATGGTTTCATGTAGTCCCCAGCCCTACACGGGATTCACTTGTCTCTCCTTAGTAATGCACAACAAGTCATAAAAGACAGGCTTACCCAGAAATGACACCGCGAGGATTCCAGACATTTTCTCTCTTGGTGGTGACAGTTCCAAATCAAGTTGGCTCAGTGTTTAAGTCAAAGCATTTTTTCAAGTGGCGGCTCAAAACACAGCTTTAGATCTGGAAAATCAAACTGGCCTCCTCTTGCCTCTTCCCTCATTGCTTGTAATAAATATTCAACTGTTGGACCGCAGCTAGAAGCTTATGATAGATGACGCAGAATAGAATCCAACTCTCTCCTTCCCAGATGTAAAGAACTCCTCTTTGGTTAGAGAGACTTCACTACCTTTTAATAAGCGTAGGCAGATCATCTTACAGACTTAATTGTCACACTCATTTAGGATTTATTTCCCAAGGTCCCACAAAGAGTAGCAAGGGAAAGTTCAGAGCATAGCTGCACAGGATGTCAATAGAATCTCTGTTCAGGGGATCAGAATGTGACACACCCCAAAATTAATCCACTCAGCTATCCTTGTTTTAACTCCAAAGTGGGTACCAGAATGTTCATCAGCGTAAACTGACCTGTGAGTCCGTACTTACAGGACGTCGGACCAAAGATTTCATCTTAATGAAATTTGGGGGATCCTCAGTTGGACTGGGTCTGGGCATTCAGTCCCAGTCCGTATAAACCACCCATCCCTGCAAATTCCTTCAGCACTCACTACCTCTCCCATTCACTGGCCATTTTACTATATTTGGCCTTGTGTTGTGGTTAACTTTTCATAGCAATGGCTTTGTTAAACACAAATCGAGTTCCTACCAACCCTCCTTAAGACCTAGGAAAAGCTTCCAAAAAACAATGATACTTGAGCTAACCATTCTAGGTGCTTCTATTTCATCCTGAAGAAATGCCCGACACAGAACCTGTCACACTATATTGTATCAATTTTTCTTCTTGGTATGTTTCTCCTTCTTTATTGCAAGCTCCTGAAATCAGATACCAAACATAACCATCATCAATTACTCAGCATCTAGCACTCTGACCGGTACGTAGCAAAGGGTTCATACATTTCTTAACGAGTAGATTAAACTTGGCCATGTTGGACTGGAGAAAGTTATTGCAAAGATGAATGCATCTCTATCCCTTCCCTCAAGGTCTTTCTAATATAAGCTCTTGTAACGGCACAGAGCAGCTGCTCAATAAATGCTGGTCAGTTAGTCAATTCTCAGTTACTTTTCTCCAAATGGAAAGATAATACTACCAAAAAGAATGTATGCCAGTAGAACTAATTACTATATTTGTTCTCTTGTGATATAAAACCTTTCCTCTTCTCACACAGAATCCCAAGCACCTAAGAACAAGAAAGGACAAAAGCATAGGAAATGTATGCCACACCAACCATAATATCTGAAGTCAAAATTTGTTCTTACACGAGGAGAGGATGTTTGAAAATAGGACCATCCTGGATCATCCAAGATGTTTGGTTTTTAGTACTACTGATTGCCAGAAGAGTCAAAACACATTCTATTCTTTAAGCATTTCCATTCGAACTTTCACAACTGTATGAAAAAAATAAGTACGAATGCAAAGATAAGGGCTATAAACAGAATGTGTATTTCTGCATCAAAAAAAAATACATGAACCAATGAATGCACACATGAATAAATAGTAATTTGAAACCTTCAGTAATTTACATACATTATCAAATAGCTTAAAGCATGATATCTAATTTGAAGTCAAAGCTAAAACATACCAGAAAAGGAAATATCTCTATGAACAGATTTAAAAGGAAACTGCTACCCTTCTGGAGCTGACATTATAGTAGATGAAGACATTAAACATAATAATTGAGCAAATTATATAGTACATCACAAGGTGATAGGTTCTAATGAATAGATTCATAGATCAAATAGAGTAAAAAATAGAATAGAGCCAGAGGGATCACAAGGGTGGGAGATGGGTTTGAGGAAACTTACAATCTTAAAAAGGTGGTCAGGGCAGGCCTGATTGAAAAGCTATAATTTGAGCAAAGCTTGAGGGAGAAGAGTGAGTTATCCATGTGGGTATCTGGGAGAAGAATGATCCAGATGAAACTGCTAGCTCAGAGGCCTTGAGGCAGGAATGTTCTCGTTGTGTGCCACAAAAGGTGAGACCAATGTGACTGGAACAGCAAGTGAGGGGGAAATCCTGAAAGATGAGATCAAATATGGGAGACAGGGCAGATAGTGAAGGGTCATTGGGCCGTCACAAAGACTGGCTTTTCCAATGAATGACGTGTGAAGCCATTGCAGGATTCTAGCTCTAGGATTTGACAAGATCAGACTTGCATTTTCAAGGCATCACTCTGGCTGCTTTACTGAGAATAGACTTTAGGGAGTCAACTGTGGACTCAGGGAGACCATTCAGGGGGCAATGACAGTAATCCACGTAAGGGAAGATCATGTCTTGGCACAGACTAGTGATAGCAGAGGTAGTGAGAAGTGATTTGATTCTAAATACGTTTTGATAGTAGAGCCAACAGGATTTCATGGTGAGTAAAATATGGAAGGAGAGATGAGTCAAGAATTTTTCAATATTGTTCATCTGAGCCACTAAAAAGAGCTGCCAAAAAACTGAGGTGAAAAGATAACAGATGGGGCAGGTTTGGGGAGGGTGATTAGGAATTCGATTTTGTACATATTATGTACATATGGAAATGATACATGAGCATTCGAAATTCAGTAGTGAAGGCTGGAGATATAAATTTGGGAGTCTAGGGTCTTGGTGGTGTTTAAAATTATGAAACTGAGTAAGTTCACCAAGGGAACGAATGTCAATAGGGAGGAGAATCCGGGAGGTTACAACACTAATAGTTCTGGAAGAAGAGGAGGAATCGGGAAAAGAGACCAAGACAGCATAACCAAGAGGGCAGGAGGAAAACCAAGATAGTGCCGTGTTCTGGAAGCCAAGTGAGTAGAGGATATCAAGGACGAGTGTCACTCAACTGTGTCAGAGGCTGGTGCTCTAGCAGGGAAAATGAACACTGAGAAAGACCACTGGATTTTCATCAAGGTTGTTAGGGGCCCTGCCTAGAGTAGCTTTGGTGAAAGCAAAAAGCTGAGTGGAGTGAGTTAAGAGGGAGTGGGAAGAGAAAGCTGGAGACAGCAAGCGTATACAACTTTCTCAAGAAGTTCTTTCAGACAGGGGAACAGAAAATGAGGTGATAGTAAGAGAGAGAAGTGGGGTAAAAAGAAGGTGTTCTGCTGGTGGTCTGAAGGTGCCCCGAGGGGGTAGTTTTCAAGATGGAAGAAATAATAGCATGTTTGTAGCTTTTGGGAAGTATCCACGAAGGGGGGTGGGGAGAATTATTATCTAGGAGTCAGAGGAGAGCATTGATGGAGAGATTGTTGTTGAGAAGGTGAAATTGGATGGGATCTGGTCTTCGTTATTCTGTTGGTGGTGGTTTGTGTTATAGCCTGAATTTTTTGTTTCCCCAAAATGTGTATACTGGAGTCCTAATCCCCAGGATCTCAGAAAATGACTATACTTGGAAATAAGGCCCTTAAAGAGGGAATTAAGTTAAAATGAGGCTGTTAGTATGGTCCCTAATCCAACATGAGTAGCGCCCTTATAAGAAGAAGAGAGAAAGACACACAGAGACAGCAGGGATATGGGCACATGTGAGGACCGCAGGGAGGAGGAAGCCATCTGCAAGCCAAGGAGACAGACCTCAGGAGAAACAAGACCTGCCGACTCCTTGATCTCGGACGTCTAGACTCCAGAACTGTGAGAAGTATTTTTCTGTTGTTTCAACCACCCAGTCGGTGGCATTGTGTTGTGGTGACTCTAGGAAACCCATACAGTTATTTCTGTTTGGGGTGGTTTTGTTTTTGTCTTACTGTGTAAGGGGGTAGTTTTTTTTTTAATTTTTTTAACATTTTATTCATTTTTGAGAGATAGAGAGAGACAGAGCATGAGTGGGGAAAGGGCAGAGAGAGGGGGAGACACAGAATCCCAAGCAGGCCTCAGGCTCCAAGCCATCAGCACAGAGCCCGACGCGGGGCTCGAACTCAAGAACTGCGAGATGATGACCTGAGCGGAAGTCGGACGCTCAACCGACTGAGCCACCCAGGTGCCCCGAGGGGGTAGTTTTTAAGATGGAAGAAATAATGGCATGTTCGTAGCTTTTAGGAAGTATCCATGAAGGGGGGCAGGGAGAATTACTATCCAGGAGTCAGAGGAGAACACTGATGGAGAGATTGTTGTTGAGAAGGTGAAATTGGATGGGATCTGGTCTTCGTTATTCATCCCAGAGCTCCTCTTAGTCTTGGGCCTCAGTCAAGGACCCAAAAATAAATTTCTGATTTCTTGATGGTTGTTGAACCAGAATCAGTAAACTTAATTAGGGAAAGGAGGAGGCTCTACTAAACCAGACTTCTGGAAAAACAGTGGATCTGTTAACAGAAATAGATTTAAAAAGAGAGAGAGAGAAATTGTCTTTAAGTGGCAGGAAAGAGACAGAGAGACAGAACTGAGGAGAGCCAAGAAAAAAAAAATAGGATGAATTTAACTTTGTCAGTGAGAACTTGGAGCTCCATAAGCAATGTAGGTAGCGATGTTCTTGTGGGTGTCGCAACCGTCGAGAACAATTTAGCGAAATCCAATGAAAGAGAGATGGAGTCTTACAAGTGAATCTTCCCTCAAAGGTTTTATTTTCAATGAACACTTTTCTTACTATGAAAAAAATCCCTGCCACCACACCACCCCTCCCCTTCTTTAAAAAGGTGTACTAGTTATAAAAATAATAATGAGATGAAAAAAGGGGGTTGGTAAAGGGAAGCCGGTGCAGAACAAGTTGCAGTTAGTGGGAAGGAGAATGACTGTTCAGTCTTGGCATCTTCGAGATGTTTAACAACGGGCCTAGGACGGTACAGGAGATAAAGGAGAGAACACTAGGTTTAGAGAGGAAAGTGGCTCATCTTACTATCCCATCTCATAGCATCCCCAGATTAGGATATCTACAGAGACTAACCCTATTTTGCAGTGGTGGAAGAATGAGGCTAAGAGATTTCATTCACTGTAAATATATTTTGAATGGGTCCCATGTGTTTCAATGAGTCAGTACCAAAATGAGGACTGGAACCCGGGACTCCTGGTTCCTAGCCAGGACTCTACCCCCAAAACTATATTTCTTGTGCTTTCATTTTTGACCTTGAGTTAATTCTCAGGCTCTCGCACACGCTCTTACTCTCGCTTTCTGGTTCTTTCTCCTTGCCTTCCTCATACGCCGTAGATGACCCTTGTACATGTCCTCCGTAAATCACTCTATAATGGAGCTCTTTTGTTGTTCTCTTCTCCAGGTACCCAAAGGAAGATTATGGCAGAAAACCAGGGCTCCACATTCAGGGAGATAATTGAAGGTCATTCAGCTGAAAATAATTCATATTTATCCATGGCTTCCTTTACCAGAGCATCTGGTTTCTGTTAGTCAGCATGGTGTCCTCTGTTCTGACAATGGTGGCCTACAGTAACCACATTTTTGCTAAAAAGAAAAGAGTGCTTTCTTACATCTGTTCCCGAGATGTTTTTCAACTCTTCCTTGTACAAAGCAATGCTCTGCATTTGGATGAACAAAGACTAAAACTTGATGGTATTAGGTACTAGTGACTAAGCCTGCTCCTGGGAAGCTTCTCTGTTGCTCTCTCTCTTTCTGTCAATCAATCACAGAACTGAAGATTAGGAAAGCGAAGGTCAACCAGTTCGTCCTGCTAACTTTTGCCAGAGCTTCACCATTCTAAGCAGGGTTGGATTTCTTCTATTTGTAGAGAGATTTTCTGTTCTTAACTCCACGTATGGAGAATAGATTAACTCACTCACTAAGCTATGAGCTGAAACCTGCAAGCAGGTTTCAGGGTACCTGCCCTCAGTAGGAACTCATTTTTATTTTTACTTGTTTGTCCATAGCTGTCGCTTAGCAATAGGAACTTGTGCCTCTGTTGATAACCATAATCTCTTTCGGCCTGTTTATTTAACAAATGATCCTTTCGCATTACCTAGTAGTTATCTCTTAAGAAACTAATTAGTTGGCTAAAGGGACAAAACATGAGAGAGAAGAGAAAGGAAAGTGGGAAATACACATTTCTTACAACAGGATAATGTAGGAAAAAACCAATATCCGTAAGTATTAGAAAGACAGAACTTGGAAGTGTTTATTTATTTATTTATCTAAACTTGAGAGAGAGAGAGAGAGAGAGAGAGAGAGAGAGAGATTGAGAGAGAACAGGGGAGGGTGGAGACAGAGGGAGAAAGAGTCCCAAACAGGCTCCGTGCTCAGCACAGGGCTCTATCCCACCCCCCTGGGATCATGACCTGAGCCGAAATCAAGAATCAGATGCCCAACCAACGAGCCACCCAAGTGCCCCTATCTTATTTTAAGATGAATGATATTGCTACAACTAATAGTAATTGCTAAAACTTATCAAAAGCTTTCTGTGTATGACGCGTGACACCTGACTTAAGGTCTAGTGCCTCATTCAATCCTCACAGCAAATCCATGGAGCAAAAAAGATTCCTATACTGATTTTACATACAAATAAACTGAGTCTCAGATATGTTTGTGGCTTTGGCAGCAAACAGATGGAGCCCTCAAAAATAGGTTCATTGGAGGAGGTTTTAATAAAAACACTGTCTGCCAAAGTATAGGCAGGGTAGAAGGCATTCGTAAGGGATCACATAGCGCCCCGATGCAAGTCGTGTTGGGGCCCTTGCCACCCCCAAACCTGGGGTAGGAGGCAGTGATTACCAGAAGCCAGAAAGAGAGCTAAGTGGGGAGGACCACCTGACAGGGCACCCCTTTGTAGAGGGAAGCAGCTGGCCTGAGGAAAATCCAGGGAAACGGGGCGTAGATATCCCCTCAGGCTTCCATGTAGTGAAAACCAGCCGGAAGCCCGGATCGAGGGATCCTGTGGATAAATCCACAGAGGGCAGACTACTAGGGAAGAGAACAGGTGGGGAGGGTGGAGAATGGACCATGATGGGCACAGCCACCTTTCGAATGTCACAGTGACAGAGCAGGCCGCTAAGTGGAATCAAGGTCACGAAGCGATGGAGCGAGGATTCAAATCCACAGTTGCTTGGCTTTGGAGCTCAGGCTCTTAACCACCATGCTCTAATGCTAATGCTTTGAAATGGCAAAGAGAAGGGAGGTTAATTTGGACAGCCTACAGTATAGGAGGATATGGAGAGGTAGAGAGGTGGGACCACGCAAAACTAGGATAGTCTAACCTCTGGCTAGACTTCCCTGAATCTGTTTTCACTTCCACAAGGTATGTCTACAACACAAAAGGCAGCCCTTTTCTCTCAGTGCAGCCAATATCATCAGTTTCATTCTAATTGCTTTAACCCAGCCCGGAATTAAAAAACAAGCCACCCAACCTTGTGCTCAGAGACAGTATCCTGCTCCGGCAGGGTTTTGGCATCATGAACAACTGCCTCTTCTGTAAACCATCCATTGTTAACTGGGGTCAGAAAGAAAGTGGCCATGAAATTTTCTGTTACTTTTTCTTACCGTTCGCACCTTACGTAATAGAAGTACCCCATCGTTTCGACCGAGCCCGATTTGAGACATTTTGTTATCTATGGCAAAAAGAAAAGTTAGGAGAGGTGATTTGATTACAAGAGGGTTCTTCAGTCTATAAGAGGAGTCCCTTTAACACACACACATACACACACACACGCAACGGTAGCAGTGATAATACAGGGGATTCTTCCAGGCTGTGGTCAGCTGACAATAAGCTGAGCCTGAGAGTAGCAGTGCTTATGGAAGTCCACATGAGGTCTAAAGCCCCTTTGAGGTCTAAAGAGATGTCTCATAGCAGCTTACAAAATATTGTTCTGGAACACCCCGTGCCAAAAGCAAAGGTGAAAAACAGGACTATGAGTTGGAGAGAAAGCCAAGAGAGCCCGAGAGAGCCAAGTAGAAAAGGCACAGTGGGAGCATTTTGGAAGAATCCAGGGTTGTAACAGGGCCTCTAGTTTCATTGACATATGATGTAAGAGTGTATCAAGTTGAGTTAGAAATCAAATTTCCAGAATAAAACTTCACTAGAAGAATAGAAAGACATAGGCTGGTTTGTTGCCTGGATCTTCCTTTACTCCTGGAGTAAAAAGGAAAAGAAATGGAAAACATGGGAAAAGATAAGAGACCTAAGAGACAAATCCCGAAGATCGAACATCAAGTAATAAGAGTTTTGATATGAGAGAATAAATAGAGGGAAAGAAGAAATAATCAGAGAAATAAAACTTATTTTTCAAACTGGAAGGGAAATTCAAAATGGATGGTTCCACCCAATGCCAAGTAATGTAGATGAGAAAAGAAGCACATTTAGGAAAATCCTTGAAAATAGTAAAAAATGAAAAAAAGCAGACCATAAATGCCTCCAGGCAATCATTTTGCAATATATATGTGTGTCAAATCAACACTGTGTATACCTTCAACTTATACAATGTTGTATGTTAATTATATCTCAATAAAGCTGTGGGGCGGTGGGGGGGGAGGGGGGTAGGAGGGGGAAGTCTCCAGGGAGAAGAGCAGACTTCTTGTCAGTAAAACCATATGAGAGAGAACAATATCTTCAAGTTCAAGGCCTAGAACTTTCGTTCAGCCTAGAATTTTATTTATTTTATTTATGTTTTTCATGACTTGATACAGATATATTGCAAAACGATTACCAGAGTAAAGGTTAATTAACACCTCCATCCCTTCACATAGCCTCCTTTTGTGTGCGTGTGGTGATAACATTTAAGATCTACTCTCTTGACTGTTAAAAACTGAGAACAAACTGAGGGTTGATGGGGGGTGGGAGGGAGGAGAGGGTGGGTGATGGGTATTGAGGAGGGCACCTTTTGGGATGAGCACTGGGTGTTGTATGGAAACCAATTTGTCAATAAATTTCATATATATATAAAAAAAAAAGATCTACTCTCTTAACAACTTTCAAGCATGTAATACAGTACTGTTAATCAAAGTCCCCATGCTGTACTTTAGACCCCCAGAACTTATTAATCTTAGAGCTGGAAGTTTGTACCTTTTGATCAACATTTCTCTATTTCTCCCACTTTTGGTTCCTGGAAGCCACTATTCTGTTTCTATGAGTTCAGCATTTTTTAACTTCCACATGTAAGGAAGGACATGAAGTATTTGTCTTTCCCCGTCTGACTTATTCATTTAGCAAAATCCCTCAGGCCCACCCATGTTGTCACAAAAGGCAGAATTTCCTTTTTTTTTTCGTGGATGAATAATTTTCCATTGTGTGTATGTGCACATTTTCTTTATCCATTCATCCATTGACAAACACTTTAGATTGTCTCCAAGCCTTGGCTATAGTGAGTAATTCAGCCTAGAATGTTTTTTAAGTGTTTGTTTATTATTTTTGAGAGAGAGAGCACACAACCGTGTATAAGTGAGTGGGGTAGGGGCAGAGAGAGAGGGAGAGAGAGAATCCTCAGCAGACTCCATACTGTCGGAGCAGAGCCCAATGTGGGGCTTGACCTCAAGAACCGTGAAATCATGACCTGAGCCAAAATCGAGAGTCAGTTACTTAACCAAATGAGCCACCCAGGTGCCCCCAGCCTAGAATTTTATAACCAAACTATCAATCAATATATGAACAGAATAAACCTATTTTAAGATAGGAAAAGACTACAAAATTTACTCACATTTACCCTTTCATAGGCTATCACTTGCAGGAATAAACCAAAAAACAAGGAAGGCATGGGATCCAGCAAATTGTGTGTCCAATGTGGGAAGACAAAAAAAAAAAAAAAGCCTCAGGGGCACCTGGGTGGCTTGGTTGGTTGAGTGTCCCCCTCTTGATTTCCACTCAGGTCATGATCTCATGGTGCTTGAGATCGAGCCCTACATCAGGCTCTGTACTGACAGCACAGAGCCTGCTTAGGATTCTCTCACTCCCTCTCTCTTTCCCTGCCTCTCCCCCACTCATGTGCATACTGTCTCTCTCAAAATAAATAAATAAAAACTTAAATAAAAAATAAACAAAAAAGCAAACAAATAAATTTTAAAAAGCCCCAGGTGATAGGTCTAACCAGTCCAGACAGCTAGACAAAAATTCCCTGAAGGAGGTCTCTGCGGGGGTAAAAAAAAAAAGAGTGAATGGTGTTGATTTGCTGCCTTTTTTAAAAAGGTGGTAAAAAATAAATAGGATAGACTTTAAGATGCAGTAATTGGAAAAACTCAAGAATATGGTCAATATAAAACACATATACACAAAGGAAAGAAGGAAACTCGGGATTGATATTTAAAGAGAACCCTATAGGAAAGGCAGAGTCCAAACAGGAACACAACTAAATAATGGCACGATTTCCATCTGGAGTTCTGGGTCAGAGAAGGGCTGGAGACCGGAAAACCAGTTGGGAACCTATTTCAGCTGTTCAGGCGAGAGATCATGTTGGTCAGATCCAAAGTCATGGCAGCGGAATGGAGATGAGTGGGCAAATTTTAGAAATATTTAGGAATTAAGATAGACAAACTGGAGGTTGATATCAGAGAGGGAAAGGCTAAGATAGACTCCTGAGGTTTGGTTTAGAAATCTGGGCACAAAATCGTACCATTCACTGAGAGAAGAATCATGCCAGGAGAAGGCTTCGAAATGCTGCTGAAGGGAGATCCCAATGAAAATGGCCAATAGGTAGCTGGATATAAAGCCTGGAGCATCAGAGCACAGTCTGGTTTAACACGTGGCATCTTAAGCAATAGCAGAGGGTGGCTTCCCTGGGCTTGAAAATCAAAATATCAATGAGCAAACTTCTCGAAACATAAGCAGCCCAGAATTTATGTGGAATCTTCCTAAAACTACAGCTTACTTGTTTTGATCCATACAGGTGTTGAACTTAAAGGAATGCGTTCTACCTGTGTGGCTTAAGTCAGTTAAGTGTCCAACTTCATTTCAGGTCACCATCTCATGGTCTGTGGGTTCGAGCCCCATGTCAGGCTTTGTACTGACAGCTCAGAGCCTGGAGCCTGATTCAGGTTCTGTGTCTCCGTCTCACTCTGCCCCTCCCCTGCTCTCTCTCTCTCTCTCTCTCTCTCTCAAAAATAAACATTAAAAAAAAAATTTTTTTTTAAAGGAATGTGTTCTAGGGCATCTGGCTGGCTCAGTCAGTAGAACATGTGACTCTTGGTCTTGGGGTCATGCATTTGAACCCCACAGTGCGTGTAAAGTTCACAAAAAAAGAAAAGAAAAAAAGAAAGAAAAGAAGTCATTCCATTTCACTCCCCAAAAATAATTTCAGAATAACAAGAATTTGACTTTTGTCTCCTCCATCTCCAGGAAGTTGGCACACAGTCCTTCAAGACCACTTCTTTCTCTCTTCAGTCCACTTCTCGCACAGACCACCGTGACTCTCCTTGACGCACTGGTCTTCTGACCTTTCTACCCCCAACATTTTCCTCTCAATCCTTCATCACAAACTCTTAAAAAAACAAAAACAAAAAAGATTCAAGCAAATCAGGACTGCGGCTGCCCGGTGGGGAAAAGAAAAAGCCCGAAGTAGGCCACGCTAGAGTACTTCTCAGCGTCAGGGAAGAAGATTGGAAGTTTGCATGTACCGACAAGCTTTATCCCATTCTATAGGTACTGTTGCTAAAGGATGACCCAGCAGTATTAAGTAGTCAACGTAGTCAGTAGCAAAGTGCTTTCCGGAAGAAAGCCAGCTTCCTGGCCGCTAACAGTCTGCACAGGGGACACAGGTCTGGATCTGGCCCTTACCTTGTCGGTGTCTTTCCATTGTCCTCAGTCCTGGGAAGCCTGTCTCAAACTAATTGAACTCCTGGTAGATTGATGTTGATCAACCCAATTGACTGCCTCTTCCTCCACTTATTTTGGAATGAGCCCTCCTTCCAGGGTTTGGAATCATGATCCTTCCCCACCCATCATACCACCTTCTCATGAGCAGAACAGTCCATAATAAAAACGCAACTTAGCGAAGCAGAAAATAGAAGCAATTGGAAATACGTATGACCTTAAGCAAAGCTTCACCTGCATGCTAGAGACGGGGCTGAGGGTGAAGAAGCTTTGCCCCACAGCACGTGCGCTGACCGAGCCTCTGGGTCTCCCAGGTCCCTGTGTCCAGACTGCCCAGTTGTAGCGCCCTTTCCCATTGGTCCAGGCAGAACTGTCTTCTCTGTACTAACTCTTTCTCCATAGAAAGTACAACACAATTGGGTTCCAATTACTAAATTAAAATCACATTCTAGAACCGCCTGCTTGAAATTACACCCAGGTGACCTTAACTGGAGTTTTGTGTGTTCCCAAACACTTCAGGAACATATTTACAGACAGTCTCCAGACTTACTCCCACAGATGGCAAAACTTATTTCCCCTATTTCCAATTTAGGAGGAAGCATCTCATTGCTGTCTTGATTGTACTGCTGTTATTCAACAGAAAAATAAAAATCCCTCAATATCTGCCGGGCCTGTTAACTCCCTCCCTCTCTTCTGCCTTTTGTTTTCTTCTGTCTTCTCTTGCTCTTGCTCTCTCTCGCTCTCTCAAATGTACTTCCTCTAGCTGTCCACAAATCAAGAAGTGTAAAAATAAGAAGTTTTCATTTCTAAGTAGAAGAGTCACCAGCCGAAGCAGAGATTATAAATAAAATATTTGGAGGTGGGTAAAGTCTGATTCGAGTATTAGTAAGAGCTTTGCGTTAGATGGTTTTCATAGATTTTTTTCCTCTGCATTTTTTCGTAAATTGTTCATCAAAGCCAAAACTTTTGCAAATTGTACTTTGATACGGCACAAACAGAACTTGCGTTGATTGATTTGTTTCACATTCTATCATAATTCCAATTACTATTTTACCTTAGATCTCCTCTAGGGCGTCGGCCTGCCACTTGGGGACACTGAGGAAGGGGTGTGACTGTATAACACAGTGCCTGGCAAGCAATGTGCTGATTCGACGTGACAGCCCAGGCACTGGCTTCCTGTGTCCTCCCGTCTAGACGTTTCTCCCGCCAGCCTCCTCCAGACCTTACAGCCTTCCCCTCCTGTTTGAGGAGAAACCCAGAACGATCATTCAGTTTGATGACGCCCGGGCGGAGTGGCCAATAATTCACCAGGACAGAGAAGGGATGAGGTGTGGATGGGGAACGGACGGGGAGCAGATTCTTTGAAGGCTGGAAAGAGAAGAAAGGGGCCACAATGCATCGTCGATGCCCCTCTCTGGCCTCCTGGTTCAGGTATCAGTAGCAAATGTCACTTATGCTTCTGCCATTGTTTTCATTTGGACGCTTGGGCCCTGGATGGAAATCTGGAAGCTCTGATGAGAAGTTAGCTCTTCCTTTAACACTCCCACATACGTGCCCAGACACCCCTCCGCAGACACAAGCGGCGCACCCCGCGGAGGCCACATGTGCGCCCAAGAGCACGTGGCCAGGCAGACAACGAAAACGCCCAGTGGTAGCCAGAACCACGGCAGCCACAGATGCCTCGGGCAGCAGACAACACGTGTGCTTGCAGCCTCACTCCCACGCAGACACAAAGACCCACACACAGATGCCACCACCGCACCCACAGCCCTTACTCAGCTGGGACTCTCCTCCCACGTGCCCTATTTGAATGCAAGACTGTCTCCAATTAGGATTGCCCGAGTCGTCTCTGCTGGACTCATGGACCTTCTGTCTGTGCCCTCCGTGAACGCTCGCCTTCTGGATTGCTCCAGACAACCGAGGAGGGAAGGGAAGTCAAGTACAGCTCACCGGACAGCTGGGGGGGGAATGGGGATTTGGGGAGCTGGGTGGGAAGGCCGTCAGGGCTTGTACGGCCCCACCCCCGCTGGCTACTTCACCGGATGGACACCTGGGTGGTCGGGGAAATGGTAACAACACAGTAATTACTAAGGGGGTGACCACTGAAGCTAAATGAAGAAGAAAAATGTGACCTACTATGGAAAGTAAATGAGCTTTTAGAACTAAACACACTTAGATCCAAGCCTGGCAATGTCATTTACTGACTGTAACCTTGGGCAAGTTTTTTAATGTCTGAGTATCAGTTTACTCAACAATAAAGTCTACACTGCAATATTCTTGTGAGGATTAAGTGTAATGATATATGTGAAGTGACTATTACAGTGTTTGGCTTCGTAAACATGTGTTTTATTTTGTTATTGAAGTTGTTCCCAAAGTATCCTATGAGCTCCCCGGGCAAAAGGCAATGGCTTTGATTTTCAGACTAAGCCAAGTTAAAAAGGTCACATGTTCACTCTTTCCTCAAGAATAGAGAGCCATTGGGGGACGCCTGGGTGGCTCAGTTGGTTAAGCGCCCATTTCGGCTCGGGTCACGATCTCACGGTTCATGAGTTCGAGCCCCGCGTCAGGCTCTGTGCTGACAACTCAGACCCCGGAGCCTGCTTCGGATTCTGTGTCTCCCTCGCTTTCTGCCCCTCTCGCGCTCGTGCTGTTTCTCTCTGTCTCTCAAAAATAAATAAACATTACAAAAAAAAACTTAAAAAAGAATAGAGAGCCATGGGTAAGCAATATTTGATAAAGGAATAAACAGATGATTGAATAGATGGATGATTGAGTGAATAGCATAACCGCGTTATACCTGTCATCCTTAGAATCACCAGTATCCCATGCTGAATCTAGCACATCGTCCTAGTGCTAGGGGCTTCTCAGTTTAATGAAAGAGACACCGAGAAAAAAAAAAACATTCCAATGAAGAGATGTATTGCAGGAGGAGAGGAAGAGTAACTCTACCGAGAGACAAGGGGATGTTCCAAGAAAGTTCTTCTAAGCAGTGATATGTAATCTAGGTCTTGAAGGATAAATGAGAGTTTGTTGGACAGCAAAAACTAATAAAGCCACTCCAGGAAGAAAAGAGATCATGGGCAAAGGTAGAGAAGCAGAGAAGATGCGTCTTTGGGACAAAATGAATTCTCTAAAGTGGCTCGGATGCAGGTGGCATGGGGTACTAAGCCAAGCGATGAGACTAGAAGGAAGTTTTCGGAACCATCTAAGGAAGACCTTACATAAGCAGTATCTTTGCCTATGTAGACATTACTTTTTTTTAAGTTTATTTATTATTTGAAGAGAGGCAGAGAGAGAGGGAGAGAGAGAATCCTAAGCAGGCTCCACACCATCAGTGCAGAGCCCTATGGGGGCTCCAACCCACAGAATCATGACCTGAGTGGAAACCAAGAGTCAGACATTTAACCTACTGAGCCACCTAGGCGCGCCAAGAGGACATTACTTTTAATGCAGAAGGCAAGGAAGTGACATGGTCAGATGTGCATTTAAAAAAGACCATTCTACCATGAGCCTGAGGATGGGTTCAATCAGGAAGAGGCTGGGGCTGAGATATCAGTCAGATTCAGTCCTCACCCTCTTTCATACACATTAAGGCAATGGTATCCACAAGGCAAGGAAACAGAGACTCTAAAGAGAAGGATACTCAACAAAAATGTACAAGGTACTAGAATATTGATTAAGTTGGTGGAACGAGAAGGAAGAATCACAGATGACTGAGAATACAAGCCTATGTGACTTAGGAAATGTTGTTTCCTCAACCAAACTAGAGAGCTGCTCAAGTTCTCTATTGTTGCATAATGATTTACCCCAGAGCCTGGTGGCTTAAAATAACACAATCATTTTATTATCGGCTCCTATCAGTGTAGAAGCTCCCTGGGCTTAGCCATAGGGTTCTTGCTCAAGGTCTCTCATGTGTTGCAGTCAGCTGGTGTCTGTGGCTGGAGTCATATCAAAGGCTTCCTCAGTCATGCCTGGAGGCTCACCTTGACTGTCAACTGGAACTTTGCTTGGAGTTATTGACCAGAGCATCTCCATGGTCTAGGCTTTCTCACAGTATGGTGGCTGGGTTCCAATAGCAAGTATTCCAAGAGAACCAGGTTGGAGTGAACGGAGTCATTATGACTTGGCTGTGGAAGTTACATAAGGTCTCTTCTCCCACCAGTCACTTCGCCGATCAAAGTGGTCACAGACGTCCACCCTGGTTCAGGGAGGGAACAGCTCTGGATGGGAGGACTGACAAACAAGATCACAGTGAGATCTGTCGTGGCGGTCCTCCCATGAAAATACAACCTGCCCCAAAAATGTAGAAAGGACAGCACATTCGAGCCCCGGGTTAAATGTGTAGGGTTCCAAAAGCCTGCAGGACACATGGATGAAGAAGATAAATGGGAAATAACACATTTGGTTTGGGAGTCCAGGATCTGTCAGGATGTATGCGGTAACGGAAGTCATGGGAGCAGCTGTGATGGTTATCCAGGGAAAGGGAAGAAAAGAGAGAAGAAGGGAAGAGAACGGGGGTGGGGATGAGAAGGAGGGGAGGGCTGTTACTTTCACGGGACTGCAGGAACAACGTACCCACAGACTGGGCTAAAAACAACGAAACGTACTGTGTCACAGTTCTGGGGCCTGCGTCTGGAACCAGGGTGGTGGCAGGGCCATGACGCCTCTGAAGCTTCTCAAGGAGGGGACTTCTCCTGCCTCTCACACTCTCTGGTGGTCCAGGTGTTCCTTGGCTTGTGGGAGCATCGCTCCAATCCTTGCCTCTGTCTTCACGTGGCTGTCTTCGCAGTGAATACGCTGTGTCTACATGTCCTTTTACTTATGTGGACACCTGTCATATTGGACTCAGAACCAACCCTACCTTAGTACAGCCTCTGTTAACGTAGCTAATTGTATCTGCACAGTGACCCTCTTTCCAAATAAGGTCACATTCTGAGATACTGGGAGGAGTCAAGATTTTAGCATATCTTTTCGGAGGGGGACGCAATTTGACGCATAATAGGGAAGAAGGCGAGGATGACAGAACCAGAAGCCCAGGGATGTTGCAATGTAAGGAGGAGACCAAAAAGGAGGAACCAGTGGGGGGGGGGGGGGAATGAGAAGGAAGACTTGGGACCAAGATTTGGGGATGAAAAAAATGTGATCCAAAAGAATTCAGCCAACAAAAGGCCTGAACGCTCTGCATTTGAATCATGAACTGAGAGGTGATTAGAGACTTTTGTGGGACCAGACTTAAGAGAGGTGGGCAGGAGCTCATGGGTGGGATGCTAAGGACCGAAAGAAAGATAAGGTGGCGGCTGCCAGTCTGCATCCCGGGGCGGCAGAATTCCACAGAAACTCCTTTCGAACTTTGCCCCAGAGCTAGCTCTAGCTAGTAGCCAGAGTTCTTCTTCTTCTTAGCTAGTAGCTAAGTTCCATACTCAGAACTAAAAAGAATACTTGAAGGCGAGAGGGAGAGAAAAAGAGCATAACTGTGGGGAGCAAGCTGGGACTGCCATTTTAGAACCGTCCTTGTGGTTTCCCCATAAGTGGAAAAGCGGCTTTCCAGCACGATCTGCTCCAGGATGGGCCGCTTCAGGGCGAGCACCCAGCAGCCGTTGACGGGAAGCGGAGGGAAGGCGGGGTGAGGGCAGCAGACGCAGAGGCGGGCCCCTACAGAGAGCAAACGAGTACTATTTCCTTGATGCCTAAGGAGCATCCAAGCAGAGAGGCGTTCTGGGCAGCTTCCTTTAAACTTCTTTAAACAGCCTCTAGGAGCGAGAGTCTGGGAGAACAGACTCTTTCTGCCCCCACACTCTCCGAGTGCTCATTTCACCCCCCACACCCAGACCCCCCGCTTTCTCACTCTTCTCATAGCCTCTGCTCTCTTCCATTACCTACTTCCAGCTCTTGCTTTTCCCTTAGCTCTTTTCTCCCCCCATAGTCGGCCTCGTCACGCACAGACAACCGCGGGGACAAACTGTCCCGCTCCCTTCCTGAAACTTCGGTTCCACCCATAACACCCAGGCCAGAAGTCCTCATCGTCGTCCACATTTCCCGAGTCTCCACGGCAGGCAGAAAAAGAGAACGACAACACCTGGGGGGCTCCCCCAGAAGGCGGAGTCAGATACACCCACAGCCCCGAAATCCAGGCCGTGAAATGGTTAGAAATGGCGGAATTGGAGCTAGGGTTTTCCAAGCTGAATACGGCTAGGGCAGCGCTTCCGAAACCGATCGTTTCTTCTCACAGTGGGTGAGAATTTGGATTCTCTCCGGAGGGAGTTGTGTTCTAACTGGTGGAGTGCACCTTGGTACTAGTGATCCGCCTCCTAATGTGTTAGCTTCCTGGGAGAATAGGGTAGGAGAGGGTGGTAAATCCATTTCTCCCCAAGTGTGTGGAATAATAAATGGGGCGTTATCTTTTTTTTTTTTTTTTTTAATTTTTTTTTTCAACGTTTATTTATTTTTTTGGGGACAGAGAGAGACAGAGCATGAACGGGGAAGGGGCAGAGAGAGAGGGAGACACAGAATCGGAAACAGGCTCCAGGCTCTGAGCCATCAGCCCAGAGCCCGACGCGGGGCTCGAACTCACGGACCGCGAGATCGTGACCTGGCTGAAGTCGGACGCTTAACCGACTGCGCCACCCAGGCGCCCCATGGGGGCGTTATCTTTAAATGCTCGGCTAAGGCACTGAAAAGGAAACGAGTTAAGAAGTGTGGCCCAAAGAAGGAATACAAGTATTCTCATATGAAAGCTAATGATTAATATTACTCGGGAGGCAGCAGAGTGGAGTGGGCAAGAAGGTACAGTCTAGAGCCAGACTCTGGTTCAGATTTGCTCTGCCCGAGCCAAGCAGTCAACGTCTGGGCGTGACCGTGGTACCAAATCCACAGAGTTAATGCGAAGACTAAGTGAATGAGTATACTTAAAGATACCTGCACAGAGTGACACTACATAAATGTTACTTCCTATGAAGCAAATTAACAGTTAACTAGGTACCTAAAACTATATTAGTGTTGTTTAAACATTCTAGCCTCCTACAATATAGCATGGTGTATTTTAAATTTTTTTTAATGTTTTTATTTTTGAAGGAGAGAGAGAGAGAGACGGAGCATGAGCGGGGGAGGAGCAGAGAGAGAGAGAGGGAGACACAGAATCCGAAGCAGGCTCCAGGCTCTGAGCTGTCAGCACGGAGCCCGACGCGGGGCTCAAACCCATGAACTGTGAGATCGTGACCCGAGACGAAGTCGGACGCTCAACCGACAGAGCCACCCAAGCTCCCAAAACATGGTATATTTTATATAGCACATAGTATAATAGAACATTTTTTAATTTCTGTCAGTTTTATCTTAAGCCATTTTTCTTATAAACACTTTAAATTTTTTCGATCTAAAATAGGGTTTTTTAAAATGCAGCTTTTTGTGAATGATGTTTGTTCTTTACTCGAATATCCGGCAACATAAACAGAATATATTTTGTTTTTATCAAAGGAAATAAAAGGAGGTTAACATTGAAAATGAAAAGCAGATTTTTTTTAAACTTGGCTTTTGATAAATACACAAGCTATTGTTTTCTACAATAAAATACAGCCAGTGTCTACAATAAAATACAGCCAGTGTTTTCTACAATAAAATACAATAAAATACTGCTATCCTGAGCACGACCAGACTTAACTAATGAAATTTAAAATCCAGATTCCTAACCTCTCTCATGTTTAATGTGTGACTTTAAAGAAATTGATAATCCATCCCTGATTTTACTTTGTAAATATCCAAGTGACATTGAACCAGCTAACTTGGGGTACAAGTAACATATATTGTCCTGCCATCACCTTTAAACGATCTACCAGCCTACACACACACACACACACACACACACACACACACACAGAGTCAACTGCCCCTTAGTTCTAGATGGATTATCCAGAATTGGGTCATATGACCACCTGTAATTGCAAAGGAGTTGGGGAAAACAAGGAACACGTTACTTACAAGCGTCTTAGATCAAACATGATTCATCACCTGGGCCTAGGTGTTGTCACCCTGAATGAAGTCAGGACTATGTCCAGAAAAAATTTAAATGTTGGAAAAATTGATCAGAAAAGTAAGAAGGGTAAGAATACTGGCTTTGAGTCCAAAAATGCCCAAGTTGTCTCAGGAAAATTTTAAAAAGTGCAGTTACTGACAGTTATATGTACAATCAATATTGATAGTTATATGAGACAGTTACATGGCTTTGAAATAAAAGTAGAATAAATACCACTGTCAAAAAAAAATTAGGGCTGTGTTATCAAGGAAAAAGAAAATAAAGCTGTTGGGAGGGTAACAGATAATGCCTGTCACAATAACTTACCACTTACTGACAATTTATAGGCACAGGCCTAGCCGCTTGACATGCATAATGTCCTGTAATTTTCAAAAACACTGCAAAATAGTCATTTGTAAATGCTGGCTATTCTCTGTTCCTTTAAATAAGGAAAACGAGCCTCACTAAAGTTGTAAGTACCTTGCCCAAGGTCAAACAACTAGTAAGTGGCAGGCTGGAATTTGAGCTCAGGTCTGATTCCAAGTTCATATTCTTTCTATAGTGTCACACTGACCGTAAATTTACACTTTGTTCCCTGGCCATCCCTAATTCTATCTGGCTACAACACATACCCTTGACTTCATGCTGTCTTGATCACAAAACTACCCCCTTCTAAGTCATCTCAATCTTGATTTAGAAGATGGCGTTTTGTCTTTTTTTTTTTTTAATTTTTTTTTCAATGTTTATTTATTTTGGGACAGAGAGAGACAGAGCATGAATGGGGGAGGGGCAGAGAGAGAGGGAGACACAGAATCGGAAACAGGCTCCAGGCTCTGAGCTGTCAGCACAGAGCCCGACGCGGGGCTCGAACTCACAGACCGCGAGATCGTGACCTGGCTGAAGTCGGACGCTTAACCGACTGCGCCACCCAGGCGCCCCCGTTTTGTCTTTAACTATGTCAAAATGTTGGAAATATAACAGCGAACAGAACACACAGGTTCCCGATCTTTGAATTTCCATTTTGTAGGGAAGAAAGGTATTTAACATCTAAACCAAGGTGACTCCAGATAGAGTCTTACAGAGAAAATGAAACAAGATAAACGTGGTAGTCGATGTATCTGTGGGCTACATTTGATGTGATGGCTAGAATGGAGCCCCGATTGCTAGAAGGAGATAGTCTGGTCAAATTGGGGGAAAAGAGAACTCTAGGCAGCTGGCTTACGATGTGCAAAGGCCCTGAGGTAGGAAAGTTCCACGGTACCGCAACTTGTGGAATAATGATTGGAGAAAGACATGGTAAGAAATCGGATTTGAGAGGATCTGTATTTTATTCAAAGTGCAATGGGAATTTTGCCCAGTTTGAAATAAGCAGGGCTAACAAGACCTAAATTTGTTTTGATCACCACGGTAGCTGTGAGAAGATAGCTTGACGAAGTGCATCAAGGAAGTGGGAAAATTTGTTTGCTCATTCAGTCTATTTTACTTGGCTTTGCAGTACCACTGCGTTTTGTCACCTTCTCGTGTTTGAGCTCCGATGAACTGTGGCCACTATTTTCTCCTTAAATGCTTTTAAAATACGTGCCTTAACACGCTGGCAAAATTCGCCCTGATATTCAGCATCTCCTTCTACGTGAACGGACTGTATCTGCAAGGCAGTCCTGAATCATCAGTTCATTCGGCCTCCGCATCCAGAGCTCCCCGACCCTTCCAGAAAAGAAAGAAATAGCGGTCAGTCGCATATCTTTTTATAGATACAGCCTGTCAGAGGTTTAGCTTGGTATCATTTGCCATGATAAATTACAAGCTCCCCCCCCCTTTTTCTCTGGGTTCATGAAATTAGCATAATAGAAGTAAGATTCTCCCAGAAACTGTGTTCTGGGGTTTGTCAGTGTGTTCCTAATTGAAATTATGAGTGGAGAAAGCGAGGAGAAACACACGTCCCTTTTGGAAGCCTCCACTGTAAATGTACTACGGTTGAATGCTAACTCCTTCTGGAAAAACCATCTTAATTTAGTTGCAGTGGGAACTGATATTAGTGCTAGTGTTCCTTCGAGAGAAATCTAAATGCCTATGACCCCGCCTGTCCCGTTCTGTTCTTTCGGTATCTAAGCCCTTCAACAAAGACCTGCCAGCCATCCTCAGGATGTGCTTTGTGTATCAAGTTTAAGCTTCTCAAATTCTGGTGGAAGGGAGATACGGAGCAGCAGAATGAATTCTTCGTAAATAATTTAAATTTTAGCTTTCATTGATTTGGGTGAGGTTGACTTTATCCACCGGTCACAAGACAAAACTGGGGTCTGGCCGTTAGATGGAGACTTGAACGATGGGCGAAGCTAAACCAGGCGACTGAGGCCAGAAGGACTCCAAGCAGGAAATCTTGGGCTCATGGATCTTTACGGTCTGAACGATCCTGCTTTAAGGATCCTGCTTTTAAGGGGAAGGCCTGCTTTCGGGAATCTTCAGAGGGTTGAAAACAGACCCCCAGGTGATCAGTGCCGAGAGTGAAGGTTTTCAGTCACAATATCCCATTCAAGCATTCGTGCACATTTGAAGGAAAGAAAAGAAACCACACAATATTTAGTGCCTTTTAAGCCCAGATCAGTGGAAGCATAATAAAAACACACACCAACCCCTCGACTTCCTGGCCTAATACGCCTCGGGTATGGTTGTAAAGCCTGGGTCCAAACTATAGGAACAATGAACCAGGAAGCCTTGGTGCAATTGCAGGGTTTCTGTAGGTCCCCGATTGTGAGTTAGTCTCAGCAGCCAAAACAGTGATTTATAAAACATTGGGGAAATGGGTTTTTTATTCCATTCTCTAGATCCCGAATAAATCCTGGCTATTAGGGATTGCTGACCAGTACTTGGTTTATCTACATCACCTCCTGTTAATTAAACAAACACAAGATTAAGGCAGCTGCGGTTGGTTATCCCACGCATTTTCGCTTTCGTTTATTTGCTTATTTATTGTTAAGAGAGCGCAAGTGGGGTAGGGGCAGAGAGAAGGGGACAGGGGATCCGAAGCGGGCTCTGCCTGGACAGCGGGGAGCCCTCTGTGGGGCTCGAACTCACAAACAGTGGGATCATGACCCGAGGCAAAGTCGGACGCTCACCCAACTGAGCCACCCAGGTGCCCCCTATGCATTTTCAATGGCAACGGACTATATTAGTTGCTGTTTTAGGTCTTACTGGTTTGATAAATATATTTGGAGCGCTCAGAATCTCAAACAAGTGTTAGGATCTCATTCCCCACCCATCTGACTATTATTCATCTCATCCTTCATCCTGCAACCTCTCCTTCCTCCCCACCCACACACAGCCACGCTGCTTATGTGCTTTGTCGACCTGAAGGCAATAACACTTGTGATCTAACCACGTGACTTTGTCTTCTTGGCAAGCCAAACAAATCACTGCCTATTTCTGTACTTCCCTCTCCTTTTATCAGTGCTCGGGCCAGGGGCGGGGGGGTGGTAATCATCCTGGCCGCCTACTTTGTTTTCATGAGTTTGGAGAGGACTGACATTCGTGGAACATTGGGAACAAAGAAGAAAGCTGCTTATAAGTGCCTCGAATTACTATTTTCACATGTCTTAACTGCCATCACGAGAAGGAAAATCTTCCCAATTGGGAAGGCTTTCTGAAAATTAGCCCCACTGCACCAAACCTTTGATCCCCTGGTCAAACTGTCAATCTCTTGAGAACTCAGCTTTCTTGTGAAATTTCCAGGCTGTTCCCCAAACAATTGGTTGCATAAGTTTGAGAGCCAGACCCACAGAGCTTCTCTGTGTTTTGGAAAGTTCCCTAAACAGACATAGGTAACGATAGCACGAGCACGGAGACCAGGGAGTGGGGCCGCCCTGCCCTCCCCAGCACACAGCTCGCTTTTTGCTTTGCCTTGCCACCTCTTGTTTTTATTTTCTCCTCCTACCCTTCTTTCTCCAGTCCCCTCTTCTCTTCTATCCTTTGTTTCCTCCCCACACAACACCTCCAGGCCTTGGACCAGGCTCTGACATCACCTGCTTTGCTTCGGCGGGTCTGCCCCTTGACGTGGGGATGAAAGATGTTTCTACCATCAACTAAAACCCAGATGGGACACCATGTACGACACCTGGAGGTGAAGTTCTTGGTGGCCAACTGCTCCAAGGACAATTTTTTTTTTCACAATGTTTCTGAACTTTTGCCTCCCCAAGGAGTTAAAAACGGGGCCAACATTATGTAAAGTGCCATGCCAAATAACTGAAAATAAACAGTTGGTTTACTGTCGGACCGTGCTAGTTTTCACTTTTCTGAAGTGTGAGGTCAAAAGTCTGATTCCTTTGTGTTGAAAGCAGGGTTTGTTTGCTAAATTGGAATACATATAAATGGAAAATAGATTGGATAAAAAATTTTTTAAAAATGTGTAACAAATTATACATTTAACTTTATTATACATTTATAATTTACTTTGGTGTAGACTCCCTCTTGATTTAATAATAAAAGGCACTATGCATGCTATTCTGTGTGTTTTTTATATCAGTACATAAGCTTATAGCTTGCCAGTTTTATGTACAGTTAAGAAGTGTATAAAACTGACTTTTTGCAGTATTTTTGCACTGTTTCCTTTCGATTTTATAGTGTCTTATTTAGACATCAGTCCTAATTGCATGTTCCTTATATTTTCTCCGCCCTTGTCATTGCTGTAAAATGTCTTATATGTGACTACAAACGTGAGATCTTTATTCTAGCCTTTTTTGTAAAAGATTATCCATTGATTCCCATATGCAAGAAGCCATTTTACAGGAAAAAATCATAAATCCCAATAAAACCATAAATAACAATTATAAATAAATTTTAATAACTACCATAATAATAAGTATAAAATAATATACATTTTTATTTATTAAATATAAAATCAATAAGAAACATAGGTAAGCAATTACAAATTTAGGAATTGAAAAAATAGATTCAAATATGCAAATTGAGATAAATGGTATTATTGAGACTTTTCATCTATTAAAAGCTTTTGAAATAAATCATAAACTGATTTCAAGGAGCAATCTTAAGTGAGTGACGTTTATCAATATAAATTAACTTAGCAGCTCTTGTTTGGGAGGTTCTTATATGTTCTCTCTTTTTTTTTAATTTTTTTAAACGTTTATTCATTTTTTGAGAGACAGAGCGTGAGTGGGGGAGGGGCAGAGAGAGGGAGACACAGAATCCGAAGCAGGCTCCAGGCTCTGAGCTGTCAGCACAGAGCCCGACGCAGGGCTTGAACTCACGGACCATGAGATCATGACCTGAGCCGAAGTAAGACGCTCAACCGTCTGAGCCACCCAGGCGCCCCAATATATTCTCTCATTTGTAAGTGATAGTCTTTGACATTTCATAATTAGTAGGACCTCCTGTATGAGCATAAATGAGAAGCTATATATATACATATAATTGGATCAGAATTCCTGAAGATTAAAACATATCTAAAAAGAACTCTCCCAATGAGCTCATCCCCACACCAAAGGTTTTAAAGAGGAGTCTATAATTGTTCTGTCACCTCCTGCTGCACTCCCCTCTTTCGACTCTGGGAGAAGACTCTCACCTCTTTCGACTCTGGGAGAAGGTTCCATGGACTAGGTTAAGAACCATATACATCAGCCTGTTCAAATAATTATACTTACTCTTTACAGACACAGTTTTAAGGAAAGCAATTCCAGAGATTTGATTTCTATATCACTCTTCCCTAAAAGCACTCTGCCTACATAGGTGTCTTCAGTGAGATCTTCGTTGGCCTTCTCTTTCCCACTTCCCTTTGTCCGTAGCCTGTCACCCACTGGGCAAAAGAAAGGTACAGCTGTCCCCCATCCCTGTCGGTGCCATGCATCGTTCTCAGGTAGAATAATCTCGGGGGTCCCAAATAAAGCAACAATTTTAAATATTTGTGTCACTTCATCTGACCAAAACACCGTAAACTGTCACCACCTATCACACTAAGAAATGCAGTATTTCTTTTTCCCAGCACAATTTTATTTTTATATACACTAATTATAAAAAATTATAATTTATGGAGATCGACCCGATCATTTGCATATGAAAAATAGCTGTAGTGATAATACAGAAGAAAATTTGGGCTCTTAGAACTGTAGGGTTACAGAAATCTTATCTTTTCTTTTGCTGGGCTAAGATAGCAAAGGGAATTTAAATTTAGACATGAAATTCTTGACAACGGAGATGATAAAAAATGGAAAAATTTTAACGTTTCTTACACAGGCATAGGAAAGGGTAATCAATAAAAGATATTTAAATATAAAATTATGTTACATTGGTATACAATTCTGAGGAAGAGGTAGCATGGAAATACAATTTTAAGGAGAAAAGAGACTGATGAAAATATCTAATTATTAAAGAGATTTGTATGCCTTTAAAATTAGATGATGGTTGGGGCGCCTGGGTGGCTCAGTCGGTTGAGGGTCCGACTTTGGCTCAGGTCATGGTCTCGCGGTCTGTGAGTTCTAGCCCCACGTCGGGCTCTGTGCTGACAGCCTGGAGCCTGCTTCGGATTCTGTGTCTCCCTCTCTCTCTGCCCCTCCCCTGCTCATGCTCTGTGTCTCTCTCTGTCAAAAGTAAATAAATATTAAAATAAAAATTTTTTAAATTAAAAAAAAAATAGATGATGGTTGGGGCACCTGAGTGGCTCAGTCAGTCAGTCAGGTGTCAGTTCGGCTTGGATCATGATCTTGTTGTTCGTGGGTTTGAGCCCCTCATCGGGCTCTCTGCTTGTGGTGGGGAGCCTGCTTGGGATTGTCTCTCTCCCTCTCCCTCTGCCCCTCCCCTGCTGGCTCTCTCTCCCTCTCAAAATAAATAAACTTAAAAAAAATAAATAAATAAAAATAGATGATGGCGTACATAATATTGCTATAGATATATTTAAAAAGAAGAGTAACGGTTTTACTTTAAAATTCAATTTGAATGTGCCAGCAACTATATCTTTTGAAACTATATAAATTTATGATTGAGCATTTTAGTTTTGAACTTTAAAATGTGCAAAGGGAAACTATAATCTGTCAAAATTATCTTAAGATACATGAGAGAAACAAAGAAGGTCCCTTATAAAGAGAATGGGCTCTGCCTTGTGAAGCTTACATTCCCAGCTGAAAGAAGCCAGACAGGCAGGGAGGGTAAGCGCCAGGTGGCATTTTGTGTTCTTTCAGGAAATACATCCTGTCCTTTCTCCTCCCACCTGGAGGCGCCCACCAAGCTAAGAAAAAAGAAAAAAAAAAAAAAAACTCAAGGTAGACTATTTCCCTTCTTTAAAAAAAAAATAATGTTTATTCATTTTGAGAGAGACAGAGAGAGAGAGAGAACAAGTGGGGGAGGGGCAGAGAGAGAGGGAGACACAGAATCTGAAGTAGGCTCCAATCTCCGAGCGGTCAGCACAGAGCCTGATGCAGGGCTCGAACTCACAAACTGTGAGACCATGACCCGAGCCGAACTCGGATGCTTAACCGACTGAGCCACCCAGGCACCCCGAAATTATTTCCCTTCTAATCTAAATGGAGTTTAATGTGTTAAATGGCAAGAAAATACAAATGGATCCCATAGGTTCCTCTATGTCAAGGGCTTCCAGTATTTCCAAGTGACTAGACTAACCTTGTGCTTCTCCTATGTCCAACCACATGCCATTAGCCAACAAAATACAATGCCTAGCAGCAACATACTAACATTTTATCTAAATGAAATCAGGTTTTATAAATGTCCATCAACCGACGAATGGATAAAGAAGATGTGGTTTCTATATACAATGGAATACTACCTGGCAATGAGAAGGAATGAAATCTGGCCATTTGCAACAACGTGGATGGAACTGGAAGGTTTTATGCTGAGTGAAATAAGTCAGTCAGAGAAGGACAGATATCATATGTTTTCACTCACATGTGGATCTTGAGAGACTTAACAGAAGACCATGGGGGAAGGAGAAAAAAAACAATTACAAACAGAGAGGGAGAGAGGCAAACCACAAGAAACTCTTAAATACAGAGTACAAACTGAGGGTGGACGGAAGGGGGAGTGGGGGAGAGGGAAAATGGGTGACAGGCACTGGGTGTTGTATGTAAGCCAATTTGACAATAAATTATATTAAAAAAAATAAATGAAATCAAGTAAAAAGTACATCACAGAGAGATTTGAATGAGAAAGAAAAACACATAAAGTATTCAAAAGGGAACCGTGGAAGAAAGAGACTATGATCCTGCTATGACAGTATAAAGATCTGGGGACTGATTGGATGTGTATGTTACCTAGAGATGTGTGTGTGTGTGTGTGTGTGTGTGTGTGTGTGTGTGTTGGGGGCAATTTTTCCCTGTGCTGCTACCTATTTGCAGTGGACTGAATGGCTGAGTCCCCCAGAATTCAAATGATGAAGCCTTAATCCCCAGTGTGCTTTTATTTGGAGATGGGGCAGTTGGGAGTTAATTAAGTCAGGTAGATGGAGCCCTCACCATTGGATTAGTGCCCTTATAAGAAGACAAACACGAGGGATGGTCTGTCTCTCTCTTTCTCTCTCTCTCCCCCTCTGTCTCTCCCAGGTGAAGATACAGCAAGAAGGCAACTAACCATTTGCAAGCCCAGAAGAGAGCGCTCACCGGAACCCAGCCATGTTGTCACGCCGATCTTGAACTTCCAGCCTCCAGAACCATGAGAAATACATGATTATTGTTGCAGGCCCCCCAGCCTGTGATGCTTTGTTACAGCAGCTGGGACCAGCTAAGACCTTGACCTCTGCAGTGAAGCATGCCCCAAGTCTGCCTGACTTGTTCTTCCCTACCACACGCTTTTCTCTATCTCTCAGGGACAGAAAGCCAAGAGCTAATTCAGAGTGTGTTTCTGCACCAAAGCCATTGCTAAGAACACCTAATGCCTGAGAAGACAACAGGGAGAAATGAAGATAAGAGAAAAAAATCTTAAAGGAAAAGGATGCAAAGAAAAAAAGATGAAACCTGGGGAAAAGTGGGAAAAATCAAAACTAAAACCATGAGAGCATATTATCCAGTCTCATTGGAAAGGAATTCTATCCTTAGTTGGATACAAAGCAAATTAATTTTACCCTTCTTGGCATTATTTTAATGCAGTCTTTCAATGCTCCCTAAATATCACATTGGAAAAGCCACCTATTGAGTTTTCTGAAGAAACTGCCGGGATGGAGTTTTGGACGATGTCTGATTGCATTAGCTAATTGGAAGGGTTGTGAACTAACTTTCAGTGGAGAACTAATTTTGAGTAGAGTTAGCTCTTTCTAGTGCTCTTGTAAAGATAAAGGGAGAGAGTAAAACCCTATTCTTAGGTTTCACCCCAGAGGAAGATTTACAGTGAAGTTAATGACACTTAAGCTTCTAGGTCTTCAGCTACATGGACTCTATCCAAGGCCCTGAGAGGCCACATCTGTTTTTGTAAATTTTCAGAAGTAAGATATTTGAGCCACAATCAGTTAAGACCGCCGTCTCCTTACATTCTCACTTTCCTGTCCACGCATTTCCATACATTCCATAATTACGGGGTTTGCGGTCATTTCCGTGTGTACGCAGTGATGACTGGCCGGGCTGGTGTAGAAATGGCATCCAGGCCAACTTCTGTGGCCACCTGTGCTTTCTGACCACTGTCACTACACAAAGGTGTGGGGCCAGAGGGCATACTGAAATGCAGTATAAGAAGGTCTGTCTTGACAAGATGCAGCATGTAGAGTTAGTTATAACACGTCACACATTACCTTTTCCATTGTGATGGGAATTGTGAGAAATAGAATGTTAGAATTATCAGAGTGCCTATGTTTGTAGAGCACACACTGGGAACAGTGGTACAAACAGCGCGACTGCGTTTGAAGCCACAATTGTGTTCATCTAACCCAAAAGGAGTAAAACAACAAATTTCAATCGACTATGCTAAAGGAGAGACTCGGCTATCTTTGTAGTCTCTCTGTAGAAAATATTACAGGGGCGCCTGGGTGGCGCAGTCGGTTAAGCGTCCGACTTCAGCCAGGTCACGATCTCGCGGCCCGTGAGTTCGAGCCCTGCGTCAGGCTCTGGGCTGATGGCTCAGAGCCTGGAGCCTGTTTCCGATTCTGGGTCTCCCTCTCTCTCTGCCCCTCCCCCATTCATGCTCTGTATCTCTCTGTCCCAAAAATAAATAAACGTTGAAAAAAAATATTACAAAAATGTTTTAATGTGAAAAGGCAATCAAAAAGTACGCAGTCAAAAAATGTAGGAAGACAACATCGCAATAGGTCAGGCGGTCAATTAGTAAAAATATTATGTTATTTTCTTGGTTTTGTGATGTTCGCAGTATGGGTCAAAAAAATTTTTTTGAGAGAGAGAAAGAGAGGGTGCAAGTGAGGGAGGGGCACAGAGAGAGAGAGAGAGCAAAAGAGAGAGAAGCAGGGTTCACTGGAAGCGGGTCTCCAGCTCACCTGATGTAGGATTCGAACTGGCGAACCATGAGTTCATGGCTTAACGATGGAGCCACCCAGGTGCCCCTTAAAATTTTTTCAAGTTATTTTTGGGAATCTCTTTTATCTTCCTAAATTCTTGTTTCTGCCTACGTCCTTAAATTGCAGAATCTTCAGGCTTCACGAAATCCCATTTGCTCTGCTCCTGCATCCATGCCTCATGGATAGAGGTAAGTGAATGTGCCCCCTCTTGTCTCTGTTCCAAATGACATCATGAGCTTTGCCTCCTGCGCTTGAGGAGCGATCGTACAATCGCCCTAAGAATAGGTAGGAGTTATTAACATGCATTTCTTTTTCTTCAACAGAGTGAAACAAGGGCTTACTCTCTGGATTTCCAGATGCACTTAAAATGAAATAATAATGTTGGGCCAGTCTTGCCCTGCTTTAAATTAATCACTCCAGGAAGAGACATTAAAGCTTTCAGACCACCAGTGTGCATAAATGCTTTAGTGCCCCAGACCATACACCCTCTCTTGATTATTCAGGACACAAGGAAAGTTAAGCGCAGTAAATGAGGCTGTTTTATGATCCATTTAAATAATCTGAAAAGGAAATTAATACTTTTATTACTTTTTATAAGTGAAAAACTTCCTTAAAAATCTATAAGAGTTCTTTATGTTAGAGTGGTTAGGACTACTCAAACCAAAACATGGATCCAGAGAAATAATGGAAGGTTAGGGAGAGGATGCATGGCCACACAAATCAAAACGGAATAAACAAGAGAGGCTGGAAAGTAATTTGGGGCTAAAAAAAAAAAATCACCTCAAACAGAGCCAAGAAAAGTCACTCGATTAGAAATCAGGTTGTAATTTAAACATAAAGTATTTCTTAGTCTTTTTGAATAATATGAATTTTTTCTAGGGCTATGGCACTTTGGAAGGGGATTCTGGAGAAAATGTGGAAATAGTTTGTGACTCTCCGCCCACATTGGTCCCTTCAATACGTCTTTATGTGAGAAACATCCTGTTAGTCACTTTGCAAACACTCATCCCAAACTTTAAGTGCCCACAACAGTCCAGTAGAGAAAGTAAAAATGTCCTAACGGGATAGAAAAGTTTACTTCTCTGATGTCATCTTTTACCTACGTCTGCCTCAGTCAGTTCCAGCCATCCTGGCTGTTGCTCTGTTTTTGAAATACGCCTCGCACACTCCAGTCTCAAAGCCTTTGAATTAACTCTTCCCTCTGCCTAGATTCTACTCTCTGCTAGCTTCTACAGGGCTCCCTCCTTTACTGTATTTAGATATCTGTTCAAATGTCACCTTCTCTGAGAGCCCCTACCCCGTAATTCTTTGTCGCGTTAGCTTGCTTTATTTTTCTTCTGAGCGTGTCACAGCTTTTCAGTTCTCTCTAAAAGTCCTTAAGAGCTAATAAGCATTGGGAGATGGAACTTAATCGTTGCATGGCTGAAAAGGAACACAGAAAGTAACTTTGCTCTACAAATGTGTCACACAAATGCCAGCTTCTAATCTGAAGCTCCAGCTAGATTTTAGCTGGTTACACCTTGTCAAACTCTTCTGTTAGCTGGACATTATCTCAATAATTTATTTCCTTTTGGGGCGCCTGGGTGGCGCAGTCGGTTAAGCGTCCGACTTCAGCCAGGTCACGATCTCGCGGTCCGTGAGTTCGAGCCCCGCGTCAGGCTCTGGGCTGATGGCTCGGAGCCTGGAGCCTGTTTCCGATTCTGTGTCTCCCTCTCTCTCTGCCCCTCCCCCGTTCATGCTCTGTCTCTTTCTGTCCCAAAAATAAATAAAAAACGTTGAAAAAAAATTAAAAATAAATAAAAAATAATAATTTATTTCCTTTTATAGAGGCATTTAGACCACTCACGTTCCCAATAGGCATCAGCTGATGGGACTCAAGCTAAGAAAACTCTAGGAATGTTAAGTGAGGGACGATTTCCATGGTGTACTAATTTCCTAGGGCCACTGCACAACAAATTAGCAGGGCTTAAACAGAAGAAATGTATTGCCTCGCAGTTCCAGAGGCCAAAGTCTAAGATCAAGATGCCAGTGGGGTTGCTTCTTTTTGAGGCCTGTGAAGGAGAATCTGTTCCTGCCTTCTCTCTTAGCTTCTGGTGGTTTCCCGGCAATCGTTGACATCCCTTGACTTGTAGATGCTTTGCCCTCAATCTCTACCTTCACTTTTACATGGCATCTCCGTGTGTGTGTGTGTGTGTGTGTGTCCAAATTCCCCCTTTTTCCTTTTTGTTTTAAGTTATTTATTTTTATTTTGAGAGAGAGAGAGAGAGAGCATGCACAGGGGAGGGGCAAAGAGAGGGAGAGGGAGAATCCTAAGCAGGCTCTGCTCTGTCAACGCAGAACCCGGCTCTGGGCTTGCACACACCAGTGGAACCATGAGATCATGACTTGAACCAAAGCCAAGAGTCGGCCATTTAAATGACTGAGCCACCCAGACGCTCCTCTCCTTTTTTTTCTAAAAACACAGTCATGTTGGATTAGGGCCCCCCACTAACAACTTTATGGTAACTTGATCATCTATAAAGGTCATGTTTTCAAATAAGGCCATGGTTGGAAGCCCTGAAGGTGGAGACTGAATCCTCTTTGGGGGAGGACGGGATTCAACTCACAACACACAGTATAGATGGGATGTGGGAGAATTGCCGCGTGCAATGTAGTTAAGACAGGACTGTTTCTGCCTCTGGGCCTCAAAGGGTAAAGGAAGGACACAGATACTAGAAGAGGGAGGAGAAAGTTGTGTATAGAAGCTGCCTCAGGAAAAGCAGTGAACTTTGGTTGAGCAACAGAGCCCACTTTGGATGATCCATGAGAGAGCGAGCCGAGGGATTGATGTCCTGACTTCATTCTCCTCCCTCTTTCCAATCTTCTACCAGGGCTCCTGCTGGGCCAACCCAACCAGAAGCCAGAGAGCAGGGAATCCTTTTGAAATAATCAACATAAATCGATGCTTTAGAAACATTCCTGGGGCACCCGGGTGGCTCAGTTGGTTGAGCGACTCTTGATTTCAGCTCAGATCATGATCTCACAGTTCATGGGATCAAGCCCTGAGTTGGGCTCTGCACTGACACCATGGAGCCTGCTTGGGGTTCTCTCTTCCTCTCTGTCTGTCCCTCTCCTGCTCATGCTTTTTTATTCTCTTTCTCTCTCTCAAAATAAATAAATAACCTCCCCCAAAAAAGAAAAGAAACACTTCTGTTAGTGTAATCTGATTATTTTTAATTTGGTCTTTTGCATTTTTAAGAGAAACGCATTTGCAGGATTAGTTTACATCAGCTTAGAAGATTCCTGTCTTATTTTTCTTTTATAGTGGAGAGAAGATGCAGAGCTTAAGAGGAATGGTTCGATGGATGAAGACGTTTCTTTCCTCACTTGCACTGGCTTGATCAGACCATCTACCAACAGGATCTTGCCTGGAGTCTCGGCTCTACCATTTACCAAATGGTTGGAAACGGTGTGTTTGCTGTTGTGTAAAATGAGGTGGACTGGAGCTGAAGTCAGGAAGTCAGTGATGTTATAGGTGATGTGACTTCCCCCATAACCGCAAAGGTCTTCAGTAAAACTGCTAAACTAATAACAGATTTAGGAAAAGCAGGCTTTATGTTTGGATAACACAGGGTGAATGCAAAACAAGGAAGAGAAAACTAAGAAGAAGGAAACCATCAGGAGTTGACAGAAATTACAGGCATAGTTCCAAACCTGCAGAGGCATCAAGTTGGAACCTTAAGCCAAGTTGTTCTAAGTCTGCAAGGGAGAGTAGAACCTCAGCTGACGGTCCGAATACCCCTAAACTTCTCCAAGGATTTTTATGCTTTAAAATTTTTCATTCCACTTCTTTTAATAATCCCTCTAGTCCAGAACTTCACGTCTAAATTTAAGGTCTTATTTCTGTAATTTCGGCTGAGTCTCATAGTTGTAGCAATAACCATAATAGCTGCCCGGTACCAGCAATGGAGTCAGGCTGTCTGGATTTGAGGTCTCAGCTATGCGACTTACAAGCTCAAGCAAATTACTCACACTCTTAAAACTATACAGTCTTTTCATCCACAAAATGGGACTATGATGTCTGCATCTCTCATAAGGCAGTGGTGACTCTCAAATACATTAACATATACAAAAAACCTAACAGAGTACGTGGCACTAAGGAAGTCCTCGATAATGTTTGTTATTAACATCATTTCCATATGTTGAGCGCTGTTTAAATAAATCATCATATTTAATGCTCATAAATAACCCTCAGAATTAGCTGTTTTAATCTTCAGTCTACAGATAAAGAAATTAAAAGTCAGAAAGCCTAAATAATAATTAAAAAATAGCTATTTTATCCATATCCTGCTACATTTATTTATTCCCGTGTCAATGTGATCACAGAGAAATAAATGTTTGAATGAATCAATGAATGAATACATTTCCTCCTCTGACCTTTTGTGGACCCAGAGAAGGGAAAGAAATAATTTGTCTCTCAATTCTGCCATTTTTTTACTGCTCACTCACACTCTAAAACCAAGGATTTAAGTGCCAATTTCATTAATGTTCTATTTTCTTTTTCTTCCAGAGAAGCAATAAAAATATTTATATGAAAGAGATGTAAACCATATTGCTTCCCAAGCTCCGACACCTTGACGTTTTTCTTTCTTGATTCTTCTACAAGCTGCCTTTGGAACATAATCTATGCCAATTGAAACTATCAAAATAAATTAAAAGTATAATTTTGCAATTTCTGAACCAAACATTCTATAAAAACTCTAATGAATAACATGTACTTTTCCTTTTTCTCGCTAATATAAATGTATTCTCCCAAAAAAGTAATCTAATCTTCTTGGTACAATTTTTCCTACAGAAATCCATACTCTTTATGGCTCATGATTTCCTTACTCTTTTCCAATCTCTCTTCGCAGAATGTAATTTGTGAGTCTTTGAAACTGACATTAAATGATCTAAATGGTCCTGACTACCAGCACTTTCTTTCTCTATTTTGGAGCTGGATATGTAACTGAGGTTAGTATTAAGTCCTACCGAATAGAGACAGTCCTTCTTCTAGATATAGAATGCTCTACTGAGGGGCGCCTGGGTGGCTCAGTTGGTTGAGCGTCCAACTTCGGCTCAGGTCGTGATCTCACAGTTCGTGAGTTCCAGCGCCGCGTCAGGCTCTGTGTTGACAGCTCAGCTTCCTCTCTCTCTGCCCCTCCCCTGCTCTCTCAAAAATTAAGCATTAAAAAATTCTTTAGAAAAGAATGCTCTGCTGAGACAGTCATTGGACCATAATGACCATCAAATGTCTACTGTTTCCATTTGTCACCTACTGCTGATTCTAATCTTCCGCTGGTTTTGCAAGTAATTCTTTACTACTAAGCAGTTCAATTTCTTCCTTTCATTTGATTTAAGGATGTAATGAGAAGTACGCCTGTGGAGGCACATACATCAGTCCCCAAACTACGCTCTGCCGGCTCCTAGACTACTCTGTCCCGTATTAGTAGGAGTCAACATGTACAATATGGACCCGAGGGCATGGGAACTAAAAGGGCAAAGTATAGATCTGACACCTGTCTACTATTATGTAGCATTTAGTAAAAGACAGACTTCTTCAAAATTCAGTGGATTCAGTCTTCTGTGATAGTGCAGTGTCCTCTTCTCTAGACATCATAGGCAAGTAAAGAACTGTGACTTTGTTACGTAAAAGTGACTGACCATCGATGGCTCCCAGAGAAGGGCTCTTGGTTCAGCCTCTTTGCCTACTTGTGACATTGAACACTGGCGGTGCCTTGCTCTTTGATTTGCCTGTCAGCGTGCTCTCAGTTTGCTACCTCTCTATCCATCCTCACGAGTATTCCCTAACTTTTGAACCTCCATTCCCACACTCAACAAACAGACACAGAAGGGGAGATAGAGAGATGAACAGCACCGTCTTCGTCCTCAAGAGGCTTTTAGGCTCCTATGCAGAGATGAACAAGACATTAGATAGTGAACTAATATGTTATCAGTGACTCTGAGTTCCCTGAAGTATGGAATTATTTAACTTTCCCTCAAAGCCTTTGGGGGAGAAAAGGCTGTTGTGTATCTGTGGTTACGATATCGCCGAGCAGGAATTGTCTTTCCCTCTGTCGCCGACTGGGCTGCTTTCACAAAATCAGGGGATTTCAGAGCCAACTCTCCTTTCACAGATAAGTGACCTGAACCGAGAGAGGGAAAGCAAGTGGCCCGTGGCCGCGAGGTTTATAGGGGGCGAAGCTGGGCCAGAACCAGACCCCCCCGCGCCTGCTGCTCCTGCTGTCGAGCCTCGTAGCAGCTCTTTCGGGGCTGAATTTTCCCTGTGAATCGGTAAATAACCCCATCCTCGGCGACATAACGGGTTGGTATTTCCCTCCAGTTCCACAGCAAGGCCTGCGGATCTGAACAGGGGCAAAAATTCACACCTCTCTGGATGGAGCAAACAAATTCTTCAGATTCCATGTCAGTTTGTGGAAGATTCGCTGTGAAAGCCAGCGACCTCTGGCCTGCAGGCTGGAGAAGTGGTTCTAAGCCCATTAAAATTCATGCTTAGAGCCTGATAGATCATATGGGAGCTGCTATAACAGAAATCATTCCTGAGGTCACACGGTGCGTTAACCCCCGTGCTCCCCGACACAGTGATGACGGCTCAGATAAACAATCCTGGATTTAATGAATCCTCAGATAGACAAGTTTATCCGGGAAAAGGGTGAGTGGTCTCCCCCAAGGCTGCCTGATGCAGGATACAGTACAGAAGATCAAACAGTGACAGAAACCTGATGATAGTTGCTTTCCCAGTGGTAAAGATGACACACAGATATCCTGTGACCAAGTAGGAAAAGGGGAGAAGTAAACAAGGAAGGGAGGGGAGGGAAGTGGGGAAGGGGAGGATACAGGAGGGAAGGGAGGACAGGGAAGGCAAGGAAAGAAAAGGGAGAGAAGGGGAGGGGAGGGTCCTGGAGGGGAGGGAGGAAAAGAGGAAGGAAGGAAGGAAGGAAGGAAGGAAGGAAAAGAAAGAAAGAGAGAAAGAAAAAGAGAGAAAGGGAAGGAAGAAAGAAAGGAAGAAAGAACGAGAAGGAAGAAAGGAGGGAGAAAATGGCAAGAAGGAACATTGTGTCACCAAACTGACGCCTGTCAGATAAAAGAGACTGGAGCCATAATTCTTCCCAGCGTTTCTAATGGGATTTTAATACAGCATTTGGCCATCATATTTTTTTCATTCCTTCAATGACATACATGCCTGAAGTGTAGCCACGGAGCCTCTGAACTCTGTATATTTCTGTAATACACAAAGAAAACAGCCGTCACATCCATTTTAAGGAACTTTTAAATACATTACAGTGAGGTCCATAGGCCCCGGATCCGAAGGGAACTGCACAAAGCCTGTCTGTACATCATCTGTGACGGGCCTGAATTCCAGCCAAGGCAGGGTTTTTTTCTAAATAATAAAATAAAATACTGTGTTTTTTTAAAGGAACATTATATTTTTAAACTGGAAATCATTGTATTTTGTATCTTATGTGGCATCTGAAAGTGATTTAGTTGAACAATGTGGTTTCTGATTGGTATTTGAATTGGTTCCAGAACATTTTTCATAATAACCATCTTAAAGATCCCAATTATCTGATCCTCTTTCCCCCTTTCACATGGTTTCGTAGGAGGTTTCCAGAGAAAAAGAGAAACCTGCAAGGGCAGGCAAGCCAACTCACATCTAGCTAACCCATGTTTGCCTGCTAGGCTCGAAGGAAAGGGATTGCTAGTTATTCTGAGTTGTCCAGGATGCATTTATGGCTCAATAAAGGAGGCCTTGGCATTACCAGAATAATTACTTACTCAAACAAGCCTATAAAACCAAAGGGTTGCCCCAACTAAAAGGTAAGCAGAGAACTTTTTCCTTTTAGTGCTAACATGTAAACCTAGTAAACTGTATTTAGATTTCTATAAAATCAGGTCTGGATGCAAAATGGCTGCTTGATTTACCAGGTGGGCAGCTGAGTCAATTCCCCAGGGTTCCATAGGGGCTGAGAGAAGGCAGTCCTATTAAATATGAAAGAACGCTCATTCATAAATGGACCCAGCCTCATTTGTGGCTTGCAGAAATTGTGGCGTGGAGGTTAAGAAAGCAGGTCCTGGAGTCAGCTGCGTCTGAGGCTGCCTCTACCGCTATTACCCGGTATCACCCGGGAGCAGTGATTCATATTCTTTGTGTCTCAGCTGTATGGTAGAGATCACGTGATGCCTGTTTTACGGGATCGTTGGAAGAAATGAATAGAACGCTTCATGTGATGGGCTTAGAACGACACCTTGTCTAGAGTGGGGCACACAGTAAATGGTAGCTCATGTGATTAGATGTAACAGAATCTTATAGCAATAAACAGAAGCTTTTATTATTACATACATTAATGACAAGAACAAATAGTTCTTGACCACTGTCAACACATAGTGCCCGACGCCATGCTAAGCATTTCAAATATGGTGCTTCACATAGTCGTCTCCAGGTAAAGTTCTTATTTTAGGTGAAGTTTCTGTTAAGCGACAGAACTGAAAATAGAGCTATACAACTATAGGATAGAGTACATACAACTATAAATAGTAAATACAACTATAGGATACTCAGCTAAATTTGATTTCAGATAAACAGGAAGTAATTTTTTAGAATGAGTGTGTCCCAAATACCGCCGGAGACATGCGCGTAGGTGTGGCCACCCTAACTGGAAATCGAGCGCCCAGATCGATTTTATCAAGCTCGTACCTTTTTGCTTCCCGTCACATAAAAGGTTCTATCTAGAATGTCACTTATGCCGTGTATATTTTATTCTCTAGCATTTTCCCCCAACCAGAGGGTTCTTAGATTAAAAAAACAATCCAGGAATTGCGTGTGCTTACCGACTACGAGGAAAAGTGAAATGTTCAAGACGAAGAAGCTGAGGCAGGTACAGAGTATAAAGCTGGTGCGTCAAGCCCCGTGTCCTCGAGACGATGATCTCAAAGCACATCCGCGGTTACTGACAGCACTTAAAAACAAAGCGGCAAAATGACATTTTATATTGAGAAAAAATAGGTTTTGCATCATAATTTGCAACTACATACTACACCTAACATGGCTTTTTTTTTTCTTTAATGGTATGGATTCATAATCTGATTCACTCATTCAATAAAAATTATGGTCTTTACGTCAAGTTACCGTGCAGATGCTGAAGGAAAAAAAAAAACAGACACTGTCCCGGGCTTCACGAAATATACACTTTAGTGAAGAGATGTTAAGTAATTAAGTAAGCACAAAAACAAATGCAGAGTTGCAGTCATCACAAGATCTATGAAAGAGGAGTACATGGAGAGATGAGCCTAGAAGAGGGGCGCTGGAGTCCAGAAAAGTTTTGCATGAAGTAGGAAGATGCCCTGATTACCTGAGCTAAGATCTGAAGAATGAACAAGATTTGATCAAAAAGGGTCAATGGAACGATTAATAGCATATTCAAAGTGCCACAGAAGAAGGGAGCATGGCAAATATGAGGAAATGACAGAATATCCCTTCAGCTGGTGTGGAAACGTGGGGCGTGGGCGATATTGGGGGTAGATGGGGCAGGAAATGTAACGTACTGGTTACAGGAGACCAGTCCACGGCAACAACTAGACCTAACCCCACCATGACTCAAGACAGTGTTTATTTCTCTCTCCTATAACATTCCAAGGCAATTCCAGGTTAAAGGTTGTGATGAGGGATCTTGGGGAATCCACTGGCAGAGACTCTGTCAGCTTTCAAAGTCAACATGAGTATCGCTATCCCAGCCACCTGCTTAGGGTCATGAAGATGCCTCCCAGAGGTTCTTGGAGCCTGGGCCCGAAAAGCACAATTACCACCTTTGCTCACATTCCATTAGCGAAACTCGGTCACGTGCTCACACCTAACAGTAAGGGAGTAAGGGATGCTGGGATATATAAATCATCTACATCACAGGAGGAAGGGGAATGGGTATTATCAACGGCCTGCAGTGTCTGCCAGAAGCAGGTAGAGCCAGATGATGCGGAATTTTAGTTTTGTCTCAGGGCCGATGCAAATCCATCGAGGGGATTTAAGCAAAAAGGAGTGTGGTGATCAGATATGTATTTCCAAGAGATGACTCTGGCAACAAAGTGGAGAACAGATCGGAAGGCTGTCAGAACGGCTGTAGGGAGATCATATCTTTGAGGAGGGTGTTCTAGGCCAGAAATCACGGTAGCATGGAATGGAGTCGTTGGTGGTGCTAGAAACAGGGAGCAGGAGACAGACGCGACAGCACCAGGCGACAAAGCAGTGGCTAGGGAACAACAGGCAAATATGTAATAAGCCTGTTGTCTTTGCTTAACGATTTTCTACTTCCTGTTATCCCCTGCCTCTCCTTTTGTACCACTAGGCTCCTTGATCAGTATCAGTAACAGCGGAGGTATAAGAATCATCAGAAGGAATTCCTCGAATTTGGACAGACCTATCAAAAGGGCTTTACGGAACCTCAGGACAGAGTCCCTAGGGTGCAAATTGGTTCAGCACAGCCTGGCCTTTTTTTGTTGTTGTTTTGTTTTAAATACCAGGCATGAAAAATGTTTTTAAACTGATAAGAACAGATACTACACTTGATCTTAGCCAAAAGGCCCAGAAGCGATTGAAAAATGTTTTTAAAAACAGACACCGAGAATGAGCATAGGACAGGAATCAGAAAACAGAGGACTCTTATCTCTGTTTGATTGTTTTCTGATACATAAAATGGGGACGATAGTACCTATACCTCCTACTCCTTATGCTCTGGATGTTGTGGGAGTCAAATGCCATGGAAATCGCATGTACCAGGGCACACAGTGGTTCGTGTTAATGGGGTTCCCTGGTGTTTGAAGTTTCTGTAATTGCTCGCTCAGACTCTGGAAGGAGGCATTCATCAAAGTATTTGCACATAAAATAAAGGGTTGCATGTTCAAAAGCCTGTTCATTCTTTTCTGGTTTTTACTGCGACCTAATATAACAGTAAGTGAAAGTTATTTGCCTAGTATAACGGCCTACGCAAACACAAGACATATACGAGTGTCGTTCAGCGTGTGGTTTAATTGAAGATCTGGGAGCTCGTTGGTTGAATTTACTGGTGTGAAAGAGGGAGCTGCCCAGCTGGATCTTCCTCAGGAATCCTGAACCTTGGTTTCTCCCTTAGTCATCTAGTAAGCTAAAAAGAGGAATAGGCACACTTATTAACTTCAAAGCACTATTCTAAGTAACGTGTGTGTGTGTGAATAAATATGCACACGTACGCATGCATAGGTACGCATGCATACGTATCGGTATAAATTCGCCTCTCGCCACAATCCTGTCTAGAAGATCCTGTCATCGCCACCTCCATTTTACAGGTAAGGAAACCGAGGCACTTAGAATCTAAGAAACTTGCCCAGAGTCACAAAACTAGTAAATAGCTGAGCCGGAATTCAAACTTTGGCCCCTCGACTCCAGGGTCCCTGCTCCTGAATCCCATGGTGCCGCATCTCTGTAACAGTCTAAATGCTGAGCGAAGGGCTATATTCTACCCCTATTAAGATTATCCTCATTCTAGTTATTGCATTGTTTTCTCGAGAGGTATTTTCACTGACAGTCATCTGACTAAATTACTCCAAGAATTACCACTTGGCCCCACAGCTATTTCAGGGAGGCTGCTAAGATAATCCCAGATGGGTGGGGGAACTGGAAAATTCCACAACGGACTACAGCCAGCTAAAGTCTTGCCCAGCAAGGAGCAGGTTGCCATCACAGAGTTGCTATGTCTGCATGACACATTCCAGGGCCTTCCTTTCCTAGTGTCCACTGCCTTGTGGGAGGGTTATAGAGAAGGCAGTACTTGAACTGAATCTTGGAAGTTCAGTAGATGCTCATCGACTTGACAAAGGAAAAGGGATTTCAACTAGAGCAAAGAAAGAGAGAAATCACCCAGAAGGGACGAGCAAAGGACCAGCAAGAACGGGGAGAGTAGAGGTCAAGTACAAGAGGAGGCTGCCAGAAGCCAGGTCACGCAGGGCTTCATGGAATTAAGTAACCTTATTCTGTGTAGCTCCAGGAAGCCACTGCAGGGTTTGGAGCAGATGGGTGATAAGTTTAGAATATCAGAGAAAGTATTAGGTTTAGGGGAACGATCATGGTGTCAGCTTTGGACTTTCTGGGATCGAGAAAGTCAACGTGAGCGACATTCGGCGGCTGTGTTCTGTGGACAAACGGACACGAAGGGGACAGTTTAGAAGAGAGATACGGGCAGGAAACAGATTTGAGACATGACACCCTCCCCGCCCCCACCGCCCCCCAGTTCTCTGGCAATTGAAACCAGGAGAGTAAATGACATCTTGCAGGTGAATATATACAAAGAGGCAGAGGACAGAGACTGGGACCCTACGGTCCACATTTGAGGGCGGTGGACAGACGAAGAACGGGCGTGGGGAGAGGCAACGAGTCAGGGGAAATCACATGCGCAGGGCATAAGCCAAGGGAGGAGGGAGCATTACTGAAAAGGGCGTGGGCAAAAATGTCAGATGTCTCAGAGGGGGTCAAATGAGGTGAGGGCTGAGAAACCCTTCCTACGTCCATGGAGTGACAGGGCCAGCTCCTAACAGCAGGAGGTGGAAAGTGACTGCGAGGTTAGGAAATGAAAGGAGAGAACAGGTGGAGAGGCTTCTGAGGAAGGAGAGCAGAGACAGCGAGTGAACAGCCATCCTACGTTCTGCTTCTCGGTCGCCTGGCGTCTTCAAGAGCCCGGGAAGAGAGACACGGAGCGACACGGCCCTTGCCTCCCTGTCAGCCTCTTAGAGCAGATCGGGGCTGCAGACACCTTCCCAGCTGCAGTTTCACGTGGGATTCCAGCCCTCAATTTTTAGGGTCATTTTCCAAATCCCTCAGCCGTGCAACATGAGACACAGGACGCTCCTTTGAGACCCAGTCGCCTAAAATATAATGAGAATGTGTGACCGTCTCCGAATGCGGGGCCTTTCGGTGTGCCAAAGGGCACACTGCCTGAACGGAGTCTGTCTGTTGTCACAAAGCCCAGGTAATTTCACAGGCTTAAAGGACTTTTCGCTGAGCATTTTTATTTTCCTCTAGGGTTTATTAAGTAAGTTTCGTTCATAATGATCATGTCATCTCAGGGTGTTATTTAAGACAAAAATATTCAAAGGAGCCCGGCCCTGTAGAGGTGTCCCCACTCTCCTTTCACCGTGTTTAAAATGCCCCGGTTTGTTACTTTGACCCCTCCTCTTACTTGTTGCCTCATGTGGGACACATCAGTTAACCTCTCAGGATCTCAGTGGGTTCGTCTGTGTGAAAAGGGGACTGGACAAGATGCTCAACAAAACCATATCATTCTATGCCAGGGGTCAGCAACCCTTTTCTGTAAAACGCCAAATAATAAACACGTTTGGCTTTGCGGGCCACGTGGGCTCTGTGGCAACCCCTCAACTCTCCGGTCATAATATGAAAGCAACCGCAGACACAATGTATACACAAATGAACATGGCTGCGTTCTGATAAAACTTTATTTACAAAAACAAACAGTGGGCCGGATTTGGTCTTCAGCCTGTAGTTTGCCAACTCTTGTTCTAAACTTTAAACGTAAGTCTTTGAAGAGGTGCCTGGGTGTCTCAGATGGTTAAGTAGCTAACTCCTGATCTCAGCTCAGGTCTTGATCTCTGAGTCACGAGTTCAGGCTCCATGTTGGGCACGAAGACTACGCAAAAGAAAAACCAAAATGAGTCTTCCAATTTACTAAGCTAGACCTCTTAGACTCACCTATTAAAATATTCAGGGGCACCTGAATATTCAGCCACGTGGGTGACTCAGTCAGTTAAGCGTCTGACTTTGGCTCAGGTCATGATCTCGCGGTTGGTGAGTTCGGGCCCGTGTTGGGCTCTGTGCTGACAGCTCGGAGCCTGGAGCCTGCTCTGGATTCTGTGTCTCCCTCTCTCTCTGCCCCTTCCCCATTCATGCTCTGTCTCTCTCTCTCTCTCTCTTTCTTAAAAATAAATAAACACTAAAAATATTCATATCCCAGGGACACGGGTAGCTCAGTTAAGGGTCCGACTCTTGATTTCAGCTCAGGTCATGATTTCATGGTTCATGAGGTCAAGCCCCATGCCAGGTTTCTCACTATCAACGCTTGGGATTCTCTTTCTCCCTCTTTCTCTACCCCTCCCCCCACTTGCATTTTCTTCTCTCTCTCTCAAAATAAATAAATAAATTTTAAAAATATATTCATATCCCAGAAAAGGCAAATTATTCAGTTATTGCCAGCCATTGTGTGATGGGAATCACAATATTTATCTCGCACACTGCAAATAAGAAAAAGCAGAGTCGTAGAAGGTTTAGCACTTCATTGGTAAACCATCTAGTCTGCCTCAAAGGGGAGGTGAGAAAAACTAATGATGCTAATAATCCAGTCACACTTAAAATTCAGTTTGATCCTATCATTTAAATCGTCTATTTAAGAAGTATGTAACGTCTTTTTTTGTTGTTGTTAAAAACTCCCAATCTCAGACCACTTGGGTGGCTCAGCCAGTTGAGCGTCCAACTCTTGATTTTGACTCAGGTCATGATCCCAGGGTCATGGGATCGAGTCCCCTGCTGGGCTCCATTCTGAGTGTGGAGCCTGCTTGGGATTCTTTCTCTCTCCCTCTGCCCTTCTCCTCAGCTCGCTCCCTCTCTCTCTCTGTCTCTCTCTCTCTCTCTCTCAAAAAATAAAAATACATTAATTTAAAAACACTTTTTTTAATCTCAAACCTCTTTGAAAGCCTTCCTTCCCCCTGCTTAAAGGTAGTGATGCACAAATGAAGGAGGAGGTTGAAGAGGAGGGAGGTGACTGTGGGACCTCGAGGGCCATTGGGAAAAGCAGGGTCTTTGGAAGCATTGCCCCCTCCTTCCAGCTCTGGGATACCATCCTTGTCAACAAGGTGCTGTGTACCTTGCTGGCATTCCACAGCTAAGGTCTGTGGTCAGGGTCATTTGCCATCTCGTTGGTCTCCGCTCAGCAGTAACCTTTGGCTGACGCTGCCTCACCTCCATGTCTGCCGGTGGCAGAGACCCCACTGAGGTCCCATTCATTAGGCCCTGGTTTGACATACGTGTGCCTTGCAATCCTCCCTGTGGAACCACTTCAACCCCTCCCCCAGGGCAGTGACACCCCCTCTGCCAGGTTCCATAGGGAGATTCTCAGCTCCTTCTGAAATCTGTCTATGCAACCATGGCTCATGAAAATGTCAACTGCAGACCCTTTCTCTGCCTGAGTTTTCTGCATGATCAGGTTGGTGTGACCGTGACCCAGCTTGGTTTAAGGGCAGCCACTAAGCTGGCCTCTGCCCTTGTCAACCTGTTTCTTGGAGTTCTCTTTGACTTACCTACAGGCAAACGAAGTGAGAAATGTCTGATGCCTTCACTGCTTTACTCTCTCCCCTACTCTCCTCCTCCAATCTCCAGAGCCAAAAAAAGAGGATTGGCTTCTTTTTTTTTTTTTAACTACCCATCCATTATCCCCCGGCTGCCTGGGAGCTGCCTAGACCTCAAGGGAGAAGAGCTGTCTTATCAACCCTGGAGGAGTCCCAGAGCACAAGCCCGCCAGGCTGAGTTGTTCAAATGTTAAAGACAGCAGTGAGGGAGTTCGGGAAAACTTTCCTATTAATGCCTGCTTGGCTCTCCAGACCGTTGTTCAAAACCTGTTTTGTGTCCTAGAAGCTGACTCTTTCCTATCTTTCTTCATTGAATTCTTTGTGCAACAAATCATAATCTTTCCCTAGGTTGAGGCATGGATGAATGCATTTGGAGCCCTAAAATGAAGATCTTACACGCTAAGAGGTCAAATAAGGAGTGTATATTTCCAAAGTATTATGTCATTGCAATCAATCTCTTAATTTATTCAATAGGTTTTTTGCCTTTTTCATGAAGACAGCTGCATAAGGGGAAGCTTCTGAGGGAAATAATCTTAGGATGGGTTGGTATTAATGCAGAAGAACATTGAGAGGCAGCTGTCGGTACATCAGGAGAGGCATGCTGGGTGTCCAGGATTCAACGCATGGCCACGAGGCAGAGGGAAGAGGAGGAAGGTTGTAGAAATGCATTTCATGAATGTGTCCAGGATTAAGATAGCCCAATATTACCATGGGAGTAAAAGACCTGAAGTCTGCAATCCAGGAAGAAGGTCTGGAGAGAAGATTGGAGTAACAAGCTAGAGCGATGACTTTGCATTATCTGAGCCCTGGGACCTCAAGAGTCAGTACTTTTGGGAAAATGGTGCCAGGGGGTGTAGAACCTTGTTTAGAAACAGAGCAAATTTATTTGATTGTCTATGTGCAGTTCCCTTGACTTTGGGACCAGACTCCAAATTCAGGAGGTGTTGATGGTGAAGGATCCGATAGAATGCCCCAGGGAGAAAAAAGGGAACAGCTCAAGGAAAGCATCCAAATATTTAGTAACTGAATAAATACTTTATATTAACAAATGGATGATTGCTTATGGTCAGAAATGTATACCTACAATTTAAATGCCATCTTGCTACCTACAAAGCCATGGAACATCCATAGGTAATTTACTCTTGACTTTGAAGTGTATTATATAATTTTAGAATTGTATTTTTTTTTCATAATTATGCCATCCCATGGCTGACATCGGCATTTCTTGAGCATGTGCTGACTAGTAAAGGGATGGAAGAAGAAGTTAGGAAAACAAGCCAACCTCACATTAAAACGTTCCTCAGAGAGTGCATTGATTGACGACACATAGGATTCACGAAACAATCCCAGGCACTTGTGTATATGGAATAAAGATTGCGCTGATTCCTATCCTCAAGGAGATTAAGGTCTAATGGGAGGGAAATAAAATACATAAAATTAACATAAATACAGGCAGATGTGCACGGCAATTTTAAGAGTGAGGTGGTCATGTGGAATCAAGAATTAGGCTGATTAGTTGGGGAATGATTAGGTAAACCTCAAAAATATATGTAAAGAAAATAGGGATGCAGTATTCAAGGTGGTTATCAAGGTACATGGTATTCCCTAACTCTATACCTGTAGCATGGAATCCCCAGCATCTAAGAGACTTTATTTCTAGGACTTGTTTACTACCCAATACCCAAAATACCTGCAGGGTTTAAGGATCTGTTACCAACCCTCCAAACTACTATTCCTCTAACAACAACAAACACCGAAATTAAATATGAGAGCTTGCGATAGGGTGATCGCAGATATATGTATGAAGATATGTATCAGCAACTCAACCTTGTCAGGCACCCACAGTGGTGGTGTGGATAGTGTAGAATATTCTCTTGGCAGGTTATCTGCGATCGCAGCCCCCAAAACACTTCTTTGGCCCTGCTTCCCTTCACCAACACACTGTGCATCCCAGTGAGTATGTATCTGTGCCCTGGGGCAGCTGAAGAAGAGAATATATTATGACCGATTTTGCAGCTCGGTGTAAACAGGTTTTTAACGAGCTGTTCTTCTCCAGGCCAGAGGAATCAGGAAGAGGATCTATTTTCTGTTTATGAGCAATGCTTAAGACATAATTTCAAAGCAAGGAAGGAATTAAAAGCAGAAGCAAATGAGAAATCACACTCCTTTCCCAAAGGGGGATCCAGAAAAGACATCCCATTAGAAAAGAAAAGAACCAGAAATTTTTGAAAAAAAAACATCAGTATAGCAGAGTCTAGAAAGAGCTTCGAAAGGCTCTGGAATCCTACAGGCTGTGCAGTCATTTGCCAAAAACCACCCAGCAGTTCTCTGGGAAAAAAAAAAAAAAAAAGCCCATAGGGACTGAAAACATTGACTAATAATTCTTGAATCCATTTCCACAATATTATTCATCTCTGCCAAGGTCAAGTTTGGTCACTGCATGGCTGGAGGTCTGGCCATGCTGTTCCCAGTTTTATTTTTACAGTAGTTATGGAGCCCTTTATATTTCCAAGGGCCCTCCTGTCACTTATTACCCACCCGTCCAGACCACCCACCCACGCTCCCACACACAATATGTCCAGACACACCCACAAATACCCAGATTCTTTAAACCTTATGGTGATTCAGTCTACAGGAATATTGTTTGCTCCAAATGACTTTGTTCTACATACTTGGAGTTTCCCAAAATACATCCGTTTCCCTCTCTGGAGACCAATCTGTGGATCTTTCCACTCCACAAACATTTACAGAGCACCTACTGTGTGTAGGGCACAGATGGATGTAGGAGCTAGAAAAGGCTGGCCAGGGGGCCAGGAAGTGACTGTGACTTCCATCCTGTGAGGAGGTGGCCTCGGTTCCCATAACCAACCGGGTGTGGGGGTGGCGGTGGGAGGCCCTATCTGAATGGAAACCATTTCCCTCACCCACCCTTCCTTCTCCCTCCTTCCTTTTCCTTCCCCTTTAATTCATTTCTGCGTCTTTTGTGTCCTTCTCACTCTGTCCTCTCCTTCCTTCCCCTTTCTCTTTCTTCCTTAGAAAATGGGAGGCTTCTAAAACTACTTCAGAGGTTCTGTCAGCCTCGGGAGACATCACCATGCTTTTCCTGCCTCCTTCACAAACCACCCGTGGAATAGGCCCTGTGGCCATACAAACTCTAAATACATAAAAGGAGGGGGAAATCCTTGTTCTAACTCAGAAGAAACTGACTTTGAGGAAACTACTTTCCTCCACATCCTAACACGGGTGCCTGCCTGTCAGGCCAGAAGGAAGGCCTGTTGTGCTCAGGGCTGACAGCAGCGTGAACCTGCAGCCTTCCCAAGCCCCACCCCCACCCCCCAGGCCCTGAGCCCTTAGGATAATTTATGAGGTGTCAGGATATTCCTGCCACAAGGTCAGAATAGAATGGTTTTTACACTTCAGCTGCCATGAAAGAGAAACAATTTAATTCTGTTTTACTCTGGCACTGTCTGTTTTCACAATGAACAGGGGATTTAGATCTCCTCGAGATTATTTGTCTAAGCAGAGACCAAGCCTCTTGCTGACTCTCGAGAGGTCTGATTCGACTCTGGCTGCCTTCTCCTTCCTTCCCAGCGAGGGAAAGAGGCGCTCGCCTTTCCTGCTGTACCAGAATGAGGTGGGAATCCATCTCACCCAGGCAAGTGAATAGACCAGATAGCTTGAGTCACCCCATCCTCTCAGGGTTAGTGGGAAAGAGTGGTTCGGGCATGGAAGAGGTAGGAGAGGGCCCTCTCCTAAATTCAGCCGGCCCCAGAGTCTCTGCCAAGTCGTGGTCTTGAGTCTGGAGTGGTGTTTCCCTTGGCCCGGAAGCACAGCCTCCTGGCTCCTCCTGCAGCTACAGACACAAAGACATTCCGCTGAGCGGCCTGGAGGCCTGCCTGCCGGCAAAACGCAATGTCTCCTCGGAGAGATCTCCCAGTACGGTCTCCATACTCCCGCGCGGCCGGAGCAGGCAAGAAGACAAATGCAAGACAAGCCAGCTTCTCAAGACCCCACCAACCCCCTTCTCCAAGCCGCACCAGGAAGGTCATCTGAGAATCAGAGCAGGACAGATGATCCCATTACGGGACAGTCGCCCCGGATGCTTACGTGGTGGAGAGGGGCTCCTGGATTCTGGGGCCTAGAAGCATCAGGCCCTCTGGGACCAATCCATGCGATCTGCTGGGTTAAACTCACCTCTTAGGGTTTGGCCACCTGGCAGGCTCTAGAAAGACAGGAACCGTAATAGGGTAGCCTAGAATTCATCGACCTTTTAAAGCAATTGATGGGAATGAGATAAATCTCTACATGCTGATCGGTAATAATCTTTGAAAAACATGAAGCGAGACAAGCAGAGGTACAATACAGTGAGATTGGTATGCCAACGTGCGTATAAAAAGAGCCCATTTTCTATTAATATACACTTACAGGAAAACAGAAGAAGCTTCGGGGGGGGGGGGTTGTCTTTAGAAAAGAGATCTAGAGGGGCGCCTGGGTGGCTCAGTCAGTTAAGCGTCTGACTTCGGCTCAGGTCATGATCTTGTGGTCAGTGAGTTCGAGCCCCGCGTCGGGCTCTGTGCTGACAGCTCAGAGCCTGGAGCCTGTTTCAGATTCTGTGTCTCCCTCTCTCTGACCCTCTCCCGTTCATGCTCTCTCTCTCTGTCTCAAAAATAAATAAACATTAAAAAAAATTAAAAAAAAAAAAAGAAAAGAGATCTAGAAGTCTCAGAGTCAGAATTCAGGTGGAGATTCTCTTCTCGCTTACATATTCTTTTGGATTTCACAAAAACTTTTTAACCAGGAACTCATATTACCTTTACAGAACAAGTTTTTAGTTAAAAAAAAAAAAAACGAGTAAAACCCCAGAGAACGGCAAGCAAACGATTGAAGTTTACAATGCCACTTTATGTCAGGCCGGCCAATTCTCCAAAAAACCACTCCCCTCAATTAAAGCAGTGAATTCTTGGTGGGAAGGGTAAAGGAGCTATTTGGTAAATGACCTCTCCAAGTTCCCTGAATAGTAGCACTTAAATGTGCACGGCGGAGTTCTTCACTTTCTTGTGGGTGAGGAGATTAATCCCTCAAAACAGGGCTCAGTCCATGCATGTAACCTCCTGCAATTTAGCATCCAGGAAGCCTCAGTTTCAAGCAACGTGCCGAGTCAAACTGGCTTGCCCTTGTCACGGTTTCTAATGTCCCTTCTCTATACTACTTGCCACAGTCATAGTTATCCGTTGCATTTCCAGAATGTCATTGATCCGAGACAGGAGTGTGTATGGGAAAGAGCCTTGGATCCTAGGTCTCGGGCGTAGCTTGGTAAATCTTCTCATCTCTCTGGGCTTCAGTTTTCTTATCTGCGAAGAGAAAGATTTGAGAGGCCCCTGGGTGGCTCACTCGATTAAGCGGCCGACTTCGGCTCAGGTCACGATCTTCTGGTTCGTGAGTTCGAGCCCCGCATCGGACTCGGTGCTGCCATCTCAGAGCCTGGAGCTGCTCTGGATTCTGTGTCTCCCTGTCTCTGCCCCTCCCCCCACTCATACTCTGTCTCCATCTCTGTCTGTCTCTCTCTCAAAAATAAATAAGCATTAAAAAACATTTAAAGAGAAATATTTGCGTGAGATGCAGTACCTTGAGATGCCCTAAGTGCTACAGGCTCCTCACTCCTTGAAAATACAGTTGTCAGGCTGCTGGAAGCTGGTGGCTGGGACACACGGCAAGCCTGTCACGGGGGTCCACGCCTCCATCTGACCTTCAGATGAATACATGCAGCAAAGTATCTTCTGGCGTGCTTCTGTGCTAACCAGAGATCATGGAATTGCTGTCCCAAAGATTCTGTCCACTGGGGCACCTGAGTGGCTCAGTCGGTTAAGCGTTGGACTCTTGGTTTTGGCTTGGGTCACGATCTCACGGTTTGGGAGTTCGAGCCCCGCACCGGGCTCCGTGCTGACAGCGTGGAGCCTGCCTGGGATTCTCCCTCTCCCTGTCTCTCTGCCCCTCCCCTACTTGTGTTCACTCTCTCTCTTTACCTCGCTCTCTCAAAAATAAATAAGTAAAACTAAAAAAAAAAAAAAGAGATGGTGTCCACCACCAGACCAGGAAAACAAGGTTCTGGAAGTCCATTCCGCCCTTCCACGTGACAGAAGAAACTACTACATTGTGAAGTAAGGCCTCAAGACTTTGGATGGCTGGCCCACTGCCGGCCACGTCAATCATCTGATAAGCGCAAGTGGCCACTGAGGCCTACATCCCTGGGTAGACAAGACTTGCTCCCTAGATGAAGGCCCCTCTTCCCAATCTCCATCCACTGCGGCTGGTCTGGGATATTGGAAAGTACTTTCTCCATGTCAGGACAAGGAACTCTGGTACAGCAGCCTGGTACCGCTGTCAGGGTCCCCAGGAGGCAGAGAGGTCAAGTGACGGTGAGAAAGGAGTAAAAGAACCCTTCGGATGGCAGCCCCCAGCGGCCTACTCTGCTCTAACCTCAGATGGGAAACTTAAAAGAACTCGGTTAAGGCAACACCTGGGTGGTTCAGTCGGTCAGGCGTCGGACTTCAGCTCAGGTCATGATCTCGAGGTTTGTGAGTTCGAGCCCCGCGTCGGGCTCTGTGCTGACAGCTCAGAGCCTAGAGCCTGTTTCTGATTCTGTGTCTCCCTCTCTCTCTGCCCCTCCCCCGTTCATGCTCTGTCTCTCTCTGTCCCAAAAATAAAGATTGAAAAAAAAAATTAAAAAAATAAAAAAAAAAACAAATTTCTCCTCCTCCCACGTTGTTCCCTTTCCAAATAGAACTATCCCTCATTTCTTTCCCCAAATATTCCAATTTATCCTTGCCTTGTGCGACCTATTCTCCTCACCCCTATAACACAGTCTTGATTGGTCTTTCCCGTTAGTTGTGCTCTTGAATTTATAACCTTGCCACAACTTCTGTACTCTACTATAGTGGTGAGAAACACAGATTCGAAAGGGATAACAGAGGCTAAGGGTTAAGAACGTGAACTCTGGAGCTAGAATGCCTGGTTTAAATTCTAGTCTTGGCCTTGACAAGATGGCAGCAGCCAGATGGACCATCAGTGGCGTTGAACCTGCTGGTCATGGAGGACTGGGCCCTGCCCCTCACAAAAGGGCTGCTGGTCCTTCAGAAAAATCTAACAATGAACAGTTTGTGACAAGACATCCAAAAATGTTTGAGCTAGACTGGTGAATGCTCTAGCTGGTAATAATGTAATGAAATTATGGATTCCAGGGGAGGAAAAAGGCAAACTTATGGCTGCCAGCTTTAAGATATTTGGCTGTGGTTCTGAAAATGACCCAAGTTCATTAGCCATTGAATAAGTTACAGGAAAATAGTTGAAGAATCTATACCAATCAAAAGCACAGACATTCCCAAGGAACTGCACCTTCCTCCCAAGGAGGCTGCATTGCGCCACACTAACCAAAGATCACAGTGGCCTTGGTAAACTATAAACTGAAAAAGAATATCAAGAGATGAGAGACAGAGGGGCACCTGGGTGGTTCAGTCTGTTAAGCTTCTGACTCTTGGTTTCAGCTCAGGTCATGATCTCATGGTTTGTGGGTTCGAGCCCCATGTCAGGTTCTGTGCTGACAGCTCAGAGACTGCTTGGGATTCTCTCTCTCTCTGTCTCTCTCTGCCCACCCACGCCCGGGCTCATGCATATGCACATACACTCTCCCTCTCTCTCTCAAAATAAATAAAAAAACTTAAAAAAAAAAACGCTAAAAAAAAAAAAGAAGAAGAAGAAGAAATGAGAGTTAGAGAAGAAATGAGCCAACAGGCAAACGTCCATTGGATCTAGCTCTCCATGCAGCTGCCCTAAATGTCAAAAGGCCTGTGATACTGCAGTTAAGGAGCCATGGGACACATACAACATTCTGCCACTTATAAATCATTGCTCTAATGCAGGTGACAGCTAAAGGACTTAACATAGGTACACTGCTAAGAAAGATGCCTGACCATAGGAACTATATTTCCAAAAATTTTTTTTAATGTTTATTTATTTCTGAGAGAGAGAGAGAGAGAGAGAGAGAGAGCGAGAGCGAGCATGGGTGGGGGAGGGGCAGAGAGAGAGAGGGAGACACAGAATCCGAAGCAGGCTCCAGGCTCCGAGCTATCGGCACAGGGCCCGACGCGGGGCTCGAACCCACGAGCCACAAGATGGTGACCTGAGCCAAAGTCTGATGCTTAACCGACCGAGCCACCCAGGTGCCCCTATATTATTATTACCATCATTCTTATTATTAGCTATCTAGGATATTAGAGTGTCTTTGCGGACCTTGACACACTGGGCCAGGATCACCCAAAAAAGTAAGAATGCTATTTCTGAATCTTTCAGGCCTTTCCGGAGCCCCTGACCACTTCACCCCTCGTCATGACTAGAGTTCGCCCTGTTTCTTCATGCGCCACGTGGAAAGCCTCACCCATCTTAAGTGACACGTGTTTGCTTACATACCTACCCCTCACTTGTCCATTCCCTCTCAAAAAAACAAAGCTTGCCTTTCTTTTTATTTTTGAACCATTCTCCTCCACTTTCCTGCCCAAAGTTCTAGTATTTAGACTAGAATGCTAACAGAATATCGAAAAGTTTGAAAGGAGCAGTCAAACTGATGATAATATTTCATGGGTTTCTGGTTTCCTCACCATCTTTTTTGCCTCAAAGCAAAATATCCCAGATGGGTCTGCCTTCCGTTGAGGGAAACTGAGGAAGGCATTTTCCCCTGTGAAATGAACAAACTGGTGTAGCAGACATTGTTCGTCATCTACCCAACAGCCATCTGCCCCTCTTACTTACTAATAAACCTCCAAATGTATTTCGGTAGCAAGCCCAGGGTTCCTACTTTTGGGGAAGTTTAGCCCCTTCTCCGGCCCCACCTGCCATTACATTCCCTTTGCCAGCAGTCAGAGGTTGGCATATGACCCAGATCTGGCTAATGAAACGGAAGAGAGAGTCTGCTGGGGGACAAGCTTCTGGTAACTATGTTATTGCTTTAAAAAAAGAAAACACCATCCCACACAGAAAAAGTTGTTTTCCTCCATCCCTAAATGTAACGAGGTGAAAATATGGTGCTGCAGCAGCTATTTCAGCATAATGAGGTACAAGTGTAAGGACAAAAGCCAACATGCTGATAATGGTAGAGTAAAAAAAGAGAATGAAATGAACCACTGTGATCTCCAGACTTCTTTTTAACTTTTTTAACTATTTTAATGTTTACTTATTTTTTTTAAACGTTTATTTATTTTTGAGACAGAGAGAGAGACAGAGCATGAACAGGGGAGGGGCAGAGAGAGAGGGAGACACAGAATCTGAAACGGACTCCAGGCTCTGAGCTGTCAGCACAGAGCCCGACGTGGGGCTCGAACCCACGGACCATGAGATCATGACCTGAGCCGCAGTCGGACGCTCAACCGACTGAGCCACCCAGGCGCCCCTAATGTTTACTTATTTTTGAGAGAGAGAGAGAATGAGAGAGAGCACAAGTGCAGGAGGGGCAGAGAGCGGGAGAGACACAGAATCCAAGCAGGCTCCAGGCTCTGAGCTGTCAGCTCAGAGCCCGACGCGGGCCTCCAAACCACGAACTGTGAGATCCTGACCTGAGTCACAGCTGGACGCCCAACCGACGGAGCCACCGAGGTGCCCCTCCAGACTTCTTTTAGTAAAATGTAAAGCAACTGTAATTTGGTCCCCTGTTACTTGATAGATAGCTGATCCTAATACCAATATGCATTTCATGAGGAATGTTGAGTCCTTTGCAACAGCACATTCATTCCTCCTTGACGATCTTCAGGGACATCTAATAAATAAGTATTTATTCTCACAAAGATCTTTCTATATTTCAAATTATTGTCTTGCCTCTATTATTTTTCTTTATAGATTTTTCCATTAAAAATGATTGCTTATAACACGATGTTATAGTTATCTCACCCCAATTAATTCCAAATTTTCACAAGTACAAAATCATTTCCTTCTCTCAGGCTCTGCGTTTAAATGATTATAATTTTGTTTGACTCTTTCTGCCCCCTATATTTATTATTGTCTTCCTAGAGAGGCTTTTATTAAAAGCATGGATTTGGAATCAGAGACCCAGCCATGTGAATGGATAAATTACTTATTTTTTCTGATACTAAACATCCTAAAAATATTGAGGGGGCACATGGATGGCTCAGTTGGTTGAGTGTCCAACTTTTGATTTGGGCTCAGGTCATGATCTCACAGTCATGGGATCTAGCCCCTTGTCGGGCTCTGAACTGAGCATGAAGCCTGCTCTCTCTCTCTCTCTCTCTCTCTCTCTCTCTCTCTGCCAATGCCCCTCTCCCCTGCCTGTGCTCTGTTTCGAAAAAACTTTTTTAACAAATATCTAGGGCTGAAACCAAGGTGAAACGAGATGGCATAAGAAAAACACTTCCCTAAGTCTTGGCACAGACTGAAAAGTCAAAACAAAATGTGGAGAAAAAAAGAAAAGGAGGGATCAGGGATGGGGAAGAAGAAAGTGAAGGAGGAAACATAAAAGAAAATGAAGAGGAAAAGGAAGACATCCAGAGAAGAAGAAAAAGAAGGGAAGAGGAAGGAAGAGGAACAGAAGAAAGGGAAAAAAGAGGAAGAGAGGAAAGAGGCAAGAAAAAGAAAAAGGGAAAAAGGAAGTTGAAGTCAGAAAGAAAGGAAAAGAGAATAGGAGGAAAAGACGAGGAAGAAGGACAAGAAGGTGAGAGGTAGGGTGCTGATGATGGCGCTGGTTTGAGCCCAGAGAAGAACTCTGAGAAACAGGTTAAGGCTAAGGTTAAATGTTAGAACCCAGACAAAGCCCTGACCATCTACACCTTCCTACCGTGCAACTTTTCCCCCTAGAGCTTTGGCGTTTATGTGTCACTGAGTCTCATGCAGTTCGAATCTGGTTACTCCAAACATCACTACAAAGAAAATTACAAAGGATTACAAACCTTGGGCAATAGTCCTCGTATTTCAAAGAAGAGGTTGATTCATCAAGATTCCAGTGCAATCAAAGAACTTGGAGAAGTCCCTGGAGTCTGTTTCCAGCAAATGCGAGGTATGGCTCAATTAAACCAGCAGAAAATTAAATGAGCGATTCATTGGGCTTCTTCTGCAATGACCAGGTGTCCTCCTTCTTCCGTGATGACAGGACAAGAGACAAGAAGCTTTTTTTTTTCTGATACAAGAAGGGGGGGTCTTCCTGACGGTGAGGGCTGGTAAAAGCCCCATTGGTTACAAGTTATTTCCTACAGAGTCTACAAACACTGGACTGATTTCATGCCACTGGGGTCAAGTGGAACACAGAATGAGGATAGGTAAAAGACTAGAAAAGATCTCTAAGGACCTTCTAGACCCACACTTCTGTAGGTCAGCCCGTGCTTCTCTGTTTTCCATAATGGAGAACTGGGGGAGGGGTCTCCCCATCACTTCCTTAGGTTTGTCTGTATCAGCTCTCTCCTTGCCTTCCAGTCTCCCTCAAGGGCTGCCATGGGCCCCGTGTCTGCAGCCCTGTCCTTCCTGCGACGAGAAGCACGTGCACCCTTCCCATTTTGTCTGTGCTTCCGGCTCTCAGTGGTCTGCTTTCTGCGCCCGAGACTCTGTGACTTTCCCTAGTGCTGCCTTCCCACAAGATCCCTCTCCGTTTCAGGTTGTGTTATCGTCAGCAACGATTTCTCCCACCATCCACGGCTAGGAGCCCCGGCTCTCTTCTCCCGGCTACAAGGTTCGAGCCTGGTCCAGTGCTGTCCCTCAAGGCCGTCAGCCTAACCCCCGCCCTCTGGCCCTGATGCCTTCCCTCCCACGCTGAAGTTTTCACTCGAGAACTTGTTACCTCCGACCACAGTTCCCGTAGGGTGACGCCACCCGAGAAAGGCAAAGGAAGGAAACTCTGGCATTGGCCTGAATTAATAACGGAGAAAGGGGAGAAGCCTAATCTTTCCAGTGCAGAAGATGTGTGCATTGTTTGTTGAGAGTAGCCCTCAGGGAGGCCGAGATTTCAAGCTCGGCATTGACGTGGCGCATTTTTCAATTAGACAATATACTGCATGGCATGTCCCTTCCTCCCCCAGCCCCTTGTCTTTTATTACCACATGACTTCATCTCCCCGTGTGACTGACAGAGCCCATTGGGCTCAACACTGATAAAAAACATCTGGGGGAGAAAAATTGCAATTTAGAAAACAATTAAGGACATCAATTTCAATTCATTTAGTTGCCCGGAGAAAGAAAAGTGCTTTCAAAGACGTAACTTGATCTCCAGGGGTCATGGATTAAAGGGCACGCAGACCCGTTGTTCTCCAGTTGTCGTGCGGAGGAGGGCATCTTAGTTCGGAGGTCCAAACGCAGACATCAGCTCCTATGTTGCAATTTTTAACAAAGGGTAAACCACAGAGAGCTTCCCTAATTTTCTCATTTCTTCTCCTTTTTAAGACATTCCCTTTTCTTCCTAAATTCCCTTCGAGGAAGGATGTATTCTCTCTCTCAAATGCTCACCATATGCTCATTTGTTGTGGGAGCTCTGTAAGTGAACCTCGGTTAACTGTTAAAGACCCCATCCGTGGGCCTGATTGGGCGTGTGTGTCCGCGTGGCTGTGTGTCTGTGTGTTACCGACTTTTCCTTCCATTTTTCCCCACTAGCTCTGTGAGCACCCGTGGCTCCGTTGCTTTAAAGGGCTCGGAAACTTTATGAATCCAGATGATAACTTTGCGTTCGCAAAACCTTAAATAAAGAACTTTATTATGTTTTTCAGCTTCATCGAGGAATAATTGACGTACGTCACTGCAAACTTAAAGAGCACGGCATGATGGTTCGGTTTATGGATACTGTGAAATGATTACCACAGGAGGCCCAGGTGACATCTGTCTTCTCATATAGACACAATAAAAAGAAAAGAAAGAAGAAAAGAAGGAAAAAAATTCTCCTTGTGATGAAAACTCTTAGGATCCCGTCTAAACTTTCTTACATATTGCAGAGCAGTGTTATACACAATATATATATACACGTGTGTGTATATATATATGTATACATGGGTATATATATATATATATATATACACACACAATACAACTCCTTTACTTTACCCATTTATTCATTGATGGACACAGATTATTTCCCTATCTTGGCTATTGTGAATAATGCAATGGACACGGGGTTTCCAAGTCAGTGTTTTTATTTCCTTTGGATATATTCCCAGAAGTGGAGTGGCTGGGTCGTAGAGTAGTTCTGTTTTTATTTTTTTTTTTGAGGATTCTCCACACTGTCTTCCATAGGGGTTGCACCAATTTGCAGTCTCAACAGCAGTGCAGGAACCAATTTACATTCCCACCAACAGTGCACAGGGGTTCCCTTTTCTCCACGTCCATGCCGGCGTTTGTTATCTTTGGTTTTTTGATGACTGTTAACAAACGGGCATGAGGTGATGTCTCACTGTGGTTTCAATTTGCATTTCCCTAACGCCCAGTGATGTTGAGCAGCTATTCCTGTACCTGTTGGCCTTTCATATATCTTCTTTGGAGAAACGCCTACCCCTCTCCTTTGCCTATTTTGTAACGGGTTGTTTTTTTGCTATACACGTTACTTAGGTAAAATTAGAACCAATGCTCTCATGTCTTGAGCACCTGCTGTAGGATAGCCACTATCATCCCCCCCGAAACGTAACATCTACTCTACTTGCCTCGGAAGGTGAAGGAGGGACAGTGAAGTAGCCCCCAAACTGAGAAGGCATCTTGAGAGTGGGAAACGAAGCAGGTGACTCCATACGGTTTACAGAGTTGTAGCCGGGCTAGCTTACGGGTGGGGCAGGGGTCCATGGCAGCTGCACAGTTACTGTCCCCAAGTCCGGACATCAGTCCGCAGATTTTATAGAGCCAAGGGACACGCAGAGGGGCGCCGTGGTGAGATCAGAAGGCTCGCATGTGCCTAGTTGACAGCTAGCTTTGATTAGGTCTTGTGCTACCTGTACGGCAGAAAGGGGAAAGACTAAGTTATCTCTAAAAGATTCGTGGGAGGCCAAAGCGAGCTTTGGGAGGCCCCCCAAGCTTTGGCAGGCATTTGTAAGGTATATATGTTAATCTCCAAGGGGCCCAGAACACGTAGCTCCCAAAGAGGCCATTGATCTGACATGGAAACGATGGAGGGCCAAAGATAGAGTCAGTGTTGTCAGCACTCCTGCAACTTGTCACATCAATCCCATTAACCAGGTATTATCATTCCTACATTTTACAGTTGAAAACTTGATTCTCTCATTTCAAAGCATTAAGATTTGCGCCCACACAGGGGCGCGCCTGGGTGGCTCAGTCTGTTAAGCCTCCAGTGTGGCTCAGGTGGGTTCAAGCCCCGCGTCGGGCGCTGTGCGGACAGCTCGGAGCCCGGAGCCTGCTTCCGATTCTGTGTCTCCCTCTCTTTCTGCCCCTCCCCCACTCATTCTCTCCCTCTCTCTTTCTCTCTGTCTCTCTCTGATATAAATAAACTTGAAAAAAAGTTAAAAAGATTTGCGCCCACGTAAAAAAAAAAAAGGAAAGATGTGAAGCCAGATTTGTCAGCTCCTAGATCACTTGCAGAGCAACAACAGACTAGGAAATAAACTCTGGAAGGTAGGATCTAGTAATAGCTCTGAATTGAAAGACTCCAGCGATGTTTAATTAAGAGAACATACACAAAATAACTAGTTAGCACTTGGCCCAACGTAGTTCCTCAAAAAATGATAGCTCTAATTATTACGTGAAACCATCTCCACTTATCCCCCTGCCCTTATCCTCAATTTCCCTCCAACTTCCTGGTACACACTGCTGAAGTTTTCTTACAGTCCCCACTTAAAATCATCACCTATGCAGTCTAAAGACCTAAGAGCAAGGTCCAGAAGCAGGCATTTGATGTTATCTGACTGCAAAGTAGTAACTGTCAGGAAATCCTACTCCCAGAAGCAGCCAATAGGTGGAAACAGTCCTACAGGAGACCTCGCTCACTTTTTATTAGTCTGCCTTGGCAATCAGCTTAAAACACAGCCACTGCCACAGCATGTGTTTCATTTTGCCCACTGCAGAGAATATAATTACAATAATATATCGTGAGGCCATATGGAAGTGTGAGGTTAGGGCCTACACAGTTTGTAATGAGCCAGAGTTGACTGACAGGGATCACTCAACAAGTGGACCACATTGGCACCGGGAGGGCTCGGGGCCAGGGAACATGAACGAAGAATGGATCTGGCGTCAGAGAATGGATGGTAAAGGAAAGAGAATAAGGGCACGTGGGTTAGATGGCACGAAAAGGCAGAGGGGGCTGGCAGAGGAGCCACTGGGGGAGTCGTTCCTTGGTTGAGCCAGGGAGCCTACGGGCTGCTGAAACTGAAGGATCTGGGCTTCTGGGTAGGGAATCCAGAGGTGATCTTTCAGCTTAGGAGAGTCAGAAGGTTGCAAGGAAGAATTCATTTGACTTAATGGTAGGGTAAAGGGATAGAAGGGGAAAAAAAAAACCCAATTCTAGCGGTAGAGTATTTGGGACCCTGGAAAATCTTCACAGTCGAGCGGCGGGGAGATCGCCGTGAACTGGAATGTTTAAGGCACACCTGCTAAGGAAGGTCTCTTGATAGGATGTGGGGAGATGAGGAGAAATCTGGATGACCAGCTGGTTAGAGGTGAACAACTGAACAATATCAGGAAGACAAGAGCGGGCAGGGTAACAGCAAGGAAAAGACTGAACTGAAAATGTGTCTAAAGACCATCCCCTACCCCCTCACCCTCCCCTACGCCCACCCTAAGTCTTGTGTTTGGTTTCTTGATGACAGTAGGAACAGGAGAGCCGCTCCTCCTGGAACCGATGGGCTTGCAGAGAAAAAGTTGCTCATGTTATGTTGGTTTGGGGTTTGTTTTTATTTTTTGTTTGTTTCCATTTGGTTTGGTTTTCCACCTCTCCAGGTCAGCTCAGGACAAAAAGTCAATTCAAATCCAAAGGTATCGCTGAACTTATCAGAACCATTTGTCTTCCTTGACTTTAAAACGCAGGCAGAAAATGTTGCAAAATAAGATTTCCAGTCCTTCTGGCCCCTGCGGGTGCCAAGAATGCCCCATGACTGCCCTCTGAGAGGCAACAGCCCTTCAGATCATCAGGAAACCCTGGAGCTTGCTAATAAAAAGAAAGTGATTTTCCATACAAAGTAAACAGATCCCTCCTGCACATCTAAATGGACTTGGCTTCAGATGCGGGTGAAGGCTTGGGGTGGAGTTTTAATTTTCATATTACAGAAGCTCGTTCTGAGCTTGAATTTTCCCGTAATTCTTCAAAGCACAACAGAACCCCCTGTCAGGATATATCCAGCAACTGCATTCTTGGAGCAGCTATAAATTAGCTTGCCTTCCCTTTTCCCTCTTGACCTTGAGGCTCCTTTCGGGGACCCAACAGAAGCCCTTTAGGAAGCAGGAAGTGAAGCTTAGAGGATCTGTTATCTAGAAGGATCTTTCCTGTAGAATGTAGTCTTCTTCAGTTTCCCCCCAAATGGAAGCCTGCTCTCCAGTATCGACCTATCATAATCGATTCCAAACCCAAAGCATCATCTCTCTGGGCTGAATTGCTTTGTCATTGCACAGCTGAGCAGGAGATTTCTACACTAAAATTTTCCGTGTGAATTAGAAGACAAAAAGAAAGAGAGAACTCTTTTCCCTAACATCATCTTTTTATTTATGAAACACTTCTGAGCTTATTGGCACAAAGGCACAACCTAACGTAGCATACAGGGTGGTCCATTTAAAACAGTCCCCTTTAAAGAGGATGGCTTTAAGTGTGGCCCATTGTAAGTGGGTCACCAGATGTAATTGTTATGTCAGTCCTTCCTGGCATTGTAAAAATAGGGAAGACTTTCAGGGGTTGGGAGTGTGTGTGGAAAACACAGAGAGGCTGGGGGAGCTTTAGAACCGTGAGAATAAAGGAATCTTCCAGGAGGCTTGATAACTGGGAAATAAAATACAAGTAAACAAATGGGAAATGGTTTTCAGTCTCGATGCTAATATCTTTGTGATCACAGGTAAGGTTTCTGTTTTTTCTTTTGTTTTCTTTTGTTTTGGATGTACCCTGATGGTTGTATTTGTGTTTGTGTTGTATTACTCATTCAGTATATATTTACCCAGCATCCACCGTGTGATAGCACTCAACTGAAGGCTGGGAATATGATAACAAAAAGGTAAAGCCAATGCCTTCCAGAGCCTATATTCCAGAGAAGAGATGTATATATATATATATATATATATATATATATATATATATATATATGATGTGTTGCTGACTACATCAGATACTCATAACGTTATGGAGAAAAACTCAGAAAGTGAGGAGGGAAGGGTAGAAAGAGGAGAATTGGGGAAGTCCCCTTTAATAAAGGACACAAAAGGGACAAAGTATTTTATTCAGTGTTCCCTCTACTCCTCCTCCCTCCACCCACCCGAACCTGACTCATTGTCTCTCCAGAGCTGGTCAGGTCTCACCTCACTTTCAAAGGCAGTGATGGCAGGCGTAGAGCGGGTCCCAGCCCCCTGAGAAGGCCTGGACCAATGTTACTAAGGCTGAAAGAAAAGGCTGGACTGGCAGAGACCTACTGCCTCGTCCCAAACTTTAGGCCTCGAATGATGGTTCTCTTTCCTTCCTACTGGTCTTTGACGTCTGCCTTCAGGACCTTTTTCTGGTCTTGTCTACCAGTTGTTCATATATTCTCTCAGGCATAAAGGCCCAGTGTGGGATTTACGAGCTGAATCCAACTCCCAAAGTCTGGCCTGCCTCTTACTTCCAGCTTGGTGCTAATCCACTCAAACAGAAAGAGAGAAGCAGAGAAATGTCAGCGTTTCAGTTATTCACTTACTCAATGGACATTCGTTGAACACCTATTACAAGCTAGTCATTGTGCTGGAAATGAGGCTGTGAACCACACAGATCTGACTTCCATATGCTGTGGGACAATGTACAGAAAAGATGGAAGTTTCTTCCCCTACGAAATCTACCTTTATCTCCTGATTTTTATGGGGACCCCATTGAGAGAATCTTGTCACAGCCCTCATTTCTTAAATCACCGGTGAGTGAAACCCCAAAGAATCCAGGATGTATGAACCAGGAAAAATCTTCCTAGATCCTCAAATAGAGAGTAGACATCCCACCCCCATTATTCTCTTTCTTGTATATTTGCTTCATGGCTTTTATTACAATTAAGATTACAGTTTATTTGAGTACATGCTCATTTCACATCTGCCCTTGACCAAATTGAAAGTTATTTAAGTCTATTTCCCTCCCCATTGTGTCCCCAGTGCCCGGCACGGTGTATTAGGTGCCAAATAGATACTTGTCAGCTCGGCGAATGGGTGAAGAGTTGGACAAATGAACCAAGCCCTTCTTATTCTTTGGAAGAATTTGGAGTTAACACGAAAGATTAAAACTTATCTTTTATATATTTCTCTGCAGGAGAGATCATGGTCATCACACTCCAGATTAAAAGCAATCCATCATAATTTCTGTCGGAAATGAAAATTTAAATATGCCCCTTTGTACACCTCGTCTCCTGGCCTCACCGTCCGTCCTCATCGCCATGGGTTAAACCTGACTTGAGTATCACACACCAGACCCCAGACCAAGGACTGTGTGATGAGAGCTCATCTGTCCTTTGCCAAGATTCTAATGTTCCACTCTAGACAATCTGGGCTCCTGGCTCCCGAAACTGCTTCTTCTGTGGCCAGGCCTTGAGGCCCCAGGATCTGCCCACATTCCAGAGAGGGTTAGGGTTTCTCATTAATCTCTGTCTGGACCCTGTCCTCAGATTAGCAGCCACTGAAATGCAATCCCTGTAATGAGAAATGAACAGCCTGACCCATGTTGTTTCTCTGAGACCCGTTGTCTCCAACTTCTCACCTCTCCCAGGCATAGCACGTTGCCTGAAAGAAGCCATTACTGTGTTCTCACTGCGGAGCCATCACCCATCACTCCAGAAAGTGTGCAAAGGAGTCCTTCCTTCACAGCTTGACATCTCTGCCCACATTTGGCACGAACAGAGGAAGCCTCCTAGGGTAGAGAAAGGGGATGCACTTAGGTTCTAGAGAGCAGAGTTGACACTCTTTCCCAGAATGAAAATAAAAGAGCAGGGTCTGGAAAGGATTGATTCTTTAACAATTTATCATTTTATAGCTTGTGCTCATTTATTTCCAGAATGTCATACTGTGGCGTTTGAGGGTAGAGGAGGAAAGGGTTATCCAAGGTAGAATATGGGAACATCAGAAAGAATCCAGAGATCACACAGGCTTTGGGGTTGGTAAGGGCAGAGGTAACCTCTTCTAGATCATCTTTGATACAGTTATTCTACACTATTGTATGGTACTGAAGAGCTTAGAGCTCAACTCTAGCTGTGTAACCTCAGGTAACTTACTTATATCCTTTATGCCTCATATGCCTTATATACTGTTCTGTTAAATGGGAATAAATATGGTACTGACTACCTAGGAACATCATGAGGGCCAAGTGAATTAATACATCTAAAATGTTTATAGGAATGCTTAGGAAATAGCAACAAATACTTGCTACTATTATTTAACATCAAAAGTGTGAATGAGATGTTGGATTGGAAACTTCCAAAGTCAGTTCCACCTCTAAGATTCCAGGATACAAGGGCTCTTTCTTCAGACGCACACGTATTTAAAAAAATGAAGGAATCTGTTGAGATGAATCTTAAGCCTGGAGAAGAGACTCAATCTAAATGGAGATCGTTTAACCACTATTATGATTTTTACTATAGCACTTCTCTTGAAGCGATATGTAAAATTCTTTGCGTATGGGTGCACACATACAGAAAAAGGGCTCATAACTGTTATCAAATTTCAAACTTCAAAAATTTGGTTTACTGAAACACACAGTATAAATCAGAATAATCTGAAATGCAAGTTACTTGTGTGGTTAATTACCCTGTGTGTTTTCTATATGTAAACAAACAAAAAATAAAGGAATTACATTGGAAACATTTCTAAAACGTGCTGAAGTTGGTTAAATGGATTGTAAATCATGATAAAGCAATAAAAGCTTGCCCAGGGCCTCCTTGCTGTAGATTTGGAGCACTGATCTAATAATACACTGTAATAATAAAGAAGAGATGAAAAATCTCATGAAAACAAGCAGAGAGAGCCAAAGCCCAAGGACAAGTCTAGAGTTTGACCAGTGGAGGGTTAGCAGTTCTTTTTGGACAATCACTGATGTAGTGAATGTCTGCCTGCAGCCTCTTCTAGAAGGCGTGGGGCGGGGCCACTCTGGATTATCCTTTTCTCTATAGATCCATTTCTCCAAACCAGGAATCAGTGGCAGTGGGAGCATCTTGGGAGCAAGCTCCAAGGCCAGTCCTCTCCAGAGTGGCCACGCCTCTTAAAAATAATCTGAAGGGGAGGAGGAGGGGGGGGGCAGGCACCTGGTTGGGTCAGTAGGTTAAGCGTCCAACTTCGGGTCATGATCTCATGGTTTGTGGGTTCAAGCCCCGCATCGGGCGCTGTGCTGACAGCTCGGAGCCCGGAGCCTGCTTCGGATTCTGTGTCGCCCTCTCTCTCTGCCCCTCCCCCACTCCTGCTCTGTCTCCCTCAAAAATAAATATTGAAACAATTTTTTCAAAAATAATCTGAAGAATCTTCTGACATTATACGTGAGTGGGACAAGGATTTTCTGGAGGCTGGAAAGAAAAAGTCGTTACTATCACCCAGGCATAGGTGGGAAAATTATTAAATCAAGTTTAGGAAGCTCTACTCGCTAACTTACTTACAAGTTTTCCTCATGTAGAACACAATATCTAGATCTATCTACGTAGAGGAACACACGACATAAATGTATACTTATTATAAACATAATACTTTTATGTTCCCAGACATCATCCCTATAGATTATATCAAGAGCACAGACTTTGCTATCAAGCAGGCCTGGGTTCCCAATTGTGTTTGGTCCTTTAACCAGCCACTGATCTTGGGCTATTCTCTTAAACTCTTAAAACCAGGGGCACTTGGGTGGCTCAGTCGATTAAGTGTCCAACTTGGGTTCAGGTCATGATATCATAGCTTTGTCGGGCTCTGTGCTGATAGCTCAGAGCCTGGAACCTGCTTCAGATCCTGTGTCTCCCTCTCTCTCTGCCCCTCCCCACTCACACACACACTCTCTCTCTCTCAAAAAAAAAACTAAACTCAGTTTCCAAACTTAAAAATGTGAAATCTACATAAAAACATGTAAAACATGTATCTCACGGGGCTATTGAAAAAGTTAAATAGCATCATAGATGTAAAGAACTTAGCATTCGCTGAGTGCTTACTGCTATTAATACCCTACATTTGAAAGGAAATTCCCAAAGCGGGAGTGAGGAGGAAACAGAAAAAAGCACTCCTCCTAACTCGGGAGCCAGGGAAAGGGTCAAAGGGCTAATTATTCCAGAGACACCCTAACAGTTCACGTCAAGCAATGGTGGCTTGACTGAGAACCACACCCAGAAAGGACTAATGAATGAATGGGACTCAAAATGCCTCTGGCTATTTCATCGTTTGGCGGGCCTGGCTCTCATAATTTAAATTTCAGTTTAACAATAAGTATTGTCGCAGAACATCTGGCAGACACAGAGGGCCTGTCTGTCGCATTCCTTTTTCCTTCTTGACAAATATTCCTAGAGCGGGTGAGATCCAGACATTCTTCCTTGACATCCTTTTGTTCTTACAATAACCCAGATCCTTTCTGTACGCATGTTTAATCCAGGGGTACGGGAAAATTGTAGCCTACTTATTCTTGCTAAGATCCCAAGGGCAGGTGTTGGCTGCCTTTCCAAAACACTTTTTTTTTTTAATTTTTTTAAATGTTTATTTATTTTTGAGAGAGAGACAGAGACAGAGTGCAAGCGGGGGAGGGGCAGAGAGCGAGGGAGACACAGAATCCGAAGCAGCCTCCGGGCTCCGAACTGTCAGCCCAGAGCCCCACGCGGGGCTTGAACCCACGAGCAGTGAGATCATGACCTGAGCCGAAGTCGGACGCTTAACAAACTGAGCCACCCAGGCGCCCCCCTAAGACACTATTTTAAAGGGTTCTTACCAAGAGACTGCTTAATTGCATTTTATTGCATGGCATAAACATGCTACATGATTGGAAATTTCCTGAATATTTCCTGATCTCAGTCACCAAAAACACTCAGACACCGAAGACGGTTTTGGAGTATCTTCCCAGCTCACTTCCTTGAACCTCGTCAGATGCAGCCCACAGCGGGGTGGGGTGGGGGCGGGATCTGATACACACAGCCACCCAGCACAGGGGAGTGGACAAGAAATGAGGCTCTGACTTAGGCCAGGCCAGCTGGTGACCCTTTCCTGCGAAATGAGAACGGAGAACAAGATCAAGGGCTACTGGGAAAGAGTCAGTCACTCTGTGAGGCACTCTCTGGGGCTGAATCCAGAACAGGCAAACCAGGAAGCCCTGCTGGTCTTTGTTTTCTGTTAAGGAGATGAGGGAACAAAGAAAGTCACCCTCAGGCAAAGAGAAAAGGGAAGCAGGTGCTCCGGGAGAAGCCAAGACTTGAGATGGAGCAGGTCTATTTCCTGGGTTCGCATGGCTTCCTTGACTCTGGTCCCACCCTGAGGCCCAGCTGCACTCTCGCCCTTGAGTTTTATAAGGCACTCTTGCCTCCGTGTACTAAATGTTGCCCTTTTGGCCCAGCTAGACCAGTGATCCGGCGTATTTCCCTACCTTCCGTTTCCCTTAGCGCCCTGGCCCCGCACATTGTACACAAGAAGGCGTGTTTCCTATTTAGGGCCTCCATATGATTAGGCCGCTTTACCTGAGTTTATATTTCTACTTTGCCTGCGTCTAACAGAGGCCCTGTCATCGGTAGGGGAAATGCTCGTTACGCTGTTCCTCAGTTTCCAGAGAGAGGCACGGATTTTCTTTCCACTTCCAGGAGAGATCAAAAGGAGAAAGGAGGAAGGAGCACTTCTCTTTTATCTTCCCTCTCGCTCTAGTTTCACTGGGGAAAGAAAGCACAGATGCCGAACAAGCTTTTCTTGCCGGCCTTCCATCCTCGCCGGGTCAGGAGAGATTGCAGATCTCGGCAAATATGTCTCAGCAAATATGAACCCTTCAGACCTGAGTCTCTCCTGCTGGGGATGGGGTGGGGGCAGTCAAGCCCCAAGATCTAGACTTGTGGGGTAGCGGGGAGACGGTCACGGGAAGAAGTCTTATTTGGGCTCCGGCCTTGCTTTATAGTTAATTACATTAACGTTTCATCTTTGATCTCTGAGTCCGTATCTAAACGGGCTAAACTATTTAGAGGGAAAAATATGATCGGTCCCTGAGCATCCTCACCAGGCTTGAAAATACTTTAAGGAATGTTGAGTTCCACAAAAGAAACAAATATCTAACTACAGAATAAGGTACTCATTAAGCCTCTGCTGAGTGATTGCCTGTTAAAAGGTGGGTCATCTGCCAAGGTATCTTAGTTATTCTCATTTATTCCCTAAACTCCAACACTTAAAAGTTACTCCTCCCAGTGACTGTGGTTGAAAATCTTCAAGTACTTCATTGATTCCTTTCTTTCTCTTCCTAACTACACCCAAACCATTGCCACCCATGTTGATTTCACTTCCCCTGAATTTCCCCTGCTCCTTTGGGCACTGCCTAAATTCAGGCCCTTTGATCTGTGGTTTTAACCACTGCTGTAGCTTTCTGGTTATCTTCCTTGTCCCCAGCCACTTTCTACATTGTAGCAGAGTTCACCTTTGTGAAATAAACCTGGTGAGTTCGTGCCCTGTCTAAAAACCTTTAGTAGCCCCTTTAGCTAAAAGGAAAACCTTAATCTAGAGGATCTATCACAGTCTGCCCCAACCTACAAATTTCAGCAACTTCATCTTCTTCCATCACTGTCATACCCCAGGGTTTCTGCAAAACAGCCACTGTGGTCCAGTCTGATGCCCCGGCCAGATTCATCTACTCACCATTTCTTAAATTCTGTGTCTTGGCACATGCTATCAAATGCCCAACCATTTCACTATGTCTGGAATATTCTTTCCCAGATTCTCCGCATTAAGAACAACCACTTATCCTTGGAGTCTTATATAAAATTTAAATCATATATGAGATAGGTACCCTCCATACCCCTCATTGCTGTTTTCAAACCATTGTCCCTTCCCCCTCTGTCTTCCCTAGACATTCTCGGGATTGAATCTCTTATAATTAAATCATACTGGGGGCACCTGGGTGGCTCAGTCGGTTGAGCGTCCGACTTCGGCTCAGGTCATGATCTCATGGTTTGTGAGTTCCAGCCCCATGTCGCACTCTGTGCTGACACCTAGGAGCCTGGGGCCTGCTTCGGATTCTGTGTCTCCTCCTCTCTCTGCCCCACCGCTGCTTACGCTCTGTCTCTCTCTGTCTCTCAATAATAAACTTAAAAAAAAATCATACTGCCCACTATCCCTCATTGTGATGTCACCAACCAACCCCCCAGTTATGCCCCTTTACTTCCCACTGGTTTTACTTCCTGGTTCACTTTTACTATCTCCAGTCCTGCTAACGTCTCCATTCCTGGATGATCACCACGTACACAGTAGATGATTCAGTAGACTCTCCATTTCTAGAACTCCTCTCTTCCAGTGATCTGACCCTCCATACTACCTCAGCCATTTATCTGTATGTTCAGAGCCCTAGACCTTCTCTTTACCAATAATCCTTCCATAACACCAATTTAATTCATTCCATTCTCTGACCATAACATCCATCTATCCCTCCATTTCCTCTAGTGACCCAGTTCCAACTTCACCAGGATCTCCAACCCATTGATCTATCTTTTCATTATCTCTAACCTTCATGAAATTCTCTCTCACCACCTTACTCATCTTAAAGTCCGTGACTAATCAATAGACTCAACCTCTTTGTATATACCCTTAATTCCTTGGTGTACTCACTTGACAAAACTACAACCCTGGCTAATTTTACCTAATTTGTGCCTTCGTTCCTGCCAAAGAATGAGCCGAAGGCCAACACTCTTGATCATGAACCTCCAGTGAACCTAAATGTTGCTTGATGATCATATTCTACTTTTCTGGCCTATTCACTCTACCGCATATGCGATGGCTACCTTGTTCATTCTTATCTCTCCTCAGACCCACAGCACACCGCCTCAGTCTTCATTCTCGGATGATGATCGTCTTTCCCACTTCACTGACAAAGTTAACGCCAACAAAAAGGGACTTCTCTAAATTTCCGTAACCATCACCACCTTTTCATCAGAATCTATACGCATAAACCCTTACCTCCCACCTGCAGCTGAAGAGGACTTAACCATGCACCTATCAAAAGTCAATCTCCCCACTTGCAAATTCCATCAGAATCTATACGCATAAACCCTTACCTCCCACCTGCAGCTGAAGAGGACTTAACCATGCACCTATCAAAAGTCAATCTCCCCACTTGCAAATGAGATCCCATCTTTACTCAGTGACAATGCTCTAGAAATCCTCCCATTTCTTTTCCTGAATCACAAATGTCTCCTTCTCTCTACCAAAGCCTTCCCATCAATATACAAACACATAATTTATTTCTCCCATCTTAAAAACAAAAACAAAACCCTTCACTTACCCTTACTTCCCTTGCCTGATACTGCCTTGTTTGCAAATTTGTATTCCTTCCTGGCAAAACTCTTTGGACAAGTTGTCTATATCCATTCTCTATAATTCCTTTCCTCCCATAGTCACTTATAATCACTGCAAGCCGGGGTTTTTTTTCCTACCCACTCTACCAAAGCTGTTTGTTCGCAGTTTTCCTCTTACTTGACTTATTACAAAGGTTTGATGTAGTCAGTCCCTCTGTCCTTGATATTTTCTTCACGTGGCTTCCAGAACACTCAACCCTTGGTTTACTTTATTGGTCACTCCTTAGTCTCTTTTGCTGCCTTTTCCCTCTTCTTCCTAAGCTCTTAAGAATTACACACTTTAGGGCTCACTCTTTGTTCTCTTCGCTATTTTCACTCATTCTTTCAGTAAACTCATCCAGAATCACAATGCTTAATACCACCTCCATGCTAATTTTCCGTCTCCAGCCCAGACTTCTCTCCTGAACTTCAGACTTGCACATTCACTCCACTTCTCAACGTCTTCTCTTGGTGTCATCTAAAAACTCAGAAATGTTGAGTTTAAGCTCTTCTGATTCCTGATCTCTCACCATGAAAAGTGCATTGTCGGGGCGCCTGGGTGGCTCAGTCGGTTAAGCGTCGGACTTCGGCTCAGGTCATGATCTCGCGGTCCGTGAGTTCGAGCCCCGTGTCGGGCTCTGTGCTGACAGCTCAGAGCCTGGAGCCTGTTTCAGATTCTGTGTCTCCCTCTCTCTGACCCTCCCCCGTTCATGCTCTGTCTCTCTCTGTCTCAAAAAAATTAATAAACATTAAAAAAAATTTTTTTAAATAAAAAAGAAAAAGAAAAAAAAAAAAGAAAACTGCGTTGTCACCCACTTTCCATACCTCAGATGATAGCAACTATGTTCTTCCGGTGGTTCAGATCAAAACTTTTAGACTCATCTTTGACTTCTGTCTTTATTACACTCCCACACATACCATTCAGCAAATCCAGTTGGCTTTCATTTCAAACATATCCAGAATCCAAACACTTCTCATTACCTTCAGTGCTATCCCCCTGGCCTGAGCCACCATTACTTTTCTCCTGAGTTACTGCAATGTTCTCATTTAGGAATCGGCAAAGTGATTTTGTAAAGGGCCATGTAGCAAATATTTTCTGCTTCGTAGGCCATACTAGTCATTGGGGCACCCAGTCATCTCTGCTGTTATAACGCAAATGGGCATGGCTGTGTTCCAACGTTAAGTTTGTTTCCAAAAAAGCAATGAGCTGAATTTGGACCCCAAGCCACAGTTTACCAACTCCTGATCTATCGGGCCTCTTTGTTTCCATCCACTATGATCTTTTCTCAAGTCAGATCATGTCACTTCTCTGCTCAAAACTCTGCAATGGTTCTCCTTCTGGATCAGAGTAAAAACCATAATCTTCAATAATCTTCAAGCCCCTACATGATCCTGCCACAGTCGTATCCCTAAATCTCATACCCATTGCACTCTCTCCTTAATCCACCCTGCTGCAGCTGCACAGATCCCCTCGCTGTTCCTCAAATAGTCCAGGCACACTCAAGACTTGGGGCATCAGCACTGGTTGTCCCCTCCTCCCCCAGATATCCACACGGCCCCTGTCCTCACCCTCTTCACTTCTCTGCTCAAATGTCACCCTCATCAAAGAGGCCAATGCTGGCCACTATTTGAAATTATAGCCTTCCTCCATGACTCTCATGCCCCCTTACTCTTCTCTATTTTTCCCTTTCCCCCCCCCCAAACTTACCACTTTCTAACATCAATAATAATTTACTAATTTATATTTACTGCATCCCTAACCTTCCTGGAATACAAGCTCCACGAGGCCAGGGAACTTTGGATTTTATTCCCTGGTGTATCCTGAGACCCTAGAGCCATGGATGACACATAGGAGGCATTCCCAAAAGGTGGGATGAATGGAATCCATGTGGCATCCCTCAAATCCCAGAGATGTAGTGGGTCACTCAAGTCTCTATATTACTTTAATTCTTTTTCCGTGTTATTCTTATAGTCCTTTTTGTCCTGACTCATTTCTATGTAGGTAACCGCCTTTCCTATCACAACACCATGATCTTCTTGGACATTTGCTATATGTTTGTTTGCCTGTCACGTAGCAAAAGATCAGTCATGCCAACGTAATGAACCTACAAAGGTGCCACATATGCGTGGTTCTCTGTCACCAAATCACTCGCTCCACGAGCCAGTATTTGAAAGGTCTCTCCCCATACCCCACTCTCGATACATCTATACACACACACCGCTAATTGAGATCCTTTAAAACTCTTTTTCACATATTTGCTTAATTAGCTTGCATTGACCTCTGCAAAAACACTGGCCTCTGACGATCCTAAGAGGTAGTTTCCTGGCATGGACACCAGAGCATCAAAGAGTCAGCTGGAACGGAGGAAAGCATAACACAGCTGGATTTAATTATTCATGACAGGCAGCCGAATATATCTGACACAGGTCTTCTCCCTAACACATCACTCAAAACAGGCCGGTTTCAGGAAACGGTAGAGAGAGAGAGAGAGAAAAAAAAAAAAACCAGGATCAGGCCAAAATGTGTCCATAATACAAAGCAGATCATCTTTCACACGGATGACCTTATGCATTTTGTTTTATATTTTTATGATGGTCCCACATCTATAAGACTGCTGACTCTTTAAGACTCAGCGTGCTCCTATGCTGGGGCTGAGCAGCGGTGGCTCAGGTTCTCGGAAGAGGAGGTGGGTGAAGATCACACCCATTCGTGAATCGTCGTACGAGCCAAGGGTCCTCCAGGGTTCACGTAGAAGTGCAGGCATGTTTGCAATTAATTCATCTGGGAAGCACAGGTGAGCACTTTCTACTTGCCTTCGACGTTCACAGAAGGATTAACTGCATCTACAATCCAGTTTGTTTCTTTGGGCTTTTGCTTAGCAGGAAACGGGTGAGGATTTTAGGCGTTGCTTTGTTACGACCTACCCATAATTTTAATATTTCTCTCGTATGAAATCCACCCTCTCACCTGATGAAACGATGGGCTTTGGGTTGGCCATGCCCTTGGGTTGGCTCCTATTAAAAGAAGAGATTTCCTAATTAGGCAGAACCCAATTTTCTTGCTGCAGTCTCCTCCCAGATGCTTGATCCCCGAAGTCACTGCCTTCTTGTTTCTGTGCGTTTCCCGGTCCTGGTGAGCTTGCATTGTTGGATCACGGTTTTGACCAGTCTTGCACATCCCAGTGCTCGTACAACTGCAGAAACCCTTGCGGTTTTTTCCTGCTGCTTTGCTCTGATTTACGTTTGAAGCCAGAAACGTAGACTTCCCCTGAGTCTTTTTGCTTGGAACATCACCTTTTATACTTTCAACAAAAACTTGGGTTTCAGCTGTACTAGGGCTTACGCCTGTGACTGAGACTCTAACCATGAATGCTCCATTAAAGGGCTCAGAATTTAACAGAGAAAATAGCAAGGAGACTTGATTTGAATGCCACATGATTAGAGCTGTGATATGTTAAGCAGAGAGTGTGAGGGTAGCACGGAGTGAGGGCACCTAACCCAGCACCTAGGGGCTGAGGGAAGCTCTCCTAGACTCAGCAACGTCTAAGCAGTCTGTGCCAGACGAAAAAGAATGAGAGATGTTCTGTACTAAGGAGGTAATATCTATAAATGCTGTGAGCTACGAATCATACCAACTTTAGGGAACGCAAGTAGTTAAGTACAGGAGCAGGCGATGGGGAAAATCTGAGGCTGCGGAGGGAAGGCAGGGCTAGATCACAAAAGGCTTTATATGTCATTCTAAGGTGAGGATTCATGCTATCAGTGACGGGGAGTCACTGAAAGCTTACACATGACACGGTCAGGCTTATATTTCAGAAAGACTGGCATCAGTGCGGAGAATGGATTTTGCTCTGTAGCTACTCCCCTGAAACTGGCCCCTACGCCTGCCTTCTCTACCTAATCTTCCTGTGGCTCTGAACAGCTCAGCTCCACTCCCCTTTTCCCGTCAGTATTCTCAAACAAAACTAATGATCAGAATCACTTTAAGAGCTTATAAAAATACAGATAATCTGAGCCCACTTTTTCGAACTGGATCCTCATGGGAACGGAGCCTGTCAATCTCTGTTTTATAAAATCTTCCCATGTGATTCTGAGGCAGTTGGACTAGGGACAGAATTAGGGGACTAACAGAGACTGCTACCTGCACCACGACACAGATATGTCGATGAACATCAACAGTGAGTTTGGCTTGTTGCGTTAGATTAAAGATGGCTGGCACTCTAAATATCTTCCTTCTACATGATCTACACCTCTACTCCCAGGACTAGGAAAATCAATCCCTTACTTAAACCCTCCAGAACATTCTCTTGTTGTTTAAATAACATGTCCAAACCTTAACACAAGCCATTAGGCAGCGTAGTCTGGCTCCAATGATCTCTCCTCTCCAGCCACCCTTCCCTTTACCTTGTACTTGTTATTTGCGGGGGGGGGGGGGGGGGGGGGTGGCAGGCGGGGTGGATATTGATGCGATTTACACCCCAACTTCTACTTTGTCAATTAAATTAAGGGTAGTTATGGAGTTGAGAAATTGTGTAAATCAGTAAAGATCTGAAAACTGTCTGAAAAAGGGGTGCCTGGGAGGCTCAGTCGGTTGAGCATCTGACTTCGGCTCAGGTCCTGATCTCGTGGTTGGTGAGTTCGAGCCCTGCGTCAGGCTCTGTGCTGACAGCTCAGAGCCTGGGGCCTGCTTCGGATTCTGTGTCTCCCTCTCTTTCTTCCCCTCCCTGACTCATGCTCTGTGTCTCTCTCCCTCTCTCTCTCTCTCAAAAATAAATACACATTAAGAAAAACTGTCTGAAAAGACTTGGAAAGTGACTTGACATAGGAAGAGAAAAGGACTGCTGGTCTATCTTCAAGACTCATCTGAGTTAAAGAGCAAATTTCCACATCCACATTATTTCCATATTATTTCCATGTTATTTCCTCCCACGCTCAAGAACCCAGGGGCAGAGAATATTGATAACTTGTCAACTACCATTTGAGTATTGGCAAAGCAGAAAGCCAAGAGATAAGAGAATTAAGGGTGCTGGTGTAAAAGAAACAGAAAATTTCTGGAACGGGCCTAAAAAGATGATTTGGCTAATTTGTCCCAAGGCACAGAGGATTAAAACGTGAATGCCCGTGTTTAGCCATATGCGGTCTGGTTGGCAATGGTTCACCATTTGATTTAGTTCTGGTCTTAGGCTTGTTCGCCAGTGGCTCTCACTGACATTCTGTCATGTTACCCTAGAGCATGGTGAGTAACAACAGTTAGAAGGTTCCAGAAACAAAGTAAATCACTTCCCAGGACATAAATGAAACCACCAAGGTAATCCTATAATGAGGTAGCAAATGCTTCATAATGATTGTTTTCCTCCTAAGTTAGAACTCTGACTTACAAACATGATTTTTACGGTTACAGCATATCCATGCGGTAGACCTTCTTTAATTAAACTGATGTGTTGCATTTCGCACAAGACTCCGTCTGTCTCAAAACACAATATATGTCGAGTGGGCAAGATGGCGGCTTAGGAGGACACTGGGTTCACCGCACGTCCTTCTGATCACTTAGATTCCACCTACACCTGCCTAAATAACCCAGAAAACTGCCAGAGGATTAGCAGAACGGAGTCGCCGGAGCCAAACGCAGACGAGAGGCCCACGGAAGAGGGGCCCCTCCTGAAGTGGATCACCTAAGGAGAAGTGATCTAAGCCTGCCCCTCCTGCCCCTGTGCACCTTGCCTACCCACCCCAGCTAATACGCCAGATCCCCAGCATCACAAGCCTGGCAGTGTGCAAGTAGCCCAGACGGGCCACGCCACCCCACAGTGAATCCCGCCCCTAGGAGAGGGGAAGAGAAGGCACACACCAGTCTGACTGTGGCCCCAGCGGTGGCCTGGGGGCAGACATCAGGTCTGACTGCGGCCCCGCCCACCGACTCCAGTTATACACCACAGCACAGGGGAAGTGCCCTGCAGGTCCTCACCACGCCAGGGACTATCCAAAAACACAATATATGTCAATATACAAATATACACCTCAACATGAAGATATTGGAGTGCTTCGAAGGTAGGAGCAGTGACATTTAAACATTCTGATAATAAAAATGAAATGCTGTGCTTGAATGGTGTTAGATTATTTTTAATTAAACCAATGCCTTAAATTAATCCCATTAGTTCAGTTTTCAGGTTTATCATTTCCCTTCTCTTCCCAACGTACATTCACATCAATGAAAGCAACGGGGCCAGACGCGATGAGGCAAGCGGTGTCGGAGGCCAGTGGCTAAAATTAGATTATCAATGACATTTACTTATCTGTTCACAGCTGAAATGTCAACGGTACAACATTTTCTCCTGAAATGAGACGCTTCCTCATCATTGAAATGCAGGCTTCTGTTATCAAATTACACCCATATTACATCACTGGGTGGTGAAACTGACCCCAAATAGAAAGCGAAACCATATATACTTTTTCTGTGAAGAGAAAAGCTAACGACAAGATTAAGCAATGGGTTTGTTTTCATAAGATTATTTTGACCCGTGCCTTTCGTAATTAGGGTGAGCTTTTACTTCTAAGAGAAATAGTCGTCCCGGAGAGGAAGGGAATAGAATGCATCTAACATGAGGGCAGAGCAAGGGGGGCAAGACTTTACCCCATCCATCCCGGAATACTCCATAATGCAAATCTTCAGGGACCAGGGCAGTTTAGAATTTGTGAACACTGCTCCCTTTTCTGGTTTTGTGTACAATGTACAGTTTGGGTGTATACGGCAGTCTCTTAAAACAGTTTTCCTGATGTTTCACTGCATTTATCTGCCGGGAAATCCACCGAGTGTGTGCACGTACTTATAAAATTAGTGGAAACTTGTACATACTACATTGAGCATTTCCAGACATGCATTGGATCCCTTCTCTCCATCCCGCCACCCCCCCCACCGCCGCCGTGAATTATGAGGAGCGTACTTCTGTCCCAAAGAACCCCTGTGCAGTCCAGCCCCATTCCCACCTGCTGGTCAGGACTGTCCATCACTGTGCAGTGCGAACATCCACACCGGGATGTACTGTTCTGGAAAGCCATCCTGCTTCTTCTGGCCCAGCACCACCAGCCCGCTCTTCCTAATGAGGCTCCGGAGGATGTCCATGTCCCGAGTCACACTGCTGTCCGAGAGATCGAAAATACAGCCCTCCCGAGCCACGTTGTCCTTCAGTATGATGACACCGTTTTCCTTCAGGCCAGCTCGGCACCGGGAAAGAAATACAAGAAGGTCTTTGTCGGTCAGGTACCCTACAGGTGAGGCCAAGTAGATGGGGAAACAGGATGGAATGGTGGGGGGTGGGGAGGGAGGGGAGTAGGAAGGTAGGAAAGATCACAAGGCTAAGAATCAGGAGACCATTGGTTCACTCATTCATGAATTATTTAATAGCCTGAATTGTTCTGGTTGTGGGAGGCTTCGATAGGAGGATAGGTATCCTCTCTGAGGAGGCTCAGTGTCCCATCTATAAACTAGATATTATGCCACCTGTTCTATCTACCTCATAGGCACGAAATAAACTATTGCCTTTCCCATGAATCCCCGCCATCGTCCCCAGACAACCCAACTTTGTCATTACTGCTCTGTGTCCCCTAGACACACACACACTGAGACCAATATCTAACTCACTGCTGTGTCACTTCCTGGGAATTTAAATCTAAGGAAGTCCGGTTTTGCCCCTACATGGGGATAAACTCTTTTTGACCCCACTTTTTCAAGTTTTTCAAGTATTTGGTTTTCTTTGCAGGGTTAGGTTGGTCCAAAGGCACTCCATCTCCAAGGACGGGAATTTTCAGGCTCGTGACAGAGGATGTTAGGGGAGACGGTGGGAGGACCAGAGCTGCGGGGGGAGTTTCCATGATGCCTAAGGCTGCCTAACTAGCCTTAGCACAACTACGACTACATCTCCCCGAACGTCCTTGCTCCCTCTCCACAAATCCTCAAATTAGCCCCAAGTATTGTCTTCTCTCTCTCTCTCTCTCTCTCTCTCTCTCTCTCCTCTCTCTCTCGGAAGGGGACAAAGGCAGATGCCATGCCATGCAGGACTGACCAGAGACCCACTGAATCCAGATGACATCATATCTCCCCAGTGGGGGTGTAAATTCCTGCAGGTTGTAGCAGTGGTAGCTTTCTACCTTGTCCCCGTTGACCTGCAGGTAGTTCTGGGCTTCGACGAGGAACGATTCCATCATGTCCACCAGTTCCACGCTTTTGAAAACCGGCAACAAGACATGCTTGCTGACCCTTCCTATTCCAGAGCCACAATCCAAGGCACAGTCTGTCCCAGCTCTCCCGGGGCCCTGCAGAAAGGTACCTTGTGGGATGCTTCAAGTACAGACACGTACCCTGAGTCTAGGATACTCCGGTTACCTCTTTGAATCAACTTTATTTAGGTCAATTTTCATATAATAAAATGTACTATTTTAAGTGTACCATTCAATGCATCCAGGCACGTACCGACTACCACAAACAAGTTCTAGAACATCCAATTGCCTCTTTCAAGAAATAGCCAACACTGCTAGTGTTTACTTTCTTTGTTTTATCCAAATAGAGGTCTTGAAAAGAATTACAAAGTAAGATTTTAGAAAATAATGTTTTAGGTCTAAAAACTCAGTAATTTCCTCTAAGAAATGGGTCACAGAAAGCCCTATAAAGTAGAATGTTATTAACTGTAAATTTGGGTCAAGCCCACAGCTAAATGGACCTGCATGGTAGCTTATTGCTTTGTGAAAGAGAGAAAGAAAGAAAGAAAGAAAGAAAGAAAGAAAGAGGAAAGAAAGAAAAGGGGAAAGGATGGGGAGGACAGGGGAGAGAGGAAGGGAGGGGAGGAAAGGGGAGGGAAGGGAAGGGAAGGGAAGGGAAGGGAAGGGAAGGGAAGGGAAGGGAGAGAGGAGAGGTGAGGTGAAACGAAGCGAAGCCGGAAAACCTTACAGACAGAATTTTACTTCAAACCCACCCCGATGGCACACAGCACATTCACATGGATAGAAGGTGTTTGTGGCAAAGTCTCCTTATCTCTTTTAATGCTAGAAATTGTTTCCTGTCTTTGTAAGAGAAACTGTATGATGTACTGTGCACAAAACCCCCTAAAATTGTTTTTATAAAGTAGGTCTCGGGGACCCTGGGTGGCTCAGTCAGTTGAGCGTCCAACTTTTTATCTTGGCTCAGGCTCATGGTTCATGAGATCGAGCCCTGCGTGGGGTTCTGTGCTGATGGTGCAGAGCCTGCTTGGGATTCTCTCTCTCCCTTTCTCTCTAACCACTCCCCTCTTTCTCAAGATATAAAATCAACTTTAAAAAGTAATAAAAATAAAGTAGGTCTGTACACTAAATTAACCGGAGGTGAAGGATGGATAGATGGTGGAGGAGGAAATCAGCCAATGAAAACTTTCTCAAACTTGCTTCTGTAAAGTAGTATATTCATATGCACATATGAATATATATATATATATATATATATATATATATGGACAGCTGAAACTCTGAGATATATATTATTCGGTCTCTCTATATTATCTGGTCTAAATTATTTGCCCATAATTGGGGTGACTGCTAAATAGATTTTATGCTAGAAATTATAATAATAAGATCTTGCCAATCAAGATCTTAAGGAGAAAGCCTACTCTTGTTTTCTCAGGAACTAAGGATTTAAGAAAAGATTTGAGCAGAAGGAAACATCAGAAATGCTGCTTTCTAGTCCACTCAAAGGGCCTTCTGTACAGCAATAAAGGCACAGCGAAGAACAAAAAGTGAAGACATTTTGGCTTCTTTTCAAATGGAATCATAATAAGCATGATTTATCATGTGCTTATATATAGAAGCTCTTTGCATCTGTAATAACTAACATCAAAACGACTCCACAAGATAATGATTACCCCCCAGTTTGAAGCTGAGGAATGTTGGGTTTCCACAGCTAATGGCAGACCTAGAACTTGAACAGGGAACTGTGTGAATCCAAAGGCAGTTCTACCTTAGAGCCGTCCCCTCAAGCGCCAACTCCGATTCCCTTGATAGTATCTGTCCGATGCTACGTTGAAAAATATTCTAAGGCTTCACCGAGACTGAGCAGGAAAGAGCTCTGTGATTGACTAGTGATGTCTCCCTTGAGTATGGGAAGGGGGACGTGGTGGTACCCATACCATGTATTTGCCATTTCCACTTACACGACGCCACCTCCCTCATTCAGATATTATAACGTAAACTAAACTCATTCAGAGAAAAAGAAGACCTAGGCTAAAGGCTTATGCTGTGAGCGTCATAAAGAAAACATCCCTTAAGTAAATCCACAACATAAACACGATGGGTGGGTTAAGTATAGGAACGTTATTGTAAGCTGTCGAAATGATCTTAGTAGAAATGTGTATACTCAGAGATTACTACAAATTGTTCTTACCATTTCTTGGCCTTAAAGTCTCTACAGATCATGTTGCTCACATTATTGTAGCAAGTGGCCTTAGAATTAGAACCATAGAGCCCAAAGAGGGCTCAGAGACCTATGCCAGAGATGTCAGATTACAATAGCTGACCTCCTTTTTCTCATTGAACAAATAAACCTGAAGCTGTTCTTGTTAAAGTGAGCCAGAGCCTCACCCGCTCGCCCTTCCTGTCATTGTCCCAGTAGGACCTTGAAGGATCTCAACAAAACCCTAGAGTGCTTAAAGCACTCATGTCTAATTTCCCTACTTTTTTATACCAAGAAACTGAGGCTCAGAGAGGTGAAATGTTTGAAATAGAATTCCCTTGAAAATTCTCACTCTGATTTATATTTTTCACCAACGGAGACGTGCGATATTTGACTATAATTACTTTTGAAACAATGGTCATTTACAAATACAGAAAGGTACCTTTCACCCAAATTGTGTGTACTGCTCGCCTCTCACCACTGTGGCTTAGTTGTATTTATTATATTTCACTGCATACGGCTGCCACTGCCTCCCATATTCTTTCTCTCTCTCATTCACATGCAGCTCGTATGGGAAGGGGTATTTAAAGCCCATTCTCGGGGTGCCTGGGTGGCTCAGTCGGTTAAGCGTCCGACTTCGGCTCAGGTCATGATCTCATGGTCCGTGAGTTCGAGCCCCGTGTCGGTCTCTGTGCTGACAGCTCAGAGCCTGGAACCTGCTTCGGATTCTGTGTCTCCCTCTCTCTCCGCCCCTAACCCACTCGCATTCTGTCTCTGTCTCAGAAATAAACAGACATTAAAAAAAAAATTTAAAGACCATTCTCAGGGACATCTCCTGCCTCCTGGACACCAACGCTGCCTGTATTGAAACCTGATGTCCTTCCATGAATGTGACTGGACCTATATACAAGGTGTGATTTCAAAACAAGATGTTTTGTTAATTTCGTTCTCATTTATGGTATTGTCTTCATACTTATGGACTCATATAAAATAGTAAAATACTCTTGGGAATTTGGTTTTAGTTTTGATTCTGCCTATATGTTTTGTTTTCAAGGACATCATTGTAAGTTCATTCCTGTGGGATTTAAAACTCAAAAGGAAGTGCTGAATGCCACTGTATAGAAACCGTGAAATATAACAAGTGAGACCCAGAGTTTTTAATCATCCAATCTCTGAGAAATGTCAATAGATAAATACCGTCAAATACTGATTACTTTTTACAAATTGCCACTTTCCCCCACTAGAAAGCTAAAATGAGGACCGTTATCAGCTGTGCCATTGACATCACCTTGGCATCATTTGTTTATTTGCTAAAGTAAACATAAACGCAGCAAGTTTAAACAACTTTTCTCGCTGTCCTGTGTCACTAAGTGTTGAAAAGAAAGCAAAACTTTAAATTAAACAATCTGCCTTTTCCCAGTTGACATAAGGATAAATCATGTCAGATACTCATATTCCATAACTCCTTGTATCTTGACCTGGATACTAACTTAGCAGATTATTGAGGTCAAAGTACAAAAATATCATTTCTTTAAAAAGACTGCTTATACTCAGTTAGAGGTCACGGTTTCTCAATGAGCCTTGTCTCCTAAGAAGGACTCCTTATATTTGTTTGAAAAGAGCAGGCTCCTCTTTTCCAACACAAATATGCAAGCACAAGGCTGTTTCCTTTCCCAGGTCCATGGGCGTTGTATGGGCTCTGTCTGACCAGCATCCCTGTGGTCAGCTTGGCACTCCACATGGAGTGACAAGACAGCTGGATTACTAACTAAGCTTCTGAAATGCACTGGGATCAAAGTCAGCCTCACCACGAGGCAGGCAGAAGGGAGAGCTTTCGGCCAGGCCGGAGGAGAATTGAGGTCTGTGGTACACACACACACACACACACACACACACACACACACACACACCAAGGATTTTTCTGCTTCATGAGACAAATGGAAAAAATATGTCACGGTTAAGAGTAGAGAGTCTGGTGTCAGACAGGCCTGGCTAGACTTCAGTCCCTGCTCTGTCTCTTACCGGCTGCATAACCTTGACGACTTAGTTAACGTCTCCAAACCTCGGTTTCTACCAGTGTAAAAAATACGGATGATAATAGTACTTACCTTCTAGAATTCTTTTGAAAAGTAATCAAGACGATACTTCTAAAGTGCTTAGCAGAGGGACTATTGCAGGCAAAGCACTCCGTGAAATCAGTCAGTGATACTGATTTAGAAATACTCCGGGTTATCCTGACCTACAAACATTCATGGACGTCATCTCCAGCTTCATGGTCCTTCGTGGCCACAGCTGATGTTCAGACTCGTCGGCCCCGATGGATGCTCCATCCTGATTTAACTTCTCTGCTCAGACACTTGGTGCTCTATGGAGGTTGGATGTGAAGTGAACTTCACCTTAACACTCGGGATATTATTGATAGTGCACTTGAAAACCCAACTCAGATATTTATAATATTGATAATGCTTCCCTTATCAGGATACAATGGGCTCCAAATTTCAAACAGATGACTTCCAAATGAATTGGAATGAAACCTGGTTGCCAGTTAGGACTTTGTCTTCAGTAGGACCAACAACAGCTTTGTGGTATCGGCAGCTTTATTAAATCTATTCTAGCAACTAAATGAAGTTCCTGAAACTCTAATGAATGCATTTTATGAAAGCCTGTTATTACTTTTTTTAATTTTTTAATGATTATTTTTTTTTTTGAGAGAGAGACAGAGACAGAGACAGAGCATGAGCAGGGGAGGGGCAGAGAGAGAGGGAGACACAGAATCGGAAATGGTCTCCAGGCTCCGAGCCATCAGCACAGAGCCCCATGCGGGGCTTGAACTCACGGACCATGAGATCATGACCTGAGCCGAAGTCAGACGCTTAACTGACTGATCCACCCAGGCACCCCAAAGCCTGTTATTATTAGTAGTAGCAATAAATTAGATTTATTGGGTAATAATTATGCACAACAAAGCAAGCACATTTCTTTGCACGTTGGCTCATTGGATCTTCGTATTATCCTCTGAGGTAGGTTCGATGGTTAATGCCCTAGTCACAGGTGAGAAAACTGAAGCTTACAGCATTTAAGGAACCATTCCAAGGTTGCTTGTACATTAAATAGAAGAGCTGAAGATTATTGTCCCTACCCTCTACTGTCTTGTCTCCATCTGACAGGGAAGTGAGGAAGCAGTTTCACCCAACCCCGGGGCTACAAAGAGATCACATTCTTTCGAGGCGAAGTCTGAACTACGTATTAAATAATATAAAGAGATTCTACTGTACTTCTCGTTTTCAAGCCAAACATAGGCATGCACTTCCTTACTATGTTACATTTGTATTGCAGGAAATCAGTAAATCGCCCCAAGATCCCAAATGGCATGATCTCTCATCAGTCATCTGGGTGTGAACGGTTTCATCTGGAAGACTATAAAAGAGATGTCTTCTTAATCCCCCAATCGTAGTATTAGCACTGCTAGTTCCCTTTCCCCTGAAGCATGAGAGATCAGCTGAGGCTATAGGATGGTGAAAGGCCAAGGGGGATAAGCCAGTGGTTTGATGCGACCCATCCCTTCTGAACATTTTAAAAGAGGCTTTCGGGCTCAACTCTTGGCTGAGCCATATGGCTTTAATACGACTTAAATGACCACACAGAAGCATGTGAGCTCAATGTTTGTGAGGACTTTGCTTCCTCATCAAGCTGCAGTTGCATAACTCACCCCAACAAACTTCCGAAGAAAGTCCCGAGAAGCCTGGATATCTGGGATGGACAGTTCAATGAAATTTCCCATCATACCCTCTTCTGTAGCTGGTACTTCTTGATAGAAAAGTTTAGCTCTGGCATAGAACTGCATCTCCCCATTGATGATTTGACTTGTTAAAGCATACAATTTCACTGCAAATGAAATATGAATATTTATCAATATGTATATGACAGAACAAGTTCAATCTTATCACACATGGAATTGTTTCTCAGAAGCCTGCCCATTTGTCATGTGGAGGAAAGGGCACAGTCAGAAGATCTGGGTCTGAGTTCTGGCTCAGTGACTTACTCGATATGTAGCCTTGAGAAAACTTCTTAACCCCTCTGATCTTTGGGTAGCTCATGCATAGTGGCATTTTCATGACTTAATGACCCTATAGTTTAATGAAACTGTAGCTTATTACTGTATTTTTTTTTAAGTTTGGCAGTATTTGTTATCGTAGAATAAAGAATGTCACAAGGACGCCTGGGTGGCTCAGTGGGTTAAGCATCCAAGTCTTGATTTTTGGCTCAGGTCATGATCTCAGGTCATGGTTCATGGGCTCAAGCCCCACTATGGGCTCCTTGCTGAGTGTGGAGACTGCTTGGGATTCTCACTCTCCCTCTCTCTCTGCCCCTCCTGTGCTCTCTCTCTCAAAATAAATAAACTTAAAAAAAGCACAGCATGTCACAAGTCTCACAGTGAGTTTTATCTTTGAGCTCCAAGTGTTTTATGAGGATTTAACTGTTAATCTTTACTTCTAATCACGAAGTACATTTGGGGTAGCTATTTTTCACCTCTTTTTTAAGCAACTCACACTGAAATATCTCTTTGTACCAACATTACAGAAAATGTGCTTAAGCTCTATCTTCTGAAAATAAAATAATTAAAAAATGTTATATTTATTGAGCAACTCTTCCATAGCAGGCAGTGTGCTAGGCACATTCGCATATACTACATCACTTCATTATTTTAGACACCACATGAGGTATTATTTTAACACATTTATTTTTTGAAAAACATATGTTCCAACTTCTGAGAGGCAAATTTGCGTGCATTTAAGTGATCTTTGTAGATGAAAATACACCTCTTAGGTATAAAATAGTATGTTATACCTCTTCAGGTATAAAATATAAAAGGGTTGCCATATTAGAGGACATTCAGGAGGAAATGGTAGAGAGTGAATGAAAGGAAGGAATTTCTCATTCAAGAATGTAAACTGAATGCATTTGTCTTTCCTCCTTCCCCATATTCCCCCCAAATTGTTTTAATAACCTCAACACATAACTGAAGAAAATGAGAGGGGGGGCCACCGATGGATTCATGACTTCAACAAATGTCTGGAAGACAAAAAAGCAGATGGAACAAAGCTTAAAAATTTGCAGCCTCAGATAGTTGCAAAAGGAAATAAGAGTTAATAAAAAAAACCAGTGAAAGGACAAACGCACCCTCCCAAAAGCAACTGATAGCACAACTGTCATCCTGGGCAGGGAAGTATCTTCTCTTAAAAAAATTTTTTTTTTTAATTAATCGCCTAAGGAGACCTAAACCGGTTAGTATAGGATCCTGGAATACCACTTTCACATCTGCTCACAAAGGTGAGACTTTAGTAAGATCTACTAAAGACATATATACCAGAAGAAACATTCTCCATTACCTAGAATCATTGACCCTGTTCTTTATTCCTAACTGTGGATGAACAATGATTTCCAAACACATGGGGGTAAGGTGGCAGTCTGAAAGAAAAAATAGACATAAACAATCAGAAACGACCCCAAAGGAAATAGAACTAACTCAAGAAATGGATGAGAATTTGAATCAAAACTAAACAGAAAATTCACATATCCTTGGAGAGAGATGAGAACTGGTGCATCCATAAATCGATGATAAGATGCCAAGAAAGCGATAATTCAATGAATAATAAAGACTTCTTAGAAATTAAAGTTTTGATTACCAAAAACTTTGGAATACAACTTTGAGTAAATTTGTCAGGACAGAAACAAAAAGACGGATGTGGAAAACAGAGGTAAAAAGATTAGAGCTATAAAGACTTAATTCAGGAAGCTCAAACATCAAACCGATTAGGATTTTTAAGAACAGAGAAATAGAAGGAAGAAAATTATCAAAGAAATAATAGAAGAAAATTTCCCAGAGCTAAAAGTGATTGTAGGATCGAACAAGTTCTGAGCAGCATGGATATAAAAAAATAATAATAATGAAATAAATGCCACATTTACACAAATCCTTAGGAAATTTCAAAATGCAAAGAGGAAGAATTAGAAGATTCTAAAGTTATTTAGAGGGGAAAAGGTGGTTGATCCTCAAGGGTTGCCAGATTTAGCAAATAAAAATATGAGACACACAATTAGCTTTTAATTTCAGTTAAACAAACAATTTCATAATATAAATATACTTGAAATATTGCATATCACATGAGACATACTTACACTAAAGATTATTTTTTTGATTATTTTAAATTCAAATTTATTTGGAGTTTTATATTTTATCTGGTAACTCTATACTCAAAGGACTAGAGTCAGGCTTATAACACAAGTCTCATTAGAAACACTAGAAAACAGGGGCACCTGTCTGCCTCAGTCAGTAGATCATGTGGCTCTTGATCTCACGATTGCGAGTTCAAGTCCTATGTTGGGTGAAGAGATTACTTACAAATAAAATCTTTAAAAACAAAGAAGCAATGCCATCAATATTCTTAGGGAAAAGTATTTTGAAGCTAAAACTTAATACCCCATCAAACTGTGGAAGAATATTTACCTACCATGGATTCATTCTTCAGAAGTTTGTTGAAGCAATATTCCAGCCCAATGAGCGTTCAAATCAAGAGAAGATAATGTTAAAAGACAATGAAAGTAATCCAAGAATCCAAAGAAAACAAATTCCCAAATTACAGATACTTATCAGATCTAGAAAGTTTTTATTACAACAGAAACTATAGGCCCCAGAAACATAAGTTCATCCAGAAGTAGAATGAATTGGATTCTGGGCAATAGACAGAGTAGATAAGAAGCAAGGAGACATTAGTGATATTCTAAAGAAGACATATTTTTAATCTCAACCATCACAAATAAAAGATAGGTGGAAACTCCAAGCAAAATACACAACAGTACAAAATGTTCTGATCAGGATGTAAAGCAAACCAAAATAGACATAATTGCCAGTAGAAAGAAAAGAAACAATAAGAGAGAAAAGAGAGTCTATTTAACCTTCACTAGAAATCATTTTTCTTCCAGTAACCCCAAGATTGTGAAATTGGACTAATGTACTATTTGTCTCTGGATTAAATAACAATGACATAGTCCCAAATTGTGATTTTAGAAGTTAAAAATCCAACAAACACCACTTATATTAAAATATTCCATCATAATACATTCCATCTATGGAGTTACATCAGTATTTTCCAACTCAAAGACTTTGGAGCCACTGTTTGGATCTTTTAATGGTCATGAACTTACTGAAAGGGATATAAGAATCAGTTCCAATCTACATCATTTCTAGAGACTAACAATATTATATACTATATCTCCCATACATACTAACTGTTATACATTGATTGTTTTTAAAATGTCTTCTAAAAGTATTAAATATATAGATGCTTTTTGCCATCTTATACACATATTAGCAACTGACTGGGGAAATACAACATTAAAAGGAGAGTCTTCATGTTGAGAACATTGGGAACCACTCACCTACACCAATCTCCCTTCTCTAGCACTTGGTAAAGTGTTGTGTAAACAGCAGGTGGCTCAATAAATTCAACAGGGATGACAAAAATCAAGCATAACTGTCCCCATAGCATGACTGCTCCAAATTCTTCAGTATGTCTCAGAAAACCAGGCTAGGAAATCACAGTTCATAGTCTTCCCCGAGCTCCATGCTCCCCGGGATCACAAGCGAGCCACAGCCCAGGAGTTTCCTTGATCCAACCAAAGCAGCAAAGCAGCCACACTCATCATCACCTTAAGTCAACTAGTTGGTGAAGTCCATTAAAAACCTTAATCTGGAAATGAGAATGGTCCATTATGCCAGCAACATTTAGACCACAAGTGAATGCCAAGCCCAGCAGGGGTCAGTCTCAATAGGTAGGTTTTTATGGTTATGGGCTTGAGTTCTCATTTTCACCTAATTGACAGGAGCATTTCACTAAAACGATATATGAGGTGTCATGGCCAGCCCCAGGTTCTCCCCTCCTGATAGCTCCTGCAATGGTGCAAGTTGACTCAGATAAGGTAATCAGTCATCAGCCTGTGCCTTTTTACTACAGAAACACATCTTGTAGCTCATTCTTGTAGGACTGCAAAACCTCTGTGAAACTTGGGGTAGTCTAAGACGGAGTTCTTGATATAGTTCTATTCGTTCTTGATATGACATGGTGCTTATTTCTTGACCTACATTATGGGCTGACCTCCCAAGAACCTTGCAATAGTTTATTTGTTACAAAAAAGAAAGTAGAATACTAGTTGATTTGCCCTGAAGAATCTAGATCCTGTGAACTCTCTGAGGAAAATGTAATTAGCTAAGTGCTTACATCTGCTGAATATCTTCTTGTCTTTTCATTTCCTTTCTATTCCTTTTTGTTTTTCTAAATGGTTGGTTATAGTTAGTTTAGACTTTATTCCAGACGTTAGAACTGTTTGTCAACTGAAAATTTATCTGAGAGGATGGGTAGGCTAAGTTTAGACGTTTAGTTTGAAATGATTTGAGATAGGATATTGGATCATGCTAACCTTTTATTTATAAGCCAAAGAAAAAGAAAGAAAGAAAGAAAGAAAGAAAGAAAGAAAGAAAGAAAGAAAGAAAGATTAAAAAAAAAAAGCCCAATTAGGACATGCCCTTATGAAGGATAAGACCTTCCATAAAAGAAATTTGCAGATGAGCCCTTGCCAATTTAGCTATTAAATAATTAATGATAAAAATGAAAGGAAGGGAGGGAGGGAGGGAGGGAGGGAGGGAGGGAGGGAGGGAGGGAGAAAGATCTAGGTACCATAGAATATTATTCAGCCAAAAAAACGAAGGAAATCCTGCCATTTAAAACAACATGGATACATGGATAGACCCTGAGGGTATCATGCTAAGTGAAATACATCACCGCAGAAAGACAAATACCATATGATCTCACTTGTACGTGAAATCTTAAAAAAACTGAACTCATATCTATTTTTTTCACCAGCAGGGCTGGGGAGTAGAACTTTATCAGTATTTCTGGTGGAATCCAAAGGTCTGGTGTGCCAGAATGCTAGAGTTATCATTATCAAGTCTCAGAATTGCCCCGAGGGGCCCTGTAGGTTTGATTTGCTCCCTGAATGCCTTAGCCATCTGGTGTTTCTTGTCTCTAAAATAATGTACTGCCTACCCTAAAAAAGTTTTAGAGGGATGTTTCCTTTTCAGCTGAAGACGAGTTCGGTGTTTCCTAATTCTTTTCAGGCTTTAACACCAATGAGGTAACAAAAGGGAGGGCGGGAGGGACAACACACTTTTCCCACCACACGTCACATCCCCTACTCACTTGGCTGACGTCTTCCCAACTCTCTATTTCTACTTGAGCGTCCTACCTCACCTACTATCAAATTTTAGAAGGCCGGAAGTCAGGCTGAGATAGTGGGGACAGATTTCGGGTGAGAATATCATCGGAAGGGTCAGAAGCTGATTCAGCAAGTCGCCATGCCTCATCTGCACCTGTGCGGCATCGGGTGGGGGTCTCTGTCACTCTGTTTCCACTTTCCGTGAAAACTGCCAGTGTGGGTCTCCCTACACTGAATTCCTCAGGAGGAGGCGATATCTTACTTGTCTGTGCCACCCCAAGACTTACCGTTATGCTTAACCCATAGCAGGCGTCCTTTGACTATTCGCTGGCTAAATGAATATTGTCTTGCGTTTTGTTCTTCGAGTAACATACAGGTTCAACAAAATGGAGAGTGGCTATAGGGAAAAGCTGACATAAGTGACCAAAGTTACAGTTTTCATAGAGTTTGTAAGATATCTATCCTCCTAATTAGGCATACCCATGTAATAAGAAAATAGTAACTATCATTGATCGCACATGGATGTACGCCCTACCTATGCTAAGCATTTATATTAACTGAATAGGTGAGAGATGGTATTATCCATGGAAGAACACGGGGCAGCAAGAACACGAGCCCAAGATCGAGTAGCTAGTGAGGACACAACTGGAATTTAAACCCAGGTCTATTATTTTTTAATGTTTTATTATTTATTTTTGAGAGAGAGGGAGAGAGAGAGAGAGAGAGAGTAAGTGAAGGAGGGGCAGAGAGAAAGGGAGACAGGATCCGAAGCAGGCTCTAGGCTCTGAAGTGTCAGCCCAGAGCCCGATGCGGGGCTCAAACTCACGAACCACGAGATCATGACCTGAGCCCAAGTCGGATGCTTAACCACCTAAGCCACCCAGGCGTCCCTAAACCTAGGTCTATTTAAATCCCAAACCCGGATCTCATCCGTCTCATGCTGTGTATCTGAAAGTCTGCTAAATAAAAAGAGGAGTTATCTGGTCCTCCATTTCTTTAAAGAGAAAAATAATCTCGCAGCTTTGCGAAGGGAACAGTAAACATTTGAACAAAGCATCACTGTTCAGGGAGTTGTACAGCAACACCGGCCACAGGGGTGAAATCAATTTGAAAAATGCCAATGGGTTATACGCTGAGTTTTATTTGGCAGTCCCACGTGTCCTACAGGAAGTGTTTTTATTAACTCTGGCTTTTAATTGTGATGGCAAAAAGGTGACCATTGTTATCAATTTCCTCCTCAAAGACTTACTCTTCTAGAAAGAGTCAAGTAAAGGGTGGGTACCAAGAACTTGTGGGAACAGTACACCAGGCATCACACTAAACACTTTCTTACCATCTCTTCACATTTTCTATTTTACTCCTCACCATGCTAACTCAAAACTGGGATTATGCGCATCATTTTGCAGATGAGTAGATGAGTGACGCAGAATGATTTAGTAACTTAATATCACACAGAAACGAAGGGTCATGGCCAGGTCCCGCCCCACCCCGATTCTGCTGAACTCTGTGGAACCACTGTTCTAAAGGTGAAGTTAGACTAAGACTTTAACGAAGTCCAGGAGTGCTAGACTCTTGCTCAATATATAACTAATAAATATTCATCGACTTCTGTGTACTTGGAAATACACGGTGGATAGTGCTAGAAGAATTACTGACTGGTTAACTTAAGGAACGTCTCCATCAGGCCTTGCATGAGCCCCTTTGAGCCCTGGTATATGAACTGCAGATGTATGTAATTGTTCTCCTGTTTATTTCCTATCTGTGCACAAACAGCCACCTTTGGAAATTTTCATTGGGAGGCAGCAGGATTTTGAGGCTCAAAAAAGGCAGATTTGGAGTCAGACCGCCCGGGTCGAACCCCGCTCCACCACCCAAAGCCACGTGACCCGCGGCAGGTTACTTAACTCCTTCCTGAAGAGGGGTTGTATTCAGTGGCATAGCCGAGCCTTCACTGGAGATTTTTAGGATGCACGCTTTTGCTTCTCCACGAATTTCTGAAGCTAGCCGAGGATATTTGAGCAAAGGTCCCCATGACTGAATGTCCCTGCAGAGCGTGCTGTAAGGGACTGGCTACCCAATGCAGGCAGTTAGCAGGAGGGAGGAAGGAAAGAAGGAATCAAAGAGTCTGGTTAGCCACATCCTTCCCATAATTACCCTAAACAACAAACTCTCTGTGTATACCCTGCAGTAGCCATTCCTTAACCTTTTTTTTTTAAGGGCTTTATTTTCATTTCTGTGAAGTTTTGAAATCATCAAAAGGCGGGGGAAGCCAATTCTAAAACACCTGAGTGGAGCTGGGGAGGGAGAACTACTGGCTTCGTTCTGGGTTCAGACTAAAAAGCGTTAACACCCGCGGCTGCTTGGGAAGTCCCATAGAGTGAGCTGAGCTTAATATCTTTGGTGATGCCTATTCTAAGGAAGACCTACATGGTGACATTAAAAGAGGCCTGGTTCTGAGGAAGGAAAAGGAAAAACAAAAACAAAAACAAAACGAGTCCTTATTGAGCCTTGACGGTTTTCACATATGTAACTGCATTTAATCCTTCCGATTGCCCTGTGGTTTTGAGGAAAGTGATGCTCAGAGACTTCAGGAATTTGCATTAACTTTGGTGACTTTTCTATCAGCAGCAGTGCCAGAAGTCGCACTCAAGACTTTAGCGATGTGCAACTGATTATTACTAAGGGATCATTTAATCTGTTGCGAGCAGGTATTGATCGAGTTCTTTTGATGGGCCAAGAACCATGGCAAATGCTAACTATATAGATAAAGAAGAGGAAAAGTAAATGAGTCTCTATTGTCATGGGAGCTAGAGCCACTGATGAGGCCAGGCAGATAGAGCAGAGAATAGACCCTGTCCCCAACCCTAAGCAGAAAATTTACACTGTTTCCTGTTTTACTTTGGGCTTACATGGAAGACTTTGTCAAAATGTTTGTCTTTTATTAATAATTTTTAAGAGATTGGAAATCATTGATAAACTATCAGCACATTCACAGAAGAGAAAAATAGGTAAAATCAGAATGACTCTATTGGGTGAAAAAAGGGATTTAGGCAAAATATAAATTATAGCCTACTTGTCCCAGTCAATTTTCATCTGATTTTCAGATGATACGGAAAAGATTCCTTTCCGATTCACTTTCAGCTACTTTCAGGGGTGTGTTCCTTTTCCTCTCTAGTAATTTGGTTAAATTTTTTTTAATGTTTATTTATTTTTGAGAGACAGAGCACGAGCAGGGCAGGGGCAGAGAGAGAGAGGGAGACACAGAATCCGAAGCAGGCTCCAGGCTCTGGGCTGTCAGCACAGAGCCCGACGCGGGGCTCGAACCCACGGACCGTGAGATCATGACCTGAGCCGAAGTCGGACACTCAACTGACTGAGCCACCCAGGCGCCCCTCTAGTAATTATTTTTAAAATCTGGCAGCCATCTGCCCCTTAGTGAGTATCCTAGTAATTGTAATTGATATCTTTCTCCTGATATCTTTCTCTTGATAGCTAAGGCCACCAGGCTACCGTTATCGAGATGGGGTGCACACAAGATACTCAAGAATTAGTTCTGGAAAAACAATGCTCTGCTGGTGTGTGGAGCAACCAGAACATCCTCACCTTCCAAATGGACTGCTCTAGTGTTCTCCAGTTGGATACAAATGAGATGCATGACACATCCTACAAGAATTACTTGTGGGCAGTATGATCTACCAGAAAGAACCCTGGTCTTGGGTTCTTGCTTTGGTATCTAGATGAGATCTGTCTAGATTAGATCTCATCATCTCTGATTTTCTTTTCCCTGCTTGAAGAAACAAGATGGGGGGGGGGGGGCGGGAGGGGGAGCGGAGGTGCACAGGTGGAAGGAAAAAAATAATGCTACTTTCCTTTCTATCCCATAATATGGCTGTGAGGATCAAATAAAATTACAAATACAGGAAAATTTTAAGAAACATTGTCTAAGTATGAGATGAATGTATTTGTATGTCGAGAATTAAATATCCCTTCAGGAATGGATTTATGAAAAGAAAATTTCGTGGGCTGCTGGTATCTAGTTTCTTGAACGCAATACAAAGAATTATTAGTTCCTACGACGTCTGGAAAGCCTGGCTACATCAAGGGCACAATGAGGCTTTGAGACAGCCTTAAGAAAACAGACTGGGGCTGATACATACTGTTTCTGCTTTCATTGGGGGAAAATATAAATCAAAGGGGGACACTTCACTCTTTAATCGCCAGTTATTTCCTCTTCAGTGCTGTTAAGAGTTCCTTGAAGTAACCACTTTCACAGAGGCTGAGAAAAGTAGTGGAGACAAACCCAATAAGCTTTTTATTGCCCATTGTCTAATTCTCTGAAAGCTAGAGGAAATAACAAAAATGGAGACAGACCACTGCCCCCAGTTTTTTTCTTAAAATTCAAAGACCAAAGTAAAATTTGCTCCTTTTCGGCTCTCTATTATTGTGACTCAGGGAAGCCAGAAAGGATTGCGTGCGGAGTGTGGGCTCATACACACACACACACACACACACACGCACACACACACACACACACACACACACACATACACACCTTGCTCTATTATGGTTTAGTTTTTTTTGGGGGGGGACCCTTAGTTGATATACTACTGCACTAATACTCTCACCTTTGTGTTACCTAAACTGCCCCCGTCTCGATTTTTGCAGATATTAAAAATGTCCTCTAAAACACAGGAATTGAATTTCTGTGAGCAAACCAATGCCCTGGGAAGCAAATCACAGTGGCTGAGGGTGCGTGGAAATCCCAAAGCGGAGGCCTGACCTGCCAGGCAGCACCCGGCCTTTGCGCCCTGCAAGAAAGAATGCCATTGAAACATTTAAGCCCACTGACATTGGTCATGGGTTCTTTTTATCTGAAAAGAGTCCTTGTTCTAACTCCTCTTGCGCGACCTCGCCACGGTCCCCCCTTTCTGGTCCCTTCTCTAGTAGCTCTGACTCACTTACCCAGGGGAATTTTTTCCAGCAGGTAGAGATAGCTCTGAAAGAAGTCATTGCGAATGGCTCTGTGAAGGATGAAGGACATGCTATGTCGACAGAGTTCGTCGTCGGTCTTCTGCCAGCGGGATCGAAAGGCAAAATGGGCTCCCAGGTGGGCCATGGTGAAGGGGGATGAAAATTATTCCTACAGAGGCAGGAAGCTCGCCTGGCCGTTTCTTTGAATTAGCCTTCCCTTCCTACACGAACTTGAGACTGTCATTTTAAACCGGCCCCTGTCCATCCATATCAGGAGAGGCTGTCATGGGGCGTGGGGGAGGGGCAGCAGACACAGGAGGTCAAGCTCCTGGCGCATGCCTCCGTCTGATTGCTTGGGCGACACCGCTCCAAGCCAGCAGGTGCTAAGTAAAGATGAAAACAGGCTGAGTGGGATCCTGCTTCATCCAGGAAAAAGCAGCGTCCGTCTGTAACTTCAAACAGGGACGAGCACAACCCACTAACACCCTGACTAGTTGCTCTAATTTGATTCCTAAATTGGAATTAGCCTAATTTCCATTTCAAAGCGCTGGGAACATTTTGCAGGAGATCCTGTTTCCTGATTTCCATCACTCCCCCTGGAACACAGAATCCTCAAGTTACAAGGACCCTTCAAAGTCATCCTCGCCACCCAGGCTCCTCTCATCAGTGCAAGTTTGCCCAAATCATTTCGTAGAGGCGGATATGGGTTTCCCACTTTTAAGGATTCTCCAAGAGACGCAGTTATATGAAAACCTGTTTTGATGTTCACTACCCATCTCTGCCAGCAAATCTTTCCTTCTAGATTGCTCTAAACAACACCTCATCAGGTTAGCCTGTTTCTTCCTCTCTGTCTATCGTGGGGATGGTTTTCCTCATAAGTCTTCACTTAGTGTCTGTACCTCTGATAGGCCCTTTACCCTTCCCACATACTTTGTACCCTGGACGCTGACCTGTATTGAGATCAGCGGACTCTCTTGCCTTCTGGATTCTAGTTGGGTCCAGCCAATGGGTGGTGCCAGGAGGAGACTGGAGGAGAATAAGCCGATGTATTTATTCCCCTGGCACCTTCCCTGTGGAGATGCCATAGGCTGACTTCTTCCTTTGGTGGAAAGTCATAGCTCCTGCCTGGCATCTGCTCCCTCCTCTACTGCCTCAGCCCTCCGGGTAGTGACGTGCCATCCTGTCACAACCCCGGGAGTAATGCGCTATTCCTTGCAATTTTGCTATGCTTACCTACACCTTTTTAAATAGTCCCTTTATTTTTTTTAATTTTTTAATTAAAAATTTTTGTTAATGACTATCTATTTTTGAGAGAGAAAGGGAGAGAGAGAGAGAGAACGCAAGCGGGCGAGGGGCAGAGAGAGAGGGAGACACAGAATCCAAAGCAGCCTCCAGGGTCCGAGCTGTCAGTGCAGAACCTGGAACGGGGCTCAAACCCAAGAATGAGAAATCATGACCTGAGCCAAAGTCAGATGCTTAACCAACTGAGCCACCCTGGTGCCCCCTTTTTAATTATTTTAACGTTTATTATTTATTTTTTAGAGAGAGAGAGAGGACACAGGTGGGGGGGGGCAGAGAGCGAGGGGGACAGAGGATGTGAAGCAGGTTCTGTGCTGACAGCAGAGCCTGATGTGGGGCTCGAACTCACCAACCATGAGATCATGTCCTGAGCCAAAGTCAGATGCTTACCTGACTGAGCCGCCCCGGAGACCCATAAATAATCCCTTTATTAAACCGGCTCAAACTCTCAACTTGTGAAGGCTGTCTCTTTCCTATGGGCACCATGACTACCCTTTGATCCCTCTAATGTTCCTAACAGGAGAGTCCATAAGAACTCAGTGCTCCATTGGACCCATATCATGTGGGACCACAGAACACCCACCAACCCCAAACATAAGCACACACACAGATGCACCAATGCGCACCTTATGCATTATGGTAGGCAGCATCTAAGATGGCCGCCAAAGATCCCCTGCTCCTTCCTGATAGTCACACATCTGTGTCTTCCTCTTTCCTGAAAGTGGGGTAAACTTACTGACTCACTTCTAAAGAATAAAATATGGCAGACACGATAGGGTATCGCTTCCAAGATTAGATTGTGAAAAAGCCTATCTTGGACATTTTCCTTTGCTCTGTTGCTTGTTTGCTCTGAGGGAAGCCAGTGCCTGTGGTGAGCTGTCCTGTGGAGAGGCCCACATGGCAAGGAAACTGTCTTAGTGCCACAGGCCTGGAGTCCAACAGGAGGAGCTAGATTCTACCAACAATCCTGAGTGAGCTTGGAAGATCTTCTCCCAGCCAACCTAATAAAAGACACCAAGCCAGCTAAGCTATACCCAAGTAACCAGCCTACAGAAATAAATGCCTCATCATCTAAGCACCTAAATTTTGGAATAATTTGTCTCAATGCAGCGATAGATAGCTAATTCACAAATCATCAGTGGAAGTTTTCTAAGATGTGGAAGATATCTAGTCATGATCCTTCTTTATGTTTAATTGACATGTTAATCTTACTGGCCAAGAAAGTAAGGGTTCTATTTCTTTGACTCTGACTTATTTCCCTTCATTTTCCTCTGCTTCTATTTTCCCATTTCCCTCACCCTACCTCAAGGGGCAGCTATTCAATTTTGATGGAATTGTCCCCATCCTGGCTTCAGGAATTGCCCAAACTGTAATCCAAGTTACCATTTCCTTTGCTGCAGCGTGTGGTTCATGAAGGGGTAAGTCATCCCGCCCTGAGCCAATCAACACACAGTGTTCTCTCAGGTCCAGTTTTCCTTTGGAAGACGGTACATTTATCTAAATCTGTTGTTAATTCCAGCTTGGGTTGGGTTTTCTGTGCTAGCCACCCGGAGTCTCATCTAACACAATACCATCCTGCTTTATTTGCACTCAATTTTCATGAGGATGGAGAGAAAGCAGCTGATATCAAACAGAACAGGGAAACCACAGGAGCATTTCATGGTGTTAAGAAGAAAGACTTAAAACAAATTTCTTTTTCATGGTTATTTATTTTTGAGAGAGAAAGACAGAGTGTGAGCAGGGCAGGGGCAGAGAGGGAGACACAGAATCAGAAGCAGCCTCCAGGCTCTGAGCTGTCAGCCCAGAGCCCAACATGAGGCTTGAACTCACAAACCGGGAGATCACGACCCGAGCAAAGCTGAAGGCCTAACCAGCTGAGGGGTGCACGCACCCCAAGAAGAAAGACTCTTAAACAGATTTGTTGAAGTCAGAAACTCATTTCCACCACTTACATACTGAGCAACCTTGACAAATTCTGGGTCTCTGAGCCTCACTTTCGTCTTCTGTAATACGAAGATAATGATAATAGTATATATCTCATATAATTTTCGTGAGGACTAAAGATACTCCAAGCAGAACACCACAGTGCCTGGCACACAGTCCATGTTCAGTAAGTGGTAGGTATTCTCGTTACAGTCTTTGGAAGAAGGCTGATGATAAATTACAGGTCCTGAAAGTACTTAGTACCTGTGGCTCTTCTTGGGTTGTTTTCAGTGGGACGCTGTCCCTTCCCATGAAATTTCACCACCTACGCAGGAGATTTTTCGCACTGGATACATTGCGAAGTTGAAGAGAAAAGACATCCAAATGAACTGTGCTATTAGAGCTCATTCATCTATCCTTCAGAATTTTCTATTGCTGGAGGGAAAACTAAGCAGCGGCCGAGGAGAACGAAAGGATCCCCTTGTGTTACCTGTATTTGTCAATGCATCTAACAGGAGGCACATTCTTAACCTCAACATCCGTAATGTTTTGACAACCTCTCCTAGGCTGAAAAAGGTCAGGATGTTTGGTCCCAGGAGACAGACTGGCAGCCACTGACTCCAACTGCTCCCCATTCTCTGGCTGTCGATACCGGCAGGTGTCTCGGTTTTTACAGAACTAATTTCTTTCGCTCTAAAATGGACATGAATTACTTATGTTTGGAGAAGGATCATTAAATGCTCTCAGATCTCTAGACTGCAGACCCGTCTTCCTGAGTGGGGAGGAAAGGCTCACTGGTTTATACGAAATGCTTTTGTCAGCTTTTGCTTATCTCGGTGGGTCGTCTTAGATTTCGCGACTATTTCTCATACGGGTATAGCTTGCACCAGTTTCTGGCTCGTTGCGTTTGTTTCCTTAGGCGAATAATTTTTCTCTCCCAGCTGAGACGTTCTGTTTGTTAGCCCCTCACAGCACTCACTTACATTCACACAGAGTGAGTGAGGTTATGATATAGATCTCCAGTCTACCACAGGCATCTAATTTCCAGGCAGGAAAGGAAAGCAATGAATGTAGAGGAAAGAAATACAACAGTAGCAAGAGAAGGTGGGAACTCTTAAGTTTATTCAGATTGGTTTGCCTTGTCACAAGGGATCACTTGGTGAGGAATAAACCACTGTTAAACAGTAAATTAGCAGGAAGAGAGACTCAGAAGTAAAAAAAGGATACAGGGAAAAAGATCTATAGAGAACATATTCATTCAGTAGTGTGATAAGTTAAATACTTGGAAAAATGCACTCAATGTAAACTACCTATCAAATTAAGATTCCATTATACTTTAAAGTAAAAATTCAGGAAGGAAGATGGCGGCGTAGGAGGACGCTGGGCTCACCGCGCGTCCTGCTGATCACTTAGATTCCACCTACACCTGCCTAAATAACCCAGAAAACCGCCAGAGGATTAGCAGAACGGAGTCGCCGGAGCCAAACGCAGACGAGAGGCCCACGGAAGAGGGTAGGAAGGGCGGCGAGGCGGTGCGCGCTCCCCGGACTGGCGGGAGGGAGCCGGGGCGGAGGGGCGGCTCGCCGGCCAAGCCGAGCCCCCGAGTCTGGCTGGCAAAAGCGGAGGGGCCTGACGGACTGTGTTCCGACAGCAAGCGCGACTTAGCGTCTGGGAGGACATAAGTTAGCAGCTCTTCTCGGAAAGCGGGAAGGCTGGAGGACAAAGGGAGGGAGAGCTGCTGAGCCCCCGGACGACAGAGCTCAGTTTGGCGGGGAACAAAGGCGCTCGCCAGCGCCATCTCCCCCGCCCATCCCCCAGCCAAAATCCCAAAGAGAACCAGTTCCTGCCAGGGAACTTGCTCGCTCTGCACAAACACCCAACTCTGTGCTTCTGCGGAGCCAAACCTCCGGCAGCGGATCTGACTCCCTCCCGCTGCCACAGGGCCCCTCCTGAAGTGGATCACCTAAGGAGAAGCGAGCTAAGCCTGCCCCTCCTGCCCCTGTGCACCTTGCCTACCCACCCCAGCTCATACGCCAAATCCCCAGCATCACAAGCCTGGCAGTGTGCAAGTAGCCCAGACGGGCCACGCCACCCCACAGTGAATCCCGCCCCTAGGAGAGGGGAAGAGAAGGCACACACCAGTCTGACTGTGGCCCCAGCGGTGGGCTGGGGGCAGACATCAGGTCTGACTGCGGCTCCGCCCACCAACTCCAGTTATACATCACAGCACAGGAGAAGTGCCCTGCAGGTCCTCACCACGCCAGGGACTATCCAAAATGACCAAGCGGAAGAATTCCCCTCAGAAGAATCTCCAGGAAATAACAACAGCTAATGAGCTGATCAAAAAGGATTTAAATAATATAACAGAAAGTGAATTTAGAATAATAGTCATAAAATTAATCGCTGGGCTTGAAAACAGTATACAGGACAGCAGAGAATCTCTTGCTACAGAGATCAAGGGACTAAGGAACAGTCACGAAGAGCTGAAAAACGCTTTAAATGAAATGCATAACAAAATGGAAACCACCACAGCTCAGATTGAAGAGGCAGAGGAGAGAATAGGTGAACTAGAAGATAAAGTTATGGAAAAAGAGGAAGCTGAGAAAAAGAGAGATAAAAAAATCCAGGAGTATGAGGGGAAAATTAGAGAACCAAGTGATACACTAAAAAGAAATAATATATGCATAATTGGTATCCCAGAGGAGGAAGAGAGAGGGAAAGGTGCTGAAGGGGTACTTGAAGAAATAATAGCTGAGAACTTCCCTGAACTGGGGAAGGAAAAAGGCATTGAAATCCAAGAGGCACAGAGAACTCCCTTCAGACGTAACTTGAATCGATCTTCTGCACGACATATCATAGTGAAACTGGCAAAATACAAGGATAAAGAGAAAATTCTGAAAGCATCAAGGGGTAAACGTGCCCTCACATATAAAGGGAGACCTATAAGACTCGTGATTGATCTCTCTTTTGAAACTTGGCAGGCCAGAAAGAATTGGCACGAGATTTTCAGGGTGCTAGACAGAAAAAATATGCAGCCAAGAATCCTTTATCCAGCAAGTCTGTCATTTAGAATAGAAGGAGAGATAAAGGTCTTCCCAAACAAACAAAAACTGAAGGAATTTGTCACCACTAAACCAGCCCTACAAGAGATCCTAAGGGGGACCCTGTGAGACAAAGTACCAGAGACATCACTACAAGCATAAAACATACAGACATCACAATGACTCTAAACCCGTATCTTTCTATAATAACACTGAATGTAAATGGATTAAACGCGCCAACCAAAAGACATAGGGTATCAGAATGGATAAAAAAACAAGACCCATCTATTTGCTGTCTACAAGAGACTCATTTTAGACCTGAGGACACCTTTAGACTGAGGGTGAGGGGATGGAGAACTATTTATCATGCTACTGGAAGCCAAAAGAAAGCTGGCGTAGCCATACTTATATCAGACAAACTAGACTTTAAATTAAAGGCTGTAACAAGAGATGAAGAAGGACATCATATAATAGTTACAGGGTCTATCCATCAGGAAGAGCTAACAATTATAAATGTCTATGCGCCGAATACTGGAGCCCCCAAATATATAAAACAATTACTCACAAACATAAGCAACCTTATTGATAAGAATGTGGTAATTGCAGGGGACTTTAACACCCCACTTACAGAAATGGACAGATCATCTAGACACACGGTCAATAAAGAAACAAGGGCCCTGAATGATACATTGGATCAGATGGACTTGACAGATATATTTAGAACTCTGCATCCCAAAGCAACAGAATATACTTTCTTCTCGAGTGCACATGGAACATTCTCCAAGATAGATCACATACTGGGTCACAAAACAGCCCTTCATAAGTTTACAAGAATTGAAATTATACCATGCATACTTTCAGACCACAATGCTATGAAGCTTGAAATCAACCACAGAAAAAAGTCTGGAAAACCTCCAAAAGCATGGAGGTTAAAGAACACCCTACTAACGAATGAGTGGGTCAACCAGGCAATTAGAGAAGAAATTAAAAAATATATGGAAACAAACGAAAATGAAAATACAACAATCCAAACGCTTTGGGACGCAGCGAAGGCAGTCCTGAGAGGAAAATACATTGCAATCCAGGCCTATCTCAAGAAACAAGAAAAATCCCAAATACAAAATCTAACAGCACACCTAAAGGAACTAGAAGCAGAACAGCAAAGGCAGCCTAAACCCAGCAGAAGAAGAAAATAATAAAGATCAGAGCAGAAATAAACAATATAGAATCTAAAAAAACTGTAGAGCAGATCAACGAAACCAAGAGTTGGTTTTTTGAAAAAATAAACAAAATTGACAAACCTCTAGCCAGGCTTCTCAAAAAGAAAAGGGAGATGACCCAAATAGATAAAATCATGAATGAAAATGGAATTATTACAACCAATCCCTCAGAGATACAAACAATTATCAGGGAATACTATGAAAAATTATATGCCAACAAATTGGACAACCTGGAAGAAATGGACAAATTCCTGAACACCCACACTCTTCCAAAACTCAATCATGAGGAAATAGAAAGCTTGAACAGACCCACAACCAGCTAAGAAATTGAAGCAGTCATCAAAAATCTCCCAACAAATAAGAGTCCAGGACCAGATGGCTTCCCAGGGGAGTTCTACCAGACGTTTCAAGCAGAGATAATACCTATCCTTCTCAAGCTATTCCAAGAAATAGAAAGGGAAGGAAAACTTCCAGACTCATTCTATGAAGCCAGTATTACTTTGATTCCTAAACCAGACAGAGACCCAGTCAAAAAAGAGAACTACAGGCCAATATCCCTGATGAATATGGATGCAAAAATTCTCAATAAGATACTAGCAAATCGAATTCAACGGCATATAAAAAGAATTATTCACCATGATCAAGTGGGATTCATTCCTGGGATGCAGGGCTGGTTCAACATTCGCAAATCAATCAACGTGATACATCACATTAACAAAAAAAAAAGAGAAGAACCATATGATCCTGTCAATCGATGCAGAAAAGGCCTTTGACAAAATCCAGCACCCTTTCTTAATAAAAACCCTTGAGAAAGTCGGGATAGAAGGAACATACTTAAAGATCATAAAAGCCATTTATGAAAAGCCCACAGCTAACATCATCCTCAACGGGGAAAAACTGAGAGCTTTTTCCTTGAGATCAGGAACACGACAGGGATGCCCACTCTCACCGCTGTTGTTTAACATAGTGCTGGAAGTTCTAGCATCAGCAATCAGATAACAAAAGGAAATCAAAGGCATCAAAATTGGCAAAGATGAAGTCAAGCTTTCGCTTTTTGCAGATGACATGATATTATACATGGAAAATCCGATAGACTCCACCAAAAGTCTGCTAGAACTGATACATGAATTCAGCAAAGTTGCAGGATACAAAATCAACGTACAGAAATCAGTTGCATTCTTATACACTAACAATGAAGCAACAGAAAGACAAATAAAGAAACTGATCCCATTCACAATTGCACCAAGAAGCATAAAATACCTAGGAATAAATCTAACCAAAGATGTAAAGGATCTGTATGCTGAAAACTATAGAAAGCTTATGAAGGTAATTGAAGAAGATTTAAAGAAATGGAAAGACATTCCCTGCTCATGGATTGGAAGAATAAATATTGTCAAAATGTCAATACTACCCAAAGCTATCTACACATTCAATGCAATCCCAATCAAAATTGCACCAGCATTCTTCTCGAAACTAGAACAAGCAATCCTAAAATTCATATGGAACCACAAAAGGCCCCGAATAGCCAAAGTAATTCTGAAGAAGAAGACCAAAGCAGGAGGCATCACAATCCCAGACTTTAGCCTCTACTACAAAGCTGTCATCATCAAGACAGCATGGTATTGGCACAAAAACAGACACATAGACCAATGGAATAGAATAGAAACCCCAGAACTAGACCCACAAATGTATGGCCAACTCATCTTTGACAAAGCAGGAAAGAACATCCAATGGAAAAAAGTCTTTTTAACAAATGGTGCTGGGAGAACTGGACAGGTTGAAACTAGACCACTTTCTCACACCATTCACAAAAATAAACTCAAAATGGATAAAGGACCCGAATGTGAGACAGGAAACCATCAAAACCTTAGAGGAGAAAGCAGGAAAAGACCTCTCTGACCTCAGCCATAGCAATCTCTTACTCGACACATCCCCAAAGGCAAGGGAATTAAAAGCAAAAGTGAATTACTGGGACCTTATGAAGATAAAAAGCTCCTGCACAGCAAAGGAAACAACCAACAAAACTAAAAGGCAACCAATGGAATGGGAAAAGATATTTGCAAATGACATATCGGACAAAGGGCTAGTATCCAAAATCTATAAAGAGCTCACCAAACTCCACACCCGAAAAACAAATAACCCAGTGAAGAAATGGGCAGAAAACATGAATAGACACTTCTCTAAAGAAGACATCCGGATGGCCAACAGGCACGTGAAAAGATGTTCAGCGTCACTCCTTATCAGGGAAATACAAATCAAAACCACACTCAGGTATCACCTCACGCCAGTCAGAGTGGCCAAAATGAACAAATCAGGAGACTATAGATGCTGGAGAGGATGTGGAGAAATGGGAACCCTCTTGCACTGTTGGTGGGAATGCAAATTGGTGCAGCCGCTCTGGAAAGCAGTGTGGAGGTTCCTCAGAAAATTAAAAATAGACCTACCCTATGACCCAGCAATAGCATTGCTAGGAGCTTATCCAATGGATACAGGAGTACTGATGCATAGGGGCACTTGTACCCCAATGTTTATAGCAGCACTCTCAACAATAGCCAAATTATGGAAAGAGCCTAAATGTCCATCAACTGATGAATGGATAAAGAAATTGTGGTTTATATACACAATGGAATACTACGTGGCAATGAGAAAGAATGAAATATGGCCCTTTGTAGCAACATGGATGGAACTGGAGAGTGTGATGCTAAGTGAAATAAGCCATACAGAGAAAGACAGATACCATATGGTTTCACTCTTATGTGGATCCTGAGAAACTTAACAGGAACCCATGGGGGAAGGGAAAGAAAAAAAAAAAAAGAGGTTAGAGTGGGAGAGAGCCAAAGCATAAGAGACTGTTAAAAACTGAGAACAAACTGAGGGTTGATGGGGGGTGGGAGGGAGGAGAGGGTGGGTGATGGGTATTGAGGAGGGCACCTTTTGGGATGAGCACTGGGTGTTGTATGGAAACCAATTTGACAATAAATTTCATATAAAAAAAATAAATAAAATAAAGTGAAAATTCAACAAAGAGGATAAAATAAAGATATTTTCAGGCCAAGATTGAGTTTACCATTCATAGGCATTCAATGAAAGATTACCTACATATATATATTATCATATATCATATATCATATATATATACATATATATATGATGATATATATAATTAACTAAGGCTAAAACGATAAGCCAAAATCAGTGAAATTAAATTTAGGATAAAATCATCAATGTATATTCTTGTACACAGGTTTCAGTGAAAATCAGTGGTGAGAATACAGAATGAGTAATTCTGCTTGATAAACTCAATGTGCCTTTCTGCTAAAATGGGCATGGAAATAGACTTTAAGCTAGGTGAGACATCGCTATGAAAAATAGTGCAAAAAAAAGAGCAACTCAAACAGATCACCAGGCCTCAATTTACCTTGTACTTAGAGTATCTGCCTCTTTCTTTATGTTGTTTTGTTTAAGGAAGAGGCACCTACTCAAAATCACCCCTGATTATAACTTAGAAGTCATTGATAAAGCCCATTACCTGATATGTGATTGGAATACATGGCCCAAGAGGAGATTTAGATGACTACTTTCACCCACTGCAGAGCCTCATAGAATACAGAAAGGCTGTGTGTTAGGTATACGAAGCCATCAGATTCAATGTTAGCAGTTAGGTTTCAACTTCACGTTCATTATTAAATGAAAATGGGGCTTGAGGCAAATGACCCTTTGCAGCTGAAGAAATATTTAAGCCCATAATGTTCAGGTGAAGTCATTCAATTCAACAGACAGGAAGGCTGGAGCAGCCCTTGAAGGACCCCTTCCCGTCTTACTGAGGAGGGGAGAAATCAGTTGGGCTGCCTAGTTCTCATTAGGGGGTTTGATTCCCCAGCATTTAAATTAAAGATATATATATTCACATCTCTAATGAAGGGAATAATGTCCCGGCCTAAAGCATCTGTTTGGTGTGTGTATATATGCATGTACGTGTGTGTGTTTGTACTTTTCTCATTTCCCTCACTTATGTTAGTTGATGAAATTATAAACTATAAAATTATAAAACATTACACATAAATTGTACATAGTACATACAAATTATATATTATATATAATTGTATTATTGTGGATTTATTATATGATCTATTCTTAAAATATATTATATATAATATATTATTTATATTACATGTATATTTTATAACATGTTTTATATAACATTATAATAAAATATAATATAATATAATAAATATAATAATGTAAGTTGTAAAACACTCAACTTCTTATCACACTCTCCTTTAAAATATAATTAAGCTTGATTTCACATAATTTCCATAATCTAATATTTCAATAGGACTTTGGATGGGTAAAAGTGCAAAGAACACTATCCAGGCAAATTAATCTTTGCACATTTTCCTTAACCAAAAAATTAGATAAGTATTAATAATAGAAAATAAAAGTATACCTCTTTTCTTTATCATACTTAAAGAGTTCAGAAATACGATGAAGTCTCAGGTTGACGTCCTCATATTTCAGTTCTCAACCCTTTTTTCTCCATTCAGTAGGAAGGCAAGTTGAAAGAAGAAGTAGAAATGTGGGTTGGAATGTGAAAAAGATCTGCCTTATCAGGAGTTATGGGTCTTCTTTATGGATTAGGGACCGAGCACAATGAGATGGGCAAGCAAGTGGGCCTTGGCCTCCCTACCCTCTCATTGGCCAGAGGAGCCGAATTTCATTTTTATATATGAGAATTCCGCGTAGACTTGCCCTTGAAAACGGCGTTGTGCTCCCATCACAATGCTTCTCGTGTACCTGATATCCTGGCTCCTAATTAATTTGTCCCTAGTGTTTTACTCAACAATGTCTTCATAAGTATATGAGCCTCCCTACTTATCCTACTGTGCATTTAGCAAACTAAGCTTGGAGCTAAGCATTTTATTTAAATTAGCCTCTGATAGGGGCGCCTGGGTGGCTCAGTGGGTTAAGTGTCCAACTTCAGCTCAGGTCACGATCTCGTGGTCCGTGAATTCGAGCCCCGCGTCGGGCTCTGGGCTGATGGCTCAGAGCCTGGAGCCTGCTTCCGATTCTGTGTCTCCCTCTCTCTCTGCCCCTCCCCCGTTCACGCTCTGTCTCTCTCTGTCTCAAAAATAAATAAAACGTTAAAAAAAAATTTAATTAGCCTCTGATATTGTGAAACTGAACATATGTCAGGACCAAATATCAATTTTTAGAAGCCCTAAATACTGAAAAGAATATGCTGCAAAGAATACTGAAAAGAATATATATATATGTGTGTGTATATATATATGTGTGTGTGTGTGTGTGTGTATATATATGTATCAGCTAATCCTGTGGGATGCCATAGTATCAGCTCCAACCTTACATTCTCGCTTCAAGTCCCCTTTTTGTTTCTGGGACCTTGAAATTTCCCCATTAATTTTAAGCACAAGAAAGTATTCACAAATTTTAATTGTTGTCAGGCTACTATAACAAAATACCATTGACTGTGCGGCTTAAACATAGACATTTATTTCTCACAGTTCTGGAGGTTGGGAAGTCCAAGATGAAGGAGCAAACCGGTAGACCCATTCTTTATCCCCCAATACCTAGTATTCCATCATGATTTAATCTATTGAAAAGAAGTACCTATAAAAGGGGGGGGCAGTAATGGTTAAAAAAAAAACTGTATATTAGCAGTAAAGCAGCAAGAAAGTCTTGCTGTTGCAATTTTCCGTCTCAAATTATTTTAATGAGGCTCTTCAGTGGGAGAGGGGAAAAAATATCTTCCATTGTACAAGCCGTACGGGGCCCTGGGAAACCAGACATGAAATAGTTGAGATGGCCAGGTTGTCACCAGGGACTAGGGATTAGAACCTGGTCAAAGCAGCAAATAAAAAAAATTTAAAAAGCTCTTAAAAGAACCTGACAAGGGAAGCTTAAATCTTATTTAAAGGGTTGGGTTGTACTAAGCCTTAAAAAATTCAATCCTCTGGAGGACTATATCTCACTAAGAAAGCTCCATGTAAGTTTATCATGTATCCAACACCTACACATTGGACCTTGGAGACCGCTAGGATAATATTTCCTCTGGATTAGCACTGAAGCTTGGAAGTGACATTCGTACGAGGCACACTTTAAACTCTAGGGATTTTCTGATTACGGAATGATAATTCTGAGGGGGAAAAAGTGCTTACTGCAGACAGAAGTTGCCATGATTTATATGTGTTGGACAATCTTCCTTTTTCACACAAGGTAACTTATTAGACCAAGGACGTTTTGCTTTTCCTTTTGTTTTTAACTAACGTTGTCTTTTGATCGATATTAAGGATACAGCAGATTTGTCTCCGTGTTTTTATTGTTGTAGTTCCAGCATGCCCAGAAGAATGATTGTATAAATCCTAGCTACAGGTGACATCAGCTATTAAATTGTACACATAGCACAGAAGCATTAGCATGAAATGCCAACGTCAGGCCAGGGTAAGCATTGAAGCTTCACTGACCGGTCCTTCTCTGCACAGGCTCAGTGGACCACTCTCCAACGCTGGCTCTGACGAAAGCCAGACAATAACGAAGTGAGGCTGAAAAGCTGTCCCCCCTTTGCTCTTGGCGCATCTATCAAGATCTCTGGGATCACTGTGAAATCTCCTATCTTTCCAGTTATAAAAGTACTTTGGATGAATTCAAAACCTAGTGACAACCAAAGTCATAAATTACGTGACTCCCTGGGGTCATTTTTTTCCAGGCTGATTTTAACAGTGCTTTGGCCAGCATGTATATGTGCAGTTGGGAACACTGACGGGTTCAGGGACGTCATTTAAAATAACCGGTCTCTCTGCGCACATTTGTACGCATACATCCAGGGTGTCTAGAGAATAAGCAAGGCAGACTTGCGTTTGAAGCCAAATTAAGCCTTCTAACTTTTGTTCCACTTTATAACCACAGACCGGATTCCTAATTGACTCATCTCTTTTATAAATCTGTGAGACCTGCCAGTGGTAGGACTGAATAACAGATTATGGCCAGATCACAGCAAATCCATCACCTCTGGTAGAAAACAACTCCTAGATTTACTGACTAGGTCAGTAAAATAATCATTATACAGAGAATTCTTCCCTCTCAACACGAAAATGAGTCTTGAAGCCAACTGTCATAAGCCAACCATCAGAAGACTTTTTTCTTTTTTTACGCTTCCACATATTCTATAGAATAAGGAGTAGAAACCTAGTGCAAAAAAATTCCTGGCTGTAATTCACTTATCCACTCTGTCCTCTCCTTGCCTTTTCTTTTTCCCATTGTTCATTCCCTGTTCCTCTCCTCATCGCCTATACTTCCTTTATCTGAACTCTGGAGGTTTTATCACGGCCCAAAACCCATCGTTGGTTTTTGAGGTGTGTGTAAGTTCTGTACATACTCGGAACAGTTTTACCAAACGTTTAGAAAATTAGGACTTGCACATTTTTAGGAAACCGTGAAAACTGGTGGTTCTATTTTTTAATTAGTTTTCTTTAGTTTTGAGAGGCAGAGAGAGACAGAGCATGTGGGGGGGAGGGGCAGAGAGAGAGGGAGACACAGAATGTGAAGCAAGCTCCAGGCTCTGAGCTGTCAGCACAGAGCCTGAGGCGGGGCCCGAACTCACAAACCATGAGATCATGACCTGAGCCCAAGTCGGACGCTCAACCGACTGAGCCACCCAGGCGCCCCAAACTGGTGGTTCTTAAAGTTAGGCAACTCTAGAACGACATTTAAAATCAGCATTAGCCAAAGAGCGACCAGAATAATAGAAAATTAATAGCAATTTTAATATTAATTAATGTTAATATTCAATACAGTGATTGAAAGCAAAATTCCAGATTTGAAGAGCCACGCGAAGCCGCTGTGAACAAAAGGAGGACCAACGGAAGAGCAGGTGAGCAGATCAGTAATGACTTTTGTAGACTGTATTGCACATCATCTGAGGGAAAGGGAGCAAACCCCAAAGGTTAAAACAGTTGTTTGGGAAAATCACGGAACACTAGCAGTCGGAATGAAAGTTGGTGTCTAAAACTATTCTACACCTGTGTATTCTTTTAAAAATAGTTTTTTTGATCATCTACCATTTTTTTTTTATTTTTTTTTGTTTAACATTTATTTATTTATTTTTGGGACAGAGAGAGACAGAGCATGAACGGGGGAGGGGCAGAGAGAGAGGGAGACACAGAATCGGAAACAGGCTCCAGGCTCCGAGCCATCAGCCCAGAGCCTGACGCTGGGCTTGAACTCACGGGCCGCGAGATCGTGACCTGGCTGAAGTCGGACGCTTAACCGACTGCGCCACCCAGGCGCCCCGATCATCTACCATTTTAAAAGGTAAGTAAAATAAGTAAAACACTCACCCTGCTGCTATTGGAGAACAAGCTATCTGGCAAGACAAGAAGGGAAGCAAGGAGACAAGTTAGAAGGTCTCTACAGTAAGCCAGGTGAGGGATGACCGTGGTTCTGACTGTCAGCACTGGCCTTGTGAATGGTAGCAGAGACAGCTAGAAGAAATCTTAGGAGATCTTCAAAATTATGAGAAAAAAGTTATTTCAGTACTAAAATGCTGCTACTCAGCTGAACTATCGATTATGAAGTATTGAAAGAATTTTTTGACATGGAAGAAGGCACCAAAAATTACCTGCCATGCACCGTTTTGCAGGAAGATACTAAAAAATGTGCTACATTGGATTGTTAATTCTAAATGACACAGAGCCCTTAGAATTTTATTTGAGTAGAGAACACAGGAAAGTCATGGAGTTTTTTTAAATTTATAGTCCTTTTCCAGCTCAACAAATAAATCTCAGATGCATTTATAATTTTTCACCAAAAAAAAAAAGAGAGACATACCATTTGAATATGTTGCCATGGCAGCAAATTGTTAAGTAAAACAGCCAGTCAGATTTACAGATTTCAGAAGTAACATCCCTAGCTGTGCTATGTTCAGAAGTAGATTTCAGGAGCACCTGGGTGGCACAGTCGGTTAAGCATCCGACTTCAGCTGAGGTCACGATCTCGCGGTCCATGAGTTCGAGCCCCGCGTCAGGCTCTGGGCTGATGGCTCAGAGCCTGGAGCCTGCTTCCGATTCTGTGTCTCCCTCTCTCTCTGCCCCTTCCCCGTTCATGCTCTCTCTCTCTCTCAAAAATAAATAAACTTAAAAAAAAAAAAAAAGAAGTAGATTTCAAAGGACATAGCCACAAATTCTAATGCCCGGGGTCTAAAAGTTTCCCTTGTACAAATAATGGTTCCCAAACAGTTTTGAACAACTAACACGATAATCAAACCTATCTTTACACAAATCTTAAGACTGCAATCCTTAAGACTCAAGACTTCTATAGGCTTTTCCAAATCATCATTTTATCAAGGTGAATGATAACTTTCCCTGATATGTTTCAGTCAGGGATATACAGTTTTATTGTTGCAGGATTTTCCCAAGTAAATGAAGCAGCCTTCAGTTGTGTAAATTTCAATGGCCTCAAAATGTGTTTGCTATATTTTGCTGTTGTTTGAAGTAAGACCTCTTAACCTTCTTTTGTTAATTTTTTTTTCATTTTGTCTTATAGTCCAGTTTTCCAAGATAAACTCAGTCTTTTTTCAATGCCACCTTTTTTACCAGTACTTTTTCATGAAGTTATGAAACCTGTAAAAAAAAAAAAAAATTCAGTTAATTGATTAAGAAAAATGGGTTTATGCAACTGAAAAGAATGAGGGAATTGTTGTTCCCCCCTTTTGATCTTCCTCATATTTCTTTCACCAGCTGTTTGGAAGGTCTGAGATTGTTAAAGCTAAGAATTGGAATCCTATTAGATAGCACTGAGACAAAAAAAAAAAAAAAAAAAAACCCTCATAGCTCAAAGTTCACATTATGAAATGAAAGGATAGAATGTAATTATTTAAAAAGGGACTACAGGGCACGTAGTAGTTTTGGATTTACAAAATCTGGGAAAATGGGGAATCTGTCATTGAAGAAGAAGAACATCCCTAATATGAAAATGTTAACGAAAAATCTCCCTACTGTCAGGCATGCAGCAGTTTTAAAGACTCACTGGTCCAGTTTAGAACAAGAGGATGGAAGTCTCCAGGAGGAACCGAATCAACTACCTGATGTGTAGGATATAGTGGGAGAGATGAGAAGCATAAGACAGTGGGGCACCTGAGTGGCTCAGCCAGTTAAGTGTCCAACGGCTCAGGTCATGCTCACAGTCAGTGAGTTCGAACCCCGTGTCGGGCTCTGTGCTGACAGCTCGGATCCTGGAGCCTGCTTTGGATTCTGTGTTTCCGTCTCTCTCTGCCCCCTCCCCAACTTGCACTCTCTCTCTCAAAAATAAGTAAACGATGGGGCACCTGGGTGGCTTAGTCAGTTAAGCATCTGATTTCGGCTCAGGTCATGATCTCACAGCTCGTGGGTTCGAGTCCCGTGTCGGGCGGTGTGCTGACAGCTCAGACCCCAGAGCCTGCTTCGGATTCTGTGTCTCTGTCTTCCTCTCAGCTCCTCCCCGACTCATGCTCTGGCTCTCTCTCTCTCTCTCTTAAAAGTAAATAAACATTAAACAAAATAATAAATAAATAAATAAATAAATAAATAAATAAATAAATAAATAAATATATAAATGTATGTTAAAAAAAAGTGTGAGGCAAAATTTGTGATAGGTGGGTATAAACCTTAAGAGACTTATAAAAGGAGGGATTTAGTGATTCCAGAGAAAGCTAAACATCATAAAAGAATAAAAATTGAAATAATAATGACATGGCCCAGCTATGAATGTCACTTATACAATTATAATATTGCAAATAGTGAATATGAATTTAACAAAAACATTGCAATTTAACACCTTGAAAAAAAACAAGAGTAAAGTATGGATAAGAGACAGGGGTGTGAGAAACCTGAACCTTCATTGTCCACTATAAGGATGTCAACAGGTAATATCTAGAGCTGAAAAATAATGACAAGCGGTAGTAGAAGCATGTTATTTAGAGGTCATCTAGAAAGTGCAGAAGAAACAGCCAAAAGAGTTGCCTCTAGAAAGCACTACTCAGAAATGGGTGGTTGGGCTGGGGCAGGAGACTAATGGACCTTTGGTGAACCCTGTTATCACTATCATCAGAATATATCGACCCTCAGGGTCTAAAATAGTGCAAGCAATTTATTTATTTCGAGAGATAGAGAGTGAGCAGGGGAGAAGCAGAGAGAGAGGGAGAGACAGAAAATCCCAAGCAGAGAATCCACACTGTCAGCACAGAGCCCCATCGCGGGGCTCAATCTCACAAACTGTGAGATCATGACCTGAGCCAAAATTAAGAGTTAGACACTCAACCGACTGAACCACCAGGCACCCCTAAGATGGTGCGATAATTTAAAGGCTATGGGGGGGGGTGCTCTAGGTTTCACCAATGCAACAAAGATACCTAGGATTAGAGAGGAGATTAGCAAAGTAGGACAGGCGCTTGATGGCCTTACTTCTGTTCCTTTTCCATGAAGCTTCAGGGGGAAAGGCAGATTAGAAACAAGGCAGGATAAGGGGCAGACAGCATTACTTCCGGGTGTAGCCAAGTATTTAAGGCTCTGAGGCATTCTTCATCTTGATGACCTACCTCCTTGATACTATGCCGTCCTTGATGGGAGACTGGATCAATAGACTTTTTGATGTTGACCCTGATGTTGACCTAAAGAGTTCCTGACCTGGGCTTAACCATCTACCTCAGTTGTCCTGTTTTCTGATTTTTCCACCGTCCCCTTCTTGCCTTAACCATCTGACGCTTATTGCTAATGTTCCTAACTGTGGCCCAGAAATCTGATGTTAATTCTCTGCATTCTTGATCTTCTTCCAGTTTGCTGCATCTGTTATGTCCTTCATGCTAATCTGTTTCTCTAGCCAACCTGGTTGCCTAACCTTGATCTTTGGCTGCCACGGTTGACAGAAGGTTTGGTTTAGTACTCATGATACGATTTCTGATTAATACTGCCATACGGTCCAAAGCTTTTCTCCTGACAGTGTTGTTACTGTGCCAGCATTGGTTGGCTTCAACTGAAAAGGGGTGGTGGCCAAACCATATATCCGCAGTTAAACCAGAAGCCTGGACAGGTTAGATCAGATACTGACAACGAAGAAATTGAAATTTGCTCCTGGGATGAACAAGTCACAATAGGAGATTCTTGGACAAAGAATCTTGGGCAAAGAAACCTGCTCTTCAGGCCCTTTTTCCCAGAGAAGGAAAAGAGTCCAAAGAAAGAGCTGGAAAGGTCATACAGGAACGTCAGCTCTCACAGGAATTCCCTGAGTATACTTTAGGGTTGGAAGGCTTACCTTTCAGCACTCCCACAATGTCTGTAAACCTAATTTCATGTTGGAATTGTTAAAGACAAAGAATGTTTAGGCCTCTGGATAATGCACAGTCTGTAAATATCAGCAACCACCTCCAAGTGGATAAAATAGGTCTTGCCTGATTAAATTTCAGTAGATTAATACTGACACACTCATATTTGACTCTCCGAATTCTTTTTTGGCTTTCTTTTGCCCTTTTGTTCAATAGCCCCTGAGCAAATTAATTGAGATGGGACCAAGAAAAGAAGAAAGTAAAGAGGGAATTTAATAATATACTGGGTCTAGAGGACAGAAATATGTGTAATTTCTTGTTCCTTCTTAGAAAGCCCTTTTAATGGATAGTAACTCCCTTTCTTGGAAAAACAACAAGGAAGGCATCAAAAAGTAGTGAAAACAATACTTTCCTTGTATTTAATATATATTAGGTTCTGGGTCTTTGTACACACTAATTCAGTTAATTCTTACACCAACTCAATGAGATAGATATTTAATGAATAAGGAAAATGAGATTCTGAGTCATTAAGTAATTTGCCCAAAGTCATTCGGCTACTAGTTGAGGAGATGGGACACGAAACAGACTATATAAGCCCAGAGACCATGATCATAACTTCAAAGACATATGACATTCCCATCAACACTAGGAATGGAAGGAGATGATAATTCAAACTGTTAGAGGAATGACTAGGGTTTAGATGGTGCTGTTCAAATCCAAAAAGAAGTGCTCTCCCTTCCTTTGTCATTCAGCCAAGAACCCAAAATATCTCCCAGGAAATCAAGTGAGAATTTCAATTCCACCCAACAGTTATTTTCTTGAGTGCCTATTAATCCCAGTCTCTACAGTACGGTCTGGGGTATATAACAGTGAGTTGATAAAGGCATAATATCTGTCTTCAAGAAAGCTCCAGACATTTTGGAGTATGATAGCTATTATAAACAGGGAAGGGGAGCAAAAACCTGTGGGAGGGAAAAGCAAGGGTGTTTTATGGACTAGAACACAGCAACTCTCACTTAAGAAATGAAGGTTGAGCTAAAATGTAAGTGATAATATGAGTTAACTAGGCAAAGACTTCAGTCAGATCTCATAAGGTAGCCTAATGAACTAGACCCAGACGGGTGGAAAGCTCCTCTCAAGAGAGACACGGCTGCTTCCCTTTGACAGAGCAGCAGGATGGAAAGGAAGTTACCACAGCCATGAGTAAGACAAAACAGTGGAAATTTTAAATGTCAAAAGGCCACATGTGAGCTGGCATGGCATCACAGGATCTCGAGAGTTCCGGACACAAGGAGGTTCTGCAATGTTCGTCCACTCTTTTCATGGTGTTTATAATTGAGAGGTCATGAAATGACTGAGAACAAGACAGGAGGATAGAAAGTCATCTGCTTAGCCACAGGTATGCAGGGCATGCCAAACCTGAGGACAGAGTGGGAAAAGTGAGCGAAGCCTCTCTCTGCTCTGGACCCTGCGCTGAGTATAAGGCAGTGGCTGTCTGCCACTGGAGAAGAAAAACGAGCCTTGAAAGAGATTCCCTCTGAGGGTCTTGCAAGTAAGGGCTGCTTAAGTCCAAGGGCAGAGGTGGAAAACAAGATGGAATCCCCTCTACCTCCCCTCTGTCCCTCCTCTGCCCCCACACACACCCCAAGCCTTGCATCAAGCACTAGGCAACAACAGTCTGATGCTAAGGGAAGCAAAGGAGGGTTGAGAGAGACCCCACTCTAAAGACACAAGAACACAAATCTCTCCAAATTTAAGGGATGAGCAGCAGAACTGAGAAAACCCTCCTGCATCCTGGGCACTGACAAATATGAGACAATAGCAGTCTAATCCTAGAGAAGAGGAAAGAGCATTGAGAGAGACCCATCTTTTGGCACAGATGCACAGGCCTGTTAAATTCTGAGGCCAGGGAAGGACAACTGAGATATGTGTCTGGCACTCCAGGTTTTATAGCAAGTACAGGAGAACAATAGCCCACCATGGGGAAAATGCAAAGCCCACGGTGCCCTGAACATAATTAAAGCAACCACTAGATCCAGACCCAGTTCAATTACAGACTACTTTAACTTCATTCTGTAATTAATGACCTCACAGAAAAAGAGGAACACCCTATTCAGAGAGGGAATGTTATTTACCTCATTACAAAGTACACTTCTACTCAGCATCTTCCATTCAATCAACAATTCAAGACTGGCAAAAATCAAGGAAATATGCCCCATCATGGAACTATAAAATGGAACAAACCGAGAGATGGCCCAGATGTTGGAATTATCGGACAGGAACTTTAAAATAATCATGATAAAAATGTTTTTAAAATATAATGGAAAAATGGACAACCTACATGAAGAGATGGGAAATTACAGCAAAGAGATTATATAAAATATTCAAATGGGAAATCTAGAAATGAAAAAATATAATACCCGAGATAGATAATACTCTCAATAAGTTAGAAACAGCAGAAAATAGAATCTTTGAACAAACCCAGAAGGATATACTGGTGGATTCTATAAAACATTTTAAAAAGAAATACTATGAATATTGTACAAACAGTTCAAAAAAAGAGGAGGAGGGACACTTAGCGGCGGGTCTCAGGAGAATGTATTACCCTGATGCTAAAATCAAAGAAAAGAAAAACAAAAAAGGAATGAAAATTGCAGACCAATATACCTTATGAACATAGATGCAAAATTCTTTAGCAAACATTAGCAAACTAAACCCAGCAATACATAAAAAGGATAGCACACCATGACAAATTGGATTTAGCACCAGAATACAAAGTTTTTTTTAACATTTGAAAAATACTCAGTATAACTCTCCACATCAACAACTTAAGGAAGAAAAGTATCATGGTTGTTTCAGTAGATGCAGAAAAAGGATTTCACACATTTGTGATACAAAAATTTTTCAGGGTGTCCAACTCTTGATTTCGGCTCAGGTTATGATCTCACCATTCGTGAGTTCAAACCCCAGTCAGGCTCTGCACTGACAACACGGATCCTGCCTGGGATTCTCTGTCTCTCTCCCCCCCTCCCTGTTCTACCTTTCAAAAATAAATGAATAAACATTTTTTAATTTCATCAACATAATTACAGAAGAAAACATGTGCAACCTTATAAAAGACATCTACAAAAACCTTGCTATTAATATTATGCCTAATAGTGACATAGTGAATGCTTTTCCCCTAAGACTGGGAACAAAATAAAGATGTCCACTCTAATCACAGGAGATCTAGCTTGCACACTAAACCAAAAATAAAAATAGCATTAAAATGTAAAAAGGAAAAATTGTACCTGCAGATGACAGGATTACATGCATAAAAACTCCTAAGGTACTAGAGGCACCTGGGTGGCTCATTTGGTTGAGCATCTGACTCTTGGTCTCAGCTCAGATCTTGATCTCAGGGTTGTGAGTTTAAGCCCCACACTGGACTCTGTGCTGGGTGTGAAGCCTACTTATAAAAAACAAAAAAGAAAAGTAAAGAAAGAGAAAAACTCCTAAGGTATTTATAAGAAACCTACTAGAATTATAAGTGATTTTTAACAATTTTGCATGGTACAAAGTCAATATATAAAAATCAACTGCATTTCTATGTAGCAGCAATGGATAATTAGAAAAATATTTTGAACCGTACTATTTACAATAGCATCAAGAAACGTTAAAATGTTAGGAATAAATTTAACAAAAGATGGGTAAACCTTTTCTTCTAAAAAGTATAAAACACTGCTGAAAGAAAATAAGTAGACCTACATGAAGATACACCAAATGCAGGGAATTTGTCAATCCATTCCCATCGTCATCACCATACTGATTTAGGTTCAATGCAATTCCACTCAAAATCCCAGAAGGTGGGGTGCCTGGGTGGCTCAGTCGGTTAAGCATCTGACTCTTCGTTTCTAGTTCAGGTCATGATCATGGTTTCGGCTCAGATCATGGTTTCAGATATCAGGTCATGATCTCCCATGATCGGCTCTGTGCTGACAGTGCAGAGCCTGCTTGGGATTCTCTCTCCTCTCTGTCTGCCCCTTCCCTGATTTTGTTCTCTCTCTCTCTCTCTCTCTCTCTCTCTCTCTCTCTCTCTCTCTCTCTCTCCCTCTCTCTCTCTCAAAAGTAAATAAACCTTAAAAAATCCTAGAAGGCGATAGATAGAGATAGATAGATAGATAGATAGATAGATATAGATAAGCTGACTATAATATGTATATGAAAATCTAAGGACATTATAATAGTCAAAAAGATCTTGAAAACAAAGAAAAACGTTGGAGAACTCATACTACTCAGTTTCAAAACTTTTCTTTCCACCAACAGTACAAGAGGTTTCTTATTCTCTATATCCTTGCCAACACATGTTTCCTATGTTTCTTATTTTAGCCATTCTGACAGGTCTGAAGTGATATCTCATCATAATTTTGATTTGCATTTCTCTGATGCTGAGTGATATTGAGCATCTTTTCATGTGTCTGTTGGCCATCTGGATGTCTTCTTTGGAGAAATGTCGATTCATTCCTCCTGCCCACGTTTTAATTGGAGTATTTGTTTTGGGGGTGTTGTGTTGTATTTCTTTATATATTTTGGATACTGCCCTTTATCAAATATGTCATTTGCAAATATCTTCTGCCATTCAGTAGGTTGACTTTTTGTTGTTTGCTTTCCTCTGCAGAAGCTTTTAATTTTGATTGAGTCCCAATAATTTATTTTTTATTTTATTTCCCTTGCCTCAGGAGACATATCCAGAAAAATGTTCCTATGGTTGATGTCAGAGAAATTACTGCCTGTGCTATGTCAAGGATTTTTATGGTTTCAGGTCTCACATTTAGGAAATGGGAAATGGGAATAAGGAGTGCCCTTGTTGTGCTGAGCACTGGGTGATGTATGGAATTGTTGAATCACTATACTGTATACCCGAAATTAATATAGCACGGTATGTTAACTATGCTGGAATTAAAATGAAATAAAATAGTAATTAAAAAAGAATATATATATGTATATATATACATATACATATACAGAGAGAGAGAGAGAGGGCGCCATATATATATGGCAACTTTTTTAAGCTACAGTAATCAAGACAGTGTGTTATTGGCAAAATGAAAGAGAATAGAACAGAATGGAAACCTGAAATAGACTCACACATGTAGAGTCCAGTGGTTTTTACAAGTGCACCAAAACAAATGGTTCTGGAATAACCGATGTCCATATGGTAAAAAATGAAAATCTTATAAAATTTTACTTTGTTAGTCAGGATTCCCCAGAGAAACAAAACTAATGGGATGATAGATAGATAGATAGATAGATAGATAGATAGATAGATGATAGATACTGATTTAGAGCAATTGGCTCATTCAGTTATGGAAACTGGAAAGTCCAAAATCTGCAGGGTTGGTCAGCAAGACTGGAAACACAGGGAAAAGTCAGTGTCGCAGCTCCAATCCTAAGGCTATTTGCTGGCAGAGGTCAGTCTTTTCTATTCAGGCCTTCAACTGATTGGATGAGGCATGCCCACATTATGGAGAGCAATCTGCTTTACTCAAAGTCCATTAGTTTAAATGTTAATGTCATTGAAAAACACCCTCACAGAAATATCTAGAATAATTTTTGACCAAATATCTGGGCACTGTGGCGCAGCCAAGTTGACACATAAAATTAACTATCACAGTTACCTTTCTAGGATTATGAGAAGAATAACATAATACAACTGTTTTAACAAGATGATCTGACTGCTGATTGAAAATAGACTATAAGATGACAAGTGTGAATTCAGGCTACCAGTTAGGAGACTACCGCATTAACTCAGATAAGATATCTTGGAGATTCAAGCCAAGTTGTTAGCACTGGAGCAGTGAGAAGCCATCAGATTCCAGATATAGTTTAAAGGTAAAGCTAATAGAGTTTCTCAACAGACTGGATGTGAGATGTAAAATAAAGAATCAAGAATAAATTAAAAGTTTGGGGTCCAAACTACTGGGAGGATGAAGTATCCCACAACTAATGGAAAAGACTGTGAGTAGTGCAAGTTTTGAGAAAACCTCAGGACTTTAAGATGTCAGATATATAAGTGGAGATGTTAAGGAAGTAGTTGGATTCATAATTCTGGAGTTCATAAGGGAGGTTAGAGATATAAATTTGGGAGTTATCAGCATACATGTAGAATTTAAAGTCCAGAGAGTAGATGGAATGAGAAAGAACTGAGTATGGACAGAGAAAAAATACCAAAAACCCTAGGCATTCCAAAATTAAGAAGTCAAAACATAAGTATTGTTCAGATTCAGTAAATAATTTTTAAAGAAAATGAAATTTTTATTGGAAAGCCATCTTTTAATAAGATAGGTGGGGCTTCATTTTTCAATTACTTAATATATCTGTAGATAAATAATTTATAACTAAAATGAAACAGGAATGATCATAAATGCTATTACAATTTCTTTTAATATGTGTAGACACTGAGAAACAGTTCTTATGGTATGGGAATAGAAGCTTTATTACACTATAGCTATAGATTTATTTATACTTATCCTCTATATCAAAAATCCTATATGACCTATTACCAAAAGTTATTTTTAATTAGATATTAGCTAATGTTTAACTTCCTTCTATTTTGTTGAAAGCAAAAAAGCGGAAATTTTATTTGCAGATGCAGCTGTTATCCAGAAGCAACCATTTGCTCAATATTATATTAACATTTCACATTTTCCTATTGATTGGAGCCATAGAGATTTGTTTAACTCAAAAAAGCCTGAATCATAATATTATGCTGAATATGATATCTAGATTGGGACATGAGAAAAAAAAACAAAACATCTGTGAAAAAGGAAGTTAGGAAAGTAACACCTGCCCCTCCAGGATAGGTGCTTTGTCAGGCAGACCAATTTTGAGAACAAATATTTGTCAAGGTCAAAGATCTGGTCATCTATTCCTTTAAGTTTTTTTTTCAGGCATTTTATCCCTGAGGAAGTCTTCACATACTATCCAGGGTCTCTGCATTCTAGTTCAAGACTAGAATAAAAGCTGAAAAGGCTTAGAATCCAGACCCAATTTGAAATAGTGATAACAAAATCTTCCATTTGCATAGGAAGTTTTAGTTCATAAAATGTGTTTATATTCATTATCTCAATACACTCTTTCAGGAATCAGGTGAGATAAGTAAGACAAAAGAACAGAACAAAAAACCTTAAAATGTGGCTTTAGATATTCTCCTTTAAAATGCTTTGGCAACAGTGCTTGAAAGATTTGTTTTTTTATTTCTTCTCTTCTACATTCAGATACTATTATCCAATGATCTTCACCTAAACAGACTTTGGAAGAAATATATATAGTGACATTTCAATACTTCCACACTGCATTTCCATTTAGGCCCAAGCTACATGCACATACGAAAATATTCATCCACAAGTAAAGCTAACATAATAGAAAAAAAATGTTTAATTTTTTTCAAGGTTAATAACATCAGGTCCACTTAACTCAGAACTTTCCTACTCTTACTTCTTACTACAAGTATTAAAACTATGTCTGAAAGTAAAAAGCTATCCAACAAGTAGATTTGAGGATGAATATCAATCTACACAGGAAATCTGATTTTCCTCAATGAAGTTCCCTGCCTCTCATGCTTATTGATACCTGTATCATGATTTTCTTGGCTAAGCCTTAATTTTATGAAGTCATCTACAGTCCTTCCACAATTAGCTATGATAAGAGTATGATGGATAACTACACTCACATTTTAAGTCTCTGAAGAAAAATGAAAAGATTCAGGAATGATTTACTTCAATCTACTCTGTGTTAAGAAACACTAGTTAGAAATGGTAAGTGGTGTGGGCATTGATAGCATTATATATAGGCACATGTTAAAATATAATGTATGAAATAAAATTGCACTAGACTGGCACTGATTTAATTTTATATTGTGTAAGACCATATGGCTGAGATCATCCTACGCAATTTAACTCTTCAGCACCATGGTCAGCATCTACTTTGCCTATAAGTTTCTGCATTGGCTAGCAATGAATATCACAGGTATCACTTGCTTTCAGAGGTTAAGGAATCCTTAGGTCAGTCAATCAACCATCCATTTAATCCCTGAATTTTCTCTATTGCCACTGAGACTCTAGCTTGGATGATTAGCATCATTCTATGTTATAGTAATATACACAGTTCACTTTGCTAATGCCATGAACGTAAAAAAAACAAAACAAAACAAAACAAAACTAATGCAATTCTAAAGCTCAAAAAGAAATATTTATTCTAATTATATAACCTGGTTTTAGTGTCCAGGATATGCTGGTTCATTGATTTACTGATATTACTTCTTACTACAACCCTCCATTGAGGCAAACTGCTCTAGGTTTCTAGGAACTGAAATAGCTGAGAAGAAGAAAAAAAAAGTATGTGAAAGATAAAACCCTTTATCTCAAAGAATTCAAAATATGTGGTGCAGACAAGGATGCATCAAGCTATAACACTATAACACTGCAATAAATTCTATAATCTAGATAAAAGTGCTAGGGGAGAAGAAGGAGCAATTCATTTTATTTTGAGAATCAATAACTATTTTCCTAGGACAAGTGGCACTGAAAGATGGGTCAGAATTTTAAAGAGAATAAGCAAGGGAAGAGAAATCCAGGGAAAGCAAACTATATGAGCTAAGTTATAGAGTACCAAAGAAACACTCTTATATGACTTGAAAAGAGAACATGTGGTGGGTAGACTGAGGAGGTAATGAGAAGCCAGATTAGAAAGGTCTTCAAATGGCATGTAATGTATACAAGTCCAATTACTATGCTGGGATTTGGGTTTGCAGAGCTGGTGCAGAAATACATGTGGTCATTAACCAGTATCCTAAAGAGTAAACACTGAAGAGATCAATAAATCAAAATGTCACATTCCTGCTGGACACATCAGAGAAATGCTGGTTAGCTCACTTAAAAGGAACTTTGTGATTATTTTTAGCCAGAATTTCTCCAAATTGGATTTGGTCATTTGGGAGGTTTGGTAATGTGGGAAGAACTCACAGTGAACTGATCTGTGGAGTTCCAAAATTGCTTAAAGGTAGCAGTAAAAAGCAATAGGAGGCAGTGGCTTACTTAGCATAATTTAACAAGAACTAGAAAGTCTCATGTCCACCAAAATAGATTTCCTCTACTGAGGTGCCTTGGTTCCTAAAATTATACAATTCATTCTTTTGTTATATTCCTCATTAACATCTTGATATTAACTACTGGAAGATACATATTCCTTTTTTTAAGCTTATTTTGAGAAAGAGAGACAAAGAGTGTAGAGGCAGAGAGAGAGAGAGAGAGAGAGAGAGAGAGAAGCCCAAGGAGTTGCACACTGTCAATGTAGAGTCTGACGTGGGGCTTGATCCCACAAACAGTGAGATCATGACCTGAGCTAAAATCAAGAGTTGGGCATTCAACCGACTGAGCCACCCAGGTGGCCCCTGTAAGACACATATTCTTTTTTTTTTCAATATATGAAGTTTATTGTCAAATTGGTTTCCATACAACACCCAGTGCTCATCCCAAAAGGTGCCCTCCTCAATACCCATCACCCACCCTCCCTCCCACCCCCCATCAACCCTCAATTTGTTCTCAGTTTTTAAGAGACTCTTATGCTTTGGCTCTCTTCCACTCTAACCTCTTTTTTTTTTCCTTCCCCTCCCCCATGGGTTTCTGTTAGTTTCTCAGTATCCACATAAGAGTGAAACCATATGGTATCTGTCTTTCTCTGTATGGCTTATTTCACTTAGCATAACACTCTCCAGTTCCATCCATGTTGCTACAAAGGGCCATATTTCATTCTTTCTCATTGCCACGTAGTACTCCATTGTGTATATAAACCACAATTTCTTTATCCATTCATCAGTTGATGGACATTTAGGCTCTTTCCATAATTTGGCTATTGTTGAGGGTGCTGCTATAAACATTGGGGTACAAGTGCCCCTATGCACCAGTACTCCTGTATTCCTTGGGTAAGTTCCTAGCAGTGCTATTTCTGGGTCATAGGGTAGGTCTATTTTTAATTTTTTGAGGAACCTCCACACTGTTTTCCAGAGTGGCTGCACCAGTTTGCATTCCCACCAACAGTGCAAGAGGGTTCCCGTTTCTCCACGTCCTCGTCAGCATCTATAGTCTCCTGATTTGTTCATTTTGGCCACTCTGACTGGCGTGAGGTGATATCTGAGTGTGGTTTTGATTTGTATTTTCCTGATGAGAAGCAATGTTGAGCATCTTTTCATGTGCCTGTTGGCCATCCGGATGTCTTCTTTAGAGAAGTGTCTATTCATGTTTTCTTCCCATTTCTTCACTGGATTATTTGTTTTTCGGGTGTGGAGTTTGGTGAGCTCTTTATAGATTTTGGATACTAGCCCTTTGTCAGATATGTCATTTGCAAATATCTTTTCCCATTCCATTGGTTGCCTTTTAGTTTTGTTGGTTGTTTCCTTTGCTGTGCAGAGCTTTTTATCTTCATAAGGTCCCAGTAGTTCATTTTTGCTTTTAATTCCCTTGCCTTTGGGGATGTGTCAAGTAAGAAATTGCTATGGCTGAGGTCAAAGAGATCTTTTCCTGCTTTCTCCTCTAGGGTTTTGATGGTTTCCTGTCTCACATTCAGGTCCTTTATCCATTTTGAGTTTATTTTTATGAATGATGTGAGAAAAAGTGGTCTAGTTTCAACCTTCTGCATGTTGCTGTCCAGTTCTCCCAGCACCATTTGTTAAAGAGACTGTCTTTTTTCCATTGGATAGTCTTTCCTGCTTTAAGACACATATTCTTAACCATGAAAGAGACCTGCTGGAAAAACATGAAGACATTGGATGTGTGCCAGCCCCCAAAATACACTTGGTATATACAATATATTAATCATCAAATTTCAATAAAGTAAATAAACATTTACTGACTACCTACTGTATATCAGGAACACTAGAATAAACTAAATTAATAAAACATGGATCCTCTCTTTGAAGAGTTTGCACTTAATTGGGAAAAATAGATGGTAAAAAAATAATTCCAATATAATACGGAATGTGCTCTGATAAAAATAAAAACAGGGTTCTGTGGATACTTACTTTAACCCTGTCAGGAGGCTTGGGCAATGGTTCATAGAGGAGGCAATAATAAAGCTAATTCTTAAAGAGCAGTTCTTTTTTTTAAAAAAAAATTTTTTTAACGTTTATTTATTTTTGGGACAGAGAGAGACAGAGCATGAACGGGGGAGGGGCAGAGAGAGAGGGAGACACAGAATCGGAAACAGGCTCCAGGCTCTGAACCATCAGCCCAGAGCCTGATGCGGGGCTCGAACTCCCGGACTGCGAGATCGTGACCTGGCTGAAGTCAGACGCTTAACCGACTGTGCCACCCAGGCGCCCCTAGAGCAGTTCTTTAAAAGAATGAGAGTGGCAAGGAATATTCTAGGTAGAGAACACAGCATAAGCAAATGCACACCTGTAAAACAGCATCCTTTGTATAAAGAACAATATGCAGGGTGGGTTTTTTCTGTATTATCAAGTCCTAGATAGGTAGTTTGAATATGGGAGATCCTAAAACATGGAAGAATTCAGATTACTCTCTGTTTGCCAATAATATAAGTTTTATTATGGTGGTCCTTACATTTTGACCTGCAAATTTGTTGGTCAACACTTCAACAGAATCAAACTCAACGTTTTATTTATTTATTTATTTATTTATTTATTTATTTAAATATGTATTAAGCTAGTTAGCATAGGAAAAAATTTTAAAAAACAACAATTGAAAAAGTCAAATGACAATATCATTTTATATTTCAAGAATCAATATCAAGATGTTATTACCTGCATAGGGAAATGTATGTCATTGTAGCCCAGCTTTACTAAAGATTGATCATTCTCCTATTAACTCAACAGTGCACTCCACAAGTAGTTCAACTGTTATTAAAGAGGTTTCTTGGAATAAATGATTTCTGCAAATGAGAAGGAGAAAAACCAAACAAAAAGGAGTTGAGTGCATTGATCCTAGTGAAGAGAGAAAAGAGTCGAATTCACTCTTTATTAACTTAATTGAGGATGTATTTGCTGAAGACCTCTGATGTGTTGGGTGCCATTTTCAGAGCTAGAAAAATAACAAAAATAAAATAGTCTGACAGCTCAAAAATATATAGTCTGGACAAAGAGGCAGTCACAGGAACAATATGAGCTTGTGACAAGCTACAAAATCAGACAAAAAAATCAGTTAATTTTACTTGAGAAATTGAAGGGTTAGGAAAGTTTTCATAATGATGACATTAAAGCTGAATCTAAAATGAGTTCATCAGGTGAACAAATATAGGAGGAAGAAGAAAATTCATGGAAGTTCAAAATGTATTTTTATTTGAGCACTTCCCCAGCTAATGTGGAATGGCTACAGGTATCCCACACAGGGTTATATATGATATGCTGAGTTTAGCTCTTCTGTAGGTAATGGAAATTTATCAGTAGCTCCTAAACAAGCATGTCATAAAGTCTGTTTAGAAAGAAAGGTTTAGGGCACCTGGGTGGCTCAGTCGGTTAAGTGTCTGACTTCAGCTCAGGTCATGAGCTTCAGCTTCAGCTCAGCTCGTAGTCCATGAGTTCAAGTCCTGCATCTGGCTATGTGCTGACAGCTCAGGGCCTGGAGCCTGTTTCAGGTTCTGTGTCTCCCTCTCTCTCTCTGACCCTTCCCCACTCACACTCTGTCTTTCTCTCTCTCAAAAATAAACATCAAAAAATTTAAAAAAAGAAAGATTTATCAGCAAATATAAGATCAGTTAGAGGTGAGGGAACCATCTAGAAGTCACTTCTAATTGCTGAAGTCAGTTCCATTTCGCTAATAGACATCGCTTCTTTTGTACTTGCTACTCTCTCTGTGCCCTGACATCGCTTCTATGGTGAGTTCAGCCTAGCACTTTCCCAGGGAGTGAAAACTCATTGCCCACTAGACTCTAAAACCAATGAGGGTGGGGACTGGGCCCATCTTACTCACCATCAAACCCCTATATAGCCTGGCACATACAAGATTCTCAAGAAATCCTTGCTGAATGGATGAATGAATTTGGAAGTGTTTAAGAGAGAGAATCTTCATGATTCAGTGATCAGTTACATCTGTGGGATGTGAAAGTAGAAGGAATCAAAAGTGATTCCATTAACTGAGAAAAGTAATTCATACGAGAGAATTCTTAAAGAAGAGAATATATGTTTTTCTTGGGCATGGTGACAATGTGGAATAAAGCAGAAAGAAGGTAAGAACAAGAAGAAAGTTAGGGGTAAATCAAAAGAAGTGCTTGTAATAACAGGTGGCAGCACCCAGGAAATATTATTTCAAAAGATCCATGATTTAGGAACCATGATGGACTGAATGACTAACTTGAAATTCTGGAGAGTGGCCTGGGGAGGCAATTTTAACTTGAATTGAATTTTTTTGCCTAATACTCACCAAAAGGAATTTGAGTTTCTTTGGGAAGAGTATAAGACACAAAGTCTAATCAACCTGGGAAGGACAGGGTGGAGCTTACTAAAAAAGGGTCCTAAATTCCAAATGGAAAAAAAAAAAAAAAAAAAAAAAAACTGGCCTCTACAGCTATGATGTGTGATTTTAAATGGCCTCTCCATATTTCTGCTAGAATTCTGGGATTTTCATGCTGGAATGTGATGCTAGATTGATAATACAATGAACAAGATGATTCTCTCTGAAGTATTCTTAAAAATTTCCTTTTAGAGAGGAGGAGAATTTTACACCATAGACTATTTCATCCTGTGTGTAGTAGCAATGGAAAGAACCAGCTGTGAACATGTGAAGGCTTTCTAGTAGCTCTCCTATGTATCCAATATCCAGCTCTCCATACCCAACACTAAAAGCCAGAAAAGTTAATTCCAGAATCTCAGGTGACACAAATTTACTTCTTGTTCTGCAATATCAATTTGATAAATACACAGAATAAAATTCTTTATTTAAGATTTATATTCTGAACACTTAACGTGGTCCAGCCCTTTGGTAGACTTTGGGCAGAAATTTTGAGTAGTATTATCTTCCTTTTTAAATGTAAAGATATGGTCATAGTCACTTGACTTCTGTCTCCTTACGATTCATATGTTTGAAGCACCAGATCTCTGTCTGTATTTAGAGATGGGGCCTCTAGGAAAGGGATTAGGTTAAGTTAGATCATTGGAAAGAGCCCTGATCTTGGTGAGATTGGTGTCCTTAGAAGAACAGATGCCAGAGAACTGTCTTTCTCTCTCTTTACATATGAGAGCATCTTGGAAAGGCCATGAGAGGATTCAGTGAGAGGTGGATGTTTATAAGCCAAGAAGAGTTGGCTTATAGGAACCCACCTTACCTGACCTTGATCTGGGAATTCTAGCCTCTAGAACTCTGAGAAAATTAATGTCTGCTGTTTAAGTCACCCAGCCTGTGGGATTTTGTTGTGGAAGTCCAAGCAGACTAATACAACTTGTAAGTAATATGCTCAAGTCCTCTGTCAAATTTCAAGCTTTTTTTTTACAGTTCAGGGGTTTTTTTTACAAGTATTTTAAAAGCTAGTAATCCAACTAGATAAGAAAAATGCACACAAAATAGAAGAAGACAACAAATAATAAAATGTTCAATTCAATACAGTCAGATGCAAGGAAGAGGGCATTATTGGAGATTTCATAGAAGATTGAAGGACTGGTACAACTTTGACTAGATAGTAGCAAGATGGTTGGGTGGAGATGGTGGAGAAAATATATAAGAAAGAGCAGAAACGAGCCTGGACGATTGGGCAGAAGGCTCTTATATTTCATGGGAAGACTGGGATCTGAAGTTGGGATGAATGAAGTACGTAAGGCTGGTTGTGGTTTGAGATGACGGCAGAGCCTAGGGCAGGTGCAGCAGGAGAAGCACATCACAAATGTACTCTACTCCACCCCTGAGGCAGCAGTGGAGATTGGGTTATGCCTGGCAGAATGGAGTACCTTTACCACAAAAGCCAGGGGCAGGCTGATGCCTAACTGTCCGTAATTCAAGGAACTTCCCTGGAACAGGAGTTTTACAAGAGGGTCCCTCACTGAAAAGAAGTGTCTAATAGCTGTAGCCATGGTCCACAGTCCGAAAGTTCTTTAGTAATAGGAAACAAAAAGAGCTAGAGAGAAGCCTGGAGTCTACAACAGGAATGGGTGCCAAAGGGTATGAAAATGTACGCAGGATTTGTTTAGATCAAGTATGGTGGGGCCGACAGATCCGAAGATAACTACCATTGAAAAGACGGTTTATTATCTGCAATTCTCAAAAGAAAGGGGCCCTTCATGGCTTGCAGAGCCACATGGGGAAGTACTTGGATCTGTCAGGAGGCAGAAGGAAAAAAGGGAAAATTAGGGGTTTGAGGGAAGGAATGAGTGAAGCAGGGTAAGTACATTGCATAAGTTTAGGATTGGATAGTCTGAATAATTTCAGTGGGTAGGGTGGTCCCTCGTTGTCTAGTACCTGGCCTTGGGGTGATTTAGGGCAGGGAGACTACTGGCCTGGTGTGTGAAAATTTGAAAATGGAGGGGATTGGAGGTATGAGCTACGATTGGTTGGTTTGCATATGAAAGGTGTGCTCATAAGCCAGGTGTTTGCTATCTCTAGGAACTAGATAACCTCTGGAGGGTAATCCCTCCCCAAGCCACCCAAGATGTCAAATATAGAAAATTAAAAAAAAAAAGATTAATATAAAAAACACTATTTAAAATATGTAGAATGGAAGAGTGAACTGAAAGAATAATTAAGAGTCAGGAGGCAACATGAAACTGATATCTGTATCTTAAAACACTTGATTTAGCCACTTAGGTTCAGATTAGATAGATAGATAGATAGCTTTTTCTCCCTGTTGTCTTAAAAGGGGCACAGCATTACCAAGCTGAGATTGGGGACAGCCCCTATGTAGTTAGGTAAAACAGAAATAGATTCAAAAACTGCATTTTGGGAAATTTATGAAGTCATTCAGGCCCAAGTACGTTATCCTGCATATGATTGGGGTGAAACAATGCACCTCCAAATTTATAGTTACCATATTCAGCTATCAGCTTATATTACCTCTCAGTCTCTGGCCCAGTAACGTTCAGTTCTGAAGATCTATTTAAAACACATGATTTTAAACCACATTCCCTTAACAAGCTCTGTTTTGAATGAGTTTCTTTGTATAAGTAATGCTACTTTGTGCTTGATTTGTTCAAAAGCTCCTTAAAATCCCCTGAACCTCAAATGTACTCCCGTGTCTTACTGCCACTCTCATTTATGGAAACACATGTAAAGAAACACAGATATTTCATTTCTTTCTTTCTTTGCTTTTTGTGCCCACAGAGCAAGCTAATTGTGCTCCTTTAAAGCAAAGTGACAGTTTTTGATACAGGTTGATTTAACTTTAAAAAAAAAATTACTTAGGACAATCAAACATGAGCATTAATGAGAAACACACGCGAGGCTCCAAATATTCTGAGAATGAATGCAAAGCAACGTCCCGATGAACGTGGGGTCGGATTTCCTGGACCGTTTCTGCACATGCGCAGTCGGAGAGCGTGAGAGATTGAGCGTAGGTGTGTGACCGTTCATGACTGTGAGTGTATCTGCACATGTTGTGAAAGCCCGGCTTCCGCTGCAGCTCCCGGCAGCCTAGCGACGCGATCTTTTACATGTAGCAGGACACACTCCAGGATATTAACACTCTACCATTTCCAAGGGCCTCTGTTCACACCAGCTCCAGAGTAAACACCATGAAAGAAGGAGCCTCAAGCTGCTAAAAAGCACACAAAGCAACAAGGAGAAACAGGTCCAAATCTCATAAAAATGGAAAATGTTTCAAGAACAACTGCCGGTTTGTTCAGAGAGTGCCCACAGAGCAGGAGGGTAAATAAAACTCAGTACCTGTTAGATTTATAGGCAAATAACCATTATCTACTATGTGTAGATGAGTGAATGGTAATTTTATGCAAACCACAATAAGTAAATTCAAACAGTATGAACTAAGCCTGCACAGTAAGAACAGGAAGTTCAAGGAAAGAAAAATAAGGAAACGGTGTTTTCTGTGTGGTGTATCACCAACCTGGGAAATCCATTACAGAGCCAAAAACTGGAACAGGATTTTATAAAAGCGCTAGCTTAAAATAGAGCTATAAATCCCTTAGGACTTGTGTGGTGATTTCATACCTGAAGCAAAACTCTGCTCCCCACGATCTAATTACTGATTGGCTTTACACAGAGGATTATGGAGAATTAGTAAGTTGGAATGTTTATATGACAGAGTATACAGTGTAAATTCCTTGGGAGCCTTCATGGGGCATTCAATTTTTGAATGAATCTGTTTCAGTCAAGTATCATCAGTAGACAAGCACCCTAACCAACGGAGCTTAGAATTTTAGGGACCTGTGTCTGAGAGCTGCATAGCTTTCTATTCAAAATTGATCTTTTAGAAGATTTTTCAAAAGCGGAACGTTCAACTTTGGCCAAGTTTAAAATCTCTTTAAATTCTGCGAAATTTTTAAAAATCTCTTTTTTTTAAAAAATGTTAATTTAAAAAATCTCTTTAAATTCTGTGAAATTCTGTAAATTTGAAAGTGAAATCAAGGTTTTTCAGATTCAGATTTCATTGACTCCTAATCAAATGTAGTTTCCTAGGCCGTAGTAGAAGATAAGAAAGAAGGCTTTTAAAGGATTATATAAAATCTCTATAAATGGATTAATTAAAATAAGGGGACCAATTTACTTCTAACAAACCAATTTTAATGAGGCATGTGTCAAAGAATCTAACATTTGTAGATTCCATTTGAAAAGAATGTGAGCATAAAAACATAGTGGAAAGTGTTCTTTAGAGCAAGATGACTATAGGTTTTAGTAAAGTTAATTTTGTTTAAATTTGTTGAAAAGCTCTAGCGACTTCACATTATGGGGTAGATGCATAGCATATTAAATGAGCTTGCAGAGGCTTTGAAGTCAGAAATCACTGGTTTTAAATATAGGCTCTGGAGGGAATGAGGAGAATTGGAGAAAGGAAGGAAAGGAAGAAGGCTGGGAAGAAGAGGGGAAGAAGGAAAGAAGGAAGGAAAGAGCACGCGTTAGGCCGATTATCTGTACCTGGCATTATCAAGATGCTTTACGTATACGTCTATCTTCAGCCGCTAGTTGTGTGATCTTGGACAAATAACTGTATCTCCTTGGGCTTCAGATTCCCTAGAGCATACTCTAGAATGATGGTAGTGGCAGCATAATTTTTTGGGTGATCCTTCCAAATCACATTAGAAAGATAGCATCGAGGGGCACCTGGGTGGCTCAGTTGGTTAAGCACCCGACTCTTTCAGCTCAGGTCAACATCTCACAGTTGTGAGATGGAGCCCCATGATGGGCATGAAACCTGCTTAAGATTCTCTCCCCCTCTCTCTCTGCCCCTCCCCTGCTAGATTTGTATCCAGTAATATTGAACTTCAAGTACAAAAAGCACAGACAACTGTTATCAACAGGCAAATCCTCAAGGAATATTGTTGCCATGAGCCCTTCCTAAGAAATATACTCAAGCATGAGCTTCAAGCAACCAAAGTGACTACAAAGACATTGAAAAAACACTGGTAGCATTGAGCACTGGGGGTTACTGACAGCAAAAAGAAGTGAACAGCAGGCACTGTGTTCCTTGAGTAAATAATACAACACCCCTTATTATCTTGCCAAAGGAGTCCGGCATGAGTTTGATCAAGCCTCTGGATTTAGCTGCAAATTAGTACAAAATATATTTTTTCAGGAGAAAGATACTAGACGCCATCATAAGTATGTGCTCAGCAAATCCAGAATGTGGAAAATCTAGAGGTAAAAATCTGCTGTCTCCTCAATAGCTATAATGTAAAGAAAAGAAGGGGATAGAATAGAAATATGTAAATTTAAACAGAGACTTAAGAGACATATCAAGTTTTTAAAAATGGGCAAAATCTAACTATGGTATCTAGGGATGCACATGCAAGGATGTGGCTGCTGTCACAGTCAGGATAATGAGTACTTTTGGAGGCAAGAAAGGGGCTGATGTTAGGAGGAGCTTCTGAGGTGGCTGGAAAAGTTCTGTATCTCCATCTGATTACAAGGGTGTTTGCCATACAATAATTCACTAAGGTCTGCACCTGACTCATACAGCTGTCTATATCTGTGTTACTTTATAATAAAAAAGGTAAAAATAAAAAAGGAAAATTTTATGAAACTCGTCTGAGCTCTGCTCACTTATACCAACTATCTTTACTTCCTCGTCTGTAAAATATAATTTTCCCTCTTATAATTGTGTTTCTGTTAGGACCGATGTCCTCAATATTCATCCCCCTTCTCTCCATATGACTGCATAGTTGGTTTTTTTTTTTAATTTTTAATGTTTATTTCTGAGAGAGACAGAGTGAAAGCAAGCGGGGGAGGGTCAGAGAAAGAGGGAGACACAGAATCCTAAACAGGCTCCAGGCTCCGAGCTGTCAGCACAGAGCCCGATGTGGGGCTCGAACTCACGAACCGTGAGATCATGACCTGAGCTGAAGTTGGATGCTCAACCGACTGAGCCACTCAGGTGCCCCTGCATAGTTTTTTAATGCAATAGAACAAATTTACCTTTGAGCCAGTAGAAACCAATAGAACTGAAACAAAATAAATGTTTACTAAGGTGGAAGTAAATAAAGGACAATCATCCAATCTTCCTCTCCTTGACTACTCTCTCCACAAGGGACAGTATTATTTAATAGAAAAAAAATGCAAAAGCCCCAATTTCTATATAGTCTTCACCCTAATGGCCTACATGCAAAAAATTAAACACAAAACCTACTACTTTATGACAAAGTTTAAGAGTAAGTTTCAATTTATTTGATGATTTCTCTCCTTGTCTATAAGTAGTCATTCAAAACTCATTTGCTGAGAGCATTTCCTGTGGCCTGTTTTGTTTTTTCTTTGCTCTGAGTTAATGAACCAGCAAAACAAAAAAGTAGAATATGAGTTTCTTTAATTGATAGAGTTGAACTTCCAAAGTTTTTCAGATTTATTCAATTTTAATGATATTATAACTCAAATGTATAGGCAACAGAATAATCTTAGAATCAATCCTGGCCCCAAATCTGAAGGTCTATAAACAAAAGGTATTCTGGGAACCACGGAAATATTTTAATAAAGTAAAATAAAATCAATTTTACTAAAAACGTTTAAGTTGTTAATGTTTCCTTAGTTCACATGGAGGAATTTCCATCAGCTTGTCAACTTGGTCATGGTGATTAGCTGACAGAGTTCAGTGAGGATAAGAAAAAAGGGACTAGACTCAGGTCCCCTCAACCCTGACCACAAATCCAGCATTCTTTGGTTGCCTTCACCAGGGAAACAAACAAACAAGCAAACAAACACCTAAAACTCTATGTCCTTGGGAGGATGATTACTATGGAGATTAGGCAACACCAGATTAAACCAGTCTGCACCCAGGTGGACCCCAGTGCTGAACTTTCACTGACTTTTCCCCTCATTATAATAGGAAAAATCACACCCAGAGCAGAGGTTTAACATGTTAATTACAGGTGCAATTAACATGAAGAAACATGACCTTTCCTTTAAATGCACAGGTGCTGGGGCCCCTGAGTGGCTCAGTCAGTCAGGCATCAGACTTCAGCTTAGGTCATGATCTCACAGTACATGGGTTGGAGCCCCACACCGGGCTCTGTACTGAGAGCTCAGAGCCTGGAGCCTGCTTCAGATTCTGTGTCTCCCTCTCTCTCTGCTCCTCCCCCACTCACACTCTGTCTCTGTCTCTGTCTCTCTCAAAAATAAACATTAAAAAAAATACACAGGTGCTGATAAATCCCCATTTCTACTTGCTTAGGTATCACCCTTTTCCACCCAAGTTTCTTTTAAAAAACTCTACCTTTCCTGGGAGAGTCAGCCTGAGGATTCTTGCTTTGTTCTGCCTCCCCTGTGCTCAAGCAAAAGCCCCAATAAAGCCTTGCATGAAACGTCCATTTGGCCTCTTGTCAATTTCTGTTGCTTAGAAAGCACAAGGGCCTCGTTTAATAGCAACGAAATGATTCAAAAAGAAATGCACAGCACCATGCCCCAAGGAGAACAATTTAGGGAAGTGGACAAACAGCGTTTTCCCTACTTTGTTTTGACTTTGTTTTGTTTTTGTGATGGCATACTAGCATCTTTTATTCAGAGCAATGTTGACATCCTCACCTGACTCGTTTTGGAAAGAAAAAGCAGTTACCATCCCAATGAGGGGGAAATGCAGAAAGAAGACTGATTTGAGAGAAATATTTTACAACTTGTCAAGTTTGGAATAGGATCATCTTATTTCTCACCCCTCCCTCTTTGAAAAAAACAAAACAAAAGGGCAACCTGGACAAGGTACTGAAAGATGAGCTAACATGAAATGAGTTTTAAATCTGTTTTTGTCACAAATAATTAATTAATTAATTAATTAATTAAAGCTGTTTTGTCACTAACACACACAGGAAAGAATCTGACCTCACTGCAACCATTTCTCAGGGTTGTTGATATATACCTACTCTGTCTCCTGATACAGCAAAGTCTACATTGAAGAGAGACAGATTTGGTAGGAAATGTTCAAAATCAGATACAATTCTGTTTCCAATGTGGTTGTTTTTATGCCACATGTGCTGTCTACACATGAAAAGAAAGAAAGGAAGGAGGGAAAGAAGGGAGGAAAAAATAGGAGGGGGGGAAGAGAAGGGAAAGGAAATGGAAGAAAAGAAAAATCATAGTTAAAAGCTTTAAAGTCAAGTAACATGTGATTTAATGTCAGCCCCCTACTTATGGGACTATGTCACCCACTGAGACATAGTATATTTTGACCCTAGAAGCACAAATTCATTTCTCGCCCAACTTCAAAGATATTATTGCTAACTCGTTGTTGCTAGGAACTGACTTGGAATGAACTGGCAGTTCTGGTTCTGTTCTTAATGACCCGGAGGGTATGTCACATTTATGTTACGGCAATACCTTTCTTAAAGAGGTGAGGAAGAGAGAGCACTCCTTGGGGACCAAATAGCTTTCAACTCATTTCAGCAGAGGTATGTGGTGGTAGTTGTCATACACTTTACAGCTCTATACGTTTTCTGCTACTAAGACTTCGGAGGAAACATCTGGTTGCTAATATAGCCATTGCCTGAATTTACCCTGTTGGGACTTCTACTTTAACTCGAATAGTGCCTGGAACACATAATATGCACTAAACAAATGTGTACGGAATGAGAGATTGGATGCACTTAATATCTACAACTCGCACAGAACTTGTTTCACTGTGAGAGATTATGAATTGAAGCAATAAGTTGAAAAGAGATGGTGTGTCATCTACTTCTAAGAACAAAATTAATGGGTAAGATGGTTTGAAACAACAGGATCCAGAAAAAGAAAACAAAACCAATTAAAACTTGACTTGGGGTGTAGGTGTGTGGGAAATATGGCTGAGACACCAATTACTTGTTCTCTGATTGCCTATTCATAGACTTTGAACTCCTCCTTTAGGGTAAGGTCTATATTTCACTCACTTTATAGCCTCAATTCTTTTTTTTTTTAATTTTTTTTAAACATTTATTTATTTTTGAGACAGAGAGAGACAGAGCATGAATGGGGGAGGGTCAGAGAGAGAGGGAGACATAGAATCTGAAACAGGCTCCAGGCTCTGAACAGTCAGCACAGAGCCCGACATGGGGCTCGAACTCATGGATCGCGAGATCGTGACCTGAGCCGAAGTCAGACGCTTAACCGACTGAACCACCCAGGCGCCCCTATAGCCTCAATTCTTAAATGCCTTGTTTGGAAGCGGCATTAAATGCCTGATTAATGATTCCATAGTCGTCTTGATTTCTACAGAGGTACATAATAGCTCTACCACAGAATGTATTTGAATTTCATTTATTCACCCTATGTGTATCCACCTACCAGATTTAGTACAATTCTTCAAGTCAGGAACTACGTCTCTTCATTTTTGCATACTTAAGTCTAAAGCAATGCCTTCTCACAAATTTTGGTTAAATTAATAAATGCAGCTAATCTGGATGAATATATTCAGATCTTCTTCCTCACCATGCCATGTGCATTTTTCCGAAAGCATAACAACAGCTATGCTTACAACAGCTATGCTTTCTTGCAGGAAACCTCCAATTGAACATGTATGTATACATTCACATATGCAAATTCACAAACACTGGGGTTTTGTACGCGAACGAATCACGTACGACTAAATGCGCACATCTTCCGCTTACACTGTGCCCGGTATTCATTTGACTGCATGTCTTTAAGAATCGCCAGCTTGACATACCACACAACTATTTTCTCAAAGTATGGTTCAGGCTGTAAGAGAACCTGAGGAAGGAGAAAAGCACAGAGTGTCATTATTTATTGTCCTAGTGGGTCACCGGCTTCCTTGCCCTCGCCCTTGGAGCAACCCAATGATGTCATAGTTATTGTCTGATGTCACACCAGTTGGAAACAGAGGTTACCACTCTTAAGAAGAGGATGTATTTTAAAGGGTCCTTTTTAATTGAAATCTTCTTTGCTCTAAGATGTGCATTGTGAGCTCAAATTAATTTGAAAAGTGAGAAGATGGCTGCATTAATAGCCAGTGGATGTGGACTCTTTGGACCACCATGGCCGTTTGATGATATCCCAAAGGCAGTCACAAGGTAAGAAAGGATTTTCTATGGACTCTTGAAGCATATCAGGAAATTTAAAAGCATCATATTTGGAGAATAAAAATGTAATTCCTTCACCTCTGCCCTATGTGGCTGTGTGGTAAAATATAGAACAATTAGTATTGCCAAAAGCAATCAATTTCAACATGACTTTCCTATAATAAAATAGTTTCGGGCAGCCTAGGTGGCTCAGTCGGTTAAGCGTCTGACTTCAGCTCAGGTGATGATCTCATGGTTCGTGAGTTCAAGCCTCACGTTGGGCTCTGTGCTGACAGCTCAGAGCCTAGAGCCTGCTTCAGATTCTGTATCTCCCTCCCTCTCTGCCCCTCTCCCACTCATGTTCTGTCTCTTGCTGTCTCTCAAAAATAAATAAAAATATTAAAAATAAAAACAGTTTTGTGGCTCCCCATGCCTGCAGAAAATATCCAAATATCATATTCTCTTACACCAGATGATTCTCTTACATCATCTTGTCCCTGCTGGCTTTTTCAAAGTTATTTTTACTGCTCTTACTCAAACTTAATTCTCTAAACACCTCAAACTATTTGCAGTTAGTAAAACATCCCTTGATGTTTCAAGCTTTTGTGTCTTTATATGTACTATTGCCTTCTCCTTCCCAATTATGCTCTCTGCTAAAATTTTTTTTCATCCTTTGTGAGCCTCACCCTAACTCTATCCACCATGATGAGTGGGTTATTCCCTCCTTTATGCCAACATTCTACTTGTTTCATGCTGCCATTATGACAAGCATTAATATGCTCAGCATTTATTTGTTTACATACAAGTAAACTGGTGATTACGTACCTGGTGATTACAGGCTCCTTGAAGGCTGTAATTATATCTGATACAGTAGCAGTTATCATTTATTAGTTGTGACTATGTGCCAAGCACTATGATTAGAAATGTAATTGGAAATCCATGATTTTATACCTTTTTAAGCACTCTTATTAGAAAAGATAGAAGCATAAACAAATTATGCCCTTCATATACAGTAAATGCAGTAGGAGAACAAAGAAGTCACTTTACTAAGTCTGGAGTTCAGGAAAAGCTTCCAGGAGGAAGTTTTGCTTGTTGGGGCAAACTGTGACAGTAACAAGAAGCCCTTCCAAAGCAAGGCAGCCTGACTGTTATAGCTCCGAAGCCTTCCAGGAACCATCCTTGGAATGCAGGTTTATTACTGGGGTTATTTGCATTTAAATGGTTCTGTTATAGAGAGCTTTATGTACCTTTGTATTCTCCTTCTCTTCTATGTTAAATTATAAGATTCAAGAAGTAGCAATCACTTTCTTCAATACTTTGAAACACCTCACTGCTGCTACAGTATTAAAAATGCAGTTGACCAATTTAAAGATGAAGCTGAAATAATGATTTTCATATAATTGTATGGTCTACAAGATTAACTCATTTTGTACTCACCCAATCTTTTTTTTTTTTTCTTAGAGGGAGCATGAGTGGGGGCAAGGGGCAGAGGGAGGGAGAGAGACAGAGAGAGAGAGAGACGGAATCTTAAGCAATACGGAGCTCTATCCCATGACCCTGAGATCATGACCTGGGCCGAAATCAAGAGTCAGATGCTCAACTGACTGAGCCACCCAGGCATCCCTACTCACCCTAATCTTCTACATTTTGGGTATTTATCCCAATTTTTCTAAATGAAGAAGACACAGCTTAAGTGTTCAGAGTCACATGATTAACATACGGTTTTTGAACCCCTAGTTTACCTAATAACAATCATTAACATTACCATAATCACTCTGTTATAAATTTATATATGCTACTTCATTTAACATCATAATTAACTCTGAGATACATAAACTATTACCATTCTTATTTTATAGATGAGAGAATTGTAGCTTATAATGTTTAGCTTGCCCACGGTCAAAGAGTAAATAAATGGTGGATCAGATATTCTAACCCAGTTCTGACTCCAAATTCAGGCTCTTAACCATCACCACAGTGTCCACATGCTGAATGGGATTGGTTTCTTCACTCAAAAAATGTATAATCCACTGGGTTGCAATAAGAGGGAAAGGTTAAATTAATATATATATATATATATATATATATATATATATTTAAAAACAGTGATGGCATCTTCTTTTTATCTTTGTAATTATGTAATTTAATTATGTTATATCTAAATATGAATTTCCAATTTCCTTGTTTGTTATACCCTTTAAAACAACCAAATTGAGGAATAATTGATATCCAGTAAAGGAAAGGCATTTTAAGTCTACAGTTTGATGGGTTTTGACAAGTGTATAAATAACCCAAATGTTTCCCATCCTGATTCAGTCTGTCTGTCCTCTATGCCTGGCACAAGCAATCACTTATCTGCCTTTTTTTTTTAATATATATATATATTGAAGAATTTCTCATTCATGATATTGATGTGGTTTGAAGTGGGGTTTGGGAGCCAACAGCCAAGAAAGAATTCTTGAGACATTTTCAGTGCAAAAGGGTGTTTTTATTATAGTATGGAGACAGGGCCCATAGGCAGAAAAAGCTGCACTGGGGTTGTGAAGAGTGACTGATTATATAAGCTTTTCTTTCCTATGGAGGCAAGGGACTTTAGAGTCCAGGAAATTGAATCTATAGGTTTCTGGAGATTGCATTTTTCTTGCTAATCATTAAGACAGTTGTAAACTGATGGAGACTCCTGTCCTGAATGACTATGATCTCTGTTAGTTAACCATTTGTTTTTCTCTTTTCTTTGAGAAATGTCACCCATATCATGTCACCCCCACCTGGGGGTGGGGTGGGTGCAGGGTGTTAGCTTGTGCTTTGCCCTCGGTTTGCTTTTTGCTTCTTTGCCAGAATCAAACCATCTGTTTCTTTTATCATAATGTTTAAATTTTTTTTTAACATTTATTCATTTTTTTAGAGACAGAGAGAGACGGAGCATGAGTGGGAGAGGGGGAAAGAGAAGGAGGGAGAGAGGGAGGGAGAGAGAGAGAGAGAGAGAGGCAGGGTCTGAAACATGCTCCAGGCTCTAAGCTATCAGCACAGAGCCCGACATGGGGCTTGAACCCACAAACCATGAGATCATGACCTGAGCTGAAGTTGGATGCTTAACTGACTGAGCCACCCAGGCACCCCCATAATGTTTTTAGATTTATTCATGTTGCTGTGTATATCAGCAATTAGGTTTTTTTTTAATGCTGAGTAATATGCATAATGTGAATATCCCACCATTTGTATCAATCGACATATTGATGGACATTTGGGTTGTTTCCAGTTTGTATTATTATGCAAACAGCCATGAACATTCGTGGACACCCATTTCTGTAGACATATGTTTTCATTTCTCTTGGGTAAATATCTAGAAGTGGAATTACTGGGTCATGTGGTAGATGTATGCTTACTGTTGAAGAGGTTGCTAAATTGTTTTCCCAAATGGTTGTGCCATTTTGCATCCTCACAAGCAATGTAGAACTCTAACTGCTCCATATTCTTGCCAACATTTGGTATTGTCTGATGTTTTAAATTAACCAGTATAGTGGGTGTTTTGGTAGGCAAGATAATGCTCTCGTCCTCCCCCCAAAATGCCCGCATCCTAATCCCTGGAACCTGTAAATATATTACCTTATATGCAAAAGGGACTTGGCAGATATGACTAATGTTAAGGACTTTTTTAAGATAGACTATTCTGGATTATCTGGATGGGCCCACACAATCCTTAAAATTCTTTAGGGAAACCCTTCCTGGCAGTGGTCTTAGAAAGATGTGATGACAGGGGCGCCTGGGTGGCTTATTTAGGTGTCCGACTTCGGCTTGGGTCATGATCTCATGGTTTGTGAGTTCAGGCCCCACATCAGGCTCTGTGCTGATGGCTCAGAGACTAGAGCCTGCTTCGGAGTCTGTCTCCTTCTCTCTCTGCCCCTCCCCACTTGTGCTCTGTCTCTCTGTCTCTCAAAAATAAATAAATGTAAAAAAAAGAAGAAGAAGAAGAAAGAAAGAGAGATGTGATGACAGAAGGCGGACTAGCAAGATGGTAGTTTGAAAAGGACTTGGTCACTGTTGCTGGCTTTGAAGATGGAGAACAGAGGCCATGAGTAAAGGAATGTGGATGGCCTCTAAAAGCTGAAAAAGACAAAGAAATGGATTCTCCTCTAGAGCCTCCATAAAGGAATAGAGCCCTGCTGACAACCAGGAAAATATATAATTATAAATATATATGCACCCAATATGACAGCACCTAAATATAGAAAGCAAATATTGACAGAACTGAAAGGAGAAATAGCAATACAATAATAGTAGGAAATATCAGTACCCCACTTTCAATAATGGATAGAAAATCCAGACGAAATTAATAGGAAAACAGTAGACTTGGACAACACTATAGACCAAATGGGCCTAACAGATACATAGAGAACATCCCATCTGACAACAGCAGAGAACACATTCTTCTCAAGTGCACGTGTCTCATTCTCCAGGAATGATAGATCACAGGATAGATCACATGTTAGGTCAAAAAACAAGTCTTAATAAACTTAAGAAGACTGAAATCATATCTAGTATCTTCACAGTGTAATGAAATTAAAAATCAATAGCAGAAGGAAAGCTGGAAAATTCACAAACATGTGGAAATTAACACAGTCCTGAACAGCTTAATGGGTCAAATAAGAAATCAAAAGGGAAATCAAAAAATATCTTGAAACGAATGAAAACAGAAACACAATATACCAAAATGAATGGGATACAGCAAAAGCAGTACTAAGAATGAAATTTATATTCATAAATGCCTACTTCAGGAAAAAAGAAAAATCTCAAATAAACAACCTAACCTTATACCTCAAGTAACCAGAAACAGGAGAACAGAAGAAAAAAAAATAACAAAGATCAAAGCAGAAATAAAGACTAGATAAAACAATAGAAAAAAAATCAACAAAGGGGCACCTGGGTGGTTCAGTCGATTCAGCAATTAAGTGCCTGATTTCGGCATGTCATGATCTCGCTGTCCGTGGGTTCAAGCCCCACATCGGACTCTGTGCTGACAGCTCAGAGCCTGGAGTCTGTTTCTGATTCTGTGTCTCCCTCTCTCTCTGCCCCTCCCCTGCTCATGTTCTGTCTCTCTTGCTCCCTCTCCCAGAAATAAACATTAAAAAAACATTTTTTTAAATCAACAAAACCATGAGCTGATTTTTGAAAAGATAAGCAAAATAGATAAAACTTTAGCTAAGAAAAAAAAAAGATTCAAATAAATAATATTGTATTGTAACAGCATTATATGGTGACACATGGCAGCTACACTTGTGAGGATAGCATAACTTACAGACATGAAGAATCACTGTTATACACCTGAAACTAACATAACATTATGTGTTAACTAGACTCAGATTTACAAAATTTTTAACAGTATAGGGTTACCATTTTCTATTTCTTCTTGTCTATAATAAGTGTCTTTCAAGATATTTGCCCATTTGAAGTTGTTGAATTTGTCGGTGTAAACTTATGTACAGTGTTTCCTTATCATTTTTATATATACCTGTAAAATCTCAACTATGGCCTTTCATCTCATAAATGAATAATTTCTCTACATCTCTGTCTGTTGCTATCCCTGATCAGTTTGACCAATGTAGCAAAACCATAAAAATGAACAAAGTATTTGAACAGAGACTTCAAACATGGTACACAAATGGTAAATAAGAACATGGAAAGATGCTCATACCATTTATCACCATGGAAATACAACTTCAATCAAATGGCTACACACCTGGTAGGATGATTACAGTAAACAAACAAACAAAAAACCCTGACAAAACCAAGTGCTGGTGAGAATGTGGGTCAATCTGAACACCTCCATCATTGGTGGGAATGCAAAATGGCCCAGCCACTTTGGAAAACAGTTTGCCAATTTTGTAGAGTTATTCATATATTTGCCATAAACTGAGCAGTCTTATTCTTTGGTGTTTGTACAAGAGAAAAGAAAACTTTAGCTCCCACAAAAACCTGTATGTAAATGTTTATAGTGTTTTTATTCATAGTCACCAAAAGTTAGAAAGAACCCAAAAGTAGTAAATGAATAAAGTGCAGTACATTCATAAGTAACATATTACCTAACAATCAAATAGGAATAAATTTCTGAAACACAACATGGATGACTCCCAAATGTATTATCTGAGTGACAGAAATCAGGCTTAAAAGGCTACATCACATACGATTATATCTAGATGACATTCTGGAAAAGGAAACGTTGTAGGAACAGAAAACAGATCAGTACTTACCAGAATCTGGGGTTGGGGAATAGGATGAACCCTAAGGAACACAAAGGAACTTGAAAGGATGATAGAATTGTGTTATATTTTGATTGTGTAGTGGTTACATGACTTATGCACTTAATCAAAACGCATAGAACTGCACACCAAAAAGAATCCATTTTATTGTATATAAGTTATACTGAAAAAATTTAAAAAGTTATACTGTATGTAACCTGCAATTTGCTCTTTTCATTCAGTAAAATGTTTCTAATATTCATCCACGTGGTTTGTGTAGTTCTAGTTCATAAACTTTCTCTGCTGCTTAATACCGTATAATATACAATTTGTATTGTATACAAATAATTCAGATGTATTCATCCATTCTCCTGCCAAATTACTTTGGAGCTCTCTTTCGGTTTTTCTTTTTCTATTATTCACAATACTGCTCTGATAAGTCTAGAACAAGCCTTATTGTGCATACGTGCTAGAATTTTCTGAGCTATGTAACTAGGAGCAGAATTGTAGCGATTTAGGGTATATGCCTGTTTAACTTTACAAAACAATGCAACACATTTCATTCTCAAGTGGTAATCCCAACGTACTCACCCCTGAAATATTTAGTAAACAATTTCCAGCTTCACACTTTCACCAGCACTTGGTGTATTCATTCAGACTTCTTAATTTTTGATTCTGGCTTTAACTGGCATCTTCCTAGCTACCATTGAGGTTGAGCACTCTTCTTGCTTTGTTTAGTTTCTTTCTTGCTATTTCTATCTCCTCTTTATCTTCTTTCTCCATTGTTCCCCACCAGGTTGTCTATCTTTTACTTTTTTATTCATAAGGGATCTTCAAATAGTCTTAATTTAATCCTGTGTTAGTTTTTATGTGATGCAAATTAGGTGTATCATTTTTTTTTTGGTTTATCTTTTCGCTTGCTCTGTGGTGTCTTGTTGATAATCATAAGTTACTCATTTTAATGCAGTGAATTTATCAATTTTAGTGTTTTCTGTATCTTGTTTAAAAAATATGTCTTTAACTGAAGGTCAAAAAATAATTTACATTTGCTTCTGAATGTTTTTAAAGTTTTGATTTTTACATTTAAGGGTTTATTGGATGTGGAATTTGTTTTTTAATGTTTATTTTTGAGAGAGAGTGCACGCGACCGGCAGAGAGAGAGGCAGACAGAGAATTCGAAGCAGGCTTTGTGAGGAGACCACAGAGCCCAATATGGGGCTCAAACTCATGAGTTGTGAGATCCTGACGTAAGCCGAAGTCAGATGCTTAAAGAACCGACTGAACCCCGCCCCCCCCCCCCCCCCCCCGTCGTGCCCTTAATGTGGAATCAGTTTTTGCATGTGGTATGAGGTAGATATCCAATTTAATTTGTTATATATACATAACAAATTGTTTCGAAATTATTTATTGACAATACATTTTTTCCATAATGATCTGAGAATTGACTTGTTTCATACTTAAAATTTACATATGTGCATAAGTCTGGTTCTCTGTTTCGTTCCCCTGGGGTTCTATTCCTATGTTTGTCATTATTATTTTCTTATAATATATCTTGATATCCAATTAAGTATATTCTCTGTTTTTCAGGATCATATTCATTATTTATTACTGGATATGAGATCTAACAGTTTGGTTAGATTAAGATTAATTTTTGGCAAGAATACTTAATGGATGATTTATTGTGTTTTTATTGCATATACTATCAGGTACTGCCACTATTAATGATGCTATCTGCTTATTTGTTTATGATGCTGACAGATCTCTCCATGTAAAGTAACATTTTTTTCCTCTTTGGAATTATCAGGTAAACTGTTTTGTGAAACTTTGCCACATTTCAAATTATTTTGTAATAAATCAATGAGGTATAGGTGAATCCATCATTTGTTGGGGCTTGCAAAATAGTAACCATTTACAATTACTGTTCTCTGTTATTAGTGGCATTTTATATAGAGAGATTTTGCCTACCAAGGGGAGGTAAATTATAGGTGGTTTTTTTTTTTTTCTGGATTAGGGAAGAAGTGAATCAAATGCTTAATTCTTCCCTTTAATTTCCAATTTTCAGAGTAAGGATTTGAGGTAGTTGTTGCCTTCGATGAAATGAAATTTTTTCTGTTTTTCTATCAATCATTGCATAATATCATAGACGCCTGGATTCTTATTAATGTGTTAAATCAACCACAGTTATTATTCCTTTTGGTATAAATTACCCCAAAGTTGACCAGTGTCTTTTGGACACAATCCCATTAGTCTTTTGAGTATTTCTTTTTTTTTTTTTATTTTTTTTTAAACGTTTATTTATTTTTGGGACAGAGAGAGACAGAGCATGAACGGGGGAGGGGCAGAGAGAGAAGGAGACACAGAATTGGAAGCAGGCTCCAGGCTCTGAGCCATCAGCCCAGAGCCCAACGCCGGGCTTGAACTCACGGACCGCGAGATCGTGACCTGAGCTGAAGTCGGACGCTTAACCGACTGAGCCACCCAGGCGCCCCAGTCTTTAAGTATTTCTTTCCTGCAAGCATAAAATGCCCGGGCTCATCTTATACTTTTCCTGTTACAGACTAATAGCTCCCTAGTTCAGTCCCAGTTTCGGTTTATCTTATTTTCAACTCTATCTTCCTTTCTGTCCTCTGGGCATTTTGTTTAGATTCTTGTTGTTTTTCCAAGCTCCGATATGCATTTTTTTTTCCAGCTGTAACTATTTATATATTGCCAACTATGGGCCAGGTGCTGTTCTAAGGATACAGAGGTTAACACAGCAAAAATCATCTTTGCTCTCAAGAAGCTAACGTTGCAAGAATGCTTGTTATATTATCCATGCATTTTAATGGCTATTGTGATCTGGCAATTTTAGGTATTGTGAGGGTTTTAAGGTAATCTAGACATAAATGATGATTTGTAAAATTTCATATCATTTTCCAGAATGAATATTTAGGAAATAAACCAGAAGATAGGAAGCCCTGTTAGAAAAGAAGTGCAGTTCTGGGTATGAAGTAGATAGATGAATGGAAGTGAGAATGGAGAAGAAAAGCTGGATTGCAGGAGTATCTTGAAGAAAAAAAAGGATAGAATTTTTTAATAGTTAAATAAGAGCACATGATCCAGAGGAGGATGTCAAAATTATCTCCAAGTATTCTTCTCTGGAGGACTAAGAGAATGACTACAACACTGGCAGAAATAGTGTAGCTGGTGTGAATGTGTAGACAAATAAAAATAATGTCTCTTGGCAGGTATGGACTGTGTCCTTGTATTTAACATTCTATGCACTGTACTGTATCAACTAACTGCATTTGAGAAAAGCAACGAGACAACTGTGTAGACATGGTCCAAGGTGATAGAAAATACAGAACTAGAAGAGAGTAAGTGACAAGATCACAGGTGAGGAAAGGAAGTGCTGGTGTCTTCTTTGTAACCCTAGACCCTGGTTTGGTGTTTGGCACAAAGCTTACCCTTAATTAACATTTGCTGAATAAATGAACGTAAGTCATTTGCATAGATGTGATCGCTGAGCCTATGGGCGTAGAACTGAAAGCAGGGGACATTTACTTGCTAAGGTTCAAAAACAGCTCTTCTTCCCTGTGGCCTGCATTGCCAACAGGTGCCTGCCTCAGGGGAAACAATTCCGAAAGTACCTTTGGATAATTAGAGCAGAAGCTGGCATTTCAGGAGCTCTTTTGCGTGTGCGTGTTTGTTGGGCCGCGTGGTGGGGGGTGGTGCATTCTAGATTCAGAATACCAAAGTGGAAGTCACAGATTTGCAATGAATCAAAGGTGATATTAATTGTATTCATTTTATATGAAGGTCAGCTCATCTCCACAAATTATAGAGCTTCTCAGCGCAATCAGTGCACTTCCTTTTCCACAATGCCTCCAAACGCAAACCTCACTTTACAGGTTATCAGCGGGGGGCTGAGCTGCTCTATTGCATTCACAAATGAAAAGGTTAATGGATTCCCTTTCTCTTGTTTGAAGCTAGGACCTGAAATTTCGAGTAGGCCTACTGGGATGACTCTTCCAATTTCCATCCTCAAGGGGGCGACGATCAGGGAGCCATTCCTGAACCACACCCACAGAAATCTGCCGCAGAAACCTTCACGCTCTGCTCCTGGGTGCGTCAGATTAGTCCCAGGGGCCAGCGCCTCATACTGAGCCTGCGCACACGGGCGCATCGGAGCGGACGCATGCGCCTTGAGGCGGGGCTGGCGGAGGCGGCTCTGGGCGGGTCTGGGTCCCTCCAGTGTTTTGGGGCCTAGGAGCTGTGGGAGGAGCCGGCGGCCTCACCGTGGTAACCGCAGCGCCGCCACCGCCGCCCCGCCTTGCAGGCCTCGGGACTGTCATCGCCTTTGGGTGTGGGGATACTTGGGCCACCGTCCCCGGAAATAGCTCCGCCGGCTTTCTCAGATACCCCCATCCTCCCCACGCCACCGTCGCCGCCGCCATGCAAGGGGAGGACGCCAGATACCTCAAAAGGTGACCACTCCCCGAGGCTCGGTCCCACCTTCCTTGCGAGGCCCTGAAGATATTCTTAGAGGTCCTTGGGTTGGCTTTGAGGTGACAGTGGGCAAAACTAGGATCTTAAAGGAGAGGTGGAAGCCGGGGGTAAGGCGGAGGGGAGTCACGGAAAGGAAAGGGAAAAGGAGCACTGGGCAAAAGAGGAAAGGGCCCTTCGGGGGTGCGAGGCTCCCCAGCCTCTTACCTGGCTCGGCGGGACCCTGACAGCATTGCAGGTGGTTTCCTTGCCACATCCGTCTCGGGAGAGGGCGAAGGGCTGTGTAAACCGCGTCTTCCTGACCCCCCACCCCGACTTGGACTCCCCATTTTTCCCTAGTAGAATAAATCCCTTGGGAGCCTGAGAATGAAGTCTTCTGGTGCCTCTGCTCTCTGTCTCCTGTTTGGGCTTCACTGCCATCGGGTTTTGAAGCGATGAAGAAGAGAGAAGTGGCTTTTACTTTATGGGAGGCTGGGCTGAGATGGTTCCTTCCAGCCTGTTTCTGCTTTCCTCAATCATTTCATCCATTTGACTGCCATGTATATAGTATACTTTTTGTAGGAGATTCATAATTATCAAGAGGTTTGTTCAGGAGCTTGTCCTGCAGCAGGCCGTAATTTCTTTAGTTTAACAATATCTGTAGTATCAATTACCCTTTAAAGAAAATTGTATCTTTGGGGATTATTTATTTGACTCCTGTCAAAGATAAGATCATCCCTGATGAAAAAGGATACCTGTCATTGGACCAAGAGTTAGCAGTGATCCAATAGAAAACGATCTTAAGTAGGACTCTCCATTTTTTCTCCATTAGTTAAGTCACTGTTAGTGACAGGGTAAAATACACAGGGGGAGTCACATGTATTATTATTTTTTTTTTTTGGACACAGTTTCCTTATTTAAATATGGGGCAAATATTACCTTATGAGAACTATGTGGACCAAATATGAAAATACTTTTAAAAGATAAAACATGCCATGTAATGTGGTGGCGTTATTTCAAGTCATAATATGCTTTTACTGAATATATTTATCCTGGCCTGGGATGGCCTTAATCATCAGAGGAAGATCTTCTAAACTTTAATCAGTTCTTAAAAGGGATTCAAACAATTGTAAAATCCTACAACCGACTGCACGGTCTTTGCAGGACTGAGGCATATATTGCCTGCCTTTCTCATTGTATATGAATATATCTGAAACTGTCAAATAACAAGACTTTATCAGTAAATTTTTGTAGTAATATATAATCATAGCTAGTATATAGTCAGTATTTATTTCCTCACTGAATTTTGCCTACGTTGATCTTGTAAAATACCTTGATTGAACATTTCGTGACAGAAGAAAGTAGCAAATTCTTTCTCTTTCAACTTCAGATTCAAGATTGTTCTAGGTGAAGAGCTACTATTATACCAGCAGTTTGTTTTCGTGTAATACACTGTGCCAAAATATAGTTTTTATTAGATTCTTGTACCCGTATGGACCCTTAGGCATAATTCCCAATCTATTCTTTTAAAAGCCGTGTTATCTACAGTTCAAAAAATAAAACCAAACAAGTCACTATAATGCTTGAAGTAAAATAAGATTAGAACTTGCAAAGGTTGAAATACACACTTTTCAGTTCTGCCTAATTTTGACAATATAAGTAAATTAAAAGGTGGCGTTGCCCGCATTCAGATTAGAAATATGCAGCTGACGTACAATCATACAGGCCTGATGGTTTATGATGTCTGGCAGAACCTTCCATTTTAATTATTGGTTCTTTGATAATGATTACATTTATGTATTCCTTTTGTAATATTTTTACCTTCACATTTTGTTTCTAACAGTACAGCAACATAGTTTCATTCTCGTTGATTCAGTCGAATTTTAATTAGTCGATTTCCATGGTTTCATGAGGAATTTCTAGTCTTTCTTTAAATGTGTAGTAGATTATAGAATCAAATACAGTTTGATTTTTTGTTTTGATTCAGTAAAACTTAATGAAGTCTTACAAAATACCTGGTATATGCCTAGCATAGTTCTGGTCAGTGGAGAAATGATTAAATAGACAAATTTTATGTCCTCAATCAGATATACACAAAAATAGACGATTATTTGTGATTTTTTTGCTTTCTCTTAAAACCCTCTGATGGCTTTCCATTGCTTTTTACTTTTTTGAAAGTTTATTTAAATAATCTCTATTCTCAACGTGGGCCTCGAACTCATGACACTGAGATCAAGAGTCATGTGCTCTTCCCATTGAGCAAGCCAAGCACCCCTCCATTGCTTTTAGAGTTAGAGCACCTACCTTTTCAGCTCTCTCTCTGCCTCCCTCCCACCCCCAGTAATTTCATACTTGAGCCTTACAGAAATAACTTCTTTTAGATTCCTGTGTTTTGGTGTAAGGTTCCAAATGCCCTTCCTGTTGTCTGGAACTTGCCCCATTCTTCACCCAGCTCGCTCTTCATTTTTCCTGTTTTTGCTTAAACGTCACTTTTTCCAGAAAGCCTTTCCTGAGCTGCCCTTTTTTCATCCCGCAGTCCACAATTCAGGTCAGATATACCTGCTAGGTTCTCATGATACATAATACCTTGTCTTTACTTACTCTTATTACCATATTATTATTGTTTGTCTTTCCTGCTGGTCTGTAAGCTTCAGAAGGCTAAGGAGCTATATATCTTACTTCTCATTGTATCCTCAGCACACAGCACAATTCCTGGATCAGAAGTACTCACTAAATAGTTATTAAATGAAGTAAAAATGAGGTTACAAAGAAAAATGGGCCAAATCATACTGGACTTATAAACCATAGTAAAGAGTTGCGACTTGTAAAAGCAGTGGAGAACCATTGAAGGATTTTAAGAGTAAATGACATTTATTCATTCCTTCAATAGTTACTTGAAATTCTACCATGTAAAAGTCACTTAGTCAAGTGATAAAAAGTATTGGATGAATGACATATACTTTCTCTGCCTTTATGTGCCTATAACGTAGTGAGGAATACAGACTTATTAATATATAATCAGAAGTAACTATTGTATTTATGGTGAGTGCTATAAGTACATAAGCAAAATCAGTGGATGGCCTTCATGTAAAGCTCTTTTTTTTTTTTTTTTTTTTTTAATGTTTATTTCTGAGAGAGGGAGACAGAGCATGAGCAGGGAGGGGGCAGAGAGAGAGAAACACAGAATCTGGAGCAGGCTCCAGGCTCTGAGCCGTCAGCATGGAGCCCGACATGGGGCTTGAACTCACGAACTGTGAGATCATGACCTGAGCCGAAGTCAGACGCCCAACCGACTGAGCCACCCAGGTGTCCCTAAAGCCCTTTTTTTATACAGTATGTTTTCAACATTCATCCACATTTTAGCATTCAGCAGCAATTCATTCCATTTAATAGCTGAATGGTAGTTCATTGTGTGGATATAGCACATGTAGATTATTCATTCATCTATTGATAGACATTTAGATTGTTTCCATCTATTGGCTACTGTGAGTAAAACTGCTTTGGACATTCCTGTACTAGTTTTACTTTGAATACCTTTTTTCACTCTCTGGTTATGTACCCAGTTTCTGGGTCACGTACTAATTGTGTATTTAACTTATTGAAGAACCACCAAACTTTTTCAGAGTGGCTGCACCATTTACATTCCCATCAGCAGTGTATGAGAGTTCGAATTTTCGACATCACCAACAGTTGTTATTTATTTATTTATTTATTTATTTATTTATTTATTTACACTCTGGCCATTCAGTGGATGGGAAGTACTATCTGTGGTTTTATTTGCATTTCCTTAGTTTCTAGTGACATCAAGTATCTTTTCATATGCTTCTTGGCCTTTATCTTCTTTGGGGAAATGAGTTCTTTATACATTCTAGATACTAGACTCTTACCAGATAAATGATTTACAAATATTTTGCCCTACTCTGTGATTGTTTTTGCATTATCATCATAGTGTCCTTCCTTATGCAAAAGTTTTTAATTTTGATGGAGTCCAGTTTAATTTTTTCTTTACTTGCTTTTGCTACCATTATTTTGGAAACCATTGCCTAATAGTTTATTTTTTCTTTCTTTCCCTTGCCTCAGGAGACATCTAGAAAGATGTTGCTAAGGCTAATGTCAGAGAAATTACTGGATATCTACACATAAAAGAATGAAATTGGACCCTTTATACCACGTAATTAACTCTAGGATTTTTATGGTTTCATATCTCACATTTAATTCCTTAGTCCATTTTGAATTTACATTTGTGTATGGTGTCAGAGAGTGGTCCAGTTTCATTCTTTTGCATGTAGCAAAATAAAAAGCATAGCAAAGCAAACAATCAACAAAGCTTAAAGACAACATACTGAGTGGCAGAACATAATTACAAACAACATATCCGATAAAGGGTTAGTATCCAAAATATATAAAGAAGACATGAACAGACATTTCTCCAAAGAAGATATACAAATGGGCAACAGACACATGAAAAGATGCTCATCACTCATCATCAGGGAAATGCAAATCAAAACCACAATAAGCTATCATCTCACACCTTTTAGAATGGCTGAAATCAAAATCACAGGAAACAACAGGTGTTGGTGAGGATGTGGAAAAAAAGCAACCCTTGTGCACTTTTGTTGGGAATGCAAACTGGTTTAGCCACTGTGGAAGACAGTATGAGGTCCCTCAAAAAGTTAGGAATAGAACTACCCTAAGATCCAGTAATTGCACTATTAGGTGTTTATCCAAAAAATACAAAAACTCTAATTCAAAGAGATAGATGCACCCTATGTTTATCACGACATTATTTATAATAGCCAAATTATAGAAGCAGCCCCAGTGTCCACTGACAGATGAATGAATAAAGGAGAGGCGGTATATGTATTTAGATATATTGCATATGTGTGTGTATATATATAGAATATTATTATATAGGTATATCTGTAATAAAATATGCCACCATAAAGAATAAAATCTTGCCATTTGCAACATCACTAATGGATCTAGAGAATATAATGCTAAGTGAAATAAGTCAGAGAAAGACAAATACAATATGATTTCTCTCATATGTGGAATTTAAGAAACAAAACAAATGACAAAGGAAAAGAAACAAATTGAGAAAAACACTTAAATATAGAGAACAAACTGATGGTTACCAGAGGGGAGGTAGGTGAAATAGGTAATGGGAATTAAAGAGTATACTTATAGAAGAGTGCTGAGTAATGTCTAGAATTATTGAATCACTATATCATACACCTGAAACTAATATAACACTGTATGTTAGCTATACTGGAATTAAAATTTAAAAATTAATTTTAAAAAAACATTGCCAAGTCCAAAGTCATGAATATTTGCCTCTATGTTTTCTAAGGGTTTTGTAGTTTCAGCTTTCAAATTTGTTTTCAATCCATCTTGAGTTAATAGTGTGATATAAAGTAAGGGTCCAATTTCATTCTTTTTAAAAAAAATTTTTTTTTTTTAACGTTTATTTATTTTTGGGACAGAGAGAGACAGAGCATGAACGGGGGAGGGGCAGAGTGAGAGGGAGACACAGAATTGGAAACAGGCTCCAGGCTCCGAGCCATCAGCCCAGAGCCTGACGCGGGGCTCGAACTCACTGACCGTGAGATCGTGACCTGGCTGAAGTCGGACGCTTAACCGACTGTGCCACCCAGGCGCCCCCAATTTCATTCTTTTACATGTGGATATCCAGTTGTCCTGGCACCATTTGTTAAAGAGATCATTCTTTCCCCAGTGAAAGGTCTTGCTGCCTTTGTTGAAAATCCATTTATGGTAGATGTAGGGGTTTATTTCTGGACTCCATTCTCCTCCATTGATCTGTATGTTTTTATGCTACTACTTCACTGTTTTGATTATTGTAGCTTTGTAGTGTATTTTGAAATTGTAAAGTATGTCTTACACCTTTCTTCTTTTTTGGGATTGTTTTGGCTACTCAGGGTCCCTTGTGTTTCCATATGAATTTTAGGATCCCTAAAAGAGGCTTTTGGGATTTTGATAGGGATTGTATTAAATCTGTAGATCACTTTGGGAAGTATTGCCATCTTAACACTATTAAGTTATCAATCTGTGAACAAGGGATATCTGTCCATTTAATTCTTATTAATTTCTTTCAGCAATGTTTTGTAGTTTCACTAAGTGCTACACCTCTCTGCTTAAATTTGTTAGTATTTTATTCCTTTTGATTGTAAGTGGAATTGTTTTTTTTAACTTCCTTTTGGCATTTTCATTACTAGTATATAGAAATGCAACTGATTTTTTTGTGTGTTTGTAGTGTGATCTGCAAATTTGCCAAATTTACTGTGATTAGCAGTTCTCAACATATGAGCTCATGTCATCTACAGATATAGTATTACTTCTTTTCCAGTATGGATGCTTTTATTTCTTTTCTATATGTCAATGCTCTGGCTTGAACTTCCAGTAGTGTGTTGAATAGAAATGGATGACAGCAGGGCCCCTGGGTGGTTCAATCAGTTGAGTGTCGGACTCTTGATTTTGGCTCAGGTCATGATCTCCCGGTTTGTGAGATCAAGCCCCATGTACAGAGCCTGCTTGGGATTCTCTGTCTCTCTCTCTCTGCCCCTTCACTGCTTATGCTCTCTTTCACTCTCAAAATAAATAAATAAACTTAAAAAAAAAAGTGGATGAAAGTAGGCATACTTATTCCTATTCTTAAAGGAAAGCTTTTATTCTTTTACTATTGAGTATATTATTAGCTGTAGGTTTTTCATATATGCCCTTTTCTTGTATTCCTAATTTATTGAATGCTTTTATTTGAAAGGGTGTTAGGTTTTGTCAAATGCTTTTTCTGCATCAATTGGAATAATCATGTACATTTTTCCTTCATCTTATTAATGTGGTGTATTATATTGTTTTTCATATGTATAACTTCTTTGCATTCCTAGAATAGAACCTACTTGGTTTTGGCTTGTAATCTTTTAATATGCTGCTGCATAGTGTTTGTTAGTATTTTGAGGACTTTTGCATCTATATTCATGAAGGATATTGATTTCCATCTCTTTATATAAGATATTTATAAGAGATATTCTATTTTTTGTGGTATGTTTGTCTCACTTTGGTAACAGAGTAATGCTGACCTCATAGAATGAGGTCTGTTTTTCAGAGGCATTTAAGAAGGATTGGTGTTAATTTTTCTTTGGATCTGTGGTAGAAATCACCAGTGAAGTCATCTGATCCTGGACTTCTCTTTGTTTGGAAGTTTTTGATGACTGATTGAATTTCTTTATTTACTATATAGGTCTTTTCAGAACTTCTCTTTCTTTTGACTTTATGTTGTTTGTTTATTTCTAGGAATTTGTCCATTTCATCTAGATTATCTAATTTGTTGGCTTACAATAGTTTATAGTATTCTTTTTATCTCTGTAAGGTCAATAGTATCCCATTTTAATTTCCAATTGTAGTAATTTCACTCTTTTTTTTTCTTAACTAAAGGTTTGCCAATTTTGTGAATTTTTCAAAGAAGCAACTTTTGATTTTTTTTATTTTGCATATGTATTCTGTATTTGTTTAATCTCTCTGTCTTTATGATTTCCTACCTTCTACAAGCATGTGGTTTAGTTTATTCTTTTTCTGGTTCCATAAGGTGTAAAATCAAGTTATTGATTTGAAATCTTTTATTGAGCTGTAATAGACATAACATTATATTAGTCTCAGGTGCATATCACAATACACTTGTGAAATTGTCACCACAATAAGTCTAGTTAACACCCATTACCACATAGTAATAATGTTTTTTTTTTCCTTGTGATGAGAACTTTTAAGATTTAGTCTATTAGCAATTTTCAAGTGTACAATACCTTGTTATTAACTATTGTCACCATGCTGTACGTTATATCCCTGGGCCTTATCTTATCTTAGAGAGAGTTCAGAAATGGGGGAGAAGGGCAGAGGAGGAGAGAAAGAGATCATGACCTGAGCTGAAATCAGTAGTTAGATGCTTAACTGACTGAGTCACCCAGGTGCCCAGGACTTATTTATTTTATCACTGGAAATTTGTGCCTTTGACCACCTTCACCTGTTTTCCCAGCTGCCACCCCCTGCCTTTGGCAACTACCAATATGTTCTGTGTATCTGTGAGTTTGGGTTTGTTTTGTTCTTAGATTCCATATACAAATGAGATCATAAAGAATTTGTCTCTCTCTGACTTATTTCGTATAGCATGATGCTCTCAAGGTCTATCCATGTTGTCACAAATGGCAAGATTTTCCACATATACACGTACATACACCACATTTTCTTTATGATGGACACTTGGGTTGCTTCTTTGTATTGGCTGTTATAAATAATACTGCAGTGAACATGGGGGTGTGTACTATATATCTCTTAGAATTAGTTCCTTTGGATAAACACTCAGAAATGGGTTTGCTGGGTCATATGGTAGGTCTGTGTTCAGTTTTTTGAAAAACCTCTATACGATTTTCCATAGTGGCTGCATTAATTTACATTCTCATCAACAGTGTAGTAGGGTTCCCTTTTCTCCACATTCTTGCCAACACTGTCTATTTCTTGTGTTTTTGATAATAGCCATTTTAACAGGTATGAGGTGATACCTTATTGTGGTTTTGATTTGCATTTCATTTATGAGTAGAGATATTGAGCATCTTTTCATGTACCTGTTGGCCATCTGTATGTCTTCTTAGAAAAAAAATGCCTAGTCACATCCTCTGCTGATTTTTTAACCAGATTGGTATTTTTTCCTTTTTCTTTCTTTTTTTTTTTTTCTTTTTTTTCTATTGAGCTCTGTGATGTCTTTGTATATTTTAGGTATTAACCCATTCTCAGACATATTATTGCAAATATATTCTCCCACTTAATAAGTTGTATTTTTATTTTTTTTCTTTTGCTGGGAAGAAGATATTTAGTTTGACTTAGGCCCACTTATTTATTTTTGTTTTTATTGCCTTTGCTTTTGGTGTCAAAAAAAACTTGCCAAGATCTATGGTGAGAAGCTTACTGTCCTTATTTTCTTCTAGGAGTTTTATAGTTTTAGGTCTTATGTTCAACTCTTAATCCATTTTGAATTAATTTTTGTATATAGTGTAAGATAATGGTCCAGTTTCATTCTTTTTCATGTAGCTGTCCAGTTTTCTAAATGCCATTTATTGAAGAGACTGTCCTTCCCTATTGTGTATTCTTGGCTCCTTTATTGTGAATTAATTGGCCATATATGTGTCAGTTTATTTCTGGGCTATGTATTCTATTGATATATGTGTCTTTTTTTATGCAAATACCATACTGTTTTGATTACTGTAACTTTGTAATATATTTTGACACCAGAAAATGTGAGGCCTCTAGCTTTGTTGTTCTTTCTCAAGATTGCTCTATTCAGGGTCTTTTGTGGCTCCATACAAATTTTAAGATTGTTTGTTCAATTTCTGTGAAAAAAGGCCATTGGGATTTTGATAGGGGTTGCCTTGAATTTGTAGATTGCTTTGGGTGATATGGACATTTTATTGGTATTAATTCTTTCAGTCTATAAACTTGGACTATCTTTTCATTTATTTGTGTTCACTTTCTTTCATCAATATCTTATAGTTTTCAGGGTATAGGTCTTGGTTAAAGACCTTCTTGGTTAAATTTATTTCTAGATATTTTATTCTTTTTGATGTAATTGTAAATGGGAATATTTTCTTAATTTCTCTTAAGATAGTTCATTATTAGTGTATGGAAATGCAACTGATTTTTAATGTTGGTTTTTTTTAACCTGCAATTTTCTTCAGTTTATTAGCTCCAGTTTTTTTGTGTGTGGGGTCTTTAGAGTTTTCTCTATAATAATATCATGTCATCCACAAATAGTGGCAGTTTTACTTCTTGCTTTCTGATTTGGATGCCTGTTATTTCTTTTTCTTGACAAATTACTCTGGCTAGGGCTTCTAATACTGTGTTGAATAGAAGTGGTAAGAGTGGGCATCCTTGCCTTGTTCCTGGTCTTTGAGGAAAAGCTTTTAGTTTTTCACTGTCGAGTATGATGTTAGCTGTGTATTTATTATATATGGCCTTTATTGTGTTGTGGTACATTCCCTGTATATTCATTTTGTTGGCAGTTTTTATCATAAATGGATATTGAACATTGTCAAATGTTTTATGCATCTGTTGAGATAATCGTATGACTTTTTACTTCTTTTTGTTAATGTAGTGTATTGATTGATTTCCATTTATTGAACCATCCTTGCATCCCTCAAATAAATCCCACTTGATCATGATGTGTGATGCTTTTAATGTAAACTTGAGTTGGTTTGCTAGTATTTTGTGAAGATTTGTGTCATTCCTTTTGGGTATTAGCCTGTAATTTTTTTTTTTTTTTTTTTTTTTTTTTTTTTTTTGGTGTTCTTGTCTGGTTTTGGTGTAAAGGTAATGCTGACCTCATAAAATGAGTTTGTAAGTATTCCCTCCTGTTCTGTTTTTTGGAAGAGTTTGAGAATGATTGTCATTAATTCTTTGAATATTTGGTAGCATTAACCAGTGAAGCAGTTGAGTGTAGACTTTTGTTTATTGGGACATTTTTGATTACTGATTCAGTGGCTTACTAGTAATTGGTCTGTTCATATTTTCTGTTTTTTTATGATTTGATCTTTTTTATGATTTGATCTTGGTTTTTAGGATTTTACCCATTTCTTCTATGTTGTTACATTTGTTGGTGTATAATTAATTGCTAAGTTTCTTGTGATCCTTTGTATTTCTGTGTGATCAGTTGTAAATGTTTGTTCTTTTGTTTATGACTTTATTTGAGTCCTCTCTCTTTTTTTCTTGGTGACTTTATTCTTTGTACAGGTTTTCTTCTTTTTTTAATATTTATTTATTTTGACAGAGGGAGTGCGAATGCATGCATTAGAGTGGGGGAGGGGCAGAGAGGGAGACAGAGACAGAATCCCAAGCAGATTCCACGCTGTCATTGCAGAGCCTGAGGTGGGGCTCAGTCTTATGAAATGTGGGATCAGGACCTGAGCCCAAATCCAGAGTCAGATGCTTAACCAACTGAGCCACCCAGGCACCCATAGTAAGTTTTAAATGTGTTACTAAACAGTATAATGAGGGATTAGTTTTAATATACATATCTTATATATTCAGCCACGATGCCAAGGAGAACAAGCAAGGGGTTTATCCATAATTTCCATCAGCCCCCAGGTTATATAAGCAATTAATAACTTGTATTACCCTTATGTAAAGTGCTATTCAGTGTAGTTTCAACCCTACCAAATTGCTACCCTTAATTAAGCCTCTCCTATAAAGAACTTCTAGAGCTGCCACTCTATTACTTATACATGAATTAAAAAAATACCTGAATGTATATGTGCTAAAATTGTAACAATTGGTTTCTTCCAGGTTTTTGAGTTTATGTTTTTCTTTGCAATTCCTGTGTTCTACTTTTCCTATAAAAACATAACTTGCTTTAGTGATAAAGAAGCTATTAAAAAATGTAATGAACATACTTTTCAAAAACACACATGCACACAAAAAAGCAAACAAAAATAAAAACAAGAACGGAGTGGTGAGATTCTTTGATCAATTTGATTTCTTTGAGAAATGCATGATATCAGACCAGAAGACAATTACACTTTTCTTTACCTATAGAAGACCGGCTGTGCAAGTGGTGGTAGGAGACTACTCTTAGGATTGCATTAGTGTTTTATCCTTATAATTGTCTTCATTGAATTGGATACAGTGGTTACCCCCTTCTGTATAGGAAATTCACAACTGGGATTGCTCTCCATCTTAAGAGGAAGCACGGAACTAGTTTGTTCTATAATTAAGATGCTTTCTGTAGTGATTGCTATAGTACAACTTTTTTTTCTTTTTTCTTTCATTTTTTTTTTTAACTCTTCTTAGTTCTTTTGATTCCTGTGATTCCTTTAGTTTTTGATTGCTAGCCTCAGCTTGTACCTATTTATCCTGCCTTTTGGAGTCTATGCCATCCTGTTTAATATATGTGTGTATATCTAATTTCCTAATTATTTTTACCAGCCTGCCTGGTTTCTAGCTGCTTTAATCCCTCACAAGCTTTGTTCTGTACATCTTACTGTCAGTGTAGTTGCTGATCTACCTAGACTCCAGCATTGTATTTGATTTCCTATCCTATCTCTATACTTGACTTTTAGTCATGGTCCCAGTACAGATTCCATATTTCATAAATAATTCTGATGAAAAGATCATTTTAAAACCTACATTGAGAATATGCATAATAGGGCATTAATTTCTAACTAAAGAAAGAGCATTGAGTGTCTAATCATTGGAATTTTAATCTAAGATATTGTCATATTTCTGTTCCTTCTTGTCAGGCTAAAATATCCTACTAGCCAACTTTGACTATAGTGAGAAATTTTTCTTGTTCTCGTTGCTTAATCTCTTCTAATATCACTTGTTTTATCACCTTCTAATGTGGCCAAGTGACAAGTAGTGATTAATTTGTCATTGGTTTACTGTAACTAAAGATTCATTGTATAACTTTAGAAGCTTGGGGGATGAGGTATATAGAAACGTTCTATGGAAACTACTAATGACATTATAATTTGAAGATGCAGGACTGTAAAACATAACCTCTTAATGTTTTTTTGTTATGTAATTTGAGTGTGTTTTGAAGATTAGGTACTAATGGTGCAGTGTACATATTTATGTAAAGTGATAGATAATAAATATTGTGGTTTAGATAATTTCGTGTCATTCTGTGAGCCACTTAATGGGCTAATTGTTAGGCAGTTGTGTGTTTGTTTTTTTTTTAATACAAATTTGGGAGCAGCTATCTTTATTTTTGAATTACTGATTTTTGTTTGAGGTTCTTCTCTCCAAAACATCTTGTTTTATTCACTTGCAAATTTTATATAAGCATGATTCTTTGTATAAATGTATTTTTTCCCAGGTATAGCTATTTATTAAGGTACTTTCTGTAAGATCAAGAAATATGTATAGTACAGAGTTTACAGAGTTGGAGAAAAAGTTATTTTTTGGTCTAAGTCAAAAGTAAATCTAATTTAAATGCGTATGTTAATCCGACCCACATGCCTTTAGAACTAAAAACTAGGTAAAAAGCATAGACATTTTGTGAGTTTTTAATCTACCTATGTCTGTTTTTATTTTATATTATAGGAAAGTTAAAGGAGGAAATATTGATGTACATCCATCAGAAAAAGCACTGATTGTTCAATATGAAGTGGAAGCTACTATTCTTGGAGAGATGGGTGATCCCATGTTGGGAGAACGAAAGGAATGCCAAAAGATGTAAGTTTTCTTCATTGGTGCATAGTTTGAAAGTGGTGAATTTTATATAAACTGTGTAGAAACCTGACGTTATTTAAATCAGCATAGATTACAAATGGTTCTGCCTTCTTCTAGGCATACTTCATCTTAGTGAAGCAGAGACCATAGTAAACTATAAATACACAGTATATTTATTCCAGAGAAGATCATGTTTACCTAAGCATAGTGGAAAGTTGCTGAAAAATATCATTTCTAATTTATCCCATTTAGTGAATGCATATAATAGAGTATAAACTACTACAACTTGTGAAATCAGAAATAAAAGAGGTTTATATGAGACTTTTTAGCTTAATTTAAGAAATGTCTATTTTAGGGGATCCTCTCTGTATTATTCTTTTTACCCTGGAGTTGTAGAAGATAGTATGCGTTCCAGAATTCTCAAGTGGGGCATGTACTTTGAATTCATCCCTTCAAAGTCTAGCCCTGTGAAAGATGTTGGTAATGTAATGACTCAATTTTCTGACTCAGTGAATTGGGATTACATCTCTTGACATCCTACACTTTCCTTCCTACTTTTATAATACTTTCAGGAGCCCCTTGGGAACTGGCCTTTTTCATTATTCTATAGTTGTGCTGGTGATTGTCTTGCCCTCCTTTCATAGTATTGTGGAAGTAGAGAAGGTTGGAGATGGCCTAGTGTTCTCTCCCAATCTTCTTCTCCTTCCGTTAAAAAAAAAAAAAAAAAAAAAAAAAAGTTGATTTGGGAGCTAAGTAAGAAGATTTTAACTAGTTTAAAAGAGTGTTAGTATGTTTTGGTGACATAGCACCCTGAAAAGTACTGTATTTAATTTTTTTTTAATGTTTATTTATTTATTTTTTTTGAGAGTGTGAGCGGGGAGGGGCAGAGGGAGACTCACAACCCGAAGTAGGCTCCAGGCTCTGAGCTGTTAGCACAGAGCCCGACATGGGGCTTGCACTCACGAACTGCCAGACCATGACCTGAGCCAAAGTTGGACACTCAACTGACTGAGCCACACAGGCTCTCCCAAAGCACTGTATTTTAAATATATAGCGGTGGTTCTCAACTGGTTGTGATGTTTTTCCCCCAAAGAACATTTGGTAATGCCTGGAAACAGTTTTGGGGGTTGTAACTGGAGGGATCCTATTGACAATCTAGTGGATAGAGGCCAGGGTGCTGCTAAACATCCTAAAACGCACAAGGTCAAAGAATGGTTTGGCTTCAAATTTTAATAGCCCTGTAATTGAGAAACTTTGGTGTATAGCACCCTGAAAAGAAAAGCTGCCTAGTATCTTAGTAAGATCCCTAATCTGTCTTCTTTTTTTCTGTTAGGAAACTAAATTACACATACAATTCATTGAAATAACTAAGTCCTTGGGGCACCTGTGTGTCTCAGTCAGCTGAGTGTCTGACTTTGGCTTAGGTCATGATCTTGCGGTTCGTGGGTTTGAACCCCGCGTGGGGCTCTGTGCTGGCAGCTCGGAGCCTGAGCCTGCTTCGGATTCTGTGTCTCCTTCTCTCTCTGCCCACCCCTCCACAGCCTCCCCTGCCTCAAATAAATAAACATTAAAAAAAAATTAAAAGAACTAAGTCTTTGGATAATTCACTAAATTGAAGAAAAATACATATATGCACACATACGTACTTATGTGTCCTCTTACACGTTCTCTCTTCCATTAATGTATTGTGATTACTGCCTGAGTTTTATACATTTTGGGAGCATGTGAAAATCTCTTTAGGTCTTCTTTTTTTTATGTTTACTGATTAAAAAAAATTTTTTTTAATGCTTACTTATTATTTTTTTTAATGTTTATTTTTGAGACAGAGAGAGACAGAGCATGAACAGGGGAGGGGCAGAGAGAGAGGGAGACACAGAATCCGAAACAGGCTCCAAGCTCCAAGCTGTCAGCCCAGAGTCCGACGCGGGGCTCAAACTCACGGACCGCAAGATCGTGATCTGAGCCGAAGTCGGACGCTCAACCGACTGAGCCACCCAGGCGCCCCAATGCTTACCTATTTTTGAGAGAGAGACAGAGCATCAACAGGGGAGAGGTGGAGAGAGAGGGAGACACAGAATCCAAAGCAAGCTCCAGGCTCCGAGCTGTCAGCACAGAGCCCATTGTAGGGCTTGAACACATGAACTGTGTTGAGATCATGACCTGAGCTGAAGTCAGATGCTTAACTGACTGAGCCACCCAGGCACCCCTTGAGATCTTATTAATTTGACTTCCAAAGAAAAGCTAGCAGATCAGTCTTTGCTTTTAGAACCTCAGATATCCACATTTCAGGCAAAAGATTTAGTTTTTAGTTCTTTAACATGTATTTGTTTGTTTGAAGTTTACTTTTGAGAAACAGAGAGAAAGTGAGTGAGGCAGGGCACAGAGAGAGGGAGAGAGAGAGAATCCCAACCAGGTGCTGCACTGCCAGTGCACACCAACCGTGAGATCACGACCTAAGAGAAAATCCAGTCGGATGCTTAACCAACTGAGCCACACATGCGCCCCCTAGAAAGATTATTTTAAAACAAGATTTCTGAATATGCTGTCCTCCCTAGAAGAGTCAGATACAGATTTTATGTTCTTTTTGTTATCTCATTTGTTCAGTTCAAAGAAATCATTTCTTTGCATTTTTCTAAGCCTAATCATATCTAATACTTTATTATATTTTACAAAAAGAGTCTATGTCAGGTACCTTTCAGTGCTTTGTGAACTATTTATAAGAAGTATTGTTTAAGTTATCACTTACTTTTATAATACCTGAGTTGAAAAATTTCTGATGTGCTCACAGCATTCGTCTTAAGAGTCTCAATGCCAACACGGATATAACTTCCCTGGCCCGGAAGGTGGTTGAAGAATGTAAACTTATCCATCCCTCAAAACTAAATGAGGTAGAACAGCTATTGTACTATCTACAGAATCGCCGTGATTCATTGCCAGGAAAAGGTAAGTAGAATTCCTCACTATTTAATGTATAACCAGAGCTGTTTCTATAGTTTGTGCTTTTGATATTTGGTGGTGTTTTTTGTTGTTGTTATTGTTTTATTTTGTTTTGCCAGTGCTGTGCATAAGTAAACGGATGAAAGAATAAACCTATTAGTTTTCTCCGTGCCAGGCTCTGTATTAGATGCTTCCACAAAAAATGATCTGTTTCTATTTCATACTGTGGCATGTGTGTATGTTTGTATGTGTACATTTGTGCTGAAATAAGGAACGAACTCAAATGTCTGTCATATTCTAGAATAATAAAAGGAGAGAATTTGGGGCAAAAAAACCCTATTTTCTCTAACCCAACCAGATTTATATTTTCTAAATTTCTTATTGACAATTTAGAATTTGAATAGATTACTAAGTATTTAAATGTGAAAATATGTCATATGCTTTAGACTATCCTAAAGGTACAAGTTTTATGAATCTTTCTTAAGAAAATATTACTTTTTTATTCCTTATTGTCTGCATTATTGTCATTCTTCTACCTTCAATTTCTTCATAAGGAACCAAGTCATTAAAATATTAGAGCTAAGGAATTGATTATTTTTAGAAAATATCATCAAATAATGTAAACCAAATATGAAACAAAATAAAAACACATTTTGATGGAAAGTCATCTCAGATTATTGAATGGTTAGTTATTCCACTTCATGGTATTGATTAGGTTTACATATCTTTCTTTCATCATTGGTGAGTTCTAAAATACGGTACCTTTGAAAAACTTTATAAATGCTTATGTTTCGATTATACTAAGTAGAAAAAAAATGAGAGAAAATTTGTTTTGACTTTTTTTGAATTACTCAGTCTTTTCTCTCCAACCACAGCAAATAAAATGCCTTTTTTCTAATATCACTTTTATTAGTTAATCCTGAATATATTATCTAACATATATTATATGATCAATATATATTTCTGAATGAATTAAGTGATTGTGAATGTATTTATTTAAAAGCAAAAATAAGCAGTTTGAACTTATCCAGCTACATAACTGGCACTCAATGTATAATTATTAATTCTTAATAATTAGTGCTATAAGGAAAATTTTATCAAGAAACACTTTTATTAAATGTTTCATGATAGACTATTCCTATTAAGATCCCTGTAAATGATGAGAGAGAACTTCTTCAATAAGTTAAGTAAGTTCAAAGTGAGCAAAGTAAATCCCATACTCTTGTAAGGTGTGTATGTACTTAGTTTGAGTACAATATAGTGAAAATTGATCTTTCCTAATGCCTAATATAATTCCAAATGCATTTATATTAATATCTTAATAAAGCCTTGCAAGTCTTCAAGGTAGATCAGTCATCTCACCTTCTTCCCCAGAAATTAGATGAATATGAGGAAATTTTCATGTCAACATACATGGATAAATCCATTTGAATCAGTCTGTTTATATAGATACTAATGTTTGGAGATGTAAGAAATGCTGTTACCATGTTAAATACATACTTGCTAAAAAAATTTCCATTTTTCTTTTTAACTTTTTTTACTTGGAATTCACTATTTCAAAACCAGAAACATTGCCCCCCAGAAGTGATTGAAACAAAACAGTAATACTTATTTATGTAATTTATTACTGTAAGTGATTTTTTTCATTTTGTTTTTTCTAATATTCAACTCATTAATGTATCTTTGCTTTATTGATTTCCCTATTCCCACCTTAAATGTGAATCAGGAGGGGACTCTTTTGCTTCTTGTTGGCAAGTCTGGCTATTTACCTCCCAAAAAGTTAACCTAGGAGGAATTAAAATTGCTGCATAACATAACTTTGGGATTATTTGTAGATTTTATTCATATATACTCTCCTTGATATCTCATTGTAACAGATTATAGATGAACATTTAAAATTTTTTTTATTTATTGGAAAAAGACTATTTCATAAACTAGTCAGTTGTAAGATTCCCAGGTTAGCTATAAACTCAGCTACTGAATATAAAAATTACCCAGAAACTCTAAACACCTAGTTCTTCTCATTTAAAAATAAAAAATCTTTTTACAGAAAAAAAAGAAAAATCGAGCAAGCCTAAAGATCCACCTCCTTTTGAAGGAATGGAGGTAAGACCTAGTTCTGATCTAATAGAGAACTGATTGATTGTAAGTTGTTGCCTTTTCCCATCAATGATTCATGTACTAACATTAAGTAGATGTGGAAAGTTTATTGAACTTAGAAGCACCTAGAAAAGGTAGATAATGAGTGTTTTTTATAGTCAAAAGTTAGTGGCATATTTTTCAGGTATAATTTATTTTGATAAGTTTTGAAATGTTTTAAATATTCTTATATTTAAACATATCCAGTGTGTTTTGAAATACTGTTTAACCTATTATAGTAGACACAAATTATTTTGCATTACATTTAGGATGCTTGATATCAATAGACCCAAGTTTAGCGTTTATGTACATCCTATTTTCATGTGGTTTGTAACTACTTTTGTATTGGAGTCCTAACACCCAAAGTTCTAATTTCCTCCTGGCTACTATGAGTCCTTTGAAAACTTGTCTGTCATTAAAAGGGCAATATGTTGACCACACAGTATCATTCCTTGGCAGTAGCTTTGAGAGACATCATTGTTCTTTAGGAGGACTTCCTCTTCCTTTCTTTCAGATTGATGAAGTGGCTAACATCAATGACATGGATGAATACATTGAGTTACTATATGAAGATATTCCTGATAAAGTTCGGGGTTCTGCTTTGATCTTGCAACTTGCTCGAAATCCTGATAACTTGGAAGAACTACTATTGAATGGTGATTTATATCTATAAATATTAAAAATAGAAAAATTGTTGCATAATATGTTTTTGAAACTTATTATAATAGAGGACAAAGCTAAAATTTTACCAAACTTAGGAATGCATTTATTTCCTAGACCTTTATTACCATCTTTCTTCTGAAAATTATTTAATTTTTGAGAGCATAACATTAAATATTATCTGAAAAAATTCATTTAATTTAAACAACAAATATAAAGCACTAATGGTACTGTGTCTTCTATTCTGGAAGATTTTTATTCTTTCAGTTAGGATATAATATCAACTTTTGTCATTTGCACACATACGTATATACTTTTACTAAATTAGGGTTCCAATATTAGTTTTCTTTCAGTAGCACAGCAAAAAATATATTAATCTCTGTACCTTCATTTAGATTAAATTTTGATCCTCTCCTTTCATTAGATGTGCTAGGTAATTAAAAAAAAAAGAGATAATGCTCTTAAAACCTTTTTTCTCAGTAATACCCCTATAGAATTATTTTATTTTTATTTTATTTTATTTTAGTTTAGTTTAGTTTAGTTTATTTGTTTTGAGAGAGCGAATGCAAGCAAGGGAGGGACAGAAATAAAGTTTATTTATTAATTTTGAGAGAGTGAGTGCGAGGAGGGTAGGGGCAGAGAGAGAAGGAGAGAGAATCCCAAGCAGGCTCTGCACTGACAGTACAGAGCTCAATGCAGGGCTCAATCTCACGAACCATGGGATCACGACCTGAGCAGAAACCAGGAGTCAGATGCTTAACCAACTGAGCCAGCCAGGCGCCCCTAGAATTATTTTAAATGTGTGGTTTTCTGACTTTACTTTTGCCAAAATTAAAATATAGAAGATGTCATTATTATCTGATTTCTATCACATGAGGAAGAGTACCTTTTTGTTTGTCGTCATACTCCTTTTATGGAGGCTGCACAGTACACACCAGTACTTGATAGCTTGGAAAATATATACAAAAGAACTGTCCAGAAAGTCCTAGAACATTACCAATATTCCAAGTAGAAAATGTGTACATTTTAAGTATTTTCAAAATTATACAACTCATATATTAGTATATTCTTTATAAAGAATTAGAATATTAGTAATTTGATCATTATTATCTGAGTTTGGAGTGCATTCATTCTTCTAGATCATTTTCATACTTTTACATATATATATGTATAGGATTTTTTCCTATATTAAAATATAGAGTATTATTTTGTAAGAATTTTTATATTAATAATATCGTACTTATTTCTTGGTAATTTTTTCTCCATACAGTAATATTTTGAGATTACATGCATATAGATACACTATAATGTAATTAATTTTTTAACTATGATTGTTGTTTTTATGAAGCTTTCTATAAGTTTTAGCCATTCCTCTGTTGATTAGTCATTAGATTGTTTCCAGATTTTTCAGTAGGGAATATTGCTTCAGTGAACATCTTTGTACATATCTTCTGTATACACAGTATGGGGTTCTTTAGGGTATGTGGACAGAAACAAAGGTCATACATAAATACAGATGATAATGTTTTAAAGGGTATTACCAAACTGCCTTCCAAAATGGTTGTGCTGCTCTATCCCCAGATCAACAGAATATGAAAGCCATCAAACTTTAAAATTTTTGCCATTGTATTATGGTAATAAACAAGCTCTCTTTGTTTTAAGTTGCATTTGCCTGATTTCTAATGAATTTGCTATCTATCACTAGACTTTTGGAATTTCCACCCTGTGAATTTTGTATTCCTGTCTTAAGTATTTGTGTGTATGTGTATGTGACTATACGTATATTTATATATAAATGTACATATCCTTTTTATATATAATTTAGTACGTAAATTTATATATATCATTTATATTCTTTCTCTTTTATGTACTTGGAAATGGTTTCTGTCAGTCTATTGTCTCTTTTTTTTGGTATATCCATTTCCATCTGTTTACTTTCACTCTATTTGTGTCTTTGACTCTAAAATGTTTGTATTGTACAAAGTATATAGTTGGATCACGCCCTTTTTTTAATCCATTCTGCCAATCTCTGCGTTTTGATAGGAGAGTTTAGTCTATTTACCATTAATGTAATTACTCATAAAGTGGGATTGTCATCTAACACTTTGTTTTCTGCATTTTTTGTCATTTTTATTCCGTTAACCCTCTATTACTGCCTTCTTTTATGTAAAATGGATATTTTTTAGTATACCATTTTAATCCTTTTGTTGTTCTTTTACTGTGTTTTCCTGAATTATTTTCTGAGTGTTTGCCCTAGGATTACAGTTACTATCTTCTATTAAAATAATTTAGTTCAGGGCGCCTGGGTGGCGCAGTCGGTTAAGCGTCCGACTTCAGCCAGGTCACGATCTCGCGGTCCGTGAGTTCGAGCCCCGCGTCGGGCTCTGGGCTGATGGCTCAGAGCCTGGAGCCTGCTTCCGATTCTGTGTCTCCCTCTCTCTCTGCCCCTCCCACGTTCATGCTCTGTCTCTCTCTGTCCCAAAAATAAATAAAAAATGTTGAAAAAAAATTTTTTAAATAATTTAGTTCAAATTAATAGTAGGGTTCCAATATTTAATTTTAGCAGCATGCAAAAACTGTGTTCTGACTTACCTCTCTATTCCCTCTCCACTTCTTTGTACTATTATAGTAATGCAAATTACATCATTACACATTACCTGCCTGTCAGCACAGTAATTATTGATGTGTGAATTTTTTAATTAAATAGAAGAAAAGACTGCAATCAGAAATAATGTTAAGCTGTCATTTTATTTATATAATTACCTTTACCAGTGCTCTTTATTTCTTTGTGTGGATTTACATTCCTCTCTACTAGTTTTTCATTTAAGCTTGAAGGATTCCCTTTAGTATTTCTTATAGGGAATGTTTACTATCAGCAAATTCTCTAAATTTTTGTTTGCCTAGGAATAGGAATGACTTAATTTCTCCTTGGTGTTTGTGTGCATAGTTTTGCTAGATGTTGAATTCTTGTTTGGCAGTCTTTTTATTTTAGCACTTTTACAATGTTATCCACTGTCTTCATGTCTCCATGGTTTCTGATACGAAATTGGATGTTAATCTCATTAAGGATCCTGTGTAACTCTTGAGCTGCCTTCTTGCTACTTGTAACATTTTCTTTGCATTTGGCTTTTGCCAGTTTGACTATGATGTATTTAGGTGTTTACATCTTTTAGTGTGTCTTCTTGGAGTTTGTGAAACTCCTTGGATCTGCAGGTTAATGTTTTTCATCAAACTTTGGAAGTTTGGGGCATTATTGTGTTAAACATTCAAGTATCTCCTTTGTCTCTCCTTTCCTTTTGGGAATTCCATGTTAATATGTTTGGTGATGTCCCATAGGTCTTTGAGGCTCTACTTGCTTTTCATTATTTTTTCTTTCAATTCCTTTAGACTGCTGTGAAGTCCTTCTAGTGAATTTTTCATTTCAGATATCTATTGTACTTTGTTAACTCCAGAATTTCTATTCGGTTCATACTTTGTCATTTGTATCTCCTTATTGATATCATTTGGTGAGGCATCATTCTCGTACCTTCCCATACTTGTCTTTAAATCTTTAGATATGGTTTCCTTTAAATTTTTTTTTTAACATTTATTTATTTTTGAGACAGAGAGAGACAGAGCATGAACAGGGGAGGGGCAGAGAGAGAGGGAGACACAGAATCTGAAACAGGCTCCAGGCTCTGAGCAGTCAGCACAGAGCCTGACGCAGGGCTCGAACTCACGGACCGCGAGATCGTGAGCTGAGCCGAAGTCAGACGCTTAACCGACTGAGCCACCCAGGTGCCCCGATATGGTTTCCTTTAATTCACTGGATATATTTACAATAGCTTATTTAGTCATACAAGTTCAACATTTGTGCTTCCTCATGGACGATTTCTATTGAATGCTTTGTTTCCTGAATATGAGACATCACGTCCTGTTTTCTTGCATGTCTTGTAGTTTTTATTGTTGTTACGATAATATTGTACTCTCTCCAGAGCTTGTTATTTTTGCTGTTTGTTTAATGAGTTTCTTAGATGAATTCTGAAAAGTCTGTGATCTTTGTGCAGCCACTGAAGCTTCTAGCTCAGGTAGTTTAGTGGTAACTAATTATTGGATAGAGATTTTTTATTTTACTTTAATTTTTTTTAATGTTTATTTTTGAGAGAGAGAGAGAGAGAGAGAGAGAGAACACACAAGTGGGGGAGGGGTGGAGAGAGAGGGAGACACAAAATCTGAAGCAGGTTCCAGGCCCTGAGCTTTCAGCACAGATCCCGACCTGGGGCTCAAACCCATGGACCGTGGGATCATGTGAGCCAAAGTCAGACACTCAACCAGCTGAGCCACCCAGGTGCCCAGGATAGAGATTTTTTAAAATGCCTGGCCCTAAGTGTCCCAGCCTTTGCTAAGTGACTGTGTATGTGTGTATTGGAGCATGTCTTCAGTGTTTAAGCAGGTAGTGTACAAGGCTAAGTTAGCCTTTTTTATTTTTCAAATTTATTTAAGTAGTCTATACACCCAAAGTGGGGCTCAAACTCATGACCCTGAGATCAAGAGTCGCATACTCTACCAACTGAGTCGGCCAGGCATCCCCAAGGCCTTAGCCTTTAATTCCTGCTTGTACAATGCCTCAGGGTTGGCCAGAGATGAGAGAGAGGTCCTCCTTACGTCTTTTCTGGTATCAACACATTCCTGCACATGTGCATGGCCTTCTAGATTCTCAGGAATATATTGGAGCTTTTCAAAGACCTTGTGAATCTCTCATTTCCCAGTTTTTCCTTTTTCAAGTTTTTTTGTCAACTTCTTGTTAACCCCAGCTGGCAAGGCTGCTTCATGCAGTTGCAATGTTGCCACCAGTGGTTTTCAGCAAATGCCCTGGTATAAGGCTGTACAAAGCAATTTCTGAGTCAAGTCAGATAAATGCAAACCCTGGAAATGCAGCAAATATCCAGATATGTCAGATAGTGACAGTTCACTGGAGTGGGGATTTTCAGGAGTGCCAAATTATTCTGCCCCCTCCAGTTGCTGCTCTGCTTTTGTTTTTCACAGATACTATATTTGTGATGCTGTTGATTTTCAAGGTTTCTGCAAAGTTGCACAGAGGGGATGTACTTATGGCAAGTAGAAATACCACAGAGTTTACTGGTTCTACTAGGGTTGCAAAATGTAGTTCCAGGGTTCTAAAAAGGTTGATTCTGACCATTTTTACCAGTGTTCTCATTCACTTATGGAGGGGTGGATTTTTGGAGGTCCTTACTTTGGTTGTTTCAGAAATCCTTGCCCCTGGAATTTACTTTTCTTAAGTTTATTTATTTATTTTGAGAGAGAGATTGAAAGTGTGAGAGGAGAAGGGCAGAGAGAGAGAGAGAGAGAGAGAGAGAGAAAATCCCAAGCAGACTCCATGCTGTCAGGCTAGACAGAGCCTGATGCAGGACTTAAAATTAGGAACCATGAGATCATGCCCTGAGCTGGAGTCAAGAGTCAAATGCTTAACTGACTGAGCCATCCCAGGCGCCCCTCATTTTTGTTGTAAGTAGGAGGTAGAGATATAATTTTTTTGCATATTCAATAGCCAGTTATTCCAATCTAGTTAATGAATACTCCTTCTTTCCCCAAAGATTTTAAATGGCCTTTTCTGTTATATGCCTTCAATTCTTTTATTCATTATATACTTGAAAGCTTATTTTGTGCCATGTCTTGTTCTGATATATTCATTGATATGTTTTAATGCTTTCTTTTCCATTGATCTATTTGATCATTTCCATGCCAGTACCACACTGTTTGTTATGTTTTGTTTCATATTTTGACTAGAGTTTTAGAATTGGTAAGAGAAATGTTCTGATTTATTGATTTTTTTAAAAATAGGTGTTGTTGGTCTTACATGTTTTCTTATATATTATTTTTTTTTAATTTTTTTTCCAACGTTTATTTATTTTTGGGACAGAGAGAGACAGAGCATGAACGGGGGAGGGGCAGAGAGAGAGGGAGACACAGAATCGGAAACAGGCTCCAGGCTCTGAGCCATCAGCCCAGAGCCCGACGCGGGGCTCGAACTCACGGACCGCGAGATCGTGACCTGGCTGAAGTCGGACGCTTAACCGACTGCGCCACCCAGGCGCCCCTCTTATATATTATTTTGAGATCACTTTACCATATGCTCTAAAAAATTATAATTAAATTTTAATTATGACTGCATTTAACTTATAGATTAATTTTGGGTTATATTTTGACCTTCATTAGACTTCATAATTTTCTTTTGGCTATTTCTTTATAACCTACATACAATTCCTATAAGCTGTATTTTTATTGAGACATTTTTCTATTCTATACTAAAGGAGAAAATTGAAATAAAATTTGAAAAATAAATCACTAGCCCTATGCCTAAATTCATGACGTTATAGTACATCATTTTCCAAAGTACAATTAACCCCTGAACAGTGGAGGGGGTGGTGGTTTAGGCATGCCAGCCCCCCCCCACCCCAGTCAAAAATACACATGTATTTTTTGACTCTTCAGAAACCTATCTATGTACAGTAATAGAACAGGGCAACACCTCTACTTGTCCAACCCCTAGTTAACAAAGCTGAATCCTAGAGTGACACTTGTTCCTTGCTCCTGTACTCAGGAAAGTGGGAAATCTTTTTACACATGGAATCTGAGAGAAGGCAGAGACCTTTACCTGTCTCTCTAGGTTGCGAGCTCCATCAGAACCCCTTTATGAGGTTCTAACGCAGCTTCTGCTTACAGGAGATGCTGGGAGGTGGTGAGCTGCCGTTCCCTGGAGGTATTGGTTCTCCCCTTTGGAGAGATTTCAGCACCATGGACAGCACCATCATTGCTGTCCACTCTAAGTCTCAGGCTCCTGCTTGGTGTTCTTGTCCGTAATGTTCTGGACCTGTTACCCTGGGAGGGGGTGAGGGTGGAAGGCAGGTTATTCTATGATCCTTGGCCAATTCTGGCCAGTGACTGGCCATGCTCCACCACTTCAGCAAGACTCTTTCCCCAGAGCTTGTTCCTTTGCACCTCCCAGTTCAAGACCTCAGTGAACCTAGCTTCCCCATAGATAGTAAATGGGGTGAGGAATGTCAGGAGCAGGCAAGAGCCCTGCTATTCCAGGCTTCTCTGCATCTTTCCTTTGCCTTCCCTTCTGAGTCACTGGGCGACTTCTACCTTATTTTTCAATCATAATATGAAATACATATTTATTGAAAAAAATCCAAATCAAATAAGTGTGTTCAAGGGTCAGATGTACATTCTAAGAAATACTGTTTCCTCTGGATTATAGTGATAAAATGTCTTTAGTAATACTGAATTAAAGTTACCAGATGCTTTATTAAGTAGGGCTTTGTGGAACCTTTACATGTTAATGTATATTGCCTACCCATTTACTTTGAACAAATAGTTTTGTTGAAAGCATATGGTATACCAGTGCTCTGCATTGTGAATATGAATAACATTATGAAAATATAGGATTGGAGTGCCTGGGTAGCTCAGTCGGTTAAGCATCCGACTTCAGCTCAGGTCATGATCTCATGGCTCATGAGTTCAAGCCCTGCATCAGGCTTTGTGCCCACAGCTCAGAGCCTGGAACCTGCTTTGAATTCTGTGTCTCCGTCTGTCTCTGCCCCTTCCCTGCTCATGCTCATGCTCTGTCTCTGTCTCTCTCAGAAGTAAATAAACATTTAAAAAATTAAAAAAAATATATAGGATGGATGTTTTTTAATTTGAAAAATTCTCCACTAAGTAGATTAATAATACTTGTTTCATAATATGAGTGGTCAAAAAGCACAAATAAATTGAACACTTTCATTACTATAATAAATAATAATGCAGTCCATGAAGTACTGTAGATCCTGAGTACCTATTATAGAAAGTTGAATTATGATATTTATATAACAGGCAGATACTTTGTTTAATGTTTTAATATTTTAAGAATTGGTAAGCCACATAACAGTTCTAATTTGAAACTGGTCTCATTACTTTATGTTTACTTAGCATACGGTAGTTCTCATTAATCAATTCATTAATTTTTACCTTTCTCAAGATAAAAATCTAGTGAAGATGTTTATTCTACCCTAAAGCTACTTTTGTGGAAGATTTTTTGTTTTATTTATGTTTGTTGGCATTAATTTAACGTATTAAAATAGATTTATTTTTGTGTGTATAAACTTTATTTGGTTATTAATTTGCTTAATGAAGCTGGTGTTAACCTGGTAAACTCATTATTTTTTAGACTTATTCTAGTTTTTTTCCTTCTTCACAAACACATTAAATCAGATGTTAAAAAACAAACAAAATGGTACTGCAGTAGCCATATTACAAGTGGAAATGCAAATCAAGAAATAAATGGTCTTTTTATTATTTCGTCACCCATAATATACTTAATATGTTACTTTATCTAAATCAGATTTTACTTTTCTGTTTATAGCTATAGGCTTAAAGTTATATGTTATAGGTCTTTAAGTAAAAGTTATATTTCAGTTTTAAAAACAGCTTTCTGGGTTGGAAAGAACCACCCTCCTTTTTTGACCCAGTTCTGTCTGAGCTTTGTTATTTATTAATAAGTAGACATTTAAAACCAATCACCCTTTATACCACAGGCAAGGCGAATGATCATTTTTATATGTTCCTTTTTTCTTTAGAAACTGCCCTGGGTGCATTAGCAAGAGTCCTGAGAGAAGACTGGAAACAAAGTGTTGAGTTAGCTACAAACATAATTTACATCTTTTTCTGCTTTTCCAGGTAAGTATAAAAATTAGGAAATAAAAGTAGAAGTCTATCTCTGTTTCTCTGTCATTGGTTTGGATTGTAGATTACTGGTTTGCCCAGTCTTCCTGTGGGTCTGCCCATTATTTGCCTCTGAACTCTTACTCTCTTTCCCATTTTCTGTCCTCTCTGTTGTTCTTTCATTCAGTCTGTCCTAACCCATGCATGTACATGTATATACACACAAAGTAGAATAGTAAAATGGTTTAGAATGTAAGAGTATGGACTCTGGAAATGGATTTGAATCCAAGTACTGCTGTGTACTACCTCTGTGTTCTTGATTATATTACTTCTCTGTGCTTTAGTTTCCTCAGCTGTCAACTGGATAGTCATAGTAACACTGTTTGGGGATGGTTTTTAGAATAAAGCCTAACCCAGAGTAAGTGCCAGTAATGTTATTGTTATACATTATATGTACACGCATATATATAACTGTCATGTATCTATATATGCTACTTATACATATATACTTTAGAAAGATGTTTATTGAGATAGTGTGAAAAGTTTCTAGCCAATTTCCCAGAAAATTACTTGCATCTATTCCAAAAATGTGCCAGCATTAGCAAATAACTATTTATCAAATAAATACTTGTATGAATGAATTGTGTAGGAAACATATGTACCTGATTACTGATAACTTTGCTGGTCTATTCTCTGGTATCAATTTTATTCAGTATTAATATTGTTACATTATTAGTTCTGTTATACGGTAGTCCGAAAGTTTATTTTGAGAGTATCTGAATAGTTAAAATGGTCATTAATTACAAAAAATGTGTTTTATTTCATTTCTAACTTAAAAATAATTTAATTTCAGGGAAGGGTTTTTTTAAAAATTATATTTACAGCATATATTTAAAGTAATCTCATAATTTCATGTCTTTCTAGTATACTGTGGGTGTTTTCGTTTATTGAAATAAACATATCAAATTTATTTTCTACATTGACAAGTGTTTACCCAAAACAAATTTCCTGATTCTACAAATTGTATTGCTTTAAATACATACTAAAATCTCTTTTTTAAAGCTTTTCTCAGTTCCATGGACTTATCACTCACTATAAAATTGGAGCTTTATGTATGAATATCATTGATCATGAGTTAAAAAGACATGAGCTTTGGCAAGAAGAACTCTCTAAAAAGAAGAAAGCTGATATCCTTTTAGAATGGCTTTTCACCCCAGTGTTGTTGCTCTGAGCTTTGGGTAGGTGGGATAGTTTTGTTTTTTCTTGCCATTCACATTATTTGGAAAAATGAAAGAGTGTTGAAGGTTAAGATGAATATTGAAACTATCAGAGTGAATATAGTTTGACATATACTTTTTTATCTCTTTAAAACTTTGGTTGATAAGCTAGAAGGAGCAGATAATAGTGGTCTAGATCATTGAACTGTGAGTCTCCAAGTGGAGACTGAGATCCTTTGGTCAGCTGAAGTGTGGCTCACTGCTGTTGTTTATGTAATTCTGTCTATGTAATAAGGGGACTTTGATTGGAATGGGTATGAATTTGGTGAACATAGTTTTAAATTCTATTTTACTAATTAAGCACAAAAAGTCTTTTAATACATGCAAATTTGAGAGGCCTGCAGAATGATGGAACCTATGAAAGGAATCTTTAAAAATGACCTATTTTAACCTATCTTTCAGCACAGGAATCTTCTGCAGCCTCCCTTACAAATCGGTTATATAGTATCTTCAACAACATCACTGCTTATTGATTTAGTTCATTGTGTAGTTTGACATTCTATTTATTATAGTGTTCTTTTGCTTAGTGTACTAAAATCCACTTGTCAATAACTTCTATCCCTTGAATCCAGTCTTGCATACTAAAACCATATAGAATAAGGGTGAAGTCTCTTAAACATCACTTTTCTTATATTTGAAGATATTTATCATATTGCCTCTACAGCTTAGTTTTTCCTAGATTGAAGGCCCTAGCTTATTCATATGGCTTATTCAGCAAGCCATGCTGGTAATTTTCCTTTGAACCCAATTTTTATTGGTCTCTTTTAAAAAGTAAAAGTATTCTTCCTATTGTGAAGAATATCATATGTTTCTTACCTCTCCTTCATGGAATCCCCAAGACACTCTAAAAATACACTCTCTCACACACACAGGCTTTGACTTTTCCTAATTAGGGTCTTTCCACGTTTAGAAATTTTCTGTTGCTCTGTACTTCTGACGTCTGTGGACAGCTCAATAATCCTGGAGACTTCAGATCATTTCTGGAGTCACAAGTCTCCTGAATATGCCCAAAATTCCTTAAATAGAAGGGGTATGGAGAGAACCACTAATGGAACTTTTAACCATCAGTAATTTGTACTTTGTGATTGTTGGGTGACAGGAACTGATATCTTAGAATATATCGTGTTCCTGTAAATATTGGATACCATTGATTGTAAGATGCACTATTATTTATGAACCACTAAGAATGGAAAAAAATGCTTCAATTAAATTGTGACATGTCATGGATTATAAGACATATCAAAATTTGGTTCGTTAACCCACTTGTTAATCTGTTGAAATTTAGGGACCTGTGCACGTACATAAGACATTTGCATAAAATTTCTGGGCATTCAAGTATTTGATGATACCCAAACATGTATTCATCCAAGATCTCTAAGAACATCCTTGAACACTTGGTTAAGAAGTTCTAACACAATTATTGTACAGAGACAAACATTTTAGTTTCAAACTACTGGTTAAAGAAAATAACTGGCTAACACTGCACATAAAATGTAATAGTACTGTCCTTCATAATATTTTTCAGTAGATTTTCTTTGCTTCAGTGAATATGGATGATCCTTAACTTAAGTTGCTTACTTGATGAAGACCCTGAAAACCAGACCTTGAGAAAAGATTATGAAAAAACCTTTAAAAAATACCAGGGGCTTGTGGTAAAACAGGAACAGCTCTTACGAGGTATGATTTCCTAAGCAAAGAGAAACACAACAAAGTGCTGACTCGACATTAATTTTGTTCAATTTTTTTTTGTCACATCAGTAAAGCTAATATCATAATAATTGAAAAATCTGTACATTTTCATATGCTACAAATTCTTTTGTTTTTAGCATGGGTAATGTTTTAAGTTTCGTTCCATTATTTTTTCACCAAAAGACCTTATTCAGCTCTTAAATGTATAGACACTTATAATTCATTTATTCAGAGAGGCTTTGTAATCCAGTACTTGTCCTTTTCAATAAGAATCTAGTCTCTCAAACACTAATATTAACTAATATTAGTTATAATAATACTAACATCTTATTTAGTAACTTTGTTGCTTTCCTAGGAAATTGATATAAAAATTTTCAAAATATTTCTCTTGATTAATAAAAAATAGTTTCTTTCTGAGGTTTATTGAGAGGTCTAACAATTCAGTAGTCTGGATTCACAGTCATTGATAAGATATAGTCTTAAGAAGGTTAGTGAGAATGATGTGGGGCTTTTAAGTATGCATTCCACCCCTGCTTTGTAGTTGACTATTGATTTTTTTCCAGCCTTATTGAAATATAATTGACATATAACACTGTGTTAAGTTTAAGGTATACAATGTGATGATTTGGTACACACATATATTGCAAAATGTTTGCCACAATAAGGTTAGCTAACGTGTCCTTCACCTCACATAATTACCATTTTGTTGTGGTTATGATGAGAACATTTAAGATCTATTCTCATAGTAACATTCAAGTATACAATACAGTATTGTTAACTATAGACACCATGGTGTACATTAGATTCCTGGAACTATTCATCTTTTGTTGACCAAGGTCTTCCCATTTCCCCCGCAACACGGCCTCTGTCAAGCTTCAATCTGTTCTCTGTTTTTGAGTCCAGTATTTTTAGATTCTACATGTAAGTGAGAACATACAAGATTTGTCTTCTTCTGTCTGACTTCACTTAGTATAATACCCTCAGGGTCCATCTATGTTGTTGCAAATGGCAGAGTATCCTCCTTTTTTTATGGATGAATGATATTTCAGGGCGTGTGTGTGTGTGTGTGTGTGTGTGTGTGTGTGTGTGCGCGCGCGCCAGCCACATCTTCTTTATCCAATCATCCATCAGTGGACGCTTCAGTGAACATGGGAATGCATATATCTCTTGATTTTACTTCCTTTGGATATATACCCAGAATGGTATTGCTGGATTATATGGTAGTTTTATTTCTATATTTTTGAGGAACCTGCATATTTTCCATAGTGGCTGCACCACTTTATAGCCCTACGAACAGTGCACTAGGGTTCCCTTTTCTCTACATCCTTGCCAGCATTTATCTCTTGTCTTTTTAATAATAACCATTCTGACAAGGTATGAAGTGATCTGTCATTGTGATATGGATTTGCATTTCCCTCATAATTAGTGATGTTGAGCACCTTTTCGTTTACCTATTGGTCGTTTGTATCTCTTCTTTGAAAAATGTCTATTCAGATCTTTTGCCCATTTTTAAATTAGATTTTTTTTTTGGCTAGTGAGTTGTATGAGTTTCTTAAACCTTTTGGATATTGACCCCTTATCAAGTAGATGATTTGCAGGTATTTTCTCCCATTCTGTAGGTTGTCTTTTCATTTTGTTGATTTTTTTTTTTTTCTGGGTGGAAGGTTTTAATTTGATGTAGTCCCACTTGATAATTGCTTTTGTTTCTTATGATTTTGGTGTCATTTCCAAAAAGTCATTGCCAAGACCGATGTCAAGGAGCTTTTTCCCTATATTTTCTTTTAGGAGTTCTACAGTTTCAAGTCCTTAATCCTAATTTTATTTCAGTCCTCTCTCTTTTTTTTTCCTTTGTAGTCCAGTTAATTTTTGTGAGTGGTGTTAGGGGTACCATTTCTTTCTTTCTTTTTTTTTTTTTTTTTGTATATGAATATTCAGTTTTCCCAGCACAATTTTATTGAAGAAACTGTCCTTTCCCCTATTGAGTATTCTTGGCTCCCTTATCAAATATTAGTTGACCCTTGTATGGAGATTTGTTTTGAGCTCTCTTCATTGATCTATATGTCTGTTTTTATGCAAATACCTTACTGTTTGATGGCCATTGCTTTGTAACATATTTTAAAACCAGAAAGTATGATGCCTCCAGTTTTAAACTTTTTCAAAATTACTTTAGCTATTTTGAATCATTTGTACTTCCATACAAAGTTTTGTACTTTTTTTTCTCCATTTTTGTGAAAAATGACATTGGAATTTTGGTAGAGAGGACATGGCTCTATAGATGTCTTTGAGTAGTATGGACATTTTAATGATAGTAACTCACCTGATCCTTGAACACAGTACATCTTTACGTGTATTTGTGTCTTCGGTTTTTTTCATCAGTGTCTATTATAGTTTTCAGTGTATACATTGTTCACTTCTTTGGTTAAATTTATTTCTAAGTATTTTATTGATTTTGATGCTATTGTAAATGAGACTTTTATTTCCTTTCAGATGGTTGTTAGTGTATAGGATTTTTGTGTATTGATTTTTTTTTTATCCTGAAACCTTATTGAATTCATTTATTAGCTCTAACAGTTTTTTCGTATAGGCTTAAAAGATTTTCTGTACAGGATTGTGTCTTCAGCAAACAGAGACAATTTCATGTCTTCCTTTTCAATTTGTATACCTTTTATTTCTTTTTCTTGCCTAAATGCTTTGGATAGTTTTTCCAGGACTATATTGAATAAAAATGTCAAGATGAGCTTATTGTGAATCTTACAGTAAAAACTTTCAGAATATGATATTGTTAGTGGGATTTTCATATGTGGCCTTTGTTATATTAATTACTTTCTGTTCCTAAGAGTTTTATCATGAAAAGACGTTGAATTCTGTCAACTGCTTTTTCTGTATCTGTTGAGATGACCATGTGATTTTCATCCTTTTTTGTGTTAATGTGATTGTATTTTTTGATTTGTGTATGCTGAACTATCCATGCATTTATCCGTGGGATTTATCCCACTTAGTCATGGTATGTGATCCTTTTAATGTGCTATGCCTTCAGTTTGCTAGTATTTTATTGAGAATTTTTACATCTCTGTTCCTCAGGGATATTTGTCTATAGTTTTTTTTTTTTTTGGTGTTTTGTTTTCCTTGTAGTGTCCTTATCTGGCTTAGATAAGGATATTTAGATATTAGATAAGTACCCTTATCAGGGTAACTCTTCAATTTTTTGGAAGAGTTTGAGATGGATTGGCATTAATTCTTTAAATGTTTGGTAGTTGTCCATGTAGCCTTCTGGTCCTGGGCTTTTCTTTTTGCAAGGTTTTTGATTGCTGACTTAATCAACTCATTATTGGTCTGTTCAGATTTTCTCCTTTATGATTCAGTCTTGATAGGTTGTATGTTTCTAGAAATGTATCCTTTATTCTAGGATATCCAAATGGCTTGTAATTGTTTATGTTAATCTCTTAAGATTCTCTATATTGCTATTGTATTCGTTGTAATGTCTTCACTTTCGTTTCCATCTTTATTTCAATCCTTTTTTTTTTCCTTTGTAAGTCAATTAAAAGTTTGTCAGCTTTGTTTATCTTCTTAAAAACCCAACTCTTAGTTTTGCTGATCTTTTCTATTGTTTTTCTATTCTCCATTTCATTTATTTTTGCTCTGATCTTTGTGATTTCCCTCATCCAACTACTTTAGGCTTCATTTGTTCTTTTTCTAATTCCTTGAGGTGCAAGGTTAGGTTACTCATTTGAGATTTTTCTTCTTTTTTCTTTTTTTTTTTAATTTTTTTTTCAACGTTTATTTATTTTTGGGACAGAGAGAGACAGAGCATGAACGGGGGAGGGGCAGAGAGAGAGGGAGACACAGAATCGGAAACAGGCTCCAGGCTCCGAGCCATCAGCCCAGAGCCTGACGCGGGGCTCGAACTCACGGACCGTGAGATCGTGACCTGGCTGAAGTCGGACGCTTAACCGACTGCGCCACCCAGGGGCCCCTCTTTTTTCTTAATACACATTTCTCTTGGCACTGCTTTTGCTGCATACTTTAAGTTTTGTTATGGTATGTTTCATTTTGGTTAGTTTCAGGATATTATTTGATTTCCCTTTTGATTTCACCTTTGACCCATTGGTTATTCTAGAGTGTGTTGTTTAATTTCCACATATTTGTGAATCTTCCAGCTTTCCTTTGGTTATTGATTTCTAGTTTTAAGACATGATGGTTGAAAAAGATACTTGGTATAATAGCAACTTTGTAAAATTTGCTAAGACTGTTTTGTGACCTAACATTTGATCTATTCTAGGGACTGTTCCACGTGCACTTGAGAAGAACGTGTTCTCTGCTGTTGTTGAATGGGATGTTCCGTTTATGTCGCTTAGGACCATTTGTTCTAAAGTCTAGTTTATGTCTGCTTCCTTATTTATTTCTGTCTGAATTATATATCCATTGTTAAAAGTGTGGTATTGAAGTTCTGTAATGTTATTATATAGATGTCTCTTACTCCCTTCAGATCTGTTAGTATTTGCTTAATATATTTAGGTGCATCACTATTGGGGGGCATATATATTTACAGTTGTTATATCCACTTCATGAATTGACCCCTTTACCATTAAAAATGACTTTCTTTGTCTCCTGTTATAGTTTTTAAGTCTGTTTTGTCTGGTACAAGTATAGCTACCATTTTTTTGTTTCTATCTTTTGGTTTCCTTTTACATGGAATATCTTTTTCCATCCCTTCACTTTGAGCTTATGGTATGTGCCCTCTCATATATCATGTTACTGATTAGCATCCTTTGATTTCTGCTTATAGAATTCCTTTAGCATTTCTTGTAAGTCAGGTCTAGTGGTGATGAACTCCCTCAGCTTTAGTTTATTTGGGAAAGTATTTTGCTTTTATTTTTGAAGGACAACTTTGTTGTGTAAAGTATATTTGGTTGGCATTTTTTTTTTCTTTCAGCACTTTGAATATATCATTCCACTTAACTCCTGGGCTGTAAGGTTTCTGCTGAGAAATCTGCTTATAGTCTTATGGGAATTCCCTTGTAGGGAATAATTTTTTTCTCTTCCTGCTTTTAAAATTCTCTCTTTGTCTTTGATTTTAAATGATTTTGTTATAATGTATCTTGTAGAACATCATTCTACACGTTCTAATGTATTCTACATATTATAATGTATCTTATAGAACATTATTCTCCATGGTTGAAATTTTGGGGTGAATTATATCACGATGTACATATGTCTCCCCAGATTTGGGACATTCTCAGCTATTATTTCTTTAAGTAAATTTTCTGCCCCTTTCTTTTTCTTTTCATTCTGGGACTCCAGTGATATATAGATTGTTTTTCTTAATACACAAGCTTTAGGTTAGCTCCTCCTGCTGTGCATCTTCATTTCCAATGCCCTGTGCACTTGCATTACCTGTGACAATACCATGCAGGCCCAAGAATACACATTTACAGCATAATTAGAGATTCATCCATCTTATATGCATAGTTCATTTCTTTTTATTATTAGGATGGCCTTTCATTCATTAAGGGCTAGTGGAATGTTTCCAGTTTTGTTTTGTTTTTTTTTTTTCAATTACAAATAATGTCGCTGTGGACATTCATGTGCAAGTATTCACATGGACGCTTGCTTTCTTTTCCTAAGGTAAAATACTTTGTGATGGAATGCTGGGATCATAGGTGTATGTTTATCTTTCTAAGAAATTGTGAAATGGTTTTATGCATGATTGTACTATTTTATCTTCTCATAATCAGTACATCAGGGTTCCATTTGTTTCACATCCTCACCAACAGTTGATGTGGTCAATTTCGTTAATTTTAGCCATTTAAAAATGTATGCAGTGGTATCATATTGTGTCTTAATTTTCATTTTCATAGCAACTAATTGTATTAAACATCTCTTCGTGTGTTTATCTGTCATTTTGTATCTTCTGTTATATCATCTGTTAAATCTTTTGTTTAATTTTTTTATTGGATTGCTCTCTTATTGAATTTTGAGAGTTCTTTATTTGCATTGGATACAAGCCTTTATCAGACTTATAATTTGCAGACATTCTCTCCCAGTTTTTGGCTTATCTTTTTATTCTCCTAAGAGCATTTTTTGTAGATAAGAATTTTTAATTAAAAAAATGTTTTTGATGTTTATTTGTTTTAGAGAGAGAGAGAGAGAAAGAGAGAGAAAGCACAAGCAGGGGAGGGGCAGAGAGAGAGACATACACAGAATCCAAAGCACACTTCAGACTCTGAGCTGTCAGCACAAAGCCTGACGCGGGGCTCGAACTCACAAACCATGAGATGATGACCTGAGCTGAAGTGAGATGCTTAACTGACTGAGCCACCCAGGTGCCCCGAGAATTTTTAATTTTTATGTAGTACAATTGATTTCATATTTTCTGAATTACAATTTTGGTATTGTATCTAAGGAATTCTTTTCTAACTGCTCAGATTTTATTCTATGTTTTCTTTTGCAAGTTTTATGTCTTAGGTTTTTATACTTAAGTCTAAAAGACATTTTGAGTTAAGTTTTGTATGTGGAGTGAGGAATGGATCAAAGTTCTTTATTCTTTTTGCTTATACATATACAATTATTCAAGCATTATTTGTTGAAAACACTATCCTTTTATCCTTTATCTATTGGATTTTTTTCTATTTTTGTGAAAATCTTTTATCCATGTATGTGCATTCTCATTTCTAGATTCTACTTTGTGCTGCCCATCCTTTTTATAGATCTTGATACCAACAGCACAGTATCTTCAGTATTGTGGCTTTATAGAAAATATTAAAATGAAGTAGTATTAGGCCTCCCAATGTTTTTTCTTTTCCCCAAAGGTGTTTTTGCTATCTAGGTATTTTGCATTTTCATATTACTTTATAAGCAGTGTATTCATTTCTACCAAAAAAAAAAAAATCTGGGATATTGATTCAGACAGCACTGAATATATATATTAATTTGGGAAGATTAATAAGAAGAATCTTAACAATATGAGTCTTTTGACACAAGGATTTGTCTCTACATTTAGTTAGATCTTCTTTAATATGTCATAGTGGTATTTTATTGTTTTCAGGTTTTTCATATCTTTTGTCAGATTTACCCCTAAGCACATTTCATATTTTTCTTGCCATTCTATATACTCTTTTTTAAAAAAATCTCAAGTTTTGATTACTTGTTGCTAGTATATATAAATATAATTGGTTTTTATATATTGGTTCTGTATTGCATAGCCTTGGTAAATTCATTTATTAATTACTTCTAGTAACTTTTTTTAAAGATTCCATTATATTTTCTATGTAGATGATTATGTTTTCTATAAATGAAAATAGTTTTATCTTTTCAAATCAGGAAACTTCTTATTTAGTTTCCTTGTCATTAATTGCATTGATTGATTTTTCAAATGCTATATCAACCTTGGACTCCTGTATTAAAATTCACTTGTATTATCCTTTTTATATATCAGTGGATTAAATTTAGTAAAATTTTGTTTAGAATTTTTGCTTTTTTTTTTAAGTTTATTTATTTTTATTTTGACAGAGAGCAAATGAGGTACAAGTAGCAGGGGAGGGACACAGAGAAGGACAGACAGAATCCCAAGCAGGCTCTGCACTGTCAGTGCAGAGCCTGATGTGGGGCTCGAACTCATGAACCATGAGATGATGACCTGAGCCGAGATCAAGAGTTGGATGTTTTAACTAACTGAGCCACTCAGGTGCCCCTAGAATTGTTGCTTCTATATTCACAAAGGATATTTGTGTGTTGTTTTCTTTTGTTGTAAAAATTTCATGAAATGCTGGCTTCATAGGTTGAGTTGGGATTTATTCCATCCTATTTAACTTTGTAGGAGAGTATGTGCAGAATTGCTATCAATTCTTTAAAGGTTGGGTAAGATACTCCAGTAAAGCCATTTGAGCTCTTGAATTTTCTTTATGGGAAAATTTTAAGTTGCAAATTCAATTTCTTTAATAAGTACTGTTCACATTCTCTTTTTCTTCTTGAATGAGCTCTGGTAGCTTGAATCTTTAAAGGAATTTCTACCTTTCAGGTTGTTTTATATTATTATTCCCTTATCATCTTATTAATACCTATAGAATCTATAGTGATATAACCTCTCTCAATGCAGAAATTGATGTTATGTCTTTATGTCTTTTTTTTTTTTTACTCCTGATCTTTCAAGTTGGAAGATTATCATTTTTTAATCTCAAAGAACCAACTTTTGGTTTCATTGATTTTCTGTACATGTGTATTTTTTATTTCATTGATTTATGTTCAGATTTTTATTATTTCCTTTTCTGAACTTATTTTGGGTTCAGTTTGCTATTTTTGTAGTTTCTTAAGGTGGAAGTGGGATCATTTATTCAAGATCTTCTATACTAAAGGTGTGTAGGGCTATAAGTTTCTCTTTAAGCACTGTTTTAGAACTATCCCACAGATTTTAGTATGTCCTGTTTTTATTCTCATTTTTATTCAGTTCAAAATACCTTTTAATTCCCCTTTTTATTTCTTCTTTGACTCATAGGTTGTTTAGAAAGGAGTTATTTTGTTTCCAAATATTTGGGGATTTCTCAGAGACCTTTGTGTTACTAATTTTGAATGTAATACCATTGTCATTAGAGAAAATACTTTTTTTAAGTTTTTATGCAAATTCCAGTTATCATACAGTGTATTATTATTTCAGTTATATAACAGTGATTCAGCACCTCCATACATCACCTGGTGCTCATCACAACAAGTGCATTATTTAACCTATCCCCACATCCACCTATTTAACCTGTCCCTCTATCCACCTCCCCTCTGGTAACCATCAGTTTGTTGTCTGTAGTTAAGAGTCTGTTTCTTGGTTTGTCTCTCCCTCTTTCTTTTCCCTTTGATCATTTGTTCTGTTTCTTAAATCTTACATGAGTGAAATCATACGGTATTCATCTTTCTCTGTTATGCTTAACATTATATTCTGCAGCTGTATCCATGTCATTGCCAATGGCAATATTTCATTCTTTTTTATGGCTGAGTAATATTCCATGGTATATCTATACCACATCATCCTTACCCATTCATCAGTCAGTGAACACTTGGGGTGTTTCCATAATTTGGCTATTGTAGATAATGCTGCTATAAACATCAGGGGGCATGTATCCCTTTGAATTAGTATTTTTGTATTCTTTGGATAGTGCAGTTGCTGGATCATGGGGCAGTTTTTATTTTCAACTTTTTGAGGAACCTCCATACTGTTTTCCAGAGTGGCTGCACCAGTTTGCATTTCCACCAACAGTGCAAGAGGGTTACCCTTTCTCCACATCCTTGTCAACACCTGTTGTTTCTTGTGTTTTTTTATTTTAACCATTCTGATAGGTGCAAGGTGATATCTCAGTGTAATTCTTTTAAGTATGTTTATTTTGAGACAGAGAGTGAGCAGGGGCGGGGCAGAGAGAGGGGGGATAGAGGATCTAAAGTGGGCTCTGCGCTGACAGCAGAGAACCTGATGTGGGACTAGAACTCGAGAGCCGAGATCATGAACTGAGCCAAAGTTGGATACTCAACCGACTGAGCCACTCAGGTGCCCCTCAGTGTAATTTTGATTTGTATTTCCCTCATAAGGTGTGATGTTGAGCATCTTTTCATGTGTCTGTTGGTTATTTGGATGTCTTCTTTGGAAAAATTTCTCACGTTTTCTGTCTATTTTTTACTTTTTTTTTTAATTTTTCTAATCACTAACTGAAATTGAGTCTTTTATTATGAGTTCAGGCTACAGATCCCCGTAAGATTAATAGGACTTGTAACTTCATTGCCGGTAGAAACATCAGAAGTTTTCATATCACATCATAGTTGATGTAGATACCTTTATGTTCCTTAGTATTTAGAAAATTATGGCCATTATCAGATAAGCGTCTATATCTTGTTATTAAGTATGTCAGTAATGCAGCACATTTATTTCTGTATTGCAAATTGATTCTTTTTTTTTTAAATATGAAATTTATTGTCAAATTGGTTTCCATACAACACGCAGTGCTCATCCCAACAGGTGCCCTCCTCAATGCCCATCACCCACTTTCCCCTCCTTCCCACCCCCCATCAACCCTCAGTTTATTCTCAGTTTTAAGAGAATAAAAACTTATTCTTATGGTTTGCCTGCTTCCCTCTCTGTAACTTTTTTTTTCCCCTTCCCCTCCCCCATGGTCTTCTGTTAAGTTTCTCAGGATCCACATAAGAGTGAAAACATATGGTATCTGTCTTTCTCTGTATGACTTATTTCACTTAGGATAACACTCTCCAGTTCCATCCACATTGCTACAAAGGGCCATATTTCATTCTTTCTCTTGCCAGGTAGTACTCTCTTGTATATATAAACCACGACTTCTTTATCCATTCATCAGTTGATGGACATTTAGGCTCTTGCCACAATTTGGCTATTGTTGAGAGTGCTGCTATAAACATTGGGGTACAAGGGCCCCTATGCATCAGCACTCCTGTATCCCTTGGGTAAATTCCTAGCAGTGCTATTGCTGGGTCATAGGGTAGATCTTTTTTTAATTTTTTGAGGAACCTCCACACTGTTTTCCAGAGCGGCTGCACCTGTTTGCATTCTCACCAACAGTGCAAGAGGGTTCCCGTTTTTCCATATCCTCGCCAGCATCTATAGTTTCCTGATTTGTTCATTTTAGCCACTCTGACTGGCGTGAGGTGGTATCTAAGTGTGGTTTTGATTTGTATTTCCCTGATAAGGAGCAATGTTGAGCATCTTTTCATGTGCCTGTTGGCCATCCGGATGTCTTCTTTAGAGAAGTGTCTATTCATGTTTTCTGCCCATTTCTTCACTGGATTATTTGTTTTTCAGGTGTGGAGTTTGGTGAGCTCTTTATAGATTTTGGATACTAGCCCTTTGTCCGATATGTCATTTGCAAATATCTTTTCCCATTCCGTTGGTTGCCTTTTAGTTTTGTTGGTTGTTTCCTTTGCTGTGCAGAAGCTTTTTATCTTCATAAGGTCCCAGTAGTTCATTTTTGCTTTTAATTCCCTTGCCTTTGGGGATGTGTCAAGTAAGAAATTTCTATGGCTGAGGTCAGAGAGGTTTTTTCCTGCTTTCTCCTTTAGGGTTTTGATGGTTTCCTGTCTCACATTAAGGTCCTTTATCCATTTTGAGTTAATTTTTGTGAATGGTGTAAGAAAGTGGTCTAGTTTCAACCTTCTGCCTGTTGCTGTCCAGTTCTCCCAGCACCATTTGTTAAAGAGACTGTCTTTTTTCCATTGGATATTCTTACCTGCTTTGTCAAAGATTAGTTGGCCATACTTTTGTGGGACCAATTCTGGAGTCTCTATTCTATTCCATTGGTCTATGTGTCTGTTTTTATGGCAATACCATGCTGTCTTCATGAGTACAGCTTTGTAGTAGAGGCTAAAGTCTGGGATTGTGATGCCTCCCACTTGATCATGGTGAATAATTCTTTTTACATGCTGTTGAATTCAATTTGCTAGTATCTTGTTGAGAATTTTTGCATCCATATTCATCAGGAATATTAGCCTGTAGTTTTCTTTTTTTGCTGGGTCTCTGTTTTGGGAATCAAAGTAATGCTGGCTTCATAGAATGAGTCTGGAAGTTTTCCTTCCCTTTTTTATTTTTTGGAATAGCTTGAGAAGGATAGTTATTATCTTTGCTTTAAATGTCTGGTAGAATTTCCCAGGGAAGCCATCTGGTCCTGGACTCTTATTTGTTGGGAGATTTTTGATAACTGATTGAATTTCTTCACTGGTTATGGGTCTGTTCAAATTTTCTATTTCTTCCTGCTTGAGTTTTGGAAGTGTGTGGGTGCTTAGGAATTTGTCCATTTCTTCTAGGTTGTCTATTTTGTTGGCATATAATTTTTCATAGTATTCCCTGATAATTGCTTGTATTTCTGAAGGATTGGTTGTAATAATTCCATTTTCATTCATGATTTTATCTATTTGGGTCCTTTCCCTTTTATTTTTGAGAAGCCTGGCTAGAGGTTTATCAATTTTGTTTATTTTTCCAAAAAACCAATTCTTGGTTTCATTGATCTGCTCTACATTTTTTTTTTTTTAGATTCTATATTGTTTATTTCTGCTCTGATCTTTATTATTTCTCTTCTTCTGCTAGGTTTAGGGTGTCTTTGCTGCTCTGCTTCTATTTCCTTTAGGTGTGCTGTTAGATTTTGTATTTGGGATTTTTCTTGTTTCTTGAGATAGGCCTGGATTGCAATGTATTTTCCTCTCAGGACTGCCTTCTCTGCATCCCAAAGTGTTTGGATTGTTGTATTTTCATTTTTGTTTGTTTCCATATATTTTTTAATTTCTTCTCTAATTGCCTGGTTGACCCATTCATTCTTTAGTAGGGTGTTCTTTAACCTCCATGCTTTTGGAGGTTTTCCAGACTTTTTCCTGTGGTTGATTTCAAGTTTCATAGCATTATGGTCTGAAAGTGTGCGTCGTATGATCTCAATTCTTTTATACTTATGAAGGGCTGTTTTGTGACCCAGTATGTGATCTATCTTGGAGAATGTTCCATGTGCACTCTAGAAGAAAGTCTATTCTGTTGCTTTGGGATGCAGAGTTCTAAATATATCTGTCAAGTACATTTGATCCAATATATCATTTAGGGCCCTTGTTTCTTTATTTATTTCTCTGTCTAGATGTTCTATCCATTGTTGTAAGTGGAGTATTAAAGTCCCCTGCAGTTACCACATTGTTATCAATAAGGTTGCTTATGTTTGTGATTAATTGTTTTATATATTTGGGGGCTCCCGCAAAGACATTTGGGCATATAGACATTTATAATTGTTAGCTCTTCCTGATGGATAGACCCTGTAATTATTATACAATGCCCTTCTTCATCTCTTTTTACAGCCTCTAATTTAAAGTCTAGTCTGTCTGATATAAGTATGGCTACTCCAGCTTTCTTTTGACTTCCAGTAACATGATAGATAGTTCTCCATTCCCTCACTTTCAATCTGAAGGTGTCCTTAGGTCTAAAATGAGTTTCTTGTAGACAGCAAATAGATGGGTCTTGGGTTTTTTTTTATCCATTCTGATACCCTATGTCTTTTGGTTGGAGCATTTAGTCCATTTACATTCAGTGTTATTATTGAAAGATAGGGGTTTAGAGTCATTGTGATGTCTAGGTTTCATGCTTGTAGTGGTGTCTCTGGTGCTTTGTGGGCCTTGCAACATTTCACTCACAGAATCCCCCTTAGGAGCTCTTGTAGGGCTGGTTTAATGGTGATGTATTCCTTCAGTTTTTGTTTGTTTGGGAAAACCTTGATCTCTCCTTCTATTCTGAATGACAGACTTGCTGGATAAAGGATTCTTGGCTGCATATTTTTTTCTGTTCATCACATTGAAGATTTCCTGCCATTCCTTTCTGGCCTGCCAAGTTTCAGTGGATAGGTGTGCTACTACCTGTATGTGTCTACCTTTGTATGTTAGGGCCCGTTTATCCCTAGCTGCTTTCAGAATTCTCTCTGTATCCTTGTATTTTGCCAATTTGACTATGATATGTCGTGCAGAAGATCGATTCAAGTTATGTCTGAAGGGAGTTCTCTGTGTCTCTTGGATTTCAATGCCTGTTTCCTTCCCCAGATCGGGGAAGTTCTCAGCTATGATTTGTTCAAGTACACCTTCAGCCCCTTTCTCTCTCTTCTTCTGGAAATCCTATGATATGGATATTGTTCTGTTTGATTGCATCACTTAGTTCTCTAATTCTCCCCTCATACTCCTGGATTTTTTTATCTCTCTTTTTCTCAGCTTCCTCTTTTTCCATAATTTTATCTTCTAATTCACCTATTCTCTCCTCTGCCTCTTCAATCCATGCTATGGCCACCTCCATTTTATTTTGCACCTCATTTATAGCATTTTTAAATTAATCATGAGTATTTTTTAGTCCCTTGATCTCTGTAGCAATAGATTCTCTGCTGACCTCTATGCTTTTTTCAAGCCCAGGGATTAATTTTATGACTATTGTTCTAAATTCTTGTTCCATTATATTGCTTAAATTGGTTTTGATCAATTCATTAGGTGTCGCTACTTCCTGGAGCTTCTTTTGAGGAGAATTCTTCCATTTTATCATTTTGGCTACTTTTCTGTCCCTTATGAATTTTAAAAAGCTTGTATGCTGTACACTTGCGAGCACTGCTGTATTAAAGGAGGGTCATACACCGTCCAGGGCCTGGCCCTTCAGGAAATGTTTTTTCGGGAATTGTTACTTGGTCTCTGTTGTTGTGACTTTGGTTATTTTATTATCCTACTCATAGTAATATTTTGTACCCTCCACCAGGTGTGCTTTGATTTGTTCCTTGGAGTAGTCCTGTAAAGGAAAACATATAGACAAACAGGAGGCAGAAACATGCAAACAAACAAATAACACAAATAAAAACAAAACGCTAAAGACTAAAAACAAAACACTGACTACAAGTAGAGAAGAGGGTGGAGGCGGTGCTGATGGAAGAGCATATACAAGGAGAGAAATGACAGGGGCAGGGTGGGGAATTCATGTTGATTAGGCAGAGAGACTAAAAGGCTTAACCCAGAGAGAGAGAAAGGAAAATAAAGGAGGCAGGGAAAATGAGACGAGATAAAATTACCCAGACAGAGAAACTATATGGCTTGATTAGACAGACCAATAACCAGAGTAACCAGCCTAGGGGAAGGAAGAGATAAGGAGGAGAAATGGCTCGGGGCGGGGGGGGGGGGGGGGGGGGAGGCGGGTAGAATATATATATATCTATATATCCAGAATTGACCTAGAGTTAATCCAGGCAATGCTGCATCACTTGTTGGGAGGAGCTGTCCACAGTGTCTGTGCTGCTCAGGTGGTTACACAGTTATCCACTGCAAGGGGGTGTGGTTTGGCGTATTCTGAACCCACCTCCACTATGGGCCCCAGGAGTGATCCCTGAGGCCCCACTGTGGTGGTGGTGGTGGTGGTGGTTTGGTGCGGGGGGTGTGGGGGGATGTGGCGGGAGAGGGGGTATGGTGATCTCCCAGTCTCTTCTCCACAGAGCCAGACCCGGTAGAGTCCATTTGAATCGTCCTCACCGTGCCCTGGGGTGCAGACGGGGTTGTCCTTCTCACTCCACCAACTCCCCTGACCCTGTGCTTGGCTAGGATTCAGAGTCGCCCCAGCTGGCTTGTTCTGTGCCACTGCGCTTCAGGGAAGACCGATTTCTATTGTGGACTGAGAGCTGTGGCCCTCACCACGAGCCCCCTGGTGGCGGATGCAGGCAGCCTTTGTCTTTTACCAAAGCACTCCAGGGAAACGGCCGCCTTATTCTCCTGTAGACTGAGACCTTAGCTCAGCCACTGTTCCGGGGGTGGCGGAAGCAGGCAGGTTCTGTGCTGTCACGCAGCCTTCCAGGGAGGGAACCACTTTCTCCAGCTGCAGACTGAGCCTCTGATCTACCACTGCACCCAGGGCTGGCTCCCCTCCTCCCCAGGTGCGTGAACAGGGAGCCAGGCCTCAGTCTGAAGAAAGCCCAGCAGTTAGAGATGGGATCCCTCTCAGCCTCAGTCCAAGGTCTTTCTCCTGTCCAGTTACAGTCCTGCACTTCCCTAGCCGCTCTTTCTCTTCCCTTTGTTTCTCTGCAGAAGGGGGTCCCTCCCCTCCGTGCCCACGTGGCCTTTTTTTTTTTTATCTCCTCCAGTTCGCAGTTACCCACCTATCTTTTTTCCAGCTTTCCCATTTTCTTCCTAATAGTTTCAGTCTCTTTTCCTCCCAGGCTCTGGTGTTTAAAGAGAGACGTGGGACTTAATGGATCCTCCTACTTCTCCACCATGTTGGCCCAGATCCTCCAGTCTTTATTTTAAAGTCGTTTGTCCAATATAAGTATTGCTACTCTGGCCTTCTTTTGACATCCATTTGCAGGATAAATTTTTCTCCATCCCCTCAACTTTCAATCTGGAGGTGTTGTTAGGTCTAAAATGAGTCTTTTATTGGCGGTATATAGATATATCCATTCTTATACTCTGTATCTTTTGATTGAAACATTTCATCCATTTGTATTCAAAGTAATAATTGATATGTATTTATTGCCATTTTTTTGCTTGTTTTGTCATTGTTTCTGGAGATTTTTTGTGATCCTTTCTTGTATTTCTCACTTTTGGTTTCTCCTTTGCACTCAAAGAATCCCTTTTAATGTTTCTTGCAGGGCTTGTTTAGTGATCCTGATCTTTTTTAGTTCTTGTTTGACTGGAAAACTCTTTATCTCTCCTTATATTCTGAATGATAGCCTTGCTGGATAGAGTATTCTTGGATGCATATTTTTCCTATTTGCACTTTGAATATATCATGCCACTCCCTTCTAGCTTTTGTTTTGTTGAGAAATCTCTAGCTACCCTGATGGCTCTTCTCTTGTAAAGTAAGGACTTCTTTTGCCTTACTGCTTTTAAGATTTTTTTCTTTTATCACTGTATTTTATATATTTAATTTTAATATGTCTTGGTGTTGGGTCTGCTTTTGTTGATTTTGATAGGAGTTGTCTGTGCCTCCTGAATCTAGATGACTGTTTCCTTCCCCCAGATTAAGGAAGGTTTCAGCTATTACTTCTTCAAATAAATTTTCTGCCCCCTTTTCTCTCTCTTCTTCTGGGATGCTTTAATACAAATGTTAGTATGTTTGATGGGGTCACTGAGTTCCCTAGTCTATTCTTGTGTTGCATAATTATTTCTCTTTTTTCTTCTACTTCATTATTTTCCATTATTTTGTCTTAGGTCATTAATTCATTCCTCTGCTTCTTCCAGCCTGCTCTTCAGTGCATCAAGCCTGTTTCCAATCTTGTTTATTGCATTCTTTGTCTCTGATTAATTCTTTTTAACTCTTTTATGTCTGTTGTAAGGGTTTCACTGATATTTTCCATTCTTTTCTCAAGCCCAGTGAATATCCTTATAATCATTGCTTTAAATTCTCCATCAGGCATGTTACTTATATCTGTTTTGCTGTGACCTTGTCTTGTTCTTTCATTTGGGATAAGTCCTCCATTTTGGCATTTTGTCTAAGCCTCTGCCTTCTTCTGTATATTAGAAAAGCCAGTTCCTCTGTTCCTCTGTTCCTGAAAATAGTGGCCTTATAATGAAGAGGGCATGTAGTGCCCAGGGCCTGGCACTTCAGGGAGTGTCTTTGGTATGTGATGCATGTGCTCTGCTATTGTGTTTTGGCTGTTCTGTTTTTCAGACCACTTGTCTGTAGAGGCTTTCCTTGCCTGCAGTGGGTAGTGTTTGGTACCTCACCTGAATGTGGCAAGTTTTAACTAGATGTGCTGCGATCTTCTTGTGAAATGAGACCTGACACCAACTCCACCAGAACTGAGGCCCCTGCAGAACTCTCTGGTCAGGAGTGTGTGAGCAGGGGTTTGTGTGGGTCTTCTGCAGGAGGGGCCCCGATGCTGCACTGGGCTGTGCTGGAACTGAAAGGCAAGGTTGACTGAGGTGGGCAGTCCCACTGGACCACAGTGGGGTGGGGCCTGGTTTGTGCAAGTTAGGCAGTCAGTGTCAGTGTTGCTCTGTTTCTTGCAAATGGCTCTGTGTTTATGCTGAGGGGTGGTGGGAGGGAAATGCTGCCATCCAACTCTTTTGTTCCCATAGAGGAGTCTCCTTGAATGCTGCTTCTCAGGGATGTGCTCAGAGAAGAGGGAATAATCTCCCATCTGTGTGCCCCAGGCATCATACTCTGCTCCTGAGTTATTTGCCTGCCTTCTCTTCAGGAGTAGGGCAGTGCCCTAAGGGCTCTATCCTAGCCAAGCCCACTGACCTTTAAAACTCCAGGCTTTAAGTCTTGTTTGCAAGAACTCACAAAATTCAGCCCTTTTGTTTTCCAAGTCAGTGGCTTTGGGGAAATATTTGCCTTGTGTGGGTGTGTACTCTCTCTCTGTCCCTCTCCCTCCCTACCTACCTCTCTCCCTCTCTCTTTCCCCTGTTCCTGTCCCTCTCCCTTCTCTGTGACCATGGCTTCCTCCCCTCCATAGCACCCATGGTCCATTCCTCCCCTAAACTACATCTTTGCACTTTCTACCTTTTTAGATGTGGCCTCTCCTCTCCTTTTAGTTGTGGAGTTCATTCTGTCAGTCTTCAGGTTGATTTCTGGGGTATTTAGGATGATTTGATAGTTATCTAGTTGTGTTCATGGGATGAAACAAGCCTAGGGTCCTCTTACACCACTGCCATCTTCCGCACTCTTCTGAGAAAATACTTTTTATGAATTGAATTTTTAATTTACTGAGACTTGTTTGATGGTCTAGAGTATGGCCTCAGCAGATGTTGCATATGCAATTGAATGTGCATTCTGATCTTGTTCTGTGGAGTGTTTTGTAAATGTCCATGAGAAGTCAGTTGCTAATGTGTTCAAATCTCTACATCTTGTTGATTTTCTTTGTATTTGTTCTATTAATTATTCCAAGAGTAATATTATAATATCTGACTATATTTATGGATTTAACTATTTTTCCTGCAGTTCTGTTAGGTTTCGCTCCATGAATTTTAAACTTTTTTTTCTTAAGGATGGAAAGATACAAGATCGTCACATCCTCTTGATCCTTACCATTATGAAAATGATCTTCATTATCCCTGCTAATATTCTTTTATCTGAAATAATTTTTCTCTTATACTAATATAGACACTCCAGCTGTGTTCTGACTAGTGTTAGCATGCTGTATATTTGTCCATCCTTTTAAGATATTTATATCTTTATACTAAACTGTGTTTTTTATACACAGTACATAGTCCAGTCTTGCTTTTATTTATTTATTTTTTATCTTTTTCCCTCTTTGTCCTCCTTGTCTGCATTCTTATGGTTGAAGGAGTTTTTTTTAACTCTATTTTATCTCCGTTGTTGGCTTAACTATAACTCTTTTGTTGGTTGCTTTAAGGTTTATTAAATATATAAATATTTAAATATGTTAAATATTTAAATATATTTATATTATGTATCTTTTTTTTTTTAATTTTTTTTTTCTTCAACGTTTTTTATTTTTATTTTTGGGACAGAGAGAGACAGAGCATGAACGGGGTAGGGGCAGAGAGAGAGGGAGACACAGAATCGGAAACAGGCTCCAGGCTCCGAGCCATCAGCCCAGAGCCTGATGCGGGGCTCGAACTCACAGACCGCGAGATCGTGACCTGGCTGAAGTCGGACGCTTAACCGACTGCGCCACCCAGGCGCCCCTTATATATCTTTAATTAATCATAAGTTGTCTGCCTCCAAGTATACATATTTAACCTATCAGACGTTAATTCTGCCTTCAGATAATATTGCACCACTTCATCTGTGGTATGAGAACCATTACTCCTGTTTCTTCCCATCTCAACTTTATGCTATTATAATTAACATTGGTTATATTTATATATTATAAACCCTACATTATTATACATTTACATATAAATGATTTTGTTTTAAAGATATTTAAATATTAACAAAATAAAGTTACCATTTCCATTGATTTTGTTTTTTTGAGTAGATTCATATGCCTGTCTGGTGTTTCTCTTTCTTCCTGAAAGATTTCCTTTAATATTTCTTGTAAGACAGATTTTATGATGATGAATTATTTTAATTTTTTGTGTTTAAAATTCATTTTTTTCCTTTTTTGAAATATTTTTACTTGTTTAGAATTTAAGGGTGACTTTTCTTTTTGTTTAGTAAAGATGTCGTTCTACCATTGACTTGTTTGCATTGTTTTTACTGGTAACTCTTCTGTCATCTTTTTTTCTTTTTTGGTCTGCATATAGAGTTTTTCTCTAGCTGCTTTCAGATTGTCTCTTTATCATTTGTTTTGACCAGTTTGATTATGATGTGCCTTGGTGTAGTTTTCTCATGTTTCTTGTTCTTAGGTTCATTGCCCATATTGGAACTGTGGGTGTATAATTTTATCATATTTGGAAAATTATTGGCTAATTATTGGATAATTATTTCCAAAATTATCATATTGGAAAATTATTTCTTCTGGGACTTCAATTACAGGTATATTAGGCCACTTTATTATTTTTTTTTGTTTATTTATTTATTTATTTATTTATTTACTTACTTACTTACTTACAGTGTGCCTGAGGAGGGTAGGTGCACAGAGAGGGAGAGAGGGAATCCCAAACAGGCTCCACACTGTCAACGCAGAGCCCAGTGTGGCACTTGATGTCATGAACCATGAGATCATGACCTGAGCCGAAATCAAGAGTCAGATTCTTAACTGGCTGAGCTACCCAGACCCCCTGTTAGGCCACTTTATACTTTCTACGTAATTCACTGATAATCTTTACATTTTTGCTGTTTTTTTTTTTTTCCTTTTTTAAATTTGGAAAGTTTCTGTGGCTATGTCTTCAATTTTATTAATCTTTTCTAATCTCTAAATTACTATCCCACTTAATATATGATCTCAGTCATTAGAGTGTCCATTGCTAGAAGTTGATTTGAATCTTTTTTATAGCCTCCATGTCTCTACCTGAGTTTCAGAACATCTTGAAAATGGTTGTCTGTTAATGTTTCTATCTGAATATTCTAACCTTGGTGTCAATTCCAGGACAGTTTCAGTTAGCTGAGTTTTCTTCTCCTTACAGGTTTTATTTTCCTGCTTTTGTAAATGGCTTTTAATTTTTGATTGAATTCCTGAGAGTATGAAATTTACATTGTTTGGTGTTGGATATTTTTTTATTCCTATAAATATTTTTGAACTTTCTGCTGGGACATAGTTAAATTACTTGGAAGCAGTTTGATTCTTTTGGATGTTTCTATTATGATTTGGTAGCATGGATATAGCAGCGTTTAGTCTAAAGATTATGATTTCCTACTTTCAGGGCAAAACCCTTCTGAGTACTTTACCTAATGCCACATGAATTATGAAGTTTCTACTATGGCTGGGAGAAACAAGCATTATTTCCAGCGTTGTGTGTTCACCATGTACTTTGTCTTCCAATTCTGTTACTTTGTTTGGCTTCTAGCCTCAGATTCCTAACTCATGTGGCTAGTTAGAACACAAGGTAGTTCTCCACAGAACTCCAGAATTCTCTCTGTGTACAGCTTTCTCCTCTCTGGTACTCTTTTCTGTGAACTCTAGCCACTTTGGCTTCCCTGGTCTCTTGGTTCCATCTCTTCAACTCTGGGTGTCTTTTGGGTTTGGCCAGGATTTTCCCTCTCTGTGTCATGTCTTAGAGACTCTCAAGGCAGTATTCTGGGGCAATCATAGAGCCATCTCATTTATTTCTTATCTGTTGGGTCACTGTCCTTCATTACCTGATGTTCATTGCTGTGAAAACCTTTGTTTTGTATATTTTAATCTGATGGTGGTTGTTACTGTTTCAGGTAAGGGTTTAAATCTGGTGCCTGTTATTCTGTCATACTAATTTCCTAGAGCTGCCAAAACAAAGTATCAAAAACTGGCTCATTTAATAAAACAACAGAAATTTATGCTGTCATAGTTTCTGCAGGTTAGAAAGCCAAAATCAAGGTGTTAGCAGGACCGTGTTCTCCCTGAAGGCTCCATAGAAGAATCCTTCTTTGGCTCTTCCTAGCTTTTGGTAGCTTCCCATAATCCTTGGTGTTTCTTGGCTTATGGCTGCATCGCTCCATTCTGTGCCCCCATCTTCACATGGCTGCCCTCCCATTGTAGCCGTGTCCTCTACCATTCTTACAAGGACATAAGTCATTGGATTCAAGGTCCATCCTGATCCAATATGACCTCATCTTAACTAATTACTTCTGCAAAGACCCATTTCCAAATAGGGTCAAATTCTGATGTTCTATGGGACATGAATTTTGGAAAAACACTATTTAACCCATTATATCTCTTTTGGTTGCAAGCAGAATTCTACTATTTGCTTTTTCAACACAATTTCATTAAAAAAAATTTTTTTAAAGAAATCGATTCATTGAGTGCTAAAACACTGTTTAAATCAGAGAGTATACAATACAAATTTTTTAAGTCCCAGTTTTTTAAGTATATTTCTTGGTTTGTTGTCATGAATATTAGGAGAACAGAACTAAAATACATCAAAGATAGTCACACACATCCCACAATATTTACAGGGAATACCTTCTGTCTTTCCATGGAAAGACAGCATGGAAAACAGGGTCAGAATGATCCTGTAGAAACTTCCTAATGAAAACAACCCAGTCAGCTTATCTTAAAGTTGAGCATGGCTGCCACAGAACCCCATCCAGGGCTCCCGTGCTTCCTTTGCTGCTCCAAAGATACTGTGCCAATTGGGCAATGCTTGTGTGCAGCCACCATATGGGATGCAAAAAGTCCAAGGTCCCTAGAACAGGACTAGGTCCTGGGGACACTCCCCTCCCTCCCAGATCCATCTGAAAGATACTTTAGATTTCAAGACAACTTTAAAACCTTTTAATAGTACCTTGCATGGAGAGTCAGCATGATGCAGTAGTGTAAATACGTGAGCTTTGGATTCAGATAGGCTTGAATTTTAATTTAGCTCTATCACTTTCTTACTGTGTGGCTAAGGCAAGTTATTTAACTTCTCTGAACCTGGGACTGCCTGTCTGTAAAATTTATAATACTTCTTTTCCCACAAAATTTTCTTAGAGATAAAATGGTTTGCTGTTAATATATCAACTAGTACAGTGCCTGCTATACAGTAGCCTTAATTAGTATGAATTCCCTTTACATCTCCAATATTTGTTAAATAAATTACATATTTACAACTATTGCATATATTTCTTATTTTCATAAAGATATAGAGATGGTTTATAAGAATACATGAAATGCTGTAAAGTAATGAATAAACCAAGGCCATAGTACTATGTTGATCATAATAGCCTAAAAATTCTGACAAACCTTTCAAGTCTGAACTCTGAAGCTTCCTGTCAGTCAAGACAAAATGGAAAATATTGTGTGTTACAAATTCTCACTGTCAAAAGGGATAAATCGTAGGAGTTTCTTAGGAAACCTAAACATTTTCATTATAGTATCTAAAAGAAATTTTACTTAGAATTAGTAAACAGTGCCTTAACTTTGTCTAGTGTCACAACTGTGTTATTGAATTTAATATGACCATTATCTATAGTAACTATCAGAAAATCAGTTTGAGTATGAAAAATAGATTTTAGTATCCTCACACTTAGCTCTAGCTATATTATATGTTTTGGATTATAGTTCTTTTTGTTATTATTAGTGAGCATACACTTTTATATTAGTTTCAGGTGTGCAATATAGTGACACTATACACAGTATTTCCATACATCACTCTGTGCTCATCACAGGTGCACTCCTTAATCCCCATCACCTATTTTACCTGTCTCCCCCTCCCCTCTGGTAACCATCAGTTTGTTCTTGGATTATAGTTCTTTTTAACGTAGCAGCTCCTAGTTGTTGAAGTTTTACCTTGTTTTCTACATGTATAAAATTATTTTTCCATCTGCCTGTCTCACTATTTATTAACATATACCTTTAATGCCATTTGCCTACAATTAAGCTCTAAGCTCTGCGAAGGTAGGAATCATTATCTTGTTTTGGTTAGTGCCCTTCTCAGGATCATAAGAAAATGATTTCGTGTGTATGTGTATGTATATAGTTTTAATTTTTATAACATATGTATTTCTCAGTAACAACAAATGTTTTCTAATGAGCCAACTAATAATAAATTAAAAACTTTTAAATATAATCTTCTTAGAACTACATCTGTTACTATGCTGAGTAGAAATGATTTATTAAATTGTTGATTCAGTATGCCAGTCATTTTACACTCATCTGTTTTACTCTTTTAGTTGCTCTTTATCTGCTTCTGAATCTTGCTGAGGATACACGCACAGAACTGAAGATGAGGAACAAGAACATAGTTCACATGCTGGTGAAGGCTCTTGATCGGGACAATTTTGAGCTACTTATTCTAGTTGTGTCATTCTTGAAGAAACTCAGCATTTTTATGGAGAATAAAAATGATATGGTAACTTACATTTAAATAGTCCATGTTCACCATTTTCAAGTTAGAAATATTTTGATAAGAAATAAACACATTATTCCCCTACTGAGATTGTTCTGAATGAAAATTTTACAATGGCAGTAACTCTCTTAAATGGCTTCATTAGGAAGTATATTCCTTATTAGTTCATACTATACTAAATTGAAACTATCTGAATAAAAAATGTTTCCTAATATATTGTATAGGATGAGTCTTTCCATATTGAACATAATATGTAGAAAGTAATTTAAACTTAACATTGTCCTTCAGAAGCATCTGGTTTGTTATTTTCCTTTAAATTATTTTTTTCTCCCGCATTTCTGATGTTGGTGTGCGGAATTGCAATCTAGCCCAGTCTTTCCTTTTTCGCCCACCATCCCAGTTGGTAGCCACAACTTGTTGATTCTACTTACGTGTCTCTTGAAGCTGTACCTCCTTTTTATTCTCGGTGCTGTTGTATTAGTTCATGCCATCTTTATTTACACCCTCTTCCTTTCTTGTTGAATATTATAGTAGGCTTCTATTTGCCATCTTATATTGTGTTGATGGGTGATCTTTCAGAAATACAAGTTGATTATATAGTATTTCCCCTTCTGAAAAGGATACACAATTCAGAAATAATGTAAAGGTAGAGTAGAAATTATCTGCTTTTTTTCCCCACATCATTAAAAAAGCTTTGTAAGCACAGTGTTACACTGTATAGATATTATATTAACCAGAACTTGTTTTCAGATATTTAAGTTGTTTATAATTATAGCTATTTTAAAAAACACTGGAGTGGACACATTTGTACATGCATCATTGTCTATATTTCTGATTAATTTCTTAGGATAGATTCCTAGATGTGGAGTCATTAGGTCATTGGCCTTAACTGTATTGAGGACCATTTTAGAAGTATATGCCAATACAAGTCATTATATGACTGTGTATTATTGGTATAAGTAGATTCTCTTTCAGATAGTCTAAATATATAGTATTTCTGCCTGTTTTTTCCTTCTTTTGAAGTTAAAAAGTACTTCTTTAGAAGTACCTTATGCTTATTGAATGGCACAGCATGCTCTTTGAAAACCTGAGACTGATACATCAGATTTAATAAGTGCCTTGAATTCTGATACTTGAAATACATGAAATTTTATTTATTTTTTTTTAATTTTTTTTTTAACGTTTATTTATTTTTGAGACAGAGAGAGACAGAGCATGAACAGGGGAGGGGCAGAGAGAGAGGGAGACACAGAATCCGAAACAGGCTCCAAGCTGTCAGCACAGAGCCTGACGCGGGGCTCGAACTCACGAACTGTGAGATCATGACCTGAGCTGAAGTCGGACGCTTAACCGACCGAGCCACCCAGGCGCCCCCATGAAATTTTATTTTAACCACAGATATTTAGTATCTGTCATTTTCATCATTAGTATATAATTATTGATGATCACTGTATGCCTGATATTAAGATTGAATTTACTTAGATTAATAAAAAATAAGTTTTTTGTTTTCATTGATATTATTTTAAAGAAGAATATGATGAGATGGTGATATATATACTCTTGAGTAGAGTGTAGGTAAATAATTGCTTTCTCTTGCTACAAGTTGAAATAATTCTTCCATTTTTGTGTTTAGATTAAGTTCACCTTTAGTACGTTTGCAAAATTCAAATTAATTTGCCATCAGCATGTATCTACTACATTTTGGTTAGATTTGTATTTAGGAAATAAACTTTTTATGTGTTCATTCTATCAAAAGTGATCTCAAAATTATTATTAAAAATAATTTTCTGGTAAGGTCATAGATTTGGAAGATACCATATAAATTGTCTCCTCAAATCTCACTTTTTATTGAGGAGGAAAAACTGAGGTTCAGAAAAGGTCATTTTTCCAAGGTCATAAAAATGATGCAATTAGCCAGATTTTTACCATAGATGGCATGCATTTCATCTTTCACTGTGGAAGAAGTACATTTTATTTAAAGGCATTGGTAGAATCAGGATTTTCAGAGCCTGACTAGACCTTACAATTATGTCTAGATCTAGCTAATTTTGCAGATAAATTAGCAGAAAATCAGAGAGGTTAAGGAATTTGCTCAAAGAAACATCTGTGGGTATTTGGCTTCCTACTCTTTCTCTCTGCTCCCAGGGCAAAACAAAACAAAACAAAAAATCTTTATGTTTTTTAAAAAGATATTTTTGGCAAAGATTAAGTATCAGCAACTTTTAAATGTTGGCCTCTAGGAACACTGAAAAAGAATTGGCTGAAATAAATTTGCTGATAGATTGTTAATAAACTGTCACTTTATATAAAACATTTAGTAAAAGTACTAATTAATTATAAATTCCATTTTATAGACATAGATTTGAAAGGGCATTGCGTGTTGAGATATTAAATTTAGCTTGTGGGATTGGGCTTTTATCAATCAAAAACACATGATTAGAAGGCTATGTCTAGTGTTTAACCATCTGATTGGACCACATGGTACATACTTCACATTCCATTTTTTGCAATGGAAATGCAAATTAATTTTTTAAAACTCTCATTACTTTATTAGGTTTGCTATAACAACCATTGTGTAATGTTCTTATTTCAAAAGAAATATATTAACTTGATTTAATTAGTAACAGATGAAGCCTGTGGCAATTTTATTTAAAAAGGGTGGAGAGGAGGAATTGTTGCTCTGTTTTTGAGGATGTATTATTTGTCTAAATAAAGTGTTCATTTTACTGTTGATGTGAACTAATACTGACCTTTTTAGGGTTAATATATTTTAAAGGAAATTTAATTTACTTAAAAAAGTCTTTCAATTAATGATTTAAATTGACTTTGCCTATTTACTAAATAAATACAATATAACAAAAAGGGAATAAGAAATATTAGAATATGACTTTAATAGGAACAAGAGAAAGGGTATATATTCCTTAGATTTCTTATTTTCTTACTAAGTTTGAGAGGTTTTTTAAAATATTTAAAAATTTTGAATAGGTCTTTTAACAGTTATTATGTTTTGCAAGTATTTTCTCCTTTTCTATGACTTGTCTTTTCATAAAGCAGAAGGTTTTGTTATGAGGTCCAGTATATCAAAAAGTGTTTTTAATAGATTGCATTTTGGTGTTGTACCTAAGAAATATTTGCTTAACTCAAGATCCCAAAAAGTTTTCCCTGTTTTCTCTGAGAAATTTTGTAAGATTTGTGTTATTTTTGTTCTAGTTTAGGATATCCATTTTTAGTTAATTTTATATGTGGTACAAGGTATGGATCAAGATTCATGTTTGAATATAGATGTCCAGTTGTTCCAGCCCCATTTGTTGAAAAACCTGTCCTTTCTCCACATAATTGTCTTTGCAATTGCTTTTGTACTTCTGTTGAAAATCAATTGGCTATATATGTGTGGTTTTATTTTTGTACTCTCTCGTATTTAATTTATCTACCTGTCTGTGCTTTCACTGATATATCTTTGTCTTTATTACTGTAGCTTTATAGTAAGTCTTAAAATCAGATAGTATAAGCCCTCAAATGTTATTATTCTCTTTCAAATTATTCTGGCTATTTCATATTGTTTACCTTTCTATATACATTTAGAATCAACTAGTCTATTTCTTAAAAAAATAAAAATAAAAAATCCTGGAATCTTGACTGGGATTGCATTAACTCTATTGGCAGGATTCAATATATTAACCATACTGGATTTTCCTCCATGAGTATGGTATAGCTCTCCATTTATTTAGAAACTTCTTGATCTCTTCCATCATTTTATGGCTTTTAGCACATATATTTTGCACATATTTTGTTAGATTTATACCTAAGTGTTTTGGCATTAGAAATAATAGGGGTTTTTTTGTTTTGTTTTTTATTTTAGGGAGAGAGAGCATAAGCTGGAGACAGGGGCAGAGGGAGAGAGAGAATCTTAAGTAGGCTTTATGCTGAGTGTGGAGCCTGACATGGGGCTCAATCCCATGATCTCAGGATCATGACCTGAGCTGAAATCAAGAGTCAGACAACTCAATTACTGAGCCACACAGTCACCCAGCTATAGTAGTTTTTAAAAAATAGGGGCGCCTGGGTGGCGCAGCTGGTTAAGCGTCCGACTTCAGCCAGGTCACGATCTCGCGGTCCGTGGGTTCGAGCCCTGCGTCGGCTCTGGGCTGATGGCTCAGAGCCTGGAGCCTGTTTCCAATTCTGTGTCTCCCTCTCTCTCTGCCCCTCCCCCGTTCATGCTCTGTCTCTCTCTGTCCCAAAAATAAATAAAAAAACGTTGAAAAAAAAATTAAAAAAAAAATAAATGGTTTCCTGTTATTGACGGATAGCATACAGAAGTTACATTTGACTTTTGTAAATTTTCCTCGTGTCTTATGACCTTGCTGAATTCAGTTTTTTCAACGTTTATTTATTTTTGGGACAGAGAGAGACAGAGCATGAACGGGGGGAGGGGCAGAGAGAGAGGGAGACACAGAATCGGAAACAGGCTCCAGGCTCTGAGCCATCAGTCCAGAGCCTGACGCGGGGCTCGAACTCACGGACCGCGAGATCGTGACCTGGCTGAAGTCGGACGCTTAACCGACTGCGCCACCCAGGCGCCCCCTGAATTCAGTTTTTAATTATAATGGCTCTTTGTAGATTCTTGGAGATTTGCTAAGTGGACAATTATGTTATCTATAAACAAATTTTTATTTCTTTAATTCTAATCTGCATGTCCTTTGTTTCTTTTTCTTTCTTTCTTTCTTTCTTTCTTTCTTTCTTTCTTTCTTTCTTTCTTTCTTTCTTTCTTTCTTTCTCTTATTGTACTGGTTAGGACCTCTAGTATGATGTTAAAAAGGAATGCTGTAAGTGGATACCCCTTTCTTTTTACTGATCTTAGGCAGAAAGCAATTCTTTTACTATTAAATATGATATTAAGTAGGGTTTTTTTGTAGATACTGTATCAGTTTACTTAAGTTCTATTCTATTTCTGGTTTGCTGAGACTTTATCAGGAATGGATGTTGGATTTTTTTAAGTGTCTTTTCTACATCAGTTGAGATGAGCACATGGTTTTTCTTCTTTAGACTGTTGATACTGGGGCGCCTGGGTGGCGCAGTCGGTTAAGTGTCCGACTTCAGCCAGGTCACGATCTCGCGGTCCGTGGGTTCGAGCCCTGCGTCGGGCTCTGGGCTGATGGCTCAGAGCCTGGAGCCTGTTTCCGATTCTGTGTCTCCCTCTCTCTCTGCCCCTCCCCCGTTCATGCTCTGTCTCTCTCTGTCCCAAAAATAAAAAAAATAAACGTTGAAAAAAAAAATTTAGACTGTTGATACAGTGAATTGTGTTAATTGACTTTAGATAGAGCCAGTCTTGCATTCCGAGGAGAAACACCACTTGGTCACGATATATTATCTTTTTATATATTGTTAGATTTGATTAGGTAATATATTGTTGAGGATTTTTGTATATGTGTTTATGAGGGAATACTAGTTTATAGTTTTCTTATGATGACTTGGTCTGGTTTTGCTATTAGAATAACAGTGTTCTTATAGAATGAGTTGGGGGAGCATTCTGTTTTTAATTTTTCTGGAAGGGTTGGTGTAGAATTGGTATCATTTCAATCTAAATATTTAAAAAAACTATTAATGTTATTTATTTATTTTTGAGTGGTAGCTTTGTAGTTTTAATCTTTCAAGGAATGTATCCATTTCGTCTACGTTGTCAAATGTATGGGCAAACAAGTTTTTGTACTTTTTCCTTCTTACGTTTTTAAAGTCCAAAGGTGTGAGGTGATTATTCCTCATTTCATTACTGATATCGGTAATTTGTTTCTTTTCTCTTTCTCTGTCTCTTTTTTTGTAAGTTAGTGGTTTGTCAATATTATTGATATTTTAAGATAGCCAGCTTTTGGTTTGATTTGGGGAATATATTTTCACTGAATTGAAAATTCTAGGTTGACATACTTTATAAATATCACTTCATTATTTTCTGGCTTTCATAGTTTTTGACACGAAGTGTGAGGTAATTCTTATCTTTTGTCTTCTATATGTAATGAGTCTTTTATTTTCTACCTGCCTCCAAGATTTTATCTTCACTTTTCAACAGTTTGAACATATATCTCTCTAGGCGTGTGTGTGTGTGTGTGTGTGTGTGTGTGTGTGTGTGTGTGTGTGTGTGTGTTGTATTCTACTTGGAATTCTCTGAGCTTGTATGTGTGATTTGATTCTTTCCTTGTTTTTAGAAAATCCTTGGCCATTATCTCTTCAAGGATTGCTTCTGTCCCTTTCTGTGTCTCTTCTGGCAGATTTCAATTATACCTGTTAATCCATATGATATTGTCTCATGGCTCTTTGATACTGTGTTGTTGTTTTATTCTTTTTATTTTTAAAATTAAAAAAAAAATGTTTAGTTCAATTTGGAAGATTTCTATTAATCTACCTCCAGGCTTACTTATTCTGTCATTAGCTATATCACATCTGCTTTTGAGCCCATGAAGGTTTTCTTCATCTCTGTATTGTGTGTGTATGTGTGTGTGTATTTAACATTTCCATTTAATTCTTTTAGTATCTTTTTCTTCAAAATTCTCTGTTCATTCATATTACCCATTTTTTTTCCAGTAGAGCCTTTAACATATTAATCATGTTAAATTATTACTAAATAATAATTCTCTGATATGATTTTAAATTCTCTGATAATTATACAGGTCATATCTAAGTCTGGTTCTATTCACTGCCTTCAGTGGGATATTTTCTTGCTCTTCACGTATCATAATTTTTTATTGAAACCTAGACACCATGTGTTGATTAGTACAGATTGAGATAAATATTATTTATGTCTGGAAATAGGCAGACTTTATTTTCTAAGCCTTTAGTCATTCTTGTCAGGAGTTACCTTCCACGTCTTATGGGCTCACACCCACCTAGCATTATGTTGTCTTTGGTATGGGGTATTGGTTGCCAGAGGGTTTTTCTCAGTGTTCATGTTCCACCCTCCACTTCAGACTTTCCTGGTGTGTCTGTGCCTCAAAGAGGACCTCTCACTTCATTTTAACACTTTCTCAGCATTGTACTGCTATTACTTGTTACTTGGCTTTTGCTAATATGGTGCCGGGTTCAGAGAGGGGGAAAGAGGAGATTCTTTTGTTGTTCTGATTTAGCCTTCGGGCAGTCTTAGGCTGGTCCCATGTTATACTTGTCAGCAGTGGGGCTTCCACAGTCATCCCGTCAACACCTCTCCTCTGGAAACAGAGGAACGGAAAAGAACAGAAAAGAACCGTTTCTTTCCCCCAGCTGCTGTGGGTCTTTACCTGTGTTTTGGATGTGACAGGTTTTGTCGTATTTACCCAAGAAGCTTAATTAAGTCTTTTGTTTTTTAGGGGAAATAGGAGGAAAAGATCTGGGCAGCATTTTATGCCTCTTCCCTAATGGCAGCGGTTCCCCTCCGCTGAGGCCCCCTCGACTAAGGGGGAAGTTTTCTTCCATGTCCTGTTCTGTCCCCAGTTTTTCTTGTGACCTTCCGATCAGGTCCCAGAAAAGACCTTGCGAGTGGTTGCAAACACCCTGAGCATCTGCAGCGTCACATTTTTATAGTCAGGCTTCTTCACAATTTATTTAAAATCTTCCATGCAGTCTTCTCTCCCAGTTCTGTGGCAACTCTGTTTTTTTCCAGTGAACCACCCTGTGTATATAAACCAGCGCTCATGGCCCTTCTCTCCTTCAGGTACCTACCTACCTTCCTTATATTTCAGGCCAGTTGATTTCCTTGGAACCTCAGCTCTTTGATGTTTTGTTTTGTTTTGTTTTTTAAATGTTTATTTTTAAGACAGAGACAGAGCATGAATGGGGGAGGGTCAGAGAGAGGGAGACACAGAATCTGAAACAGGCTCCAGGCTCTGAGCTGTCAGCACAGAGCCCGATGCGGGGCTGGAACTCCCGGACCGTGAGATCATGACCTGAGCCAATCAGACGCTTAACCGACTGAACCACCCAGGCACCCCAATGTTTTTTGTTTTTTTTTAAGTTATGATTTTATATCTGGAATTTTCTTCCAGTTAGGGTGGGAACCACATCTTGTCCAGATTTTTATATCCTAAAAGTAAGTTTGAAGTTCTGCCTTTTTTTTTTTTCTTTTTCAGAAGACAGGATATACTTTTTATTCACTTTTATATCTCCCACCCTGTCCAGCACAGGGCCAGACACATAGTTCTGCCTATTTTTCTTAATCACTATGCCTCTACTTGACTAGTTCCATAGCATTTTAATTCATCTCCCTATTTCTATTCTTGCCTCCTTCCAATACATTTTCCACTTTGTAATCAGAAGGATAGTTTTTAAAGAGTTCCTTGAATGCTGAATCTTCCATATCACCCCAAGGCCTTGGCACATGCTATTTTTTTTCCATCTAGGCCACTCTTTCCTCTGCCTCTTCAGTTACCTTTAGATAACTTCTGTTCATCCAGGAGATTATTTTTCCTTAGAGAAGCCTTCTTTGACAACTCTTCACATTGAGATTATATCAGATCCACTCATATTTTTTCATGGTACTGGCTTTTGTTTAAATCTTCTTAAGTAACTGTATAATAATTTCTTTATTTCACTCCTTCTAGAATATAAGCTCCATGAAGACAGGTATCATTTCTCCCTTGTTCACCAATACGTAACTGGAACTTAAGTTAAAAAATATTTGTTAAATGAATAAATGAAGCTTAAAAAGTTGTTATTTACTGTAACCAGTGAAGCTAGTGATAGAATTATGGTTCTGTATAAATTTGACAAATCTTTTTCACTGGCCTCTATGGAAATTGTAGGAAGGTAACAAAATATTTACCTGGCCTACTCAGAAGATTAAACTAGGAGAAAGGGAGAACCAAAATTAGAGTCTTTGGAGATGGATTTGTACTTTTTAGTGAAGAGCTCTAGATAGGATTACAGTGTGGCTGTGGAGTGAAGATAGAGGTCTGAAGGAAAAATCATTGTTGGTTTGTCAATTTAGTATTTTTTAAGAAAACCAGTGTTCACCGCTTAGCATGGAATGAGAGGGAAAAAGGTATATTGAGGGCTCAGTTAGCAATGTGACTTTTATGAGGTCAATGAAAGATTGCAGTAAAGGTATGGCAAGGCAAATAAATGCTTTAGTTTTCTAATACAAGAAAAGTAGAGCAACATTACTCATAAGTCTTTCGGTAATGATCGAAGAAACATGTAATTATTTAATAATTTCTCTCCTTTTTAGCTATTGCTTTGTGACAGAGGTGTGAGATATTTTTATAACCAACGTGCTCTGTTTGCTACCTTAAGAAAAGTGAATATTGGGGCGCCTGGGTGGCTCAGTCGGTTAAGCGTCTGACTTCGGCTCAGGTCATGATCTCGTGGTCCATGGGTTCGAGCCCCACATCGGGCTCTGTGCTGACAGCTCGGAGCCTGGAGCTTGTTTCAGATTCTGTGTCTCCCTCTTTCTCTGACCCTCCCCTGTTCATGCTCTCTCTCTGTCTCAAAAATAAATAAATGTTAAAAAAAAATTTAAAAAGAAAAGTGAATATGGGGCTTATGTTACCAAAAAAGTTGTCTTCTATGAGTTCTCACTGTAAAGCAGGCTTCTCTCGAAACAGTTTTATGATCACCTAGAATGAGGGTGAGCAAACTTCTGTAAATGGCCAGGTAGTCAATATTTTAGTCCTCATTTGATGTATTTATTTTTGGTTCATGTGGTCTCTGTTGCAGCTTCTCCTCTCTGCTGTCGTAGCATGATAGCCAGTCATAGTCTGTAAACAAATGAGTGTGAGTGCACTCTAATAAAACTTTATTTACGAAGACTGAAATTTGAATTCTAAACATTTTCATGTGTCATGACATATTATTCATTTGATTTATGTTCAACCATTTAAAAATATAAAAGTCAAAACCATTTTTAGCTCTTTAGCTAGTTTAGCAAACTAGCCATAGTTTGCTGACCCCAACCTGGAGTTTCCACTGTTACGTAGACCAGCTTCTCTCCTGAGGTTTTGTTTTTTTTTTGTTTTGTTTTGTTTTTTAAGGTTTATTTGTTTTTGAGAGAGAGAGCACAAGTGGGAGAGGGGCAGAGAGGGAGGGGGACAGAGGATCCTAAGCAGGCTCCCCGCTGACAGCAGCAAGCCAGACATCGTGGGTCTGAATTCCCAAACCACAAGATCATGACCTGAGCAGAAGTTGGAAGCTCAAACTACTGAGCCACCCAAGTGCCCCTTCTCTCCTGAGTTTTATAAGATTTTCAAATACCAGATGACTACCAGGTCAAATTAAACATGACAAAAATAATTTTTTTTTTTGTCCTCATTGTCCTATACCCGCTTTTCAGTTTACAGATCTTAGTTAACGAACCCACATTCTCCTTATTGACTGTGCAGAAAAGGGCTTGGGATTGCTCTCCTTAGATAGGCCTTCGCACAAGGCTGACCCGTGGCTGGCATCTGGGAACTTGGATTTCAGGCGTGTTTCCACTGTTCCCTAACTGATAAGGGTCGTTTACTGTGCCTAAACTGTTTGCACAAGCAATGTGGTTTTGTTTTTTTTTTTTTCTACGTTTTTATTTATTTTTGGGACAGAGAGAGACAGAGCATGAACAGGGGAGGGGCAGAGAGAGGGAGACACAGAATCGGAAACAGGCTCCAGGCTCCGAGCCATCAGCCCAGAGCCTGACGCGGGGCTCGAACTCACAGACCGCGAGATCATGACCTGGCTGAAGTTGGACGTTTAACCGACTGCGCCACCCAGGCGCCCCAGCAATGTGGTTTTTGCTAAACACCTGCTTTCCTTCTGGGAATCTAGAATTTTAGTTTGTGCTGGCATAGGGTTCCTGTGTGACCAGCCCCCAATAAAAACCTTGGGCACTGAGTTTTAGCCTCAATTCGATATTGAAGCACATCCTGGATGACTGTGTGGGGAATGGATTCTAGGAAATTTACACCTCTGGACTTTGTCTCCATGTGCCTTTTCCCTTTTATGATTTTGCTTTGCCTCCTTTCATAATAACAAATGACAGTCACGAAGGTGACTGCATGCTGAGTCCTGTGAGTCCTTCAGCAAATTACTGAACGTTGGGGTACTCTTGGGGACCCCCATCACATTGACCAGGACACAAACCTGAAAGTCATCTTCAGTGCTTCTACTTCACTTCTCATTCAGATGCTTTGACCATATCTCCTAAACATCTCTCAAATTATTTCCTCTTCAACCTCGTTGTCCTTTCTTTGATTCAGACTCCAATCACCTCTCACTTGTCTACTGCAATATTCTTAAGTGCCTACTTTCGATCTCTATTGCAGACTATCCTTATATGATGTCCCTTAATCATTTGTTTGTGTCCTATTCTGTGTATGCATATGTGTATATATGTATGTATGTATTTATATATTGATCTTTATGCTACTAGTCTGACCACATCACCCTCTGGACTTAAAATCATTCAAAGCATTCTTCTTAGCACTAAAAGTTTTTTGTGATTTGTTCAACATCTATTTAATAGGCTCCTGCCATTCCCCAACTTATATTTTATACTATGTCCATACCAAAGCACTTGCAGTGCCCCAAATAAGCTATTTTATGCCTAAGTGTCTAGCCACTAGCTTTTCTACCTGGATCTCCATTGCCTTTCTTAACCAGAGAGTAAATTATTAGACAGTTTTAAAAACTTCATTCCTAATTTGAAGTCTTTTCTACTCTTCTAGATAGCTTGGTATTCTTTCCATGTTGCTTCAAGAAGACTTCATGCATTCCATTTTTACTACATTGGTTTTTGTTTTTGTTTGTTTCTTTAGAAACAGCGTGTGCACATGTACTTACAAGAGGGGGAGGTACAGAGAGAGAGAGGGAGAAAGAGAATCTCAAGCAGGCTTTATGCCCAGCGCGGAGCCTGACTGGGGCTTGTCTCACGACCCTGAGATCATGACCTGAGCCAAGGTCAAGAGTCAGACGCTTAAGCGACTAAAGCCACCCAGGCACCCCTATTACATTGTATTTTAATTATTTGTTCTATTTGTCTGCTCTGTTTTTAGACTGTGGAATCCTTAAAGGCTAAGACATGATCTTGTTTGATCTAGCACAGGGCCTGGCACTTTGTAGGTGGCATTCAAGAATGTGTTTTCAAAGTCTCAGTGTACTTTGGCTTCAGTTGACACTATTAAGTGAAGGAAGGATGGGATAATGTAGAAATATGTGTTTTCTCCTCAAAAGTTTGATTTTACAAAAGTTTATAGATTAAAATGAGTAAACAGAGTAACACATAATTATAAAATAGATATACCTAAGGGTAAAAAAATAATTATTTGCAATCTTTTTTGTCGTATTGTACAACTGAACCTCACTGCATTTGTATTATTGTATTACATAGGTGGAAATGGATATTGTTGAAAAACTGGTAAAAATGATACCCTGTGAACATGAAGATCTGCTGAATATCACCCTACGACTTTTACTCAACTTATCCTTTGACACAGGACTGAGGAATAAGATGGTGCAAGTTGGACTGCTTCCCAAACTCACTGCACTCCTAGGTATGTCTTTTAAAATCTAATGATGGGGTTGCTTGGAATTTCCAACACCATTGGAAAATTGAGGAACTCGATACTAAAAATAAGCAGAATGAATGGAAAATGACGTGAGCCAGGATTTCCATGGTGCTATAGAATGAAGGAATAGAAACTTTTAGCTCTGACTTCATTTGCCCATGTGAAAGTGAAAAGATAAAAGTACTACCAAGAAAGCAAGAAGGAAAAATTACTTTCTCTTTAATAGTATTTTTAAAAGCAGGTATCATTTAATCCTTACATTCTGCCACTGTTAAAATATTGCTTTTGAATACACAAATTTGTGGAGCCTTTTTGTCATTAAGTTGAAAAGGGCATTTTTTTAATAGCATGGGTTAGAAAATATTGCATTGGCAGATTTAGTTAATAATACATTGTTTTAACTGTTAGCAAGATAACTATATAGCAAAGATGGATTGAATAATTAACTCTTAATGCTCACACATAAGGCTTCTTGGAAGAGGATTAAAAAGTCCTTTATGATCTGTTCAATGTCTGTCTTCATAGGTACTTGCTACTCCCCAACAGATACTTTATTATGTTTATACTGCACATATAACATATATTGAACATATATTATACTGAACTATACAGTTCTCTAAACAAGCTCTTTATACCTACATGCTTGTCCACCTGCTTTTTTTCTCTACCTGGAATGCCATTGTGTTTTTTAACCAGAAAGCACAATTCTTACCCATCTTTTAAGACTCCGTTCCTTTGTTCAGCACTGCGGTTTCTTTCTTTCTTTTTTTTTTTTTTTGTAGCTTTCTCCTTGTTTTCAAATATTTTTTTAACTGTTAACCACTAGTAGTGTAATAGAAGAGAATGATTTAAAATTAAGTTTATTCTTAGCTGTCTAATATCTATGAATCTGGTCTCTCATTGATATCATTATTTTCTTTATAATACTAGCAATAACATTTATATTGAATGTTTACTGTGCCAGTCATTTTGTTTTGTGCTTTCTTTACATTATCTCGTGGAATCACTGAGATCTTTACTCACATCTACACAACTAATAAAAGGCACAGCTCACATTCAACCTCAGTTGTGTCTGTTGCCAAAGTTGGATTTCTTTACTACATTAAACTACACTGTGTAGTATATTAAGTAGACCATGATTAAGTAGAAAATCCAATTCTGCAACTCCCCTTAAAATAAAGGAAGTTTTCAGGAAACTTATTTCTTAATCCTTTTCTCAGAATAGGAAAACCTTTCACCAGTCAGTCCAAGAACATTTGGCCTATTGACCAGTCCACAAATATTGCATAGGACTTTTATTATACAGTGTAGAAGGAACTCTGTTGAGAAGCACTTTCAAAAATTGCTTTTGTGGAACCAAAGCAATACATTTAACAAGGAAACAGGAAAACTTGAAAAGTAAAATTGATGGCACTTTGGATTTAATTCATGTAATCCTTTATCTAGCATGAATCTAGCAGAATTAGGTATCAGATATTAGGTTAGATTCTCAGTGTATGCAGATGAGTAAGTTATATTTCTTGTCCTGAAGGAGTTCATAGGCTATTTGGTTTATTCTGTATTTAGTGACCTACTTTTATGAAACAAATGATTTAAGAGAGATTTGGGGGAAATTACGAACAGGATACGCAGTCTATATTTTATTAACAAATAGTAAATTTTGTGATATGAGATATAGCATTTAATGAAATAATTTCTTTCATCTCTTCTAGAGCTCGATTTCTGGAGTCAGATTGTCTTATTAGAATTATGGCTGTCTTTACTTCTAACTATGTTGTGTTGGGCAAGGTACCCAAACTCTGACCCAGTTTTTGTCCATCTCTAAGATGGGGATAATAATTATAACCAACTTAAAGTTCTTTTGAAGCTTAAATGAGGTATTGTATTACGGAGTGCTTAAAATAGTACTTGACACATAGTATCTTCTTAATAAATATTAGCTATAAATCATTTTTTTACCATCATCACCATCATCATCATTACTTAAAGTGGACATTCTATAAGTGTTGCTGACTTACCTTGATCTGAATACAAATACCTTCAAATAGGTATTATGTCTTTATTGACAAACTAGGTAGCTTATTTATTTTTACTCTCCTGGGATGTGTGCGGTTTGATTCAATTTCAATGCAGTAAAATGTTGAAGATCTACTATGGCAAAACCCAGTGTTAAGCACTATAGGAAAATATTTTTCAATCTATGGATATGTTGAAATTCAAAAGAGAGAATGTTTCCTTACTGGTCCTTCATCGGCAAAATGCCATTTGAGATGCACGTTGACTTTAACCAAGGTGATGTTTATAAAGGAAGAAGAATAGAGGCTGTAGAAAGTATTTCAGGTAAAGTGACCAACATTACCTAAGGCATAGATGGTGCTAAGCCAGTGTGAGGAACAATAACTAAGAAGATAGTAGGAGATAACTTTGAAAATAAATGGGGTTTATGTTCTTATGTGGTATTATGAAGGTTAAGACTATGCTAATAAGTTATACTGAATTTAGCTGATGGTGGGAATCATTGCAGGTTTTTAAACTAGTTGGGTCACAGAGTACTGCTCTAGAGAAATTAATCTGACATTATTCTATTGGATGGACTAGAACTAGAGTCTGCAGAAGAGCATAATAGTCTATTGTAACAGCAAGACCAGAAGTACAGAAAACATGGACTAGGAAAGAGGTAGTATGTCAGATGTGAGGCAAAAGAAATACATATTACAGGTAGACTTAATGTGACATGCTTACTTTTTGAATGTAGGTGATGATAGGAAGAATTCATACCCCATGACTGTTAGAAGTCTAGTGCCAGGGACAGAAAAAGAGAAGTGTGAGGGAAGTAGTTTGAGGAAGCTAGCAATAGATTCAGTGTGAGACATTTTGGAGACAAGTAGAAACATAGGTCTATAGGTCTGGAGGGGTGAGGGTTAAAAAAGGAACACTTACCTTATAGAAGAAAAGTGGGAAGAGGAAACCACCAAAGGAGACATAACAGCCAGAGAAATGTGTTTATTTTTTGACAAATACATAAAAAGTATATCAAGTTTAGGCCGTTACTGAGAAGCCATGATAATCTAGGACTCTTCATGCTTCAGAGATGAGGTTTTGAGTAGGAAGAGCAACTGAAAAGTGTTTACCTTGTTTGAGTTATTCTTTCAAAGTGTTGTTACTTCGTTATTTTCTTTGAAATATCATGAATTCCTAAGGCATCGGATTTTACTACACCAAGGAAAGTAAAAAGCTAGTATTATTCAAATCTTGCATTACATAGGTAGAAGTAGAAGATCTGAAAAATTTCTACCTCTGTTATCTGTAAAAACAGATTAAAAGCAGAATGATTTTGTTGAGATGCTTATGGGTAGCTTACCTTCATAACTTCTTGGCTTACCTTTGTATGATAAATAAAATAGGTTGATAGTTAAATCCTCATAAGAACAGCCACAAAAATTTTCTGGGAGAACAAATTGAAAAAAATATGGAATGGTGTTGTGATTTGAATAATTGTTAAAAGTGTACAGAAATTTGGGTACAGCTCAACTTTTTTGCCATATGGGGAATCAGTATACTTTGTAAACTCATGACAACTTTGATCTATCTGAGGACTAATAAGTAGGCTCTACAATCCTTCCTCTTTAGGTAAAGATTATGTCCCATCTTTTCTTCCCTTTTTGTTCACTGCTCACAAGTTATTGAATTTTAACCTAAGCAATTTCTTTCTTTTCAAATGTTCATGTATCTTTTGCTTAATAACTTTGTTTAGTTCCACCTTTTCATTCTCTACTTACAAGCCATGGAAGCAATGGCAATCATACATAGTAAACAAAAGAGAATATCTACTGATATTCCAGGATCAAGGAAAGGGAGAAAATGTACATATTGAAGAGAAATTAAAATATACTAGAGAACAGTGACTTCAGCTTCTGTAAAATGCTTCAGGATGCCGATAAGTATTTAGAATATACAGGTTTACATCTGTTTACGTATCATACATTCTTTTAATTATTTTAAAGACACTGTTGTTTTCTACTTTTTCATTTAAATTATGAGTTAAATAAGCTTCTGTGGGCCTTTTATAAGGTGAGCCTATGGGGAAAAAAAGCATTTAAAATTCCAAATAACTGACTTCAGTATGAGTTTTTAGAACATAACCATTTTGTAAACTTTATAATTGTTTGTATTTATCATCGTCCAAAAATGGCCCTTTTATTCATCACTTCCCACGAAAAACCTGTCAACTGTATTAGTGGAAGACAAGGCTATGATTATTAATAAACAACCTTAAGATCCCAGTACCTTAAGACACATCAAAGATTTACTTCTTCCTCATATTATATATCCATAATAAGTGAGTAGAAAGTGTTGGTCCGTGTCACCATCAGAGACCAAGACTAACAGAATTTCTGGGTCACCATGGCACCAGGGAAGAGAGAAAGAGAAAAGGCAGAGTTGTAAACTTCTCTTGAAGACTTCCACTCTGAACTGACAAATATAATTTTTGCTTACACTTGGCAGTGATAACAGCAAGTCACATGGCCATGCCGAACTTTAAAGGGTTGGCAAATGTTTGGAAGGATTAGAACTAGAATATTGGTGCGTTAGCAACCTAACAATCCTGAAAGGTATTTTCCAGTTTTTCTGAATTTTCTTTTACTTATTTTTTCAGATTTTTATTTTTATTTTTTATTTTTTAATGCTTATTTTTGAGAGAGAGAGAGAGAGAGGGAGAGAGGGAGGGAGGCAGAGATAGAGGGAGACACTGAATTCAAAGCAGGCTCCAGGCTCTGAGCTGTCAGCACAGAGCCCGATGTGGGGCTCGAACTCACGAACTGTGAGATCATGACCTGAGCCAAAGTTGGACACTTAACTGACTGAGCCACCCAGGCGCCCCAGATTTTTATCTTTAAGTAATCTCTGTGCACATGTTGAGGCTCGAACTCACAATCCTGAGATCAGGAGTCACATTCTGTGCTGACTGAGCCAGCCAGGCACTTACGAATTTTATTTTAGCTGAGTTTCCAGGATTACCAGAATCTGTTAAAAAAATACATCCTGAGACATTATAGCAATACTACCATATGTAGTGTATCTAACTACTATAGTACCACAGAGCACATTAATTACAAGCTAGAATTCTGGAGCCATACTATATGACTTTGCATATTGGCTTCATCTGTTATTAGCTATGTGATACTGTGTAAATTATTTAACCTATGTGTCCATTTTCTCATCTTCAGTATATAGATAATAATGCATGTTAATAAGGAAAGGTTAAATAAGAGTACAGTGTTAGGAAATTATATAGAATACAAACTATAGATATCCAAGGAATGGGTCTTTCTGATAAGAAAGTTTTCTCAGCTTATAACATTAAGGGTATTTAATCATTTTATATAAAGTTCTTTAAAATTGATTACATGTTTCTTTTCATAAATGTTTTCTTAAATGTACTTTTAATACCATAAACGTCATTTAAATTTTTATTGAGAAGTATAGTGTGATGGTTAGTACGATGGGCTTTGGAACCAGAGTACCTGCGTTCACCTGCTATATGAGTTTTTTTAATCATTGAGTCAAGATAATTTATTATACAGGAATGTAAATATTACTGTGCTCAACTATTTCCCCTTACTAAATGGCCTCAGAATTCCATGTATTTAAATGTTTTATGTACAGGTTTTCTGTTTTCCCCTCTTATTTTTAGCTGTCACTTCTCATTTCTTCTGTTCCAGAAGCAATTCTATAGCAGCAATTTTCCTCTCTCTAATGATATATTTCTAATCTCTTGTGGTCTTGGAAACTGACAACTGAGCTTATTTGAAGTGTATATTTTGTTAAAAATGAATTCCAAATGAATGCCCAAAGGCTTCTCTTCCCAGTAACACACTCCTCTTAGTAAGGTTTATTGCAGACTTTGTAACATTTCTTTTAACTGTGAAGAAACCTATTTTGCTTGTTCTCTCTGCTGTGTCCAAAGAAATTGCATTGAGTGTATAAATGATTTGCTGATAAGCTATTAATAATAGAATAGTCATTTTTATACTTGTTAATGTATATGTTACTTGTGTGGAAAAATAAATCATTAACTCCTAACACAATAAACTAAATTTCTCAATTGAGCAATTCAGTGATATATTTAATATCTCTGGTCTTTGGCCACTACAATTATATAGAAATTGTAGTAAGGAAGCATTACACAATGCATAGATTTTAAAGGGATAGGATATAATTAGTATAGAGCAATGACTTTCAAACATCTTTACCCCAATCTATAGTATAGTTTACACTACAACCTAATACTCACATGTGTAAGTGATATATATATATATGCATGTGTATATATCCATATGTGTATATTTATATACATTACATTTTACTTCTTACATCTATTACAGATTTTAACATACGTAATTTTTAAAAATGTTCACAAAGCAGTATTTACCATTTCTGTGTGCAGTGAAACTGTATTTTCTATTTATTTTCTGTTCATTGTTTATTCTACTTATGACTTATATTAATTTTGTGTTCTGATTGATTTGACATTCATTTGGAAAACATTGAACTATGGGAAAGTGATTAGATTTCTTTCCCATCAAATGTTCAGAAATCTTAATCACTGTCTGCTGGATTTTTTGTGTGTTGAACAGTAGATTATCTAAATTCTTCTAGGTTATTCTTGGCAAGTAGTGATGGGAGTGATTCCATGGAATTGAAATTTTTTTAATGGAAAAAACCTTTTGTAAATCCAGTATTTGAAGAATTTGGAGTACATTTTCTTCATTGTAATCACGGAGAAGGAATTAAAGAGCATAGAGTAGAACATGAGTGGTCAGGTTGGTTTTTTATTAGAAAGAAACTCAGTTCAGGTTGATAGAGGACTGAATTAAAGAGTTACCTATGTTATGTATAGAAATTGTTTATTTTTTAAAAGATGCAAAAAATGTAAAGCCACTTTTGTAGGGCTACACATGTGGAGAACTTTTCAGAAGTGATTTTTAAGGGATGCTGTTTCAACTGGAAATGCTATCAGATTTTAAGTAGGTTTTCTTTACTATTATTTGGGGACCCCATAACTGAAAAATCTTTTTATATTTAATGATAGATTATTTTAACTAGAGTACAATGAATCATGAATCTTTCAGGCTCTAATAAAGCTGTGCTATATGAACATTTAATCCCCTTCTCTTGCATCCTGAAACATTTAACTAGTACATTGCGACCCCTGCTGTTGTCAGAATTGCTGAATAACTGAGAAAAAAAATGTAATTGAGGAAGATTTTGTGATTTGACTTACTTTTAAAGGCAGAGAGGTTTTGTTATAGCTCATCTGTTTCGCCATGTGAGGCTGAGTGAAATGTTACTCAGTAAAACCAAAAATTATTTTAAAATATTGTCATATAAAGCATTTCATTTAGGGATTTTGAATTCAGCTTTTCTTTTGACATCAGGGACACAAAAAATGGATTAATAAAGAATTTTAGAAATCATTATTTAAAATTTTCTTTCTCCACTTTTCCTGAAATTGATTTGTTTGAATAGTTTTGATCCTTTGCTAGGCATAGAAGTTCCCTCAAGGGAATAAACCTTATAAAATGTGTAGGTCTCATCCTACATATATGAATTTTTGCATTTGTTAAAACAAAAATGGACTAGTCACAGCCAGCCTGATGGTTAAAAATGTTTCAAAATTTTTGTTTGGATCCATGAGAACTCTTGTATCTAAGTACCCCTTTGTTTTTTTTAAATGCCACCAAAATTATTCCATTCTTACTTCATTTTTGATAATGTTACGTTCCTAAGATTTCATAAAGGACTCTAAACTTACCTCTGCTTACTATTTCAGTATCAGTTATAAAATCTTTTCAGTGTTATTCATTCTCATGCTTGACACATAATTTCTTAGGCGTAGAAACTTCATATTACCATCTGGGAGACCTGTCATAGCCGGGGGTTTCCGCAAATGTGATTATATGCAAATTGAATTGGACCTAGAAAGTTTGGCTTTATTTAGCCAATTGTTAGTTCAGTCAGGTTTTTTTATGATATAGAGTTAATTTTTTTTTTAATGTTTAGAGATTTTTGGCTCATCTAAGAATCAAATCATTATAAAAAAAATTCTCTGTCATAAGTTCTTAAGCCATTTGACCTTGACGTGTCTCAAGAGTGCTTCCTTATGTCAGAATATCCTGGGTTGGGAGTTGGCAAGGAAATGCTTCGTCATAGTGTGTTCTTCAGTTTCCTGGAGAATGCACTGATAGTGTTTCAAAAGTGACTTGAAAACTAAATGTTCCTAGCTTTTCATCTGATGCACCAGACAAATGTTTTTGGACCTCTCAGTTGCTCTGGCTCCGAGGAGTCATAAGCTAATAAGTACTGCTTGATGTGCTTGGGGATGATGCTAAGTAAAGGAGCAAGCATAAATCCCCAACTGAGGTGCATTCTTTGGGAGAGCCTACCTAGTTCATCATGAAATAGTTTGTACAGAAAGCTTTAAACATCATATAATGGGAGAGATACTTTATTACAGAATGCATAATCAATATTAAAAAAAACTACTGTATTTCACTGGTAAACTCTTTTGAACAATTTTGAGTTTATTTACAGTATTCTTTTTCCTTTTTGAATGATATTGATATGTATTTTAAAGTGAGTGATGTTCCAAGTTTTCCTGTCAGCTTTTCAATTTTTAACTTGATTTTCAAAGGGACTTAAACTCAAGGGAATAAACACACACATAAAATGTGTAGGTCTCATCCTACATATATGAAATTTTGCATTTGTTAAAACAAAAATGGAATAGTCATAGCCAGCCTAGTGGTTAAACAGATTAGATAGCTACCTATAAATTATAGGCAATCCTCACTTCCCGCAGTTTCTCTGCTATTTTGTAAGTTTTCCCTGTTTATCAGGAGACTGTAGGAATTCAGTGGTTACAGAGCATCAGTTTTCAAACTTTGGTCTCAGGACTCTTTTCACTCTTAAAAATTATTAAGGACCTCCAAAGCACTTTTGTTTATTAGAGATTATATCTAGAGATATTTACTATACTCATAATTGAGAAAAAAATTAAATATTCATCTTAAAATAACGAAGTTGCTACACTTTAACATAAATAAGTTATGAAAACTCTTTCCAAAACAAGACAAAAATTAGTGACAAGAGTAGCATAATTTTATATTTCTCAAATTTCTTTTTTTTTTTTTCATTTTGCAAATTTCTTTAAAGTCAGGCTTAATAGACAACAGCTGGCTCTCCTAGCTCCCTCAACACTCTGTCGTGGTATCATATTTCGTATATGTCTTAGCCTCTTATGAGAGAATGTGAATTTTAAAAAGGAAAGTAATATATTAGTATTGTTATAAAAATGGTGTGACTTTGGGGATCCCCTTTAGGGATCCTCAGGCTGCACCTTGAAGACCAGTGAATTAGAGCATTCCTTTAAAGCTTTTAATTCCTGTTAAATGCATACATTCCTGATTGTAATAATACACCAGGAGTCTCAAATTAGCAGCTTAAATCCAGCTAAAAGACATGTTTGGCTTTACCAAAATATAGTCTCTTAATTTTATCTTTGGATTTCTAGGCATGATCCAAACTCTCCCATTCCCCTGAGATAAACCTTACTTTGTCGTAGACGTTTCATTATATTTCTTGCCTTGCCCTTTAGACATTTTGAGTGTTCAGCCACTCACATCTTAGAATCATTTTTATCACTTTCTTTGGTGCTTTGTGAAGAAGGGTGGGGAATGTATGACATGATGTAGGAGAGTGGAAAAGGAAGACCCTGAGCACAGAGGGACAACAGCATACAGTACATTCTGGATAATTAACCAATATTAGACTTTTCATGCTGCCCAGCAGTCATACTACATTTTCTTCTTTATCTGGTCCTCTCACTCTCCTAAGTGAGAGTTTCATTCCTATACCTTCTCATAAATCCAACACCTCATGTTCATCCTAGGCTCATTACCTTGTTCTGTTCCTATTTCACTATAGGAGCAGTCAGAAAAACTTCCATGAGTTCCTGTTGCCACACTTACCCTCCTACCTCTGTCTGTACTTGGCTTCCCTCACATTATTCTGGATGAACTTGCTCCTAATCTCATCATTGACCAACATTCCCTCTCCATCCCATTCCCTGTCACCTACTCAAGGTTCTTGCTCCAGCAGTTCTCCTCCCTTGCATTAATTTTTCCCTCTCTGGAAGATCATTCCCATCGACATATAAATATGCTACTATTTCTTCCATCTTAATATTCTTCTTTACTCTCACTTCACTCTTTCATCTTTCAACTACCATCCCATTTCTCTTCTTCCCATTATTGCAGAATGCCTCAAGAATTGTGGTCATTTCCTATCTCCCAGTTTCTCTCTTTTTGCATGCATTCATATCTCTTCTTGTCTGCTCTGTGCTCTTTGCATCCCACTCCCTCTTTCTCCTCTCTTCTCTATCCAATCTCAATTCCCCCCTCCCTCACTGTTCTACACTTTTTAATCTTTTCCAGTTGGACTTTCACATACGCACACCCCCACGGCATCACTGTGGTCAAGTTCCAGTGACCTCTACGTTGCCAAATCCAGTGGTCAATTCCCAGCACTCCTAGTACTCCATCAGTAGTGAACATTTGGTAGTTTCTCTCCTCTTCTTTTTTCATTGATTTTCCAGGACACAGTACTCTTCTGGTTTTTCCCCTAAGTACCCAGTCCTTCTCAGTCTCCTTTTCTGCTTCTACCTTATCTCCCCCGTCTCTAAACATTAGAACACCTTCCAGGGCTTAGTCCATAGAATTTTTCTCCATCTATACTTGCTCCCTTGGTGACTTCATCCATTCTGTTTAAATACTCTGCCTATATGGACGACTCCCCAATATAAACAGAAAGATAGATAATTTCCACTGTTTTCAGTCTTTTCTCTCTCCATGAAATGGAAACTTTGTAATTAACCAGCCAAAACTGGGGAAGTTCTCCTTAATTTCTCTTTTTCCCTCTTACCCTCCATCCAGTCTGTCTGGGCAGTCAGCTCTGTCTTCAAAACATAGCTGCTACCACCCTGTTGCCAGCCCCATCTTCTCTTTCCTGGCTTAATACAGTAGCATCCTAACTCGTCTTTGTGCTTCTACCCTTGCCCCACATTCTCTCCTTAACACAGCACACAGAGTGATCACGTTAAAATTTGAGTTAAATCGTGTCATTTCTCTGCTCAGAAATCTTCAATGACTTCCCATCCAGAGAAGAACCAAAGTCCTAACAATGGCCTACAAGCATTTATATGTTCTCTGTCAGCTCCTTACCTCTGTAACTACATCTTCTAGTACTCTTGTTTTTGTTCTATCTGCTGAAAACTCATTGGCCTCCGTGCTACTCCTTGAACCCAGTAATGACACAGCTACCTCATGACTTTGACACTTCCTGTTCCTTCTGCCTAGCATGTCCTTTTCTAGTTGTTTGCACAGTTCATTCCCTCATGAAAGGGCTTTGCTCTCAGGTTATTCTCTTTTTCCTTTTATTTTTATTCATAGCACTTAATCACCACATGATCTATCTTTCATGTAATTATCTTGTTTATTGTCTTCACCACACACCCACAATCACCACCATTCCCATTGGGTCCCAAAGACTATAAGCTGCATGAAAATACGGATTTGTATCAGTCTCATTCACTCCTACATTTCCAGTGCCTACAACAATGTCTAGCACATTGTAAGTTCTCAGAAAATATCTGGTAGGTGGTTGGATGGATTAATGTATGAAAGGAGCACATGAAAGGAATGACCATTAAAAGAACTGAGCTTGAGTCTCCTTCCTTCCCTTCACCCCTTATTGGTTGGGTGACATTAGGCAAGTCAATAGGTGTGAGCCTTTTGTCCTGTTTAGAAAATCCATCCCACGGGATTGTTTTGCAACTCTGATGAGAGAATTGATATCTATTTATTTCATAACTAAAAGGCCTTATACAAACGTTAGTTATGATAAGATGGAAGAAAAGGAAGGGAAGGTTTGAGGGTTAATGGTCCCTAAATGAAAAAAGATGAGCACAGTAAAAAGTCTTCTTACCTCATAGTTTTGACTATTCTATGCCTGGTTATAGGGGGTTTTTTGTAAACCTTGAAATAGCACTTGGATTTCACTTATATGGTACAGATATCTTCAGTGAATTTTGTGATTCAAGGCAGGAATCTTCTAATACAGTGATAACTCAAAGTATGGTCCACCAACCAATGCACATTCATAAACCGTTTTTTACTTGTCTGAAATGAGTAAATCCAGAAATTAAGAATCAGAGTTTAGACAATTTACAGCAACTTATGTATATAATATTATGTCTGCTGAGTATAATACATTTTTTGAACTTCTGTGTTGCATATATTTTCTTTAATTTTGTTTTCAGTATAATTTATAAAAGTGTTGGTCTCTGACACATGGGAGGAAAAATAAAAACTTGACCCTAAACCACAGGTAGTTTGAGAAGCACTATTCAAATAGATGAAAAGACAGGTTTGATCTTAGATTAGCATGCTGTTCTTTTAAAGTATTCAAAAGCCCATACATGCACCTCTATGTTTATAGCAGCATTATTTACAATAGCTGAGATACAGAAGTAGTCCAAGTGTCCATTGATTGATGAATGGATAAAGAAGATATACACACATATACAAACACCACACACACACACACACACACACACACACACACACACACACACACACACAGTGGAATATTTTCCAACCATAAAAAAGAATGAAATCTTGCCATTTGCAACAACATGGATGGAACTAGAGAGTATAATAATAATATTAAGCGAAATAATTCAGTCAGAGAAAGACAAATACCATATGATTTCACTCATATGTGGAATTTAAGAAACAAGACAAACAAAAGGAAAAAAATAAGAGACACATCAAGAAACAAACTCAACTGTAGAGATCCAACTGATGATTATCAGAGGGAAGGGGGTGGGGGGATGGGCAAAATAGGTGATGGGGATTAAGGAGGGCACTTGTCCTGATGAGCACAGGGTGATGTATGGAAGTATTGAATCATTATATTGTAGACCTAAAACTAATGTAACACTGTACCTTAACTAACTGGAATTAAAATGGAAACTTTTTAAAACCACCAAAAAGCAAACAAAATAAACAAAATAAAAAAACAAGCCCAAAACCCAAATGTTGAATCCAGCATCACAAATTACCCTGCCTAGGTATACTTCTTTAGTTCATTTATGAGCAGACAGGAGAATGCTTCCTAAAAAAACTGAGGAATTCGTAGTGTTACCTAGAGATGTTGGTAGCTTTTCAATATATATATAGTAGTATAGTAATAGCTAAAGATCGAACTCACACTCAATAAATATTCATCATGTGCTTAACTTGCATTAGGCACATTCACATGTGATTTATGAATCTCTGTGCAAGTTAACTAAAAAAGTTAACTAGCCCAGACATCTTTTTCAAGTTGCCCTTTAATCACCAGAGGCATCAGGTCATTGATACATGTATAGCACTGCATACAACTAGTGCGAAAGTTTGGTCTGTAATTTAAATCTTGATTTAAATTTCTAGCTGTATAACTTTTGACTCTTCCAAATTTGAAAGTTGTGAGCATGCTAATTTACATGACTGGTTTGTGCTGAAACTAATTTTATTGGTTATGGCAGGAAAATTAGGATTCTGAGATTCAGTAGCACATCGTCACGCCTGTTTCACAGTTCCACATGAATCATTTCAAAAAGGACCCAAATTTCAGTCACAGCATTGCTGGACCATATTGTCTTCACTGCAAGATAAATTAGGGTTTCCAAGGTGTTCTAAATGGATATAAATGTTTCTGCATTCTGTGAGTAGACCCAGAATGGTTTTGAGAGTAGGAATGGCACCTGATTCATCTTGGTCTAGATTACATTAGGTAATCTGGGTTTCAGGGCATTTTCCAAGGCTGTAGAAAGATTTTATCAGCGTGTAGCAAGTCAGACCAGGTCAAGAGTTAAGTGATAAATGTTTGATTTCTTCCGGTTGAGACAAGTCTGATTTCCCTTATTGTGGGAGATCACCAGAGCAGAGACTGTTGGACTCTAAACTTTGATCACTTAAAAATTAAGGGTTATTTCTTTTGACCATTCTGTCATATGTCCTTAAAAGAAAATTGAAACAGTTAGGTTCTGAACACCTTTGAAAGTCCCCCCTAATATTATTTTTCATTATAATTAATGGCTTAATTTTTATTTTATCAAAAGGATCCTAAAATTAAGAAATAAAGCACGTCTTTATTTTGTGGAGAGAGTAATATGTAGTACACGACATTTTTTTGGCCTGTTTATTAAAAATTGGTGGGAAATTGTCAGAATAATGTTTTCTAATTAGGAGGTGTTTTCCAGTTTTTAAAAACTAGGTTGCCTTTATGATGGTTTAAGAAACTTAAAGTAGACTTTTTAAAATAACTTCATTTGGCCTGTTTATTACAAAACTGTTATGGAATTTCACACATCTGTTTCAGTATGCAGCTCCTCATAGACTACTGCACTGTTTCTCAATTTTAATAGGCCTCATTTATCCTATAAATAAACCTACATTTTCTTACCTGATCAAGTGAGCAAACAATAGGGGTCAGATGTGGCAAACACTTTAACAAAAAGCACATGTTTAGCCGTCAGGGTGAGGTAGAGTCATATCAAGATTGCTTGAAGTTATTAATGGCAGTAAAATTTATGCTTCCTCCTGTTTTCCCAATTAAATCAAGAAGCCTTTTTTCTTAGGATTCTTCTATCACCAGCTGGTTCCAATACTCTGTGTGTGAATATTGCCTGGGGTGTCTCCATTTCTACAAGGTAAAAGCTGACCGAAGCACATTAAGTCAATGGTGTGGACCTGTAGGCTAGAAAGCAGTCATTGTTAAGGGCTTTGTTTTGGTCCCTATCGTTGGTACCACAAGAGTGCACATTTTGTAGGGTGTATTATAAGTTGTTATAGTATGCTTTAGACATAATAAAAGGCCACTATAGACCAGGTAATAAAATAATTAAAATATGTTGCAAATATTTGAAAAATGAACTATATGGCAGAATGTGCGGTTGTACATAAAATGAATGGAAATGCATCAAAAGTATTTGATTTTAGAGTACTTAGTGAATATGTCTTAATGTGACTGAGCTGTTGAGCTTACTGGTAGCTTTACAATTTCAATTTTTTATAGTTTTTATATCAAGTCATTGGACACAAAAATCATTTATCCATGAAACCCTGTATCACAAAACTATTGTTACACTTGTTTTCATACTGATCATTGTAACCTACATTCTGTAATGTTCCCCCTTCAGCTCATGATTAAAAGCTCTTAGTTTTTATCTATTCATCTCAAATCTTTATACTGTGAACAAATCTATTCTAAAAAGGAGACTGTCCGGTATAGTTGTAGTCTTAAAAATGATCTCCTCAAATTCAAGTTTAAACTAAGGCTGTCTGATCATACTGAGCATATATATCTTATCTTCTCCTGGGGCCTTTGTGACTTCAAAGGGAGTTTTCTACTTTGAATGAAGACATGGAGTGCAAAAGAGAATGGGAATCTGGCTAATAATGTGGCCCATAACTTGTGTTCTCACTCTGTTTTTACAAAGTGTTGGGCTGGGTCTACTGCAGAAGCGGAAATTTGGCTTTGAGTTCTGGTGTTCAAACTCATATTTCTGCTTGACTGAACTGTGAATGGAAAATCCCAAGTGTCTTACAAAATTAGTAACTAACTGGTGTTTTTACTAATCACTTCGGAGATGAAAAACTGAAGACATTTTAAAATTCAAAACCCATCAGCATGCGTTTGCCCTTTAATTGGCAGAAAATCGATCATGAGAGCAGTCCAGAGAACGTTTTTTTTTCCTCCTTCAGCTGCTCCAGCTGAACTACAGCTGCAGATTTTTTAAAAAAGGAAAAAAAAGTCTTGAATGTACTTTATAAGTGCAGTAATTCCCACAAATCAGTTACTGGAGTTAATGACCAGTTTGTTAAGGCATTAACTGCCCTCAGCTGGGAATGACCAATTTGGGGGGAATGGCTGCACAACTGCTAAGATAATTCACTAACACTTTCAAATAATGATCCAGCTAATTAACGGTGAATTCCTGTGGAAATCCTATCGAAGTACTTATGACCTCTGCGTTTAATGGCCAGTGAGTTCATCATGATTCATGTTTATTACCATAAATACCAAAGGAATCATAATGACTAGGCCATTTTTTTTCCACCCTGGCCTTATTACTTGAACAGATTTGACTAATCCACCTCTAGTCATTAAGGACCTAGTTCTCAAAAATATTCAGTCTTTTCACTGCTCTGCTCAAAATTCACAGGGCCTTTGGTGCTATGCCAGCATACGGACTATTGGCAGCCTGTTTTTACTTGGGAATAATTGATGTCTGTAAGTCTTAAAGGAGCCCTTTTGAAATGCCTGCCATTTGTAGGATGTAGAGGAATCATAGCTGGTTAGCTGCAGTTTATGGTTCTTAGTCATGAATTCTTATGGGAAAATCATACCCCCAAGCCCCAAATTCATTTAGGATATACAAGATTTTTTTTGAGGTTTATTTTTTAAAAACTCTGATATCCTTTCTTCCAATCAAAGAAGATGATTAGCTTATAATGAAGGATAAGCTCTTAATTTTACTTGGACCATTTAATCTCTCTTAATGACTGTTTATTGCTATGTGATCTGCAAATTAGCCTTTAAGTAATAATAAATGTTGACTGCCAGAAAGCCATTACTTTTTGTGTGCAGCTGTGTTTGAGGAGATGAATTTAGGTTATTTCCAGACATCTTCCCACTCCGGGTATGCACTTTTGTCCTAAAATACTGTGTCCCTTTTTTACAGCTGTCAGAATATCTGCTAGATGCCATGAAGTTATAGGCTGTATTTTCATCAAGCACCTAATCATTTATATAATAATTAATGCTTCAGTGAATAATTACGGTTATATACTGTAATATATTGCAATCTTCATTCATATATTGCAGTTCTTTAGTAGAGAAAGGAAATATGTGATTTGCAGCAATAAGATGTGAATTAGAATCGTCAAGCTAACATGGGTTAGAAGATCATGTATAGAATATTTACATCTTTTTTCTGAGTTAAAGGGCAAATGTCAGTTTCTGTATTTTTAAATTCCCTAAAAAATACAAAAAAAATGAAGAAAATCAATTTTTTAAAAAGTTTTTGATGTTTATTTGTTTTTGAGAGAGAGAGCGAACAAGCATGGCGGGGGGGGGGGGGGAAGAGAGAGGGAAAAACACAGAATCCAAAGCAGGCTCCAGGCTCTGAGCTGTCAGCATCCAGAGCCTAACGCAGGGCTTAGAACTCATGGACCCGAGATCATGACCTGAGTCAAAGTCAGATGCTTAACTGACTGAGCCACCCAGGTGCCCCAGAAAATCAATTTTTTTTAATGTTTGTTTATTTTTGAGAAAGAGAGTCCATGAGCATGTGAGTGGGGGAGGGGCAGAGAGAGAGGAAGAGAATCCAAAGGGGGTTCTGACAGCTGACAGCGCAGAGCCCGATGTGGGGCTCGAACCCATGAACCGTGAGACCATGACCTGAACCAAAGTTGGACACTTAACCAGCTGAGCCACCCAGGTGCCCTGAAAATCAAATTTATAGGTATTTGTAAATCACGTGATTGGGTTCCAGGGAACATTTACCCAGACAAAACCAGAAGACATATCAGCAACTTGTGTTATATTGACCTGTGAGTACAATATTATAGTCCCTTAGATCTGTCATCACCTCCTTTCCCACTTTTCTCAAGGAAAAAGAATACCTCTGGTGTAATGCCTGTCATATTTCAGTTTCTTTTGTTCAGTTGTGCTCGGCCTAAACAAGGGGGGAAGCATGGGACATGCCACTTGAAGGTAAATAAGTAATGTAGCTAATTGTGAGCTTTGTCTGCAGTGTTCTTAGACTTCTGCCTGAGTCCTTTCATCTTCTTGGTAGCCGATCACCTGTATAGTTTCCTACTCCAAGACTGAGTTTAAGTTCTATTGCAGATGCAGAAGCATTAAAGAGGGGTGAGAGATTCACAGTGTGTTTGTGGTAGTGGTGGATGAATGTGTACTGAATCTGTATTTTGATTATGTTCTTTTCTCAAGTTGCACTCTTATTAAGGAATTTATAACCCTGTAAGAATGAGAGAATGATGAAGGGCTCCTATCAGATAGGGGTCACTTAGTGGAGTCTTGTAGTAAGGTAACTCTCTTCAGCCCATACTTTGGGAATAGTAAAGCTTTACGGGAAAGTGACTGAATAGAAGGACAAGTGGCTTAGCTGCAGGCTCAGAATATACCTCTGGACCCTGCCTAGCTCATCTTGGAGAAATCTCCGCTGCTTCTCAGGCCTGCTTTATTTCTGACTATGATCCGATCTTGAAAAGAGAAAAACCCACCGTGTGTGTTAGGGGCACACGATAGTACTGTTCTGTTGGTAAAAGAGAAAAATACATTCTTGTTCACATAATAATTATAGTAAGAAATGATATGTATTGAATTGGTTTATTACTGTGTCAGACTCAGTACTACTAATTGCTTTACCAGAATTCTCTTAACTAATCCTTACGTAACAACCCTTTGAGTTAGGTACAGTTGTTGTATCGATTCCGCTGATGAAGAAATTGAAGCACGGAGAGTTTAAATAACACTCACAGGCTCTATCTCAGGTGCAGGAGTCACAGATTGAACCCAGGCTGTCAGAGCCCGAGCTCTGAACCACAGTGTTATGCTACCAGGGCCACTCATCTTTTAAGCTTCTGTAGCACCTTGTGTTTTTTCATAAACTCAAACACTGCCTGATGGTAGCTCTGGTCCAGTTTAGTGAAACTGAGCTTCAGAACTGCTGAAGATCTAGTCCCCCAAACTACTGGGGGGATAATTCCTTTTGTCCCTGTCAGGAACTTCTTTGGCCCTTCAGAACCTACTGTATCTGGGCACAGGTCTTCCAGTAAACAACTGGTTGTTGTTGTGCATTTCATCTTCTCTTCCCCTCTTCGGCCACCTTCCCACTGTCTTCTCTAAGACTCCCAGGTCTCATAGAGTCCCTTCTAATTTCATCTCCTTCCTGTACTATGTCAGTAAGGGATAATGATAATAACAGGAAGCCCACAAGCAGGCTTTGTAGTCCCATCTAGATTTGAGTCTCAGATTCATGGTGGTGTCTCCTTTGGAAGGATTCATAACCTTAATGAATATCATTGCCTCATCTCCAAATCAAAGATAGGATCTACCTCCTCACAGGGTGAACGAGAAAACATATGCCTAACATACAGTAGGAACAGTATCACTGTTGGCTTAACCCTTTCTCTTTCCCCTTTTCTCAAACAACTACAGTTCTAAAAAGATTGGCTGTCTGCCAGGCTTTCAGGACAGCACTGCTTCCCTGGAGATTCCACCGCAGGCCTTCAGTTTTCAGCATGCATTGGGGCATGATTAGCATTTTAGGTACATATTACGGGGGGGGGGGGGGGGGGAAGATGATGGGAACTGGGGACATGTTCAGAGGTGTTTTGTTGTTTTTTTCTTAATAGTGGGTCACAATAGAGAAGAATTAGGAAGGCATTAGAGAGCTGCAAGGAGTTTTCACCTTGGGCCACGAGTGTGGAGAGAGGAGAAGAGACAGCACACAAGAGCAGACGCAGGACTGGCTGAAGAATGAATCTTTCTGTTTCTTGAAACTAGATATTTAGTTATGTTGTGAAAAAAAAATAAGTTATTGTCATATCTGAGATCTGTTTCTTACATATGTGATTCATCTGCTTTTCAGAAATTATTATAATTTTAGGACTCTACTCCAGGCTTCCTATTCTATCACGTATCCTATATCTTTGATTTATCCTTAGGATATATTACCATTATATAAATTATATTATCAGTGTGTATTATCATTAGCTCTAAAGGAGCTTCCTTGTTACCTATCTTATCGAGTACAGATCTCTTAAAAGTGAATCTTTTCTCTCATCTTATATGAATGATGTACCACCTTAGAACAGTTCTTAGAATTCTTTTCATTGACACCAGCAATAGACTCTCCTCAAGCATGGACCATTTTATTCCTGTTTCCACATTGAATTCTAATTTGTTTGGTGAGGTACTTTGATCTTGAAGAATCTTTTTATTGGTTATTGATTCTTTGTTTCTTTTACCATTTACCAAGTTGTGTGCTTTGGAATCCTACTTTTCAGTGAACCCACTACATAGAGAAAATATCTTCAAATAATATTTTGTTAAAAAAAATATTTTGTAAAAGTTAAGTAGGATTAGAACATACCCACAGCTGAACAACATATAGAAAGAAACTGGAATAGCAGGGAAAAAGAGATTTGCCTTCAGAATATGAAAGTTTGTTGGGGTGCCTGCGTGGCTCTGTCGGTTAAGCATCTGACTTCGGCTCAGGCCATGATCTTGTGGCTCCTGAGTTCGAGTCCCGCATCAGGCTCTGTGCTGACAGCTCAGAGCCTGGAGCCTGCTTCAGATTCTGTGTCTCCCTCTCTTTCTGCCCCAGCCCACTCACACTCTGTCTCTCTCTCTCTCAAAAATAAACATTAAAAAATTAAAATTAAAAAAATATGAAAGTTTGCTGAAGGACCCTACTTGAAAAGATTTAAAAATATCTCAATACCTACAAAAAAAAGCTAAATACTGTGAACCATAAGGATACCCTCCTCCTTGGAGAATAAAGTTGGAATTTTTCACTTTAAAAAAAAATTTTTTTAATGTTTATTTTTGAGAGAGAGAGAGAGAGAGAGAGAGGGAGAGAGAGAGAAAGAGAGGCGGGCAGAGAGAGAGAAGGGGAGACACAGAATCCAAAGCAGGCTCCAGGCCCTGAGCTGGGGTTCAAACTCACGAACCATGAGCTGAAGTCAGATGCTTAACCAGCTAAGCCACCCAGGCGCCCCAGATTTCTTCTCTTTTAACCTACGTATTAGAAAACCTGTACAGGGACACCTGGGTGGCTCAGATGTTTAAGAATATGACTCGATTTCGGCTCAGGTCATGATCTCACAATTGGTGAGATTGAGCCCCACCTCAGGTTCTACACTGACAATGTGGAACCTGCTTGGGATTCTCTCTTTCCCTCTCTCTCTCTCTGCCCCTTTCCTACCGTCATGCGTGTGGGTGCACACTCTCTCAAAATAAACAAACATTAAAAAAAAAAGAAAATTTGTACAAAGATTTGTTTGCCTATGACAGGTGTGTTTTATACTAGAATAAGTGTAAATGCATGCCTTCCACAGTGGGAAAATATGCTTTAGTAGTATCTGTGAATCTTTTCTATTTCTATATTTCTATATTTTCTATTTCTATAGATTTCTATATTTCTATAGATTCTGTATTTTCTATTTCTATATTTGCTTTGATCCCAAGAACAAAATGTTGGAATTGATGGTATACCCAATTTGTCTATACTTTTCTCATTTTGGAGTAATTTCACAATTTTTGCCTCACATCTTCCAAGTAGAATTCTTACCCCTAAATACTTAGTGTATATATTTTCTACAGCTAACTTGTGTTTCTGAATTTACTAGTCTTCATCTTCAGATTAAGTGTACTTTCTCCTCTGTTCTTATATCTCACCTTTTCATCTAAGCCTAGGGTCATTATCCTTAGAGCTTATCTTTTGAATTCAGCGTCTGTCTTCTCCAAAGATTGTGTAGTGACATTTTTCAAATAGTAGAAAGGACCTGAAATTTACCCAAAATGATTTCTCCTGCACTCTTTATTCTGCAAATTTTCTATAAACTATAATGCTATAGAGAAACAGACATAAAACATGAGATAAAATAAGTGTTATTTCACATATAAAATGTAGTTTCTGCATGTGTTGTGTTCCAAGTGGTTGAGTTAGTGAATTCACAGATTTTTAGTTAAAATGAAAATGTATACTAGTATGTATTCATCAGATAAGGAATGGATTTTTTTTGTTTGTTTTATCCCAGGGAGTCATTTTTATGCTGATATTGAAAGCCGAAGGAAACAGGCTTTAACCAAACTATTTTGAAAGATGCAGAAATCCAGCTTTTAAAAAAGTATTTCAAAAATGTGTTTTATTCTGTCATATGTCTATCAGTATAGATCAGTCTTTCATACCCAGTATTAGAAGGCCATTTCATCTTATCAATTACAAAAGTATTTGAGTGTTATTGTAACATAACCTGGTGAAGATTTTAGAATCAGAGTTTAAATCCCTGCTCATTTACAAGGCCGTGTAGCAAATATATATTTTTCTCTAAGCATTAAGTTCCTCATCTGAAGCATAGGGATAATATTTACTTGACAGATTATTGTTTTGAAGATTCATTTTGTTCTCTCTCTCTCTCTCTCTCTCTCTCTCTCTCTCTATATATATATATATATATATATATATATATATATTAATGTTTATTTTATTTTGAGAGCACAAGCAGAGGAGGGGCAGAGGGAGAGGGAGAAAGAGAATCCCAAGCAGGCTCTGCGTTGTCAGCACAGAACCCAACAAAGGGCTCAAACTCATGAACCATATCATGACCTGAGCCGAAGTTAGGAGTCAGATGCCTAAGTGACTGAGCCACTCAGGTGTCCCACCACGTGATATATTTTTATGTAACATATAAGCTCAAGGAAAACAAAGAATTAGAGCTAGTCGCTATATTTTTTTATTTACTTGTAAAAGATCTCCTATAACTTTTAAAATATTTGCCTCAAATCTGAAGCTCTTGTAGAAGTTAGTAATTTCTGTCTTTGAATAAATGTGTTTATTTCTTCTGTTTTAGCCTCTGATTTTTTTTTTATTTTTTTAAATATTTTATTTTTAACTAATCTCTACACCCACCATGGAGTTCAAGATCAAGAATCACATGCTACACCAACTGAGCAAGCCAGGCATCCTTAAAAATGATTTTTAATATTTATATAATGTTATATAATTATAACATGCAAAGCATAATAATTGCATAATGTTTAGATAATATTACCTAAGCATATAACCATTTATTTTATGATTTTCTAAATGTTGGTTATCTAGATTATTTTCAAATTTTCAGTTATAAATAATAACCCATACCCCTGACATCACTGTTGCACTATAAGCTAACTAACTTGGATATAATTAAATAAATTAAAATATTAAAAAAAATAATAACCCAGTGGACATGCTAGTCTATTTATTTATTTATTATTATTTATTCATTCATTCATTCATTCATTCATTCATTTAATTTCCATCCAAATTAGTTAGCATATAGTGCAACAATGATTTCAGGAGTAGATTCCTTAACACCCCAACCTCTGGTTTTTTAATGTAACACTGCTCCTTGTTTTCCAGCTTTATTGAGATCTAAATGACATATAACATGATATAAGTTTAATGTATGTGATGTAATGATTTGACATATGTATATATTGAAAAATAATTACCACAGTAAGGTTAGTTAACACATCTGTCACCTCACACAGTTAACTGTGTGTGTGTGTTGGGGGGGGGGTGTGGATGGGTGTGGGTGTGTGGTTAGAACTTTCAAGGTTTACTGTCAGTAACTTTCAAATATATACAATACAGGATTGTTAACTATAATCACTATGCTCTTTAAATATTAAAATCAGTCAGTGGATATTTAATAAGAAACTACCATGTGTTCTACTAAGCCTTGTGAGAGTACCAAAGTTCACATGGTCTAAGAATTTCTAACCATCTGGAAAGATATGCCTAATATATCAAAAAATTCAATAAGAATCTAAAACAGAATTTTAAAAAACACTACATATTTTAGTAATTTTGTGGTATGGTAGACACAAGGATAAAGGTGCTAAGTTTATCCTCCATGTTTAAACTTTTAAAATCTTCATATATTATTTATCAATTAAATTCACTTACCTACTTGATTCTTTTAAATTCCACATATCTTCAAGTATTTCTCATAGCCTAGAATTTTCAAAAAGGATATTGTTTCTTGATAAAACTTTTTAGTTAGACAAGTTTTCTAATTCTAGTTCTGTCACTGACTTAGAGATCATAAATAGGACCTTAAAATATGACCTATCTGAAGGCAAGAAGGACTGCATGATACATAGAATCCCATTTTATTGTTCAATCTATGATATATCATTTGTTTCTCTTTCTCAGTTTTGAGGTGTATTAGGCCTCAGTACTGAGGCGGTCCTTAGTCTATTTGTAGGCCTTAGCGTTTTATAGTCATGTATTTTTTTAATGTTATAAATATTACTGTACTTCTTTTATCATTTAGATTATTTTTCCAGTTTCTGACTCATAAGAATTAAATATACTTTCTGTTCGCTATTTTTCTTATATCCTCACTGTTAGGAGCTGTGTTAATCACATATTTTCATGGAACATCAGGGTGAGGATGCCAGTGATCCAATCTGGTTCACAGTAGGCTACTGAAAACAATAAATTCTTTGGTTTGTGGTTGATTTTCTTTTTGCAAAATGCACGTTGTCTCTTGGAAATTAATGATATTTCACAGACAGTATATTTTAGACTTTAAAATTGAAATAGGGAGGTCAAAATATTTTCTAAATTAGAGGTGTATAAGCATTTGATTCAGGAGGTTAAAAGTCTTAATGTATTAATTTGAGTGTGTTATACCAAAAAAATTAATTATATCCATGATTTAATCATGTTCCTGATTTCTTACTCCCAGGTAATGAAAACTACAAACAAATAGCAATGTGTGTTCTTTACCACATTAGCATGGATGATCGCTTTAAATCAATGTTTGCATACACTGACTGTATACCACAGGTAAGTGGTTTAAGTGTTTTTTAAAAGCATTAAAAAAATAGGTATTTTCCATTTTCTTCTCTTGATTTTCCAGATACATTTTTCCCTAAAAAAAATTCCCTCTTAAACATGAGTTTGTGATAGAAAATTGGAAAATAGGGAGCAGTATAAAAATGAAAATAACTTTGTTATCCCAAACTCAGAGATAACCATTTAACATTTTGGTATATTTCCTTCTACAGAGTTAAAAAATAACATATTGAGATTATATACAGTATGTAATTATATATTACTTTATTTACTTACTAGGTCACAATGTATTCTCCCATGTCATTGAACAGTCTTCAAAAATTATTTCTCATAGTTATATGATATTCTGTTGCTTAAATGTATCATTATTTAATTATTGTTAAATTGTGTGTTTTTTCCAGTTTATCACATAAAAACAGATGTAAGTAAACTTAGGTAAACAGATGAAATAAGGTGGAATAAATATCATGGTATATAAATGCTTATCCACATCCCTGTGTTTTTCTTTAGTTTAAGTTCCTAAAAGTAGAATTACTAAGTCAAAAGGTACAAACACTTGTGTATTTGACATATTTTCTTCTAAGAAGGCATGTTTGTATTTCCAACTAGCATGTCACTTTTTTCCTTTTTTTAAATTTTATTTTAATTCCAGTATAGTTAATGTAAAGTGTTTTATTGGCTTCAGATATACAGTAGTAATTCAGTACTTCCATATACACCCAGTGCTCATCACAAGTGCACTCCTTAATCCCTATCACCTATTTCACCCATCCACCCACCCACCTTCCCTCTAGTAACCATCAGTTCTCTATAATTAAGAGTCTCTCTGTCTCTTTTGTTTTTCCTTTGCACATTTGTTTTGTTTCTTAAATTTCACATATGAGTGAAATCATATAATATTTGTCTTTCTCTGACTGCTCTTAGCATTATACTCTCTGGCTCTATCCATGTTGTTGCAAATGGCAAGATTTCATTCTTTTTTATGGCTGAGTAATTTGTGTGTGTGTGTGTGTGTGTGTGTATAGAAAAAATTTACAAATTATTTATTCATGTCCTTTGCCAATTTTTCCATTGGCACGTTAATATTTTTAGTATTAATATATGAAATAACTATTTTAATTCTTTGTCATATTGCTAGTATTTCCTAACTTTGCCTGTTCATTTGGTTTATGTTCAGTGATTTTAAATGATTTATCAAAATTCTTTTATCTTTAAGAAAGATTTTGCTATGACTCAGTTGCTTGATATATTTCATATGTTAGGCCTTTTTATCTTGAAGTAGTTCAGTGATTTTTTTTTTTTTTTTTTTTTTGCATGGACTATGTTATAAGGATAGAGATTCTGTACATATTATACATATTTTGCTCTTAGGGAATATACATTCACAGAATCACTATTTTGCCATCAATCTTTATTAAACTGAGCTCCACTAATTTGAATATCTGATGATTGGAACACTGGTTGGGCCAGTTTTAAATATTACATTATTTTTTATAAAATGGTTTCCTAAAATGGAAAAAGCAAACTTGCAGGGTGTATGGCAAACAATAAAAATAACATTTTAAAAAACACTTTAGGGGGCACCTGGGTGGCTCAGTCAGTTAAGCATTCGACTTCGGCTCAGATCATGATCTCACAGTTTGTGAGTTTGAGCCCCGCATTGGGCTCTGTGCTGACAGCTCAGACCCCAGAGCCTGCTTTGGATTCTGTGTGTGTGTGTCTCTCTCTCTCTCCCTCTCCCTCTCTCCCTCCCCCTTCCCTGCTCATGCTCTCTCTCTCTCTCTCAAAAATAAATAAAGATTAAATCTATATACAAAACAAAAAAACAAAAACCCAACACTTTAGAAGAGTATGAATAGTAAGTCACACTTAGAAAAGTATTTCCTCTTAAGACTCCTGCTAGGCAATTCCCCATTAAGCTGATAAAAGTTATTAAATGTATATTACTTGAGAATTAATTAATGTATAGTAAAAAAGTCAGCCATAATTTCTCTTTTTATTCTTACTGACAATCTTTTCATTCATCCCAAATTAGTGAGATAGTTCTAAAATTGAATTTGCTATTCCAGAATTTTAACACTTTATCTACATGCAATTAAAAAACGGATAAACTCTTAAGGGTAATTTCTTAGCCTTTTATATCAAGAGGATAAACTAATTATGTTTATAGGAAATAGACATTCTTCAAAGAATATAGAGCATATCTTATCTAACAAGGCAAGGCTTCTTATAGAGATAACATATGTCAGAAGTGTAGCCAGTGCAGAGTGTAATCAAATTCTTTGTCAAACAAGTTTTCAATAAAAGAGTAGCCATGTCAAAGGGAGATTACAGGTGATTTACTACAGTCTCACTCCATATGTTCCAAGGGTTTCTGCTTTGCAGTTTCAAAGGGTGTTCCTTTTCCAATCCCATTCAGTGTCAGAACTTCATTGACTACAGGATATGAATTGGAAAGCAGCCAAAGAAGAATAGTATTCTTGCCTAGATTGACTGTTTTTATCCAGATTAGACTTAAAGAAAAAAAACATTAAATAAAAAAGAAATAAATGTAAAATAAAAAGAGATGGAAAACTTACTCTTGGTGAGTCTTCAAATTGGAGTTATCCTCTTTTAGAATATATAATCTCAACCATAAGACATAAAACTTTATTTTAAATAAAGAATTGGAAGTAAGAGCCTCTTTAGGTCATTTCTGAAAAGTATTATCACTGCACTTGAAAACTTTGTATGTAGAAAATTCTCCCATACCTTTTCAAGAACAATATTCATGCATGTTTTCTTGACTAATGATTTTTAACTCAAACGTTTCTGCAGTGGGGTTTTCAGAACATTTCAGAACATTTATGAACTATATTTCATAAACAAAACCTTCCAAAACCTATTTAGTAGTCAGTATTTTTTATTTTTTTAATAAAATTCAACCCTTATAGGAACGGTGAGGTGATGTTACCAAATTACATCATAAACATCCTGAAGCTTTTTAGTATGAAGCCATATTTTGAGAAACCAAATGGCACTCTCACATATATTTGGTCCTAACATGCTATCCAGCCTATGACTTATAAGGCTCAATTTTGAAATAGTTATGGAAAAGTTGACATGGCTTGATTGCCACCCAGTGCGACATGCATTATCGGATAACAGAATTGTGGAAAGCAAGTCTGGGATTAAATTGCAATTTCCAAGCTTCCTTCCTAAGTTAAAAAGATACTCCTTTCAGAGGTAGAGGCTGCTCAGAGTAATGTTTTTAAATATAGCAAAGCTTTAAACTATTGGCTGGGGCACCTGGCTGGCTCAATGGGTAGGGTGTGTGATTCTTGATCTCTGGGTTGTGAGTTTGAGCCCCATGGTGGATGTGGAGATTACTTAAAAATAAAATCCTTAAAACAAAACAAAACAAAAGAAAAAAACTTTGTGACAGCAGCTGATTGTACTTATTAAATAAAGCTATATGTAATGTTTGGATCTTAGAATTAATGTAATACTTGGTTAACTTTGAAATTATGCACATTAATATTTGTTTAGTAAAGACTGTCAAGGAGCGCCTGGGTGGCCCAGTCAGTTGAGCATCTGACTCTTGATTTTGGCTCAGGTTATGATTCCAGGGTCATGGGATCGAGCCCTGTGTCGGGCCCTGTGCTGAGCGTGGAGCCTGCTTGAGATTCATTCTCTCTCTCTCTCTCTCTCTCTCTCTCTCTCTCTCTCTCACTCTCTCACTCTCTCACTCTTTCTCTCTCTCTCCCTCCCTCCTTCTCCCATTCCCCCTCTGCCCCTCTCCCCTGCTCTCTCTTAAAAAAAAAAAAAAAGAAGAATGTCAAGCATTATAAATGAAAAGCCTAAAATAACCTTGAAAGAAGGAAAGCAGTGGTTCATTAGTCACCCATATTCATTTTAATGCAAAAAAAAAAGGTGGAATATGGTCTTGTTCTTTAATTACATTAGATATTTATGTAAAGGAGCTTTATAAACCATAAAAGACTATACAAAAATACGGTACTCTTAGTAAAATATCAAATCATTCACATTATTTTGGATCCATTCACTGTCCATTTTAAATACTGCCTTATATGCATTTTATAAGATAAACCTGTAATTAGACTTTTTGTAAATTATTTAATACTCAGAGTAGGTGCTTATATGTTCAATATGCCTCATAATCTCTCCCAGTATTATATTGCTTTTCTTCTTTTGTACTTTAGTGCCTCTAATTACCCAATATATTGTAATTTTTTTCCCTATTATGTCACCATTCTGCAAAATTTGGGGTCCAGGGCTAGTCTGGCTTTATAGATGATCTTAATGGTCTCAGTGGGTGAATTGTTTCAGGTAAGCATTCTTGGGGATAACCAGGAGTTAATAGTTGTATTCTAATAATAGTTAAAAGTACACATTAACAGTTCATTGTTATTTAGACCTCTAAGATGCATGTTTTGTTTAAATAGGTGTAAATGCCATCCAGATGCTTATAAAAGTATTTATTGGTATTAGAATGGCCAATCAAAGTGCATGTTTAGGTAATGATGTCATGGCGTTATTTAATATTTTACCCTGGAACAGTATGTAAGAATCTTCATAGCGATCCACATGTTTTCTACCACAGTTGTCCTATTTGGCCCCTCTTTGATCTACATGCTTCTTTTTAGCTGAATGCTGGTAAACGTCCTTTCTGACAGCCCCCTTTGCTCCTGCCTGCCATTATCTGCTGAAGTTCAGAAACCAGAGCATCACTTCAAACAGCACAGTTAGGGAGTAGCCAGTCAGAAGAGATTCCTGAGGCATGCAAAGTTCTGCCATAATCATTCAAAGATGTTTGGGTGGGGGGATGGGGGTAGTAGAGGTGTATGTGAATTCAGAGAGCTGTGGGGGTTGGCCTCTGGTCACTGGTAAATAAGTGAAGTCAGGTGCCAGAGAGTCTAGACACAGTGATTTCAGTCTTGAGTCTTTGGTATCTGATACTCAATATGGGACCTGTCTGATTGAGCACTATTGCCTCTTCATTGCACAGGCTGAAGCCCTTTTAGTGCTTTCCTGTTAAATTAGTAAAAGATGACAATGGACATAGTTAAAACAGAACAAATCTAGTTTTAATATTTCCTAGTTGTCAGCAATTACACTTACTTTTGAAGTGCCAGGGGTAGCAATCAAATTAGAGACATAATGTTGCCCATGGAGTTTGAAGGAAACTATTATTTTAAAATGTGAATGCTTTAATTAAAATTGAAGTGTTTCTCTTTCCTATTATGAAAAACTAATTCTATATCATGATACATTTCATTCACATTTAGTCCTAATTTCTCTTGATTTTGGGGGGAGTAGTTGGATAAGATTTCAAACTGTGCATTATTTTTTAAAAATCTAGCCCCTGATTACTTCACCACAGGATTTAACATAGAAATTACCAAAAGCAAACAAAACCCCTCAGCTTCTAATAGATCACCTCTAACCCCATTTGCAAGGGCAATTTTCATACTACAAGGTCAATTTCAAGTAAATAGCAACAGATAATTTGCTTTTGTAACAGATTTTTGTTATTATAAAGAAGTTTCTTACATCAGTAAAAATTTGGAAGAAATCTATAGTAAATTTTTAATTAGAGTATGAAAAACATACTAATTCAAGGATTATCACATACATTTTTATTGATTTGTACTTTTAATTGGCAATTAACATATAGATAGGTAGCAAAATCTATTAAATGTATATCCAATAGATTAAGATTATTTTAGTTTTGCCATAGAATTTTTTTGTTCTATAATATTATTAAGTGTTAATGATTCCTTATCTAAAGATTCCATTAGTAGCAACATTTGTGGTTAAAGAGCTGCCCTCTGGAAAAAGGCATGATATATTGCTAACTACTCACCTGTTACAGTGTTTTGTAGTTTTCAGCATATATATAAGTATAGTTTTGTTAGAATTGTACTTACTTAGGTATAATTTTTTGGAGCACTTGTAAGTGATCTGTGTTAATTTTGGTTTCCAGTTGTTCACTGCTAGCACATAGGAATACAATTGATTTTTGTATGTTGACCATACATCCTTTTTGAAACTTATCTGAAATTTACTAAGAGAATAATTAAAACAAGATTTAACAGAAGAGGGTCTAACCAGTCAACAAATAGCTATTATTCACTTCCTGTATATACAGTGCTGTGTTGGATTCACAAGGGCATGTTGATCTAAAAAGGTATTGTATTGTAGTGCCCTGAGGCAAAACATAAGAAATTGTTAGGTAACAAACTTTAGGACTGACTTTCCTATGTCTTAGCCATTTGACTTAGAGAAAAATGTCTTTACATAGTATACACTCAGTTAATCTGCTGATTTACCAGTCATAGAAGACTAGCCTCTAAAAACTATAGCATAAAGTTCATTTCTCCTTTATTATAGCAACCATCTTTCATCATGACAAATCTGGATTACAGATAGATGGCATAGGTAGCCTACCTTTTCCTAGATTTCTGCTTTTCTGTCTGTTGCCTTTCAGACCCACCTTCTCTTTCTTTTATCATTAAGTAGAGTTCTTTTCTCATTTTATACCCATGCCCATATGATTGGATCCAGCCTGGAGCTTCAGTAATCAACCATATGTAACAATTCCTAAATCTCCGGTGCAAACATTTCTTATAAACTCAGGGTTGCATTTATAACTTCTACTGAATATCTGTACCACACTATCACATAGGCAGCTTATTAAACTCAACACATCTAAAACCAAAATGACTGTCTTCCCTTTAAAGTCTTCCTACTCTAGTTTCTCCTGTTTGGTAAATGTGGACACCACTGTCCATGTTGGTGCTCAGTGCAGAAACCTGGGAGTCATCTTTGACCCTTCCTCTCCCTTAACCCCAACATCTAGTCAGTTATTAAATCCCATTTTGATTCTCATTCCTAAACACAGCTTTAATCCGTCCTTTTATCTCCATCCCCGTGGCCCCATGTAGTCCAAGAGTCATCATCTTACCTGGACTTTTCCTCTAGGCTCCTAGATGGTTTTCCTACATTTTCTCACTCTGTTTCAGTCTGTTTTCCACACTGGCCAGACCTTTTTGAAACACAGATCTTATCCTGCCATTTTACTTACTTAGAAGCCTTTAATGGCTTCCTATTATCTTTACAATGAAGCCCCAAATCTTTAACATGTACTTCAAGACCCTGCATGATTTGGCTTTTACCTTCTTATATCTGAACACTATTTCACGCACTCCCAGCCGTGCTTGCCTTCTTTTCTTCTTTCTTACCTTGTATCCTTTGCACAAGCTATTTTTTTTTTTTGCTCAGAATGCTCTACTTCTACATAATATTTTAAATTCCTTAAATGCAAAGGCTGTATCTAATATTCCTCCTGTATTTTCCATTGTACTCAGTAGTTTACATCTAATCCCGAACATCTAGTAGTTCGTCAACCATTTATTCATTCAGTAGTCCATAGTGAGAGCTTACCACTTATATGTTGAAATGTATTATATTATTCCCATCACAGAATCTAAGATAATACATTGTAATAAAATACATCTGGTGTTTTTGATGCTTTTTTGTGTGGTTTTTTGAATAAAATATTCCATGTGCTTTTTGCTAGTTAATGAAGATGCTGTTTGAATGTTCAGATGAACGAATTGACTTGGAACTCATTTCTTTCTGCATTAATCTTGCTGCTAACAAAAGGAATGTACAGCTTATCTGTGAAGGTTAGTGCCTTTGAGCTTCATAGATAACCTTTAATCATATGGCAACTGGCAAGTTCTGGAAAAGAAACAAGGAATTAAGAATTACAGTAGCTGTGTAAATCCTATTTTTAAGTAGTTTTAAAAATTATAGCTTTAATCTTTAAAGGTCAGATAGATTCAGAACAAATACTCTTATATCATGAGTAGAAATACTTACCTTTAGTAATATTTTATAAACCAGGGTTTAGTTACCTTAATTAAATTTCATTTTTAAAAACATTTCTAGATGACACAAAACTTTTTATTTGCAAAACAATCTGTTACAGTGTAAGATAATAACAATAAAAATGTATCAGATATTTGTTTCTATAATACCTTTGTAAAATAGCTTGTCGTGCATTATGATATTTCAGAATCTGCTCAATAGTTTTTTTCTTATTTGGAAAGTATACATATTTGTTTTCTGTTTTTTGTTTTTTTAAGGGATAAGTGAGCAAATAGGAAAAAATTAAAATCTTTTCTTCCACTATCCAGAGATAATCATAGGTAAAATTTTGGTACAATGCTTCTGCAGATTTTTAAGATAAAATTTGGTTTTTGTATCTATATATGGTGACATTTTTTTAAGTTATATCTTGAATCTCATTCCATGTGATTAGATATTTTATATAAAATAATTGCCAATAGTGGCAAAATAATCCTTTAAAGGATTTTCTATAGTTTAATCAGCTATTTTGGATATTTAGTTTGTTGCCACTTCTTTTCTGAAGCAAACCATGTTGCAGTAGTTTCCTTTCTCTGAAACTTCATATTTCGATTTTTATGTTCTTAGGATACATTTCAAAAAGCATTTACATTTTTAAAATTTGTGGTGCATATTCCATACACAGAAGAGCACATACTGTGTGATACCATGTATATGAAATTCTACAGCAGGTAAAATTAATCTATGTTTGAAAAGAAGAAAGAGAAGGGGCGCCTGGGTGGCTCAGTCGGTTAAGTGTCCGACTTGGCTCAGGTCATGATCTCACGGTCCGTGAGTTTGAGCCCCGCATCAAGGTCTGTGCTGACAGCTCAGAGCCTGGAGCCTGCTTCAGATTCTATGTCTCCGTCTCTCTGCCCCACCCCTGCTCATACTCTGTCTCTCTCTGTCTCAAAAATAAATAAAAACATTAAAAAAAAAATTTTTTTTTAAAGAAGAAAGAAGGAAAATAGGAGGAAGAGGAAAAGGAGAAGTAAAGTGATTACATTTGGGGACGAAAATTGAGAAGGGACCCTTTCTGGAATGAATGGAAATGTCTGTATCTTGATATGGGTATGAATTACCCAGGGGCACACATTTAATCAAAATTAATCTATTGTACACTTAAGATTCAGGCATTTTACTGTATGTAAATTGGGGTTTTTTTGAGAACTGTAAACTAAACAAATTTTATTAAACTTAAATGAACCTTAATTCTATTGGAGGAGTTTTCTGGTTTTTTGCAGGAAATGGGCTAAAGATGCTCATGAAGAGGGCTCTGAAGTTTAAGGATCCATTGCTGATGAAAATGATTAGGAACATTTCCCAGCATGATGGACCAACTAAAAATTTATTTATTGTGAGTATAGTTTCTTTCTTTCTATTAAAACAGCCTGAGAATTGAAGCTTTAAAGTCCTACATTTGGAAATAAAACTCTTACTGAGCTCTTATCAATATTAACTCATGACCCAAGTTGGTTCTTTTGTTCTAAACTTTCTTGTAAGTTTAGCTTCCAGAAATCCCATGCTCAATTTTAGAGTTGTTTTCACTGTATGATCCCAACCCCTAACACTTCTGTCCTCACTCTACTTGTCTTGCCTTTTAAACAAGTGACTCCTGAGGCACCTGGCTGGCCCAGTTGGAAGAGTATGCAACTCTTGATCTCAGGGTTGTGAGTTTGAGCCCCACTTTGGGTATAGAGGTAACTAAAAAAATATATAATAAACTTTAAACCAATGATTCCTATAGCAATTTGGCTCAAGATTATTAAAACAAGAGAATCACATTTGATACTTACTTTTTCTTCCTGTGGATTACATTATTAGATTGGTTCTTCTGCAGAAATCATATTTTAAATTTGTATTAAAATTCTGTTTTATTTAGGATTATGTTGGGGACCTTGCAGCCCAGATCTCTAATGATGAGGAAGAGGAGTTTGTGATTGAATGTCTGGGAACTCTTGCAAATTTGACCATTCCAGACTTAGACTGGGAATTGGTTCTTAAGGAGTACAAGTTGGTCCCATACCTCAAGGATAAACTAAAACCAGGTCTGTGCTAAGTATTTCCATTTTGCATAATCATTAAGTTATTTCTATTTCTTTCTGTTGCGGCTGAGAGCAACTGCCAGAGCAGTATTTTGTGACCATTATTATACTAGGTAATGTGTTTTCTTCCCACACCTCAACTTTCAGCTCTAGTTCTAGTTTCTTCCTCCCAGAAAGGTGATCACTAGGTCTCCTGTTAGATGTATGTACTCTTTTTCCTAAAAACGTGTTATCTTAATATTGGTTTCCTTTCCCTACCCTGCTTATTTTTTTATCCTGCCTTTTAAAAATTACCAAATACCATATCCTCTTTGCATGCATGCATACCTGTGAACACACAAAGTTCTTTGAGCCATTCAAATGACTCTTCGGTTTTCTGTATTTATATTGTCATTCATTTACATTTTCAGAGAGGTGTTATCACTTCAGTGCTGCCCTCCCTTACTGTTATGAACTATCTTCTTCATTGAGCATAGAAATGGGAAGAAAGGACAAAGTTATAAGCATGTTAAGGATTCATAAGAACTGATTTAATAGCTTACAGTATATTCTCTGTGCATTGAAGTTTTGGCAGTATAAATGGATTTGGATCAAGACATTTCAATGAAAACTTTCTGTGGTTTGACTTTATTAGGTGCTGCAGAAGATGACCTTGTTTTAGAAGTGGTTATAATGATTGGAACTGTATCTATGGATGACTCTTGTGCTGCATTGCTAGCCAAATCTGGGATAATCCCTGCACTCATTGAATTGCTAAATGGTAAATTATAATTTGTTTCAATTTACTTTTGTTAATATATGAACAGGCTATTTACATTTTTAAATATAAAAGATCTGCAATCATGAAATACTAATATTCTGCCCTTCTGTTGAGCTTTGTGTTGATTGAATTGGATCTCCTATCTTTTTTTAATGTCTTGATTTCTAATCAGGAAGGTTCATTTGGAAGCATCCTATTCCCTTCTAGGTCCAATGTCCTCTAAACATTCCGTGGTGAAGAAAATGTTCTCTATTTGCACTGTCCAACACATGTGGCTGTTGAGTACTTGAGATGTGGCTATTGGGACTGAGATCTTGAATTTTGTATTTAATTTTAATTCAATTAGCCACGGTGGCTATGGTTACAGAATAGGGCAATGAGGCGTAGATGGAATTTTTCCCTTAACTTCATATTGCTTTTAAGGAGCCAGGGTTCATTGTTTTCCACACTGCATACAAAATCTAACTGAATCTAATATTATTCTATTAGCGTCAAGTTCTCTAGGACTCTGTGTTAGTCTACTCAGGCTTCCATAACAAAATACCATAGACTGGATTGCCTAAACAAATAAATTTATTTTCTCATAGTTCTGGAGGCTGGGAAGTCCAGGATCCAAGTATCAGCCAATTTGGTTCCTGGTGAGGCCTTTCTTCCTGACTTCCAGAAGGCCGCCTTCTTGGTGTGTCGTCACATCCTCACAGGGCAGAGAGTGTGAGCTAGCAAGAGCGAGCACACACACAGTGCTCTGGTATCTCTTCTTAAGGGATACTAATCCTGTGGGATCAGGACTCCACCCTTATGACCTCATTTAACCTTAATTACTTCCTTATAGACCTGTCTCCAAATTAGAGTCACATTTAGGTTAGGGCTTTAAGGTAGGGATTTTGAAAGGTATGGGAAGCCTAAAATAACATTCTAATCTCAGGCTTTCCTGCCAGGTATAATAAATCTGCATTTTGTATTATTTTTCATAGATTTTTTTGAAGTATAACAAGAAAAATACAAAAATAGAGCTCGATGAATTTTCAAAATGGGCACACCCATGTTACTTCCACTCACATGAGGAAATAAAATATCACCATCACCCTAGAAGTCCCTTTTCTGCCATTTCCCAGTCATTATCACCCTCTCCAAACTGGTGTCTATCCTTTCTTTTGTCACATGTAGATTACTTTTGCCTGGTGCTGAGCTTTATATAAGTAGAATCCAGGGTTTTTTGGTCATACGTTATAAAGTGAGATTCATCTATGTTGTGTTAAGAAGTGTGTTTCTGGGGCGCCTGGGTGGCGCAGTCGGTTAAGCATCCGACTTCAGCCAGGTCACGATCTCGCGGTCCGTGAGTTCGAGCCCCGCGTCGGGCTCTGGGCTGATGGCTCAGAGCCTGGAGCCTGTTTCCGATTCTGTGTCTCCCTCTCTCTCTGCCCCTCCCCCGTTCATGCTCTGTCTCTCTCTGTCCCAAAAATAAATAAACGTTGAAAAAAAAAATTAAAAAAAAAAAAAAAAAGAAGTGTGTTTCTTCTCATTGCTCTGCAAATATACGACTGTTTATCCTTTCTACTATTGGCAAACGATAGGGTGGCTTTTTGGGTTTTTTTTTTTTTTGATAGGAGAAGGGCTATTATAAATATTGCTTCTATGAACATTCTTAAACTTTTCATTTGATGAATATATGTATTCATTCCTTTTGGACATATGACTAGGAGTAGAATTGTTAGGTCATAGAGTCTACATAAGTTTAGCTTGAGTAAATAATGCCAATCTGTTTTTCAAAGTAGTTGAGTCAGTTTTCAGTCCCACCAGCAATGTGCAAAAGTTCCAGTTGTTCTGCATCACCTCCATGTCTGGGCAATATCAGTCTGTTTAATTGTAGCCTTCAGAGTGGTGGTTTTAATTTGCATTTCCCTAATGACTAATAATTGAGTATCTGTTTGTGTTTATTGGCCAGTTAGTTATGGCTAATAAAGTTAAATACCTATTTAAGTCTTTTGCCCATTTCTCTCTTTTGAATTTTTAAGTTTGATTTATAAATTCTTTAACATAATGCATTTAATAGGTCATCTAGAGATAATACCTCCATATTTTGAAGTGTTCCTACACGTTGTGTGTGTGTGTGTGTGTATATATATATATGTATATATATGTATGTATATATATACATATATGTATATGTGTATATACATGTATTTATATACACATATACATATATACACATATACATATATATATACACACATATATATACATATACATATATATGTGTGTGTGTGTGTGTGTGTGTGTATATATATATATATATATATATATTTTTTTTTTTTTTTTTTTTACATTTACTTTGGTCCACCCTTCGCCCAGCCAGGAGTTTTCCAAATGAGAAACAATTAAAAGAGAGACTAGGTGGTTGGGAGGTGTAAATGAAGACAATGTAGTTGGCAGAGTGAGAATGAAGATTTTGTGATGAGCTGGAGAAATCTGAAACAGAATGACTGGTTTTCTTGAATTGCTGTTCCCCCTTGATTATGATTGAGGGAGCTGAGACATGTACAAGGCAAGCTGACAGAGCCAGCTCACAGTGTCTTACTGTGTCTTAATGTTCTCTGCCATGAGGTTATCATGAACAGAGGCTATATGCTTCTCTTTTTAAGAAATACATGGATTTCTGGGAATATAGTCAATAATACTATAATAATTTATGATGTCAGGTGGTGACTACACTTACCATGGTGAGTATTGAGTGATACATAGAATTGTTGAATCACTGTTGTACACCTGACATAATTCTATTAAAACCCTTGTGGTCAAGTAAGGGGATACTGTATACCGAGAGAGTAATTAGTAGAATTTTAGCCCAAGTAGTCTGGGAGAGTGGCACATTGGCAAGTTAGTGAGGGAAATCCTTTGGAACAGATTGGACTTTAAGGGTCCCGCACTTTATTCTACACAAATAGCTAATGCTCTGTTGACCTGTAAACCTGTGTCTAACAGGTATCATTGAACAAATGCCAGGAGTTGATACAAAACTATTAATAAATGAAATTTCATAACCAGTACCTAAAAAATTAGATTTCTATAAGTATTTGCTTTTGCCATTATATATTAATCAGTGGATATCAGCTAACCTATTAAACTATTCTTTATATAATATTAAACATTAATTAGCTTATGATATGCAACATTCCTTTTACTATTTATATAATCAGTTACATTAAAACTAAAATAACTTATTTCATGACAATAAATAAAATTTAATGTTGTTAACATTATTCAAGAATATTACCTCTTGGGGTGCCTGGGTGGCTCAGTCGGTTAAGCATCCGACTTAGCCTCAGGTCATGATCTCACAGTTTGTGAGTTCGAGCCCTGCGTCAGGCTCTGTGCTGACAGCTCGGAGCCCAGAGCCTGCTTCAAGTTCTGTGTCTCCCTCTCTCTGTCTGCCCCTTCCCCGCTCACACTCTTGTCTCTCTTTCTCCCTCAAAAATAAATAAACATTAGAAAAAATTTTTATAAGTTTTTCTACCAAAACCTTAGAATTTAGAAGGTGTGATTTTTTTTTTTAAGAACTGTTTTTCTCATGAGGAGTCAACATTATACAGACAAAATATAGAACCAGATTTATTTCATAAATTAGAATTATTTAAAAAATTCTTACGACGGACAAAAAACAAGTGTTGGTAAGTGTCGCCATTTCACATTAGGGCCATAGAAGTTAATTTAATCAAGGTATTTATACCTGGAGGCAAAATCTGGTGAGAATTAATTACAGAGAAACACTGGTACTGTGTGTGTTCTTACACCAGTCTTGTCCTTCAGTGCTTCCTAAGTCCAGCCTGATCTTTTGAGACCATCTCAAGTAGTCTGATGTAAACTCAGAGCAGATATAATTTCTTTTTTACAAAATCTTAGTTTTATCTTTGTATTTCAAAGTAATTTTACCTATGTAGTCTAACTATAACCAAATTTACTAAAACTTCTGAAAATGTGTTATAAAATTTCCTGATCATCATCATGGAATTTAGAAAAATATCTAAATAAAGATATAAATGATATATGCCACCCATATATTATAAATAGCTTAAATTGATTGCCCTTTACTTGTCTCCTGTCCCTTTTAGTTTTCTCATTCTCCACTATTCCAATCGATGTATTTCACTTTTGTATAGAACTATAGAATTCTCTTATTTGACGTTTTCTGCTTCCTTTCAGCCCAACAAGAAGATGATGAATTTGTGTGTCAGATAATTTATGTCTTCTACCAGATGGTTTTTCACCAAGCCACAAGAGATGTCATAATCAAGGAAACACGTATCCTTTTAATGTTTACGACAGATAATGACATTTCACATATTCAGAAAAGATGCATCTTTACATATTTTTTCCTAGCAAATGTTCAAATGATGTGGGAAATACCAAGCCCCAAAATAATTTCAGAGGGCAAGCTATTTTTCATGGAAGCTCTTGACCCCAAGTCAGAGTACAGGTAGAATAGCACAAGCGATTTTATTAACTTATTAGGCTGTGATTCCTAAGAACTTAACAAACATATCAGAACTTTCTTCTCTGTTAACATAATTTAACTATCAGATGTTCCTGGTACTATTCTTAGTACTCTTTCAATCTTACCGTGTTCACTCTACAAATCTATTCCCGTGGCTTCAGCTACCAACTATATGCCAAGTATTTAGTATCTTCAAATTCTCTTTCTTGAGTCCCAGGCATTTGTTTCTAACTGCCATCTGGATGTCTTCCACCTGTTGAAAGAGCTGTTACATGTATTACAATCAAAGAACCCGGATTCTAAGTTACCTTTGCCACTTACAAGCTGCAGGACCTTGGATATGTTATTTAACCTCCCTTGAGTATAAAATCTTGCATCTATAAAATGACCATAATCTGATAAAAATGATGGGAACATCTCCTGCCTCGTATGATTGTTATAAGTACTGATGGATTTAAAGTGCCTGTAATTATTTCCAACACACAGAGATACTCAATAAGTGAGAGTTTATCATTATTGCATTGAAAAGGGTACTTGATAATGCCAACATCCTCCCCTGTATCCTCCTTCTGTGTTCACAGTGGATAATAACAATACCATCCATCAGTCTCGTAGCTGAGCATTTTGTGTCTGCTACCTCTTTTATGACACATAATTGGACATTCATAATGCAGACATCTGCCAAGTTCTAATCATTAACAGATAGTGTATTAAGTGCTAGATTTATAAAAAAGTCAGTCCCTGTACTCAAAGAGTTTATAGTCTAATTGGAGAGACAGACAAGTAAATAAGAAATATTAAATTATAACCCAGTGTAGCAATGCCATAAAGGTATATGCATTGGGCAGGAAAGAATATGTATATCCAAGGATATATATAGAACCGAGTCGGGGGATGTCATATAATGCTGGCAGCAGAAGTGATAGCTAAGCTGCATCTGTGTGTGTGTGTGTGTGTGTGTGTGTGTGTGTGTGTGTGTGTGTGTGTTATTGTGGTCATCTGCATGTTTGTGTACCCCCCCCAAAAAAAAACTACTTTTGAACTCCTCTAGTAAAATACTTATTTACCCATGTGAAAAATCTAAACTTAAGATAACCTTAATCTGTTTTTCTAGAGTTCCCCCTTTAACTCTACAGTGCACAATTTTCTCTTAGCACACCCAAATTTTTCATCATTTATCAGATAGGACCCATCTTCTTGCCTCTTCGTGTGCCTTATCAACCTCAAATGCATTTCTCTCTTTCTTTACCTAATAATCTCCAGCTCATTAAAGGTAGATTTATAAGCCATCTTTAAAGTTAAGCCTTTCTAATCCAGTTAAGCCTCCCTCCTTCCCAGTAGGAGTAATTTATTTTCACCTCCAGTAAAGAACTTTAAATTGTATATTTATATGCCTGTCTTTACCAAAGGTTTTGAGCTCTTCAAGCTCGAGGACAAGCTTTTGTTTTCCTCATCTTTATCTATACTCAGAATTTAACATAGCACCTAGCATGTGGGTAGTACTTAGGTCAGTGAACACATGTGTCTAAAATTAATTAATTTTAAAATTAATACATTGGAAGACTTTTTTTTTTCTTTTGCATGATGATGAGCCATCGCTGAAAACATTATTTTAAAGTCCTCTGATCTTACATTCAAAGTCAATGACACATGCTTTAAGTATCATCTTTGGAGAAAATTGCCTTGTTTTTGAGATTAATTACTGGAGTCTCTGAGAGTCAAGTCTGAGTAACAAGTCTAAACTCAGAAATGTTGATTTCAGTATGGGCTATCAATAATGCAAACACTGTTTTGCCTTAACTAGAGAGAGCTTCCTTTATCATAAGTAATATTTTTTAAATGTGGCTTATAAACTGACTCAGGAAAATAAATTCTAGATACACTCTTTTGAGCAGTATTAACATTAGAATAAATTCCTTCTCCCCAGTGGTGTTCCAGGGATTTTTTTTTTTTGTATTAATAGTTGCTTCATGAAAAAAGGTTCTGTGATAAATGAATATGGAAAACACTGAATTAAACAGGTTTTCTTGCTACAGGGTCTTCTTGGAAACCTTAATATGCTTTTCTGGGTTGAGCGAATCTGAAATGATATTTTATAATAGAATATTTCTATAACTACAGAAGACACTATAAGAAACACATGTTAGAAAATATGAAAGTGAAAGCATAGCTTTCCTAAGGTAACTTCTTTGAAGGAGACCTTTGTTTACATGTCACGCCATAGGGTTTTTTTGAAGACTAAGGAATTAAGTATTTATGGTACCTACCAAGTGCTAGTGCATAGTGAGTAAGTGTCTCTAACCTAGTCTATCTATTTAAAATGTACTCTCAGTACCTTATTGTCAAAGTTCACAGTATTAAGACCACTTCCATTTGATTTTTCTTGTCAGTGTAACTTTATTTTCTCCCAAGTTCAATTTCTGTGAAGCCATTGAATCTGAAGAGTACTTTTTAAATAGTTATTCTGACGAATATAACATGTTGAAAATGGAAGGAATGGGACAGAAAAGATCTGCTGATTTAAAATTTTTACAAAAGCATCAAGGAATACTACTTAGATCCAATGCTTTCATCCATGCCTTGAGATTGTAAAGATTGCTAGAGTGCTTTTGCCCAGTGTTTTGGTGTCCAAAAGCTGGGATTTTTGTTGATGTCAATGATATCTAAATATGTCTTGTTGTCTTTTGTCATATAATTAGGAACTATTAAAATATTTCACCATAATTTTAACTACTTTATCGTGATTTTGACTATCCTTAAATTTTTAAGTGAAGATTTATTATATAATTATTTCCTTTTCCCGTTTTTAAATTTAGATTAATGATCGACATTATTTGATATAATTTTAAACAGAATGAAAGAAACTTGATGTTTAAGAAGGCTGGTATAGACTTATATTAGGTCAACATATGATTTATATTAAAATGTTTGGGATATTAAAAATAGCTCTCTGCACAATGCATAGAACTTGAGAATCTGAAATTGAGAACCAATGCTATTGTAATAATTTTCATACAATCCCAACAATGGCAGCATGGGAAAATAAGTCAAATTTGACTTGGTCCTTTTAGATTCTCTCTGAGAATATATTATTCTGTATTTTTTTCTACATTTTAAATGTATCCTCTTTTCCCCTTGAGAAAAATAGTAAGTAGCACCAATGAGTAGAAGATTAGGGTTAACCTCTGTCTTTGCAATTGCTGTGAAACTTGATAAAATTTTTTTCGGCATTGTAATCAGTGCTGCAAAGAATGTCATTTGCTTGTGTACATGTGTGCTAGAGTTTCTTGGAGGAAACACCCAGCTTCTGTTTCAAATACAATTTTAACAAAGATCGGCTGTAAATATTGGAGATCAAGAAGTTTTTCTTCACTGCCTTTTTTGGATTCATTGGGGTTTCTCTGTTAATTTGAGTTTTCTGTTTTTCCTCTGTTTTCCCCTACTTATTTGTAGGAGTTAAACCCAATTTCAACATGTATTCTCTCCAGTTTTAAAGGACTGTATTCTTCTACTTGTAAGTCTAACGTCCCCACTTGCATCTTCCAGGGTATGTGATAGTGTAATAATTCACCTCATTTTTGTAACATTTTTCTAACATTTGAAACTGAATTATTATTTTAACTATTGCCTTTTAAAAACTAGTACTTACTCAAGACTTAGAATATGTTGACCTATTCCCTGTTTGCTGTTTTTTTTCTTGAATTCCATTTCTCTATCTCTCTGAGTTTCCTTTCATAATTATGTTCTCTTATACTGCTAAATGAGTATCTATGAATAATAAAATATATCTAAAAATAACTAGCATGTTCTCTTTAATAATCATCTAGCAGAATATGGAGTTTTAGATTGCCAATTATTTTTCTCCACAACTCAAAGGTATTTTTCCGCTGTCTTCTTGCCTGAATTGATGACAGTGTGCCGTCTGTAGTCTGCTAATTATTGATAGCTGTCAGTGTCTGATGACAATTTACTCTTTTTTCCCTTATAAATGACTTGATATTTTGGCCAATAAGACCAGAGGAGCATTTCTGTATTTTTAAAGCCAAATAGCTTTAGAATTTGAGTTGGTATTCATCATCCTTGCTTGATTTCTCCAAGTATCATATGTGATCTTTCAGTATATAGTTTTGTCTTTTTTTTCCCCTAATTTCAGGAAAATTTTCTTGAATTTTAGTTTTTAGTATTTGTTCTCTTTTATTAAAAGCTTTTATTGTCTTCTTTGGAATTTCTATTATGTTGGATCTTCTTTGCCTATCTTAAATAATTAGTCATTTTCTAATATTTTCTCTTTTTTGTTTTTAAATTTTACATGTTTTCTTCCTTTTTAGCTTCCATTCCTCTCGGAGTTTTATCTGTTTTTATTTACTCATGTGTTACTATAAATTTAGTTCTTATATATCTGGAATTATTTTTACCTTTATTTTTGGTTCTTTCCTGAATTATTTCATTTCTTTGAGTTCTCTAACTTTGATATATATTGTTCCTATGCATATATTCTACTTCCTTACATTCTTTTATTTCTGTTTGAAGTATTGGGTTACACCTTTCATCTTTTATGTGAAAATGTTATATTTTTCTCATAATCATCTACAAAATTTGACTGTGATTCTTTTCTGTTGTTATTTTTATGTGAAATTAATTTTCTGGAACTTTTAGGTGAGCCAGCTCTCTCAGGAAAGCTTAACAGATAGCTGTGTGGCTCTGGAGCTCCCTCTTCAGTTATTTTCATGAAGATATTTTCAAAAAGATGGCCTTGTACTTTCTGAGACTTACTGGTTCTGTTTTCCTTACCCTTTTTTATTTAGTGTTTTTTTTCTTTCTTATTTCTATTAATGAAATGAAATGAAATGTTAAATGTTTATGGTCAGCTTTTATTGATGACTCAATTTTAAAACTTGAAGTTAGATTTCCCGGGGCAATTTGAATTTAGAGAAATGTGAGATTTTTCTAATATCCTTGAATAGGCTCAATCTCAAACACAATTTGCATCTTTAACCACTTTTATTCAGAGGCTCCAGCGTATCTCATAGATCTGATGCATGATAAAAATAATGAAATCCGAAAGGTCTGTGATAATACTTTAGATATTATAGCGGTAAGTAATTCTTCTAATTATGCAAAGTGTAATAATAGTCTTTATTTGGTAGAAAACTCTGTACATCTTTTTAGAATTTGGCATTTAATATAAATGCAAATTTGTATTTTGATGAGTCTCTGAAAATACAGTGATATTAAATTCATATTTTAATCATTAAAAAATGATTAAAGGCTTTCAGCCTTTAGGCTCCTTGAAGAGGTCTACATGTCTCTCACAATCATTTGTTTTTCAGAGAAGTTATTACATTGGAGCAGGGGTTTGATGAGAATTTCTACCAGAATTTAATAGTCAGTTTTGCAGTTTGACTATTAAACTTTTTTAATAAGACAAATGTTATATCAGTTATTTTTTCAGTGCTTTGATTTTTGTCATATGCATACACTTGTTTTGCCAGTTGCTTTGGAATGATGAAACATACAAAAATCATGTTATTCATGACCTTAGAAGTTTTGAAAGGATGTATAACTGAAGAAATATAATCAGAAGGGTGATCTGAGTCCTGGATTAGAAACTTGCTCTCTGTACAGACTTTTTTCAGAAGTCATGCTCCTGCTGACCACCTAGTCTTCTGCCTGGACTTGGGCCTTGCACCTGGGATGTGCCATACACTAGATTACTTTAAATGTTTTTCACCTGTGGCATACACAAAGTGCTTCCTTCTTTGAACTGGATTTATACCTTCTATTTTGGCTCACTTGATAAGAAGTTTCTTGAATATACCCTATTCAGTAGTTTTCAAAGTTTAACTTAAGCTTTTTAAATGATCAGAATAACATTTTTAATGTTTGTTTGTTTGTTTTGAGAGAGAGAGAGAGAGAGAGAGAGAGAGAGAGAGAGAGAGAGAACACATGGAAGCAGGAAGCAGGCAGCAGGGAGGGGTGGGGAAGAGAATCGTAAGCAGGCTCAAGCATGCTCCAGGCTGTCAGCGCAGAGACCAATGCAGGGCTGTCTCATGAACCTTGAGATCATGGCCTGAGCCAAAATCAATAGTCGCACGCTTAACCGACTGAGCCACCCTGGCCCGCCTTAGAATAACATTTTAAAGAATCAGTTAACAACTTTAGTAGAAGTCCTCTAAGTTGGCATTTATGCTAGTGATTTCATTATGAAATCAGACAGTCACTATCAGGTACTTCCTTGCCAATTTCCTGGATTTTATTTCAAAATTCATCTTATTTGATGTCATCTATTTTTCGGATTGGACTGAGTATATCATTACTGGCTTAAAACTAAATGAGTATGTTGACATTTTTAGCTTTGATCTCTAAATTAAAATAAGGAAACTTTGCATATTAAATCCTTATTCCAGTAAGGTGTTTCATACATGTAGACCCCTGGTGACAGGGTTTATGAATAGAGAATATTTATTTTCCTAGGGAATAATTTCATGGCTCATATACTATTTTCTAGTAGATCACTAAATTTAGTGTTGTGTATAAAGTAGATAGTGTAAGAAAAAACTTCCTCAAATTCTATTTGTGATTATCTTACCTTAAGCAATGAAGAAGGGAAAGAGATGTCAGTTTGTTAGAGAATGCCTTTAGCATACTTTTAAAATGGTCTTATTTGAGAAAAGTAGATGGAAGGCAGTAATGTTTAGATATGTTTGGTATGGAAAGTAAATTTGTGATAGTTCCAAAATGCCAGCTCAGTCTCATTATTAAAAAATTTAGTATAAAGTATGAATATAAAAACATTTATTCCCAATAATTTCTAAACTCTGGGCTGAAATCTCTCATCTTTTTTTTAAATTTAAATCCAAGTTAGTTAATATATTAATATGTAATGATTTCAGGAATAGAATTCCGTGTAAAGTCTCTCATCTTAAACGGGAATTTTCCCCACCCTGTGTCTACCTTTCTTTTCTATTCTAGATGGCTGTCCTAGCTCTCTCTTTCTCTCTAGAACCAATGTTTTGAAAAAACTGTCTACATATTACTTCCTTCATTTCTTCAGTTCCCCTCATCCACCTTTCAACCTATATGAATTCTAGCTTCTCCCTCCTTTGTTGCACTGATATGGTGCTCACTAAAGTCACCTGGCCTTCATTTTTCTAAATCCAATGAACATTTTTAACCTTCATTTTACTTTGTTGATCTTACTGTCCTTAAAGGAACTTATAAATCCTAGTCAGAGTTAAAAATGTAAAATCAGAAAGAAAATTATTTTAGGTTATTATATTCATAAAGAACCTTGTTGGTAAGGCCTCTAAAGAAGAACAATCAATAAAATGAAACTGCTGATATATCAGCTACCTATATATGGCTCCCTAAGATGCCGTCTGATCACTTGACTTAGTATAACAAAAATTTGAATAAGTATTCTGAAGGTTCACCTAATCACTCTATGACTCTCTACACGAGATTTAACAAAGTAAGTACTTGATATGATGCCAAGTAATTTTCGACTGTTTCATTTCACACATTGGGAAACTTTAGTCTAAAAAGATATTTAGAAATAATAAACTTATTAAACAGAATATTTAAAGATATTTGTGTGTGAATTATATGATTTAAAAGTCCTGCTCTGCTACCCAACTTCGTCATATTCACAGCTGAGTTTCTTAGAAGGAAAGAAGTAGTCTAATATAGATGATAAAAGGGCTAGAAACACCCCGCGTCCTGCTGGAAGAATGTTTCCTTACGTTTCTGCTACTATACACGTATAAGTGTCCAGGCCCTGGTTCAGTTTTGGCTTGATAGTAAGGAACTGCACCATTTCTCAGAACTTTTTCTCCCCTTCTCAGTTGGGTAAGGGTTCTGATCTTCAACTTTGGCCTCTATGATGTGACAACTTGGTCTAATAGAGTATTGCATCTAGAATACAACTAATTCTAGTTCTTTCACTTACTGAATAATCTCAGACATTTTATAACTTTTTGAAGATTCAGTTTACAATGACACTTTTGAGGATTAGTGAGTTATTGTTAGGGTTAGAGAAAATACATATGAAGCATCTACTACATGATGGTCACTCTCTGTTTTGTTCAAACTAGACCAAAACTCAGACCTAGTTGAGAAGTTAATTTTTGTGTGTGTTTATTTTTGAGAGAAAGCAAGTGTACGTGTGCGTGCACATACACATGGGGGAGGAGCAGAGAGAGAGGGAGACAGAGAATCCCAAACAGGCTCCAGCTGTCAGCACAGAACCCGATGCGGGCGTCAAACTCACAAGCCATGAGATCACGGCCTGAGCCAAAATCAGGAGTTGGATACCTAACTGACTGAGCTGCCCAGGTGCCCCGAGAAGTTTATATGTTGATTAAATTCATGGACCAACATTTTCTTTCCTTGGTACGGTTAATTATCTATGTTATTTTCTGTCCATTTAAATATTTTAAATGGTATCGGAAAATAATCTGTTCACTGTTTGGATTTTAACTGTGGAAAATTATTTGGAGTATGTATTTTGGCCAGATATATTAATATTACTATTTATATTTTAAGATTATTCTACAAAATGGCTGAATTTGGCATTTTAAAGCTCCATGTCACAGCAATTCTAAATAGGGTAATTAACCAAAAGGCCTTGATTAGGACAGTGTGGTAAACAGGAATCTGCCTCTTCTAGTGTAGAAGTGCCTTATCTGTTAAATTACCCACATTCTGAATCTGCAGTAACTTATTTTAATTTGGACTCAGTTTATCGGCTAACCTCAGACCAGAGCGACACTCCTACCTGTCGAGGCCTCCTTATTTGGGAGAAATTTGAGGAGTGGGCTTTTTTAATGCATCAGTAAAATGACAGCTTCTCAGGTTCACTTGAGACATAGCTGCCAGTCCGGTTCTTTGAGCTCAGACTCTATTACTGATCATGACTCAGGGTGCTATTTGCTTGTCCTGAATCTTTTTCAAGAGTAAAACAAGAGGAAATTGGCTTAATTCAAAACAGGAGAAACTTTGATTAGACACAGCAAAGATGATGAAACACTAGAAATAAGCTGCCAAGGGGAGAATGTGAAGCCTCCATCCAGTAAGCATTAGTAATAACTACATAACCAACTTTCTGAAATAGTTAGAAACCTGCCTAGAATGGGAGTGGATGATCTCTTAAGATTCTTTTCACCACTAGGCTTTGATATCCTAGTGTTCTCAGCATGGCTGTGTTCTAGAACAATAATAAATCAAAAAAAAAAAAAAAGAAAAAAAGAGAGAGAAAGAAAAGAAAAAGAATATTTGTAGTTTAAGGCAATTTATCTTTAAGAAAACAAACTTCATTTTTACTCAGAACAACATGGAATAGTTAAGAAAAATTCGATACCTTGTGGTGCTTGGGGAAATATGCCTTCTGCCGTAAAGAACTTGCCCCCCCAAATTATGGAAATGTTACATTAGTGATGATTTGTTTAATGAATTTGGGCCTAATCCCTCAATTGGCAACTTAAAACAGAGGTGGGGTGGTAGTACTCTTTGTACCTGGAGGGTTATATGGTTGGTGATGTGGTCTCTATGGCCTCACGAGCAAGTTGTCACCTGTCTGACTAGGCCTTACGTGTAGCTTTGGGAGGCAGGGATTGGAGTAGCTGCAGTGAGTAGGGACACAAGGAGAGGAGCCTAGCTTCGTTTTCCAAGGGGATATATGGCAGTTGATCGTTGTCTCTTCTCTTCCAAGCCTTGGGAATCCTGAAGGGAAGAACAGAACCCTCTACACATAGAGAGCTTCTAAAACCCCAATTAGATTTTTATCCTTAAGTACTTCCTCAACTTTGCGTGAAGCATTTGAGGACCTCAGGAATTCTTTCCCAGTTGGTAAAAAAAAAAAAAAAAAAAAAATCCCTCCCCTGACATTATTGGGTTGTAAAACATTTAATACATGTTTATTAAGGACGTACTGTGTCAAAACACTAAGGCACTGGGAATATAAAACTCAGCAACACAAAGTCCCTAGAATACAAAAGTTTACATCCTAGACTCTAGAGAATACAGGGTACTGTCATCCAGAGGTGAACTTGCCTTCCAGGAGCGGTACTACTCTATGGCCCTATCAAAAGATGTTCTGCACTAATGGTACATTGTATCTACAAGGTGTTTATGGGAAAAGGGATGTCCCTAGGTTCTCTGGTAAAGGATTAATGTCTGTTGTCTTTCTGACCAGCCACAGGCCCCTGTGATCTGATACTAACACAAGTTTGTGTCACTGAGATTTTGAAGGACAGCCCTTTCTCTTTTAGTAAGTCTGTGATCATGGGCAAATTGTGTATATTTTAGTAACCTGGAATTAATATCTAGTTTTGGTATTTTAAACTTGAAAAATTAGGTGCTGTCTTTATTCCTGGATAGTCAATTATATTTAATAAGACTGGTGTTTTAAAATGAGATAAACCATTGTAGGTTTACATATAAACTCTAAGACATCAATTGGTATGGTCCCCACAAAAATTGCCAGGCCAGCCTGTGTCCTACAGAAGTTTATTAATCTTGCCATCAAGGGAAAGCAGTTTAAAAAGATGTCTTATGACATCTTGTAAGGGACAGTTGGAGAAACTTTCATAGGATTAGATTAGAACCGGGTTAGAACTCAGGTTATTTCAGGGCAGGCTTTCAAAAGCAGGGAATGGGTGGGGATTGGGTAAAATGGGTAGACAGCAGTCAGTTTTAATTGACTTACAGGTTGAGTACGGGCACAGAGCAGAGAATTTTTAAGTGAGTAGTTGACAGAAAACTACTGAGGTGTTCTTTCCAGAACAGGTGGAGTTGGTTCTTGCTTCTTTTATAGTTTTGGTACCAGTTTTCATTGGCTCGGATTTGTAAGTGAGATTTTTTATTTCTCAATTCTATATATCAAATTGGGTTTAGAGAGATAAGTTTGGTTAGCCCTCTTTTGGAGTTCATTTTTATATTGTATAAACCTGAAAGGCATAAATTTAGGATGTTCTTCTAGCTCGTTAGAATATAGAGTATATATATGTATGATATGAATGTGATCGTATGTGTATCAATGTATATGTATTCCTTGCTAGCTTTATGCATGTTGTTGCTTTATTGTGTGTGGTTTTCTTTTGACTGGCAATACTGGATTCAAAAGAACCCAAGCATAGTACAAAAGATAAACATCATTATTTCTTAATTAAATAAATTTCATTTAGTTGTATCTTTAACTTTGTGGCCTGACTGAACATGATATTTGAAATGATATTGCACAGATGAGCCTCCCCAGCACTTTAAACAGAGGTCAAAGAGAGCATTATATTTGAGGTCTGGTTAGAAAATGTCATTCATAGTCAAGACTAAAGGACAAACTTGGGATAGTACTGTTGAGAAGTAGGTAGTATGTGCCTAAAAGTCAACAGTTCTGTTATGTATGTGTTTAATTATGTGTATATCTATATTTACTTATCCTATACATATCATTGGGGTAAGTATTTTCTACGATATAAAAGGCATCTGTTTAGCGACTATTACCTTAACCTTAATGAGCAACTAAATTACTCTAGATCTGCTTTAATTTAGTATGAAGAAGTGTATTAAATAAACCATATTACATTCTCAATTAGGGGGCTGTCACATTAAAGGAGAAAGGAAAATCTGTTTTCCATCAGCTGTGTTAGAACACAAAGCAGATCTATGTAGCTCTATGTTATCCTATAGTGTGTTAATCAGATACAAGGTGTGACGGAAGCCAGTTACAAAGAGTTTTTCTGATAGTGAACAGGCTCTGATAATAGGCTGGGTGAGGCTTCACAATGTTTCTATGGTTAAGTAGTAAACAAAATGATGTAGGACTTCAAAAAGGATGGCACATTCCATTTAAAATCAAACCATAAGTCTTTCATGACACGTAGTTTTTATGGAAACTGAGTGCTTAAGATCATGTCAGGAGCTGAGAAGAAAATAAAAAAGCATGTGTACCTTTAAATACAAGACAAACTCAAGTCTCAGAGCAAGGCTATCAGGGTACCCTTTTTGTGAAAAGAAGTATTTCAAAAATGAAGAAAAAATAGCTGTATTCCTGGTGTATTTCCACAACAGCTTGATAAATTTTTATGACGTATCTTGGCTGTGGTTGAGCAGTAACATCCCTGAATTCCCAGTTATTTCCTGACAATGGGGGGGGTGGGGGGAGGGGATATTTAAGAGGGAAGGGGATTTGTGTGAGAGGGGTTAGGGAGAATAGATTTTAATTGATATATGTTGTATTTATTAAATGTTTGACACTGGATATTCATTTAGAGTTGATAGTTAATTTTTAAAAATAAACTCCTTAGACTGCCAGTATTCTTCAGTTTGGGGGGATAATTATTTCAAAAGCTTTATGAAATAAGGGTATTAATCATACATTTTTTTGTTTATAGAATGTTAGAACTTTAGTAAATCTTACCTAGATTTGTTTCATTTTAGAAATGAAGAATCTGAGACCAAAAGGTATTAAAATGCCTTTAGAAGGTTGTTCGTATCAGACCTGGAAATAGAACCCAAGTCCCCTGATTCCTAATCCACTGTTCTTTGTTCTATACCATACCGTAATACCATCAATTCCTATAAATTCAGACTCCGAGACACAAAGGAACTGGCTTTGCCATGGCTGTTGAACTCTACTCATTGAGGTTAGATACAGAAGATAGCTAAGTGCTGATCCATTGGAGCATGATAAAGCTTTTACTGGTTTTCACTAAAATGGGAGAGAGAGGAATTAAAAAAATAGTGAGAGGAGGTCCAGGGAGGGGCACACAGAGAGAGATGTTAGGGCTGGGGAGCTGTTACAAATATAAGGTTGTTAACATGTTTTGTCTTGGATAGGTAGATCTTCATTTTGAGATTGTCTTTCTTACATTTATAGTCTTAAAATGGTCTTTCTTCTCTAAGTCAATAATAGGTAGTAGTTGATTTACATATAACATCAGTCCCCCAAATTTGTTTTTGAAACTTTCCTGAAATCTAAAACTCTTGGGACCACTGTCCAAGCCTATTAATTTAGTACTAAATAGACTCTCAACAGGCATAAGCTAAAATAATTGATTTTTAAGAAATCTGGAACATAGGGGCGCCTGCCTGGGTGGCTTAGTCCGTTAAGCGTCGACTCTTGATTTTAGCTCAGGTCATGACTTCCTCGTTTTGTGGGTATGAGCCTTGTGTCAGGCTCTGCGCCTACCTAGGTTTCTCCCTCTCTCCCTCTCTCTGCCCCTCCCCTGTTCACACTCTCTCTGTCTCTTTCAAAAATAAATAAATAGATGACAGAGAGAGAGAAGGAAGGAAAGAAGGAAGGAAGGAATAGGAAAGGAAAGGAAAGAAGGAAGGAGGGAAGGAAAGAAGGAAGGAGGGAAGAGGGGAAGGAAGGAAGGAAGGAAGGAAGGAAGGAAGGAAGGAAGGAAGGAAGGAAGGAAGGAAGGAAGGAAGGAAGGAAGGAAAGGAGAGAAGGAAATAAGGAAAAGAAAGTAATCTGGAACATAAAAATCAGTGTTTCAGAAACATAAAAATCAAAACCCAGCATTTTAGTTGTGAAATAGTACTATCTCATTTTCACTAATGTTGACTATTAAGGAAAAGGAGAAATCAATTATTTAAACAAATACTGTGTTCCTCATTCCATGCTTCATTCCAAGATGCTGTATTTGTTAAACATTCAAATACCTAAGGCCATATTATCACAAACTAGAGAAAACTTTTATGGTACAAGTACTACATATTAATAATGTCTCATACTTAGCTTCTAAATTTTAAAAATACATTTAAAAAGTATTCCCTAAAGTTAGCTATTAATATTGGACTTAAGAAAGTCATCAAAAACCGATAGTGTATATAGAGTATTAGGATTCTAGCTAGCTAAAGGTATGGGTATTTTTTTCTATAATTTTCAGCTTTCAATAATGAAATAGTTTTATGGTTATAAATATTTCAAAAAGCTATGTTATAACTTCTTGAGATTTTAAGGGCTTCATACTGGTTGGTCAAGGGTTTTTGCCATTTTCTTTGCAATGATCTATGACAAAAAGCCACACATAGTTGCTAACGGTTACCTCATGAAAACTCCTCTTGTCATTGTAGTGGATTCATTATAGTAGGAATCTGTAATCATTGGATCATCTGCAAAACATAGCTTTCTATATCTTAAATGATTAAACAGCTTGGTACAGAATAACATATTTTGTCTCCTGTTTCCTGAGGGAGAAACTGTTGTTTTCTAAAGACCTAAGACAGCCATAGTGTTTTCATTGCGATCCTGTAAACAATAATCTGCACATTAATCATTATGTTAGTAATAGAAAATCGAACCTATAGTTTTATAGTACAAAAATACTTAATTTTTATTTTTAATAAAATGACAGTATAATCTGCATCATTGCTGCTATACTCTTGGGCATTATAATGTTAAGATATGCCTTGGTTCTATGAGTTTATTCACTCATAAAGTGACCAAAGAAATATGGTGAAAACTGTAAAGGAATTCAGATTAACATAAGGTAGTCTAATTACATTTAGTGCTAGGTCTGTGCCAATTCACTGCCTTGGAAAATCAGCTTCCCCAAGACACTAACAAATCAAACTTTAGTATCAAAAGTTAGCTGTAGATGTTTATGGATATTTTTGGTTTGTGTGTATGGACTTCTGTCAAATAGATAGATAGTCTGTGGATAGGTGGTCTTTTTTATTTTAGAAACTAAACCTTGTATGTGTAGGCTCATTAATGAGAACATTGCTCTCAGCTTGAAAGGTGATAAGAGGCTTAAGTTTGCAGGGCATTTGTGAAGAAAATAGCATCTTTCTACATTTATTACTGTACTTTTATTAGAATAGGGAAATCTTATGAGGAGCATGTAAAATAGTAATGCCTAGAATAAGCATGATTTTTTTCCCTTGTGCAGAGCATTATTTACTAGATTAAATACACTTTATGGATATGTAATTTACTTTTTAAATTATGTTCATTTTTGTAACATTTCACAGAAATTTGTAAGAGGCAAGTTTTACTCAGTGAAATAGCAAACCCCATATTTTAATATGTTTTGAGCACTTGACTAGGTTTTATATCCTGTTCTTACACTAGGAATCCTTAAGCCTGAACCTAAATTAAAACAATCAAGTCATACATCTTTCTGTCATCTTTATTGAACACTTCTTCATTCAGATAATCAGATTTAAAATATTTCTATCAAAATAAAGTTAGTTTCAGGGTGCCTGGGTGGCTCAGTCAGTCAAGCTTCAATTTCGGCTCAGGTCATGATCTCTCCGTTCGTGAGTTCGAGCCCCACGTCAGGCTCTGTGCTGACAGCTCAGAGCCTGGAGCCTGCTTCCGATTCTGTGTCTCCCTCTCTTTCTCTCTCTCTCTCTCTCTCTCTCTCTCTCTCTCTCTCTGCCCTTTCCCCACTTATGCTCTGTCTCCCTCTCTCAAAAATAAACATTAAAAATTTTTAAAAGGTAAAGTTAGTTTCATACCTCTTGCCAAGTGAAACAAACTAGTACTCACAAAAGAAACAGTACCTATCAAATTAGCTCCAGTATTTAATGTAGATTTAATAGGATTATAAGGCATAATGATATTATAAGGCATATTCTGGGAGTTTTGATGACCTGTAACTAACTTATCTTTTAGAAAAAAAGCCAATTAGTATGGAGAATTTCTTCCCCAAAATACCATTTTACCTTTTTTTATGCATTAAATTTTTTTACCTTAATAGACAATAAGTTCATCCTTTTTTTTCAGTAAGTATATGTGATCATTCTTCTTAAATCATCTAGCCACTTCTAATATGATAGTAATATATTTTTGCAGCCAACTTTGCAACTAATACATTCACTGTGCTACATAGGGAACCAAAAAGTATACTTGCGAAGTCATGAATTTTAAAGAGGTTCAAAATTATATTTAGCATTTGGGCTAAATTATTTTAAAGCTAATCACACTGCTCATACTACATAATTAGCACAATTTAGTATTCTGTCTAATTTTGGAAACCCAAAGTGAACCACTGAAATTGTAGCCAATGAAACTGCTTGTAACAACTGTGCCATTATTTTTTCAACTCCCTCTTTCCCTAACATCCTTCCGTGTACAGCCAGGTCAGAGAGAACATGATTGAGAATATAATGTGTTATGTAATATACTTAACCAGACCAGAGCCACTTCTCTCCCATCCCTGCTTGGTCAACAACTCAACACATTCATAGACTCTTAGAGCTGAAAGTTGACTGTGGAGTTCATTTATTATATTCTCATTACTGAAGAATCCATTCTACAGTGACCCTGACAAATACTCATTTATCCTCTGCCTTTTTCACATTGCTAGCCCAAGGTTTACCAAGCTGTAATAGCCACAGCTAGCAGTGTGCACTTGATCAAGTTAATTCAGCGTTCTGGAGCTCATTTTCTCATTTGTAAAAAGACGATAATTAATAGTACCTAATTATAGTACCTACCTAATTCAGTTAATTAGGTACTTCAATTAATGTACCTTCTTCAATTAATTAACAGTATTGACTAACATTAAGTGTTTTCAATATAGATTTTCTAAATGCTTTATGTGTATTATGTCATTTTATCAGAACTTACATGTGATCAGTAGATGAATGATTGTATAAATTATCATATTTATATGATACGATATGATCTACTCACTGTAAGCATATCAACAAGATGGCATTTGGATTTAGAATTTATTGTTTATATCTAAATTGTCAATTTCAAATGTAGGTTAAAATTGTAGATTTAACTCGGAGTAAAAACTTAAGCAATTTAAATATTGAAATTATAACAAGTGGATTAATACATGTTTATTTTTAAAATAAAATACAATAATGTTTATAATCGCTCTTTCATACAATTAAATTTTAAATAATTATATTAGGAAATAGATTGAAAACTAATAGGAATGTTAATATTTAACTATCAAAAAAGAAAGCTTAGGGGCACCTTGGTGGCTCAGTTGATTAAGCCTCCAACTCTTGTTTTCAGCCTGAATCACGCTGTCATGGTTCATGGGATTGAGCACCACGTCAGGCTCTGTGCTGACAGTGACAGTGTGGAGGATGCTTTGGATTCTCTCTCTCTCTCTCTCTCTCTCTCTCTCTCTCTCTCTCTCTTTCTCTCTCTCTCTCTCTCTCTCTGTCTCTCTCTCTCTGCCCTCACCAACTCACACTTGATCATTTGCATGCTCTCTCAAAATAAATAAATAAACATGAAAACAATTTAAAGAAAGCTTAATAATTAGGACATCCCAGAAATTCCTTCTATGATGACAGTTTTTTACTTGAGCCTCAGCTTTCTATGAAAATTGCTCGTTATTTAACTACAATGTGTATTTGGTCCACCTGTTAATTATCGTGGTCATCTTGACTGTTGGAGGACAGTACTATTGCCTGGCACCTTTCCAACTCTTTTAGATAACTATAAACAAAAATGTTAAAGATATGGCAGAGGAATTTAAAACTAAGACTCTAGAGTTATAATGACAAGAAATACCTGAAATCTTTTTTTTTTTTTTAATCTATGCCATCAGTGGTACTGTCCATCCATTGTTAAGTGAATACACTAGTCAGAATAACTACAGTCTTTGGGAGAAGTAGGGAGCTAGATAGGTTGATCTGTAGCTAATAATAACTTGCCTATATAACTTGCCTATATCAGAAATGTTCACCAAGGAGGTTCTCTGTGAACAAGTATTATAGATACAGCAGTGAAGAAGCCAGTCTTGCTCCTCGGGAGTTCATGATCAGAGGAGGAGACAGACATTTAAAGAAACAATTATGACTAAATAAGATCATGTTATTTTGTGGTTGAAACAAAATTAAATTCTGTTATTTTAATGGCAAACCATTTCAGTAGTTAGGAGACATTCTTTTCAAGTGCTTTCTTTCCTATTGAGAAGTATTATCTAAAATAAGGTATCATGAAAGATACCATTTTGATGCTTAACCACCTATCATTAGTGGTAACTAACATTAAAGGTAACTATTGCCACAGATTTCTTTGGGAGCTGAAGTCTGACTGCTTACCTAAATTCTAGTAATAGAGAATTTGTGAAGTTTAAACTTTTCCAGTTTTTGCCGTTACCATTCGCAATTGGTAATTCAAACAGATGCCTTTAACATACGTCTTTAATTGGTTTTATTGATTATTGTATAGAATAATTCTGAACGGGTATTTTTAATGTTTCCTGTGACCCAAATGAAGAATCTCCAAATTATTATTATAACCTGTTATCTGAGGGCCAAGGGAGTAACTTTATAAGCTTATGCAGTACTACTTGACTCTTTGTTTTCAATAGGAATATGATGAAGAGTGGGCTAAGAAAATTCAGAGTGAAAAGTTCCGCTGGCATAACTCCCAGTGGCTAGAGATGGTAGAGAGCCGCCAGATGGATGAGAGTGAGCAGTACTTGTATGGTGATGATCGAATTGAGCCGTATATCCATGAAGGAGATATTCTCGAAAGACCTGACCTTTTCTATAACTCCGGTAAGACGGTAACCAAGGCAAAATTAAACAGTTTGTGTGCTATAAATAGGGATTTTGGTCTACCAGCCTTGCTCATTCCCAAGCTTTGGAAGCACTTCTTATGATATATAAATAGACTTCTCCGAATGATTTCAGAAGTACCATCCATACACACCATACAAACCTATTAACTCACCATTATTTTTTTCCAGTTAGTCTTGGATGTGCTCTCCAGAAAAAAAGGTTGTACCTAGGAAAATTAATTACTCTTAGTTTATTGCTTTCTACAATGTATAACTTAAAATGACATCCTCAAGGTTTCTGACCTCTGTTGAAAATGTAATATTTTTTCTCTATCCTGCATTCATTTAAATATGTAACTTAACTAATTTCTGTTTTGTTTTCTAACATATTTCATTTGCACAGTCTAATTTTGCCATGGGTTTGCTTTAGTCTTGAACTAATAAACTCTGCTTGGTTGGGAAGATTTAGACACTTTACAGTAATATTTTTTTTCCTTTGAACTCTGCTAGTGTTTTCAGGGTAAAATTTAATTTTTACATAAATCATGCATATATTATAACTTTGTTGATTCTGCTATACTGACTTTTTCCAAGGATGAGTTTGGCACAAAGACTGGTAAGCTCTTGCATATTCTGGTTTTTGAAGTGTTGCACTGTTGCCAATATTAATATTACTTCATTGAAGTCATTTAGTTGAGAGGAAGAAAGGATTTCTAATTAAGATCTGTAGCAGATTGAATATAAAAAGCATCAAAGTAATTATGTCTGAATTGGTGGCTTACTTTTTCCCCCTGCTATGTATTCATTCACACTTTATTTTCATAATTTTGTGCAGATTGCCCATAAACTATATTATTTTTATATTTGATATAGATACTAGAAGCTTGTAAAATTGATATTTTACTTTAAAAGTTAAATGAATTTCTTCCTAACCAAACTCTACAGTAGTTATGAAATACTGCTTTGTGTTTTAAACCAGATGGAGTAGATCATTAATTTCAGCCAACCAGAATGTCTTAGTTCAGTAATAGCAAGCAGCTGTTCCTTACATATTCAGATATTCATGAAGTGAAATGATGTAAAATATATATAAGTTTTTTTGTTAACAGGAATCAGAATGTTTTGGAATCAGGTTTCTTGCTTTGAAGATTGATAGCTAGTTTTCAGTGTGAATCGATTACTAGTTTCCACAACTGAAACCACCTCGGTATTCAACTTTGTTTTAGTATAATTAGAACTTCAGGACAAATTTCTAAAAAATTATACTATATTCCCAAAATTGATTCATTTACATTAACCTCTTAAAATGAAAATCATAAACATTTTTCTGAGGTGTTTTATAATTAAAATGTACAACTTCTGCTTTTGTGGGAGATCTGAATTATATATATATATTTTATATATCGAAGTTTAGAAATGGCCACAGCTGATGGAAAAAAAACAAATTTAAGCATATGAGAAGTGGAATATTATCATTAGATATCCTCATGGTTGTTTTTTAAATCCCTGTAGCCTGATGACATGGTAGACATTTGATAAGGGCGATTACATTGCTGTGAGTTTAAAGATCAAGATCTCAGATCAAGCCATCTGTATTATTTTAGTCCATTATTTTACCTAGTTCATTTTCCATGAAGAGTTCAACTAAATGAGTCTTTGTGTGCGCTCGTGCGCGCGCTCTCTCTCTCTCTCTCTCTCTCTCTCTCTCTCTCTCTCTCGATATGTGTCATTAAAATTTAGATAATACCAGCCTCTTGTCTTTTATTGTGTGTGGTTGTATCTTCAGAAACATCAGGTAAATTTGTAAAACTGCAGATTCATTTGAATGCTTGAGCCATCTTATTTAAGTCTTTGGTCTCCATGGAACTGTAGGGGGTTTCCGATAAAAGCAGCCTTAGTAGCTTTTAGCCACAGAGGTTAAGCTAAATCACCTGTGATTCCCTGGGTCTTGTCTCTCACTTTAAGATGAAATAGCATTTGCTGCTTCCTAGTCATTAGTATTGCCTTCTATATTTTCAAACTATTAAATATGTCAAAATATGTGTTTCTCTTTTGCTTTTATTTTTTTAAAGGATCTTGCTGTTGTCCTATGAAAATAGGAATCTAGTATCTCCTTTAGTTACAGTATTTTTTTCTTTAGAGTCTAAAATTATTGTGATTATAGTCGCTGAATAATTTCCTCTTCCATCATGAAAATGCTTTTTGCTGAAAGCAGATTTACCCACAGAGAAAGTATTATTTATAAAGCTGAATCACTACTACATATTTCTAAATGACTTTGCTTTTTTATTGTTTATCAGTTTGCTGAATCTTATTCTTAGCATTTAATATGTGGATATATTTCTGGAATGTGAAGTTGACAGTACTTTGTTTCTATCTCAGGATTATTGTAAAGCCATAGTTTTATAATAATAGTTTATACTAATAGTTTATATAAACTATTTTCATAGCTTTTGTGATATCTCTTATCAGGTATAGCCCAATAAGTTATGGTTTATTTTAGTCATTTCTTTTTCTCCTTCTCTTCATTACTGATACCTATTTTCTGCCACACAGCCACAATTTCATTTTTGCCTAGTTCACTAAGGAGAGCAATGTTATGTTTTCTCGTGACTTAAAAAAATAAAGTTTATTTTAGTAACAATATATAAGAAGATATTGAGGTTTTGTATTTTTTACCTTTCTTCACAATGTCTATAAGCCAGTTTTTTAACTGACTTTCAAAAATCAGAAAGTTCATAAATTACCTGTGCTAACAATAAATGTGCTTAGATCTCATCTTTGTTCCAGTACCTACTCCATTTTACTCATAGTCCTATTATCATCATTACTAGGAGCACCTCAGAAAGGTGTGTTGTATAACTGTGGTCTAAAAGGTTTCATATAATTTAATAACCTAATTGGGTATAATGCTCTACAGCTTACAAAGTGCTCTGGTGTAGATCATCTCGGTCTTCTGTTTGTTCTCTGGTAGTTTAAATGTTACCTGAAATTCTTTGGCTCCTTATTGCTATCTTTGAATCAGTGTTAGAGTAGGAGCTTTGGAAGGGCACTCTTAGATTTATCTGGACTTGGAGTCAAGAATATACGATTCCTTTTTATCTTTTCTATAAAAGAATTAATTTGGAATGCAGAACGCTGAGAAACAAATAGGGTAGCTCCAAACTACCAAAGTTCCAACTTCCAAAGAAGTTGAGGTGTTTGAGTTGAGGATTTTATTTATTTAGGGTGTAATTTAATTTTTATTCCTCATTCTAGTAAAGAAAGGTTGCCCATATTATCAGAGCTGCCTAAATTTTGTTAAGGCATTAAAGGGCACAAATAGAAGCTATAGTTTACTGAATGAATTGCTGTGCCCTAGAATTCTTAGAAATTAATTTCAGAGGTATAAATTTACTGTTTCGTACTTACATAATGTCATGTTTATTATATCATCCTTATTGTATTCTGGGTTTATAAAATTGCTGACTGATCTTTAAACTCAGACATTTTTAGTTTGATCTCTATTTGATGAGCTCCCAGTTTGTAGTCTCCTGTATTCCATTTTGCCTTTTGCTACTCTTTTTTTCCCTTTGAAGACAGTGGGAGCTCCAGGTCAAAATGAAGATGTTGAGAAACTGACAACAGTTTTTCATTTAATTTCTTCTTCTTAATCTGGCTTACTTCATTAGGTCATGTAGTATAAACTTTTAAAATTTAATTCCAGTATCTTATTGTTTGTATTTATTTTCTGAGTGTTAGAATCTTTTATTCTACTGGCAGGCTGAGTATCTTTGTATTCATTTTCAAAGTGTGATATGTATTTTATCTTGGCATTTTACTTAGCTATGTTCCTCTGAAATTGGCAGGTTTCTTAAACCTTGATCTTCAGTTATTTGGTTTTAATTTAACAGAGGAATTTGTTGATTTTTGTGATCTTAACCTTGTTAATTTTGGCCATGCTCCTGAGAAGTCTTCAATCCAGATAAAATTGTTTTTTTAACTGGTTAACTGCCAATCTGTTGTGTCCTGGCGTTTTCCATAATTTCATTTTTTTATAACTTTTTGTGTTTAACTGGTCTTTTGATTTATTAACATTTAGAGGACAGAGAAACTGGACTAAATATTAGATACTTTTAAGCTACCTCTTAAGCATTTAAAATTTACTAAAGCAATAAGAGAAATACCAAAGATACTAACACTTCAACAATTATGTAATAATACAAATCTTTAGTTTGTGAATGTAACAAAGTATACTTGTCATATGGAAGTACAAATCAGCTCACTCATTCATTTGCCGACACTATTACTTAATTCTGCCATTCACTTGATTTGTAGTAACTTTACTCTTCGAACAGATTTTGTCATTTAATTGCTACCTATCTTTCAAGACTCAAATCAGTTATACTGCTTCCTCCCTCCTCTCCAAGTAAGATTTTCTAACCCGTGCAGAACACAGTAATCTCTCTTTAGCTTCCTCTGCCTCCAGCACTTTCAGTACATACATTCATTCCTGTTGTATATCATTTATTAGTGAAATGTGTTATTTAATTGCATCATAAGTGTTTGTCTTACATTTCACTTAATCTAAAATTCTTAAAAACAGAAACTGCAATTTTTTGTATTTCCCACAGAACCTAGTAAAGTGTTTTATGCAACTGGTAGGTGTAAAATGATCACCTGGTGACTAAACAATTTTGCTTACTATGTGCCAGGTTTATAAACAATGTTGTGAGTATGACCTGGCCAATATTTATCTATAGGTCACTTAACAACCCAGAATACTTTCAGAAAAGGAAACTTTAAAAAGCCTGAGCCCTTTTCAGATAATTATTAAAAAGCCATATACTGAAATATATTTGTTCTATGCCTATGATAGTCCTGACGCCATCACTTAGAACTTTTTTCCTCAAATTCTTTTCTTATTCTTAACTTATTCATCATTCTATCAATAGTACGTTATCTTATTGCTTAGACTGGAGCAAATAAGAAAGTAGTATCACTCTAAAATCAACAAGAAGTAATAACAAAGACTTAGATATAGGAAAAGAAGCACTTTATAAGCAAAGAAAAAGAACTCAAAAACTAAAAACTAAAAAACTACTAAAACTAATGAATGAATACAGTAAGGTTGTAGACACAAGATCATTATACAAAAAACAATTGTACTTCTTTTAAAAAAAAAAAAAAGGTTTATCTTGAGAGGGGGAGGGGAAGGGCAGAGAGAGAGAGAGAGAGAGAGAATCCCAAGCAGGCTCCACACTGCCAGTGCAGAGCCCGATGTAGGGCTCGAACTTGATCACTAACGCTGAGATCATTACCTGAGCCAAAATCAAGAACTTAACCAAAATCAAGAGCTTAACCGACCAAGCCACCCTGGTACCCCTGACACCAGGCTATTTAATGTCTCCTTGTCTGTATTCATTTTGTTTCTCTTAGCCTGGACCATCCTTACTGTCCCATACTACCTTACCTCACCCCTTATCTTTTCTTTCTCCAAAAACTATTAAGTCCCTTGAAGGCAGAGATTGTCTTATTTATCTCCGTGCTAGTATTGTACTACCACATAGTAAATGCTCAAGAAATGTTCAGTTGTGCTGCGTTGTTGTGAGCACTTAAGTGTATATGGTCTTTTGCTCATATTTCCAGCGAGAGCAGCATGTCGTGCTAACATTTCTCTTTCCAGATTAAACATATAGATTATTTTCTTCTGTTGCTTGATAGAATAGTTTCCTTCTTATTCCCTACAAATATGTTTCACTGGTTACCAATTTTCCTTCTTTCTAGATGGATTAATTGCCTCTGAAGGAGCCATAAGTCCAGATTTCTTCAATGATTATCACCTTCAAAATGGAGATGTAGTTGGGCAGCACTCATTTCCTGGCAGGTAAATAGTCATCCAAGAAAAATCTAATATATGGTGCTTCCCTTGTTTTTGAAAGGCTAGAAATCTCTTCACTCCCCATTTCTCTATCTTTTTTCATTAAAGAGGAAAAAGTCCTCAATATTTTCAAGAACATGCTTGTTTTATTTTAAATTAACTTATGAAGTCACATATTTTATATTTAAAAAATGGAGATGGCAGATCTGAAAATAAAAATGCTTCATCACTTTGGAAAATACAGGCTGTACATTGAAATACTTTTGCCAAATTATTGAACTCGGATTGTTTCCCTAAGTGCTCCCCAAAGCCAGTAAAATACAAGAACACGATTCATGTATTTTAATAATTATTCAAACATCACTTCAAAAGCTGATTCAAGACTCTTCTTCCCTGCATGGCATTCAAGTAAAATATTTAAGAAATATATGGCATGCCAGTGTTGTTTTACAATTATAATAAAGATTCCCCTGGCAAATATCCTACTTCATTACTGGTATCATAGATTTTTCAGATGTTATCAGAAAGTATGTACATTATTTTCTCCTTCCTATCATTCCTAGAGATGCAATAGTTTGTTGAAATTTCACATTACACTGGTTTGATGAATGTTTGGGGTCTTGTTTAAATTATTGATTTAATTTCCTCTTCTAAAATTCTACTTTTCATTAATATCAATTATTTTCTCTTTGAAGGATGTGTTTAATGTATTTTTTTACATGAAAGAATGCAGTTGTGACCAATATGTTATGATTTTTAATGATCACGTATAGTAAGCCATTTTAATCCAATAATTATTACTGCAATATTGATCATCTGTGTGTATCTATTTTATGAATATTCATCATATTTACTTTAACCTGCACAGCAATGTTTTAAAGCAAGTATTATTATAGCCATTTTACAATTGAAGAAATCAAGGCTCTAATATTTTAGCTTAAATGACCAACTATCACAGGTAGGGTGGCAGAGGAAAAATTTGAACTCCAGTCTATATGTCTCAAAGCTTATATTCTTTCTGGTAGAACATGATGCCTAATTTGGAAGAAAACACAGCATACTGTAGTGACTTTTAAGTGTGTGTGTGTGTGTGTGTGTGTGTGTGTGTGTGTGTGTGTGTAACCACAACTCATATTAAGCAATACATTTTATATTGCAACTTAGTGTACACATACAGATTTGTTTATATATGTGTGTGTATATATATATGTATATACACATATATTAATATATACACACACATACATATATATATTTGTTTATATACATATATATACCTATGCCTGTAAGTAAGACAAAAAATTTTAATGATAGTAAGAAGGAATTCTGTTTTATCCTATTCTGTTTCATTTTTCAAATGCAGATTGCAGCCAACTATGTGATTTCACAGCTCATTGATGGTTGTGACCCAAAGTTTAAAAGCATGGTGGAAAAACATAGGAGTATTACATGAAATGTGATATAACATTATATACAGTTCAGTATTCTGTAGTGGATTTTAAATAAATAATATCACTTCAGAAATAGTTTCATTGGTGACTGGATTGTCATGGTAGGAAACTCCTTGCCTTAGGACATAAAAGTTAAACATATTTAAACATCTGAAAGCATACGGCTTTTGATTGCTTCTGAGGTTTCTGTCTATATTAGCTATAATTATTTCAATAGAGGCTCTGTTTAATCATTGTAACTACTATACTCGATCACGTGACAATTCACTGTAAAAATGTTTTCTGAAACATAATTGGAAAAGGAAGAAATTATTTGGGTATATAATCCTAATTATTTATATTGAAGATTTTTGCCGATAGCATCACAAGATTTTATGCTGGCATATTTGTTTCACTGTGGCACATATGTGTTTCACTATTTTGTTCACTATGAACAAAAACATTATTTTGGTATCTCCTGCAGATATTGCCAGTCTAAAGAAAGCAGACTGATATTACTCATACATTACTTATTTCAGAAAGACTTGCTTTCATTTTTTTTTTACATAATTATATGATTAAGAACCTGAACACTTTTCATTAAAATTGAGCAGTCAAAACAGTGAACTTTCTGTGCTCAATTCAGCAAAATCTCTCATTTCTGGTTTTCAAAAATGGTCATTTTATAAAACAATGAAAATTTTTTGAGAGATGGTGGTACGCAGTGAATAAATTATACACTGTTCAAAGATTTCAGGATTTTATTCCTCAATTCTGTTAGTAACTTTTTTAAAACATGACTTCAGGGAATCCTCTTACCTTTGTACCTTCAGTTCCTTTTAAAGGGCAAAAATATTTAAGTAGCTTCTTTTACATCATAAAAGACACAACACAGTAATGTTGGCTTAAAGGATTAGCTAACAAAACTTACTGTAGACTCCTTTTTCAAATCAAAAGAGTGAACTACTTATTTATTATAATCATTTTGACTTGAGAATTGTTTGACCTGTAAAAAGAACTTCTCCTGAGAAAGTTAAGTCTTTCATCTCTTGTCTTTTGTAATTTTTTAGGCCTTAAATCACATAACTGTATCATTTTCTCTTTTTATTTCCAGAAGAAATAATTTACAATGAATTTCCTCAGTTTTTTAATAGGTAATAGATCAAATAAAAAGGGACTCAGTTGTATCAGCAGAGATACAGAGAAAGTATACAATATAGCCAAATACCCATAGTTGCTTTTTATTTTATTGACCTGCTCTGGAATCATTTACTTTGTTTTATTCAATCATTTTTGGTTGGTTAGGATTCTATCTTAATAGGATTCGTAGGCTCTTCTTTGATAGTAACAAACCATGCATCTTACCTCTGGCTTACTTTTTAATTCTGCAGAGATTTAAGTATTTTAAAGTGCTACATAATTATTCACATATTTTGGCACAATTTTGCTGCATAATGTCCCAGATGTGAAATTTTAAACTAATGGCTACTTTCAGCTTCTGATATCCAATAGGTAAATTTAAAGCCTATTAGATCAAATAACATTGACTTACAATACTACTTTTGAAACTTTTTACTTTAACAAAATAGGAATATTTTAAACAAAATAGGAATTTTTTTTAAAAAAATGTTAACAGAAGCTATTGGACTCTTGTTCTTCATCACCATTGGAAAGATTCTTGAGAATATGCAGACTTAATGGGCAACATGAAGAATTTGGGTTAACTATGAAAGTGTAATGTCTTGATTGATTTCTGAATGAAGAGGAAACGTTACCTATTGGGGGGGGGGGGTCCCTTTAAATCAGGGAAGTTGTCCAGATGACTTACAAATTCTTTCCCTGTTGTTCTTTATCACATGTGTTTGATAAATAAGCACTGTCAAGTTACCTGGAAGAAGAATTGTTTTTTAAGTTTATTTATTTTGAGAGAGAGAGAGAGAGAGAGAGAGAGCGAGAGAGAGCAGGAGAAGGGCAGGGAGAGAGGGAGAGAGAGAATCCCAAGCAGGCTTCATGCTGTCAGCGCAGAGCCCTGTGTGGGGCTTGAACTCACAAACCGTGAGATCATGACCTGAGCCGAAATCAAGAGTCGGATGTTTACCCAACTGAGCCACCCAGGCACCCCTGGAAGAAGAATTTTTTTACAGTTAATATTAAAAAATGTGAATTTTTATCTTTATTATTGTTTTTAATTGTTTGAGAACATGAAACAAAAGCACGCTCTTCAACCAGTATTCGTGGCTTCTCAGTCTTTGTGGTTTTATATGTTTGTTTCAGTGGGTTCAGGTAAAGTACATGATCCCAAGTTCCTGAAAGACAAAGAATACGTTTCTAATTTGTATGATGCAAAGTTTTTATTTTTTAATTGTTCAAAGAAAAATTCTTCCCTTTATTCCTAAAGTGACAAAGTTTAGTAATAGGACAAATCTGTTAAAATGGGGACACTGAGCCAGATTTAGAAAATCGTTTAAACCATTTAAATCGGTATTTTTCATAAAATCCAAGTCAGGAGGTCCTTCTTAACCTGAATGCCTACATTTTTGTAATATAGCAAGGCAGTTTAATTGGAAACAGTGAAAATTGTTAAACTCATCTATCCTGTTCTACAGGGGAGACTGAATGTTTGATAAAATAGATACTGGCAGTTGGACAGCAAATCCTGGGTTTTAGACATGTGTCACTATCAGTTTGAACCTTTTGGCGCCAGAATTTCCCAACACTTGGAGGTGATGCAAAATACATTAGGGCTCTCAGGTTAGCTATAGAGTTGCCAATCCCAGAGGGTTAGATGTAAATCTTCCCCCCAAACACATCTGAACTGGTGTTAGAAAGTAAAGTGGAACTTGCTATTGAAGCTAATTAAAAATAATAGGAGTAGGACTAGCTTTTTCCCCCCTTCTATACAATATATCCGTACCATATTTTTGGACCGTTTTTTTTTTATTATAACTCTTACTTTTCAAGACTAACAAGAACCTCATGTTGAGTATTTTTAAACTGCTTCCAGCTTTTACAAATCAGGTTTTGTTGCAGTAAAAATGGTCCATTTTTCTTTTATAGGAATCCAATTTTCATAAACTGGAAAAAAAATTGCAGAGACTGCTTAGGTTTCCTTGGGGCTTTGAAAAATATTTTTCAGGCCTGGAGTTCTTCTTTGTGGTTGGCACACTGATGTCATTGACTGACCATTTCACTGGAGTCAAAGCCATTATCTGAGCATCTGATTCTCACACTTTCATTTTCTGTACATATTTTAGGTAGCCTGCCTCTTTTTCTCCCCTTCTTAGCATACTTTGACATTAACTTTCTGTTCATTGTAGGTATTATATATTACACATACACATTTTTTTATTCTGTTCTAATTTATTTTTTTCAAACATTAAATCACAGTTGGAATGGCAGTTGCACTTTAAAATCCTCCTGAATAGAACTGACAAATTATTTTCTCAATATATAAAAAAAGATCTTTTATCCACGGTTTTAAATGTATAACTTTTTCCTGAGACAAGGACTCTACATGTGAAAATTAGGCTAATTTCTTTAGTTCTAAGGCCAGTATGCTCAGCCATTCAGCCAGTTTTTTCATTTGAAAAGAGTAACCTCAAAATGACATGTTCTCAATCTAAAAGGCATTGTGTGGTGTTCACAGAACTACATATTACGCTTAGAACTGAATATCATGAGATTATTTCAAAGCAGTTATTCAAAGGAGAAATCAAATTATTGTCTTTGTTACAACCCTTCACTTGGCTAGTCAGGAAGTTCTTTTCTATTGAGAGGAATGTAAATATGCCTATAAAAATTGATATCAATTTTGAATGATAACCCAAACTCTTCAATTCTAATAAAGTTTTAGTGATCTTCATTATTGAGTAAGTAGTATAGAAAGTATATGGAAGGATCAAAAGAAAATGAAAAGAACCTCCTAGAAGTAGTTCCTTTGATAGACATTGAGACCATCCATTTGTTCAGCAGCATTTTAGGAACTAAATGAATTGGTATATACTTACGAAATCTTTTAAAGATAATCATTAACTAAAATACTGCTTTATTTAGTGTGTTATTAAATTTTTATCAAAAATTATTATAGCTTGGGGCACCTGGGTGGCTCAGTTGGTTGAGTTTCCAACTTCCACTCAGGTCGTGATCTCACAGTTCGTGAGTTCTAGCCCTGCATCGGGCTCTGTGCTGACAGCTCAGAGCCTGGAGACTGCTTCGGATTGTGTGTGTGTGTGTGTGTGTGTGTGTCTTTCTCTCTCTCTCTCTCTCTCTCTCTCTCTCTCTCTCTCTCTCTCTCAAAAATAAATAAGCATTAAAAACGAACTTTAAAAAAAATTATTATAGATTATTATTTATAGATTTCTTTTCCTATCAGTTTTGCCCAGAGGAGAACATTTATGAGAAGCCTTTAAAAAAACTCCTGACTTTAGTAATTTTTTCCAGATATGGTGGTTACAAAATAAAGCAACCAAATTCCATTTTCACCTATCAATTGCCAAAATTTTTTTAATACTAATTCCCACACATAGAAGCAAAGAAGTACTATGATACACCTCTGTGGGAATTTAAATGGATAAAACCTTTGTGGAATGCATTTGGTAATCAAGAACAAGATCCTTACATTGTTCACTTCCTTTAGCTCTGTGATTTCATTTCTAACAATTTATCCTTAATGAATCAATAAAAAATAAACACTAGATAAATGAACTGTTAAAAAAAAATAAGTGATTGGGGTGCCTGGGGGGCTGTCAGTTAAGCATCTGACTTTGTCTCAGGTCAGGATCAATCTCGTGGTTTGTGGGTTCGAGCCCTGGTGTCAGGCTCAGAACCTGGAGCCTGCTTCAGATTCTGTGTCCCCCCTCTTTCTCTCTCTCTCTCTCTCTCAAAAGTAAATAAACATTTAAAAAAATCCTTTTAAAGTGAGTGTGTGTCAAAGAAAGTAAATACACTGAGTTTAGTGAGTGTAGTGTACACCTATCTAATTGTGGAGTGAAGGTTATTTTTAGCAGCTGCTTTTGTGTCACATGATATTATCCATATATTAGATTATATTACTCCAGGGTTCTGATTTAAGAGCATAAATATGAAGGGGGCGCCTGGGTGGCTGTCGGTTAAGCGTCCGACTTCCGCTCGGGTCATGGTCTCATAGATTGTGAGTTTGAGCCCCGCATTGGGCTGTGTGCTGATGGCTCGGAGCCTGGAGCCTGCGTCGGATTCTCTGTCTCCCTCTCTCTCTGCCCCTCTCCTGTTCGTGCTCTGTTTCTCTCTCTCTCAAAAACAAACATTAAATTTTTTTTAAAAAGCATAAAGGTCAAAATAGGTAAAAGCAGATCCATTTAGCAATAGATAATCACTTTACATTAAATTCTCCACTTTTTAAAGAATTGACCACAGAGAACTTTTCATTTGGTTTTTCCTTATAGAAAATTCTGTTTAAAAAAATGTTATTTACCTATAATGTTTTGGTAGCAAAGAAGTGAGTATACTACTGCCACATCTATGATTTCTAGTAGTGAAAGTTGACGGTATTTTTGGAGTATTTGGTCATTCTATTTATATTCAGTTGCATGTATAAAACATGACAATAGACTCACTGATTTAATCTTAATATGTAAACCTATTTTCATTTTAAGACAAGCCTATTATTAAAGAATGTATAACATTAAAAAACAAAAACTTACTAAATGCTTTGTATATACAAGGCACTATTATACCTTTTATCGACTCTGTTCTTGGCATACACATTTGTATAGGTCCCTAATATTTGTTCTTAGCTGTATCTAGTTTGAGATATTTGCAAGAGTTGCTTCTCAGTTTAAATGCAATTATGTTAAATCATAATTAAAACACTTAGAGGAGAACTTCTTTATAGAAGCCAGTGGGGTTGGGTAACAGACAATATTCTATTTAGTTTTGAAAGTTGCTCTGTTTCAGGGTGTATTATTTGGTCTAAAAATATCTAGATCTGTGCAAATTTTTATTATAATTGTATTAAGTTACCCAAATAGCATTGTTTTTAATATATGTAAGCATGTATTTCAAGATTGGTAATCAGTGCTATACCTAGTCATTTTAAGTTCTTCCTCCTTTCACCAATATTAACCAAACAGAAATGTATGGTAAAATTTCTTAAACCATTTATAAGAAATAACACTATGTGACAGGTAAAATTATATCTAAGGTAATGAAATTTTACTCTTAAGCTTGTGGAATGGTGAAAACAGGAGAACACAAGATGCAATAGCTGTGTAACACAGTTCTGATGGGAACGTTAAGTCAATGCAAATAAGTGACTTTTACACTATGAGACTCGGGCTGTAACATAATTTGTATTACACTAAATTGCACTTTTCTTTTTAAATACATAGCCATCTGCCAGTATATTTTTTTATTTCAGGAGGTGACATGTCTTAGGAGCCTTCTAAAAGTTTCAAGGAAAAATGTTTAAGGCTTTTTTTTTTTTTTTTGGTCTAAATCAGAGTGTACAAAAAATAGTAACTTGCACTTATGTATATATCATCGTGTATTTCATTTGATCATCGATAGTGTGTGAAGTAGATAAGGGAAAGGGTAGTCCTGTCTCTATTTTAACAAAAGTAGAAATGAAGGCTTAGAGATTTTTAAGGGAGTAGTCCAAAATAGTGAAGCCTTTACTATTATACCAGTATGGCCTCCAAAAGGCAGGCAGATTTATTAGTCTAACAGTGAACTGTGCTTTATAGTATCTTAGAGTAAATGTTATTAAAATTCAGAGTAAGATATGTCGTTTCTGCTGTGCAGCACAACATTGTTTACCTACTTTGCTTTCATATATTTCACATAGTTTGTTGCAAACTGATGCTTCAGATTGCTTGGAGGCAAGTTGCTAAAAATGTATGAACACATTAAGTAATTAATTACTTAAGTAAGTAACTAATAGTGAACTAATAAGTAATTTAACTACTGTTAAATTCTCTTAAGTACTTCTTAGTTCATTAGGTTCTCCACAGAATAAAGAAAAATCTAAACAAAACAAAAGTTCTCCACAGAATCCAATCACATAAAAAATGAGGATGAAATGAGCAAAATAATCTGTCTCTAAGGGTTAATATCTCGTGCAAATCATTTATTTAGCTAATTAATGTCCATGTTTATATACATGATGCTGTTGTTTTGTACCTGTATATGAATCCTCATATGTTAGTCTTAATTGTCTTATTTGTTTAGACATTTTATAGAGACAACAGTCTTCCTAGCCTTAAACAAAGGCTTATTCTGCTGCTGGGACACTAATGATTTGCATTTCCCAAGGAGAATTGAATTAGGTTTTATTAGTAAATTGGGCCTGTAACTTTTAAGGCCAGATTTTTATTAGATTATCACACATCAGCATTAGCAAATTGTAAACTTTACTGAAATATAGAAATACAAGCCAAAATTCAAGGCTTAGAATCCTGGAAACTTGGGAAGATGTTTTATCCTAGAGAAATTATACTCCTGACATGTAAAAATATTTTAAGTGATTTACTTTCCTTTGGAAATTTAGAAGCAAGAGAAGAAGTTGGCAACAAAACTGCTCTCGTTAAGTTTGTGGTAATTTTCAGTCTGGTGATCTGAGCAATACGTGTTAGCTGTATATAAGGCCCAAAGATGCTCCAGATGAAAACGAAATTTACTGTCACTTTATTAGGACTTTTATTTAGAAGAAATGCAGCATAACTGAGTCTATAAATAAAAAAAGTAATCGGACTACGACTGGATCCTATAAAAATGTTAACACATCAATTATGGTGTAGCTTTGTACTAGAAGAAATGACATGGAAGTTAATCCAGTCGTGGCCGGGAAGTTAATTATATCACCACCTTTTAAGAAGGATTATCTAGTGCTAAAGTTTATACATTTTCATATGTATTAATTGTATTTCTTTGACTATACAAATATATAAAAATTAGTTGTAAATTTAAATGTAAAGAAAATAGGAAGTCCATAAGCAAAGATGACTGCTTTTGTGACATGTTTGACCTGTGAACAATGCATTTAAAAAAAAAAAAAAAAAAAGTGTTTTTTTTTTTAAGGGAATAGGATGTAAATTGCCATTATAAAGCCTTGCTTATTGACATTCTAATGAGAATAACAAAACCGTAAGCAATTTGTTTGATAAACACAACCACTCCCTCCAAAAAAATAAGAGAGGAAAACACATCATGTCTTTTATTTCCTGTAAATCTGGATTTGGTGATATTGAGTTGACTCCTCAACTCAGAGATACTCTCTAATTTAAAATTGATTTATTGTAACCCATCTGTGTTTTGATTGATTTAACCATGTGATTTAAGTATTTATGAACAATTGTTAAAAAAAATTCCTTAGGTTAGAAATGTTAAACCAATTATTTTTATTTGTTTTAAAAAACATGAAATCTAGAGCCTATAGGTTTTTAAACATAATATTAATTAATTCCCATATTTTCCATATTGCCCGTAGTCCTTCCAGATGTGCTGTTACAAATAGCTCACCCCTCAGATATGAGCCATATGGGTTCTGTAAACTGATTTGCACTTATTTTGAATAGGAATTGTATAGATTGCAGATGAATTATTAAACTATATTTATAATTGCCAAATAAATCTAAGAGCAAAATATTAAACTGTAGAAAATGAGAAAAGAATGTGCAAATGAAGACCTGCCTGCTTTAATAAGTTGAGTGGGTTACCTTCTCAATTTCAACCAAAAGAAAAGAGTTGCCTTTTTTTTTTTTGTTATTGTGTTTAAAAAAAAAAAAAAAGGTCTATAAAACTGCTTACAGAAGTATCTAAGACAAAAACAAGGAAATATAATGTTCTAAACTCAGCCGGTCCAAACCACTTGAGCTGCTATGACAGCTCATAAAACTGAGAGTAGTTTTTAACTGGGCTCTGTTTTACATTGCCAAAGTGAATTTTCCTTGCAGGAAGTAGCCAGAGGGTTTATTTAGTTTCCAGTCCATGGCTTTGATCTTTCTGTACTGTCACATCTCGGGTTACATAGCCCTTTTTCACTGCAGTAAATCTGCAACAGTTAATGAGAATAAAATTTCCTCCTTCTTACTGATCGCATGCTGTTAAATGCCAAACCACAGCCAACTGCATATTTGCAAAATTTTAGCTACAATGTATGAAAACAGTGCAATCAATTTAATCTTGTTGTCTTTGTAATTCATTTTATTGGGCTTTCTTCCTTTTTAAGTGACCTACTTTATCAAGTAAGTGGTTCCAAAGCCAAACCTGGGAGGAAGATTTAGAATGTTTAATAAACTGAGAGGAGAAAGGTGTGTGTGTGTTGGGGAGGAGGGGTGAAGCGGTGAGTGCACGTGGATCTGTACCACCGTTGAGAGTCAAACTGGGTCTACTTTAATGCTTTCGAAAGACCAAGCCTCTTTTTCTCCTCAAATAACAAGCTGGTTTATTATTACTTTGATTATGTTGTATATTCCGTTTCAACATAAATTTGTACCTAATGAGTTTATTTAATAGGTTAGAACATTGTTTTTCACTTTTGATTGCATACATTTCTTTTGAGTCTATAGTATTTAATGGAATTTAAAGGATTTCAAAAACTTTGATCCCTACATTATAAGAGCTGTCCTTAAAGTAAAAATAACATTGTTACCAGCATCTGCTGAACCATCTCATCAAATGGGTCCTTACACATACTGGTGATATATAAATATCTGTTGAATGAACCAATGGAAATTAAAAATCACATAAAGCAAGCTGAATTTCATACATTATTAAATACATATATCTTCATACTGAAGTACAAGAAAATCTTACATTTTTTATTTTTCATTTTTGGCTACAGTGAAATCTCTCAGTTGAGGCATTATTTGATTCAGTTAATCTATGTTAAATTTATTTCACTCACACCTTTCATCTTCGGTCTTGTTTTGTAGTTGGCAACTGGAACTTATAGCTCAAGAAATTCACACTTAGAGGCCATTTTTAGATGATAGCCATTGATATATGTACTTTATTAATATTATGTATTTATATAGATCATATATATATATTATAAAATTAAATATAAAAGAAAGCTGGTTTTAGTTCCTCATCATTGAAGTCACAGGACTTCTGCTTTCACAGGACAAGGTATTTCTAGTCTCAAAAATCAAAATGTTGGGATAAATCAATAGTGTGTAACGTCCATTCATTGATTTACATAACTCTCAAAAAAACAATGACTAAAAATGTATTGAAACTCAGAATATTTCTAAATTGGAGGCAGTAAAGTCACATCTCCTGATAAAACCGAGAGAGGACCCACTTTTGGGACAGTACCAGTTGTTAGATACCACAGTCAGAAAGGAGGGTTGGAGGGGCACCTGGGTGGCTCAGTCGGGTGAGCATCCAACTTTGGCTCAGGTCATGATCTCACAGCTCGTGAGCCCGAGCCCCGCGTCAGGCTCTGTGCTGACAGCTCAGAGCCTGGAGCCTGCTTCAGGGTCTGTGCCTCCCTTTCTCTCTGCCCCAACCCACTTGCATTCTGTCTCTGTCTCTCTCAAAAATGAGTAAACATTAAAAACAAATTAAAAAAAAAAAAAGGTGGGTTGGAAAGGAGTGGTTTGAAAATTTTAAGAGAGGTGCCTTACTGCCCAAGGCCTTTTTCAGCAGGTGTTAAATATAAGGTAGAAATGTTGAACTTTAAAATTTTAGTTCTCTTAGAATTATTATGTTTTCAAATAAGCCTATCTAGGTGTACTTTCACTGTAACATCATAGTTTGCATGTGAAAAAAATGAGGCTAAAACAAAATTTTAGACTCTATCTGTGGGGAAGACTGTTCTATAGTTTGTTTCTTTGTTTTTCTACAACTTTAATTCTGTATCAGACCATTAGTCCGTAAGCCCCCCAAAATTCTGGATTTGAAAGTCCACAGAAAATTTCTGCACAAAATAAACATTTTTTTTTTTCAGTTGTTGTTGTTCTTTTAAAAAAATTAAAACCTAGGGACGCCTGCGTGGCTGAATCCATTAAAGCGTCCGACTCTTGATTTAGGCTCAGGTCATGATCTCGTGATTGATTCCTCGGTTTGAGCCCTGCATTGAGCTCTGTGTTGACAGTGTAGAACCTGCTTGGGATTCTCTCTCTCCTCCCCTATCTCTCTGTTCCTCCCCCACTGATGCTTTGTCTCTCAAAATAAATAAACTTAACAAAAAAAAATTTTAATAAAATAAAAATCTTAAAGTGAAGCTGCCCACAAAAGTTTGTTTCTGGAACATGAATAGTCAAGTCCAGTTTTAAATGAAATTACTGGAAAGGAATAGAAACAATGCAGGCTTCAATACCATATAGACTTCATCTTAATTCTAATTGTATTGTTTGGAAAGTTATTTTCTAAAATGATTTTGCATCTGTCTGCAGTCAGATATGTTGATTAATAATTATGATATGTATTGAAATATATTTGCTGAGTGCCAGGCAATATGCCAGTTGCTGTTTATTACATTCCTTATCTAATTTAATCTTAACAGCTCAGGGAAGAAGACATTATTATTAAGGAAACCAACGCTTATCAGGTTAAGCAACTTGCCCACAGGTAATCATTCCACCGCCTAATCTCTTCTCTTACTTTTACCCATCTTTCTCTCTTCCCTTCTGCTAGAATGAAAGAAATGTCCTTTGTTTTCAAAGTCCAGTCAGTTCATTTTGCTCCGAATTCCATCCCTTCTTGCCTTCTCAAGGACTTCTCATTATTTTCATCATTTTTCATGACTTTTCATCATTATTTTCCCTTCCTCTGGATCATTCCTGTCAGCTTACAAACATAATCTGGAATCCCCCTCGTTAAATTCTCTTGGGCCCCACAGCACACTTCAACTACAGCTCATGGCTCACTTCTCTTCACAGAATACTCCTCAAAAGACTCCCATGTACTCTTCAGTTTCCCCAGTCTAGTCAGAATCATCGGTAATCTTCATGTTGCCAAATCCAGTGGACCTTTCTCATCTTTCACCCAGCAGCATTCGGCACAGATGTCCGGGCCCTGCTTTTTGAATCTCCCTTCTTTCATCTCAAAATACCCCATTTTTCTGATTTTCCTCTAAACACTTCCCCGTTCCTTCCCAGTGTTCTGTGCTGTATATTCCTCCTCCCTTTCCCTTTAAACACTGGTTACTTCGGGGCTTCGACCCTGTTCTCTAACAACACCCTTTTGGAGGGCCCTCTCTTCTACCTACATCCACTGCCTAAAGGATTTCACCAGATTCCATGGCCTTAAATACGATCTTAGCTTAAACATTTATCTGAGACCTTTCCTCTGAGCACCCACCATTCCTGTCACTGCTTAACATACCCAATTGAATGTTTACTAAGATGATCAAACATAAGTTTTGATTTCCTCCATGCAAATAGGTCCCTCCCCTAATCTTCATCTCAGTGAGTGTCACCAACATTCAGTAGGTCAAGGCATAGACTTGGGAGTCTTTCCTGATTCCTCCCTTTTCCTCATATATTCCTTCCTCAGAGAGTCTTTTTCCGACAAAACTGTCAAAAGTAGCACCTTCTCCCCGATCCTGTCCTTACTGTTGGTTTTAGCACCCTAATCATCTATTTGTTGTTCCCTTGTTCATCTCCCTCCTTCCACAAGAATGTCGTCTCCAGAAGACCAAGAACTTAGACTTTCTTATTCAAAGTAGCATCTACAGTGCCTGGCATTCACTAGCTTCTCAGTACATATTTGTTTAATAAATGAGTTATAAGGGTCAGAGCCATTAGTTTAAACACATATATGTCTTGCTCCGTTTCCCATGCTGTATTTTACTTTCAGTGTTGTTTTGTTACAGTGTCTTAGTTTTATATTTAATCTTTACTTTTTCAGTATTCTTTCAAATGTGCAACGTATTAAATATGCAATCAAAATATATTATGTGCTTGTATTATAAAATTTGGGATAGGAACCCATGCTATATGGGAACATTCTATATAGGATAAAAAACTGTCTTCTCAATGGCAGTATTTTATAGATAAAGATACTTGCCTTTGTAGTTAAGACTGAATTAAGAATTCTCAGTTCACATGTATTATACTACATATCTGTTTGAATCTACTAAGAAGTACTCATCTCTACTGACTGTAAGCATTCTGTACCATAAAAAAGTGTTAATGCCAAAAGAAACTTTAACGTCCCAGTGTTACAAGTTTTGCATTAGTTTTCATTACCAAATAGCTTATGTTCTGTTAGAAACAAATTTTATGTTATACTTAAAATGAATAAAGGTTTTCTTTGATCTTGTTTCATTCCTATTACTGGGTCTTAATAAAAATGACCTGTTAGCAGTCAGTAAATCAGAAGTATAACATGTTGGAGGTTATTTTGTTATTTCCAAAAGATACCTTTAACTTTTACTTGAATTAAAGACATTTAATGAAATTAGCTTTATAGAGTAATGATAAATGAAATCAACTTTATAGAGTATAAAGTAAAGACACATTCAAGGTAAGGATGTGCATTAAATGTTTTAATACTTAAATTTTCCTATACTCAGTAACCTTTTTGATTGACGAGCACTGGCTAGTTTCTACGGATAAAGAGATCAAAATCACTTCCCTTTGAGAAGCTTATAGTTCAGGGTTAAAATATAATTTTTTGAGATAACTTACATTATCCTATTTATTATTCTTTATATCAACTTTCTTTTTTTTGAAAACTTTTAAGGGTAATAACAGGCTTAGAAAAGGAATTAAGGAATTAATACTAAGTACGCTGTCAGTATTTGGACATGGTTGGTCTAATACATGTTCCTGCCCATTTAAAAAAAACATGAGAGAGAGAGAGGCAGGGGGGAATGGTAGAGAGAGGGGGAGAGAATCCTAAGTAGGCTCCGTGCAGTCAGCACAGAGCCTGACACCGGGCTCCATCCTACGACCCGAAATGTGAGATCCTGACCCGAGCCAGAGTCAAGAGTCGGCCACTTAACAGACCGAGCCAGCCAGGGGTGCCCCATTCCTGTATATGTACACTTCTGTACATATATGTATTATACATTTCTGAATTGTCCTTAATCTTTAGAGGACACAATCTTTAGAAAAGAATGCCACTCTACCTTACTAAACAGTTTTTTAAGAGTATGCTATTTAGAATATTACAGTTTCTTAACTTCCATTACAAAAGTATACCTTTAGAAATTTTTTAAGGAAAAAAATCCGATAATCTGATGATGTTTTATGTCAATTATATCTCGAAGCTGGAGAAAAGTAAAATTTTAAAAAATGTTAAAGATACTGTGAAGAATTTTCTTAGATAACAAAGTAAATAGAGTGATAGATTCAGATTTTTTGCATTTTAAGCTAAGCATGGCAATACTTGACAAAGAATCACATTATTATTGAAATATAGCCCCTGAATTATATAGACTGTTTAATAAAACATTATACTTTGATGGTCTGGTAATTCCCTAGAATTTAGTTACTTCATTAGAACAATAAGCACTTTGGAAAGATTAGTCCAGACAGCAGCTTGTTGTGGCTTTGTAATAGAGACAATGCCTCTTTACAAACACATCCGTGTCCTACAAAACATACTTTGAATAATTGTGTGATTTGAGGAAAGGCATTGTATCAGAGTTTGATGTGAATGTTGATTTCTGATGCCACCTATCTCTACTCTTACTGAATAGAAACCTTTCCTCTTACATAGTAGGTAGGTGGGCAGGTAGGTAGGCAGATAGCTGTTCCCAAGGGAATACATGACCCTACATTTTAGTCTTTGATTTACACTGATATCATAGCTATTGATGAATTCTCAAAGCTTTTAATTGAAAGTTTCAGATTACACATGATTTGTTTCAGGTTTTCTCATTAAAGAAAAAAAGGCAATAAACCTCCATTGGTAGTTGTTTGGAAATGGAAGAGATGTCTGGAATTAAGGGGATTGATTACGTACTATTATCCTGTAGATTATAATCGTGTAAGGATTTTAGGCCAACATGCAGTCTTTAAGTAGTAGCCCAGACCACTTAGTAATTTTATAACTGCTTAGTGCCTCTAGCAAATAAATAGAACTCAGACCTACTTCAGAGAGACAAATGGGACGGTCTGTAATAAAATCAATTTTCTTTTTAAAAAAAATTTTTAATGTTTATTTTTGAGAGAGAGACAGACAGAGTACAAGGAGGGGAGGAGCAGAAAGAGAAGGAGACACAGAATCCCAAGCAGGCTCCAGGCTCCGAGCTGTCAGCACAGAGCCCAATGTGGAGCTCCAACACACGTACCGTGAGATCATGACCTAAGCTGAAGTCGAACACTTAACCAACTAAGCCACCCAGGCACCCCTGTAATAAAATCAATTTTCAAATGTCACTTTGTTTTTATATTTGAGAAAAAATGGTAATTCTCTAAAATGTATACATCTATTTAACTGTTAATTCTTAGTGAATTTAAAATCTGTGTATGTCTATGTTGGTTTTCATGTAAAAGTTATACCTTTCTACAGTCTCATTTCAGACTGGAGAGGTACGATCAACAAATTATTTCTTACTCCCTTTGATTGAGTTAAATATTATAAAATAATTAGTCCTTTGAATAGACTTATAAACAGGAGCATAATTAATGATTTCCTGAATATCTTCTCTTTTGTGAACATACATCTGCATTCTGTTTCAAGTAATATCTAAAGTTTATCTAAAGTTGATACATCCCATTTTTTCAGAAATTCTTTCCATTTCAGGTTCTTCCAGCTAAAAACAAAGCACCTTGGCCTGTCAGAAATTAAAAGGCAATACAATCTTAAAAAGGAATCCAGATTTGTGTGGACAGTATCAAGTGGCTAATTTAGAGCCCCTCAAATGTGAAAGGATGGGAGGAGGCTTCTATGAACATAGTTTGGCAAGTAAATTTTTAACTTGCAACTGTAACCTAAAACTTACATTTTTTCAAATTGATACAAGAAACCCCATAAAACTATATTTACATGGGTGTTCAAACTTCATGCTAGGATCTTTTTTGAAGTGGTTAAAAAAAAAACCCACAGGAATTCTTAAAAGTCTCAAAAAGTTGTGTGTTTTTTTTTTTTTTAAAGTTCTCTGGGTTTTAAGGACTTTATAAATATTGGACTATTGTAATTCAACTTGTTCTCTGTATACACTAAGGGGAAAAAAGAAACTATTAAACTTTCTTACAGTTGCATCTTGCCTTTTTCCCCTCAAGTTTTGGGGTGGGGGGTACTGTTTGCCATCAGCAAGTGGGCACCATAGTCATTTTAAATAAGTCAGTTTGTAATCTTTCCTTGTCCTGCATACTTGAAAAACCTAATCTAGCTATACCTATATGCTAGTTTGAAATACTGCCTAAAACTCTATACTGCCTATAATCTCAAAAATGTACAGTCAGTGCATTACCGTGTCCCTGAAGATTTCTCCTGATAGTTGCCCAGCTTTGCTTATAAGTCCCAGATTGTCGGGCTGGCACAACCCCAAGATAATGAACATCACGGAATGAAAATACCCTATCCTAGACACGTCCGTGACCTGTGCCCTTTTCTAACAGCAGTAAACCTGAGTACAGAAATGTATGCAGTTTGGGAAGTGATGATTTGTGGGGAATAACTAAAAACCTTACCCTTGATTTACTGCTTTCAAAATAAACTCACTGAATATAAAATAAGGTAGAAAAGCATGCAGAGAGACATTCGCGGTATTTTCATCCCAACATGTGTTGTATCATTTGCATCAATCATGATATAGAATCTGAAGGGTTTTGCTTGAATAACCTTATTTATACAAGCAGTCGAGTCTCACTATGGTAAAAGGAAGATATGATTGGCCTTGGCATTATTTTAGTGCAATAACAATTAGTTGCCTACGTATAGGCATAAATCTCTATGAATTATGTAACAGCCCTATAAAAGCAAACGGAAAGCATGTGTAAGAAGCATGCCAAATATGATCGAGTGTCTTTTAACTGTCTAGATCATGTGGCAGGAGCCAGAATTTCATAAGTATTTTTAGGGAAGGCTCTATCATTTTCATATGTCATAACAATAACAACACCAAATATATAATCTCTTAACTGTTCCTATAAGAGACTTGGACGTATAATAATCTCAAGGCAGATGTTAAAAGGGATAGCCATTATTCTTACTTTACAAGAAGAAATTATGACAGTTACAAATATAGGCTGAAACAAGTTATATCAGTAGAAGCAGAAAACATATCCAGATATTCTGGGTTTGAGGTCATTGCACCCCACTAACTTTAATAAAATTCGGGAGTTGTTGATAAGTTTATACTTAAGTTAGTTTTGCTAATAAATATGCTTTCCATTTCTTAAATTAAGGGAGAAAAAATGCCCACGTACATCAGTGATTTAAAAAAAAAGTATGATGTTTTCTTATGTTGCTTTGAAAATAACTTTAGTTTAAATATGGCAATAGGGTACAAGTCAGAAAAGTAATTGTTAGAATCGTATACATTCCAGTCTACACTGAATTAATTTGCTTGGTATCATTGCAGCATGTGCCCAAACTGTGCTGGCCCCGTGCTGTGAAGATGGTATAGAAATACCTGGCTGTATCATCAGAACTCTACAATCTGGTTGAACAGAGCGATGTAAATCAGTCCATATCTTGACAGTCATCTTACAGTTAGCCTTAGACATAAACAGAAAATGATTTTGGGTTTTTTGTTTTTTTACAGACCCATGACATAACAAACATATTCTCAAGGACAAGAGAGCTTATAAAAACTTAAGAGTAGAGATTTACTTTAGTACCTGTTTTTCCAGTGCTAAATACAATGCTGGTATATTATATAGTATACTGAGATTTTAAATGCTCTAGAGGACACTAAATAGCTATGAAGTATTTATCTGACCTGTAGTGATTCCTGACTTAGTGGCTGAAAGTATTTATGTAACAGTGTCCAACATAGATGTTTTAAAATATCACAATGTAAGGCAATGTCTTTTGTTGTATATTTAATATTATAAACTTATTTTGGATCAAATTTTCACACTTCCATGCTTAGCTATTTAAAAATACACACTTTTGGGCACCTGGGTGGCTCAGTCAGTTAAGCGTCCGACTTCGGCTCAGGTCATGATTTCATGGTTTGTCAGTTTGAGCCCCATGTCGGGCTCTGGGCTGACAGCTCAGAGCCTGGAGCCTGCTTCAGATTCTGTGTCTCCCTCTCTCTCTCTGCCCTTCCCTGCTTGTGCGCTCGCTCTCTCTCTCTCTCTCTCTCTCTCTCTCTCAAAAATAAACATTAAAAAAATAAAATAATAAAAATACACACTTTTAGTTTGTCTAAACATAGTTTCTATTATATATATACTCGTGCCCTCAATTTTAGAAAAATGTCACTTGGTTTGATTTTAGGTACAAAAAAAAGTCTTTACTTATCAACCACCATTTGATTTTTGTTAGCCTAAAAATTATTGAGACAAACGAATAAGTAGAGTATGACATATATTGGAAACTTTACATTAAGCTTCGTATATTTGATAAGATTTTTGAGATTGGTTTTTTTTACAACACTTATCTACCTCTTATGTAAGGTAGTAAAAGAAAGTGAAAAAGTTTAAAGTATATCAAAATATCCCCAAACTGTATTATTTATTTGAGGATTTGAGAGACAAGGTATTAACAGAAGCTTAACATTAATTTTTCATTTATGAGAGAGTGATCTGTAGCATGCATGTTAGATAGCCCTGTTTACTCTGATTGTGTCCATATGTCGGATTTCTGTCTGTTTCATAAAGAAAGATGGGGACTTCATATAGCCCATTTTACATAGTACTCGTGATAATTTTAGGTTCTATTCTGTATCTTGAACTTGTTCGTTTTGATAGTGCATTATCACTTTAAGATTCTGGATTGTGCTTAAATTACAGTAACCGAAGGTCATTATTCATATTTTTGCTGGACTGAAAAGTTTTGAGTACTAGCATTAACGTTTGAATTATGCTCAAGGTCTTAGACTTTGCAGCATGTTTAGTTTCTTTTCATTTCTTATTAGTATTTTTCAGTACTTAATAGTCTCCTGCTCTCACCTCCAACAAGAACTTCTCTCTGTTCAACATCAGAAACATTTTCCTATTTGGCATGTGCTTTCTAGTTCCCCAAGCAGTATAAGCAAATTGGAAAGTTCAGCTGTCATTCTTGGAAGGTCATAGATCACACTAGCAGCCTGAGTAATCCAAGAGGTTTTAAGTATCATAGCATTTAGTTTAAAGTGAAATTTGCTCTGACAGGGCTGGCAGACCAATAGGAAAAAGAAATATTTGTGCTTGGAGAAGTGCATATGTAGAGACCAAGAGTATAACTGATGGCTGGAAGTGATTTCAGTCTAAAAAAACAAATCATTAAGAGAGTGCATAGGGGTAAAATACACAGTTCATATTTTAAAGAGTCTCAAAATGAACCAGCAACTAAGGTTAGCATTACATAGTAATTAGCTGTGGTGTTCAGGCTTTAACTCACTCAGTACCAGACAATATGGTTAAACTATCGCTGCGAAAACATTGCTACTTATGTTATATTCACTACTTTAAGCCTACAGCAGTAATTTTTGTACCTTAAAAAACCAAGGTATTATGACAGATTATATAAATGTTGAACCAGTAACAGACAAACAATTATTCAAAGGAGGTGCTAATGACTCGGTTTATTGACCTAGGGGTTACTTAAGCAGCTCAGTGGGTTCCCTGAACATTTGGTGTTATGAAATGAGGTACTGCTTGATAGTATAGAACTGACAATTTCAAGAAGTCCTTGCACTTAATTGAAGAACAAGTTAAAGATGACTAGAATGGCATACTTTCCCTAAAAGATTATTATTAAAAGTTCAAGACCATTATAGGTTTGAGTAAATACTCACTTCAGCTTGATAATCACATTTGACAACTACCATGAGGCACCTATGAGAGTATTTTTCCTGTTAATTGCTACAAATAAGGAAAAAGAAAATATCTTCTCATAGCTGCAGTTATTTCTTTCAAGTCATTGTTCTCTTCAAGCGGGCCAATTCTGAGTCACAGGAATACAAGGTTGATAAATTCTTTTCTTGAGTGTGCAGAGCAGATAAGGAATAAAGTGGAAGGGACTTCCAGCAAGATGGTGGACCCGGCTGACTTAGAAGGCGCCCCCATATAGATATATTAAAAAGGTGGATTAAATGTTAACAAAAATTTATAATTCACAGCCAAATTCACAAAGATAGGACACACACACACACACACACACACACACAAGATAACCACGCATGAGAATAATGATGAACTCGGTATAGGTTATATAGTAAAGGAAAATGAAACTGAATTCCTGTATAAGGCCTGGAACTTCAATGGGCTGCCTTTTTCTCATCATTTGAAAAAAGGACTAGATGGTTGTAATTCACCAGCCTAGAGAAATGGCCAAAACTTATCTTCTGCCCCAAGGCCCTAGGAGGAGAGTTACTCAGGAGAAAGAAATCACAAGCTTTCTCCATGAGCGTGTGTGGGTTCAGAATTTATACTATTCATCCAATTTAGTGAACCCCAAATCAAGTAATTTTCATTAAAAATGTTTTCAGCACAGTAGGACCCCCTGGAGCCTCAATGTATTATAAACAAATACAGAACCTCTCTATAGTAATATTTTCAAGTTCAAGGACTAACAGACAGGCAAAAGCAAATGAATAAATAAAGGCAACTTGAAATTGAACACAATAAAAAATTGCAAAGCTCATGAAGAAAAGTATTGTCACAAAGGAGAATTGTCAGGCATAACAGTAAGAGAGTTAGGATGCCCAGAAACTAGAATTAATAGAAGACTCTCAATTAGACCATAACATTTTTAAAAAGACAAAGGAATTTAGAAAATTAGTGCAATGTCATAATATGAAAAAGTGCCAACTATGACGTCTCAACATAAAAAATGCAATCATTAAAATAGGTCCTGGAGATGGGTTAAACAACAGATTAAGATGCATAATAAGAGAAGTGTGAATTAAATGAAATTAGAAGAGCATCAGTAAAATGGAATTTCTTTACCATTTGGAACAAATCAGTGACTGTTTTACACATGCTTCTCCCATCATTACTACAAATTAGTTTTTATCTGAAGCATCATAGTATTGTAACTAAATTGAAAGGATCTGTCCCCAAGGTGGTATATATCCCCTTAGAACTGACAGATGTCTTTTAAAAAACTTTTTCAAAATAAATTCCAGATGAGTACTTTAAGTACAACCTCTCACTACTCGTATCATTTGCCCTTGATTTTGGGGAAAATACTACTTGGTTCGATTCCACTAAAATATTCTTTAAGAGTCATTAGCCATTTAGTTTTATCATAATAAAAGGAAAATTGATACTTACGCATGTAAAAGATTAAGAATAAAAACTAAATGGGAAATGACAGCTGAACTTGATATATATTGGTAAAGCTCATCAGAAGACTGCTTAATTGTGTTCACCTCAGTAATACAAAGGCTCAAGTTCAACAACTAACACCTATTAGCAACCTAAAGTATGCATTTGTCGCATATAAATTTAGAGAGACAAGGTGCTTTTGACAGGTTCAGCGAAAATTTTAGAAGCTGTCCCTATAGCAGTAGTACTTAACATGCACGTACATTACATTTTTCAGTGTCCAAGACTCATAGGGCCCCACCTTCGCAACCTTTTTGCATATGAATGACATTCCTATTTAGCTCTAAATTATTTCACATTTATAAAATGAGAACATGGACTATATGATAAATGCAATGGAAACCACGTTCTCTAAATGTTAAGTATGCTAAGAAGTTTCAATTTGATAAAACTTAAAACTTGCTTTAAAACTTTGTAAAAGTAAATGATACTCAGTGATAAGACAAGCTCTCCATCTAGTGTTTGGTTTATAAATTACAAGCATTGAGATCTTGATTTAATCATACATCTAATGCTGGGTGCAATTTTATAGGCTTTATCCCATTCAGTTCATACTTCTCTTGTTACTATATATAAGAATTTCAAGAAAAATATGTTCTCTTCTGCCAGAATAGTCTAGTTCTTCCTACTGAATTCAAAGGCAAGCTATTTCTACAGTCTGTGGTATTCATCTACATGGAATACTACGGCTTCTTAGTTATTTGATGAAGCATATTTCTTTTTTTTTTTAATTTTTTTTTTAACATTTATTTATTTTTGAGACAGAGAGAGACAGAGCATGAATGGGGGAGGGCCAGAGAGAGAGGGAGACACAGAATCTGAAGCAGGCTCCAGGCTCTGAGCTGTCGGCACAGAGCCTGATGCGGGGCTCGAACTCACGGACCATGAGATCGTGACCTGAGCGAAGTCGGACGCTCAACCGACTGAGCCACCCAGGCACCCCATGATGAAGCATATTTCTATGGCAAAATTGTTTCATGCCAGTTAGCTATAACCTCTAAAATTTCAGCCAGTTTTGATATTCTTTCTTTTCATTCTCAGTTCCTAAATGGTAAAAGTATAACTGAAAAACCCATTTCAAAAGAGAAATTGATACCATTTTTTTAAATGTTTATTTATTTTTGAGAGAGAGAGAGAGACAGAGTGCAAGCAGGGGAAGGGCAGAGAGAGGGAGACACAGAATCCGAAGCAGGCTCCAGGCTCGGAGCTGTCAGCACAGAGCCTCATGCAGGGCTCAAACTCACGGACTGTGAGCAAGATCATGACCTGAGCCAAAGTCAGCTACTTAATAGACTGAGCCACCCAGGCACCCCAGTGATGCCATTTTTTTTTTATCATGAAAGGTAGCATATTTGATTATCGTTATTTCTGCTGCTGCCTCTATGGGCTCTCACTGTTTCACATATGGACAGCCGTAATATTCTCTATTAAATGCTCCCCATGTTTTTGTCTAACACCATTAGTTACCACAGTTCTCTTTCTAAAACACGTAAGTTGTTCCCCTTTTTAAAAAATCGTAGACGAATTTCCCAAAGTATATAGTTAGCATGGCATATGAAGAGCTTTCAAAATCTAGTCTTAACATCCCTTTCTAGCCTTATCTGCTGCCACTTGGGTTCTGCTTTCATCGTAACCCTGACTTTAACCATAACAAACCAGAGGCTGTTCTTCAGTGCCTTCTCTCTCTTGCTCAGGCTGCCACAAGTGAAATCCAATTTGTCCTTTTACATTCATCCATTCATACAATAAAATACTTTTTGAATGCCCACTGCATGTCAGATACAGTGCTAGATGCTAGTGATATAGCAATGAATAAGACAGTGACAGTCTTTACCTTTATTCATGGTACTTATAGTCTCATAGGAAATAAAGTAAAAAGATACATAGATAGGTATAGATATAGTCAGGAAGTGACAGATGCATTAAAATAAAAATATTTTCTGTGAAGACTTCCTAGTCCCCTAGGTTCTTTTGGAACAATTTGTACATACCTCTATTATACTCTAACTTTATACTAAATATTTGTTCTTCTTCTATTCTTTTGTAGCAATTTATAAATGTACTACGGGTAATACAACATCATATTATTATCAGAATTTTGTTCCATGTTTAGTTGCCTCCAATGCATGGCCAAGGGATCATGTCTTACTTATTGCCTTCCCAGTACCACATCTTTTTTTTTTTTTTTTAACACTGACTGTCAATACTATACTTAACACATTGTAGGAACTCATGTACTATTTGGATGGATGGATGGATGGATGGATGGATACAAAGGATCACTATTACATTTCACTACCACAATTACGTATTACTAAATTTCTCATGACAAATCATAGTAAAGCTGAAATTACTCTGATCAATTTATAATCTACTTAGGAAGATAAAAATACTGATTTTGATCCTATGATAAATATATTGGAATATTTGATAAAAAGAATGAACTGTTCTAGAAAACTATTATCAGATCACATTTCACACAGCTCTATAATATCCTTCCTCTGAAAAAAGTTAGCCTATGTTAAGTCCTTTCACTTGACAATCCCAAAAGAATTCTAGCCTTCGATATTATCCCATGGATCACAAAGGTAGTTAATAAGAATCACCACCCTCTACTTATAAATATATTACTCTAAAGGATTTTATCTTAGGGAGAATAGAATTCCTTAAAAAAAAAAAAAAGACGCAAACCAAAAAGATGAAATTCAGTGTGAAAATTTCATGTGTGTGTCTGTGTGTGTACATACGCACAACTATACACACACATATACATTCAATGTGAGCCATTTTGTGGTAACGACTCTTTAAAAAATTTAAGATCAGTGCATTTTTAGCCTACATTATTAGAGAGTCAGAAACAGGATCTCATTGTATTCTGTGCTGGTTTCAGACCACATAATAAGTACAGTATCACATCATTTTCAGCTTCATTTTGAGATAAACATTGAAAAAAATCATTATTTTATTTTTTAATATTTTTCATAGAGCATGTGTGCAAGTGGGGGAGGGGCAGAGAGAGAGGGGGACAGAGGATCTGAAGCAGACTCTGTGGTGACAGCAGAGAGCCCAATGTAGGGCTCAAACCCACAAACTGCAAGATCGTGACCTGAGCCCAAGTCAGACGCTTGACCGATTGAGCCACCCCAGCAGCCCTCAAAAGTTATTTAGAGAGCAAATCAAATAGTAAAGATTTGAGAAACCATGTCATGAGGATTGAGTAAACAAGAGTTGTGAAGTAACCATATTAAAGAAGAATTGGATTTCTTTTGTGGTTCCAAATGGTAATTCTAGAACTAATACAACCAGATTACAGGTCAAGATATAGAACTTTCTAACAGTGTGACGGGCCCACAATGGAAGAACTGCCCTGTGAGTACTCCCATTCCTGGAGATGTTCTGCAAAGAATTCGATAGACCCTGTCAAGGATGTGGTGAATGGAAGCACAGTCTAGCTTATTTCTAAAAATATTTCCAAGCCAAAGATTCTGTGACCTGTGAAAAGAGAACTTGGCTTGAATTTATTTTTTATTTGTATTAGCATCCTTTAATATTGTCATCATTTGCTCTGCATTCATTTTGCTGACTTGGGAATTTCAAAGAAGATCAAGACGTGTGTTGCTTTCATTGAATTTTAATAAAATAATAATACTTTTCACTTATGCAGCACTTTCCATCCAAGGATTTCAAAGTGCTTTACAAATATGCACTAATTAAGCCTCACAAACAGCTAGAGGTAGGTGATTTTCTTCCCTTCCTACGGGAACGTCAACCCTGGCACAGAAGTCTAAGTAGAGCCCCAGAGTGCTTACGATTCTTTACTGGCTGCCGGTCCCCTTGTGATGTGCTGCATGTGAAGGGCCACTTGTCATGCCTCAATTCCCTTTTTCCCCCCTCTCTGAATCATCGCAAGTTTAGAAATATAATGAATGCTGTTAAAAATTTGTTTGAAGCCTTGTAAATATTACAGCAAAATTCCGTCTCCTGCCTGCTGAATGCTAATTAGGTTTCTAAATGTTCATGTAAAAATAAAATCCTGATGTGATTTCTATATTTGTTGTTGAATTTTAAATGTAATTTCTTAGTTACAAAGAGTTTGTCATTTTCCTTTCTAGGTACCTCCAAATCATTGTTCTTGGGACAGAAAACTTAGTAGCAGATGGATTTGGGGGGGCCCTTACCTTTCCTAGTTGTCTTTTCACAACACACAGTAACCATTTTCTTTGAACTAGAAATAAGATATTTTTAAGAAGAGATTGCATTTTGTTATTTTTCTAATTTAAAGGTCTAAAAATGATATCTAGACATTAAGGATAATGGTTAAATGACACTACACAGTCCTATTAAAAAAAAAATAGTGGTCTAGTAGTGGCATTTTCTGATCTAGAGGACACACGGCTTTTTATGTAGGTTAGGAATGCCTGGAAGAAAGTATGTACACATGGGAACACATGTGAGCTGTTAGATTAAATTCCAATATAAATAGTCAAATGTGCAAACTCTCATCTGAAGAACAGTCATACAGGGCAAGGGCAGGTGCACCGTATCACAGCTTAGTTTCTCTGGGTTCTCAGGGTCCCTAGTGAGGGCATGCAAGTTACTGTGTACTCTGAGTCCTTAGTGGATCAGGAAAGCACAAGTTTTGCTGCCATACTTCCCTTTTATATTCACATTTCTATCTCCTTCTAGACAAACTTACATAAAGAATCTATGTGTTCCTGTTTCAAGGAAAACTTATGATTAGGTGTTCCTGGTTTTGAACCAGATTCAAAAGTAACAAGGCTACATCTTTATTCCAAGGGAGAAAGCACAGCATGTATCCACATATCCCAGAAGAATATCTGGCTTCAGGTTGTAGCATCCTGAATAGTCCAGTGTCCCCTCCATATTAGAACCAAACGAGAGATTAGAAAATCAAGCTATTCTGTTTCAGAGTGAATTTTATTTAAAAGATCTTGTGTACATAGAGCTGATCTTTCATAATACGAAAGGACCTAGGACTTCTGTCAAAGTACCATTCAAACTGGTCATAATGTTTCAGATATTCTTTTCTTTAAACAGCAAGTTCATCTGTGATATGTGATGGATCATTACAGAAAAACTCATTGATAGAGTTTCTAATTTTTCTCCTTAAAATTTTTTTGCAAGTGATATCTGTGGAAGTTCAAACAATTTGGCCAGAACACACAGATGTCTCTGGGTGAACTGTTGACTGCATAAATAGAACTTTATTACAGTAAACTTGCAGGCTCAGAAACTGAAACTCGCCAGTGTTCAAGGTTCGATCTTACTTTAACTTGACTTGGAGTGCAAATTCTTACCAACAGTGTGACAGAGAATGTCCTTAAAAAAACAGCTGAATGTCCATTTGTCAATTTACATCAGGCAGATTGGATAATGTCTGAGTGTATTCTTTACCCTCTTGTCAAGCCACATGGAAATACAGTGATCGGAAGTTTGCCTACTGATCATAGAAATCAGTTTTGCAGTTTGCATGTATAATGACCTCACACTCTCAGAACCTTTTTTAAGGTCCCTTCCTCAATGAGGACAAGCCTGCCAAAAATCAGGTATTCCCAATAGTGTTATAGGTCACCCCAAGGAATTGCTTGGGTTGGTACCAACATTGCCACTGGGGAGCATCTTGTTCTGTGCCAACATGGCCGACAGTCTCCCTTCTGAGGCTTCTCTTCTTTTCGATAGAATTACAGTAATAGTGCTACGAGTTCCTCTGGGAGATGTTCTGTTTTTAAGGTGTCTTTGCGTATTTTCTTTACTGATCTACTCTGTGCCTCTTGTTTCCAAGCCCTTGGAAGCCTCTAGATTGATTGAGAAACAAAGATAAAATTAACTCTAGCTTAACCTAAGTCTCCTGCTATTAGGCCTCGGAAGAGATGCTAAAAAACATAAGCAGTGTCTGAAGGCAGGTAATAATTAGATGAAAAAGGAAGGAGTTGAAATGCATAAGCTATCCAGTCAACTTTTACGTAATTGAGAGTTGTCTGGATACATGAGTATTTGTTAGCCTTAGTGCTTCAGGAGAAAAAAATGTCAACGGCCGACTTTTCCTCTAATTTTAAACTGATGCAGGTGTATCTGTGTTCATGGACTGCATTAATTTCTGTAACATCTTTAAAGCTACCTCTAGAGCAGTGTTTCCCTTCATCATAAAACTAATCTTTCTTCCCAGGAGGCCAAGGTAGGAAGGATGTACTTCTATTTTGCCATTTCAAAATAAAACTCAGACTTAAAAATTGCAACCAATTTTTGGGAGAATCATAGACACATATTTAGAAGAAGCCCAAAAAGTTTGTTTCCTTCAGGATCACTCACTACAAATGCTGACCTAAAACTTAAATCTCAGAAATTCCATTTCCCTGAGCAGTAGATTCACATGAATAATACGCCCTATATGTGTTAGGTATTTTATATTTACTATCTCAGTATACACATGCACATATGTGTACACGCATACACAAATCATTTAAAACCTTTAATATTTTAATAGTTACTTCTACTGTGTTTTAACTTAACCTCGTTTTGAGTTTTGAGAGGAAGGTAGTGCCTACATGAGTACATTTTTAATCATACTGAGATTTTACTGATAAAGTATGTTTCCATCTAGTATATGCCTCAGATAATCTTAAATCATTTAAATATGTTATTTTTTTCAAAGTTCATGTTTCTATATTCTAAATTGTTTTCCTTTGATTGCAAATAAGCTCAGAAGCATTCACTGCATGAGCTGTGCATGAGCATGTTCTAGCTGCCATCTTTGCCTGGCCAGATAAGTACCTTGTCATTTGGCTAAGTGTTGGATAATTCTCTGATCCTTAAAAAGTGCCTTGGAGAACAGATTTTCTTTTAAATTTACTAATAGATGAAAGAATAATTTTTAAAGCAATAAAGTTTGTCCAGGTATCAAATGTCATTATAACGCCGAAGGTCATCTTTAGGCTTCTATTATTTCCATAGAATAAACTGACAAAATTTATAATTATCTTGTTGTAATTCAAAAGAAATGTATGACTTTTTTTTTTTGAGGAGTCAGAGAAGGATTTGCAGATCAAATCTAACTCAAATGTTGTAAAATTCCTTGTCCTGTTCTAGTCATAGGTTTATGGTATGATTTGACCCTGAGTGAGAGTTTTACTGCTAAAACTCAAAATGCATGCATGATTATTAACAATCCTATATGAAAAAAATTTTATTATCGATAACAAAACTCATTTTACAAGTTTTAGTATTGTCGTTCCCTAACAGTACTATACTGATAATTGCTAGCACATAAAATCTTTTCATATTCTGGCATAAAAGCCATATATAAATGTAATTTATGAAAACTTTTCTGATCTGTCCTCCTCTTTGTCTTGAATACTACCTGATGACAGAGGTTTCCAACATTTTTAACACACACTGTTAGAAATATTTATTATGCACATTTTTGTGGCTATATTAATTCAGTAAAATTAGTATTAAATATATATTATATATATAACGTGGGTGTGTGTGTGTATATATACACATACATATACACACACACACACACATATATATGTATGTATATATGAAGAAGAAAAATGCTTAATGATAGCTGCATTAATCACTTTTGCTGCTAGGAAGAAAATCTTGGAGGTGTCAAGTTCCCGGCCTCCTGTGTGGATGTGTGATGAAAAATATAACTTATCATTCCTTTTTCTCTTTTCAGCCTTGGAATGGATGGCTTTGGCCAATCAGTTGGCATTCTTGGACGCCCTGCCACAGCTTATGGATTCCGCCCTGATGAACCTTACTACTACGGCTATGGAACTCGATAAAGTCATCCCTTTCCATTTGTACTCTCAGCTTAGAAGAAATCTGTGTGGGTTGGGCTAACTTTGAATCTTGACTAATAATGCATGTTGATATTATTGTGGGTCTGTGCTTCTTTTTATTTTTTCCATGTTGTTAGCTACAAATTAACTCTGACCCCTCCGTCCTCTGTTAAGTATAGTTGATGTTTGACTTTGTTCACTCATCAAACCACATCTTGATGATGAATAACATTGCCCATGTTATTCAAAGAGACGCAAAAGAAAATGCTGAAAAGCAACTAGACTGGAAAACAAACACTACATTATGTACATTAAGTGACTAATTTAATTTCTATTAAAAAGAAGGATAAAGTACAAATGAATTAGCAAAAGTCATGTGTTTCTATTTAATGTGTATCATTAAGAGTTTCATGCTTATATAGGGTGTGTATGAATTTTCTTTTCCCCTGCCCTTTTTCCCCCCTCGTAAACTCTTAAGTGTTTTGTGTGATGTGTGCTACTTTAAAGTTTATAAAAAGAATGTCACCTCATTTTCCCATTCCATCTGCCTTTTCAGGGTTGCTTCCCAAAGTTAACAATGAGTTTTCAATCTACAGTGGAGCATGTGCCACAGGCTGTGTTATGTATGCGTGGAGTCTCTTCGCGATTTGAATTCCTGTCTTTCTGATTTTAAGGCAGAATACCTGAGACATCTGTTAGTGCACATGAACCTAGATTCGTATTGGGCTTTTAAATGTTGTTACTCATGGAATCTAAAGTATGGAAAAGCTGTAAGTCTCATTGAGGACAATTAAGGGATAGAATATTTTTCTCACCCATTTCCCATTTGTGTACTTGTCTTTGTAAGATTTAGGTAGTTAGAAATAGACATTATAATTAATGATGAGGTTTGAAAGTGATTCATATTACAGCGTTGGAGATTTACTTGAAAAACAAAGCAAAATGAATAACTATAATCTAGAGATATTTGCTTGAGTGCCTGCTATGGAAGGAATTATATGAGGCTTTGAAGGGAATTTATAGATCAAAGATAAGACTTCTGTCCTTGAATTGAAAATCTCATTGATCTACTACACAATTTATTTGGCTTGATTTATGTTTTTAGTAGAATAATAGAGCTGGAAAGGGCCTTTTAAATAACCCAGTCTATCTATGTATTTGAGAAACCAAACACATAAAAATTTTAAATATCATAAACAGATTTTCTTAATTACCTGCTATGTATAAGGAAGTATATACGCTTCTAGGGAATATGTGAATCTAAGATATGATTTGTGTCTTTGAACTCAGCAACCTAATTGATCTTTCTGAAAGCATACATTTATTTGTCTTAGTTTCCATTTTAACCACACAATATTAAAGCTGGTAAGGGTCTTTGATGCAAAACCCTGTCATGCTGTTTCAGCTGAAAAAATTGTGGCCAGGAGACATCAAAAGACTTGACCAAGCTTATATATTTGGTCAGTACCTGACCTGTCTCCATGTTTCCAATGCAATAACCTCAATACTAAATATTATTTTTCATACCTACAAAGTATAAAACATGCAATATAATAAGTGACATTAATAGAAAGATAAAGCAAACATTCTAACGTGTAACTTTCCTCATACTATTGTAAATTGATTTAGGAAGAGCGTCACCAACGATTCCTAACATTTCCAGGGCTGTGCTCCCTGAGGTTTACCTGCACGTGCTCGCTCTCTCTCTATTTTTGCATTAGTTCTGGAACTTCACAAAGTTAGAGATCGTGAACTCTCCATTCAGGCAGGGGCTGGTTTACCTTTACGTTATTTATGAAGGAATATTTTACTAAAGGAATAAGGAAGAATATCTAAAATTCTTACTTCAGACAACAAAAGATTTTGGCCTTGGGCACTTTTAGAAATACCATTTATATGTAAGTCAAATATCCTGGCCTCACTAAATTTTGACTACAGATTAAAGTCACATTTACTTTAATGACTAAATTGCCATGGCTTTTAGGCCTTGGTGTATAGCTGGAAATTATTTCTCCTCATGAGTTTTTTGCTCTTTCTGAGAGTTCCCGAAGGTCCTTTCTCACGTAGGGCCAGGAATAGGTTCCTCATGTTCTGTTTCCTTCTCCTGTCCCGCCCCCCCACCCCCCCACGGCTGCATCTGTGTTGGTCATGAATCCTAAGATTCATGATGCCTACCACATGGGAGAGCCACCATGTCCAGTCGGGACTTGGGGAAGGAGGACACTCTCTACCCCTTCCTATTGCCTTCCATAGGCGGGATAAGCACCTAGTGCTTAACTCTGCACAGCAGAGAACTGAAAGCTATAAATTTTGCCATGACTTTACAGAAGCTTCAGAAATGACAGATGGGGTACATCACACAAAGTAACCTGGTACTATTACCACTTGCAGCTCTGATCACAGCTGGCAGTCAGAAGCCTGTCACTCGGCCTTGCGTGCCAGGGCTTGCTCCAGGCCATGAGGGGTATGCTAAGAATCTTCAGGATAGGCCTAAGCCAGATGGTCAGAAGGTCCCACAGAAAAGAATGGTTTTTCTTCAACACAGTTGAAGGGCTGCTTTTAGAGTCTTTGTTTCTTGTAACAAGATTAGCTGTGACTAACCTCCTAGTCTTTAGTCATGAAACAGAGAATAAGAGAAAGATAAACTGATCTTCCTACTTTTTTCCAAACATTTCCTGGAGGGGTCTTGTCTAAATCCACCCAGCTGTTCTTGATTATTGGCAAGTCTTCCCAAATTCTGTCTTTGAGGATACCTTGAGGTTTTCAGTGAGGTGAGTTGTTGGGTTCTTTTGTGTCTATGCTAGTTCTGTGTTTTTGCTAGTTTAATGGGAATGTAGAAAACACTGGTATGTCCTCAGATATCAAAAATCCCACATATACATTTTAGCCATGTTCTTGAAAGTCTACTAAATTGGAGTGATAATGCATTAGGCTTCAACATATGTTCTCTTTGGAGTACAGCAGAACCTCCCTACTGTTTGGGATAAAGACTTGCCAGAAATAGAGAGCCATTAAAGATAGAATTAATACTGAAAAAAAATTAGTAATATGAAAGAAAAATTCTAAAAGCTCTCTGAGAAAGCAGAGGAGAAGAACATAGATTAAATATGAATAATATAGAAGGTAAAAATCAGAGCACCAACGTTTGCCTGGTTGGTTTTCCAATAAAAGAGTCCTTTTAAAAAGTATAGGAACGGGGTGCCTGGGTGGCTCAGTCGGTCAAATGTCCAACTTCGGCTCAGGTCATGATTTCACAGTCTGTGGGTTCGATCCCTGCATTAGGCTCTATGCTGACAGCTCAGAGCCTGGAAGCTGCTTCAGATTCTATGTCTTCCTCTCTCCCTTCCCTGCTCGTGCTCAGTCTTTCTCTCTCTCTGTCTCTCTCTCTCTCTCTCTCAGAAATAAACAAACATTAAAAATAAATAAATAAAACGGTATAGGAACAATAGCCAAGAATAGAAGAAAACATCCCTGAGCTAAAAAGGATTTCTTCCCTACAACATATGAATCATTTTTAAAAATGGGTGTGACATCTATCTTGACATATTCTGGAAGAATTCTTGAGAAAATGAACTGAAATTTCCTTAAGAATCCTGAAAAGAAAGAAAAAATGCCTTCCAAGAAACAGAGTACGCTCAGACTTTTGACATTAAGTGGCCCTAAGAACATCCTGTGACCCCAGAGTAAGTTGCAGGTGTACCTAGCAGGATTTCAGATCTGCAATGAACAATAACTTCCCATTGCACCCCTTTCAGAATGCAAGTATCCTTGGTGATTATCCTGTCCCTGTCTCACCTTTGTGTGTTGGGTGGGAGTGGACAGGGGAGGTGGCAGATAACTTCTTTCAGTTCACAAGTCTCTGAATCAAGAGGAACCATACTAGAGGAGACCCTGAAAACCACACCCAAGAAGCCTCACTTGAATATGATTTTGAATATGATTTTACGATGGTATCTTTCACTACAAGCCAGAGCCTAATGCCACAATGATATGAGACTTTGGGGGGAAGAGGTGAGCCTATTTTGCATGGGAACAGAAGGTCAATCATTGGGGCCAGAAGGCAATGTGTATTGACTGAAAAATATGGCCGTGGTATTCGTCAGGCTCTTCTCATCATGAGGTAGACTGTTTTATCACATCTTAAATTTGGGCTCACCCTGTATCTTGCCTTGACCAACAAAATGTGGCAGAAACGACGTAGGAGTCCAGGGCCTAGACCTCAAGAAGACCCACGGCCTCTGCCTTTGCCCTTGTGGATCACTCCCTGAGACTGACATGCTGTGAAAAACTGGGAGACAGAAGCCCTGCCGTCTCGGCTGAGCACACTCCCTCGGCTGACCTCTCACCAAAACGCAGTCTTGTGAATTCAAGCAAGACCCGAAGAAGAACCACCCAGCCAACCACAGAAAGTTGACTCTCTGTGAAAAATGATAAATCGCTGTTGTTTCAATTTTTGTAGTTTTGGGCTGATGCGGCAGGTTGTATTTTCAAAAGATGCCCGCCCCCATATATTCCATCTCACACACTCATCTTACAAAGTGATATTGATACTCCTCCATTTAGTAATGGAGTCTATGCCTCTTCCCCTTGAACATGGATGGACTTTTTTTTTTTTTAAACTGTTTCAACCACTAGAGTTAAGCGGAAGTCATAAAGGTGAAGCCTAAGTCCTAAAAATACTTTCAATTCTGCCTCCTTCCCTTGGGATGCTCATTCTGGAAGCCAGCTGCCATGATGTGAGAGGGCCAAGCCACATGGAGAGGCCACGTGTATGGGCTTCAGCAGGTGGCTGCAGCTGAGGTCCCAGCAGACAATCAGTCAACCGGCAGAGGCGAATGAGCTTCAGGTGATCCCAGCCCTCAAGCTACCCCAGCTGAGGCCACATGAGCCAAGATGAGCTGCCCTGCCATGCCCTGCCCAAAGCCCTACAAATTTGTGAGCAAAGTACGCAGTGTCTTATGTACTAAGTTTGTGATGTTTTGTGATGCGACAGTTGCTTCTATCAGGGATACATCCAAAGGCCTATAGAAATCCTCCAAATCACAAGTACTAGGACTTCCTTAAGCCTCTTCACTTTCTCTTCACATCCATCACCACCACAGGTATTTTCCATAGATAACAAAGATTATGAATTCACAAGAGTTATTACCCAAATGAAGACCACTAGAGAACCTACCACTCTGAAGTGCGAATAATTTAAATTCATCTCTCAGCAAAATTATCAGTTACTACAAATCATGATCTCTGAAAGCATTGAGAAAGATTTCCTTTGCCAGATGTCCAATATACAGGACTTCCACTGTAAAAAAATAATAATAAAATAAAAATAAATAGTTAAAAAATATTTGTATTTGATCATCACGACCACTCGATATAGAAACTCTGCAGTTTATTAACTGTGAGAAGAAATGTTTAACATGCACATCACCTCCTCTACTCCTTTTCTCTTCTAAGCCTCCTAATCTTGCTAGGTTGGCAGTTTGGGGAACTGAAGGAAATGATTCTGGAATCTGGAGGTTGGTAACTGCTACTTAAAAGCAGACTAAGTATCTCGTATGAGTCCGCTTTTTCCTCCTAACCTGCAATTTACCAACGTCTCAAGTGGGCTGTGTAATGAGCACTGGGCAAGTGTGTGACTGTTAAGTCAAACCCCACAGAGCACGAATATCCGAGCTTGCGCCAGGTGAACGTGGGGCTGCCCGTCAAGGCCCAGATCCCAGGAGGGCTGGCTAAGGAAGTGTTGCTTGTCAATTCGCTTAACTTTCAGAGCTCATTTACTTCCAGTGCTGGGTATGAAGGAATCTGTTTTAATTCAGTGATTTTGAAAAGGAGACCCACACAAGTTTGGGGAGCTCAAGGTATCTGCAAACTCTGGAAATGCGATGAGACACTTTGGAAAGGGAATCTGAGCTTGTCAATCATTTCTCGTTGAGATTAGTTCAGTCTACCTACTTGGAGCATTTCTAATGCCATCTTTATGACTTGCCAATTAATTTTCCGTTTTTCTGACACTTGATTTTCAACAAGGTCACCAGCTAGACCCCAAGACCCGACCTTCACTGCCCACCTGCCGGTACTCACCGACCTTCGTCCCACATTTTTCCTTCAGCTCTTCTTTCCAGCTTATCTCTTAATACAGGTCAAGTGGAACTGAAACTGCCCCTCCACCGATAGCGACCTCCAGCAGGCCCGGACCACCCAGACCGGTGTGAGCAAAACCCCTGACTGGCGCCTGCGCAGATAGAGCGACCACTAGAATGACTGACAACTACCTGTAGCTCATTATAATACTAAGATCTCCGCCCAAGAAGGAGCACAAACCTCCTTTACATAATATACAAAGTATGCATAGGCCTGTTTCCTTAAGGCGCATGCGCAGCCTTAGGCCCGCCCCTACATCCCAGGACAAGGCTTCCTTATCTGAATATTCGTTCTAACCCTAAAGAGGGTTCCTTCTAACCCATCCACCCTTGCTGGAGGAATCACGGCTTTGGAAACCTTTCCCGGTGATCTCTGTATGTGCTGCAGATAAATTTACTTTGTGCGGCAACTCCTCCTGATGTAGTTTCTATCTGGGACTTGCCGCGCTGTGAACTCAGGTTAGTTCAGTTACAATAACACAGAATATGACACAAGTCCCTGCTATCAATGTAGAGTTCTCTTTTGTTACAAGTGTTGCACAATGACCTGATGAATATATCCATTCTCCTTCACATGCACACCTGTGCCTGCTCACACACATTACGTGGGCTTTATTTTTTAATTGAGAAATAATTCATGTAAAAGTCACCATTTAAATGCACAATTCAGTGCTCGCTTGGGCGGCACATATACTAAAATGGGAACGATACAGAGAAGATTAGCCTGGCCCCGGCACACAAGGATGACACACAAATTCCTGAAGCTTCCATATTTAAAAAAGAAAAAAAGTACAGTTCAGGGGCGCCTGGGTGGCTCAGTCAGTTAGGCATCGCACTCTGGATTTCGGCTCAGGTTTGTGAGTTCGAGCCCCGCATCAGGCTCTGCACTGACAGCACGGAGCGTGCTTGGGATTCTCTGATTCTCTCTCTCTCTCTCTCTCTGCCCCTCCCCTGCTCATGCTTGTTCTCTCAGTGTTTTTTAGTATACCCGTAAGGTTGTGCAACCTTCACAATGATCTAATTCCAGGACATTTTCATTACCCCCCCCCCAAAATTGCCATACCATTTGACAATTCCCATTTCCCCTCTACCCTCAGGCCCTGGCAACCATTCGTCTGCTTTCTGTCTCTATGGATTTACCTGTCCTGGACATTTCATAGAAATGGAATCAGACAATATGTGGCTTTTTTGCGTCTGGCTTCTTTCGTGTAGCAGAAGGTCCTCAGGCTCCCTCTGTGTTGTAGCATGTATCAATACTTCTTATATCAAGAATGATGTTCCATTGTATGGATATACCACATCTTGTTTTTCCATTCATCGCTGTCGCCACTCCTTAGGCAGCAATACAGCACTCAGAACGAAGACACAGTAAAGTTCCAAGTGCACCCATCTACCTAAGCAATGTGGTTACCACCATGGGGAGCAGAAGAGTGCCGGGGTACTGAGCCCCCATCTGAAACCTGACCAAGCTTATTCCCCAGCCTTGCCTTTGTTGTGAGTTTGTCTGATGGCGTCTCCCTCTGTTTTAGTTGTTCTCTCCCCAAACTCTTTCGTGTGATGTTTTCATATAATACCTAATCATTCTCCCTTGGTCGGATTTTCTGTTATTAAAATGCCTGTTTACAAACTTTGTGTAGGGTTACTCTGATCTCAGCACTCGTCTACCTGATTCCATCAGGTCTTGCTCGGTGTCTTGAAGGTGGGAAAGGCAGATGAGCCCTTCTTCCGCTCTTGCCTCTTCTCAAAAGAGCAGGGGGGGCTCCTGTGTGGCTCAGTCGGTTAAGCATCCCACACTTGATTTCACCTCAGGTCATGCGCTCACAGTTGTGGGATCGAGCCCCACATCAGGCTCTACGCTCACAGCCGGGTGGAGCCTGCTTGGGATTCTCTCTCTCCCTCTCTGTCTGCGCCCCCTCCCTCAAAATAAATAAATAAACATTAAAAAAAAAAAAAAAAAGAACAGGAAGCAGTGGTGGTGCCATCCTTTGCACTTTTGTGACACAGGTGTCTTTCCTGTCCGCTTGGTTGTCCAAACCAGTGTGGTGACAGTCTCACTGGAATCTATTTACCCCATACGGTGGGGAAAAGTAAATGAAAGAATGAAGAGGATCAGTGAAGAGAAACGTTGGGAGAAAAAGCGAAAATAATTTTTTAAGAACTTTGGTGCCTAAAGTGGGGGCCGAAGCCTGCAGGAGGAGCTCTGAAATCTCTGGGAGAGCTTTGCTCACTTTTTTTAAAACCATGTTTGCTGACCATGGGACAGACCCTTTGTGGACTCCGTTTGTCCTCTGAGCACTCCATTGTTCCATCCCGATGCTTCTTCCTCGATTTAGAACACAGACTAGGGTGAGTGTTTGCAGGGAGCAGGGGGTAACTCGGGAGGTAGCAGGAGTCACTCAGGAAGACTCGGGGGAGTGGCAAGAACAGGGACTTTTTTTTTTTTCTTAAGGAAACTGAGCAAATAATGTTTAACTTATTCTGAGCTAGAAGTGCAGCTTTGAAGACAACTGAGAAAATCGCAGAGAATCATGCATCGCTATTTCTCGGCTTAAGTGTGTGACATTAACTCAATTGCCATCTGTACCTTATCAGGAAATGTGCACGTGCTGTATCCTTCCGTCTTTCCTATCAAATGCTTCTCGGCTACTATGGCACGCCCGCTCCCCCCCCCCCCAACATTGTTACCACATAATGAAGAATCACAGTGGAGGCCAGTTTTATAGATGTAAGGCCGCAAGAGCTTCCAATCTAAGTCTACATTTCAGCTCCTCAGTCCTTTATTAAATTCAAAATTATAGAAGTAACATATGCTCACTGTAACACATAAAGCAATATGCAGATACATATTACAAAAGAAGTAATCCCCTCTCTAACCCTATACAGGGACCATTAACAGACTAGTAGATATCCTTCTATATTTCCATTCATTCTGTTAAGAACAAAATTCGACCAAATAAATTTGGAGATCTAGCTGGCTTCCTTAAACGATTCCGGAATGGGTCAGAATACCATCTAGCAAGCAGAGGGGAGCTCTGAGCAGCTGTATAAAGGGAAGGTTTTTTTATAGGAAGGAGGGTGGGGCTGGAAAACTATTCTTTAAAAAAAGGGGGAGGGGGGCGGGCACCTGGGTGGCTCAGTCCTTTAAGCATCTGACTCTTGATTTCGGCTCAGGTCATGATCTCACAGTTCATGGATTCCAGCCCCACATCGGGCTCTGATGTTAACAGTGCAGAGCCTGCTTGGGATTCTCTCTCTCTCTCTCTCTCTCTCTCTCTCTCTCTCTCTCCACCCCTCCCTCACTTGCATATTCTCTCTCCCTCTCTCAAAAATAAACTTAATTTAAAAAAAAAGAAATTACCCTTTTGTAAGAGATATTTACATGTAGAAGGGAAATCTCCATTCATAAAAGAGGGATGACCCTAACTCTCTAGAAACTGTTATCAATGGAGAAGAAATGGATTTAAATCTACCTACTAACCTTGTCCTTGTTTACTGGACTTTTCCTGGTAACCTTCCAGAAATGTCTCCCCCACCACAAACCCTTCTGTCTTTAGCTGGAGATGGGATTTAAGGTGATGGCTTTGGCCATTTTGGTGAGTTACTTAGTTTTCCTGGGTCTTTCCCATGTGTATAGGAAGTACTCATGTTACTAAACTTTTGTTTGATTTTCTCCTGTTCATCTGTTTCATGTCAATTTAATCCTTAGTAGAGCTGGAAGAATCTTGAAGAGCAGAGTAGAATTCCTCCTCCTCAACACCTTGTTTTGTTTTTTAATAGAACTTATCATTGTGAAAACTAACCTTTGTTCATTTATACACTTAGTGTCTATTTCTCCCCTTATCCGTCAAACCCCTAAAATTTGAGGGAGGCCTGTGAGAACAGGGAATTAATCTTACATCGTTTGCCGATGTTTCCTCAGTCTTTACAGCAGAGGTTGATACACCATGACCATTTATAAAGTATTTGCTGGGGGCGCCTGGGTGGCTCAGTAAGTTGAGCATACAACTTCAGCTCAGGTCATGATCTCATGGTTTGTGGGTTCAAGCCCTGCGTCTTGGAGCCTGCTTCAGATTCTGTGTCTCCCTCTCTCTCTCTCTCTCTGCCTCTACCCCACTTGTGCGTGCTCTCTCTGTCTCTCAAAAATAAATAAATAAACATTGGAAAAAAATAAAGTATTTGCTGTACTGAGTAAGTAAACAAGGAGCAAATGTCAGGAAAGCCTTAGAGGAATCAGGGAAGTGTAGAGTCATTTAGTTCCTATCTAGCCTCACACAACAGTAGCTTGAAACTTACATACTGAAGCCGGGGCAGGGAACTTCGCAAAACTAAGATAACTTTTCTAGCATTAAGCTACTCACACACCCTCAATCACTTAAAAAGGGGAAAAAAAAAAGTTTTATTTGGGCCCCTTGAACCCACGTTTTTGCAATGATTGTGTCTTCTTCCTTCTTAGTGGTCAGCATAGTACATGACACAGAAAAGGTATATGTTAAATATTTGTGGAATAAATATTAGTGTGTAACAACATGAAGTTTAAATTTTGGGGGGCGCGTGGGTGGCGCAGTCGGTTGAGCGTCCGACTTCAGCCAGGTCACGATCTCGCAGTCCGTGAGTTCGAGCCCCGCGTCGGGCTCTGGGCTGATGGCTCAGAGCCTGGAGCCTGTTTCCGATTCTGTGTCTCCCTCTCTCTCTGCCCCTCCCCCGTTCATGCTCTGTCTCTCTCTGTCCCCAAAATAAATAAACGTTGAAAAAAAAATTAAAAAAAAAAATTTGCAACATTTGTATAGTGTTCACAGTTTCCAAAGCGATGCCAATATTCCTTAAAGCATGGGCGTCACGATGTCTGTTGGCGATTTAAATGATTTCCGCATTGACAGTGGAATATTCTGCGTGGGTTAATTGGTTGAAGCTATGCCTAGACGCAGCATTCTAGTAATCAGGAATCTACACTCCAGGGGTTGCTAGCTGGAATCATTCCAGAAAGGCTACATTCCAGAGATGGAGCTACAAACACTTTAGCCAACTGGATCGCTGATGGCACTGGATGCTTTGCTAATTATCATGATGAGTGTCAGAAGTGAGTATTTATTGGCAAAAGTAACAACTTATTAATTATCATGATGACTAGTAGAAATGGGCTCTCAAAAGAATTCAAGCTGGGTGAATTGTTTAAAATATTTTAGAAAATGCTCTCCACATCTGAGTGAACAGGGTCTAAAAATTCAAGGTGTCCTCAGCCTTCGGAGATTCCATTTGAGGCTGCATCCCTAGTGGTGCTGGCTCTACCACTGGTCTGTAAGATCTCTGGTTGCCAGATGGTGACTATGTGGCATCATCCACAGGTGGCCCAGAAATGTGATGTGCTGCCCAAGGAAGCCAAAGGGTGGAGGGAGGGAGGTGAACCCGTTTCTGCCTCTCAACTTTCTAGTGCAAGGTGGTGGTCACACAGCCTCGGGCTGTATTCTCCAAAATGATGGTCACTACCCACAGGTGACTACTGAGCATTAAAATATGGTTAGTCCAAATTGTAAAATATACATAGCAGATTTTGAAGACAGTACAAAAATGTCAGTAACACAGTATTTTTTTTTTTTTTTACTATTGAATGCATATTTCAAAGACAATCTTCCGGATATACTGTGTTTAAATATATTAAAATTAACTTCACCTCATCTTTTTTTCTTTAGTAAAAGATTTAAAAGTTTTAAAGACTTAAATCTTTAAAGATTAAAAAGTTTTAAAAAGATGAAAAGTTTTTAAGGTGGCTTCTAGCGAAGTTAATATGTGGCTTGAATTCAGTTTCTATAGGCCAGTGCTGACCCAGAATAGACAGCTCAGCCATTGTCAAGTTTATCCGGCAGATTAAATACTATATGTGCCTACCTCCCTATAAACATGCGTTTAATACATTTCTGAATGTGGAGCAAAAGTAGGCCGAGTTGCTTTCTTTTAACCTCAGGAGGAAATTGTGGTGTCCTTATCCATCTTAAACCTTTTCAGCGACCAGAAACTTTCAGCTCCCAGAAAGAAACTACAAGTTTTGGATGATCAAATTATTGAGGTCAGCTGTCAACTGTGAGGTTGTATTAAGCAGTAGTGATGGCTGCCACTACTGCGATCATACAGATGAGAACAGGGAAACACACACAGAATCCTATTAAGTAGAAACCATTAACATTAACAGGTGCTATTAACATGATTAAGCCCAATGTACGCTGAATTAAGCGTAACTTCAAACTTCCCGACTCAAAGGTTTAAGCTTGAACCACCATCACCTCCGCCAGCTTCAGCCGCAGTTCCGCACGACTTCAGCCCACGCGGCGCAACCAATCGCGGCTGCGGGGGTGAGTGACGTCACTCTCCTAAAAGTCCAGGCCAATTTCCATACTTCTTTTCTGCGACCAGCCCCTTTACTATTTGTTGGAGGCCACGGCGGCCATTTTGGATTCGGGCGGGTGTCAAATTAAAACCGCGCGGCTAAACGCCTAAAACTTACAATCAAGACAAACTCGCGAGTTCAACTCAAACGCCAAGAGAGGAGACATCTTCACAAACCAGCCAGGCCGCTGGGAGCAGGGCGCGAAGTGCCGACCGGCTCCGGCGCCCACACTCAAGATGGCGCCGGCCTGAGCGTCACCTGTGCCGCCTCTCTCTCTCTCTCTCTCTCTCTCGGTTCCGGGTTCGTTCGCCTCAGTGGTGGCGTCGGAGGGCTGAAGGCTGGCGTTCTGTCCGGTTTCCGGACCCGTCTCTATGGTGTCGGAGGGAGCATACCCCCCGAAGATCTGTGGGTGTAGTGGCCACAGCCTCACAGGGTAGGCGAGGGTGGCTGGTGTCAACAGGGGGCGAAGAGGGCACCGGAGCCAAGACCCTCGGCCGCCTCCCCCGCCGGCCTCCCGCAGGTAACAGGGCGCCCTGCGCCGCGTCCTCCGTCCGTGCGGGACCGGGCCGCGGGGGAGGGGCCGGGCCGGGCGCGGAGACGGTGGGCGCGCGCCCCGCTCGCGGGTCCGCGCTCGGCGCGGCGCCGCTGCCGGTTGAGCTGTGCCCTCCGCCTCCGCGCAGCCTCCCCCTGCTTGGTGCGGGGCGCCCTTCGCCTCTGGGCTTCGGGGGCGACCCCCGCCCGGCGCGTTGCTGGCGGCCGGAGCCAGCGAAAGAAGCCGCGGAGCTCGGCCTCGCGGGCAGGTGTGGAAGGTGAGGGGCCAGCGAGCGGGAGCGCCGTCCCCGCCCACCCCGAGCCGGGTCGCGGTGGGACCCCGCTGGCCCCCGGGCAGCCCTCCCCGCCGCGGGTCGGGCGAGTGTGCGCGGTGCCGCCGGAGCGGTGGGAGCCGGGGGTCGCGCCCGCGCCGGGAAACCGCCTGCGTTCCTTCTCCAAGACGAGTGCCGGGCCCCCGGAGGCCCAGCGGGCTCTGTCCTTGCCTAGTACCTTTTTTTTTTTTTTTTTTTAGAATAAAGATGAAACATTTCTCGGAAGAGCGTGTTTAGGAAACCATGTGAATACTGAGTCGGGTCCTGAATTCTGGAATCACCGTTACTGCTGTTTTTAAGGACCTGTGTGCGTACCCACGTAACATTTCAAATCCTAGCTGAAATCATACTTGTTTTGGTCCGTAAAGGCGTCTTTACGTATTGCTGGTCAGCTAGCAATGCTGGACTGCGTTCATTACAGAGAACGTGTACTTGAAACAGATCACAGCAAAGGGCCCGAGTAATGTTAGCACCAGATAACAAAGTATCGATGAGTATAGGGCGTCCTTAGAACTCACGATGCAAGCCTTTATCTTTGGAACCTCCAAGCTAAGAGAGCTAGAACCAAGATCATCTCGATTAATTGCTGTGGAAGAACAGAGGGAGAGAGAGTTCCCCAGATGACATCGATTTCTTAGTAGGAGTTGCCCGGTGACCTAGACAAGCGCTTGCATAATCCACAGGTGGCCCAGAAATGTGATGTGCTGCCCAAGGAAGCTAAAGGGTGGAGGAAGGTAGGTGAACCCATGTTTCAAGAGCAGACCTTGCCGACCCAACATCGTATTATAGAGAGAGGGGATGGTAAATTCTGCAGAATATCCATGCTCTCCTTTTCTGTCTTCTTGTAACTTTTTTTTTTTCTCGTGACTTCTTGACTTCAAAGCAGACAACAGCACATCTTTTTGTTGCCACCTGATGAAGTTTGCCCTGCACTTAGGCTGTAATCCTACTCTAATGTGAGCATTGCAGTCCTGACGTGGGAAGACTTCTGTCCACGTTAATCACGCTTTCAAAACAGTAAAATGGCAGCCTTTGTCCCAAGGAAGGGAGTCTCGTCTTGCCTTTTTTCTTTTCTTTCTCTTTTCTTGTTTTTAATGTTTGTCGATTTTCAGAGAGAGAGAGAGAGAGAGTGCGAGTGCGAGCAGCAGAGGGGCAGAGAGAGGGAGAGAGAATCCCAAGCAGGCCCCGTGCTGTCGGCGCAGAGCCTGACATGGCCTCGGTCCCACAAACCATGAGATCCATGACCTGAGCTGGAACCAGGAGTCAGAAGTTTGACTGAGCCCGTCAGGCGCCCCCCCCCCCCCTTTCTTTTTTTTAAGTTGTATTTCTTGGGGTCTTAGACCCAATATATCCACTGCTAAGAAAAACTGGTTTTAACCGCTTAAAGCTTTCCTAACTCTAGGTGTTGTTGGGCCCAGTGTTCTGGCAACGACGTAGTTTGCTATTGAGAAATGACTAAGTAAACTATATGTCCCTTGCTGTGCCTCTGCCGAGTGCCATTCAGTCAGCCAGAGCACCGCCCCTGCATCCTGGTGGCCGTCTTGTCTCCTTTGAGGACGAATGCTAAAACTACACGAACACCGTGCTTTCCTCCCAAGAGGATTTTCATTTTCTTGCAGTTCCCCGTGTTGGTTTTGAAAAGCTGTATTTTGCGGCTAAGAGAGAAGGAAGTTAGACTGGCCTCCGTTACACACTCTTCAAAGTAACACTTCTCTGACTAATGCCTCCGTTCTCACAGAGGAGTTCTAGAGAAGTAGGCATCTTCTGCTGATGAAGTGGCAGCTGGGGTCAAAGAACATGGACCTCTCAAGCTGCCCCCTCATGCCGGCCCCGGTTGTAAGGCTGCCCATGTGGCGGTGAGGAAGTGCATTTCCAGCTGGGCTTCTGGAAGCCTCGAGATGGAGGGTAGTAACGCGCCCCTGCAGATCTGACGAAGCTACTCCCAGTGTTTGCTCTTCCTTCTGCCAGCTGCCTTCCTCCGAGCTTGCCAAGTTTCTGCTTCTTCGTGGCTTTGGCCGGCCATGGCCCTGACTCCACCTCATGGCATCCTTTTACCTTCAGCAAATAGAAATATGCCTTGCGCGTTCAGATTCCCGAGGCAGATAAAGACCTGGCCGGGGGTCCTAGAGATGGCTAATGTGTGAATTGACTGCCCTTTGGCCCAGGGTAGGCACCTGACCCATTAACTGTGTCCTAGAGGAGAGGGGCAACATTCCAACTGCTGAACGTGACCTTCGCTGTTCAGCGGGGGCGTTGTCACAGGTACCATGCCGTCTCCAGAACAGGGGAGTTAACGGGAGCTGGTTTTCTCCGTGAGCCCGCGTAGACACTTTATTTGTAGGCCCGGTAGAAAGGTGAGCGTTACACATAGTTCGGATACTTGGCATTTTTAATACTGTTTATCCCCCTGCTGTTGTTAAGGTCAACTGCAGAATAGGGAGGAGCCCAGTGGATTTGTTACGAAGACGACTTCGTTCTTATCCTCAGAAGTATTCTTGGATTTTTGAACAGTTTCAATTTTAGATAGTTTTAGCTTTGCCCATGTTGTGTTCTTTATATAACGATGTGTGTGGGTCTGTAGGCACTTGGAATTCTCTGTTTTAGGCATGTGTCTTCAGCGGCCCCGCATACTTTGGTAACACAGAAAGTGTTGTGTGGAACTTCTCTAAAGTGGAACAAAAAAATCCAAGTAGAGGGTCTATGTATGATGATTGTTGGGTGTGTGTTTGTTCAAAGGGTGCAATTTTTAAACTGAAATTTTTAAAGGTCTCTGTAGAATTTTTGGCCATGTTATTTAGAACTGGCAACTTCTTACCACGTCCACCAGAGTTAGTAAGAACTCTTTTTATGTTTTATTTTTTCTATTACGGTAAAGCCAGAACTGCAGACTGACTGCCACAGATTTTTCAAACGTGTGTTATTTGGCCCGTACAGGTTTGAACACATTCGAGCCAGCACTGAAAAATACGGAGATTTCCACATAAATATTCAGGCTCTTGGATCCTTATGATAAATGACCTGATCTGGCAGGCCTGGCTGGGACATTGTGACGGCCGCTCCCTGCAGAGTGCGGGCCTTGTCAGCAGGTGCCTGTCACACGCAGGGCCCTCTGCTCCTCCCCCAATACTGTGGGGCCACTTTGCAATACCTGCTGTAGCCGTGGAAGTTTGTACCCCCGTTGTAAAGAAAGGTGTGTGCTTAGTGTAGAAGGTTTGGAAATGCAGGTGCATGTCTGTCTGTGACTTCCTCGTGATCCGACACAGACAGCAAACCTCTGTTAATACTTGAACATTTTTTCAGGCCTTTCTATGTCTGTGTGTATCTGTATGTATATAGACACATACACAGATACAACTTTATTGAGGTATAATTGATGTGCAATAAACATATTTAAACCCTACAATTAAAAGTTTCGGTATTTGTTATCACCTTTAACCATAATCAAGTTAGTGAATAAATCTATTCCCCCACAAGTCTCCTTACACCCCTTGCAATCCTTTCCCCTCTCCTGGTCCCTGTAACGGGGCTCCTACCCCAGGCAACCACTCATCTGTTTTCTATCACTGCGTTTTCTAGGTGTTCCTGTCTGTGTGGGTGTTTTAGCATCTGGGATGATACAGTTTTGCACTTTCCCCTTTTTACCTAGCCCGACTTTGAAGAGCAGTGGGAGTGCACCCTTCCTTCCTTCCTTCCTTCCTTCCTTCCTTCCTTCCTTCCTTCCTTCCTTCCTTCCTTTCCTTCCTTCCTTCCTTCCTTTTTCTTTTTCTTTCCTTCCTTCCTTCTTCTTTCCTTCCTTCTTTCCTTCCTTCTTTCCTTCTTCCTTCCTTCCTTCCTTCCTCTTTCTTTCTCTTTCTTTTCTTCCTTCCTTTCTTCCTTTCTTTTCCTTCCTTCCTTCCTTCCTTCCTTCCTTCCTTCCTTCCTTCCTTCCTTTCCTTCCTTCCTTCCTTCCTTTTTCTTTTTCTTTCCTTCCTTCTTTCCTTCCTTCCTTCTTTCCTTCTTCCTTCCTTCCTTCCTTTCTCTTTCTCTTTCTTTCTTTTCTTCCTTCCTTTCTTTTTCTTTCTTTCCTTCTTTCTTCCTTCCTTTCTTCCTCTTCCTTCCTTCCTTCCTTCCTTCCTTCCTTCCTTCCTTCCTTCCTTCCTTCCTTCCTTCCTTCCTTCCAGTTTATTTACTTATTTTAAGAGAGAGGAAAGGTGCAGAGAATGAGGGAGAGAGAGAATCCCAGGCAGGCCCTACACTACCAGCGCTGACCCTGACTCCGTGCTCTAACCCACAAACCGGGAGATCACTACCTGAGCAGGAAATCAAGAGTCCCAAGACTGAGCCACCCAGGCACCCTCTTTCTGTTTATTGTCATCGTGTTCAGCCAGTTGTCTCTATCCCACTGTTTTCCTGGTGCTCCCGGGCCGTTGCCCGGCGCGTGAACTCTCCATTTGTTAACACGTTTTTCATCATTGAGAGAACCACTCTCCAGTTTGTTTGGTTCTTGTTCTAATTTTAAGTTCTTATAGACATACAGGAGTTTTCTCATTGGTGAATAATGACGGTTTGCAACAGGCTCCTGTGAGGCAGGATATGCGAGCAGGTTAGGGAGCACGGGTGATCTTATTCTGGTTTTGATCAGCTGGCGCTGTGAGCGTTCCGTGAGTGTGCGTGTGTGTGCGCGCGTGCGCGTGCGCGCACATGTGTGGGGGAGGGTCGCGAGGGGCAGTAACTGCACGTGGCCTGGTAGGTGCGTTTTCTCGTAGAGCCTCAGTTGTTCCTTGACAGGCACCGCCGGTGACTTGGGCGGCACTTGGCCAGCATTTGGCGTCCTTGTTGTGGGCGGCCTGGCCGATGGGGACTGGAGGGCCGGGTGGGTGGGAGCGGCGGGGCCCCCGCACGCAGTGATCTCCCCTCCCCCCCGACCCCCCGCAGGTGGAGGCTTATGTGTGCAGGTGTTTTCCTCCTTCCTCAGCTGTGCCGGGCCTCCCGGCGGAAGGCATGGGCTCGGAGAGCAGCGCCCTGAAGAGCTACGCGCTGACGGAGCCCGCGTTCACCCTGCCGGCCGGCCTGGCCGTGCACCCCGCCGCGCTGCAGGATGGCCGGCGCGCCTCGGTCTTCGTGTACCGGAGAGACCATGAGGACCGCGTGAACAAGGCCGCCAAGGTACCGCGTGCGCGGCGGCGCTCGCCTTTGGTGGGGGGGGGGGGGTTCACTGCCTCGCTTCCTGTTAAGAAATACGAAGCGGAACTTAACGAGGGTCACAGGAGGGCGATCTTGAGGAATCGTGTTTTTGTTCATGACCTTCGTGGTTGTCCTGGGGCGGCGGGGGGGGGGGGGGGGGGGGGGGGGGGGGGGGGGTGCGGGGAGAGGGGCTCAGTCGGTTATGCGTCGGACTCTCGACTTGGGCTCAGGTCATGATCTCGCGGTTCGTGGGTTCGAGCCCCACGTCCGGGTCTCTGCTGACAGCTCGGAGCCTGGAGCCTGCTTTGGAGTCTGTGCTTCCCTCTCTCTCTGCCCCTCCCCTGCTCATGCTCTGTATCTCTCTCTCTCTCTCTCAAAAATAAACATTAAACAGCAACAAAAAAAGAACATAGTTGTCCTCCCTCATGGGAAAATCTCCAACTTGCAGGACATGTTGGAACCAAAAAGCTTCGGAAAACGCAGGGTGAGAGCTTTTATCATATTGTTTTAGTGAGGAAGTTCGGAAGGTAATTTTCCATGGCTAAATTAAGGTAGAGTTTAATCGAGTTTAGCAAAAATCTGTAAGTGTTGACATTTTGGTAAGTATATGATTTAATTTGTAAAGTTTATTTATATTTATTTTATGTCTTTTAACTTTTATTTTCATTTTTAGCTTTTTAGTTTTTGCATTTCAGGTTTTAAATTTGAGTATAGTTGTTGACACACAGTGTTAGTTTCAGGCGTACAACATACTGATCCACCTTCTCTATACAACATACTGTGCTCACCTTTAGCGTATTGATGACGGACCTAGAAATAAAGTAGTTTAGAAACTGCAGGTACTATTTTTTCTTTTCCAGGACTATTGTGATGTCCCAGAAAGAATGTTGGCCTGGGTTCTGGTTCTTGCTGAGGGACCTTAGTCGCTTCATTCACTTTTAGAGGCTTCAGTTTCCTCTTCAAGGAGGGGGGTCCTCCTGGCTCACACCTTCCAGATGCTGATCCTGGAAGGGGACCAGTGTATTAGCAGGTGCTTGTGCACTGTCGGGGGACCCCAGCCTCTGATTAGAAAACGTGATTGTACCTCGGAATATAATTCAATAAAACAACCCTAAGTGTCTTTATTTTTTTTTTTAAAGTTTATTTTATTTTGAGAGAACACAAGTATGTATGAGCAGGGGAGGGGCAGAGAAGAGGGAGAGAGAGAATCCCACACAGGGTCCACCCTGACCGCCCAGAGCCTGATGCAGGGCTTGAACCCACGAACTGCGAGATCATGACCTGAGCTGAAATCAAGAGTCAGACACCCAGCCACCTGAGCCACCCAGCTGCCCCTGTTAAAATTTCTTTTATTGTAATTTTGCAAAAGATAAAATGCCTTGCTTCTCTGTTGTATTCTTACTTGCAGTTAATATCTGACATACTTCCTATTATCTTCATCTCATAAGGTAGCACGTTTTTTAAGTAAAAAAATGAGGATGACTGTTATTAGTGAAGTACTAGAGATTTATCATCTTTCTTAGCTTTTTTTTCTAAATAAGTTCATAAGATTATTTAACATTGTTTTGTTTATTTTTGAGAGAGAGAGAGCACAAGCAGAGAGGAGCAGAGAGGTGGGGGGGGGGGGCGGGACAGACGATCTGAAGCAGGCTCTGTGCTGACAGCACAAAGCCTGATGTGGGGCTTGATCTCCTGGTTCGTGAGATCGTGACCTGAGCCGAAGTTGGACGCTTAGCCAACTGAGCCCCAGGGTTTTTTAGCACTATGTTATTCTTTATGATATGTGTGCCAAGAAAGTTGAACAACCCAGATCATGGTGTTTTTAAACAAGAAAAGTAAAGCTGCACTGTCGGTGTCTGAGGGCTCGTATGCTGCAGGGACTGTGAGCTTGAGACAGAAGATTTCTCCCCCCCTTAGTACAGACCCTTCTAAACCAAGGCTGAGTCTTTTCCAGTACTTTATACTTGTCTCCTCTATTCTTCAGGCCATCTTGTGGCTTTAAATACCTGAGACCCGAACCTGAGAAATTTGAAATGTCTACAAAATGATAAGGTGTTTCAGTGCAGGTCACAGTTCTTAAAAACACGTGCCACGTTTCATTGGGTTATAGGACCTTGGTGTTCCTAGATTCCTGAAATAGTAGAACAGTATGTCCAGCTCACCTCACTTTCTCTAGAGTTCAGGCTCCCGGTCCTACCTTTGACGGTTTTGGTGGCCACTTCCGACAGATGGACAGTGTTTTCCTCGCGTATACTGTTAGGTCGTGAGTGTAGTGTTTCTCTAGTATTATAAATAAACTACAGTCACAATGCAGGGCAGCCTGTGGAATAAGATGAAACATGGTATAACCTTTCTCTACAAAACGATACTAGACGTTCTTCAAGTCCATCAGATCCTATCATTTTATCTTGAAGTCACTAGCTATAATAGTATAATTTTCTCACCGGTGGTTAGGACTCATTTCTGAGGAATAGTAAGGAATGATAACTCCTAAATCAGAGTGTGGTTCCCGTAGTTTGCTCTAATCCCAGTGCTTAGGTGGGACCTTGTGGTGAGGACAAGCTCGTGAATGACCCTGAGTGTATTCATAACCAGGCAGCCACGTTAACTCGACGAGTGCGTTTGTGGACGCTGTGCACCTGCCTTGGGAGACACTGTGCTCTTCTCCATGACTCAGGCCGCTTTCTGGAAGGGTTGGTCAATATATTTGGGGTTGCACAGTGTGTGGTCATGAGGAAGAAATAGAAGATCGCTTGCCTTCCCCTTGGGGAATGCTTTACCGCTCTTCCTTATATACTGACATGCTCTTTCTGTTCCTCTCCCCCTTCGCCCTTTTCTGTGCTGTTTACAACCCTTATTCTAAGAAATCAACTGCCCTCCATTGTCAGCTGGTTCTCTTCCAAGGCTCCTGATCATCATCCATTCAGAAGAACTTAAGAAGTGCCCCCATCCCCCAGGTGTGTTGGGCCACCTCCAGATGGCGCAGGCTCCTTCCCAGCCTCGGCTCTCCCCAACAATTTCCAGACTTCGGGTTCTCGTCCATTCTCTTCTGGTGCTTATGTCTGGCCTTCTGCCCCCGACGAAGTAACTGCTGAGCCCTCTGGTCTCAGCTCCAGGTCCACTTTCCCACTTGCCTGTGGAATATCTCTACCTGGATACTCCCTTAGCACCTCAGGTACAGGCTTTCCAACACAGGATTCTTTATCCCTTCCTCTTCCTGCGTTTTATTCCTAGTGTCTCATCTAACCTCTAGCTCGTGGGCATTCAAAGACAGAGTGTGCTTCTGTCTTTGTCTCAGACTTGCATCTCAGCAGAAGCCAGAGTATTTCTCCCTGAGAGTTGTTGCTCTCTCGTTTTAGGCGTCCTGGTTACTTTGTTATATTTCTTTAACAGAATGAAACTATGGCTTGCTTCCTGTCGAAAAACTTGCAGGTAGACCTGAGCTGATAACTATTATGTTGTGCAGTTCCTGAAGTGAAATAGCGAACCAGAGACAGAACTTACAGTAATGAAAAGTTAAGCCACTAAGGCTTGAATTAATTCTCTGGATAGCTGCGTCCTAACCCGTCCTAAAAAGTAGACGTAGTTTATATTCACGACTTGACTCTCACACCTAACGTCTCTGTGTGGGCCTGGATAAGAACAGATGTTGACAGGTTATCCAGTGCTGCTCATGTTGAACGATAAAAGTCCTTGCCCGGAATCCTCTGTCTGAGAGGATTCGCCTGGAGCAGAATGGGCAGAACGGGGATGTGGTGACTCAGGGGCAGGTACTTTCGGCACTCCTTCCACAAAGCCGCCTCCCTCCACCGCAAGAGCCGTTGCTCTCTTTGGTCGATGCTCACTGAGAACATCTCCCAGTCGCATCTTGTCACCCCCTCTGTTCTGGAGGAACAGAATCTTGAGTCAAGAAGTGTTTCTATTTGATTCGTAATTGCTGACTTCCCTGTGAGTCTGTATGCATAATTTATGCAAAATATCGTGTGTGCTGAAGGGGAGAGACACATGACGTTCTCGGCCAGTTAAGTGCCGTGTTCAGAATCACGCTATGAGTTATTCCTTTCTGCCTTTATTAAACACAAAAGTCACTTTGGACTGAGAATTTTCCTGGGAATGTAGGGTTAAAAAAATAAGCAGATTGCAATTTATTATTTCATGTATTAATTAGGTGAAATTTACTGACTCTGTATTTAATGCCAGTACTCAGCCCGGTGATATTTCTTCTGACTTACTAGTCAGAAGCATAAAACTTCTTTTACATACAACCAAAGGAAAATAATTAAGAGTCTTAAGAAATAAAAGCTGAATGAATAATTTTTCCTGAACAGGCAAAAGTAAAAACTCAAAAGTGTTCCATGCTGGGTTTGCAAATTACTTGAGATGATCCTTAAAATGAAAAAAATATGAAAGAGGTTGCATAATTTTACTCAGAAACCATAGCTCCAAAGACCCTTGCAAGCAGTTCTGTCCACTTAAGCTCAGACATTCAGCCAACTTGCTAGCATGACTCTTGGCTCATCTGGGTCTTTGCTGTATTTGCGTCTATATGTACGAATTAATAGTTCATATTTAAACTATTAGTTTAAGAATTAAAGAATTTTATAAGTATGTATGTATGTATTTATTTAGAGAGAGAGAGAATCCCGAGCAGGCTTTGCACTGTCAGCTCAGAGCCTGATGTGGGGCTCGAACCCACAAACGGTGAGATCATGAGTTGAAACAAAGAGTTGACACTTAACCCACTGAGCCACCCAGGCACCCCAAGAGTTTTCTTAATTATTTGTTATTAGAGTGACTCAGGGAGGGTAACAGCTTTCTTCTTAAAAACAAACAAGAAATCCTACTGGAGCTATTCCTAGAGTTGTCAAAGTTTGGGATTATTACAAGAAAAGAAAAGAAACTGGGCAAATTCATTTCCTCAGAAGATTCTCCTGTGGTCTCACCTAATAGGCTAGCTTGAAATGACTGATATAAACCTTGAACCAGCACTGTGTTCCAGACTCTCATGGGAGCTCGCATTCTTCCAAGAAGGTATTTTGGAGTGTTCCATGCTGAGTGCTCATTTATGAGATGGAACCGAACATTATATTGAGGGTTTTTGTCCCAAGTGACGTCTTCCATGCCCCCCCCGCTCCCCGTGCAATGACAGGTTTACAAGCCTTGCTCGGTGTCCTGCAGGTTGCACAGGCTTCTCCCTCTAGCTGCCTCCTGAGGTTTTTTATTTATCTGATCTTCACCAGTTTGATGATAACATGTACAGCTGTGGTTTTCTTTGCTTTTTCCTGTGTGGTGTTCATTGAACTTTTTAAATCTGTAAACTTTAGTATTTGGCTGAATTTGGAAAGTTTTCAGCCATCACAATTTTTATGCCCCCATTCTTTTTCTTGGGGGGGTGGGGAGTCCAGTTATATACATTAGACCTTTTGCTATTGTCACATAGGTTCCCGAGGCTATGATTATTTTAAAAAAGAACATTTGGGGCGCCTGGGTGGCTCAGTCGGTTAAGCGTCCGACTTCGGCTCAGGTCATGATCTCGCGGTTCATGAGTTCGAGTCCCGCATCGAGCTCTGTACTGACAGCTCAGAGCCTGGAGCCTGCTTCGGATTCTGTGTCTTCCTCTCTCTCTGCCCCTCCCCTGCTCATGCTCTGTTTCTCTCTCATTGAATTAGTTTCTGATATTTTATTTTTCCTTTCTAAAATTTCTACTTATTTTGGAGCACCTGGGTGGCTCAGTCGGTTAAGCGTCCGACTCCGGCTCGCGTCATGATCTTACGGTTCATGAGTTCGAGCCCTGCGTCAGCTGTCCACCCAGAGCCTGCTTTGGATCCTCTGTCCCCTTCTCTCTCTGCCCCTCCCCCCGCTCGTGTTCTTTCTCTTTCTCTCTCAAAAATAAACAATTATTTTTAAAAAATAATAAAACTTCCACTTGTTTTAAATAACAGTTCTTTCTCTGCTGAGAACTTCTATTTATTTCGTAACTGTTTTCCTTTACTTCTAGGGGAGAATGGTTATAATATAAAGGTTACGCTGTTTTAAATTCTTTGTGATAATTCTAATATCCGGTGTATTTGGGGGTTGATATTTGTTGATTGTCTTTTCACTTTTTTTGTTGTTGTTAAGTGAGAGCATTTTGGATTGCATACTGAACATTTTGAATGTCCTGTCGCATAGACTCTTGGTTCTGTTTTAATCCTCCGGAGGTTGTTGGTGTTTCTGGTATTTGAGGTTTTGACTGCAGGCCGTCAGTCCCCTCAGGTTCAGGCTTCAAGTTTTCCAGCTACTCTCCACCCGCTCTTGCTGTGCGTGGTGCTCAAACCCCAGGTCGTTTCTCAAAACTCTGCCGCGCTGGTGTCGGCCCGCTTTGTCCACGTCGGTTCGGGACTTGGTCTGAGACCTGTGCGCGGACAGACACCTCGAACGTCTCCTTCTCCAGTCCTTTCGCCTCTGGGGTGTCCTCGGACTCAGGCTTGCCGTGGTTCCTTCCCGCCGTTCTTCTGGCCGGAAAGGTGGCAGGGTCTCTGTCAGAGTTCTAGCCACGTTTGCTGCGCCGCTGTGCGAGCGGGGCCCGCCGTCGGTGCGCAGCTGCGAGAAGTGCCATCCCTCACCCAGGACGTGGGCCCCCACGATGTGTCTTCTCCTCGTTTTGACTCCGCTCCAGAATCTGAGTGCTTTGTCGAGTTCTCCGGTCATTATTGGGCACCTGCTTCAGAGTCAATAGCAGTGATCTTCGGGAGGCCTGGGCTCTGGGGGGCTCACACTGCCCTAAGGGAGCTGCAGGTCTCCGTAGAGTGACTTAAATGTTGGTAAAGTCAGAACAGGTCACAGATGTTCCTTCACCTTGTTTGGAATTTTGGGGGCAGGGGAGCTGGACAGGACCTTGACTGCGAGGATACGTTTTCTGACTTTCACCCCGCCCTACGTGAAACTGCCGTCAGTCTGGTCTTGAGTCGTTAACTTCACCTCCCCTTCTGTTTGTGTGTTTAAAGCATCTGAAGACACTTCGTCACCCTTGCCTGCTGAGATTTTTATCGTGCTCCGTGGAGGCGGATGGGATCCATCTGGTCACCGAGCGAGTGCAGCCTCTGGAAGTGGCTTTGGAAGTGCTGTCTTCGGCGGAGGTCTGTGCCGGCATCTACGACGTACTGCTGGCCCTCGTCTTCCTTCACGACAGAGTAAGCGGCCCGCACGCAGTGTGCTCACAGGCTCTGGTGTAGACCGGGTTGGCGGCGGGGGGCGGTCACGGGACGTGTCGAAATCCTAAGGCACCGTTCTGACTCAGAAGCTTCCTGACGGAAACCCGCACGTCGGAAGGCACGGGGGTGCCATAGACAGATGGTTTGTGGACGGGCGGTCAGCCCTCTGACCCTGCGCAGTGTTTCCTAGAACTTGACTCCCTTGATGATGGTCTCCCTCGAGTTTGGGGTAAGCCTTTCCCTAAAAATAGCTGCAGCTGTATGACTGTTCTTAAGACAGAGAGAAAGCCTTGACGCTAATGCCGCCGTGGACATTTCCAGGAGTTTTGTTCCATTTTAGATTTTGAAGAAAGAAATGACCATTTCTTCAGGAGAGACTTTCCCTTCTTTTCGAGTAGGTGGTGCCACTGAGAGCCAGCCTGTTAACACTGCAGTCAGGTTCACTGTCACGGGGATAAGGGTAGTTCCTCTGTTTACTTCTGGTCTGTTTCTGGACAGTATTACTGAGCTGTTTCTTAATGGAATTTGCATTCTGAAGTAAGAAAACCTTTGGTCGTCCTCCAAGATTAAAATGACCAGTCACAGGTTAGAAACATTTGCATATGACTCATCTCAGTATATGTTTTTGGGTTTTTTTCACTTTTCCTATTAATGGGGGATAGATTCCAAATATCACTTTGGATTTATCATCTCTTAAAAGCTTGTCTAAGATGCATATAAAGAATTGCAGGAGCGCCTGGGTGGCTCAGTCGGTTAAGTGTCTGACTTCAGCTCAGGTCATGATCTCGCAGTCTGTGAGTTCGAGCCCCGTGTCAGGCTCTGTGCTAACAGCTCAGAGCCTGGAGCCTGCTTCGGATTCTGTGTCTCGCTCTCTGTCTGCCCCTCCCCTGCTCATGCTCTGTCTCTCTCTGTCTCAAAAAAAAACAAACAAAAAAAAAACCAAAAAAAACAAACATTAAAGAATTGTTAGGGCTTCATGTGGAGGTATATTTTCTTTGTTGGAAAGAGTGCGTGCACGTGGTGAAAAGCCTGGACAGTGTGGGAGCACATAGAGGGAAGAGCAAGCCCCCCACCGTGAGTCCAGGACCCCACCTCCCTCCAGGGGCGACCACCACGGTGATGAGCCTGGTCGTCCGGACATGTTCCGTGTGTGCATAAAGCAAATGTCCCTACGCCTAGTCTCCTTTATTTCTCAAATGCAAAAATACCATCCGTACTATTCTGAACCTTCCTTTAAAACGGATATATATATATCTTGGAATGTTTTATATCAAAATATGTACACACTTTTCTGGCAAGTAGGATATTTAAAACGCACTTGTCTACTGAAATGATTTCCAGTTTGGGGGAAAAAAAACATACACGTACTTGAATTCTGTTCTCATTGCCTTCTTCCTTCTTACTTATTTGACTGTACTATGTTTTCTGGTCCCGTATTCTGTCACATCTGTGCTCTGTGAGATATTTCTAGTGGGCCTTACCGTTATTCCATTTTCCTCTTCTTCCGGCAGAAATTTTTAAGGCCTCCTGACAAGATTTCAGGGGAAGATTTCTGGGTTCGTGCTAGAATGTAGGTGGGAAAGAATTTAGAGGAGAAAGTTAGTACAGCAGCCTAGGGGAGCAAAGATAAACTTCACCTTTAAAGGGAGGCACACGCTCCGGGCCATGACGACGTGTACCTGTGTGCGTACCATCCCTCCTGCCTGGCGTGGAGGCGGGGACGTGCAGAATCTGCGCCCTGCTGTCATGCCTTTATTTCATTAACCTGCCTCACTGGGCAGGGGAGAGAACAGAAGCCTGTCCATCGCGTTTTTCCTTCCCTCCGACCTCGCAATGCATACGCAGGCTTGTTCGGTTTGTCACTCCTTAAAGTTGTGCTTCGTTTATTATGCCACAGGTGGGCGGACTTGCCTTAGCTTCTTTCGGCGATCAGTTTTTAGTTCTTTAGAACTTCTGCCTCACAGATTCTAGCGGCAGCCTCTTCCTCTTCTTTTTCTCCAGGGGCACCTGACACACAACAACGTCTGCCTGTCATCTGTGTTTGTGAGTGAGGACGGCCACTGGAAGCTGGGGGGGATGGAGACCGTCTGCAAAGTTCCTCAGGCCACACCCGAGGTAAGCCAGGGGACAGGCCCTCTGTGGCACCCGGAATCGGATAGCATTTTAGTGGGCGGTTCTTACCTCGGGACCCTCCTTCGGTGTTCGGGTGATCCTAGCTTTGGACACTGGACTTTTTTGTCGATGCCAGATTCACAGAATTGTAGGAGTTTATTCTTTCAGAGGCTTCCTTTATTCTCGTCTCCTCGATTGGTAGCTCGGGAACTCGAGACCGAGGGGTAAAATGGCTCGGTCAGATTTTTAATTAAATGCTCTTCCCTTCTATTCCTATAATGCCCTGTCCTTAATGACACCACTTAATGTTTAATATTGAAATTACCTTTGTGTGTCTGATTTCTTTCCCAGTATTTGAGCTTCTTGAGGGTGCGAGAGTCTCTTTGGCTTATTTTTACATCTCCACCCGGAATAGTGCCTGGCACGCATTAGGTAGTCGGGAAATGTTCATGAACAGCCGTCCAAGTTGTCCGAAGTCCTCCATCGTGCGCTAACAGCCGGAGTTAGGACGCGAACATCTCGGCTCCTCGTGGGCTGTGTTGTTGTTGCTTCTGGTACCTCTTAATGGTTTTGCCTGACCAGGTTCTACACGTTGCCCTCCTAGGTTGATGAACCTTTCTGTTCTATTTCTTGTTTTTAATCGTTTTGCACATTGCCACTAGACTTGCTCTTTCTAAAAACAACAATAACAACAACAACAACAAACCCAGTCCCATCACGGTAGCTGTACTAAAGTGCTGGCTCATCGGCATACTGACTCAGTCCGGTTCCCCGTTCTCTCATGGGGCCTCCACAAGGGGGCCATGTTGAATGCACACCTTCATGGGCTCTCGCCGAGGTCAGACGCTCCTTCTCCCCGCAAAGGTGTTCCTCTGATGATTTCTGCCCCAGGTGGTCCCTTTCTTCTCAGAATTCACCTTACATCTCAGTATAATGGCTTGTAACTCACTCCTTGACTTCTCTTCCAAATTCTTTACCATGGCGTGTAAGGCCCTTCACAGGCTCTCCCCGAGCCTGCCTTCAGCTCGACCTACACTTATAGTCACTGAGCTTCTCTCGGGCCGCACCCGCACCCCGGTCTACGCAGCTCAGCTGTGCTCTTGGGTGGGCGGTGTCTTTCACCCGCTTCTTCCTGTGTGTGCCTTTCTGTCGCTGAGATGCTTTCTTCCCACGGGCTCTCTGTGGCATGTGAGATGAAGCTGAAGTCTGTGTTCTAGCTCAGTCTCTTTGTGAAGCCCTACCCTGGGTACTCCCCGCCCAACGAAATCAGTCTCTCCTTCTGTGCTTCCATATGGCACTCAGCACCTGTTACTGCGGTTCTCAGTTTACATTCTAGGTTGTGAGCACCTGGCCGGCGGCAGGGACTGTATCGTATTCCTTTTGTGCTCCTAGTGCCCTAAGTGGTGTGTGGGACATAGAAGCACTTGAAAACTAATCTTCGAATCGGTGAATGAATGTACTTGTTCTGTGGATGTTATCTCCGTAGTTGACAAGGTCCTCAACTTTTATATCTCATGTGGCAGCGGGCCTTAAGATTGACCTAATTCAGCAGGAAGATTATTGATAGATTTGTTCTATGCTAGAAAAGGCTTTCACTCGTTAATAACTCTGCAGGATGTGAAAGAAGTGTTCCTAATTATCAGTGTAAGGAAAGCAGGTGCAGAGATGCCTCTGACCAGCAGAGGGCATCCTAAACCAGCTGCAGGGAAGAGGAAAGGGCACTTAACAGGTGTTTTCTGCTGAGCCTCGTGCTGTGCCAGGTACTGTATTCACATTTTTTAAGTAGCAAGATTTTAAGTTTGTGTATTTAACATGTGCGTCAGTTAGAAGGCTTCATTGCTGCTTTTTGCATTGCTGGTTGCTTCTGTAACTTGGTGTAAGACATTGGTTCACCAAACCTGTGTATGAATTATTTTCCCTAATTTATTTCTCTGTCTAGTTTCTGAGGAGTATTCAGTCAGTAAGAGACCCAGCATCTATCCCTCCTGAAGAGATGGTAAGATGATATGCTTCAGCTGTAACGAAGGCTTCTTTGTATGAAACTTAAAAGAACCTTTCGTCTGCCCCCTCTTTCTTGGCTAAGTTGTAGATGCCTCGTAATTCCTTTGGCCGTGACGGCGTCTGAGATTAATCTTATCACCACAGCAGGGAGCCTTTTTCTGGACAGTCTGCGTACATTTTTGGGTCGTACAGACCCCTGTGTTACCATTAAATACCTCAGTGTGAACAGGGTTGGTGCTTCATCCCCATTTCACGGTCTTGGTGTTCTGTTGGAAGCCCTAAGAGCTGGGGAAGCAGCAGCCCTAGCCGTCCCTGAGCTGCACCCAAGCCACTCGTCTGCCCGCCGGTCGTGAGGTAGGGCTCCAACGTGCACGCAAGCGTGATTATTGACGTTAATGATCTTGTCTGACAAAGGTCCAGATCTCTCCCCTAGGTTGATGAACCTTTCTATTCTGTTTTTGTTTCTTATCTTCACCACCAGCTGCCGGTGAAGAAAGATTATATTTACCAGGACACGCGAAGGCCGTCGCTCCCTCTAAATTTTTTCTTACAATTACCGTAAAACAGACCACGATCCCCAGAGACATACAGGAAATACCAACCCAGCTATAACCTTGAATATAGACCTAAGACTTGAAATAAATCAGGTTGTTCCAAATCAGTACTATGTGTATGTACTAGTGTTTTTCAGACTGACTTGTGGGTTTTAAATCAAGTTAGAGGTCCTGACAGTTATTTGGGGCGGGGGAGGGGAGGAGGAATAAAATAGAAAATATCAGTAAGTCTGAGTATTGTTTTATAAAAGTTTTGTTTCCATTATGTGTATTTGTGTGTGTGTGTGTGTGTGTGTACTACCACCACTAACAATAATAATAATAATAATAAAATTTTTAAAAATGTGGGTTGCCGTCAAAAATATTTTTGAAAGCCACAGACATATATCATATTTAGGCCCGTTTTCTCTTTTGGCCCTTGTTTGATATTTTAAAATCTTTGATAAATTGCATTCCCTCATGGTTTTAAGAGCCTGTAAGCCAGTGTGTGGTACTCTATAGTTGGCTTTAAGTATAATCAATGCAAAAATGGGAGAGAGTGCTTCAGAGAAAATGTAGATCGGGTTTCTAAGGCAGATTCTCTGGGTTTAATGATCTTTACTGCTTTTAGTCTCCAGAATTCACAACTCTGCCAGAGTCACATGGACATGCCCGGGATGCCTATTCATTTGGGACATTGGTGGAAAGTTTGCTCACAGTCTTAAGTGGACAGGGTGAGTTATTGCACTGTTACATCCACAGAATAAGCAGGAAGGTCATTCACAGCCTGTTCTGGGTGGATTCAGAGGACCACAGTCTTTGACCATAGTAAGGAACCTGTTGCTTACCAGATAACTTGTGTATGGCAGATCTTAACAGCGCTGAGGAAAGAAGCTTTGATTTCTTTGCAGAGTTTTAAAGAAGTTTAAGTAGGAACCACTTTCGACTCTGTTCATATCACGTGTTATAATCTTATCAATCGGTATTGGTACTTGTGGTCTAAAGACTCTGTTCCTTATTGAGTCAGCCAGGTAAATGAGTGCTGTTATCGATTTATATGTAACGATCTGAAGAAGAGAGGAGGATTCGGCACTTTTTATTTAATCTGAATCAAGCTGGACGTTTCCTTATCTTTATTCTTTCCAAGTCCTTTTGAGTTTTTTCTTCTTGATGTAATTTACTCATTACCTTTTCTTTTGTTGCCCCCAAGAGCCCAGGCTCCTGAACACATTGTTTTCTTCTCTCTTTCGAGCTCTTTGATGGCGTGCCTGGTGGCCTGCTTCATTCTGGTCCAGCCACCCCAGGCCTTAGGTTGTCCGCCCGTTAACGGGCCTGGGGGGGGAGGGGGGGGTACATGCCTCGTTAGGCCCCTTCCCGGCCTGGCTCGCACTTTGCCGAAGCTTTGGGCACTTCTAACGCAACTTCTTTTGCCAGGCTTCTGCAGCATCCTGAAGTTACAAGCACTCGCTCTAAATTGTCTCAGCCTGAATACTTGAGAATTAAACCCCATTAAGGCCCTAAGGCATGCCCTGTGGGGAATGAACCCACTACTCCTCTGTGTCTAGAATGGTGGTAATTATGCACCATCCTGGAGAGAATAGAAAACACAGTCATTCAGATAACTTTTCTTGTTCTGTGGGTGAGGAACCCTGGTCCATAAGGCCCTCAGACCAGCCACTTCTTAAACTTCCTCTAGGCCCGAGCTGAGTTACACCTGCCGCTGGGAGATAAGGACACAGAGGTGAGGCCCGTGGGGGTGGGGCTGGATGTGTTGGCAGATGAATTTTCTACACCTGCCAAGGAGTGTGGCTTCAGGTGAGCCGGAAGCTGTTTAGCAACAGCCAGGGCTTTGTTTGTTTGGGCTTTTTACAGGTTGGTTTTTGCTCCCGTCAGTCTCCAGCTATAGAGGTCCTGAAAGGAGGGAGAAGGCTTGGAAACTAACTGTACCTCTGGATTTCAGTTTCAGCGGACGTTCTCTCCAGCTTCCAACAGACCTTGCACTCAACCCTGCTGAATCCCATCCCCACATGTCGGCCGCCGCTCCGCACCTTACTGTCCCATGACTTCTTCAGGTGAGGGCACCCGGCGGGCTTCCCCGGCCGCTCCCAGGTGCCGCGTCCCGTGGTGGGGTTTCGGGGCCCCCGGGTCACACAGTCCCTTCTGTTGGCATAGGAGAGGTCAAGTCACATCCGCATGGGAGGATAGGGGGCGAGAGTGGATTGCCTCTCGGGTTCCTACCACAGGAAGTTCTAGAAATCTTTAACTGTGGTGAAGGCCTGGGTCTGGAAGTTACAGCCAGAGCCCTTAGAAGCCACGCTGCATCTAGTGGGTGGCACTGGTCAGGTAATCGAGAAACTTCGTAAACACGGCCACTCCTTTCTGCTGCCATTGTGTTCTAGGAGTTTGTTGTTGTTGAAAAGTTTTCTTGTTGGGGGAGGGGGAAGGAGCTCGTTTGTCTTCAGGCAGAAGATTGTCGTCTTTGTTTGGTAATGCCTGATGGAAATGCAAGGAAGTCGATTTAGAGGGAGGGGCACAATATAAGGTTAATACTGCCTCTGGATTCAGAGATGGTTTTGGACCTCTCTTCAAGGTTAGTTTCAATTACGTGTCCTCCTTTTCTTCATTTCCGTGACCGCAGAAATTACGCACGGGTTAATTTCACATTCATGACTTTTAGTAGCAAAGCTGATGTTCTGTCCTTTTGAAACTAAGGATCCTCACGTGTCAGCAGTTGGAGAGCCCGAGACAAACCGGAGCGGAGGGAAAGCCGGTGCTCTCCTCCGAGGGGGTGAATTACCTCTCCCATAGGACTGGGGTCCATGTTATTAAATGGGGCACAGGTAGTTTCACTATAATTACTAGGATTTTATTGGCCACTCTGGTTTCAAAGAAACTGTTCAAAACCTTTCCCGTCACAGGAGTCTTTTAACCAAGGTGTTTCTGTGTCCTTTTAGAGGATTCATAGCAATATCTTACTTACCTTGATACAAGGTCTCTACAAAGAATCCTTCATAGCAAATAGATTCTCTCCACTGTTTGATAAAAGTTGTCTAGTAAGAATTGTATTTTTGTATTTTTTTTTTAAACGTTTGTTTATTTTTGAGAGAGAAAGAGCACGCGAGTGGGAGAGGGGCAGCGAGAGGGGGACAGAGGATCCGAAGCGGGCTCCGCGCACAGGGCACAGAGCCCTGACGCAGGGCTCAAACCCACGAACCATGAGATCGTGACCAGAGCCGAAGTCAGACGCTTGACCAACTGAGCCCTCCAGGTGCCCCCCAAGGATTGTGTTTTAAACAGAGACGGGAAAGCCAGAACGCACACCAGCTCCCCCTTCCTGAAATCTGACGGTTGCCGTGAGGAGAAGCCAGCGGGAGGCCCCGGGCCGGCATCTCTTGCCGAGGCAGCTGCGCGAACTCGATTAGGCTTCGGTTGTGACATTTGTGCTTTTCTTCTGCTACTAAAGCCAGAGGGAAAGGGGTGCAGGTGTAAATGGGGAGCCCCAGGTGGCTGGCCATGCGGTGGGGCCGTGTGCTGAAGCGTCGGCCCCCGGCCTGGCAGCCTCCTCCCGCCGGACTCGATGCAAGCTGCCCTCCCCCCGGGGGGCTCACAGCCCCCCTTCCCGCCCCCCCACCCGGCTGAGGAGATGACTGCACGGCTTCCGGCAGGAGAAATGGGGAGGCTCCCATGACTGGCACGGACATGCCGGTCTCCCCGGCCCCTTTGACGGCTCTCACCGGAGCAGACTTGAGGTTCAGTGGCTGTTTTGCAATGCATCACTGCATCGCTTCCATTTCTGCCAGGACGGCTCCGCTCACCACATCCTGTGGCGGCGCAGGTTCCCGTGACTGTGGTTGCAAAAACACCGCCGAGGTGGCGGGCGTCGGTGTGCCCACCGTGTGTGCCGGAGCCTGAATCCTCTTCGCGCATCTCTTTGCTGTTCTTAAGACGCCGGATGCTCCACGGGCTCGTTCGCAGTATTTGTCTCTTGAGCGACTCAGTTATAATAGAGTCTTCTTTTTTTTAACAGGTTTTTTTTTTTTTAAACGTTCATTTTTTTTTTTGGAGAGAGTGTGCGCGCGGCGGGGAGGGGCAGAGAGAAGGAGAGGGAGGGAGAGAATCCCAGGCAGGCTGTGCTGCCAGCTCAGAGCCCGACGTAGGGCTCGAACTCACAAACCACAAGATCGTGACCCTGAGCAGAAATCAAGAATCCGATGCTTAACCAACTGAGTCACCCGGGCGCCCCTATATAATGGAGTCTTCGAACTGGCAGAGGAGAATGTTTCCTTGACTATTTTTACAGCCCGGTCTGTGGTTATGGCTTCAGTATTGAATACACCTTCTCTAATTTGCCATCCTGCGTGTTTTTTTTTTTTCTCTTTGGCATTTAGGAATGATTTTCTAGAAGTTGTGAATTTCTTGAAAAGTTTAACATTGAAGAGTGAAGAGGAAAAAACTGAATTCTTCAAGTAAGTCCAGAAAGTTAAGGGCTTAAAATTCAGTACCTTGGGTTAAGTCCACATAATGACTCATCTCCGGAGAGATGAGTCCGACGTTTACTTTCTTGGACAAAGTTTTTCGAACGTTGCCTGCGTGTCGGGCTTTCTGCTGGGCCCTGGGATGGCTAGTTAGTGCTTAAGTGGTGACTGAGCTCGCGGGGGACATCCCGACGGCCCAGAGGTCGAGGGAGGAGGTGGTTAGAGAAGAGGTATGGCAGGCAGAGGGCAACGCGAAGTAACGCATGGAGGCGTTGTGCCTCGTGTACGGAGCAGCAGGCAGGCGGGTGAGTCCGCGCGTTCCCACACCGCAGTGGGTGAGAGGTGGGCACCCTCGGACGCGGCCGTGAGGAGCATTGCCGCTGTCTGTGAGCGGAGCACGCGGGCTGTGAAACGGTCGGATCTCCCTGGAGGCGGCTCCCTCTGTTGCCCTTGGAGGGCGCAGAGTGATTTCTTACGGGACTTGGGTCGGCCGGTGGCCTGTGGTGGGCCTCGATGGGAGGCCTGAGGTGAGGCAGCGATGGTACGAGGAGGACGACACAGATGAGCCCCGCTTCTAACGCTGGCAAGGCCGTGGCGATCGTCACCAAGAGCGCGCGGAGGATACCCGAGGAGAGGCCCTCGCGGGCAGGGAATGTGAGGAGCTGGGTGTTCGGGGCGTCGGCGTGAAGGGGCCGTGGGACTCTAGATGGAGATGCGCGTGGGCCTTTGACCAGGTGGCTCTGAAGCCCGGGCGAGACGCGCGCATACGATGAGCCGGAGAGGAGTATTGGGGTTCACTGGCCTGCCATTGGTGGCGGTTTCCCAGAGAAAGCGGTAGCATGGGAGGCATGGCACGCCCAAACTGACCGTGGGGCCCCCACCCAGCCTTCTAAGATGGTGGTCGAGGAATGAGATGGAGCGGCGATGGCCAGAGGAGGTGCGGGGGAGGCCGGGAAGGCTGGCGTCCCCGGCAGAGTAAAGCTCAGGAAGGGCAGGGGACGCCGTCAGGTGCCCGGAGAGCGCCCCGTCTGAGGAGCTGTTTGAGGGCGTGGGGATCCTGGCCGGCCGCGTGGGCAGAGATTCGCTAGGAAGGCGAGAGCCCGGACACTGGGGAAGACCTGCGGGAAGGTTTGGAGAAGGGCCGGTGGAGAGTAGCCGAAGAAGGGGATGGAGTCGGGAAGGACTTTTTTAAGGGCAGAAGAGCCGTGAGCACGTTTGTGGGCGGGGGTACCGGGCTCGCGGAGGAGGGCAGCCCCACTGAGGGTCCTGGAAGGGGCCGGGATGCCAGGGCGACAGCTGCGTGGGGGTGGCCATCGGAAGAGGTGGCGGGAACGGAACGAGCCTGGGGGAGCCCTGTCCTGTTGACGGCCTCCCCGCGCAGCAGGAGCAGGACCATCCGCGCAGGGTGGCTGTGCAGCGGCCGTGATACTGTTCCCCCGCCCCATTACCTGTGTGTTCTTGACAGAGGGCTTTGACGGGTGTGACCTTAGGGAGTTAGTAAGAAAAGCCTGAATTTTGTTTCCTATGGAAACTTCAGATAATCTAACATCCTGCATCCTTCGTAGCGTGGATGGGACCTTGTGTGCGCGCTGGTGGCCTTGTCTCACGCCCCCTGCGTTTTTTCTTAGATCCCCTGCATCGGCCGTTCACCTCCTCTGTCCACGTTTCCCCGTGCCTCCCTCTGACTGAAGTAGGGGAGGGCTGCGTGTGTCTACACTGGATGAGGAAGTGGATACAGTGGCACCACCGGCTGCCCAGGCTTTTCTTCTTTCCCCTCAGATTCCTGCTGGACAGAGTTAGCTGCTTGTCCGAGGAGTTGATCGCCTCGCGGTTGGTGCCTCTTCTGCTTAATCAGTTGGTGTTTGCAGAGCCAGTAGCCGTTAAGAGTTTTCTGCCTCATCTGCTTGGCCCCAAAAAAGGTGAATTTTTTTCAAAAGATTGTTGGTAATTAAGGAGTTCAGGTGTTATTAGTCCTTATTTGAGCAGACTGAGATTACTGCATGGTGTAGTTAGAGTATGGCTCCAAAAGAGTCATTGGTCCCTGAGGTGATGATCTTGACTCAAACCTGGGTACCAGAGCCCACGGAGTAAATAAGGAGCATCTTCTTGGAGAGTCAGATTTATTGTAGAAGGTGGTATATTGGAAAAACCATACATCTACACATACATACGCACACATAAACACGTAAGATTCAAGTATGCAATGCACATGAAGTTTTAAGATAAGGCGTACGTCCTCACAGGGCCTTTGCATTTGCAGTTAGGCCTGTGCCTTCTTTTTTTTTTAATGTATTTTTTTAACGTTTATTTTTGAGAGCACGCACGTGAGTGGGGCACAGCAGAGAGAGAGGGGAACAGAAGATCTGAGGCGGGCTCTGTGCTGACAGCAGAGAGCCCAGTGTGGGGCTCAAACTCATGAACCATGAAATCATGACCTGAGCTGAAGTCAGAAGCTTAACTGACTGAGCCACCCAGGCGCCCCTTTAATTTTTTTTTTTTTTTAGAGAGAGTGTAATGGGGGACGGGTAGAGGGAAGAAAACCTTAAGCAGGCTTCACGCTCAGCACAGAGCCCGACACGGGGCTCAATCCGTGACCCTAGGATCATGAGCTGAGCTGAAATCAAGAGCTGGACACTCAACTGACTGAGCCACCCAGGCGCACCTAGGCCTGTGCCTTCTGGCTTCCCAAGAGCAACCCACTTATTTTATATTTTCAGTGGAAAGACTGAAAGGCAGGAGATGACTTTCCTACCTGGAGCTTCCGTTTTTTTCTGAATGTGCAATTAAGGTTATTATTCTGATACTCTATAACTTCATAAGCACTGTAGATGGGAACGTACCAGGTTAGAGAATTTATTTTCAGAATTTATTTTCTTAAAAGATCTCCACCCAACAAAGCAGCAGCATAGGTAACTGTTTTACAGCATAGAATTTTGTTACAGCCTTTGTTATTCCCTGAGGGTTTTTGTTTCTGTGTCTGTTTTCAGTTCAACTGTAGCTGACACACATGACATCCGTCTCAGGTCCTAGAGTTTTTCTTCCCAGCTGCCATCCCTTTACTCAGTAGATCTTAGATGGCGCTGTGCTTCTGAATCACCTGGGGACCTTTTTAAAAATGTGCCTGTATGGCCGATCCACTGATGGTGGGACAGCCGGGGCAGGACTGTATATGTATTTATTTATTTGTAAAGGCCCCCACATGATTGTGACAGCGATCTCTCATCACCGCTACCATAACTGGCAGGAAGAGAGGACCGCTGCATCAAATCCCGTTGTGACATTTAACACCTCCTGGTTCTGCAGATGAAATTGCAGCCACGGTCCTTGATCTACCCTAGTATATGAAATTCCTCACTGGTTAAACACAGATGTATAAAGAGTTGCTGATTCAGGAGTCCCTCAAAATACGCCAGCTTTCTCTGTTGCAGGTTCAGCGTGGCACAGTATTTCACAAGGCAGAGCGTGTTTAAGGTCGCTGACCCTTGAGTAATCTGAGTCAACCAGAAAGGTGTCCTTTGCTTTGGGGCCTAGAATGTGTGGGAAGCTCTGGGCTCAGTTTCTAAATTATCCTTCATGCTCCTTTCGCTGAAATGACCATTTGCTTCTTCACGCGGAACCGCCTCTGACCGCGGGGTAGACAGCGCGCGGGGAGAAGTGCCTTGCCTGCTGTCGCCGGCCCTGTTCCGGTCGCGGGTGATCCCTGTGCTGCTGCAGCTGTTTGAGGTGCACGAGGAGCACGTGCGGATGGTGCTGCTGTCTCACCTGGAGGCCTACGTGGAGCACTTCACTCCGGAGCAGCTGAAGAAAGTCATCCTGCCACAGGTCAGAGACGGCCGGCGGGCGCAGGCTGGACGGCCGCTGCTAGTTTGGGGGCTGAAAGGAGGGGGCGGGTTCGCAGCGCTGAGGTGATAGGTTAGGGGGTCGGGAGTCCCCCGTCGGGTTGAAAAGCTCCTCGGATACCCAGGGCTGAAATTCAGACTGCGTTCCCATCCCATTCACATAGGCAGATCGATTAAACTAAGGTGTTTGGTCTTAAGCTGGGAAAAACCGTAGTTCTGTTTGCTAATTCTTTTTTTTGTTTGTTTTTTTAAGTTTATTTATTTTGAGAGAGAGAGAGAGAGAGAGAGCACAAGCAGGGGAGGGGCAGAGAGAGAGGGAGAGACAATCCCAAGCAGGCTCTGCACTTCCAGCGCAGAGCCCGATGTGGAGCTCGAACTCACAAACTGAGATCGGGACCTGAGCTGAGGTCAAGAGACAGACGCTTAACCGGCTGAGCCGCCCAGGTGTGATCCCTTGGGGAAAGGACCAAGAACCCTTTGTGGATGTTTTGTGATAGAAAGTATACGTGTCCATAATTAAATACCATAAACAAATTAAATTATAACCAAGAGGAAGATGAGATTATTCCTACCAGTGGTTTTCAGACTGTCTATCAGCCTCTGGGGAACCAGGTAATGAGTCACCCACTCTGGGGCTCCGGTTTATGTTGGTTTGCCATGGCTCACCTAACAAATGACCCCAAACTGCATGGCTTAAAGCAGTAGAAGTTCTCTCCCGGGTCTGGAGGCCGGTCTGAACTCCAGGTGTCAGCTTGATTCCGGCCGGTCCCTGCTATGTCTTGGCTCGTAACTCAGGCCCGTCCGCTTCATGGGACTTAGGGCCCACTCTAACCCAGGATGACCTCATTTTAAGGTCATATTCTGGGTCGCTGCGAACTTTTAGGAGATAATATTTGACTCAGTATGAGTTCTTTATTTCTTTATTTTTTTAATTTATAGCCAAGTTAGCATATAGTGCAACAGTGATTTCAGGAGTAGATTCCTTAATGCACCTTACCCCTTATCCATTTAGCCCATCCCCCCTCCCACAACCCCTGCAGCAACCCTCAGTTCGTTCTCCATAATTATGAGTCTCTTCTGTTTTGTCTCCCTACCTGTTTTTATATTAGTTTTGCTTCCCTTCCTGTATGTTCATCTGTTTTTTATCTTAAATCCCTTATATGAATGAAATCATATGATATTTGTCTTTTTCTGACTATTTCGCTTAGCATAATACTCTCTAGTTTCATCCACATAGTTGCAAATGGCAAGATTTCATTCTTTTTGATTGCCAAGTAATACTCCAGTGTATGTATATACCACATCTTCTTTATCCATTCATCCATCGATGGACATTTGGGCGCTTTCCATACTTTGGCTATTGTCGATAGTGCTGCTGTAAACATGGGGGTGCCTGTGTCCCTTCGAAACAGCACACCTGTATCCCTTGGATAAATACCTAGTAGTACAATTGCTGGGTCATAGGGTAGCTCTATTTTTAATTTTTTGAGGAACCTCCATACTGTTTTCCAGAGTGGCTGCATCAGTTTGCCTTCCCACCAGCAGTTCAAAAGAGATCCTCTTTCTCCGCATCCTCGCCAACATCTGTTGTTGCCTGAGTTGTTAATATTAGCCATTCTGACAGGTGTGAGGGGGTATCTCATGGTGGTTTTGATTTGTATTTTCCTAATGATGAGTGAAGTTGAGCATTTTTTCATGTGTCAGTTGGCCATCTGCATATCTTCTTTGGAGAAGTGCCTATTCATTTCTTTTGCCCATTTCTTCACTGGATTGTTTTTTGGGTGTTAAGTTTGATAAGTTCTTTATAGATTTTGGATAATAACCCTTTATCTGATATGTTATTTGCATATGTCTTCTCCCATTCTGTCAGTTGCTTTTCAGTTTTGCTGATTATTTCTTTTGCTGTGCAGAAGCTTTTTATTTTGATGAGGTCCCAGTAGTTCATTTTTGCTTTTGTTTCCCTTGCCTCCGGAGACGTGTTGAGTAAGAAGTTGCTGTGGCCAAGGTCAAAGAGGTTTCTCCTCTAGGATTTTGATGGCTTTCTGTCTTATGTTTAGGTTCTTTATCCATTTTGAGTTTATTTTCGTGTCTGGTGTGAGAAAGTGGTCCAGGTTCATTTTTCTGCATGTCGCTGTCCAGTTTCCCCAGCACCTTTTGCTGAAGAGACTGTCTTTATTCCATTGGATATTCTTTCCTGCTTTGTCCAAGATTATTAGTTGGCCACACATTTGATGGTCCACGTGTGGGTTCTCTATTCTGTTCCATTGAGTTGAGTGTCTGTTTTTGTGCCAGTATCATACTGTCTCAATGATTATAGCTTTGTAATACAGCTTGAAGTCCGGGCCTGTGATGCCTCCAGCTTCAGTTTTCTTTTTCAAGATTGCTTTGGCTATTCGGGTTTTTTCTGGTTCCATACAAATTTTAGCATTGTTTGTTCTAGCTCTGTGAAGAATGCTGGTGTTATTTTGAGAGGTATTGCATTGAATATGTAGATTGCTTTGGGTAGTATTGACACTTTAACGATATTTGTTCTTCCTATCCAGGAGCATGGAATCTTTTTCCATTTTTTTGTGTCTTCTTCAATTTCTTTCATAAGCTTTCTATAGTTTTCAGTATGTAGATTTTTCACCTCTTCAGTTAGATTTATTCCTAGGTATCTTAAGGGTTTTGGTGCAACTGTAAATGGGATCAATTCCTTGATTTCTCTTTCTGTTGCTTCATTCTTCGTGTATAGGAATGCAACCGATTTCTGCGCATTGATTTTATATCCTGCAACTTTGCTGAATATGGATCAATTCTAGCAGTTTTTTGGTGGAATCTTAAGGGTTTTCCATATAGAGTATCATGTCACCTGCGAAGAGTTAAAGTTTGACTTCCTTCTGGCCAGTTTGGATGCCTTTTATTCCTTTGTGTTGTCTGATTGCTGAGGCTAAGACTTCCAGTACTATGTTGAATAACAGTGGTGAGAGTGGACATCCCTGTCTTGTTCCTAACCTTAAGGGAAAAGTTCTCAGTTTCTCTTCCCATTGAGGATGATATTAGCGTTGGGTTTTTCATATATGGCGTTTATGATCTTGAGGTATGATCCTTCTGTCCCTACTTTCTTGAGGGTTTTTATCAAGAAAGGATGCTATATTTTGTTGAATGCTTTCTCTGCATCTATTGAGAGGATCATGTGGTTATTGTCCTTTCTTTTATTGATGTGATGTATCACATTGATTGTTTTGCAAATATTGAACCAGCCCTGCATCCCAGGTATAAATCCCAATTGGTCGTGGTAAATAATTTTTTAATGTGTTGTTGGATCCGGTTGGCTAATACCTTGTTGAGGATTTTTGCATCCATGTTCATCAGGGAAATTGGTCTGTAGTTCTCCTTTTTAGTGGGGTCTTTGTCTGGTTTTGGAATCAAGGTAACGCTGGCTCCATAGAAAAAGTTTGGAAGTTTTCCTTCCATTTCTATTTTTTTGGAACAGCTTCAAGAGAGTAGGTGTTAACTCTTCTTTAAATGTTTGGTAGGATTCCCTTGGAAAGCCATCTGGCCCCAGACTCTTGTTTTTTGGGAGATTTTTGATTACTAATTCGATTTCCTGACTGGTTATGGGTCTGTTCACATTTTCTATTCCTTCCTGTTTCAGTTTTGGTAGTGTATATATTTCTAGGAATTTGTTTATTTCTTCCAGATTGCCCATTTTATTGGTGTATAATTGCTCATAATATTCTGTTATTATTGTTTGTATTTCTGCTGTGTTAGTTGTGATCTCTCCTCTTTCATTCTTGATTTTATTTATTTGGTTCCTTTTTCTTTTTGATCAAACTGGCTAGGGGTTTATCAATTTTGTTAATTTTTTCAAAGAACCAGCTCCTGGTTTCATTGATCTGGTCTGCTGTTTTCTTTTTTGTTTGTTTGTTTTGTTTTCTTTTTCGATAACATTGATTTCTGTTCTAATCTTTATTATTTCCCGTCTTCTACTGGTTTTGGGTTTTATTTACTGTTCTTTTTCCAGCTCTTTTAGGTGTAAGGTTAGTTTGCGTATCTGAGACCTTTCTTCCTTCTTTAGGAAGGCCTGGATTGCTATATACTACCCTCTTCTGACCGCCTTTGCTGTGTCCCAGAGGTTTTGGGCTGTGGTGTTACCATTTTCATTGGCTTCCATGTACTTTTTAATTTCCTCTTTAACTTCTTGGTTAGCCCATTCATTCTTTAGTAGCATGTTCTTTAGTCTCCAAGTATTTGTTATCTTTCCACATTTTTTCTTGTGGTTGATTTCAAGTTTCATAGCATTGTGGTCTGAAAATATGCATGGTATGATGTCGATCTTTTTGTATTTGTTGAGGCTGAAATGTGTCCCAGTATGTGGTCTATTCTGGAGAACATTCCATGTGCACTGGAGAAGAATGTGTATTCCACTGCTTTAGGATGAAATGTTCTGAATATATCTGTTAAGTCCATCTGGTCCAGTGTGTCATTCAAAGCCATTATTTCCTTTTTGATTTTCTGTTTAGATTATCTGTCCATTGTTGTAAGTGGGGTATTGAAGTCCCCTATTTTTATGGTATTATTATCAATGAGTTTCTTTATGTTTGTGATTAATTGATTTATGTATTTGTTTGCTGCCACATTTGGAGCATAAATGTTTACAATTGTTAGATCTTGGTGGATAGGCTCCTTGATGATATAATGCCCTTCTTCATTTCTTGTTACAGTCTTTATTTTAACGTCTAGATTTTCTGATATGAGTATGGCTACTCCAGCTTTCTTTTGGCGACCATTACCATGATAGATGGTTCTCTATCCCCTTACTTTCAATCTGAAGGTGTCTTTAGGTCTAAAGTGGGTGGGTGTCTTGTAAACAGCATATAGATGGGTCTTGTTTTCTTATCCATTCTGTTACCCTATGTCTTTTGATTGGAGCATTTAGTCCACTGACATTTAGAGTGAGTACTGAAAGATATGAACTTATTGCCGTTATGTTGTGTTCAGAGTTGGAGTTTCTGGTGGTGTTCTCTAGTCCTTTCTAGTCTGTTGTTTTTGGTCTTTTTGGTTTGTTTGTTTTTGTTTTTTGTTTCATCTTTTTTCCCTTCAAAAATGCTCCTCAAAATTTCTTGCAGGGCTGGTTTAGTGGTCACAGACTCCTTTAATATTTGTTTGTCTGGGACATGTTTTATCTCTCCTATTTTGACTGACAGCCTTGCTGGATAAAGAATTCTTGGCTGCATATTTTTCCAATTCAGCACATTGAATATATCCTGCCACTCCTCTCTGGCCTGCCAAGTTTTTGTGGATAGGTCTGATGCAAACCTGATCTGTCTTCCCTTGTAAGTTAAGGACTTTTTTTTTCCCTTGCTGCTTTCATGATTCTTTCCTTGTCTGAGTATTTTGTGAATTTGATTATGATATGCCTTGTTGATGGTTAGTTTTTTGTTGAATCTAATGGGAGCCCTTTGTGTTCCCTGGATTTTGATGTCTGTGTCTTTCCCCAGTTTAGGAAAGTTTTCCTCTATGATTTGCTCACATAAACCTTGTACCTAATTCTCTAATTCTTAAATTTTGCTTTTTTGCCTTAGTCTCCCTCTTTTTTCTGCTTCATTGTTTTCCATAAGTTTGTCCTCTATCTCACTGATTCTCTGCTCTACTTCATCCATCCTTGCCACCGTGGCAACCATTCAAGATTGCAGCTCAGTTACAGCATTTTTTGTTTCATCCTGACTAGCTTTTACTGCTGTTATCTCTGCAGAAAGGGATTCTAATCTGTTTTAAACCCCAGCTAGTATTCTTATTATCGTGATTCTAAATCCTGGTTCAGACATCTTGCTGGTATCTTTGTTGATTAAGTCCCTGGTTGTCATTTCTTCCTATTCTTTCTTTTGGGGTAAATTCTTTCATTTCATCATTTTGAAGGAAGAAAAGGAATCAGTAAAAAAAAATTTTTTAAGTAAAAACAACACAAAAAAATCAAATAATGCTAGATCCTAAGTGTATTTTGGTCTAGTTGTTTGAAGGAGCTTGGTAGATTCAAGAAAAAAGGAAAAGAAAAGAAAAAGGAAAAAAGAAAAAAAAAGGAAAACGTTTGAAAATTAGATATAATGAATACAATGAAATAGAATAAAATGAAATGATGAAAGTAAAATAGAATTTAAAAAATTTTAAAAAACGTAGTAGAAAAAAGTTAAAAATCTTTTTAATAAAAATGGAAAACAAAAATAAATGTTTTGTCTTTATTCAAAAATAAGAAAAAAAATTGAATAGATGGATCAGTGAACAGACTGAAATATGATTGAAATTACATCGGTTTCCCCTAAAAGTCAAACTGTGAAGTTTGTAGTGCATAAACTAAGCAGGCGGAGAGATTCTTGTTCCTCAAATGTGCGGTTGCCTTTTGAGCAGGGCTTAGTGTAACGGCCCCATTCTCCACTAGGGGGCACTGCTTCACTTACTGGGGAGGATTGTTTTGGTGCACGTAGGCATGTATGCGCATGTGCGGGTCAGATGAAAATGGCATAACCCAGCTACCCGGTCTCACCCTGTCTCTAGTATCAGAACTCTGTGTTCTTCCCGACTGGCAATCAAGCCTCATTTGTCTCCAACTTCTGTCCACTTCCCGCTTTTATACTGTTCTTGACCAAGCCATCAGGCTGCCAAGCGGCACCTCCTCCTGAGTTTTATCTCAGATGGTGGCTGTGTTTCCCAACCCCTCACTTCTGAGGGACTTCGGCTTTGACTTGTTCTGACCCTCCGGGGGAGGGTCTCACCAAGCAATGGCCGGGTGCCCACCTGCCCCAGAAAAAGTTCACATGATTGTGTAGCAGTGTTTCAGTGATTATGGAAAATCACAACGCACATCTGGCACCAGGCTTCCCCCTTATCATCCTTGTTCCAGTGAATGTGGTTCTCCAGGGTCCGGTGGCACCTTTGCCTGTGTGGGGGCCACACAGCCTCTACCAAATGTCCTCCCAGCAGGGGAACCACCTCTTCTTCTGTGGCCCGTGGCATCCTCGGGCCACACTCTCTGCCCCTGGGGATTCGCCCTTCCCACCACAGCACCGCCAGGTATTGAGCTGTGGAGCCTCAGACTCTGCGCTCCCCCTTTTTAGAGTCTTAATGGAATTTAAACCCTCTCCTTTCTCCCTTTTTTGTTCAGTCCCTTGTGTACTCTTCCTCTTCTCTCCACAAGCAAAAACAGCTCCCTGCCCTCTGCGGCGTCTCTCTCCCCCAGCTCACCCCTCTGCACCATGTACCTGCTGAGTTCTGTGGTTCAGGTTGTGCGTATCGTTTTGTTAACCCTCAAATCGGTTTTCTATGTGTGCAAGATGTTTAGTGTTAATCTGGCTGCAGTTCAGGGACAAGAGACACAAAAAAAAAACTTTCCTTACTGTTCCGTCATCTTGGCCCCTCCCTCAGTATGAGGTTTTAAAAGATTTTGTCAGCCATGTGGTATCTTTCAAATAATTTGTTTTCCTATGAGATTAATTTATTTATAAATTATTTGTAAGGCCTGGTTTTATGCCAGGTCTTGTGCATAGGTCCTGGGGCCATAGGGGTATATAACACACCTTGCTTTCAAGGAGCTGGGAGGTGGGAAAGATGGGTGTTTGTCACCTGTTGCTGTACAACCACCCCAAAACTTAGTACCTAAAATATTTTTTTATTTAAAAAAATTTTTTTAACATTTACTCATTTTTGAGAGGGAGAGACAGAGCATGAGCAGGGGAATGGCAGAGAGAGAGGGAAACACAGAATACGAAGCAGGCTCCAGGCTCTGAGCTGTCAGCACAGAGCCTGAGGTGGGGCTGGAACTCATGAACCATGAGATTATGACCTGAGCTGAAGTCAGATGTGTAACCGACTGAGCCATGCACGTGCCCCAAAAGTCATTTTTTTCTCAGAATTCTTTGCATTGACTGGGCTCAGGTTGGGAATTCTGTTGCTCCACATGATGTCAGCTGATGAGCAGTCCCCTGGGGCCCATTGAGGCTGACGCACGCAAAACGGTTCCTTGACACCTTGAAGGGGATGGCTGGGCCTCTCTCTCCACGTGGTCTCAGGATGTCTCGGGGCCTCTGTTCCCCTTCGTCCCATCTCCATCAAGGGAGGTGGACTCCTTACAGGGCTGCCCGGGGCTACCAGAAGTGCCAGGGCAGCCTTCTGGAGGCATAGGTTAGGAGTGGACAGTGTCACTTCTTTTATGTTCTCCTGGTTCGAGCGAGTCACAGAAGTCAGCTGAGGTTCATTAAGAGTGGGTTTGCATAGGGCATGGATACTGGGGGACCACGGGGGGTCTGGCCGGCTTTAGGGCCAAGCAGCACAACATGGCACTTGGTGCTTCCATTTGCAGCAGTAATTGTTACCCTGATGTAGTTGTCTCTGAACATATAGACGAGGGACGAAGCATCCTCCCTCTGAGAGGAGTCCTCCTACGTCTCAGAATTGGCCCTGAGCTGAGGTCAAAGAATGCATAGGTTTTCAGCGTGTGAAAGACCGTGAAGACTCTCACTGGAGTTCTGTCCTATGTAGGGGAATAGCCTGGCTGATTTTTATGTGCTAGAAAGTTCCTTTTGGTAGCAGTGTGGAAGATGGACTGGAGGAGGGGAGAGGAGGTAGGAGGCTGTTGGAATAGTCCAGCTAAGAGAAGGCAATGTCTGGGGGACATATGACAGTGGTCATGGGAGAGGGACATATAAAGGGTAGAAGGGTAGGACGCAGCTGCTCATGAGAGGAGAGGCTTGAGGATGACTGAGGTTTGTGGCTTGGGTGGTTTGTTATTGTACAGTTAGCCTACTTGATGGAATTCTCATCATTTGTGAAAGAAACACTTTATTTGTACAGCTTTGTTCTGAGAACGTGCCTGATTTGTTAGCATTGGACCTGAACATCATCTTAGTCTTGCTGGAAGTCTTGATCTTAGATAAATGAGGAAACTAGAAACTAGAAAAATTAAACGATTGGTCAGTCTAGGTGTCTGCAGTTAGCCCCTCTGCCACAGTTATGGACTCTTGTCACTCGGTGTCTTTTGATTGGAGCATTTAGATTCTCCCAAGAATTTGGAAAATCCTCTACAGCAATACTACCCTGAACACCCCGTCTTAGCCGATCTGACACTGAGCAGAGTCAGGCCTGGTTGGTATTTGCTGGAGTCCTCCTGGGAGTACTGGGTGCTGTCGGCTTAAGAGACTGGAGATCTCCAGAGCACTCAGCTGCCTTTGGTCCTGGGGCGGGAGCTAACAGGCATCATGAACAAGCTTAGAACCTTTCATAGCAATTCAACACAATAATTTTATGCGATTTCCAATAGATTTATTTTTGCTTTTATTGTTTTCTACAACGTGGGTCTGTGATTGATTGGGAGGGGGACCTATTGGGCCTTGCCCACCAGTAGTTTGACAGCTGCTGACTCGGAGCACGCATGTAAGAAATGAAGTCATCTGAACAAGCGCGGTCTGATTGCAGCCCAGGTGCTGGTTTATGGGGAAAAAGACAGGCCGTGTGGTCCTGTGCACTTACCACCTGATTTACTCCTAGGTCTTGCTGGGCCTGCGTGATACCAGTGATTCCATTGTGGCAATTACTCTTCATAGCCTAGCAGTGCTGGTGTCCTTACTTGGACCAGAGGTGGTTGTGGGAGGTGAAAGAACCAAGATCTTCAAACGTACTGCCCCAAGTTTTACTAAAATGGTGGACCTTTCCCCAGAAGGTAAGAATGATTAAATGGGCTTTTTGTTTTAAATATTGTTGTTTTAATGAAATTTTTAACATTATACAAGTAAGGCAGGTGGGTTATCTTCAGTCAGAGGATAGAGACAACTGTAAAGAAAGCATAGTTTCCCTCTCCCGGTTCCTTCTGGGTGTATAAGGTAATCAATTTTAATAGTTTGGTGGGAATCTTTTCTTCCTTTTCTTAGGCCCATAAAGATACACAGGTATCTGTGTATACACACACACACCCACGTATCAGATTTTTTAACAAAACAATGAGAAAATACTGTGCCCAATTCTACAACTTAATTTTTTTGTGTAGTGCCTTTTCAGGGACTCGTCTCCAGGTCAATATGTAGAAATGTCACTTTTTTGACAGCTGCCTAATATTTCATTGAATACATTTCATTTAGTGATTTCCCTGTTGATGGATATTGCTTTCGTTTCTGGATTTTTAACCACTACATTGCTGCAGTAGATGTCCTTGTACTTGTATCTTGATGTAGTTTGCCTTTTATTGCTAGAGGATAAGGTCCCACAAGTAGACTTACTGGGTCAAAGAATATATTTAAAATTTTATGGATACCCTCTGTCAGTTTCTAAAAGTTGTAGCAGCTCTTAACAACACTAGATGTTTAAGTCCTTTTGATTTTGATGGCCTCTTAGGTAAGTAGCTGTTGACTTTTAAGAACTTCAAGAAATACTTATTTCTGGCATATTCCAATTGGATATTACATGGCACGTAGCAATAATTGCTGGTCTTTATAGGTTGTAAAAAGTCAAGAATAAAAATTTTGTATCAACGGCATTGCTTCTTTGCTCCTTGATACAACCCTGAATAGGATGGTGACCTTGTTAGGAAACACGGATCTCTGATTCAGTTCTCACGGATGGTGAATTAGCACAGAAACCGTTACAGTAGAAAAGAACTATCAGATAGGCTTTTCTCTAATTCTCATGCCAGGAGAATTTTTTATTTTATTTTATTTTATTTTATTTTATTTTATTTTATTTTATTTTATTTTATTTTATTTTATTTTATTTTATTTTATTATTTTATTTTATTTTATTTTTTTATTTTATTTTATTATTTTAATTTTTTAATTCAAATCCAAGTTAGTTAACATATGGTATAATGATAATTTCAGGAAGAGAATTTAGTGATTCATCACTTACATAGAACACCCAGTGCTCATCCCAACAAGTGCCGTCCTTCATGCCCATCACCCATTTAGCCCCTCCCCCCACCCAACACCCTGGCAGCAACGCTGTTTGTTCTCTGTATTGAAGAGTCTCTAATGGTTTGTCTCCCTTTCTGTTTTTATCTTATTTTTCCTTCCCTTCCCTTCCCTATGTTCATCTGTTTTATTTCTTAAATTCCACGAGTGGAATCATATGATATTTGCCTTTCTCTGACTTATTTCACTTAGCATACTTTAGTTCCAAAAAGATTTCGTTCTTTTGATCGCTGAGTAATATTCCGTTGTATATATTTACTACACCTTCTTTATCCATTCATCAGTCGATAGACATTTAAGACTCTTCCCATACTTTGGCCGTTGTCGATAGCGCTGCTGTAAACATGGAGGTGCATGTGCCCCTTTGAGTCAGCATTTTTGTGTCTTTTGGATAAATAACCTAGTAGTGCAGGTGCTGGATTGTAGGGTGGTTCTATCTTCAGCTTTTTGAGGCACCTCCACCCTGTTTTCCAGAGCACTGCACCAGTTTGCATTCCCACCAGCGGTGCAAGAGGGCTTCCCCTTTCTCCGCATCCTCGCCAACATCTGTTGTTTCCTGAGTTGTTCATTTTAGCCATTCTGACAGGGGGGAGGTGGTATCTCCTTGTGGTTCCAGGAGGGTTTTTAAAGCAACGCTGGCTTCCTGAGGTTTTGACAGGTCCAACTCTTCTTGGTGCTGATGAAATCATTGTCAGTCAGGAACTCGAAGAGGGTGACGAAGCTGCTCCCTCACTGACTAGGATATGTTTGGAGCACGTTGACTGAATGGAGTCTGTGTGGTACCAGGTAGTTTTGTTTTTTGTTTTCAAGCAGAGTACACCAAACAGCAAATGAGAGATTTATTTATATTTCATACCAGAGGAATCTGTAGGGGAGGAAGGGTTTTGGGGTGCAGTTTTGGGATAAGGCTGGGGGCATCAGTCTCCGAGGGCAGCTCTGTTGCATGTTGAGTCCCCACTCCAATCTGTTTTATTTATTGGATGCAGTTTCCTAATTGTGGACTTCCTATAAACTGTTGACCTATAATCTTAGTAAGAAACCAAAAATGCACCAAAGTAGAACAGATGAATTTTTTTTTAAATTTTTTTTTTAACGTTTTACTTATTTTTGAGACAGGGAGAGACAGAGCATGAACGGGGGGGGGTCAGAGAGAGGGAGACACAGAATCCGAACCAGGCTCCAGGCTCTGAGCTGTCAGCCCAGAGCCCGACACGGGGCTAGAACTCACAGACCGTGAGATCATGACCTGAGCCGAAGTCGGCCGCTTAACCGACTGAGCCACCCAGGTGCCCCGGGATGAAATTTTATTAAAATAGATTTTTCTAAAGACTTTCAGTGACTTAGCTAAGCTCTTCATGCAAGATGGCTGCCGAGCCCTGGTGACTGCCTGCATTTCATTTTTTGACGCATTTCAAGTTTATAGTTAAGAGTGGACCTTCTTCTGAACAACATGGGGGAATGCTGGGGAGGAGCATGTCCATAGGAGGGTACCCTTGGACTTTTTTTTTCCTCCTTCTGCTCCCTTGCAGTTTACCTATATGGTCAGACTTAAGAATATGGGATAATAGTGAGATTTATGAAAAGGGAAGAGAATTGGAGGAGGGAACATTGGTAAGAGACACTGGTAGGCCCTCGCGGGGAGGATGGTAGCAGAAGCAAGCAAGAAGGTGCTGGGCTTGTAGAGGTCAGACCCTGCAGGGCCCGGCAGGCCTCACTGTGATGACTTACCCCAGGCCCTTCCAGGAAGAGGAAGTACTAAGCCAAAAATTTTGCTGGAAACTTTTTGACCAATGTCCACTGTGGAGTATGAACTTTTAGGTAAACTGTTAAAGACAGCATTTTCTGGAAACAATTTTTTTCCCCATTTGGAAGTTAAATGTCTATAGCATAAAATCTACCAATTTTAACTGTATAGTTTTGTAGCATTAAGTACATTCACGCTGGCGTTCTTGTACTCTCGGACTTTTATTCTTAGTAGAATCATTTGTGGTTTTAAATCACCAAAGTGTTCAAGAGCCGTTAACTCTTATAAGCAGGTATCCTAAAGGTTCTGTCTAATCCAGCTTCTCAGCTAGCTCTTGAATCCTTTCGAGTCCCTTACCGCCACTTAGACACTCAGCCCGTCCGTAAACACCCGGAGGACAGGCGTCCATTCCGTAACAGGTGTTTCTTCAGATATTTGAAGATGCTCTCTTCCTGCAACTTCTCTTTTGTCTGTGTTAAATACACCCATTTCTCTTAACTGTTGCCCACCTACCCTGTTAGAACAAGAAGCAATTGCTTAGCCCTTTTACTTTGGGGAGTTTTTCTGTATCTTTATACCGTCCCATGTACGTCGTCATCTGTAGCCAGCAGGCTCAGATGCGCCAGTCTTGGAGAACCCCTCCTCTGGGGTTTTTCTGGCAGCACGCCCAGCAGCAAGAAGCATGTGCAGAGCGATTGTTCCAATACTCTTACACAGACAGGGAGAAATACTCAATTTATGTAGCTTTTCCACTGTTTGGATGAATGTTTTCCTGAGTATTAAGTTTTAAATTCCGAAAATTAAGGGCACCTTGGGAATACTGAGGCTGATTTCTCGTATCACCTCGGACTTTGTAGTCAGCTGGGGTCTCATCTGCTTTTCCTGGACTACAGGGTACCTACCGACCATTTCTTCGTGACTGGTGACGAGAGCTGGTGACGGGTCTTCGGTGCAGCATTCTCCAAATTTGGTCCGAGGAGGACAGTTTTGTTAGATGGCAGTAGGTTTTCTGTGAGGGACAGAGTGGCGTGGTTACGTTTGGGAAAGCGTTAGGAGTAGCGTCCGGCCGCGTTGCACCAGACTCCACGGCCTTGCCCACGTTTGAGAAATCTCTTTAAAATGAGCGTATGTCCAGTTGAGCACATGACACTTTTTGGGGGTGACACTGCCCGGCTTAGAACCTTTCTCTGTTTATAGACAGTTACGCCAACAAACGTTGAACATCTGGGAAAGGATCAGACGCTCTGCCTGCTGCTTGGTGTGCTTCCCTCAGAGTTCGGGTTAAGCATTTGAGTAACTTAGTTCTGTTACGGTCTGCGGGGATTCTCTTTTGTAGCTACGGTTTAGTAGCCTGGATATTTCTATGAAATGAGAGCCAGACCTGCTGTGCGTGTTAACCTTTTCCTAAATATATGGCTTGCTTTTAACATTTTATGAGGGTAACTTTTGTACTTATCCCCACAGGTGATCAATATTCTCAGCCTATCAAATTCCCCATGAACGGACTCTCCGATGTGAAAAGTACCTCAGGAGACCGTGAAAACTTCCCATCAAGTTCTAAGAAGTCTGAGGAGTGGCCCGACTGGAGCGAGCCGGAGGAGCCTGAAAACAAAGCTGTCAGCATACAGATTGGTCCCGCGGAACCCCGCGATGCCTCCACGTCCCCGCTCCCTAACTTGAACACGGAGGAGGCGTCATGGGATGACTTTGAGCCCAGCAGCTTAGACAGTGAAACAAACGTAGGAGGAGGAGTCCCCGCTGTGAGACCTGGGGCCGCAGGGGGACCTGAGCCCATTCCTGCCTTGTTTTCACTCAGTGAAGAGCCCAAGCCTTCGAAACCCGGCCTGTGCCAGAAGGCCGGTCTTGCGCCAAGCAGGGATGACCCAGGCCACACCGAGCCCCCAAAAGTGTCACCAGAAGGACGCCTTAAGGTTCCATCTGAACTGGGTTTAGGAGAGGAGTTCACCATTCAAGTGAAAAAGAAGCCAGTACGAGATCCAGAGTTGGACTGGTTTGCGGATATGATCCCAGAAATTAAGCCTTCGGCTGCTATTCTCATTTTGCCTGAACTGAGGACAGAAATGATGGTTTCCGGCAAGGATGACGTCCCACCAGTGATGCAGTTTTCCTCGAAATTCGCTGCAGCAGACCTTACCGAGGTGAGGATCGGTAAATCGCGTCGCTAGCGTCAGGGTGTCCTCGTCCGTGCCGGTTGCCCGGTCTCGTTTGTCACGCCTGCCGTTTTCCCAGGGAGGGAAGCGACTGACGCGCTCAGCTGCTTAAAATGGGGATACGGGCAGTTCCTGTACCCGAGGGCTTTCCTTCCCCAGAAGGATGTAGCGTGCTCAGCAAAGTGTTTAACTGGCCACTGGTTATGACCAGGATAATCTCTTTATGGGGAGAGGGACTAAGCCAGGAATAGGGTGTCTTGAGATTGATTTTGGATTGATACGGTCCTCGGGAGGTTATCTTACAAAGCTGCGGCTTTATGATTCTGGAACCCAAGCGATCCTCCCCTCAGCTTCCTGTTCACAGGGAGGGAGGGAGGGAGGGAGTGTACTGAGCACGAGGAAGTCTGTTCTGGCGTCGAAAGGCAAGCGTCAGGCTCCTCTCGATTCGGAAATGACTGGTTTCAGCAGGCTGCCCTTGGTTTGCTTTATCTTGCTGCAGGGAGAGTCCGAAGGCTGGGGAGACGAAGGGGAGCTGAACTGGGAAGATCACAACTGGTGACAACGGGCGGAACTTTAGGGCAAAGGATTTCTTTAAAAAATCCAACTAATACCTCAAAAGCGGGCTCTGCAGACCGGAAAACCCAGAAGCACCATTTTCCCCGCCTGTGCCAACTGAAGCGTGAGCCCCCGAGTGGCGGCGGGCGCCCCGGCACCGGTCCTGTGGAGGGGCCTGAGCGCGTCTGCCTGAGGCCGGTTTCTGTGAAGGGCAAGCAGCCGTGGAAAGGTTGAATTTACTGCTTGTTTTCCAGGACAATTCCAGAGGTAAAGAAAATAAATACAAAAATTCAAGCTGATTAGCTTAATTCTGTGCCATTTCTTTAACAGAAGAGTAAGCTTTACTACGAGATACAACTTACTGAAAAAGTTTTAGCTATAAAGTATATAAATGATTTTAGATTGCTGAGGTTTCCTTAGGCAGCTTATTTATTTGTTTACAGATGTACGAGTGAGGGGCCCTGTGGGGACCTGGGCAGTTCCTGACTGTTCCACATGTATCACGTTGTACCAAAGCTCTTCATGAGAAACCTCCCCCCTCGACCTGTTCTCTAAATAAATGTCCAATAAAGAGTATTTTCGCTAGATTCAACTTTACAAAAGTTGTTTTATATGTGCTAGAAAACGCATAGTTCCATCAGTGCATTCATTTACAAAACACAGAGCAGGCTGACAAAGATGATTGGGGGGGGGGGGGGGGTCGGTCCAGTCCGTTCAGGGGCCACCTGAGAGTACAAGTCGTTTTAGCCTATCCATCCTTTCTTGGAGCATCTCCAGTTTCACTACAAGCCAGTCTGGAGCAGGAGACTTCTGGAGTAATAGTTCCACCGCCTCCAAGGCCACGGACGCCGCCTGTAGTGCTGACCCGCACTCTTCTTCCGCAGGGAGCTCACGACGGGCTCTTTTTGCGCAAGGCTGGCAAATGAGAAAACCCTGCGATAAGTAATGCTATGATACCCATCTCAAAGATGATAAAGAACTTTCTGGAGTTCTGAAACTGTGAAGTTTTATGTGCTAATTTTATTTAGTCATTGGTTCACCAGGGGAGGAGGGAACCACCACCCCTGCAATCACCTAGAAAACTCTGGGAAGGCATTTCTGGTTAGTTCCACTAACATTAGGGTCCGAGGAAAGTAAGAGAAACGCCTGCCTCATCCAGTCATTTCCAGTGAGTTTCTTTGGGATTATCTTACAATCTGTCCTGACAAAAAAGCCCCAAGTATGAATTTTCTAAATGGTTCCAGTTTACTCTTTAATGCTAAGTTTATAAATGAGGAGAGCTGTGGTCTTTCGGAAACTTTTACGGCCGGTTCCAGAAACTGCCAGGCTTTTAGCATCACCGCACTGGGGTGGGAACTGGGGCTGAGCCACCTTTTGTGATCACGGCCTTCCTAAGGAAGGCCATAATTCGAGAGAGAAAAAAAAACATGCACAAGCAGGGGAAGGGCAGAGAGAGAATCCCAAGCAGACTCCGTAAGTCAGTGCAGAGCCCAATGTGGGGCTTGAACTCACAAACCATGAGGTCGTGACCTGAGCCAAAACCAAGAGTCGGACACCCAACTGAGTCATCCAGGGCCCCATGGTCATAATAAATTCTTGGGGGCTTATTTACACTGGTATGTAACTTTCAGGCTTGAAATCTGTAAAACAGTCTTTCCTGAAAACTAATTATAAACAAACTTTTCTTTTTTACAAAAGTTACAACTAAACTCACCAGAATATCGTTCATTTGGACTGCGATTCTATATACATGTGTATATCAGTGCTCAAAACAATATTCTGAATATCCTTAGGGGTATCAGATTTCTGCCTTTTAATAGGTAGATGGGATTTCTAGACACCGCCCAGAATTATCCGGCTGGGTTGATGAATGAAGCAAGGGATCAGCCTAAGCATTTTGGAAGGTGAGTTCATTGGTTTTCCATGGTTCAGAAACTACTGTTTGTCACTTCACTGATAACAAATACAGAACTTTCCCAAAAGTTACTACAAACAATTGAAAGTCCTGTTGAAAGAGTAGGGATAGTATGATGTTAAAACTTATTTGCAAGGGTGCCTGGGAGGCTCAATTTGGTTATATGTCCAACTCTTGGTTTCGGCTCAGGTCATGATCTCACAGTTCGTGGGTTCAAACCCCCACACCAGGCTCTGTGCTGACAGTGTGGAGCCTGCTAGGAAAGAAGAAATGTGATTTTTAAAAGAGCAGCTACTGTAAAACAGAATTTTACATTTCTAGATCTATTTGATTATATTTTAAAAATGCTTATTTTTGAGAGAGAGAGAGCACTTGAGTGGGAGAGGGACAGGGAGAGAGAGAGAGGGAGACATAGGATCTAAAGCAGTCTCCAGGCTCTGAGCTGTCAGTACAGAGCCAATGGGGGCTCGAACCCACAAACTGTGAGATCATGACTTGAGCCAAAGTTGGTCGCTTAGCCGACTAAGCCACCCAGGTGCCCTGATGTGGTATTTTGATATTCAATAGGAGGCCAGGAACCATCCTGTTTTTTTTTTTTTCACTTTTATCAGTAAGAAGGGCAGAATTTCTCTTAAAGCTTGACCCATACTGTAAAGTCCATACCTGTAAAGATGACCACTTTGCTTCTTCTACAGCGACGTTAGCAAAGCGTTCCCAGAAAATGGCTTTTTCCTGTTTCACACGTTCCACCCTGGCAGCCGCGGTTTCATCTACAAACCCAGTCTGCCACAAATTGTGAAAAATCAAGTAAACACCAAGCATTCTCTAACAGAAATTGCTGTGATATTCAGAAAATGAGAAGACGCCGTGCATGTGTGTGTAAGCACCCAGTATTAAACTATTCTGGCTTAGCCTGTGAGCTAGGCAGGTTTTGGAAGGTGGACTCATCTGTAAATGCACCATCTTCGTGTGATTTGGATAAAATCACTCCCCAGTGTTCTCCTTCCCTACAGAAAAGCCGAAGTGTCTTTCCAGGAAAAACTGATAGTCTGCGAACCTTCATTGTACAGGGTGAGAAACTGGTAAAAACAACATGTACGCACATACTTCACCAGCTGATGTGTGAGGTATACGTGCGTATAAACAGCCACATGGCCCAGTTTAATAATGGGCGTGGTACAAAAAAAAAATCAGTAGTTGAGCATAATGCACTTTCTCTGGTCTTCTAAATCTGGCTTAATGTTCTGCTGGTGTTGCAATTAGCCCCTTATGCCCCAGAACTGCCCCCATAGAAGTTCCAAGGTGTGCACAGACATGGGAGCCAAATGACTCAACAGTTGGGTTCTAACTATTAAAAACACCTTTAGAAATGTCACAGTTTGGAAAACTAGGTCTTTGTTGGCGCAGGAAAACCGTGTAAAATTCTACGTAAATGAGAGGAGTAAACGCGGCCTCTCAGGCCCCCGGTTCTCCATGCGAATCTAGGAGGGTAACGTTCAGGGTCCCTCGGTCCTCTCACTGCCTGAACTCACAGCGACTCCGCCCGGTCTCTGACCTGTCATCTGGCCCCGGCTGTTTAACTTGTGTCACCTGTGTGCTGAGCACTATGAACAATTTAAGAAGATACTTCAGTCAGTTACAATCATACAATTTTAAAAAATGACAAAATACGTGATCCCACTATTTTGATCTACATAAATAAATACCTTCTCCAGAAAGGATACAACTTTGTTCTTGGTTTCTTCGGAACTGAGACACTGTGGGACTATCTCTTCATGATTTGTTCCCTATCAAAAGATTGATAAACGAGATCGATTTTAATATATTTCAACAACTTGCAAAGAGAAATACATGAGTTTTAAGAGCAACTTAAGAATGCATTTTAAAAGAAAACTATCCGAGGACACTCAGAAGACCGTCAGCTCACAGTCCCTTCAGGGCGCCTCAGGACAACGCAGCGTTCTGCACGGGCACGGCACTGTGAGCTTTAGTCACCTCTGCCCGGTCTCTGGGCCCCTTATGAGCACAGGCGTGACTGCACAGCGACAGGCAAGAAGGCTCACCTTCTCCATGGACCTGAGCTCGCGGGGCTCTGTTTATCTCCCTAACTCCTACGATAGTTTGAGATGAAATGTGTTACTCATTTCAAACTCAAAAATACTGTCTGGAAGTCAGTGTCCGAGTTAGTAGGCCTGGTCTGAATGCTCGGTTCTGGTTGTTACCACCCTTGACCTTAGGAAAGTCCCTTCATTTCTCTATGCTTCATTTTTAGATCCTGTAAAATAGATCGTTAACAATACTTCCTCCAGCAGAAAATTTTAATGACCAAGATCAAAAGTAGCTCAATAAATGTTTCTAGAACGTTTTAGAATATTGCAAATATTAAACTGTTTTGGAGGTCACTATAATAGGTTGGTCTTATAATTACCTGGGCAAACTGAGTAAACGCCTCTAACGTATGTTGTTCTAGTATCCAGTTCCCGTCAGCTAACAGTAAGGCAAAAATAGAAGACAGGTTGGGCAGAATTTTGTCCTACAAAGAGAACCAAACCTTATTAGAGGAAAATCTCAGTAGAGTACATTCACTCTTCTTTATTTATTTTGAGACAGAGCACGAATGAGTAGGGGAGGGGTAGAAGAGAGGGGAGAGAGAGAATCCCAAGCAGGCTCCACGCTGTCATCAGGAAGCCTGATGAACCGTGAGATCATGACCTGAGCCAAAATCAAGAGTCAGACACTTAACCAACTGCACCATCCAGGCCCTCCAATATTCACTATTCTTAATGTCAGGTTTCCTTAATTCTGTCCCCGTGAGCACATACTAATCCACGTTAGGTCATGTCACTCCTTTGTTCAAATGCTTCCAACAGCTTCTCATTTCCTTCGGAGTAAAGGCTGAAGTCCTTACAATGGCCCGGAAAGCCCCACTACCGGTGTGTTAGCTCTACTGGCTTCCCTCCATGTATCAGACACGCTCTCAAGAGGGATCAGGCTTACGATTTCCCCCGAGTGCAGGACGCTTCCCCCAGATACCTGCATGGCTTGCTCTCTCAGCTTCAGGATTTTACAGCTCACCTCGGTGAGGACGCCACTGCCAATAACCCGTTTAAAACTGTACCACATACACATTCTCTTTCCCACCCTTGCTTTCTTTCTCTCCAGAGCACATACAATATTTCATATGCTACGTCACTCCTTCTTAGTTGCCTTCCGACAGGCTGAGGGTGGATATTTATTAGTTTGTTCATTAATGAATCCCCAGTGATTAAAACAGCACCTGACACACAGCAAAAACTTAGCAATATTTTTCTTGAATAAAATGTCATGTCCTGGCTTTAAAGGCTCTTATATGCTGATGAATCCACCAAATTTTTCAGGCCTTTGCTCCGGGGAATATATAATTTCTGCTAATAAACCATTTGTTCCACAGCATCTGGGCCCATCAGGGTGCATAGCTATTCATGAATGAGACAGTATTTCGGAATTTATCTTATGCTAAAAAGAAGACAGCTCGAATGCAAACATCTTTGGATACTTCTGTCCAGAGTTTAAAAGGAGCTGTCAACATCCACCTTTCTCTCATGAAACATAACCTTGTGTGGTGAAAACAGTATGATACCATTTACTTGTGAGCAAATAAGAGCCCTTTAGAAACTAGCCAGTTAAATGTTTCTATTGCAAAGATTTTAATATCTACTGAGATAACATCCATCATACTTTTGCTCCAATTACATGACAAGGTTGTCATCACCCATGGACGTGAAAAAAGCCAACTATCTAGACTGACCACAGTAATAAGGAAGGCAAAATTCAGTTCAGGAGGTTGTATCTGGAAATTACGTAGTATATTGTCAGACCCCTGCAGTATAATTTATAAGTAAATATCCATTTGCCAATTATATATACTTTGCAACATTTTCAAAAACACTGTCTTAACAAACAAGTTCTTTTTCATGGATATAAACCAAGAGTATATACAGTTTGATAAATTACCCAATTTCCTCATTATATACTATTCCCTAGAAGACAAATGTCTGCCTTCCTCAGAGACATTGTGTACTAAAGGCCAACGGGAATGAGACTCTCAGGCTACCGCCAACTCTAAATTATTTGTATGTCAGAATGTATTTTTCTAAAAAGAAAAAAACTTACAATGAGTTCTATTTTGACAAAGTCATCCTCTCTTCACAAAATACATCCCCCCCCCCAACTTTCATTGTCAACAATCCACAGAATTTCAGACAGAAATCAGAAGCCTGAAAATTTTACTAATTCTTACAGAGATTTTGTTAACAAAAGAATTAAAGGAATTTGGGGAACAAAAGCATGGAGAATATTACCTGGATAGCTTGAGGTATAAAAAAATTTCCCAGAGAAGATACAAAATCAAGCACCGCCAAACAAACATGGTCAGGAGGCTCTAATTTAAGCAGTGAGGTCTGCAAAGTTACTACCTAAAGTGGCAAAGACCAAAGAACAGTTAGAAATGAAAACAAGTATTTTGTAGAGACCTAATGAGTAAGATTTTGATGGATGTGTGGAAGGGAAAACACAACAAAACCCAAAACAGCTGAACACTCAACAAAGCCTACACTTCACAAGTGGAATTTGAAGAAAAACAAATGCCTGACCCAATTATTACAGTATTCATCCTCCCAACTGCTGTTAAAAATAAAAAAGTATCTTCCTGAAAAATTACATACCAGTGCTCTCCTTTCAAATCCTTAACAGTTGTTCTGTATTATAAATTATAGTGACGGAAATTCATTATTTAAAGCAGGGATCGGCAAACTTTCTATGAAGGGCCAGGTGGTAAATACTTTAGGCTTTGTAGGTAGTATGTTCCCTGCTGCATACTCTTTTTTTTTTGTTTTTTAGTTTTTATTTTACAAACCTTTAAAAATGTAAAAATCATCCTTAGCTCTTGTCCTATAAACAGGAAGGGAGAACCTAGCGAGGAAGCCATGGTTTGCCAATCCCTGGTTTAAAGGAACACAGAGATAAAGTCTCCTATAAAAGAAGCAACACCTAAATGAACAATTTACTTATGCTGAAATTTTAGAACTTTAGTTATGTGGGTTTTTTAAAGGTAGACACAATTCTATCAAAATTATCCATATTTGTTTTCAAAAAAGATTAGGAACTTCAGAATCCACAAAGTCTGAGTCAATGATTTTACTGTATTCTCATTCTCTGTAATTTAGTTAATCCATGTTATGCACATAGAATTTGTAGTTTATTTACTATAATACATATATACATATATTTAATACATATACATATGTACATATATACACATATACATACACATATACATATTATGCATATATAAGTATGTAATTTTTTAATAAATATGTAATTTAAAACTGCACCTCATTAGTATGTATTTGTTAATGCCAAGTTGTGAATGTGCACAACCACTAACCAAGCTACTAAAAAGCAAAGTGTTAGTAGTTCTGCTTTCCAGCATACACGGTCCTGTGATAAGGTATTATTCCTTCCATCCTCCTCCAAGGAATGATTAGTTTTACCTCGTAACTGTTTATTTCTTAATGTGCCTGTAAGCTTAAGCCAACTCTTCGATTTGGGGGATCAGTTCTGTCCAAGATGGACTAATTCCAAAGCCTCTGAATCATTTCAGAGAAGACGGAGGCCTTTTGCCGTCTCCTCTCTGTATCGGCTTAGAAACGCCAAAGGCAGGCAGTGACTAGGCAGCATCAAAAGGATCCCCCCGACAGTGACCTCGCCCTGCCTGCTCCAGCCATGCAGGCTGGGGGCCAGAGAGAAAATTCAGTAGTCCTTTACGTCAGAATCATGCTTTCAAAGAGACCGTGAAGATGGTCCCTAAGTCCACATTGCTTATATTCTGCACTCCCACAGCTGCTGAAATACATTTGAGCACGGTATGCATGCAAAGTTCACACATGAGCTATGACTCCTGGCCTCAGGGATGTTCTGGGGCAGTTAAAGCTTGGACTATTTGGCATCAGGGAGATAGGGAAGAACAGATATGGGCTGAACCAACAGCCTGTATCCTAACCATACTCTAGTGGATGAGTGAAAAGAAATGAGGGGACTGCCCTAAGATAAAGCAAACCTGTGACGTTTACATTCAATCCAGCAGGCAAGGGGGAACAAGCAAACTGAGCAACAAATCGCTAAAAAGGGCTGTTTCTACAAAGCTATTTTAGGTCATACCAGTTCAATAATTTCCTCAGCAAAGTATCAACAATTTGTTCACTGTTCTTACCTGACTTATCAGATGAGGATCTAGAGTTTGAATGAAAAATCCCAACAGTGAAAGTAAAAGGCTAAGTGTCTGCTGAACATAAGGTTGACCTGTTACCTTAAATAAGAAACACAAAATAATTTTGGTGAAAATTTTCAATTACATGAAAATAGCTACCTTTTTTTTTTTAAATTTTTTTTTTCAACGTTTATTTATTTTTGGGACAGAGAGAGACAGAGCATGAACGGGGGAGGGGCAGAGAGAGAGGGAGACACAGAATCGGAAACAGGCTCCAGGCTCTGAGCCATCAGCCCAGAGCCTGACGCGGGGCTCGAACTCACGGACCGTGAGATCATGACCTGGCTGAAGTCGGACGCTTAACCGACTGCGCCACCCAGGCGCCCCTAAAAAATAGCTACCTTTTAATGAACATTTATTATACACTAGGCAATATGCTAAGTGTTTTATATTACCTCACATATACCTTATAACTCTACGAAGTAGCTCTTACTACCCTCACTTTACCAAAAAATAAGAAAAAGGGGCAGAGAGGTTAAATAATTTGCTCAAGATCACATGACCAGAAATTCCATTTCTCTTCTCTGTAACTGGTTTCTATCACGATATGGTAAGCTGGATCACCAGCAGAGAGATCCTCAATGAATATTTACTGAATGATTTGTGAGGATTGGGGGAAAGCACTTCCTGAAGTTAAAATACTAAAGAAGGGAAATTTAACCATACGTAAATTTTAATGATAAAACATTATCTGCAAAACCATTTCTATTATTTACCAAAAGTGTGAATGTTGCCTTCAGCTTCCAGCAGCTGGCACTACCCAAAGAAAACAAACGTCCTATTTAGATTTTTAAACTAAATGTCATTTGGAAACCACAGTCATCTGTGGGACACCCATCATCCCAATTCTAGCCTGTGCCATCGCTGTGGAAGAGGAACACAAAGCAGCCATAGCCATCCACTTGTCCCTGCCGCCTTTAGGCCAGGTCACTCTCCACTGCCCAAAAGATTTCATGGAAGACCCCAGAACCACAGAAACAGGCTATACTAACCCAACAGAGAAGAGAAACAATACCAAGAAGGGTTTGATTTTTTTTAATAGGGTCCAAATGGTCATGAAAATAGTTAGCTGGACTGTCAGTCACTCTACTAGGCTCTAGTTTTACTAGTGGAATCCTGTCACACTCAAAAAGAACTGGTCGAAAGAGCACAAATATGTATTTTAAGTTCTGATTGCAAGTTCTATCAAGCACCTAAAGAAATTACATACATTTCACTCTACAGGGAAATTTTGGTGCTATTCTTTTTTCAGTATTTTATTTGTTCTCCGGAGAAATTATCAGCTGCTTTCCTTACCAGCGCAGTGTTTAAAAATGCCCAAAGCTGACTCCCGACTTCCAGAACTGCAGTCTGCTGTGCAATATCCAAAGCTTCACTAGCAGAATTACACACAGCAAGCAAAGCAGAAAGCTGTGTGTTCTGTAAGTGGAGACAGAGGGAAAGAACTGAGGTTAGATCCCAGTCTAAAGGAGCCGAGGCCCCAGGGGTTATGGGTAACTTGTAACTCTGCATAAAAACCCGTGGCCAATGTGTGTTCTAAGACCCAATGCCATCTTTTCAGCTACTTCATTAATACATTTTATTAAAAATAATTTTCCTTATAGACAAACATCTGCTTCATTTTCTACATATTTTTTTTCCTTTTAGGTTAAAGTTTAATATCAAAATGGAAACAGCATTGTATTTTAATACAATGATACAGACTGTCCATATAATCAAGCTAATTTTATAATATTCATCAACTACAGATTCTATTTTTTTCACATGATGCACCTAGCAATCTTTTACCATTACTAGATTTTGATTATTGCTGTTGTTTCATAATTAATCTTTAAAATTCCTCAACAACACTCTGCATTCAATAAACAAATACAATACTTGAGAAGTACACTATCTAGAACTTGAAACTAAAAACCGTCTTATCTGGATCTGCTCTTATCTATATATGGAATCTCTCTCTCTGACCGGCCAGGAGTGCAGTGGTCTGCACGTAATGATTAGTAACGATGCCTTTAACCCATTATACTTCAACAACGTTGAAGTTTGAAGGATTAGCACACAGCTTTTTATTTAAGATTTACCTATTTCCTTCTACAAATAAGCATGTAAAATGACCTGCTGAAATAAAGTTTTGGTCAGGGCAAAGATATATTCAAGTTTAGAAAACAGGTGCATTATTTTGCCTACGCCAAAAAATTTTTTATCTTCAACTGCAAAAATCAGTGCACAATAAATGTAAAACCTGAACAATCTAAGTTACTCCTGTGTATTTCAAATTATCTCAAAATAAATGCAAATAAAAACTTGTATTTCCTTTAATATGTGTATATGTTTTAAATTATCCTGATAATTTAAAAAATTATTTTTAATAAAATTTTATTTTACTAAAATTATTTTTTAATAAAATGTATTAATGAAGTAGCTGAAAAGATGGCACTGGGTCTTAGAATACAAATTTGACACAGGTTTTTATGCAGAGTTATAAGTTATTCATAACCTCTGGGGCCTCAGCTCCTTTGGACTTAATTATCATCAGGTGCCATGAATAGAACAGAGTGTCCGAACACTTACACTCAGTGTGGAGATCTAAGCCTTGAAAAAACCCTGACTTCGTAATTTAAAATTGCAAATAGACCCCTAGCCCCTTGAATATCCTGTCCCCATCCCTGCTTGATTTGTCTCCACTTATCCCAAACTAATCTAAAACATTTACAAATATATTCATTACTTATTTTACTGTCCACAGCTGAGCTAGAGTACGAGTTCATGAGAACAGGAATTTTTGTTTTGTTCCCTATTCTATCCCCAATGCCTAGAACAGTGCTTGGCACACAAGAGTGTTCAAAATATGTTTGCTGGATGAAATAAATGAAGGAGAAAATGATACTAAACTGGAAAACTGAACCACATGTAGTATAGTCAATTTTTCAATTTTAAAAAATCGTGTAGTTTTTACTTCTTCTAGATGAACTTCTTTTACGTTTCATTAAGAGGGAACATAAAGCTCGTAAGAACTACATAAAGACTCAGAATAGGTGTGTCTAAAACGGGGGCTGCATTTTGTCAAACAGAAGAGTCATGTCTGCCTAATTTAATGATGTGTCAGCAAAATCACTGCAAATAAAATATTTCATACTGAGTTTCATCTTGGTCCGGTGTGTCTTGAACTGCAGACCCTCAGTCCCCAATGTAATTTACATCAAGATGGAGTTTCTCACAGACCCCTTTACAATGTAGAATCTGAAAGCTTGCTAGTTTCTAACCTGAGGGCAGAGACTGTATCCTTCTTATTAACCACCCATCACTAGTACCTTAAGTAGTGCTCAATAAACAGTTACTAAATGAACCAAATCAATCAAAATTCTTTTCTTACCAGAGAGTCAAGCTCTCCCAAAGTACGACTATTGCTTAGCCACTCCGTACACCGTGCAATGCCTACTCCGACGACCTCTTGTGCGGCTTGTTTCCTAAGCTCGGCAGGTAATGCCTGGAAGGAAATATATTGCCACAGAGGCAGATTTTCTGCTTCTCTGGGGGAAAATTTCTGGATAAACTCCACCTGAAAAAAATTGAAGAGTAACAGAAGACGATCTGATGAATGGATACACAAAAGCGGAGAACTGGCTCCCATGGTTTATGTTTTTAAAAAGCTTTTAACTGACAAGGACCAGACCAAGGTAAATGACACGAACATGCATTATTGTATTTGCTGTTGTTGCATTTGTTTGCAAATGCAAAACGCAGTTAAGTGGAACATGATATGTAGGCAGTGAGAGGTGTTAAAAATAATCTATTTCATTATTAGTCAGGTAGCTATTTTATCCTACCCAGTAAGTCTATTATCTTCCTAAGAACATGTGTGCTCCTGACCTTGTTAAGTCAAAAGTAATATTCCAAGGTATGCCAAAAGAGCGATTCGGCCAACCCTGGCAGCTTACTGTTATCTCAGCTGATTAGAACAAAGGACCTACAGAAAGAAGCAAAGCTCATCGGTTCGATTTTCCACTAGGCTAGTTGGCTTTGCTCTCAGAGGACACACAGAATTTGTTTCACAAACGTAAGCCACCAGTTCAGAATCATGTGGCTAGCAAATCCATTCTACCACTGAAATAATTCAAAGCCTTTGCCAAGTTAACAGAAAAACAGCACTAGTTTGTTAAAAATGAGGCATCAGCAGACTAGCTAAAAACAGAACACAAACATTAAAAAAACAAAAAGTTAAAATAATACTGTCCAGTGGAAAAACAGCAAAAATAATGGTGCACTGAATTTCTAAATTAAATATAACCTAGGAAGTATATTAATGTAATTTTTTAAGAAGAATATTTCAATTTGTAGTATCTCAAATCTACTTGATGAAAACTTCCTATATTAAAAAAAAAAACCCTACCATGTTAAATGTGACAGAGTAATTTTCTCACATTGTGTATTATATTTATATTTGGATTTTGTTTGCAGACAATATTTAGCTGTCAAAACAAGGGAGAAATTGTGTGGCTATCTTCTGGGACAGCTGATAAAGCCAGAAAAATGGACCCTGTGATGAGCTATGTGTCTATTATAATAAGCAGCTTTACTCATGAAACCTAACTGCATCAGGAGGGCCAAGAGAAATGTGCCAACTGATAGACATCAGCTGAACATGACCTTTCTTTATAACAAAATCCAGTGAGTGAATGAACTAGTTCCCTTGCCAAAATAGAAATTACAAATAATAATAATGCCCTGGACAACATAAAAGGGTAGGTGTTGACAAAATTGATTACATAGAAAAAGTGATTTATTTACTATTTTGAGTTTGAAAACCCCAGTCTTAATACAATTTTAAATATTCAGGGGCACTGGGGTGGCTCAGTCAGTTAAGTGTCTGACTCTTGATTTCGGCTCAGGTCATGATCTTGTGGTTGTGGGTTTGAGCCCCACATTGGGCTCTGCACTGACAATGTGGAACCTGCTTGGGATTCTCTCTCTCTCTCTCTCTCTCTCTCTTTCTCTCTCTCTCTCTCCCTTCTCTGCCCCTCCCCCATGCTCTCTCTCTTTCCCAAATAAATAAAACTTAAAAAATATATTTAAAACTGCCAGGGCTAACAACAGTTCATAAGGAGTGAAGTAGAAGTGAATAATTTGCAGAGACTTAGGACTTCCCTTGTTAAAATTGAGAAGAGAGGAAAAATACAACAGTGGGCTTAAAATGCAAATACTGACAGTACTTTTTTTCTTTTCACAGTACTTTTTATTTTAGATAAAAATGGCAACACAACTATCAGTCTACTTAAACCAGGTATATTAAATCCTTTCCTCTCAGTAACCTTGTACTTTTGCTCGCTTCTATAAAACAGAAATATTATTAACAGTTACACACTGAAAGAGATAATAGGATATCAATAATTATTCTCCACATTGAAACAGAAACACATTTTAATCTCCCTATTTACTGGCAGTTCCCCCCAAATTATTGCCACACTTTTTTTTTTTTAAGTAAAACATCACTGAACTGGGATCAACTATTTTCACTATGTTAATGCTGCACCACTAATACAAAATCTGGGTTTTTATTTCACCTTTTAAAAAGATACCATCCTGTGTGCAAACAGTAATTACTTCCAGCTTCGCTGCTTGTCTCTCCTTTTCCCCAGCGCGTGCTCTCCCCCCTTCACCCCTGTCCCAGCCGCCCTTCCTCCCCCATCCTTTAGCCTATGTCACAAATGCCTCCATCTCCAACAGCTTCCCCTATTCCCCCCGTTCCCACCCATACCTCCCCACAAATGATCTTCTAAGCTATGAACACCCAACAAAACCTGATTTGTGCCAGTTTTGGTACTCCTTACGCAGCACCTTTCACCATGAGCACTTTAATAAATTTGTAGTTTCTACCAGATTATATGTTCTTTCTGGTATCATGATATATAGCACAGTGGTTTCCAAGTTTTTTCTTTTAAACAAAGCGCTATTAAGAATTAATGAGCGAGCTTTACACACCTCAACAAGAAAAGCAGATTTCACAGCTACGGGGACAAGGAGGCAGACCGGCACCCTGCGAACAGGAAGCCCCGGAACAGCCGCCTGCAGAAGAGCTGAGAGAGGAGCCGGGGCCGGGCGATACAAGCACAGCTTTTGGATGGAGTAAGACGGATCGGGCACAGACCCCGGGCCAGCCGTTTGTCATGGTGAGTTTCCCTGAGCTACTGTGTCTTCACGTGCAGAATGAACGTTAACACCACGGACCCCACCCACAGGCTGACGCGGGAACTCCAAGAACTGAAGTGCCCAGAACGCAGCCCAGTCCATCTCAAAGAAGGCCCGTTCCTTCCCTCCTTCCTTCAGGAGGCGGGATCACGTCCTCAGGGAAAAGGAGAAAGAGCAGAGCCTGGCAGAAGAAGGAACACTTGTGACGTGTTCCCTTCGAGCAGCTCGCGTTTCGAATCTCAAGTCTCAGCTCTGTCTAGGGAAGGTTAGTACCTCGGTTTTAGGATTAGCTAAATGCCACGGACTCGCAGACAAGAATTCAAATTCAGACATGTCCCTTTAAATTTAAGCACAGTAAGCTGACCAGGAAACCAGTATTTGATAACCGAGGGAAAAAGTTAAAAGTAACCTCTCAAATATCCTAACTTCCAAATCTGATAGCCTCAATTATTTGGAAAAACTTAAGACAATTGAGGAGTGTCTAAGATGTCTCTAAACATTAACTAGAGTTTATTTACAACCACATTTCTAGACCTCGCTTAGATCATTCATCCTGAGTTGTAGTATTCTACAAGTTAAAATTTCACAACAACCCTGGGAAAAGGACAATTTTATTCCCATTTAATAAATGAGAAAACTGAGGTTAAACGGACCCTCAGGAAGGGCTTCCCAGTTCACGGGGCCCCTGTGAAGAACAGTGTCCCAGAAACCAAGAGAAAGACCCCTGAGAGGGGAATAAAAGGGATTAAAATCTGAAGGGACGTGGAGCAGACAACTCTTTGGGGGTTTTGGAGAGGAGAAGAGCAACACTTCTGTGTTTTCTAGAAGGCTAGCAGGTGGGCCCGGTGTGCCTTCGGCATCGGCACCACCTGCAAGGAAGGGGCTAGGAGGCCAGCATGGCTCCTCTGGTGCCTGTCCAGCTTCTCTCTTAGACATGGACTTGAGGCAAATACTCTATTCAGAAACGACTCCCAATATTTACTGAGCACCCTTCTAAGCACGGCACTATGCTAAGTGTTTCGCCTGTATTACGTCTGGGTCGCTACAAAATTTTTCAAAATAGTTAACACATATCCGCCATTCTATAGACAGGGAAAGAGGTTTGGAAAGGATGCTGTGCCCAAGGTCACAGTTAGACAGGATTCAAACCCCCTTCCCTGACCTAGTGGTTCCCAAGCTCGTATCCATGTCAGAATCATGTAGGAATTCCAACGACAATAATAACACAAATGCCTGGGCCTCACTGTACTGCCTCCACCCTGCACCCACCCCATTCACAGGAGAAGGTCCAGGAGCCTAGATGTTTCAAAAATCCCTAAGCAGCTCCTGAAACAGCTGCAAAGCACTAGTCCAAGGGACTGCACTGGCCGACACAGGTGTCCGTAGCCAGAGACTCTCCTTTATCGTGGCAAAGCTGGCTTTCCTCACAAGACCAATCAACTAAGGCTCCTCGTACTTTCCATTTTCCCAAAAAAGTTCAGCTTATTTGCCGTAAAAAATAAGAGACATCATTAAGGGCATACAGATATTCTCGGTCTTTACAATAAATTAAAAGGGGAAGAAGGGCATATAGAACTTTCTCATGTCAATATCTTAAATGGCTGAGAAACAAGGGGAAAGATATATTTTGGGAAGACAATGACTGTCTGTAACTTGCAGCAAAGACAGCGACAAAGGCTCTCTCCTGACCAAACTTAAGTCAGGCTCTTCTTCCAAGCCTCTTCTCGTCTTCCATCTGGGATTGTGTCCATCCCTGGGCTTGCAGCATCCAGGTTTAGCAAGAATTCTGCCAAGTCCTTTTAGAAAGCATCCTCAGCCTTGATATTTTATCACCTGGGTCTGTGTTTAGCAAGAATCACCACTTCCTCTCAGCAGTTTTCACCTCCTGACCTACACCTTGCTCCCTGAATGTGAATCCCTCCCAGTCTGTGCTGTATTCAGACTCGAGCCCAGTTCTACACTGAGGCCTCTTTTTCCCTATAGCAACAATCCCAAAATAAAATCCACTTTTATCACTTTGACTACACTGGATGGCTCTGATTTTTCTTTAACAACATCAAAATCTAAACCCACCTAAAAGCGATAAGCAAAGCAATCAATACGTTAAAAATTTATACTCAGATCATGTCAACATTCAAATGTACCATAAATGGGGCAATGAGAAGCTTTCACAGAGTCTGAATCCAATTCTCAGCAGCTACCCAAAGACAGTGACTAAGATCATATCCTTGCCTGCTGGGGTGGGGCCATGAAGAAAAAGAGCCGCCTGAATAGTATGGATAGGTTGGTGAGCTGGTAACATTCTCCAGGACAAGATTTTATCTGGGAAAAGACAGGAGAGGAGAGTAGACTTAAAATCATAGTTTTTACAAGCTTTCATATGCCCAAATATTAGCAGCAGCTCTTTTGGAATATAAGATTACAAATAATTCAGATTTTTTATTTAGAGCTTTTCTTAAATAAGTTGTTTTTCTTTCATTAACCTAGATTATTTTTATGAGAAAAGGGTTTTGACACCGTATTTAAAAACAACCCTTTGGTGTTGATCACTGGATGTTATATGTAAGTGACGAATCACTAAATTCTACTCCTGAAAATATTACGCCACATGCTAGCTAACTAGAATTTAAATAAAAATCTGAAGGAAAAAATAAAGAAAAATAAAAACAACCCTTTGGGATTTCTATTTTGAATCACTATTTTGATGATAACTTGATATGTTAATCCCCTACTCAATGACAGTTCATGGAATTTTGTAAGATCTAAGCACAACAGTGCAGAGACAGGTATAACTCTAAGACAGAAGCTCCATTAAAAGATTTTATAAGATCAATGTTCTGGCAATCAATTCCTATCATAATGTACTAGAGCTTTTATTTTATTTGAAAAATAATATACGTAACATAAAAACTACTATGGATCTGCTTTGTATGAGATGTGCTAAGGATTCAGAAGTGGGTAAGTGCTCCAGACCGCTAGCCATGGAGACATACAGACTAGCTGTTCAGGTCACTGGACCTCACTGGATTTAGTCTACAACATCTTTCAACAGTAAACTAAGAAATATATGGCATAATAGCTACTAAGAAATGAAAGACACATGGACCCACATGAGATCTTTATCACAGGTCAGGGACAAAAAACCCAAAATAACAAACAAATCATGACCATATCATATGGAATATATCAAACATCTCAAAATCTGAAAACAAAAAAAGATCAACACTGAAAAGATTAAATCATCACTACATCATTTTCTCTTTATATCCGTTCACAAAGCATGATTTCTTTCCCAAAAGGCATAAGTTTCTGTCACATTAGTTCCTCTCAAATCATTCTGACCGAGAGAGAATAAAATCAAGAGGCACCTTGTCTAAGTCATATTAAAGGGAAAAAGAAAAGAATAACTCTCAGTAAGCAACATTACAACTATATTTTTGACTTTGCATTCAATTTTAAATTTATTCTCAGTTAACCTAGTCTTTCTTTCTCAGACCAATTAATGAAATCCTGTAAGATTTTGAAAATATGAGACAATTTCCGCAGTTTTACAGTTTCTGATACATCTTTCTCAATAACGTCAGAATTAAAGCACAGCAAAGAAACTGCCAAAACAATTTAGCAATCAAACTATTTCTCCTTTTGATATTCACATTCTTTCAGATTATCGTATCCTTAAAGGAACTGCATGGAAAGTAGGTGTTTTAGACCTTGTAATTCTCCTCACCAGATGAGCCACTATGGTGACATGGTGTGCACAGAGTTCAGCAGTCCCATACCTGTGATTTAAGAGAAGACAATCTTTATGAAATAATTCATACAATTATTCAGAAAAGCAAGGAGATGAACTTCTAAAAAGCACTAAATATTCTAACCCGCAATTTTATCCATGGCCAAGGAACAGCACAATATACAAAACTACCTAGGCAACAGTTATCTATCGGCTTGAACCGCAGAAACGAAAATGGGAACCTAGTTCCTAATTAGTGCTATGCTATGAAATCAAACCATTTTGGGCAGCTGGTAAAGGGTTATTGAGACAGAAATTTTCTTTAAGCTTACATTATAACATCATTTACTCTCAGTTACTACTATAAATCAATCCAAAAACCAAAAAAATACATCATACCGTGAAAGGAAGCACCATGTGTCCATAGCTAACAAAGAGGTGATCAGATTAGCACTAAGCACAGCATTCAACAGAGCAACATCCTAATGAAAAACAGAAAGTTCATGATAAATTATGATTACTATTACATTTCTCAAAATAAAACAACAAAACACCATCACAATCCAAATAACAACAGATCCTCAACGGGAAGGTTCAACTCTCTAGTATCTGAAAGAACCTATAGCACCATTGCCTCAACATTGATGAGCACCTACTGTATGTTAAGCATTATGCTGGGCTATGGAGATTCCAAAGTGATTTTAAACGTGTTTACTCAATCATTAGGATCCACAAAGATTCTAGTGCTAGATATTAACCACTGTAAAATATCTTAAAGGATACTGATCCTTATGTAAATCCTAAGAATTTCTTCCCCACAATTTTCTCAACATCTTTTCTAATTTAATTCCGTTAAAGAAACTCAACATTATGCCTAAGATCTACAGACTTGGTACTACAATCTACTACTTACTTCTCCTTCTCTTTATGGAACAGAATTAGGTAAAGTCCGAACATTTTTCCATATTTCCATATCTTGTCACCTAAAATGTTTTCTCAAATGTTCTGGCTGAGCATTACATCTGAATACCACAGGGCTCTAGGATTACCATTTCCTAAGACACAACTGAATTATAGGGTAAAATGTGCAAACTCAGAGAATGACATCTGAAAACATGAACTGTTCCTTTCTTCTGCATATAAATCAAAACTTCAGTGAAAAGAAAGTAGAAGGGTAGTCTCAGTGTAGCCCAGCAGATAGCAAACTTACCAGCTCAGGAAACAGTGAGGGATGAAAGGAAGCGACAAATGTGCACAGGTGAACACAAACATGCTGATACAAGGTGACAGCAACCTCCGCTTGCCCTTTACTCTTTACTCCTTGTAGGTGAACAGGGAGAGAGAGTTCACCAGAACACTGCTCAAAACTGTAGAAAATGGCTTTAAATAGAGATACCCTGCAGGGACATTGAGAGCACTGAACGTTATGAACATTTTAATAATTAGCAGGTATAATAATAATATGACATAAGGAGGGTTATTTTAGCAAAGCAAAATGTCTCAAGAGGTATGTATCAACAACAGTTTCCACTGTGTGTGAATACATAACCATAAAAATAAAATATAATCATTGTTTGACAAATTTCTTTTTTTTTATAACGTTTATTTATTTTTGAGACAGAGAGAGACAGAGCATGAACAGGGGAGGGTCAGAGAGAGAAGGAGACACAGAATTCGAAACAGGCCCCAGGCTGAGCCGTCAGCACAGAGCCCAACACGGGGTTCGACCTCACAGACCGCGAAATCATGACCTGAGATGAAGTTGGACACTTAACCGACTGAGCCACCCAGGTGCCCCTGTTCGACAAATTTCTTAAAGGAAAAGAATTTTCTGTACCTTTTTTTCCTTTTTTTTCTAACCAAATGTTTATCATAGTACTGAACTACACAAAGTCACAGACAAAAGTCATCAAAGAACCTGAAATTTAAATATGGATTAGATACTCTATATAAAATAGAAAATAGGTATAAGAAAGGGGTCATTCTGAGGCGCCTGGGTGGCTCAGTCAGGTAAGCGTCCGACTTCGGCTCAGGTCATGATCTTGTGGTTTGTGAGTTCGAGCCCCGCGTCAGGCTCTGTGCTGACAGCTCAGAGCCTGAAGCCTGCTTCGGATTCTGTGTCTCCCTCTCTCTCTGCCCCTCCCTCGCTCACACTCTGTCTCTTGCTCTCTCAAAAATAAATAAACATTAAAATAAAAAGATAGAGGGGTCATTGTAAGATTGAAATGGTTTAAGAAATCTTCATAGAGGATTTAAATAACAAGTTAGAAATAGGCAAAATACAAAGGCAGAGAAGACAAAGCACGAGGAAAAGGCAGGCAGGAGTAACCAGCATGACTAGAGCAAGCAAGCGACAGGACGAGCAGCAAAAATGGGTGATGGCGGCAGAATGCGATGGACTTAAGATGCAAAGCTAAGCGGTTCCGCCATCACGCGTTTGTTTTTGAGGAGAACAGGAGGCTCACAGTTGGGCTTCAGGGGGACTAACCGGGTGGGTGGCACGCGGCACGGGCTAGAGGAGAGGGCAGACATTACAGCAGGTATAACCCAGGGAGTAAGACTACTGCCTGGTGGTGGCAAGGGGGACAAATACGCGTGAAATCTCCTGGGAGGGAACTTACAGCATAGAGCATTGTTTCTCAGAGCTCAGTTTTAAATGTTAGTAAACGCATCTGCCCTATTACTCTTAGCGTTTATAACACTGAGTATTAGTCAAAACCTTCTAAAACACTGCAAATATTTTTAGCATCTGTTACAGGTTTATATATTTTGAATCTATATTTATAAGTAGCAATACAGATGAGGTCTACACAGGAGTAATTAACTGGAAGACCTTAACTTCAAATTCATTCCCAATGGCGGACATTCGAAACCTGAAACATTCTCTAGCGTGACTGAACATCACCACCACCGTGTCAGCTACCTGGTTTTCGCTTCCAGGAGCGGGCGTTCTGTGCACCACAGGGCCTGCACATCCTCGGGCTGAGAGGGCAGCTTGTCCATGACGACAACCAGCAGAAGACACTGTGGGAACTGCAGTTCACATGGCAGCTCTCACACGTAATAAGAACACGTTCGTTAAGTTACAACCAATTGGTAAAAACATACTCTACGTAATTTCAACAGAAATCTGCTCGCGATGTGTAAAGGAAGGTAGAGGCATAATTGTTTTCTTGGAACATATTTTTCATTTAAAAAAAAATAGAAGGAATTTTAAATAAAATTTTTAAAAGGGATGATTGATTATGTAAGGGAAATAACCCTATCTGTAACATGCAATAATTACTGAAGGGTTTAAAATTAAATCTGTTTTGAAGCTTACCTAACTTACTATCCAAAACCACCTGCACGAAAGGTTGAAATGTGAGAAGCTGACTGATGAGCGGATCCAGTGTGACTAGGAAAGTCCCTGCTATTTCCTCCTGTTGTGCTTTAGAAATCCTGGCAGCATACAGGCTTGGAGGAAACTTGCTGGAAAGGCAGGGAAAAAATGCATCCATTAATATAGGTCTCTCCTAATTTTAGGTAGACATGGGTATTGTAAATTCATCTTCTAGCAGTGAAAATATAGAAAAAATAAGTAGCATGTATTTTATAACAAAATTCAAGGTACTAAATTGATACCACAATTGTATGAGGACCTCCAAACTAAATAACATGACTATAATTCCACAAAATTAAGTTTTATAACCTTATAGAAATCTTTGGTATTGTTTTGATGCATTTTAATACCATTTTGACAGCAGTGTCCTTAAAAAAAGACCATGAAAATATGAATTATCAAATAACCAGTAAAAACATTACATATAGAAAGGTATTTCTGATAAATACTGGCTTACACACTTCTATTAAAAGTTGTTTTAAAATAACGCAGAATGCTGAATTTACTAGGAAATAATGCTCAGAAACAAGGGCTTTGTGAGAATTAAATGGTATACTAGTCCTGAAGGAAGATGCAAAGACTTTTTCATGGAAGATGTTTCAGGAGGTACAGTTAAAACGAAACTTCAGCCAAACTTATGTGAAATAAGATGTGCATTCAGTACTTTCTGCCATGTTATTTTAATTGTGTCAAACTTGAGGGTACTTGAGGAAACCCTGTCTAGCAGGAGATAACAGCATTTGAAGGGATGCACTTAAGATACACATTTGAGGCCTTTGAAGTGTGATGGAAAAAGCAACAGTCTGTCAATTATTAGTTGCTTGAGTTTGGTTCATTCATTTGACCTCCTTGAACCTCAGTTTCTTCATTTGTGGTGTTGATTCAGAGTGGCTGTGAAGATTAAATTATAAGTAAGGTGAAAGATATACATAAATAAAAGGTAATGAAACTCCACAGACTTGAACTATAGCTACTAAGCATCAAAGCAAGTACTTGTTTTTCAATCAAAATTTTTTTTAATGTTTACTTGTTTTGAGAGAGAGAGACAGAGAGAGAGATTGTAAGTAGGGGAGGGACAGAGAGAGAGGGAGACACAGAATCTGAAGCAGGCTCCAGGCTCTGAGCTGTCAGCACAGAGCCTGATGCGGGGCTTGAACTCACGAACTGCCTGACCTGAGGTGAAGTCGGATGCTTAACTGACTGAGCCTCCCCAGTGCCCCTCAATCAAATGGTGTATTTTTAAATTGATTTATGTGACAGCTGTTTATTAGATGCCTGTGTATACGCTCCATGCACTGTTCCAGAAGCAGGTAACACAGTGGTAAACAGAACGTACCAGATCACTGCCTTTACAAAGTTCACATGCTAACGAAGGGGGGCAGTTAGCAAACAAGGAAGCAAGTAAACCAATAATATAACAAATATTAATCATTTGAAGGTTTGTACAGCAAAGTCCCATGATCTCCTTAATGTCTTATCGCTCACTTTGACTATGGTATGGACGACAGACTAGAGGGAGGCAAGGGAGGAGGGAGACAGTGGGTGGGATGCTCTCCGTGGAAACCCAGGTAAGAAACAATAATGGGTGACATCAGATGTGAGCAGTTCTGGTGGTGAGAACTGGCTGGGTTCTGTATACATACATACTGAACCCACATACTAGGTATATCTATTTATACTGGAGGGGACACTGACAATTTGTTATTGGGCGAGATGTGGATACGAAAACAAGGAAAAGTGTCAGAGATGACCAGGTATTTCGGCCTGATGAGTTTGAAGAACGAAGTTGCCTGGGGACTGGCCGCTCAGGCCACCCAGCTGAAGCTGAGAAGAGGACCTGCTGAGAAGGCACAGCCATGAGGTCAGAAGAGAACAAGAGGGAGAGGTACCTACAAGCCAACGGAAGGAAGTGCAAAAGGGAGGGTCAAGCGCTGTGAACAGGTTACATACGCGGAGGCTTAAAACTGACCACCAGATGTAGCAACGTGGACGTCACTGACGAGCTTGACAAGAGCTGTTTTGGCGAAGTGGTGGCATCGACAGCCTGACTAGAATGGCCCCAAGAAAAAAGGTAGAGACAGCGGTATAGACAGACAACTCCTGGGACTTTTGCTGTAAACAGAGGCAGAGAAATGGGAAGGCATTGGAGGAGGCTGTGGACTCGAGAGGTGTTGTTCTGTATTCTTACGATGTCGACCATGGGGAAAGTAACCGCATGCTGGTATCCAGGTGAGAAAGGCCTAGTAGGAGGGAAGACTGGTGATGCAAGAGGGAAGGGAACAACTGCTAGAGAGAGACCCCTGAGCAGGCGAGTTCAGGGGACCAGTGCGTACAGGCCGGCCTTAGGCGGGCGCAGACGCTCACTCACGGGTCAGCGACCACATGGACCGAGACACAGGAGCAACAGTCAATGAGCGGAGGAAGCCATGCCTTCTCAGTGACATACTCAGTGAGGACGTTAACTGGCAACGGGGAATGGGGAGAAGGTGTCAGAGACGTGGGAAATTTGAGGAGGGAGAGGTATGAAAAAGGGGTCTAGAAGACTAGAAAGCACTGCTGGACAAATGAGATGACAGAGTATCTTAATGTCAAACAGAGGGCTCTTTGGAGGGTCTCTCAATTTCACATGTCGCTCAGCCCCTATCTAAATAATACTTTTCTGGATTTCAATGTTTTCCCTCAGATGGAGTTAACTACTACACATCTTAAATCTCACAGAAGTTAAAATAAAAATTTACAACGATAAAGAACAATACATCCATGTATACAGAGGCTTTTTTTTTTTTTTCCCTTTAGTATTTATCACCATACCAATTATTCATCACTCGGGTACAAGATACTAGTTAAGAGTAAGTAAAACTCACATGGAATCTATTCTTTAAAAGCTTCCACATCTAATTATTTTAAGCAAGCAGTTAAAAGTTTACTGAAACAGTAAAAAAAAAAAATTACTTTCATGTTTTATTTTGAATGGCATATGCTTGATCTCTGCACAGTTCAAATGGCACTGTTATATTTTAATGATCACATGGCATTCTTCTTACCTGTGTATCTGAAGATAAAGCTGGTGCAATGTGCAGCAAGAATCAGAGAGTAAAGGAAGAAATTCCTAAAATAAAACAACTCTATTCATTCTTTGAATGCGCTGTGGTTTTCTAATACACATCCCCTCACAAAGACATGCAAAATAAAATAAAATCCTGGATGTGCCGCATTAAAGAAAAAAAGAGGTTGTTGCACGAGGACAACAAGGAGGATGAGGCTCATCAGCACCTAATTTGCTGTTAAAACTGTCACTACAACCACAATTAGCAGAGATCGCTTCCTGAGAACCTACTAAGCGCTCAGTACACATGTAGCAAGGGACTTCGTATCACTTTGTTTAATTTTAGTCCTCTCAAAAATCTTAGATTCAATTCACAGAACAGAAAGCTAAAGCTAAATATCAAGTAACTCAATCAAGTCTCACAGCTAAAAACCAGCATGGCTAGGATTCAAGCACAGTTGTGCAGCTCCATTATGGTTAGGCTACCTCTCAGGAAGTAAAATAAATAGTTCCTGGTGTAATATAGGGTACAGAAAAAAGCTGATTTTTCTTTTTTAAAAATTAAAAATTCCTGAGAGAAAAGAAATGATTAAAAGGGGCATGATCAGGTGTAATTTTGCCTCCTACACACCAAGCAAATTATCAGATGGGTAACCACCCATCAAGTGCCATTGGTGCCAGGACCCTCCCACCACGGGCCCTGCCAGCTGCAGGGAACCCAGGGTGCGAGCAGCCAACCGGGAAGTGGCACATGCCCAGACCAGCTCGGGCAGCACACCCAATAGGGAGGGCAACGTGCTGGTAGTCTGTGTGCCTGCGCGGGAGTCCCAACTACAAGAAACAGTCACTGGAGACCCTCATCTTTTCCTCCAAAGAGAGGAAGACAAAGTTAAAGACAAATTCTACACAGACAACCAACGGTTGTTTTTTTTTTTAAATCACCAATATGTATTAGTGACGTTTCCTGGACCGGGTGCTATAAGCATTCTCTGCTCTTCTCTCCAAATAATCTTCCTCGATAACTTATCTACTCCATCCAGATATCTTCAACTATCACTACTATCTTAAGGACTCCCAAATATGCAAGTCTACTTCAAATTATTATACAGCTTTACAACTTTGAACATTTCAACTTTAATAATTAAAAAATTCAGAAATATAGTAAAAGTAATTTATGAACAGTATTTAAAGCCAAATTGAATTATCTTCTGATAACTGACTTGTGCTTATAGAAGTAATTTTATTTGTATTTATACTTAAAGAACTGATTTTTCCAGAGAATTGAATAAAAATAGTAACATGATGATGGTAGCAACTTAAATGATATAACAGGTGCTCAACATTTAATAACAGTATTTTTAAAAAACCTATAAAACATATTCTTCACAAAATAACTTCAACAGATTGATCTTTTGGCAGGAATGATAAAAACAGGACAATTTATAATTTATTATAGATTTCACATTTACACATTTAACAAAATAAGCCTTACCTTAGTATAGTGCAAAAGGGAGTTGGCAAAGAAGCGACACAATTTGAGTGTTTTCTGAAATAATCTATAGTCAGCATTATCCTGTTCCAAAAAAGGAAAAAAGCATAATAAATAAGAAAAGAGTAAGAAATTAGCTAAGCTTGTAAATGAGACAGTATTTTCTAAGAAGATTTCTTAATAAACAGAGCATAAGCATTTTCCAAGTAAACATAACTCTCTGAATTGTTAGGAGCAACATAAACATTAAATGATAGAGATATTTCAAAAAATTAAACTCTACTGAAAATAAATTTTACTTTATAATAGCAAAAGGGGTGGCCATCCCTGGTTGATCTGAAAGTAAAAGAAATTTAACTACCTTATTATGTTTTGCTATATGGAGAGCAAACAGATGATCAAAAAAGTCTCCAACCAATAAAAGAATGATATATGAAAGAAAACAGATAAAAGACTTCTCATGTCAGTTCAAAGAAAAGAAAATACAAGTTGCCAATAAACTAATATTGAAAGAATTCAATTTACAACCTAATTAGATATCTTTTAAAGGGAAAGGGTGCGGGCTATTAGCAAACATAAAAAAGACTGATAATATCGAAAAGTTGCTGAAGAAGTGGGGTAACACCCACTTTATCATTCATGGGAGCATAAAATACAGTCTTTGCATTATTATTTTTAAAAGCTAAAGTACTGAATTCCCTTGACACAGCAGTAGTTCCACTTAGATCCTACAGATCCCCTAGCTTGCACAGGGGATCCACTTAGATCCCCTAGCTTGCACAGGGGAGCCTAAGTGGCTCAGTCAGTTGAGTGTCCAATTCTTGGTTTTGGTTGAGGTCATGATCCCAGGGTCATGGGATGGAGTTCTGTATCGGGCTCCACAATGAGCATGGAGCCTGCTTAAGATTCATATTCTCTCTCTCTCTCTCTCTCTCTCTCTCTCTCTCTCAGGGCACCTGGGTGGCTCAGTCAGTTAAGCCTGACTCTTGGCTCAGGTCATGATCTCACGGTGTGAGTTCAAACCTGGTGTTGGGCTTTGCACTGACAGCGCGGCACCTGCCTGGGTTTCTCTCTTGCCCCTCCCTTGCTCCTGCTCTTTCTCTCTCTCTCAAAACGGATAAACAAAACAAAACAAGAATTAAAAAACAACAACTCTCTCTTCCCCTGACATTTTCCCCACTCAGGCTCTCTCTCTCTCTCAAAAAAAGAAAAAAAGAAAACAAGAAATACATGCTAGCTAGCACAGAAATGCAATGCAACATTTTTATATAGTCAAAACTGAAATGAACCAAGTATCCATCAACTAGAGAATGGGTAAATAAATTCAAGGTATTTTCATAAATAATTGCATAAAGCTATTAATAAAAGAATTGGGGGTGGGGCGCCTGGGTGGCTCAGTCTAGTAAAACGGCCGACTCTTGGTTTCAGCTCAGCTGATGATCTCCCAGGTCAGGAGTTCGAGTCCTGTGTAGGGCTCTATGCTAACAGTGCGGAGCCTACTTGGGGTCCTCTCTCTCCCTCACTCTCTGCTCCACTCCCACTTGCTCTCTCCTAAAAATGAATTCATTAAAAAAAAAAAAAAGAATTGGGTAGATTTATCTTCACAGACATACAAAGCCCTGAGGTAATTAAGTAAAATATCAAGTTGCAAAACAATATGTATATAATCCTATTATTTTAAAATGCGTTATAAAATGTTAATATTTGCTTCCTAACCCCACAAAAATAAATCAAAACCTTACCTACGGTTCTCTCTAGAAGATGAAAGTAGGATTTCACTTTCCACGTTAAATACTTCCGTAACATGTGAGGATTTTGTGAGTATATATTACATTTGTAAAATGATACAACAGTGGGTAATGCCAAGTTAGCTATGTGATTGCAGGGGAGGTAGAGACTACGGAGTCATCCTGCCTGGATTGAAATCCTGGCCCTATCACAACTGCTACATACCCTGAGAAGGTTATTAAACCTCTCTATGAGGCCGTGATGTGTGGCTTATACCATAGTTTAAAGTGAGGTTTACACAGTGCCTGACACTTTGGGCAACTTAACTCAATAAACGTGGGTTGCTTTGTCACTCCAATGTGTAATACACAGTATAATCCAAAAAGCTTTAATCAGTACCATAAACTTAAGCCAAACAGATTCCTTATTGTCTTTAATTCTGAGAATAATTTCATATGAAATAGCATATACTAACTTTAATGTTAATCGATTACGTTGGATTCCTTTCCAATACAGCAAAACCTTAAATAAACCAATCAAAACAGAAATGGATGATTCATTAATTAAATATGACCCTTCATTTTGACCTTTATTAAAAATATCTGGAAACAGTAAACACTCTTCAGCAGAAATAGGTTAGATGAAAATTCACCTTCCTCTGATAATGACAAACATGAATTTTCTTAACAGAGTGCTATGAATCTACACTGACCTTATAATACACTTAATAAATCTTTTTTTTAAGTTTTATTTAATTTGAGATATAGAGAGGGAAAGTGGGGGAGGGGCAGAGGGAGACAGAGACGGGGAGGGAGGGAGAGAGAGAAAAAGAGAGAGAGAGAGAGAGAATGAATCCCAAGCAGGCTCTGCACTATTAGCACAGAATCCAATGCGGGGCTTGAACTCACAAACTGTGAGATCATGACCTGAGCAGAAGTCAGACATTTAACTGACTGAGCCACCCAGTACCCCTACACTCAATGAGAAATCTTAAGCTTAAGGGCTAAGTGTCTCTTGATTTCGGCTCAGGTCATGCTCTCAAGGTCATGAGACTGGGTGTGAGATGGAGCCCTATGGCATGCTCCACACAGAGTGTGGAGCCTGCTTGGGATTCTCTCTCCCCCTTTCTCTCTGCTCCTCCCTCAAAGTTGCACACACTCTCTCTCTCTCAAAATAAATAAACATTAAAAAAAGAAAAAAGAAATGTTAACCTTAGATGTCATTCACAAGAAATCTTCCCTGACTTCATGACTAGATTCCTACCTTTACTCCCACAAGCCAACACCCAGTTCTCCAAAGATAATTATTCTATAATTACCTGTTTATTTTTCTGCTGCCCTAGACTATAAATTGTTGAAGGCAGAAAATCTAACTTACACAGAATAAGCACTCTGGAAATGCTTATGAAATGAATGGCCAGTGACACACTACTTATTATGTTTGCCTACTTTCAATTTTTCTTTCTCATTCAAGGAGACATTGTACAGATTTGGTTGAAGGATCCAGTTTTCCTTCATTACTAAGCATACTAGTTAAATATACAGCTTTTATTCTGACATTTTTAAAAGTGAGTGTACAACTGATCACCCCATCTCGATTTACTGAATAGTTCAAAACAAAAAGTTTGCATCCCAGTGTCAACGAAAAGGGGTGAAGATATAAGCAAGGAAGATCATTTTCAGTGTTTCAAAATACTGAGCATCCTTTCTTTAAATAAAACAAAAATACTAATAAAATCTAAATGCAGCATGCAATAAAGTTAAGCATAGGCATATAGATATAAAAGTACACGTCTATTACCAACAAAACGAAAGGCAACCTACTGAATGGGAGAAGATAGTTGCAAATAATATAACCAGTAAGGGGTTAATATCTAAAACACATAAAGAACTCCTACAACTCAACACCAAAAAAAAACCAAACAAACTGATTAAGAATGGGTAGAGGACCTGAATAGATAACTTTTCCAAAGAAGACGTACAGATGATCAACAGGCACATGAAAAGATGCTCAGCATCACACATCATCAGGAAAATGTAAATCAAAACCACAATGAGATATCATCTCACACCTGTCAGAAATGCTAGTATAAAAAAAAAAAAAAGAAATAACAAGGGCTGGTGAAGATACAGAGAAAAGGGAATCCTCACGCACTGTTGGTGGGAACACAAACTGACCAACAGTGTGTGTTGGTCAGAATGTAAATCAGTATAGACACTGTGGAAAATAGTACGGTGGTTCTTCAAAAAATTAAAAATAGAAGCCATACAATCAATTATCCCATGTCTGGGTTTTTGATGAAAACAAAAATGTTAATTCAAAAAGATACATGCGCCCTGATGTTTATAGCAGTATTATTTATAATAGCCCAGATATAGAAGGAACCTAAGTTTCCAACTACAGATGAATGGATAAAGAAGATGTAGTATATAAATATATATACCACAGAATATTACTCAGCCACAAAAAAGAACAAAATTTTGCCCTTTGGGACAACATGGATGGACTAGAGAATATTATGCTAAGTGAAGTCACAGAAAGACAAATACCATATGATGTCACTTATATGTGGAATCTAAAAAACAAAACAAACAAAATAAAACCGAAACAGGCTCATAAGTGTAAAGAACAAACTGGTGGTTGCCAGAGGTGGGGGTGGGGAGGGGGAGTAGGAGGATGACGGAACAGGGTGAAGGTCAGTGGGAGGCACAGGCTTCCAGTTATGGAATGAAAAGTTATAGGGATGAAAGGTGCAGCATAGGAAATATAATCAATGGCATTGTAATAACGCTGCATGGCAACAAATGGTAACTCTGTTTATTGTGCTGAGCACTTCATAATGTATACACAAATGTCAAGTCACTGTTGTACATCTGAAACTAAACAGTAAGTCAATGATACTTCATTTAAAAATAAGGTATTTTATATTTACATATTTAGAGTAAGCCATATATTTATATGTAAAAAAGTATATTCTCTAAATACAAATTTTACAAGCATTATATAGACAAAAGTAGCATTTACAGTGGAAATTAAATTTATATTTAAGAGCTTTACAAATAAATTTCCTTATCTTTACAGAAAAACTAAATCATTTGTGGTTAAAAAACTGTATGTTAAAAAATCTAATAAGACATTCTCTTTTTGAACCTGTTCAAGACTTACCAGAAAATAAATATCTTAGGAGCTGTTATAGGTTGAACTGTGTCCCCTAAAAAGATATGTTGAAGCTTAATCTCCAGTACCTAAGAATGTGACTTTATTTAGAAACAGGGTCATCACAGATATAATCCGTTAAGATGAGGTTACACTGGAGTAGGGTGTACCCTCAATTCTGAATGACTGGTGTCCTTACATGAAGATGAGGTGAAGACACGGTGGGGGGGGGGGGGGGGGCGCGCGGAGAACACCACATGACAATGGGAGGCGGAGCATGGAGTTCTACAGCTGGGAGCCAAGGAATGTCAGTGACACAAGAAACTAAGAGATGGGGCAGACTCTACCCTAGAGCCTTCGAGAGAACATGGTCCTCCTGCTAGATCTCAGACTTCTCTCCTCGAGAACTATGGGAGAATAAATTCCTGTTTCAAGGCACCCAGTTTGTGGTTTGTTATGGCAGCGCAGGGAACCTGATACAGGGACTGATACATCTGTATGCTTCCAAAAGTAGTATATTAGCTATTAAATCTGGTGGTTTTATTTTGATGTTTTTGAAAACGCAGTGAGAAAACTGCTTCAGGACTTTAATATAAATCGGTCAATTCCTCAATAAATATCAATAGTGAACAGCAGAGGGCGCTGCTGACCAGAATTATGAGTTCAAAACGGACAACCTACACAGACCATCTCAAAGCTCCCTTTCAGGCAGTGGGCAGTCAGTAGTGTTAGTCACTTTATCAGTCCCAAATTTTCACAAGGGAATACATGAAAATTTCCTTGGGCAGTTAGGAAAGTTTATAATTTAAATTCTTTAAAAAAAGTTGTTTTTCATGTTTATATTTATTTTTGAGAGAGACAGAAACAGAGCGTGGGCAGGGGAGGGGCAGAGAGACAGGGAGACACAGAATCTGAAACAGGCTCCAGGCTCTGAGCTGTCAGCACAGAGCCCAACGCAGGGCTTGAACTCACGGACCTTAAGATCATGACCTGAGCCGAAGTCCGACGCCCAATCAACTGAGCCACCCAAGCGCTCCATATAATTTAAATTCTTTGATTTCTATATACAAGCCGTTTCTAACAAGCTGAACTTAAATACTTTGTGTACAAAGAGCCACCCTAGTCAGGCCTCAGGACTTCTTTTCTCTTCCACTATACTGTTGCTTGGGCTCTCCCTGTCTCTCTCCTGTCCCACAATCTCTGTCTAATCTTACTTTCCCAGCACTAGCTGGAGAGTCTGTGGGGTCAAGTTAAGCAAGAAGGAAACTGGGAAAAGAGAAGGTCGGGGTTGAGGATAAAGGTGGAGAAGAAAACAGCCTTCCTGCCACTGACACAAGACAGCCAACCAAATGTCTCCTCCTCACAGGAAGGTGAGGGGAATTGGCAAGGGCAGTAGAAGGACAGAAGTGGGGATGGAAAACAACAGGGGAAAACAGATGTAAGGGGAGAACAGATAAGAGAAAGAGAAGCAAGAAGGAAAAGGTTAGCCCCTTCCTAAAGCCACTCCTCAGTTCGTTCTTACCAACCTCAGTTTCAAACTCCCATCCTCCCCTAGGGTCTGTCTTTCCAGATCATCTCTGCCCCAGGAATTGCAACCAGTGCTTAGGAAAGGGATGAATCCTTACATGCCCACCCGCCTGAAGGCAAAGCAGGAAGGAGCACAGGTACAAAGGAATTGCCTGTATCAGTTAGCAAGTCTACAGCAGGAAAGGAGGTTACGGTTACTTTAAGGAAGAAATATTTAACTCATTTTCCCACTGAAGTTATTACATACAACTCTTAGGTCCTGACCACTATCAGTCCTATAATTTAGGGTCATTATGAGTTAAATAAAATTTAAAGGGCTAGTCTGAGAACAAAAGGCACTATGTATAAATCGATTTAGGAAAATGAACTATAATTCCCAATAAGCTTATTACAAATTTTTAGAGTACAGTATGTTTCATGAATGGGATGTCCATTCAACGCTGTAACTTTCTGAAATCAAAATAAACGTAAGCGCGCATCAATCTGAAAACACCGATACATACATATGCCCAGGAAACTTATATATCACATCATTACAGGTTGCGATGGATTGGTGAAAAAAAGGCTGACTGTGGCTGTATCGAGACGACCTTAAGTGAACACAGAACTAAGGAGTTAGACTTTTGTCCGAGGGTAGAAAAGAATCACAGGATTCTGAGGGGAGTGCCTCAACCAACCAGTCATTATGTATAAAGGGAACAACTAGTCTCTAGAGGGAATAAGAGCTGGCAGAGTCTAATGCAATGTTTGGGGTGAAAAGTAATCACGGGCTGTAAATAATCCTAGATTGAAAAAAACAAAAACGAAGTAAGTGAAAATCCTTTAAGGTAAACCGATCCATAGATTCAAATGAGATTGTTAACTGCCAAAGGAAAAAAGAACGACGGTTCAACGTGCTGTTTAGACTCTATTTTACCTGTGCATCTGACTGCGTCATCTGCTCAGCTAACTGTAAGCACGAATGGAAGGAGAAAAGAATGTCTTCACACAAGCTGGTAATTATATCTTTGTGTTTCAGCTGACTCTTTATAACCGACTGGTGCTTAAGGCTCTGCCTAAATGAATAAAAAGAAACAATCACAAGTAATACATCAAGTAACATAGGACCATAGAAACAGGACTTGAGGGGCACCTGGGTGGCTCAGTCGGTTGAGCGTCCGACTCCAGCTCAGGTCATGATCTCACGGTTTGTGAGTTCGAGCCCCGCGTTGGACTCTGTGCTGACAGCTCGGAGCCTGGAGACTGCTTCGGATTGTGGGTCTCCCCCTCTCTCTGCCCCTCCCATGCTCATGCTCTCTGTCTCTCAATAATAAACGTGAAAAAATTAAAAAAAAAAAAAAAAAAAAGAACTAGGACTTGAAGTAACATGTAAAAATCACAATGGATCATATATATATTAGACATGGCATAATTAAGATATGCTGATGCTACTTCTGAAGGTGTCATGTTAGCTTAGTAAGTGGCTATTTTTTTATTGCTCCTTATAAAATGTTAATTGAATTTAATGCTCCAGATATTCTGCTAGGCCCTGGGGATGGAGAAGTGAATGAAAACACAATCTCTGCCCTGCCTGCATGGAACTTCTGGTCTAGCACAAGAGAGAACATCACATAATTTTAAGAATAATTACAGTTGTGATAAATGCTGAGATAGAAAAGTCCAGGGTGCTACAATAGAGAGACCTGAAATAACTTATTCTCAGGGTGAGAATATCAAAGTTATCTTGAGGATGTAACGCTGAAGCTGCGAACTGAAAAGATAAGCAGGAGTCAGCTAGGTGTGGCCTACGGGAGAGGAACATCCCAGGCAGAGGGAAAGAGCATGAGGAGGCCCCAGGATTGGAGAGTTTGGTATGTTTGAGGAAGTCAGAGCAGGGAGAGAGCAGCAGAGATGAGCTGGTGAAGAAGGCAGAGGCTGGAGAGGATGAAGTTGTATCTCTTAGTAAACTGGGATGGATTTTAAGCAGCAGAGTGACATGATCTAATTTACATTTTCAAAAGATCAGACTGAACACTGGCTAGCAAATGAATTGGAAGGGTCCAGGAGTAGAAAATATTTGATAATGATGATAATGTGGTAGTTCATTAGGCACTTGCTACGTGCCATGCAGAGCTGTAAGCATTTCATATCGATACACTCAAATTAACTCTCACTATAAACCCACCAAGAAGGTGCTATTGTTATTACTCCCATTTTCATATAAGCAAACTAAGGCTCAGAGAAGTTAACCATCTTGTCCGAGTGCTCAGGAAGAGGAAGTGATTTCAGAATGGATTCAAACACATGCAGTATGGGCTCTGGGTTGACACTTTTAACCACTGCACCTTTACTTGTTGGCAAATTAGTAACCTCCTGGTGGTGCAAGAGAAGTATCTAAGACCTAAAAATACTACACTGGCCTTTAATGTTTTATGCGTGTGTATAAAGTAGAGATTCTTAGCCATTTTACATCTCAAGTCTACCTCTTCCCACCCCCGAGAATCTGATGGGTACTCTCCCTGGTAACCCTTCGTAACACTCTAGCTAAAATGACTTTATAAGTGAAATTAAACTTCAACAACTCAAAGGCATATAACAAAGGGATTATATTTAGCTCTAATTATGGCTATTTATCTAAGCCTGGAAACAAAACACTTGATGGGTTAAATTACAGGAGCAGTAGTCAAGTGGTTAAGGCCCATGGCCCATTATTTCAGAAGTACTAGTAACAAAGTCTAAATACTTTTTTAATTTTAGAAGTAGCACAGTGGAGAAGTCCAATTCAGTCTGGGAGCTACATGTACAATATGTGAATTACCAGACAGCAGCGTCAGTAAACATTATTTATACATACCCATACAAAAATGTTTTAAAATGCAATCTACAAAAACTTACAAATAATTAAGAATTGGAATATAGAAAATACATTACAAAAAGCAAAAGCAAAGAAAAACAACTTACTTAATTATAAATTTCCAAGTATTAGCATGAAATGCATGGTCCATGCTGGAAATAACAGAGCAGATATCCAACAATGAATGAATAACTACAAAAAAAAAAAGATAACGGAATTCTTAGGACATTCAAATGTCATATGGGGTGCGTTTGCCCTATAAACATATCTACTGAAGAATTTTGACATCTATTAAATTAGGTAATGCAATTAGAAAAAAACTGATTCAGAATAATTATTAAAAAGTATCACACTTTTGATTTGTTTTTATAAATACAGAAAATTAATTTTTGACATTTACACCTACCTAAATAAAACTAAATGATCTAAATAAAACTAAAATGTTCGGTGGAATAAAAGTTGTGCCCTATTATGACTGAAATATTCTACAGATATTCTAATCCAAAATGACAAAATACGCTGCAAAGGAAAGAACTCCCAACAGGGAAGAATGAAAGTAAATCTGCACAGTGTTTAAGGAAAGCTTCTACTCTTCCATTTTATTTGTAAAAATGGCCAGTGACTTCCCCTTCTGTGTCCACACTCTTCTCTTGGGCAGTTTCCTTCTACACTGACCTGGGGCTTAGCCACATGACTTGCTTTGTTCAACAGGACAATAACTATAAGGACAGCAAAGACTTAAAAAGTGCTTGCACACTGGGGCTTATTCTCTCTTGATGACCGAGCCTGGGCTGGTCTCCTGGACGATGTGCCACACAGGGCTGGCTCGGTGCTTCTGCCTCTGCCAAAAGCCAGATACGCGTGAGGTCACCGACCACAAAAACACAAGTGAGACAGGTGCACCATGTGGAGCAGAGAAAGCTGTCCAAGCTGAACCCAGCCTAAACTGCTGACTCACAGAACCGTGAATAAATACAGCAGTAGCTGTTTTAATCCACTAGATTTGGGGGTGGTCTGTTACAGACCAAGAGGTACTCCTGACATACTGCACAAAACCAACTTATCTCTTTATGCTGAAGCTATGTATGCAATCTTCGCCCTGATATTACTGTTTTTCAAACTCTGGGTGGTAGAATTATGAGGTAGCAATCAGCAATTCTTTAAAAATGAAACATGTAAAAAAGGTTATTATTTTACGTATAATAAATGAACGTGCATACATACACATTTAGAAACATGTACATATATATGTAACTAGATGTGTTCTGGGAAGAAATGCAAACTTCATTTCCTACTGAGCTAATGCTTTAAACACTCTAAGAACTACTGCCTCAAAATCTAAATTATTTTACAAGGTATACAGTTGCACAACTTTCTTGGAAAAATCATGTATGGCGAACACTGAGAATACACAAATCTATGTTAAGGCATCACATAGCAATTTTATAAGTTCTAAAAGTTAGAAGACTAAAAACTTATCAGGTAGTGTTTAATTTTTTTTATACATAATAAGATACCATGAATCATTCGAAACAACGTTTCGGTACCATTCAGTTCGGTAACCGAATGGATATGCAGTTTAGTCAATATATGTCATATACTAAGTAGGAAGTTTTCTTCACTTACCTATCACCATATTCAAAATATCATCATTGTCATCTAATAAAGGGTCCATGCAAACCATATCCAGCAGTTCCATTAGCTGCTTTTGAAGAGAATAGGCCTCCTTGAAAAGAGCCTGGAGAAGGTCTGAAACTAGGTGTAAATGCCCAGAATAGACAGATTCGCTATCCTGATCACAAATAAAAATAAAAGAAACAGCAAATCATGAAAAGCTCAAGAGCCAAATTTACTTTAACTCATTCTATCAGAGCTCATAACTTTAGTGCTTTTTACTGAACCACGTATTTATTCATTAAACAAATGACCATTCATTATGAACAGTGTACTTCAAGAGATGCAGGCACACATAAAATAGGATTTTTTTTTTAAACATTTATTCATTTTTGAGAGACTGCGAGCGAGGGAGGGGCAGAGAGAGAGGGAGACACAGAATCCGAAGCAGGCTCAAGGCTCTGAGCTGTCAGCACAGAGTCCAACGCAGGGCTCCAACTCATGGATCGCGAGATCATGACCCGAGCTGAAGTCGGACACTTAACCAACTGAACCACCCAGGTGCCCCTAAAATAGGATTTCTGACTTCTGAGACCTTGCAAATATAAAAAAAAAAACTAAAAGGGAGATACACAACATTCGGTCAGGTGCAGACTTTTAGCCCTGTCACCAAAGAGAAGTGTTAGTTAAACTAGCGATTTTTATTCACCGAACCATACCAGTATCAAAACTGCCTGAGACCCACAAATTGTAGGCCAGCTTTGGTGCTTTAAAGCTGCCTCAGGAATGTAGAGATGGACTGAAAAAGGGCTGGTGTCCTTTCAGAGGCACCCAATCATTAAGGAATTCATCTCATCCACCAATGCCATGACAGAACAATTTCAGGATTCCTGTGATTCAACACAAATCTATCTCTCTTCTTTCTTTATAGTAAGGAAATAGAATAAAACAACAAACATAAAACCGCAAAAGCCCATTTTTAATCACTTCCTTATAACCACTTATTTTGAAGCAAATATTTACATACGGGCATACTTCAGAAATATTGCAGGTTCAGTTCCAAACTACTGCAATAAAATGAGTTAAATAAAGTTTTTGGTTTCCCAGTGCACATAAAAACTATGTTTACACTACACTGTAGTCTACTAAGTGTGAAATAGCATTATGTCCAAAAAAACAATGTATGTACCTTAATCAAAAATTATTTATTGCGGGGCGCCTGGGTGGAGCAGTCGGTTAAGCGTCCGACTTCAGCCAGGTCACGATCTCGCGGTCCGTGAGTTCGAGCCCCGCGTCGGGTTCTGGGCTGATGGCTCAGAGCCTGGAGCCTGTTTCTGATTCTGTGTCTCCCTCTCTCTCTGCCCCTCCCCCGTTCATGCTCTGTCTCTCTCTGTCCCAAAAATAAATAAACGTTGAAAAAAAAAAAATTAAAAAAAAAAAAATTATTTATTGCTAAAAAATGCTAACCATCATCAGAGCTTTCAGCAAGTTATAATCACTAATCACAGATCACCATAACAAATATAATAACGAAAATGTTTGAAATATTGGAAAAATTACCAGAATGTGACACAGAGGCACGAAACAAGCAAATGTTGGAAAAATGGCACCAACAGACTGGCTAAACATAGGGTTGTCACAAACCTCCAATTTGCAAAAATGCGCACTATTTGCAACGTGCAATAAAACAAAGTATGCCTGTTCGTGGTTCTTTGTTCTATGGAAAAGTTTATTCCAATAATATAGGCTAATATGTAAAATCTTACGTACAAACACTATTTTCTTCAGCCCTTTTGCCTGCGGATTCTAGGCCATTTAAAGTACACTTACACTCATTACTCACCTTACAATGTACAAATGTACTTTTGATTACATGTAGGACTGTGGAAGGAAGACTATGAATATTTTCTAGAATGATGGACTCCTGTGTGGCACAGATATGCTGAACACATCCTGTAAGAGCTGCTAAGAGCTGCACCATTGTCTGGAAATAAGGGAAGAGGTTTCATTCAGTTATGTTTTTGTGCACAAACATACAAAGGTATCAGACGATACGCTGGGTACTAGGGATACAGCAGTGAACACAATGGACACTCTGTTCCTTCTTTCATTGAACTTCAATCTATCAGAACTACGTTATCGGGACAACTAGCTAGCCATTTGGTTAAAAAACAAAAGTTGGAATACTAACCCACACATCAAAGCATATGGTAGGTGTTCTCCATATACACTTGGAAATTACAGGTAGGGCATGCTATCTTGATTATTTGCTGTCTTATACTCAGCATGAAACTGTATTAAAAAATTCAAGATTTACTTTTTTGCATTCGTATCTTTAATTCTGTAAGTTTAATTCCAGCACTGGACCACTACACAAAGGATATATCACTTAATTAATATCAGTACAAAAATTCTTACACTGTTTAAGCTCCTCCTCTATACCCTTTCTAATGTATTTGACATACTTGTAAAATATTCCTTAGAGTGGTCTGGATTTCTAAATTATGGCTTGACAGTCCTCTGGCTTGACTGGTCAACTCGTACATCATGTCATCAAATAATTTCACAGTCTGTGAAAACAAAGCACATTATAAATAGGAGTAACAGAAAACACAAGAAAGGGAAAGACATATTTTTAAAGTGAAAAAAATGACAGGCAAGTTTTCATTACTAACAGCCATGGGATATTATCTAGCTTAACAACTGCACTTATTAAAGTAAAAATATATGTTTTTATATATATAAAGTATTCATATGATATTATCTCTCTAAAAAAGCCTCAGACAGAAATTTATTTGTTTTCCATTTCTGTGGTTTGAATCTATTTAATAAAATCCATTAAAGGTAAGTGCTCCTCTACACAGTAAAAGTTGATGGTCTTAACCAATCAACACTCATATGGGTATTTACAAGAGTATTTTCTGCTAGTGATGATGAATTGGTGAACTACTTGTTCACTTGTATTCTAAGCAGTTCCTCCTTTTGAGCAACTCAAAATACCATTCCTGGGTTAGGGCTACAGTACGTGGCCTCAGAACTAAGTTTTTTGGTCTGTGAGAAGTTAGCTATCCTAAGATCTTAATACTCACAATTTAAATGGTCTAAACATTGCAAGAATAACAACACAATGTAATTAAAGAGGATGTTATTTCCCAAAGGCAAGTTAACACTCAACATCCTTATTTTAATCTATATAACAGCTGGATCTTTTTCTGGTGGCCAAGAACAAATTCTAAGAAACTTTTAGATAAGAGAACAATCAAGTGAATATGAGTAACAGGAATTTTGATGATTATCTGCTTCAAAGGTAAATTTAGAAAACCATTCTAATAAGAGATAAGGTACCATTCAAAAAATGTTTAATTTTGGAACCAAAATACCTTTAATTTCCTGTTAAAAAAAAAAAGAAAATTGCCTGTGCTTTTCAAAGAAAAAGTACACTATATCTATAACTATATCTATATCTATATCTAAAAGGTAATAATGTAGATGGTGAACTTAGTGTTTTCTCTTGGTTATTCTAAGCCTTCCTGAATAAAATTTGGCTCCATTTTTCTAGGCAATAAAATTTAACAATTATTAATAAACTCTACAGAGAAGATACTTAGCTAACTTCATCATTCATCCCCAAATTTTCACAGAATAGCTTTATTTTTTTATTTTTTTTTTTGACCTGCACACAATAAAGCAGCTTCATTCATAATTGCCCAAAGTTGGAAGCACCCAAGATGACTTTTAATATGTGAATGAATAAACAAACCAAGGTACATGCAGGCAATGTAGGCTATCTTGCATTCTGTCGAACACAACTGCAATCTGGCCTCGTGATATTTTAGGAATATTCTCGTTTATTTCAGAGTAAGCGTGTTTTTGGAGCCTCAGATCAACATCCATTTTCCAGCCATCGGTCCTCAAGTTAAACTGCTGGCACCAGCTCCGCAATGTGTCCCAACATACTTTATTAACCGGAGACAAACTGGTTGGCAAGGGAAGGATCGATGTATTACAACAGCTATGTTTTGGATAAGGCTTGAATTGTTCACTCATTTGAGGATGACAAACTTTATCGTTTGTCCCAGGCACCTCCATGCCAACTTCTGAGGTTGAAGAAACACTTGGCTCCATTTGATGTTCTTCCTTAGGTTCCTCATTAACTGGAACCAACGTGAGCACCACAGTTTCTCCCTCTAATGCCTCCTCAGATATATTCTGCTCGTTGTTTTCACAAATTGAGTATGCCATTTCCAGAGATACTCGGGGAAGGCCTCACTGAATAGCTTTAAAATACAAGAGTGTTTAAAGTAGCTACAAATAATATAAATTCAATTAATGAAAGATCTATACTATTTGAAAATAGAAGTTTTTAATCACCTAATGATCACCCTAACACCATGTTCTCACATGAGATCTATTTCTTACTACCTTATTTGTATTTCAAATATGTGTGATACATTTGGAAAAATGGAGCCACAGTTAAGAATAAATTATCTAAAACTGAGGCTAGATATAAACAGCCTTTATAACATGTACATTGATTAAAATAATAATAGTACTATACCTTTGGCAACACTTGTGAGAAGAAAGTCTGTTCTAATGTCAGGTGGTTCATATGAGGTAAAAACATTTCCACGATAATTTTTAGAATTTCTATAAAGTGAAATAGCAACATATTTTGTAAGAAAATTAACTTGTATCAGCCAACAAAGATCACTGCTCCTTCCCCAAATCCAAGAATCTGTAAGTACTACTAATCCAGAACTCTGTACAGTTTCAAAATGCCACATTCTATGTAGAGAAACTATTAAGTAGCTGAAATAATAACACAAAAACAAAAACCCCAAAAAACAAAAAAAACAACCCTGTATGTCCAGCCACTGAGGACCACTTAACGGATGTGCATACATCTATTGAATAGGATTTGGTATCTTTAAATTATTAAAAATAAATAAATAAAATTATTATTAGAGATCATTTGAAACCATAAAAAAAAAAATTCACAATACTTTAAGGTTAAGTGAAAAGTTTCCAAAATAGTATAATCCCAATTTTTTTTTTTTTTTTTAATTTTTAATGTTTATTTTATTTTTGGGACAGAGAGAGACAGAGCATGAACGGGGGAGGGGCAGAGAGAGAGGGAGACACAGAATCGGAAACAGGCTCCAGGCTCCGAGCCATCAGCCCAGAGCCCGACGCGGGGCTCGAACTCACGGACCGCGAGATCGTGACCTGGCTGAAGTCGGACGCTTAACCGACTGAGCCACCCAGGCGCCCCTATAATCCCAATCTTAATACATATAAACATGAATAATAGATAGCCTGGGAAGAATATACAGAACCAAGATGAGAACGTTCTATACCAAAATCTTATTGACTACTTCAAATTAATGGGTGTTCCATTATCTTTTCTGTTTTTATGCATGTTTCAAATTTTCTACAATGAATAACTCTTATACTCAGGATAAAAAGTAATTATTACTTTAAAAAATTAAGCCAAACAGGCTACATAGATTGAAAATTATAAATATTCCACAACCAAGTGAAATGTAAATAAGCTAACTCAAAATAAATGAGTAAACTGTGGAGTCTAGACTTTAATTCATCCCTTCTCCCAGCTAAATAAATAAATAAGCCAACTAAGATTAAGAACAGAGATGAAGATGAGAAAGTCACCCTGAAAGCAGACCGCAAATTATGTTTTATATAAGTCTGAACGGTGTCACAACTAACATTTAAAATTTACAACGTGCTTCTTACATGTGCATTATCAATAGATTTGGTATCCACCCAAAATAGAATTTAAATAATTTGAAGGAATTGGTCATTTTAAGTAACTGAAATTTACAGAGGCTGGAGCACTACAAGAAGAAGACATTTGAAGGGAATATGAAACTGTTATTGAGATACATACGACTCAGACCTTAATGACATCAAGGTAAATCAAACAATTAAGATAATTTTACTTACGAATATGCTCGATCCAATTGTCAGAATGCTGATACATAGAGTAAAAAAATTAAGGAAGATACGAGTATCACAGTAATAGAATATTCACTACTAAGAATCAATCTAAAAAGTAGCCTTCTTGAAGTTTAAGCAATGATCAGTAAGAAATTGAAATTAGACTCAAACTGAAATTAGACTGGCTTAATTTTGCCTTTTTTTTTTTAAATTTTTTTTAACGTTTTTATTTTATTTTTGAGACAGAGAGAGACAGAGCATGAACGGGGGAGGGTCAGAGAGAGAAAGAGACACAGAATCTGAAACAGGCTCCAGGCTCTGAGCAGTCAGCACAGAGCCTGACGCGGGGCTCGAACTCACGGACCGCGAGATTGTGACCTGAGCCGAAGTCGGGCGCTCAACCGACTGAGCCACCCAGGTGCCCCTAATTTTGCTTTTAAAAATGTAATGTTATTAGGTAAATAAACTACAATATAATGAATATACCCAAGGAAATATTTTCAAAATTGCTCAGGGATAAAACTGTCTTTTCCAACTACGTGTAGTAGACATACCTTTGACAGATGAGGAACAATACTATACTAATCCATAGGCTTCTGGTTTCTAACACAGGAAAGAAATTTCTTCTCCTGAGCACCTCTCCAGTACTTTATTTGCACCTGTCTAAAGCCACTCAACACGTTCTACCTTCTTTTCATATTACTTGTGGACCTATCTTACCAACCTGATCAGTCTGAGATTCTTTTGCACACAGCAGATGCTTACAAATAAGTGACCAAAAATTACTCTATGTTCATTACAAAAGTTAACAATAATCGCATTATGAACTGTACACTTATATACCATCAAGAATTGTTGGAAATGTTTTACTGCGTAATAATAAAGAATATGTCAGCAAGAAAAATGAATAAAGTATAATCCCATCACACTAATACAAGAATGGATTCTTCTGACACCTTACTTTGCATATATGGATTTTACCGCAGCAATCAAAATGAGGCATAACTCACTTTAAATCTTTCTTGCTTCAACGTTTGCTTTGAGTGATATAGAGCGAGCAGGGGAGGGACGGAGAGAGAGGGAGACAGAGAATCCAAGCAGGCACTGTGAGTGCAGAGCCAGAGGTGGGGTTCAAATGCAGAAACCACAAGATCATGACCCCAGCTGGAACCAAGAGTCGGATGCTCCACCGACTGAGCCACCCAGGCACCCCCTAACTCATTTTTGTTCGGTAGGGTTGGATTTGTTTTATGGAAAAATTTCAGCAAAGGTCCAAAAGGTTCTAGCCTCTTCCAAAATTAAACATAAGTTATGCTTACCTGGACATGCAAGTAAAGACTGGAAAATAAATGTCAAACGCAAAACATGAAAATAATTAGGTTTGGGTGATGGGACTATAGATTAAAAACTTAACTTTCATTTGTTGAAAAGTGTTAAAAACTGGGGCGCCTGGGTGGCTCAGTCGGTTGAGCATCCGACTTCGGCTCAGGTCATGATTTCATGGTCCATGAGTTCAAGCCCTGCATCAGGCTCTGTGCTGACAGCTCGGAGCCCGGAGCCTGCTTCAGATTCTGTGTCTCCCTCTCTCTCTCTGACCCTCCCTATCCATGCTATGTCTCTCTCTGTCTCAAAAATAAACAAACATTTAAAAAAAATTAATAAAAAAAAAGAAGTGTTGAAAACTGGGGGAAGAACAAACAGGTTTAGGTTCTTTTGAACATTAAGTTTGAGATGCAAAACCAAGTGGGAATATTGACTTGCAATTACTGATGTCATCCATAAACCTGAGGGGGAAAAGAGGAGCCGTGTTCCTTATCTTTGTTCCCCCAAAACATAACACCCTGGCGGGGTATGTGTTATGTGCCCAGATGTTCTGGGGTGGGAGGATGGCTATATTTCCCAAGTCAACATCCTTGAGGATGGCAATGCACAATGACTAAGAAAGATCTCTGGCACCTAAGTGGGATTTTGCCACTGCCTATGTGAATGACTTCTGCGTAACGGTAATACATTACATTTGGCTTTAGTTGTAAAAAATTATTTGAAACTCTCTAAAGTGAAGCCCTTTTTTTTCTTTTCAGTGTGGCTTTATGTTGAAGGTGAGCTGAAAGATGTTTAAAAAAAAAAAAAAAAAGATTACCTTTCAACACGGAGCGATAGGATTCCAGGCGCCATTTACAACCGCAGGACGACTACAAAACAGTATGCACCTGCACAAGGGAGGCATTAACTAATTCGAACCCGGCAGATGAAAGCCAATTAGAAAAGGAAGCAACTCCTAACCAGCAATAATGGAACAGAGTTCTGAGAAGAAGAGTAACATTTTTAATGACTGGAACTCTGCACCATGGCAGAACTACATCTTTTAATTCTCCTAATACTGGGAAAGGTATTCCGATGCCCCATCCATTCGAGAGACAGGAGGTCAGAGTATCTACCTCTTAGGGAGTCAGTGCTCACCTTACAGCTCAGGTCTGAGCACTTGCCCTCCCCCCCCCCCGCCCCCCGTTACCCCAAGGAAAGGTATTTACATTTAATTACACGTGACGAGCACAGAAAAACCCAAAGGCACAAACGCCCGGAAAAAAACCCGCCACATCCACTGCCAAAATCATCGGGTCCACTGCGAGCCCTTCCAGTGCCGGAGGGAGGCGTGCCTTCGGCCTGGGCAGCCCCGGTCCCCTGGGCTCCCCCTCCTTCACTCATCTCTCCAATCGACGAGGAGAGGGCTCAGGCCGCAGGAACACAACACGGCCCGGCGGCGAACGTGACGAGGCCGGAGAAAGGCTGGAAGGGCTGCCCCACATCCCATTCCAGGTGGAGGTGACAAAGGATATAAGGAGCCGGGGCAGGACAGACGGCAGTTCCCGGCGACATAGCTCCTGCGACCAGCTACTTAACTCTTCCAGCCGGACGGCGCTCGCCGCGACCGCGCGTTCCTGCGACATCTTTCGCCCAGGAACACGCCTTCAAACCCGTCCCGCCAACGCCAAGACCGGAAACCGCCGCCGTCCCGGCGGGCCTTGCGAGCTCTCCGCCGGCACCAGGACCATAGAGAGGAGGCGGGTTGCTACCGTTCCGCGGTGAGCTCGGGCCGCGCCTGGCCGGGAACAGAGCCGGGCTTGTCTGGCCCGCGGAGGACTCGACTCACAGGTGCCCGCTCTTGGTCCCCAGGGTCTGCGCCGCGAGCTGGGCCCTTCCTGGGCGGCGAGCGTTCTCAGGGCTGCGGTGCCGGAAACGTTGCACTGAGGCGCTTTGGGGAGGTGAAGGCGGAAGCCCCCAGATTTGCTCGCGTCTGTCCCCCGGGGGCGTGGAGACAGCGCACCTGCGGCCGGGCTGGCCGTGGGCCCTACAGCCAGAAATGAATCCAAGCCCCAGGGCGCGGTGGGGTCGAAACAGGCACCTTTTTACCCGCTTCGCGGGGCAGCCCGACTTTGTACATCTTGTGTTAAGGGGGACAGAGACCCCGCCTGCCGGAGTTGTGCAAATTGAAGCGGATGGTGTATAAAGTACCCAGCGCGGTAGATACCGTGAGGGGGCTCAGTACGTTGCTTCCACTTTCGAGGGGCCTCTCCGGTCAGTGCCCTTACTTTGTGTTTCTCTACCACCAAACGAATCTTTACTAAGTACTCCAAAATTCTCCTACTCCCGTACACCCAGGGCTGCTGGTCCTTGCTAAATGTTTGTAGGCGGGGGTCATTTGGGGGAATTGACACACACCAGAGCCTCCCTGTGCATGTTCTTATAAAGGATGCTCATTTGCCAAAATCAAATCTTGAAGACCTGTTACTTGAAACAGTTACAGACTGAAGTGAAGAGATTCTGGCGGTTTAGGAGGTAAACATGTTTGGGCAAGGTCATGATTAAGTGGAAGACTCAATCAGGCGTGTCATTTCCTGCCCGAGAATTTTGGACTTTTTTTTTCCCCCTAGTTGTTGATCTGTTGTCCTTTAGTTTTTACAGTGTATTCTCTTCTCCATTTTTTGGACCCTGAAGGGTGTGTGTCTGTGTTTTCAAACCTTTTTAAATATTTATTTCTTCATTCATTCATTCATTCATTTATGAGAGAGACAGCATAGCATGCCAGCCGCGGAGGGGCAGAGAGAGAGGGAGACACAGAATCCGAAGTAGGCTTCAGGCTCCCAGCTGTCAGCACAGAGCCTCACACCGGGCTCGATGTCAGGCATGGTGAAATCATGACCTGAGCTGAAGTTGGATGCTTAACCACTGAGCCATCCGGGCACCCCTGTGTTTCCAAATCATTTTATCTCCCTCACCGTTCACAGCTTTTACAGCGAAAGCAGCTGTATGGTGGAGAGGGGGGCTGTTTAATGTTAAATTTTAGCGAAATATGGCATTTTACCTTTTCTTAGTCTTTTTGTTTGTTCATTTTAAAGTGAGCAAGCTCTATGTGTGGCTTGAACCCAAGACCCCGATGTCAAGAGTCACGTGCTCTATGGACTGAGCCAGCCAGGCACTCCTCATTTTACTTTTTAATTTTCTTTTTTTGGGGCACCTGGGTGGCGCAGTCGGTTAAGCGTCCTCCGACTTCAGCCAGGTCACGATCTCGCGGTCCGTGAGTTCGAGCCCCGCGTCAGGCTCTGGGCTGATGGCTCAGAGCCTGGAGCCTGTTTCCGATTCTGTGTCTCCCTCTCTCTCTGCCCCTCCCCCGTTCATGCTCTGTGTCTCTCTGTCCCAAAAAATAAATAAAAACGTTGAAAAAAAAAATTTAATTTTCTTTTTTTTCTGCAGACCAAATTCAAAAGAAGAGCAGAGACCTCTAAGAAGTCATTTGGAAACATCTCTAAATATTTGCAACTGTGTATAAGCAGCTAAAGAAAACTTAACCCGCAGCAAAACTAATTGAATAATTGAGGCAGGTTTATGTATGTGTCATCAGTTCTATCCAGAAGCTGAAGAATCTTCCTTTGAATTTAAGGATTGTGTACATTTAGTGAGAGAATGACTTTTCAATTTAATTTCACTATAGAAAACAATCTGGAAAATGAATTAACACCCGTTGGACATGGAGTTTTGGCCCTGGATTCCTCCAAAGAGTCTTCAGTCTCAGAAAGTAAAAAAGATAGGGACAAAAAATGTTCGACCGAACAGTTTGACTTGCCTCAGGATCATGTGTTGGAACATAAGCCAGTGGGAAATACAGCTCCCTCTCAAGACACAGAGAACTCACTCAGCGCAGCTAACAGTTCAAGTAACTTAGAGCCATGTGAAAAACATCCCTGCGTGAGAGTTGCCAAAGAGCATGCTATGCCCGAAGATTTCAAGAAAGTGTTAGAAAATAAAGTCATAGAAAGGTTACCAGGTCTCCCCCATGTTAACGTATCGGTAGTGAAAACCGTCTTGTTGAGAGAGAACTGCCCTGGAGAAAACATAGTTTCGCAAAGTTGTTCTTCTCACTCTGATCTGATTACAGGTGTTTATGAAGGAGGCTTAAAAATCTGGGAATGTACCTTTGACCTGCTGGCTTATTGCAAAAAGGCCCAAGTAAAATTTGCTGGGAAAAAAGTGTTGGATCTTGGCTGTGGAGCAGGGTTGCTGGGTATAAGTGCATTCAAGGGAGGGGCCAAAGAAATTCATTTTCAAGATTACAACAGTACGGTGATTGATGAAGTAACCTTACCTAATGTAGTGGCTAACTCTACTTTGGAAGAAGAAGGAAATGATGTCAGCGAACCAGATGTGAAAAGATGCAGGAAATCCAAAGTAGCACAAGAATTATGCAAATGCCGGTTCTTTTCAGGGGAGTGGTCTGAGTTTTGTAAGCTTGTACTAAGTAGTGAAGAATTCTTTGAAAAATATGATCTCATTCTTACCTCAGAAACCATTTACAACCCAGATTACTATGGTTCTTTGCACCAGACATTCCTCAGATTATTACATAAAAACGGACGGGTGCTTTTGGCCAGCAAAGCACATTATTTTGGTGTAGGTGGAGGTATTCATCTCTTTCAGAAATTTGTAGAAGAAAGGAATGTATTTGAGACTAGAACACTCGAAATAATTGAAGAAGGACTAAAGAGACACCTAATTGAAATGACTTTTAAGTAACCCAGTTAATATCCACTGAGTGTCCTAAGTGAAATAAAGAGAATAATCAAAAACTTGTCTTGAATGTTTGATTTCTGCTTCGCTATTATTTTTTCTGAAAGTATATTTGTTTGCTTATCCAAGTAATATACCAGCAATCTACTAACTATAGTCACTAAGTGAGACAAGAAATAGTGTCCCGAGCATTTGATGAGATCTAGGAGGTTATTTCGTGGGAAAGTTTTCTGTCCCCACCTTCATTCTATTTGACCTTTCTACCACCTTTCACGTTACATAAATTTGTTTTCAGAGAAAACTGACACTTCTTATTTCAAGCTTGAGTTTCTTCCCAGGCTTCATTAGTGTCTGTTTACATGAAGTGCCTGGTCAGATCACCATGCCCTTCATTCTAAGGGCATACATACACATCACCAAATGCTAGTGGACCTAAATATTAGACTGAAGGCCTTAGGTAACTAGGAAGAAGTTTTTGTTTTGTTTTATTTTTATATTCATTTATCTCATATAATAACAATGCTGAGCAGTTGAATTCACACTAAGGTGGAGGAAATAAAGGGGAATCATGGTAGTATTAAAGTGACACAGAAAACAAACAAAATTTTAAAAAAAGATCAAAAGTTGATGACCAAAACTTTCACCTTTAGAAAACAGAAAAAGAAGGGGCGCCTGGGTGGCTTAGCCGGTTAAGCGTCCGACTTCGTCTCACGGTTTGTGAGTTGGAGCCCTGCGTCGGGCTCTGTGCTGTCAGCTTGGAGCCTGGAGCCTGCTTTGGATTCTGTGTCTCCGTCTGTCTCTGCCCCTCCCCCACTTGTTCTCTGTCTCTGTCTCTCAAAAACAAATGAATGCAAAAAAAAATTTTTTAAGAAAACAAAAAGAAGAGCAAACTAAACCCAACAGAGGCAGAAAGAAGGAACTAAAGATTAGAACAGAGATAAGTAGAGAATAGAAACACAATAGGAAAAAATCAACAAAGCCAAAAGTGGGGTCTTTGCAAAGATCAACACACCGGATAAATCTTTAGCTAGACCAATCAACAAAAAGAAGTCTCAAATTATTAAAATCCATGATGAAAAGGGGATATTACTAAGGACCTTATAGTAATGAAACATTTTTTAAAGAAATTACACAAGATCTAACTAAACGAAAAGACACTGTGCTCAGGGTTGGGAGACATACTATTGTTAGTTCCCCAAATTGACCAATTCAATACAGTCCCTAACAAACCCTCACCACACACACTTACCAACTTTTGTTATCTCTTGTCTTTTTCTTGATAGCTACTCTAACATCCATGCATTTGAAGAGCATCGTACAACCTTAAAAGGCATAAAAACAAATATTGAAATATATTGAACTTAGAGGGGCACCTGGGTGGCTCAGTTGGTTAAGTGTCTGACTTTAGCGCAGGTCAAGGTCAAGATCTCACGGTTCGTGAGTTTGAGTCCCGCATCTGGCTCTCTGTTGTCAGCACTGAGCCTGCTTCAGATCCTCTGTCCCCTTCTCTCTCTACCCCTTCCCCCCACCACTTGCTTGCTCTCTCTCTCAAAAATAAACATTAAAAAAAAGGCGGGGGGGTGCCTGAATCGCTCAGTCAGTTAGGTGTCTGACTTCGGCTCAGGTAATGATCTCCAACTTGTGGTTCAAGCCCAATGTCAGGCTCTGTGCTGACAGCTCAGAGCCCGGAGCCTGCTTTGGATTCTGTGTCTCCCTCTTTCTCTGCCCCTCCCTTGCTCATACTCCATGTCTCTCTCTCTCTCAAAAAAAAATAAATAAACATTAAGAAAAAAAATTTTTTAAAGAAAAAGAAATATATTGAACTTAGAATTAGGCCTTTGAATCTCTGTATCACAGTGTTAAAGCAAGATTTTGAAAATCAAACTTTTTAATTTTGATACCTATGCATTCATATGCAAGAAATATATGTGAAAAATAATACAAAGAGATCTCGTAGAACCTTCACCTGTTCCCCCATTTTCTCCCAATGGTAACATCTTGCAAAACTATAGTACAATATCCAAACTAGAAAATTGACATTGATCCTGTCAAGACATAAAAGAGTATCGTCACCACAGAGATTCCTTCTGTTGCCCTTTTTAAGCCACACCCACTTTCCTCTCTGGTTCCTTCCTTAAACTTCTTGAAACCACTGACCTGTTCTCCATCTCTGTAACTTGTCATTTAAAGACTGTCACACAAATAGAACTACAGTATGTAACCTTTCAGAATTGGCTTTATTTCAGTCAATATAATATTCTACAGATTCATGCAGGCTATTGTGTGCATCCATAGTTTGTTCCTTTTTTTTCCTTTTTGTTGTTAAATAGTATTTAAAAAACAACTTGTAATGCTTATGATTAACCCCGTATAGCCAAATAAGTAGGAGACCCGAGGGAAAAAGACTAGCAAAGGAAAACCCCAGATTCTGGGGAGCATGGTCTCCTTACTAGTTAAGTAGGAAAGAAGAGACAAACACATTTTGGTCCTAGTGTGAAAATTTTCACATTCGACATTCCGGAAGTTGGGATCTGCCTTCCTATCTATAACTATACCATAAGTGTTTTTTTTTTTTTTCTTGGCTGTACCTAAAATAAAACTACAACTTGGACTCAATGAAACATGATATTTACCGGACATCAGGTAGGCACTTTATATACCATCTTGCTTCATATAACCTTGTGAAGTATATTATCATCCCCAGTTTGGTAAGATCACAATAGCAAGTAGTTTTCAGCATTTACTATATGCTGGGCTGAAGAACTTTACATAGACTAACACTTCATATTCATAACATCCCTGAATTAGGTTATAATTACTATCTGCATTTTATAAAGGAATTGAGACTCAATGAAATAGGTGATTTGATCCCAATCATTCCTCACCTTGAGCCAGAATCTTAACTGAAATCTTTTATTTATTTATTTATTTATTTATTTATTTTTGAAAGAGCTAGAGAGAGCACAAGCAAGGGAGGGGCAGAGAGAGAAGGAGAGAGAGAATCTGAAGCAGGCTCCACGCTCAGCACAGAGCCCGACCAGGAGCTCGATCTCACATCCCTGAAATCATGACCCAAGCAGAAATCAAGAGTTGGTCACTCAACTGACTAAGCCACCCAGGTGCCCCGTAACTGAAATCTTCTTCAAAGCTTTTCTCTTTTCACCAACCCAGTGCTCTTAACCTTCCCAATGCCTGTTTTTCATCACAAATGTTCCTTAGCACCCTTTTATTATCCTGAACCAGAAGTCATAGTTAAGCGTATTTACACACATCATTAAAAATTAAGAGACTCTCTGGGGAGCCTGGGTGGCTCAGTCGGTTGAGCGTCGACTGCGGCTCAGGTCGTGATCTCACGGTCCGTGAGTTCGAGCCCCGCGTCGGGCTCTGTGCTGACAGCTCAGAGCCTGGAGCCTGTTTCGGATTCTGTGTCTCCCTCTCTCTCTCTGACGCTCCCCAGTTCATGCTCTGTCTCAAAAATAAATAAATGTTAAGAGAAAAAAAAAATTAAGAGGCTCTCAAATACAGAGAACAAACAGGGTTGCTGGAAGGGTGTTGGGGGGGGATGGGCTAGATGGGTGATGGGCATTAAGGAGGGCATTAAGGATGAGCATGGGTGTCATACGTAAGAGATGAATCATATATGTAAGCGGTTCTAATCCTGAAACCAATACTATACTACATGTTAACTAACTTGAATGTAAATAAATAAATCAGATTTACATAAATCCCTATGTATATGTAATCATACACACACACACACACACACACACACATATGTATATAAAACAATAATGAAGAAAGTCATAAATAATTTTTATCTTATCAGGTCAATGCACAGGTGTAGTGATGGAGAAGACAGGTGGTAGATACTTGTGCCTGGGGTACCATTACCATAAATATCACAACAAAAAAGACTTAAGATATAAATTACGGCTACTAATTCAGGAGAAGGATGCATAATAAGCTTTCTAATCTAAATAGTTTAACTTAATCATCCAAAGAGGCATATACATTAAGACAATGAGTCTTGGAATTCAATACCTTGGGTTAAAATTCAGTTTCCTCATCTGTAAAGCAGGGTTTATAATAGTGTCTCCCTAACAGAGTTCTTTTTAAAAGTAATAGTTAATATTGAGCACTTATCGTAGTTCCTTCCAAATGGTTCCCTGTATAAACGGAAATTATTATTTTGAAAAATTCTCATAATATTTAGTCATCCCATTTTCTCAAATATGAGGCCTTGTTCTTGTTTTTTGTTTTTTGTGGGGTTTTTTTTGTTTTTGTTTTTTAACTGGGTTTGTGCCTTTATAGTTTACAAATCCCAGTTCAGAACTTGGAGAAACAAGTAAACTCCAGACCTTGCACTGAGCATTCCAACCTCCATTTTCTCCCTTCACCCCTCACCCCCTCACCTTGCAGTTTCTAAGTTCCTGTCTTCGGACGCTTTGGCACTGCAGATCTTTAAGGATGAAGAAAAATACATTTTGTGCAGTTGTTTCTAAAAACTCAGCCCCACATAATCTGTGTCTGTCTTTAAATTTCCCATTTCTCAGACATGCCTGGATCCTTAGCTCCATTTCCACAGCGGCACAGAAGGCTTTCGGCCCTTGCTCAGAATCTGAGATATTTGAACCGGTGGTTAGAGCTACAGAGACAAGTATTCCCATATGACTTCCCCCTGAACACTGGACACTGTAGCGCTGATCATCGAAGGGGCACTGCAGTCAGGTGGCTACTGAAACCCGTCCCTATTGCCCTGGCGCACAATTCTGGAAACCTAACATCTCCCGCTAGCCATAAAGGACACGTATAGGTCTAGCAATTTCCTCAGCCCACTCTGACATCTCCAACAGGCTGCCACCTGCGAGGGCCAACTCCTGCTCCCAGTGTAACAGACATTCATCGTTCAGCCATCTCTCAATCTGAGGCTACAAAGGACAGGTCAATATGCCTTAGAACGTGACAATAAACTCACCGCTCTGAGAAATTTACTCAGTCAAAGAGATACATAGAAAAAAATATTAACCTCATTCTGTTCGTGGAAATCTGAGGCGGAAAAGGTCTTGGCTCATTCAGATTCTTTATTTGTGTCTAAAATGTCTAGAACTCAAAATTCTTCTTGGTCTCTGCTAGCCTAGCGTAAATAATTTCTGGTGGATCTCTATCAACTTGATTCTGAACTTGTTTTTAATAGCCTGAAGAAGACTGTTTGGGGCAGGGGACATTTTTTAGGGGAGAATTTGTGTGAAAAGTTAGAATAGAGCCTACAAACTCAAACCATACCCAATTGGTCACTGGCACACCACATTCTCATTAACCCATCTCTATGCCAGCTTTTTTTATTATCCAGCCTCTGTGTTTTGAGAATCTTCAGAGGGAGTCGCATTTTCAGTGATTTGCTTTTCTCTCCAGAGCTTTCCACAAATTGAAATTGTTTCCTGTTTCCTTTGCTGTTTTCAAGCTTCTCCAGGAGTTTTTACAATAAGAACCAGAAAGATTCTCTGTTCTAAGGAAACTACCCCAGAGAAACATTTTCTAGGAAGAGTGGCACAGATGTTTCTAATGCTCTCAATTTTAGTTCCTTTAACAGGAAATATGTTCAAACCTGTATGTTAAACATTAAGCCACCACTCTCTTCACTTTGCGATTATTTTTTATTTTTCCAGAATGGGAAAGAGATCATATTCTGTGACCTCCCAACATTAGAAATTCTCCTTCCCTGTCTCTGCAGTCCTGTAGTTTAGCATAAAGAGAAATAACCTTAGTTATTTTACTAAGTAATTTTACTTTGCTGTCATCCATTTTATCACATAGACATTTTCCTCAATTGCTTAAAATAAATGACAAAGCCAAATGTGAAAGCCGGAATAAAAATCAGTTTACCCAAAATGGTTTAAAAAGACATCCTGAATGGGCCCACTATTTGGTCATATATAAACATGTATGCACAAGTTTTCCATCTCTTGGAAATATTTTAGCAAGAGGAAGAATTGACCCCTCCTGGGTGCCAACCCCTGCATGTTGAATTTTCTCCAACACTTGCAAATCACAGAGCATTCTGCCCTACTCTAAAGCCTTAATGTGTTCTCGTTCCAACAAGAATTCACCAAGTACTTACTTTGTACAGAGAAGACAATTTGTGTCTTTAATAATTCCTGTTAAAGAAATGCAATGCTTGGAAGAAAAGTTGCATGTCGTGTAGTAACTGAACACACTTCCAGTTACACCCCATTTCTCCTGGATCTTTATAGAAGTGATGCGATGAAGAGACATATCCCCAAATATATTTGACTTCTGTGTACCCCTTTTACTGTGACTTGTGCATTTCCTTTGTTAACTAAGGGACTTTGTCAAACTTAATCAATGAGGGATCAGAGATGAACTAACAGGAAACAGAACAATCTAGATAACTGGTAGCTTTGGACTCAAGACTCAGAAGAAGGGAGATGTATGACAGCAGGCAAGCAAATAAGCAAACAAAGCCGCCAGGGAAGGTAGGAAGGAGAGGGGAGAAATTAAGAATGATAGTGAGACAAACAGGGAATTATATGAATTAAAACTTAGAGTAGCAGAAAGAGTTCTGGAAAAGGTAAGATGGCAGAACTCAAGGAAAAAGTTCAGACCATCAGGGAGTCAAGAGTTGCCTGGAATTTGCTCAGTAGTTGAACTTTTAAATGAACGACTAGAGGAAATTGCTGGTGACTCATGGCAGAGGAGCCAGTCAAGGGACAGGGTTGGGTTGTGGGACTAAGGTAAGAAGCCAATGAGAAGCATTGAATGCCAGCCCAAATGACTTTGCAGGGGCCACAGCATTTCATTCTAGCCAGTGTTGGTTTATGGGACTACACTGCTGAGCTTTATACATAGAATGACCATACATCCCAGGATGCTTGAAGCAGTCCTGGGTTATGCCTGTTGTCCCGTCTGGTTTAAAGTTCCAGCACTCTCAGGGGCGCCTGGGTGACTCAGTCGGTTAAGTGTCCGACTCCAGCTCAGGTCATGATATCGCGGTCCGTGATTTCAAGCCCTGTGTCGGGCCCTGTGCTGACAGCTCAGAGCCTGGAGCCTGCTTGGGATTCTGTGTCTCCCTCTCTCTCTGTCCCTACCCTGCTCGTGCTCTGTCTCTCTCTGTCTCAAAAATAAACATTAAAAATTTTTTTAAAAATAAATAAAAAATAAAATAAAATTCCCGCACTCTCAAAAGTTTACCGATTTGGGTGAGCCTATTTCTATCAACCCACTGCAACACTATCCTTAACTTTACAATTGTGTGGAGTAAGTTGTAATTGAAAGAAAAATCACTCCGTAAGTATTAGCCTCCAATTATGTGTTAGGCATTAAGCTTGAAAATGGCACCGAGCTTGAAAATGAGATAAAATGATATGTTACTTGCTTCTAGCGAGCTTCCAATCTAGGGTGGAAATAGTGACATGATTACTGAACCCCTTGGGTAGATGTTATACATTCTGGGTAAGCTCCTGACAGGTTTGTCCTTTGAGCTGTAGAGGAAGACCATATGCCTGTAATGGGGTGTACAAGGGAGACAATGGAAGGGGGAAAGGATGGATACTGATTATTTCCCAGTATCAATCAGCTGGTGACAACTTGGTAGATTTTCAGACAGAAACAGAAGTTGGAAGATTGATCACAGAGTTAGAAAATGTTGCCTTTCTTCTTTTGGCTCTGAACTTCAAGAATTAAGACAGTCCTGAAGGGGCAGACGACCTCTGCCAAGTGGGGGTAGGCTATGGGGAGCCAGAAGCGGAAGATGACTAACCTATATCTAATAAGGGGAATGCTAGAACACTCCCCTCCTCTCTCTAGTTAGAGTCTTTCTCTAGCTAGATCGTAACAATCTCCTGATCTAGAGTCTTTTTCTAGCTAGATCGTAACAATCTCTCCATCTAGAGTCTTTCTCTCACTAGATCGTAACAACCTCTTGATCTAGAGTCTTTGTCTAACTAGATCGTAACAATCTCTCAATCTGGAGTCTTTCTCTAACTAGATCGTAAAAATCTCCCCATCTAGAGTCTTTCTCTAGCTAGATCGTAACAACCTCTCCATCTAGAGTCTTTCTCTAGCTAGATCCTAACAACCTCTCAGTCTAGAGTCTTTGTCTAGCTAGATCGTAACAATCTCTAGATCTAGAGTCTTTCTCTAACTAGGTGGTAACTAGATCTCTAACAGTCGTAAAGGCCAGGGGTTTTATTTTCTTAGGGGCAATTACCAGTTCCCTTACATAAATATGCAAGCAAACTAGTCACATGCAGCAGGAGAGTGGCAAGAATGGCAGTCAGTGTTGAGCTAGTGCCAGCATAGTGGAAAACTTCTTTCGGGCTAATGAGGGAAGACTTCTCATGAGAGATAACACTTGACCTCGGACTCAAAGATAAGTGGATTTTCAACAGACTCATTGAGGAGTGGGGTTGGAATTGCAGAGAGCTGAGTGCTAACAGGAAGGACTAGTCTGTGAAAAAGCACTGGACCCTGGGAGCATGTTAATTCATTAATTCATTGAATATTTATTGAGCACCTGCTCTGCCATTTCTAGGTGCTGGGACAGGAGAAGAGTCTGCATTTCAAACAAGTCTCAGGTGATGCTGATGCTGCTGGATTATGGACGGTACCCCCAAGAAGCAGAGCTCCAAATCATGGAGCTACATGACCTAGCCAGAGGTGAAGCTGGCTCAGAAACTGATAAAAGCTTTGAAAGTCAATACTTTTCCTGTTAATGGTCTCCATCAGTTAAATTTCTTTGAAACTTCATCTTACCAAGGTAAACCATATGCTCTACGCACACTTAAAAAATGGCATCTTTTAAAATAATCTCATGCAGGTTAGTACTTTAGTTTTTTTTGTTTTTTTTTTTCAACGTTTTATTTTTTTTTATTTTGGGGACAGAGAGAGACAGAGCATGAACGGGGGAGGGGCAGAGAGAGAGGGAGACACAGAATCGGAAACAGGCTCCAGGCTCCGAGCCATCAGCCCAGAGCCCGACGCGGGGCTCGAACTCACGGACCGCGAGATCGTGACCTGGCTGAAGTCGAACGCTTAACCGACTGCGCCACCCAGGCGCCCCAGTACTTTAGTTTTAAATTGTGTGATTGAGACTGAATTCTCTAGAGAGTGAGTTCAGTCTTTTAACAACCTACACCCAAGATTCAAGGAAAATGCCACCCAGCTTATCTGTTAAGTCAGTAACAGATCCCTGATCATAAACCTTTGGGTTTCACTTACCACAGGTAATGATCAATCTGTAGAGTGCGTTTATTTCTTGCAAGGAGGTGACCGTGATGTATTCCGAGTGAAACTTAGGCTCAGGCTCTTAATTTAGTCTGGTTGACTGAGAGATTGCTATGTCTATAAAACCCTCAGGGAAAGCAACAGAAACCTTACTGACATTTTCACACCAGTATGCTGTGACTTTCTATTGTTCCTTAATCACTAAGCACATCTCAGAACCAGAAGCACAGAGCCAAGATAAGCATCCAAGAAAGCAACAGGCTGGGTGGTGTGGTAGAAAGGCCACTGGAATAGAAGTCAGACAGACCTGAGTCCTAGACCTGACTCGTGCTCTTGGTAACTGTGGCCATGCCTTTCATCAAATGACTAAGATCTAATAGTTTTGTCCTCAATCAGATACTGGTATTTGTTCTGTTTATCCCCCCACTGAGTTTCACATGTAATATTGTATATTAAAGTTTCCTATAAATTTGTGACCTTAGTCTTTAAAACCACTGGTCTTGACTCATGTTTCCTTATTGTTCTCATATTTGACTAAAACAAACTTTACTAGTGCTGCCACTGCCTTTATTTAGTTAATTGCTTCCTTTGTTTATCTCTCTCTGTAATCGAGGATTTCCCAATTCACCCAATGCAAATTCAACCAATGCTAATCCATTCGACCCATACCACACACAATAGTTTTCACAGCACACTAATTTCATCTCTTCTCTTCCTTGATTAAAATCTTTAATCGCTTCCCATTTTCAAAGACCATGATCTCCAAATGGGGGGATATAAGACACCATGTTGTAATACCGGAAGAAAATACTGGACCGTAACACGTGTATTCATTTTTTTATGTAAAACATAAAAAGAAATTAATTCTTGATTTATCTCCATGGTATAAGACACACCAGGAGGTTAGTACCATCTCTGAATACTCCCCTAATAACTGTCTCTGTCTTTATTTGTATAACATCAGGACCATGAAGACCATGTCTCTAAGAAAGAGCGCTCATGAAGTCTTCATAAAGAACGATAAAAGTGGCGCCATCATGGAAGACTTTCCAGGGAAAATGCTAAAGGGTACCACTGGTTATTCCCAAGGCAGACTGCCTGACAGACTTCTGGAAAAAAGCTCTAAGTGCCTGAAAAAGGGGCCAGTGTCTTACCACATCACTCTTTTATCTAAGAAATTTTAGAAGCTCTCTATTATCTCAAGGATAAAGTTGTAATCACTTAGTCTGCATTCAAGATTCTGCTTAATGTAGCCAAAAACTACCGTTGCTGTCCTGTCTCTAAAATATTGGTATACCTATTCCACCCAAAGCAATCTTTCATTATCAAAGGTTACTCACCCCATTGTGACTACCTGCTCTTCTTTTCACTCTTAATTTTATTTTTTCTTTCAGTTTTATTGAGATATAATTGACATACAGCCCTGCGTGAGTTTCAGGTGCACAGCATGACTTGATTCACATGCCTTGAAAATTGTCACAAGTTGAGTTAACATTCATCATCTCGTATAGATACCAAAAAAGAAAGAAACCAAAGGAAAAGCGTATTTTTTCTTGTGATGAGAACTTTTAGGATTTATGCTCTTAGCAACTTTTAAACATACCACACATCAGAATTAACTATAGGTATCATGTTGTATATGACACCCCCAGTACTTACTTATCTTATGACTAGGAGTTTGTACCTTTGACCTTTTTCATCCAATTCTCTCACTCCTTACAAATCTGCTCTCTTTTTCTATGAGGTTTTTTTAAATTCCACATATGAGATCTTATAGTACTTGTCTTTTCCTGTCCAACTTATTTTGCTTAGCGTGATGCTCTTAAGATCCATAATGGAAGGATCCATTGTCATAATGGAAGGATTCCCTTTCTTTTTTGTAGCTGCATACTATTCCATTATGTGTGTGTGTGAGTGTGTGTGTGTGAGTGTGTATGTGTGTACAACATATTTTCTTCTATTTATCTGTTGATGGACACTTAAACTGTTTCCATATCATAGCTATTGTGAATAATGCTGCAACAAATATGGGGGTACAGATATCTCTCTGACATAGTGATTTTGTTTCCTTCGTATGTATATACCCAGAATTGGAATCGCTAGATTGTATGGTGGTTCTATTTTTCCTTTTTTGAGGAACCTCCACACTGTTTCCCCATTTTTCTCTTTGATTTTAACATTCTACCCCTCATTTGAGGTCTACCTTAAGCCCTCCCTCTGTGAAGCCTATCCTAATCTTTTGATCCACTATACTGGCTCTTTTGCCTGAACTTTTCTGTAATATGGCTGCGTAACTCCAAATGAAAATGGTCATATAATTTATCACTCACACTGGGACACTTGAGAGTAAAATGAAGCAGCCTTGATAACAGGCTATCAGATATAAACAGGTATAAACTAGGACATCAAGTATAAACTAGGACTGTGGTGTGCAAAACAGTGCCCCCTGGTCACAATAATGCTCATTCCTCTCCCAGTGATGGGAGAGCACAGAAAAAAATCCTCCAGCCACCTGAACGCCAAATTTTGCTCTGAAATTAGCAAAAGGCTATAATATATGAAAAACTGGTAAGGGGAATTTTAAATAATTTTTTTGTTTTATTTTATGCTTTACTTGGGGCTGGCTTGCTTGTATTTTCAGGGAAGTACAGGACAGTCACACTGTAACCAACCATGATCCTTCATCTCAAGCCGATAGACACAGGCACATGATGCAGCAATTGGTGCCTTGGTACCCTCTGGGTCTTTGACCTTCAGATTAGTCAGTTGTGCCTGGTGTAGACCATCCACGCACTCTTTTCACTGTCAGTTCTCAGAAGATTATTTCCAAGCCTGAAACAAAGGAAATCTGGCCTATTCTTCATGATGTCCCTTGATTGTTATTTTATGCTGAATCAAATAAAGCACGGCCTCTTTAAGGAACTGCCATATCTTACTGGGCACCGTTGCTTCCTTTAAGGCCCTACTCTCTTTAGTGGGTACTGACAGGGCTTCCATTGGGCACCACTGGTTCCAGTATCTCTTGCCAAGCACCAACACTTTCCAGAGGGCACAGCTCCAAGATACCAAAGCTGTTCTGATGTGAATGCACACAGAACTTTCTGTCCCCCCCCCACACTTTTTTGACTACATCCTGTTAGTGCAAAAGCTTCTTCAGGTATATTGAGAATGTTTTTCTTCCCTCTAGCAAGACATTCACCTCCACCTCCTCTGGACTCTGTTGTGAGTTCATTACAGATATGGGCAGGTGCAGAACTGGGAGGAAGTTGTCATAATGAGAAAACAAACCTTCTTCCCATCCCCTAAGGATCTGCTACAGAACCAAGCTCTTTCTTGAAAATGGATTAGTCTTGGGGCGCCTGGGTGGCGCAGTCGGTTAAGTGTCCGACTTCAGCCAGGTCACGATCTCGTGGTCCGTGAGTTCGAGCCCCGCGTCGGGCTCTGGGCTGATGGCTCGGAGCCTGGAGCCTGTTTCTGATTCTGTGTCTCCCTCTCTCTCTGCCCCTCGCCCATTCATGCTCTGTCTCTCTCTGTCCCAAAAATAAATAAACGTTGAAAAAAAAAATTAAAAAGAAAATGGATTAGTCTTGTCCCAGGTAGGATTGTCAGAAAAAAGACAAATATTTTACTGGACATATATGCATGCTAAAAAAGAATTTGTTGTTTATCTGATACCCAAATTTAACTGTATGTCCTGTGTTTGTTATACCTGCTAATTCTAATAAACCTACACCCAGGGGACTCCTCAGTCCTTCATAGTTGTCTGTTGGTGAATCCAGTTAAGACTCAAGCCAAAAGTCCACCTACGTTTGTTCATACCAATGCAAATGTTTGTCTAGTTTCCTTCATGGTAGATCAATTGACATAGAGGTCAAGAATACGAAGAATGACATAGAAGAATCACATTGGAAGTACAAATATGCCCTGTGTTGGGAAGGAAACCACCTTTATGCTAAAAAGGAACTGACCACTTACTGTCTTAACTGACCGTCCTCACTCACGAGGTACAGTCCTCACTCACGAGGTAGCAATATGTCTGAGCTTGTAAAAGAAGCCCGAGCTTGGGCAAGTATGTTGGAGAGGTAAGAGGGAAAGCAGGGGAGTATGATATCTTGGAAATGGACAGATGAGTGGAGGGAGAGATAGCCAGTGTCAAGTGCCGTAGGTTGGCCAAGTAAGATGAGTGCCGTTGAATTTAGCAATGTGAAGGTCAGTGGTGACATTAGTAGGAGCAGTTTTGGTGCAGTGGTTGTGATGAAAGGGAAGCATAAATGGAGTATGTTCAAAGGAAATCAGGAGGAGGGCAACTAGGGACAGAAATCACGTATGACTAGTTTGAGGAGAAGAGGAATAAGGTGATGGCTGGAAGGAGAGGTGGGATTTGGGGAAGAGTTGCCTAAGCTGGGGACAAAAATAAAACACCGGATGACTTGATGGAAGAGAAGGAAAGAAAGAAGGGAGATGCTGGAGCAATGGCCCTGGTTGACAAGAGATTATATTCAAAGCCATGTGGAAGGGTTGGCCTTCAAACACAGAGAGTGCATCCATGGTAACAAGAGGAAATGCAAAGTATATGGTATGGGGAAGAACTTTGTAGAACTTTGTAGAAATCTTCATTCGGGGGCGCCTGGGTGGCTCAGTCGGTTGGGCGTCCGACTTTGGCTCAGGTCATGACCTCGCGGTCCGTGAGTTTGAGCCCTGCATCGGGCTCTGTGCTGACAGCTCAGAGCCTGGAGCCTGTTTCGGATTCTGTGTCTCCCTCTCTCTCTGACTCTCCCCTGCTCATGCTCTGTCTCTCTCTGTCTCAAAAATAAATAAATGTTAAAAAAAAAATTAAAAGAAAAAAATAAATCTTCATTCGATGGCTCCTATTTTTTCAGTGAAAATAGCAATGTTATCCGTTAAGACTGAGGGCAGGGAAGAAGATACTGGAAGTCTGAGGAGAGAGGGAATGGTGTGAGAAGTCATCTAGACAGTAGGGGAATGACTAGAACTTGGGAAAGTACTCTGATTAGCAGGTGACAGTGTAGGGACCACTTGAAGTTCATACTTATGAATTTAAAGGAAGACCAGTGAGCAAGGTTTTGTGGCTTTTCTCCACCCATGACCAGCCACAGGGGTGGAGGCAGAGTAATAGGCAGAGAATGAGATTTACATAGCTTTGGGATTTAGCCAAGAGAAACCAATGGCATAGAGTTCAGCGACTCATCTGTAAAGTAACAATGGCAAGTTGTTATACTTGTTGTATACTATATACAAGTTATACTTGGAATAGGTCTCCTCTCCAGTGCAAAGAAACAGCCCTGGAACTGTGAACTGCCCAGCAGACCCTTGATAGTAACACTTAGCAGAATCCTTGCACGGTGTGCATTGCCTGAGATAAAAGATTAGTGTGAACACACACGTACGGTGCCTCCAACTGAGCTAAGAAGGTGATCTGGTCGAGATATAGTCCTTCATAAGAAACCCTTCTAGTCTTTCCCACTCATTGGCATTTCATACCTTTTTTGCATCTTGCCAACTTGGATCAAGATGAAAAACGTAGGTTGGTTTCATCTGGGGGGATTTTTCCGTGCACATTTCAATGCTTCGGGCTTTCCTATATTAGAGCATTGCTGTTTCCTCAGTTTTGATTGCTGATGAGGATAGAAATAATGTATGGTCTCTGGCGGCTCTGAAAATTTCTGCACATTGACTAACCCATCAACTACCTTTGCCAAACTTCCACTCTGTCAAGTCCCTGTCTGATATGAGTGTAAGTCACATTCTTTGTATGACTTTGTATTGGGTAGGTACTAAGCACTAAAAACCTTTATATCTAGCTGGTGAATGAGAGAAAACATTTTTCTAGGAATCCAGAAAAAAGCTAGAGTCTGGGTGGTTAGGGCAGTCTTCACAGAGATAGGTCTTGAGGTGTAGAAGCAGCTAGATTGAAAAAGAAAGGGAAGCCACTTTCTAGAAGGTACTGCCGTAAAGAAGATTTGTTAAAGAAAGGCTGAAGGTAGTGTTCTTGAAAACGGTTGAGCCAAATCCTAAAATCTTAAGACACTTTGCCTTTGTCTTTGAGACGATGGAAAACAACTTAAGGTTTTAGCAAAGTGTTGTGAAACACTGACTCTCTATTGCTCTCTTGATATAAATTAATTTTTAAAAATCCTGATGCTAGAGAATTCTTACAGAATGCTGTTAGGGCAGGCTGTAGTTTGAAGAGGGGTTGGAAAGTTAAAAACAGTCTTGTAAAATAAATTGTGTGATGGTGCCACAATTTATAGTCTCAATCCATATTTTTAAAGCATTTGTATCCTCAGTATTAAAAACAATTCCACAACAGATGTTCTTGTGTATAGACCTTTGTGCACACTCCTAATGATGTTGGCCAGATTATCAGGTCTAACTGTATAAATATTTTTTTAAGATTTCTGATCCATATTGAAAAATTACCATCCAGAAAATTTGCACCAGTTACCTGCCCAACATTTGTGCGTGAAATGTTTTATTTTCTTCCTCCAGAAAGACAGCTTAGTATTTTTACATATTTTGCCTCTTTCTGGGGGAAAAAAGGGATATTTCCTTTTTTCAGAGCTTATTGCTTTGGGAGTGAGATGAAGCTTTTCACATATGTATATGATAATTTGGATTTTTAAAAACTTTTTTTTGTTGCGAATTGCATTTTCCACCGTTTTTCTTTTCTTACTTTTAAAGTGAATTTATTTTGAGAGAGTGAGAGAGAGCATGAGCGGGGGAAGGGCAGAGGGAGAAGGAGAAAGAGAATCCCAAGCAGGCTCCACACTCAACAGCACACAAAACCCCACGCAGGGTTTGATCCCACAAACCATGAGATCATGACTGAGCCTAAACCAAGAGTTGGACACTTAACCAACTGAGCCACCCGGGCACCCCCACAGTTTATTTTTCTATTGGGAATATTCATTGTTTTCCAACTGTATATATTTATGTTCATACGTATTTACAAATATATATATGTCACAAATACTTCAGTTCTTTTTCTATTTGCTGCTTACCTTTTAACTTGGTCTATAGAAATTCTTGATATAAATTAATTTTTAAAAATCAGTATTTTAAAAACTTCTCCGGGCGCCTGGGTGGCTCAGTCAGTTAAATGTCCGACTTTGGCTCAGGTCATGATCTCACGGTTGGTGAGTTCCCTGTTGGGCTCTGGGCTGACAGCTCAGAGCCCAAAGCCTGCTTCGGAGTCTGTGTCTCCCTCTCTCTCTGCCCCTTCCCTGCTCTCACTCTCAATCTCTCTCTCTCTCTCTCTCTCTCTCTCAAAAATAAACATTAAAAAATTGAAAAAAAAACCTTCTCATTTATGACAACTGGTGTGATGTCAAAAAAAAAAAAGTCCCATCAAAGATTATATGTCTAATCATCCATATTTTTTTCAAGTACTTTGTGATTTCCCTTTTTTAAAAAAATTAAAGGTAATCCATCTGGAATTTATCTTAGTGTAGAATGTGAGGTAGGAATCTACTTTTATTCTTCTTCTTCCCCTCCGATATTAGCTAGTTATCTTAACCCTATTTAGGGCTACTCTTTCATTGATGATTTGAAATGTCATGTTTATCATAATATAAATCCTTATGCATACTTTAGTATGCTTCCAGATTTTCTATTTGGCTTTATTGTTTTGGCTTATTTTGGTAAAGGTATCAAACTGTTTTCATCAGTGTACCCTTATAATGCAATTTTATATCTGGCAGGAAAGTCTTTCCTTACACTTTCCTTTTCAACTCTTTTCTTTTGCAGGGTGGGGTAGGGTGTTATTCACTATTCGTATATGTTTATTTTTTCCAGGTAAACTCTACAATCATTCTGACCATTTATAAACTATTCCTTTGTTATATTGGCTGGTGTTATATTAAATATACAGATTCATTTGGTAAGAGTTGGAAGACTTAGAATATTAAATATTCTAATCCAGTATTATGGCACACCTCCCCCGTTATCCAGATTTTTCTCTTAAGGCCCTATGTCTTCATAAGCCCTAAAAATGTATTGAACTTATTCCTACATATTTTCTATATTTTGTAATTGTTAAACTTTATGGAATTATTTCCCTTATATCTTAAGCTAGTAGATTCTGGGAAGTAGAAAACCTATTTATTTTAGACATTTCCCTTTTCTTGAGAATTTGTCTCCCTTTGGCTTTATCTCACTTCTCTTTGCTGAAATACCTCAGATCTCATTCACCTAGAGAAGCAGCTCAGAGAAGCAGAAAAAGCTTTGGGTCGAAACCATGCTTTCACTCTTACTTCTGTACCTTAGTACCTGCATAACCTTGAACCAGTTAGGTAGCTGGATCTGAGCACCGGTTTCTTCATCTGTAAAGTGGGGATAATGAAACTGATCTCATGGGTTTTTTGTGAGGACTAAATGAAGTCATATGTGCTACACATTTACCAGGTTCTTGTCCCTAGAAAGATGCACTCAGCACGTGTTAAGTAAACACTGGTTGGGCAAATATTATCAACACAGAGCCATAATCCCCTTAAAGTCAACTGTGAGTGGTTTTCCCTTGCACTTTTCCAGAGAAGGTAATCCAATAACAGATGAAGCACTACCCAGTAAGTTTTGGTCTAAAATCTGGTGTCATGGAGATGCCCGCACAGATGGTATGATTGGAGGGGGCCCAGGAACCGTCATTCATGCATACTTCCCAACCCAAGGTCCAAAACATTTGAAATGGAGTAGAGAGCCTGCTGTTGCATCAGTGTTTTCTTCTTGGGATTCCTTTGAAAATAGAATTACATTAGGACACTAATAGTTTCATTTGAATTATTTTATTGAGCCACTTTTTAGTGTGTATGTGTAGAGCTGAGCCCTAGGGACAGTGACACCTGTGGAGGCTATGAAGGGAGAAGACACACACACCCAAAGAGGGACACCAAATATTAATTTGGCTTGCGTGACATTTTCTGCAGTAATTGCTCTGAGAAAGGGACTCCATTTGCAAATGAAAACCCCTCATTTTTCAGTTCAGGATATTTCCTATTAGTCACTTACCATCATGGCTTATAAATCTGCCCATTGTAAGTTTGCTGAGTATACAGCAATTCTCCAGAGGCTGTTCAGCCCTTGGTAAGTTTATGATTTTCACAATTTCGGGAACAAAGGGCGGAGAGGTAAGATACATAAGGCAAGAGGTTGGGGGAAACAGCTTACATCCTTTGTCTTGCCATGTTAGTCACTGAGGACTATCGTCTGATTGCTATGGAAAGTGTCTTCTTAAACCAGGTCTTGTTTGAGGATTGTTTTTCCGTTGTCTAGACGAATCAAGTAAATTAGCAATTTTCTTGTTACTGACAGAATTCTGGAAACAGTTAATCCTAAGGACCCCAGTGAACCTTGGACCTTTCTAAATGGGACTTCAAGCTTTCTATCCTGAACAGGAAACAACTTTGTAAGATATTAGCCACAACCAATGAAACACCAAACATTTTCCACCAAAAACATGTCAATTTCAATGATCACATTTTAAAATTCTAAGCAAACAATGTATTCAAATTTCAGGGACCCGCCCAATGTCTTACTTTCATGTTTTACTGACATGGAAGTTAGAACAAAGCCCTAAAGCCTCTTGTCTACAATGTTTATTTATTCTGTTACCAGTGTCCTTTTTTTGTGGCAAATCACAAGTATTCATCCACCCACCCATCCTATCATTCAGCCAGTAAGAATTGAGAATATACTTAAGAGCGTAGGTGTATGCTAGGTAGTATAGATGTCCCAAACTGTTTACATTTCCCATGGACAAAGAAGATATGTTAAGACTCCATGTCTCTATTCCCTTGTACAAAAGAGTCTCTATTGTCTCTACTTACAGTTCATTTGTTCTCATGTTTCATTACTTCCTTCTGTTCCACCATTTCAATGGACTTCTGTCTCACCATTTCACTCAATGGACTGATCACTTCATATTTCCAAATCCAATGGTACTTTTCTGTCCTTACATTACACAACTGCCCAGGAGTTGATGACTGCCTTGTTAAAACCCTCTCTTCCTTTGCCTTCTATGATGCTACACCTTCCTGGCTTTTCTCCCATCTCATCCCCTGCTCGATTTCAATCTCCTTTCTCAGTTCATATTGCTCTGATAACTGTCTAAATGCACCCAGAGCTCTAAAGCCTTCATCACCTCTTTATCTTCACTACTCTGAGTATCTCATCTACTCCTACCGCTTTAAATACCATGCAGAAGCCAATGACTCTCAAGGTATTTTCTTTGGCTCTTTCCTTTCTACCGAGCTCTGCTCATATGCAAGTACCTGATCGAAATCTTCACTTGTATGTCTAAACGTCCTCTTAAGATATATTTGGCAAAACAAAGCTCGTGATCTTCATTCTCCTTCTCAACCTCCTTATCTCAGTTCATAGCACCCATTCATTCGGTTGCTTGGGCACAGACATAGGAATCACTGTTATTTCCCCCCCTTTCCTTACTTCCACATATGATCCATAAACAAGTTGTATTAGCTCTACCTCCAAAAGAGATCTTAAATATGTGCCATTTTAATTTATTTCCACTGCTACAATCTTAATCCAATTCCAAAATGGCCCCTTATTTATTTCATTCTTGCCTCTTCATAATTGATTCTGCATAATTATCTTTTTAAAATATAAATCAAACCTCCCACTCTAGCTGAAAACCTCTAATGGTTTTCAAATGCTGCTGCAAAATAATCTATGATAAATTTGTATACATTTTCCTATGCCCTATAAGGGACTATTTTATCCTGCCCTGTTTATAATTCCAACCTCAGCATATCCCATGTTTTCCCCTCTTTGCTCACTGCATACACTACAGGCACACTGTCATTCTTTTTGTTGCTTGAACAAGGAGTGTGCGCTTAACTTTTCCCTCTAAACTCCTGTCCCTGTATCTTTACACACCTAGCTTCTTGGTGTCCTTCAGGTTTAGCTCAAATGTGCTCACCTTCTCAAAGAGACCTTTTCCAACCATTCCAAGCTAAGTAGACTTTCTTCCCTCACCTTGTCAGTGTCCATGACCTGTATTTTCTTCACAAGAAATATCATTGTCTGAAATCACCTTGTGCAATTATATGTTTACTTGTTTATTGTCTACCTTTCCCTCTCTGGAATGTCAGGTCCATGAGGTCTTGGTACTTTAGTTGTCTTATTCACTGCTATATCCTTCGTGCTTATAATAGTATCTTGCACATAAAAGGCTCTTAATCTGTGTGTGTTGAATAGATGAGCAAAGGACCTTTTAGCTGTTTGCCGCTGCATGGATAATAATGCCCAGGATACTTACCACCTGGGGCTTACAAGCTTCTCACTGCTTCCTTATCTGTCTAGCTTTATCCTTCACTATTCAGATTCCCTCTGAACTCTTCTTGGCTTTGACTTGTATTTTCACTATTTACCACTCTGTATATATGGCTCTCTGTCCTCGGGTACTCTTCCCCCTCTGTATCCATCTTTGCCTGGCTCATTCCTACTTCCATTTTAAGTCTGAGCTGGGACTCCATTTGCTGTGTGGCCATGGTTGGTAATCTTGCCAAACTGCTTCCGTTCAGACCAGAACGCTCAGAGTCCACATTTAGAAAGTTCAGAGGTCTCTTTGCCTTCTTGGAATTGGGTGTTTCCCTGAGTGTCAATAATAAGACAAACATTGGTGGTTTTGACTGAGACAGTGGTGTGACAATTCCTAATAAAGCCTTGTTTGTTTATTTACTTACTTTTAAGTAAGCTTTATGCCCAATGTGGGGCTTGAACTCATGACCTTGAGATCAAGAGTCGCATGCTCTACTGACTGAGCCAGCCAGGTGCCCCAAAGCCTTGTTTTAAATGGTCTATTACCATAGCAATCAGAAAATAGTCCTAGTGACTAATATAGTAAAAAATAATAATAATAATTTAAAGGTTAGGTTAGACAGGGTGTTTCCTATACAAACTGATGGTTTTTGATTTCTTACTTTTCTGCCCATGGGCCCCCCTCAGCTCTTTTCTGCGTGTTTTCTAAGTGATCATGTTGGGGAATTGATCTCTAATCACCAAATTTCATGAGCATATTTCTAAGTCAAAGTCAGATATCTGATTAATTTAAGCTGGGCAATAGCCTTGAAATGGAGAATGGGAATTTGTCATTTGTAAAAGGTATTTCTTTCTCCAGGGCAGACAACTGAGGCAGAAAAAAAAAAAAAAAACCAAGCAGGTATCATCATAAATACATGCTCACTCTGATCTGCAGGTTAGCTTTCCTGGACTTCCAGATTAGAATAAGTGTCTCCTGCTCTGTGTACTAATGCTTCTTCTATCACAAAACTTAGTACGTTATAGTTATTTTTCTACTTGTCAATTAGCAAATAAAATCTCAAACATGACCATACTCTACTTAAAGGCAATAATCTTATTCTGACTTGGCATTTAATAAATATTTGTTGAATCTGTTGAATGGGTGGATGATTGAATGAAGATTCAAAGTCAGTCAGTCAACGTGGAATATCACAAGATCATCTATGAGTAAGTGTGAATTACAGAGTCAGAGGAATGTCCTCAAGTTCAGAATAGGTAAAAATCACTGGGCTGAGGTAGTTGTGGGATGCTTTGTACGGGATGGGACAAGAACATGGCTTTGGAGGGTAGATACAGTTGAGTGACTGCATGAGTAGAGAGAGAGGATACTACTCCAGAAACAGTCAGTGGCAGAGAAGACTTAGGCAAGAGGCACAGGGCCAGTGAGTGGGCAAGCACTGCGGTGGCATTGGTCCCAGGCTGTCAGGTTGAGGTCTGACGAGGGAGAGCGTCGATGCCCAGGCTAGGGAGTCAGAGCCTTTTTCCTATAGACAATAGGAGCACATTAAAAATCTTTAATTGTACGAGTGATAGGCTGCAAATTCAATTTAAGGAAAATGTATCTTGTTTTGGAAGGAGGAGGAACCGGAGATAGAGAAACTAGTTTGGAGTCTCCCATTCGGTGCAAAGGGAAGGCTTAGATTTGGCAAGGAGCTTGGAAAGGCATAGAGGAGAAGGATGGCAGCCAATGGTGTTGATACAACATGGTAGGGAAGTGGTGAGCCACACGTCCTTTTCCTCAAAGAGTAAGTGTGCTTGAATTCCTGGGTGGCCTTTGTGGACTCCTCCCCCTATATTCTTTACGTGCACCGAGTCTCAACGCCTGTCGTCAGTTCTAAACGAAGACCCTAAAATCCTTAAGATTGGGAGTTTCCTTCCACCCTTCCTCCCTCCCTCCCTCCCTCCTTCCTTCCAGTATAATAGATATATTCAAGCAGGCTGGAAACTCAGGCAGGACCTGATGCTGCAGTCTTGAAGCAGAATTTGAAGAAGTTTTGGGAAGCCACAGTGTTTGCTCTTAAGACCTTCAACCGGGGTGCCTGGGTGGCTCAGTCGGTTGAGCGTCCGACTTCAGCTCAGATCACGATCTCACGGTCCGTGAGTTCGAGCCCCGTGTCGGGCTCTGGGCTGATGGCTCAGAGCCTGGAGCCTGCTTCCGATTCTGTGTCTCCCTCTCTCTCTGCCCCTCCCTCGTTCATGCTCTGTCTCTCTCTGTCTCAAAAATAAAATAAAACGTTAAAAAAATTAAAAAAAAAGGCCTTCAACCGATTGGATGAATTTCATCCACATTATTGAAGGTAGTTTACTTCAAGTCAACTGATTTTGTATAAAACTCTAGCCCAGTTTTTAAAAAGTTGGATTTTGACATTGGTACAATGCACAGAGCTTTACCAGGTTGCATCAGTTTTATAGGCGCGTGTGTGTGTGTGTGTGTGTGTGTGGTTCTATGCAATTTTGTCACACGAGTAGATTCACGTAACCACCACCACAGTTGAGATAGAGAAATCTTCAACCACACAGCTCTCTTTTGCTACCACTTAATCGTTACATCACACCCTTATTCCACTCTCCATCCCAAATCATAGGCAACCACTGGTGTTCTCTATTTGTGTTACGTGTTATATTTTAAAATGTTACATAAATAAAATCGTACACTATGTACTTTTTTATTTCACTCAGCATTAATTCTCTTGAGATCATCCACGTTATTTCACATATCAATCAAATTATATAGCTCATAACTATGTTTCTTTTTATTTCTGAGTAGCATTCCATTGAATGGATGCACCACATTTGTTTAAGCATTCACCTGTTCAAGAACATTTGGGCCATTTCCAGGTTTTTATAAATGAAGTTTCTACAAATTTTCATATGTGAGTTGTTCTAAAAACAGACTCTTTTTTTCTTTTTCATTTCTCTGGATAAGTGCTCAAAGTTCAGTTGCTGGGCTGCATGGTGAGTATATGGTTAGTTTAAGAAACTGCCCCACTATTTTCCAGAATGTCTGTACCATTTTACAGTCCCACCAGATTTAGGCTATGCTTCTCTCCTGAGCTCCAGACCTTTGCTTCCAATTGCCTATTTAGTAAATTGACCTGGATGTCTCAAATCCTCGAACTTAGCTTGTTAAAACTTGAGCTCATTATCTTCCCTTACACACCAATAGTCCTGTATTTTTTTGCGTGGACTAAGATAACCCTTTAGTACACAAACCAAACACTGAGAGCTGCCTAGATGCCTCTCCCATGGGCTCTCTCTTTCTCTCTTTCAAAATAAATAAACATTAAAGAAAATTATTTTTAAAAAACCCTATATCCATCACTTGGGTTGGTGCATTTTATCTTCTATCTCTCAGACAGAGGGGAAGACTTTTTAATGTTTATTCATCTTTGAGAGACAGAGAGAGACAGAGCATGAGTGGGGGGGGGGGGCAGAGGGAGAGGGAGACACAGAATCCTATGCAGGCTCCAGGCTCTGAGCTGTCAACACAGAGCCCGACGCAAAGCTTGAACCCATGAACTGTGAGATCATGACCTGAGCCGAAGTCCAACACTTAGCTGACTGAGCCACCCAGGCGCCCCAGGAACAGGCATTTTAGAGTTGGTAGTTATATTAATGCTTGAAGCATAGAGATGTGAAAAAGACTAGCTGGTCCCCTATAAGTAGGTCCGAGTTGCCAAATGAACTCAAATCCCTCTATGTGGTAGCAGACTGGAAAAGAGAGACCTATTCTTGGCAAAGCTCTAGCCTCAGATTTCGGCAGAAACTGCAAATGAATTCTACCAAATGTATAAAACAACTTATTTTAGCAGTGTGGACAGTCAATCGTATATAGCATCATCTGCTGCCTTAGATACCCTGCCAGTTACACTAATTCGTAAAATAGTCCCTAAAATAGTCACCTAGGAGTTTAGTTAATAATAATTGTACCTTGGTGACACAGTTAGACTCCTGAAGGAAGTTTTCAAGTTGTCTGTGGGATGGACCAGAGCATACTTGCTCCTGCTCAGCACAGGGCATTCAATAGAAGCCGAGAGTCATTACTCGCTGGCGTTACCAGCTGCACTTATCTGAAGTCAACCACGTGAGTCTAGGCACCCAACCAGATCTTCCTTGTCCGAGCCACAATTACCTTTGGATCAATCCCCAGAGACACGACTTAACGCACATCACAGTGATGTTCTGAAATAACGTCCTGCTGAGAAGTGAAATAAAGAAATACACGACGGAGTCAGGTGGCCATCTACTTTGCGGCTCCCTCTTCCAGTCTTCCCTTCCAGTTGGATAGCCGATTTGACTTCTGGTGGAAAAGCCATTGCCTCTTTTGCTCTGAGTACTCAAGTCTATTAAGAAGTCGCTTATGTGGAAAGAAATCAGCACGATCACGTCCCTAGGGGCTGTGCAGTGTGACTGCTTGGCATAATTGTGGGTGAGGAAGCCAACTCAGCTTTGTAACAATAGGGAATATGTTCAGGAAATCCCCCATTTAAGCTCATTTCCAAGCGGTTTTGTGCAGCTGGTGCGATGGGACATTGGAGTCCTTGCAAGTCAGAGCCATTATTACTGTTGTATCCTTAATTATGACCAGGTTCCAACAGGCTACTGTGACTGCAGCCAGAGACATGTGAGAAAAGAATCCAGGCTCCTACCCCTTGTCCTCCCTTGGAACACAACTCATTTCTAATCCCGTTTTTCTTCCCAGCTACTCAGGGTCCAGCTTTGGTTTTCCTTTGGATACACTGGCCATAGAGTGAGCCTGAGAAAGTGAGGCTGGAGGTCTGTCTGGGCATAACGGTTTGCCGTAGAGCTAGCTAATCTTCTGAGAAGCTTGTCCAGCGTAGGCCCAGATACCTGCAAGATTTTCAGGCAAGAGCTCACTGTCTGAATTCTTTCTATATTAGCGTTCCATTGCTGCAGTAATAAATTATCACAAATGTAGCAGCTTATAACACAAACGTATTATCTTACAGTCGTGTACGTGGGAAGTCTGACACGGGCCTTACCTGGTTAAAATCAAGATGTCACAGCGTTTCATTCCCTGTCTGAAGGCTCGAGGGGGGAGATCTGTGTCCTTGCTCATTCGAGCTGTAGGCAGAATTTGGTTCCTGGAGGTTTTAGGGTGGCGTCCCGGGCTTTCTTGCTTATCGTCAGCGGAGTGCTTTTCCCAGTTTCTCAAAACGGGACCCACATTTCTTGGCTTGTGATCCCCTCCCTCGTGGGTATACTCATTCTCCCAATTCGAATGTCCTGTCGTTTTTCCTCTGTCTCATCTCTTTACAATGTAGCTGGGAAAGGCTTTCTGCTTTTAAGGTCTCATGTGATTAGATTGGGTTCACATGGGCAATCTGGGGTAACCTCACCATCTCAGGGTCTGTACCCTTTTTTTTGGTTATATATATATACATATATATATATATATATATATATATATTTTTTTTTAAATATAACTTATTGTCAAATTGGTTTCCATACAACACCCAGTGCTCATCCCAACAGATGACCTCCTCAATGCCCACCACCTACTTTCCCCTCTCCCCCACCCCCCATCAACCCTCAGTTTGTTCTCAGTATTTAAGAGTCTCTTATGGTTTGCCTTCCTCCCTCTCTGTAACTTTTTTCCCCCTTCCCCTCCCCCCCGTCTTCTGTTAAGTTTCTCAGGATCCACATATGAGTGAAAACATATGGTAACTGTCTTCCTCTGCCTGACTTATTTCACTTAGCATAATGCCCTCCAGTTCCATCCACGTTGCTGCAAATGGCCAGATTTGATTCTTTCTCATTGCCATGTAGTACTCCATTGTGTATATAAACCACAATTTCTGTATCCATTCATCAGTTAATGGACATTTAGGCTCTTTCCATAATTTGGCTATTGTTGAAAGTGCTGCTATAAACATTGGGGTACAAGTGCCCCTATGCATCAGCACTCCTGTATCCCTTGGGTAAATTCCTAGCAGTGCTATTGCTGGGTCACAAGGTAGATCTATTTTTAATTTTTTGAGGAACCTCCACACCGTTTTCCAGAGCGGCTGCACCAGTTTTTATTCCCACCAACAGTGCAAGAGGGTTCTGTTTTTCCACATCCTTGCCAGCATCTATAGTTTCCTGATTTATTCATTTTAGCCACTCTGATCAGCACGAGGTGGCATCTCAGTGTGGTTTTGATTTGTATTTCCCTGATGAGGAGTGATGTTCAGCATCTTTTCATGTGCCTGTTGGCCATCCGGATGTCTTCTTTAGAGAAGTGTCTATTCATGTCTTCTGCCCATTTCTTCACTGGATTATTTGTTTTCCAGGTGTGGAGTCATATCAGCAAAGTCCCTCTTGCCATGCGATGTAACATACAAGATTCAAAGATTAGAGTTTGGGCGTTTGGGGAGAGAGGTGTCGATTACTCTGCTCCTACATTATCTAAAGGTAAGGATTCATTATTGATTTATTGAACACGTATTCATTTAGTGCCTACTATACACAAGACAATCTACAAGGCACTGGATGCTCTATCCTGTTTCACTTGTGAACTGTGAGAGGTGATGGAAAATTTATGCATTGAGCAAATTTACCTACTGAATTTTCTCTTGAGCCACACACTCATTGTCCATAGGGAGAAGAGGACTGGGAAGGAGCTGATGACAGAGGAGACTCTCAGACAACCATAGTAGTTGTGTGTGCTCATCTGTCTCTAACTCCCAGGCTGATCCAGTTCACTTTTCACAGTTTAGGGGCTGGGTGTGAAGTGCGGAATTAATGATTTGGAGGTACTGCTGTGAAAGTTATCTTTAATTCAGAAAGAATCAATTGATGCAACAATACATAAAAACTTCAATGTGTGGGGTGTCTGGGTGGCTCAGTTGGTTAAGCGTCTGACTTTGGCTCAGGTTATGATCTCGCAGCTGGTGAGTTCGAGCTCCGCGTCGGGCTCCGTGCTGGCAGCTCGGAGCCCGGAGGCTGCTTCGGATTCCGTGTCTCCCTCTCTCTCTGCTCCTTCCCCGCTCGTGCTCTGTCTCTCTCTCAAAAATAAGTAAACACTAAAGAAAAAAAAAAAAGCTTCGATGTGTGCTATGGTGTCATGCTAGCATGCATACATACAGGTTTTGCTCTATGAGAGCTAAGAATGCAGGTCAGGAGATGTGCACTTCAAACAGTCTGATACCAGTGCAGAGCAATCGTTCATTTAATTAGAGCAAAAGTCATGCTTCAGCTCGCTGGGAGACTGAAAAGACACAACCAGTGTGAGCTAGTGAAACAGAAAAGTTTCTTTACTTCTTGTGCATGTCAGAGGTGGGGGGAGGGAGAGGAGGATCGGAGTTAAAAATACCAATTGTGGCCACAGAATCTCATGGATGCATGGATTCTACACTTGATCTTAGCCAAAAGGCTGAGACTCGATCATCAATTAATGGATTCTAAAGAAAAGACGGCACTGTCATTATATATCCTTTCCCTGTTATCTGTCACTTCTCTGAAAAATAACATCTAGGAAAAATTACATCAAAATGTAACTGACATCAGACACTGACAATGCCAAATGCTGGTGAAGACGTGGAACAACAGGAACTCCCATCATTGCTGGTGGGAGTGTCAGTGGAACAGCCACTTTGGAAGGCGGTTTGGAAGGCCGTTTCTTAAAGTCGAAATATACCCTTACCATATGATGCAGCAATCACACTCTTACATGAATTAAAAACTCACATCCACATAAAATTCTGCACATGGATGTTTACAGCAGCTTTATTCATAACTGCCAAACTTGGAAATAACCAAGGTGTCATCACTAGGTAAATGGATAACTGAACTGGAGTACCTCCATACAATGGAATATTATTCAGTGTTAAAAAGAACTGAGAGGGGCGCCTGGGTGGCACAGTCGGTTAAGCGTCCGACTTCAGCCAGGTCACGATCTCGCGGTCCGTGAGTTCGAGCCCCGCGTCAGGCTCTGGGCTGATGGCTCGGAGCCTGGAGCCTGTTTCCGATTCTGTGTCTCCCTCTCTCTCTGCCCCTCCCCCGTTCATGCTCTGTCTCTCTCTGTCCCAAAAATAAATAAACGTTCAAAAAAAGAAAAAATTAAAAAAAAAAAAAGAACTGAGATATAAAGCCCTGAAAGCATATGAAGGAAACTTAAATTATTAACTGAAAGAGGCCATCTGAGAAGGCTACATACCGTACGATTCCAGCCGTATGGCATTCTGGAAAAGTCAAAACTAAGGGGACCGTGGTGGCCAGGAGTTGAGAGGAGGGAGTGACAAGTAGGTGGGGCACAGAGAATTTTTAGGACGATCGAGCTAATCTGTATGCTACTATAATGCTGGATATATAGCATTATAAATTTGTCTGAATCCACAGAATGCACAACACAAAGAGTGAACCCTAATGTCAAGTATGCACTTTGGGCAAGGATATATCACTGTAGATTCATTGATTGTAACAGGTGCACAAATGTATGGAGAATGTAGATAATGGCCATACACGAGGAGCGGGAAGGAATTATAGGGAGCTCGGTACTTTCTGCTCAGTTTTGTTAAGCACCTAAGACTTCTCTAAAAATAAGGTCTATTTAAAAACATCCTATTGCTACTATTGGGGGCTTGTATTTAACAGTATAGGGGACACTTGGGAACAATCAGTCAATTTAGAAGTACAGACATATGTGACTCAGGAAGTAAGAAAATAAAAAGCACATGGCTGAGAAAAACAGGAAACGAGGAAGTGTACAGGAAGTAGCTGAAAGTCCTTTCCAAAGAAAAATGCTGTTCAGAAACCAGTTATATTTAGAGGCTTCCAGCTTCCAGTTATGGAGCAGTAGTTCCTCTGAGACCAACTCTCCCACAGACAAGAGCCATAAATTCTGGACTCTGGAGAGCAACTTGCAGCCGGTAGACATTGGAAGGGTGTCCACATTCGGAAGAAGGGAATAGCACAAAGATGAAAAAATTTCCCATTTTTTCAGGTTTTTACCTCAGAACAAGCTAAAACTTAGAAAGTCCAAAATCTTATCGATCTGAAGAATCAGAAGGCAGAATTCAGGGCAGTCATGGGAGCTGGAAGGACGGAATCCAGAAAATGAGACATCTGGAGAAAGGGGGCCCCAAATTCTGTATATATTGTATCCAAATCTTCAGCCTACATGTATACATGGCAGATGTCAAGCATATGACTAAGGGTTAAAGAACTGAACAAAGATATCTGCTGCTGCCTATTGTACAGGGGCTAACGTCTCAAGTTTGAATTCAATTAAGTTACCTGCCTGGTAGAAAAAAAAAAAAAATCATACTCTTTGGAAAATCCAGAGTCTCCACAATAAATAGTTCAAAATACCCAGGTGGCAACCAAAAATTATCCCACATAGGCATAAACAAGAAAATGTGACTCATACTTGACAAAAGGCCATGCAATAGAGACCCAGGTGTTCAAACCTGAGACAGTGACTTCAGAGTATCTATCATAATCATGCTCAATAATGTAGAGGGAAATACGGTCAAAATTAACGACCAAATAGGAAACCTCAGCAGAGAAATGGAAACTACAAAAAAAAAATGGGGAAATTCTAGAACGAAAAAATAGAGCACTTAAAATTAAAAAAAAAAAATTCACTGGCTGGGCTCCACAGAAAGTAGAGAAGACAGAATAGAGTTAATGAACTTGCGGTTAGTTACATAAGAATTATTCAGTCTGAAGAACAGGAAGGTTGGACACAACAGAAAAAAGAAAGAGCAAAGCATCAGAGACCTGTAGAACTGATAACGTGGATGGTAAGAGGAGGCACAGATGCTATTCTTTTTACTGGCTATAACCCCCATTTTCTACATTGTAAGTGCAGGCTTCCAGCCTATAGTAAATCTGCTTTCAGGAAGATGTCGCATATTTGGCTCATAGTTTTCTTTCTATGGGGTCTGCTGTTCCTATCCTCAGTGGTTCATTCCCAGCTTTTACTGAGCCTTTCTTCCCCCCTCATACTAACCACTGTACTAATTGCTCTGTTCCTTGTTTTCTTCTGCTCTCTTCCCCCGTGACTGACAACTTTCTGTAGTGTTACACTTGGCTTTCTACTTTTTTGTTTATCTATCCTAGGTTTGGGGTTTGTGGTTACCATGAGGTTCCCATATGACACCCGAGGTATAGAGCGGTTTATTTTGGGTTGATGGCTACCTAAGTTTGAACACGTTCTAAAGAAAAGAACTTCTTTTTTCTCCCCCAACTTCACATTTTATGTACATTGTTACATTTTTTTGCTTTTGGCTATTATGAGCAGTACTGCAATGAACAACTTTTTATATGTTTATCTACACGGGTATTTCTGGGTCAATAGGTAAAATTCTGATAGCTATTGACATTTCTCCCACAGCACAGTGTCACGATTTTTACACTTAACCAACATTTCACAACCTCTTACCTCTTCATTTGGACCCTGTGCCTGTCCTCACTCAGGCTGGTAGGAGCTCCATTTTGACTCCCATATCCATCCACGTCTCAGTACGGTTAGCAGTCGTCAATCACTGGGGGCTTATCGACTGTCTAGGACATCCTGTGAAAGACAAAATATTTGCTGAAAAATGTGTAGTCCTCTATCTCCTTAATAATACCTCCCTAATTTATATACAGAAAACACAAATAGAACCAGTTTTCCAAAATATGGTGTGAACATGTGTATGTCAGACACCAAGCAAGATTTATTTTTAACCATGTAAATTTCAGCATTTCCTGAGGGCTGGTGGTGGAGGATGGAGATAAAAAAAAATAGGATGGAAGTCATTTTTCAGGATAAACCCTTTTAAGTCCATACTCTCTGAGCCCGGAACATGCCAGCGGAGTTAATGACACTCCTGCTATCGTCTGTCAGAATAATGCTAATAGCATTTTTCCTGTGTTTGGGTTATAGACCTTACAAAACCCTTGAGAGGCAGGCGGGGTATAGATTAATATTCTCATTTTCCCAATGAAGAAACTGAGGTTCAGAGAACATAAGAGTCTTGCCCAGAGTCACACTGTAAATGGCAGAACAGGAATTTAAATGCACATCTACATTCCAGTGGAATGGACAAGAAAGACTGAAGGCAGATTCAACAGCACACTAAACAGATAGGAGCAAGCCTGGCTATCTTCCCTCTGCCTCCATTCACAGAAGGGTGAGCAAAGTGCAGTGAATAAGGGAAGCCCTGAACGAAGGTAATTAGCAAATAGCTGTCTCTAAGGGAGGCACCAGCTCCTGAAATCTCACCTTGTTGTCTGCTCTGGAACCGCCATCTTGCCTAAGGTCTTCTCTCTGGGGGGACGGTGCTCTTCCCTCCACGCTGGACCTCCCAGGGGGAGGTCTTTGCCTCACCATGCGTGGGTATGAGGAGCAAAAAAAGTTGATAGCCATTTATTAACTATCTTCCATATGCCAGTCACTGAGCTAGATTCCTTAACACCACCTCATCCAAACTGGAATGAGCATCCTCATTTTACACATGAGGAGACTGCCAAGGCTCCGGGAAGAACAGAATAACCAACCATGTCTCTTTTCCCCTCGAAGTGGCAAAACTCTTTTGCGTTTTAAAATTCAAATGGTGCCTCAAGTGTGAAAGGAAAAGGCAACATCACAGCGGCAAAATCAACCATAATTCTTCAATCTAACAACCACCTTGCGTGTATCATCTCCTCCTCATGTGCCCGTACTTGGCTAGAAGTTGCGGTTGGTGAACAAATTTGAGAACAACTTCTACAGCTCGCTTTTAAAATTTAGCATCGGGATGACCTTCCAACTTGCCACGATCCTCATAACAAGCATTTTGCTGGTCGCAGTAAATTTAAATTTACTGATTTCCGTAATGGACATTTAGGTTGTTTCCAGTACTTGGTCGCCCAAATCAAATTGTTAGGTCGTGTGCTAATAGTCTTTTGTTACTATTAAATTATTTCCTTAGAATAAATTCTCAAGAGTCATATCATTGAGCAAAAGGGTATAAACATTTTTATAGCCCTCCTGCATTACTAGGCAAAAGGCCTGTATGACTCTAAGTGGCACACACAAATAAGGGCAGAAGCAGACATTTTCCAAAGAAACCATGCTGCTTTCCATTTCCGGCAATGCAATGAACATCCAAGTTAAAACTACCAAGATACTGAATTAAATATAAAAACTATCTCCTTAGGGGAGTGTGGGCGGCTCCGTCAGTTAAGCGGCCAGCTCTTGGTGTCGGCTCAGGACATGAGCTCACGGTTCGCGGGTTCCAGCCCCGTATCGGGCTCCGCACTGCTTGGGATTTTTCTCTCTTCCCCTCTCTCTGTTCCTCCCACTTAGTCTCTCCTTCTCTCTCAAAACAAACAAGAAAACAAACAAACAAACAAACAAATAAATGTCATTTCCCCAAGGAAACCTTGTTCCCTTTAAGTGGAAAAAGGTACTTAGAAATCAAGCGCTGGGCAAGTGATGTGCTTATTTCCACTAGGATATCACTGAGTCTAGGCCCTATCAGTGGATAGAGCTAGGAGATGTTTTATTAATTAATTAATTAATTAATTAATTAATTAATTTTTAATGACTTTGTACAGATACCTCACCACAGGGCCTTTCTGTCATTTGTCAAATACACATTTATATTTCTCATCTCCGGCAGTGATAATCTTAGTTTCTGATACCATCAATATATTTATTCGCTTACTCAATCTTGTAAGACACAAAACATAGCTCATCAATGTTACTACCAATGAAATCCTACGAGCTAAAGTCCAAGATATTTTTGCGATTCTTTTTGTTCTTAGAATCTATCCACTGAGCATGGACAGTCAGAGTACTGTGCCACTGGTATTTGGATTGGCTCTTTTTGCCTTCTCTGTTAGTTTATTTTTATTTTTGAATATATAAATGTAAATATGGTCTCAAAGTCAAAACCATCTGTAGACACATACTCAGAGAAGCCTCATTCTCTTCCACCCTGTCCCCACTAACACCAAGAGATAACCAATCTCATAAGTTTCTGATTTATTCTTCTTAAAAAAAATTTTTTTAATGTTTACATATTTTTGAGAGAGATGAAGACAGAATGTGAGTGGGTTAGGGGCAGAGAGAGAGGGAGACACAGAATCCGAAGCAGGCTCCAGGCTCTGAGCCATCAGCACAGAGCCCAATGTGGGGGCTCCAACTCACAGAGCTATGTGATCATGACCTGAGCCGAAGTCAGACGCTCAACCGACTGAGCCACCCAGGCGCCCCTCTGATTTATCCTTCTTGTGCTTACTATTGCAAATAAGCAGATGACCACATATTTTTCTTCCTTCCCTTCTTCCATACTGAAGGGGGCACACTATATACCCCTTGGTACCTTGATTTTTTTTTAAGGAACAACAGAATTGAACAGCACTCCATTGTCAAGATGTATCATAGTCTATTCATTGTTTCCTATTTTGTCCACTTGAAATGTTCCCAATATTTTGCTATTAAAATTTTACCATCATGTATAAGCTTGTGCATATATACTTTGATATTGTTGGAGGGTATCTTCACCCCAAATTCCTAGAAGTGGGATTGCTTGGTCAAAGAATAAATGCATGAGTGGTTTTGCTAGATATTGCCAAATTCCCCTCTGTAATGGTGGTTACCATCCTTACCAGCAATGTATGAAAGCAATGTTTTCCCTCAGCCTCACCAAAAGAGTGTGCTGTCTAGCTTTTGAAGAGATCCCCTCTTCCAATAGCTTTCTTCATCTGGTCCCTATTTGCCTTCCTCCCACCTTCCATAATTTTTGTAATTTTTTTCTTTGCTTTGTTGGGACTTCCTTTGATTCTGTTAAGTCTCCAGAAGTAGCATAAACTAGGCGTATATCATATTTGCCTTGGAATTTTTATATTTACAACATTTTGAGAGAATCTGCTTATTAGTAACCAGTCTGTTCTAAGGCAGGAAGCCTCTGCCACAATAGTCTTGGAACACCTAACCAAATAAAAAATAGTTCTAAAAACGATTAGCTCTGAAAAATTCACATGCTATTATGCTGAACTTTGCAAAAGCAAAGCCAAATTTCTTCTGGGATCAATCACTCAGCAAAACCAATCTCAAAACAAGTTTTTGCTCCCCTCAACTTTTGCATGACTATGTGCAAAAGGAAAAATGAGTGTCCAGACCAGCGCCAACGTTATAAGATAGATGGAAAAAATGATAGGAAAACATCTTATATGTCTGTTCATGTAGGTAGGAGGCTGAGAAAGTCTTAGTCTTGTACAAAATGTTTTCCTTATTTTTATCAACAGGACTATTTTTGTTAGAGGAGAACCAATGTTTATAGAAACGCTTGTCTGTAAGTGGGCCCTTGGCTTACAAAGATCATTTATTTGCAGATTTGAGTATCGAATGGACACGACGTTTGGTAATTGGTAATTTCGCTAAGACTGGGATTTGAATAGTTGACACAGCACACAAGAAGGGCAAGGATACGTTGGTAGAATCTCCCCTAGCTAGTGGGTGAGTCATTTTCTCTAGGGCTCTGTGAGTTTTAATCATATACACATAGTTTATGGACAAAGGGTAAATGCTATGCATTTTCATTTAGACTGTTCCCAATATTCTGTTATTAAAAGTCATGGCCAGAATGATTAACTGTGTGGATATTTTTTTCCATACTATTACAGGTGCATCCGAGAACGGTATTGTAGGGTAAATGTATCCATAATCAAGTCGATTGGGAAAACACTGAATTAGACAGACATGAAACACATTTCTATTCTGGAGGACTTCTCGGAACATTTAACATGCTAAGGTGTATCAAGACTCTTCAAGAAAGGAGCTATACTATGCAGGGTTTCCAAGCTTATTTGCCTGTGATATTTTTTTTCACACCTCTGGAAAGTAGCGTTCCTTGGAACAGATTTTGGGAACCGTTGCCGCGGTGGTGGTTATACACGTGGGGGGCTCTCGTAGGCCTTGGTACCGTTCACAGGAAGGTCAAGTGCTTTTCCTACTTCACCTTCCAGAGGTTCAATCCATCCTCTCCAGACTTTCTAGAGGGCTGTATTGCTTTACCATGGGAAGTCTTTCCTATTTCTTCTCCTTCATTCCATCCAGGCCCTGTTTCTCAAGGAAAAGACTTCACAACATTAGCCTGGAAATCTCCCACCTGCCCAGGCCGATAGGGCCTATTTTAGGATTCAGGCATTTGCTAAAAATTGTTTAGTCCTGATCCAAAGGCCGGGCAAATTCTCAATTGCCTACCCAGCTCAGCCCACCTCTGAATAGTGAAGTCTAAAATTAGCGTTCGAACGGCATTTTACGGGATACAATTTATTGAGTGACTCTATATGCCATGTGCTCTATTCATGTTATCTCATCTATTTTTAGTTCTTTTAAAAACCACAGCTTGACAAAGTAGAAAGAATTCCCATTTCACAGATCCTTATTATTTTACAGATGATGAACCTGACGTTCGGAGAGATTTAACGCGTTGCGAAACGTCACATAGCCAATTTGTGGCAGCACCCACAATGTTCTTTGGCTTTGCTGATTTGCATAACTGCAGCGACCAGACTTTTCTTCTATTTCGTGCTGCTTCCCAGTACTTCGGCAAAGTGAAGCCATTAGTCAGTTGTCTATTAGATAAAGAAAACTCAGAAGAATGTACTTTTGCTTCAATTTTCCGAATATTTCAAGGCAGGAAAGTGACTCATTTCTGACCACTCCAGATAATCGCCTCATTTCTCCTGAGGGTTCTATCAGTGGGAATTACGGCCCGCTCATATTGGAGAAAGTGTTTCATTTCCCCGAGCCAGACAAGGCTCTCTTAATTAAGGGAAACATTCCACTTGTCAGAATCATAAAGACGCTCCCGTGCTGATTGCCGTTAGCCAGACTGGCTGGAGGCATCTCTCCGTAAGATAAAGTGATAAAATTGAGCTTCTTAAAAGGGTATTGTTCATCTCTTCCTGTCTTCCTATCTGTTAGAAGCAGAGAGAAGGCCTTGCTGGCTTCGTGAAACTGCCCTCTGTATTCCTGTAACATTCCCCAGGGGAGTGGGTTTTTGAACTCTTGTGCTCTCTCCAAAATCAACATCGTTGAACAACGAAAGGAACCTCTGACCTTCAAAGGTCGAGGAAGCCAACATCCAGAGAGCAAAAAAATTCTACTTTGAAAGCCAGCCGCGAATCTTCCTCTGCAGTCCTCGTGCTGCACGATGCCTGCATGCTCCCCGTTGCCGGATTTATCTTGTCATCACCCCAGATGCTCTGCGCCCCATAAACATCCACTTGGCCTCAACTTGCCAAACAGTGAACGGGATGCGGCTGGCTACCTGGACTCCTACATCACACGTAGGTGGCCCTTGTCTGTGGACACAGAGGCTGCGCTGGGGTGGCTGACTCGGTGGGGGCGGGGTCCAGACCAGGACTCTTCCTCCTCGATGTCCTCATCATAAAAGAGATTGGTTTCCTCTGTTTGTGCTAGCACTGTCCAGCTTTGATATGAAGGTTATAACTTCCCAGAATTAGTTGGGAAGGTTCCAGATATTCTAGTAGAATTTGAAGGTATTTTAAAAATATTTTTAAAGTTCATTTCTTTATTTTTGAGAGAGAGAGAGCACAAACGGCAGAGGGCAGACAGAGAGAGAGAGAGAGACAGAGCATGAGCAGGGCGAGGGGCAGAGAGAGAGGGAGACACAGAATCTGAAGCAGGCTCCAGGCTCCGAGCTGTCAGCACAGAGCCCCAATGCGGGGCTCGAACCCAAGAACCATGAGATCATGGCCTGAGCCGAAGTGGGGTGCTTAACCAACTGAAACACCCAGGTGCCCCATAGTAGAATTTTAAGATATTTTTAAAAGGGTTTGCAAATGCTATGGGTCAGAACAATTCCTTATTGAGAAAAATCTACTGCTTTCAAATATAAAAACACGTAATATTTGAGCCTCATTATTTTCAGCGTGGAAGCATCCCCCGTAAGAACTGTTCCCTGCTCTTCTGTGATCTGACTACAGGCAGGCGCTCAGCATGAACAGGGATGTGGAAAAGCCTCCTCAAACTTCTCACTTAGCTTCTCCGAGTTGGCACTCAGGTTGGTACTAGGAGATATTGAGGCAGGTAGCTTTTTCCCATATGGTTTTCTGTCTTTACACCACACAAAATTAAAGTAGAAAGAACACTTCCTCCCTGGGACACCCACTGTTGTGAAATGCACGATTAGGACACAAGAGCAAACGTTTTACAGTTCGAGTGAATTCGTTCATTTATTAATTCAACACATGTCTGTGACCATTTACTAAAAGCCGGGCTGAGTCGGGGGCTGGGGATGCAACAGAAAGTACAATGCTGTATGAGAAGTCATCATTACGAGGTCCAGAATGACCCCCATTTTTCAGTAAAAATTTGACACCAGCAACTAATGGACAGGAAATAAAACGGGATGATGGCAAACATCACCTATTGGCAAAGGACCCCACGTAATAAATCAGTCCTTCCATACCTCTCTTTTTTAGGACCATGAAGTTCCAATTTATCATTGGCCAACAGTGTTTCACAAATACAACACACACGCCAAAACATAAGCAGCCAGTTTATATCAAAAACACAAGAAGAAGAAGAAGGAGGAGGAGGAGGAGGAGGAGGAGAGGAAAGCTTTCTCTTTGGCCTCGTTAACCACTTTATACCAACCAACTACTGATAGTACCACTAGGTATAAACACACAAAAAAGTTCCTGGAATACTCGGAACAGGATTTGTTGCTGTTGCCTTTTTTTTTTTTTTTACAAGTTTTATTTTTCTACTTCGAGATTACAGCAAACGTGGTCACACCATAGGTAGAGTCGGAAGTAGGACAGAAAACACGCTGAAGGCCGGTTAGATCATCCCAGATCCTTAAAAATGGCTGACCCCTCACAACAGATACAAAACTATAAAAAAAAAAAAAACTATAAGACTACAGATTGCAATCCATTTCCCTTTTTAAAGCACCTTCAAGAGAAAAAGCAGGGCTCTGGGAATATTGGTTCTTCTGTCCTCCCCTGGTGCCCACGTTCGGATCCTGACATGGGGCATCCACGCGGAAGGGGTCATGGCAGCTTTCCCGTCATTTATTTATTTACTTATTTTTCATTTATTTTTAGTTTAACTTTCCCTTTTTGCAGACTAGTCCTCCTCATCGGTCTTCTGCTTCATGGTATCAAGCATCATCATCCTCAGCACCCTTAGTGCCCGCTTGCCCATAACTACCTCTCATTTCTCATCTTCCTCTCCTTCCCCTTCCTCTCTATGCCCTTCCTCTCCATCGCCTTCCTCCTCCATCACCTACCTCCTCCATCACCTACCTCCTCCCCTTTCTTCCTCTCTATCCCCTTCCTCTCTATCGCCTTCCTCCTCTTCTTCCTCTCCATCTACGTTCTGCCCCTACTTTCTTCATTAGCGCTCCCACCAGCAGGCGCATCTCCTCATTCCACCGCCTCCTCCGCAACTTGCTACTTCCCCTTTAGATCCTTGGTGGTGATCTCGGACCTAGCATCCACTGCCACATCTGACATAGCAGGACTCCCCAGTGATCCCATGCAGCAGAGTTTTTAAAACAGCAATCATCGGGGTAATTACAGCAGAGGCAGAGTGGTAGCCAAGAACATACATGTAGAAGTTGGATAGGCCTGGTTTGGGTCTTAGTTCTACCGCTCACAGGCTATGAGATCTTAGGCAAGTTATCTATCATCTATCTATCTATCTATCTATCTATCTATCTATCTATCCATCCATCTATCCATCTATCCATCCATCTATCCATCTATCCATCCATCTATCCATCTATCTAATTACTATGTAGTTAACATACAGGGTTATCTTAGTTTCAAATGTATAAGATAGTGATTCAACATTTCCATACATCACCCAGTGCTTATCATAACAAGTGTACTTCTTCATCCTCATCACCTATTTCCCCCATCCCCTCACCCATCTCCCCTCTGCTAACCATCAGTTTATTCTCTATAGTTAAGGGTCTGTTTCTTGGTTTCTTGCTCTCTCTTTTTTCCCTTTGCTCCTTTCAGTTCTTAAATTCCACATTTGAGTGGATCATATGGTATTTGTCTTTCTCTGACTGACTTATTTTGCTTAGCATTATACTGTCTAGCTTCATCCGTGTCCTTCCAAATGGTAAGAGGTCATTCTTCTTTATGACTGAATAATATTCCATTGTATATATGTGCCACTTCTTTATCCATTCAACTACCGATGGACACTTGGGCTGCTTCTATAATTTGGCTATTATAAATAATGCTGCTATAAATATTGGGGTGCATGTATCCCTTTGAATTAGTGTTTTTACATTTTTTGGCTAAATACCCAGCAGTGTGATTATTGGATGTAGGGTAGTTCTATTTTTGACTTTTTGAGGAATCTCCATACTGTTTTTCAGAGTGGCTGCACCAGTTTGCATTCCCACCAACAGTACAAAGGCTTTCCTTTTCCTCCACATCCTTGCCAACACTTATTGTTTCTTGTGTTTTTGATTTTACCCATTCCGACAGGTGTGAGGTGATATCTCATTGTGGTTTTGATTTGCATTTCCCTGATGGTGAGTGATGCTGAGCATCTTTCCATGTGTCTGTTGGCCATCTGGATATCTTCTTTGGAGAAATGTCTGTTCATTTCTTCTACCCATTTTTAAAATGGATTATTTGGTTTTGTGGCGTTGAGTTGTGTAAGTTCTTTGTAAATTTTGGATTCTAACCCTTTATCACATATGTCACTTGCAAATATCTTCTCCCATTCAGTAGACTGCCTTTTCATTTCATTGATTATTTCCTTCACTGTGCAGAAGATTTTATTTTGGTGAAGTCCCAACAGTTTATTTTTGCTTTTATTTCCCTTGTTTGGGCAAGTTATTTAAACCGTCTAAGCCTTAACGTCCTCAGCTGTAAAACAGGGACAGTACTACCTAATTCCTGATGTTATGATGATCACATGACATGGTATAATTAAAGTTCTTAGTGCTGCCTCTGGTGTGAAGTGACCAAGTAACAGGGTTACTGGGTGCATGATCATAATTTTTATTCAAGTAGTAGGGCGGACAAAATGAAGTGTCTGTGGACGGGACATCAGTTCGCAGAGTGAAGAAGTGAGTGTGATATAAGAACTCCTGGGGTTGCGTGATTCAGGAAAGATGACTGCCAAGGGCACATGGTGGGGGACACAACAGTATCTGCTGTACTTTGTATCTTTAATTCCTACTTAAAGGTCTGGACCATCCATGGATTCAGGGGATTAGTTCAACTTCTAAGCAGAGGAGATGTAATAAGCACCAAACCAGACAGCATCACCACAGAATTAACTTCAGCCCACCGGTGCTAATTTAGGCTAGCCATTCACCTACTTCCCGGGTTGCATCTCTGTGATTTAGTCCCTACTGTGGTAGGTAGAATGCTGAAGGTGTCCTCATCCCCCGATTACTGTCCCCTCGCTATCCAATCAAACACTAACCGAGGTACTGCTGGGAAAGGTTTTCGCAGATGGAATTGAGGTTATGAACAAACAGAACCTAAACTGGGGAAATTATCCCGGGTTATCTGCTCTGCAGAAGCAGAAGCAGCAGAGTAAGGCAGAGAGAGGCAGCAGAGTGGTGGCCAGAAGAGCAATGAGGCAGAAGAAGAAGTCGGAGGGATTTGAAGCGATGGGCTCAGCCACTGCTGGGTTTGGAAGGTGAAGGGGTCATAAGCCCGGGGATGCAGGTGGTCCCTAGAAGCTGAGGAGGACTCCTGACTGACAGCTGGCAAGGAAACAGAGACCTCCGTCCTTCCTACAACCCCCCCAAAACTGGATTCTGTCAACTGTCTGAATGACCATGGAAATAGATTCTTCCCAAGATTTCCCAAGATGAGCCCAACTGGCTTACATTTTGATTTTGACAATGTGAAACCCAGAGCAGAGAAACCATCAACCATACTTGTGACCTACAGAAACGATGCAAAATAAATTTGTAGTCACTTGTTAAGCAGTGATAGGAAACGAACACACCCATCTTGTCCCAACGCAGCATACAGAAGATCATGTCATTTCCACCTGCAAGCACCTGCCACTCTTTGTGGGAGACTTTGTGCGGCCTCAGGAATCCACTTGGAAGTGCAGGGGAATTAACCCCGTCCTCCCGGGATCAGCCCTCAGCCAATGACAAAGTGGAACTGGTGGGTCCACCCCAGCTCCATCACCCCTCCTTAGCGCTATTCTTAGGTATGTCCCAGAGTTCCCTGGTGGGGTGAGGCCTTGTTCACACAGTGATAACCTGCTCATTAGCCCACCCTGCGCTAGGCTCCTTCCTTTCCCTGTCTTACTTCCTCACTCACACCTACTATGCTTCCTGGGATCACCTCCCAAATAAATGTCTTTCACCCACATCCTTGTCTTAGGGTCTACCTTGAAAGGAACCCAACCTAAGACACTGAACTCACGGGCCAGCTAAGGGTATAGGAAGTGAAAAAAGGTTGCTTTAACGTATTTCTCACATGAGAACTAAAGTAGATTTCCCGCTGGGGTTGCAGTCTGAGCAGGCAAGGAATGAACACAAAAGACTTGGTCTTTAGAGTAACACAGACATGGATTTGAATCCCTGCTGACCATTTAGTAACTGAGAAAAAACACAGGCATGTTGTCTAACCCCTCTGGGTCTGTGTTTCATCCTCTGTGAAATGAACTTGATAATGCCTGCCTTTTATCTTGTGAACTCTGTGTGGAGTAAAGCACCTGGTACACAGTAGGCACTTTATATGTGGCATTGTTATTAATTATTAGCTAAGAATAATGAGCATTCGGATGTCAATTTAAGTTTGGATTCAGATTTTAAATTTAAGTTAAATAAATATAGAAAGACTTAAATCTGAGGTTTACATTTAATTAAACTGAAATTATAACATTATGTGATACTATAGCCAGCAGTGATGGTCGCCAAACGCCTTTGGTTCTCAGATGGGAAACCCGAGGCTTACAGAGACAAAGAGCTTGCTTCAAGTCACAGAGCTAACTAGCATCGAACAGCAATCTCTTGCTAGTCAAAAAGTGACCCGACCCCAACTTTTCTGATGTGAAACACTGAGTGCCAAGCTAAGAATAGTCCTTTAGGAAACCTCTGTGTCACAAAACAAGCAGCATGGTGGCCAAGGAAAACAAGCAAGGGGACTTTTCTAAACTCCAGGGGCATTTTCCTCGGTCTCTTAACCAGCGTCGGCAAACAGTCTGGCTACACTCAGGAAAAGCTCTGTCAATTCACTAGGCTGCCTACACTTGTTCCTTTCCGCTTTGGAAATTCACCAGGGTTGGCTCATTTTGAAGATATTCCCATTAGTTCGTTCTTAGATCCCAAAACAGTAAGCGGAAACCTCAAGATAAGGCGTTGCCAAATAGGAAGCAAGGAAACACATTAAAATTGTAAGTCTCAGAATCGTGTAGGAAGTTCCAAGGGGGGAATCAGTAGAATTACAGGGTCCTTTGGAACAAGAAGGGGAGAATAAGTGAAGATCTACATACTCACGTTATTTCTTTAGCAGCTATTCTCTTTCCTTGGTGAAAGCCCACCGATTTTCCACGTATAAGAATTCCAAGCATTCACTCATCCCAGATATTCCTCGTTTTTGCCCAGCACTGTTACAAACGGGGCCTCTAGCCTTCCAGCAGAGAAGGTGTCTGAACTACAGTGACACTCCGGTCAAGATTCTGGTACCTAACAACTGAGCACCAGCCCTAAGACTTTCTTGATATTCTCTCCTGAATTAGGTGGCCCTGGGCCATTATATCTCTAAGTGGGGTGGGGTTTGGGCGTCTGCATCAAAATCACCTGAGATGTTCATTGAAAGTGCAGGTTCCTGGGTCCCATCCAGACCCAATGAGTCGGTGTCTCTGAATGTTGGACCTGAAGGCGTGCATTTTAGATAAACTACGCGGTGAGCCTCCTTCCTATGAAAGAAGTCTCCGAGCCCCACTCTCCTCCCAGGTGCGGGAGCTCAGGCGGAGAGAGAGCCCAGGGCTCCTGCCTGACCCAGCTGTTCTAAGAGAGCTACAAACTGCAATTGAGTGAACGTGCCCTCCCGGGGAACAAATTTGGAGGGAGCCTGACCAACTTTCCATCAAATAGGCTTATGTTTGGATCAAACAAGAAATGCCATTTTGTGCCATGATCTTCTTAATTTCGTTTAGCCATTTTGGGTGTGCAAGAAACATCACATTTGAATTCTGTAAACAGAACTGTATCTATATTGGGATCTCTCCTCCCTGACTTAGACTCTATGGAAGCACACCAGGTGTTGGCAGAGTAGAACGTGGGAAGAGAAGTCGGCAAGGTTTTTAAAAAAATCAGTGTTCAGCAATAGGGCTCAGCAGGGAGGGAACCAACCCAAAGCGTCAGGGAGGCCGCTGCCCTTGCCTGGCGGTTCCCTTCAGCAGCGAGGACCCAAAGCTAAAGCCACACCTTGAAAGTTGGTTTTGTCCCATGTGGTTCTGGCCGGTGCTGCCTTCTACTAAGCCCAATAGTCTCCTGCCCGTAGTTTTTATCTGTCCCCAGCTATTGATAGTGTACAGGATGCCTCTGGATAAAATTGGAACATTGGTCTCAGGAACCCCCAAATCATTTTTCTGGCTCTCTCTCGCTCCCTCAGGGATGCCTCTTTTCCATAAAAGTGAGAACGAGTCTGGGCACAGAAGGAAAAGTGGGTAAAGTCCTTGATGCCCATTAAAGGCTGGAGAGCAAAGGACAAACAACTTCCAGGAAAAGGGATGAAGAAGCCAAGAAGTGTGGCGCCTCACAGACGACAGAGCTGTGGTGGTGCAGCCTGGGGTGTGCCCGTGTTTGCACTGCCTTCTTTCCCCTTCTCTCAGTCTCCCCAGTGTGGAGGCTGTAAAGGAGCCAGAGTTGGAACCGAGAAGTCTCTGCACAGCAACCAGCATCTTCAGAGCCTGGGAGACTCGATGGGGCCTAGAGGCACCTCTAATCAGCCTGTTGCTCAGAGAAATTAGGTTTATTTGTGTGTGTGTGTGGGGGGGGGAGATAGTACCCAACAACCCTGGCTACTCAACTCTCCCCCAATTCCTTTAACTCGTCTTCCATCTCCAGCAAGTGGGCGCCCTCATGAGGATCCTGACAGTCGCCGTCACCCCCCTCCTGCCCCTCACTGTGCTGAGGTCTCTCCATGAGAGGGAGGCTGGGTCTGCTCACGGCCTCTGCAGCAACCCTCTGAGCCTGAGAAGAGCCTCTTAGCCCCCAGTACTCAGGCGCCCGGTTTGCTGGCCCAACCTCAGGGGCATATTCTGGGTGGATGCAAGATAACCGTAAGGGTGAGTAGGTTTGGAATATCAGACCTCTGGGGATCAATTACCTTTACTGCCAAATTTATTCCACTTTTTATGTCTCTTATCCCCCCCTTCTGCTATTGGGGCTCTCTCTCCGGAAGTTCTCTCGATGTAAATTAAGCCACAGAGAGAATTTGCTTTGAAATCGGGATCTTCTGGAAAGTGGGTGTAGAGGTCAACAAGTTTTTCTATGGAAATTCAAGTGATCCCCACTTACTGTCTCTAGCATTTAAATTAGACAAGATGCGGAGCTGGGGGCGTTCCGTCACCCCCAGAGAAACGTCAGTATGGAAAGCAGAATAAATGATATCATTTATGTCTCCTTCATTTGCATTTGGACACAGGATTCTTTAAACGGTGCTATACTTACTGTAAAAGTAATAGAGGGCCATTGCAAAAATTGTTGAAAATAGTCACGAAGAATATCAAACTTCCTCCCAATCTTGCCATCCAGAGATAGTCACTGTTAACATTTTGGTACAGTTTTGTTATTTTTGGCACATTCATAGCTTAAAAGTTTTAAGCAAAATTTGAGTCAATTAAATATGAGTACATATAGCTTTCATCTTCTTTTTTTTTTTTTTTCACTGAACAAATCATGAATAAATGTTTTCCAGACATGGACATCGAAATCTGTTTCCCATTCATCTTATTTTTAAGAAACAAAGCATGTCAAACATTTATTTCTAGTAATTTAGCTATACTAGCTAATTTACTAGGAGATACTATTTCTAGTAATTTAGCTATAACTATGCACAGAATTAGGTTAACAGATACCTTGTGACAGGTACCTCCGTGAGACAGGTACCTTAAAATGAGTTGAATTGGTAGGTGAGAGAGAGAGAGAGAGAAAAAAAACATTGGTGGCCCACTACTGACAGCCACACGTGAGGAAATTAAGAATAGTGGTCCACAGATCATAAAACTAAGTCTGAGTTTGCCTGCGTTCATGAAATCCTGGTTACTACCACAATTACACGAGAGATGCTGCTGATTAGCAAAGTTTTTAAACTTTTTAAAGACATCAGTTTATGTTACTAGAATTAATTCTCCCCCATTTGTGCCATATTAATAGAATTCACGTAAAATAAAAAAGCATGAGGGGCGTCTGGGTGGCTCAGTCGGTTATGCCTCCGAGTTGGCTCAGGTCATGATCCCACGGTTCATGGTTTCGAGCCCCGCGTCGGGCTCTGTGCTGACAGCTCGGAGCCCGGAGCCTGCTTCGGATTCTGTGTCTCCCTCTCTCTCTGCCCCTCCCCTGCTCATGCTTTCTCTCCCTCTCTCAAAAATAAATGCACGTTAAAAAAATGTTTTAAAAATGGTATGAACAGAGGTGAATTAACTTGGCGGCCCAGGGTTTCTGACATCACTGTAATTTTTTGGCGTTATGGACATTCCCGGGAAACTTTTTGGATGCTACTGGGGAATTCCTGTCTCCTGGGTTTGGACACATCCTCCTATTACTCACAGGAAGCCAGCGCCCCTATAAAGGGGCTGCCGCAGGAGCAGTGCTCTGCTGTTCTTGGCTGACTTCACCCAGAACTGCCAAGTGGCACAAGACAGAAGCAGCCAGCGACACGAGGAGTCAGACGCGGACGCCACCGCCTCACAAAACAGTAAGTGCAGCGTAAGGCCACGAAACAAGATTATCCATATGAACAGATAGGCAGAGAGCCTTTGGATAAACGGCCTGGGCAGGTTCTTGTTGTATTCAGACTTCGTTAAAATCTGGCTTTTCTCTTGCACCTAAATGATGAAAATCTTAACTTGCGTAGGCATTCATTCCCATCGACTTCTTTGAAACAAAGATGGGAGCGCTGTTATCTTTTACCTAAAATCTGCTGCTGCTGAAAACATCATTGTAGAATGAGCTCAGTGACCGGCTACCTAAAATTTCTTTCTGTAATGAATGTTGTACTTTTTCGCCCAGCAAGGCATTTCAAGACTCATCTTTTGATGACAAGAACCCTGGAAGTCATGACTGCTTCACGACTTCTCCCTGCTCTCACTCTTGGTAAGTCAATGTCATTCGTTAGACCAAGGTTTCTCATCCTTGACATTATGGGCAGTTTGGACAGGACAATTTCTCCCCGTGGCGGGGGGGGGGGGGGGGGGGGTGGGCTGTGCATTGTAGGGTGTTTTGCAGCAACCCGGTCTCTCCGCCCAGGGTGTTCTGCCCCGGGCTAAGGGCAATTTACTTTACCCCTTAGTGCCTCCCAATGTGTCAAGTGCTGATCATAAATGGCCTGCTTCCCAGAGGCCTTGTGAGGCTCCAGCAGCATGGAGAGGACCTCGGACAGTGCTTGGTGGCGCATATTCAGTACTCAAGAAAGCTCAGTTATTCTGATTATTATTCTACTGTAGTGGATATACTGGTAGATGGTGGTGGGCAAGTGCAGGGAGAGCATCAAGCGGGGGGCTCAGTCCCCAAAGATATGCGCAGTGAATGGCAGTTTCTCCATCTCTCCCCTTTCTTGCTTTGGAAAAGAGGAAAAAAACTTGAGTCATTCCCAAGGCTACCGCATGATGAAAATAAGAGTGCAAAGCCCAGTTAAAAGAGTCAAACCACAGCAGGACTAAACGTTCCATGCTTTTCACGCTTTCCTCTTCAGTGCTTCTCCTGCTTAAAGGGAGCAGAGCCTGGTCTTACAACGCCTCCACAGAAATCATGACTTTCGACGAAGCTAGTGAGTATTGCCAGCAACGGTACACGCATCTGGTCGCGATTCAAAACCAGGAAGAGATTCAGTACCTGAACTCCATCTTGAGCTACTCGCCAACTTACTACTGGATCGGAATCAGAAAGGTCAACAATACGTGGACCTGGATAGGGACCCAGAAGCCTCTGACCGAAGAAGCCAAGAACTGGGCTCCTGGTGAACCGAACAATAAGCAAAGCAATGAGGACTGCGTGGAGATCTACATCAAGAGAGACAAGGACGCGGGCAAGTGGAATGACGAGAGATGTAGCAAAAAGAAGCTTGCCTTGTGCTACACAGGTACGGGGCTCGGGGTAGCCCTGGGAGGCAGTTTCAGGGTGGGGGGCGTCTTGACAAGGTGCGGACAGTGTGCAAGAATTGGTCTCCGCTATGGTAATTTTACGTTCTAAACTACAGGGCTTTAAAACATCGTTTGGGAGATTACTTCTTTGACATTAGCAATCAAGGTCCAACCTCGCTGAGCTTAAAACTCGGCTTTCGCATTGGGTGAAGCACTTCAGTTAAGATCTCTGGCAGTCCGCGTCCCTGGCGACGTCGCCAATGATCTCTGTGGCACACTCATGATGCGAAGGAACGCATTCTAAGCACAGTAATGATCTTCCTCCCCACGGATTGTGTTTCCTGCAGCTGCCTGTACCCCCACATCCTGCAGTGGCCACGGCGAGTGTGTGGAGACCGTCAACAACTACACGTGCGAGTGCTACCCCGGCTTCAAGGGACTCAGGTGCGAGCAAGGTAAGCGTCGTGTCGCCTTTGCCTTCACTTGAGTTGGTAGCGCCATCCCGCGTCCCAGCTGGCTCTGGCGTCGGGTCTGCCTGTCTTCCCTTCCCTGGGCCACGTGGTGCCCGGTGGCGGTCAAGAGCCGAGGTCGTGAAGTCAGAGTCAGACCCCACCCCCAACCAGCTTCAAAGCCCAGATTTACCACTCTGACTTAGGGCACCTGGACCAGGTAGTTAAAAGTCCCCGAGTCCCAGCTGTGTCATTGCAAAAGGAGGCTAATAATGGTATCGGCTTCAATGGTGAGGCTGATCGGAATGAATGCATAGTGCCTGGCACATAGGAAGCGTAAACAGTAGTTACACCTTCCAGGGTTTTCTCACTTCATGCAAGATGACAGAGAGCAGCACTGATGTGGTTTCTCCTTTCAGCGGTGACCTGTCAAGCGCGGGAAGCCCCCGAGCACGGAAGCCTGGTTTGCACCCACCCTCTGGGGACCTTCAGCTACAATTCTTTTTGCTCTGTCAGCTGCGAAAAGGGCTACCTCCCAAGCAGCACAGAGGCCACACGGTGCACGTCCACGGGAGAATGGAGCGCCCCCGTTCCTGCCTGCAATGGTAAATCTCTCTCCGAATGCCCAGAACATTCTCAAACTCACCCTTCATTGCCTTGTTTTGTTTCGTTTTGTTTTGGACCCAACGTCACAACGTTTCCAAGACTCCAGGGAAAGTTCTTTCGGTTGTTTTTAGTAGGACTTCCCTTAGCCAATATGTATGGCCAATAGGGTGCCTGCTTGGTTTGAGAGAGGTTTATATCCCATGTTTGCCGTGGATGCTTCTCCGGCTCTGGTGACTTGTAAGCGAGTGCCCATAACAGCAGAACCCACTTGAGAAATCGTAATGACTTATCTTCTCCTGCTTAATCTCTCTCATGCAGTGGAGGTGGATTTAAGACCATGGGTAGTCAAGCAGCCCCCTTTTCTATTTTTCTCTTCAGTCTTTTTAATCTTTTAAGAGAGACAGAGAGAGAGAGAGAGGGAGAGAATCTCAAGAAGTCTCCGTGCCCAGCACAGAGTCCAATGGAGGGCTCAATCTCAGGCCCCCGGATCATGACCTGAGCTGAAATCAAGAGCCGGAGGCTTGACTAAGCCACCCAGGCGCCCCTCTCTCTCAGTCTTATCTTTCTAGGCCAGAGACAGAAGCTTTTGGCTTCCAGGTCCCGCTGGGCTGACATAAATGAATGTCCCGTGTTTGTCAGGACATAACAGGACATAAATCATGATCTAGAATCTGGGTTTTTTTCTTCGTTTTCGCCTTACATAACATAGATCAGGGACATCTAAGTAGACCAGAAACCACTCAGCATAGTCAGAGTATAAATCAATCAGAGAAGATGAAAGTATTAATAAAAAAGCATAAAAGTTTTACTGTGTGCGCGCATGTCCCCAAGACTTATCTTAGGACTTTGGGATCTGCCGTTTGAAGGCTGCTTCCTCACCCTGTTATAAACTCCAATTCAATAGGCAGCGAACATATCTGTAAATTTCATGGTGCTCTTTCAAATCCCCAGTGGTCGAGTGCGATGCTCTGACAAATCCTGCCAACGGAGTCATGGACTGTTCCCAAAGCTCTGGAAACTTCCCATGGAACACGACTTGTGCCTTTGAGTGTGAAGCAGGATTTGAACTAATGGGATCCCAGCGCCTCCAGTGTACCTCATCCGGGAAATGGGACGACGAGAAGCCAACGTGTAAAGGTAGAGTCGCTCCACATCAAGATTGACCATAAACATTCTTTTTCTCAACCTGTACTTGAAATTGCCCATAACTGGCAGGGATGAGAATGTGTCGAGGATGGCGTCATACGGAGAGGCACACTTAGTACCCGGATAAGCACTAAAACTTAATTCACTTTAAAGCAAGAGCAACAATGTGGAAAGCAAGCAGTTTTCGCTGTCGGGTACTGGTATTCTTGTAGGCAGATACAGCACAGAATGATTTCCAGTGGCACGAAGCCACAAGACCAGAATCAAGCTGCAAAGCAGACACATTTCATGCGCTACCTTCTTACCTTCTTTGCATTTTGGCATCATCTGTAAGCATCCAGGACCCATCAGTTGCTTTCTGACTACATAACCTTTTCGTCCTGACGGTAACTCCTTCGAGTGTCAGAGCAGTGCTCAGGAACCACTGGTTCCGTGAAAGGCCTCCCTTTACTGAATGCCATTGTCCGTGAAGGGACTGGCGTTCGGAGAAAACACAGGCATCTTCCCAGTTGTCCAGGGAGTCACGAAGAGCCTTGAGACCTCTGAGTGTTGCTTCGTCTATGATGAACCAGGTTCATTCATCAAACGCCAAGGGCCCTCCAGTTCCTCTGCAATGTTTTCTGACCATGATTTTGGTGTCTCAGCTTTTCAGTGCAAAGCCTTGTCCCGCCCAGAGAGAGGCTACGTGAGTTGTCTTCCTGCTGCTTCTGGAAGTTTCCAAAAGGGGTCCAGCTGTGAGTTCTTCTGCGAACAGGGATTTGTCTTGAAGGGACCCAAAAAGCTCCAGTGTGGCCCTACAGGCGAATGGGACAGTGAGGAGCCCACGTGTGAAGGTACAGTTTTTGTCTTTATTTTAACACAAAAACCATGGAAGGGCTGGAGACGTGACTACGTGCGAAACCCTGCCGCTGCCCGATACAAATTTCTAACAATGTGCTCGCTCCTGTGTTTCAGCTGTGAAGTGTGATGCCGTCCGGCAGCCCCAGCGTGGCTCTGTGACATGTACCCATTCCCCCGCTGGAGAGTTCACCTACAAGTCCTCCTGTGCCTTCAGCTGTGAGGAAGGCTTCAAATTGCGTGGGTCAGCTCAAGTCGAGTGCACATCTCAGGGCCAGTGGACGCAGGAAGTCCCCTCCTGCCAAGGTAGGACTGAATTTAGACCTTAAGGGGCCTTGGTCAAAAACTTCACATGTATCTGAACCTCGATTGCCCCACGGGCCTTGATCCTAACTTGCTACGAGCTGAGAACTAAGTAGTGCGTCTAAGTTACACCTGCTGATGGCTTTTCAATCAGGGTTAGACATTTTCCAGTAGATCTTTATTAACCGCCGCGCGTGTGCCTGTCGTTTGCAGCCGTACGATGTTCGGGACTGGTGGCGTTGGGAAAAATGAACGTGAGCTGCGACGGGGAGCCAGCGTTTGGCGCTGTGTGTGCGTTTGCGTGTCCTGAGGGCTGGACCCTCAACGGCTCCGCAGCTCTGACGTGCGATGCCACGGGACACTGGTCCGGGACGCCGCCTACCTGCGAAGGTGAAGCATTGACTGGTGGTGGTGGCCTGGGGGGACTAGACGGAAGAAGGGGAAAGCGAGGAACCATTCATTACGTTCAGGCCAAGGGGGGTTGCCAAGGTGAAAAAGCTGGTGACCATTTCATTTTATGGGCATAGAGGGAGAACCGAGGAGGTGACACTCGGGCGGAATAGGTAGAACTGGGAGGAGGGCGAAAAGGGGAGCCAGAGGTAAAAGTAGGGGGAAAAGGAGAGCAAGGGAGAGAGAAGAGAGTGCGGTAGGGACCCGGGCGCAGTGGGTGCTGCTCTTCAAGCCTGGCAGGTGAGGGCGCTCCTGGCCGTGGCCGCAGACAGGCCCACGCAGGTGGCTCGGGTCGATCTCAGGTCTCTAGTGCCCTGTCTCTCCCTCATGCATTGAAGTAGACGGCTTATCCATGTGCCAAGTAAAGGGCACAGAAAGACTTTACGTTCGGTTCCTTCTCGTGAAAGTTCTTCCCTCCTCTGTCTCCCTAGCTCCCACTGAGTCCGGCATTCCCTTGGCTGTTGGACTCACCGCCGCTGGGACCTCCCTCATGACGGTAGCATCATTTGTCCTCTGGCTTCTGAAACGCCTGCGGAAGAGAGGTAAGGGAGCTTGGGAACGTCCTCCAAAAATGTTTTTGAAAAATGTATTTTTTTTCCCCTCATTGGTGAGTCATGTTCTCTCCTGCACGTTTCTAACATTTTCTTTAATGTTTATTTATTTATTTTGAGAGAAAGAGAGCACAAGCGGGGGGGGGGGGGCAGAGAGAGAGGGGAGAGGGAGAGAGAATCCCGAGCATGGAGCCTGATGTAGGGCTCGGACTCGCAAACTGTGAGGTCATGACCCGAGCTGAAATCAAGAGTCAGACATTTAACCGATCGAGCCACGCCGGTGTCCCCTCCCTTGCCCATCTCGGCAGTAACTAGACTCTAGTTACGAAACACTAATAAACTGCAGTATAATTGAGCAGTGGTCCTAGGGAAAGAGTTTACAGTACAGCTTGAAGTGGGGAGGGGTTTTAGGAAATAAAAATGTTAGTTGTGTTCACAGCAGACAACTCCAGGGGGTGCCATTCACATGGAATTCTGTGGTTCCCCTCGGAGTGGGTGCAGTGAGCCTGCCATGATGGGTGCTCCCGGGAAGTGGCTAAAACGGCTCCAAAACACTTATTTGGAATACAGGCTTCAATGTGGGAAATCTCCTAGGGAATACGCCAACGCGTGTAGCCACACTCACAGTTTGGCTCTGCAGAATATTTGACATTTTTTAAAATTAAGTTCTGACATTTATAAAATAGGACCCTTCACGTAAAATCTAGATTTGGGACTTCTCATGAAAAACGGGCAGATGAACTTGGCAAGCTGAGCGGGTAGCTATTGGCCAGCATTAGAAAGCTGCTGGGCCCCTAGGACGAGGGTGCATTTCACGCCCGCTGCCCCCAAGCTGTGTTTGCACTCTGATTATTACAGGGGCCCTGAAGGCATTGGGTTTGCAATCCCTGGAGGATAGAGTCATATTGTTTCTGAATTTAATACGGCCCTGAGAGTCTTTTAGTCCAACTTAATGGTTTTCTTTTTCTTGCAGCAAAGAAATTTGTTCCTGCCAGGTAAGTTGCATTCTTGTCCAAAGCATGCCTTTGAACATTCTACACATTTTTCCCCGTTCATGTCGGAAAACGGTGCTTTACTTAGTGTTTTTATGTACTCCACAGCAGCTGCCAAAGCCTCCAATCAGATGGATCCTACCAGATGCCTTCTGAGTCCCTTTAAGTCCAAAGGAATCAGGTAAGACTTGAAAACCACATATGATTTTGAGAGAGCATATCCTCCAAATCACCACCTTCACGGTGTTGGATGGAAAACTGTTTCATTTCTTTGCAGAAGGACAGGAAGAAGGGTCTGGGCTTTATTGAGTCATTTCACTTGTGAAAGTTATTAATAAAAATGATGACAGCTAACCTTTATGTGGCACTTAGTATCTTCCAGAAACTGTTCTGAGTTGGGAATTCTAGGAGATAGAGACTTGTTGCTGTATTTCCTGTTATACAGATGAAGAACACGAGAGACAGACAAGTTAAATAACTTGCCTAAAATCTCAAAGCTAGTGAGTGACATAGCCAGAATTCAAACCTAGGCAGTCTGGTTCTAGAATCTGTGCTCTGCTTTGTGAGAATTGTGAAGGGTCAAGTCCCCCTCACCTCCCCCCCCCCCGCCGAATAGATTTTGTTAATTAATAGTCTTTATTTTTTAAGGCAGTTTTAGGTTTACAAAAAAAATTAGCAGAAACTGGACTCCCAACATACTCCCTCACCCTCCAATTTCCTTTGTTATCAACATCCTGTATTAGTGTGGCATTTTGTTACAATTGATGGGCCAATATTGATACGTTATTATTAGCTAACGTTCACCCTTTATATTAGTGTTCTCTCTTGGCTTTGTATATTTTACAGGTTTTGACAAGTGTGTAATGACTTATATCCACCATTAGAGTATCATATAGAATAGTTTCGCTGCCCTAACTGAATAGGGCTTTGAGGTTCATAGGTGGACTCCCCCGTGACAGTGAACACGGCGGTCCGTGGTAGACGGTGAATTTTGTTGTTGCTGTGAATACAGAATATTAAGCGTCCTGATGGCATGCTCTCTCTGTTCGCAGGAACACGGTTTCCTCCAGGGAACTAGAGCAATGCCCTGAGGATGGCAAGGACAGAGAGCCCTCCTCTGGTCTCTGGCCCTCCTCACCTCCCACACCTGCTGCCTTTAAGCTGGGAGCGAGGCACCCATGAGGACTGCACCCATCCAGACTCCAGTGAGCAAGGCCAGTCTGCCATCAGCGAGTCAGCCTTCTCTTCGCTGTTCTCTGTGTCTGGAAAGTACTGGCTGATGGGGGGAAAGCATATTCTCTTCCAGGCAAATGTGAAGGGACCCGGGCTCCACGATCTCAAGAATTCCCGTTCTATCTCTCCGCCCCGCTCACTGTGAGATCTCAGTGGAGAACCACAGGATTTTGTGGCCTTGCTTCTTTCTTTTGCCCCTCACGGTGTCTCTGCTGATTACACGGTTGCTGGCATGGGGCTGAAATATTGTCAAGAGTTTAGGGGAAACCGCTTGGCCAAAGATATTCTATCACCGACGTGAAAAAAAATGACAATTTTGTAATGCCCCCAGGCGAGTGCATGGGGAAATCCTACTTAATGCTCTGTGCGAGGATGACTAAAGCACAGTCTTAATCACTTTTCTCCCTGTGGGATTCACTGCTTTTGAAAGTGCCGTAAGGGATTGTGCTCTCTTTATTTGCATTGACGACAGGACAATCTTCCCTAATTCTTAATTCAGTGTATGTCTTGTAGAGACTCTAAAATATGTACACATTAGGACTGCAACAGGGTAGAAGTGACTTATCCTAGATCTTTCTAATGTTCCACCTGTAGTAAATTTATTTCAAAAAAGGGCAAGTACTGTTTATAATGTTAACCAGGGTGAAGTTCTAAATTTTTTGTTCCCGTTGCTTTTCAAAACATTAGTATCAGCACAGTAGAATCTGAATGGCACGCACTTACACACTGTCAGCTCTTTTTCCAGAGGTAGGTGGTTTTCCATGATGAAAACCTTCCACGGGGCCAAATGTTCTGATTTGCTAAAAGCAGAAATGCAGACAGACGAAGGTACAACTCTTTGAATGTCTCTGTTGACAAAAACATGTAGTCATACGGATGTGCTTTAGCATTTCTCCAAAGACGTTTGTCAGGGGTGACGTGTCCACATATAATTCTCATATATTACATTAGATTTTAAATCCATGATAGGAACTCACCTTGTAAAAGATTTGTCTGGTGGGTTTTTTGAAAAGTGGAGACTTTTAATATTTATTCCTTAATTGTGTTATTCTGTTTGTTAGAGTGTTCGTGAAGAGAGGAAAGTCAGTATGAATGAGCATATGTATTTATTTATCAGGGAGTTTAAAATTCCTCAGGGACCCCCACTGATCGTTGGCAGTGAGAAATTCTTGGCCAGTCCATTGCCCAAGCTTCTCGCTCCGTCTTGCAAGTTACGTGAGAATCAAAACTCTCCCACACGTACATTAACTTAGCATGTGTTGAAAATCAAAGTTTCTGACAAATGCGGGCTGCGTGTTGGTAAAGGCAAAGCCCTAAGTAACCAGGGAGGTATGCTAAGTGTCAGAACGGTAGAGAATTTTAAGGGGCAAAAGAACTCTGGAAAATAAGGGAGAGAGAAATAAACAACTACTGCCAGCAGACTACCTATAGAATGAATTATTATTTTCTCTGAAATTGTTCGAATGTTGTAAATATTTATACTGTGATGTAAATAGCTGTGTGAAATGCAAATATGGTCCGTGTTTTAAACGGTTTTTAAAACGGGTTTTAAAAAGCATTTTAAATTATGATTCAAAATATTTTACAGTTTTTTAAAGTATGTATTTATTTAAGCTTATGCCATACCTATTTTGTATGTGACGTGGCCAGTGCAAAGTTTGATAATAAACGTGTTTATGTTTAGTGCTGTGTGTAGGTTCTTTCTTAAAAATTCAATTTTATTTGGATAAAATTCGCATGCCGTAACATTCACCCTTTTTTCAGTGGATGGTCCGGTAGTTTTGGTACATTCATAAGAGGGTACAAACATCCCTGCAAAAGAGTTGTGGCTATAATCCAGGAGATTTTGTTCTTCTCCCTAATCTCCCAATGGTGCCAAATCCTATCAACACTTCTCTTAATAACCCGTAACCAGCCATGTTCTATTCCCACGGACAGCCTCGGAACAGACCCTTGTCACCATCCCTGGATTACATGATAAAATCCCCATGAACTCGTTGGTCTCCAGTCTCTGAATCGGCTGCTGGGAGGGACTGTGGACCCAAGTCATTGACACAGCCCTCAAGTCATACAAAATATCATCTTTTCCTGTCTCCCAGCCTCACTTTACACCATGCCTCTTTAGACATTGCATTCCATCCAGGATGGAGAGCTGTGTCTGCCCACTTTGGTGTCTTTGAACACGCTGGGTTGTTTCACCTGGAGTTACCTACCCCCATCAAGGACAACCTCCCCCCCACCCCCCAAGCCACACACACTCCATTCTTTGCCTGCTGTCCTACTCAGGTTTCAGGTTCTCTGCTCACATGTCCCTTCGTGACAATAGGCTCCTTAGAGTAGCTCACCTCTTCGATGCTCTCACAGCCCATATTTTTCTGCCTTCCTTTAATTACAATGAAATAATCTGTGTAATTGTTGAATACTTGTCTTTTCTACTAGATTCTAAGTGCCTTAAGGGTAGGAACACATTACCTTGTTCATTGCTGTGTTCCTAGAATGTAGCAGATTTCCGATACACGGTAGATACTCAGCAAATATGTTTTGAACGAATGAATCAATCGGTGGATGAACAAATACAGATTTGGGCTCATGATAAGGAGCAGGACCCCTTTTCTCAAAGGGAATGAGTTGTCTCAGAAGGCAAAGTTTAAAACCCTATTAGGGAGACAGGATATGTTTGGCAACAGGATGGAACAGAATGGAAATGAAGAAGAAATAGAGGAACTAGTTAATGGCCTGAAGGTTCAGTGAGGTAGGATGAAGAAGTGTCGCAGTGAGATACTTGAGCACCAGATTTACAAGAATAGGTGGCCACAATTAAAGAGTGGGATGCTGGAGTACGTGATTGTAGAGGTGACACCGTTTTGGGTGATGTCAAAGTTGAGGCTGTGTCCAGGGAAGAGGGTAGTTGAAGCTGAGTGGGGGAGGATGTTATTGGAGATCTAGGCCCCCAGTCGTGGGGTTACTGGTTGTTGTGTGAGACTGTGCATTCCTTCTACCCACGATAAACTCATGTTGGAAACTGCAGTGAACACAGCCTGGGTCGGTTGCAGGCATCTGTGATGGGGGTGTAGGCACAAGGGAAGGGCACTTCCTTTTATGGACCTAGGGCTTCTGCTTTCAATGGCACTCAGTGAGCCTTCCTTCAGCCATCTCATGGTGGGCAAATAGTCCCCCAGCATTGGTTTCAATCTCTCCAGGGTTTTGTGATGGCTTATAATGCTCGCCCACTCACTCTAGTTCTGCCCTTTGGGGAGCACAGGATAACTGAGAGACTACTATTCTCCACCCTCTCCCCCGGCCACCCTTCAAGTGACTGCTAACATGTCCTGTGACCTTGCCTACCCCAAATCTCTTCAGATTGAAGGTGCACCATTTTTAAAATTGTTATTGAGGTGAATGAAGTTTATATAACATAAAAGCAACCATTTTAAAGCGTACAATCTAGAGTGATACCTAGTGCGTTCCTAAGGTTGTGCAGTCACCACCTCTATCTTGTTAAAGATACTCTCATCAAAAGGAAATCTTGTACCCATTAAGCAGTTGGTCCCCATTACCCCCTGCCCTCCCCGCCCCTGGCAACCACCAGTTTGCTTTCTGCCTCTATTGATTTACCTATTCTAGATATTTCATATGAATGAGATCACACAATATCTGGCCTTTTGTATCTGGCATCTTTCACTAAGCATAATGCATTCAAGGTACATCCTCATCATAACCTGTATCTGTACTTTGTTCCATTTTGTGACTGAATTACATCCCATAGTATAGATGAATGTGCACTCAATTTAAGCCAAACTTCTCACTGTATTCTCAAGAAAAATGCTTTCAACAAACACAAAATCCATTCATAGGACTCAGAAGCATCCATTTGAAAAATGCTTTGATAAACGCCAAAACCACAGCACGGATGCCCTCAGTGAGAGGAACTTGGTGAGGGGCATGGTGATGTGGTCTGAGTTCTCTAGAAATCTAACTTGATATAAGGTCAGAATTTAAATGTATAGGAGAATGAATAAATTGCATTTTTTATCTGACCATTTCACTAAATAACTCTCCCTACACTTCAGAAACCAACGTTGGATGGACCTGAGGTTTCTTCCCTCCATCAAGGGCCCGGAATTCTGGTACACCATGTAGACATAGTTCAGATCTGGAGCCTAAAGGTAGTTGTGTCTGGGTGCCAGATGACCTAAACTGACTTTCTGAAGAAAACCCTGGATTGGTATATGGTTTTCAAAGAAGAACAAAAATGTCCAACAAACCTTAGAACAACAAAGACATCCAACGAAAGAGTAAGACTGGAAAAAAAAGAAAGGAGATATAAAGTCTTTTCTTAGTAAAAGAAAAAGACACTTGTAGCTTATGACCCCAAAGGGGTTCGTTTATCCATTTATTCATCCATTGGCTCAATTGACATTTATTGAATGCTGGACCTTCTGCTTCTGAAAATGTAGAGGATTGATATTCTGAAAACTCTACTGCTCTGATCTTTTGCATTTCCAGGTGGATTATAATAACCTGTTTAAATGAATAGCTGAGCTTCCAAAAAAGAATGGAACCCCGGAGGACAAAAATGATTAGGAAGCAGGCACCTGACCAATGTAAGAGCTTGTGAGCCAATGTGAGAACTTTAGATTTTACTCTGAGTAGGCTGGAAAACCGCCGGAGGGGTTTGAGCAGAACAATGGTCTGACTTGTATTCTCTCGTGCTGGGTATCTTCTTTCCCTTGGCTACCCTCCCTCACCATCCATGCATTCTCAGGCCTCCCTGCCCTATGTCCCAGGAGGCTGGTTCCTGCAGACTGCATCACTGGTGGGCTGGTGCCTGATTGGTTTGACTAGTAAGAGGCCCTACAGGAGATCAAAGAGAAAGAGGAGAGAGTGGTCAGCGTATGTCTTACTCAGCCTTTCCCTGCTTGGGTATTCTCTCTAGAAGCAGTTGCAACTCTCTTCCACTACAGCTCCTGATGGGCAGCCTTTCCTGTAGGATTGCAATTCTCATTGGGTTCTGATAACACTGTCTCCTCCCTTGAATCTTCAGTCCCAGGGATACAGCTGCTTCCTGCTACTTCCAGTCCCTGGATGCTTCATTTTCTCTTGTTTATTTTCTTAGTCTTGCCCAGCCTACGTAAGTGGTCTCTCTACTAAAGGCTCTTCAGCAGGTGAAGGCTTCACTCACCAGGGGCGAATTCTGTTTCTGGCTGGGACCCTGAATGATATGCATTTTAACTAAATCACTTAAATTGTTCTGTTGAAAACAGACCATAAGAGGAAAGGGGTAGAAACATGGAGTCTTGATGTGGGGGGCTTTTGCAATAATATAGATGAGAGATGATGGTGGTCTCAATGAATCATAGAATGGAAGTGATTGAATATTTTGATGGTAAAGCCAATAAAATTTGCTAACATATTGGATGTGATTGGTCAGAAGAAGAGGGAGAGCTCAGTTAACTCCAAAGCCTTTGGCTAAAGTAACCGGAAGAATGGATTTATAACTTGGAGAGATAGCAAGAGGCTTGGGAAGAGGAATTCAGAAGTTCGGTTTGGCACATGTAAAATTTGACAGGCTTTTTCAACAACTAAAAGGAGATATCCAGTGGGCATTGGGCTGGGAACAGTCCTGGCTGGAAATACAAATTTGGGACTCATCACCATTTAGATGGCTCTTCAAAGTTAAGAGGCTGGCTTGGATCACCACATCAGTGAAGGGAGAACTGCTAAGGCGTGGAAAATGGAGAGATGAGGGCATATCAACAAACGAAACAGAGAAGGAACAGTCCATGAAGTAGGAGGAAAACCAGGGGCTGACTGGTGAAATAAGATGAGAACAGAGGGTCGGTTGTGCTGGCTTTAGTGAAGGGGAGGACCTTGGTGGGAGCAGTCTCAGGGAAGCGCTGTGATTGAAGATCTGATTTGGGCAAGGGTCAAGGGAGAATTGAAGAAGACTTAGAAACACAAGTCTAGACGTTCCTTCGGGCATAACAGTAGGCATATTGGCACTTCACAAGGCTCCTTGGCTCCAGGTTTGTCCCCACTTCAGCTTGTCTTCCAAGCTCCTGGCAGACGATGTGCAGCCTAATAATCAAGAGCATGAGCATCAGAACCAACTGGCTTGGGGTCCAAACCCCAGCTGTGTCTCTTACTAGCTTTGGGACTAAGCCCAACTTTCTTAAGCTCTCTGAGACTCTTTTAAAATGGGGGCAACGACAGTGCCTGCTGGTGAATAGTGGTACTTAACCTTCCTAAAGGTTAAATAAGGTGATACATATGGAGGGTTGAGCTCTATGGCTACTGCCGTTGTTACTGATGTCTTTTAAAAAATACAAATCTGATTATGTCATAACTCTTACTTTCCATTGCCCTCCATAATATAGGTCCTAACTTCATATGAAGTCTAGTTCCTTCACATGTGACACAAAAAAAACCCACAAAAGTACTCTAGGGCCCCAAACTCCTTAGGGTAAAAAGGTGGAGCTGCTTTGCTCTCTTTAGAGCTTAACTTTAGGAGGTGCCATTAATGAGGACTTCCACTAGGGGGCGAGCAAGGAAAGAGGGAGAAGGAACTAGGCGTCAACCTGTCAGGTGAGCAGAAGTTTAACAGACATCGTAAAAGGGAAGAAAAAATAGGAAAAAAAACAGAGAGGGAGGCAAACCATAAGAGACTGTTAAGTACAGAGAACAAACGAGGGTTGCTGGAAGGGAGGTGGATGGGGGATGGGCTAAATGGGCGATGGGCATTAAGGATGAGCACTGGGTGTCATATGTTAGAGCTGAATCGCTGGGTTCTTCTACTCCTGAAGCCAAGACTACACTGTATGCTAACTAACTTGAATTTGAATTTGAACAAATTTGGTCCGAAATGCTGTTTTCATTGCGTGATGTTTTTAATTATCTGGGGCCCTTTACCATGGATGGCCAAGAGTTAAGTGCAGTACTTATTCAAAAAGAGAAGAGAGAGAGATGGGGGGTGGGGAGGAGAGAAAGAGGAGGAGGAGGAGGAGGAGGGAAGGAGGGAGGGAGGAAAGGAAGATAAAAGGGAAGGATGGAGGGAGGGAAAACGGGAAAGAAGGAAAGAAGGAAGGAAGGAAGGGAGAGGGGATGGAAGAAAAAATGGTAGGAGGGAAGGAGAAGAGAATCTATCAACAATGGTCAGCAGCTCTACTTTTCTCAGGGTATGAGAGAGGCCAGACTAGGAAAGGGGTGGGGAAAGAGGAGTGAGAAGAGATGGGGGAAGGTAAGGGGAAGGGGAGGAGGAGGATGTGAGACTGAGTCAGGGAAATGAAAGAAAGCAAGCCTTTTTGGTGGCACTCCACGCAGCCTCCTGAAGCACAGCTCGCCCAGCCCAGCCGTGGGCAAGGACCCAGACGCCCTGGTGCTGAGTTGAGAGGCTGGAGTCCGGAAGAACTAAAGAAGGGATGAGCAAAGCCAAGGTGAGCTTTTCAGCCTCAGAGATTTCCAGATGCTCAGAGAGAAACCCTTGGGACTGCAGGGGCAGAGTTCATTTTTGGTTTTCACAAAGCCAAGAGTTAAAAATCCTGAGTTAAAGAGTGCTCCCAGAATTTTTCTTCTCAGATGTGCTGATTTCTCCTCATTGACTCGTTTCTGGTGAGAGTCTTGAGGAAGTACTCTCTTGTTGAAATGAGCACTTTCGCAGCTAAACACTGGGGCTACTTGAGAAGTGATATAGTTCAGAAAATACAGTTTTAAGGTGTGCAGAACATTTGTGGTTTGGGTTGTGCAAAACGTGTTTCTTTTTTACTTGAAAGAAAATGAATTGCTTTTCTTTATCGGTGTCTGGCTATCTAATTCTTTTAAGTATTCGAAGCGGTGAACCATTATAATCCAGTGTAAGATTTTAACATTTAAATCTCAGACATCAATAGTTCATGAAGCATCCAAAAACACTTTAAAAAATATACATATTCAATATCAAATAGTTTCATCTAATAGCTCAGCAGAAGGGAAGTAGAAAAATTACTTAAATGTAGAAAAAAAATCAGAGTTGTAACAATCAGCAACCTGAGGCTAAAACGTGAAAAGAAAGAAAGAAAGAAAGAAAGAAAGAAAGAAAGAAAGAAAGAACGAACTTTGAGTCAGTTTTGAAGCAAATTTAATGCTACCTTTTCATGCGCATCTAAGAAACCTCTTACTTCAGGCAAGGTTAGTAAGAATATGTATTTTATTTTGAACTTTAAGAGAGTCGTAGCCATCTCCTCAAGGTGCTATAAACTTGGGAGTTAAGAATATAAATCTAACTATAAATTTCTTTGCAGGTATTTCCATGGAAATGTCAGAGAGCTCAGAGGGACTCATGGAATGTCTTCAGGTTGTGGGTCTGGACAGTGCTCTGTTGTGGTACGTTACGGTATTGATATATTGCTAAGCCCTTTTTCACTTACGTTTATTTTTCTTAAATATCCACTGGGAGCACTCCACTGGGAGTCACAGGGAAGATGATTAAGTACATAGCTGTTAATTCTATCCTTCTGTGAACATCTTTTCCTTCCTGTCACCTTTAGTGACAGCCCAGAAACCTCCTAAACCTGCCACACCCTTGTTGCAGGGTCCAAATCCTAATAATACCACTGAAGTCTTAATTATGAAGAAATAAAGTCAATTAAGAAATATCTGATGGCGCATTTGCAATCTGTACCAAATATTTATTTTTGTAATTTTTTTCTTACATTTATTTATTTTTGAGAGACAGGGAGAGACAGAGCGTGAACAGGGGAGGGGCAGAGAGAGAGGGAGACACAGAATCTGAAGCAGGCTCCAGGCTCTGAGCTGTCAGCACAGAGCCCGACGCGGGGCTTGAACCCACGAACCGTGAGATCATGACCTGAGCCGAAGTTGGACGCTTCACCGACTGAGCCACCCAGGCGCCCCAATCTGTGCCAAATATTTAGCACGGTACTTCCTATTTTTATCAGTAGTTTAGTGTACATCAGTGTCATTTCTACAACTAAAGGGTGAGCTCCTTAAGGTCAGGCGCCCCCCCCCCCTCTTTTTTTTATTCTTCTCCCATTGGTGTGACAAGTTTTATGTCTGATTCTTGAAGACTCTCCAGCAATTGTTTTGAGCTTTCCCATTCCTAAGTAAGCTAATGTCTTCTTACCCCCTAGCTTGGATTTTCAGCTCTGGCCAAACAAATGTGCTTTCCTCTGTCCCTCACACATTCTTTACACCACGTCTGCCTCATGTCACCTGCAAAGCTAGTGCTCATTTCATTCAACAAACATTTTCTGAGTCCCTGCAACGTAGCAGGCACTGTTCTAGCACTGAGGAGACCCCCCGAACAGAACGATTTCTTCTCCTGCGAACATATATTCTGGTAGAATGCTCCTTCAAAACTCCACTCCAAATGTTTATTTTATTACACTATTTACTCATTAATCATATCTGGGTTTTTTTTTTTTCAGTTCTCTGTTCATTTCTGATATGTTTAATTTGATCAAGATTAATTATGTTTTCTTTGCATCTGTTCAGGAGGAGTCCTTAGGAGACTATAAAAATTGGATCCATGTTCTCTTTGATATTTCTCTATGGTTTTTGCCCTACACAGTGGAAACGCAGTAGATGTTTATGGCTGTGAAAATATTTACCGTAACGGTAGAACAGTGTTTCGCATAGATCATACCGTGCTTAGAATGGCATATGCTACCACGAAGTCATTGTGTGTTTCTGGGGTTTTTTTGGTTTTTGGTTTTTGGTTTCTTCTTTTTTTTTTAAGTAGGCTCCACACCCAGTGTGGAGCCCAGTTCAGGGCTTGAACTCATGACCCTGAGATTAAGACCTGAGCTGAGATCAAGAATCGGATGCTTAACTGACTGAGCCACCCAGGCACCTCTTGGTTTTGTTTCTTTAAAGTCCTCAGATTCGAAGCACCCATATGGTCACTAGACACGCTGGGTATCTTTGCGCGCAGAACACGATCTAAATCAATTTCATAATACTGCATCATTTGGTTTTGTAAATTATTCTTTTTAAAAAAACCCCAAAAACATAGTTACATATATAAGGCTTGGGCTATGTATTAAGGCTTTCCCAGAAGCAGCTCTTCCTGTGGTAGAAGATTATCTTTTTGAGATGAAGAGATAACTAAAAGTATGCTGTTATTCCTGTCCTTATTTTCTTCTCTAGTAGAAACATAAATATTGGCTTCTAAGAAATTATCCCAGGATAAAAAAGTGGATAGTAAGTCTTCTGCATATAATTAATAGAAATAGAAAAGGAAAGAAGAATTTCTAAAATACATTGGTTGAATTTCACTTGGAAGAATTTTGAGAAAAAAGTTATGAAAATAAATCTAGGAAGCCACCAGATTTATCTAAAACAGAGCGATGCACAAAAAGTATTGAATGTTACCATGAAAAGTAAATAGAAACCAAAGGTCTAGGTTCTACCTCAAATCTGCAAATGACCGATTCTATGACCCTGAGAAGGTAACCTATATACCCTTGAGGTCTCGGTTTCTTCACGTCTAAGTGGCGGGCCCAGCATGGATTCGCTCTAGATTCTTTCCAGCCATGACTGTGAGCCCGCATAGTTCGCATTGATGTCTTTCAGATTTCCTTGCACGTCACGGGACCGACTGCTGGACTTACCACTATTCTGAAACACCCATGAACTGGGCAAAGGCTAGAAAGTTCTGCCAAGAGAATTACACAGATTTAGTTGCCATCCAGAACAAGGGGGAGATTGAATACCTGGAGCAGACGCTTCCCTTCAGCCGCTATTACTACTGGATAGGAATCCGGAAGGTAGGGGGAACATGGACTTGGGTGGGAACCAACAAGTCTCTTACCAAAGAAGCGGAGAACTGGGGACGGGGAGAGCCGAACAACAAGAAGTCCAAAGAAGACTGTGTGGAGATTTACATCAAGAGGGCCAAAGACGCGGGAAAATGGAATGATGATTCCTGCCACAAGCAGAAGAGAGCCCTCTGTTACACAGGTAGGCGGCGGCCAGAGTGGGGAGAGTGGTGGCGTGGATCCCAGGGGTTGTGGGGGGGTTAGGGAAGAAAGCAGTTTCTGGTACCTTTGGAAGTAAGTCCGGTTCTCGAAAAAACAAAAATAAAAATAGAATAAAAGCATGTCACTTCTGTGCACGTTTGGTGTGGGAGGCTGGGTCCAACACCCAAAAGTGGCATCTTTAAATCAATCTGCATCAATATGACAAATGCATGTGAGAAGTGAGGCAGGGAAGCGGATACAGAGATGTGGGTCTGGCCAAGAGCTCAGGCTCACACGCCCCCTCATTTCCTCCCTGCTTATGGTGGGGGGCTTTATGCTCATGTTTTGTGCTTGGCCTAATCTCCCATAATTCTATATAATGAAATACTGCCATGTTTTGTTATCTGTGGAGGATGAAAATTTGTTTTCAGTTCCCAAACGGTATTTTTCCAAGTCATATTTCATCAGTGAAACATAGTTAATTTGATCTCTTGTACATTGGGCTCTCTACTGACCTAACAAGTTCGAACTTCTTAACCTTTCTATAGTACTTTCTAAAAAGAGAGGGATTGTCAAATATACTGCAGAAATGGTTGGGGATAGGCCATCACTTAATGTACTTATGACATTTAAAACAAGATAATTCCAAGAGTTCAAAGTACATCAGTGAGTTTCCCCAGAATGTTAGAGAATGTTGGTGTCGGTAAATTCATTCTAAGTATATGTCTGTAGCTATATGGCCAGTATATGACATAAATAGAAAAATCCTGACCTATCTTTTGGTGCAAAAATGCTATGAAGGTACAAATAAACCTTTCCTGCTTATTAAAGTAGTCTCAGCCAAAAGAGTTATCTGTATCCAAAGAAATGACTCTGAGTACTAAGAAGTAATCATGTTCAAATCATTTATTTCATCCCCCACCTTTAAAGCTTCTTGTCAGCCCTCATCATGCAGCAACCATGGAGAATGTGTGGAAACCATCAATAATTATACCTGCAACTGTGATGTTGGGTACTACGGGCCCCAGTGTCAATTTGGTAAGCCCCTTTTCTGTCTTTGTTTCTTTCTGTGTAAACTTACAGGGGTTATTGTAGCCTATAGAAGTCGATAGGGACAAAACAATACTAGCCATTCTGAGAAATGAGAAGTTTTTATCAGAAGGATAAGCTTGCACAATGTTGTTGCCTTTCCTGAAAGATTTCATAAGTCAGCATGAAGTTTCAATTCACTTCTTAGCAAGTCTTTTTTCAGTGCCACAGAGAATACAGAGTTGGGAAAAAAGCTTTAAGCATGGTAGATTCCTGTTCTTAGGGAACCCAAATCCAGCAAATTGGTTGGACTCATTAGAACCCGGAAGTCTGAAAGAAACATTGCCATTTATTGTTGGGAGGGTGAGTTACCCATTAGGTAATCTAGCTTTTGTATGTAAAGCCTCAAAGTCATGACAGGGCATGGCTGAAAAGAAAAGTCCACGGGCTGCCTGGGTGGCTCAGTCGGTTGAGTATCCGACTTAAGCTCGGGTCATGATCTCACGGTTCATGGGTTTGAGCCCCACATCGGACTCTGTGCTGACAGCTCGGAGCCTGCTTCGGATTCTGTCTCCCTCTCTCTCTGCCCCTCCCCTGCTCATGCTCTGTCTCTCTCTCAAAAATAAAATAAACATTAAAAAAAGAAAGAAAGAAAAAAGAGAAGTTCACATAATGATACACAATATAGGTCAGAGACATAGTAATAAATCCAACACGTTTATTTGGGCTGTATATTTTGGGGGATACAATGACAAATCTATTATAGATTCTGTCCACGAAGGATTTGCAATTAGCTAGTGGAAATTATATATGCTTATAATTTATTTTGATGGAAAGCAAGGTATAAGCTGGAAAATTAACTGCCTAATGAAAGAATATGGCCTTTATTGGATAATGGGAACCCACTTAGTATCTTGACACCTGCATTTGGGACAATTTTCCTAGAAGCAATGCATAATATGGATTGGAGAACCAAAAAAAAGAAGATGGAGGGTCACCTGGGTGGCTCAGTCGGTGAAGCGTCTGACTTCGACTCAGGTCATGATCTCATGGTTTGTGAGCTCGAGCCCCGGGTTGGGCTCTGTACTGACAGCTCAGAGTCTGGAGCCTGCTTCGGATTCCGTGTCTCCTTCTCTCTCTGCCCCTCCCCCATGGTGCTCTGTCTCTCAAAAATAAATCAATGTAAGAAAAAATTTAAAAGAAAGAATATGGAGAGAATCAGTAGGAGTCTATTGAAATCATTCAGCGTCACGGTGGTAGAAACAGAAAGGAAAGAGTACGTAGACTCAAAGTTAAGGAGTCTTTGACCCAGTCAGCTCACTACTGAAAGAAGCATCAAATCATTTCGTTGTTATTGGTTGAGTTTCAAAACTATGGTTGAAGTATCTGGTGCACAGGATAGAAATTAGAAGAAGAGAAAAGCAATGTTTGTAAAGAATAAAGAATTGAAGCCAAAATAAATTTAAGTGTCAACCAACTGGTGACAGTCTAAGTCATTTCACTTAATTCCTACCCAATACTTTCCTTCACACCACTCCTGAAGTTTCTTTTTTACTATTTCTTTATTGATACTTAATATTTTAGTATTTTTATTTTATTTTATTTTATTTTATTTTAGAAGAAGAGTGCACATAAGTCCCCTGCTCATGTGCACTCTTTTACTAAAATAAAATAAAATAAAGGCAAAGAGTAAGGGAGGGAGGGCAAAATCAAGGGCAAAGAGTAGGAGAGGGAGAGAGAAACAGAGACAGAGACAGAGACAGAGACAGAGACAGAGACAGAGAGAGAATCCCAAGTAGGCTCCACACTCAGTGCAGAGCCCGATGTTTGGCTTGATCCTATGACCCTGGGATCATGACTTGAGCTGAAATCAAGAGTCAGACGTTCAATCAACTGAGCCACCCAGGCGCCCCTGATCCTTAACTTTTTAATTCTTATAACATTGGCATGCCCATTTCACTCCTTTTTGAACATTTTACTCTTTTTTCTGTCTTAGCTTTCATCCTCTCACTCTTTTCTGGTCTTCTTTCTACCTATAATCATTTCTCCTTGGGTTTCTTCATAGGTTTCTTACCAACTTCTGTGGACTCACAGATTCATGTGAGCTTTGGACTGACAAATCCATTTCCAGCCCCAAACTCCAAATATGCTAAGCGTATCTTTTGGGATGCCCAAAGGACTGTAAAATCAATCGTCCCAGCCAGCTTTCTTTTTTTGTATTTCTTATCTCAGTATGAGGCACCACCATTTATATGGGTGCTCTGGTATGAAATTCTTACACCTCCCCTTACTTTTATGCAAAGTAACACTCTATTCATTTTAACAACTTACTGTTTCTCTCATTTGCTTCCCATTTGTCAATTCCGCTACTACTGCCCTCATTCCTTCTAGACTATTGGATTCATTTCTTAGGCGAGTTCCACAGCTTTAAATTAGCTCCCCTTAAATATACTATTCATGCTACAGGCAGGCTGATCAACGAAAAACAATCAAACAAATACCACACGTATATCCACCCTTCAATTTCTACCTATCATTTGTCCTATAGGATGAAATCGAAACTCCTCAAGGCATAGAGAAATGCTTGATATACAGTAGGAACTCATTAAATCAAAGAGAAAAGATAAAAGCATTTTTTTCTTAGCTTCTACCTTTCTTTCTAATCTCATCTCACATATTCCCTTCCTCCTCCTTCCTCCATGTAACAACAAAGTGCTTGTAGTTCTCCACCCTTTTCATATGTGCTTTGTATTTCATTGACTTGCTCGTGGCTTTCTCTCTCACTTTGCACATGGCTAACAGACCAGTTCATCTTTAAGACATAGTTCAGGGATTGATATTTTTTTTTTTCCAGAAAGCTTTCTTTGGACCTTAAGATAGGCTAAGTACCCCGTCCGCATATTTCTTTCTTGTTTATCCCGCATTTGTTGAAGTCATCTATTTGCTTATCTGTATCCCCTGGTAGACGAGCAGCAGCTTGAGGTCAGTAAGTATTGTTTACAATTTAATATGTCAGATTGAGACTATGCCTGAAGTATATAAAGCACTTGCTTGTAGTCATGAATAGAATTGGAGAACATAATTTAATTTGGACTTGTACTGTATATGGAAAATATAAAAATTCTTCCAGTTCCTTAAGTCCTTTCTTCATTGAAATCTCAAAAGCAAGGTCACCACAATGGCTCAAATTGGATAAAGAATAGGATACAAGAGTTGAAATATTTGCTCAAATGGCATGGTGGGGCCTAAAGATGTGAAGACTCATTTCCAAGGCTCAATTCAATCTCCTATGCCACCAGTCAGAGCAGGGAAATAGATACAGTTTCTGGAGAGGGCTGTCAAAATCAGAAGAACTGAAGGTCTGGAGCCGAGCTGGAGAGGGTGAAAACAGGATCAAGGCCAAGATGCTTCCTAAAGCTTCCCCACACTTTTCCCACACCTCCTGCTCCCAGCACTCTACTCTACCTAGGAGTTCTGATGTCACAATTATTTCCAAATTGAGCTGGTCATTCCCACTTAAACCTATCTAGGTTTAATAAGTCTCTCCTCAGGAGCACTTGAGTGGCTCAGTCAGTTAAGCATCTGACTCTTGGTTTCAGCTCAGGTTATGATCTCACTGTTCGTGAGATCGAGCCCCACGATTCTCTCTCTCCTCTCTCTCTCTGCTCCTCCCCTGTTCTCATTCTCAAAATAAATAAACACAAACAATTATCTTCTCAGATAATGCCAACAATAAGAAGAAGACCAGCTGATGTTTAATTAGGACTTCCTATGAGCCAAGTTCACTTCTAAGTCCTTGACTTACAATAGATCATTTATTCTCCACACCAACTCTAGGAAGTTATTACAATTACCATGACTCCTCTTTCATAGATGAAGAGACTGAAGCTGGAAGGATTAGTTCACTTTGTGCAAAGGCATTTGGTGACCAAGTGCCAAAGCTAGGATTCAAACCCAGACACCAGGTGCTCTCCACACTAGCCAGTACTGTTTTTTTTCTTACTGCAGTGGTTCAGTGTGAGCCTCTGGAGGCCCCTGATCTGGGTACCATGGACTGTAGTCACCCCGTGGGAACCTTCAGCTTCAGCTCTCAGTGTACCTTCAACTGCTCTAAGGGCACAGACCTCATTGGGGTTGAGGAAACCACTTGTGGACCTTTTGGAAACTGGTCATCTCTAGAACCAACCTGTCAAAGTAAGTAAGTCTTCAGACTAGAGGCTCTGTCATGGCTGACTTGGGTTAACTGAGAAAATGCAGCAGAGACTTGTAAGGAGTCTCTGTCCTTTTGGGAACATAATTTAATCTAACTTAGACCATACTATGATGCTTTTGAAAGGGATTATTGTTACTCAAATCAAAAAGAAAAACCACAAATAAAAAACAACAACCAAATACCTCTGAAACCATCTCGTGATACATACATAATTTTCAGTAATATGCAGCGTGATTATAGTGTACTTTTTACTTTAGTTTTCTCATCGTCATAGCACACATAGTCCAGATGAACCTCAGTTAAATGTTGATTGTTCTCTCCCCTCAGTAACACCTATTTTATGTGGTGTCTTACCTAACACCAACCAATTTCCTTCTCAGGGTGTAGAATTTTTTTGATTGTTTTATTTGGTTTATTCTTGAAATCATTTTTTACTTTTCATCTTCTATAAACTCTCAGGGGAATAACAACTGCTGTGAAAAACAAAAACACAGTCTCTTGATCTTTTTTTTTTCATTTAAATATGGTGGTTTTTTTCTTCTTAGCTGTTAAAAAGACTATCCCTGTACAGGAGAAAACTGGTGACATCTGAGCTTGTGAAATTCTGGTTACGTTTTCTACATTTATGCATCTGACGCACTAATTTTAAGTGGTTTAATTCTAAAAACAACTATCAAAGTCATACTGAAATCATTGAATTAAATTGTCAAACCTGCTGAATTTTACAAGAGCTGAGTGAGTTGCTTCAGAGAATTGGGGTGTTTTTCAACACTGCTTGCTTTAGATCAAGTGAAAGGGTGGGAATTCTCTACGTTCACTGAGGATACTCCATAAGCACTCTTGAGGCCAAGGCCATGTAGTACTTCCAGGAAGTGTTGGAGAGCTACCAGGACTGGAGCAGCAGCCTGGAGCAGCCAACTCTCCCCTCCTCTCCCCACCTCCCCACCCGCAAGGGTTTTCAGTGCTCCTGGCTTCACCTCTGATACACAATCTCCATCATTCTCAAGAGTATAAAATCTGGAAACATTATCAGAACTAATTTTTAGAATTTAGAAATGTCTAGATTCAATTGGGTGCTTCCACAGTTGAGTGGAGCAGCTTTGGCTAAAAACCTTTGGTGAAAAGAGGGCCTCTACTCAGAAATATTGCTTTTTTCTTTTTCATGGAAGCGACTTCCTGTAAGCCTCTAATGGCACCCGATCTGGGAACCATGGACTGTAGTCACCCCCTGGCCAACTTCAGCTTTACGTCCACATGTACCTTCAACTGCTTGGAAGGAACTGAGTTAATCGGGGAGAGAAAAATTATTTGTGGACCATCGGGAATCTGGTCAAGCCCTAGTCCAATATGCCAAAGTGAGTAAGTTTGCCCCGATGTGTTGACAACTTACAGAAGGAGCTGCTGGATGGGAAGATGGTGGGGAAAGATAGATTAAACTTTAAAGTTTTCATTTTGCTACATTTATATGGCTTAAAAACAAATTTGTTCACATTAATTTACTGTAAAATCCTTGGCTCTTCTTGCCTCTTCCTTCGATGACTGTCATTTCTGTTTTCAGCCAATTTTTAACTCATTGTATCTCAACTCTTAACATCTAAATGCGCTGTCTCTGACTTACTTCTTTTATTTTCTGACTTCTTATGCATTCTTCCATTCCACTAAAATCTCACTTCTGTTAGTCCATTAAAACGTTTCTACAAAAGTCCCCAGTGACCACCTAATTCCCCAAATAGTGTATACTTACCAATTACCACTAAGCCGATGCCTCCCTCATCTGTGTATGAGAAAGACTGTCTTCCTCATTTCCATATACTCTCCACTTGACACAGTGCCTGTGCTAAATAAGTTGCTAAATAAATGCACATTAAATTAGCTTATGAAAGAATAGCTACTCATGTCTGCCCCTGAGATCATCTCTACCAGTGGAAAAGTTTTTAAGTGGTAGGATCAGTAGAAACTACCAGAGAAGCTGATCTCTGTATGGCCCAGGGCCAGGGAGTGTGGGAGGGAACTGGGGAGGAGGCATGGGATCTGTAGGGGAGGATTGTGTATCAGGCTTATGGGACATTTCCTTTTAAGGCTGGGCCAGTGTCCATTTCCTCATCCTCATGGAGCCTGTAGACGCCTTCTCTTTGGATCGTCTGGGAACTTGAGCCTTTTTCCTATGATATATTTGGGTGTGGGGATGGAAGCACCTTGAAAGGTTTTGTCAAAGTAACACAAAGAATGGGGGACACAAACCCTACGCTAACGTGCAAAAATAAGTTTCTTTAATTGGTGGTATCGGAAGATAGACTTTTTCGTATTGGTATTTTTTCAATAAAAGTTCCCAAACGTTCACTCTTACAAGAGGGTACAGGTGGATCCATTTACTTATTTGTGAAGGAAGAGGGACTATGTAGTAGGACAACATCATTTGAAAGACAGTTCAGCGTAGGTCCTCAGCATGTAAACAGCATGTAAACAGCAGTTCCCAACTGCTTCAAAGGGAAAGCATTAATAGGTTCCCTTGACTGTTATGTCACCTGGTTAAGATGACCGGCTGTTATTTTTCCTGAAGTCATATTCTATGTTTTAGGTCTTCTCTGTGCAGCAGAGTCCCAACTGTTGAACAAGACCATGGAGAGAAATACGATGGTGACCCCTTACTCAGATTTTTAGGTACTTCTTCCGGGAGTTCTGTGAATCGCAAATCTAGGGATTAAGAATTTTATAGGCACTGGGCTAGAGAAACTTGTCCTGTCTTTGCCTCTGCTGCAGAGTCATCATGGTCCTTCCCATGCCAGTTTCCCCAGCCATCAACTGGCATCAAATGGACTGTTACCGGGAGACATAAGGAGGAACAAAAGCTAAGGCCATGAGATGGTGCGAAGGATATAATGTTGCGGCCTCATGCTATGTGCCTTACTGATCTCTCTTTCAGAAGTGGACCAGAGTTTCTCAATGATCAAAGAGGGTAACTATAACCCTCTCTTCATTCCGGTGGCAGTCATGGTTACTGCTTTTTCTGGGTTGGCATTTATCATTTGGCTGGCAAGAAGATTAAAGAAAGGTATGTGAGTTTGCCTTCATACGGAAATAATACGACTCAAAGTGGATAAAAATAGGGGCGCCTCAGTCGGTTAAGCATCCAACTTTGGCTCAGGTCATGATCTCGCTCGCGGTCTGTGAGTTCCAGCCCTCCGTGGGGCTCTGTGCTGACAGCTCAGAGCCTGGAGCCTGCTTCGGATTCTGTGTCTCCCTCTCTCTCTCTCTGCCCCTCCCCTGCTCATGCTCTGTCTCTCTCTGTTTTTCTCAAAAATAAATAAACACGGAAAAAATAATTAGAAACAAAAGCAAAGTGGATAAAAGTATAGAAACCCACAGGAAATTAAGATTGCTAGATTGAACTGAAGCAGGATACCAAGTTCTATGTTCTACAGACATCATTGCTGGGGATGTGGGAAACGGCCCCTACACCCTTTCATTAAAACAAGGTGGCTGATTTGTGCTTTTCATCTGACAAACCTTTTAAAAACGCCTACTGTCTTCAAGGCACCTCACTAGTGCACTAATAGACAAATGAGACATTTTAATGGTTCTTTGCTCTTATTTAGTTCTGAAAAAAGGATGCATAATCTCTGTCCCCATAGGAGCCAGCATGCCTGTGATCTCAGTGCTACAGTTCCACTAGAAAATGAATCTAAGGTCCAATGAGGTTTTTAAGGCACTATTCTCCAAAACCTGAGCCATGTGCCTGTCTGGCTTCTGACATGTGGGAATTGCATTGTCCCTGGTTTTCTCCCCAGTGTGTATTCACTGAGGTCACAGCTCTAAATAAATACACTGTGTATTTGTGCTTCCCTTCGCTCGCTCTGGCCTGGAGAAGCAAAGGGTATAAGAAGAGCTGTTTGAGAAGCTAATACCTGGAACAATACATGGGACGCCACCAGGGAAAAACAACCGTGTTACTCCCCTCACCTCCCTCCTGAGGATGTCCAAACCTTAGAGTGGGACTGGCTTCCTGGTTACAGATCCACAGTCTGTGGTAGGTCCTGGGTGTGCACTGCCACATTTGTCCAAATTCGCCTGGCAGAAACATTGAAGTCTATGAAATTCATGGACATTAAGCAGCTTTTAAGACATCCCTGCTTTAAGTTCAGAGGCCATCAGTGATCTCAAAACAACTGCTAACCAAATGCTCGGTGTTGCATTTCTCCGGAGTCAGTTGACTGACATTTTAATTTTACTTCCATCAATTAATTAGTATGGAGTCTCTTCAATGAACATGGTATATAAAGGCTGCCCCTCACCCATCCCCACTGCCAATTGCAGGAGTAGAACCTACCAATCCCTAATGGTCTTCTACTATCTTTGGAATCTTTCATTCCAAATTTAAGAATCGGGATACTAGGTTAGTTTTATAACCAACCCAGAAAGACCATGGAAGCGGTCACTGTTGATGTGCAAGAACTTCATTATTAGCAGTTTAAAATGTCTTTGCCCCTGTTGTTGGAAATTCTGCTAAGATTGGGTCCCATCATTTTATAATATGAGACTAAGTACTTAAGTATTCCACTAAGGGAAGAATGAGATTTTTCTCCCACCATTGATTATCCTTTCCACTGAGACTTCAAAATCTGACCCCAGTCATCCCTTTTTCCCTCCTGCCTTGGGTGATGGTGACAGAACTGAGGGGTAGAAAATGCAGTGCGCATTTATACGCTGGCCTCTGGGATAGGAGGCTGGTATCTAAATAACCTTTGAGGATTTGGGGCTGTGGGTCACCTTAATAAGGAGGATATCCCCAAATTCCAAAGTCTCTTAATAAATTTTCGTAGAGAGGGCGCCTGGCTGGCTCCGTCAGTTAAGCTTCTGACTCTTGATTTCGGTTCACATCATGATCTCATGGTTTGTGGGCTCGAGCTCCGCATCGGACTCTGTAATGGCAGCATGGAGCCTGCTTGGGATTCTCTCTCTCTCGCCTCTCTCTGCCTCCCCCCACCCTCTGAAAATAAATGAAAACAAAACTTAAAGAAATGTTAGTAGAATCAAAAGAATAGAATGCAGTCACATGTATTTAACTGCAGGGTGTGGGGTGGGGGTTAGCTGGCTAAGGTGGTTCTATAAGCAGTGGTGAGAAAGCAATGGGGTTGTTTTTAAATTTTTTACCTTGGAGTCATTTCTGTACAAGATCTCAAACTGATAACTTGAAAACTACATGCCCCTGCTGTGGGAATAAGTGTGGGGCAAACAGGAAACAGATAACGGGCAGTTAGGCTAGGTACATTCATGCCAGCAAAGAGAACAGAAGCCCCAGAAAGAGCACTGACTTTGTAGGAAAGTCAGGGTATCTTTAATGTAGCATTTCAATGGTCTTCATCTGTGGAACATCTTCCGATATTTCCAACTTCCAAGTGGCTCTGTCTTCCAAAGATTTTAGTTGTAATTTAGTTCTTTGAAACATGAAGAATGTTTTTCCTATAGAAACAGTGTTAAGAGTGATGGGTAGGTTCCCGGGCTAACCCCTCAGAGCTTTTCTAACCATGTAGCTGACACATTTACAAGAAAAAAAAAGTTAAGAACAGTAAGTCCACATGTATGTGGTAGTCATCAACTCTGAGAATTTCCTACGTGTTGTGTTTCAGGTTCAGTAAGCTGAAAAAGGAGGACAGGTGAATATTTCCTCAGCAGAATCCTGACTCTTATCCTGTCCTCAGAACCTGTACTTTGGCCCCTGCCCTAGTTGTCTTGGTATCCGGACTTTAGCTCCTTTCTTCTGGAAGAGAAATAAATGCAGGCTCTAGAAATGTGTGCCCTCTGCATAGACTTATCTAGAAACACTCTGTTCCCCTAGATAATCATTCTCAGATGAGTCATCACCATTGGCTCTGTTAGAAAGAAAGAAAGAAAGAAAGAAAGAAAGAAAGAAAGAAAGAAAGAAATGACATAATGAATAATAAAACTGAAGCAGTGATTTTAGGCCAAATCTCCCAAATCCTGTTATCAGCAGGGGCCAGAATCAGAGATCAGACTCCCATTCACACAGGCCTCCTAACACCACTGGTCTTTGAGGCTCTATTTTTTTTTTTCTCTTGGTTGGAAGAATTCCCCACCTGAACCAACAACCCACAGGGTTAGAACAGGGCACGAAACTGAACACATGCCCTTAGTTCCTTTTTCTTCGAAAAGAACTCTCAGTAAGAACAGACTCTTGCTCATGTATTGGTATGTGTTTCGTTGTTCCTAAAAGGAAAATATTAAGATAAACAAACAGCCTCTGAGGTTAATTCAGATTTCATTCTCCCTGCTCAAATTCATCCAGCCCATGTCATCAGCAGGCTGGATTTGGGAAGAAATGTTTAAAATGGTAAATTCTAACATTTGAAAGGTTTAAAAACAGTAATTGGGCACTGTCCACGTGCTAGGCCCTGGCCTAAATACTTTGAATACATTTTAGTTTATCAACTCAATGAGAGGGAGGTAATTACCATGCCCCTTTCACAGATGAAGGGATGTGGCTTCAGAGGGTGAGTAGCTAATCAGAGGCACACTGCAGACAAGGTGGTGTGAGACGTAGGGACACATATTCTTACGATGCTACCAGCTAAGTCTGTTAGGGAGGAACCCGCAGGTGGGAGGAGATGGCAGGTGGGGAAGGGATAAACACGGGTATGGGGGTGTCGGAACCGACAGGCAGGCAAGTCAAGCTAGGCTGCTGTCTTTGTGATCAGCACCGAAGATGGAACAGAACCCTGAGAAGCACCTGTCCCAGTGGGTCTATTACGTCTGAGAATCTACCGCTGTTTGAATTAGAACACTAAGCCAACATCTCAAACCCCCTTCTACACAGGTGGGGTCCACCCAACGAATGTATAATACATTTCAAAAGACAGTTTTGAGAGTGGGACTTGGCCTTCTCTCTTACTTACCAAGAAAAAAAAAAAAGAATTGTCTACATCTGCTGATGGTATTTTTCTGTTTCTTCTGTTTTTAGGTAAAAAGTCTCGGGAAAGGTAAGTAAGTTTCATCAGTGAGAAGTTTCCGCCTCTGTTGATCTTTTCTCTACCTTCCTTGAGATACTTCCTGTTAGAGCTAGATACCTTAACTCCTTAGTAACTATTTACATGGGGTCTCATTCAAATGAAATTTCCGTATAGAATGATAATCCACTAGCCTCCCTTAAAAGCTGTGTTTTTGAAGTCTGTGTGTGTGAGTCGTTTTGTTTTAGTGCTGGTGGATTGGAATGAACGAATGAACAAGTAGAGCCCTCTTGAGAAAGGGCAGTTATGTGAAGGGACCTCTTTCTGATTGTCTCTGAAAAAATTTTTAGAGGACTGGAAGCACTATGACATATCTCTTCTTGTCCCAGTTGAATGTAAGGGCAATACCAAATACAGTATTCAGGAAACATTCAATTGGTCAAGGATTTATTGAGACATTAACGAGTCCCACGCCCTGAGAAGGTATCATTCTAGACCCCAGGCCTTCAGTGCCTAGGACAAGAAGGTAAATGACTACTACTCTGATTAGCACTGACCTTCAGAAATGTGGAAGAGGTGGGGAACATTGATTCTACCTGTGGCTTCCCCAAAAAGGCAATTCTTTTAGCTTGGTCTTAAACCTCAGATTTTTTTCAGCTGGAGGAAGAGACCGAGAAGAGATGCAAACATGTGAAAATGCAATGGTCCGTCTGGCAGAAGTGCAGAGGGCAAAACATTTCTTCAGTTTCTCAGATGTTTAGAGACTTGGAGAAGGAGAATATAAGTAAGAAGAATGATGGGGATGGGGCTTTGGGGGCACACTGAGCACCCAGTTAGAAAACCGAGCTCCTTTAAAATGCTGGAAGAAGCGAGATGGTCCCTGAGAAGGTTGGTTGCTTGTTCAGACAACCACGCTACCAACCACAAATTGTTGTGAAGAAGTTCTTATGAGTTCAGTGAGCTGTAGCTCTGAGTGCAAAAGAGAAACTGGGGAGACATAAGACAACATGAGCCAGATCATAGACTAATTTATAAGCCATTTGAAGGAGTATGGACTTAATCCTGAGGTCTTTGGGGTAAAGCAGGAGAATGTCAGGCTAACATTTGCATCTTATGAGGATCACTCTGCAGATCACTCTGCAGATCACTCTGGAGACAAAGAATTGTTTTGGAGGCATTTAAAGTTATTAAGTTAAAGCTGATGGTGCTTATCTAGAGAAATGGCAGTGAGGTTGAGTTAGTTCATGAGGTAGAGGTGAAATCAACTGAATATGGTTATTAATTGGCTAAGCGAGAGAGAGAAGGATCAAAGAAGTCATCGGAACGATCGGGGACTGGCAGATGGTTACTATCAATACAATACTCTTTACTGAAAAGGGAACACAAAAGAATGAGAGGTTTTGGAAGTGAAGGTCATGGGTTCAGTTGTGTCGGTGTTGAGCTTTAGGTGTCTGTGGCTCACCAGTTGACTGCTTCTATCTGTATCAGAGGAGCCATCCAGGGGCCAGAGAGTGGATTTGGGGGTTCTCACGTCCCTTGAGGTTAGCTGCTATTTCGGGAGCAGGTACAGTCATCTGGGGAGAGTGAGGAGCAAGGAGCGGGAGAACAGAAGAGGACGTGGGAGAGAGGGCAGGAACAGGGGTAGCATCTATATCAAACAAGTCAGTGAAGGACAAGGAGACGGGGAGGGGTTGCCAGAGAGGCAGAAGGAAGATGAGGAGAGTCTGGGTCATGAATGCCAAGGAAAGAAGGAAACAGAAGTGGTTTCGAGTGACTGTGGGAGAACCAGTGAGTTCCCACTAGATGTAACAAGGGTATCTGCAGAGTCTGTTGTCAGGGTCGAGATCACGGAGGAACTCTCGTGGCCAAGTGTCGAGGAATCAGTGGAGATGAGGAAGTTGAGGCAGAAAATGTAAGCCATCTCTTTTTAAAAAGCTTGGCTAGGAGATGAGATCCTTAGGAAGGTAACTGGATGAAGAAATCGGGTCAGTGGATGTCCTTTTATTCTATTTTATTTTAGTGCCCTATCTTCCATTCGACAGTGTAGATGGGGTCCTAGACCCTTCTCTGGGCTGGGCTCCTTATCTCTGTGGGCAGGAAATCCACAAGATGTAAAGATTTCTTTCATGCTCACACCCAGTGAGTGAAAGTCTTTTTTGGCACAATCCACCCCGAGCCGTTTTCTGGTCACAGGAACCACTTACTTTTTAATTGCCACTAGATGGAAGCAGATCAATTCAATTTTTTTAGAAAACCTTGGGGGACAGGAAGAGAGGCTGACAGGAAGAGTATTAGCATTAAGTGAATTACCACATTCAGCTAATTGCCGTATGAAGTTTAACGGCTCACTGATTTTGACAATGAATCAATCAGTAGTTTTTTTTATTAAATACTCTTGTGTTGGAACAATGCTAAGCTTGACTGAGACACCAAGAGGAGTAAGTCCATGACCCTGACCTCAGGGAGATTATCATCTAGTTGAGTGGTGAAGACAGAAAAATAAAAAAATTATATATTTTCAGAAAAATATAAGGCAGAGTATAGTAATGACTGGCGAACTCTGTGTTAAAGGACTTTGTCAATATAGAAGAAGCTTGGTGATCACAGAAGATCTTATAAAGACGGTTGACCCTGGTTGAAGAATGGATAGGGTTTGTGGGTATGGAGAGAAGCAGGGAGGACAGACTACAAGGAGATGATGGAAGCATGGTATGGCAGCAGGGATATGACAGCACGTTCAGGTGCCAGCAGCTAGAACTATCAAGAGCCAAGGGTGTACAGGAGGTATAAACAGAAATTGGAAGGGAAGGCTGGCCCCATCGATATAGGTCTTCAAATGCGTCACCCGATGCTAGGACCAAGCAAAGAAGTATTATTTGCCCAGATGCCTTGCAACACCTCTCATTTATTGATCAAGGTGACTTTACCTCATTGAATTATAAAATTTTAGGTCTTGAAAGGATCTTCACGGACGTGATGTTCACTCTCTTTATAACTGAGCTAATGAATAACTTTCCCATGGGCCCTGAGAGAGTGACATAGCTAAAATAATTATAAACATTTATGAAACATTAATTCCATGTTGCACACCTCTCTGTGAGTTTTGCATGTTTGAAATCATTAAATATCGCCTGCCAGCTTGTAGGTGGGGGGAGGTGCTATTCAAATCCTCATTTTACAGGTAAAGGAAGAGAGGCAAAGAGAAGTAAAATATCTAGCCTGAGGTCACTGAATAAATGGCAAAGCTGAGATTTGTACCCATGTGGATCCAAAGATCCTGCTTTTAATCCTTACACTTCTAGAACTCAGGACTCTCGACTCCAATGATAAGAGTTCTAAGTCCCAGACACCTGCTTCCCGTAGTGATGTGATAATGATTTCACCCTGAAACCATGTGTAATGGCACCAAGGAAGGGTGGGATGGAAGAGGCAGAGTGGTGTTTCTAGAACAAGCCAAAGGTAAAAATGAAAACCATCACATTAAACACTGAAGCTCTTTTTTGGTTTTTTTGTTCGTTTGTTTGTTTTGTTTTTTGTTTTTAAGCTCTGCAGCCAGCTCTCATAGTCTTTTGTGTTCATTCTTATTAGGTCTTGGCTGGTGAATGACCAGCTCCTGGGGCATTTGTGGTTTCAATTCTTGCCGGGTTATTTTCACTCTTCTGCAAACTGGTTCTGTTTACCACCTCATTTGGTTTCTAGTGTCTAAATTCTGCCTGGGTAAAAGCTACACCCAAGATACACAGGAAGATACGATGCCAACCTCAGTGGAGGGTATATGTGAAATTTTGTTTTCAGAAACATTTTTATCTCTGTATTGGCAAAAGCACGTTTGCAGCTGCTGAACTGTGGTTTACCCTGGCAGTTCATCATGACAGCAGAGTCTCGGAATCTGCTTCCCTTTTGAAAGGTGCTATTAAGACATGCCCTATTTGGTTCCCTTTCCCCTACCCCTAGCCCCCTCCCCTCCAAGGATGAGACAACTGTGCCACACACACACACACACACACACACACACACACACACACACAGTGTCATTTGTGTCATGAAACTAGATTTGTCACTGCCTCCCTAAATCACGTCCCTCCAGAATCAGGCATTTAGAATTACCACCACACCTTTCATGAGTTTTGATTTTTCTCAAATTTCTCTTTCCTTTTGAGCATTGTCGTCTTCTACTGCTCACTGACTTCCATCGTCCAAAATCTATCCCAAATGCCCTTCGTACTCATTTGATCTAAAGACAAAGCCTGTGCCCCCAGAAGGGTCTCCAGGTGTGGCCCACGGACCAGCGGCAGCAGGAGGAGGGATGATGCAGAATCCGGGGCACCGCCCGGATCTACCGAATTGGAATCTGCCTTTTAACACCGCCTCTGGGAGGCAAGCAGCAGCAAGTGTGACAGGTGTTGCTTTAGGGTTTTCGTCTTCTTCCTTTGCCTGAGTGAACGTCCTGTCCTCGTCCAACTCACCTGAGAGGCATTTTCTTCACTCCTCTTCCGACTTTTACACCGAATATCGCCCTTTACTACGAACGCTGTTAAATTTTGCAATGTTTAAGGTCCTGGCTTTAATTTACATTCTCTTGTTTTCCATTCAGCGTGGACGATCCGTATTAAAGCACCCTCTGTAAATGAAAATTCTCGGGATCCTAACGCGTCACCGGATCCCCCAAATCCCTCCCTGAAAAGTTATCGCGCGGTGGTGTCTCCTGCCCTGAAGATGAATGTGTCGCCCTCAGTGCACCTGGAAAGATCTCTGAGGAACCGGCAGCAGTTTCTGCTCCCTTTGCGCCCCTCCCCCACCCCCTTGTGGTTTATATAGCGCACTCTGTTACTCTGTTTTTCGTGGAGAAACGAGATCACGGGGGGGGGGGGGGGAGAAGATTGCTGGGGAATAAAAAGATGCCCTATTGTGCTCTCTGTCTTGCACCTACAGGCTCGGTTTTGATGCAAATCACATTTTATCTCCAGTCTCCTGTAGGGGTCCATCCTTAGACATAAGTTCATCAAATTGATGTTGTCCTCGCTTTCCAACGGCAGCAAAGTAGTGGGGTTCTGCCCCGAACAGAAAAGGTCCTGCCATGTGCACGGTAGCCTCACCTCCTCTGTAAATGGAGGCCATCCTCTTTAACTGCCTCCGGCCTCCCCCACCTTCTTCGGCCATCCCCTCTTCCCAGTTGGCTGGTTTCCACACATAGCATCTCATGGGCACCAAACGAAAAGAGAGAAGAGAGAGACAGCGAGACTGCACTGGTTTTTTGGGTTTTTTGGCTTTTGGTTTTACTCGTTTTACTAGATCCACCGAAACATCTTGTACTCGGTGCCTTTTAAAAAATGACCACTATATTTTTATTAAAGAAACATCCCCAGAAACATCACCAGAAAGACTAGTCTTTCATACTAGTCTTGTCACAGCTAGTCCAAACCTGTGGCCTCCTGCTGCAAGATTAGTCTAGGTTTTGTGCTTAAATAGTCTTTTTTTTTTTTTTTTAAACATACAGTTTTGTACTTAGTCTCTCTAAAGAAAATTTTACCACGGGGCGTCTGGGCGACACAGTAGGTTAAGTGACCGACTCTTGATATCAGCTCAGATCATGATCTTGTGTTCGTGAGATCGAGCCCCGTGTAGGGCTCTGGGCTGCCGTCACAGAGCCTGCTTGGAATTCTCTCTCTTGCTCTCGCTTTGCTTCTCCTGTACTCTCTCTCTCTCTCTTGCTCCCAAAATAAATAAATAAACAAATAATAATAATAATAAATAAATCATGTTACATAATCTGTTATTTAGAAATTTTCCATGGTATGTTTTCTCCCAGTGAAATTCTTCCCTGCTTCAAGGCAGAAATTGTGTCACATCCCTGGACGGTCGAGCTTATTCCTTGACATTCAGTAAATGTGTGTTCACATGAGTCAGGAAGAGCTTATGGTGTACTGTCGATATAAGCTGCAGAAAACCCTCTCTCCATGGCATGATGCTCATCTAAGGTCAAGGGCTAACTTCTCAGCAGAGACTAGGGGCCTGGTAAAACCTAGTTGGAGACACCTTTCTGCCCCATGGCCAATAGTGCTTTCATACAAATTTGTACACGCTATGAGAATGATTTTTTTGGTGCTGATTATATTTTCCTTTCTCAAGTCCATCTCAGACTCTGCTTTATAACATGGGCTGTTGCAAAAATTCCCCATGTTGTACGCTATAAATCCAGGCTATCCCATTCACATTCATGTAGTTTAAGATACATCCCCTCGAGTTGTACAGTGCCCATCCTGCACAGACTCACATGGCAGCCCTGATTGCAAGGTCTTTCTCATCTAAGACATCAGGATCAAAGAGCCTACATGGTGGTTACTTCCTGGGGATAAGACGTGCGTACGTTGAAAAACACAGTGCTTTATTTAAACCCTAAGGCTACGATGTGATCTTAGGAATTATCTCGTGCTATATCCTTAAACAAAGATTCATAGCATTCATAAGAAAATAAATAAGGGTTCATAAGATAAATTTCCCCCAAAACCTTGAGTTTGACCTTCCTGAGACTTGGTTTCCTGTTTCCTTACGTATAACATAAGAATGAAAGATGCCTTGTTTACCTTGCATGGTTATTGCAACGGTTGAGTCAGGTATGATATTGTTTTCTGAACTGAACCTTAAATGGAGATTGTTTTCCACCCAAATCTTGCCTGTCATGCTTTCGTGGTGTAGGATTCTGGATTTTATGCAAGGCCCCGAGCAGAAGCAGATATGAGAACTTGTCCTGAGATTAGAAAGCAGAGGGTCCTTCATTTGTGTCCAGGTAGGAACCCAGCGTTCCGAATTTCACAACAGCTCAGCTCTGCTACCTGCACGCTTGCTGGGATGACACAGAAGGAAGGGCACGGGTTGGGGAGTCAGTCCTACTCAGTGGGAACCCTGCCTCTGCCTCTATGGTGTGACCCTCCAAGTCATGGTTAATGAATTTCTGGTTTGCTTATGAAATGGGGCTGCCATTATCTTCCTCACACAGTTGTGCCCCAGATTCAATGAAATAACCCCTTTCTCTCATAACCCAGAACGCCAGCTTTTATGAAATTGACAAGGGTCCAAGGGACACAGAATTATCCATTCCTCTGGATTTGTTCACCAGAGCTCATTGAGCCTGGGCCATAATAATTTAGTTTCCTGCAGAAACATTTCATTAAATGGATATTTAATTTTTTGACCTTAGCTCTGATAAGAAAAATCTGTCACCCGAGTGTCACACACTTCCCTCGTATGCCCTAGTTTTCACCCCTTGACCTCCCCAAGACTGTGCTCTGTTCTTTGGCACAGTCTGAAACAGACCTAGCTCCATGGTGATTTAATGAGAAACAAGGAGTCAGGTAAGAATCTTCATATCCAAATCATACTTTGGAAAATTAATAAAGTTATCCTTTAGACGTCTATCCTCTTCCCTCTCAAAGATCCTATTCTCTTCCAGCTGACTGTATCTTCATTTTGTCTTTTCCCCAAAGTTCTTTGAAAATTTCTCTGCCTTGACTCCAGCAATTTGATTTTTCCCTCTGTTTACACACCCCATTCAGGAAAGCAAAGTCATTAGAACCGAAACAACCCATAACCCGTGACAAGGAACAGGGAAATTATTAGCATAAAGAATGAGATTTTCACATCTCTTTGGCCTTGGCAGTCTTGTCTTAATCTAGTGAGGTCTCAGCATTTCATGAGGTACAGCCTTCCCTGTGTGACCTTGAAAGGTTAATTGGAATTAAGCTTTACTTGATATCTTGGTTGAAACTTGGTCCAAGCAACAGATCTGGTGGTAGTGTTTCCAGCACTAATAGTTGTGATAGCAGGAGTTGTCATGATGATGATAATAATGGGGTAAGGGAGTTTTTAAGTTAGTTCTCTTAAACTTAGTTGACATCCAGTTATCTTACCTGATATCCAAATCCGTATCCTATCAGGAGAAAGCTGTCTCTTCTTGATGAGGTTCTATGGCGGAAGAACATTACAAGAAATGTGGCCACACGGGGCAGAGCCCTGCCCTGAAGGGCCCAGCATCTAGAAGTGGAAAGAAAAAGATGTGTAACTGGAAGTCAAGGCAGCATGTGCTATGGCCTGCCGAAGAGTGCAAGCCAGAGATGCCGCGGTTCAGAGGAGGGATGGACCACATGGCAAAGGGAAGCAGAATTTATAGATAGAATTAGACCCTGAATGAAGTCTAATTAGGAAACAGAAGGTGAGTTAAGTATCCAAGACAAAAGTGTTGAAGTCAGAGATGTCAGATAGGTCTTATGGGCTTAGCAGAGAACCAGCAATGAGAAAGGCAAAGAACAGCTTTAAATCCCAGATGAAAGCTTGCAAAGCTTTTTCTGTAGTTTCTGGGAACCCTTGAGCAAGAGAAGGACAGAATCACAGTGATATTCTGGGAAGATTAACGTGTCCAAGGGTTTAAGAATGGACAGAAACGGAAGCAGGGAGACAAGTCAGAAACTGTAATTATTCAGGCATGATGATTAGGGTGGGGCCAGGAAGATTCCAGTGTGAAACATTGTCAAGGCTTTGGTCTCTGACTAGCTGGGGTCGAGGGACAGGGAGGGGAACTGCAAGGGAGTTCAACAAAGCATTCAGAAAGGAAAAACATAAAACAAAGGTTCTGGTTAAATATGGTTTATGCAAATGTCCTTTTTTTTTTTTTCAAAGACCCTGTAGGAAAGTCCCTCCTTTGTTATATTTCCTCTTCGTGAACATTTCTCCTTTATTGTTAATATAGGATTGAGTCAAGGATATAGTCAAAATGGCTTTGGATTCACAAAGACAAATGGTGGAGACTGAGGATAGGAAAAGTCCCCGAACTCAGAGTTCTTCAAAATGTGGGTTGTGGGAGGCACCTGGGTGGCTCAGTCAGTTAAGCTTCTGAATTCTGCTCAGGTCATGATCTTGCAGTCTGTGAGTTCGAGTCGGCGTCAGGCTCTGTGCTAACAGCTCAGAGCCCGGAGCCTGCTTCAGATTCTGTGTGTGTGTGTGTGTGTGTGTGTGTGTGTGTGTGTGTATGTGTGCCCCTCCCCCGTTAGCTCTCTCTCAAAAATAAACATTAAAAAATTATTAAAAAATATAGTGTGAATCAGTTCTCACTCTTTAAATGAAAGCAAACTTAGTTTCAAAAACACAATTTTGATAGAGACCCTGATGCAGACCAGCCAACCCAGACTCGATGTGCAGGGAAGTTTCTGAAAAGGCCTGTCAGTTAGTCTCACTTGGACTATGTGGTCAGTTTCATGTGGATTTAGACTTAACAGGCGGAAGATATGTTGGATGGTGCACAAGCCTTGCACAATTGTGCTAAATACTCCTGGAGCATTGTATGAACTTTCTAGAGAAATCAGTATCTCTTTGAAAGCATAGAACCACAGGACTAGTTTCTAAACTTTTCTACTATGAGGAACTCTCATTAAAATTACAACATTGCAAGATAGTAGTAAACCCATTAGTTGAGAAAATACAGATGTATTTACAGATGATTAAAAAACAAAAATAAAATTAAAAAAAAACTCTTGCCTGGAGGGTAGTTAAGGCCCAGAGACTAGAAACCATTGCTTGTTCCTACACTACAATTTCTTTAAAGAGTTCAATGCTATAGATAATCAGCCTTTTCATCTTTTTCAGACTGTGTATTCACCTGCAATCCCCATGCAAAAACACCTATGCTTTGATTTCATGGATGGATATAGAACATTTCACTTAACAACTAGGCAATTCTACTATATATGGAATATATACAGAAGTAGATCATATATTGTACTATAAAGCAAGTGTCAATAAATTTCAAGGAACTAGAATCATACAGATCAGGGGCGCCTGGGTGGCGCAGTCGGTTAAGCGTCCGACTTCAGCCAGGTCACGATCTCGCGGTCCGTGGGTTCGAGCCCCGCATCGGGCTCTGGGCTGATGGCTCAGAGCCTGGAGCCTGCTTCCGATTCTGTGTCTCCCTCTCTCTCTGCCCCTTCCCCGTTCATGCTCTGTCTCTCTCTGTCTCAAAAATAAATAAACGTTAAAAAAAAAAAAAGAATCATACAGATCAGAGCCTCTTCCATTTGTTATAAGTTAATAGTAGAAAATAAACTTTAAAAAATCCCAGTATGCTTAATAATTTAAATATATTTAAGTAACTCAAAAGTCAAAAAAAATCACAAAGAAAATGTTGAACTATTACAATTGAATGGTATTAAAAACAAAGCACACCAGCAACTGTGGGGTGCAGCAAAAGAAATGTCAAGGAAAATTTGTCATTGTGACTGACGTCTATGTTAGAAAAGTGAAGAAGGCTAAAAATTAAACATCTAACTTAAGAAGTTAGAAAAGCAAGCGATAGCATAAACCATAAGAAAGTAAAAAGATGAGAGGTGCCTTTGTGGCTCAGTTGATTGAGCGTCAGACTTCGGCTCAGGTCATGATCTCATGGCTCATGGGTTTGAGCCCCACGTCATGCTCTGTGCTGACAGCTCAGAGCCTGGAACTTGCTTTGGATTCTGTGTCTCCCTCTCTCTCTGCCATTCCCCTGCTCACACTCTGTCTCTCTCTGTCTCTCTGTCAAAAATAAATAAACATTAAAAAAAAGAAAGTAAAAAGATGGAAATAATATATTTGAGAGCAGAAGTTAATATAGAGAAACAAAAGAAAATAGGATCAAAGAGGATCAAAAAGTAGACAATCTAATAAAAAAAGAAAAATGGTATAAATTTGCAAAATTAGGAGTACAAAAATATATATTTAAAGATCATCACAGATAATTTTTTTAATTAAGAAAACAGAACAACTCACTAAAAATATATTTGGTAATAGTCAATCTAAACACATTTGCTGGAAAAAAAATTACTTCTCAACTTTCCTCCCCCCCCCCCCCAAAATAGGAAGACTGAATCGTCTTCCATAATAATTGAAAAATTTGAATCTGTCGTTAAAACTCTTGCCACAGAGAAAATACATATCAGGCTCAGATAGTTTTACAGGCGAGTTCTACCAATTTCCAAACCAACAAAGAAATCCCAGATTTTCCCACATATGTTCAACAATTTCTAGAGCTCTAAAGAACCATTCCCCAATTATTCCACGAGGCCAAAATATTCTTGATTCAAAAACCAGATAAAGACTTTGTAAGGTAAAACAATGATCGTCCAATCTCACTCACGAATACACGTGAAAAAAATTTTAAACACAGAATAAGCCAAATATAGCAGAAATGAAACATAACCTCACGTTCAATTTAGGTTTATTTCCGGAATATAAGGAGAGAATTCACATTAGAAAATCCTTAACTATAAATTACCAGATTAATAGATAAGAAGAGAAAAACCATGTACTCGTCTCAAAATTACACGCAAAAAAGAATTTATGATTTTTAAAAAGGAAAAGAAAGCCGTTTGGCAAGCCAGAAATGGGAATTGCCTTAACCAACAACAACAACAACAAAGAACGAGGATTCTCAGCAGATACTTCAGCAAGCATTATCCTTCGTGGTGAAATGTTGGAAGCTGTGCGTCTTTAATCAGGAGTCATTCAGTGATACTGACCAACTGTGGGATGGACATCCCCCCTTCGGATCTCCTGTTCGAGGGCAGAGTTGACTGGCAATCCCAGCTGCTGCCACTCTGGATCCGCCACCAATGTCACGCTGGGGCTACACATCCTTCCAGCTGCTCCCGGCCAATGACTGATGACATTTGTGATACAGTACAGGCTCATCATAGGGGTGTGGGGCTCCTCTTATGCAGGACTTGGCCTTGAGGATTTCCTGCCAGTCTGGCCAAAGCTGTGTCAGGGCTCAGAGTCTCCTCCTGTGTCAGGGCTGCAGAGTCTCCTTCCCATCCTCCCTTCCTTCCCCCCTTCTCCTTCTCCGAAGGCTCTCCCTCCCTACCTCTGCTTTGCTCCCTTTGTCCTCCATGGGGGTTCCTTCCAACACAGCTCTTGAGCCAGAAGGTGAGTTAAATATTTAACTGTCTGCCCATCTAAATGCCCGTGTCTTGGAGAACCCGACCTGACACGCTATCACTGCATCTAGTCACCATTACACTGAGTGTTGGGGTCTGGCTGGTGCCGTCTCTGGTCCTCAGTTCTAGATGCACTAGACGAGTAGACTTTCCTTGAACTGGCTCTACACTCTCTTGTTTCCAGATCTTCACTGGAGCTGTTGCCTATACCTTCCCCAATCCCCACTTATTGACTCCCAGCCCATCCTACAAGACCTAGCTCATGAAAGGGGATTTCTCCTAAATCCCTGCTTTGGAGTAATCTCTCCCTCTACTAACATGCAACAGCACTCTGTGGGATTATAGTACTGATCACAGTCTGTCACACATATCTGATGTGTGTGTGTGTGTGTGTGTGTGTGTGTGTGTGTGTGTGTGTGATTCTTCTACCAGATGATTAGCTCCTGAAATATTGTCCCTGGCCAGATAATTAACTCCTGAAAACTGCTCACTGTTGAGCTGTGCTCAACAAATGTTAGAATTAAATCAAGGTTTAAAAACAAGTGTAATCCATCTATTTATGTCTTGTAAATAAGAAGAAAGACATCTTGGGGCACCCGAGTGGCTCAGATCGTGATCTTGTGGTTCATGAGTTTGAGCCCCGCATCGGGCTCTCTGCTGTCAGCACAGAGCCTGCTTTGGATCCTGTCTTCCTCTCTCTGCCCCTCCCCTGCCTGTGCTCGCTCTCCCTCTCTCTCTTTCTCTCTCTCTCTGTCCCAAAATAAAAAAAATAGAAGGCTAAAAAAATTAAAACACTCGAACACAAAACGTTCTCACTCATTCCACCATATTTCATTACAAGGATATTAGAATAAATGTCAGGGTGGACCCAGACCCTACAGAGTTCTGGTCAGCTGCAAGATAATCCTAGCTTTCCTTTTCCAGGAAGGACCCTGAAAAGATCCTCCCTGGAAAACAAACAAATAAACAAACAAACAAACAGCTGCAACATGTGATTAAACCAGTATTCGGGAAGTTCTTCTTTACATCTAGCTCAGATTGTATTGCTGCAACCTCAGTATATTTTCTCTTCTTTGGGGGAACTGGTAGAGACAGATGTGATTGGCCCACTCTTCCACAAAGGGAAAGCCAACGTTCTAGTCAACAGTTAACCCGAGATCCTTTCATGTTGACAGTCCTTGAGTGCTTTCAAACGTTTTAACAGAATCTGGTGGTGGTCCTGAACTACTGCTGCAGGATAGGGTCTGCTTCTCCTGGTTAGGGTTTGCATTTCGCCCATGTATGGCGGTGTTCTAGGCTGAGCCACTTCCTCAGAGCAGGGGAAAGATTGGGTGGGCCATCTGGAAAATTCCCTGAGGTTATAGGCCACCACTTCCTCTTCCTGCTCTATTGAAAAGTAAAGCCTCCCTGGACGAGCCCTAGTCGGTCCCCAGCTTGGCCTTTCAGTGACTACTCATCTGACACTTTCAGATGATGCCCAGAAGAAAGCCGTAGGGAACCCCGAGGCTGGGGCCTGATTCACACACTGGCAGCAACAATAGCAGAGGCAGACAAATAACGCATTCGGGCAGCAGAGTGTGCCGGCGGAGTAAGGGAAGATAAATTTAGCTTTCAGCTTTGTAATGCTGACAAGGAACATGCCAAGAAACTCACTTTTCCTCACAAGCCACTTGTTATTGCCAAATATCCTGTTCATCTGATTGCAGAGGAGGGTCTGTGTGTGCTCTGTAACTCTGTCCTGACTGTGGGCGCCCGCTGAGGAGCTTGTGGGTTAGCAAGAGACAGATGGTGTGCAGAATGACGTTGGTGGTACCCAGCTCTGGAGCATGACAGATGTTGACGAATAATAAAGCAGCACATAGCTCAATCACCAATACCCACTTGTTCATTCAGAGGTTACCTTACCCTTCTTCCTCTGCCACTGCTTTTATTGGGCTTTAGAGAATAGTGAACCTGGAATTTCAAAGGGTTGAGCTTAAACCCGGGTCCCAAGTTTATAGCTGCACCTCATTTTCTGTGGCTTTAAGAAGGGAGTATCACTTGTAGAAGGTCTCTGCAGCTAATATTAACCCTAATTTGCTCTTATGGACCCCAAATACACCCAACCCTGAGAGACTCTGATGGAGGGCTGCTGCATAATTATCATGACCGGCAAAGTCTTCTGTGGAAGGGGCCTCGGGGCTCCTATGCTGCGTTATCAGGGGGACACCATTTATGTTGGATTCCATATGGATCGCACCCCCTTGGGTCACGGAAAGCAGTCACTCTGGATACTATAATGTAACATTTGTACAAAAAAAAATCGCTGCCATTTATCGATAAACTGTCACAATCCATGCAGCAGTGTTGCAAGAAGGAATTATTATTTCCTTTTTATAGATGGGAAATCAGAGGCTCAGAAAAGCTCCGTAAGTTGACCTCCCCTCCCCCTAAAAAAGTCAACAGTTGAGGATGAGGACATAAGGTTTGAAATCTGTTTGCCTGACTCAAAAATGTGGATGTTTCCCACTATTCTGTCAATCTCAAATACCTCAGCAGTAAATGGGTATTCCTTCACCCATTCAATAGGTATGTATCAAATACCATTAATAATGAACACACATTATGTACTGGGCTGAGGATACAGGATGAAACAAAACTGACTGTCCTCGCATGCACGGAGTTTACTGGAAAGGAAAACTTCGGGCAACTAAGACAATAGCTACTACGTTTGGGCTTAATATGTGACACACATTTTCCCACATATTTTATGTACAGTTCACTTATTCCTCATACCAACCTGGAAAGTGTGTATTATTTTTGTCTCTTTTTTCAGACAAAGAAGCTGAGAAAGAAGAGTAACTCGCTCAGGATTACGTAGCTGGCCAATGACAGATCTGGGATTTAAATCCAGGGGGCTTAGCTCCAGACTTTGTGCACTTAATTCCTGGCAATACTAACAATGATCACGTAAATCGCCGTTTCGTGACTGCTGTGACACATGCCATAAAGTAAAGGCATGCTGTTAAAGCACATAACATTGTATTTATTTTTTATTCACCTGTTTTCATTAAAACCTATTGATGCATTTATATAGAGAAAAATCCAGGGATGTGTGTGTATATGTGTGTGTGTGTGTGTGCATGTATGTAGATATTTTACATCAAATTCTTAACCACACCTATCTCCGGATCCCAAGATTTCAAGCAACTTTTTAAAAATTATTGATGATTTTTGTAATATCTAATTTTTATTTTTTTGTAGTTTTTTTTTATTTTGAGAGAGAGAAAGAGAGAGAGCCAGGGGAGAGGGAGAGAGAGAGAGAGAGAGAGAGAGAGAGAGAGAGAGAGAATCCCAAACAGGCTCTGAGCTGTCTGATTCTTACACTCCTAGTTAAGTGACCTTGCCCCCAGCATTTAATCTCTCTGAGGCTAGATAGAGACATTGATATAGATATGTCAGTGCTGCAGGGTTGTTATAAGATTAATGTTCATTGTGAGATTAAACATCATATATGAAAGGTACCTGGCTCTTTGCTCAATAAATATTAATTTCTCCAGTGAGTTAAACATCTTATTCTAACACAAATGCTCAGATTTATAACCCAAAGCATGTCAACCCTCCCCCACCTTCTTTTGGGTGAACTGTGTTAGCAATACTCAGCAGGTATTAAGAGAAAGAAGTCTAGGGTGATATATGTATATATGTGTGTGCGTGCACACGTGTCTATATGTACTGGTTATACAGTGAATTCTTTACTATTATCTCTGGGTGATAGGTTTCAAGTGAACCGTCTCTGGCCTAGTCTGCCCTTTGTCAGAGCTGGCTCTGGGAGTGAGAAATGAAGACACGGCAGCAGATGGGGGAACAGATCTTGAGAGCAAAGAGAGAAGTCTGAAACTTCCATTTTGTGGCATACATTCATTTGCAGATTGTTTTCCCTGACAAGTTTTAAATACTTTCTACTCTCTCTGATAGGAAATAGAACCAAATTTCTCCTCCCGATACCTTTCTCTGGTTTACCAAGTGTGGTTAAATGCATGTATTGGTGTTGGAGGCACATTTTGTCTTCTCAGAAAAAAAAAAAGAGAAAATACCCTATTTAAGGGCTGGAATCAAGGAAAAAACCCATGCTGCTGTGCTATGTGGAGAATAAACCTATAAATGTAAGAAACCCACGACCCAAAAATGACCTAATAAGCCCAAGTTCTGAATTTTGTATTCCAGCTCTCCCCTCCCCCCCCAAATTTGCCCATTCTTAAATTGATTGATGGCTTCTTTTCTGGAAAGGTGAAACCACGATCAAGCCAGAATGCTGAGGCTAACTAACTTAGCCAGTTGTTATTGCCAGTTTGAAATGTTTGAAATACAAAATGCACACAAAAAAGGGTAGATGTCAAGGATGTATAGCTTGATGAATTTTCCCAAACTGAACACATCTGTGTAATCAGCACCCATTTCAAAAAAACACACCCCAGGGGCGCCTGGGCGGCTCAGTCGGTTAAGCATCCGACTTCGGCTCAGGTCACGATCTCACGGTCCGTGAGTTCGAGCCCCGCGTCGGGCTCTGGGCTGATGGCTCAGAGCCTGGAGCCTGTTTCCGATTCTGTGTCTCCCTCTCTCTCTGCCTCTCCCCCATTCATGCTCTGTCTCTCTCTGTCTCAAAAATAAATAAAAACGTTAAAAAAAATTAAAAAACAAAACAAAACAACACACCCCAGAAGCTTCCCTCCTTACCTCCTCTAGTCCTTAATTGACCGCACCCACCAAGGGTAATCCCTCTCCTGGTTTCTAGCAGCATAGGTGGGGCCCACCTGTTTTTGAACTTTATAGAATCTTTCAGTTTCAGTATACCTCCACTTTTTTTTTTTTTTTTAATTTTTTGGTCTGGTTTCATTCACTCAGCATGAGACGCGCCCATGTCGTATAGAGAGGGTTCACCATCACTGCTTTTTAGAGCAAACTGTTTCTCTGTGTAAAATCTCTCCTATCAGATATTCGCTTTCCACACATAAAAATAGTTAACATGCTGATGTTAAGGCTTTCTTTTTCCAATTTCTAACCCTCCCTCCCCAAATGGAGTTTCCTAAAAGGGTTCGGCAAGGAAACTTTTCACGATGGAAAGGAAGACGCCGAATTCCCGTTAATTCTGGTTTGTTTAGAGTTTTCTACAATGGAAGGTACTCACAGGGGAAGTATAAGGATGCCTGGGGAACGGCAGCCACTATTCATCATCCACATTTGCCAGGTTAGTGTAACCGGCTTCCTGTGTAATTTTCTACCCGCTTGAGGACAGGAAGGGACGCTGCCCCCACGCGGCTCCTGTGGCAGTGCCCAAACCAAAGCGGGGGCCTGGCCCAGTCGTGACGACCAGTCTCTGGTGCTGACCTATTCTGCTCGTCACCACCTGCTCTCTTATATTGCCCCTCAAGGAGGCCGTGATTATGACCGTCTTTTTCATCCACAGGTACATACCACCTAGGAACGATGGAATCTGCTGGTCTGATTGTTTGTTTCGCCACCACTTATCACCTCCGTTGGGATCTTAGCCATCATATGAGCAAGGCAATGTTTCGAGACCATGCCATGACGCTTTGTGTGTAATTGTGTCTGTATACCCGAGATCCTTGAAGATTGAGCATCTCTAAAGTAGAAGAATGTAAGTTGAACAATCGAGTCACACAGGGAACCCTAGTGAGAATATGAATCTTCTACAGGCCATAGGGAACAGTTTATGATTCCATACTCAGGGGTAGGGTCTGTTAGCACCATCAGAGTTCTCCAGCAGTCAGGTCTGTCGCGCGCAGGAGATTGGGAGGACCCCAGAATCTGGTGCCTCCCTCGTGCCTCTCTTTACCTGCTTTGTCATGGTCGCACTGGGGAAATTCAGCTTTCCTCACTCTTCAAAATATTGGTCATCTCTTCCTTTTTCTTAGGCAACTGCTTGAACAACTTGCCTTATGTGAAGTGTTTGCTCAACAATAATGATCGTATTGTGCACGTGTATCTCTCCCAGGGATGATGGCACGTTAATAGAAGATCCTGAGTGCCTAAATCCAAAGAACAAATACCAAGTTTATTGGTTAACACAAAAATAATAATAGGCATTATGGCGTGGAGCATTGGCTGGGTGCCGTGTGCTGTGTTAAGCTTGATAAATGCATTATCTTCTTCAATCCTATTCCCCTCACTTTATGAATGAAGCATAAAGCTCTAGTAATTTCTCAAGGCCATATAGCTGACAAGTGGCCGAATTGTAACTGAGTTGAAACCAAATCCACCTGACTCAAGAACCAAGTTCTCAATCATAACAACATAGAGACTCTTTCATATTCTGCATTTCGTTTTCTAGAGCAACAATTCTGCGTTTTACTGCTTTCTGCCATGATTTTGTTAGCTCTGTCACATAATGTGAACTTGTTTTTTTCCTCATGCCTGTTCCTGATGCCACTTCCTCTTTTCACTGAATCTAGCAGATAACAAGTTGTATGAAATAGTCTTCTGACTTTTCAGATTCATGAAGTAAAGCACTTTCTGGAGGAAGGTTTTTGCTTAGCTTATATGGCTTGGTTTCTCTGTTGTAGACAATATTTTATAACTTTTCAACTGTATCATATGATCTTTTTATTGTAGTATACTTGATATACAATATTATATTTGTTTCAGGTGTACAACATAGTGAGACAACATTTATATATATTGTGAACTAATCACTACCATAAATCTGGCTACCATCTGTCACTATGCAAAGATGTTACATATTATTAACTCTATTTCCTATGTTGTACATTGTATCCCCACGTCTTTATTTTAGAAGTAGAAGTTAGTACCTTTTAATCCCCTTTCCCTATTTTGCCCATTCTCCCACATTCCTCCCCTCTGGCCATCACCATCAGATTATTCTCTGTATTTATGAGTCTTTTTCTATTTTTTGTTAGTTAGGTTTTTTTTTTTTTTTTTTTTTTTTTGGCTGTTGTTCATTTGTTTTTCAGATTCCACATATAAGTGAAATTATATGCTATTTGTCTTTTTCTCTGATTTATTTCACTTAGCATAAAAACCTTTAGGTCCATCTATGTTGTTGCAATCGGCAAGATTTCATTCTTTTTAAAAAAATGTTTATTTATTTATTTTGAGACATAGAGAGAGTGTGCATGGGGGAGAGCAGAAAGAGAGGGAGACAGAGAATCCCAAGCAGGCTCCGCGGTGTCAGCATAGAGCCTGATGCAGGGCTCAAACTCACGAGTCAGAATATCATAACCTAGCAGAAACCAAGAGTTGGACGCTTAATGGACTGAGCCACCCAGGTGGCCCAAGATTTCATTCTTTTTTACAGCTGAGTAATGTTCTGTTGTATATATACACCACTTCTTTAACCACTCATCTATTGATGGACACTTAGGTTATTTCCATCTCATGGCTAGGTAAATAGTGTTGCAATGAACATGGGGTGCATACATCTTTTTGAATTAATGCTTTCATTTCCTTTGGGCAAATACCAAGAAGTGGAACTGCTGAATCATATGGTAATTCTACTTTTAATTTTTGAGGAATCTTCATACTGTTTTCCAGAATGTCTGCACCAGTTTGCATTCCCACCAATAGTGCACAGGGTTCCCTTTTCTCCACATCCTCACTGACACTTATATCTTGTCTTTTTGGTAATAGTCATTCTGACAGGTGTGAGGTGATCTCTCAATCTGGTTTTGATTTGCATTTTCCTGATGATTAGTGATGTTGAGCACCTTTGTGTGTGTGTGTCTGTTAGCCATCTGTATGTTTTCCTTGAAGAAATGCCTATTTAGATTCTCTGCCTGCTTTCAAATTGAGTTGTTTGGATTTTTGATATTAAGTTGTGTGAGTTATTTATATATTTTGGATATTAACCCCTCATAGTTATATCATCTGCAAATATCTTCTCCTATTCCGTGGGTTGCCTTTTCATCTTATTCACAGTTTCCTTTGCTGTTGCAAAGGCTGCTCAGTTTGATGTGATCCCATGTGTTTATCTTTATGGTTGTTGTCCTTGCCTTCGGAGACACTGAGTTTAGTTTTTTATATGGTGTAAGAAAGTGGTCCGGTTTTGTTCTTTTGCATGTAGTTGTCCGTTTTCCCAACACCACTTATTAAAAACTGCCTTTTCCCCATTGTATGGGTTCCTCTTTATTCTGAAGCATTTATTTTCCCTACTATTTAGTTTCCATGATTTTGACTTATTGATCTTCATTGTCTGTTGTCATTCACAAATTCGAACAGATAGTTTTAAGTAATCATCTTATGCACTGAAGCTTCTTAGGACAGGGGTGAAGTAGCAGGCCGTACAGAGTGGAAACCCTGAACTGCCAGCAGGTGGGCCACCAGGCAGGGGATCCCAGGTCCCATTTTGGAGGAGTAGCGAGCATATATATATATATATATATATATATATATATACTATGTAGTGTGTCCCCCCCACGATGCACCCACATGTCAAGATTAGGCAATTTAGAGGAGGAAGCCAGACGGTGGCAAAATCTTACTCATTTGTGGGGCAGGATGGAGCCTTTGTGCCGTCGTTGCGGTCACCGGAAACACGTTAAATTACATTAAGGTATTGAAGACAAGGAGGTCGCTGATGTTGCACTTACCCCATCATCTTCCCAGAATTCCTACAGCCTGAGCCTCCGATTATGGAATCTTTTGAAACCGAAATAGCCCAGGGAGGATAGCTTTTAGAAGAGAAGCATCCCTGTGATCACATCACAGCTGCTGCCACTTGGCCTGAACAGAGCCCCGCGGTGCCGACGTGCGTGAACACGCAACACGCACTTCGCCGCTGCTGTTGCAGCTCTGGCTTGTGCAGCTTTGTGCCCAGGTAATGCGTGCTGGGTGGATGTTCTGGAAGCATTCGTGGCGCCACAGAGGCACACAGAGTAATGTACAGTGGCTCCTCTCTGGACCAAATGAGGTCTTAGAAACCTGCCTGGTGACATGGAAAGAACATGAGCTTTGAAGTCAGACTTTGTGGCCTTGGATTCAGGAAGTGGCTCTAGTATTCACTAGATCTGCAGTCCTGGACAAGGCAACTAGCTGGTTTAAGCTTCCATCTATCATCTGTGAAGTGTCACTGATAGCCTGCAATCAATAGATCATATTCGTAATTACTGTTTTTAAGTCAGTTCCTCCCACTAGGCTGAGGCCCATAGGCCTCACCTACCTTATTATGATCTTGAGGTATGATCCTTCTGTCCCTACTTTCTCGAGGGTTTTTATCAAGGAAGGATGCTGTATTTTGTCAAATGCTTTCTCTGTATCTATTGAGAGGATCATGTAGTTCTTGTCCTTTCTTTTATTGATGTGATGTATCACATTGATTGTTTTGCGGATATTGAACCAGTCCTGCGTCCTAGGTATAATCCCACTTGGTCGTGGTGAACTATTTTTTTAATCTATTTTTGGATCCGGTTGGCTAATATCTTGTTGAGGATAATTGCATCTATGTTCATCAGGGAAATTAGTCTATAGTTCTCCTTTTTAGTGGGGTCTTTGTCTGGTTTTGGAATCAAGGTAATGCTGGCTTCATAGAAGGAGTTTGGAAGTTTTCCTTCCATTTCTATTTTTTGGAACAGCTTCAGGAGAATAGGTGTTACCTCTTCTTTAAATGTTTGGTAGAATTCCCCTGGAAAGCCATCCGGCACTGGCCAGATGTTTTTTGGGCAATTTTTGATTACTAATTCGATTTCTTTACTGGTTATGGGTCTGTTCAAATTTTCTATTTCTTCCTGTTTCAGTTTTGGTAGTGTATATGTTTCTAGGAATTTGTTCATTTACTCCAGATTGCCCATTTTATTGGCATACAATTGCTTGTAATATTCTGTTATTATTGTTTTTATTTCTGCTGTGTTGGTTGTGATCTCTCCCTTTCATTCTTGATTTTACTTATTTGGGTCTTTTCCATTTTTTTTTTTTTTTTGATCCAACTAGTGGCTAGTGGTTTATCAATGTTGTTAAGTTTTTCAAAGAACCGGCTACTAATTTCATTGATCTGTTCTACTGGGTTTTTTGTTGTTGTTGTTGTTTGTTTGTTTGTTTGTTTCTTTCAATAGCACTGATTTCTGCTCTATTCTTTATTATTTCCTGTCTTCTGCTGGTTTTGGGTTTTATTTGCTGTTCTTTTTCCAGCCCTTTAAGGTGTAAGGTTACATTGTGTATCTGAGACCTTTCTTCCTTCTTTAAGAAGGTCTGGATTGCTATATACTTCCCTCTTCTGACCACCTTTGCTGTGTCCCAGAGGTTTTGGGCTGTGGTGTTATCATTTTCATTGGCTTCCTTGTACTTTTTAATTTCCTTTTTTAATTTTTTTTTCAACGTTTATTCATTTTTGGGACAGAGAGAGACAGAGCATGAACGGGGGAGGGGCAGAGAGAGAGGGAGACACAGAATCGGAAACAGGCTCCAGGCTCTGAGCCATCAGCCCAGAGCCTGACTCGGGGCTCGAACTCCCGGACCGCGAGATCGTGACCTGGCTGAAGTCGGACGCTTAACCGACTGCACCACCCAGGCGCCCCTTAATTTCCTTTTTAACTTCTTGGTGAGCCCGTTCATTCTTTAGTAGGATGGGCTTTTGTCTCCAAGTATTTGTTATCTTTCCACATTTTTTCTTGTGGCTGATTTCGAGTTTCATAGTGTTGTGCTCTGAAAATATGCAGGGTATGATCTCGATCTTTTTGTACTTGTTGAGGGCTGATCTGTATCCCAGTATGTGATCTATTCTGGAGAACGTTCTAGGTGCACTGAAGAATGTGTATTTCATTGTTTTAGGATGAAATGTTCTGAATATATGTGTTAAGTCCATCCGGTCCAGTGTGTCATTCAAAGCCATTGTTTCCTTGTTGATTTTTTGATTAGATGATCTGTCCATTGCTGTGAGTGGAGTGTTGAATTCTCCTACTATTATGGTATTACTATCAATGAGTTTATTTGTGTTTGTGATTAATTGATTTATATATTTGGGTGCTTTGAAGTTTGGTGCATAAAAGGTTATAATTGTTAGGTCTTGTTGGTGGATAGACCCCTTAATTATGATATAATGCCCTTCTTCATTTCTTGTTACAGTCTTTATTTTAATGTCTAGATTGTCTGATATAAGTATGAGTACTCTGTCTTTCTTTTGGTGACCATTAGCATGATAGATAGTTCTCCATCCCCTTGCTTTCGATCTAAAGGTGTCTTTAGGTCTAAAGTGGGTCTCTTGTAAACAGCATATAGATGGATCTTGTTTTCTTATCCATTCTGTTACCCTATGTCTTTTGATTGGAGCATTAAGTCCATTGATGTTTAGAGTGAGATATGAATTTATTGCCATTATGTTGTTTGTAGAGTTGGAGTTTCTGGTAGTGTTCTCTGGTCCTTTCTAGTCTTTGTTGCTTTTGGTATGTATGTATGTATGTATGTATGTATGTATGTATTTTCATCTTTTCTCCCCTCAGAGAGTTTCCCTTAAAATTTCTTGCAGGGCTGGTTTAGTGGTCACAAACTCCTTTAATTTTTGTTTGTCTGGAAAACTTTTAATCTCTCCTTCTATTTTGAATGACAGCATTTCTGGATAAAGAATTCTTGGCTGCATATTTTTCTGATTCCGCACATTGAATATATCCTGTCACTCCTTTCTGGCCTGCCAAGTTTTTTGGATAGGTTTGTCTGCTGCAAACCTGATCTGTCTTCCCTTGTAGGTAAAGGACTTTTTTTCCCTTGCTGCTTTCATTATTCTTTCCTTGCCTGAGTATTTTGTGAATTTGATTATGATATGCCTTGTTGATGGTCAGTTTTTGTTGAATAACGGGAGTCCTCTGTTCTTCCTGGATTTTGATGTCTATGTCTTTCCCTGGGTTACAAAAGTTTTCTGCTATGATTTGCTCACATAACGCTTCTACTCCTATTTCTCTCCCTTCCTCTTCTGGGACCCCTATGATTCTGATGTTGTTCCTTTTTAATGAATCACTGATTTCTCTAATTCTTAAATCATGCTCTTTTTTTCTGCTTCATTGTTCTACATAAGTTTGTCCTCTATATCTCTGATTCTCTGCTCTGCCTCAACCATCCTTTCTGCTGTGGCATCCATTTGAGATTGCAGCTCAGTTATAGCATTTATTTCATCCTGACTAGCTTTTACTTCTTTTATCTCTGCATAAAGGGATTCTAATCTATTTTTAACTCCAGCAGTATTCTTATTATCATGATTCTAAATTCTGGTTCAGACATCTTGCTGGTATCTGTGTTGGTTAAGTCCCAGGCTGTAGTTTCTTCCTGCTATTTCTTTTGGGGTGAATTCCTTCATTTCATAATTTTTAAGAGAGAAAAGGAATTAATGAGGTAAAAAAATAAATTAATAAATATTAAAATTAAAAAATTAAAATTAAAAAATTAAAAAATTAAAAACAACACACACACACATCAAATACATGATGCAAGATCCTCAGTGTGTTTTGGTCTGGGTGTTGAAAGGGGCTTGACAGATTAGAGAAAAAAGGGTAAAAAAGAAAAAAAAGGAAATTGTTTGAAAATTTGAAAAAAATGAATACACTGAAGTAGAAGAATAAAATGAAATGATGGAAGTAAAATAGAATTTGAAAAAAATTTACACAAAAGTAAAAAATATAGTAGAAAAATATTAAAGAAAAAGTTTTTAATAAAAATTGAAAAGAAAAATAAATTTTTTCTCTTTGTATTCAAAAAAAGAAATGAAATGAAAAAGAGGGGAACAAAAGAAAGAAAATTGAATAGATGGACCAGTGAACAGACTGAAATACAAGTGGAATTACTTCGTTTTCCCCTAGAAGTCAAACTGTGACTTCTTTCTAGTCCAGAAACTAAGCAAGCGGAGAGATTTGTGTTCCTGAAGAGCGAGGTTAGCCCAGTTGGGCGGGGCTTAGTGTAACGGCTCCCTTCTCCACTAGATGGCGCTGCTTAGCTTACTGGGGTGGGTTGTTGTGGCGCTTGTAGGTGCGTATGCGCATGCGCGGGAATGGTGGCGATGGTGTTGCCCGGCTTCCCGCTCTCTAGTATTGAACTCCCTTCTTCCGGATTAGTTTAGCAATCCTGCACCTGTCCTTTGTCTTCGGCTTCCGTCCACTCCCCGCTTTTACACCATCTGCAACCGAGCCCCAGGCAGCACCTCCCTCCTGAGTTTTATCTCAGATGCGGCTGTGTCTCCCGACCCCTTACTTCGGAGGGACCGCGGCTCTGACCCTTTCTGCCCCTCTGCGGAGGGTCTCACCGAGTAATGGCCGGGTGCCGGCCGCACCGGGAGCGTTCGGGGGACCGCGCTGCTGCTGACGCCCCGAGACTGCAGCTGGGGGCCAGCCTGCCCCAGAGAAAGTTCGCGCCATCGTGTAGCAGCCTCGTTTCTGGGATTCTGGAAAATCACCACAGGCATCTGGCACCGGGCTCCGCCCCCAGCGACCTTGTTCCAGCACCAGGAATGTGGCCGTTCTCCCGGTCCGCCGGGGTCTTTGCCTGTGCGGGGGGCCACGCCGCCTCTACCAGGTGTCCTCCCAGCGGGGGAACCGTCTCTCCCGTGTGGCCCGAAGCCCCCCGGTCTCCGCTCTGCTCCTGGGGATTCGCCCTTCCCACCCGAGCGCCGCCAGGTATGGAGCTGCGGAGTTTCAGCCTCTGCTCCCCCTGTTTACAGAGTCTTCAGGGAATTTACAGCCTCTCCTTTCTCCTTTCTCCCTTTTTAGTCCAGTCCCTGCGGCTGTTTCCACTTTCCCGCTTACTCTCCAGCTGCTTTTGGGGGGGTGCTTTTCCTGTATTTCCCCCCCTCCCCCCGCCCCCCATCTCCATCTCTCTCCAGACGCAAAAGCGACTCCCTGTCCGCCGCAGTTCTCTCCCCCAGTTCCCATCTCTGTGCCTCATACCTGCTGAGTTCGGTGGTTCAGGTGGCGCAGATTGTTGTGTGAATCCTCAGATCCGTTTTCTAGGTGTGCAGGACGGTTTAGTGTTGGTCTGGTTGTATTTCAGGGACGCGAGACACAAAAACCTTCCAAGCTGTTCCGCCATCTTGGCTGCTCCCTGACCTCCTAGTTTTTAATAAAGACTTTTATTTACCTAAAATGTAGCAGCCTCGTGTTCAGCCTTAAAGCAATAAACTTCTCAATAATCGTTAAGTTTGACATTTGGATACATAATAGAAACTTTTTATTTTAAGGGCATGTGTCCCATTAGTTGGAGTTAGTACCTTAAAAAAAAAAGGCAGCTCTTCAATGGAATTCATAATGACATAAATGTTTGATACAGGCATTACTTTTATAAAATATGCTGGAAATCACATCCTGTAATTTTTTTAGATGAAACAAAATAGCAAGATTTCATCAGTATGGGATACTTTAAATAAGTTATGCTGCATTATAAAATAGAATACTACTTGGGGCGCCTGGGTGGCGCAGTCGGTTAAGCGTCTGACTTCAGCCAGGTCACGATCTCGCGGTCCGGGAGTTCGAGCCCCGCGTCAGGCTCTGGGCTGATGGCTCAGAGCCTGGAGCCTGTTTCCGATTCTGTGTCTCCCTCTCTCTCTGCCCCTCCCCCGTTCATGCTCTGTCTCTCTCTGTCCCAAAAATAAACGTTGAAAAAAAAATTTAAAAAAAAATAGAATACTACGCAGCCATTATAAAGGCTGATGTAGAAGTGTGTTTATTAACATGAAAAGATGCCTTTAGTGTGCAGTTTCGTTTTAAAAACTAATATACAAAGATAAAACTTGAATCCATTTTTGCCGCAAATTTATCTGTGAACATACGAACTTTAAAAAGTCTGAAAGCCTACCAACATATTAACAGTGATTGTCTTAAAAAATACAGTGGTTGGGGGAGAGGATGGTTGATAGGACGGATGGTTTAAACCTCTTCTTTTTTGCCTTTTTGTATGGTATGGATCTTTCACAAGAGAATATATTACTTTTATGTTTGCATTCTAGCAAAAGACTATTTTATTGTGCAAACTTACTTTCATTAATTAGATTGACAGGTGAGCTACAAAATTTTAGTTTTCTTGTAAGAGCAAAGAGCAAAACAACACATCAGCCATAGGAAGAGAGCACTTATTAAGCACAGTGTGAGTACAAAACTGTCACCCAAATGAAAATCTCAAATTACGCCTTTTCCTGTCTCTTCATTGTTAAAAGGAAAGCAAATCCCTAAGTGGCTATTGTACCTTTTGGTAAAACAATTCCCTTTTATCAGGAGCCAGAATCGCAAAATTATTTGAAGATTAAAACTTTGGACTTGATTTGATTGCTTCCAGCCAAGGGACTTTATAACAGCTACTGTTTTTCCGGCTCTTTATTTTATTCTAATCTATTGTTTAATGTCTTAGTTTATATGTATTTCAATACATTTTTGAGAACCAAGATATTTACAAGGACATAGTTCAAAATTCCCTCTGCACTTGACAGACTCACTCAGGGGTGGTCAGGCCAGCGGATGTCCAGTTAAAGTTTACCCTCGTTCTATTCAGGCCTGGGGGCTCTGCGTCCTCTGGGTGAGAATCCACTCGGTCAGACTTCTTAGTCCCACCTTCAGGACAGAGATACTGCTCAGGAAGCCGTTCCAAAAATACACCTCCAAATCTATCTGGGGGAAAAAATGGGATTTCTTCAGTTTTATTACATTTATGTTTAATTTTTCTAATGTTTATTTTTGAGAGAGAGACAGAGTGCGAGTGGGAGGAGGGGCAGAGAGAGAAGGAGACACAGAATCCGAAGCAGGCTCCAGGCTCTGAGCTGTCAGCGCAGAGCCTGACGCGGGGCTCGAACCCACAGACTGTGAGATCATGACCTGAGCCGGAGTCAAAGGCTCAACAGACTGAGACACCGAGGTGCCCCTATTATATTTGTGTTTAAACAGAAAGCTGTGTCGTGCGTAAGTAAGTGTGTGGCAGGAAAGCACTGAATGTGACGGCCACGGACGAGGTACCAGTCCCACCAGGGCTATGGAGAAGCAGTGGTGGTGACAGGCCAAGAACTGATCACGGCTCTGAGCGCACGACTTGTGGAGAGAGGGACTCGCTCGGAGGCGGGGAATCTGACGTGCTCAGGTTGATGGTTAGTGAGTATACTAGGAGTGGGAGGATATAGGAACAACTGAGACGCGGTTCCTGCACCGGAGAAACTGACCGCCCGCTGAGGGAGACGAGGTCCAGGCCCAAGCAGCAGAGCCAATGCTTGAAGGAACCCAGGAGAACCCTTCCAGAGCCCGCAGCCGCCTCCACACGAGTGACCGTCTCACGGCTGCCATGTCAGGCTCTGCGGAAAATACGGTTCCTCTTCCGCAGAGAAGTCCTGCACGTACTTGAAGAGACCCTGCCCCAACCTCTTTTCCTTCCACAACGCAGGAGATGATGTTTGCCTTTCCTGATACTCATCCTGATTGTCCTCCTCAGCTAGAAGCCAGGCTGACCAAGAAAGAGGATGGGACGGGTGCCTCTCTTGCATCCCAGCCTGTCCTTCCACTGTCCGTTGGCCTCCTCTCCCTTTAAAATCCCGCCCTCTCCTACTCTTTGCCTTGATGTTGTCTGTGGCCCCCCCCGGGGTCAGGTCTCCTAAGGATTTGGTCCCACCCCCACCCATTTGACTCCTTCCAGGGCCTCCCTCACTTAGTTCCTAGGGACTCAACCCTCAGCTTAACCCAGCTCGGACCCTGCTCCCTAATAGAGTTCAGACCCTTCCTGCCAGTGTAAGGCAAGGGTCTCGAAGGAAGTCATATGTTTTTGACTCTGAATTTAGGAATTCAGGGGAAAGCATCAAAGAAAAAAAATGTTCAACATTTACCAGACCCATAAGAAAGGTATTATAAAAAATTTTTTTAATGTTTATTTATTTTTGAGATAGAGACAGAGCATGAGCGGGGCAGGGGCAGAGAGAGAGGAAGACACAGAATCCAAAGCAGGCTCCAGGCTCTGAGCTGTCAGCACAGAGCCCAATGCGGGGCTCGAACACACAAACTGCGAGATCATGACCTGAGCCGAAGTTGGACTCAGTCAACCAACTGAGCCACCCAGGCGCACCAGAAATGTATTGTAGTTGAAAATAATATTTTTTTTTAAAAACCTATGTATATGTGTGTGTGTGTGTGTGTGTGTGTGCACGTGTGCATCAGAAGGAACTGTAGATGCATTTCCCCCCTGCAATCCCTCTCTGCTTAATCTGAAACTGCTCAGTTTCTAAAACCTAATAAATATTAGCATTTTCAGAAATAATAGAATTGGCTATCTGGGAAGATTCACATCGTCTAGACTTGTCGAAGTGCGAGATGCACTTCGTGTGTAGCCGGTTCTCAGCGAGCTGTCTCCCTGGGCTCAGGCTGCCGTCCCGGTCTGTATGGGTCTGCCCCGTCTCAGATCACCATCTCTCCCTTCTGTGCATGTGACCTACATCTCCAACCAGACCAAGGGCACCCAGAGTCAGCTTTCTGCGCAAACTCAGCAAACTGACTTTCAATAGCTGTGTCAAGTCCAAACCCTAAAACAATGTCCTACTCACAACAGCCAGTCAATAAATTGTTGATGATGATGCTGTTACATAGACCAATGCTTGCCTGAGAGGTCTCACTGCATAATTTGCTTAGTTCTCAGTTTAAAAAAAAAAAAGTTCATTAACTAGAGAAGCACTTTTCTGAACCACAAGAGGTGCCTCTGAATGCCAAATTAGTATTTTTAATTCTATATTTGGCTGCCCTGCCTCTAGAACGCTGGAGGTGCTAGAAACAGACCTACAGAAACTGTGAGGCTGTTATTCGTCTCAAGAGCAGTTCGGGTCATCAAACCAGCTTTACTGGATGAAATTGTGTGATGAAAATATGTCAGGTAGGTTTCTCTCAGTTTGGTATCCATTTAGGAGATGTACCCCCAAAGAAATAACTGACTGCAGAGAGCAGGCATAATTGTCATTAGAGGTAACATTCCCTTGTGTGCATCGAGAGAAAGAAAATTATGTGATCCAGATATGAGCAGCTCTTTAATCTTTTATTATACGCAAAACAGCGAGGCTCAGAAATTAGCCTGTTCTACTTCCCATCCGGTCTTGCCTTTTTTCCCCTGAATCGGAGCACTTTTACGTCTGCCTCACGTTTCCAGACAACAAATACAATCAGCAAGTTGGCTACAGTTTCCCTTTGTGATCAAGGCAGTTTTAACCCAAGCAGGCTCCGTAACAGAGCCTCGGTGACCTGAGACGTGACACCACGTCCTGACATGGATGTGAGAAGTAGCTCGATTTCCTTTCACTCTGGACTCATCTTTCATTATCAGAGCTTTTGAGCATAGAATACTCGCCAGTCTACCAAGAGAAGTGTGTTTCCTTTTTTTTTTTGAAAAAAAAAATTCCTTTTTTTTTTGAAAAAAAAAATTCCTTTTTTTTTTGAAAAAAAAATTCCTTTTTTTTTTTGAAAAAAAAATGTTTTGAGAGAGAGAAAGAGAGAGAATATGCACGCACGAGCAGGGGAGGGGCAGAGAGAGATGGGGGGGTCAGAAGATCTGAAACGGGCTCCACGCTGCTGACTACAGTGTGCCTGATGTGGGGCTCAAACTCACGAACTGTGAGATAATGACCCAAGCCCACGTCAGGCGCTGAACCGACTGAGCCACTCAGGCGCCCCATCTCAATATCCTTTTCAGTAAAATGCCGATCGTAATAATCTCTGAGTAGTTGGACCAACTGTGCCATGGAATCTGCCTCAGAAAGTCGTTGTGGGGATTTAAGTGAGATACAGATTTTTAAAAGCTTATCATAACGTCTGGCCTAAGACTAAGTGCTCAGTAATGGTAGCTCATAAAAACAGTATCTCTGCTCCACTTCCTCAGTGACTTTTAAATAGTCTATTCGCGGTGTTCATTTATAAACAGGTCACCATTGAATTGTGTTGCTAGTGTTCTATTGTAGGTGATAACCTCTCTGTGGTTATCACAGCCTTCTGGTAATCAAAGGGCCCCAGACACCGTAGGCTCTTGGAAGAGTAAAAATACTTTTAATGTGTAAAACCACTTCCTAGTTCATCTGCTGAGTTTAGAGTCTCTTCTGCGTGTCCGTGTCCAACCGCTGAGCTTGAACAAAAGAAGCCGGCTTATTCCGCCCAGCCGAAGGGTCGTGTCCTTCCAGCACCTTTTCCAAACACCTCTCCACTGCCCCCAGCAGGCAGTTAGTTCGCTGTCCTCTCATGGGGTCTGTGCAAGGATGGGTGTATATACTGGCGCCTCCGTGATGTTCGTCATTATCTGTCTCTATGCCTGTCCCTCAAAGGTCTTTGACTCCTTCAGGACAGGACTGTGTCCTATATTCATTTATGTGATAGCACAGAGCACATCCTCACAAAAATATGTGGGATGAATAAATGAACCCCTGGGTAGGGCTGAGAGAACATAAACATGGTTATGTGGGTGAACATGCTTACTTTCGGAGAACTTTGCCAAGATGACTGATTTCACTGCCTTTCCTTCCCTTTCAAAAACTGGAGAGCAAAGATAGAGAAGAGAAATGCTTGATCATAACACCACAGGCCAATTGAAATGGAGTTTCAGCAGGAAGATTTAGAAGCTCGAAAAACTTACGTAGGATGTCTTCCGAAAGCTGTACGGGGAAGATTGACGTATTTGTTCGGGACAGGGTCAGCTATCAGGGGAGGGACAGACACTTCAGGCGTATAGGCCACAAGGTCTCCCCTTGTGTGATAAGTTTTTTTTTTTTTCTTCTCCCGTTCCCTCCTTTCTGGAAAGTTTTGATAAAGTCCATTTAAGCCATGGGAAGATTGACTTTATCCTTCGTTGTTCATCTTTATGTTGTAGGTGTATCTGTACTTACATCTACTTGTATATTGGGTTTTTTTTTTTAGTTGTAACTACAGCAGAAATATATTTTAAAGCATCACAAAAGTTTATGATATATTATCAAACAAAACAGAGAAAGCATCGTAATGAATGTATAATGGGATGCCAATTCCATTCCAATTCTGCGGCATCACGGGTGATTTGTTTCCACTTCCCTGTGCTTTTCTGAATTTTCTTTTCTTTTTCTTTCTTTTTAAAAAATTTTTAAAGTACTTTTTTTTAATTTTTAAAAAAATTTAAAATTTTTTAAAAAAAATTTTAAATGCTCGGGGTGCCTGGGTGGCGTAGTCGGTTAAGCGTCCGACTTCAGCCAGGTCACGATCTCGCGGTCGGTGAGTTCGAGCCCCGAGTCGGGCTCTGGGCTGATGGCTCAGAGCCTGGAGCCTGTTTCCGATTCTGTGTCTCCCTCTCTCTCTGCCCCTCCCCCGTTCATGCTCTGTCTCTCTCTGTACCAAAAATAAATAAACGTTGAAAAAAAAAATTAAAAAAAATTTTTTAAATGCGTATTTATTTTTGAGGGGGAGATAGAGCGCGCAAGCAGGAGAGGGGCAGAGAGAGAGGGAGACAGAGAATCCGAAGCAGGCTCCGGGCTCCGGGCTGTCAGCACAGAGCCCAACGCAGGGCTCGAACCCATGAACCCATGAGATCATGACCTGAGCCGAAGCTGTATGCCCCCATGACTCCACCACCCAGGCGCCCCTTAAATATTTATTTTGAGAGAGAGAGAGAGAGAGAGAGAGAGAGAGAGAGAGAGCGCACACGTGAACACAAGTGGGGAAGGGGCAGAGAGAGAATCCCAAGCAGGCTCCATGCTCAGCATGGAGGGCAATGCAGGGATCAATCTCTTAAGTGTGAGATCATGACCTGAGCTGAAATCAGGAGTCAGATGGTCAACTGACTGAGCCACCCAGGTGTGCCTCTTTTTTGTTGTTGTTAACAGCAAATGTATTATATTAACAACAAGGGGGAAAACCTGTATGCTCTTTTTTTATGTTCTTGTCTGTCATCCTACAGCCTATGATGTAGAAAGTCCCCTCGTTTCTCTGAGTAGAGGGACCAGCTGTGCAGGAGGAATTAACTGCCTTCCATCTCACCTGATGGCAGATGGTGCACGTGCTGACAGCTGTAACATGGCCGGAGACCGGGCACGGTCCCAGTGCTCCCTACTGTCCAGCCTCCTGTCCCTCCCCGGGGCTGCCCAGAGACCCCCCAGGCTGCTCCAAACCTTGACTAGCCTAGAGCGTTCTCCCCACCTGATGTAGTGTTTATTCAAAGTGAGACTCCAGTTCTGGAGTCACTCTCTCTGGGGAGCCTTCCCCAGGGCAAGTTCCTATCATACCCTTTCACGGTGCCTCATTTTTTTCTTTCTGCATTCGTTTGTGTGGTTTTTACGTAATGCCTAATGCCTCCTCCCTTAAACAAGTAAGTGTGAGGTCCGAGAGGACTTCACCGAATCCCTAGTGCTAGCACACTGCCTGGAGCCTTGAAGGGATGCAAATATTCCTTGTGTGTCTGGATTCCTTGTGTTAATGGCCACATAAGTAGAAACAACCTAAAATTTCCACACAGACGATATCCACGTGAGCAAATGGCGTTCAGCCTGAACAGCCTTTCAACAAAGTCAAGTTGTCGTCCTGCCATTCCTCTTCCCCCAAATCCTTCTCTCCTTCCCTCAGGCTCCCTAAAAACTTAGCATTATCCGACTTAAAACACATTGGCTCAGTTGGTTGAGCGTCTGACTTCGGCTCAGGTCAAGATCTCCAGGTCTGTGAGTTCGAGCCCCACATCCAGCTCTGTGCTGACAGCGTGGAGCCCGCTTCTTCTGATCCTCTGTCCTCCTTTCTCTCTGCCCCTCCCTTGTTCTCTCTCTCTCTCTCTCTCCCCCCCCCCCCCCCCCCCGCTCACCCTCTCTCTCTTAAAAAAAAGGAAAAAAAAAGGAAGGTAATGCCAAAAAGAGGGTCTGGAGAGTGAAAGTACAAACAGAGGAAATGGAAGCAAGTCTCGTGAAAACCACAGCTCCCGTGTACTTGGCCCCCACCGTGGACAAGGTATGCTCCAAGTCCTTCCCGTATAAATCCATCCATGGCCCTGATGCTTCCATGCAGCGACCACAGTCCTTGTTTATTACTAAGATAGCTGAGGGAACTGAGTCACAAGGAGGGTAGGAACTTGCTAGGGCACACCCCCGGCGGGCGAAGAGTAACACCCATTACTGCACAGCCAGATTCCCAAGAAAATAAATCAAGAGTTAGGGTTTTCCGACCTGACGCTGAGTCCTGGAGACTTGATTTTGCTGGCTGATACCTCTGAGCCAGCAGAGCTGGCTGTCGAGCGCGACCGTGTGCCATTGCGTCAAGCATCCGACCTCACGACAACCCTGTGGGGTGAGTTCTGGTACCATCGCTCTGTTTCACAGGTGGGAAGACAGGTAGAGAGAGTTTAGGTCGTTTGCCTAGTGGTGAGACGCCCGTGCAGCCAACACGGATGTCAGGCAGCTGGGCCACAGAGCCCAGGTCTTCAGCCCTGAGCCCACAGCTTCCTATCCCCACACACAAACCTTCCAGTTTTCATCTTTTTTTTTTTCCTGATACAAGAAGCAGAAACCCCTTCCTAACAACGACCCATGTCTCTTTTATATTTCGTGTCAAAACTGTTTCCGGCAATCGCCCCCAGTAGCCAGGATTTTCTCAGTGGTTTTTTTCCTTTCCCACCCTAATTATTTTTATTACAATTTTTGGTCCCTTGCCTCGCTTCTGGAATAGTCAACATTCACTGAGATTTCACAGTAACTGGAATATTTACACTAGGACATTATGATTAAGACAAAGCATGTTTTCCAGTTGCACGACCTTAAATTGGGGCTCTTAGCATAATCAGAGGAAACCTGACTCCTGGGGGGGGGTGTGGGCACTATTCCTGCACCACTTAGCCCGGGATGTCCTGAGGTGATTCACACTTGCCCCTGTCTCCAGACCCTCCCCCGCATTGAGGTAGGTGACCCCTGTCCCCTTGGTGACCACTGCAAACTATTATCAACCACTCCTGTGTTATCAACATCCAACTTCATGTGAAGGGCTGTGGTGAAATTCTGGAACTTGAATAGGAAGTTGCTTTTCTAAACAGCCTGACACAGAGGGGAGGCAGGGAGGCTATAAAGTCTGGGTTGGGCAGACAGCCTAGAGGAAGCCGAGGCGCAGAGGAGATGGTAAGTTCGTTTCTCTGTACTCTGGGAAGTGGCCGAGATGCTGCGTGGAGGCTGAGTCAGGCGGGCAAAGGTTTAGAGAGTGCAGAAGAGCAGTGGTCGTGGCACTTTATGTTGAGTAGCCCTTTAGACTGTGAGCATCTGAAAGCCTGCTGTCTGCTTTGACCCTCCCAACATCCTTGGGAGGTGAGGTCGCTATTTCCATGTTAAAACGAAGTCGCTGCACCTTGTGGAGATGAGGTGTTGGACCTACAGCCCCCCTATTAGGCTTGATGTTGTCTGCATCTAGACTTCTGCCCTCTGGCTCCACGGCGCCTGTTTTTCCTACTAGAGCTTACAGAAACTCTCGCGGGCACAGATCTTGGTAAACCCTCGACCCCCTTCTCCAGGATCGGTCTTCTCTGTGGCTTGAGGGCAAGGCTGAGCAAATGCCCTGTGGCACACCTGTGGGTAAATGCTCTCTCATTCGGGCTCTCCTAGTTCCTTCTCTGAGCCCTAGGAGTCAGCTGGGACTCTTGCAGAGTAACCACATGGTTTCCATAGCTGCCTTAAGTCTCAGTGCTGTTAGTGACTCAGTTTCCTCATCTGTAAAATAGACATACTTACAGTGCTCTACTTTATTTTTTTTTTATTTTTTTTAACGTTTTTATTTATTTTTGAGACAGAGAGAGACAGAGCATGAACGGGGGAGGGTCACAGAGAGAGGGAGACACAGAATCCGAACCAGGCTCCAGGCTCTGAGCTGTCAGCACAGAGCCCGACGCGGGGCTCGAACCCACTGACCGTGAGATCATGACCTGAGCCGAAGTCGGATGCTTAACCGACCGAGCCACCCAGGCGCCCCTCTACTTTATTTTTTAAATTTATTTATTTATTTTGTGTGTGTGAGAGAGAGTGTGTGCAGGGGAGGGAGAGAGAGAGAGAGAGAGAGAGGGCGAGCGAGAATCCCAAGAAGTTTCCGTGCTGTCAGCATGAGCCCGTTGCGGGGCTCAAATTCAGGAACAGTGAGATCATGACCTGAGCCGAAGTCAGGAGTCTGATGCTTAACCGACCAAGCCACCCAGGTGCCCTTATGGTGCTCTACTTTATGGTGTCATTTCGAAGATTAAGTAGGATTTGCTCTGAAAAGCGTGTAAACCTGAGGCTGGCACATGGTAACTGATTTGTCAATGTCAGCTAGTATTGTTGTGAAAACGAAAAAATTCGTGGGGGTTTGGGATCCGGGGAAGATCCAAGGAAAACTAGGCATTCATGAACTTATCAACAGATAAGATACACACGGTTTTACCCCCAACTTGCCAGGAGTCTCTCCCACAGTCCCAAACCCTGCAGTCCGTGGCTACAAAGGAACCAACCGGACATCTCTGTTGTTGAGCCCCTTTCTGCAGGACGCCAGAAGAGAGCAGCGCTCACACATGATTTCAACCCCCTCTTTGCTTCACTATCGCTCACTTTTCAAATTTGGCAATGGGGATTTTCTGTGTTGGGGAGAAATAGAGATAAGAGCACTAGGGAGAGAGGGGGAAGGAGTTTGAGCCTGTCCTGAGTTTGAACTCCAGTGACAAAAGAACGTGGATTGCTTTTGTCTCCTCTTTTGCATATCAGACATTCCCGGTGTTGGTCAACTTACATGGACAAGGACTGAGTCATCTCTTCCTTCTATTCTCTTTGGGATCCTCCTCTATCTCGGAAGTGTATTAACACATTGGATTGTGGAGTTCTTTGAGATTCTGGTGAAAGTGCAACTCTCTGTCCCAGATGAAAATGCAAACATCCACATAAACACCAAGCTTTCTGGGCAAGGACAGGGGGTTCCCCAACCCCCACATGGGTCTCAGGTTAGGAAACCCACCCTATCGCCTCCTTTGCTTTATGCTCAGAAACTCCTCCACTGGCATCTTGAAACTAGGTTGGAATACTACTTGGCAATGAGAAAGAATGAAATATGGCCTTTGGTAGCAACGTGGATGGAACTGGAGAGTGTTATGCTAAGTGAAATAAGTCAGGCAGAGAAAGACAGATATCGTATGTTTTCACTCTTATGTGGATCCTGAGAAACTTAACAGAAGACCATGGGGGAGGGGAAGGAAAAGAAAAGTTGGAGAGGGAGAGAGCCAAACCATAAGAGACTCTTAAAGACTGAGAATAAACTGAGGGTTGATGGGGTGTGGGAGGGAGGGGAGGGTGGGTGATGGGTATTGAGGAGGGCACCTGTTGGGATGAGCACTGGGTGTTGTATGGAAACCAGTTTGACAATAAATTTCATATTTTAAAAGAAAGAAAGAAAGAAAGAAAGAAAGAAAGAAAGAAAGAACGAACTGGTAGATGACTTGAAAAAAAAAAAAAAAAAGAAAAGAAACTAGGCTGGAAGTCTGCAATCCAGGCCTGATGGTTCCACCTCTAACACTGGTTTCATTATTCCAAAGACTAGACCTCTTCCTTTGCCCCTGAGCACATTTGGCCCCTGGGATTCCGGAACCTCAACCCTTTCTGTGTAAATCTGGCTTCAAGTTCAGAGTGGCTTCAGTTAACCTCTAGGACCTGAGGAAAGAGGTTAAGAGTTAGCTGGTGGGGTATTTTCCATCAGATGGATCTCAGGGAGGAGAGCCTTTGATTGAGAACTGGCAGTTAAGTTGCACTGATGTTGGGAGAGATGTAGTGGGCTCAGAGCAGGTCTGGATTCTCTGCCATTTTACACCTTAACCATCTTAGGTCTGTGGCTTCTATTTCTTCCTTCCATGACCTGTTTTTCAAAATGTCACTACATGGTTCACACTCTCCTGGGCTGACCACTGGCTCTTAGAATATGTAGCTTCAGAATTCTGTAAGCAGAGGCTTATTAATCAGATCCTCAGAAGTTAAAATGACCTACCATGTGATGGGCAATACTGAGAAAAAGACCCTGGGCCTAACCCTAGAGAGTAGGCCACGGTGGGTTCATGAATGGCATTTATTACATTGTCTGCTAGGTGTCTCGCTTCTCTGGCTGAAAAGCAAACAGAAATGTTACAAAGTCAAATACAAAATGATTCTTTTATGTTTGTAGGGATGTAGCTCAGCCAGGTTCCGATGGACTTTCAAAATTAGGTATGCTGCTTTATTTTTTTTTTTAATTTTTTTTCAACGTTTTTTATTTATTTTTGGGACAGAGAGAGACAGAGCATGAACGGGGGAGGGGCAGAGAGAGAGGGAGACACAGAATCGGAAACAGGCTCCAGGCTCCGAGCCATCAGCCCAGAGCCTGACGCGGGGCTCACGGACCGCGAGATCGTGACCTGGCTGAAGTCGGACGCTTAACCGACTGCGCCACCCAGGCGCCCCTATTTTTAATGCTAGTATATCAACCTAAACAATGGTGATCGGTAGTCTAATGTAAACACGTGCTTTGATTCTTAGTGTTACTGTCCGGGGCTCCTTCCTGTCTTTATTTCTAACTTGCTGTTGGCTTGGAGACCTCTTTTTTCCACTGTGTTTCATGGTCTGCCTTTAAGCTGGGGCTACCAATATCCATGCTATGCCACCACCACTCCCACCCAGAACCTGAGGGAAGTGTTGTGTCCATTATAATGCCTGGTGAAACCTGGACTCTGCCACCAGCACCTTGCATAGTCCTGCCTCCCCAGCGACCCTCATATCTACCTCCCCACTTTGCATTCCCATTGACCCCAGCCCAAGCCCGTCCCCCATTTACTCCCACTGGGACTAGTACAGTAGTCTCCTCTCTCCACAGCTCAGCCTCTCTACCTCTGAGTCATCAAAGCCACCATGGTTACGTGCACCTGTTCAGAACACTGATGGTTGGATCCCTTCTGCTGACATTTATGTCAGACCCGCAAGATCGGGCCCCAACTCACCTTTCCAGTTGACCTCTGGGACCTCCCAGTTCTTCACACCAAATGACGACATCATTGCCTCTCTTAAAATTCACACCCCTCGGCTTCTGACTCCTCTTTGCACTTAGAACCAGATCTTACCCCCCAGCTTTAGTTCCCAAAGCCCGGAGTGATCTGTGACCAGCTTCGTGCCATGCCCTTCTTGCTCATTCCATTCCAGCCACACTGATGGCTTCATGTTCTTTGAACTCTCCACACACACCTGGCTGCCACCCAAAGCCTTCACATTCACTTTTCCTTCTGTCTTCAATGCTCTTCCTCCTGCTTCTCCCTGGATGGCTTCTTCTGGCCATTCTGCTCTCAGTTTCAACATCATCTCCTTGGAGAAGTCTGCCCTGAACTCCCTGCCTAAGGTGACCACAAGTTCCTGTATCACATAGCCTCACCTTATTTCCCCCGACTTCTCACTAGCTTCCAGTTTTCACGTTTACTTGTCATGAACTGCCATGTATTTATTGGTGCTTCATTCCCTGTCTTTCTCAATAGACCATACATTCCGTAAGACAGGAATGATGTCTGTTTTTACCATTTTAATGCCAGTGCCTAGAAGAGTGCCTGACACATTGTAGGCACTTGGCAAATCAGTAGTTACTGAAATAGACAAGGGGCCAGGAAGTGCCTGTCTTGGTGACCGGTGGGGAAGGATCGGTCGTAGAGAAGGCTCCTTTCAAGAGAAGATGTTTGCACTTATAGAGCCAGGCACACATAGAAGGAAAGAGTGCTCTGGGCAATAAGAAGAACATTGGGCACATACAGTGCCTTCTGGAAACTACGAGATGTTTCGTTACAAATGCATTGTAGAATTGGGGTTGGGGGGGGGGAGAGGCACAAATAAATTGAAAATTAATGGCAGGAGATGAGACTTGACAAGTAGAGGCCGCATTTTGAGGGGTCCTATATGTGTCATCTCGAGGAGTTTGTAGGTATTGTTCAAGGGGTAGGAACAGCCGATGGATTTTAGGTAGTGAAGTGATGCGGTCAGGTTTTTGTGTTAGAAACATCACTCTGACTTCATTATAGAGAAACAATGGAAGATGGGCAACTTGAGGATAAGAGACCAGTCAGATGATGTCCAGGAAGGAAAGGATGATGTGTGCACTAGCTCTGTAGCAGTAAGCGGAAATCCGGAGAACGACCAGGTATCAGGTCAGAAGGTAAAGCCAGTGGGATTTGATGACAGGTTCATCTGAAGGGTTTGGGCAAAGGAGAGAAATTTGCTTTCTCATCCCCAACATCTAAGAGCTGCTGCTATTTGATACCCTTCCCAGCTTTCCTGAAACACATGACCTATGTTAACAATCCTTGATTCCCGCACTTCTCCACATATCCCTCTATCTTACCTGCATGGCGTGAAGAGAGTGAGTCCTACTCATTTTTTCCCTCACGTGGGATGTGAACCATCATGCCCCTTGCTTCTCTCACACCCAAATAGAATGAGAAAAAGTGCCAAGAGCATTTTTTTGCACCGATTTCTTATGCTCTTCTGCCTAATAATATACTTTCAAATGTGATACAACTACTGCTGTGGCCCTTAAATACTTAGGTCTAATGATCACATATTTTCCAACATTTTCCTACTCTTATGTCCTACTCTTATGTACACCCTTCTGTCTTACTTTCAGTCATTTCTCTGCCATTGCTCTTTATTTGTTCATCCATTCATAAAATATTTATTAAGCAGTAAGCACCTGCTCTCTACTATAGCTGAGATTCAGACCTAAGGCAGAGCCCTTGCCCTTGAGAAGCCTCTGCCAGCATCCTCCTCCAGCTGGGCAATCATTTGTTTGCTTTGCACTTGGATTGCAGACATCACGCTCAAGAGGGAAGTCAGGGATGGAGATACAGTGTTGGGGCCGTTGGCAAAGAGATGACCAGAAGGTGACCTCAGGACAGCAGATGAGTGATAAGAGAATAGGGTCATGGAGGGCAGAACCCAGGGAAATCTCTATCTCTACAAGTGCCAGAAGAGGGTCGAAGTAGATTCAGAGGGAGACTCATCAAAATTGCTCAAGATGCAAGAGAAGAATCCAGAGAAGGAGCCACGGAAGCATTTTAAACAAAAGGAACTACTCAGCAGTATTTATTGCTGCAGAAAGGTCAAGGAAAATAACAAGGGCACATGTTCACTGGGTTTGGTAATTAGGATTTCAGTGATAAAAGTAGCAAGGGCCATTTCACAAGCTGGAGTTTGGAGGAGGCCAGAGAGTAAAGGGAGGCAAGGAAGTTAAGGAAGCTGAACCAGAGGAAGAAGATAAATCAGATAGCATCGGGGCAGAAGGCAAAGGGTCCAGGGAGGGACTTTGTCAGTTCTGCTCTAAAAGTGCAAAGCTGTGGTCTACAATGCAGTCAGGAGAACAGAATCCCTTTCCGCGGTATCATCTCTCCCAACTTTGTGCGCCGCTCGCAATGCCGGCAGCTGTGGGACTTCTGCTGGCATCCAGTACCCAAGCCAAGTGAGGGCAAGGGATAAACACTTTCTCCTTCCACTTTCTCCCTGCCCCTCTCTTCACCCCATACTTGTAGTTCTTAGGAAAGGTAAAATTAAAGACAATCGCGGTGTGAAGTGGCTTTAATGAAGGTTTACGCAGGCACAGGATGTTATTCTAATGACCCAGTCTCAGACGGCTTCTCGGTGACTTCCAGTTTGAAGTGGGCTGCCAGAGAACATTAAAGATTAGCAGAGCGCATGGCCATTTCTCCTAGAGACATTTCCTCTTGTTTCAACACTAAACAGGCTTAATATCACTAGGACACGGCCCTTAACTTTCCAGGATCTTAGATCTGAAGACAACACTGTAGAACAGGGGCAGGTGTGGGAGGCCTGCCCACCCCAAGGAAGCCTCAGAGGAAAACGACCACTCAAAGGCGTCATCCATTCTCCACATAAAACCCTTGTCAGTTTCCAGTGAGCCAAGGTGCTGCCTTACAGTTAACAGAGATTCGAACTTGCGGTCCATTAAACGTGGACAGACTTAGTGGATCTATGAGTCTTCTGAAACTGTCTAAAAACATTGCAACTGTGCATTTTTTTTTTTTTAAGAATCCTGACGATAGCTTTTATCTGGCTTTCAAAGGAGTTCAAAAGTCCCGCAAGGGTAATCACTATGCTAACCCAACATCCATCCAGGTGAGCAAGCTTAGGCAAATCATCTTTACTCACTGAAACTCATCTCAAGTATTCACAATCCAAAAGATCTGCTGCAGAATGCTGGAGAAATGCTTAACTGACCTGGCATTAATCTTCATGGCCTCCTTCGTCTCTCAAATAATCTGTGAGGAGTCATTCTTAATATTTAGTGATTTTTTTTAATGGAAAAATATGATCAGATTAAAGTAGGAGATGCATAATGTATTTCCCTTTCTTACATGTTGTGCTTGATCAGAAGCACCTACCAAGTCCTCTAAAACCTTGAAATGTTTAAAACCATCTCTCTCTCTCTCTCTCTCTCTCTCTCTCTTTCTCTCAATTCTGTTTAAACCAAACCATATTTCAAAGTTTAAACAAAGAAGTTACGACATGAAACAGCTCTTTTAGGATAGTGGCCGGAGTTGGACGCTGATAGGGAAGCAGGAGCCTCCCCACACACTTCCTTGAGCTTGCCCCAAAGCCAGAGAAACCCCTAGAAACGCTCTGCACAGGGAGAAAACCACTTCCAAAGGGCACAGGGAGAGCACCATTAGGGTGAAAATACTATACTTCTTCTCTAGTCTACTGGAGGAGCCCAGTGCAAGGTCAAAGGTGAATATTGGGGTCCCCTTCATGCAGCCTACACTATTGTGCTCTTTAGCAGCAATGCTTCTGTTCCTTGTGCCTCTGAGAGAATTCTGGAAAATTGTGTAATGCCTTACACCTGTCTAAGTGGAAAGCTAATATTTTTCATCATCAGTTTTAAAATTAACAAGCGATGGGATTTCCAACACATTGTAAAGATTAGCCTTTTACAATAAGTAAATGTCCCATCATGTCTTTTATTCCAGTGGAATTAAATACTGTAGTGATCCGATAGCCCTCATCGCTTAAAAAAATACATAAGCGAGCTCCTAATAATAGGAAATTTTATATTATTCATCTTCTCTCCTCCTCCTCTACAAAATTTTTACCTAATACAACTTTAAGCTTGAAGTCTTTTCTTGATCACTAAATCTCACTTCCTTTACAAAAAAGGTAATAATAAATCCAAATTTAAAAGGTTCAACTTTTTGAAAGCATATGCGATTTTAGACTCACCAACGTTTAGTACTTTCATGTGCAGCATGAGGGAGTTGGCCAAGGTGAGCGTTCCCGGAACTTATTTGTCTCGAAACATTTAAAAAAATTTTTTTCAACGTTTTTTATTTATTTTTGGGACAGAGAGAGACAGAGCATGAACGGGGGAGGGGCAGAGAGAGAGGGAGACACAGAACCGGAAACAGGCTCCAGGCTCCGAGCCATCAGCCCAGAGCCTGACGCGGGGCTCAAACTCACGGACCGCGAGATCATGACCTGGCTGAAGTCGGACGCTCAACCGACTGCGCCACCCAGGCGCCCCTCGAAACATTTTTTAAATGTTAACAGATTTCATGAAGTCCCCACAGAAGGGAGCCCATTAAATATAGTACTTGCTATTGATCCAAAGGGAATAGGATTATTATACATATTAATAAATGTTAAATATATAGGTACCACGCATATGTATTAAATATTGAACAGTACTGTGGACATAGGCCGCCATTGTAAAGCAAGGAGACAAGACATAGGTCAATAATACAGAGCAGACGGCGTAGCCCAGCACCATTTGTCGATGCCCTGTGCATCAAAGTATAGGTCAGACGTATCTGTGCAGATTGGGGAGTTTGCGTGCAACTTCCTAGTATTTTGGGGTATGGCATACTGGTTCTTAAAGGGAGATTATTGCATAATAATAATGACAATACTCTTCTTACACGAAAATTGTAAAATGTTTCGTAAATGAAAAATCTTAGTTGCACAAAGTAGTTACTTGATAAATACTTATCAAATGAAAGAAGAAACAACTTCTGTCCTCAGCCTGGGTGCAGAGCAGGGCTCGGAGCAGAGCAGGGAGAAACAAGAAGGAAGCAGAGCACTTGGACCTCCACCCTGCCGGAAACAAGGAGGATTAGAACTCAATACAATGATTACTAACAGGGATTTGGGGGGCCACATTGATTTCACATGGGTACTAAAAGGAAGTTTTCCTTTCCTGTTTCAGGCCAGCTGCCTAAAAGCCATCTGGAACTGGAGATTTCAGACGGTGATCTTCAGAACTGCCCAACTCCTTTGCTTCAGTGCCCTAATCTTTGGTAAACTTGGTGTTAACCTTTCGTCTAGGCCTGAGTAATGAGGGGAAGTTAAGGATGCTAGCCAGTTGTTACCAGGAATGGGAAAACTGTTCCCGCCCAGACACCTTGAAGAAAAATGCACCCAACACCATCATGTTGGTGGAAAGGCTCTGGGACAAACCGAAATGGACATATCCAGGACCAATTAGCCACTGGGCACAGCACGCCCTGGCCCACAGTACTGTCAGGGACCCACAAAAACATCTTAGTATACCGTACTGATATGTATGTCTTCCTACTAATGCAATTATAAAATATAGTTTTTAGTATTTTATTACGGAGGAAGGAGCTTATAAAAGAAAAGCTGCCCAGAGTCCATGAAAGTCAAAAACGCAGCCCTGGTGATGCCAAAATAAAGCCTTAGGGCAAAACAATGCAGTAGAGGTGTCAGTGGGGGAGGGACAAACATAAATGACCTTCGTGCGGGCAGCAGAGGACAGGGTTGAATAGGAACAAGACTCTATAAACAGGAAAAAGAGGCACTTCCAGGCCTGATTGCTTACATTGTACACCTCTTCGCGTAGGATCTGGCCTCTTCTGGCCCGGGTGAGCTCCCACTGGCCACAATAACAACAGCTTTCATCAGAGTCCCCCTTACACTTTCAGAGGGCACAAACTTTATTGCTACTTGCTGCCACAGGCATTGCTTCAAACGGCTTGTTCCAAGCCCTATTTTGCCACGTGAGTGAGCAGAGATGGAGGGCGTAGCGTAACTTATCAAAGAGGAGCAGCCAAGAGCAGTGGAATGAGCGTAGGATCGCAGGCCAGGAGATCTGGTTTGCGACCTGCCTCTGCCACAAACACGTTGTGCTTCACTCAACAAGTATTTACTGAACACCTGTTAAGCACCATGCTCTGTGCTTGGTGTTAAGGACCCAGAGATAAAATTCACAATCTGGCCGGTGTGGACCGTGTCATATGAAGAGACGTTCCAACGCCCAGAGGGCGATAACGGGAAGTGGAGGCAGAGACGTGCCTACCCGGGGAAGTCGAGGAAAGCAGGGGGAGGAAAGGTTTACCAGGCATAAGTGGGGAGGGCAGCCAGACTTGCAGGGAGCATATGCAAAGCACAGAAGTGGGAGTTCTGTTTTGCTAAGAAGGTAAATATGGCGGGTGATGAGGCTGGCCCAGCAGGTAGGCTCCGGATCATAAAGCATCTTATTTTCCACGTGAAGAGGTTGAACCTGTAGATATGAGGCAGCCACCAAGACATTCTGTGTGTCCTTTAAACAGGACAAATTACTTACTATGTCTCTTCCGTTTACCAAAGGAGACTAGATGCCTCATAAGGTCCCTTCCAACTCTGTTCTCTTATGATTCCAAATCTTTTAGCACCAAGCGTCCTCAGAACAGTACATTTTCTTATTTTGACTTCACATATATATGTGTTTGGGTGAAAGATGGAAACCACTCTTCCTTCTTAAGACGACTAGATTAGACACAACATAGTCACATTTTAGCTCTTTGTCTTCCAGTCAGAAACCCATCTGACTTACACAGAAGCGTATTTATGCTCACGGACTCCCGGTGAAGGATGCTAACCTGTCACTCGCTCTCCTTTACTCAGAATTAATAGAGCAGAAAGAAGTGGCAGCGTGGACCTATAATTACAGCACCAAAGCATATTCATGGAATTATTCCCGGATGTTCTGCCAGAAGCATTACACGGATTTAGTGGCCATCCAGAATAAAAAAGAGATCGCTTACCTCAACGATGTCATGCCTTACTTCAACTCTTACTACTGGATTGGGATCCGAAGGATCAATGATAAATGGACCTGGGTGGGAACCAAAAAGGTCCTCACCAAAGAGGCCGAGAACTGGGCTGACAACGAGCCCAACAACAAGAAGAACAACCAGGACTGTGTGGAGATCTACATCAAGAGCGTGTCGGCCCCTGGCAAGTGGAACGATGAGCCCTGCTGGAAAAAGAAGCGGGCCCTATGCTACACAGGTAGGAGCTTCTGTACTCTGAAGTTTATCTGTTTCAAAAAAAAAAAAAGCCTTCCCTGGTTCACTAATAGAGCCACTGAGTCAATAACATCGAGTCACAAAGTCAGGTATGTGAAAACAAAGAACAAATGACAGTTGGAGTGCTTGGGTGGCTCAGTAGGTTAAGCGCCCTGATTTCTGCTCAGGTCATGATCTCACGGTTCGTGAGTTTGAGCCCTGCATCGGGCTGTACACTGACGGCGGGGAGCCTACTTGGGATTCTCTCCCTCTGCTTCTCTCTCTCTCTCTCTCTTTCTCAAAATAAATAGATAAACTTAAAAAAATTAATTAAAAGAAAAAACTACAATCATGCAGCATTAAGGAGCACCTTGAAGAATATAAGATCAGGAGTAGAGAAACCTGGGTTTTTCTGAAACTAGAAGGACATTTTACAATCATCGGATCCACCTTCCTCAGTGTATAACTGATTAAATAGATGCTCAGGAGTTTCTAGTCCCCTAAAATTTATATCCAGAGCTTTTCGGCACCACGGCGCCCTCATATAATGGGCAGTATACGTTGGAAGATAACTTGGCCCCTAGGAGACACAGCTATAACTGATAGCTATTGTACATCACTACGTTATTGTGATGTTATTAGTTCATGGGTCGTAAGCCTGTTTCGTATTAGTTTCATTTAGTCCTCGTGAGAACTTCATCAGTCAGGTCCTCTCGTTTCATTGATGAGAGGAAGGTCCAGGCTATGAAGGAATCTGCTTACAGATTCCCTTCGACGGCAGCATGCATTCAGGTGTGCTGGTAGGGACCAGTGGCATGAGGGAAGGGAACTGACAGTGAAGAGACCCTGCAAGTATGTTTGCTTCTCGACAGAGTGAGCAGTTCCCGAGTAGGCAGACATGCGTGGAAGCGTGGTCCTCCTGGGGTCACGTGCCTACGCTGGAACTGGTTGCATCTCTCGGATGTGGCTTCTCCCACCCCCTGTAGCACATGAGATCATTCTGAGATCCATAGGAAGCTACGATCAGAACAAACCATGTGTGCTCCAAGAACATAGGTCACGTGTATCACGGCTATAAGACATTGGTGGGGTCAAGGTGAATACGATGGAAGATGTGGACCAGACCTCTTATCGCCTCCTGCATCTTCCCTTTACTTGGACCCTTCCCAGGGCCCCCGTGCAGCCCCACCAAACTTGCCGGCTGCCTCGGGAATGCCCTCTTGTAGAACCGGCACGACCTCTAGAATTCGAGCCTCTCAGAGTTGAGAGGGAACGTAGGTAGACATCATCTAGCACAAGCCTGAATGTGACATATGACTTCCCTCTTGTAATCAACCCTAAAGTGGCCCAATGTGTGCAGAGGAAACGCCACCAGAAAATATAGCCACAGGCCTTGCCCCCAGCTATGACCTCCTCAGTGACAACATTCTCAGAACCCTCCATCGGGTGCATGATGCACACGCCCACAAAGAGTCTCTTGTAGGAAAGGAACCTCAGCCCTTCTCCACTGGGACTCACTGAGAAGGGCGTGGCTAGTCAGTCGTACTCTGCACTACCTAAGCCTGGCATATTTAGGCCCGTGAAACATCTCTCCGTGGGATTGTTTGTCCTGTACCACGAGGAGGTCTTAAGCGTCTCATGTGGTTCCCCTGCCCCTCCATTGTGCGGCGCTGGGCACAGATTTGAAATCAACAGTGGAAGGCTTTGGCCCTAACCCGGGGCAGGCTGGCCTGAGAGAAGTCACTTGCCTGAGGTCCTGTAATAGTAGGCAGCAGAACCAGGACTCTGATGACATATGTGTGACCCACCCCGCCCCGCCCCGCCACATCTGATGCCCAGCCTTTATGTTGTAATCCCCATCATAGGGGTTTCTGTAATAATACAACTCTATGCATATTCTTGGTTAAAAAGCCACAATCTATTTTGTACCACATAGAGGAGTTTCTCTGTCTACACATCGATCAGTGGCTCTTTGTCTGTCTGGGCTACACAAAGCAATCCCTCCTTAGACAACAGCTTAAAATGGAAGCTATGCAATGCTCTGGTAGGCTCCCACAATGCCCTTTGCAGGGAACAGGCTGGCGCTCCAGAGGACACTGTAGTTTTGTGTTGCTTGACTAGCTCAGTCTTATACCAAGAGGGGCTGAGTCTGTGGCTTGGAAAGGAATCTAACTTCTCTTCACACCTCCCGGGAATGCGTACCATGCTGACCCTTTTGCATCCGTGCAGCATCCTGCCAGGACATGTCCTGTAGCAAGCAAGGAGAGTGCATTGAGACCATCGGGAACTACACCTGCTCCTGCTTCCCTGGATTCTATGGACCAGAGTGTGAATATGGTGAGGGCGCTATTTTGTTGATATTATTGTGGCCTTTGGTCTTGTGCTGGAGGTGGTCCAGGAAGCAAATCATGTTGGAAACTCTCCAGGGGGTAAAGCTCATCCTGGTCCTCTCTGGGGTCAGTCAGTCAGCCCCACTCAAATTGTCCCAAGACACACCCTCTGGGTGAAACCTTTTATCCGTAGACCATTGGTTCAAAAAAACCTACACAGTAAAAGGGAAGCAAAACAAAGGCTGATTTTGCTTGCCTGAAATAAAAACCACTGAAAGACTGATTATATCCCAAGATGTAGCCAAGACAAAGGAACCAAGTAAAGATGACCAGGTTGGGTTAGACTAAGCCCAGAAAGACAGGATTAAGAGGGTCATACAAATAGTTCCAACGTCCAGCAAACCTGACGTTGTCTTTAAACCTGCAATGAAAAGAAAATTAATGTTTTGTCCCCACAGTCCAAGAGTGTGGGGAATTTGGTCTCCCCCAACATGTGCTCATGAACTGCAGCCACCCTCTCGGGAACTTCTCCTTCAATTCAGAGTGCAGCTTCCACTGCGCCGAAGGGTACGAATTGAAAGGACCCAGCAAGCTGAAATGTTTGGCTTCTGGAATGTGGACAAATAACCCACCGCAATGTATAGGTATGTGGACCCTACTCTTTCCATCCTCGATGACGACTAGAAAATAAGGGGAAAATAAGCTTTCTCCATTAAAAAACACGAGCGATTGGGGCGCCCGCCTGGGTGGCTCAGTTGGTTGAGTGTCCAACTTCAGCTCAGGTCATGATCTCATGGTTCATGGGTTCGAGCTCTATGTCCGGCTCTGTGCTGACAGCTCAGAGCCTGGAGCCTGCTTCGGATTCTGTGTCTCCCTCTCTCTCTGCACCTCATGCTGTCTCTCTCTCTCTCCCTCTCAAGAAAAAAAAAAAAAAACTTAGAAAAATGTGAGAAATAATGAGCATCTACATTCGATGGGGAATTCTGATTTTTACTACTACCCGTCAATGAGAGTGACACTGATTTTGATTTTCATGATGTTTTGCATCTATAGAGTGAGGTGATCACCTTAATTCTTGATTCTCAGGCAAAAGCATCACAAAGGGACCTCTCTCCCTTTGCTAATTGCAAAGTGAATACTATAATAATGAGGACTTAGGGGTTGAGTCTTATTAATTTGATACTTTGACCTTGCTTCTTTAAATGCAAAATGGGGATGTTTGGATCTTTCCAAATGGCTCCTGAAAGTACCATTGAACCAACCAGGCGTTTCACCTTGCCCATCACTTACGGAAGGTGCAGACGGCTGCTGGGGCATCCTAAGGTTTCACAGATGCTGGGCATAACCCAAGGGCTCACACCTTTGCTCTGTGGTTGTTTGTAGCTGCCCAGTGCCCACCCCTGAAGACTCCTGAGCGAGGAAGCATGACGTGTCTTCCCTCTCCGGAAGCGCCCCAGTACCAGTCCAGCTGCCACTTTGCTTGTGAAGAGGGATTTGCATTAGTCGGGCCAGAGGTGGTGCAGTGCACAGCCTCGGGGGTGTGGACAGCCTCACCCCCAGGGTGTGAAGGTGAGTTTCCGGTGGTTGGGGATATGCGATGTCTACCGTGCCAGTCCTTGCTGTGAGTACGGAGGACAGCAGGGGGCTATGGATAAGCGGGCCTGAATCGCCACAACTTGACTCTCCTTCCCACCTGCCACTTAGTACATCAGGATGGGAAAAGAGGGCCAGGCTCCAGAAAAATCAAGAGGCTGATCTGACTACAAATAAATTTAAAAAGTCCTCCCTTGGCCCAAACTCAGAGCCCTCAAGCAGTTTTCAGAATGGCTCCATTCATAAATTTCACGCAAGAGGGAAAGGATGGCATCTACATCCTTCTAGTGTCTTCTAGATACTAGAAGACCTACCATGACGGGTTTATAGAGATAAAGGAATAGAGGACATTATAAAACCTTGGAGGAGTCTTTTTTTTTTTTTTTTTTTTTTTTAAGATTAAGGTCACCCTGTGGATGGATTGTCCAAGTCTGGACAAATCATCATTAGGGTCTCCTGACCCTTACAGATTCCTAGCTCTACCTGGATTTCCTGGAAGTTATATCATTACTTTCCAGCCGTGGGTCTGGGTTTTCTCCTTCCTTAGTATCTTTCTCTCTGTCCTTGGTTGTTCTCTCTAGTTGTGCGGTGTCCGCTCCTGGAAGCCCCTGGCAAAGGAACCATGGACTGTGTTCATCCCCTCACTGCCTTTGCATATGGCTCCAGCTGCAAATTTGAGTGTGAACCTGGCTATCAAGTGAGAGGCCGGGCCACTCTCCGCTGCATTGGCTCTGGCCAGTGGACCACACCCTTGCCAGCCTGTGAGGGTAGGATTTTCCTTTAGTAGCCCTCTTCCACCCAGAAAGGGGCCATGGCGCGGTGGAAAGGCTCAGGGTAGCCTCCTTCAGGTTCTGACATTGGAACAGGTTGTTCAGCCTCCAGGAGGCATGGTTTCCTCATCCATGAAATGAGCTAAGGTGCTTTTGTGAGAATGAAATATATAAAAAGCACACAGTTAAATAGCACGTAGAAAGTAGCTAGCATTAGACTGGGCATTCAATCAACCTTCATTTCTGCCTCGTTTTTTCCCTTTCTGCCTCACTGGCAATACAAGCTGTAGGACAATGTCCTCTACTTGAGAGGAAGCCAGAATGGTGGCTATTAGGACAAAGAGGGGGATTCCCCATTAGCGTTTGGAGGTGACTTTGACAAAGGAGCGAGGCGTGCTGTGTCCACGGGGGCCGTGATGCAACCCTAGACGGTTACACAACAGCACAAAGCTGAATTCTGTGCAGTTGCCTCCTGCCCTCAGCTTCTGAGGCAGAAAGGGTGAATAGGGGAGCAGGAAATTGAAGATTGGATTAGTGAGTGCCCAGGAGATGGAGATCACAAGCCCAACTCTGCTACCGTCCAGATACAAGACGTCAGGGAAGTAACTCATTCCTGAACCTTCCTTTTCTCATCTGTAAAGAGAGAAGCTCTGGAGGATCTTTGGTTCTTTGATGCTCCGATTCTGTAACAACCAGAGGTCTAAGCCCAGGGTGTGATGGTGGTCTTCACACTCTGAAAAAAACCCAGGAATAGCCTGGAAATGAAATGCTTTATCAAGGAAGCACATGAGGAAACTGGTCTGTATCAGAGCTAAGGCCACTCAGGGCTCAATTCTGTGCAGGAACTGTCCTTGGCCTGCACTCACTTGGCAATTGAAGTCTGATGACGCTGACATCCTGTGTTTCAGAGATATGGCCCACTCAGGACCGTTTTATAAACCTAGCTAATAGGATGTCAACAATAAGCCATGTTATTTCAGCTTTTTCCTTAAACGTCCAGCCTGTTATATATCTCCTCCTGCCTGATCCAGTTCTGCAAATATCATCAGTAAATATTTAAAGAGTACCTTCGAGGTACCAAACATGGCCAGGCTGTGGGACGCAACTAGGAACGTCTAAGCCCAGCCTCAGGGAGACTGTGGTCCAAGGGCAGGACCACAGCAGTCTCCGCACGGTGCAGGGGCTGTGGGGAGCACACTAGGGGAGTCCCTACCCCTGAGCTGCTGGGAGGGGGGCAGTCAGGGAAGGCTTCCTAGGGACAGTGAAGTCTAAGCTGAGATCAAAGGGCAGGTGAGTGACCCAGGCAAAGAGGGCACGGGAAGGTGTTCCAGGCAGTTTCCCTTTTGGAAAAGGGAGGATTCAGGGTTCTGAACGTACTGATAATACGGGTAGGAAGACGCATCTCTTGAGTGGCTCTTGTGAGAAAGAACGGAGCCCTTCCATGACCCAGTTTCAGACGACAACTTTTTCCATTTAGCCATTGCCTGTGAGCCACTGGAGAGTCCGGTTCATGGAAGCACGGATTGCTCCCCACTCTCGGGACCGCTGCCATACAACACCAGCTGTAGCTTCCGTTGTGCTGATGGCTTCAGGCTGAAAGGAGCTGACATGGCCCAGTGTACTGACTTGGGACGGTGGACAGCGCCCGCCCCGGTCTGTGAAGGTAATGGGACATCGGCACGTTCTTTCTGTGTCTCTCAGCTTATTATGCGGTTAGCCGTCATTGATTTATTCCTCAGACGTTCACTAAGAACTACCCGGCCCTTTGTGCTGGCCCCAGGGACGAAATGGTGAGCAAAACACCCGTTCGTTACAGCATATTGGAGCTCAAGGTGAAGGTTTCACCGATTGAAACCCGCTGAGTGGGTTGGCGTGAAGAAGATGGGACTGGGAGGAAGGAATGATGCGTGAGGAACAACGTAGAAGAGTAAGGGGCAGGGCATTCAGTCTAGTTCTGTCATTCCCCGGCAACCAGGTTTTGGTCTCTCAGAAGTTCAGTGTCTTCTGTAGAGCGGGAGTATTATTATCTGCCTCACCTACGTGCCTCATTACTGTTGCGAATGAATGTGGGTAAAAAAGCAAGCTTGAAATTGCTATGAGTTGAGGGTGCCTCGGTGGCTCAGTTGGTTAAGCATCCAGTTCTTGGTTTTGGCTCAGGTCACGATCTCACGGTTCGCGAGTTCGAGCCCTGTGTGGGGCTCTGTGCTGACAGCGCGGAGCCTGCTTGGGATTCTTTCTCCCTTTCTCTCCGGCACGACCCAGCTCATGCGCTCTCTCTCTCTCCCTCTCTCTCTCAAAACAAATAAATTCACTTTAAAAACTCCTATGAGTTTTACAAATGTATGCAAAATGATAATAATGTTACCTTATAAATTATATGTCTGTGATCTGATTTTACAAAGTGACCTTCTTTCACTAGTTCATGTTTTCAATATTTTTCTCTTATAGGAGAACAAAGACACAGGGAAGTCATTAGGATTATTTTTACGAGGGGTACCCCACACAGAAGTCAGGTCCCAGAAGTGCAACGTTGGCATTTCACGTTGCTATTTACTGGGATCTTTGGGCAATTGATGTGAATCCCCTGCATCTGTGCTGATAGCACAGAGCCCGACGCGGGGCTCGAACTCACAAACTGCAAGGTCATGACCTGAGGTGAAGTCAGATGCTTAACCGACTGGGCCACCGGGTGCCCCCGTGGACTGATTTTTTGCTATTCATTTTGATTACATACTTAGCATAGACTCGTGGGTCCAAAAGTATGAGGTTTAAAAAATTATTCCTGCATATTGCCAAAATGCTTACGATGCCTCAGAATTTTCTTCATAAAATCCTTCATGTGCCATTGTGCCATTTCTCATCCTCCGGTTTAAACATGCCCCGTTCAGAAATCCCTGTTCTTATAAGGGAAGGGAAACAAAAGTCATATAAAAACAGGGAGGGGGACAAAACAGAAGAGACTCAGAAATAGGGAGAAGAAAGTGAGGGTTACTGGAAGGGTTGGGGGGGGGGATGGGCTAAATGGGCCAGGGGCACTAAGGAATCTCCTCCCGAAATCATTGTTGTACTCTATCCTAACTAATTTGGATGTAAGTTTTAAAAAATCAATTTTTTTTAAATTAAAAAAATTTTAAATTAGGGGCGCCTGGGTGGCGCAGTCGGTTAAGCGTCCGACTTCAGCCAGGTCACGATCTCGCGGTCCGTGAGTTCGAGCCCCGCGTCGGGCTCTGGGCTGATGGCTCAGAGCCTGGAGCCTGTTTCCGATTCTGTGTCTCCCTCTCTCTCTGCCCCTCCCCCGTTCATGCTCTGTCTCTCTCTGTCCCAAAAATAAATAAACGTTGAAAAAAAATTAAAAAAAAAACCTTTTAAATTAAATTCATTTTAAATTAAATTCATAAATTAATTTTAATTTAATTAAAATTAAAAAAAAAAAAAAGAAATCCCTGCTCTTGGCACTAGACGGGATTAGGGGTCAAAATGAACGAGAGCTTGTGTGATCCCCTCTCCTCACTCCCTTACTTCCTCATCTCTCAGCGCTGCAGTGTCAGGATCTTCCGGCTCCAGACCAGGCCCAGGTGAACTGCTCCCACCCGTTTGGAGCCTTTCGGTACCAATCCACCTGCAGCTTCTCCTGTGACGAGGGCTTACTCCTGGTGGGAGCAGGCGAGCTGCGGTGCTTGGGTACGGGGACCTGGAGTGCTCCTCCCCCACAATGCCAGGGTAAGCTGAGTTCTCTCCAGCGTCTGGGAAATCCAGGGTAGGCTGCATTTTAAAAGGCTGTATTTTCACGGCGGTGACCGTCTAGGGGCCAGAAGCTTGAAATGGACCGGAAAATTAAGAAACACTTTTCGTCTTGTGACCCAGTGATCCCAAATGCGGGGCCAGGCAGGTGACACCAGTGGCGGGGTATCTGGTAATCAGAGCTAGGGAATGGCCCCTGTGCACTCCTTACCAGGACCTTTACTAGGACCTGGAAGTTTCTATCAGGAACCAGGTAGACTGTTCTCGCGTGGCTGAAAACAGTGCCTAGAAAGGCCAGAAGGAAAAAAAAAAAGCTTCAGGGTGGCTGTACCAAGGCTGACCCAGCACTCTGCTCCTGGGAACCATGGAGTATGACCTCTGGGTATAACAGTGCAGTAGGAGAGGCAGGATCTACAGGTGCTGCAGATATCCTCCAAGATCTGCGTAGGAATGGAGAAATAGACTCAGGGTAAAGTGAAGAGTGATGTAGAGGGAAGCAATTAATCTATAAATGCAAGATTACAGGATCCTCAGTAGAGACAACATGCATATTCAGCCTCAGCATGTATATCCACATTGTATGGAGCTGAAAAGAAAGCCAGGGTAGTCTGCCAATATTTTAAGAACCAGAACTGTCTCTGGTCATTTGTGTTTGCCAACTGAAGAACAGATAGAGGCTTTTCATACCCCTCGTGCCTTTTTCCACTCAGTGCATCCAGTTTTTCAGGCTTATGGCAATTGCTTTTACGAAGCAGGGTTTTCATTTATAAAAGCTACGGAAAAGTAAGAAATAAAGAAACACACACAAAACGATCGTCTTAAATACTCCCAGCCTGAGATAGGCATGGTTGGCATTCTTGTATGACTTCTTCCAAAATTTTCCCCACTCATTTTTCCCTCTATGCAATTAGTATTTTCGTGATGCAGATTCAATTTTAATAATAAAGTCAAATAGGGATGATACTAGATAATTCTGCATTGTTTGCCTTTGCCTGTCACTTTGCACAGGCTTTCAACATCTGAGTGAAAGCAGGCAGACATGTGTTTTTAATGAAGAGGAAACCACTTGCTGTTCAGATCACACTCAAGGGCACACACACACACACACACACACACACACACACACCACAGCTAAGTTAGGACAACAGTGAATGAATGAATGAATGAATGAATGAATGAATGAATGAACTCAGCAGAGTTGGATGTCCTGCACTTCTAGGCATCAGAGAGCAGGCAAGCCACTGGTCCCGGGGTTGAATACAGGGGTCTGGAAAGACCAGAGCAAGGCTTGTGATTTCGCCTTCTCGGCTTTAATCCTGGCTACATTGCAGCCTGGATATATTCCAAAGTCCATGGAACTTTGGGGAAGAACTTGGAGTCCCCTAAGAGGGTTATCACAGGGATTAGAATTCTTCCATAGAATTCTATCACAGTAATCCGAATTACAGTTCGTTGCCTCACATTGTCCTGCCTGTGTTTCACAGCAACGAGGTTGACACTCACCACAGCTTCCTGTGACCTCCCAGTTCCCTTCTGCTTTTAGTTCTTTGTTTACTCCGACTGAACTTTCTCCTATTATTGCCGTGTGAGATCAAGTGAAATACCTGAATGTGGGCTGGGCAGGAAGGCACCACGAGGCTTGCAATCCACTGGCTGATGTAAGACTTATGAGAGAGTGTTATCAGACAGTTTCCCTTTTCAGTGTCCCCTTTGCCCTGTTGCCTTCTGATATGCACCCCAGCTATCAGCAGGCACGGCCACAAAAGCTGGACACAGACTCCAGGTCATCGAGACCCTCCTTTGTGTCCTTACAGTCTTCTTGTCTCCTCTCCTCTCTCCCACCCCACACACATACACACTGAACGCAGAAAGACGTTTCAGGTGGCAGAAAATGCCTAGATCTTTGGGAAAGTCGATCAGAACGAGGAGAATGTACCTGGAGAGAGGAAGAGGTGAAGGGAAGAGAAAGGTATAAAAACTGCGCTTGGAACCTCAGGCAGTTCAAAGTCAGCGGCTGGAGAATGGCCTCAGGTTCAGCCCTGCTGTCACTGACTATGGTTCTGTCAAAGCAAACAGTGAAAAAGAAACACCCTAAACCATACGTTTTCTCAGTCTTCATTTTTAAATGTCACCACGTTGAATCTGGACGTTATAGTTTCATTAGTTGGCAACTATTAACATTTACACACAGAGTGTTTTTGCTTTTGTAAAAATTTTGGAAGGTATGCAATGCTATTCTCCACATTTTCTTTTTTGAATAATTTAATTTAATTTAATTTAATTTAATTTAATTTAATTTAATTTTATTTTATTTTTGGGGGGGGGGCAGACAGAGAATCCCAAGGAGGCTCCGCTTAGCACAGAGCCGCACACAGGGCTCAATCCCGTAACTGCGAGATCACGACCTGAGCTGATATCAAGAGTTGGATGCTCAACCGACTGAGCCACCCAGGTGCCCCTATTCTCCACATTTTTAAAGCGAAGAGATTGAGGCTCAGAGAGGTTAAGTGACTTGCCTAAAGTCACAGAGCATGATCTCCAACCCAAGCAAATGCCCTGGAGCCTCAAACTCTATATGCATAAACTACGGTAAAGAGCCATGAGATCTCATTTACCTTTCTTTGTAGGTGAACATGTACAGTCACTGGGGCTGGTCCCCGTAGGATGACATTGGTGGAAAGAGCTTTTGCAGATGGCCGGTTACGTTATGTGCCTACCGCATGTCAATGACTTAAAAAATATTTTCAAACTTAATTTTTACATATGATTTAACTAGCTTATTATTTTATAACTGAGGAGCCCTGCAAGGCAAGGAGTATTATGTTTCCCATTTCATAGATGAAGCAACTGAGGTTCAGAAAAGTCTAGAGACACATTGCTAATAAGTAACAGAGTCGGGGTTTAGACCCGGGTTCTTTATACTCCTTGGTTGGGGAAAGTAGATTTTGTGGGAGGAGAAAGTATTTTACTTTGTTTTCCTACTTCCAGTCATTTGTCATTGTTTTCTGGCAAGGTCACTAGGTCCCTTTCTGAAGGTGTCAAGGAAGCAGCCACTTCCACTCCTGTGCGGGGACAACTGAAATGAGCTATGTCACTATCTTCCCAAAGCACCAGTTCCTTTTCAAATGACCTTGAGGGACTCCTGGGTGGCTCAGTCAGTTCAGCATCTGACTTTGGCTCAGGTCATGATCTCACAGTTCATGAGTTCAAGCCCAATGAGAGGACATCCGGCTCTGTGCTGACAACTCAGAGCCTGGAGCCTACTTCTTCAGATCCTGTGTCTCCCTCTCTCTCTGCTCCTCTCCCACTCACGCTTGGTCTCTCTCTCTAAAATAAATAACATTAAAAACAACAACAGCTTTTAAATGACCGCTAAAGCTCCCTGTGGGTGAAGGTTCCAGAATGCCAATCAACTGTCGGTCACTATTTTATACAACCACGACCTCTACCTGGTGATAAAGCGACATGAAATTCAAACAATCATATCTAACCGAATGCTGCCCCTGTGGATTCAGCACGCACATGCACACAACACACACGCACGCACACACGTGCACACATACACAGCGCACACGCTGATGTCAGGTTGCCGTGTTCTAAAATGATCCTTCTCTCCTGTACCATGCTCTGGGTAGCCTTTACCTGCACACCTCTGCTAAGCCCTCGGAATGGAACAATGACCTGTGTCCAGCCTCTTGGAGATTCCAGTTATAAGTCCAGATGCCAATTCACCTGTGATGAAGGATTCTCTTTATCTGGACCAGAAATATTGGATTGTGCTCCATCTGGACATTGGACAGGTCCCCCACCAACATGTGAAGGTAGGATCGTGGGTCTGTCCTTTCTTACGGCTTCTCGGATAATATCATAGAATGAAGAATCACCAGGGATTCATGTAAAACTGTTCCTAAGCTAAAGGAAACACACTCTCCACAGAGCATTGGTAATCTCTGTCTCTCTCTCTTTGAATATTCTCCTAACTTAAAACATTGCACAGTTTTATAAAGCATTTTCATTGTCATCATGACACTTGATGTTTACCACCGTTCTGAAATATAACGAGGAAAGGCAGGATCCTCTCCATTTTCCGGAAGAGAAGCAGAGGCTCAGAGAGGTTAAGTAACTCGCTGAAAGTCACAGGTTCACAAGTGATGAAGTTCAGCTATGTCCCTGGGACTTTTACTTCCTTATCAAGTCTTTTTCTGCGGACTTAATTTATTCCTCCATGCACCGTCCGTGAGCACTGCTAACGCCTAGGCACCGAGCTTATGCAAGGATGCGGATGATTTCATCCTGGCCCCTTGAGGATCTCAGTCTGCTCGCGCGCCTCTCTCCTGGCTCTGCCTCCATGTGGATTACGAGGTCCTTGAGGACAGGAACCGTGCCTTCTTCATCTTCGTGTCCCTGCAGCAATTAGAATCAAAGTGGCTGTGTGACAAATGCCGCTCAGTTGAAGCTTATCGTTGACTGGTTACATTTGCTCAAGCACAAGCCCTATTGCCAGTGGATTGGAGGAGCTGGATCCTATCTATCTTTGTCTCCCCCAAAACATCTGGCTACGAGTTCCTAGCATGTAGTGTGCTCTAAAATAGGAGTTTGCTGAAGTAATTAATTCATAGCTCGCATTTACTTTCCAAAGGCACCAGTGGCCCAAGTTATTGTTCAGTGTGCTCAGTAATAATAAGACCAGCACTAATAGCCAATGTTTGTTGCTTGCGTAATAAGTAGCAGCTATTTCACAGGCAGGATCTCATTCAGTCCACATGACAACCTTGAACATGGTTATTATGATCCCCATTTTAATGTTTATTTTTGAGAGGCAGAGAGAGACAGAGCGTGAGTGGGGGAGGGACAGAGAGAGAGGGAGACACAGAATCCAAAGCGGGCTCCAGGCTCTGAACTATCAGCACAGAGCCCGACGCGGGGCTTGAACCCACGAACCGTGAGATCGTGACCTGAGCCGAAGTCAGACGCTTATCCTACTGAGCCACCCAGACGCCCCACGATCCCCATTTTAAAGAAGAGGAAACAGAGACTTTGAGAGGATCCACAGCAGGCAAAGGCCAAGTAGCTGGGCAGTATGGAGTTGGACTCCAACCCAGGTCTCACCTGATTAAAGGGCTGGTGTTTTCACCACTACCCTGCACTGCCACCCTGTGGCAGCATTCCGAAGTCCCTTGTCGGTCTCCTAAGGGCGCTCTTTTCCACTGGCCAGGTTGCCACTCTAAGGGTTGAAATTGACTTCAGAGATGGCAGTGCCTGGTGATCAGACAAAAGAGAATGTTGATAGAAATCTATTAGTTATATGGGGAAAAAAAAAGCTAAAATATCGTTTATTCCTTCTTGTGGAATGAATGCTAGATTAATACCCAAAGAACTGTATCGCTCTCCCCCAAAGTCCTGAGCCGTAAAAGTCTCATCACACCCGTGGGCTTCAGCTTTCTGGATTCCAAAAGGAGAGGAGTGGACGCAATCATGTTTGAGGTCTCTCTTGTGGTCAAGAATTCTGGGGTTAAAGACGTAGAATGCTGCCATCTGCTGTCAGAACGCTATACTACAGGCACCTGAGGAATCTAGACCATTTACGGGGGATTAACACTAAGGGTTTGTGCTTCCTCACTTGGTTTTCATTTGCTCATCCACCTATTCCATTGACATTTACCGTGAGTTCTGTTTTCCCACATTCTGTGGTAAGGCTAAAGAATAAAAAAACGCCTAAGAACTATCTCACTAAAATTTGAAATCATACATGCAACCTCTATGGTTGTTATAACTCTATTCTCTGAAGCCCGTCCCCCCCCCCATACACACACCTTGCCAGCCCCCTGTCCTCCATGAGAGGAGGCATTTGCCCCCCACCATGCAGACCAGCCCCACCTGGGGCCTAGAACCAGTCCTGACCACGGACAGCAGCCTTAGCCAACAGCAGGCCTCCGATTCCTCAGCCTTGTCAGAGCCTGATCTTGAGCTCTGGTTTTTGGCCTCGTGTTTGCACCCCACTCTCCAAATGCATTCTCTAGATGTGGGCAAAGAGTCCCTCTTTTTTTCTTACGTGCCTGAACCCATAAAGTTTTAACCCTTCAACATTGACCCCGGAGCCCCGACTTTTGCACAGTTTTGCAGCATCCTAGGTTGTATCAGAGGGGTGTGGTGTGAGGGCCACCAAGTTAGCGTGGCCAGTGTGGCAGTGGAACGTTCGGTCTCTCACGTCAGAGTGCAGTAAGAGATTTCCTTCTTGAGTGGTTCCGCAGACATTTCCTTTCGAGTTAGAACACCAGTTCCTGGCCTTCTGGGACTTGGGCGCTGCCTGATATCCCACTCTCCTCACTGCCTTAGTCCTCTGGGACCCAGAGTCCTTTCCGGAATTGCTTACATCTGGTTGCTATGACCCTCAGGTCCCCAACTGTCGGGGCACTATCTTGATTCAGACCACGGCTCTCCTCATCACTTTGACATTGACGCTCTGGAGACCATATTTGGACACTGGACCCAACTCCTAGTCATCAGCCTCCCCCTAGTGGGGAAAGGAGGTCCTTGTTCCAAGTCCCAGTCCCAGCTCTGCCCTTTCGGCCATGTCCCTGCTCACCCAAGTCCTATAATATAGCACACAAGTACCCTCTAAGCTCTGGCCTGGCTTGCGTCTCTGTTTTTCTCTCCCCTCCTCCAACATTTCTCTGACTCCATGGGGGTCAGAGTGTTCATTTCGAAACTTGGAGTCTAGAACAGCCAACTTGGTTAAACTCATTATTTGCACTGTATCTTCTTTCCAAAAGTTTCCTGACAGAAACGATATCTAACTCAAAAGAGAGAATACAAAGAAACAGAGAAGAATTAACTAAATCTGTCTAAAATAATACAAACCAGTATGCTGTCAGGTGACGACAGCGTGCCAGTGGACCCGACGATTTATGCATTGACGTGCAGTCACATACACTTACTTCATGGGTTACAGGAAGATATCCGTGAAGGGGGTTGTGGTAGACAGAACTGTCTCAGAAGTCCATGAAGATAGAGCACTAATCCTGTGATAAAAGCAATCCTTATCTGTTTTCTGTTCTTCTTGTAATCACTCAGGTTTGGGGACAGTTTTACAGGAGGCTTAATAATAGGACTGTTTTTTCAAGTTACCCAAGAGGTCATTCTTTGGTAAAAATCTCTTCCTCTACGTCTGCCCTCAGCTCTTCCACAGATGTAGTTCGGCCATGTTTGCCGGGAGCCCATGATGCTCCAGATGGGAGTTAGACTTCCTGTGTACCTCATCAAGGCTGCCTCAGGCAGGAAAAGCTACTTCCGCACTTGATTCAAAGTCAAATCCTTAAATTTATTTAGAGGCCTTTGTTTGGGTGAGGTTAATTCTTACCTAAGAGGGTTCAGAGACTTTCACATACGAAACAAAAACAAAAACAAACCAAAAAAACCACACACACACAAACCTGTATCGACAACCTTGGCGGAACAAGACTGACAAAACGCAGGCCAAAGCAAGAGCCCCAAGTGGATTTAATGCTGCGGCAATTCTCTTTGTGTAGTGAAAGTCACTTGAATCAATTTTTTAAAACAGTCACTTCTCTTCAGACCAGCTAAAAACACTTGTTAGAATGCATCCAAATTAAATTGTGCTCATGGGCTTTTTTGTTCATTTGACAAACGTTTCTGGAGCCCCTACGATGTGCCAGACCCTGTCCCGTGGATGCGGTGTTGAAAAGATGACAAGGTCCCTGCTCCCCTGCCGCTGACATTGTGCATTTCCTGGGTTTTGAGAATGAAATCCCAAGAGTCTGAAAAAGTTGTTTTAGTGAAAATGTTCACAGATGATTTAATGTCTGTGACGTACACTAATAGATTTTTTAAATTTTTTGTAATGTTTATTTTTGAGAGAGAGAGAGAGACAGAGCGTGAGTGGGGGAGGGGCGGAGAGAAAGAGGGAGACACAGAATCCCAAGCAGGCTTCAGGCTCTGAGCTGTTAGCACAGAGCCCAACGTGGGGCTCAAACCCATGGGCCACGAGATCATGACCTGAGTGAAAGTTGGACGCTTAACCAATGAGTCACCCAGGCGCCCCACCAGTAGATATATTTAATAAATGTTTGGTAAATGAAATTGACCTGCCAACATACATTTATTAATTACTCAAAAATCTGAGCATTCTAAACTGAAATTCAGTGTGTTACTTCAGTTATTTGAGTGGACTCAGGCAATGAGGATCCACAACCTTTTGGCGGATAGCCTGTCACCGGAAAACACGTGGGGTGATATGGAAAGGCCAGAAATATCACATTCCCATGAAGTAATTACCTAGGACTTCAAGAGGTTTTATTTTCTTTTGTTTTTAAGGCAAAAGTGCTAAGCAAAATGAGCCTGACTGACCGAGGCACTGCCTTCAGAAAGCTTGGATTTAAAGAAAGAGTAGGGGCGCCTGGGTGTCTCGGTTAAGCGTCCAACTCTTGATTTCAGCTTCAGGTCATGATCTCACAGTTCATGAGTTCGAGCCCCACTGTCAGTGCGGAGCCCGCTTGGGATTCTCTCCCTCCCCTCTCTCTGCCCCTCCCTTGCATGCTCACTCACTCTCTCTCTCTCTCAATAAATGAACAAATAAGTAAATGAAAAGAATAGTCACTCAGTTTGTCAAATATTTGATAATAAATAATAGTCTTATGTCAGAATGTAATGGAGAAAAAGACATGATCCTAACAGAAATATATAACTGCAATAATTTGTAAAATGATTTGGAAGGAAATGGTTTATTAAATGAAAAATTCCTGTATTCATCCACTTGGCAAACGAGTGCCGAACACTAGCTCTTGAGCCCCTGAAGCGTGAGCTGTGAAAGACACAAAGTCTCATGGCTCTTGGGTTTTAGAAACGTTCCATCCAGTAGGTGAGGGGCGACATGGCATGGGGTAAGACAACATAGGAGTTCAGACGAAAAACTGATGCGTTCGTAGGAGAAGCCTTTAGGCTGCGCTGATCAGGAGACGCTCTGCGGAGGCTGCGTTCAGTCGGATCCTCCAGGATGGGTGGGATTTTTTTTCAACGAAAACGGAAAGAAATTCAGGGCAGCGTGAGCCAAGAACGAGAGGCAAGTCCACATGAAGTCAGTTCAGGGAATTTCCAGGGACTAATCTAGCTTAGCCAGGAGCTCTCGCACTTTCCTGTTCTATGGAACTGTGGTATTTGAAAAAAAAAAAAAAAAAAGCAGCCTGAGGATCCAAATGGGGGCAAAAGTTTAGGACAGAGGACGGTCATTGTGTTTTTAGATATGTTGAATTTGAGGAGATGGCAGGCTACCCAAGAAGAAGCGGCCTCGGGCAGGGCAGAAGTGAGTCCTGGACTGAACCCATCCAGACTGGATAGGGAGAGCCATGGGAGGCACAGGCGCAGAGAGAAAAGGATAAAACTGGGTTCTTCAGTGTGACTGCTTAAATCCTTGACTTCATTTTTGTCCCTCCTACCTACACTTCCCGGCCCGCCATCCCTCCTCCTGTCTCTGTAGTAAATGGCCTGTGTCCTATTTTTTGTGGGACACCTGCCGCCTAGCAAAACACCTGACCTAGTAGGTGCTCAATAAGTGTTTGTTCAATAGATGAGTGAATGAATGAATTCAGTGCAAAACTGGCTTCTGAGGAAACTTGAAGATTGTGACCAAATTTCTTTGACTCTCCAGCCATCAAGTGCCCAGAATTATTTGCCCCAGAGCAGGGAAGCCTGGCTTGTTCTGACACCCGCAGAGAATTCAGTGTTGGCTACACCTGCCATTTCTCCTGTAACAAGGGCTTTGAGCTGGAGGGATCTAATGATGTTGAATGCACAGCTTCCGGAAAATGGACAGCACCTCCACCAACCTGCCAAGGTAAAATACACTCACTGAGACCACTCTTCTTCTGGAAACTTCTTCAAAAGTAACAAAAGCCCATATAAGCTCTTACTATGTGACAGGTATGCGTGATTGCATTATTATCGTGAAAGCTTTGTTTCTTGTTATGAAATATCTGTTGGGATCTAGGAAACATAGCCTATGGATTTAAGAATTTATAAGGAGTGACAGGACTTCTCACTTTTGTGAAATAAAAGATATATTGGTGCTGTTTTCTTTTTCCTTCTTTTGAGAGAGAGAGAGAGAGAGAGAGCATGTGCACACATACACACGAGCTGGGGAGGAGCAGAGGGAGGGAGGGAGGGAGGGAGAGAGAGAGAGAGAGAGAGAGAGAGAGAGAGAGAGAGAGAGAGAGAATCTTAAGCAGGCTCCTTGCCCAGCACAGAGCCCAACGCAGGGCTCGAGCTCACAACTGTGAGACCATGACCTGAGCCAAAACCTAAGCCATGACGCTTAACCGACTGAGCCATCCAGGCTCCCTAAAGTTATATTTATTCTTTTTTTGTTAAATGTTTATTTTTTGAGGTAACGTGAGAGACAGAGTGCACGTGGCGGGGGGGTGCAGACAGAGGGAGACACAGAATCCGAAACAGGCTCCAGGCTCCGAGCGTTCAGCACAGAGCCTGACGAGGGGCTTGAACTCACGAGCTGTGAGATCATGACCTGAGCCGAAGTCGGACGCTTACTCGACTGAGCCACTCAGGCGCCCCAATTCTTAAGCAGAAATTTTTTCGTAATTTTGGCCTCTTTTGCTCAGAGACCTTTACTGAGTCGATTGCATGTTCTCCATGTATTCATTGTGATGAGAAGTACAAGGCGTGGGGTCACTAACTCAGTTTTTCAAATCAAGGAACTGAGAGAGAGGTCATGAGCATCTTTCTGCGACATGGAAAGTCAGCGACAAAGCCAGTGGCATCGTGCATACCTTACATTTCGTGCTGACCTTTGACCAGCAGGCAATGCCACGTCCCAATGAAGCAGCGAGGGCAGGCAATTGGCCCGTGTGTATTTCGCTTTCTACTGAATTTCTACGTTTTGGCACCAAATCTTCCTTTTCTTTCTTTCTTTTTCTTTTTTTTTTTCTTTTGTCAATATTGGTAACATTGACCTCATGCCCCACACCCCGTTCTTCCTGGGGCCTAGAGCATTACCTCCCCAAGGGTATTTTTCAGTATTTTTTTTTCTCACCTGGTTTTCCATACCTGAGATCGCCAATTTTCCTCAACGTCCTGGAGGAGCTGCCGCTAGCGCCTTCGTTGCTACAGAAAGAGTGGAAGTCGCTCACGCCACGTCAGTCTTCACCCCGTTACGCCCCGTGTGACTGGGATCTCTCTAAATGGAAACGCTTTTTCACAGCAGGTGTGGTATCAGCTCCTCTCTCAGAGGTTCGATGCCCAGCCCTCACCACCCTGGAGCAGGGAACAGTGTCCTGTAGGCATGGTCTGGGAACCTTTGGCCCGAATACCACGTGTTACTTTGGATGCCACGCTGGATTCACCCTCACGGGAGGCCGTGCTCTCAGATGCAGGCCTTCGGGACAATGGACGGCGGGAGCTCCCACGTGCAGAGGTAATGGCAATGGGGCAGGCGGTTCGCACCTACCTGTTGAAATCGCATCCAGCCCCAACGACCCCTTCACGTGTCGGCTCCTCGGTGAAGTCCCCACCGATCCCGGTGAGAGGTAACCTGCCGCAGGCGTGTCGCCGCTCCCCTTGCTGTGTCACAAGCGAGTGGCCTGCTCTCGAAGACGTAAGGGAGGAAACGCTTGTAAAACGTCCAAGTGTGTGAGGACAGCAAGTTGTGAAATACTCGCTGCCGTTCCACGAATTATGTGATAGTGTGATCATGCCGTATTTTCATAGCCGGAACCTGAATGAAAAGATATGCCGTGTCTGATACCTCTGGAAGAGCTGTCACCCCCTGCGGGAAGTACCGTGTCTCTCCCGTCTTTGTATTCCCCATGAAGCACAGGAACAGCGCTTTGTAAATGTCACCATTTCTCAAGAATGTTTATTTGAGTTCGACTTTATTTCCTGAGCTTTAGTTTCCTATCTACAAATTAGGGACAATAACCCGGAGTTCCCTGAAGATAAGTTTGATTTTTTTTTTTAACGTTTATTTATGTTTGAGAGAGAGAGAGAGACGGAGGGAGTGCAAGTGGGGGGGGGGGGAGAGAGAGAGGGAGACACAGAATCCCAAGCAGGCTCCAGGCTCCGAGCTGTCAGCCCAGAGCCCGAGGCGGGGCTCGAACCCAGGAACCATGAGATCATGACCTGAGCTGAAGTCGGACGCTCAACCGACTGAGCCACCCAGGCGCCCCTCCCTGAAAAAAAGTTTAAAGGGGGTGACATTCTCTACTTCATTCAAACTTCCAGAGGCCAGCCATGCTGAACGCTTACCAAGTGTCTCAATAAACACGTGCTGCCATGCCAGCAAATTGCCCATGGCAGTAAGAATAACATTTAGAACAGCGGTGCTTTTGAGAAGCCAAATACTGAAAATAGCATTTTTGTAGGTAAGATTGATGGAGCCACTAGGAGGTATTTATTGAATGCTCCCTCCTGGTTCTTCAGCTGTCATCCTCTGAGCGGGCATCTCAGTATGTGTGATCTTGGAGGAGCTGGTGTGAATGTCAGCAGTGGCTCATCTCCTTTCTGATCTTTCACATTCCTACCCCAGCTGCTGGCAACGCTAGCCAGGTCACAAATGAAACCAGAATCTCTGTTACCTTCCTTCTGAATGTTTGTTTTTCCCGCATTCCTTCTTTCTGCAGCCGTCAAGTGCTCTGAGCTGCATGGTACCGAGCCAGGCACGATGAACTGCTCCAACCCCTGGGGAAATTTCAGCTACGGCTCAACCTGCAGCTTCCATTGTCCAGAAGGCCAGTTACTTAATGGCTCAGCAAGAACCGCATGCCAAGAGAATGGCCAGTGGTCAACCCCCATGCCAACCTGCCAAGGTATATTTTCCGTATGGATTAGGAAGTCATTTGATAAGGAACATAACAGAATCAGTATTCCTTTTCTGTGTATTTCTTTAATTTTTTTTTCTTTCTTTAGTTTAGAGGAGAGGGCATAAGTGGGGGAGAGGGGCAGCAGGGGAGAGAGAGAGAGAGAGAGAGAGAGACAGACAGACAGACAGACAGAAAGAGAGAGACAGAGAGAGAATCTCAAGCAGGCTCCACACTCAGCACGGAGCCTGATGTGGGGCTTGATCTCATGACCCTGCGATCATGACCTGAGCTGAAATCAAGAATCAGATGCTCAGCCAAGGGAGCCACCCAGGTGCCCCTGGTCTGTGTATTTCTGACAGTGGTCTCACTTTCACTGGGTTTCCCCTATGTTTAATAAATATTTCATAATGAATCAAGCAGAATCTCCTTGCCTCCTGCAAAGCAGTAGGAATTAAATTCAATGACTCTACAGACAATCCCCACCCCAGTGCGGAGCTCACATTTGTCAGATGCACCCTCTCATGTCTTTATAACCTGTGTGTAATAAATACATCTTGAAGTTTCAGAATGTTTTTAATGGGAGGTTATTTCGTGAAGATTCCTAATTAATGATCTCAGGAGAATTTTCTGTACCACACGCCTCTAAAAACACGTGGGGGGGCGCCTGGGTGGCGCAGTCGGTTAAGCGTCCGACTTCAGCCAGGTCACGATCTCGCGGTCCGTGAGTTCGAGCCCCGCGTCAGGCTCTGGGCTGATGGCTCAGAGCCTGGAGCCTGTTTCCGATTCTGTGTCTCCCTCTCTCTCTGACCTGCCCCCGTTCATGCTCTGTCTCTCTCTGTCCCAAAAATAAATAAACGTTGAAAAAAAAATTTAAAAACACATGGATCTGTTTAAATGAAGCTTCATCTGTTTGTAAGGCTTATCTCACCCACCTTCCTTCTTCTTTTTCATTTTTTTTTATTAAATTTTTTTTTCAATGTTTATTTATTTTTGGGACAGAGAGAGACAGAGCATGAACGGGGGAGGGGCAGAGAGAGAGGGAGACACAGAATCGGAAACAGGCTCCAGGCTCTGAGCCGTCAGCCCAGAGCCCGACTCGGGGCTCGAACTCACGGACCGCGAGATCATGACCTGGCTGAAGTCGGATGCTTAACCGGCTGCGCCACCCAGGCGCCCCTTCTTTTTCATTTTTTTCTCTACGGCTTGTCAGGACTACCTTTTGTTGCATAACTAAGTCTTTGATTGCCAAAGAAAAAAAATTACCCATGGTTTATTTTATTTGCTTAAGTTTCTACTTCTTTAGTCATTTAATTCACATTTTTTTAGATTTTTATTTTTATTTTTTTAGTATAATTTATTGTCAAATTGGTTTCCATAGAACACCCAGTGCTCATCCCAACAAGTGCCCTCCTCCCTGCCCATCACCCACTTGCCCCTCTCCCCCACCCCCCGTAATCCTTTCATCCACTTTATTAGGGCCCCTTCACCTGACTCCCTTGGAAATTATGTTTGATGTTGAAGCATTAGGAATAGAACTGGGCCCCGGTTAGCATTCTATTGCAGTAGTCTTATGGCTTCCGGATGTCTGGCGCCAGGCTGTCAGCACAGGACTCGATCTCACAGCTCCGAGGCCCTTCTTGGGGCCCTTCTGGAAGAATGATGGTCTTCTGCACAACATGCTTCTCATGCCCCACGTGTATGTTTGTTTTGCAGCGGGGCCGCTGACTATCCAGGAAGCCCTGACTTACTTTGGCGGGGCAGTGGCTTCTACAATAGGTTTGGTGACGTGTGGGACCCTCCTGGCTCTCCTAAGAAAGCGTTTCAGGCAAAAAGGTAAATAGGAAAGAGTCTTCTCCTTCTTTTCTTCTTTAGTGTCACGAGGGAGGGGCCATGAAACCATAGCGTCAGGAGTTCATGTTTGAAAACATGTTTGCGTTCAAAGGAAACAAGCCCAAGAGAAGTTATCTTGGGAACTGACCTCGCATCAGAATCACCTTTATAAAAAAAATTACAGGGGCGCCCGGGTGGCTCAGTCGGTTGGGCGTCCGACTTCGGCTAGCGTCATGATCTCACCATCCATGAGTTCGACCCCCGCGTCGGGCTCTGGGCTGACAGCTCGGAGCCTGGAGCCTGCTTTGGATTCTGTGTCTCCCTCTCTCTCTCTCTGCCCCTCCCTGGCTCATGCTCTGTCTCTCTCTGTCTCAAAAAAATAAGCAAAAACATTTAAAAATTTTTTTAAAAATACACATCCTTATAGAGATCTGGAAATTGGTCTGGAAAACTGAATTTCTCAAAAGCCCTCCCCTCCAAAGTCTGATGATGCCCCTTGGCCCATTGGCATTTGGAGGCCTCAGGTCTAGGTAACCTTAGTTACCACCAAGACCAACTGGAAAGGACCGTGCTTCTCTCCTCATCTTTCTTTCATGCAATAGTCATTTATTGGCCGGCAGTGCTCGGTAGTGGGACCCAGGGTAATGGCCATGATGTTAAAGACTGTGCAAGCCCAGTAGGGAGACGGATAAGTGAAATCTAAGCTAATGCTGAAGTAGTACCTGTGTGAGGCCAAAACACACCCTGGATATGACTGGAACACAAAAGAGAGGTGTCCCAACGGAACTGATAGGTCTGCAAAGGCTCCTTTAAGCTCTACCTTGGAAGAATAAGAAGGATTTCCCTAAAGGGAAATAAATGGAAATAGAGTTCCAGCAGAGAGAATGGTGTGTGGAAAGACCTGAAAGGGGTAAGTGGCCAGGCAAGCGCTACGTTCAGCATTTTGGTGCCTCTGAACCAAAAATGCTGTGGAGGAATCGAGAGATAGAGCCGGAGCCGTGGGGGGTAGCTGCTCAGTCATGATCTGGGGTGGCACACTGAGAGATCTGTACGTTCTCCTGAAAACTTGCGGGGCTGATGCAGGATGGAAGAGGGAAGTGACCCAATGGATGAAGACGCTCTATGAGGGAGGCTGTGTTTATCAGACTGTTCATCAAAAAAGGAGCTCTAGGGGAGCCTGGGTGGCCCAGTTGGTTAAGCGTCCAACTTCAGCTCAGGTCATGATCTCATGGTTTGTGGGTTCGAGCCCTACATCAGGCTCTGCACTGACCATGCGGAGCCTGCTGGGGATTCTCTCTGTCCTCTCTCTCTGCTCCCCCCCCCCCCCCGCCAAATAAATAAACTGAAAAGAAAAGAAAAGAGAAAAGAAAAGAAAAGAAAAGAAAAGAAAAGAAAAGAAAAGAAAAGAAAAGAAAAGAAAAGAAAAGAAAAGAGAAAAGAGCTTGGCCTAGGATGAAAGAAGGGAACCATCTCGTATGGATTAAAACATTCTTTCTTTGTCTGGTCCGGATGCTCAGTCATGAGTTCAGAAACCTCTCTTCACACACTAATGGGGCTCTTCATCATTTCTCATGGAAGGTAACAAGGGGCATCAGAGGGGTCAGGAATGCTCAAATGCAGGTGACTGAGAGTGGCTGTCATACCTGATGGAGCTCTCATGGAATTGACTTTCAGCTCTGATCATTAACTGCTCTAGGGCAGACCCTCTTGTTCCGCACTTGTAAGTTCTCTCCATTCACAGAATCACCATCACATTGAGGCTGGTGTTCTAAAGTTCCTTCATATACTCTCCTGTGGATGGGTGAGTAGGACGATAGACAAAGAAAGAGCGTCACTCTGCTTAAAGAGCTGCCACCAGTCCCTCTGTGCGACATTTCTGTTTCTTTAACCAAATGCAGAAGGCAGAAGCAAGAGTTCCTAAGATCTAGAACCTATTCTCCATAACCATGTAGGAATCACATTATTTCTGCCTTCGGCCGCCACCCCACCCCCCCCCCCCCAGTTCTTTCTTTAGATTTGAGACGTTGCCAAAGAACCCTCCAGACCATGACGAGAGACCGGCAGCCGCCCATCCTCCAATATCTTTAATAATAAATAAATCTGGGGCGCCTGGGTAGCTCCGTTGGTCAGGTCATGATCTTACAGTCATGAGATCAAGCCCTGCGCTGACAGTGTAGAGTCTGCTTGGGATTCTTTCTCTCCCTCTTTCTCTGCCCCTCCCCTGTTTGTGTGAGTGCGCGCTCTCTCTCTCTCTCTCTCTCTCTCTCTCTCTCTCTCTCTCTCTCTCTCTCTCTCAAAATAAATAAACCCTTAAAATAAAAATAAATAAATTCATTTGTGAGGATGGGGAATTTTCCTTGACCCACTGCAGTGTGATTTTAACTTTATAGGACTCTATGGTCAAATAATAGGAAAATGCTGCATACTCTGTTCCTCTCCTGCAAATTCAAAATGCACATTCATTATCACATTGAAGGCTCAATAGTGTCCTGTAATAAATATACTTGTTCCCCTTCATTTGGCTTAGTGTTTTCTAAATTTATTTAGTCATAAGATGCTTTCCCCTTTTATCTCTCCACGGGACGATGGGCAGGCCGGCTGCCATATTTAAAGTTTCCACTCGGCGAGCCCATTGTTTGGATTAAGACAGGAGGCCCTGGTCACCCATGTTACCAGAGAAAGAAAACAGCCTTTGTTATGTGGGTATGGATTTGTTTACACAATCGGCTTCCCAACTAGTGGCTGGGGGAGTGTGACACAGGTTGCAATGACAGGGGACCTCAAGTGCCAAACAAATGGGTTTCAAGAACCAGCGATCTCAATGTCAACGGCAACCAAAAACAGCCGAAAGGCTGACGGCAAGGACCAGAGGACAAAGAAGAGGTTGTCACTGAAAAGCAAGAGAGGAAACATGAGTGGAGTGTGGATTACATACTGTCAAATGTTTTCATTCAGCCCCACACGGGTCCCGATGCACAGCTTGTTCCCAGTGCACCCCTGATAATGAGCCTGTGTGAAAATCAGTAACAGACTTTCCCCAATGACTCTTACCACTGATGACCTTTCTCGTTCATCTAGTTTTTTTTCCCTTTAAACCAATCATTTGTGTCTTCTTGCTTATTCCAGATGATGGAGAAAGCCCCTTGAACCCTCAAAGGTAAGAGAGACATGTTGCATGGTTGAGTACATTTTTCTAGTTTGACTTTTTAACTCACTGTGATATATCAGAATGACTGTACATAATGTCCCCCTTTTGCAACAAAACTTTTGCAAAATCCCCCTTACTAATTCTAAAGTCAAATACACAGATAATATATTCTAACTACACACAGTGTTTTTAAAAAAAATCAGTGATTTACTCATTGTAAAGTAAAGGAGAAATGAAAGGGAAAGTGATACATGATAGAAATAAAACGCTAAAGCCGAGGGACTACTCTAGTGGATGTGATGAGGCTGGCACTTTTGGGTCAACAGCCATAAAGACCAACAGTCAGTGACCAACAGTTTTTAGTGACTCAAACAGCATCAGAGGCATTGCCAGAACCAACCTGATTTTTTTTTTTAATGATGAATGACTCTGGTAAAGGATTGCAAAACCTGTTATAACCTTCTCTCAATTCACATGGCAATTGTAATTTAAAAGACACAAAAAATACGCTATTATATTTAAAGCAAGATAAGTTCTAGACTCAGAGGTTATTCACCTACAGGAATATTGAGTAGATATCCTAAAACTGTATGGAGTGAAGGATAAATCTTTTGCATCATATGCCTATTAGGCTATCCAGTGCCCCTGGCCCTTTCCCCCACTAAATGTCAGTAGAACTCTTGATCATTGTGAAAATTAAAACAAACAAACAAACATAGGGGGAAGTACTACCATGCTTTGATAACTATTGCCAGATGATCAGATATCAAGCCTGGGTATTTTCTAAGGATTTCTTCTCCCCAGGAAGAGGCATAGCGGGTACTCAGTACCTACAGCTCAACAATAACTTAACGGGGGTGTACGTGCAACGCAAATTGCCCAGAGCTGTTCAATGGCATCTCCAAAATATTGCAGGCATTTAATTTTGTTACCATTTTTTTAATGCTTATTTATTTTTGAGAGAGACAGAGACTGAACGCGAGTGGGTTAGGGGCAGAGAGAGAGGGAGACACAGAATCGGAAGCAGGCTCCAGGCTCCGAGCCGTCAGCCCAGAGCCCAACGGGGGGCTCGAACTCACGAGCTGTGAAATCATGACCTGAGCTGAAATCAGACACTCAACCAACGGAGCCACCCAGGAGCCCCAGTTTTTAAAAAAATTTTTTTTCAACGTTTATTTATTTTTTGGGACAGAGAGAGACAGAGCATGAACGGGGGAGGGGCAGAGAGAGAGGGAGACACAGAATCGGAAACAGGCTCCAGGCTCTGAGCCATCAGCCCAGAGCCCGACACGGGGCTCGAACTCACGGACCGCGAGATCGTGACCTGGCTGAAGTCGGACGCTTAACCGACTGCGCCACCCAGGCGCCCCCAGGAGCCCCAGTTTTGTTAGTGTTTCAAAGCAGAATTCCGGGGTCGGGTGTTCATGCATGGTGTCTCAGGAACTCTGTGCTGCGCCGTCATCAAGGCCGCAGCACCACATGGCAAATCTTTGTGTTTCTGTCCTTTAGCCACCTAGGAACATACGGAGTTTTCACAAATGCTGCATTTGACCCAAGCCCTTAAGGTAAGTCACCCGTGAGGATATTTTTGAAGTAAGTGGGGGGAAGAGAAAGAATACTAAAACTTGACTTTTTAGTATATAATCAGGAGTTACATTTTAAGCATGTATTAAATTTTTAAGCCTTGAAGGAAATTGCGTTGGCAGCAGGGGACAGGGTACGTCAGTAGAGTGACAATAGAAAGTAAGTTTATGCAAGGATTTCCATTTCCTCCGGGATAGAAATGCTCTAATAAGACATAACTTCTTTCAGGATGTGTGACATTCCTATTAATGGCCGCTCAGTGGTATTAACAACACTGCGGACCTAAATTTCATATATTAAAAAACAAAGAAACAAACAAAAAAAATACCGCGGCCTTGCTTGATAACCACAAGTCACACTCCTAGAAACATTCTACCAACTTTCATGCAGCCAATCCCCTATGTGACCTGCTGGAACACAAAAATAATTGGTTACTTTCTCTGTCCCCCAAAGCTCAGTATAAGTAGTTGAATTTCCTAAGGAAAGGAGCCTAGATGGCAGATTATCTAGAATCTAGAAAGAGCTTATGTTGATCCTCAGGGACAGAAATGCTAAGAGCTAGCTAGCTAGCTTGCTTGCTTGCTTTGAAGGAACATGTAATTATTTCAATTTCTTTCACCTCATTTTCAGAGACCTGTCCTCCTGGTCACCTCACTCAACCTCCATAGGATCCTATTTTTGAACATCAGGCTTCCTGCCAGACTGGGCTGTAACTGTGGCATATTTGCTGCAGCTTTCTGGAAATACTTGTAAAAAAAAAAAAAAAGGCATGAAGTTTCCTGTAGATTAGTCCTGGATGACAGCAGAAGGATTGTGCCACAGGCCCGAACTCTCCACCCACCCTTCCTGCTTCACCTCTTCCTTAAGCCTCAGCAGCCAGGACTGGATGCCTGCAGTGGTCTGTGGGTTTTGCCCAGCTGTCCCTTTCTTGAAAGACTCATTAGCCAGAGACTGAAGCATCTGACTTACCAGAAGACCAGACTGTGGAAACATAAAAAATGCCTCTATTTTTGGATTGGAGGACGGCATACTCTACTTTGTTGGGAGGCAGGTGGTATCTGTGACTTGAGGGGACTTCTAGAAGGTCTTCTGGGGTCTCCAGTGCTTGCCCTTCATGAAGCTTATCACACCCTGGCTGCAAGCCTTCCAAGAAGCCTCTGGTTGGCACCAGAGGGTGCAGAAGACCGAGAATCAAGACAGGAAGGCACGTGTCGCCTTCCCTCCACCGGTCAGTCCGCCCAAAAGGACCTCAAGACCAAAATTCAAATGTGCAATTAAAAGGATTCTTCCCAAATACCACGCTCTATTATTTGACGTTTTGTTCAATAAGGTCTGTGTACATCATTTTGTTTACATCAACGTAATGCATAATTACTGCTGTCCCAATGGTAGATTGACCCTTCATTCAGTCGGCAAATATATACCACACACACACACACCCCAACACACAAAATCAGAGAAGAAAACGAAGTCAGGAAATCAGAGAGGCAGGAAAAAAATCTTTATCACCTGAACGTTCTGTAAGAAAGAACAGATGTTCTTTATTAAACCACATGTTTAATGCATAGGTTGTTGAAAGTTACACAGTAGTTATCCGGAACTGATGCCAAAAAATAGCCAAACGGGACAGTTGCCTTGTCTCTGTGAGGCAGTAAACGTGTCATGCAGAACAAACAACACGTGGGTGCATATGCAAATAAAAATGGCAAAACCTTCTAGCTAAAGGGTTACAGTAACTTTGCAAGAGCTTCAGTGGTAACCTTGGCGGATTTAGGGACTCGCTGCTCTTAAAAAGCTTCTCATATCCTGTCGACAGCATCTCTGACTGCTTATCTTAGGCCAATCACTGGGCTGGGTGTTGCAGGACGGTGGCCACCGGCCCTGTGTCCAGAGTCGGAATCTGCCATTTGTAAAAGCTCCTCTGGGGAATTCTGATGGCGGACCGGCTTTCAAACCACTGCTGTCACAGATACAGAAGAGTAAGGCCCTGTTCCTGCTCTAACAGCTGATCATCTCATTGGGGAAACGATAGACATCCCGGCAAAGTAACAGAGGGCGAGCAATACGAGTGTTTTGTTTGAATACTGCTGTAGGAGCTCATAAAGTGGGAAAGGCAACTCGAGTCCAGAAGGAGACTCAGGAGATACTCCTACCGGGAGATGGGTAGGACTCCATTTGAACTGAACCAGTGGGCAGCAAAGACGAAGAGACGGGCATTGTAAGTTGGCAGAGTAGTATCAGCAAAGCAGCAGACAGAAAGAAGCCTGCGTGGAGGGAGAGTGAAGCCTGGAGGGGGCCCGACGTCACGTGACAGCACCTCGTGCGAGGTGCCCCATTACAAGGTCTCCAATCTACCGAGACAAACCGTTGAGACAGAAGCTTGGAGGCCCGCAGGTTCGGGGAACCTCGGACAGCGATAGTGATGCTTGGGACAACCTAAGCCTCCAATTTTCTAGCAAGGGCAAAATAAGATCTTAAGGCCCTGTGAAACAGCCCAGTGCTCGGGGAGACACGGGGGGGGGGGGCCCTGCAGCGGGGAAAAAACACAATCGGAGTAATAGGCGTGTGCGGGCTCCTCTCAGCTGCGGGCGAATCGGGCACCTCACAGTATTCTTTTATCTTGCTAACAACTGCATCGGGGGAAAGACTCTCATCCCCCTCTTGGGCCGATGTTAAAACCGAGCTCTAAAGAGGTTGCGTCGCCGACCCAAGCCAGCACGGCGCGGGGAGTGGGACTGAGGTCTGCTCTGCCGGTTGCCTCCGCGGTGCTGCCTCCGTGGCCTCGGGCCCTCCTCCGGCCAGAGCTGGGCGCGGGCAGCAGTCAGTGCGGTGGTCCAGGCCTGCCGGCCCCGTGCCCGGGCTCAGGCCCCCGCTTCCTCCCCTGCAATTGCAAGGTGTCCCTGTGCCCCTACCACAGCAGAATACCCTTTCCCCCAGATCGGGAGACCGACGCCGCCCTGGGAACTGCAGAGGGCGGAGCAGGTGTGGACGTTTTCGCGGTGGGTGGCGAGGGGCAGCGGGCTCAGCAGGTGCAAGGACCGCTTTTGCCCGCGGCTCGTTAACCCCTGGGCCCCGCCCCGCCCGCGAGGGCCTCCATTTCTGCCCTTCTCTCCACCTGCGGTAAAACATTCACCAGCCCCTCGCCCTGCCTCCTCCCTCCCGTCCCCGCGGGCGCGGACCCAGCCAACCCCCTTTGGCCTGGAGGGGCGCTAGGAGGGGAGGGCGGCTGGAAGCCGCGACGGCCTCGGCGCCCCGGCCGAAGGGCGGGAGGACACCGCCACCCGCAGCCTCCCGGGGCGCATTGCAGCCGCGACGGCGGACCGGCCTGCTGCGCGGGGCGCGACCGGCGGCGGACGCGAGCGCGGCCCAGGTCCCCGGCTGGCGGCGGCGGCGGCGGCGCGCGGGAGCGGGGAAGCAGCCATGGCCCCGGGCTGCCCGCGCCTCTGGGTCCTGGTGGTCCTGGGCGCCGGCTGCGCAGGCTGGGGGCGCCCGGGGGCCGAGGCGGCGCGGCTGAGGCAGTTCTACGTGGCCGCGCAGGGCATCCGCTGGGACTACCGCCCCGAGCCCGCAGACCCGAGGTGAGGCGGCTGTGGTGGCCGGTGGGCTCCCCCCGGGGAGCATCAAGTTACCTCTTCTAGGGAGCTTTTCCTTTGCAATCGCGGGGCTCGCGCGGCAAAACAGAGCGGAAAAAACAAAAAAGCGAAAAACCTTATCGCTAAGTTTGGAAACAGAATTGCCAGTTTTGCTTCTAGCGGGGCAGCGTATTCCACGATGCAGTGTGTGTCCTTCCGAGGTTATGGGAGACACAGGTGCCGCTTTCAAGAGTTGGTGAGTACGGTTTCGTTAGAGCGGCTCATTGGGGGTTGAGTGCGGTGATGGATGCAGAAGCACCTCTTTCGCCCTTCCTGCGAAGTCCCAGGCCAGAATTTTGGAAGGCTCGTGTTTTTCTAGAACCTCTAGTTACATATTATTTATTTCGTCCTCCACATGGCTTCCTCTTGTAAAACTAAAGATGTACGCTTTGGCCTTCATTACAAGCAAGAGTGTCCAATCGCGGTCGCCAAATTGCCACAATTTTGTTGTGTTCTTACAAATGACTTTCAAACCATCATCGGTCGGTAATTTTGCAACATGTTTGTTCCTTTACCTTGTCTTCCGCTTCATGTGGCTCGTTTTATTCACATTCTAGGTCCCTGGGATAAAGTCTACCCCGGGCTATTTTGGAAGGGTCCCTGTTAACAGACATACGTAACGAAAAGGTGGCTGAAATAAGAAAACTCTATCTTTGAATTGCAAACTATTTTTCCTAATTGAAGGGTTAAAAAAATAAGCCTTCCCAGCAATGAAACAAATTATAGGACCTACTCACTATTTCCAGTTATATTTTTATACTTTTTAATGGTAAACCTCTCAGTGTGACTCAAGTGTTTTTTTTAACTTAACATCACAGTTTACATGATTGTGAAAGACATGTTCCTCTTTTACAATTACAAAACCAAAGCAATCTGCCAAAAAATAATGTAATATTTCAAGAGTCTTGTAGCGTCTAGCATTAGATCCTTCAAAGAATTGCTTTGTAACTGGGTTATTTTGGAGGGTACTACATACTATCTTGGCCTTGTAATAAGAAGAAATCCTTACTCAAAAAATTTATTTTAAATATTGTCTTTCAAGTCGATGATCTATGTAGATCGCACCCACAGCCTTAGGAAACTGCCAGAAACCCCGAAGAAAATAACAGGCTTCCCAACATTAATCTCTGTTGCTCGTGGGCAGACAGTAACAGCTTGCCGCCTTCCCGGGGGCACCCCGTGCGTGTGCTTGGAAGTTTGTTCTTCCTTCTGTAGTTGACTCCGAAAATGACAAGCAGAACCACACAGGGCAAAAGCCTGAGTCACATGGTGAGTCCACAGGGCACCAGGACTGGTTATCCGATCCCCTCACTCACCCTGTGGTTGAGTTTCCAGAATTCGCGAAAGAGTCACAACCCTGGCGCCAATTATTGCGCCCAAACCATAGAATGATAACCTAGGCCAACCGTCAATATCTTTGAACCTCAAATCATGTCATTTCTCTCTCTGGCACTTTCTAGTGAAAAATCTAACCCGTGTATCTGGCTGCTTAAACTCAGAGCTTGTGCTCAAGTGGCCTGCACCCGCAGCTGAATGGCACTCACTTTAAGGAGATCGGTGTAGACAATTCCATTCTTTGCCAAAGTGTATTTTAGCACAAAGCAAAGACCTCCCCTCTTACTTCATCCAGTATTAGCAGCAGAATGGCTTTGAGAGGTGACATATGTCCATTATTCTTGTTTGAAGTCTGAAGTAAATGTTTTTGAAAATTTCCCTAAGGAAACTTGTTCAGTCACTTACACGTATGTAGGTAACAGGTATTGAAAACGAAAACATATATTCTTTTCTCCTCTAGGGTTCTAGCTTTATATGATTCTTATTATGATCAGATCATTTTTATTTTATTTATTTTATTTATTTTTTTTTCAACGTTTTTATTTATTTTTGGGACAGAGAGAGACAGAGCATGAACGGGGGAGGGGCAGAGAGACAGGGAGACACAGAATCGGAAGCAGGCTCCAGGCTCTGAGCCATCAGCCCAGAGCCTGATGCGGGGCTCGAACTCCCGGACCGCGAGATCGTGACCTGGCTGAAGTCGGACGCTTAACTGACTGCGCCACCCAGGCGCCCCGTTCAGATCATTTTTAGAGAATCCTCATAAATGAAAAATTCATCATGCCTGTTGTTGGAAATCCTATTATTTTCAGCTTTCTACTTAGATTAGTTTTGAATAGCAATTCAGTTGTTCGAAATCAAAACAGATATACCTCCAGATATGCACACAATATATACAGTGAAATATGGTAGAAAATATACCCTTATTGAACAAAAATTAAAATACACACCCCACACAAAAGTCTGATTCTGCTTAGTAAAGCTTTTATGCCATCATCCGTGGTCATGTATTTCAAGATCGGGGGTGGGGGAGGGGAGGGTTGTTTTCGAAGGTACTAAAGATTAAATAAATATAAATGGATTCCCACACGAGGGACACAGCTACCATATGGAATCTTAAGATTCTTGGGTTCTAAGAACTCCCAGAGGTAATTTTGCTCATTTTTAACATCGATGTTTGACCTTCTACTCCCCCCCAACCCTATGCACCAATCCCACCCCCCAAGTGGTTGTCTAGTTTCTACTGAACGCTTTCAGCGACTGAGAACCCAGTACCTTGAATAGCTAACTACTCATTTCCAGAACACTTTACTCCTACTTCCTTAAATTCTGCCCCCAAACATTAACACAATTCTTGTATCCCACATTTTAAAAAGTTTAAGAATTACTGCAATTAACGATTTTTCTGCTTCGTAGGAAAACATGGAGACTAAAAACCAACTTTTATTACCTCTTAAAAATATGACTAGTTAGCACGAATTGGATATTTACAACGCGCTGGTTCCAGGCCCTTTGCAGGTAGCCGTTTATGTAATACTTGTAACAGCCCCTTGAAGATTTTACTATTATTCTCATCTCACACTTGTAGAAACTGAGGCACAAATGGATTAAGTACTTGTTCAAGGTTAGACAGCTAATAAGGGGTAGACACGGAATTCAACCCCAGACACTGAGTCCACAACGTGTTGTCTTAACCACTGCACTATATAGACACTGCAGCAAAGGTGGTGAGTATCCCATTCTGTGATGCCCTGATTTTAGGGGGAGGGGCCACCCTGTCTGGATTAGGAAGCCTCACGAAGCCAGTTTGTTCAACGGGTTTAGACAGTTTTGAGAAATTTCCCCCAACTACCTTCCCGTTTACTTTCATCTGGAAGACCTCGGCAGGAACGCTGTGCCCAGCTTTAGCGATGCAGAAGGAAAAAAGGCCAGAAGCAAGCTCAGTGCTCTCCCTGACTCCCCTTCTGTGATGCTTTACCATGAATACAAGGGTTTCACCTCTTGGAGTCTTGGCTCTGCCACTTTTCCATTGATCCTCGTCGGGACAAGTTACTCAACATTTTCTGAGACGTGGGTTTTTCATTTGTTTGTTTCCAGGGTGAATCCCCAGGGCTTTTACTCCATTAGCCCACCTCCAACTTCTCAGCTAGAAATAGGGTCCACCAAATCAGTGGTTTTTTGCCATGTTCCTCAGGTAATTTACATATGTATTTGATTCATCAGTTAAAGAATTGCCCATGTATTTATTCATAGAGGATTTGGTTGTGGGTTTAGTCATTTAAAATCTAAGCCTAATGTTTGGGTTCACACGATGATCTTAGGTCCTTTTTTAGAAAATGGATTCTGGGGCGCCTGGGTGGCTCAGTCAGTTGAGCATCTGACTTCAGCTCAGGTCGTGATCTCGTGGTTCATGGGTTCGAGCCTCGCATTGGGCTCTGTGCTGACAGCTTGGAGCCTGGGGCCTGCTTCGGATTCTGTGTCTCCCTCTCTCTCTGTTCCTCCCGTGCTCTCTCTCTCTCTCTCTCTCAAAAATGAATAAAGATTAAACAAAAAAAGAAAAAAAAAGAAAGTGGATTTTGAGTACATTAGTTAAGGCAGACTCAATTTGGGAAAGAACAGTTATTTCAACAGAATATTCTTAAAGAGATCAATAATTGTTTTATTAACTTCACGTATTATTCATGTTTATAAAATCTCGGGTTTCTGAAGCACAGTTGAAATACTGGTATTCCTACCACATATCTGAGGACATGAGAAAGCCATCTGTCTTGTGATGAGATATAGATGTCTTATATGCCTCTCAAATTAATTTTTGTATTTTATTTCTAGTTCGAATCCTTTTGCAACTTCCTTTCAGAAAATTGTCTACAGAGAGTATGAACCATATTTTCAGAAAGAAAAACCACGATCCAAAATTTCAGGTAAGCCCGAAGTATACTATTTAATTTTGAAGATAAACCTCTATGAGTAATTTGATATTCATATATATGTAAACCGTCTATTTGGCACCATGTTTGTAGAAATGCGTGCTTTGGTTGTTTTTAACCAGTTCGGGCTACAGAATGTGTGGGGTCCAAGTGCAAAGAGAAAATGTGGGGCCCCTGGTTCATATTTTTGAGAATTTCAAGGCAGGGGGCCCTTCTGGCCCATGAGGTGACATGGCCAGGAAGCTGGCTGTTTTTGACATTGATCAAAAAGCTCGACAAAACTTTGAAGTGTTTGAACTTTTAAGTTTATTCACGCATCGAACAGACTACTGTTGAGCACCCACGATGGGCTGGGCATTGAAGCAGGCGGTAGTGGACAAGACAGAACCTTACCTTGTCTTTCTTATCCTTGAGTGTGGATGAACCTTAACAAATAATCCGGTGCCTCCGTCTGGGTCCCTAGACTCACTCAGAGGAACCATATATGGCTGATTCTTTTGCATCGGTTTTCCCATCTCTTCTCCTGTTTTATTTACGGTGTGAGATGTACAACAGCTATCAGTTTCGAAGAGAAATCTCTCCTTTTCCCTCCTCTCTTCTGTAGTCAAGGCAAGTGGGTTGAGTGGGTTTTTGGGATCTTGAATATGGTACTATATTCCGCAGGAATGATAGAGGCCGTTAAGAGAGAACTTCCTCCAGCTGGGCCCCCTGGTCAATAATTCCCTCATCCTCCCACACTAACCAACCGAAGAGGGTCAACTTTCCCAAACTCCTCCTTCTGTCTCTCCGTGCAAACCGTTCTGTGCTGCCACCTCTGACCGCCCTTTACCTTCAGCCTTCCCTTGGCTGGAGCCTGCCCTTCAGTCACAAATCAACAATTTTGGAGTTTTACAAACAAGAATACAGTGACTTAAACTACCTAAGGGCTCAGGGGAAGAATCCAATGGAAAAGGGGAGGATAACAATATCTGAGAGAGAATAATTGCTGGAACCAGATTCAGAAGAAACAGGAAGTGAGGGGATTCAAAGCTTGGGCCGAATTAGCTGGAGATAGATGAGATACCGCCTTCACGGGGGCTGGCGAGGCAACAGACGATAAGGTTACCAATAAAATTAAGTTTGTAGTTGAGGGCAGAAAGCTCAAGGATCTCCCGTCCTCTGTCACAGAGTCTATTCACTTTCATAGCTCTGGCTCCACGCTTTGTATGTACGACAGATACTTCAGAACTATTTAATTAAATTAAATTGTAGGTGGGTGAGGGGAAAATGACAGGGAAACATATTCATTAGGCCTGGAGAGAAGAAGAACTGGGCAGGTGTTTAGAGCCCTGCCTTGTGTGGCTTTTGCCAAGTGACTGAATTGAATCTCTGGTCGTGTAAGCCACTGTGCTGAGTGCCAGCCCGGAGACTCTCTTTTAGCCACGAAGGAGTCATTGATAGGTTTTGGAGAGGAGAGTGCTGTGATCAACATCCTTTGCGATGATTAACTTTTGAGGACATTTCCTGATTCAACCTCATTAATTAGAAGTAGACCTTGATCAGGGCGCCTGGGTGACTCGGTACTTTAAGCGTCCAACTCTTGATTTGAGCTCAGGTCTTGATCTCACGGTTCGTGGGATCGAGCCCAGAGTGGGGCTTTGTGCTGACAGCGTGGAGCTTGGGATTCTCTCTCTCCCTCTCTCTCTCTCTCTGCCCCTCCCCCATCTAAAACTAAATAAATAAACAAACTTAAAAATAAAAGTAGACCTGATCATTAATTTATGTGTAAGCCCTGTGCACTTACAACATCACCTCTCTGTCAACCCCTGTATTTCTCATTACGCATTTGTTTTATGTGAATTTTGAGGCATTTTAACACCCGTTTTAAAAGGAGCTCCTTCCTGAACTCCCCAAGTCACTTAACGATGAACCCCTGAAAGGCAAGGGTAGTATTTTATTCACTGGATCTCTACAGTAGCTGATAGAGTGGGGCAAATTTGGGGTAAAGGAAAAGCCTGAGAAGCTCTGGGTTTAAACACTACCATTGACTATGTGACCTGCCCCATCCCCCAGCCTGGTCCTGTGTCATTGGTACCTTTCCCTGTTTCCTCCTCCACCCATCTGGCGGGTACGATTCTAGCCGAACCTGGAGCCAGTCATGTGCCACTTCTGCAGCGTGAGCCCAGGAGTCATTCGAATTGCGGGTGGGGGCTAGGCTGTAGGACCAGAGGTCTGAAGGTGCCTGTCCGGCGAGGTTTGAGGACCCGCGGACAGGTGGAGGGGCCAGTCTCATTTTCGGGAATCCTGTCTGGGGCTTGAAAATGGTTAGTTTTGACTCCGAATTTTCTCCAGGAGGATTAAGAAATGTTTGCCCCTGAAGGGGCTTTAAAATAACCCCACGACGGGCTTTCCTGTTTTCTGTAGTGCGTTGTTCACCTTGAGAGCAGGGGGCTGGGTTAGCTGGCTTCATAGCCAGCTAATAGTTTTCAAGTCCAAAACCATTTGGTACATGCTGTGCTGCTACCTTCTTGGGACCACAAGATAGGCGACTCCTTCCCCCCACCTCACTGTCGGCCCCTGAGGAGAGGGTGGGATGGGTCTCGGGCCATCTGGCCGACGGAGGAGCCGAACGGCGGCTCAGACAACGTCCAGGCCTGTGTTTGCCCACGTGCGGGGAGGTATTTGGGGTGCACTTATGAACACATCGCTTTGTTTTGCCTTAATTCCAAAGAAACCGAAAGGGAGGCAAATAAACATTCCACGTCGCTCACTGCAACAAGAGGTCTTATTAGGTTAAATAACTTAGAAGACTTATCCTGGGCACCGGGCATTTGCAGCCCCATGATGCCAACAGACAAATCGCCAGGGCGAGGCGCCCATGGCAACGAAACCGGTGCACGCTGTGACACCATAGCCCTCTTGTGGGCTCCGGGGCATCCCAGCGGGTGGGAATAGCCAGTGGGGGCTTCTGTCGGCAGCTAGGACGGAGGGCAGCAGCCAGAAGAGAGAGGTCGGCCAGTGGAGCCAGATGTGGTCAGGAGTCAGAAATGGTGTAGACATTGGAACCGTTTCAGGAAAGGGGGGCTTCTGAACCCGCTCTGTGCGAGGTGGGAGAGAAAGGTTCAAGAGTCCGCAGATTTGAGTTCTCACCCCAGCAGTGCCACCCAGTGACTGACCTTGAGCAAGCCACCCTCCCTGCCCCCATGTCCTGGGCTTTGTCACTGTCTCCAAAACGAGGATTGAACCACGTGACCTCACTGGCCCTGTGCAGAGCTAACACAAAAACAAACAAAAAGCTTCAGGCACATGATCAGCATAAAGTCTAGCACCGGGAGCTCAGCGAAAGGAGTAAGAAAACTGGGTCCTGGGGCAGCTGGGTGGCTCAGTCCCTTAAGCTCCCGAGTTTGGCTCCAGTCACGATCGCGTGGTTCGTGGGTCCGAGCCCCGCATTGGGCTCCCTGCTGTCAGAGCAGAGCCCGCTTCCCATCCTGCCCCTCCTCTGCTCGTTCTCTGTCTCTCTGTCTCTCTCTCAAAAATAAATGAACTTAAAAAAAAAGAAAACTGTGGGTAAAAGGATAGGAGCAGAGAAAGGGAGGGCCTCTGTCTCAGAAGTCCCATTTTCTCTTTGCCAATAGGTAGACATCCTATCTTTCAACATCCATTGAAACATCCTTTCGACATCCATTATCATTTCGACATCCTGATCTTCATCATTCCCGAGGGGCAGAACCCCTTCGGCCATATAAGGTAGCGTATTCTCAGGTCCCAGTAGTTAAGATGGGGACGCCTCAGGGAGGGCCTTCATTCTGCCTACCACGCCCACCAAACAAAACCTTCCCACAGTGGCCTCCCTTTCAGAGAAGGACACCTTCCTGCACCCAGCTGCCCAGCCAGAGTGTCACCGACCATCCACAGCAACTTGGACCCCTCACCTTCCACCCATATCCCATCCATTGAGGCCTGGCAGTCTGGTCTCCTAAGAGCTCTCTAGCATGTTCTTATCACCTCCGCTACTGTAACTTTACGGTAACTCACCAACATCACCCCCCTGGAGCCTTCTATCTGCTCTCTCAACATCCACTCTCGATTCTCCTCGGCTCATCCTCCACCAACACAGCCAGAGATTTAAAACCCCAAATCTGGTCCATGTCTCACTTCTGCTAAAAACTCTCTAATGGCTTTCAGAGACTCTTAGAGGAAAACTCTAAATGGCCCGGAAGGCCCTACACGACAGGGCCTCTGACTATGCCTTCAGCCTCACTTTCTGCTCCTTTCTCCTGCCTGTTAAGCTTCACCTTCGCCATGGCCATCTGCCAGTTCTCCAAAGAGGCCAAGTTTTCTGGTGCCGCAGACCCTTTGCACGTGCTAATCCCACTTTGGCTTCAGTTAAAACATCGCTTCCTCAAGGAAGTATTTCCCAACCCTGATCCCCTCCATGCATCCGAGATTGGACGAAATCCCTCTGTAAAATGTTCTTCAGGGTGTTCTGTACTTGGCTTTCATAATACTTACCATAGTTTGTCATCAAATGTTGGTGGGATTATTTGTTAAAATCTGGCTTGCCTACCTTTTTTGTAAGCTCTGTGAAGGCGCCTATTTTACTCACCATTACAATGCTGACAGCGAGGACAATGTGGGCACTCAGTGAATATGTTTTGAGTGAATGAATACATATAGCGTGAGGGGTGGACTATTAAAAGGTGGTTAGAGGCCCAGTATGTAGAGTCTGATAGGTTAGCTGCCTCTAATTAGCTACATACTATTGGGCAAGATGTTGAAACTCTCTGAGGCTCAGTTTCCTCATCTGTAAAATGGGTATGTTACTATCTCCTTGAAGATTTGCTCTGTGGTCACAGACTTCAACTGGCATTCATGGGCAGTGGTGATGATCATTATATTATATCGATATTATATTGCTCTCCTGTGATTCCCAGTGGCGAGAAGCCAGCCCCACAGAGTTTACAGATGGCTTGGCAATGAGAGCGGTCAACTCTTGTCACTTGTCTGAAATAGGACTTCTGGTGACAGGTTCTCAAGACCTAAAGGACCTCAGAATCAGTCAGGAGCACATGTTCTTCACAAAACCCCAGTGATTTCCCATTTCACTTAGGAGAAAATCCAGAGTCCTTACCATGCCCCCTAAGCCTCACATGACCCACCCCTCCCTCACCTGTTCTCACTCTGCCCTCACCATTTCTCTTACGGTTCTTTGGATCCAGCAAGCTCACTCTTGCCTCAGGGACTTTGAAGTTGCCTCAGGGCCAGAGTACTGCATGATTTGCTCCCTCACTTCACTGAAGTCTCTGAGGTCTCCCACCTCAGGGAGATCTCATGGAGCCAGTCACCTTCCCTCAAACCACCTTGTGTAATTGAAAATGACCATCTAGGGGCGCCTGGGTGGTGCAGTCGGTTAAGCGTCCGACTTCCGCCAGGTCACGATCTCGCGGTCTGGGAGTTCGAGCCCCGCGTCAGGCTCTGGGCTGATGGCTCAGAGCCTGGAGCCTGTTTCCGATTCTGTGTCTCCCTCTCTCTCTGCCCCTCCCCCGTTCATGCTCTGTCTCTCTCTGTCTCAAAAATAAATAAACGTTAAAAAAAATTAAAAAAAAAAAAAAGAAAAGAAAATGACCATCTAGGGGCGCCTGGGTGGCGCAGTCAGTTAAGCGTCTGACTTCCACCAGGTCACGATCTCGCGGTCCGTGAGTTCGAGCCCCGCGTCGGGCTCTGGGCGGATGGCTCAGAGCCTGGAGCCTGTTTCTGATTCTGTGTCTCCCTCTCTCTCTGCCCCTCCCCCGTTCATGCTCTGTCTCTCTCTGTCCCAAAAATAAATAAACGTTGAAAAAAAAAATTAAAAAAAAAAAAAAAAAGAAAATGACCATCTTTCTTTTCTTGACCAAAGACAAAGACAGTAATCTCCAAGAAATGACGGTGGGTCTGAATGGGGGCGGACATGGTCAGAACTATTCCCCCTCTCTCTTGACTTGTTTTGGGCACAAGCCACGCATCTCTGCCTTCCTGTCCTTACCTGCCTGCCATGTAGAGGCAATGAGCTGGTCAGCCTCAGGACCAGGAGGAACGACCGCCATTATTCATGGGGTTCATGCTTAGCAGCTCTGTCTTTGGTAGTCCTGAACACAGACCCATTATAAATCCTTGTTTCCGTAGGACTTCTTGGGCCAACTTTGTATGCGGAAGTTGGAGATATCATGAAAGTTCACTTCAAGAATAAGGCAGACAAGCCCTTGAGCATCCACCCTCAAGGAATTAAATACAGTAAATTCTCAGAAGGTAAGAGGAATTTAATATCCCCCTGTCAGCGGAAAATGTACAACTCTAACAGCAGTGTCAAACATTGAAAAGCAGATTGTTAACCACATGTTAGAGAAATCTTTCCTTCAACTGGTAATTACGAAAGTTGTTGCCTTGGTAAGTTTCAAAGAGGAAAATGAACAAGTTCTGGGGTCATCTAGACCTCGGGTTCTCACTAGGTTCTTGCTCTTATAGTTGGATGGACAAGCTACCTAATCTTCCTGAATTCCAGTATGTTCATCTGTAAAATGAGAATAGTAATACATGCACCTTGCCAAATGGTTTAAGGCAGGGAGGTCCACAGACTTTTCTGCGATGAGCCAGATGGCAAATACCGTTGGCCTTCGGATCTCTCTTGTAACTACTCAACGATACCTTTTCGCGCAAAAGCAGTCACAGACAACATGTAAGCGAAGGAGTATGTCTGGGTCCCAGTAAAACTTTAATACAGAAACAGGCAGCTGGCTGGATTTAACCCATGAACTGTCGTTTGAAATCATGAGATAGGACGAGCCTGACAGAGGGCCAAGCCAACACAGAAAGCACACTTAATACGTGGTATTTTGTGGTGGTGCTTGTAGAAGTATGATTCAAATTTTGGACATAGTGACATGGTTAAGAACGTACGCTTAGAAGGCAGACTTAGGTTCCCATTCCAGCTGTATCGCTTTTGACTCTATGGCCTTAACATCTCTGAACCTCAGTTTTATCATCTATAAAATGGGAATGGTTATACCAACGCCGTAAGGTTGCTTTGAGGATTAAATGAGATCGTTTAGGTAGTGGGCAACACATGGTTCCTGGAACATGGGAAGCCCTCAATAAACGACAGTGATGATAAGACAACGAGGGCAAAGATCACGAGGATGAAGGTGATAAAAGTGACTACATCAGACACATGATAGTAAGCACCTATTGTTGACATCATTCTAGTTATTTCCGTTATGCTGACGTTCAGACCACAATACTGGTATAAGCACCGATACAAGACAATTGTATCTATGTTGTAATAGATATTGGTATAATAACAGTTTTAAATAACTTCAGGCCCTTCATGATTCACAAATCTTCTTCCTCCCCTGTGTTCCAGCCATCATACCTTTGAAGAGAGCAACTGAGTAGGAAAGTGGGTTGTAGTGCAGGTTCTAGAAGTAGACTGCCTGGTACAAATCCTGGCTCAGACACTTACTAGCTGTGTGACTTTTGAAAAGTTACTTAGCATTTCTCTGCCTCATCTTTCTCATCTGTAAAATGAGAATAAGAATCATACCTGCCCCATATCGGTTTGTTGTCATGAAAGCCTTGAACAATGTCTAGCATATAGTAAACACTTGATAAACATTAGACGTGATGGTAACATTGAGTCTTCAATCAACATGGATTCCAGTTGTGTTATATCTCAGTGAAAAAGCTTTAAAATATGTTCAAATAACTCCATATTTATCTGACAATTTATGGCTTACAAAGTGACTTTTACATTTATTATTTCTTGTGTGAATTGATTCGTCAAACTCATTCCAACTAAGGTATATATGACTGATAATAGGTCAATGAACTACCCTTCCCAGGACTATTTGCATTAGTGCTTGATCTTTGGATTAGGGAAAAACAATGAAGGATTAACTGTGAAATTTCAGGCATCTTAAAGAGCCAATTTGGCAAGACTCTGAGTGAGGTAGCATGCACAGGAGTCTCTCTTGTGTTCTTAAAATCATACGGCAGCGTAGCAAACAACCATTTAACCTACCTATGAGGCTTCCAGATGACTACATCAAGAATTCAGCAATGGAATGTCAGAGGGGAAAACCCCCAAAATGTCACATCCAGGTTCCATTTCAAATAGGGGAGGAGATAAGGTTTGTGGACTTTGTACTCCAGCGGGGCTGTTTGCACAGGGAGCAAACCTTGCACCATTGCCCCCGTTTCTTTACTGTTTATTTGTTCCCACGCTCCGCCACAGCCAGTGCTTTATGAGCAACGATTTAAGATGCTCCCGCCCCTTCCACTGGCCACCCGATTACTGCCACGAGTCTCCTAAATCTGAGAAAGGCAAATACAGATTGGTGGGGAATGTGGAATTTTTATTTTGGAAGGGAGATGCAAATCTAGTAAGTAGGCTGAGTGCCCTGCATGGTAAAAGACAAGCCTGTTCGTTTTAGTGTACCCTCCGTGTTAAAATAAAATATCCTCTTGCCTGACACTCACTCTGGCCCAGAGCCTTCCTCTATGGTTTGAAGTAATTTGGGGAGTATGGAAATCAACTAGCTACATACTGAGTCAGCTACATGAGAATCCAGATTCCTTTCTCGCAGAAGTAGGTACTGGAGAGATGGCTTGAGACAGGACTCAATCCTTGCCCCTATGGCCGCCTCTTCTAACCAGGGGATGACACCACCTTGACACTAATCCTGCTTCTCTGGGAATTAATCCTTGAGCCCCACCAAGGATGTGGAGACCTACTCTCATTAGCTAGAAGGAAAAGATAGCCATGGAAAGAATGCTGGCTTTAGAACCAGGATGACCTGGTTTTAAATGTGGGCAATTTCTGGGTGCCTGGCTGGCTCAGTCGGTTGAGTGTCCAACTTTGGCTCAGGTCATGATCTCATGGTTCATGGGTTTGAGCCCCACACTGGGCTTTGTGCTGACACCATGGAGTCTGCTTTGGATTCTCTGTCTCGCTGTCTCTGTGCACCTCCACTGTGCGTTCTCTCTCTCTCTCTCTCTCTCTCTCTCTCTCTCTCTCTCTCTCTCTCCCATTCTCCCCAAAATAGACATTAAAAAATACTTAAATTTGGGCAATTTCATTTACCCCTAACCCTTAGTTTTATATCTGTGAGATGAGCATAGCAGTTCCTCCCAATGAAGGTTATTTCGGGGATTAGTTATAATATATGTAAAGTTCTTGGCACGTGTTTGACACCCAAGGTCAGCCATTGTTGGTGTGGTTATGTCATGGCTTTTCACAGTGCAGGTGTTAAAGTTTGTTTCCAGAAGCTTAGATGAAGGAAGGCCTTGGCCTTGAATAGTGCTAATCATTTTATCTGCACTTGAATGAAATAAAACTCATAGATTTTAGATGTCAAAATGAACTAAAATTGCACAGAAAACCTCAGTTATCCGGAGCACAGAGAAGTCATTTTGAATCATTACATTTTCCAGATGGCTTGGGGTTTATTTCTTTACGGGTCTGAGATCCTTTAAAAAATTTTTTTTAATGTTTATTTATTTTTGAGGGGGGGAGGGGCAGAGAGAGAGAGGGAGACACAGAATCTGAAGCCGGCTCCAGGCTCTGAGCTGTCAGCACAGAGCCCGACATAGGGCTCATACTCACAAACCATGAGATCATGACCTGAGCCAAAGTCAGATATCTAACTGACTGAGCCACCCAGGAGTCCCATAAATACTTTTTTAAATCACTTTGGGTATATGTTGTACTTCCCCAGACTCTCTTGGAACAGAGGATGAGAAGTAAAACTCTTATCTCTAAGCCATTCCTTCCAATCCACCATGAGACTTTGCAAACACCCACAAATGTTAGAATTATGTGCAGTCTAAGTAAATGGACTCTAAATGAAAGTCTACATTGTCGCCTATGGTGTTGTCTACAGGTAAAGATCCTGAGCTGTCACTCACGGGTTTTGTAACATCTGTTTTGGTTGGCCAGAAGCCTTGTTGCTTTTCGAAATGTTTGGCTGTGCTTTCGTTAGGTTGGAAATCTGAGTTCTGGCCGGGAAAGAGGCTACTCGGTGTGAAAGTCTCATCCTGGCCTTTCATCCATAAGCTGGCATCACCCGACATAAATGCCAGGTTGTCGTTGGCATTGCCGACCAATTCTGGTTGTACCCCCCTCCCCAGGTGTGCCTGAGAGAGATCTCAGTCATACGTAGGGCAGGATGAGTAACCCATTTGACAGGTCGGACAAGCCATGATTTGTAAAAATGCTCACAAGAACATTTCCTTTACACATGTATTTAAAAGGAGTGTGTGTGTGTGTGTGTGTGTGTGTGTGTGTGTAGAGAGAGAGAGAGAGAAAGAACTAGTGGGGGAGGGGCAGAGAACAAGGGAGAGAGAAAGAATCCCAAGCAGGCTCCGCACTGTCAGTGCAGAGCCTGATGCGGGACCCAAACTCATGAACTGTGAGATCATGACTTGAGCAGAAACCAAGAGTTGAACTCTTAACTGACTAAGCCACCCAGGCACCCTTGATAAGAGTATATTTTTAAGGCAGGAAATAAAATATCTTTAGCTGTACCAAATCATTTAAAAAGTTTCTATCACTGAGAGTTTTGATTTGAGGTTAAAATTTCAGAGACTCTGTAGACTGCACGCCCCAAACTGTTTGTAATGATGCACCGTCGAGCAAATTTTGTTCTTCAGTAAGATTTTTGTAGCTGTTTTGGTCAATTAACTTTAAAAGTTCGTTTCAGAATGAATCTTAATATTATTCTTTTATTTGCTTTATATCCTCACTTAAATGTGTGAGTTGCATTGTGAGTATTAGATCACAAGATTAGTTTTACAATATTCAGCTATCTGCTGGTAAGCTAACTCTGGATAAAGGACGAAAGAAGAGGGGCACCTGGGTGACTCAGTTGGTTGGGTGTTCGACTTCGGCTCAGGTCATGATCTCACAGCTCTTGAGTTCGAGCCCCGTGTCGGGGTCTGTGTGGACAGCTCGGAGCCTGGAGTCTGCTTTGGATTCAGAATTTTTAAAAGAAAGAGAGGAAGGAAGGAAGGAAGGAAGGAAGGGAGGGAGGGAGGGAGGGAGGGAGGAAGGAAGGAAGGAAGGAAGGAAGGCATTTTCCACCAGAGGTTTGCATCTAGTGTTGCCAAATTCTCCATATGAAAACTTAGTCTTAGGGTTTTTCCAAAACATTCCAATACTTGACATAATGTAGGCAATGATATTTTTCCCTTTTCATCTGAGTATTTTGGCCTTATACAGATCCTTCTTTGGGTATATGGTAAATACCCGAACAACTGTAATGGCTAATACAACAATTCTCATAAGTCTCAGAAATGTGGACTCCCCTTCAAAAGAGACTTGCACATCCTGTGCTGTGGAACCAGGTTCCTTATAGAACGTCAGCATTCTAATTTTCCCATTACCTAAATTATAGCTTCTAAAGAAGGTTCTACGGGGTACCTGGCTGGCTCAGTTGGTTAAGTGTCTGACTTCAGCTCAGGTCATGGTCTTGCCGTCCATGGGTTCAGGCCCCGCGTGGGGCTCTGTGCTGACAGCTCGGAGCCTGGAGGCTGCTTCAGTTTCTGTGTCTCCCTCTCTCTCTGCCCCTTCCCTGCTGGTGCTCTGTTTCTGTCTCTCTCTTAAATAAATAAACATGAAAAAAATTTTCAAAGAAAGAAGATTCTGAGTCTTCAGATGCACACTGAAGCATTTGCTAAGTTTATTAAATGGAGAGGAAAAGAGCTGTTCTAAAAATAAATAAGTAACAAGGGAGGATCTCAAGAATGAGCACCCTATTGGGTGACCAAAACAGGTCTTCTCGGACCTTCACTTTCCCAAAGCTTGTACGCAGCATTTTACATTTGAAAAAAAAAATACCAAGGGCCTTTGGCAAATAATTGGTTCATCGTGACAAGAGTAAACAAATTGCAATGCTGACTATGAACTGAGCTGGCAGTGAACAGACTTAAGTAAATATAAAACAAAGGGCTACCCTTGTGTAAAGAGTTTATTCTCGCAAGAAGCTGAAGAAGGACTTTTTGTGCTTTAGCACAATAGTCCTTCCTGTCCATTTCTCCCCTCTTCTGTTAAGAGATTAGGCTTTTATTTTGATGACAAAGTCAAAATCAGATTCATCAAAAAATGCATTTCATAAATGTTTCCTTTAAGTAGCTGTTAATACTTCATACCTCATATTAGGTAGGTTGTGAAATCAAAGATACACCATGCCTGGTTTATTTTAGGCTAAAGGTAAAATAAAATACTTGGAAGTGAAAAGAACAAAAACCACAATAAAATCATGCCCCAATTATCTCATTATCTCAGTCCTCACTCAGTGTAATTGGAGAAGCTATGCCCATGTACAACTTCGTTCACTATTTATTTTAAGATGCTCATAATTCACCTTTTAAGTAGTATAGCAAACTTAATTAAAGCCATTCATTCAATTATTTGAAATGTATCTTACATGTAACTTCATATTCCTATTCCTTTCATATGAATATGAAGTTCTTGATGATTTGCTTTGGTCACTAGACAGATACTTAAAAATCATCGTTGGTTCAAATAAAGCAGGATACGAAACCGTGACCATTTAAAAATAAATTTGATATCATTAGAGAAACAGTCTCATTGCCATATCTAGTATGTGTTAAAGCCTTTTAGGTGATTCTTAGATATTTATATTGTTTGATTGTAATTACAGATGCACAATATGAACACTGTGGCTTCTCCACTGAAGTGGCCCTAGAAGAAATCTAGAGGTGAAACCCACCACAGCCGAGACACCAGCATGTACCCTACTGGACTGTGGGTAGACCTCAGGGTCTTACCTCTTTATATTTGTGTCCAGGAACCTAGCACAGGGCCTCCCCTGTGCTCTGAAATTTACTAATTTTGCTGGTGATTGTGATCAACAGCGCAGTCTTATTACCAGTTTTTACTACTTTAGAGTAGATACGTCACCACCTCTAATCTTTCTCACATGTGTTAAGGTGAACACTTAAGATACAGCTAATCGGAGGTAAAACACAAAGGAAAGAGGCTGTATCCATTGTAACGTGGCTGAGAACGAAAAAGCCAACATCGTGAAGTGTAGTGCTGTAGCATTGGTTAGGCGCCAGGCATTTTACGTACAGTTTTTAGTTCTCATAACCCACCAAAGATGATATTATTATTACTAGAGAAAGGATTATATTGTTATGAATGGGAAACGTGAGGCCCAAAGGCAGGTCAAGAAACTCCCAAAGTCACCCAGTCAACAAGTGATACAGTCAAGAAATTTCAATTCTGGCCTCAAAACTCACGTACTTTCTTTCACAATCTATCATCAATTATATAATCTCACAAATACTTAATTAAAAATTATGATATTATATGTATTTATGAATACTTTTAGAAATATAAATATATATATTCTATTTATATATCATATACACTTCATATGATATATATATGTATGTATATACATATGTATATGTATGTATATATATGTATGTATATATGTATATGTATGTATATATGTATATGTATATATATGTATACATGTGTATATGTATATGTGTATGTGTATATGTATATGTATGTATGTGTGTGTGTATGTATATATATATATATATATATATATATATATCAGAGATCAGGGAATGAGTAAACTGACATTTAGGCTGATGTCTGAAGGTTAAGCATGCATTTATCCAGAGAGAGAGAGAGAGAGAGATGAAGAACTTTAATAGTTATCTCTCACCCTACAAAGAATATCACATTTGTCCTCTTGAGAGCTTATGAAGGCAATAGAAAGAATGTCACTTTCTACTATAGGAATTTCCTGTGATGTTTTAACGGCTGGAACAGTGGAAGCATCATGTCCAGAAACATAAATTGGCTTCTTCTCAGGCCAAGAGGCATGAAGCATTGAATAAGGGCCCTCAGGCTTGTTTCCCGATAGTTCTAGTCACTAACTTGCCATGCCAGTTCCAGTCAATAGACAAGGTTTGATCTGAGAGGGCAACTCTCCTTATCAGACCTGTTTGTTCTTTTCTACCAAAGCTATTTTGTAACTTTCCAGAGATAATACTTCCTGTTTATTAGCAGAGACTTCTCATAAACTCTTTTTTTTTTTCTTTTTGATTTAGACTGAAATAATAGTACTACTCTCAGGAAATTATTCAAGCTTTTAACATTTCTCAACTCCTAATAATTTTAATATTCAGATCCTTTTTATCATCAGAGTGAGAATTCAGCCTAGAATAAATATTGCTTATCGGCGTCAAACTATCTTTGAGGAGAAGAAAAGATACAACAGAATGCCACGTTAAGCTTTTCACTAGCACGAGGGTCACAATTCAGATGCCTATAGAAGTCAGGAGGCTAATTCAATGAAAAAAAAATGTGTCCTTTAGGGACTGGGGATCACAGAGCCACTGCCCTATCTAAAGGCGGTAACCAGGTATCAGGTCAGGCAAATTCCTGGATACAGGAATTTGGTTCAGTGTCGTGAAATGTCCATGCTTTAGTTGTTGCTGTTGTTTAAGAGAAGAGAGCAATCCAGATTCTTATATGATATCTACATAGTGTTAATGTTGGCATTTAATTTGTTTTAATGCCATGCAATCCTAACAAAACACCTGTGAGCTAAGACTCGCTAGCTTTGGTTCTAGCCCACAGGACCTTATATCTTAAGAGTTCCATAAACACTCAGTGAGCACCTTCTCCACACCAGGCACTGTGAAAGGCACCAGACGTGCTAACACAAATACAATCCAGCAGCTGCCTTTGAGTTGCTTACATTCTGGTGACCGAATATGCACGATACAACTAGTTGTTATCTAGTCGGAGAAAATGAAATTAATCATGCAATGCCACACACATTTAATTATAAATTATAATGAGTGAAGTAAAAGAAAAAAATCTATAACACAATTAGAGATCAGGAGTAAGCTTACATCTAAAGGATGAGCATGCATTTGTCAAAAGGAAGAAAGAGAAGAACACTCTAGGCAGAGGGAGTAGTATCTGCAAAGACCCTGAGGTAGGATGGAAAGGCTTGTCTGGGGAACTAAAAGGCGGCCCAAGAGAGTGATATGTAGTAAGCAAGGGGAAAAGTCACACACGATGAGAATGGAGAGAGAAGTAGGGGTAGGTCATACAGGGACTTGCGGTCCATGTTAAGAATTTTGTGAAAGTAGAAGCTATTATCAGGATTTCAAGCAAGAACATGGCAAAGTAAGATCTGGAGTTTTGAGGGATCATTCTGGATACAGGTTGGGAAATGGATTGGGAGGGTACTCTTATGCCAGAATCCCAGTTAATAGGCTAATTCTGGAGTCGATAGCTTTAGCCTGGGGTGATGGCAGTAAAGATACAGAGAAGAGTGCAAACTTGGGATATATTTTGGAGGCAGTAGGTTGCTGTGGGAGTACAAAATGCACACAGCTTAGAGGTATGGAGGGAGATTACCCTGGATAGGTAGACTGGGAAAACTCACGGATGACTTCAGCCGCCATGGTAACACACTTGGACTTTTCCCTATGAGTAAGACAACACTTAGAAGTTTTCCAGAATGAGTGAACGCAGTTGGATTTGTGTTGCGTGAACAGTAACTTGATTCAGTTTCCTGTCTTTAGTGAAGACTTTGAGGTCCAGCTGTGACTGGTTTTCTTTTCCGTGTGCCACCAGCTGAATCCCCAGCATTAAACTGCAGCTTCTGAGAGCGTTAAAATCCATGTTTGTTTCCCATCTGTAAGACTGATATCATGACTATAATATTATCTCGTTTGGTTCTTTTCTCTCCCATGCATATAAAGATGATGCTCTGCCCTATGGAGATACGTAAGTAAATCTAGTTACACCTACTCAACTCTTCTACATTATGGCTTCTATGCTCAGAACCTTATGTTGTACAGTAACGCATGTTGCTGCTGTGCCTGAATGCCTCACTGATGATGGATGCATGTGCCTATTTCCCACTCCCATCTGGGGAGCCCCAAAATATGCCGATGCCTTGCAAGCTCACATGAGTGTTTGTGAGTAGAATAGATTTTCCTGATGATGGGCAGTTAAACAAGGGTAGCTGACATGGCTGCAATGTAAAATATTCTATGTAGAAATTTAACATCTCACACCTGGGCTTTTGGAAAAGAGCTATCAGATTTACCCTTTGTTTACCAACTAGACAGGCAGACAAAATGTATGAAACAGCAGTTTTCAGACATCGAACAACAGACAACACAAGAGAATCCTCCATGAGAGAAGAATAACAAATGAAGTGGGCCCTATGAGTATTCAAGCTCCCTGCCTTGAGTGAGTTTCCAGGGCATAGCACAAAGAGGATGGTCTCATGGTGAGCTCAACAGTCTCTTGGAGTTAAGGAAACAGAGACTTTCGGTAGGCCAAAGTGGCTGGAACTTGTAATTTATAGGGCAGAATCCTGAAGAGGATGGTATAGACACAAAGAGAGTTCTTGAGAATCTACACAGCGGTCCTGTCGAGTCTTCAACTAAATACTGATCTGCATGTGCATGTGAGGAAAGTATTGAAGGTAAGGAAAATACCACCAGACAGAAACAGCCAGAACACTCCCTGGACCACACACATAAACATAGTTTATGTCCCCATCATCAAAAGTGGAAAGACCGCCTAATTAATGGGCACTCGGGAGAGTAGAATCATCAGAAGGCACAGGAGTTGGGTAACATTAGTCTAGGCTGCAGACTGCTCTGGAGGTGACAAGCATAAAACTCAATACTAGTTACAGGAATGCAATAAAATCCAGCAACCAACATGTGAAACTCACAAGGTTAATAAAAACTAACGAGCATTAAAAGAAGCAGGAAAAATACGACCCATAACCAAAAAATACTTAATCAAAAGAAACAGATCCAGAGAGAAAAGAAATAATAGAACTTGCAGGCAAAGACATTAAGACAGGCTATTATAAATATTCTCCATATGTTCCAGAGCATGATGAGAAGAGTGACAGAAGGTATGAAATCACGTAAGTGGAAACTTTACAGACGAATACAAGAGCCGAAATGGGAAGTACACTGAGATTAACAGCACTGTAGAAGAAAATATTAGAAAATATTATATATAGAAATAAAAACTATCCAAATGAATCATGAAGACAGAAAAGACTGAACAAAATGAACAGAGCATCACTAAGCTATGGGACAATATCAAGAGACATCACATATATGTAATTGGAATCCTAGAATGGGGAGAAACAGAAGAAATATTTAAAGAAATAGTGGATAAAAAATTCCCAAATGTGATGAAACTATAAGCTTACAAAGGCCTGACAAAACCAAGAAGAAGAAACATGAAGAAAACCACTCCAAAGCACATCATAATCAAGTTGCTAAAGACCTGTGATAAACAGAAAATGTTGGTTGGTCCAATGGTAGTGGGTTATCAAGCTTATTAACATTAGTGTCACTGAAGTTGGTATACAACCCCCCACTAATAAATTTGACTAGCTTTGAAAAAGAATGAGAGAAAATGTTACAAGCACTGAAAAAAACAAACCCCAGAAACAAAAATAAGAATGACAGTAGACATCATTAGAAACAATGCGAGCCAGAAGACAGAGATCTCTTTAAAGTACTGGTGTGGGGTAGGAGAGGGCCATTTGCCCACTTAGTATTCCATGCCAAGCAAAAATACTCTTTTAAAGCAAACAAAATAAAGACTGTCTTAGGCACGGAAAGAAGAAATAATTTCTCACTAGCAGACCAGAAAAACATGGTAAAGAAAGTCTTTTAATCAGAAAAAAATCATGTTAAAAGGATATTTGGATCCACAAGAAGCAATAAAAAGCTCCAGAAATGGCTAAATATAGAGAAAATTCTTCCTCATTTTAAATCTCTTGAAAAGATCATCAATTACCTAAACTTTAAAGCAAAAATAATAACAATTTATTATGGGGTATATTATAAATGCAGAAGTAAAATTTATGTACAATACAAAATAGCACAGAGGCTGGGAGGGAGGAAATGAAAATATACTATTGAAAATTACTTTTTTTAACAAAAGCATTAATTTTATTTATTTTTTAAATTCATTTATTTTTTAATTTACATCCAAGTTAGTTAGCATATAGTGCAACAATGATTTCAGGAGTAGATTCCTCCTTAATGCCCCTTACCCATTTAGCCCAACCCCCTCCTATAACCCCTCCAGTAACTCTACTTGTTTTCTATATTTAAAAGTCTATTATGTTTTGTGCCCCTCCTTGTTTTTATATTATTTTTGTTTCCCTTACCTTGTATTCATCTGTTTTGTATCTTAAAGTCCTCATATGAGTGAAGTCATATGGTATTTGTCTTTCTCTGACTAATTTTGCTTAGCATAATACCCTCTAGTTCCATCCATGTAGTTGCAAATGGCAAGATTTTGTTCTTTTTGATTGCCAAGTAATACTCCATTTACATACATACATACATACATACATACATACATACATACATACCACATCTTCTTTATCCATTCATCCATCGATGGACATTTGGGCTCTTTCCATACTTTGGCTATTGTTGATAGTGCTGCTCTACACATTGGGGTGCATGTGCCCCTTTGAAACAGCATACCTGTATCCCTTGGATAAATACCTAGTAGTGCAATTGATGGGTTGTAGGGTGGTTCTATTTTTAATTTTTTGAGGAACCTCTATACTGTTTTCCAGAGTGGCTGCACCAGTTTGCATTCCCACCAGCAGTGCAAAAGGGTTCCTCTTTCTCCACATCCTTGCCAACATCTGTTGTTGCCTGAGTTGTTAATGTTAGCCGTTCTGACAGGTGTGAGGTGGTATCTCCTGAAGTTTTGATTTGTATTTCCCTGATGATGGGTGATGTTGAGCATTTTTTCATGTGTCGGTTGGCCATCTGGATGTCTTCTTTGGAGAAGTGTATATTCATGTCTTTTGCCCATTTCTTCACTGGATTATTTGTTTTTTGGGTATTGAGTTCTTTATAGCTTTTGGATACTAACCCTTTATCTGATATGTCATTTGCAAATATCTTCTCCCATTCTGTCGGTTGCCTTTTAGTCTTGCTGATTGTTTCCTTTGCTGTGCAGAAGCTTTTTATTTTGATGACATCTCAATAGTTCATTTTTGCTTTTGTTTCCCTTGCCTCCAGAGATGTGTTGAGTAGGAAGTTGCTGTGGCCAAGGTCAAAGAGATTTTTGCCTGCTTTCTACTTGAGGATTTGATGGCTTCCTGTCTTATGTTTAGGTCTTTCATCCATTTTGAGTTTATTTTTGTGTATGGTGTAAGAAAGTGGTCCAGGATAATTTTTCTGCATGTTGCTGTCAGGTTTTCCCAGCACCACTTGCTGAAGAGACTGTCTTTATTGCACTGGATATTCTTTCCTGCTTTGCCCAAGATTAGTTGGCCATACGTTTGTGAGTCCATTTCTGTGTTCTCTATCCTATTCCATTGATCTGAGTGTCTGTTCTTGTGCCAGTACCATACTGTCTTGATGATTACAGCTTTGTAATACAGCTTGAAGTCTGGGATTGTGATGCCTCCTACTTTGGTTTTCTTTTTCAAGATCGCTTTGGCTATTCGGGGTCTTTTCTGGTTCCATACAATTTTTAGGATTGTTTATTCTAGCTCTGTGAAGAATGCTGGTGTTACTTTGATAGGGATTGCATTGAATATGTGGATTTCTTTGGGTAGTATTGATTTTTTAACAATATTTGTTCTTCCTATCCAGCAGCATGAAATCTTTTTCCATTTTTTTTTTGTCTTCTTCAATTTCTTTCATAAGATTTCTACAATTTTCAGTGCATAGATTTTTCACCTCTTTGGTTAGATTTATTCCTAGGTATTTTATGGTTTGTGTTGCAAATATAAATGGGATCGATTCCTTGATTTCTCTTTCTGTTACTTCATTATTGGTGTATAGGAATGCAACCGATTTCTGTGCAGTGATTTTCTATCCTGCGACTTTGCTGAATTCATGGATCAGTTCTAGCAGTTTTTTGGTGGAATCTTTTGGGTTTTCCATATAGAGTATCGTGTCATCTGTGAAGAGTGAAAGTTTGACCTACTCCTGGATAACTTGGATGCCTTTTATTCCTTTGTGTTGTCTGATTGGTGAGGCTAAGACTTCCAATACTGTGTTGAATAACAGTGGTGAGAGTGGACATCCCTGTCTTGTTCCTGACCTTAGGGGGAAAGCTCTCAGGTTTTCCCCATTAAGGATGATATTGGCATTGGGTCTTTCATATATGGCTTTTATGATCCTTCTATCCCTACTTTCTCGAGGGTTTTTATCAAGGAAGGATGCTGTATTTTGTCAAATGCTTTCTCTGCATCTATTGAGAGGATCATGTAGTTCTTGTCCTTTCTTTTATTGATGTGATGTATCACATTGATTGTTTTGCGGATATTGAACCAGTCCTGCATCCCAGGTATAATCCCACTTGGTCGTGGTGAACTATTTTTTTAATGTATTTTTGGATCCGGTTGGCTAATATCTTGTTGAGGATAATTGCATCTATGTTCATCAGGGAAATTAGTCTATAGTTCTCCTTTTTAGTGGGGTCTTTGTCTGGTTTTGGAATCAAGGTAATGCTGGCTTCATAGAAGGAGTTTGGAAGTTTTCCTTCCATTTCTATTTTTTGGAACAGCTTCAAGAGAATAGGTGTTACCTCTTTTTTAAATGTTTGGTAGAATTCCCCTGGAAAGCCATCCGGCACTGGCCATATGTTTTTTGGGAGACTTTTGATTACTAATTCGATTTCTTTACTGGTTATGGGTCTGTTCAAATTTTCTATTTCTTCCCATTTCAGTTTTGGTAGTGTATATGTTTCTAGGAATTTTTCATTTCTTCCAGATTGCCCATTTTATTGGCATATAATTGCTCATAATAATCTGTTATTATTGTTTTTATTTCTGCAGTGTTGTGATCTCTCCTCTTTCATTCTTGATTTTACTTATTTGGGTATTTTCCTTTTTTTTTTTTTTTTTTTTTTTTTTTTTTTGATCAAACTGGCTAGTGGTTTATCAATGTTGTTAATTTTTTCAAAGAACCAGCTACTGGTTTCATTGATATGTTCTACTGGGGTTTTTTTGTTTCTTTCTTTCTTTAAATAGCATTGACTTCTGCTCTATTCTTTATTATTTCCTGTCTTCTGCTGGTTTTGGGTTTTATTTGCTGTTCTTTTTCCAGCCCTTTAAGGTGTAAGGTTACATTGTGTATCTGAGACCTTTCTTCCTTCTTTAGGAAGGCCTGGATTGCTATATACTTCCTCTTATGACCACCTTTACTGTGTCCCAGAGGTTTTGGGCTGTGGTGTTATCATTTTCATTGGCTTCCTTGTACTTTTTAATTTCCTCTTTAACTTCTTGGTGAGCCCATTTATTCTTTAGTAGGATGGTCTTTTGTCTCCAAGTATTTGTTATCTTTCCACATTTTTTCTTGTGGCTGATTTCGGGTTTCATAGTGTTGTGCTCTGAAAATATGCAGGGTATGATCTCGATCTTTTTGTACTTGTTGAGGGCTGATCTGTATCCCAGTATGTGATCTATTCTGGAGAACGTTGTAGGTGCACTGGAGAAGAATGTGTATTCCACTGCTTTAGGATGAAATGTTCTGAAGATATCTGTTAAGTCCATCTGGTCCAGTGTGTCATTCAAAGCCATTCTTTCCTTGTTGATCTTTTGATTAGATTATCTGTCCATTGCTGTGAGTGGGGTGTTGAAGTCCCCTACTATTATGGTATTACTGTCAATGAGTTTCTTTGTGTTTGTGATTAATTGATTTATATATTTGGGTGCTCTCAAATTTGGAGCATAAACGTTTACAATTGTTAGGTCTTGTTGGTGGATAGACCCCTTAATTATGATATAATGTCCTTCTTCATCTCTTGTTACAGTCTTTATTTTAACGTCTAGATTGTCTGATATAAGTATAACTACTCTGTCTTTCTTTTGGTGACCATTAGCATGATAGATGGTTCTCCATCCCCTTACTTTCAATCTGAAGGTGTCTTGAGGTCTAAAGTGGGTCTCTTGTAACAGCATATAGATGGGTCTTGTTTTCTTATCCGTTATATTACCCTATGTCTTTTTATTGGAGCATTTAGTCCTTTGTCGTTTAGAGTGAGATATGAATCTATTGTCATTATGTTGCCTATAGAGTTGCAGTTCTGGTGATATTCTCTGGTCCTTTCTAGTCTTTGCTGCTTTTGGTTTTTGTTTGTTTGTTTTGTTTTGTTTTGTTTTTTTGTCTTTTCTCCCTTCAGAGATTTCCCCTCAAAATTTCTTGTAGGGCTGGTTTAGTGGTCATGAACTTTTTAAATTTTTGTTTGTCTGGGAAACTTTTTTTTAAATTTTTTTTCAATATATGAAATTTATTGTCAAATTGGTTTCCATACAACACCCAGTGCTCATCCCAAAAGGTGCCCTCCTCAATACCCATCACCCACCCTCCCCTCCCTCCCACCCCCCCATCAACCCTCAGTTTGTTCTCAGTTTTTAAGAGTCTCTTATGCTTTGGCTCTCTCCTACTCTAACCTCTTTTTTTTTTCCTTCCCCTCCCCCATGGGTTTCTGTTAAGTTTCTCAGGATCCACATAAGAGTGAAAACATATGGTATCTGTCTTTCTCTGTATGGCTTATTTCACTTAGCATCACACTCTTGTCTGGGAAACTTTTTATCTCTCCTTCTAATTTGAAGCACAGCCTTGCTGGATAATGAATTCTTGGCTGCATATTTTTCTGATTCAGCACATTGAATATATCCTGCTACTCTTTTCTGGCCTGCCAGGTTTCTGTGGATTGATCTGCTGCAAACCTCATCTGTGTTCCCTTATAGGTTAAGGACTTTTATTCCCTTACTGCTTTCATGATTCTTTCTTTGCTTAAGTATTTTGTCAATTTGACTATGATGTGCCTTGTTGATGGTTGGTTTTTGTTGAATCTAATGGGAGTCCTCTTTGCTTCTTAGATTTTGATGTCTGTGTCTTTCCCCAGTTAGGAGAGTTTTCCGCTATGATTTTCTCACATAAAACTTCTACCCCTTTTTGTCTCTCTTCATCTCCTGGGACCCCTATGATTCTGATGTTGTTCCTTTTTATTGAGTCACTGATTTCTCTAATTCTTAAATTGTGCTCTTTTGCCTTAGTCTCCCTCTTTTTTTCTGCTTCATTGTTCTCCATAAGTTTGCCCTCTGTATCGGATTCACTGCTCTGTTTCAACCATTTTTGCCACCGTAGCCTCTGTTCGAGATTGCAGCTCAGTTACAGCATTTTTTATTTCATCCTGACTTTCTTTTACTTCTTTTATCTCTGAAGAAAGGGATTCTAATTTATTTTCAACCCCAGCTAGTATTCTTATTATCGTGATTCTAAATTCTGATTCAGACATCTTGTTTGTATCTGTGTTGATTAAGTCCCTGGCTGTCATTTCTTCCTGTTCTTTCTTTTGGTCTGAATTCCTTTGTTTCATCATTTTGAAGGAAGAAAAGGAATTAATAAAGTAAAACAAATTTAATTAAAAACAACACAAAAAAATCAAATAAAGAATGCTAGATCCTAGGTGTGTTTTGGTCTGGTTGTTGAAAGGAGCTTGGTAGATTAGAGAAAAAAGGTGAAGAAAAAAAAAGGAAAAAAAGAAGAAAACGTTTGAAATTTTGAAAAAAATGAATACAGTGAAATAGAATAAAATGAAATGATAGAAATAAAATAGAATTTAAAAAATTTACAAAAAGGTAAAAAATATAGTAGAAAAATTAAAGAAATCTTTTTAATAAATATGGAAAATAAAAATAAATATCTTCTCTTTATTCAAGAATAAGAAAAAAAATTGAATAGATGGATCAGCAAACAGACTGAAGTATGACTGAAATTACATCGGTTTCCCCTGGAAGTCAAACTATGAAGTACTTTATAGTCTGTAAACTAGGCAGGCAGAGAGGTCCTCAAGAGCACGGTTGGCCCAGTTGGGTGGGGCTTAGTGTAATGACTCTGTTCTCCACTAGATGACGCTGATTAGCTTTCTGGGGTGGATTGTTGTGGCTCACGTAGGCAGGTATGCGCATGTGTGGGAGGGGTGAAAATGGCATCACCCAGCTACCTAGTCTCTAGTATCAGAACTCTGTGCTCTCCCTTACCGGCAATCAAGCACCCCTCCTTTGTCTCAGGCTTCTGTCCACTCCCAGCTTTTACACTGTTCGTGACCAAGCCATCAGCCTGCCAGGCAGCACCTCTCTCCTGAGTTTTATCTCAGATGTGGTGCTGTTTCCCAACCCCTCACTTCTGTGGGACTGTGACTTTGACCTGCTCAGACCTTCTAGGGGAGGGTCTCATTGAGCAATGGCCTGGTGGCTGCCTGCCTCCAGGAACGTTCATGGGACCGTGTTGCTGCTGATGCCCAGAGACTGCAGCTCAGTGCCAGCCCCCCCCCCCCAAGGAAAAGTTCACGTGATTGTGTAGCAGCAGCTTTTCAAGGATTATGGAAAATCACAACACACATCTGGCACCAGGCTTCACCTTTAACAACCTTGTTCTAGCACCAGCGAATGTGGTTGTTCTCTGGGGTCCGCTGGGACCTTTGCCTGTGGGTTGGCCACATAGCCTCTACCAGGTATCCTTCCTGCAGGGGAACCGCCTCTCTCCCATGTGGCCTGAGGACCCCTTGGACCTCACTCTCTGCTCCCAGGGATTTGCCCTTCCCACCAGAGCACCACCAGGTATCGAGCTACAGAGTTTCAGACTTTGTGCTCCTCCTGTTTGTAGAGTCTTAATGGAATTTAAACCCTCTTTCTCCCTTTTTTTGTTCAGTCCCTTGCGTACTCTTCCTTTTCTCTCCAGCTGCTTTCTGGGGGGGGGCGGGAGGGGTGCCTTCCCGTACTCTCCCCCCATCTCCATCCTCTCTCCACAAGCAAAAACAGCTTCCTACCCTCTCTGGCTTCTCTCTCCCCCAGTTCACCTCTCTGTGCCATGTGCCTGCTGAGTTCTGTGGTTCAGGTTGTGCAGATTGTTGTGTTAATCCTCAAATCCGTTTTCTAGGTGTGCAGGTTGGTTTACTGTTGATCTGGCTGTATTTCATGGATGAGAGATGCACAAAAACTTCCATGCTGTTCCGCCATCTTGGCCCCTCCCTCTATTGCAAATTTCTTATAAGTGAAACGATACCATATTATCTGATGGTAGACTGCGGTGTTAAAGTTGTATCTTGTAAGCTGAAGGGCACCACTAAGAAAACAAAGTGAAGTTAATAAAATAAGTGGAGATAAAAAGAAACTATAAGAAAATACTCAAGCCAAAAGAAAGCAAGAAAGATAAGGAATAAAGACATGATGGATAAATAGAAAACAAGAGCAAGATCATAGACTTCCACTCAACCATATCAATAATTACATTATAAGCAAATGGGCAGAACACTACAACTAAGACAAATTGTAAGACTGGGTAAAAAGAAACACCCTACTATGTGCTGAATTTAAGAAATCCACTTTAAAGACAAAGACATGACAAAGTAACAGACGGAAAAAGATCTACCATACTAACACTAACAAACACAAGGGGGTGTATAATGTGTTTTTCCATTTGTATGTCCTTATGGGAAAGAAAACTATAATGACAGAAAGCAGAGCAGTAGCTGCTGGGCCCAGAGGGTAAGGGAAGGTGCTGACTGGAAATGGCACAAGGAACCTCCTTGAGATAGAACTATTCTGTACCTTGATTGTGGAGGTAGCTCTACAACTATATACATTTGTCAAAATTCAGCAAATGTTCTACTTAAAATTGGTGGATTTGATTGTATGCAATTTATACTTCAATAAAGATGATAAAAGGCAGAAAAAGAGAGAGGAAGGAAGGGAGAGAAGGAGGAATAAAGAGACGAAAAGGAACAAGGAAAGAGAATGGAAGGGAAGAAATCAATCCTTTGTTTTCAAAAAGCACAGTCACTTCCGTAAGAATAGTTTGCACTGGCCCTTTACCCCATCACATAAAATGTCTTAGTCCTTTTTCCTGATCCTAATTGTCTGCCAATGTCTACACTCTGATGATCTCCCTTCCGCCTCAAATTTGTCAAGCTGCTGCACTGAACAAGAGAAATTCTGGCACCAGATAGTGATAGTGAAACTTTCACCTAATTAAACGCGGCACACCTCAGGCACTTGGCTATCTACAATACTGACCTCTACCCTTCCTGACCTCCTTTGCTTCATCTCTGGCCACATCTTCCTTTTGTTGTTGAATGACCCGCCCAAGCCTTTGCCCTTGTTTTCATCTTCAGAATCCTAGCTCCCTCTCTTCAATAAGGAAGACCCATTTCTACATCCCCCACCAGTCCGGAAACCCAAGTACGTACATAAGCCAAGTACGTATGTTAGCGGTCGGTCTTCAGGTACACAAAAGACGGGAGTAAGACATCTGAACTTCAGAAGGTAGACACATTTCATACTCGCAAGGGCAGCTAGACTGCACAGAGGAGCTGGACTCGGAGGCTCTGGGGAAAGTGAGACTGATCAGTTGGTGGAAGTGTGATACAGCGATCAGACAGGGCTGAGGGTGGCAGAGGTTGGGAAGAAGATACGAAATACAGAAGAAACACAAAACAATATGGAAACAGCTCTGGGTATACTCCCATCCCATGCTAATAGGAAGTTAAGTGGAAGATGAGAGAAAATAGAGATAGAGAGAGAAAATAGAAATAGAACTCATTCTCTTGGGGCACCTGGGTGGCTCAGTCAGTTAAGCGTCCAACTTTGGCTCAGGTCGTGATCTCACGGTCCGTGAGTTTGAGCCCCGCGTCAGGCTCTGTGCTGACAGCTCGGAGCCTGGAGCCTGCTTCCGATTCTGTGTCTCCCTCTCTCTCGCTGCCCCTCCCCTGCTCATGCTCTGTCTCTGTCTCAAAAATAAATAAAACATTAAAAAAAATTTTTTTTAAAGAAATAGAACCCATTCTCATATTCTGAGATGATTTACCAATCAAAGGTGATTCAGCTCTCTGATTTTATTTAAGTAATAATCATTTAGATACCCTGTAAAATTAACTTCTTAAACTTTAACAAAAATATACTCGTAGCATTTTTTATTCACCTCAGATCACTATGGATGCAAAACCCTTACAACTGCGTAAACACAGAAGTGGGTATATGTGAATCTTTCCAACTAATGCAGGTCCACTGTGGAAAGGTATATACATCTCTGTAGAGATCGGACGTTCCCCCATATTTGAAGAAGATGAAAAAGTAGTCCTCAGAAACTGTCCAGATGTTTTCACGCTTTTCTTCTCCAGGTGCGTCTTACTCTGACCACACATTCCCTGTGGAAAAGCTGGATGATGCTATAGCTCCAGGCCAGGAATATACCTATGTGTGGAATATCAGTGAGGACAGCGGGCCCACGCACAATGACCCTCCGTGCCTCACACACACCTATTACTCCTATGAAAATTTGGTACAGGACTTCAACTCTGGGCTGATTGGACCTCTGCTTATTTGTAAGAAAGGTAAGGAAAAATCAGCAACGATTAAGATGTTGAAAGGGTAAGAAGTGCTCTCATGCAATGAGGCTTGAGAGAATCTTGGTACCTTTTTGTAAATCAGGCAGAGGGAGAAGGGGGTGGGACGCCAGCTCTTTGCCTGACATTGGTTGTCTGAGGGTTTGGAATCTTCGTGTTTCCCCTAATCCTTCCTTCATCTCAGTGCTGGGAGACTCTCCCAAGTAAACCTCTGTCTGAGAGCATGTTCCAATGCCCTGCCTGTGTGACCCTAACACTTACCTCAAGGCCAAGTCTCTTTGAAAGTGTAAAGCAGCCTATATGTTGCTGAGAGTACTTGGAAAGAACTTAGACTAACGTACCTGAGGTTTAGGTTGGTAATTTGGTTTACAAACACACAAAACACCAGCTTCCTGTCTTATAAACAAGCTGAACACTTTGGGTGGCAGGTTTCAAACATATTCAGTTGACTTTATAACAAAACTTCATCGGCTGGGCTTAGGAGCAAGCGTGAATTTTCATTTTACACCCCCAAAGGATTCAGCCCGTCTTCCATTAAAACAACAAACTACCACAGCGAACTGCACTGTGGGAAATAATGTGATTGATTCAGCGTCTGTCTGTACATACAGGCATACTGCATATACATACCTTCCTAATTCATTTGTTCACTGCACAAACACATGTTTTCACTGCCTGGCCTATCAAAGACACCGTGATGGCTCTGACAAAAGATATTTCAAACTTATAAAAACCTCTTCTTTTATTTGACTCTCAGCTGTGTTTCCTCCTCACATGAGAATGGATTAATCTTGACCTGCTGTCCCACTACACGTCCAGGCAAGATGGCTATATTAAACTTGAAACGTCCTTGGCCAACTGAGCTAAAATACCTATTTATGGGCCTGTTGATACTGGAGGAAATCAACGCTTTTCCTGAAGCCTTGACAGCCCCAAATGTTTTTTCTCTGTGCCAGATCAAATTTGCCATTAAGTCCCCATTCCTCAAGGCTCTGAGGTATCCAAGAAAATACTTAAGGTGGACACCAGAATTTTAATAAGCTTCTAGGCATTATTACTTGCTAAAGATGCTGTATTTTAAAATAAGAATTTCTTAAAGCTATTATGATTGCTTGCCTTAGATTTTTTTCCTATGTAGGAGTACCTCACGAGAGTCTTGTGTCTAGGATGCTTAAAAAGCGTGTCTTTTCTTTCACAGGCACCCTGACTGAGGATGGGATTCAGAAGATGTTTGACAAACAACACGTGCTGATGTTTGCCGTGTTTGACGAAAGCAAGAGCTGGAGCCAGTCATCGTCTGTAATGTACACGGTCAATGGTTACGTGAACGGGACAATGCCAGGTAACCCGCGGGCCGCACGCTACCCGGCCACAGCAGCACCATTAGCGCCTTTGATCCCGCTGTTTTCCTTAAAGCCCCACGGAAGGTGACCATACTCATGTTTGCTGTTTTTCAACTCCTGGTCAGAAAGATAACATAATCGAATTCAGTGGTTCTCCAGATTCTATCATCCTTTTCTTTCTTTCTTTTTCTTTTTCTTTTTCTTTTTTTTTTTTTACAACAAATACAACAAACAATTGGAAGCTACCTAGGAGGAAGAGTGTGCAGCCTTATTATATGTAAGGTTCTGAGCAGGCGTCACCTTGGCCTGTGCCTCCAGGAAGACCTCCAAGATATTAGCTCAGTCTCCTTCAGTGAGTTCTGTGGTCCCTGCTTCGTGGTGACCATGCCTTCTTCCACAAAGGAAGCCTTGCAAAACAGAAAGTCAAGGTCAATCCCTGGCAAGAAGGGTCAGCAGAAAGAATACAAGGAATACACGCACAGTGAAGGTTGATAGATTAGGAGAAGGACCCCACATACAAAACTACCACTGGCATTTCACAAGGTGATGGATGAGGAATCGTCAATGGCATGTAGGAGGTTTTCTCTTTCCATCTGTGTGGAGGTTCTTGTGGAAAAGCAAAATCATAGCCACTATTAAGAGAAAGAAAAACAACAAAACTGATTCCCATCCAGACTTCTTCCACCCTTCCAACAGAAATGACTTGGAACCAAAGATCCTGAGGAAAAAGAATGGAAAATGAGAATATTATTTTATTAAAGAAGTCCATACTTCTCAGAGGTCATTTTCTGTATCTGAAAATCACAAGTGGCTTTGCTTACTAAAAATGAAACTTGTCAAACTTGTCAAGAGTGGAGGTCTGGATATTGCTTTTAAATTGCATTCTGTTTCATTTGACTCTGTCTTCCCAGAGTTTGTTTGTTGTTCCCAGAGTTTGTTGTTACAAACATACTCCGATGACTCTGGTTTCTCCCTTCAGAGTTCCAAAACTTAGTTAATTGCCCTCTATCTTAGGAGGTCTGCGTTCAAGCCTTGCTCACTTCTCTAGCTTAGTGTGGCCCTTGGAAATCCATCGTCATTGTAAATGTGCCTATTTACAAAAATGGATCAACCATTTATCCTGGTGCAGAGGGGTGTGGAGGAATTTTCTTTTTTTTACATATAAAGTAGCATTTCCAGTGCCATAATCCTTAGAGAGGAGTGGTCAAGGAGACATTGTATCTGTGTCCTGGAACAGTGAATCATTTGTGTAAGTATGTAGAAGTCAAACAAAAGCAAGCTACGTGCAAAAAAAATTAGTAATTCGGTCAGGGCATCGAGTTTATGAACTTATAGTAAAAAAAAGAGAGTATGTGGGCTTAGGAGAGGCAAGATAGGGGGTCATTAGTAGAAACTGAGAAAAGTTAATGCTGTGCAATTGTCTTTTGGAGCATGGTAAATTAAATATATGATAAATTCTAATACAGATGTTATCAAATGCTTAATTCAGCATAAGCATTTTTTATGGGGTAAATAAATACTTCCATCAAAGCCTTCTACCTTCTAGCTTCTTGCTTGCAGCTTCTAGCTTCTTGTTCTCATCCATGATACTAGAAATTCTTGCCTGGTTACAATGGTCTCCTAAAAAATACAAGCCCCTCAGTCTCTCTGCAGGTAAGGGACTGATTCTCAGCTCCATAATGTCGCATCTGGTAATTATGGATCTGAAATTTAAACCCCAAGTCAAGGATGGAAGGAGGCTTAGAATCTCCCACAGAGAAAATTAGCACATTCCCAGTCACTGTGAGCACAAAGAAGGAGCAAAACTCAGCTTTTATTCTCAGTTTTCATTACTTCATCCCTGAAATGCTCCTAGTGGCCTACTGCATTAAGGAGAGTCTATATCCCACAGAGGAATTCATTGCCTTGTCACTTAAACAATCAACAAGTGGTTAAAGAAGTGATTAAAAATTTCTTAAAGCATCGTCACATCTCTCCCTTAGGCAGAGCTTCGACCTCTATCCAGTTGAGAAGTTTATGCCCCTGAACTCAGCCTTATTGGAGGCTCTGGTGCCTCCCTCCAATTGAGCCCAGATTGATTCTAGAGTGACCAGCTGCCCAGGCTTTCTCAGGGCTTTCCCAGTCTTAACACTGAAAGTCCTGCATTCTGGGAAACTCCTCAGGCCCAGGTGAACCAGGGTGGTTGGTGACCTACTTTCCCTCCCTGGCCTCATCTCTTAGCAATCCTTGTGTTTCTGAACTAACTTTCCTCATCTGTGGGCTCTATTCTTACCTCTGCGTACCACTTAAGTTGTGACCACTTGCTTGCCCGTCACTCAGATGTCTGCTTTGCTGGGGCAGGAACCACAACTGGAGTGTCTATACCCCTTGAAACAATGCCTGATGCATAGCAGGTGCTCAGTACATAGCTCATGAGTGATTTTTTTTTTTTTATCACAAAGTGCTGACTGCCTGTTTCACTCCCCATCTCTCCCTCTCAGATATCACTGTTTGTGCCCATGACCACATTAGCTGGCATCTGATTGGAATGAGCTCTGGGCCAGAACTGTTCTCCATTCATTTCAACGGCCAGGTCTTGGAGCAGAATCATCATAAGATCTCAGCCATCACCCTTGTCAGTTCTACGTCCACTACCGCAAACATGACTGTGGGCCCAAAGGGAAAGTGGATCATATCTTCTCTCTTCCCAAGTCATTTTCAAGGCAAGAAATTCTTCCAAAGTTTTGCTTGTGAACATGGGATCCTTTCTTCCCAGGCACTGACTCCCTCATTCTCCTTTGCCCTTTCAAGCCACCCACACCCCAGACATATATGCTTAGTCCTGAGAACAGAATTTAGTTATTCTGCTCTTAGACTTAATATAACGCATGAGTTGGAGGAAGTGGGGAAATTGACAAAGGTTTTTTAAAATGAAGCAAAAACTAAAGAGGGCTCTACTTCCTCAAAAGGAAAAAGAAGGAAGGAAATAAACTCATACATAGAGATATTCTTCCTGAGGGTATTTAGTATGTAGCTAAAGAAAAAAAAAAGCCTAGGTGCCAGAACAAATAAAACATCTGCAAGCACTATATAGAAGCACTAAGTTACAGAAAGTGCAGAAGATTTAATATGAAAAGATTATCTTTTATAACAAGATGAACACAAAGCCTGGGACAAGGAAGAACCCAATGGATGTGTGTTTAATGGAAAAAACATAGAATTAAACCAGCTGAGCAGTGAGTTTAAAGAATATCAGTTGATTTGGGTGGGGAAACAAATCAGCCCAGGTTGTTATGTGGTATCATGTAAACAAAATAACTAATTGTTCTATTATTACACATTGTTGTTTTAAAACTGTTGGGGAAGGAGGGCGCCTGGGTGGCTCAGTTGGTTAAGCAGCCAACTTGAGCTCAGGTCATGATCTCGCAGTTCGTGAGTTTGAGCCCAGAGTCAGATTCTTTGCTGACAGCTCAGAACCTGGAGCCTGCTACGGATTCTGTGTCTCCCTCTCTCTCTGCCCCTATCCTGCTCATACTCTGTCTCTCTCTGTCTCTCAAAAATAAATAAATGTTAAAAAAGCTGTTGGGAAGAAGGTCTATATAAACAGAGACTAAAATGTAAGTAAATGATATCGCTATAGAAAATTATTTTGGTACCAAAACAATGTATACAAAAGCCAGACCCATAAGAAAGGGACACTTTGATGGGGTCATTTTGTTTCCTGTTCACACTGAGCAGTCAAAATTATATTTGAAATCATGAAATTGTCATAATACCCCTAGAAGATAGAGTCCCAAATAATTAAAAAAACTAACTAAAAATTAACAAAACTAACATTATTAAGGTTAAGTGCTTTTTATATTATTTAATTTTTAACAACAATTTTATACAGCATGTACTATTATTATCATCTCAATTTTACAAATAAAGAGACAGATGACAGGGAAAATGAGAAGTCAACAAGACCCAAGTCATAAGATTTTAAGGATCTGGAAGTTACATTTTTTTTCCTCTAAAAGAAGCAAAGGAAATCTTTCCAAATTTCTTCCCTAACCCATCCTCTCTTTGCTTTTTATTCTTGCCCCTTTCTCTACTGTGCTAAAAGAACTATAGACCAAAACGTTCAGAAGTTGCTTGAGCATTACTTTTACTGTTATTATTTAAAAGATTTACATTTTGACCAGCCTCAGTTTCTTCTCTCAAAATCTCTCCCTGCCCTTACATTCTAATTCAGCTGGGATGCAGGCTCATATAGACATTGCAAGCTGTGCAAAGAAAACCAGGAATCCTAAGAAACTAACTCGCGACCAGAGGCGGCACATTAAGAGGTGGGAATACTTCATTGCTGCAGAGGAAGTCATTTGGGACTATGCACCAATAATACCAGCGAATATGGACAAGTGAGTTTTGGGGGGTCTTAACCACTGTGTAAAGAAAGGTCCCAGAGTCCTAAAGGCATGGCATGAACTGTCATGAACTGACATCTCTCAAGGGAATACATGTATTGGATTCAGGTCTTTTTGTACAAATCAACCTGGAATTATTCTAAACTCACCAAGGGAACTCAGCAGCAGCAGCGGTAGTGGCTAGTAACAGCAGTGATCACTTGTTGAACATTTTCTGTTGGTTTTACTTTAATGCTCCAGGTGAGACACACCTTTTATTCTGTAGATTAGAAAGGCTGTCAGAAGTGGGGAGAAATTCAGAAGGGCAAGTAGCTCTCAAACGCTTGAAAAATCGTCTCACCGTAAGAGAACTGCAGATTACACTTCACTGAGATACTGTCTTCCGCCTCTCAGACCCACAAGTGCAGATGATACAATCTGTTGGCAAGGCTGTGGGAGACGAGCACTAGCGCACATTGTTGGTGGAAGAGTACATTGGTACAGCCATTCTAGAGGATGATTTGGGAATACGCATCACAGTTACAAATGCATAGGCTCACAATTGTAAATGCATCGTACCCTCTGACCCAGCAATCTTGCTCTGGGAACTTACTATATAGATATACTTGTTCACCTGTGAAATGGTGTACGTACTGGATGTTTGCACTGTTAGTAGTAGCAAAAGTTTGGAAACCACCTAAAATGCCCTCCAATAGGAAATTAGTTTCATAAATTATGGCACGTCTGTATGATGGAATACTATGCCTCTGTTTTCAAAAGAGGTTGTAGTCACTCTCTCTATACTAATATAAAAGTTGCCCAAGATATATTTTTTAGATTAAGAAGTCAAGGGAGGAAAAAATGGCAGATTAGGAGGTCCCCCGATCGTATCCCTCCATAACAGTAGTAATTTGACAGCTGCCACAAACAAAAGTGCTTCTGTGAGAGCTTTGGAATCCAGGTAGGATTTGAGAAATTCCAGGATCTTCCCAGTGGAAGCCAAGACCAAGGAGAGATATTTTTAGAAGGCACCTCATGCTTAGGAGGTAGGTTTTCTGACAGTGCTCCCATCTACAAACTTGGAAACAGCCTTGTCCCATTTTGGACTCAACCACAGTCCCACTTGGTCTTTGTCTTGACACGAGCACCATTTGTCAAGCAGTTGACAAAACTCAACATCTTTTCATGATAAAAACTCTCAACAAGTAAGCTATGGAAGGAATGTACCTTCACATAATAAACCCAAAGCTAACATCATACTCAGAGAAAGCTTTTTCTGTAGGATCAGGAACTAGACAAGAGTGACTACTCTCACCATTTTTATTCAACATCTTACTAGAAATCCTACCCAGAGCAATCAGGCAAGAAAAAGAAATAAAAGACATCCAACTTGGTAAAGAAAAAGCAAAACTGTCTCTCTTTGCAGATGATAACTCTTAAGACTCCACCAGAAATCTATTAGAACTAATAAAAGTATGCAGTAAGTTGCATGATGTGAAATCAATGTATAAAAATAGGTTGCATTTATTAAACTAACAGCAATATATACAAAAAAGACATTAAGAAAATAATCCCATTTCAATAGAATTAAAAATAATAAAATGCTTAGGAATAAATTTACCCAAGGAGGTAAAAGATCTATACACCACAAACTGTAAGATACTGATGAAAGAAATTGAAGAAGAGACAATCAAATAGAAAGATGTTCTATGTTAATGGATAGGAAGAATTAATTTGTTAAAATATCCATATTAATCAAAGTGGTGTACAGATTCCATACAATCCTTATCAAAATTCCAAAGGCATTTTTCATAAAAATAGAAAAAAACAATCCTAAAATTTATATGGAACCACAAAGACCCTGAATAACCAAAACAATATTGTACTGAAGACCAAAAGCTAGAGGCATCACACTCTTTATTTCAAATTGTATTACAAAGCTATACTAATCAAACAGTACAGACCAATGAAGCAGAATAGAGGCCAGAAATAAACACATGCATATATAATCAATGAATCTTTGACAAGGGCACTAAAATATACAATGGGGACAAGATAGTCTCTTTAATAAATAATGTTGGAAAAACTGGATAGCCACATGCAAAAGAATGAAATTGGACCCTTAGATTATAGGATACACAAAATTAACTCAACATAGATTAAAGAAATAAATGGAAGGAGAAAAGGTAAGGGAAAAGCTTTTCGACACTGATCTTGACAATGATTCTTTTTTGGTATAACACAAAAAGCACAGGCAGCAAAAACAAAAATAAGTGGGCCTACATCAAACTAAAAAGCTCCTCTACAGCAAAGGAAACAATCAGCAAAATGAAAAAGAAATTTATGGAATGGGAGAAAATATTTGTGAGCCATATGTCTAAAATATATAAAAAACTCAATGGCAGAACAAACAAACAAACAAACAAAAACCCAACCTGATTTTAAAATGGGTGAAGGTAGGTGCCTGGCTGGCTCAGTCAGTGGAGGGTAGGACTTTTGATCTCAGGGTTGTGAGTTCAAGCGCCTTGTTGGGTGTAGAAATCACTTAAAAATAAAATCTTTTAAAAAATAAAGTAAACTTTTAGAAATGAGCAAAGGACCTAAGTTGACATTTTTCCGAAGAAGACATATAAATGGCAAATCGATACATGAAAAGATGTTCAACATCACTAGTCATCAGGGAAATGCAAATCATATCCACAGTGAGATTATCACCTCATACCTGTGAGGATGGCTACCACAAAAAAAGAGATGACAAGAGTTGGTGAGGATGTGAGGAAAATGGAACTCTGTACACTGTTGGTGAGAATGTAATTTGGCATAGCCATTATTGAAAATAGTAAGAAGTCTCCTCCAAAAATCAAAAATAGAAGTACCACAAGATCCAGCAATCCTACTGCTGAATATATATCCAAAGGAAATGAAAGCAATACCTTAAAGAGATCTCTGTGCCCCATGTTCATTGCATCATTATTCACAATTGCCAAGATATGGAAACAACCTGAGGGTCTGGTGATGGATGAATGGGGAAAGAAAATCCCAGACACACACACACACACACACACACACACACACACACACACACACACACTGAAATATTACTCAGCCTTAAAAAAGAAGGAAAGCCTGCCACTTAAAACAACATGGATGAAGCTGCAGAACATACTGCTAAGACACATCCCAACACAAAGTGACAAATACTGTATGATCTCCTGATCTCACTTAAATGTGGACCTAATAAGCAGTATGGTGACCATAGTTGGTATCGTATACTTGAAATCTGTTAAGACAGTAGACCTTAAGTATTCTCACCCCCAAAAACGAATATGGTAACTAGGTGAGGTGATGGAAGTGTTAATTACCTTAATTATGGTAATCACATATATACATATATGAATCATCATGTTGTACTTCTCAAATATATACAATTTTTGTTTGTCAAAATCACCTCAATAAAGCTGGGAAAATACAAGACAAAGTCAAGGTGTAGCACTAAGTATAAAATAGCTGCCTGTTTGCTAAGGAATGAGAATATAAGTGTATTTATATTTACAACTCATAGTTGCATAAAGATGCTCTAGAATTATACACATGAAATTAATGCAAGTGAATATTTAGAAAATTCAGGGATGGTCAGAGACGTGGGATTGATGGGATAGAGTGTGTGAGTGAGTATTTTCACTGTAATCAAAATCATTTGAATGTATTTGCTATTCAAATCTGCTATTCAAAAAATGTAACTGAGAAAGAAGGGCAGAAAAGGAACTTTCTCAAGAATTAGATAATAATAATTGGCAGAACTGCAATAAGGTTCCAGGACTCTGACAACAGTCTGTGCTTTTTATTGTGCAAAATAAAGGCATAAATGGATCAGTTCTATCATGGCGCTTCTGTTTTTGCAAACTAAGGCAAGAGGACCAAAAGGAAAAGTGGTTCATGTTGCTGCCCCAAATCTTTTACCATAAGAACTACAGAAGATGGGTGAAAGTGACTGCTTTTTAGTTGGCACTGGGATCGGGTGGATGGTAGAAGGGATAGCCCAACAGCACAGAACTATGTCTAATAAAAATAGTCAGAGCTTCCTGGGTGGGAACATATCTTTAGAGATTGAGAAATACCTGGTCAGTCACTAAGGGTACCACAAATTAAGTGATAAGGAAGACTTGAGAAAAAAAATTCACAGTATATGCTCTCATTCCTTTTGTTTTTTTTTAAATATAATTTATTGTCAGATTGGTTTCCATACATCACCCAGTGCTCATCCCAACAAGTGCCCTCCTCCCTGCCCATCGCCCTCTTTACCCTCTCCCCCACCACCCATCTACCCTTAGTTTGTTCTCAGTTCTCAAGAGTCTCTTATCTTCTCATTGCTTTTGGATAGCTCTTTTTCCAGAGATTTCTAAGGTCTGTTCTAGTGACCAGAGTGACAGGAAGGTCTAGGTAGCCTTTTCTAACCACACCTACAACTTTATCAGTGGTGGAGAAGACAGACAGATGAGAGGTTTCCAGTTTTCCAACTAGAGAGCAGATATTGGGACTTTGCAAACCACGTTAAGAATTTTTTTTAAAGAAAATTAGCATTTTAGCTAATTCAAGAGCAGAACTTCTAAGCATAGGGTTTCCTCATCCTCCTGGGGTCTTTATTCGAGTGAATGGTTTAATATTTTTAAATTTCATTTCACTTTAAGAAAATACAGATCTCTGCATTTGGATAACTTCTCAAACCAAATTGGAAAACATTATAAGAAGGTTGTCTACAAGCAGTACCAAGATGAGTCTTTCACCAAACGCATGGAGAATCCCAATATCAAAGAAGATGGGATCTTGGGTCCTATTATCAGAGCCCAGGTCAGAGACACACTCAAAGTAAGTACCACAAATATGGAACCATGGAAGAAATTAAATAGTGAAAGACAATGTACAAATATGTCCATTATAATTTTTGATTCAAATGCAACTTCAGTTTTTATGTAGTATTTGCTGATTTATAGCCTACCTCACAACATAAAGAATCTAAGACAATTCATCAAATTGTAAAAGGATAAAGCAAAGAACCAATTTCATTGAGGTGAAGGATAATGTGGGGACAAAGAAAATAAAGCCATGGATAAATACAATGGAACACACGCCGTATGTTCCAATCGGGTTGTCTGTAAATTTTGTCCAAAGCTTTCCAGCAGCCGAGTGAAAAGGGAAATATGTCAGGGCAAGATTCGCAGTACTCATAAAGAAAGTATCGTTTTCCCTGATAGTGAGATCAGTTTCTCCCATGGATCCTTAAAAAGAGGATGCTGTATAATACAGTGGATGGAATCCTTGATAGAATCCCTATAATTGGTATAATAAATAAGTTGCATAGCTTTTTAATATAAGGGTTGTCATCATAGCTGAGAACATACCAGTAAACACAACTGAGTATAAACAATTCATCATTGTGCTCTAGGTATGTAGTTCTCCCATAAGCTGGTCTCTGATGAAGGTAAATTTAGACATGTATCAAGAACACCGAGTGTTCTTCAGGCAGCTTTCCTTAAATATATGTCACATCAGTCAAGCTTTTAATAAGAACTGGGCAGCAGAAAATTAAAGGTTGGCATCTTTGGCAAGGTTCTAGAATGCAGGTAATCTACAGATTAAGGATGATCCAAATGCTTTGGCAATCGACCAGGAGGAGATAAGATTAAGGTTCTCTTTTGAAGATTAAGAAGGGTAACTATCACTCCTGTGTAAATAATGCTCCTCCTTTCACCCCTTCTGGGGGTAAACTAACATATCCGCACGCAAGGTCGATTCTGTTCATTTAAAGATAACAAAAGGATAGGAAGCAGCCTTTCCCTATTCCTCTTTCCCCTCCGCCATTTCTGATTTCCCCCATCCCTTTTAGGTGCTCTTAGCAAGTGTAAATATACCTCACTGGAAATTCAGGATCTGGCTATTTGTATGCCCCTCAAGAAGATAATGTCAAGGACAGTGTCCTGGGAGGTGTGCCAGGCTGGAGAAGGGAATCATGGTCTAGAGAGGAGAAGGAACAGATCTGAAGGCAGATGTGGTCCAAGTTGAGAGGAGAGGGGAAGGGGACAGGTTTGGAAAGAGTGATATACCGTGAGGAAAATACAGGGCAGACTTCTCTTTCCATTTTCCACCCTACCGTGTGAGTGAAATTCTCTCAAAAGTATCTTCCAGGTGATGGGGAGAGGTTGCTGCTCAGAGAAACAGAACTAGTTTGCGAACACACACACATAAACACGCCCTCCAGCAAGTGCGTTTGCCAAGCTAAGCATCCCATATCAATTCTCACGATTGAGCTTAAGTCCTGAAATAATGAATTAACTTTGTAGATCGTGTTCAAAAATATGGCCAGCCGTGTCTACAGCATTTACCCTCATGGAGTGACCTTCTCTCCTTATGAAGATGAAGTCAACTCTTCCTTCACTTCAGGTTTGAACCCGAGTCTACTGAATGAAACTGTTCACCTCTGAGAGGCTGCCACGCTTTCCTACTGTCCTCTTTGCTCAGTAACATGACTTGTGCAGTCAGGCAGTATACAAGTAGGGGTATCCTAAAAGTCACAACGAAACCCTGCTCACTTCAGGGATTTATTTACCCTAAAATGTGCTGTTCTCTGTTAGTGCCATAGCGGCCTCTAGTGGAGCGATTTCTAACGGCGACACGTAATCCAAGGTTCTGTCAAGTGGAGCTTAGTGTACACATATTCCTTCCCTAATATTACCTGGCTCTAATAAAAATTTTGCTGTTTGTTTGTTTACTGAAATAATTTTGAAAATGAAGACAATTTTATCTCCATTTTCTTTCAGGCAATAACACTATGATCAGAGCAGTTCAGCCAGGGGAAACCTATACTTACAAGTGGAACATCCTAGAGTCTGATGAACCCACAGAAAATGATGCCCAGTGCTTAACAAGACCATATTACAGTAATGTGGACATCACCAGGGACATTGCCTCTGGGCTGATCGGGCTACTTCTAATTTGTAAGAGCAGATCCCTGGATAAACGAGGCATACAGGTATTCTGTCCATGGAGTAAACTTTTAGAAAATCTAGGAACTTCTTCTGGCTGACACAGATTAGATCTTCTCACTAGAGAATGAGCCTTCTTCTAGAGAACAGAAAATGCTAAGTTGTCCTCTTTAGTGCAAATGTGACAACATATATTCCTTTTTTTTTGGTCTTGTCTATTTTCATCTGACTCTCACTGCAGAAGACAATCATTCTATAGAGTGATGCAGTATTTTGTTTTAGTTTGAAATTCCAGATATTTTGCTCTGTGATCGGCAAATCACTTCGCCTTTCTCAATTTCTTCCTTTTATGAAATGGCTAATACCCCTCCTAAAAAAATTTGACACGGCTGCTTTGGGGCTCAGTGAGATACCACCTGGTAAAAGGGTAAATCTCTCTACTAGTCCTTGTTATTTTTAGAGACCTGAACTAGGGAGAGATGAGAGAGATAATACTTTGGAGAGATAGCATCTGGTGAAGTTGGACCCAGACAATGGTCCATCTCTAGTGAGACTAAATTATACAAAAAAAAAAAATGTGAACAAATATATGGAACTTCATCAGGGACTAATAGTCTCATATTAGTAACTTAAAATTCCCAACCAGGCTAAGCTGTTATTAAAGAAGTTCATCCTAAGGCATACACCATAAATATATGTTTGGAAAATTTTTTTAAATGGACATTTGGAAGACCCTAACTTATTGAGCTAGGAAAGGACACAGATAGGAAGAGGGATAAAGTTTTCCTATTGCAACCTTCTGTTTTATCCTTTGCAACTATTTGGAGCACATCTGGTCAATCTTGCAGGTTGAAAGGTATTCACTTACAGACATAGAACACAATTACAGCGGCCGTGAGGAGATGGAATTTTTCTATTAAGACGTTTTAGTCTCTGAATTTCCTGATCCGCTCAGTTTGCTTTTGCACATTACCTTTGGCCCTAATGAGGCCAAACCCTAATGGGTTTTCATACATGCCTGCATTTGTGGCTTCAGTGGCCCCAGGGACTGTGCCTCTTTGGTTTCTGAGAAGAGCTCGGTGTTGCGGGTGATGGGCTGGCACATCAATCACTGAACACAGCACTTTTACCCTCCAGAGGGCAGCAGACATTGAGCAGCAGGCTGTGTTTGCTGTGTTTGATGAGAACAAGAGCTGGTACATTGAAGACAATATCAACAAGTTCTGCGAAAATCCCGATAAGGTGAAACGTGATGACCCCAAGTTTTATGAATCAAACGTCATGAGCAGTAAGTCAAATCACTGTTTTTGTCCGTCAGTTTTTCACTCCGGTGCTTAAAGTAGAACTGTGCCTAAAGGTGGAGACATGGAGTAGAATCCACTCACCTCTTATCCTCACTCGCAGTCCTCACTTTGATGACGAAATTAGTGGATGATATTACCGAAACTTCTTTACGACATGAGGCCAAAAGCTTGTGACCCTTAGGAAGTCTTGGTCTCATGCTCCAGATGTGCATGCTCTGGGCACATACACTCCGGAGGAGCGGGGTGAGGGGTGGGGGTGGTGAGGAGAGGGGCTACAGGCTTGGTCAGTGGCATATGGGGATTTCAGACGGAGTGGGGGGCAAGGTGAATGCTCTTGCTAGCAGGGCAGAAACTGAGTAAGTAACCCAAAGCTGGACTGTCCAATCAAACTAAGGCAAAATGCATATGGGGAGCCAAGCGTCTTAAGGAGCCAATCCACGAAGAAGTTTGAAGGGAGCAGTAAGAAGTTCAGAACAGAGGGAGTGGCCCGAGCCAAAGTCCAGGCATTTGCTGCAGTTTTCAATTTCAGTGCCCAGAGCCACTGCTCTGACAAGTCTGAGAGAGATTTGACTAAGCCAGCTGGAAGCAAACACTGCCACAGTGGTCAGGGTCCTCACCACATTTCCTTACACTCAAGAGTCATTTGACCACCTTCTCTGATAGGTGATCATAGATAGGAGGATGGCTTCTCTGCGGTCTGTTCATATGGCTTCAGATGACTGGCAGCTGGGGATTATCTGAACGGGCAGGTGCCATGGAAATCATTCAAAATGGGGAGTTACTCCGCTTTCTTTGCATAATTTCATCTTGGCAGCGAATCTGCCATAGTTCTGGGCCAGCGCTGTCCAGTTTGAAATTATGCATGAGCCACAAATGCGATTTAAACTTTTCTGATGGCCATATGAAAAAATGAAGAGAAATACATCCCAAATGTGATCATTTCAACATGTAACCAATATAAAAATTGATGAGGTTTGCTTTCTTTATTTCATATACTAAGTCTCTGAAATCGGGTGTATATTTTACCCTTCGAGCACATCTCCATCCAGATTTTCCACCTTTCAAGTGCTCAGTGGCCCCTGTCACTACTGGCTACTATATTATAGAGCTTTCGACCATTGAGAAGAGCCTCCTGAATGAAATACAAACTAAAAACATGTGTCAGTTCTTCAGTAAATATTTAAGGGTTCACTAGTGCTAGGCCTCATACTAGGATCAGGGCTAGGCTGGTAAACCAGGCAGATGTGGGCCGTGTCCTCAAAGAAATCAAGCCTGGGATTTTATTACCATGCCTAGAATCTGAGAAAAGATACTGCCTAAAGCTGTGTCCCTTTGAAAGATAATGAAGATGTGTGAACTCAATCCCTGCATGAAAACTATAGGTTATCTCAGTGCTAAGAGGGCACAATACAAGTTGCAAATGTATTAAATATGCATGACTTTTAGGGACGTTACTTCTTATTCACTAACTCATGTGTCAAGACGACTTTCTTATATTATGCTTTCCTTCCAGGTAGAATTAGTCTAGATAATATTCTAAATTGATGTTTAGAATATCTTTCAAAGCAGACCGTGGAAAACAAAGTATCTGATACACACTTGACAATGAAGAAGTCAACATGAATGAAAAGCTTTGTCTTTATCGGAAATTTCTCCCTTGGCTAACTTAGGAAATTAAGTTCTCATTTGGGAAATCTGACTTTGATCTTCTAGTCACATGTTAGACCTGGTGGAGCTTATCTCAGATGATCACTGCTTTGACACAACCAAGTTAATATTAGGACATTAATCCCAGGTATAATTAGACACATGTCCTTTTGTTGGCGGAGGCCTGCGTGTTAACAGATTTTACTCTTTCAGCTATCAATGGCTATGTGCCTGAGAGTATACCCACGCTAGGATTCTGCTTTGATGACACTGTCCAGTGGCACTTCTGCAGTGTAGGGACCCAGGATGACATTTTGACCATTCACTTCACTGGGCACTCATTCGTCTATGGAAAGAGACATGAGGACACCTTGACGCTCTTCCCCATGCGTGGGGAATCTGTGACCGTCACAATGGATAATGTTGGTAAGAGCCTAGACACTTGGAGAGGCATCTCTGATCTCTAAAGGTCTGCTGCAGCTCTCCAGACTCCCACAGTTCCTGGGTTTATCTTTCTGATCCCTTTCAGGCTTGCCTTTCAGTATTTCTCATGATTTCTATTGGGTGGAATTAATTACTTAAAGGGTCCAGTCGCTTATTGTGGGTTCCATTTATCCTTCTCTGAGCTAAGTGAGAAGTAAAGACACAACAGCAAAGAGATAAGCCATGACTTAGAGGAGGAAGTGTGAACATTCTGCCACAAAAGAGCATTTCTTTTATCAAAAAAAAACCTTTTCAGGTTTTGTTTAATGTTTATTCATTTTTGAGAGACAGAGTGTGAGCAGGGGAGGGGCAGAAGGAGAGGGAGACACAGAATCTGAAGCAGGCTCCAGGCTCCGAGCTATCAGCACAGAGCCCGACGCCGAGCTCAAACCCACGAACCGGGAGATCATGGCCTGTGCCAAAATTGGATACTCAACTGACTGAGCCACCCAGGCGCCCCTACCTTTTTTAGTTTAGTTTTTTTTTTAATATATATAATTTATTGTTCAAATTGGTTTCCATACAACACCCAGCACTCATCCCAACAGGTGCCCTCCTCAATGCCCATCACCCCCCTGGGGAGGAGGCTCCGGAGCCAGGCGTGGGTGTGGTGGTAGGTCAGGGGCTCAGTCTGCAGTTGGAGAAAGTGATTCCCTTTTTTAGTTTTTAAAGATAGTCATTCCACCATGCAGTAGTGACCATCACATATAGCGCCTTAGAGCCAGCAGCGCCGTGGAAAGCACGTGGGCTTTGGAGTTGTTCAGATGCGCTCTGGCATTCAGTATGGACAAGTGACTTGACCTCACTGAGCCTCCGTGTTTTCATCTGAAAAACACAATAACAACACTTTACAGAGTTGCTCTGACCATTAATTGTAATATCCTAGCACTCGGCAGATACTCAACGAGCGCTAACTATTGGAGACTCTCCAGGAAATCTGTACACCAGCAAATAATAGCATTTCAAAGAGATTCAAAGTTTCCCTGGGCCCACCCAAATCATTCATTGCTTAGAAATATCTATATGTCTCTTATTTGTTGGGGTGAACATCATCATCCTCCCCTCGCACCAATTCGCAATATGTGCAGCTAACAGGATGGTTATGGTATTCAAAGCCCATTTTATTCTTCATTCATCCTTTTTAAATATATTCTAAAATAGTGATTCTCAAACTCTCTATGCTAACTCTTTTATCCCTAATCTCCACTGACCAATCCTTTGGGCCGATACTGATCACATGCTTGGATGTCACAGCAATGTCAAATTGCTAACGGGCTTTCTAAACACCTTAGACCAACTTATCTCCTTCTGTCCCTGTGGAACACTAATCAACAGTTCACGGATCAGTGGTGGCCCACAGACCATGCTGGACTGTCCCTGCCTGAAGTTCACTGAAAATCATCTGCCACAATGGATCCCAGTGTTTTTCTATATTTTTCGGGACTTAGAGCTCTCTGTTTTCTCTGTCTCTCTTCCGTAGGAACGTGGATATTAACTACAGTGAATTCCAGTCCCAGAAGCAAGAACCTAAGGCTGCGATTCAGGGACGTTAAGTGTATCCGGGATGAAGACGAAGATTCGTATGAGATTATATATGAACCTCTGGCATCTACAGCCATGACTACGCGGAAAATGCGTGATTCTTCAGAAAACAGAGGTGAAGAGGACGATGCTGACTATGATTATCAGGAAAACCTGGCTTCATGGTTAGGAATTAGGTCATTCAGAAATTCATCACTGAATCAGGAGGAAGAGGAGTTTAATCTTACTGCCCTAGCTCTGGAGAACTACTCTGAGTTCATTCCTTCAAGTACTGATCCAGCTATTCGTTCAAATTCTTCTTTCCTGAGTAGCATTAGCAGGCTTATTGTCCATAACTTTGCAGGACCTCACAAAACGCTTCCTCGCCCAGAAGCCACCACAGCTGGTCCCCCCTTGGGACGCATTGGCTTGGACAAGAAATCAGTTCTCAACTCTTCCACAGAAGAACATTCCAGCCCTTATTCTGAAGACTCCATGGAGGATCCTCTCCCATCAGATATCACAGGGATAAGCCTTCTTCCGCTCGATGCAGATGGTTTCAGGAATCAAAAACATGCTAAGCACAATGGATCCAAGAAAGGAAGAGACCACACAACAAAGCATGGGATCTCCCAGGTGGGACTTTCAGCATATAAAACTGGGAGGCATTTAAGACAAGGCAACTCTTCTCCTTCCAGAACGGGAGCCTGGGAAGACCTTCCCGGTGATCTGTTACTCTTAAGACAAAAGAACCCATCAAAGATTTTGAATGGGAAATGGCATCCGGCTTCTGAGAAAGGTAGTTATGAAATAGTCCAAGATGCTGATGAAGACACAGCTGCCACTAAGCTGCTGAGCAGCCCTCAGAATGCCTCGAGGACTTTGGGAAAAAGCAGCCCTTTCACAAACAAAGACAGAAAGCAGAGTGGCCACCCCCCATTTTCTGGAATTAGAAAGAAATTTCTGCAAGAAAGACAGGATGGAGGAAACGGTAGATTGAAGAAAAGCCCTTTTTTCATTAAAACACGAAAAAAGAAAAAGGAAGAGAAGCTTGCACACCATATTCCTCTATCTCCAAGGGGCTTTCATCCTCTAAGAAAGGCTAATACCACATTTGCAGACAGGAGACTTAATCACTCATTGTTATTCCATAAATCCAAGGAAACACCTTTTTATCCCACAGACCTCAATCAGACATTCCCCTCTGTGAATCTTAGCCTGATAGCCTCACTTCCTAACCATAATCAGAATCCCCCAAATGACACCAGTCAGACAAGCTCCCCTTCAGATCTTTATCAGACAATAACCCCAGAAGAACGCTATCAAACATTCTCTATTCAAGACTCTGATCAAATGCACTCCACTACAGAGTCCAGTCATGGATCTCTCCCAGAGCCTGGCCAGATGCTCAACTATGACCTAAGGAACAAGTCCTTCCCTACTGACATTGCTCAGATGTTCCCTTCCTTGGAGCCTGAAGCCTGGCAGACAACCATCTCTGCAGATCTCAGTCAACCAACCCTTTCCCCAGACCTCAGCCAGACAGCTGTAACCCCAGACCTTGGCCAGATGCCCCTTTCCCCAGACCTCAGCCAGGAGCCTCTCTTATCAGACCTCAGCCAGATGGCCCTTTCTCCAGACCACAGACAAACAACCCTTTCTCCAGACCTCAGCCAGACAGATGTTTCCCCAGACCTCAGTGAGATAACCATTTCCCCAGATCTCATAAAGATGAACCTTCCCCCAGACCTCAGCCAGATGCCCTTCTTCCCAGACCTCAGCCAGGAGACTCTCTCATCAGACCTCAGCCAGATGCCTCTTTCCCCAGACCTCGGCCAGGAGACCCTCTCATCAGATGTTGGCCGAACAACCCTTTCTCCAGATACCAGCCAGACAACACTCTCTCAAGACCTTGGTCAGATACCCCTTTCCCCAGACATTAGTCAAACAGCCCTTTCTCCTGATCTCAGGCAGACATCATCTCCTCCAGACCTTGATCAGACATCCAACACCTCTGAATTTAGTCATTCATTGCTTCTTCCAGAATTTGGTCAGACTTCCCCTTCTCCAGACCTTAGTCAGGTGCCATCTCCTCCACTATCTTCTACAGTAAATAACACTTTTATACCAAGGGAACTTAACCCACCAGTTGTAATAGGCCTCAGTGGAAATGATGGAGATTACATTGAGATTATTCCAAGGCAGAAGGAAGAGAGCAGTGAAGAAATCATTGATGACATTGATTACGTGGCCTATGATGACCCTTACCAAACTGATGTTAGGACAGACATTAACTCTTCCAGAAATCCCGACAACATTGCAGCATGGTATCTCCGCAGCAACAATGGAAACAAGAAATATTATTACATTGCTGCAGAAGAACTATCCTGGGATTATTCAAAATTTGCTCAAAGGTTTGGCCAAATTTTCTCCGTTGATTTTCTCATTTTTCCACTACTGCTAAAAAGATTACAATAGTCTTGATGAGATAATTCTGGGCAAATTATACTAATTCTGGGAAAATTTAGTTCCCCTATTGCAATTTGTCCTATACAATTTCCTTTGTCAATTCTATGATTAACCTCTCTGTATTACGTGACATTTGGACAATATAAGAACAATCACTATAAGAAGTCTGTGATATTCTCTAGAGAAGCTCCCTCCTCTCTCTTCTTTCATCACTCATGTTCCTACCTCCTTTTCTTGCCCAGCCTATCCATAGCTATCTGCTAATCTGGCTAATCAGAAGGAATCTCCTTTTGCATTTGTTTACGGAAAAACACATCTTTTAGTTGTTTGCTGATCAATATAAAGTGTATAGCATCTTGGTGAAGTTTAATTCAAATTACATGAGATTCCAGTGGCAGAGGCCAAAGATATAAACCAGCTTAGAAACAAAAAGGCAACTTTATACCTTCAACTGAGGCAGTCATAAACAATGATTTATTTCTTTTGCTTTAAATTTGAATTTTAACTTGGCTTGTAGAATGAGTGCTTACTCTCTCCTAAGCATTGTGCTAAGTGTTGAGACTATAAAATAGAATATAAACATACATGACTCCTGCCCTCATGGAACTTGCATCTAGTTGGGCAGGTAGATAAGAATCAAATGCTCACATAAATAAGTGTAAAATACAACTATGCTAAAGACCAAAAAGGAAAGGCAGATACACGGTGATACAGTGATATGAGAATTCAGGAACCTGACACTGAACATTCTAGATAGAGAGAATAGCATAATGAGGCCATGAGGAAGGAAGAAACCTGAAGTCTCTGTAGCTGGAGCTCAAGAAAGGGGTGAGTGTAAGAAAACATTGGGCTCGCTCTACAAAGACCAGATGCTGCTAGGCTTTGGGAAGAATTTTGGTGTTTATCCAAAGAGCGTTGAAAAGCCCTTCAAAAGCTTTAGCCATTCTTAGCTTCATAGATTATGTCAGTCCCTTTCCTGGACCTTGTTACTTTCATCTTTTAAATGAAGGAGGTACACCAAATGTCCCCCAAGATCCTCTTCTGCTTTAACATTTCAGGTTCCAGCCATTCTTCAACCAGAGATGCAATTATGTAAGTGGCCTGACTTACAACAGAGGGTTCCTAAGGGATCTATATATGTTTTTAAAACGGTTTTCAATTCAATTCTGCTTAAGGATGGAAAGCCATATTGGGCTGGACTCTGGACTTGGGCTGTATTCTGGGATGACAATACAGAGAAAGAAGAGGTTGGGGGCAGGGGGGACAAGGGGCAAGTCTTAGCCAGCAATAGTGGGAGAATCACAGCTTGGTGACCATGCTCACACCATGTCTAATATATAGTTCACAGATTTTATAAAAGCTAACAACTACACTGAAAATCAAAAGCCAAAGTGTAATTAGAGTAAGGAAACACAATATATGGTATGGCTCACAGAAATTATTTCATTAATCTGATGCCTGGCATTTCCATATTAGAACTCTGTTAGCTTAAAACACAGTTTCACATGACTTCCTATTTAAATGTAGCTCCCACTGCTATATGAGAATAATTTATCTAGGGATTTCTAAGAGAGGCCCTGAAAGAGTAAGATTTAGGGTGTTTCCAAAGCAGAAAGGGATAGAACCAGGTCCTTCAAAATCTTACGTCCCATTCCAGATATGCAACCCATGTTTATGGAACTCACAGCTGCTTTGCTGATCCCCATGTGTCTGTGAAACTATGCTTAGGGTCTGGAAGGATGGGGTCAGTGGTGTAGGAAGACCAGGAGGAAGACAGAGTGGGATTCTCTGTTGATGGATTGTGGTGCATGACAAATTCTATGACATTGATGGGTGAGCTTTCGGCCTGTTTCCATAGGCTTGAGAAATGTAAGTCAGTGAGAAAATCTGATGTGCTCTGGCCCCAGACTGAGCTGGTGAACTATGTGAGGAATGATGCGATTTAACAACAGCAAACACGAGAAGGGTGGCTACTTTCATTCACAGGGGTGACCATTGTCAACTGACAGCCCCAAGCTGCCAATCCCATTGCATGGCTTTGTCTGCTTCTGATATTAAAATCTGCTATGTGACTATATGATTATAATTATTTGTTCATTAATATATTAAACAAAAGTTGATCCAGTGCCTGTCATGTGTCAGATGATTTGCCAGGCACTGGAAATTAAATAATGAGCAGACTAGGCACAATCCCTGACCTCATGGGACTTTCACTCTAGTTTCAGAGTCAGATTTTAATAGATAATATCACAAATAAATGATATATACTGTACTGTACATAAAGAGAAATTTAAGAATACTACAGGAATATACTATATACACTATGGTAATACTGTGAACACTTAGAGAATAATATAGACAGATTTCACCTACTCTAAAGGATCATAGGAGCCCTTACCGAAGAAATGATACATGAGCTGGGATCAGAAGGATATTTACTGGCTTAAGTTTTTACTCATTTATAGTTTCATTCATTTGTTCATTAAGTATTTATTAAATATCTCTGCTAGACACTATATTCAGAAACACGGATAATTCCTCCAATTCTTCAGTGGTCTTTCATTTGTTCTTTTAAACAAATACTATTATTATTGTTGTTTTTGTTATTATTATTTCAGTGAAGTAGATAATGAAGACATTGACGATGTTCCAGAGAACACCGTATACAAGAAAGTGGTCTTTCGAAAGTATCTTGATGGCTCTTTTACCAAACGTGATCCTACGGGGGAGCTTGAAGCTCATCTCGGCATTCTTGGTCCTGTTATTAGAGCTGAAGTGGATGATGTCATCCAAGTAAGTCATCTTTTGAGCATTGTTAAGATCGTCAGAGGAATTTCCACAAGCACCAGGGGGTTGTAACAGTGAAAGGGGCAGGAGGGCTATGGGTAATTTATTTACTTTCCAAAATGAACAAATAATAACACATCTTTTCAGAGACTGCTTGCCAAGTACAGTAAAACCTTAGATTGCAAGTAACTTGTTCTGCAAGCGTTCCACAAGACGAGCAAACATTTCTAATAAATTTGAACTTGATAAATGAGTGATATCTTGCAATATGAGTAGTACATGACGCCGAACGTCACATGATCACAACTGAGCCAATGGTTCTTAAAATTCACTTTGACATACGAGTGCTTTGGATGACAAGCATGTTTCCGGAGCCAATTATTTTTGCAAACCACGGTTTTACTGTCGTTTGATAATCTTCAAGAAAAAAAATGATCTCATGATTTTATTTCCCCTTCTGCTGAGCTCCCATTCATCACTGCAAGGGTCAGTTCTGTTTTCCCTAAGAAACTTTTTTTGCCACCCCAACCTCTCCTGCACATTCAACCGAATAGCTCCTTCCTGGCATTCCCATGAACCCCATTCATACTTTGTTTACAACACTTTTGATCTCCAGATTTTTTAGTTTATTTATTTTGAGACAGAGAGAGGGTGAGCAGGGGAGAGGAACAGAGAGAGGGAGAGAGAGAGAATCCCGAGCAGGTTCTGTGCTGTCAGTGCAGAGCCCAACGCAGAGCTGGATCTAATTGAGATCGTGACCTGAGTCGAAATCAAGAGTCGGTTGCTTAACTGACTGGGCCCTCCCTGTGCCCTGGGTCTCCAGATTTTTAACTTGAATCCATATGTGCACGTGTCTCTTCATCAGGAGGTTGAAAGCTTATTGTTAGCAAGACCCAAACTTCATTCATCTCCACATCTGCAACACCTATTGTGATCATTTCATTTGAACATAATGTCAGTACTTTTGCTTAGCAGAAGAATAAACATGTTTTGGTATTTCTAGGGTAAACTACTTGGGCCCTATCTCATAGGATATTGTAAAAATCAGGTGAAATAATACATATGTGACTTTGAACCTGCATGCAATTAATATATTCTACTGTATATAGACCTATGTCTAATTTAATAGCCATCTACTTGGGCCTATAATAATGACATTCTTTAATTTGGATTTTTGTTGATCTTAAGTACATTTGTGGACCATTCCTTTTTCTAGGTTCGTTTTAAAAATTTAGCATCCAGACCATATTCTCTTCATGCCCATGGGCTTTCCTATGAAAAGTCATCAGAGGGAAAGTCTTATGAAGATGATTCTCCTGAATGGTTTAAGGAAGATAATGTTGTTCAGCCGAACAGCAGTTATACATACGTATGGCATGCCACTCCAAGGTCGGGGCCAGAAAACCCTGGCTCTGCCTGCCGGGCTTGGGCCTACTACTCAGCAGTGAACCCGGTAGGTACATCCATTAAAAATGTCTGTCATTCCCCTAACCCTATAACTTGAGTCCACCAAATGGAAGGGTCAAGTTGATCTCCTGTTAGATGTCTGTCCTGTTTTCCATGAGGAATGTGTGAGGATTGTGGCCAGTCATCTACAGCCACTTGTGTTCAGAGGTCAGCGAGAGAGAAGCAAGTGTTCAGGAAGGGCAGTGGGGATTACTTAAATTGTTGAACCTGGTTAGAGTGACTACGTTTGCAGAGGAAGGCGTTTATTTGCAATGTCCTCGAGCAAGTATTAGCTTTCTTTAGCTCTGCCTTTATGAAACAGCTACAAAATCAAGACTCGTTCGTTTGGGGCATGGGAGAGAGAGAGAGCACAGACTTCGAGTTCAACCCTCCTGTCACTTCCTGCGTGGGCCTAGGAAAATTACTTGACCTCTCTCAGCCTCAGTTTCCAAAAGTTAAAAATGAGAAAACAGTAGATAGCACACAATAGGCACTTGGTAATATTTGTTCAGTAAATGAGTTTCTTTGTATTTAATATAGAGGATTGTTGTCTGAATTAAATAAGACACTACAGGCAAAGTGTTTTGTGTATTGGCAGATGCTCAATAAATATTGATTATAATAGTGTCGATATTGTCACTAATTGCAACATTATCATGACTGCCATGCTGAGATAAAGGATTCATCAGAGGAAGGGAATATGAATGCCACAGTATTTGATAATGATACCTAGGCTTAGTAAGCTATTCCTTTATAATCTTCCAACTTGGAGCCCCTGAAGTTTCCTTTTCTGTATCATCAGAGGAAATCCTGCAAGAGAGCGAAATATGTGCAATTTGTCCCTACTGTCTTCCAGGAAAAAGATATCCATTCTGGCCTGATAGGTCCCCTTCTGATCTGCCAAAAAGGAGTACTTCATAAGGAGAGCAACACGCCCGTGGAGATGAGAGAATTTGTCTTACTCTTTATGGTCTTTGACGAAAGGAAGAGCTGGTACTATGAAAAGAAACCCCAGTCTCCCAGGGCTTGGAGACTGTCATCCTCCGAAGAAAAAACCTCCCACGAGTTTCATGGTATCGTCTTCTGACTTTGATCTAATCTCTGACCTAAATCCCCCTGGGTGCACATGATTCCTGCCCTCTGTCTTCGTAAGATTAGACATGAGGTGCTTCTAAAGAGGTGCTTCCGATGTCGCCCGGCAGGTGGCGCTGCAGGTGAAGGGGACGGAGAAGTCTGAAAGCTAGCACAGGAGCCCGCAGAACTGACCCAACCAGCCAACAAGGAGCCAGTGTGCGTCAGTCTATGGTAGCTTAGGGATTAGCACTATTCTGCAGTGTAAACAGTTAATGAACCTGTTCCTTGATCTAAAGGAACAACCATGTATCTAGAAGAAGTGATCACCCATGTGTACTTTCTAAATAAGAACATGACAGTTCCAGCCCTCAGCACTTCCCAGGTGGCATCAGAAGCATCTAGAACAAAATGAGATAGGAAACTGGGTAGTTGGGTCACAGGAGAATCATGGCAAGAGAGCATTGCTGGGGGGGGGGGGGGAGGGGGTGAGTGGGAAAAGCAAATGTACTCTGAACTCCATTCAGGAATTTTGTCTGTAAATTGTCACTGAATTAAACCTTGGTTTGTGAGCATAATTTGTCCCGGAAACATGCTTGTCATCCAGAGCACTCGTATATCAAAGCGAATTTCAAGAACCATTGGCTCAGTTGTGGTCATGTGATGTTCGGCATCACGTACAACGCATATTGCCAGACAACACTCATTTATCAAGTTAAAACTTATTAGAAATGTTTGCTTGTCTTGCGGAACACTCGCAGAGCAAGTTACTCGCAATCCAAGGTTTTACTGTAGTTTTAGAGAAAGGCAGAATTTAGAATTAGGTGAAAAACAAAGAGAATGACTTGGGGATTAGAAAAATAAATGAAGACTGAGAAGCCCTGCTTTTAGAGTTTGATGAATGGAGGGAATTGCTGTAAGGTTTCTCATCAGGATGGATCTGTGCTTTGGGTATGGGTAGGTCATTCCATGAAACAGGAAAGGAGAAGGTTGCTTGAGGAATAAAAAAAGACTTATATACCACATCCACTTCAGTGCCACCACCACCCCTCCCCCAGCCAGTTGCCACGGCTAAGTAGGTGTATTCTGCCTCCCCTAGCCCATTTACACACTCAGGCTGCCCTTCTGATCTGATCTCACCTGTATAAACGCTTGCGGGTAGAGGAAGGTGAACAACATAATTTATGATCTGCTCCAAAACCCTACCCTCTGACTGCTTATCACACAAAGAAGTTAAAAAGATTCTCTTAAGCTTTCTAGAAGAGTGTCAATGGAAAGCTGACCAATAACTCTGAGCGGAGCTTCCTTTTCTCTTCTAGCATTTTTAGGTTTTTCAGCCTAGGCTACTTGGTGTTTCGGGTGGCAAACACACGCTGCTGAAAACCTCCCAAGCTGGTGGGAACGCAATGGCTGCAGACTCAGATAGGCTTGGCAGCTGGCTGTCCCCTTTCCTGTTCAGTACCCTTGAGCCACTGCTTCCGATTCCTCAAAGAAAGAGTAAAATGCATCCGGGATAGTTCAGTTTGAAAGGTACTCTGTAATTTGGTAATCCCCATGGCATAGTCTTGATCAGGGTATTTGGTAAGCAGACAGCCCGAGTTCCCAGCCTCAGACTCAGCACCTGGCCTGTGCAGTGCGTGCTTGTAACTAAGTGGTGAAATAGGGAGCAAATGAAGGAATTCTATTACTCAGTTCAATTTATCAAACGTTTACTGAGCATCTGCTTGTTGAGAGACTTCATTCCACATCCTGATGTAATGATTTAGCAATGCTGACCCAATAATTGCTTGAGACACGTTTCACTCTTAGGAAATCTATTTCCTGCACAGGTGAGGGGGTTAGGCCTGGTGTGAGGAGTAGGAAGATAGGTACTCTTTACTTGATGTCACCTTAAGGGTGCCAAAATGACCTCAACTCCTTTTGCTCCCAAAATTCACTCGCTCAGTTCCTGAAGTCCCACATAGTTCTTTTTACTTTGGAAAAACACTACTAATAAAAACTTCCCTCACTTCAATCTCAGCTAAATGCATGGTAGCCCAGAGCTTTATCAGTAAAATTTTGCATTATTTTTTAAGGTGATCAAATTTGCGAAGTGCTTTAAACACACACACACACACACACACACACACACACACACACACACACACACTCGTCACTGAGGGAGAGTGGATGAAGCCTGAGAACCCCAGACATTTAAGCTGGGAAGAGGGCAGAGGAGCTATCATACAAATGAGACAATAGACATGAACCCTTATGGTCTGCCTTCCTAATTTTGCCTGAAACTCTATCTCTGAATTTAGGAGGCCTCAGGGTGATGTGCTGTGTGTGCTCTCAGTCTTTTTCCTTTAACCACTGGAGTTCACCTATCTGGCTCGTGTTAGTCTTTCTGTTTTGGTAGTGCAGGAAAATGTCAAGGGTAAGTGAGTGGAGCCCAGGGAAGAAGTGTGAGGTCCAGGGTGAAGAGTGAGAAGCCACATGAGAAGCTGCTATGGGCTGGCATGAGGAGGAGCTGGAGGGCCCGTCTTAGCCTCCCTCTGGTAGCAGGACACACAGGGGTCCGGATGGGTGGAGTGATAAGAAGATGGGTGGTGAACAGGACGCCTCCTACTTCCTCACCAGCCCCTCTGCCGTGTACATGGATTTCTAATCGATTGCACCTCTGTCCTTGCAGCCATTAATGGGATGATTTACAGCTTGCCTGGCCTGAGAATGTATGAGCAAGAGTGGGTGAGGTTGCACCTGCTGAACATGGGCGGCTCCCGAGACATTCATGTGGTTCACTTTCACGGCCAGACCTTGCTGGAAAACGGCACCCAACAGCACCAGCTAGGGGTCTGGCCCCTTCTGCCTGGTAAAGATCTGCACGCTGTAAAGAGGTCCCGGATGGAAAAAATGGCTAGGGAAGGCGATCTCGGCAACGTAACTGTCCCTCATTCCGTCCTGTGCATTTGCTTCCTAAGGGTCAGGAGTGGGTTCTGGCACAGATCCTGGGCACAGCCATTTCCCCAAACTGCAGACAGAGTATGACAAAGTCAGCCAGTGTAGGCACTGCGTGCAGCTCCCCACAGGCTCAACTCGGTTCTACGGAGATGTTAACGTCTGACGCAGTTTTTTCCAAACCGCACTGTGTCACGTAGGCCAGGTCTTAAACAGATTACAAAATGAATCCCACAGGGCTCAGGCTGCTTTAGCAGCTTTCTGTCGGGAAGGAGATTAAAAACTTACTAGGGTTTTGGGATTCTTGCATCCGTGAATTCTGTTCCGCACACTCTGACCCTGATACCTTTGGGCAAGTGACTACAGGAATCTTAATCTTAAACTGACTCATGAGGCTGTTGGGGCAGTGCCGGGGGGGAGGGGGGAGTGCTTTTAAGGATTATAAAAGCTAAAAAATAAGAGGGATATTTAGAGCTTTCATGTACAAAGTAATGAAAAGGCTTAAACAAACCAACCATCACAAAGGATTTTTATGTGCCAGTGAGTTGTTTTATAGGCATATCTGTGCATTGCAGGGGTGTGAGTGCCAGGGACCCTGATTCTCAAACTGCAATAGGCATAGTGAAATTCTAGGAAGCCGGTTAAAACATAAATGCGAAGGCAGAGATTTTGCTTCTGGAGACTTTGATGTCAGACCAGGGCCCAGGACTCTGCATTTTTAACAAGCAGCCTTGCTTCCACAAATGCTCTGAGAAGCTAGGCAGGGCAGTCAGTCCTTTGCCAGAACTTTGGTTGGGAAGTTCCTATGTGGGCAGCCTCAGTTAGGCACAGAAGTCCAAACAGGACTTCTTGGTTGGTTTGTTCAAGCCAGTGGCTCACTAATGGAGCTATGAAGACCCACTTTATTAAAATCAGGGACAGAGGCGATTAGGTCAAACTTCTGGCTTTTTACCAAATGTAAATTACCAGATCCGTCATCCTTCCCTTGAGCCTGAGAAGTTGGAATTGGCTGGCCCATCCAAATCTTCAAATCTAAATATCTGCGTTGGAGAGTGGAAGGCTGGAATCTTTTTTCGTGTGTTAGAGGAGGACCATCAGCTATTAATTTTTATTCACCATCTGGGAAATAGTCACGAATTACAGTCAGCAGAATTTAAGTGTAAACTGGCGATGAGTAGCATTGAAATAACAGAGTGGGTAATCAGAGGTTTCAGAAACGCCCTTCAGTGATTTTCTGAGTCAGTTCATGTGTAACCCTATCCAACCATGTAAACCTAATAGAAAATTTGAAAACATGGGAGATAGATGTTTTATTTTTATTTTTCTTATGTAAAAAAAGAAACACTAGTGAAATGAAGGGAGAGGAAGGAAACACATACAATATTCCTGAGGCCCAATAATGAGTCATTCAAGGCCGCTTTAATACTTAAGACTGTGAAGCTGTGTTGTATATGGGTTAGCTTGTGACATTAAATGTAGATCAGTAAAAGTTACTTTCTAGTAAGGCATGCTGGAGATTTTTTAAAGTCTGGGCCAATTAACTTTTAGTAATGTGTGTGTGTTGTTTCATTTTTAAAAATTGTTTTTCAATTTTTATTTATTTTTGAGAGACAGAGAGAGAGCATGAGCAGGGGAAGGGCAGAGAGAGAGGGAGACACAGAATCCGAAGCAGGCTCCAGGCTCTGAGCCGTCAGCACAGAGCCTGATGTGGGGCTTGAACTCATGAACAATGAGATCATGACCTGAGTCGAATCGGACACTTAACTGACTGAGCCACCCAGGCACCCATTTTGTTTCGTTTTTATCTGTTTGTTACAACTCTAGCCCTGCCTAAAGAGAAATGGATAATTCATAAGTTCTTTTCTAAAACTCCTTGTGATGCAGGGATTTTAGGATTCTTTGACAGCTGTCAACTAATATTAACTTTTAATCTTTGGGTATGTAATGTCATGCTTCACTTCCTATTTTAGGTTCATTTAAAACTCTTGAAATGAAGGCATCAAAATCCGGTTGGTGGCTCCTTGACACAGAGGTTGGAGAAAACCAGAGAGCTGGGATGCAGACACCTTTTCTCATCATAGACAGAGGTACACTCTGAGCTCCATGGGATGTTTCTAGAAGGACAGTCCCTGCTAGAATATTATTAACTTTTAAGTTCGAAATACTCAACTCTGGGACTTCTGCATGACAGAGGTACAATCTGTAGCAGTAGCTGCTTGTATTCTGACCTGTGGTCTGATTATACGGCAAACATCAGTCTTCTAGGAACCTTAAACCACATGCTTCAGCCCAAAGGCATGCCTTTCAATTGGGAAACCAGTATAAAGCGTCTTCCTTCATGACATGTGATGCATGGGAAAGTGAGTGGAAGAATTTTTCCAGACTCCTAGAGCAGAGGAGGGAAAAGATACCAGGAATTAAACAATGACTAGGATAGTCTCTGAACTTGGCATTTCAGTATTTTGAGAAACAGTTCCCATATGTCCACCCATGCAGCCAGCCAGCCAGCATTATTAGGTACCTGTCGAATACCAAGCACTGTGTCCACATCCAGGTATCTCAGTGGCTGGTATTTTCTTTTGTGATCAGAATGTAAATAGCTCTGTAACTTTTGGTCCAACTTTTGGGAACATAGACTTATAAGGGTAGTACGCAATGTTGTAAAATGGCTTTATTTTAAGATACAAGCAAATGGAAATCAGTTTAAGACTAAATGCATTTCAGGACGTCAGTGGTTTTCCTCTAGGGTATCACTATTTCTGTTAGAGCACCAGTCTTGAGAGTACATTTACCTCTTATGATCCAACATATTTAGGTCAGTGCCACAAAAGGTAGGTGAAACTATTGAATCACTGACCCACCAGAGGTATAATCTCTAGCCATGAAATTTTACTTTGTTAATATGTATTTTCTAAGCAAAAATTATTCATTGTTCTGTTTTTTTGTAGAATGTAAGATGCCAATGGGACTAAGCACTGGTATCATAGCTGATTCACAGATCAGGGCTTCTGGGCATTGGGGTAAGTAGTAGCATCATAGCCTATGAAAGGCACCTCCTATAACTGTGCAGTATACAGCCTGAAAAACCATCTGTGACAACCCTGCCTGTTGAATCTATGGATCATTGCTTGTCTCCAGGCTTTTTTCTACCACAGGAAAGCACCTCTATCTTAAGGTGCTCATCTGGTAGAGGAAGGAGCAAAAAACCTGTTGGCATTCCTTTATCACTGCCTCCCTCCCTGGTGTATAATGTTCCTAAGGAGTCTCTCCCCCGGGAGACCAAGAGCTAGGGGTCCTCAGAATCTACACAGGCAGTACAGCCTCTCAGCAGGGATTGAGCGAGGAGTAGATCTCTCTCTCTCTCTCTCTCTCTCTCTCTCTCTCTCTCTCTCTCTCTCTCTCTCTCTCTCTCTCTCTCTCTCTCAGAGAGAGAGAATCTTAAGCCGGTTCCATACCTAGCACAGAGCCTGATGCAGGGCTTGATACCCACAAACTGTGAGATCATGACCTGAACAGAAATCAAGAGTCAGATACAACCAACTGAGCCACCCAAGCACCCCCTTTCTTTCTTTTTTTTTCCTTTTCCTTTCTTTTTCTCTTTCTTTTTCTTCCTTCATTTCTTTCTTTCTTCCTTCCTTTCTTTCTTTTTCTTTTTCTTTCTTTCTTTTCTTTCTTCCTTTCTTTCTTTCTCTTTTTGTTTTCTCCTTCCTTCCTTCCTTCCTTCCTTCCTTCCTTCCTTCCTTCTTTCCTTCCGATCCCATACTCTTGTGACCATGTGCCCATTTCCAAAACTCTCCACATTCATGCCCATTCCACATTTGATCACAAATGAGATATTCCAGCCAGATTCCCAAGGTCTATTGGCCACATGCCATACTGCCCTCTAATAGGGCCCTTTGCTGTGCTAACCATTCATCTATTCAGAAACTCTGCTGATCACCCACTTTGTGTCAGGATCTCCTTCTAAATTGCCTCACTCTGCCTCAAAGCACTTCCCAAGATGAAGAGGTCAGTTTCAAGGGATCACGAGCTTCCCATAATCCCTCCCATGTCCTCCGCTTAGGCAAGGCACACTCAGCAGCAACCACACCAACATAGCTGAGAAAAGATAAACACAACCTGCATGCAAGAAAGGGGGTGGGTGGTGGTTGACACCAACCAAGCACAGACCTGAAGCCGAGATTTCATAATCATGAACTGACTTAGTAGCTGAGGCCTGTGACAACCGCCTGGTTGCCTAACTTCAATAGAGGCTCCTGCAGAGATCTGGTTTTCCACGGGGACTAAACTTACTTGGGAAATTTCTAGTTGTATGTTTTGGGTTTTTTTTAAGTTCAGAATAAATTTTTTTCTCTTTTGAATTTAGGTTATTGGGAGCCCAAACTAGCAAGATTAAACAATGGTGGATCATATAATGCTTGGATCACAGAAAAGCCTTCAGAAGGTGACCTTAAACCTTGGATCCAGGTATATCTTATTAACCTGATAGCATTTACTGTGCTATAATAATAAAATGACAGTGATTTCATATTTTTCTTTCTTGTTCTTGCAGTGTTTTAGGCACTATTCTAAGTGCTTTACATATTCAAAATGAACCCTATAAAGTTAGTTCTAGCGTTATCCTAGATATCCTTTTTACAGATGAAAAAAACAAAGAAACGGAGAGACTGATTAACTTCCAAAAATCACACACAGCTAGTAAGTGGTCAAACTTGGATTCAAGTCCAGGTACTCTGTGCTCAAATATGGATTGTATCTAGCCAGTTTATTAGTTTGCTGACTTAGGTGCTGGCTTTTTAGTTCTAAAGAAAGCTGGTTACACAATGAATTAAGGAAGGTGATATGTGAGTTGTCGACAAGGACAGATCTGCTTAATGGCTTTGCTCTGTTGCAGGTTGACATGCAGAGGGAAGTCGTCCTCACAGGGATCCAGACCCAAGGTGCCAAACACTATCTGAAGTCCTACTACACCATGGAGTTCTATGTGGCCTACAGCTCTGACCAGACAAACTGGCAGATCTTCAAAGGGAACAGCACAAGGAACGTGATGGTCTGTGGACAGTTTCTTTCTAAGTCTCAAGACTCACCCTAGGATTACTAGGCTACTATGCCTATGACTATGTCTTTTTAAAAAATACCTTTCTGGGTGGTAGAAATACAAATGGCTTTCTTAGGGCTTTATGAAAGAAAGTGGCAAAATCATGGGTCTGTTATACAAATTAAAGGGATAAGCCTGGTTTATGGAACTTCAAAACTCCACACACACAAAAAAATCACTTTTCGATCAAACTAAATGCCCATGCTTCTCAGATTGGGACATAGTGTAGGGCATTTAATCTGGTTTTGTGCCTTAAGGAGCTCATGCTCCTTAAGCTTGGAGTTTGGCCTCCAAGTTTTGATAATACTAACTTTTACATTTTATTTTGTTCTTTGTTTCAGTGTACTTGAAGGAAATAGCAGCTCTGAGGCAGTGTGCTTTTCAGAATTTTTTTTTTTTTTTTTTTTTGCTACCCTGCCTGCGGAGTGACAGTGCCCTGCTGGGTCTTTCAGAGGCTCAGCGGGATTATTCCCAATAACCCGTATGTACAGCCCTAACTCTTCTCTTCCTCCCTAACCCCCTTACCAAAGAAAGTTATCAGAATGTAAGGCGTCAGTCTGCCATTATGCTGATAACTTTGAACCTGTTTCATTTTTCCTGTAAATCACTTACCATTTTACTAGTTTGTATATTATTATTAGCTATCCCTGGTAATAAATTATTTGCACTACACCTTAGAACAGATCATGAAAATCTCAAATTATCGTCCCTACTGATCAGTTTTGGAAAGAGAACACGGGTTACAGTTAGAGTTCGTAGCTGAAAGACTTTTGCCCTTATACTTATGACGAATGTTGGTGTGCGGTATTATTTTTTTTTTGTACTTTTTTTCTGGTTTTGGTATCAGAGTAATACTGGCTTCATAAAATAATTTGGGACGCATGTTCTGTTTTCTGAGAGAGATTTTCTAGCATTGGTGTTAATTCTTTAAATATTTGTAGTATTCAGCAGTGAAACTATAGGGGCCTAGAGATTTTTTTTCCATGAACTTGTAAATTACAAATCCAACTTCTTTAGTAGTTACAGGCTGTTCAAATTACCTATTTCATATTGGGTGAGTTAGATAGTGTTTTTCAAGAAACTGATCCATTTCCTCTAGGCTGTTAAATTTATGTGTATAGAGTTGTTTGTAGTATACTCTTATTATCCTTTTGATGTCTGCAAATCTATAGTGATATTGCCTGTTGAATTTGATGTTGGTAATATTCACCTCTTCTCTTTTTGCTTTGTCAGTCTTGCTAGATGTTTGCCTTTTTTTTTTTTTTTTTTTTATCTTTTCAAAGAATTGATTCTGTTTTCTTATGTTTATCTACTGTTTTTCTGTTTTCAGTCTTGCGGCTCTTATCTCCTGTGTTAGCTGGCTCTTTCCTTGCTGGCTCTTTCCAGCCTCTTTCCAAGTCCAGGTTCTCCACTAAAGGGGAGCTCCTCTTTGCTGTTGGGTGGGGATGGGATAGTGTCCACTGATACGACGGTGGTGGGAGTCTTGTTAGGAGCTGACAGGGATCAAAGTCCTGGATTCCTATTTGCCCTTCTCTGACACAATCCCAGTGAGGGTGCTGGGGTGCCTCATTACAATCTCATGAGCATGGAAGTCTAGGCTCCCCACTTGGCCTTTGATGCTGTGAGTAGAGGAAGGGCCATGATGTTTTCTATAATGCTGAGCTGGACATAGATCAGTTATCATCTAAGAATTTTCTGTCTTGCTGAGCTGCTCTTTCCTGGGCCTGTGGCTAGAGAAACCAGGTTTTCATTGGGGCTTTTTTTTTTTTTTTTTTTTTGGCTGCACCCATTGGTGTTTCTTGGTTGCTGGCTTCTTTGCTTCCCAGTCTGGGGCATATGAGGCAACAATAAAACCCAGGGAGCCCACTGCCATGTTGCTCCTTGGGTCCCAAGGACCCTAGCCAGTCTGCCTTCTTCTCTCCCCCTCTCCGAGGCTCCTTATGTTTTAGTAGTACTCAGCAGAAGGAACGAGGCAAAATATGTCTACCTCATCTTCCTGAAGTGATCTCCAATTATTTTTTTTATTTTAAAAAAATGTTTTTAATGTTTTTATTTATTTTTGAGACAGAGAGAGACAGAGCATGAGCAGGGGAGGGGCAGAGAGAGAGGGAGACACAGAATCTGAAGCAGCCTCCAGACTCTGAGCTGTCAGCACAGAGCCTGACGCAGGGCTCGAACTCACGGAGTGTGAGATCATGACCTGAGCTGAAGTCGGACGCCCCACCGACTGAGCCATCCAGGCGCCCCTCCAATTATTTTTTTTAAAACCAAGAGACTTAATTCAGGTCACATGAAAACTAAAAATGACAATATTAAATTAATCCAGAATTTTATTACAAAATCACTTTATAGAGAATTGTTACATAACTAAGCCTTCCTCTTTTTTTCCTCTAGTATTTTGATGGCAATTCAGATGCCTCTACAATAAAAGACAATCAGTTTGACCCACCCATCGTGGCTAGATATATTAGGATCTCTCCAACCAGATCCTACAATAGAGCTGCCCTTCGCTTGGAGCTACAAGGCTGTGAGGTTAATGGTAAGGAACTAAGATGCATTGTTGTCCAACCACCAGGCAGAGAATCAAGTAGATATGGAAGAATGGCTAGAACTTTTAGTTCTCTTCAATCACTTGGGTGCCTAGAAAAACCTTGGCAAAACCGGTTCTGCTCAGGTGAACTCTCATTGTGATCTGGGCCAAAACTGGTTCTACCAGCCAAAGGGCAGGCACCATCTCTGAACAGTGCCAGGATGGCATGGGCACCGCCCTGACCCTGCGAGGAAGGGCCCTAGTTTAGAATAACTGCATCAGCCCATTTCAATAAGAACTAAAGTTCAAACTAGGCCTGACTCTTCCATAGTTCTCCAGGTCACCCAGATTTTAATGCAGTAGAAGAATACAGCAGCATTACTGGCATATATTAGATGTTCGATGAATGTTTTCAACGAATCTAAACTCCTTGTCAACCTCCTGAAACTCTGATTGAACTCTTCATTCTCTTTGGCACCCAATGTAGGCGCTCAAGCTCTTTCTCTGTAAGCTGCTGTTTTTCAAGGGATGTAATGTGACCTGTGGTATAAATAAATCCAGGTACTCACAAATGGCCATAATAAAATTCTACCATGTGGAACAAAGATGTTTAAGAATCTGATCAACTATGCTCCTTTGGTGACTCTTAAAGTAGAGCTCTCCACATTCTTTCACTTCAAAGCGCATCTAGAAAATATCTGTCTAGCAGTGTGGGGTAAGAGAAGGCCCTGGCTAATCTTCCGTTGCATCTCAGCTGCCCAAGGGCTCTGAGCGGGAGGGAGATCAATACACAGCACACCTGAAACGTGCATTTCTCCACCTGTTGGGGAGCTACAGTACCTTCTCAGTCTCGCACGGCTCACAGTGGACAAAGCAGCTGAAACTCGGAATCCGCTTCTTATCGAGGCAGATAACGGTATCCATTATACTGCCGATACCATGAGGGGCATGGACATGGGCATTTTGTCAAAGCGCAGTTAGCAGTGGTATGTAACACCTCCCACATAAAATGCTAATTCTGTATAGCAGGAGCAGTCCTTGAGACAGCTCCGTAAATCACTGGCCTTTCTTTCCCTCTGGCGCATGATGTAAATGGTAGTTTGTTCAGATCACAGAGACAAGCCACTCTAAAATGTGACATTCAACTCTGTTAATCTATTTAAAACATTTATATTCTATTCAAGAAGCATTACTTTTTAAAAATCTCTTCACTTTCTTGGGGCGCCTGGGTGGCTCAGTCGGTTAAGCATCCAACTTCGGCTCAGTTTGTGAGTTCGAGCCCCGCGTCGGGCTCTGTGCTGACAGCTCAGAGCCTGGAGCCTGCTTCGGATTCTGTGTCTCCCTCTCTCTCTGTCCCTCCCCCTGCTCACACTCTGTCTCTCTCTCTTGCTCAAAAACAAACATTAAAAAATAATAATAATAAAAATCTCTACACTTTCTTGATATAATTATTAGAGTAGATTTTCTTTTTTAAAACTCTTTTTTTTCCATGGAGAAAGGTATCACTTCAAGAAAATGTCAGCATGATTTACTAACAAGAACAAAGTGTCACAGAGGTGACAATGATGCGTGGTCAGCTGGGCTCACTCACTAGTTACGTTTCTTACATTCGCAGCCCAGCCTCGAAGCCTGACATTCAAGTTCACGTCTTGGCAAAATTCATAACATGAACCACCCTCAAAGGGTTAAAAATAAAATATTGAATGTGACTCCCCAGGGATCTTCTTCTTTGTAGCTTTTCCTTAGAAAGAGAAATAGAGTATATTCTTATATACAGAGATAGTTTAGGAGTATTTTTCTGCCTCAAAGAAAAGACAGTTTCCATGATTCTCTGAAGGAGGAAAATGATGTTTAAATATTTAGAACGCAGTGTTTGGTGTCAGACTTCTTGCACCCCAGTTTAGTTTCTGATTCTTCTGGTAGTCTTACTTCAGGCAAGTTACTCTTTCTTGCTCTGCTTTTGTCTTCTCATTTGTAAAATGGAGGTGGTTAACAGCATCAGATGATACATGGAGAGCCTAAAAATAGGATTTGGCACATGGGCAATAATGTTCACTGTCGGCGATGGTTGTTTTGTTGTCACCGAGTATGAATACTGTCTCCTCTGTAGTGCAAACCACCACACAGGGAATACTGGTGGTGCATAATTAATCACATTACTTTTCTCTTGACAGGATGCTCCACACCGCTGGGTATGGAAAGTGGAAAGATAGAAAACAAGCAAATCACAGCTTCCTCATTTAAAAAATCTTGGTGGGGAGATTACTGGGAACCCTTCCGTGCCCGTCTCAATGCCCAGGGCCGTGTGAATGCCTGGCAAGCCAAGGTAAAATAACGCCTATGAGTGGAGTTCTCTCAGCCTTCTAGAAGAAAACCACGGCCCTCACTACAAGGAACATGGGCATCTTGGGAAGCAAGAATATTATCTCCTGTTTCTACAGATTATGATCTTAGGTCCTTAGACCTAGGATGTCTGTTGACTTGATAGCTGTAGCTCTGACTTTGGCTCAGAGAGAAGTTACCATCTCCTTGGTTTTTGGTCTAGTCTTGATTTAGACGAGGCTGGGCAAATTTTTTCTGCAAAGGGCCAGATAATAAATATTTTAGACTTTGTGAGCCATACATTTCTAGTCATAACTACTCAACTCTGCCACTATAGCAAGAAAGCAGCTATAAACAGTAAGTACATGAGCATGGCTGTATTCCAATAAAACTTTATTTACAAAAACAGGCAGGGAGCCAAATATGGCCCTTGGGCTGTAGCTTGCCACCTCTGAATTAAGACAACTTAGTGATAAATGATTTAGATTTCCAACACCTTCTCTCTTTTTTCACAATTTAGCAATATTTTTCATTTTCTTAATAGTGCTATTTAAATGTTTTATGTTCCCATTTTTTAGAATTTTGTGACATTCCTTTGGACAATTGGAGACACGGTAAAATGCTACAAAACCAGGGTTATAAATCAGTGGCCTAAGTTTAATAAGCATCTTCCAGAGAGTAATACTGCTCCTAATATTAGCCCATTGAGTAATTCCAGTGTCTTAGTTTTTAGGTTAACTGTTAATATTGACTCATTTTTATTGCACTTTTCAACTGACTTGAAAAATTACGGTGGCATCAGAAACCAGAATAATTCTATCAGTCAACTTAACCCTTCCTTATTTTCTATCTTCCTATGTCCCTCCCTTAAGACACCTACATTCTAGTTCCCTGGACTCCATAGAATTCCAGGTCCTAACCCTAAGTTAGGCTGTCAGAAATGGAAAGAGAGCTGTGGTGGGAGTAGAGAAAGTACAACAGCTTGGACCCCATACAGATAGTCTTGGGAACTGACATCTGTATCTCAGAACTCATTTCTAGTCCATCACAGACTCACAGAATAGAAGAACAGTGAGGGGGTTACAAAGCATATGGTCCAGACTTTTCCTGTTAAGTTTAAACACAGAGAAGATTGCATCATTTTTGCTTAGTCTGGTGGCAGAATCAGGAAACCCATTCTCCCGATAAACAGTTTAGTGGTCCTTCCGCCATTCAAAGCCACCCAAACCCCTTATTATGCAATTTCATGGAGGGGTAAACAGACCTGAAGAAGTTAAAATTAAAAAAGTAATAATGTATTACATTATACTAATATAATTATTATAAATAAAATAATAAAAAATGAAGGATTAAGTTACATAGAGATGTCATCCAATTTTTCCCCAGATAACTCTTTAGATCTGTTCATGGTATAACTGTGTCACCCTACTCCGTATTTTACAACTTTTTGAAATACTTTGCTCTGTATATGATTTGCACTTAGTCTTTGTAATATAATAAGGGCTTCAAAGATGAAATGCTGATTTTAATTTTTAATGCTGCCATTTTAAAATCTGGAATTCTAGGTCAGAACTGTTTCACTTAATCTTCTATTAGGATCATATGTCTTTAAAGGGTCTCTTTAGAGAGGCTAAAAATCTAAGCCAGACCTATGCAAGTACACACACAGACTGAGGTGTCTCTGCCTCTGTCATGCCTACGAAAATTTTCATGCCTTCAAAAACCCTCTAGCAATCTATATTCTGTATCACCGGTACAACTTCAATTGGATACCATACAGTTTAAAAGTACACTAAGAAACCACCAAATTCCCTTGCGGCGCCTGGGTGGCTCAATTGGTTAAGTGTCCAACTTTGGCTCAGGTCATGATCTCAAGGTTCACAAGTCCATGTCCTGCTCTGGGCTGACAGCTCAGAGCCTGGGACCTGCTTTGGATTCTGTGTCTCACTCTCTCTTCCCCTCCCCTGCTCTGGCTCGCTCTCTCTCTCTCTCTCTCTCTCTCTCTTTCTCTCTGTCTCTCAAAAATAAAATAAAACATAAACATTAAAAAATTTTTTAAAAAAGAAACCACCAAAGTCCCTAGAGAGTGTTACAAACTTGACAAAAAATTAATTAACATGATAATTTTAATTCAGTTAATTTACTTTAAAAATACACATAGTATATGAGTATATACATATATCTGTGTATAAATATATACACATACATATGTGTACACATAAGTGATGATAAAGAAATATGTCAATATTCATTATTTCATATAGAACTGAATGAGACTATGGGGCATGATAAATCTCCCAAAGGTGAAAATTTCTCTTAGATTACTCTCGTACTCAGTCCTTCTGATCCTCTTTCTCCAAGTATGTATCAGCGAACATATGATTAGGCATTTTGTTAGGCCAGAAGGCAGGACAGCTACCATGCCATAAAGTCCCAGGTACGGCTTTATCAAGGCTCTCAAATATTACATTTATTTGAAATATCAGAAGAGAAGAAATTGGACTTCTCCTTGTTGATACAAGCAATGGGAAGAAAAGTGGGACTTTTCTAAAATAAGTTAGAGATTCTTTCCCTGATACCCTCATGGCATTTACACAAATTTATTTAAGAGAATAATATTTACAGATAACTTAGCAATATGATATTCTTTCTCAAGTAGGATTCATTTATGTGTTCATTCAACAAATATTTGTCAAACACCAACCATGTGCCATGCATTGTGGTAAGTACGTGGAAACAAAACAAATTCCGGCCCTCGAAAAGGAAGGGATACAAAGAAGTAAGTCATTATTGTACAGTGTCTGTGATACTCAAGTAAAAGTTTATATATGTCGGTGACAACAAACACGAAGGAATAGGGAAATCCTCTGAGAGAAAGGATCTTAAGGGATGAGACAGAAAAGAAATCCTCTTGAGCTCTGTACATTGCTGAGTATCTTGGTCTAAAAAAAATCAAAGGTTTTAATTGCCTCATTCATATGTCCTCATCATTTTCACAGGCAAACAACAACAAGCAGTGGTTACAAATTGACCTACTCAAAATCAAGAAAATAACTGCGATTGTAACACAGGGCTGCAAGTCTCTGTCCTCGGAAATGTACGTGAAGAGCTACACCATCCACTACAGCGACCAGGGAGTGGATTGGAAATCGTACAGGCAGAAATCCTCCATGGCGGACAAGGTACCGGCCGGTGTCCCAGCAAAGACAAAGCAGTTTGAGAGCTGCTGTGATGAGAAAAGTACCCTACATTTATTTGCACGTAGCTTTTGGGATTTGACAAACAGGCACAGACAGGCACCTCCTCTCTAAGAATTGTGTGGAGAGAGATCCCATGTCTCCCCCTCTTTTTATGAGTACATTAATCCCATCGTGACGGCCCCACCCTCCCGATTTACTCTAATCCTAATTACCCCCCAAAGGCCCCGCCTCTTAATACTATCCCATTGGGGGTTAGGGTGTCGATGTAGGAATCTGAGCAGGATGCAAACATGCAGTCCATAACAGGGTCTAGAAAACTTTCCACCGTGAAATAACATCATGCTGGCATTACCTTGGGTATACTTGTTATTCTTGACTGATGCCCAGCAAATGCCCATGCCCCAAAGCTTTCTGTATCATATTATTAAGCAGGAGACAATTGTTAGCCTCGCTGATGAGGAAACTAATTTCCTTCAAGATGAATTACGCCATTATTCTCCTTAATTCCCTGTCATATGGTGTTAAGATGCTGCTGGGGCAAAACTAAGGACATGAGCCTAATATTCCAGAAATGGAAGTGAGGCTGGAGCCAGGTAGAGGGGCAGCGCAGGAGAAGGGGGTGACATTTACTGACTGCTCAGCTTGGGCTCAGCACTTATCTCAGCAAATGAGTTTGAACCTCTCTCTCTTTTTAAACTCCTGGGTTGTTTGGTCGCTTGGTTGGTTCAGTTTGTTTTATCTGTCACTGTACCAGGATGTCTTTCTAGCTTGATAAGCATCATTGTCATAAACAAATAGTGATTTCGCTTCCGGTGTATGTAAATCTGGGGGGAACCTGCTGGGAATGCAAAACTGGAAAAGAAAAAGGGGGGGCATAAAACACAGTTCAATTGAGGATATAAGGCATTTGGCAAAAAGAATAAGTAAAAACACATATCGTTGCATTTTATTTTAAATGTTGGTGACCACTACTCTCTGGCACTTGTCATATGTGTACATACTTAAAAAAAGTCTTTATAACGCCTTCTGTGAGGCAAACTTTTATTATCCCTATTTTGCCAATGAGGAAATAGAGAATCAGGGAGTATAAGTAACCTGCCAGAAGTCACACAGCTACAAAGGGACCGTGTCAGACGTCAGATTTCTTTATTTTCCCAGCTCGGATCACTGGTGAGGTAGAATCCCTAAAGAGGTCTGTTAGGCACATGATTTCATAATTGACTGAAGATCATCTCTGATCATGATGTCTGTGTTCTTTGTTTTTACAAAAATCACCTATAAGATTTTTATATCTGTTACATCATCATCAAAGATCTTCTCATATTTTCCTTTCAGATTTTCGAAGGAAATAATAATGTCAAAGGACATGTGAAGAATTTTTTCAACCCACCAATTATTTCCAGGTTTATCCGCATCATTCCTAAAACATGGAACCAAAGTATTGCACTTCGCTTGGAACTCTTTGGCTGTGATATTTACTAGAATTGAATATTCAAGGACATAGGAAAGACTCTTAAAGGTATCAAGCCATTTAGAGTGGGCAATGTATTTTATAGCTATTTTAAATATTAATAATTTTGATTGTTTCCCTTTTCTCTATTAGAGAATAAAATTTTATGTATGAAACTTTCATAATGTAATTCCTTGCTACAATTCAGTGAGATGATGGCTATTATTTATTCAGATATATGGGAAAATATCAAGAACCAACAAACAAATGGCTTATCTGTCACAATGATTAAAAATGCTATAGAAAGTAATATTGATGTAGTTAGCATGCTTCATTATAGTTCTGTTGAAACCTAAAAACACTAGGGGCGCCTGGGTGGCTCAGTCATTTACGCGTCCAACTCCTGATTTCGGCTCAGGTCATGATCTTGCAGTTTGTGGGTTTGAGCCCTGCATCTGGCTCTTTGCTGACAGAGTAGAGCCTGCTTGGGATTCTCTATCTCCCTCTCTTTCTGCCCCTTCCCGCTAGCGTGTGCTTCTCTCTAAGAAATAAACACTTTTTTTTTTTTAACCTGTACACACTAATAAAAGAGATTACTTTTTTAAGCCATTTATAGACCTGGATAGCTTTCACACCTACCTTAAAAAAAAAAAAAAAAAAACTATGATTTAAGAGTAAAGGAAACAAATAAAATTTTTAAATGGTTCATTTTTCTTGACATGAAGAGAAAAATATTTTACCATATGAAATAATGAGTCATTAAAATACCCTGCCTTCCTTACGTGACAATGATTTTTCTGACCCTCTATGAGATAAAATGATGTCCAGAGTTAGGGGTCTTTAGATACAAAACACAACCCAAATAACCATGGGACAAATGAACCCTTGGCCTCACTCTAGCTGACACTACAATGGTATACTGTTTTTTCAAAGCATAGGTTCACCTAAGGGAAAGCTAAAACCTGTAAAGCAGCATTGGAACCACTGGCCCAAATGCAGCTGTTCCTGCTAAAACTGGCGAGCAACTGTGGCTCTCTTTCAGTGCCCTTCCTTCCAGGGCCCCAACCTCCCCCTCTCCCTTCCTCAACAACTTCCCCTTTCAGCGCTCCCTTCCATGGGAACTTGGCATCCAATGATCCCATAGATACCGTGAGACTGGGGAGCTCTCTGGTCCACTTCAGCCACATGGGATAGGCAGCCACTGGTAAGACTATCTTTTTGTGGAGCAAACCACCCCAAATCTGAATGCTTAAAGCAACACGTTTATTCTTTCTCATGATTCTGTGGGTTGACTGGGCTCGGCTGGGTGGTTTGACTCCTGACTACATTGTGGGGATCTCCCGTGAGGTCATAGGCAGGGCTGGAGGCAGAGTCATCAGAAGGCTCAACGGGACATTGAAACAGCTGATCTTCTGTCACTCCTCAAGTGGTTTCAGGTCATTTCCTCATGATGTGGCAGCCAAGTGGTCCATCCATTTGCTGTCTCCGATAGGAGAGCTGGGCTTCATGTAAGGTGGTTCGGGCTCCTCAAAGCAAGTGTTCATGGTTTAGGAAGCAGAAGTTGCCAGTCCTCTCAAAGGTAAGGCCTGGAACTGGCACAGCCTCACTCTGCGGCGTCCTATTGGTTAACACAAGTCACAGGTGCATCCCAAGGAGTAGAATTCATTGGGAACATCTTTAGATACTAACTATCAGAGTTACCTATTGCATCCATGGGTGGGCTGAGTCCTGTGAATGCATAGGGGAACTTCAAATATCCACAAAATATGGCTTTCTCCCCCCCACCACCTTTATTAAAATATATTTGATAAAATTGTAATATGTTTAAGTGCAGAACTTGATGATTTGACATATATAAATGTTGTAAAGTATTCCCATTGTCAAGTTAATTAACTCATCATCCCCTCACAGTTACTGTTTTGTTTTGTTTTGGTCAGAATGTTTAAGATCTACTATCTTAGCAAATTTCAAATATAAAATACAGTATTATCAACTATAGCCTCCATGCTATATATTAAATCTTCAGAATTCATTCACTCTATAATTGAAAGTTTATACCCTTTTTACCAGGTTCTCCCCCATTTCTTCCACTTGCCAGCCCCTGGCATCACCATTCTACTCTTTGCTTCTATGACTTCAAGTTTTTATTTTAATTCTGAATAGTGATACCATGCAGTATTGGTCTTTGTCTAGCTTGTTTCACTTAGCATAATGACCTCCGGGTTCATCCATGTTGTCACAAATGGCAAGATTTCCTTCTTTTTTAAGGCTTCATAATATTCCATTGTATATATACCACATTTTTTTTATCCATTCATCTATTGACATACACTTAAGCTGTTTCCATAGCTTGACTATCATGAATAATGCTGCAATGAACATGGGAATATACATATCTTTTAAGCAGATGATTTGGTTTCCTTTGTACATATATCTACAAATGAGATTGCTAAATAATATGATACAGTAGTTTTGTCTTTAATTTCTTGAGGAAGTGCTATACTGTTTTCCATAGAGGCTGTACCAGTTCACATTCCCACCCAAAGTGTGCATCTTCACCAGGATTTGTTGTCTTTTGTCATTTTGATAATAGCCATTCTAACCAAGTATGAGCTTATATCTCATTATGGTTCTGAATTTGCATTTCCTTGATGACTAGTGATGTTGAGCATATTTTCACTGGCCATTTCATCTATTGGCCATTTATATGTCTTCTTTGAAAAATGTATATTCAGATCCTTTGCCCATTTTTTTATTTGGGTTATTTGGGTTTTTTGCTATTGAGTTGTATGAATTCCTTGTGTATTTTGGATATTAATCCCTTATCAGATATGTGGTTTGCAAATATTTTCTCCAATTCAGTACATTGTGTTTTCATTTTGTTGATAGTTTCCTTTTATGCCCAGAAGACTTTGAGTTGGATGTAGTCCCACTTGTTTACTTCATGCTTTTTGGTGTCATATCCAAAAAGTCATTGCCAAGGCCAATGTCAAAGACCTTATCTTCAATGCTCTAGGAGTTTTATGATATCAGATCTTATATTTGGGTCTTTAACCCATTTTGAGTTGGTTTTTCTGTATGGTGTAAGCTAATGGTCCAATTTCATTCATTTGCATGTAGATACCAACACACTTATTAAAGAGACTGTCCTACTCCCATTGTGTATTTCTGGCATCTTTGTCAAAAATTAATTGACCATATATGCATGGGTTTATTTCTGGGCTCTCTATTCGTTCATTGATCTATGTCTGTTTTTATGCCAATATCCTACTGCTTTGATTACTATAAATTTGTAATGTAGCTTGAAATCAACTAGTGCGATGTTTCTGCCTTGCTCTTCTTCCCCATGATTGCTTTGGACATTTGGAATCTTTTGTGGTTCTAGATGAATTTTAGGATTTTCCCCCATTTTTGTGGAAAATGTCACTGGAACTTTGATAGGGACTGCACTTAATCTATAGATCACTTTGGGTGGTGTGGACACTTTAGCAATACAAATTCTTATAAACCATGAGAGGTTAAATAAATTTAACCAAGGTGGTTAAATTTATTTGCTTAAATTTAACCACCTTGCTTAAATTTATTCCTAAGTATTTTATTCTTTCAATTCTATTGTAAATGGGATTTTTTTCTCAATGTCTCTTTCCAATAGTTTGTTGTTAGTATATAGAAATGCAACTGATTTTTGCATATTGATTTTGTATCCTGCAACTTTGATGAATCTACTAGCTCTAATTATAATATATAAAATACATAACACCATAATAATAGTGCTTTTGTGTTGTCTTTAGTGTTTTCTATATATAACATCATGTCATCTGCAAATAGAGACAATTTTACTTCCTCCTTTCTCATCCTTTCATTTCTTTTTCTTGCCTAATAGCCCTGGCCAGGACTACTGGTACTATTAAAAAAAATTTTTTTTAACATTTACTTATGATTGAGAGACAGAGAGACACAGAGCATAAGCAGGGGAGGGGCAGAGGAAGGGGGAGACACAGAATCTGAAGCAGGCTCCAGGCCCTGAGCTGTCAGCCCAGAGCCTGACGCGGGGCTCAAACTCACAAACTGCGAGATCATGACCTGAGCCGAAGTCATCCGCCTAACCAACTGAGCCACCCAGGCGCCCTTATCAGTATTATTTTAAATAAAAGAGGCAAGTGTGGGCATGCTTGTCTTGCTGCTGATCTTAAAAGCTTTCAGCTTTTCACCAATGAATATGATGCTAGCTATTGGCCTGCCATATATGGATGGTCTTTTTATGTTGAAGTACATTTCTTCCATACATACTTGAGAGTTTTTATCATGAAAAGATGTTGAATTTTGTTAAATGCTTTTACTGCATCTATTTAAGTGATATTGTAATATGGATTCGTCATTTTGTTGATGTAGCATACCACATTTATTGAAAGCATACATGGAACTATCCTTGCATCCCAAGAAAATCCCACTTGATCAAGGTGTATGATCCTTATATTGTATTCTCAAATTCATAATGTTTTGTTGAAGATTTTTGCATCTGTATTCATCAGGGACATTGGATTGTAATTTTCTTTTTTTGCATGTCTTTGTCTGGCTTTGTTATGAGGGCAATGCTGGGCTCATAAAATGAGTTTGGGAGAGTATCATCCTGTTTAATTGTTTGTAAGAGTTTGAGAAGGATTGGTGTTAATTCTTCCTCAAATATTTGGTCCATGAAGCTGTTTCGTCCTGGGCTTCCATTTGTTGGGTGGCTTTTGATTACTGCTTCAATCTCCTCACTCGTTGTTCTGTTCAGATTTTCTATTTCTTCATGATTCAGTCTTGGTAGGTTAGATGTTCCCAGGAATTTTTTTTAATATATATTTTTTATTTTTTAATGTTTATTTATTTTTGAGAGAGAGACAGAGTGCAAGCCGGGGAGGGGCAGAGACAGAAAGGGAGACACAGAATCCAAGGCAGGCTCCAGGCTCTGAGCTGTCAGCACAGAGCCTGACATGGGACTTGAACTCATGAATCGTGAGATCATGACCTGACTCAAAACAGGAGTCAGATGTTTAACAGATTGAACCACCCAGATGCCCCGTTCCCATAAATTGATTAATTTCTTCTGGGTTGTCCAATTTTTTGGTGTGTAATTGTTCATAATAGTTTCTTGTAATCTTTAGTATATCTGTGATATCAGTTGTGATGTGTCTTCTTTCACTTACGATCCTATATTTGAGCCTTACTTCTTTTTGTCTTAGTTTAGCCAAAGTTTTGTGAATTTTGTTTATCTTTTCAAAAAATCAGCTCTTAGTTTCACTGATCTTTTCTATTGCCATTCTAGTCTATATTTTATTTATGTCCACTGTCTTCTTTCCTTCTACTAACTTTGGGCTTGGTTTGTTCTTCTCTTTCCAGTTCTTTGAGACGTAGTGTTAGGTTTATTTGAGATCTTTCTTTTTTCTTAACGTAGGCATTTATCACTATAAATTTCCCTCTTAGAACTGCTTCTGCTGCATCTCATAAGTTTGGGTCTGTTCTGTTTCTATTTTCATATGTCTCAAGTTATTTTTTGACTTCCCATTTGATTTCTTCTCTGATTCATCAGTTGCTCAGGAGCATGTTGTTTAATCTCTATGTGTGAATTTTTATTCTCTTCTTGGAACTGATTTCTAGTTTCATGCCCTTATGGTTGGAAAAGGTGCTAGATATGATTCTGACCTTCTTAAATTTATGAAGACTTGTTTTGTGGCCTAACGTATGATCTCTCCTAGAAAATGTTCCATGTGTGCTTGAGAAAGGTATAGCCTGCTGCCGTTGGTTACAATGTTCTGTAAATGTCTGTGAGGTCCAATTGATTTTATGCCTGGATGATTTGTCCATTGTTGAAAGTCGGATGCTGAAGTCTCCTACTATTATTGTACTGCTATTTCTCCCGTCAGATCTGTTAATAACTGTTTCTTATTTGTAGGTGCCTAATGTTGGGTGCATAAGTATTTACAGTGATTATATCTTTTGGATGAGTTCACCCCTTTATCATTATATACTTATTTTTCCTGTTGTTTTAGGCTTAATGTTTATTTAGTCTGATATAAATATAGCTACCCTGTTTATATTTGCATGGGAAAATCTTTTTTCATCTCTTCTTTTTCAGTCTACATGTGTCCTTAAAGCTGAAGTTATTCTTTTATAGGTAGTATGTAGTTGGCTCTTTTTTTTAAGTGTTTATTCATTTTTGAAAGACAGAGAGAGACAGAGCACAAGCAGGGGTGGGACGGATAGAGAGGGCGACACAGAATCCGAAGCAGCCTCCAGGCTCTGAGCTGTCAGCACAGAGCCCGACGCAGGGCTCAAACTCACGAACCGCGAGATCATGACCTGAGCCGAAGTTGGACGCTCAACCGACTGAGCCACCCAGGCGCCCCTAGTTGGCTCTTATTTTATATCCATTGGCAACTCTATGTCTTTTGACTGGAGAATTTATAGTCCATTCATATATACAGTAATTATTGATAGATATGAGCTTAATATTTCCATTTTGTTCATTGTTTCTGGCCATTTATGTGTTCCACTTTTGTTCCACTCTTGCTTTCTTCCTTTGTGATTTGATGGTTTTCTGTAGTATGCTTTGATTCCTTTCTCTTTATCCTTTGCATATCTACTAAAGGTTTTGTTTTGTAGTTACCATAAGGCTTATACATAACATCTTGTATGTATAATAGTCTATTTTAATCCGATAACAACTTACAAACAGATGCAGTCTCTACATTTGTATGTCCCCCCCCCTTTTGTTACTGATGTCAGAATTTAAATCTTTTAATACTATGTGTCCATTAACAAATTACTGTAGCTATAGTTATTTTAAGACTTTCGTCTTTTAGGGCTTCGTTGTAACAATTTACACATCCTCATACAATACTAGCATATCCTAAATTTAGCTCCATATTTACTTTCGACAGCGAGTTTTACACTTTCTTGTATTTTCATATTAGTAGTTGGCATCTCTTCATTTCAACTTGAAGAACTACCCTTAACACTTCTTGTAAGGCCGATCTAGTAATGATGAGCTCCTTCAGCTTCTGTTTGGGAAAATCTCTCTCCAATTCTGAAGGATATTTTGCTGGGCTGAGTATTCTTGGCTGGCTGTTTCTTGTTTGTTGTTGCTGTTTTTGTTGTTTAGCACTCTGAATATATCATCCCACTCTCCTCTGGCCTATAAGGTTTCTGCTGAACAACCTGATGATAGTTTTATGGGGGATCCCTTGTACATAACAAGTCACTTTTATGTTGCTGATTTTAAGATTCTCTCATTTTCTTTAACATTTGACAATACAAGTATATTGTGTCTTGGCGTGGGTCTCTTTTGGATTCGTCTCTTTGGTAATATTTGAGCTTCCTTGATCTGGATATGTTTCTCTCCTCAGGTTTGAGATGTCTTAAGCCATTGTTTCTTTGAATCAGCTTCCTGTCCCTTTCCCTCTCTTCTCCTTCTCAGATACCTATGATACATGTACTGGTCCGCTTGATGGTGTCCTATATGTCCCTTAAGCTATCTTCATTCTTTCTTAATTTTTCCTCCTCCTCTGATTGGACGATTTTCACTGCCTTGACTTTGAGCTCACTGATCCTTTCTTCCACTTGATCTAGTCTGCCATCGAACCCCTCTATTGAAGTCTTAAGTTATTGTATTCTTTAGCTCTGTGACTACTGTTTGGCACTTTTTCATATTTTCCATCTCTGTTGAAATTCACACATCTTTATGACCATTAGCTTGAACTCTCTGTCAGGTAAATCACTTATATCTATTTCATTAAGGTTGGTCTCCAAAAATTGGTCTTATTCTTTTGTTTGGAATACATTTCCCTGATTCTTCATTTTCCTTGGCTCTCTGAATTGTCTGTGCATTAGATGAAATAGCCACCCCACCTAGTCTTGACTGACTAGACTGTGTAGTTGATTAGCGAGGTCAGCCTAGCCTGACGTTATTGTTGCTTCTCAAATCTCTGTGACTGTCCATTCTGCTGCCTTTGTTTTTATGGGTCCCGGTTAGATTGGGGTGATCCATTATAGTCCCAAAGATATGAGAAATGCCCACATGCCTTTTCAGTTTCATGGACTATTAATTGTCTGCCCCATCATCCCACCAATTCAGGGTAGTTGGAAGCCTGACCTTCAGGCAGAAGCTGGGAAAGTCAGGTTATTAGATGTACAGTCTAGTCCCTATCAGGAAGAAACTGGGAACCGGGTATTTTTGCTTACTCTGTGCTAAGCTAGAGAACAGTTGGTAGAGGTGCTTGTATACCCATATAAAGTCATCTCTTTGCATTGTGTGGTTCTGGGGGACTTGTGAGTGCTAAGCTCTGTCAGCCCCAGAGCTAGATCATTCAGGAGCCAGTCCCTCATGTAGCAACTATAGCATTTGGGGTGCTACATGAGTGGACATGCTCCTTCCAGGGAGAAGCTGGAGCCTTGGTTTTACTGCTGGACAACTTGAAGAAAGATGGTAGGGGACATTCCCACCAGCTCTTTCAGGCTCCTGAGAGGATCCCAGTCCGCTCCCCCATGCAGTGTAACTAGAAGCCAGAACCTCAAACAGCAGCTAGGAAAATATCCAGTCCAATGCATTCTAGGGAGAAACTGGGAGTTGAATGTTTTTGCCTCTTCCTTCTGTACTGAGCCAGGGAAAGGAGAGCTGCAAAAAGTGCTTGTGTGCCCATTTAAAAACTGCTTTGTTTCATATGGTCCTAGGGGACTTCTAAATGCCGAGCCCTCGTGACTATTAGAGTCAGTGACTTCAGAACCTGTTCCTAGGGTGACAGCTGCAAAACTTCGAGCGCTTTATGTGTGGGTACTTTCCTTCCAGGAAGAAGCTGGCAACTTGTTTGTTGCTGTCGTTGTTGTTGAAATGAGACAGAGGGAGAATGTGGGACAAGTGCCTACCAGCTTTTTAGGGCTCCTGGGAGGATCCCAGCCAGCACCCAGAAACAGACTGATTAGAAGCCAGACCCTCATGGAGCAGCTAGGAAATCGTGCTCTCAAAATCCTTCCAGGGAGAAATGAGGAGATGGTAATCTTTGCCTGGTCGGTGTGCGCCGAGCCCCGGGAAGAGCTGTGGGGCGTGTTTAACAACTGCTTCTTTGTTTGGTATGGTCCTGTGGGACTCGTGAATGCCAAGCCCTGTTGGCTCCCTGAGCTAAGAGACTTGGGGACCCATGCCTCGCATAGTAGCCTTAAAACTGGAGCACTCGATGTGTGGTCCAAACCCTTCACTCACAGGGAGGCTGGGAGCTGTGGGTTCCCTCCCAATCATAAGGCTCTGTGCCAGGGGTGGGGTGTATGGTGTGTGTCTCAGCCTCTCCTACCCACTTTCATGTGGGTGTTTTCTCAATAAGCTGATGTGAAGGGATTACTCAGTTGGTTTTTAGATTTCTCTCAGAGGGAAATGACCCGTGTGTAGCTATACCTTTGGCAAATCCATGGCAGGAGGGAAAGTCAGGAGCCTCCCGTCCTGTCACCTTGGTCGATCTAAAACGTTGGCTTTCTAATACTGTATGTTCATTATTTCTGTCTTTTAATGAGGCATGTCAGTGTTCCACCAGTATTTCTCTGATGTTCATTCTGTTAAGAGCAAAAGAGAGTGTCTGAATATAAAATAAAAATTCCTTTGGTCTCTGCAGGGCCAGCCTCGCGGCTGTGCGATCTGCTCAAAGAGCCCCCATGCTCAGAGGGGCCCCCATGCTTAGTTTAATGCTCCATCATCTTGCTCTTGAAATTCTTAATAATTTTTTAACAAGGAGGCTGCCATTTTTATTTTGCAAATTATGTAGCTAGTCATGGTCTGTCTACTGAAGAAGTGGGCAGGATCTCTCCAGATCTAGAATCTACCAAGATATAAGAGGGACAAGAAAATCATATGGAATAATAAGTAGGGGATGAGACGATGGTGGAGCATGAGCTCCAACTTAGTTATCCTATATGTGAGAAGAATGTCTCCAAAGGTTAAACAACTTGCCTGAAACTACTGCTTGTTTGTGCCAGAGGTGAAACTAAAAACCAGGTGATCAGACTCCCAGACTCTTTTTCAGTCTGGTTTCTCTTCCATAGAATGGAAAAATTGTAACATTTATAATTCATCCCCTCCCCCACCGACAGGTAGACATGAATTATTATTAATATATAAATATTAATTAATAAAGCCTATTAATCTGAACAATACTTGTTTGGGGATCAATGAGATGTTTGGGTTAAATCTGATGCTCTGTGGGAAAATGAAAACCCCTCTTTGAAATAAAAAGCATTTTCTGTATTTTTATTCCTCTCTTTGAAGTCATTTATATGGTATTACAACTTTTGTTTTATAGTATATCCTCCACTGACATATCACTGTCCACTGTTGTATCATAATTGGTTTCTACGCAAAGGAGCTAAGTGACTCACAGTGGAATCATGACTTGAAGAAACTAACAGATAAAATCCTAAATGTTACCAATAATCAGAATTGAAAATTAGAAAAGAGGGTCTGTGAGTGTATCACAAATATGAAAAGGTCAGAGGAAAAGAATTACTGCTCTAGAATTTTTTTCAAGCTGTTAAAAGAAATTACAAACTTCATTGTTTTTAAGAATAACTTTGAATAATCATAATTATTTGAGTTCAGGACCATTCTGGCAAACTTGGGGAAAATGCATTAACCAAACAGCTTGAATCCTCTAGAGTTTTACCATTTACTTCTCTAGATAGGCCAAGAAAGCGCAATTCATGGGTCAGTGGATTTGGTTTCTATAACTGGCACATGCCCTAACACAACTTAAAAATATCTGTGATTTCTATGCTACCATTTTTTCTTTGCATTGTTTCCTAATAGAAAGTGATTTTATGGAAAATTCAGAATGCCTAATTCTTCTAAGTTCTTATGTTGTCAGAGACTAGAGGTGGGACAAGCAAGAAGACACAGGCAGATAAAATGACTGTGTGGAGTGACATTTACATTGTTAATGCCCAGGTAGTAAGAAGTTTTTTACATCTAGGTACTGTAGATATAAGATTTGCTATCTCTGGGTTGTATGAACTGTCCTCACCAAAGATACTTATGTATTTTGCATTTGGTATATGGAAAGAAAAAAACAGTATTAGCATCCCTAGATGTACCACCATGTTAATTTGCTTTTTAAAAACATTTATTTAGCACACAACAAAGTTGTTGTATTTATACAAAAAAGTACTATGATAGGAATTATAGGGGAGAGTATATTTTAAAAAATAAAAGACATTGCTCTGGCTCTTTTAACATGTATTAGCTATTTGGATAGAAAAGACAAACATAAGAAGTCAATAAAACACCAAAAGAAAAAGCTTTTGCATAGCAAAGGAAATGGTCAACAAAACAAAAAGGCAACCTACTAAATGGTAGAAAATACTTGAAAATGATATATCCGATAAGGGGTTAACATCCAAAATAACTTACACAACTCAACAAAAAAATCTGATTTAAAAAATGGGCAAAATGGGGCGTCTGGGTGGCTCAGTTAAGCATCCGACTCTTGATCTCGGCTCATGTCTTGATCTCAAGGTTGTAAGCCTGAGCCCCACATTGGGCTCTGTGCTTGGCGAGGAGCCGACTTTAAAAAAATATATATGGGCAAAGGACCTGAACAGACATTTTTCCAAAGAAGACATACAGATGGCCAACAGACACATGAGAAGATGCTCAACATCACTCATCATCAGGGAAATGCAAATCAAAACCACAATGAGATATCACCTCACACCTGTCAGAATGTCCAGAACTTTATTTTTGAGACAGAGACAGAGCATGAACAGGGGAGGGTCAGAGAGAGAGGGAGACACAGAATCAGAAGCAGGCTCCGGGCTCAGAGCTGTCAGCACAGAGCCCGACGCGGGGCTGGAACTCACGGACCGTGAGATCATGACCTGAGCCGAAGTCGGACACTTAACCGACTGAGCCACCCAGGCGCCCCCAGAGTGTCCAGAACTTTAAAAGACAACAAATAACAAGAGTTGACAAAAATGTGGAGAAAAGGGAACACTTGTGCAACTGTTAGTAGGAGTGTAAATTGGTGCAGCCACTGTGGAACACAGTATATAGGTTCCTTAAAAAAATTAAAAATAGAACTCCCATATGATCCAGTAATGGAATTACTGGGTATTTAGGCAAAGAAAATGAAAACAGTAAATTGGAAACATATATGCACCCCTGTGTTTGTTGCAGTATCATTTACAATAGTCAAGATATGGAGGCAAACCATAGGCTGATGAATGGATAAAGAAGATGTAGTGTGTATACACACACACACACACACACACACACACACACACTGGACTATTACTTATCCTTAAAAAGGAATGAGATCTTGCCATTTGTGACAACACGGATGGACCTAGAGGGTTATCATGCCAAGTGAAATAAGTCACATAGAGGAAGACAGATACCACATAATTTTACTTAGATTTGGAAACAAACAAAGCAGAATTAGACCCATAAATACAGAGAACAAACTGGTGGTTGCTGGAGGGGAGAGGGGTGAGGGGTGAGGGGGATGAGTAAAATGGGTGAAGGAAAGTGAGGGATGCAGACTTCCAGTTACGGAATGAATAAGTCACACGAATGAAAGGTACAGCCTCAGGAATATGGTCAATGGTATTACTACAGATGGCAGCTATGCCTGTGGCGTGTACAGTTGTTGAATCACTATGTGGCACACCTGAAACTAACATTGTGTGTCCACTGTACTTCCATAAAAAAGGAAGAAGAAGCAAAGAGAGACGATGGGCAGACTACACTCCGAGTACTAAAAAGTCAACCAAAAGAGTACCTATGTAAGATGAGTCACGTTGTGAAAGCTCTTGGAGAAGGTCATTTGACTCAGATCTTGAAGACACTGGATGCGTATCAAGGCAATCTGTGCAGAATGCCAGATCAGTGGATTAGGATAAGGGATAGGATGGTAGTAACCAGATGAAAAGCAGGTTACCTTTGGAGATGTGACGGAGGATGCCAACCTCAGACAAGACTCTGGCTTGCTCAGAGGACAGGGCATGCTGGTCAGAAGGCATGGCACTGGGGTAGGAAACCAGGTGGACAAAAGAGTGTCATATGTGGGACACTGACCAGCCGAGAGGTGGGACAATCACATGGGCATATTTGGATAATGACGAGAGTTTTCAATGCTTAGGTGATTGTTCTGCTTCGTTGTTTTACCACTCGCCCACACTTGAGCCATCTGCGGTTCGCCAGCTCTTTCATGTTTCACCTTCAGGGGCAACTTGTCAATGTTCCAGATATTTTCATATACCCAGCTGCTTCTGGGGGCATGAAATTTGGTAATGGGTTTACTGTTCTGTTTATCCCAACTGCCTTCAATCAAAGTTCCTTCTTGTTGACTGAAGAGGCTTTCTGACAGTCTGGATGGAATGTGGCAACCATGTTTCCAGATGTGACAGATAAGAATGCAAAAGGTGGGGCACCTGGATGGCTCAGTCGGTTGGGCAACCGACTTGGGCTCGGGTCTTGATCTCACGGCTTGTGAGTTCGAGCCCTGCATCCGGCTCTGTGCTGACAGCTCAGAGCCTGAAGCCTGCTTGGGATTCTGTGTCTCCTTCTCTCTCTGCCCCTCCCCCACTTGTGCTCTGTCTCTGTCTCTCAAAAATAAATAAATGTTAAAAAAAATTTAAAAAAAAAGAATGCAAAACGTTTCTCAGTAGTCTTGGGGAAATAGTGACAAAGACTATATTTCTATGTATAGCGCTTAGAATAGTACATGGCACATATTAAACAGTATATATATGTATTATTACTAATAACAATGATATATAAATATAATACACTATAGCATCAATATAGTGGTATCATGATGAACAATTGTTACTAATTTCTGCTGTGTCGAACACCTTGTTTTATATCACTTGTTACTTTTTTTAATATGTGGTAAAATATACATAACAAAAATGGTTGACACGATACCTTTTACAAGTATACAATCCAGTGGCACTAAGTGCCTTCGTTCGCACTGCTCAGCGACCATTGTTACTTTTCATCCCTGATCTATTTTCTGTAACCCCACGTCTTCCCAGTAGGTGGCCTCCGGCTCAACTGCCAAAGTTGTGAGGGCTTCCGCTCACAGGTCAAGCCTTAATTATCCAGGCGAAACAAAGAATTGAACGGCTCGCACTGACTTTCTTCGGTGGATTTAACCGGACTAATTACGTTTTTCTCACGGGTGGGGACTATTTAACGTTAGATGATGTCCGGCGTCCACGCTCCGGCTAATCGGGGATTTAGGAGTTACTGTACATCATCCATACACAAATTGGATCATTTTAAAGGAAGTAAGTAAAAGTGTTTTGAGTGCACAGTGGACTGGTTGCCCACGAAGGAGGCAAGAAGCAGGGAGGTGTAAATCGGCTGTGCCAGAGACTAAACTAGGAAGAAAGCTCAGCATGTTACATTATAATAGGTAGTGTGAAGACGATACTTTTCTGCAGTGAGCTATAAAGGCCTTTACAAACAATTGGCCGGTGACGATAGTGGGGCTTGATACTGGCCACGTATTATAAAGAATCTTCTCCGTCCTCCTAGCAGCTAACCTCCTAAATCAAAGAGTCTTGTACTTCTTCCGAGGGCAAAGTAATAGAAAGCACCATGCTCTCAGCAGGAAATAAAACTCAAATAACTAAGCACCATATCATTCTATGGATATAACGTGTATATGAATGAATATATTCAGCTCTCATCTTGGTCCCCTAAAAGATGTCAGGTTGCCTCCAAGAGAACATAAACTCCTATCAAACAATTTATGTTGGAAGCAGGAGAGAAGGCGAAAACAGAGGCAGGAACATAAAGGGGAAGCAAGAAAGAGAAGGACATGGAAATGGGGACTGTAAACCCCTATGCCTTGCTATGAGTGGGTATGGGTTTAGCAGGAAGTTTTCAGAGCAGATGCAAAAAGAAAAACCTTATCAGTTATACAATAGAGTGCCCCCCCCCCCACCAATGTTCGAAGGAAGCACTTTTCTTGGAGCTAAAATTAAAAATTTCTCTCAAAGGACCACAGAAAGAGACCATCATGTAATGTGCAGAGCGTCTATGGCAAGAGTAGACTTTATAGGTCTGTTTCCAGTTGAATCCCTCAGGAATGGCTGAATGGATTCCCACCAAAGCAGCTCAGTAAAAGGCCAGTGCTGTGTGATCCAAGTGCAACGCTCTCGGGATGGCCTGGCTTACGCCAAAGGTAGATGTCACAGTCTCTAAAGGGAAATAGTTGTCCTTCAGACAACAGCTCATATCATAAGTAGTGTCTTCTCTAAGTCATGACTTTGATGGCCATTCCATTAGCAATGAGCTCAAGAATTGCACACTATCCTAATTTTTGCAGAATTCTTATGTTCCTGCACCAGATTCTATCATAAGCAAACGGTAGGAGAAACTGAATGTTTCAGAACAACTAATGGGAAAGAAAATGTAAATTGAGGAAATTATTTCCGTTCACCTAATTTTTGCCTGTAATCTTGGAATAGAGCACCCATCTGTTGGGGTAGTGAAACACCTGAATGCAGCTCACAGGAGAATACTGATGGTATGACACATCGATGTGCAAACATTATATGTAGAGGCGAAATCAGATTCTTTTTTATAATTTCATTTAGTACAGACTGATCATTTCTAATGAGCATCTTTCCTGAAAATGAATATAACATATTTGGCATCACCCGATTCCATTAAACAAATATTTATCGCTCATCATTTGTGGGAAGCAAAATTTTAGTTACGGTAGGGAAATGCCTTGCCCTCAAGGAACTAACAGACTTATTCATAAATTTCTAGCGATTAAAGCCTGGTTTGAGTAATCACATACTAATATTTTTCTTAGTAGCTAACTTCTTAATATTTTATGAAGTGCTGCCGTGTTAACACTCAGAACAATGGACTCTAAACACATTGTTTCCCCCAGAATTTGGAATCATTCAGACTACAGCCTAGATTTTGACACATCAATGTTAGGAGCTCCCTGGACCAGGTATTTGCTTTAAGAAGGTGCCACTTATGGAGATTAAGCTTGGCAAATAAAACCAGGTTTATATTTAACTACCTTCTCCCATTCTTTCTCCCCCACAGCTCTGATTCCCTAGCACTTTGCTCCCGGTACTTTCAATGCTCACAGGACGCAAGTTTTTCCTGTTTTCATGTTAAGAGAACTTCTTTGAAAACAACCGTCTTTATCGCATCTTTTACCAAAACATTTCTTGTCATTCTGTGTTTAGCCCCCTCGAAAGTACTGGCCTACCTAAACCTAATGCCACACTTTAGAAAATACCCTTTCGGGGTGCCTGGGTGGCTCAGTCAGTTGAGCGTCCAACTGCGGCTCAGGTCATCATCTCTCAGTCTGTGAGTTCGAGCCCCGTGTCAGGCTCTGTGATGACAGCTCAGAGCCTGGAGCCTGCTTCGGATTCTGTCTCCCTCTCTCTCCTTCCCTCCCCTGCTCATGCTCTGTCTCTCTCTCTCTCTCAAAAATAAATAAACATTAAAAAAAATTTTTTTAAACACCCTTTCTACTGATGTTGTGCAGTTTCTTACAATCTAAATCTGTGTGGACGTGGAGGGATGCTAAATTCAGTTGCAGACTTTTCCTAAAGTATATACTTGGAGTGTGAAACCTTCCAGTGGATTTCTTAAATCCTTATCCTATCCCTTTATTTTCTGTCTCTGACCTTTGATCTGGCCCAGTCTTTGAACTAATAAGGATCTGTTGGAAAACATTAGTAGCTTGTTAATTTCTTCTTTCTTCTTTTCCCATTTTCTCTTTCCTCTTTCCAGAGCAAATGGCCTTTTTATCGTCTCTTTCTCCTTTTCCTTTGTATTGAAGCTTGCATTCAATTAAAATTCCACCTTACAGTCATGAGCAAGTATCTCTTCAGTCATTTCAACCTAGTGATTATTTTGTAAGTGCCGGGCACCTTTACGAGTACTGAAGAGGGCAAAAGCAGACAAAATCTGTCATCTAATGGCATTTACCCTCAAGTCGAAAAAGAAAGACGAGGAACAATAAGGAAAACATATAGGGTGTCAGACATTATTAAGTCCTAAGGCAAAAATAAACCAGGGGAGGGAACAAGGCGTTTGTGGAAGGGAGGTGAATATTGAGCAGGATGGTCAGGGGAGGCCTTAGAGAGAAAGGCACCACTGAAGCAGAGACCGGAAGGAGGTGGGGTGAGGAAGGGAACAATACAGAGGGATGGGCGGAAAAAACGGGCAGGCAGACAGACCAGTGAGTGCAAACATCTTGCCATAAAGCTCACACCTCGGGGGCGGTGCGGGAACAGCAAGGAGACCGTGGAGGCTGAAGCTGACTGAGCAAGAGGGGGGGTAAGAAGGTGAGATCAGCAGAAGGGGAGATGGGACCGTAAGGTGGGTGGGAAGAGGCGAGGGTCTGGGGGCTTGGGGGTGGGCACTGTAGCTCTAGAAAGCCCGGGGGGGGGGGTTGCTGAACGAGATGGGAAGTTTACTGAGGCGTTTTGCACAGGAGAGTTCTGACCCGGGCTCTGCTTGAGAAGAACCTTCCTGGCTGCCGCGTTCTCTAAAGGTGCAAGGACAGTCCCAGGAAGGCCATCCGATGCAACTGCAGGCACCCATGCGGGTCGGGGGTGGCCGTGAGGCTGGTCAAAGCGGTGGGGCCTTCGGACAGATTTTAAGCCAACGCTATCTGCTGATGGACCGGACGGCGGTCGGCGGACGGTACGACAGCTGTCCCCCCGCAGGTCCTCGGTAAACATCCGCCCCAGTGAAGCACCGGCAGCGCTCTTTTAAAAGCCTAGCGTTTGCCCAAAGGCTCCTTTCTTTGTGTTTTCCGCCCGCTGTTAACAGCTTCCCCTGGGCCTTCCACTCCATTTCACCGGCCACTTGCTGGGAGCGTGGCCTGAACCTCCTCACCTCCCATGAGGAGTCCACGTGGGCAACGGGAAACGCGACCCGCCCGAACCTCCCTGGGGGGGGGGGGGGGTCTCGTGCACTCAGAGCCCACCGCCCCGAGATTCCCCCGAGGCCCCCAGTTCCCGAGCCCACGCCTCTCCCACCTCCGTCTTCCACGGGCTCCCTCCTGGCCTGGCCGCCTCCTCCAGCGTTGCTTCCAAACCCTCCGAATGTTCTCGGGCGCGTCCTCCGTCCAGCCTTGGAGCGGCCTGGCCTCCTCGCGCCGCCGGCCCACCGCCAGGGGCCACCGCGCAGGCGCAGGCGCAGGCGCAGGTGCTCGTGCGCGCCGCGGGGCCGCCATTTTGCACCTCCGTGCTGGTCTCTCCCCAGGGAGCGACTCTCAGCTTCCCGCGCGCGTTGTGGTCGAGCCTGTCCGTTCCCGCTTCCCTTCTCCTCAGCGCACACCTAGCTGCCTGCCATACGGGGCAATAAACATTAGGAAATGCTTCCAAGGTCACTCGCACCTCTACTCAGGGCCTATTTCCCTGCGTTTCCACCCACCTTACCTACTTCCCTGAGGGGGCGAGGGGAGAGCCTCCTTTTTTTAGTCGAGGCCAAAACTTGCACTTCGGTTCTAGATCCCAGCAGCCTCCTCCTCCCCCCCCCCCAACAACCTCAGGGACCTGTTTCAAAAACCCCTGGATAGTTAGTGGTAGTTATAGGACTATTTTGCCTCAACTGATTGAACGATACATTTTATTTCATTTTTAACGTTTTTAATGTTTCTTGTTGAAAGAGAGACGCACGTCGCGAGTGGAGGAGGTGGGAGGGGGAGATACGGAATCTGAAGCAGGCTCCAGGCCCTGAGATGTCACCACAGAGCCCGATGCGAGGCTCGAACCCACTAACCGGGAGACCGTGACCTGAGCCAAAGTCGGAGTCTTAGAGCCACCCAGGGCCCCTGAACCATATATTTTAAATGGATGGGGGTTTTTCGGATAAAAATTATGTATGACAATTTAAACAAAACAAAGAAAACCTGACTCTTTTCTGTCCTTTTCTTCTCTGCTCATAAATACACTTCAGCTTCTGACAAAATAAACAAAAGCTGCATTCGAAATGTCCTTTGCCTTCGCTGGCTGCCTAAGTGTTTAAAGAGCTCCAACTGTGTGCCAGTGTCTCTCCTAAGTACTTGGAAGCTGACCCACTATGGTACTTCGCAAATAATACATCTCATCCTCTTGGATCAGTGTTGTGCCTGGCACTGTGCAAAGCCTTTAACGTGTCTAACCTCCTCTCAACTACCCTAAGAGGTAAATACTACGATTTCCATTTTACGTAAGAAAAACTGAGCCTTTAGAAGGGGTTGGTAACTGGCCCAAGTTCTCCCAGCAGCGCGGTGGGGGCCGGATCCCCAACCCGTGTCCCTCCGACGCGCCTCACCACTAAGTCCTGCGTATATTAAGCTGCGGGATGAGGTTTTAGGTTGGGTGGGAGCAGAGAGGTAAGAGATCTGAACAGCTGGTTGCTCACAAGTTTCAAGGACTTCTCTCTCTCCTGTGTGAACTCCCTGTCTTAATTGCTGGGGGCACATCTAAAGGCTACCAACCAAACTATCCTTGCCAGAATAAGGAACCGAGGCACAGGGGTTTCTGGGAACCATCGGACACAGGATCCCGAACCCGTACGTCCTCTCGTATATTTTTGCTTTTCCTTAAAGGGTATTCATGCACTACTACCCTCATAGGCCTTTTCTCACCCTGTGATTCTGTTTGTTTGTTTTTTTTCATTTTTTTTTTTAACATGTATTTATTATTGAGAGATGACAGAGCACGAGCAGGGGAGCGGCAGACAGAGAGGGAGACACAGAATCCGAAGCAGGCTCCAGGCTGTCAGCACAGAGCCCGACACGGGGCTCGAACCCACAAACCACGAGATCACGACCTGAGCCGAAGTCGGACGCTTTACGGACTGAGCCACCCAAGCACCCCGTCACCCTGTGATTCTTAACATGCTCTAAAGTTGATGTCATCAGAAGATCCTTACATCAAAATAGAAGAACTGAGTCTCACTGGCTGGGGTCAGAGTGTGCAGACCACAGAGATTGGGTCTGCCTTTCCCACATATGTCCAGCCTGTGGTCCATCCACAGCTTTCTCCCTTCTGTACCCAGCTCACCAGGATTATTCAAGCCATGGCGGATGGTCAGCCAAGCCTGCAGCAAGTGGTGTAGACAGTGGATGAGCAGATAGCAAAAGAAAGCCTCTTCGATCCCAATGTCAATTTTTGTCACGTGTGGAGACTGGGACTCGAAAGTCCCAGGCCAGGGCCATACTTGGGTTTGCCAGTGGCAAATTACTTCAAGCAGTGGATTAATTTGAAAAAGGCTTACAGCTTCACCATGGGCTGCTGGCCCAGGAATGGATTTCTAGACAGGAACCAGGACCCCAGCCTGCAACACATAGGCGGGTCCCACCGCAGCACGATGACTACAACATTGCCAACATCATAAAGACACTTGCATATCAAGGCCTCGTCTTCAAGCAGACATCGAAGCCATTCTGACTGGCCCAGGACGGGATGGGGCAGGACAGGGTAGCTGCTTGGCTCAGCCTAGAACCCTCCTTTCCCTCACCAGAGAGGAAAAGGGGGAGTGGCATGGCTCTGCCTCCAGTGTCCCCCAGTCCACCCTGTGGACCTGTGTCCTGGGTAAGGATTTGGCCACTTGGCCCCTCGGGAGCAGACACTTTGTGTCCCCCACGCCAACCCCTCAACCTCAGCCCGGTATCAGCCCCTCCCATTGTGGGCCTCGTCCAAGACAACCCATGCACTCACAGCCTCCTCCCGGGCATGTAGGCTTTGCTGGGGCCACCAGGCCCCCCTGTGCTCCCTCCCATCTATAGTGCATGATGTGTGGTGCCCCCAGGGCTCCAGGAGAGATCAGGCCCAACCTTGTGTCTACCCCCCATCCCCACCGTGAACATGCCACTGGATAAAGTCGGGGAACAAGAAAAAAAAAATGGAAGAACTGGGCTAGAACCAAGAAGACTTCACTACAGCTAAGTATGATGTCATAATGCTCATAAATAAGCAGTAACAACAAAAAAAAAAGGATTAATGAAGGTTGGAAGTGTAACTCATGACGTGTGGGAAACATGTCTGCCAAGAAACAGTTATTGTATCACACCCCTGTTCAAAATGCCAGAATAGATATAGAGGATACAAAAATAAAGATCACACTCCATTTCTGCGCACATAAAGCCCACAGTTAGCGGGGGAGAAGTCATGTGTAAAACCCTCAGAAATCATTTACCAGGCAGGATGTGACAAGGACTTGGCACGAGTCAATGTGGCTTGAGTAGACACGGCTCCCAGCACCTGAATACCTCACCAAAATCTGAAAATTTCCCCTTTGTTAGGATGTATCCCAGGCAGGAACCCTCACCCTCAGGGTGGGGGAGAGGAAAATTGAACGGCTCATGGGAGTCTGGGCTACGGGAGCCTGGACAGAAGGTCCCGAATCAGTATTCAGGTTAAGAGTTGAGAAGGGCATTTCCTTCGTAATCTCTTCTCTGTGGGTGGACTTCAAAACATCAAATGTTTTGAACCTTTATTTTTCGATTGGAGAGCATTTGAAAATACCTCACTAAATCACGTGGAGAATTCATAAGCAAATGAGAGGAGAGGAAATGAGCGTGTGGTTGTATGTTTGCACGTGTTGACGCGTGGTTGAGAAAAAGGGAGGAGAGTGACACATCAGAAATATTTGAATAGTTGTGGCCTGACTCTGTGGCCATGAGAATCTCATAAAGCACTTCATCTATTCCTTGGGTTAATTATGTGCCACAAATGAATATTAGATGAGAGCAATGAGCACGCCCTTATTTCAACTCATTTAGGATTTCCTAACTTATGACTCATTGGCCTTGTGATTATGAGTGCTGTTTTTGGAGGTGGCCATAAGAAGTTCCACATGTTTCTAAAACAGGACTTCAAACATTTTTCTAACAAGTGACATGCATTCTTTAAAGACGATAAGGTATAGACAGCTCCTGACTTCTGATGGCTGGACTTAAAACAGTTTTGTGGCTTCATGATGGTGCAAAAGCGACACACATTCAGTAGAAAGTGTACTTTGAAGTTTGAATTTGGAGCTTCTCCCCAGCTAGCCATATGTGGGATGATCCTCCTTCATGACGCTGGTCACAGGAAACGAGGTACGGCTCCCACTCAGCCTCGTGATCATGAGGGTAAGCTATCGACACACAACCACTCGCTACCCACATGGCCATTCTTATTGTCATCTCCAGTACAGTGTTCAATAGATTACATGAGATACTCAACACTTTATTATACAACAGGCTTTGTGTTAGATGATTTTGCCCAGGTGTAGGCTAATGTAAGGGTTCTGAGCATGCTTAAGAGAGGCGAGGCTAAGCTATGATGGTTGGTAGGTGTATTAAATATTTTCAACTGACGATAGGTTTATCAGGACGTACGAAAAGGAAGATCTGTGTATTCAAAAATATATTATTTCACCACTTGGCTTGGCTAAATAATCTAGTCTGTTCTGGCCTCCGATGAAATTCATTCTGTGTGACATGAGGAGGTTCAATAGCTGAGTCACAGACAGCACATCCAGGGCTGCTCCCTCCCAATGGCTCAGTGACTGTCTGCTCCCAGTGTGCCTCTGGCAAACTCCGGAGCCTCTGGGGACCTTCCAAAGGACACACCCTGAACCCTGGGCTGTGTGAATTCTACTTCTAGTGTGGTAGCTCAGAGGCAAACTGGACTAAGGTTGTAGGGTGGGAGAGAGACGATTTCTGAGCAGCCTCTTGAGAAATTGGCAAGCAACTCACAGCTGAACAGAGCGAGTCTACGGGCGAGGAGTGAAGAATGGAGGGGTTAGCCAAAGTCAGAAATAACAAGTTCCAGCTTTATTCAGGAAGCACACCAAATTCTTTTTTTTTTTTTTTTTTTTTTTTTAATATTTACTTTTGAGAGCGAAGACAGAGTGAGCAAGCAAGGGGTCGAGAGAGGGAGACACAGAATCCGAAGCAGGCTTCAGGCTCTGTGCTGACAGTTCAGAGCCTGACGTGGGCTCGAACTCATGAACCGTGAGATTATGACCTATGCTGAAGGTCAGATGCTTAACCGACAGAGTCACCCAGGAGCCCCAAGCCCTTTTGTCATTTAATTGGACAATAGTTGTCATTTACTAAATGTTCATAGATAGTGAGGTCTATCTCTGGATTCTCTAGTCTGTTTTGCTTATGTAGTTGGCTATTCCAATAATATTACCAAATCTTCTTTATTCCAGCACCTTTAACGTGTGTTCTGATATCTGGTGATGTAAGAATACCCTTGCTAGTCTTTCTTTGCAAAATTTTATTGGTCATTCTTGTACATTTGGGTTTCCTATATCAGCTTCAAGATAGTTTTGGAATCTTAATTGGATATTGTTTGAACTCCAATTGGAACTGCATTAAAGTTATAAATTAATTTTGAGGAAAGGGATATTTTTATGATGTTTTCCTATCTAAGGACATAGTATGTCTGATCATGTGTTCAGACCTTGTTTTATGTTCTTCAATAAGGTTTTATTATTTGGCAAAAGATAACTGTAGACAAGTCAATAAAAAGTATATTTTTAGAAATAACATTTTCAATGAAAGGACAAATAAAGGGTTTATAAAATATAAAAGGCTCTTATTAATTAATAAAAGAGGGATAAACAACCAACAGAAATATGAGCAAATGGGGCACCTGGGTGGCTCAGTCAGTTGAGTGTCTGACTTTGGCTCAGGTCATGATCTCGCAGTTCGTGGGTTCAGGCCCCGCGTCGAGCTCTGTGCTGACAGCTCAGAGCCTGGAGCCTGCTTTGGATTCTGTCTCTCTCTCTCTCTCTCTCTCTCTCTCTCTCTCTCTCTGCCTTTCCCCCACTTGTGTGCACACGCTCTCTCTCAAAAGTAAATAAACATTAAAAAAATTTTTTAGACAGTCTCTTTAACAAACGGTGCTGGGAGAACTGGACAGCAACATGCAGAAGGTTGAAACTAGACCACTTTCTCACACCATTCACAAAAATAAACTCAAAATGGATAAAGGACCTGAATGTGAGACAGGAAACCATCAAAACCCTAGAGGAGAAAGCAGGAAAAGACCTCTCTGACCTCAGCCGTAGCAATCTCTTACTCGACACATCCCCAAAGGCAAGGGAATTAGCAAAAATGAACTACTGGGACCTTATGAAGATAAAAAGCTTCTGCACAGCAAAGGAAACAACCAACAAAACTAAAAGGCAACCAACGGAATGGGAAAAGATAGTTGCAAATGACATATCTGACAAAGGGCTAGTATCCAAAATCTATAAAGAGCTCACCAAACTCCACACCCGAAAAACAAATAACCCAGTGAAGAAATGGGCCGAAAACATGAATAGACACTTGTCTAAAGAAGACATCCGGATGGCCAACAGGCACATGAAAAGATGCTCAACGTCGCTCCTTATCAGGGAAATACAAATCAAAACCACACTCAGATATCACCTCACGCCAGTCAGAGTGGCCAAAATGAACAAATCAGGAGACTATAGATGCTGGAGAGGATGTGGAGAAACGGGAACCCTCTTGCACTGTTGGTGGGAATGCAAATTGGTGCAGCCACTCTGGAAAACAGCGTAGAGGTTCCTCAGAAAATTAAAAATAGACCTACTCTATGACCCAGCAATAGCACTGCTAGGAATTTACCCAAGGGATACAGGAGTACTGATGCATAGGGGCACTTGTACCCCAATGTTTACAGCAGCACTCTCAACAATAGCCAAATTATGGAAAGAGCCTAAATGTCCATCAACTGATGAATGGATAAAGAAACTGTGGTTTATATACACAATGGAGTACTACAGGGCAATGAGAAAGAACGAAATATGGCCCTTTGTAGCAACGTGGATGGAACTGGAGAGTGTGATGCTAAGTGACATAAGCCATACAGAGAAAGATACCATATGGTTTCACTCTTATGTGGATCCTGAGAAACTAACAGAAACCCATGGGGGAAGGGAAGGAAAAAAAAAAAAAAGAGGTTAGAGTGGGAGAGAGCCAAAGCATAAGAGACTGTTAAAAACTGAGAACAAACTGAGGGTTGATGGGGGGTGGGAGGGAGGGGAGGGTGGGTGATGGGTATTGAGGAGGGCACCTTTTGGGATGAGCACTGGGTGTTGTATGGAAACCAATTTGACAATAAATTTCATATATTGAAAAAAAAAATTTTTTTTAAAAAGAAAGTGAGCAAAGATCAAGAATAGGTAATTTACAGAAAAGTAAATCCAAATAGCTTACAAATATATGGAAAGATGTTCAAACTCACCCATAAAGATTTTCAAACTGAAGATAAAAGGAAGTATCTCTTTATACCAGGGTTTCTTACCTGTGGCACTGTTGGCATTCTAGGCTGGACGACCATTTGTTGTGGGGGTTGCTTTGAGTATTAGAGGATGTTTAGCAGAATCCCTGGCTCTGCCCACTAGAAGCTAGCACACCTAGTCCCCCACCTCCCCCCGACACCATGATTAACAGGACAATCAAAAATATCTCCAGACTTATATAAAAAAAAAATATCTCCAGACTTTGCCAAATATCCCCTGAAAGAGACAAAATCATTACCTTATTTTCCAACTATCAGACTAGAAAAAAAAATTTTTTTAACTTGACTACATCTATTGTTGGCAACGATGCGGTGCAAAAGGAAGACGCTCACATGTCGCTGGTTTATGCAAAACAACTGAACAATGCCTATTAAAATAAAAATGCATATACTCTTTGACCCAGCTCTCCCACTCCTGGAAATAAATCCCGGAAAAATGAAACACACAATACATAGACATATATTGTACATGGATGTTAATTACAGCATTGTTAACAATGAAGAAAAAACTAGAAACAGAGTCAGTGGTCATAAATAGGGAATGGTTGAATAAATTATAGTGCACCCACACAATGGGGCATTAGAAAGAATTAGAGCTTAACCTTACCACAGTGGAGTGTTTTCTACAAATTATTCCTGAGAAAAGCAAGATTCAAAAGCATGGAGTATAATTCTTTTTGAAAAACGCATGTCCTTATGTGCTTTTATATTTTATATTAACAGAGAAAAAATGTCCCTCACCAGTTTATTTACACCTACAGCATAGGCAAAAAGATTTGTAGATCATATACCTGACAAGAGCCTAATATACAGAATATATAAAGAGTTCTTACAACCCAACAACAAAAAGACAAACTATCCAATCAAAAGTGGGCAAAAGACTTGAATGGCTTGAATGGACATTTCTCCAAAACAGGTATATATAAATGGCTAACAAATGCGTGAAAGCTGCTTGTGTTGAGCATTAGTCATCAGGAAAATGCAAACGAAAACCATATCGGGCTACCACTCCACACCCCTTAAGTGAGGTATTTCCAAAAGAAAAAGAAAACAAATGTTGGCAAGGATGTTGAGAAAGCGGTGCCGCTGTGTGGAAAACAGGTACCACGTCGACGAACCTTCAAAATATTACACTAAATGAAAGAAGCCAGATACAAAAGGTCGCATATTGTAGGATTCTTTTTGTATGAAACATCCAGAATAGGTAATTCTATAGAAACAGAAAACACATAAATGTTTGCCAGGGGAGGGGGAAGGGAAGGGGGAGCAATTGCTTAATGGCTACAAGTTTCATTCTGGAGTGGGGAAATGTCTTAGAACTCGGTGCGATGATGGTTACACAACACTGTGAATGTACTAATGCCACTGAGCTGTTCACACAAATACGGTTAATGGCCAATCTTATGTGACTGGTACCTCAATTTCAAAATATATTCTGTTTTCCTCTGCATTCGTTTCCTCTTGTTGCTTAACAAATTACCATAAACCTAACAGTTTAATGTAATAAGATGTCATAAAAACGTAATAATATTACAATTTTGTTTTTAATTTATTACTCTTTTTTCAATAACAACAATTCAGCTCGCAGTTCTAAAGATCAGAAGTCCAGGTGGGCTTGGATGCGTTCCCAAGTTTCACTTAGGGTTTCACAGAGAGAAATTAAGGTGTTGGACAGAATGGACTCTTACCTGGACGCTCCAAGGAAGAATCTACTTCCAAGCTCTTTTAGGTTGTTAGCAGAATTCAGTTACTTGTGGTTGACGGACTGAAATCCTCAATTCTTGCTGGCTGTCAACCAAGAGTCGGTCTCAGCCGCTACAAGGAGCCCACATGCTTGGCACGGAGCCCCCTCCAGCAGTAGAACATCGAATCTTTCTCACTCTTCAAATAGCTCTTTCTCTTCCGCTACCAGCAGGAAAAAAATTCTCCGCTTTTAAAGGGCTCTTGAGATTACATTGGGCCCACCTGGATCATCTCATGTTGCTGTATAATGTATCACAGGTGCATTATCTTATCAGATTCACGGGTTCCACCCCACATTCAAAGGCGTGGGGATTATACAAAGGCAAGGGCCATTGGGGGTCATTCTTAGAATTCAGCCTAGTGGGACCTCTTAAAGAAAAACATTTCTCCAAGAGAAATACTCCTCTTAGAGAAGACATTTTCTACCCAATTCCAGAACAATTATTATCTGTTCATGCCCAACATTGCAAAGAGGATTTGAGGTGCCTAAGTGATTTATGCCAAGGAAATTTTTCAGAAACAGTGATTTACAGATTAACACAGTTCAGGTGTCGAAGCCTCGGAAGGGACAGAAAGCTGTTCTGAACAGGTAGACTTCTCTGAGGCCTTTACTGCTTTTCTTTCTCTTTCCTTTTCTTCTGCTACAGCACTGAATGTACAAAGCAATTGCCAAGAGGACAGAGGTGTTCTCTCTGGAGTCATGATGAGAGGTAAATACTATGGCTGGAGTCTAGGGGACTCGATAATCGTGTTATAGAGAATCAGATGTTCTCACTTTTTGGTCTCAAGATTCCTGTTATCGAGGACCCTAAACTAAAGACTTTTTGTTTTTGTGGCTTATTCCTATTGCTAGTTTCCAGATCAGAAATTAAATCTGGAAAGTTTAATAAACACAAAACGGTACAAGCACACATGCTCTTAGCTTTTGGAGTGATGATTCATCGCATATCAGGTAGCCTCTAGAGTGGAAAAGGAAATAAAGTCTTAGTATTATTATGAAAGTAAGTTTGACCTTCTGGAACTCTGACAGGTTCCAAGGACTCCCAGGGCTTTTTGGATCACACTTTGAGGCTCACCGACAGATGTAAATACCACCAACTGCATTTCTTCCGATTAATCAACTCACATATTTTGGTGTATTCACTTGTGCAGCCTTAAAAACAAATCTTTCCCTTTCCTGTTAGGTCATCCCATCCCCCACTGATTTTTGTGGCTGATGTATCTCGTTGCAAAAAGTGTTCTTTGCTGTCACAGGAGGAAATTGAGCTCCGTGTGTAGTAACATGTATTAAAGCAAAATAGAGTTCAAAAATGCGCTCTGTGAGCTTCTGGCAGGATCTGTTACTTTGCAAATACCACACAGGAAAAGAATGCTTTAAATGGTGCAGCTCCGTCTGCGGTGGAAGTTATCGGGAGAGAATCAGGCTGAGTCAAGCAGAAAGAGGCTCAGAGAGAGATGAGAGAAAGCACCGGGTATTCTTGTCATGCTTTGCCCTTGAAAATTATGCCAAGACTGTTTGTTTTTAATAAAGAGATCGATATTTCTTGATTGCTTTAGTGACTCAGGATTTCCCACTTTCCTTTTAAAACACAGGCTATCGCTACGGATCCGTTTGCTTTCTTTGTATCCTGCTTCCAAAGAGGACCGAGATAAAGCTAAAGCCCTTTCATCAGGACTCCATTACGGTCCTTCTATTAAGTGACTTGCTCGTTCCTCGTCTAAATGTTCTACCCGCTTTCTTCCGTTCGGTGTCTTGGTAAACGCCCCGAGTGCTTAGATCCCGGGCTTCTAGGGTCTGTGGCAGACGAATGCAATTTAAAACACGAAAGCTGCAGGCGGAAAGGTTTGGCATTCCCTCCCACCCCGCCCCAAGGTTAAATCTTGGCCGAGTCTCCGGTGAGGAGAGTCTGAATAAACGCGCGTCCAGAGGGACTGGGACTAAGAACCGGAGAGAGTGAGTGTGTGGAGGAGCGCGTTCCGTTCCGTGGGGATTAGGCCCACGGGGAGGAACCCCAGGCCGCCCGCGAGCGTGCTCCGATTACTCTCGGCCTCACTGCCGCGCACCGGCTCCAGAAGCACGCTTTCCCAGTCGCAGCCCTCCATGACTTTCTGCCCTAGCAGGGCAGGTCGGGGGACGTCAGCGGACTCGCGCTCAGCCCGCGCCGATTCTCCTCTGCTGGGCCGACCACCAATGGGAGAAGAGTCCAATTCCAGGCATCCGCGGCGATTGGCTCCAGGCCCGGGGGCGGTGGCGGCGAGGGGCGGACCCGGGGGCGGGTCTCGCTTTGGGGCTCCGGTGCCAACATGTGAGGCGTCTGCAGCCGCGGAGGACTGGAGTGCTGGCCGCGGAGGCCGCGGTTCGGCGAGCGCGACCTGGCTCCGCCGCGAAGGGCGAGGGGCGCCGCTGGCGGGTCCAGGTGCCCGCGCCGGGGCAGCGCTCGAGCATCGCCGCGGCGGGCGTCGGAAAGGGAACAGCTAAGGGCCGGGCCGCGTCCCCGCCCTCCGCACCGCGAATGGATGTGCCCGGCCCGGTGTCCCGACGGGCGGCGGCGGCCACCGCGCTCCTGCGTACGGCCCGCGTGCCCCGCGAGTGCTGGTTCTTGCCCACCGCGCTGCTGTGCGCCTACGGCTTCTTCGCCAGCCTCAGGCCGTCCGAGCCCTTCCTGACCCCTTACCTGCTGGGGCCGGACAAGAACCTGACGGAGAGGGAGGTAGGCGCGGCGGCGGGCTGGGGGCCGGCGCGGCCGACCGCCGGCGCTCGGGAGGCGGCTCAGGAAAAGAGCGAGTGGAACGGCTCTCGCTCCCCGGAGGCTTTCTGGGCAGGGGTTTCTTGCCCTTCCGCAGCTGGCAGGAGGCTCGGGGCCGGCGCTGCGCTACTCCATGCCGTTTTTCTGGCGTCTGTTGGATTTATGGGGCATGGCTCGTGTCGGGGTGGGGAGCCCCAGCACGCGTGTGCTGCCGGCGGCGTGCTCCTCACGCTGCTCTGTGGTTCAGCTCCTCTCCGCTCAGATTGGTCCAGCAGTTCCTGCTGGGGGCGGGAGGGGGCGCTGCGGGGTACTCGGATAAAAAAGTGGAAACCGCCAGTTGTACTTTGGACAAAGGTTTAGTAAATGATGAAAGTAGGGAACCATGGGGTGCCTGAGAGGCTCCCTCGGGAAGCCTCAGACTCTAGATTTCGGCTGCGATCACGATCTCGTGTTTGCGGGATCAGCCCCGTGCGGGGGCTCTGGCCTGACGGCGGGAGCCTGCTTGGGATTCTCCGTCTCTGCCCCTCCCCTGCTCACGTGGCGCGCGCGCTCTCAAACTTTGTTTTTAAAAAAGAAGAAAGTAGAGAACCAGGTGCGGAGTAACCCCTGCTTTCGGAATGGATCTTCCCTCTCCCAGCCGCACCCTCCTCCTTCCCATACCTTACTTTGTTTACCTTTGACTGGATGGACGTGCTCAAGTAAGGGCAGGACAGCAAACAAAAATCCATCACCTTAATTTGTTTTGACTTTTAATTAGCTGAGGCTTTTTGGATGTGCTCGAATAAGGGCAGAACGACAAACAACTATCCGTCCCCTTAATTTGTTTTGATTTTTACTTAGGTGAGACGTTGTCCAGGGACATGCTGCCCCCCAGCCCCCAAATCCTACCTCCTGGGATAAAAGCAGATACTGAGATGGAATCACATAATTGGCATTTAATTACAGTTTGTCTTGCATGGTGAATTGTTGGTTCACAGCTGTTAGTTTTGCTTTGCAACCACAAGCCTGAAAGCTGAAGCCTGGTATTCTTTTCTAGAACACTACAAAGGGTGAAAGATGAGTGAGCATTTATTAGTAACTATTTATTATTTTTCCTATGCCTACTTTTCCTTCCTTCCCCTCCCTGCCCTAGTTGCTGTGAAATACTTCTTCCATTTAAAGTTTACTCTTCTTCCTGTGGTTAGTAATCACCTCTTTTGAGTAGCAACTCACCGTCCCTGCATAACAGGCCAGAGCAGGATATAATTATTCACAGTCCAGTTTGTTGGCTTTGCCTTTCCGTTTTCAAGGACGCTTAGCAGGGAATTGAAAGTCGGTGTTGGATCCTGGATTGAGGGTTTCATTTGAATTTCTCATATTGTCTTACCTTCAGCAAGTATCACTGACTTTTACCCAACTTCACCTCTTCTGTTTCTCAGTCTTTTGGACCACTCCACGAAGGACTGTGACAGCTATTCATTCCCTGTTTGAATTTTAACATCGTTAACATTTTAACATTGTGAACAGAATAATTTTACAAGGAGGAAATGACTGCAGTAAATGAGAGAGAATGATTCTGGAGACCCAGAACTACTACTGACTCTGAAGCAGAAATGATACTTCCTGAGCTGCGAATAATGAAAATTTCATGTGAACTGCCATGTGATCTGCACAGTCTGTTCACCTTGCCGGACTGAGGGCCACATGGGGAGAAGAAACATGCTCTCTGTGTTGATATTTGAAAGCTGATCTGTTTTGTCATATGCCCTGGGCCGAGAGTTATGTCATGTGTCATCATGTGCCCTGTCTACTCAGAGCCTTCTGGGGTGAGAGAATATGTTCACTGGCATTGGGGCCGGACAGGGGTGCTAGGGCCCGTAAATGTTTGCTGATTATGTAACAAACACCTAGCACATTCCTGTGCCTGCAAATTGGAGGAGGAGGAGGAGGGCAGAGTTTGAAGAGAAATCTGGTGGTCTAGAAAGGAGTGTCATTTGTTCATGAGTACCTTGGACCTGGGCTGATCCTGTTGTTGGTGCACAGTATGGCTCCAGTCACCCTCTCCAGAACCCTGGGTTTTTGGAATATCTAAGAACTGAAATAAATAGACAACTTGTTCTCCTTCCTGACTGAATGCTTGCTTTCACCAGTGGGCAGTTAAATGAAAAATGTTACATGACTTTTAGGCATAGTGAATGTCAGGTCATGGTCAGTGATGTTCTGAAGTTTGTATTTACCCCTAGAAGACTTCAGAAGGGCCAACTTAAATGGCTCCATCTTAAATGGAGCTGTGGTTAACCAAGTCCAAAAGCAAAGGAAGGAGAAGAAGGACAGAATTTCCTCTATCTTTGCATGCTTGAAGGATTTTCTTCTTAGATTTCAGGAAAAATGTTAACCCATTTTAGGTACCACTTTATAAGTTTTAAACAGATTAAAAATGGACTCTGTTCTAATAGTTGAAAGCCAGTCTTTTAATAAAATAGAGTTCCATGTCACCAGCACTTTTTTATTCTTTCATCTTTTTTAGCATATGATTCGACATTCACCACCTTTCTTTGATTTTTTTTTTTTTTTTTTTTTTTTTTTTTTTTTTTTTAACATTCTACCTATTCTGTCTGGTATTCAGAGTCTTACAGAATTTGGCTCTTACCCCCTTGACAGCCTTAGCCTCTGCCTATGTCTTTCTTCTTGCCTTCTTCCATGTGCCCAAGCTCTGTCCACATTAATCTTCTAGTCCAAAATCCAGCATATCCAGTTTCTTGTCTACTAGCCTGTGCTCAAAGTTGTGATATCTCTGCTTGGAATAAGCTTCCCATACCTACCTGCTGATCTCTTTCTGTTAGCCTCTACCTTTCTTCTCCTTCAAGGTCCATATTTCCTAGCTCTCTTACAATGACGTATGAATATATATCCTAATTAGGTTCAGAACAGAAGTTTTATTTTATTTTATTTTATTTTATTTTATTTTATTTTATTTTATTTTATTTTATTATTTTATTTTATTTTATTTTTTATTTTTTATTTTATGTCCATACAGCTTGAAGTGTTGTGTAAAGAAGAGCTTATTAGCTACTTGTTTCCTTGAAACTTGATTCTAAAATAAAGCCTAAATCGAATTAGAGCTTAAGATGAACATCTGTTCTCTCTTAACTTTCTGTATCTCAGAGAGAAAACGCAAGCAAACTCTGATCCAAAGACTGGGGGCAGGCACCTGACGATAAAAATCAGTTCCCTTTGCTCACATGGCAGATTTTACCCGAGATAAGAAGGTATTGTCTAGGGTATGGACAATAAGAGTCTGTAATTTGTACATTTTTGCACGGAGGAAGTTTCCCTTCAAGATTAAAAGTACCCATCGAAGAAACATTTTCCGGTGTCACAGTTTGTCGGTGGCAACATTGAAAGAGAAAGGATCTTTTGGAGACCCAGTGACTAAGCTCTGGTGATTGTGTGGTCATTAGGTCTTTGTGAATGCCCTATAAAAGCACCTCCATACTGGTTGAAAAAGGCGCAGGCCATAGAAGTAACCCTGGAACGTAGTCCATGATCGGTAACAGGTTTCCAGTTGAAGAAATGAGGCTCTTCAGTATGGTAGATAGAATAGCGAGGTTCTGATCCTCCCTCTACCAATTACTTACTAGCTGTGCTAACTTTGGATAATTTACTTAACCTTCCTGTCAGGCCCAGTTTCCTCAGTTGTAAAATAGAGCTAATAAAAGCATTTACCACTTAGGCTGGCTGTTTGGATTCAAGGAAGCCATATAGGTAAGGCTGGTATCCTAGTGTGTGCACGTCAGCGGACGTTGCTATTATAATGCTGATAACACTGTGAGAGGGACATTCATTCATCCTGGGCTGATCTCTTTCACTGGAGATGAAATCGAGTAAACAAGAACCCATCCCTTCCCCCACCGTCACACCTCACCCCACTTGCCTTTAATTTCGTTACTACGCGGCCTTACAGGTTTGGCAATGTTACTTTTCCTCATCTTTATCATAACCGTGGTTTCTCGTTAGGAGTGGATTCCACCCACACATATAAGCACTTTAGGTTGATATTTGAAAGGATGAGGGGCACCGGGGTGGCTCAGTTGGTTGAGCAAAGCCTGCCTTTCAGAAAGCACTTAAAAATTGGGGCCACCGATCCAGACTTTGAAATGGTCATTTGAGAAACTGGCTTCCCTGTATCCACACTAGGACCTCGCTAGACCCTGGGGTAGGCATAAGAGAGGGGAAAGTCTCCTACGGTGATTGATGTTGCAAGGGTGGGGATGACAGTTCAGTTGATTTACGTAGTTATGTTGTCCCAAAGGGTCTGCTTCAGCTTCAGTCCTCAAGGCTTGAGACCTGTAAATAAAGTGGAATGAATGATTTACATGTATTCTCTCGCTTAGTCCTTGCAGCAGACAACCCTGTGGTTGCAGGGCTTACCCTTCTTAAATTTTTTTTTTTTTTTAATGTTTATTTTTGAGAGACAGAGTGAGACAGAGCTCAAGAGGGGGAGACACAGAATCCCAAGCAGGCTCCAGGCTCTGAGCTGTCAGCACAGAGCCCGATGCGGGACTCGAACCCAGGAACAATGAGATCGTGACCTGAGTAGAGAGCCACCCAGGCGCCCCAGGGCTTACCCTTCTTTTACTGATAATGGAGACTAAGGCTAAAGGGAACTAAAAAAAAAAAAAAGCCTTGCCTGTAATCACACAGCAAATGATGGGAGTGAAATTCCAGCGGGGTCTTTATGGTAGAACGCTTATTGTAAAGATACCTCTACTTTATCCCAACTTTAAAAATACATTAAAAAGAAAACAAAAACTTCTATTTTTTTTTTTTCATATTTCAGGCAAGCAAAAAGAAGGACATCAAAGCTGCCTATAAGCCTGTCATCCACAGATAATTATTCTGTCAAGACTGTAGGACAGACTTATCCTCTTGACCTGTTCCCCCAAAGAAATTAAACTGAAAATCAGAGAAACCTAATCAAACAGTGGGATCAAGGCTCCCTATTCTGTGGGTAGAAGTAAGAATTGATGATCATTCCCAAACATTTATCCATTTCCAACACAGTTTTTGAGCCACGTATCCACACAGCAGGCTAACTGGAAGGCCGTGGCAGGTCAACCCTTGAAGAGTCCACCCTTTTAAGGCAGTGGTCCTCAGCTCTGGCTCAGATAAAATCTCCTGGGAGGTCGTAAAGACTTGCCTTTGGCTGGGCATCCAGATTTTTTAAAGCTCCACGGGAGATGTGCAACCACGGTTAGGAACCAGCGCTCTGCGGTAATTGGGGAGGCAACACGTTCAAAGCAGTATGGAGAGCTCTGAATGTTACAGTACAGATATTATCTGCTCCAGCAAAGTCTTCCAGGATGAGGAAGGCTTTTTTTTTTTCCAACTTTTTTTTTTTTTTTTTAATTTATTTTTGGGACAGAGAGAGACAGAGCATGAACGGGGGAGGGGCCAAGAGAGAGAGACACAGAATCGGAAACAGGCTCCAGGCTCTGAGCCATCAGCCCAGAGCCCGACGCGGGGCTCGAACCCACAGACCGCGAGATCGTGACCTGGCTGAAGTCGGACGCTTAACCGACTGCGCCACCCAGGCGCCCCTGAGGAAGGCTTTGAACTAGGCCTTGATGAATGGGGAGAATTTTCAGAAAAAGATCATGGGTTGGGTGCCTGGGTGGCTCACTCCGTTAAGCGTTAAGCATCCGACCCTTGGCGTTGGCTCAGGTCACAATCTCCCGGTCTATGAGTTTGAGCCCTGCCTCACGCTCTGCGCTGACCTCGTGGAGCCTGCTTGGGATTCTCTCTCTCCACGCCTCCCCTTCTCACACTCATGCACGCGCACGTGCGTGCTCTCTCTCTCTCTCTCTCTCTCTCTCTCTAAATAAATAAATAAATAAATAAACTTTAAAAAAAGAAAAAAGATGATGGGGTGGAAATGGGGAAGTATATTCCAATTATCAGAATTGCTGTCGAGACTTCTTCGGTCAGTAAGGATTTATCAGAGGTGCTGGCAGGTTGTTTTATGAGAATAAATTGTTACGAATATCCCCGGTCCGTTGATCTCGCTAATAGGTTTTTAATTTTCTCTTTTTATCAGGTCTTCAATGAAATTTACCCAGTATGGACTTACTCGTACCTGGTGCTGCTTTTTCCTGTGTTCCTTGCCACAGACTACCTCCGGTACAAACCCGTCATCCTGCTGCAGGGACTCAGCCTTATTGTCACATGGTTCATGCTGCTCTACGCCCAGGGACTGCTGGCCATTCAGTTCTTGGAGTTCTTCTATGGCATCGCCACAGCCACTGAAATCGCCTATTACTCTTATATCTACAGTGTGGTAGACCTGACCATGTACCAGAAGGTCACGAGTTACTGTCGGAGTGCCACCTTGGTGGGCTTTACGGTGGGCTCCGTCCTCGGGCAGATCCTCGTCTCCGTGGCAGGCTGGTCCCTGTTCAGCCTGAATGTCATCTCTCTTACCTGTGTCTCGGTGGCTTTTGCCGTGGCCTGGTTTCTGCCCATGCCACAGAAGAGCCTGTTCTTTCACCACGTTCCTTCCACTTGCCAGAGAACGAATGGCATCAAGGCACAGAATGGCGGCTTTGTAACCAACACCACGGCTGCAAACCACCTTCCAGGGTGGGAGGACCCGGAGTCAAAAATGCCTCTAAATACGCAGGAGCCGGTAAGTGTGGCCTTAGACGCCTTGCGGCGGCTGCTCTGGCTGTTAGAGCAACGATGACAAAACAGACAGGAAAACCCCTCTTGCTAGCCCTTGTATTCATCTTGACTCAGTTTTTTATCCTGGGTTGGTTCACTGGTTCATTCATTTATTGATTAAGAGAGGGCTGATTTATATTAGGGATGGCCAATACATTCTGTCCTGGGGTGAATAACCTCCAAAGTCAGACCAGCACCACATCATACTGCTTGTGTCAGAGAGGTCTTAAGAAGCCATAGCAGGTGCACCTGGGGGGTGGGGGGGGGCGAGGCTCAGTCGGTTGAGCGTCTTACTTCGGCTCAGGTCATGATCTCACCCTTCGTGAGTTTGAGCCCCGCATTGGGCTCTGTGTTGACAGCTCAGAGCCTAGAGCCTGCTTCGGATTCTATCCATTTCTCTCTCTCTCTCTCTCTCTCTCTCTCTCTCTGTCTCTCTCTCTCTCTGTCTCTTAAGTATAAATAAACGTTTTTTAAAAAATTAAAAAAAAAATGGGACGCCTGGGTGGCTAGTCGGTTGAGCATCTGACTTTGGCTCAGGTCATGATCTTACAGTTCGTGGGTTTGGGCCCCGCATTGGGCTCTGTGCTGACAGCTCAGAGCCTGGAGCCTGCTTTCTTTGGATTCTGTGTCTCCCTCTCTCTCTGCTACTCCCCTACTCACACACTGTCTCTCTCTCAAAAATAAATAAAAAGATTAAAAAAAATTTTTTTTAATTAAACAAAAACAAAAAAACAAGCCACAGCAGGAGTTGTCTCTTCCTCATCTTTACTGGCTATACAAAGAAAGCCCTCTGAAATTTTTACTGAATAGTTGAAATGATTCCAATAAATGATGAACATCTTCCAGTTTCTGAATTGATGCCTAAAGTATTTAAGGTTAGAAAGTTTTCTTCCTCTTGTGTGCTGGAAGCAGTGTCTGATATTCATTTTCTTTTTTTAAAATTATTTATTTATTTTTTTACGTTATTTATTTTGGGGGGGGGTGGGGTGGGGCAGAGAGAGAGGGAGACAGAATCCCAAGCAGCACAGAGCCTGATGTGGGGCTTGAACTCAAAAACCACGAGATCATGACCTGAGCCGAAGTCGGATCCTTAACCGACTAAGCCACCCAGGCGCCCCCTGATAATTCATTCAAATGACATTTCACCAGAACGGGGTAGTAATGAGTACCCCAGAGAAGATAATCACAAGAGGAAAATCTAAGATGGGTGACAGAATACCTATTAATTAAAAGTGTGGCTATGAAATTGTCTCTTAGAAGAGAGAGGTATGCCATCTGAATAATCCGTCCATCTGCTCTGGCTAGCCAGGAAGGTTAATTGCTTCCCCCAATCACTCACCCTTCTTTATAGCTTCTTATCTTTCCAACAGGTTGTAAGCTGTGAGGGGCAAGGTTCATTCCAACCATACCGAATTGGTCTCAGTTTTCATGGGACATGTTTGGAAACAAGCCTGTTAAAATTCTCACTTTGCAGGTGGGCTCTGTCAGTCCTAAAACCATGCTCCGGGGGCCTTATAGGCTGAAGGAGAGGAGAGAGCCTACAGGAGGAAAGTCTTTGGCTCCTCCCCTGGAGTTAACTCAGATTGTTTCAATGTGGCATCTAATTACCTCTCTTCTGCCTACCCCCACCATTCACTTGTGGTTACCGGTTGAAACGTAGGTTATTCATCCCAAAGAGCTTGAGCTTAGGTGACACTTGTTGTGAAACTTGGGTTACTGGGGCACCTGTGAGCAGCATCAGTCAAAAGACCAGGGATTAAGTAGGAATGAATTGCCAGTTCCTTCATGTTGGCAAGTCAACCCAGGGCTGATGGAGGAGGGAAAGAGTTAGAATCATCTGGAGTACAAAAAAGTAAAAAGCTATAGATCTCGTGTAGTAGAAAAAAAAGAATAAGGATCCTTTGTTAATTGTTTCAAAGATGTGAAATGGCTTCAGTGGAAATTAGTATCCATATACATACATATAATACCTGTATATATATATATATATATCTTAAATATTAACATTGGTCATAGTTCTAAAGATTTTTATAGACCAGTAAGTTTTAAACCATTTTGAACATAGTAAGAAAGAGTAAGAAACATAGTAAGAAAGAAACACATTTTACTTAGGAACCAGTACCATTCATAGGTGTGTATATATTTTAGATATAACTGAAGCAGAGGTTTTACAACACTTAATTCTGGTACATTCCATTCAGTTTATTTTTTTTATCATGCAGATCACTGCCCACTGGATTGACTTTATTACCTGTTAATGAGCTGTAACCTACCACTTACAAAAAACTCTGTCCTAGACCAACTTGATGTTTGTTGTTTATAGATACGCAAGATGTCAGTACTTGACATGCTGAAGAATTATGAAATTCTAGAGTTAGAAGTGATTCTACCCACAGGTCGCAGGACCATCACAGCATCTTACAGTGACAAGGGACTTTAGATCTCATCAACCCTCTCATTTTAGAGATAAGGATTGGGAACAGAGATTAGTGACTTACGCAGAACTGCCCTGATATACTCCGAAACATAACTAAAGAGCATATAGGAGACCCCCCTTGATCTGTACTTCACTCCATGAAGTCTTTCCCTGGGGTGAGAGCATGGTGAGAACCATCGTGTTGGCTACAGTGTGGTAAAAGTTAGACTCAGGTCAGTTCCATGATATCCTTGGTTCCGCTGCTGACCCCGTAACAGGCAGTCGTGACTGCTGGACAGCTGTTCGGGGCCCAGACGATGCTGTTTCTCTTTCATGAGCCTGAAGGAGAGTCAGAACATGGCTGTCGGGGATCATAGTGCCATTTGAAGTTGACAAAGCCCATAACTGAACCATAAATCATAACTGTAGTAAATACAGTAAAAAAAGGAGTAGGTAGACGGGTGGGTGGTTTGATCTTGATCTTCTTGAAAGGGAAGATGAAGTGGGAGTCAGAGCGATAGGCCTTGTCCGCAAGTTACCTTAAGGTGTTTGTGAGTCCTTTTCAGAATGAGCCTGTTGCCGTGGGGCCCAGCGTGTTGACATTACAGCAGAGCTGGTGATTTTCTTTCCTAAATAGGAAACGGGATTCCTTCTGTGCTTGGCTTGTAGTTGGATTTGCTTTATTTTAAATTGCTCATTCGCTAGAAATGATGTAAATTAAGCCACTTCTTTAGCACGGGCCATGACACGTAATGAATACCTAATAAATGACACCTGTTAACATACCTATACTTTTATTGGTAGACAGATACCCTTTGCTGTTAGTAAGCATTCGCATTCTTGGCGTACGTGTGTGTTTGAGCTTTATAGAACACTGACTGTAGCAAAATTAGTGTTTCTACTTTGTATGCAAGTAAGATCATTTCTAGCAGCACACTATAGTGGATTTCGAAGGAAGGGAAGTTGAAACCTGGGCTCTCGTACTCACCAGCAGGGTAATCTTGGGCACGTTTCTTAATTCTTTGAGACTTAATTTCCTCATTTGTCTGTCTCCCTCACCGGGTTATTTCAAGTATTAAATGCCACAGTGTAAATGAGGGAATGACCAGGTTACCTCTGGTCTTAACCTTATGAAAGATGTCAGTAGAATTTGGTAGTGATTCCATACCACTAATTCTTTAACCGAGGCCACTCTTTTTTTTGAGAGAGAGAGAGGTGGGGGGAGACAGAGGATCTGAAGCAGGCTCTGTGCTGATGCGGGGCTCGAAATAACAAACCCTGAGATCATGACCTGAGCTGAAGTCAAACGCTTAACCAACTGAGCCACCCAGGGCCCCCCCCGAGGCTACTCTTAAATGTAGAATGTTAAACCAGATGATCACTAAACTTTCCTTAGCTCTAGAATACTGAGTTTTATGAACTGATTGATCTGAAGGCACTTTCTTCTGATAGGTAAGGAACACATAATATCATAGGAGTGGTTTAATTGCAGTCATCAGCCCTTGACTTAAATCTTCACAGTTTAGGCATTAAACCCTATCTATCTCCCCTCTCCCCCATATATTTTCCTATTGTATGTAGAATAAATTCGAAAATTCTCATTACAGACTATGAGACCTCATACAATCTGACCCTTTGCTAATCTCTCTGACCTTATTTCACCCCTGTGCGCCGCATGGCACTGACCTGAAACACAGCACTTATTCTCACTTTAGAACTTGGATCCGGAAGTTCTCAGGCAGGACTGCCCTTCATTCTCATCTTCATGGCTGGTTCCTTTATGTCAACTCAGGTATCAACTCAGAAGTCAGCTTTAATCACTACTTGCCAGTCCCTTACCCTGTTTATTCTCTTCATAGTATCATTCTTACTGTCAGCTGTCTTGTCTGTGTGTTTATCCTCTGTCCTCCTTACCAAAATGTCAGTTTAAGGAGGACAGGGACTTTTCTGCTGTATTCCCAGGATCTAGAACATTGCCAAACGTGCAGTATGGGCACTCGTCAATATTTGTTGGTTGCATAAGTGAGTCATGATAGAATACAGAGGAAAGGAGCATGTATTGAGCACTTGCTGCATACCGCGCAGTCCTCATTTAGTTCTTCCAATAGCCTGTTGAAGTAAACATTAATTTCCGTTTTGTAGCAAAAAGCCTAAGACTTAGAAATTGGTTCCATCTGTAGGCAGGCAGGTGTGTTTCTGTTGCACTTCATCATTATCATCTCAGCTCTCATTCATTTTAACCTGGGTGCTGTGCTAAGTACAGTGGGACTATACTCCCACTTAATACTGTGGGACAGTGCTAAGAATCTTAGGTTTATGAGCTCATTTAATTCTTACTACGACTGTGTTGTAGGTGTCACTATCCCCATGTTGCAGTTGAGGGAACTGAAGCATATGTCAGATAACTCACCCAAAGGCACCTACAAACAGCACAGTCAGAATAAACCCAGATCAGGGCGCCTGGATGGCTCAGTCGGTTAAGCGCCAATTTTGGCTCAGGTAATGAACTCACGGTTCGTGGGTTCGAGTCCCGCGTCGGGCTCTGCGCTGAGCTGAGCCTGGTTGGGATTCTCCCTCTTCCTCTCTCTCTTCCTCTCTCTCTGCCCCTGCGTGCTTGCTTGCTCTCTCTTTCTCACGCGTGCTCTCTCTCTCTCTCTCAGTAAAATAAACCCAGATCTAGTTGACTTTAAAATCCACTATAATAGAGACTCCTATTCCTTGGTAGAGAAATAACTCCAAGTTTTGTTATTTTGTTTTTAAGCGTCAGAACCCCATTTTTGAGTGAAATCTGAAACCACGTGCCCATTTTGATAAACGAGTGAGCTGAGCCTAGGGATGGTGTGAGTAGGCCCAACTATGGAATATTGCTTGGTTCTCATTCCACTGAGATTTTCCTAGCATTTCAGGGAGAAATGGCCTTTATTTACTTAATTTCAAGAGTCACTATATATATATATATATATATATATATATATATATATATATATATATATATACACACACACACACACACACACAATATACAGCTAATAGATATATCATCTGGATAGGAAAAAAATTTTTACTGATTTTATAAAAAAGACTCCTACTTCATTTTTTTAATGAAACAAAACAGAAAACTACATAAAAAGAATTCAGAATCCTCTGAACTGCTGCTCCCAAAGATTACCACTCTTAATAGTTTAGTGACCTTCTTTCTAAACATCTCTTTCCATATACACATGTGTATGTATTCATAGGTATACATTTTATAGTAAATGAAATTATAATCTACATGTAGTTTTGTAACTTGATGGTTTTTTGTTTTTTTTTTTTTTTTTACTCAGTGTTATGTAATACTTGCTTTCTGATGTCTTTTCATGCAAAATAGCTTTCTTTTGGAATCCAAAGAAATGGAACCATAATGGTGCGAGTGACTGGTGGGAGGTTTGTGTTGGGCTGGTAGTCTCCCCCAGGCTGGCCCTGCGCACAAAGCCACAATTGTTGTGTAGAGACTTGTGTGAAGGTCATAGTCTGCCTTTCGACCCTCCCTTTTTCCCTTGTCGTCACAAACCGTTCCCTCTGGATGTCTCCAGTGAGACCCCTGCCAATGGGTATGTCTGAGTTGGGATGGAGGGGAGAGAGTGTGTACATGGCTGCACCCCCTCCCTGTTACAGCTTAATGCCCTTGAACTTCAGGTGTCATCTCCCCCTGAAAAAGAATAGCCAAAGACAGGCCTCTAAGCCAACTCTTAGCAGGTTGTTAATGCCCTAACTTCAGGTTTAGGAACTAAGGCTCTGTGAGCCTACCAGGCCAAGGCAAGAATGACTATTCTTGGAGCAAAATAAGTGCACAACAGGCCAGAGCAGAAGAGAGAGTGTCCTAGAAGTTTTTGATGTGTGGCGAGAACTTTACTGTTGCTAAATTGCAAATATACTACAACGGCATCTTCTCCCGTGCTTTTGTTACTTCCTTTGCCTAAAATGTTCTTCATTATTTCTCTATTCACATCTTATCTGTCTCCCATTGTCTATCTCAAACACCAATTCTTCCTTGATACAGATTTTACTTTGTTTCTTGTCTTGTTTCTTAATAACAGATGTATGTTATTCCCATCAGTTAAGGCTCACTCCGTACGTTTTTACTATGTTTCGGACATTGGAACATCACCAGCAGAGGAAACAATGATAGTCCTCTTGTCATCAGGAAAATACGTTTGCTGTTTGTAGCAAGAGTTAGTATCGGGACTGTGTCCTTCAAAAGCACTTAATAAAAGAAGCAAATGCGCTTGAAAATTTCCACCCCAGCCATTGTTTTTGGCTACAGATGAGTCTCCCTCTGCACAACGGGGCTGAGAAAACAGTGGTATTTAACTTGGTCTGGCAAACACCTAACTCTACCTACTGGAAGGTGCTGTTTACACCTAAAGGTTCTCGTGCCCCTCAAGACATGTGGCCTCCAACCAACAAGAGCAGGTTGAATTGTGCGGCTGCCACCGATGTATTTACAGATCTGGCACGTGGCTCCTGTCGCACATCCTGGCGCTGATGTGCTGCTTCACGATGAGCTCCCCTTTGCTCCATTTGGGTTCTCTCCTCTTGCCTTTCCATGTTAGCCACAAAAGTGTAAGTTCCTGTCGCTCAGGAAGTAGGGCATACTTGGATAAATTAGACCTTAGATAGGAGTTAGAGACTTCTGGGATGTCTGGGATTTCACCTTGTCTTTGTGGCATGGTGTGGGGATGGCACATAGCTCGGTAATGCCTCGGTTCGCCCCATTACAAACGCGGAGGTTTTATTCATTATAGTGGTAGTATTTCCCGTTGTACAAGCATTGGGTGATATAAAATATAAAAAGCGTAGGAAAGAAAATTAAAGTCACTAATCACCTTACTACCCTCTAAGTAGAGAACTGCTACTAATATTTGGGTCTGGTTTTTCCTAAGGTTTCTGTCTCAACCATTGCTCTACAGTGAATCGGTCAGTTTTAAGGGTAGGAAGTTCTCACTGACAAACCCTAACTGACCGGTGATTTAATAAGGTTACTCACGGTTGCTTATTCTGAACGTCGCTTGCCACCGTGTGGGGAGATTTGGGGTGGCATCTGGCTTTGGCTGAAACGTGCAGTCTTTGACCATCTTTCTACCTTCACTTGGTAAACAGTACATCGTTGCTGGGTTGATTACATGCAGCTATGCTACTGTTCATAGAGCACTAAAAGAAAAAGTCGTACTATATATATACGCAAACGTGCACACACACACACACACACACACACACACACATCTCAGAGATTTCGCATGTCCTGTCCCAGACCACCGCAATAAAGCAAACATTGGAATAAAGCCAGTCAAATGAATGTTTGGATTTCCCAGTGCACCTACAAGTTGTGTTTACATTATACTGTAAATGTGCAATGGCAGTATGTCTGAAAACGAACAAACAAACAATGCATGTACTTTAGTGTAAAAATACTTTGCTAAAAACTGCTAACCACCTTCTGGGCTTTCAGCACATTGCGATCTTTTTGCCGGCTGCAACTTGTCCGCCAGCACCTGCCGCCCCACCTTGCATTGTACGTGGTGGAGACGGCTTCTTTCCTTGACCCACGTGAGCCAGCCTGTGCTGGCTTCACGCTTTTCTTCTGCGGCCTCTTCAGCTGCCTGAACCTTCACAGAATTGAAGAGCTCGCGAGGGCCTTGCTCCGGGTTGGGCTTTGGCTTCGGGGCAACACTGTGGCTGTTTGAGCTTCTATCCAGGCCACTGAAACTTTCTCCATGTCAGTGATGAGGCCATTTCACTTTCTTATCAATTGCGTGTTTCCTGTAGTAGCACTTTTGATCTCCTTCAAGAACTTTTCCCTTGCATTCACAAACTGGCTACGTTGGGCACAAGAGGCCTAGCTTTCTGCCCGTCCAGGCTCTCGGCTTGCCTTCCTCACCGAGCTTAACCATTTCTAGCTTTTGATTTAAAGTGACAGACGTACACCTTTTCCTTTCACTTGAACCCTTCGTGGCCACTGTAGGCTTATTCCTTGGCCTCATCTCAATATCGTTGTGTCTCAGGAAAGGGGGAAGTGGAGGGAGACTAGCCAGTCGGTGGAGCAGTCAGAACGCACGCAACTTGCACTGATTAAGTTGGCCGTCTTCTGTGGGTACGCTTCATGGCTCCCCAGAACAACAAGAGTAGTAACTTCACAGGTCACCATAAAAAATGTAATAGTAATGAGGGGCGCCTGGGTGGCTCAGTCGGTTGAGCGTCAGACTTCGGCTCAGGTCGTGACCTTGCAGGTTGTGAGTTCGAGCCCCGCGTCGGGCTCTGTGCTGACAGCTCAGAGCCTGGAGCCTGTTTCAGACTCTGTGTCTCCCTCTTTCTCTGACCCTCCCCTGTTCATGCTCTCTCTGTCTCTCAAAGGTAAATAAACGTTAAAAAATTCTTTAAAAACAATGCAATAGTAATGAGAAAGTTTGAAATCTCGTGAGAATTCCCAAAATGTGACGCAGAGACATGAAGTGACAGATACTAGAAGAAACCTGGCTCTGACAGGCTGGCTCCACACAGGGTTGCCACAAACCTTCCATTTGTTAAACACACACATTTGCAAAGTGTAGTGAAGTGTAGCACCACAAAATGAGGTAGGCCTGTATATACACCATTTATATGCATAAAAATAGGGGCACCTGGGTGGCTCAGTCGGTTGAGCGTCCAACTTCGTTTCAGGTCATGATCTCACAGTTCACGGGTTCGAGCCCCACATCGGGCTCTGTGCTGACAGCTCAGAGCCTGGAGCCTGCTTCGGATTCTGTCTCTCCCTCTCTCTCTGCCCCTCCCCTGCTCACGCTCTGTCTCTGTCTCTCTCTCTCTCTCTCTCTCTCTCTCCAAAGTAAATAAACATGAAAAAAATGTAGATGCGTATAAATAAATAAGCGGTTGCCTTTCACAAGGAAAAGGACGAATAGAAAACCGGGTCTATACAGTTGCTTTCTGTAGTCGCCTTCACAGTATTTGCACCTTTCTCTCCGTTTGCTGTGAAGGAACCCACGCCGGAGCGGCTCCTCGTGCTGAAGGTCCTGTGGGATGACTTCCTGATGTGCTACTCCTCCCGGCCTCTGCTCTGCTGGTCTGTGTGGTGGGCCCTGTCCACCTGCGGCTACTTCCAGGTCGTGAACTACGCACAGGGCCTGTGGGAGACGGTGATGCCCTCTCGCGATGCTGCCATCTACAACGGCGGCGTGGAGGCCGTGTCCACCCTCCTGGGTAAGCGGTGTGGGGCGGCACATTCCCCTGGAGGTCAAGTCCGCCACGATCTGATTTTTCTCTCCCCTCGGGAACTGGAGGTGACCCCCAAGGCCTGGTTTATTTGTTTTGAGCTCTGGCTTTCTGATTTAGGGAGAAATTCAGCAGTGCTCCAGTTGCGGGTGGCCGCGATTCGCAAACTGGGGTCCTTTATACCCTGTCGGGAAACCCAGCGTACTGGTTTGCAGAATTGTCCTCCTCTGCGGGTTTGCGCCATCTCCGGGTGTTTTGGGTGCTTCCGTCACTCGATGTGACGCTTGGGAGTGGCATGATACAAGTCTGTGACAATAACTAGCACACGTTGAGTGGTAATATGTACCAAATGCTGTCCTAAGGACTTTAGGTATATTAACTCAGTCCTCACAAAATTCCTGAGACAGTTACAGTTACAGGAAACCCAGACTGATAGGTTAATAACTCGCCCGAGACAGTACAGATGGTACGTAGTCGGGTTAAGGTTTGAACTCAGAGCCTGTGTCCTTGACCGTTATATTCTGTCGTCCCGTTCTAATTTGTTGGCCTATCTCATACGGTTCTTTTTTTTTTTTTTTTTTAATGTTTATTTATTTACTTTGAGAGACAGAAGGCGAGAGAGAGGGGCACCCGGGTGGCTCAGTCGGCCGAGCATCATCCGACTTCGGCTCAGGCCACGATCTCGCAGCTCGTGAGTTGGAGCCCCACGTGGGGCTCTGTGCTGACAGTTCAGGGCCTGGAGCCTGCTTCGGATTCTGTGTCTCCCTCTCTCTCTGCCTCTCCCCCTCTCGTGCCGTGTGTGTCTCTCTCTTGTCTCTCAAAAATAAATAAACGTAAAAAAAAAAAAAAAGGCAAGAGAGAATCCCAAGCAGGCTCCGGGCTGTCAGCGCAGAGCCCAGTGCGGGGCTTGAACTCACAAACCGTGAGATCATGACCTGAAATCAAGAGTCTGGACGCTTAACCGACTGAGCCGCCCAGGTGCGCCCCCTCATAAGGTTTTTAGACGGCATTCCGTGTTTTCTGTAAATACTTCTGACTGTGTCTGGCACTTAGAAGGCGCTCTGCACATCTTAGCTATGGTTACCAGCGTCATCGTTTTCCCAAAGAGAGGAGATGCCCTTTTGCCATGCTCTGGACTGCTGCTCAGGCAGGAGGAGAGACGATCCCTCCCGCCGTGTCGTGTGGTCAGGCCGGAAGCAGCGGCTCTCTTTGACTCCCGCCTCTGCGTCCGCCTCGGCACCCCGTTCCTTGGCGGCACCCCTGGGTCTGCGTCCTCCCGTCTCCTCGCCAGCTGCTGTCACTCGGTCTCTTCGTGGTCTCTCAGTGGCTCCAAGTTACTTATTCCGTCAAGTCCCAAATTCTCTGCCTTTCCAGGCCCTCCATAATCTTGAGCTACCCTATTTGTAAGTTACGAGATTTTAAAATGTAATAACCTGAGCTGAATTTTTAGTTGATTGAAATCGCGTTTGTGGAGCAAAATAACTAGAGCGCTTTTCTCTCTGCATTTTGTAGGTGCTGTTGCCGTGTTTGTAGTCGGCTACATAAAAATATCCTGGTCCACCTGGGGGGAGATGATGCTGTCTCTGTTTTCTCTGCTCATCGCCGCCGCGGTCTACATCATGGATACCGTGCAGAACATCTGGGTGTGCTACACGTCCTACGTCGTCTTCAGGATCATCTACATGTTACTCATCACTATAGCAACGTATGTGTTCTGCCTCAAGGAAGCGCTAGGAAAAGCTGTGACAGGATAAACTTCTTGGTCTCTTCACAAACCCATGAAAAGTGTAGGTTCTCCTCCCGAGGGAGCCTCGAGGGCGAGGTTCATTTACGTCCTTGGTCCCGTAGTCCCGCTCTGTTCAGGTGCCTGCACGAGATTTACAGCGTTTGGCAACAAAGTGCCTTTCACTTGGTTGGGAAGGGAATTGCCCAGCAGCAGAAAGAAGGGGCTGCTCTTCATAACTGAAGCAAAAGTCGTAACTACCTGGGGAGTAATTCCTGTCTACTCATCCTTTTGTGTTTTGTTTTGTTTTGTTGAAGTTTTCAGATCGCTGCCAACCTCAGCATGGAGCGCTACGCCCTAGTGTTTGGTGTCAATACCTTCATTGCGCTGGTCCTGCAGACCCTGCTTACTCTCATCGTGGTGGATGCCAGCGGCCTCGGCTTAGAAATTACCACCCAGGTAAGAGTTGTGTTTCGACACGCAAGGTGTTCCAGTCATAACGGCAGGTGATCAGAGTGACCAAGTCAAGCATGCCTACTGCGAGCCAGTTCAAACAGTACAGACAGATATAAAATAAAAAGTAGGAGTGTTCCCTCCTTCCTTTGGCCAACCCCCGTCCTGAGTTCTTTTCTCCCTGGAGGATGGTGGGACCGTCATCTTTTTGGCGAGGACCTACAACGTTTTTGAGCGTCACTCGAGAGCCTGACAGAGGCGAGAAGTAATGCTGGTGCCCGCCCTCCAGGCCGAGCTTTTCCACGGCCTCATCCATCATTTCCCTCCATTTTTTTTTAATTTTTTTTTTTTAACATTTATTCATTTTTGAGAGACAGAGAGAGACAGAGCATGAGTGGGGAAGGGGCAGAGAGAGGAGGAGACACAGAATCCGAAGCAGGCTCCAGGCTCTGAGCTGTCAGCACAGAGCTCGATGCGGGGCCTGAACCCACGAACTGCGAGATCATGACCTGAGCCAAAGTCAGACGCTCAACTGACTGAGCCACCCAGGCGCCCCCGTTTCCCTCCATTTTTAATTCTGTACGTGGAATACTGGCTCCTGTGTGTGAGATGCCCTGCTTCGACTCACCCTTCTGAAGGCTCCTCCCTTCTTTATTAAAAATGCCGCCCGCCCAAATAGCAAGGTAATGACTTCTGATGAACAGCAGTAAGATTCTTAACATATGACCCATTGAGAAAACACCTGCACAAACACCCAAAGCCAGCGTGGACACTCTTATTCATTCTGGAACCGTGTGTCGTGTATGCCTTCGTGCATTGTGAGTTAGTAGGTAGGGCTTGCTCTGTACTTTGGCAGAATGGGCAACTGAATCAAAAAGTGCCTACCCCACCCTCACCCCCAGCCCAGCCCACCCCCAGCCCAGCCGAAATGATTCCTTCTCCATTATTCCCTCCACACTTAAGATACTAGTTTTCTTTCGATACAGAGACCCAGCACGTTAGCAGTAATGAACTTTGTACTGAAAAATCTAAAAGAGAAATCGTAATCACAGTTGGTAATGTGCACTAAGTGCTTCCTGTGTGCCAGGCACTCTATAGAATTTTACAGAGCTGCAGGCAGGATTGGACATCGAGAGAACGAGTCTGAGAGATGTTAAGTAACGTTCAGTGTTGTTTAAGGTCACGTGGTCAGTAGTAATGTGGCAAAGCTAGGCTTTAAACCAGCTTCAAGGCCTAATTATCTCTCCCTGGATGGTGGTGCCTCAGAAAGGTGGGCGGGGAGTGGGGGGAGTAGAGCCGGAGCGCATTACTTTCTGTTTCCCAGTCACTACCAGCAGTGAAAAGCTTGAGAGGACTTCTCAAGGGTTAGGCGCTCAGATTTGGAATGGAGGGTGGGAGAGAAGCCAAGTGCTTGTCATCCTGCTGTAGAAGCGGCGGGTTTAAAAATACGGGATTACAGAATTTTGCAGGCTGTGCCGAAACTCGGCCATGATTAATTAACAGGTTTCCTATAGGAAAATGTATCCAAATTGTAAAGAACCTGGCTCAGAGTGACACTCTTACCGCACAACCGAGCCAGCTTCTCAGTACGTCGTGAGTTATTTTCAGAAAGTGGTGATGAAGATGTTGATAAACTGTATAGTCACCTTAAAATACTGGCCTAGAGAAGATTCTTACAAAAAGTCAACCTACGGCGGAATATAGTAGACTCTCTACTGCCCTCCTCTGGGGAGGAATAGAAGTTCTTTATCTTCAGAATTTGGCCTGGGGGTCGTACTTTAACCTATCAGCTTGAGGGAAGAGACCGCGATGCAATGGTAACCACAGCAACAAAAATAATAGTTTCAATTATAACAACAGCAACAAAAATAAAAGCAGTAGTATTATCAGCTTCAGCATTGTGTGGATAAACACATATGATTTCATCCCTTCCCAGTGACCCAGTAAAAAATGGGGGATATTGTGACTTCCCGTTTTGTAAATGAAACCCAGGCTCAGAGATGAAGTATTTCGGTCAGAGTCCCCCGGCTCGCCGGGGACGGAGTCCAGATTTGCGCCGAGGCGGTCAGGCTTCAGTACGACCACGCTGTGCTGCCCCTTGCGCTGCCCGTGCCGGGCACATCGTGTGAGCACATGGTGTTTTTTGAAGGTTTATAGAGACACTGAATATACCTTTAATCATAGGAGGTGTTCACCTATATCCAATACAATGTCTCCTCTTGTAATCGATAATTCTCTAAATTACTTCTTTTCCCCACCCCTTTTAGTTCCTGATCTACGCCGGTTATTTTGCACTCATCGCTGTGGTTTTCCTGGCCAGTGGTTCAGTTAGTATTATGAAGAAATGCAGAAAGCAAGAAGACGAGGAATCAAGTTCTCGAGTAACCACTTTGTGATACATTGCTTAGCAAACTCTGCACAGTAACTGTGCCTGGATATATTTAATTTTTTAGTATGTAGACGTGTTTATGAACGTGCTTTTTAAGGCTTCAGAGCAGCCAATTGACTCTACCTTGTGCTCCTAGAGTAACAATCCTGTTTAGGGGAGTCAGAGGCGAAGTTTATCTCGAGGATTATTTATGGAAGCTAATTTAAGGATTACTGTCTTCTGATAACAAAAGTGAACTTGATTTTGAAAACCGGGTACTCAAGAGCACTCAAGCAACACGTGGCATTTATACTTGACAGTGAATCTGGTGTCTCAGAGGCCTGGTTCGGGACCAGGGCTCTGCGGGCCACAGGATACCATGTTCCAACAGCACCTGTGTCTGTTCAACTTCACTCGTATCTCTTTGTTACTCATGTGCATTTGTGTTTCTACAGATGAAAGTTGTTTTTATCACCGGCAATATTTGCTCTGGTTTGGTGTTCTGTCCTATTGGGAATGTGTGTCATTTCTAATTTTTAGTTATTTTTAAAACACTTATTGTATGAATGTTCTCAGTTTCCATCTTGACAATTTTGTATTTGTGTAGATTGTCTTTAGAAGTACACTTTTGCGTTATTCATATGCTTCCCAGAGAAGCTCTTTTAGTTAGAAAATAAGGCAAGTTTTGAGGCCTGCTGATAAATCGAAATGAAGACACCTAATCAGAAAACTTAAGTTCTATTTGCCTATCTTTTAGCCTTGAGTATGAAGGACTATTAATCCTATAAGGAGAAGATCATCTATGAGCTAAAGATACCACTAGCCCAACCAGCTCATTTTGTATTTGCACTCCCTTTTATTTCCAGAATAAAATGAGAAGTCTTTTTTTTTTTAATATCTTCATCCCTATTTATAGTTTTTATATGCTTTGTCCTTCTTATCCAAGATCAAGATGTCATTAGGAGTTAGGTTTGTTGGATTATTACAAGGCCTTTTCAAAAACTGAGACTCTTTTTGATTATTTCAGTGGGACAGGAACTAGGATAGACCTGATTCCTGCATTTTGTACATTAAATCTGCCTTTGTTTCGAAGGGCGGATCATCTTGGAATATCTGCTTAAAATAATAATTGCTAGTGTTTCCATTTCCAGGGTACTTGGAAAAAATGTTGTGTATACATTTAATTCTGTAATTAGTCTACCAAGTGGCTGCTGGTGTATGTGAGTTATGATAACTATTTGAAAGCCAACTTTGTTGCCTTATCTTGAAAAAAAACCTAGGTTAATTTATTTAGAATAACACAGGTACACAGTGTGAATACTAGTTTCAAGATTCCGGAATTGACATATTTGTTTAGTGTAAGCGGCAATTCCAAAAGTAAATACAGATGAGTATAGGTCATTTGCCATTCACCTTCCCTTCTGATCAAGGGAAGGAAAAGAACACTAAGGGAAGGGGAAGCGATATTATGAAAGTACAGCCTCTAATTTTATACCTTATCTTTGGTTTTGCTGTGTAGGGAATTGTTCACTCAGAAACAAGTAGAGAAGTGATGTTCAAGGGATTTTATTTAATGTTTTTTAATAAAATGGGCCGTGGTACAATCACATCACTCATGTTACCAAAGCAATATCTCCCTAGAATTCAGTTCAAAGTTTGTGGTGCACAACTGGAGCCTTGACTTATTGAAGACAATAACAAGGTCATCTCCTGGCACGTGACCATATTTATAGAACGCCCAGACCAGTTTGCAAGTTGTGCTGTGTGCAGTTTTGCAGAGAAGTGAAAAAAATCTGTACATTTTATCCAACTCTGTATAAATTATGAAATTATTTTTATTAAATAAATATTTTACAACCTATTTTCTCTTAGATTATTTTAAATGTATTTGTTTGCTTCAGTGGGAGTTTTGGATTACGTATTGAAACCTTTTCATTGTAAGCCTCCTCCCCCTTATTTCTGTCATTTTCCCTGTTATTTCTAGCACCACACTGCCCTGTTTGTTTTTCTCGGTCTTCCTCTTGGCACCTCTCATCTCTCTTTTTAAAGCACTCGTCCTGGGGCGCCTGGGTGGCGCGGTCGGTTAAGCGTCCGACTTCAGCCAGGTCACGATCTCGCGGTCCGGGAGTTCGAGCCCCGCGTCAGGCTCTGGGCTGATGGCTCGGAGCCTGGAGCCTGTTCCCCATTCTGTGTCTCCCTCTCTCTCTGCCCCTCCCCCGTTCATGCTCTGTCTCTCTCTGTCCTATAAATAAATAAACGTTGAAAAAAAAAAATAAAGCACTCGTCCTTTGAGAAACCAAAAAGACTCACATTCCCTTCAACGTTAACTGACTTTTAAAAATAAAGGAAATTCAGTCAAATCAAGGGCGGAAGGTGCCATGGTAGTTTGCAACTTCCTAGCCTCTTTGTTCCGGCCCTGAATATTCTGACATCCGGAAAAGCACCTTCTTGCCATCAGTTGAGAATCACTTGTTCATTATGTCCCAGAAACCAAGTCACTCGTTTCTCACAGTATCCAAAGGAGTACCTTCCCTTTAATATCCCATCCCTAAATCTGCTTCATTTGAAGCAATTCATTGATTATCAAAGATTCATAAATTTTCATGCCAAAAAGTTTTTTAAAGATATTTTGAAGATAAAGCTTTCTGTCCCTATAGTTCTAGCCCCTGTATCTTGATGCCTTTCGGATTGTAAGCCTTCTGAGCTGGGACCGTGTCTTATTTTCGTCTTTTTTGTTGTATAAATCACATCCTAGTGCCATATGAATATTCAACTACATAAATACTATGTAACAGACTTAATGCCTGCCAGTGTAACAGCTAAATGCCATTACTTTTTTTTTAAAGTGCATCAAATGTACTTAACAGGAAATGTTAAGATTAAAATGCTTATCAATGACCTCCATTCCACTAGACGGTTTATTCATGGCATTGTGCTCAACATGATCGAGATTGGACACCTGTTTGTTTTACTTACTATGGTGGCCTCCTTGTCACTAATCCCTTACACCTGAGTAACATGTTTTAGTTTGGAAAAGGCATTTGTGAACCTCCCCTCCTTTGATTCTGGAAAAGGATCTTGTGGAGGTACTGATTACTTTTTCATCAAGTGATGCTGGTGTGACAGAAGGGAGTTCAAATTGCTAGGTTTGCCACTCAAAGCAGGGCAACAGTAGGGAAGTCACTCTGTTGACCTTCAGTGTCCTCATGGGTAAGTGGGAATGACCCGCAAAGACAAGAAAGCATATCCGAAAGCACCTGCACACTGGAGACACAGTAGGGGACTGAGAAATCTGTTCCTTCATCCTTTGTGTTTACAATTAGCTTGTAGCTGTGAATCTCAAAATTGCACTTTTCAAGGGAAGTTTTTTTTTTTTTAATGTTTCAATCAAAATGGAAACAATCACAGGCTTTCAAACACCTCCTCCCCCCTTTTTTTTTTATTTTTTTGATGTTTATTTTGGAGAGACAGAGCATGAGTGGGGGAGGGGCAGAGAGAGAGGGAGACAGGGAATCCGAAGCAGGCTCCAGGCTCTGAGCTGTCAGCACAGAGCCCGATGTGGGGCTCGAACCCACAAACTGCAAGATTATGACCCCAGCCGAAGTTGGATGCTTAATCCGCTGAGCCACCCACGCGCCCCTCCCCTTACTTTTATATTCTGGAAAGCTCTTCAGGGGATACAACAGATGAAAAAGTCATGATTCCTGCTCTCAAGGAATTTAAAAATGGGAAAGTAGGACAACATAAATGTCCAACTGTATTAAAAAAATAGTGGCAGATTCCATTAACCATTTTCCAGTAAGAAAAAGCCTTGTCTCCAAGAGAACAAGGACATCGGGAAAACCCTAAGTGACTTCCTGGAGGAGATGGCATTTAGGGTAGGATTTTTAACAGAAATTTGGAAAGGGGAACCAGTGTAGTGGAGAAAGAGGCATAAATAGTTCAGAAGGCCCAAATACGTCGGGATGTATTTGAGACCAGTAGGTGCACTGTACGATCAGCAGGGACCGGAGAGAGGTTGTGACAAAGCTGGACAGTTTGGGTTCATTTTCTAATGTTTATTAATTGGACATGGGGGTAATGATTAAGCTTATATTCATTATAAGCTTATATTCATTATATTCAAGAAAGTTAATCTGGCAGTACATATAGGAGTATTTTACGGGAAGATAACCACCTAAAACTTCAGTCGAATGGCCATTTCAATTGGCTAGGTGTAGGTGAGGAAGGCCTTTTTGACTTGGCAGTGTAAGAAACAGGACTGACTTGAGGTTACTAAATCAACATTCTAGAATGTGTGTCCCTTTCAAAGGTGGCTTAAAAAGTGTAAACAAGCACACAAGGTCAGGCATCTGTAAAGTGGAGAAGCCGGTTTGAGATTCTGAATCCCACCCTACATTGCAAATTACCGGTCACTTCTGCCCTCCCCTCCCTAGCCGCCCACCCCTCCCTCCCCCCAATCCCTATCAAGTCTGCAGGGGTGAGACCGCAGTGGGTAGAGGGGCGGGGAGGAGCAGACGCAGCTCTGACAGCAGAGCTCGGGAGGGGAAGAATGCCAGGCAGGGCACCAGGAGCTGCAGGATGGACGCACTGAGGGGCTGACGAGTGAGGGGCCCCGGGTACAAGCTGTGGGTGCAGGGTGAGGCAAAGCTGTCCAGAACCAGAAGAAGCGCGACCCCCGGGCCTCGCTTAGGGAAGGCGGCTCTAGACCCGAGGCCGGCCTGCGGGCCTGTGGGAGGCGGGGCGTGCCGCCTCCCTCGCTCCTCCCCCCCGCCCCCGCCCCGCCCCCCATCCCGCGCCTGCGCCCTGCCGCAGGCCCCTGCGCGCGGCGGGCGGGTGTGCGGGGCCCCAGGTTCCCGCCGCTCCAGGCAGTGGGGCCCGGCCGCGCGCAGCAGTTGACCTGTGTTTGAAACTGAGGCCCCACATACCACACCCACCCGGGCGTAAGGGAAACCCTCGGGGAAGGGCTTGTGCTGTGCGGGGCGACCTGCCGTCCAGGGCGTTTAAAACGTCTTCGGTAATCTGTATGGGCTGCTGGAAATCACTCTGAAATCGTTTCTCGTTACCAAATTGCCGTCTTTTAAAATAAGTGAACTAAAGGGGCGATAGCTTTTTCCGGAGGAAGCATCTTACCCTCCAGAAGAATCGCAGCTCAGAAAACGCAACCTCCTGCCCCCAATGCTGAAATGTTAACGGAAACTATTGACTACTTAAATAGGTAAAACCCCTGAGCATATTCATCTGTTTGATATAGTTCCAATTTCTCCTCTCAGCACCCCCCCACCCCCCTTAAAGTATCAAACTGTATGCCTTGACCGTCATTCCCTGCAGGATGCCTAAAATCCTGGAGGACCTACCTGCAGTGTTCTGCGAGTGTTGACAAGGGTAAACCTTGAACTCTAGATCAGTATTTACAGATCGAGGGACAGAAACAGCCACCTAGAAATTCTTGCTCCTGTCTTGTGCTTGACAGATTAAGAGGCCATGGGTCAGAATGTGTCCATAGTGGGAAAGTATCCTAGTCAGCTTAAAGATCTGTCCTTATCTCCAACTCTTGTAACTAAGAACCAGTAATAGTTTTTGATGCTGTCTTCCCCACCCTGATTTTTTGTTTCACCTTTGTCTCCTTTCCTTAGGTATAAGCCATTTCATACCCAAAGTCATTCCTCCATATCCACTTTGATTAAAAAAAAAAAAAAAAAAAGATCTGGAGATGCCTCGTGGTAGAAGGGACTCTAGCCTAAACCAGAGATTCTAAGTGGGAGTTAAAGTGGCCCCGGATGGGGCGCCTGGGTGGCGCAGTCGGTTAAGCGTCCGACTTCAGCCAGGGCACGATCTCGCGGTCCGACTTCAGCCAGGGCACGATCTCGCGGTCCGGAGTTCGAGCCCCGCGTCAGGCTCTGGGCTGATGGCTCAGAGCCTGGAGCCTGTTTCCAATTCTGTGTCTCCCTCTCTCTCTGCCCCTCCCCCATTCATGCTCTGTCTCTCTCTGTCCCAAAAATAAATAAACGTTGAAAAAAAAAATTAAAAAAAAAATAAAATAAAGTGGCCCCGGATGGGAAGAAACCCTTGGCTTATGGTAGAAGCAGGACTTTAAAAAGTTATCTCTGGAATCACTAAATTCTGCTCTTGAAATCATTATTACGCTATATGTTAACGAACTTGGATTGAAATAAAATCTTTAAAAAATTTAAAAAATTAAAATTATCTCTAGAGAAAAGCATTCCCTCTTAAGCCCTTGCACTGATAGAGTTATACAGTGTGGAATGGAAAAGCACAGAGAAAAGGATGCCTTCATCTTCAATAAGTAGCCTTCTAAGGGGTGAGCGGAAATCCCACCTCACAAGGCACAATAAAATTTTACTAATTGAGTCTACTTGTGGTTGGCAAATATTTTGGTTCCATGGTTATTTTAACCTCATTTCATGATTTTGAGAGCATTGTGTGTTTACGGTGGGAAATTTGAGACAGAGAAATGTGTTGGTTTACAAGCGCCTCGGGAGCCTTCCAGGTGTAACGTGAAAGTGGCCTCCTTACTGAAAGAGACCGAAGAAAGAGGCCGCTCCAGACTGGTAGGTGGCAGGTTGAATAAGCAAAGGGAACGCAGGTACAAGGCTTATCTTGGGCTGCTGCAAGATGAGTGGATCCTTGCGCCCACCCACCCAATCTTGTAAGTTTGTATGGATGCCTTCGTCATGCTGACCGTGCGTATCATCTCAATATCACATCACTATTTTAAGGCTAGGCACTTGGACAGCTGCTGGGAGCAGGAAAGGCAAGCAGAATGCGCATTCCAAGGACAGGGGAGGGGATGTGGAGCCTCCGGTTGCCAGGGTCCAGCTCACAGGCCAACCAGTTGTCATGTCCTCTCAATGACCTCCCTCAACAGCAAAAGAGCATAAGAAGTGTTATTACTCTTAATATTTGTCAACTCTAGGGGTGCCTGGGTGGCTCAGTCAGTTAAGCATCCGACTTCGGCTCAGGTCATGATCTCACAGTCTGAGTTCGAGCCCTGCATCCGGCTCTGTGCTCACAGCTTGGAGCCTGCTTCAGATTCTGTGTCTCCCTCTCTCTGACCCTCCCCCGTTCATGCTCTGTATTTCTCTGTCTCAAAAATAAATAAACATTAAAAAAAAAGTTTTTTTTTTTTTAATTTGTCAACTCTAATCCCATATGTACAATTATTATCCTCTCACAGCCCCAAGAAACCACAGTAAAGCATGAACAGTTAATAGGACACTTAGTGGCAGATCCCTCTCGGGTCAAATACATAAAATATTTACTGTTGGAAATTCCTAAGTTATTACAAATTAAGTATCTTATTTTGAAAACAACCAAAGACATAAAGCAACCACAAGTGAGAGTCAGCAGAAACAATGAACAACAGATAAGAGTCTCAATGTCTTCAGATATTGGGATTATTAGATATAGAGTTTAAGATGAATATGTATAAAATTCTAAATATAAAAGATGATATCAGAGCACCTGGGTGGCTCATCTGGATAAGCATCTGGCTCTTGATTTCGGCTCAGGTCATTGGTAAGATGGAGCCTGGCATCTGGCTCTGCACTGACAGCATGGAGCCTGCTTCGGCGTCTCTCTCTCTCCCTCTCTCTCTGCCCCTCCCCCGCTCTCTGGGACGCACACGGGCACTCTCTCTATCTCAAAATAAATAAACATTTGAAAAATATATTAAAACTCAAGATCACAAAAATGAGCAAGTAACAAGAGGCTAACCAAAATGAAAGGACTGATTTGAAAAAGCCCATAAAGATTGATTTTAGAAATTAAAAATAGAAACATTTGAGTTAAAATTCCATAGGTCATGCCTCAGAAATTGCTGGCAGGAGGGGCGCCTGGGTGGCTCAGTCGGTTGAGCGCCCACTTCGGCTCAGGTCACGATCTTGCGGTCTGTGAGTTCGAACCCCGCATGGGGCCCCTGTGCTGACAGCTCAGAGCCCGGAGCCTGTTTCAGATTCTATGTCTCCCTCTCTCTGACCCTCCCCCGTTCATGCTCAGTCTCTCTCTGTCTCAAAAATAAATAAATGTTAAAAAAAAAATTGCTGGCGGGAGTGTAAATTGGTACAACCCCTTTTAATAGCATGTTGCGGCATTGATCTTTAAATTCAAAGATGTGCATGCGCTGTGACCCAGCAATTCTGCTCCTACGCATATGCTATAGAGCTGCGTTTTCTCACATGGTAAGTCCCAGACACTTGTGCCCACTGGGCATTTAGGCATGTGACTCTACAGGAATGAATAATTGTTGCCACAAGCAACAGTTTCAATGAATCCTATAATTTTGAGTAAAAGAACTAAGACACACCAGAATGTATCAATGCAACCCTATTTGTTCAAAAGCGGACAAACCATATTGTTTAAATCTATATAACATAAGTAGTAAAGGTATCAGACAAAAATGATGACTATGAAAGCCAAGCGTCTACTTTTAAGGAACGGAAGAGAGGTATGGTTACTTCAAAACTATTACAATCCACATTACTTAAAGAGATAAATGAGGCAGGGTATTTTCATTCTTTGGAATAATGGAGATTAAAAAAAAAATCCATTCCTCCTGTGTTACCTATATTGTACTCCAGTAGTGGTGAAATATAGATTCCATTTTTTCCTGATGAAAAGCATTATAGTACTATAAAGCATTGTAGTAATGTAAAAAAAAAAAAAAAAAAAAGACATCTAAAAGAGGTTATGCTTTTGTCTGCCTACTGCAAAAATGGCTCTTTTATAATGAAAAGACACTCCGAAAATAGAAAATGTCAGCTGTGGGTTTGAAACTGTTTCAAGAATGCATCTGTTGGGGCGCCTGGGTGGCGCAGTCGGTTAAGCGTCCGACTTCAGCCAGGTCACGATCTCGCGGTCCGTGAGTTCGAGCCCCGCGTCAGGCTCTGGGCTGATGGCTCGGAGCCTGGAGCCTGTTTCCGATTCTGTGTCTCCCTCTCTCTCTGCCCCTCCCCCGTTCATGCTCTGTCTCTCTCTGGCCCAAAAATAAATAAACGTTGAAAAAAAAGAATGCATCTGTTGAATCCTCAAGAAGAAAGAGAACCAAAAGCGACGACTTGTGTAAAGCTATGGAGAATGCACGGGTGTCATCCAGATGGAGAAGCCTGGCGTCGCTTTGGAACCAAAGGCCACGGCTACCAGGTGGAGGTCATTTCAAAATTCGTTTAACTGGGATTCATCAGCTACGCAGGTGTTTTGTCCCCTTGCTCCTATTGTGGCAGTCATGAATCCACGAATGCGTTTTCTCCCTGACGCCCTCGTGGAGGAAGGGGCATTCGGGTTTTGTTCTTTTAAATTTGAGCCCGGAAAGCTGGGGGGTGGGGGGCTGGACCTGAGGGGAGCGGAGATTGCCTGTAGAGAACAAAAGGTGAGCACTGGGGGAAAGGTGGGAGAAGAGTGGAAAGCAGAGTGAGTACGGGAGCAGTGCTGCTGAGGTCAGAGGCTCTGCACCACACTTGCAGTCATACGGCTCTTTGCCATAATGTTGATGCAGAGGAAGCAACAAAAATAGGGGCTCCCTGGGAAAGCGGCAGATTCTGTGTCCTTCTGGAAGAGGCTGAATGATTGTGTATCTGCATATTATACTGGGAGAGGGTTGTACAAAAATCCAGCAGTTTATAAAAAGTCATTTAGAGGGGTGCCTGGGTGGCTCAGTCGGTTAAGCGTCTGACTCTTGATCTCGGCTCAAGTCTTGATCTCTGGGCCGTGAGTTCAGAACCCACCGTTGCCCAGCTAGCAATGGTGGGCACAGTAAGATGGTCAACAGATCTTAAAGGATGGCGGTTAAGGTTCTTTACAGCCTTCCCTACCTGATTTTCCAGCTTTGTTTCACATCCTACACTATTCCAGAATACATCTTGTGGTGTTAACGTTCTCTACCAGCCTCAGCTTCTGTATATTTGCACATGCTTCTAGAATGCTCTCATCCCCATTTCTGCCTCTGGTATCCAACTTATTCATCAAGATTAGCTCAAGTGCCACTTTTTGTTGATAGCCTTCCCTAATGTTCCTCATGACCATATATACACTCAGCTATGTATTGTGGTCATTTGTATGAAAATATACACTTCAATCTATTTGAAGGCAGGAACGTGTTTCGTTCATTGTTTGTCTCTTACTACCTAGCGCAACACCCTATAAAATTTCACTGAATTGACTGATTAAAATGGAGGTTTCTAAGTTTTTCTAAGGTTTACATCTTTAGTGATAGGATTTCTTTGGGAAATATGGTCTAGATCTTACAATTTCAAACCTAGTGACTAAAGACAACTCTGGCTTTATTACTGATACGCCTGTGACCTACAGGAATAAAATATATACTGGTGAAGCTCTTAATATATGTCACCCCATCCCTGCTGGTTTGATGGGAAAGTCTGCTGAATTGTCTGCTATGTACGAATATCGACACTTTAGAAAAGAACCCTGCCTCAGGTTGTAACAGGTACTCCTGTAAGAAGGGCTATGGCTCAGCTGAGCAGTCTCAGCTCAACTCCTCTAGGGGTAGGAGTTACTGGAGTCCAATTCTCCTTTGGAAATTTCCTCATTAGATCAGAGGTAATGATGATTTGCAAACCATCTGAAGGCTGAGCTTGTGGGTGGATTAATGAGGAAAAACCTAGAACCGAAAGTAAGATTACACAAGTCATAGACCAGGGAAAAGAACTTATAAATCATATATCTGATAAAAAAAATTTGTACCTAGAATACATAAAGAATCCTTACAACTCAATTAGAAACAAATAATAACCCCATTTAAAAAATGGGCCAAATACTTCAATAGACATTTCACCAAAGAGGACATACTAATGGCTAACAGATATATGAAAAGCGTCTAACATCATTAGTCATTAGGTAAATGAAAATTAATACCAAATGAGTTGCCACTACACACCCTTGAAGAAGTTATAATTTAGAAAAGGAGAAAATAACAAGTACTGGTCAGGATGTGAATGAACTGGAATTCTCATGTTACTGGTAGAAATGTAACACAGTACAGCCACTTTTGAAAACTACCAATAATTACCTACAACGCAACAATTCCACTTAGAAATCTAACCAAGAAAATGAAAACGTGTTCACACAAAGACTTGTACACAGATTTTCATAGCAACATTAGTTGTGATAGTCAAAAGTAGAATCAGCACGAATGTTCATCAACTGGTGGGTGGGTAAACAAATGTGGTACATCCATACAGTGAATACTATACTCTGAAAAAAAGGAACAAAATACTGATACATACTACACAATAGATGAATTCAAAAGCATTATGCTAAGTGATAGAAGACAGATAACAAAAGACTACACACTGTCAGAAAGAACGGTGATTGCTCAGGCTGGAGAAAAGGGAAAATAGGGAGTTAATGTTTAATGAATATAAAGTTTCAATGTGGGAAGATGGAAAAGTTCTGTAGATAAAGGGGGAAAGTAGCCATTGTGAAATATGCCTACAGCCTTTTCCAAAACAAAGACCTACTCTTCAGGGAAAAAGACAATAAGAGCCTTAACTTATGTGGGGGAAGGGCATTTTCTCATCTCCAGCTCTCTGTAGGGCTTCTTTCTCACCTAAATGCAACGGAGGAGGAAGCTAACAAACACTTGTGAAGACACAGGCCTACTCAAAGGTTGAGATTTAATCATAAGGTTATGCAGTGATTCTCTTCTACCAAACCATACCACCGGACCAATAGGTCTCCAGTATAATAACACTGAATTACAGCTGAAGGAGTGGCAAGACACAGAGTCTCTCGGAAAAGGAGTTCTTATGGAAGCCCAAAGTCTAGAGGAAGCTACAGAAAACATTAAACACAGCCCAACTCCTAGCCAGATTAACATAAAATTTCACACTAAAGTCCTATTTACTTCATGATGCATCATATCCAGCTTTCGACAACAAAGAAGTGCACGAGTCATACTAAAAGGCAAGAAAAAATACAGTCTAAAGAGACAAAGTATCACAACTAAAGTCAGGTTGACACACATATTAGAATTATCAGACTGGGAATTTAACTATGGTCAAAATGTTTAAGGGCTTTTGTGGAAAGTTTAAGACAACATGCATGAACAGAGATATGGAAACTCTAAGAAATAATCAAAAGGAAATGCTAGAAATCAAAAGCACTGTAACAGAAATGAAGGCTGCCTTTGGTGGGATCATCAGTACTCTTGACATGGCAGAAGAAAGAACCAGTGAGCTTGAATATCAGTCAAAGGAAACCTCTCAAAATGAAATGCAAATAAATGAAAAATAGAATATCCAAAGGATAACCTACATGCAATTGGAATATTAAAAGGAAAAGAAGGAGAGAATGGAGCCAAAGAAATATTTAAAGTAATAACAAAGTAATAATATTCCAAGAACTTTCCAAAATTAATGACTGGCAGCAAACCACAGATTCAAAAACCCCAGAGAAAACTAAGCAGGATAGATATAGATATAGATATAGATATAGATATAGATATATAGATAAACAGATATAGATATACAGATATAGATATAGATATATAGATATATAGATATAGATATAAAATCTCTACCTGGTCATGTCATGTTGAGACATCAGAAAATCAAAAACAAATGTTAAAATCTTGAAAGAAGCCAGAGATGGGAAAAAACCCACCTATGGAGGAACAAGGAGAATTACAGCAGACTTTTGTCAGAAACCAGACAAACAAGAGGAGAATGCAGTAGAATATTTAACGTATTGAAAGAAAAAACCCCACCAACTTAGAATTCTATATCCAGCAAAATTATCTTTCATGAGTGAAGGATAAAAACCTTCCCAGAAAAGAAAACCTGGGATAATTTACTGCAAGGAAGAAATGTTATAATGTTCTGCTCTGCAAGAAATATTCAAAGAAGTTCCTCAGGGAGAAGGGAAATGATACAGATCAGAAACATGGATCTACATAAAGAAAGGAAAATCTCAAGGAAGGAATATATGAAGTTCAGATAAAATCTTTTGCTTTTCTTATTCTTAATTTATTGAAAACTAAACTTTAGACTTAAAAGTAATAATAGAAACAATATATTGGGCGATTATAGCATATGGATAAATGAAATAAATGAAAGTGATGTCACAAGGGTCAGGAGGAAAGAATCATGGATAATCTACTATAAGGTACCTGCACTACATAAAATTAGCATTAGATTAGCTTAAAATGGACATTGTAAAGTCTAGGGCAACCAGCAAATTTTTTTATTAAGAAAATATGATTGCTATCCTAAGAGAGGAGGTAAAATAGGTAATATAAAAATTACCAATTAAAACCAGAGAAGGCAGAAAAAGAGGGAGAAGAAAGTAACAAGGGAGAAAGTAACAAGAAAGTAACAAGTTAAAAACATGGTAATTATACTGATAATTATATCAATAATCACTTTAAATATAAATGATCTAAATACAACAATTACAAGACAGAGATTGTCAGAGTGAATAAAAAACAAATCCAACAATAAGTCGTTTATAAGAAACCCACTTTATTTATTTTTTTTTTAATTTTTTTTTTTCAACGTTTATTTATTTCTGGGCCAGAGAGAGACAGAGCATGAACGGGGGAGGGGCAGAGAGAGAGGGAGACACAGAATCGGAAACAGGCTCCAGGCTCCGAGCCATCAGCCCAGAGCCTGACGGGGGCTCGAACTCACGGACCGCGAGATCGTGACCTGGCTGAAGTCGGACGCTTAACCGACTGCGCCACCCAGGCGCCCCCCCCCACTTTATTTTTTTAATGTTTATTGATTTTTGAGAGAGAGGGAGAGAGAGGTGGGGGAGGGCAAAGAGAGAGGAAGACACAAAATCCAAAGCAGGCTCCAGGCTGTCAGTACAGAGCCCGATGTGGGGTTTGAACCCATGAGCCGCAGGATCATGACCTGGGCCAAGTTGGATGCTTAACTGACTGAGCCACCCAGGTACCAAAACCCACTTTAAAAAAAAATTTTTTTTTCAACGTTTATTTATTTTTGGGACAGAGAGAGACACAGCATGAACGGGGGAGGGGCAGAGAGAGAGGGAGACACAGAATCGGAAACAGGTTCCAGGCTCCCGAGCCATCAGCCCAGAGCCTGATGCGGGGCTCGAACTCCCGGACCGCGAGATCGTGACCTGGCTGAAGTCGGACGCTCAACCGACTGCGCCACCCAGGCGCCCCCAAAACCCACTTTAAATATAAAGACACATGTAGATTAAAAGCAAAGGTTGAGAAAGATATGCTAATACCTGTGGGGAAATAGGTTCAAGAATTCCTTTATACTTACATAAGTGGGTTAGAAAAAAGCTTAGGGCGGAAAGCCGCTGCGACAGGGTGAAAGCGCCCAAGGTGAGTTAGTGAGATACTGTAATGGGATCACGAGTAATTTGTTGTATCACCTGCAGGAAATTACTTTCCATCTGGCACCAATATACTTTGATCACAAACACCACTTGGCCTAGCCCCACCCCCACAACCCCCCCTCCCCCCAGGTCCTCTACTTGTTACACACAAGTTAATGATTACTATCTGATTGTTTTCTTCACATTCACCACGTGTGTGAGATCTTGAGAGGTCAATAAATACAGAGACAAAACCCCTGTTCGGGGCTCTTGTCTCCCCCCTGGATATTAGCCCTAATTCAATTGTATTCAATTCTGCGGCTGCTGTCTTGCTGTTGAAGAGAGAACTGCAGACTCAGAGTCTGCGACAAACACTCATTAAAAGAAAGCTGAAGTAGCAATACGTTTTCAAAGAATCAGAATAAGGACAATTATCAGAGATGAAGAAGGGCATTACATAATGATAGAGGGGTTCATTTTCCAAGAAGACATAACAATTCTTAATATGTATGCACTTAACACAGAGCATCAAAATATATAAGACAAAAACTGAGAACTAAAAGGAGAAACAGAAAAATCCATTATTATAGTTAAAGTTATTATAGTTAAAGACTTCAACACACTCTTTTAGTAATTGATAGATTAAAAAGGCAGAAAATCAGTAAGGATATGATCTACATGAAAAACATCATTTAACTTAATTGAATTGGCACATACAGACTGCTCCATCCAGTAACAGCAGAATAATTCATTCTTTTCAAACTTGAATAGACAATCACCACAATAGGCCATATTCTGGACTATAAAACACACCTTTACACATTTGAAAGTATAGAAATCATACAAATTAGATTCTCAGACTATAATACAATTAAACTAGAAATGCATAACAGAAAAATAACTGTAAAACCTCCAAGTATTTGGAGACTAAACACCACACTTTTAAATAACATGTGTCAAAAAGAAGTCTCAAAAGAAACATAAAAATATTTTGAACTAAATGAAAATACAAATTATCAAAATTCATGGGATGAGCCAGAGTTGTTCAGAGGAAAGTCCATAACATAAAATACATATATTAGAAAAGAAGGAAGATCTAAAATTAATAATTTGAGCTTCCACCTTAGGAAACTAAAGAAGGGCAACTTAAACCTCAAGCAAGCAGAAGAAAATAAATAATAAAATTAGGACAGAAATAAATGAAATTGAAAGCAGGAAATAAATAGAGAAAAGTCAAGGAAATATAAAGGTATTCCTTTAAAGAAATCAGTAAAAAGCAATAACCTGTAGCTAGGCTAACTAAGAAAAAAAAAGAGAAAAGATACAAATTATCAATATCAGAAATGAAAGAGGGATCATTACTACTGATCCCAGGGACACTTAAGGACAATAAATAAATAATATGAAAGGTCTGGGCCCACAAGTTTGATAATTTAGATGGAATGGACTAATCACAATCTATAACAATAGTTATAGTTAACTATTAAAGAACTATTAAAGAAACTGAATCACTAATCAATAACCATCCAAAAAAGAAAGCATTAGGACTGGATGGTTTCAGTGATAAGTTCTACCAAATACGTAAGGAAGAAATGATACCAATTTTCTACAATGTCTTGCAGAAAACAGAAGCAGAGGCAACTCTTTCTATGAGTTCAACATTACCCCAACGCCCCAAACAAATAAAGACATTACAAGAAAGAAAACCACGTAGCAAGACCTCTCACGAACACAGACACAAAAATCCTCAACAAAATATTCGTGAATTGAATTTAATTAACAATGTATAAAAAGAATTATACACCACAAGTGAGATTTATTCCAGATGTGCAAGGTGGTTCAACATTTAAAAAATCAATCAATGGAATATACACAAATATTGAATCATTATGTTATACAACTGAAATTAATATAATGTATGTCAATTAGATCTTAATAAACAAATAAAACCTCTGACTTAGAGAAAAAAAAAGTCAATGTAATCCATCCCATCAATGGGGTAAAGAGGAAAGATAATGTGAACATAACAGCTGAAGCCGAAAAAGCATGTGACACAATTTGATAACCATTCATGATAAAAATTCTCAGTATACTAAGAGGGGGATGTTTTCAATTTGATAAAGAACTTACAAAAAAAAAAACCTACCCTTAATATCATACTTAGTGGTGAGAAATTAGGCACTTTCCTCCTAAGATCAGGAACAAGGCAAGGATGTGAATGCAAATATCTGGGGAAGAACATTCCAGGTACAGACGCAATAGCAAAGTTGGGAATGAGATGCTTGAGGAACAGGGAGGAGGTTGGTTAGAGTGGTTTTTTTTTTTTTTTTTTGGTTTTTTTTCAACATTTATTTATTTTTGGGACAGAGAGAGACAGAGCATGAACGGGGGAGGGGCAGAGAGAGAGGGAGACACAGAATCGGAAACAGGCTCCAGGCTCTGAGCCATCAGCCAGAGCCTGACGCGGGGCTCGAACTCACGGACCGCGAGATCGTGACCTGGCTGAAGTCGGACGCTTAACCGACTGCGCCACCCAGGCGCCCCGGTTAGAGTGTTTTGAGTATGAAGCATAAGCAGGAACGTAGTAGGAGGTGACTTTACAGGAGTAAGAAGAGGCCTAATTTTGCAGAAACTTGGAAGCAAAGTCAGGAGCTTAGATGTTATGATAATGGCATTGGAAAGCTAGCGAGAGGTATGATGGCACTTAAATTTTTAAGAGTGTTTTGGTTGCTGACACGAACTGTGGCAAGCTACGTTCTTGGCAGGTGTTCACTCGGCATCTGGATTCAGAAGATAAGATGAGTCCATTATCAGCTAATGCTAAATGTACTCTCTCGCATATCCAATTTTTGTAACGAGCTTTAACAAAATTGTCAACCCCAGTATGTAGCCACCACAGCTTTTGAATTGGTATTACAAGGCAGGAGGCGTTCACCAGGCATAGCTGACCAAGAGAAAAAAGGTGGAAAAATACAAAGCCAATTTTTAAAATATGTGGTTTTGAGTGTCATTTTTCTAGATTAGCGAAAATATGAACAGACATAAGGAACCTGTCTATGTCTTTGCTGTAAAAATGCTATTGAAGGTCTGGTCTTTAACGTCACTCACGACTCCTACTAAAAACCTTACCTAAGAAATTCTTTTAAAAATTAATGCCAGGACAAGTTTTTCCTGAGGAACATGGGTTAGTATTTCTTTTTGATAAGAACTAAATAATATACTTTACTTCCTTTTTTTTTTTTTTTTTTACACTGGCTACTTGAAATTTTAAACTCAGCTGAGACTGAACTGACTCTCAGTGCTGGCATGTTGGCATTCTCTTATCTCTATCCGCCACCCATTGTATTTAGGACGTTATTGAAAAGCGGCTTCAACTCCGGTATAGGTTGAGAATAAATTTATGGAGTGACGTTAACAGTAAAGAATATAAGTGAATACAGAGGACGACAGAGACTTTACTTAAAAGCATTTTTAGGACAATCAAGTGAACTGACGTACATTTCCTCACCTATGAGTCAGTTGTTCTTTGCTCTAGCAGAGCACATCAGCAGAAGACAGGCTCATTCTTATCACTGGTCATCAACACCATGTGTATACTTTAAATAGAGGCTTTGCAGTCGAGCTTCCTTATTTTATGATTTTTTGCTTTTCATACTAAATATGTATGTCTGGGAGTCAAGGAAGTGAAGTGTCTACTCTAAAACTGCACTGAAAAGAGTGAGACTGACAGCATAGCTCAGCAAATGGCACTGATGTTCAAACATTTATGGGTAGACAGTTTCAAACAATAATTATTTATTAAGCAATGAAACACCACTTATAAAAGGAGAGTTTTCCAGTCAACTATTTAAAAGGTAAATTATATTTGCTGCTTTTCTGAAAGGCCAACCTCTGATTCATTTTCTTTTCCGTGATAATTTATTGCCATCATATCCTTCTCCAGTTAAGGGTTGATTACAGGATTCTCAGTCACATACTGAGTAAGTTAGAGCCTCACAGCAGGAGATCCTTGAAACTTCTGCCTCATGGGGGTTGGGCATACATCAAAAGTACTGAACACATGAAGCAAGTGCTAAACAAAGCTGCTGAACAAAGAAAAATAATGACAGTGTAAATCATTTTTTCAAATTAGAGTGTCAATCCTAAAATTTGCAAGAAACCATAAAAGACCCCAAATAGCCAAAGCAATCCTGAAAAAGAAAAGCAGAGCCGGAGGCATCAGGATTCCAGACTTCAAGCTATATTACAAAGCTGTAGTCATCAAGACAGTATGGTACTGGCTCAAAAATAGACACATAGATCAATGGAACAGAATAGAAAACCCAGAAGTGGTCCCACAATAGCATAGTCAACTAATCTTCAACAAAACAGGGAAGAATATCCAATGGAAACAAGACAGTCTCTTCCACAAATGGCATTAGGAAAACTGGACAGTGACATACAGAAGAATGAAACTGGACCACTTTTTTTACACCATATGCAAAAATAAATTGAAAATGGATGAATGGCCTAAATGTGAGACAAGAAACCATCAAAAACCTAGAGGAGAACACAGGCAGCAAAGTCTGTGACCTTGGCCAGAGCAACTTCTTACTAGACATGTCACTGGAGGCAAGAGAAACAAAAGCAAACATGAACTATTGGGACCTCGTCAAGATAAAAAGCTTCTGCACAGCAAAGGAAACAATCAACACAATGAAAAGGCAGCCTACAGGATGGGAGAAGATATTTGCAAATGACATATCTGATAAAGGGTTAGTATCCAAAATCTACAAAGAACTTATCAAACTCAACACCCAAAAAGTAAGCAATCCAGTTACAAAATGGGCAGAAGACATGAATAGACATTTTTCCAAAGAAGACATCCAGATGGCTATCAGACACATGAAAAGATGCTCAACATCACTCATCATCAGGAAAGTACAAGTCAAAACCATGATGAGATACCACCTCACTCCTGTCAGAATGGCTAAAATTAACAACACAAGAAACTACAAAGTATTGGCGAGGGTATGGAGAAAGGGGAACCCTCTTACACCTGTTGGTGGGAATGCAAACTGGTGCACACACTCTGGAAAACAGAATGAATGTTCCTCACAAAGTTAGAAATAGAATTACCCTATGATCTAGCAATTGCACTACTAGGTATTTATCCAAAGGATAAAAACACTGATTCAAAGGGGCACATGCACCCTGATATTTATAGCAGCATTATCAACAATAGCCAAACTATGGAGAGAGCCCATATGTCCATCAACAGATGAATGGATAAAGAAGATGTAACATATATATATACAATGGAATATTACTCGGCCATCAAAAGGAATGAAATCTTGCTACTTGCAATGACACGGATGGAACTAGAGTGTATTATGCTAAGCAAAATAAGTCAGGCAGAAAAAGACAAATACAAATGATTTCATTCATATGTGGAATTTAAGAAACAAAACGGATAAACATATGGGAGTGGAAAGAGAGAGGGAAACAAACCATAAGAGACTTTTAATGATAGAGAACAAACTGAGCATTGATGGAGGGAGGTGGGTGGGGGAGTGGGCTAAATGGGTGATGTGTATAAAGGAGGGAACTTGTTGAGTTGAGCACTGGATGTTATATGTAAGTGATGAAGCACTGAATTCTACTCCTGAAACCAATATTACACTCTATGTTAACTAACTAGAATTTAAATAAAAATTTGGAAAATAAAAAAACTAGACTGTTTAAGGAATGTATTGCTGGTGTACAAGCTAAAAGTGTGTTTGTCCTGCTGCTGAAGGTCACAAGCAAACTCGAGCCCCAGTCTTCAGTGTGACATACTCATCACAGTCAGTTACAGAAAGAAAGTCTTGATTGGGGGGGGGGGGTACTTGTCATATTTTCATCATAGCTATTTCTAGTTAAGTGATATATCTGATGTCAATCTATGCCAAATCTGTAAGTAATTCTAAGAAAAGTTTCAAATGTCACCTCAATAAGGTTTACTGGACTACTTTATGTACAAGTTCAACCCCGCTTTCAGAATGCACCCCTATACTTCTGATCCTCTTGTTTGATCTATGTTTATATAGCATTTATCACCTTCTAACATATAATAAGACTTACTTATTTAGTATGTTTCTTACTGTCTTCTTTCTACTGGAAGTTGAGCTTCGTGAAGACAGCGAATTTTCGACTCTCTAAAGAAAATATTCCCCATATTATCAAATAGTTTTTAACTTAAAAAAGATCTAGATGTTAACATACCAATTTCAAAACATGTATGTGAAACATTACAACTATAAAGTGTTCTGCAAGTGAGTAGCATTAACGATGGAATGTAAAGATATAAAATTCAGAAAAATATCCCACTTACTAGGAGAGAGTCTCCTACAAACTGTTCACACTTAGCCCACAAACTCTGTAATAGCCTTATATTTTTGCTTTCGAGCTTTTTGCACTTTCCTTTTCAATTGTTTTTATTTTTAATGTTTATTTATTTTGAGAGACAGAGAGAGAGAGAGGCAGAGAGAGAGGGAGAGAAAGAAAATCCCAAGCAGGATGTGCACTGTCAGCATAGAGCCTGATGCAGGGCTCCAAGTCATGAACCGTGAGATCGTGACCTGAGAGGAAATCAAGAGTTGGACGCTTAACTGACTGAGCCTCCCAGGTGCCCCAGCACTTGCTTTTTTCTTTTCTTTTCTTTTTTTCTTTTCTTTTCTTTTCTTTTCTTTTCTTTTCTTTTCTTTTCTTTTCTCTTTTCTTTTCTCTTTTCTTTTTTCTCTTTTCTTTCTTTCTTTCTCTCTTTCTCTCTCTCTCTCTCTCTCTCTCTCTCTCTCTCTCTCTCTCTTTCTCTCTTTCTCTCTTTCTCTCTCTCTCTTTCTCTCTTTCTTTCTTTCTTTCTTTCTACAAATGGGTTTTAGGTGGTTGAGGTCATTGGAACTCTGATTTCCAGGGAATGTAATAGTTCATCGATATATTCCGAGTACATAGAACTGTGTCTGGTGCATAAATGCTCAATACTTATTTGTTGAATGATTTAAAATATGACTATGCCAGGGGCGCCTGGGTGGCGCAGTCGGTTAAGCGTCCGACTTCAGCCAGGTCACGATCTCGCGGTCCGTGAGTTCGAGCCCCGCGTCGGGCTCTGGGCTGATGGCTCGGAGCCTGGAGCCTGTTTCCATTCTGTGTCTCCCCCTCTCTCTCTGCCCCTCCCCCGTTCATGCTCTGTCTCTCTCTGTCCCAAAAATAAATAAATGTCGAAAAAAAAAAATATGACTATGCCAAATCTGAGTATTGTCTGCAAAGTATATTACTTGGAACAGTTTTATAGGAGACATGTATGGTCACGTCTTTCTAATTCTTGACCCTTATTTAATCTCCTTTTCTTTGGTTACTTAAGTTGTATATCAGCTTATCTAAGTCAAAGCCTTCCTTCAAAATGTCCATTATTTAAACAGAGTTGCTCAACTTGATGCTCGTCTCTTGCCGACAGTGTGTGCTCGTTACTTCTTTGTATCCTGTGATGACCAACCACTGAAGACTGCAGGAGTGTTATCCATTTCTGGGCTTCTTTACAGAATGCACGTTTAAAACCTAAGCTTATAACTATTATTAAATTAAAAGTGGAGAGGGAAAACATATGGCACTGGTCACTTATACAGGGATCTTACGTTTGTAGAATCCCATAGTCTCTAATGAATCATAAATTCTGAACACATTTCTACTGCCTGTGATGAAAATACGGTTATTCATTGATATTTAACATTTTCAGACTTTAAGAAGAACAGGGCATGTTAAGTGAAAGGCCCTGGATAGCAGACAACTTCTTTTCTCTATCTACCTGATTCTTCCTGAATCATCCTGTTCCTACATTTGTTTAACTCCCATTTCTTGTGTAGTCATTGACAGACTGAGGGCAGTTACATCAGAGAGGAGAGGGAAAGGATTGTATTTATTTTTCCAGCTATATTGGGATATAAGTGAGAAAAATGGTATGTATTTAGTTTGCACAGCATGATTTTTAAGTTTTACAGTGTGATGATTTTATGTGTAGGTATATACGTACATGGAGAGAGAGAGAGAAATGATTACCTCAATCAAGTTAATTAACACATCTATCACCTCATATACTTTTTTTTTGTTTGTTTTTGTGATAATACCTAAAATCTACTCTCCTAGAAAATTTCAAGTATACAGTACATTATTATTTATTATAGTTATCATGCCATACAGATCCCAAGAACTTATTCATCTTAGAGCTGAAAGTTTGTGCCCTTTGACAAATATCTCCCCATTTCCCCCTCACTCTCCAGCCCCTGGCAACCACTGTTCTACTTTTTGGTTCCATGAGTTCAACTTTGTTAGAGTCCACATATAAGTGAGGCAGAATTTGTCTTTCTTTGTCTGGCTTATTTCACTCAGCATAATATCCTCCAGATTCATCCATGTTGTCACAAATGGCAGAATTTCCTTCTTTTTATTGCTGAAAAATATTCCATCATATGTATGTGTATTTATCACACTTTTCTTTCTTATTCACCCTCTGATGGACTCTCAGATCGTTTCCATGTCTTGGCTATTATGAATAATGCTGCAATGAACATAGGAATGCAGCTATCTTTTTGAGATACTGATTTCATTTCCTTTGGGTATATTCCTAGGTGTGGTTTTGCTGGGTCATATGGTAGTTCTATTTTTAATTTTTTGAGGAACCTCCACACTGTTTTCCACGGTGGCTGTACCAGTTTGCATTTCCACCAACAATGCTCAAAGGTTCCCTTTTCTCCACATCTTCACCAACACTTATTATCTCTTGCCTTTTTGATAATAGCCATTCTAACAGATGTGAGGTGGCCTATCATCATGGTTTTGATTTGCATTGATGATTAGTGATGTTGAGTACCTTTTCATATACCTATTGGTCACTGTATGTCTTCTTTGCAATAATGTCTATATATGTCCTTGGCCCATTTTAAAATTGGATTCTTTATTTGTATTTTTGCTATCGAGTTGTATGCCTTCCTTATACATTTTGGGTACTGGCCTCTTATCAGATATGTGGATGGCAAATATTTTCTTTCATTCCACAGGTTGCCTCTTCATTTTGTTGATGGTTTCCTTTGCTGGGCAGAAGTTTTTGGTTTAATGCAGTCCCACTTTTTAATTTCTGCTTTCATGGCCTATGCTTTTTTGGTGTTATGCCCCAAAAAGTCATTGCCAAAACTAGTTTCAAAGAGCTTACTCACTATGTTTTCCTCTGGGAATTTTACAGTTTCAGGTCTTACACTTAAGTCTTCAATCCATTTCAGGTTAATTTTTGTATATGATGTAAGATGAGGGTCCAATTTTATTTTTTTGCATGTGGATATCCAGTTTACCCAAAGCCTTTTATTGAAGAGACAATCCTTTCCCCATTGTGTATCCTTGGCACCATGGTCAAAGATTGGTTGAACATATAGCATGGATTTATTTCTGGGCTCTCTATTCTGTTCCATTGATGTATGGTTCTGTTTTTGTGCCATTACCATACTGTTTCAACTACTATAGCTTTGTAATATAGTTTGGTATCAGGGAGTGTGATGCCCATAGCTTTGTTCTTTCTCAAGACTGTTTAGGTTATTTGGGGTCTTGTGTGGTTTCATGTGAATTTTAGGACTATTTTCCTTTCTCTGTGAAAAATCCTATTGGAATTTTGATAGGGATTGTATTGAATCTGTAGATTACTTTGGATAGTATGAACATGTTAGCAATATTCTTCCAATCCATGAAGGGGCACCTGGGTGGCTCATTCGGTTAAGCGTCCGACTTCGGCTCAGGTCATGATCTCACAGTTGGTGAGTTCAAGCCCCATGTCAGGCTCTGTGCTCAGAGCCTGGAGCCTGCTTTGGATTCTGTGTCACCCTCTCTCTCTGCCCCTCCCCCATTCACACTCTGTCTCTCTCTCTCTCAAAAATAAACATTAAAAAAAATTAAAAAAAATATTCTTCCATGAACATGGAAGATCTTTCTATTCATTCATGTTTCCTTCCATTTCTGTCATCAATATCTTATAGTTTTCAGTATATAGATCTTTCACTTCCTTAGTAACTTCTGAAGTATTTTATTCTTTTTGATGCTATAGTAAATGGGATTGTTTAAATGCGTATGGAGAGAGAGAGAGCAGAGTGACCTGCTGAACTCTATGAACCTGCCAAATGTGGGGCGCCAGGGTGGCTCAGTCAGTTAAGCGTCCGACTTTGGCTCAGGTCACGATCTCATGGTTTGTGAGTTCGAGCCCCGTGTTGGGCTCCATGCTGACAGCTCTGAGGCTGGAGCCTGCTTCAGATTCTGTGTCTCCCTCTCTATCTGCCCCTCCCCTACTCAATAGCTCTGTCTCTCAAAAATGAATAAACATTAAAAAAAAGTTTAAAAATGTAAAAAAATTTGCCAAATGTGTCATTAGCATTCCTCCATCATTTCTTCCTCACTTAATATGCCAGTCCTGTATTCTCATGGTCTCATGGTATCTCTGATTATCCTAATTTACCAAAGGTCTGCACTTTCTAAAATGCCCCATTTTAGAAATTTATTCTTCCCTTCTCCTTGATCATCAAAACACTAATTCCTTCAATAACCTCTGAGCTGATAAAGTAGTAGGAAGAAATTATGAATTCAGTTACATGATTAAGGTTATTCACAATAAAATTAGCTCATTTACTGAGTTATGTCAACTCAATAAATATTTACTAGCCACTTAAATGCCAGTTCTGCTAAGTATACAGAAATACCTAAAACTCAGTCTCTTCTTTAAGGAAGTCACAGTTAGAAGAAATGAAGGATACACTTAACTTACCCAAAGATGCTATTAGTTTTAATGGAAATGCCTGTTCACAGATCATACTTCAGTGGTTTTCATAACATGCTTACAATATCTCAGAGGCTGCCACGGGCAACGAAGGACAGATTTCATCTTATGCTGCCAGCAATTCTGAATTACATAACGATCCTGGAATAAACAAGTTGATGCCCCCATGCCCTCGCAAATGCTGACTTCTCTGTGTATAATGCCCCACCCTTGTGCAATTCTTTTCATTCTTCAAAAGTCAGCTCTAATGTCAACACTTCGCAAAGGACTCTTTGTCATCACCTTTTCCTAATTGATCTCCAGTTTTGAGCTATATCTGTACCTTGTGTATCACACTGTGTTCCCTTTCTTTAAAGCCCGACTCCTTTTTTTCAGACTATGAGCTCCTTCATGCATAGATTAGAAATTATTCACCTCCCAGCAGACCTGTAAGCAAGGCACTCAGCAGGAAATATTGAATGAAATTAATTATTGAAAACCTATTATTTCTCTGCTTTCTTTCATAGATGCTAGTGAAATAGATCTTTTTTAGGAGCTCAGGTTTATCACTACATTTTATTTATGCTTTCATCACTTGATAGACATTTGAGTTGTTTCCACTTTTTGGGTGCTATATCCATTACATTTGTAAAAAACATTTACAAATATTTGGGAGGACCAGCGGGAAAAGTATTAAATTAGGAGTTCTGAAACCTAGATGTTACCTAGATGTAGCTTTGGTAGTAATTCCATACTTATTAAAGGAGATTTAAAAACAAATGTTTATTTATTTTTGAGAGAGAAAGAGAGAGGACAGAGCGTGAGCAGGGGAGGGGCAGAGAGAGAGGGAGACACAAAATCCGAAGCAGGATCCAGGCTCGGAGCTGTCAGCACAGAGCCCTATGAGGGGCTCAAGCTCACGAACTGTGAGATCATGACCTGAGCTGAAGCTGAGTGCTTAACCGATTGAGCCACCCAGGGGCCCCTTCATTAAAGGAGATTTAACTAAAATTCCTTCCACCTTAAACAGTCAATAATTTTATATTTTATCTTTTTCAAGTGTTTGGCCTAAGATCGAAGTCCTGCAGCAGGAGAAACATTAAATCTGGAACTATGAGTTACACATTGCAGCTAAGAAACACAGTAAATATTGTAATCCATTTTAACCTTAAAATCTTTTTTATTTTTTACTTAGTTTACAATTTGGAGAATACTTTAAAACTCAATTCTACATGCCCCTCTTTGAAGAAAAGATGCTCTCCACTATACCAGGTGATAAACATTCTGATAATAAACAGAGGTGCCTGGGTAGCAAAGTTCACGAAGCTTCCGATTCTTGATTTCTGCTCAGGTCACCATCTCTCCGGTTTGAGAGATCAAGCGCCATGACTGGCTCTGCACGGAGCCTGCTTGGAATTTTCTCTCTCCCTCTTTCTCCGCCTCTCCTCTTCTCACGCACACACTCTCTCTCTCTCTCTCAGAATAGACTAACATTAGGGGCACCTGGGTGGCTCAGTTGGCTGAACACCTGACTTCCGCTCAGGTCATGATCTTCTGGTCTGTGAGTTCAAGCGCCACATGGGGCTTGCCGTTGTCACTGGGGTTTCAGGTCCTCTGTCCCCCTCTCTCTGCCCCTCCTCTGCTTGTGCTCTCTCTCTCAAAAATAAATAAACATCAAGCAAATAAATATACATTACACATCCTAATAATAAAAAAGAATCTGAAAATTATGGAGTGTACTGAGGAAGTACTTTCATTTCTCCCTGTTTGTTTCTGGCAGGGAATGGCCAGTTTCTAAAATCTTGTCATTTGTCACTGCAATCAAAAGTTCACTTTGCCTCCCTTTTATACATGAAGTCGATCTTTAAGGAGGATTTGAGAATATCCTAGTTGACCATTCTCACATTCTTGAAACCTGGAGCAAGCATCCTTTGACCACTCTTTTGGGTGCAAAAGGATGTGTTTTTCATTCGCGGTGCGGTTGCTGAAGCTTCCAGGAAAAGAATCTGGTAGCTAATTAGCAATCCGCTTACCTAGTAGTGAAAACTGAAATGACTTGGATAACGCGAAGAAAATAACACACAGACATGTACCTCCAGAAATCGCTCTAAAAACATCCGTATTTGGCGAGAGACAACTCCACGCGGGAAAAGTCACAGCCAAGAAAGCGATCCTTCGCCAACTCTGACTCGCGCCTTGGAAACCTGCGCGTGGAGCGTGCAGAGCTCGGTTGTCTCCTTGGAAACCGCAGCCCGACAGGTCTCAGGCAGGCCCGGGGAAAGCGCGCCTGGGGGAGCAGGTGTTCTCAGGCTGCCGTCTGCGCCTGCGCCGGTCCACCGCGCCCTCGTAGGAAGAGAGGCCCGGATGGAGGACGCGGAGACGCGCCGTTGCTATGGCACCTGGGTCCTGGCCGCCGTGGGAGCAGGTGCCGGGGTCTCCCTCGCCTCACTGTCTGTCAGAGCTTAGAAAGAGGAGGAGAGGAGAACTCCCCCGGCCATCTCTGTGACCCCAGCCGCTGCATCTCACACAGGCAGGAGGGGAACCAGAGGGAGAGAAGGGAAGGATGATGCGGAGATTTTTATGGTGGGAGATATTTATAGAGGGGACGGGGGTCAAACGTCTGGGACGTCTGGGAGGAAAAGTGCTTAGAAGAAGGGAGCGAAGAGCCTTCCTTTGGGCTTCTGATGCGGGCGAGTCCCGGGTCCGGCGAGCCCGAGGGGGAAGTCTGGCAGCACCTTGCTTGGCTTTGTATGAGGGAACCCCCCCCCCCCTCCATTTTTGTCATTTTCTTACCCCGCTCAAAGTTCTCCTCCCCAGGAGAAAAAAAGTCATTCCTGAAACGGTAGCTTCCATGAAGAGGCTCGGGTATTCATTTAGTCGATGGTACCTGGGGACCCTGGATACAAATTAAACTTACCACCTAATGTTTGTAAAATACTACTTAATTGTCATACTTGGTGACAGAGCATGAATTTAAGAATTTTAAAATTCAGTTGAGAAGGAGGCAGCAGGGAGAATGGGCCAGGTGGTCTCATGGTGTACTTAGGGGTTAGCTTTTGCTTAAGTACTTACTTTGTATTAAAACGGGTTGTCTCTGACATTCTTTCGATGCTCTTCGATTTTAAACAAGCATGTGTTTAACGGGCTATGAGATAAGGCTGGGGTCAATGAATTAAACTATTTTCGAAGGTCTGAATCCCGAAAGAAAGTTGTCAAAAGCGTATACATATAGACTTAGCTTAGACTCACATTAAAGGATCTGCAGTCACATACCCACAGGGGATTTAGCAGACACCCAGGAGGAAGGAATTAATTTCTGTCTCTTATTACAGTTAACCTATTAAGAGGGTGGTTCTTACTCAAGCCACACAGAGATTTTTACTGCTGATAAACATTGAAATGTAAATGTGTGAAACTCACAAGGAGTAAGTGTGAGGGATTCAGTTTGTGTAAAATGTGTTTTTGTTCCAGTATGTTGACTGTGTAGCATATGGCCAGTGCCCTGGGGATGATGATTAAAACAACTGAAGGGGATTGGATATCCTGTGACGCATTTGAAAAAGGCTTAAGGGACTTGGTAACAAGAATTTATGATTTACGTTCTTTGTTTACTTGGCAACCAGCCATGAGGTTTTTGAAGAGACAGGAAAAGAACGGCGGTACAAATTTAATGCACCTTCATTTTCTTCTTAGAGTCACTTCAAACTGTGGCTTTTTCTCTTTTCAATTCTTGCATAATAGTACGATTTAATAACACCTAGTATGTTTGATTTTTTCATTTTATTTTTATCGATTATGCTGATCCTGTTAGTTTTAAATTTGAGCTTTCACATGGGTGAAATTCGTTGTAAATAATAAAGCACAGCTACCAAAGTCCTCAGGCAACTATTTGTTTACAAATTCAGAGCTGTGTTTATTACAAAATTAAAGGAGAGCACTGGAGAGTTCCATAGAAATTTTAGTCTAACAATTAGTTATGTAACCTAAACATCTTAATAAATAAATGCCAAGATCCCTGGTCTGAAAAGAAAGCGGATTATCCTAAGGCACTTGTGACTGTGAAAGACAGTATTGTTTCTATAAGTATTTTGGATCACAGTGAGTTTTAGTGTGTTCTAATCATCCATGGCACCCTTACTTTCAATTAGTAGATAGTTAGGCATAACAGTTGAGGTGAGTTAGCCTGTCTTGCGGCCAGCCAGTGGTAGATAAATTCACTCCAAAGCATTGGTTTGGTTTCCCTAGGTTACCTCAAAATATTATTGCTCTCAACCTTTGCTTTACAAATTACTGAAACCTTACTTTGAGTTCTTTAAGTAAGTCCGTTCTGTATTCTTAGTTTAAAAGAAATAAGTATCTAGAAGGAATTGTAATCCAACTAATACATTGGAAATAGTTGTAATTATCCAGTTGAATAATTAGATTGAATGATTTGCATTCATGTACCTAAAACTAACTTTATCTTGAGAAGGGGAAGGGTACCAATCAATACCAAACACTATGCTAAGGCAGGCGGACATTGAACTGAAACAGACCAGAAGTTTTTTTTTTTTTAATTTTTTTTTTTAAATGTTTATTTATTTTTGAGACAGAGAGAGACAGAGCGTGAACAGGGGAGGGGCAGAGAGAGAGGGAGACACAGAATCTGAAACAGGCTCCAGGCTCTGAGCTGTCAGCACAGAGCCTGACGCGGGGCTCGAACTCACAGACCGTGAGATCATGACCTGAGCCGAAGTCAGACGCTTAACCAACTGAGCCACCCAGGCGCCCCCAGACCAGAAGTTTTTAAGTCTTGGATTTAAAAGGCCCCGATCACTTGTTTTTGATTAAGTTTATCATGATTCTGTGCATTTCCTTTTAAATTCTCGTGCTTTTCATGAGTTGGCAGTTATTTGCTAATTTGCAGCTTATAAAAAGTTTAAAATAAATCTTAGGGGTCCCCCAGCTCAACAGTTTTTGCCGAAGCACCTTGTCATTGACAGGGAATGAAGCACTTCTAATAGGCTGCTCACTTCTCTTCAGGACAAGTTTGCAATGTAAATTCTGTTTTAAATTGCCGAAACATATCCCTGTTTCCAGCCCCTGACACTAGTTTCACTGTTTGAAGTTAGGCAAGTCCAGTCTTCCTCCAGCCAGCAGCCATTTGGATAATGTAAAGCACGTGTCATGACTTTTGTGTTTTCTTTTCTTTAGGATAATATTCCTAAGGCATTCCTCAGCGTCTGGTTTTCAGGCATTACTCTCATAGCCTCCCTTCTTCCCTTCCTTCTCTTTAATGCCTCTTCCTCCTGGTTTGCTAGCCTCTGAATGTGTTCCAGCTTGTCTTTTGTCCTTTACAGTGCAGCCCAGGAAACTGGAGAGGGTGCTTCACGCTTCTGTGTGTCTCACCCATAGTCTCAGGCTTGCAGTTGGTGTATATGTTGGGTGTCCCCATCATCCTTTTAACTCACTGGAACCTACTGTTCAGTAAAACCTATTAAAATGTTTTTCACACACAGTATTGAAAAGCCTCACCTCTTCACTTAGCTAGTGCTTGTGCAACTAGTGGGAAGGTGTTCTCCCACATGCTTTTTTGGGCAATGTTGGAAGGAAAATCATGTATATCTCATCTCCCTTTAGTAAAAGTGGCACGAGGTTAGGTGATCGAGTCAAAGGTTCACAGATAGTAAAGTGAAGCCAGTGGCCGAAACGAAGCTTGTGGGTAGTTTATTAATTCAGGCAAAATCTCTCTCATTTTAGATCCTAAAGAAATATGTTCTTGACATCGGTACTTTCTGCCTCCAGAAAGGGTTTTAGGCAACTTAGTCTTGCTACAGGCACAAGAGATGGCTCATAGGTATAGAAACAGGTATACAAACAGGGTCCCACGTGTTTGGGACCCTGAAGATGAGATTTCTATAGTTCTTTTGAAACTGGACCTAAAATTCTAGTACATTTAGAGAGCACTTCTCCTTCTGTTTTTATTTAATAGTGGAAAATGTGCAGATGATTGTTATATATTTCTACATTTATGACAATTAGATCTACATGAACAGTTTTCCCTCAACCCTGTTTTTTGAACAGATAATCAGACATCAGACTGACCCCTTCTCCCTCCTTCCATATTCTTCTTCAGGAACACATTATGTTCAGGTCACCCTGGACAATTGCATGCACTTCCATGTTTGTTTGCTCTTTCTCGTGCTGTTCTCTTTGTCTGAAATAACTAGTAACCTCTTGTACTCAGTATTCAAAGCCCATCTCAGCTTTCCTTGGTATTTCCAATTTTAGACTGAGTTCATTGCTTTTTTATTCTGTCTTCCATAATTCTTTACTTTTTTATTTTTTTAAATCTACATTTATTTAAAATTTCTGGGTTTTGTTTGTGTTTGTGTTCTGTACCATACCGGAAACACCTCAGGGGCATAGGTCTGTTTTATAATCTTTATGGGAATGTATATAGGAATATTGTAGGTGTTCAACAAAGTTTCATCAAAACTGTACATATATACACATATATATGGTATGTTCACATGCATATACAGACACATAGGTGAAGATTTATTTGCTGCTTTTGTTTGAAAAATTATAGACAAAACTATATAGCAGGGCTAGGAACTGACCTCAATTTGTAGATAACTTGAGCTTTGTTCTCTTAAAAATGACTTAATTTAGGGGCGCCTGGGTGGCTCAGTCAGTTGGGTGTCCGACTTCGGCTCAGGTCACGATCTCATGGTCCATGAGTTCGAGCCCCGCGTTGGGCTCTGGGCTCATGGCTCAGAGCCTGGACCCTGCTTCTGGTTCTGTGTCTCCCTCTCTCTCTGCCCCCCCCCCCCCCCCGTTCTTGCTCTGGCTCTCTCTGTCTCAAAAATAAAATTAAAAAAAATGACTTAATTTATACACCATTTCATAAACATTAACTTTCACCTGACCTATTTATTTATCACTGTTACTGGATAGTATTAGACATCACATTTGTTTTTGCTTTTTTTTTTAATGAAAAATATATTTCATAGAGTTTAAAACAGTTTGACTTCTGTGGAAATTAACATTTACTGTAGTTGAAAATCAAATGTTACTTAATTGAAAGCTCTCAGATCACAAATTATAACCATGCCCTATAAACTAGTAGAAGGATTAAAAAATTGAGGATAGGAAGTGATATTCAGGTCTCCTCCACATTTGAAAGTTTGCTTTACACTTCTCTTTGACAAAAGACCCACATTTGTACCTGTTTTTGTTCCCTGAATGAAATCTGAAGAGGATTTTTGCTTTTATGAAACTGTAATTGCTTCTTTGCTTTATGCCATGTTGGCTTTCCTTGGAATACTCTGCTTTCAGAGAGCTGAGGAAACCTGTATTTGTTTTCATTTGAACATTAGACAACGTTAATGAGTATGACTTAAAAGCTGAGTCATCTGCTCTGACCTGGGCAAGGAGTTTTAACGATTGGCAGGGGATGTGGAAAATCCTTCTCTAAGCCTCAGATAGTCTTCTTATCCCCCTTTTTTTAGGCTCCTTGTAAATGAGGGTTTCAGGAATTGGGTGGAGGGGGGTGGTTTTTAGAGTGGTACATCTAGAAAATGTCTGGCCATTGAAGGCCTCTCTTTCAGGGTATACAGATATATGTTTATTCTGAACGTTCCATGCTTTGTGTTTCTATGTGTTGGTTAGTCTATTACATTAATCTCCATACTCCACTCTACCCCTAAAGTGGACATAACATATACCTTATCTTTTTAAATCTCACAGCATTATTCTATAACAAACAGAAAATGGATGAAAATAAAGATATGGACTCAAAAGAAAGTGGAGAATATGAAGATGACTTTGAAAAGGACCTGGAATGGTTAATTAATGAAAAAGAAAAAGGTGGTGCCAGCATAATAGAGGTATATATAAATTGCCAAAAGCATTCATAATAATTACATTAACAAAGTGCTTTGTAATTCTTCAAGAGTTTTGCACATACTATGTCATCTAAACCTCCCCAAATTCCTTTGATATATATAGAACAAGTATCATTATTTCTCCCTTAGAGATGAGAAAATTGAGACATTAAGAGTTTATATGTTGTATCCTAAGGTGAGAGATGAGAGAACAGGGATTAAGTTAGCACTTAATAAAGTTTAAATTATGATTAAAAATACGAGTACCTGGGTGGCTCAGTCCATTGAGCTTCTGACTTCGGCTCAGGTCATGGTCTCACAGTTTGTGAGTTCGAGCCTCGCATCCGGCTCTGTGCTGACAGCTCAGAGCCTGGAGCCTGCTAAAGATTCTGTGTCCCTCTCTCTCTGCCCCTCCCTCACTCATGCTCTGTCTCTCTCTCTCAAAAATAAGTAAACATTAAAAAAACTTAAATTATAATTAAAAATTATATTATATTATATATAATATATATAATATATAATAATTATATATTATATTAAAAATTATAATTTATATAATATAAATAAATATGATTTATTGCATCAAAAATAAAAACAAGTACAATTAATTTCTACTTTATATAAACTTGGATAAAATCATGGGGTTATACTTTTAATATAAATGAAAATAAAGCAAATCCTCAAAAAACATGGTCTTTTGGCTAACATTTGAAACCTTAAGACTGAATTAGCCCTTCAGGGGAATGTATATAGAGGAAAAGCGTAGAGAGTCAAAACTGAGCCATAGGAATACCTGTAGGAAAAAGTGGACCCATTAAACATGATCATACAGGTAGAAGGGAAATCCAGGAAAATGAACCCGTTCCTGGATCATGAATATATATATACATATATACATACATATATATATATATACATATACATGTATATATACATGTATATATACATGTATATATACATGTATATATATATATGTATATATATGTATGTATATATGTATATATATATATATGTATGTATATATATATACACACACATATATATATATACATATGTATATAGTGTGTGTATGTGTATCTATATGTAATTTGTGTGTGGGTACATGTTTATGTATATTCATATATGTACATATTCATATGTATATATGTATGAAATTAACGTCAATAAATAGGTAATGAAGAAAAGATGTAAGACTGCTATAAGAATAGGTGACTTTAGAGGGACAACGACCTAAGTAATTGTGACAGAAGTCAGATTTAAGGTTAAGGGAAAGAATATGAGAAAAAGAAGATGGGCAGTTTTACATCACAGACTTCTCTTAGTTGCATTTTGCTTTCTTACGCAATGGAGAGGACAAATGGGATAATATTTGAAAAAGGCAACAGAGCGAAAAGTAAAGGTTTTCCTGAGATGGCCTTTAAGTGGGAGTTCGATGCATCTTTAACAGAAAAATAGTAAGATTGAGTAGAGGCAGAGATACCCCAGAGTGGTCAGTTTGAACCAAAGTCTCATGACTGGAGGGGTGTGAGATCCAAAGCACAGAGTGCTAGAATTAGAGAAGTGATGATGATGCTTCATTGTTTCATTTCTTCATTCAGAAAATATTAATAATCACCTACCATGTATCCGAGGCTATTGTGGGTGCTGGGGAAATGGCAGCTTCAGAACAAAGGGCTCTCATCCATCTTACTCATTTTTGTGGGTGATTATAATCACTTCCTCCTCTGAGGCTGGCAGGAAAAATGGATGACAGAGATAGAGACTGGGATGAGGGCTGGGGGGGGTGTGAAAAGTGGCAGTTTTATTGCACTGAATTTTTTGGTTACTTTGGCTTCTTTTGCAGTGGGTTTTAAAAAATGAAAACCAAAGAATAATTAGGAAACAGATACTGTCGGAATGAACTAGAAAATCAACTACGGCTTAAAAAAACCAATTACAACGCAGAAATCTTAGTTTACTTGTTTGTTAGACATTTTAATGGGCCAGGTTTCTTTGCTTATCAGACATCTGGCAACGCTGTGCAGGTTAGGAAGAGATGGCTATCAGAAAAGATGACCTTTAAGCATGTAAAAGCGGAAGGGGATTTTACGAGGTTGAAGAGAGCAGCAAGTAGTAGTTCCCATAGAATTGTTTCAGGAGGGAGAGAATTGTCTGAGAAAAAGGACAAAAATATCGTAGGGGAAAAGTGTTTCTGTTTGGTTGGTGAATATGCATGTATGTGGAAAAGATGTTAGATAAGAAGCCTTTAATTAGAAACAGGTGTAGAGCAGGGTTTTGTGATGTGATAATATTGATCTATGGTTCATGTGGAATTACGCTTTTTTAATATAAAACTGAATTTATGATGGTGTTTAGCATAGACTGTTGGAGCCTCAGAGGATAGTTGAGGAAGGAAAATGTCATCCGTAGATAAAAATTGACTGGAATTTGGATATAGATTCTGCAGAAAATGGCAGCAATGATAATCTGAAAAGATTGTAAGAAGCTCAGAGTGATTAGAACTCGACTAAAGGCTGATATTGTAATGGTCCTGGGGAGAAAGATAGTTTTTTGAAGAATAGAAATATTATAAGGAGAAAACACTTAACAAAATTTTCTTCTGAAAATTTAAAGTGAGGAAGATTTTATAGAGGAACCATAGTAACATAATAATGTACTGTTTGTAGTTACCCTTTCATTAATTAGCATACAATTTTTGAAAATATTAACCTAGCCCCTAGCAACATCAAATTCAGATTTAGCATTAAATTTTTCCTAAAGTGCTATTGTCACATGTATTTCCCTTGGGATGCTCATAAATATGAATTCAAATATTATGAGCACAGTGTAAATAAGAAGCATGTAAATTTTCCCATTCATAAAATATATTGCATGATTATGAAACTTCATTTTGGATTATCTACATATAAATGGACAAAGAGTCTCAATTTTTACTGAAAAAGAGAACCTTATGTATATTTTTTTAGATGGCTTGTGGGAATGAAGAGAATATTAACCAAGAATTAAAAGACAATGAAACAGAAACAGAACACACTGAACAGAGTTCTGATCCTGACAAATCTTTGAAGGATGAAGTTTCACCAAGAAGAAATGACTTCATTTCTGTACCGAGTATTCAACCTTTGGATCCCATATCAGATTCAGATAGTGAAAACTCTTTCCAGGAATCCAAAGTAGAAAGCCAGAGAGCCCTGGAGGAGGAAGAGGATGAGGAAGTAAGGAGATATATTATGGAAAAAATTATACAAGCCAACAAGATTCTACAGAATCAAGAACCTGTGAATGATAAAAGGGAACGGAAGCTTAAGTTCAAAGACAAATTAGTTGATCTGGAAGTTCCTCCACTGGAAGACACTGATACTTACAAAAATTATCTTGAAAATGAAAGTAGTATGTCTGGAAAACTCTCACAGTTACGTATTTCCAAGGAATTTGGACAAGAAAATGTGCTCATGTCACTAACTGATGGAAATTGTGAAGAGAACAAGGATAGGAAAATTCTAGTCGAGAGAGATGGAAAGTTTGAACTTCTGAATTTACAAGACATTGAGAGTCAGGGGGTTTTGCCCCCCATTAATACTAATAGTACAGAAAACGAGCCTCACCAGTTGTCATCCAGATCTTCCAACTCAAATGTCAATAGTGTCAAGAAAGAAGAGCCGATAGCAAAGATTCATGCTGTTGCTCATTCATCAACAGAAGAGCCACTGGCTTATATCCCTCAGCCACCAGCCAACCCCAAGACTCGTCCAAGTTCTGCTGCCAACTCAGATCGAAGTAAGGGGAATGGGAAACCTAATCACAGGACACAGTCTGCAAATACACCTCCAGTGACCTCAACATATTGTCTTTCCTCTCGACAGAAAGAACTGCAAAAACGGCTAGAACAAAAGAGAGAAAAGCTAAAGAGAGAGGTGAGCACATAAGCAGGCATCATATTGAAAGCGGGATGTGTTTTCATGTTTTATAAATGTAGTGGTACTTGAAATAGTTCCTCAAAGTATTGGGTAGATTTGCTTGCTTGTTTTGTTTTTCTATTGTTAGATTAAGTGGTTAAATATTAAGAGTGCAGATTATGGGGTAAACACCATGATTATCTTGGTCCTTTCTTGGAGGGATCACAGGGCCTAGTAATGAATGACTTGTGTTAGAGACAGAGGTCTCAGTGATGACATCATCTGATCCTTTCATTTTAAAGATGAGGCTCAGAGAAGTGACTGCTGAAAGTAATTTTGATGTGAGCAGGTGAAAATCAGGTGTCCTGTGGAAAAATGAAGGCACAAATTTGTTGGGGTTTAGGAGGCAGCAGGTAGATTTGGATTATAATTCTGACTTATGTGTGTATGTGTTTTCACATATTCTTCCATGCCTATAATTCCTTGATTTCAGAGATTTTAGTTTTAGATGAATAGAGCCTAATAACCTTAACAAAATATTTCCAAAATTCCATATGGAATCCAAGATGATGATGATGGTGATGGTGATGGTGGTTTTGTGCTGTCGATTAAGAAGAGGCTGTGAAGTAACCAAAGCATTTATTTGGGGTCTTAGGGATTGCAATCCAGGAGGCAGAGTGTCGACCTAAATCAAAAGTGTGCTCTGAATAGTGAGCTAGTGAGCTGGGAGTGCAGGCCTATAAAGGCAAAAAGCACAAGGTTACATAGCTTGTTTTGAAAGAATTATGATTGGTGATGGCAGAGTTTAAGCTGACTAGCTAATACACATACCCTGTTTAGCCAACAGGTTACAATTTCCATCCAAAGTACAAGAATGTGTCTCACCAGGTTGGTCAGGGTTGCAGTTGATAAGTTGCAATTGACAAAAGCCGAAAGATCATGGTGGGCTGAGAATTGAAACAGGAGACTTGAAATAGGAGACAATGCGTAGGCCCCACTTCCTCAATGTTCTTTCAACTCTATTTTCAGTGACTGTCTTAGCAATGCTTACTTCGTTTTGAATCTTCCTTCACATTTCCCCCTTCTGATCAAGGTCTTTCTGGCAGGAAAACATCAGTGACAGATTTTTGTGATCATGTAGTCCTATTTCATTATTGGAGTGGTTGGCAACCTGCAACTTGCTCTGGGCCCCTCATGTCCCTTGGAGGGTGGAATCTCATAGTGATTGTTACTTGATGTGTTCTATAAGCATGCGAGGTGAGGGTTTTTCGGCCACATTTGAGTAACAAGGAGGTTTGAGGAAATAAGACCTAGAAGTCAATTAGATTCTCCTTTCTTTCAGTCAAAGGGTACATCTGGTGAATGGTTTTGAGTCTTTGAACAAAGATTATCTGAGTTCTGACAGGATTTGAAACATTGGCTGTGAAAAGCATTGACAGTGGGATAATAATGAGTATAGAACAAATTAAAACAGTGATAAGATAACTTGTAGCCCAGGTCCCAATTCTGGTCAGGAGTCAGCTAAAAATATCTGAGACTCTGAAATCTAACCAACCAGAGGTTTTAGAGGATGGGATTCCCCTTAGAGATTTAGCAAGCTTAAAAATCTTAGCAGTTTTGAATTCCAAGCGACGGGAAGTACCCATGTACAGCAAGAAGTGTTAGTGATGGCAGACTCTACCGTGGGTCCCAAGTAAATAACCTAATGCTATGCTATTATTGAGGACAACATGAGATAGAGTATCCAAAGACTTGCCCTGGCTCTAATAGCTCAGGCAGTGAACCTGGCAATTCTGCTGATGGTTCAAGAAAGATTTCCAATCATGTACTCATTCCAAGCCAGCAACTGAAGATCCTCCCAAACTGGGCCCCTTTACTGAAGTTCTTCTCTCCTGGGAGACCATAGCCTTGGGAACGCCCCCAACTGTTATCTTTTTATTCGGAGGGGTTGTCATCTGGATAATTATCTTCTTTCAGTTTTTTTTTAGCGGGGAGACTCCTTTTAGTTCTATGATTAGTTCCTGTATGGTTATCCTTTAGTAATTAACTTAAGGACAGAAGAAAGGGAAGTTAGATATCCCAGGTGGCATTGCTTTGCCATTCTCCAGCTGTCTAGGCAAGCAGATGCCCAAGATTGTCCCCTGTAAGTGCAGACGAAAATGTGTCCTGTAGGGGTGCAAAGCATCTCTGCTTAGAACTGGTTATGGACTCATTTATCGGTATAGAGGGCATGATAGGAGAAAACCAGGGATCTGTTTTATTTGAGCAGACGGAAGGAGGGTAGCTGTGTGTTTCACATCTTAGCTGAAAGAATCTTTTGTAAGAGGGGGGTCTTGCAGCTACGAGTGTCTGTTGGGGAACACTTGTTATTTGTGCCTTGGCATGTCTGCAAGAGCCAAATATAGGAGGCACTTTAGTGCTAAAGTGCCTGCTACAAGGATTGTTCCAAATATTTCATGGCCATGAGGCATTAGGAAGAGTCTCTTGTGAGATATACAGGCCTGGTCATGACTCTTGGGAAAGCTGTCTGTCTACCTCAGGTGCCATCTGCTTCTCACCCAGATTGTTGATTTTGAGTGGGTCTGGATATTTTTAGTTTGAGATCTCTTGTGGGTGGGGATGTCCAGTCAGGAGAGGATGCCCCCCCCCCTTTTTTTTTAATAAGAACTGTGAACCCATGGGTCAACGCCTTTAAGTTTAGCAGCCTGGGGGTTAGTTAACAAATGCTTGATGTGGCCCTTCCCGGTGAGGTTGGAGGGCATCCTTGTGTGGGTGACATTTCCAGGAAGCAAATGTCCAGGTGGGAGATCATGATGTTGAAGATGTTTGTCACCCAGAAGTGTGCTGGGAAAAGATTGCTGTAGGAGCTCGGTATTAGTTTCAAGTACCTTGATAAGATCTTTGCAATAGATTAGTGGATTTCCTTTCAGTAGTAGGCCATCCTCATAGGTGTTCTGGTAATGATTTCAAAGGGAGATAATTAGTGTTTACCAAATAGAGTGGATTTGAGGTTAAATAAGTTGAAGGGGAGGGCTTTAGACCAAAGCAGACTGAAAGACTCAGTAAGATTTGCCAGTTGGGAGGTCTTATTGGGGATGATATGTGCAATGAAAATGTTGTGATATTGGCCAGATGTGGCAAATGGCCTATGATATTTGTTTTGTGAAATAGCTCCCTCAGTCACTGTGAGGTTCCGAGGGTATGCCTCAGTTTGGACTTATTTTCTCCAGTAATATTTACCATGGAACTGAGGCCATAGTTCCATGACTAGGAAAGGCTCTTGCACAGTGAGAAAACATACAAGCCATTACTAGAACATATTTGTGTCCTTGAGATGGTGGCAGCTAGATAAAATTCAACTGCCATATTTCAAAGGGCCCAGAGGGTAAGAGATGTCTCTGTCATCAGAAGGTAAGGGTTTAGAAGGCAGGATTTAGAGAATGATAGTTTGAAACGATGACATTTGGGGGAGACAGCAAGAGGGTTTCATAAAAGGTTAATCTACTGGAGGACAGATGCTAAGTATAATGAGTATCATTCTCATTATAATGGCATTTGCAGTGGGGGTTGCTTATTTTTATGACATACATTTTATTTTTTATTTTTTTTATTTTTTTAAAGTTTATTAATGTTGAGAGAGGTGGGAGAGGGAGAGGCAGAGAGAGAGGGAGAGAGAGAATCATAAGCAGGTAGGTGAAGCCTGACACGGGGCTCAGTCTCAAGAACCATGACATCATGACCTGAGCCGAAATCAAGAGTCAGATGCTTAATTGACTTAGCCGCCCAGGTGCCCCTATGACATACATTTTATTTTTTATTTATTTAAAAAAAATTTTAATGTTTATTTATTTTTGAGAGATAGAGCACAAGCAGGGGAGGGGCAGAGAGAGAGAGAGAAGGAGACACAGAATCTGAAGCAGGCTCCAGGCTCTGAACTGTCAGCACAGAACCTGACACAGGGCTCGAACTCACAAACTGCGAGACGCTTAACTAACTGAGCTACCCAGGCGCCCCTGTCATACATTTTAAAATGATGACTGGGGCGCCTGGGTGGCGCAGTCGGTTAAGCGTCCGACTTCAGCCAGGTCACGATCTTGCGGTCCGTGAGTTCGAGCCCCGCGTCAGGCTCTGGGCTGATGGCTCGGAGCCTGGAGCCTGTTTCCAATTCTGTGTCTCCCTCTCTCTCTGCCCCTCCCCCGTTCATGCTCTGTCTCTCTCTGTCCCAAAAATAAATAAACGTTGAAAAAAAAATTAAAAAAATAAATAAATAAAAAATAAAATGATGACTGATAACATTGTATCAGGAAATAATCAGATTTCTAGGGATTTCACACAGTATTTGGAACACTGTACAGATGTTACATAAAGAAAGTTTAATATTATTTCTTATTTGACAATGCTTCCCATGTGATTTAACATATCAAATAAACCTAATAGGTCCTACGGAATTTTCCAGATCAAAAAGACTTCATTTAGAGGTTGATTTGGGGGAGTTTGTAAAAAATATCAAAACGTTTGGACACTTGACCCAATAGGATAACAGAAAATTATAAAACAATACTTCATTATCCATTTACCTAAATTATCAGGGACAAATACAGAAGATTACAGTTAGCTACAAAAGCCTTAGCTGGTCTTAACAGAGAAGAAGACTCAGCTTTCCCAAGTCATCAAAGACGTGATAAAGACAAAACATAGACTCTGTTTCCTAGGCAGATTACATTAAAAGTAAAGAAACTTTGGGTACAATCTCTTATGAAGGGCAGGCCAACAATCTGAGAAAATTTTGTCCTTTCAACAGAGAAAACCAAAATTTTGCACTAGTGTACTTTGGATGTCAAAACTGAAGTTTAAATACATTAATTTTAACCTTGGCCAGCTTGATTACACATGAAATTCCTTTTGCAAGACTTCTTTCCTATGAACCTTCTACAACTTTCTGTGTCTATTTTAGTTTGTCTCTTTTTGTTTCTCTTTCTGAAATAATCAGCTCTATGACAAAATCACTTTCATTTCCCTCAACAAAATTCATTTCTTCCCCATACCTTCTTTTACCAAAAACACACACTCTACTTTTCCTCTCTTACTTTCCATATACAGTCATTTTCTTACATCCTTGTTGAATTTTAGTAGCTTTACTTTCAAAAATACTGAATAGAATTTTTAACCCTTAGAATCTTAATTCCTAGTGAAAACTAAGAAACCATTGTGGACTGGCACATTTATAAATATGTTTCATCATTTCATCATTTTTATGTCACTTTTTTAAAGTTTATTTATTTTGAGAGAGAGAGAGAGAGAGAGAGAGAGAGAGAGAGAGAGAGAGAGAGAGAGAACGAGGGAGGGACAGAAAGAGAGAGAATCCCAAGCAGGCTCCACACTGCCAGCACGGGGCCCGACAAGGAGCTCGGACTCCCAAACCCTGAGATCATGACCTGAGCTGAAGTCAAGAGTCAGACACGTAACCAACTGAGCCACCGAGGCGCCCCTCATCATTCCATAGTTTCTAGAAGTATAATCCCCCTCCTAGTCATTTAAATTTTTTTTTGCATAGGTTTGTTTATTAAATAGACCTAAATATTATATATTTTTGTCTTTCTGTAAAAAAAATTTAAAAGCCAAAACTAAATAAACTTAGGTTTAGCAATCAATATTTCAGTATGTTATGCTATATATTTTGAAATGATTTAGGTGGTTAATGAACATTTGTTATCTAGTTTAATTCAGCATAAATTTTGATCTCCTTTAAATTTACTTAGATTGCTTGCTTTTAGTAATTATACTTGGATTAAAACACTAAACAGCTAATCATCATCTTAAGATATTTCTTTTCTTGACAGATTTTGAAACAGAAATAGCATGAGCTTTTACGACTAGTAAATCCAGGTAGAAAAAGTTGTGTATCTCCATTGCCTCATCGTGATGCTGATAACCCTGAAAGCATTCCTGTTTTTACTAAACCAGCAAACATAAACTTGCATTTTTTGCTTTTATTTTCTTACTAAAGTTTTTATTCAAATTCCAGTTAGTTAGCATACAGTGTAATATTAGTTTCAGGTATACAGTGTAGAGATTTAACACTTCCATAAAACATTCAGTGCTCATCACAAGTCTACTCCTCAGTCTCCATCACCTGTATCACGCAGTTCTCCACTCACCTCCCCTCTGGTAACCAGCAGTTTGTTCTCCATTAAACTAGCATTTATTTATCAAGGATTGTCTCAGATCATGTGAACTTGAGAAAGATTTGGGTTAGTGGTTTTTGTATTTCTGGGAATTTTTTGACTACTTAATTTATGGAAGCACTTCATTGTTTTTAATCCAATTAAATGGACCTTTTTCATAAATTAACTTTGACAGTGCCATCAGAGCTAGAAAATGTCACATCACTGTCACATACATATGTAGACATATGTAACATATAGGTAGCTATAGACAGAAACCTTATGGTTTCATTTTAAAATTTATACCGTGATTCAGGCATGATTCAAGCTCTTCTCAAAAGAATAGCGGTTCTGAATTGTATTTCTGGCAGATGCACTAACTTACGTAAGTTAGTTAACCCAAGTTACCTGCTAAGTTAATCTGAGTTAACCGCTCAGATGACCAAAGTCTTTTACTAAGGATTTTTATTTGTGTGCTGTGAAGATCCTTATAGAGCTGTCCCCAGAATTCTGGCAAGAAAATTGGAATGAGGAAGTGGAGGAGGGTACACAGATGGTACAGAGGGAAGGAGGAAGATGGCCCCAGAGGCAGGTCCTTGGTGCAAGAGGGCTGTTGCACGCCCAGAGGCAAAGCAGGAGGAAGGGAACGAGACGGTGCCTGAGACAGAGAGGACGGGTCTTTTTAAAGTTGTCTGTTTGCTTCAGTTAGTTTAGAAATGGCATTTTGTAAAGACGAGATTTTTAAAATCCTGACTTTGTTTGAAACCCCCCAGGTACCAACTGAAATAGGCATCCCATTTGGTTGTCTTTATAAGCCTTTTCCAATTGTGCATGCAAGTAAACTAGCTGTAGGACATCAAAAGTGTCCATTTTGACCAATGAAGTTTTAAATCATCTTGGGTAATTTGATCCAATGGGGCAAAAATTCACAGCAAGAAAGACCATATTCCTTAACATAAATACTGCAGGAGTTACAATAGGGGGCTGAATATTAGAAGCTCCTTAGAAGAATTATTTCCCAGGGCACCTGGGTGGCTCACTCGGTTGGGTAGCCGACTACGGCTCAGGTCGTGATCTCGCGGTCTGTGAGTTCGAGCCCCGCATCGGGCTCTGTGCTGACAGCTCAGAGCCTGAAGCCTGCTTCGGATTCTGTGCCTCCCTCTCTTTCTGCCCCTTCCCTGCTTGGTCTCTGTCTCTGTCTCTCTCTCTCTCTCTCAAAAATAATAAACATTAAAAAAAATTAAAAAAAAATTATTTCCCATAATTGAGTACTTACCAAGAACCTGAAACCCAAATATTCCATTCAGAATGAGTGAAGATGGAATCCTCCCCTCAAAAATGAGTGAGGACAGAAGCAAGCAACAGAGGACATCCAATTAAAGGCCTGAACCTTGACCAAGATGGGAGGTTCAGGACCAAGAGGATTTATCACTGTGACTTGAAGCCACCAAGGATATGTAGGAGTGCAATGGACTCTTGGTACCTGACTCAAATCCACGGCAACACTGGAGACAGAGGTCGGGTACTTGAGATCCTACCAGCTATGCCCAGTAATGTTGATGAAGAAGAGGCTGCGAAGCAACTGGAGCGTTTATTTGGAGTTTTTGGGATTGCAATCCGGGAAACACAGGTCAACCAAAATTGACAGTGCTTTGAATTATGAGTGGGGAGTGCAGGCTTATAAAGACAAAACCCACAAGGTCATGTAACTTGTTTTGAAAGAATTATGATTGGTGGGGGCAGAGTTTAAACTATCTAATACACAATTGACTATTTAGCTCACAGGTGTTACATTATCTCTATTTCAGTCCAAAGTAGAAGGAGGAGTTCTGGTTGCAATTGGCAAGAGTCAGAAGTTCCCGTTGTTCTGAGAACTGAGAACTGCAGGGAGAGACCTGCATCGGTCCTACTTCTCAAGCCCTTTCCACTCCATTCTGAGTGACTCTCTTAGCAATGCTTACTTCATTTGGGATCTTTTTTCATAGCTCTTGAATAATACTGTGTTTTATTAATGAAAACTCCAGGTAGTAAAACTGGTGAATTTTCTCTAAATGACTTAAATCAGTGCCCCAGTTCTCTGTTTTACTGGATACCTGATGATATTAAGCTGAACCAGAAAATATCTGACTGTAAAGGCCAAACTTCAGCAGGATCACAGGTAAATAGAATTTTACAATTAGAAGAATTCCTAAAGAGCCTTTTACAGACAAGAAATCTATAGTCTAGAAGTTTAATTAACTTTACCAAAATCATTCAACTTGTTTAGAGCAAAATAGGAGTCAAAATCTATTTTCTTGGTGTCTATTGAGAAATTGTATAGGAATTATGTAGGAAATTATCAAGGAAATTTCTGGTGTTTCAATAAGGAGCCCATATTAGCAGAAAAAGGTGAAAAACAAAGTTAGTAAGGGTTTATAACCTATAGAATGCTCAGGCAGGAATCTGAAAAAATGCATACTAAATAAAGTTTAGCTTGCTTGGCCACTAATATCTGAACTGTAACTCGCAGACTTAGTTTGCTTGGTTTATAGCAGTACTTAAAAGGATCTGCTAACACCAAACTTGATGACAATACAAAATAACATTTGAGAATGAACTATAATAATGTTTGCTGTACACACAAATGTGTAAGTGCATTTGTATATTTCTACAAATGTTATATGAGAGGTTTTATAGAATTTCAGTGTCTTTTCACTACTGGACTGAGTAATCTTGAACTGGTGTGACTCAGAAATAGTTTCGTTTTTATTTTGATCCTCTTGGTGCCGAGATGCACTTTTCTCATGTCAGGATCCTCAGAACTAAATTTCCCTTGGTTTATGCACTTGCTCAAGGCATGGTCTTTATTACTTATATGCTTGCTCAAGACTGTATGGAAATGCTAAGGCTTTTTCATATTTTTTAGTTGGTTTCAGGGGAAGGCTTTCCTTGTTTATACCCAACAAAATATTTGCTGAGTTGAGCTGCTATACTGTATCTATTCTAAGTGCATCATTTCATTGTTTTCTTTGGCAACTGCATTATCTGTACTTCGGCTGATATCTTCTGTGTAATATCTAAAAGCTCCTCCAGAAAGATAATCATCTTACATACTGTCTGTATTGATGCAAGACATCATCAACTGAGAAAAGAGGCAGAACTGAAAACAAAAGCACTTATTATTTCAGGTCTCAGAATTGCAATTTGGGGAGTAGAGATTTGGGTAGCAACCCAAATTATGTCCACTAGGGCACAAAAGTCAAGCGTTTTTAGAGGCAAAAAAAGAATGCTTCTTTACATTATTTACAAAGAATTTTGTTTGGCGTTGACAGCAGAAAACTAATCTTGGCTACACATAATTGGTGGCTAAGGCTATTGCTGAGAAAAAGTCTGTTACTGTAGCAGGTTGCGGGTACTGGTAGAATCCTTGTTATATTGGTAGTTTGGCCCAATTCAAAAGTTTATGATTATACCCAGTGAGGACTTGCATAAGGCCCACATCCTAATGGCCCCTGACTCCATTTTAAAATTCCTTGACATAAGGTGAATCCATTTTATTTCGCCTTTTACATTACCCAAGGTCCTTCTTGTAAAAAGAAACTTACAAATAAATGTAAATTTTAATCTGTGATAAATTCACCTTTTATATAAGCATTTTTTAGAGCTTAGAAAATAGTATATAGGTATTTCAAAATAGAAATCTTCAGTCTTTATTCACATATATGCAAATATGTTTATTAAATTTTTTTTAATGTTTGAGAGAAAGAGACACACACAAAATACAGGGGAGGGGTGTGGGGAGGGGATGTTAGGGGCAGAGAGAGAGGGAGACACAGAATCTGAAGCAGGCTCCAGGCTCTAAGCTGTCAACACAGAGCCCAACGTGGGGCTTGAACTCATGAACCGTGAGATCATGACCTGAAGCCAAAGTCGGATGCTCAACTGACAGAGCCACCCTATGTACGTATTTTTAAAAGGCGAGTATCACCAGGATTCTGCCACAAAATTATACACACCTTTCCAGTATATCGGTATTTTAAAAGACATTCTGTGCTGTCTATTGGATAGGATATTTTCTTTCCTTCTTACATTTTGTTCAATCAAAAGGAATTAGAAAGACTTGCTATATTGTTAAAATGTAAAGAAAGAACTCTGAATTCCACCATTTGAAGAAAATTAAAGCATAGATTATATAATTCAGTTCATTTAAGTGATAAAATTTTAGTATTGGGAGAGACTAGAGAGCTCATTAATTTCACTCCATCTTGTAGAGGAGAATACAGAGTTAAGTGGCTTGACCAAATCGACATAGTATGATCACAGCCTGCTTGCTACTCAGATCTCCTAACTTTTAGCTCAGTACAATTTTCACTATGATATGTTCCTGACATGCTCCGCTTTGCTCCTAGTGACTATTTTATAGCTCTACACAACTGGTTTAAGTACCCCTCCTCAAGTTTAAGAAACTTCCTTTTATAACATTCATTGAATAATTCATATAAAACATTCACTTTGTTCCTGTAGTTAACTGTCTAAATATTGTTCTGATAACAAAAAATGTTACTTTGTGAATATATATTAGTTGAAAAATATTTTTAAACAGTGTAATAAAAAACTTCAAACACATATGAAGGTATGGTTAATCTCTGTGTCCCCATCACCCAGATTTGAAAGTCATTGAGATTTTGGTATATTTGCTTCATCTCCTTTGTTTCTTGGCTGATGTATGTTTAAAGCAAGTCCTAGGTAGAGCATTATTGCTCACTTGTACATTTTAATATATATTTCTAAATGACGATGTTAGCCTTCTCTTTCATGACCACAATGTCATTTATCACAATTAACAAATTTAACAATAATGTAAAAATGTTTCAAACATTTATGATGCTCCTGTAGACACCATATAGTGCTTCTAGAGTGTGGTGGCCTTTTTATTTTCTTTGGCAAAGCTACAATTTGAGGGGTTTAATTCCAAAAGTAAACCAGGAAATGAAGGAGAGATTCAAGGAATTTCTGAACAGCATGCATACATATATTGTACATCTATGTAATTGTAGAATTTATCTCTCCAATTTCATTTATCTGATCAACCTTAATTTTATTCCTAAGCAAATTAGAGTCCCTATTTTTTTTTTTTTTTTTGGAGAAGCCCAATTTTCCGATGGAAAGTTTTAGGAGCAGAGAATGCTAATTTCAGATCTCAAAATATATCTCCCTACTCTAATAACTCATATACAATTTTATTAGTTTTTCATGAATGTCTTTTGATAACTCTTTCCACCAGGAAGAACAACGAAAAATAGAAGAAGAAAAAGAAAAGAAAAAAGAGAATGACATGGTATTTAAAGCATGGTTGCAAAAGAAAAGAGAGCAGGTCATAGAAATGAGGAGAATTCAGCGAGCAAAGCAAATCGAAGACATGAATAGCAGAGTAAGTAAATCTTCTCTATGAAATGTAAGTTGATACAGATATGAAAGCTGAATTACAGGAAGAAATGAGAATATCAGAATAAGAAATTATGGAAAAAGTAGGAAAAGTGGTCCAAGAGCAACCCTTGCAAAAGATGCAACATACAGATGACTTTACAATTAAATTCTAAGAAGCCTGTGAAAATCAAATGAGTCCTATTTTATTCAGACTTTTATAGCACAGGAAATGGAAAACTACCAATATGTTTTTTCAGGATATTATAACTTTGCTATTCAAATAGGACAAAGATGGCATACACGTGCATACACACACGCACATGCACACACACACACACACACACACACACACAAACTCTACAGAATGGGTCTACTTAAGAACAGACATATGGCGTGCCTGGGTGGCTCAGTCGGTTAAGCACCGGATTCTTGATTTCAGCTTGGGTATGATCTCACGGTTCATGGGATGGAGCCCCGTGTTCTCTCTCTGCCTCTCTCTTTGCCCTTCCCATGCTTGTGCTGTCTCTCAAAATAAATAAATAAACATATAAAAAACAATAGGGATGCCCGGGTGGCTCAATCGGTTGAGCGTCTGACTTTGGCTCAGGTCATGATCCTACAGTTCGTGAGTTCGAGCCCTGTGTCGGGCCCTGTGCTGACAGCTCATAGCCTGGAACTTGCTTCAGATTCTGTGTCTCCCTCTCTCTCTCTGCCCCATCCCCACTCATGCTCTGTCTCTCTCTATCTTAAAAATAAATAAAACATTAAAAATTAAAAAAAACCAATAGACATATAGACAGATGGAGAAAAGACGAATACCGTTTGATTTCACACATAATGTAGAATCTGAAAAACAAATGAGCAAACAAAAAGAGTCAGACCTACAAATACAGAGAACAAAATGGTGGTTGCCAGCGCCGGGAGGTGAGGGTAGGGGGATGGGCAAAATGGGTGAAAGGGAATGGGAAGTACAGGCTTCCTGTTACGGAATGAATAAGTCATGGCAAGAAAAGGGTCGGCATGAGGAATCCAGTACAGGATATTGTGATAGTGTTGTGTGGTAACAGATGGTAGCTACACTTGTGGTGAGCCTAGAGAGGGTGAGTCACTATGTTATCCACCCGAAAGTAATGTGACATTATCGTGTGTCACCTATACTCAAAAAAAATTTTTTTAAAAGAATAGATACATCTAAATCTTACATGAAAGCTAACAAATTAAAGACACCAAATTATTTAGTTTTAAAAAATTTGAAACATTACAGGAAACCAAAGACAAAGCAAAAAACCATCCCTACCCCTACCAATTTTTCTAAAAAGCATAGAAATAAAAAATTGAAAATTCAGTCCTGTGCCCTCCCCTGACTCATCTCCTAGTGATATGCACTTTTAGAATGTGTGCAAGTCTTCCAAGTCTTAGTTATATTTACAGTCTCACAAATCAAAATTTTGTGATACACTTTGCTTTTTTTCCCATTTAAGTCTTCAGAGACTATTTCTAGGTCATTACATTTAGATATTTCTTTTCAAGTAGCTGCATAGTATTCTGTTCAGAGATAATTTATTAAATCCTCAATTGTGGGTATTCAGCTTGGCTCCGATATTGTTCTGTTCACTAGGACAATAGGGTTAGGGTTAGGGTGCTGTAGTGAACATGTTCGTTCTATAGGAGAGTTTCTGAAGAGTGGAATCTATGACTCACTGGGTGTCCAGAGTGAAATTTTTAGTTAAATGTGCAAAAATTAACCTCCCGAAAGGTTGTATCAATTTATAGTCCCTCCAACAGTGTGTAAGAGCGAATATTTACCACATCCTGACTAACACTTTATGTGGTTTATCTTCTTAATTCTTCTTCATGAGTACATATGACCATGTGTATATTCTGTGAATTTTCTGTTTATAGTCTTGACTGAATTATTGTAACTGAATGAAGGGGGCAAGAGCAGATGTGGGGAGAGCAATTGAAAAGCAGATGTAGTTGTAGATGAGGGAGAAAGGATAGTGACTTGGGCTAGAATTGTAACAGGAGAGGGGGAGAGAGGGAGGGGGAGAAAGAGAGGGAGAGAGAGAGGAGTCATTTAAGATGTTCTGAAATACTGACTGGAGGAATTTTGTAATGAATTAGATATGTGTGTGAGGGAGAATGAGGTGCAAAGAGAATGTACCAGTTTTCTCTTCTGAGGAGCTCGGTGGATGATGGTGCCACTCACTGGAGCAGTAGAGAGTAACACACTGGTGGAGGAGGTACCTACGAAATATCCAGGTGAAGCTGTTGAAACGTGACTGGAGAGATGTATTTTATGGCTAGCGTGGAGAATGAGAAGATCAGTGATTTCAAAGACTAATGGCCGCCCTCCATCCCCAGTTTGTGGGGATGTGGCTGTGGCTGTAGGACTGGGTGTCAAGGGCCCTGGAGAAAGGCCTAGAGGATGAGAAAATGAGAACTCTGTGAGGCTGGATGTTGAACGACCAGAGGTTGTGAAATTAAGGGAGCAAATGGTGTAAATGTCAGAAGAGTGTGGCTTTACTTAGAAGAGTAGAGGCACAGAGTTCTGAAGAGTATGAAGGAGTGCGTCCTAACTTCTGCACCTGACCTGTGAAGTACTTGAAGTTCGGCAGGAAATGCAGAGTCTATTTGGGAGAGGAAAACTGCGTCTTGGGGGAGAATCCGGATTTGGGTAACACAGGAGGTTTAAGTCCAGGGCCCTTTCGGTATCTTGTGAGAATGGACATGTTTAGGAGTTTTTATATCTTTGAATGGGAATTACAAGGGAGAAACTAGGGAAGTTTTTGAGGGAAGCGGGGAATTCAGGCTTGGGAGGGGAGAGGCACAGCACGTTGCTGTAATGTTGAAAAGTATTGCAGACAAGAGGAGCGTACGTTTCAGTGACCAAGAAAAACACAGCTGTGAGTGCACTGCCTGCAGTTTCCCAGGGGATGGTGGACCCTCAGGCTTCATGGCACTCAGCCCAACATAATATTTTTATAGGGTATTTATAAAAATAAACATACGCTTCAGTGTTCTATTGTGTCCTATTTGGGGATAATAGAAACTTCGAACTGGGGGTGCCTGGGTGGCTCAGTCAGTTAAGCGTCCAAATTCAAAGTGACAAAATTCACAAAAGTTCTTGAGAATACGATTCATTTATGATATGGTCTCTCATTAAAGTTAATCTTTGAGACAGACTTCAAATCAAGAAAAAAAAATTCCGAAGGGAAATACATAACCATGATGCCTTTTAACATGAACATTTTTTGAAATAAATTACGTTCAGCCATCGTTCATGTTTTTAAAGAATACAATTCAGAGCTTCTTTTTAAAGAAAAATATTTATTTATTTATTTATTTATTTGGAGAGAGAAAGAGAGGGAGAGCAAGCATGAGTGGGGAGGGGCAGAGAGAGGGAGAGAGAATCCCCAGTATAGATTGTGTCCGTTATGCTTAGAAACCTCCAGTGGCTTCTCGTCTCAAAATAAAACCTGCCTAGTGTTCCTGCCGTCGCCTACCATAGCCTTCTTTCACTTCGTCTCCTACCTCTTTCCAGCCACTTTGCCATAGCTTCACTTTCACTTCTTTGCTGTTTATTGAGCATACCAAACACAGTCTCTTCTCAGATCGTTCGCTCTTACTGTTACCACTGCTTGAAATGCTCGTCCTCCAGATAGCCAATAACTTACCCCCCCCCTCTTTCTGTCTACATACCATCTTTCTCCTCACCTCCCCCGTATTTCTCTCTCTCCTCACCATACTTCTCTTTTGAATCTGACCTATCAATCGATCGATCATCTGTTTTCATCTCCTCATCTAGAGTAACACTGCCCAGTACAACTTTCTGTGATGATGGAAATGCCGTTTGTGCCGTCCAGTAAAGTAGCCACTAGCCACAACATGGCTATTAAGCGCTTGAGATGTAGCTGACGTGAGTGAAGTACTGAATTTTAAATTTTATTTAAGTAGCTGCGTGTGACGAGGACCACCGTGTCCTGCAATCACAGAATACGAAGAGGGGGAGCCTCGTTTTTTTCACCGATGCAGCCCCGTACCAGTGTGCCTGTATATACTGTATGTGGGAGACAGCTGTAAGTGCTGAATGAATAAATGAACAGAGATACCAGTAAATCCTGGTCACCTCTGAATCCTTGACTCTCGATCTCGAATTCCAGCGTGAACCCTTTTTAGTCATCTCCAGCCCTTCCCAGGCTTCTAGGTGTTCAGCGATGATCCTTAGGTCCATGGGTCCTCTTCACAAACTTCAGCATTGCAAATCAAAGATCCTAGGTTACATAAATTATATAAATTAAAATGGAACATACTTGGCAATGGGAGTGATAGATAAAGGAAAATGCAAGATGAAAGAAGTGTATGCTCTGTATCATAGAGCTCATGTTCGGGGAAAGTGTTAAATGAATACATAAAGGAAAGGTCCTTTGCGTGTTAGCCAGGCATCCATAGGATGAGACGTGCTTTCCCCTCACGCCACATCTGTCCCTTTGCTTTCTTTATTCTCTCACAGAAGAGCTCTTTCAACTGTGAAAATTCCCTGAAGATGGGATCCATCATGAAGTTTGAGGAACTGTATATACAATAAGCTACTCCCACTGGCTTTTACTTATGACAGAATCATCACGGCTGTTATCCTGATGAGAAAATTCTTATGGTTGCAAATCCTTATGGCCGCCCTCCATAAGAGTAGTTACAGTTTGAAGATGAGCTTGGTAGTTAGATGCTCTTAAAAGTTAAAAACAAAGACAGAATTTAAAAGAAAGGGTGAATAACAGAAGTGTCAGATCATTAGTTTTCCAACTGCATTCCAGGGAGCTCCTTCAGGAATTGCTACAAAGACCTCAACTCCACTCATATTGCCTATCCCAATCTTTCTTCAACCCTGTTTTATTTTTTGTGCCAGTGTGAAAAATTACTTTACTTGTCAAAGGGCTCTCATCATTGAAAAGTTTGCAAATCACTGCATTTAAACCTTCTTCATTTATTGCTTACCTCAATAAGACTTTTGAAAGGCGCTGGGCAATGAATACAGTGTTGGGTTTTCTGACAGCGGGCAATCAGTGGTGTGAGTCAAAGGCGATATATTTTGTTTGGATGCTAGGAGTGCAGGTAGTGAGGTTGGCATTATTAAGAAAAATTGATGAGTGGAACGCATATTCTTGTAGGGTCCTATAGTCAGGGCCTCAAAAAGCTGTTTTGGTGTATTGAAAATTAAATAAAGCTTGTTTTTGTAATCAGCAGGAAAACAGAGATCCACAACAAGCTTTTCGATTATGGCTTAAAAAAAAGCACGAAGAGCAGCTGAGAGAAAGAAAGACAGAAGAACTACGAAAGCAGGAGGAATGTTTATTCTTCCTTAAAGGGACCGAAGGCCGCGAAAGGGCCTTTAAACAGTAAGTCACAGGCAGGGCATGTTTTCCCTTTTCTCACAGTCATTGTAGAGAGTTATATCGTCAAGAAAGCTTGGAAAAAAAATACCACAAAATATTTTATTGCTTATATTACATATCTATTCAGTTTTAAGTCCACACTTCTAAAACCTGAGAAAATTCTTTAGCTCCATACTATGCATTGTATCTATATACCATTCTTTCTTTCTTCAAGGTATTTTCTATTTTTTTTTATGTTTATTTATTTTTGGAGATGGGGGAGGGGCGGAGAGTGAGGGAGACAGAATCCCTAGTAGCTTCTGGGTTGTCAGCACAGAGCTCCATGTGGGGCTCAATCTCACGAATCGTGAGATCATGACCTGAGCTGATACCACGAGTGCGACGCTTAACTGACTGAGCCACCCAGGCACCCCTCTTCAAGATATTTTCAATACCAAAATTATTTTATATTTCACCAGTCTGATAACCTTTGATAGCCTGCCATTTATTTGTTATTTCGTTCACTTCTTAGAGAAATGGACCAAAGACTGTTTACAGCTTCTCTTATACACTCCTCAGAAAAACTGAATAAAGAGTTGCATTTCCCAAGAAATATTTTTATGTAAAGAAAGACAGGCTGAGGAGGAAGATCTGTACAAACCAAATGGAAAAAGAGATTTTGGACAGATACTTTCAAGGCAAACCTGCTCTTTTCAGTTACCTGGTGGATACTTTGTATTACCTGACTAATTGTGAGGAAACAGACCTGGTTTCAGAATTTTGCCAGCAGGCCTTGGGAGAGGGAATGAGTCCAGTTGTTTGAAGTTCCTTTCTTTCCTGTCTTTTTTGCTGTCTCTGTCTTTGTTTCTGTGCTTCTTTCTTCCTTTCCTTTTTTTTTTAACATATGTAATTATCATAACAGAAGCAGTAAATGTGCATTGTGGAAGTGGAGGCAGAAAAGTCACATTTTCATCACCCAGAGATCACTGTTAGTACCTTAGTGCATATCTTTTCTCTATACGTACATTTATAATTTTAAAATATAAATTGAGATCATACTGGTTATACTGTTCTGTAATCTGCTTATTTTTATTGACAATCTCATCTAATACCCAGTCCAGAATCCTATTTTTTCCCAATTGACCCCTAAGTGACTACAGTTAATTTGCTCAAAGTAGTGTCTAATTCAGGACCACACAACCTTGGCTTAGATGCTTAAGTCTATTCAGTTCTGACACAGTTATTTCGTTGTTTAGGGTTATTTCTGAAAACAAGTGTGTATATACACGCATACCACATATATACTTTCATATGTGTGTATACAGTTATTTGGGGGTTATTTTACCTAAGCAAGGTTATAGATTCAAACTGGTTAGAATGTGGACTCTTCCTTCACCATAGAGCACGTTAATGTCTACCAAGAACGAGGTAACCTTTCTTTTTCTTTCTTTCTTTCTTTCTTTCTTTCTTTCTTTCTTTCTTTCTTTCTTTCTTTTCTTTTCTTTTCTTTTCTTTTCTTTTCTTTTCTTTTCTTTTCTTTTTTTTTTTTTTTTTTTTTTTCTTTCTTTCTTTTCTTTCTTTCTGTCTTTTCTTTTCTCTTTCTTTCTCTTTCTTTCTTTCTTTCTTTCTTTTCTCTTTCTTTCTTTCTCTTTCTTTCTTTCTTTCTTTTTTTTTAACTTAAATTTTAGTTAACATTCGATGCAGTATTGGTTTCAGGAGTAGAATTCAGTGATTCATCACTTACATACAACACCCAGTGCTCATTGCAAGTGGTAAGGCAATATTTCTGTATGTTGGTATTCTTAACCTAACTGAGCCATGTTTTAGAATACAGCTAGTTGCAAAAAATAAGTTATTTGGAATCTATCAAATACTTGATTGCTTGGAAAATCATATTAAAAAAAAGAATAGGACCTTTATCACATGTGAAATATTGTATTTATTACTAAAAACCCAGTTTTTTTAGCTGGCAGTTTCATTGTAAGAGAAACTTAATTTTAAGTATTTGATTGCAAATGTGACTGTGCTTCCTTGTGTGATCATAGGGGATAAGTCTGAAATTTTTCAGTTAGTACTTTAATAATTTTTGTTGTGACTATAGCATTTCAATGTAAAGAACTCAATTTCCTTTAATAGCCTGCAGTAGTAACTTTACAGCAAAAGAGAGGTTTATACTCACCAGTTCTGATCATATCTTTTTCTACAGATGGCTACGAAGGAAACGGATCGAAAAACTAGCAGAGCAACAAGCTGTCAGAGAAAGAACTAGACAGCTCCGACTAGAAGCAAAGCATTCTAAACAATTGCAGAGCCACCTACATATGTCAGAAGCCAAAGCTTTTCGTTTTACTGATCATTACAATTGAAAGTATCTTAAATACTTCATTTGGAAGCTGCTACCCTCAGAATTTTGTATATCATTTCTAATGGCCTGTGTGCTTTGGTCATACTCGAAATTATGGAAATACTATTTATCTTTTGGTGATACTGACAGTGAATTTATCTTTTTTTTAACACTAAACAAAATAAATTTCTTCCCTCGCATTGCTGTATTGTGTTATACCATAGACCGTGCAACAAATTGAACAACGAATGAACGTTAGATTCCTTTACTTGTAATGTATTGGCATTTCTAGCTGGAAAGAACATAAGAAGGGGACAAATTTCTATTCTTGGTCTCTCTTATTATTAAAAAAAGATGGCAATAGAACATTTCATAAAGCTGTAGTGACCTCTTAAACAAGCCTGGTTCAAGGCCTTAAACAAAATCCTGCCTATGACAACTTTGAGTTTGAATAGCTGTGGCAAAAGCTGAGGAATAGGGTGGGCTTACTTCCTCGTGTTCTTTACAAAATGAAGATAGTAATTATGCATCCAATGTTGGTATGTTACAAAATTAGCTGGCTCTTATTTAGAGTTTATGGTGTACATGGTATTGTTGGAGATGCTTTACGTAAATCATTGGCTTTAATCCTCGTAACAACCCTACTGGTCTTGTTTTGCAGATGAGGAAACTAAAGTATAGAGGGGAGCAGTTTGCTCACAGGCTGTGATTTGCATGATTGCAAAATCTTTTCTCTGAGGCATGTTATAAAGTTTACATACCTTGGTAGATATGGTGAAATATTTAAGACTATACAGGAATCTGACATGTGGAGGAACAGTACTCAAAATGCGTAAGAGCATTTAAAGGGTGGAGGACAAAGGCACCCATACAAGTGTGATTGGAGACTGGAGAATCAGTGTAGGAGTTCTGTTAAAGCTTCAAAAGACACGGCTCTTGTCAACTGGGTATTCGTACTTAAATCACTCGACCCTAAATGAGAAAACACAGAATCATTGAATCCTGTCTCAACTTCTTATGGCACTTTCAGCATACACCAGATAATTTAAAATTCCGTTATAACTAGTTTGGGTTGCTTACAGTTATCGTTAATGATACAAAGCAACTTAACATTTGAATATTCCACAACAGTTTTACAAAAAAGGCTGTTGGAATTTTGATAGAGATCACAGTGAACCTATAGATTGTTTTGGGTAGTACTGCCATTTTAATAAAATTACCTTCCAACCCATAATAGCACAGATGTCTTTTCATTTAGTGCAGCAACATTGCTGCAGTTTTCATCGTACGAGTCTTTTCACCTTGGTTGAATTTATTTACAGATATTTTATTCTTTTGGATTCCACTGCAAATGAATTGTCTTCTTAATTTGCTTTTGAGTTGTATATGCAAAAACAAACAAATGAATTTTTGCATTGATATACTGTGAAATGTTGCTGAATTTATCAGCACTAGAGTTTTTGTAGATTTCTTGGAATTTTGTACATATGGGATAACATCACCTGTGAATAGAGATAGTTTTACTTCTTCCTTTCCAAATTGGATTCCTTTTCTTTTTCATGACTGATTACTTTGGCTAAGTCTTCCAGTATAGTGTAGAATAGTGGTGATAAAAGTGGGCATCCTTGTTCTTGATCTTAAAAGGAAAGGTTTTAGTCATTCACTATTGAGTATGATGTTAGCTGTGGGGTTTTCCATAAATGCTTATAAAGTTGAAGTTCGTAGCACTCTATTCTACTTATTCCTATTCTTTGGTCCCTATTTTTCTGAGTCCTTTTATCATAAAAGGGTGTTGGATTTTTATCAAAAGTTCTTTCTGCATCAAGTGAAATCATCATGTAGTTTTTCCCTTTTGTCCTCTCATATGATGTGTGTATATCCTATATGTATGATATACACATCGTGTGTGTGTATGATCTACTACATTGGTTGATTTTCTTATGTTGAACTACCCTTGCATTCCTGAGATAAATACCACTTGGTCATGGTATATAATCCCTTTACTGTGCTGTTGTAGTTTGCTGGGAATTTGTTGAGGAACTTTTTCATCTATATTCATAAGAATATATGGCGTTGGAAAGTTTTTTTTTTTTTTTTTTTTTTTTTTACCGATTTGATCTGTTATAGGCCTGTTCACATTTTCTATTTCTTCTTGTGTCAGTTTTGGTAATGTGTGTGTTTCTAGGGATTTGTCCACTTTCATCTAGTTTATTTGTTGAAGTACTATTACTCCTTTTTGTTTGTTTTACTTATTTGAGGTTGGTAATAATTCCCCCACTTTCATTTCTGATTTTAGTTATTTGCATCTTTTTTTCTTAGTCTGGCTGTAGGTTTGTCAATTTTGTGGGTCTTTTCAAAGAACCAATTTTCTATTTCCTTGATACTGTTTTTATGTTCTCTATTTTATCTCTGCTCTAGTTTTGATTTCCTTTGTTCTGCTAGCTTTGGACTTAAGTTTGCTCTTTTTTTTCTAGGTCCTTAGGTGTGATGTTAGGTTGTCGATTTGAGATCATTTTCTTTCTTTTTCTTTTGTTTAGCTCAATTAATTGTTATCTTTATTATTGTTACTATTCTTGACATTCTTAAGCCAACCATTGCAGAAGTGTGCTATTGGCTTGTGGTTATGAGTGTATGCACAATTTTTTTTGTGTGTGATAAAATATATATAACAAAGCTTACCATTTTGGCCATTTTTAAAATGTATAATTTAGGGGCATTAAGTATATTCATATTGTACAACCATCATGACTTGCCATCTTCAGAATTTTTCATCATCCCAGCAGACTCTGTAATAATTAAAAACTCCCTGTTCTGCCTTCCCTTGACTCCCCATAACCACTATTCTACTTTCTGTCACTATGAATTTATTTCATGTACCTACACTCTTTGTCCTTTTATTTCACTTAGTGTAACGTATTAAAGGTTCATTTATGCTGTAGCATATGCCAGATTTTCAGTCCTTTTTAAGGCTAATATTCCACTGCACATATATACCACATTTTGCTTATCAATGGATAATCAAATGGATAAGGATGAATGCATCCATCAAAGGACACCTATGTTACTTTCACCTTCCTTTTGGCTACACGAATAATGCTGCTGTGAACACTGGTATACAACTATTTGGGTCCTTGCTTTCAATTCTTTTGGGTGTTTACCTACAAGTGAATTGCTGGATCATATGGTAATTCTATGTTTGATTTTTTTTTAATTTTATTTTAGAAAGAGAACGTGAGCTGGAGAGGGGCAGAGGGAGAGAGAGAATCCCAAGCAGAGCTCGGGATTCTTGACGCAGGGCTCCATTTCACGACCTGAACCGAAATCAAGAGTCTGATGCTCAACCGACTGAGCCACCTAGGTGCCCGTGTTTAATTTTTTGAGGGACTACCATACTGTCTTTAACAGTGGTTGCACCATTTTACATTCTCACCAGTAACGTACAAGGGTTCTAATTTCTCCACATCCTTGTCAATGCTTATTTTCCTTCTTTGGTAAGTGGCCATTGTAATGGGCATGAAGTGATACTGATTAATGATGTTGAGAATCTTTTGATATGTTATTGGCATTTTGTACATCTTTGTTTAGGAAATGTCTCTTCATGTCCTTTGCCCATTTTTTAATTAGGTTGTTTGTTTTTTGGTTGCTGAGTTGTAGACCTTTATTCTGGACACTAGACCCTTATTAGCTATATGATTTGCAAATGTTTTCTTTGGTTCTGTAGGTTGCCTTTTCATTTTGTGGATACTGTCCTTTGATTAAAAAGTCTTTAATTTTGATGAATTTAACTATTTTTTTCTCTTCTTGCCTGTGCTTCTGGTGTCATATCCAAGAAATCATTGCCAAATCCAATGTCATGAAGCTTTTCCTCTGTTTTCCTCAAGTTTTATGCTAAGTAAACCTAAAGGAAAGGCCGAAGAATCAACTATAAATAGTATAAGTTAGAGGAAGACTTGACAAGCACATTAAATCAATATACAAAATAAAGAATGTAGAGAAATTTATTGCCATTTCAAAGTATAACTCTGATGAGTCAAAAAAACCCATTAAGTTGACATTAAAATATGTTATTTGACCAGATTTGTCTTCAGAAGATTTCTCTTTTGATAGACAGTTCTGCACCTACTATGGTGTAATGTGGTGGAAACATATTGTGGATATTTTTAAAGACCTATAAAAAGGGTGTTTTATGATGGTTCATCATAAACAATTATTAATTGATGGATTTCATTTTTCATTTTGTACAATGTTCCAGAAAGATTCAACTTTCTCTACCACATTTTATATCAAATTGGATATTCCTACTGTGTTGCATTTGTCAAAATGAGCTCAGTGGAATCTGTTTTCTTTATATATGTCAAGTTGCACCCATTCAAACTATGGCATTCCCCACACAAAACCAACATAATATGTTTTGCTGAAACACTTGCTAATATGCTGGTAAAATACTTTTAATTTTCCTAACATGTAGCATTTGGTTTTAAAATATTAGTCCCTTCACCCATAGTATTTCCATGAGCCTCCTTTGTAGCCCCAACAAAATCACCAAAAAGGGAATGGACACTCCCTCCACCCATCCCCCTGGCTATTATTCCTTGAGAGTAGGGGCCAGAAAACTTTCTGTAAAGGACCTGATAGGAAATATTTTAAGCTCTGCAGGCCATATAAGCCCTGTTGCATCTATTCGATTGTACTGCTGTGGTGTAAAAAAACAAAACAAAAAACCAGAAAATAACCAGAGACAACAGTAAATGAGTGGTGTGGCCGCATATGACCCACCTTGCATTAAGAGTACCACAAGTTAAGTCTGCTCATATTAAATACACAGCAAGATATAACTTAGGGCTTAAAATAAAGGTGGAATCTTTTTCTTTCAGAGTCCTTTAGGAAAAGCATCATACAGTGCCTGCAAAGTTATCATCTCCTTTAAACATAGCTACACAGTTTCCTTCTTTTCTTACCCTGAGATACTTATTAAGAACGGGTAATCTGTGGTCCAGTACATAAAACATCTTTGGGGATATAGATTACATAAATAGAAAGTGATATTACTTCTACCACTGTAAGAACTCCAGCTCCCAGAGAAGCAAGTGCCTGTGGCGTGCCTCCGACACACTGAATGTTAAAGGACAATAAGTTCTCCCTGGCAGTGGTTGCAGCAATTGAAAGTTATGTTTTCATATCTAGTATAGGGATGAAATCGTCCAATATTTTTCTTTGTGGCAAGTAAGGTGGTTGGTGAAGACTCAGAAAATGGGTTGTCAGGTGAGCTTTCTGTACAGGTAACTGGATCTAAAATGCGTAGAACCTAGGGAAAACAAGAAGTAATGTCAGATGAATGCATTAGGGACTGTAAAAGCCCTTGGCTTTATTGATTAATATAAGTACTTATAAAACCCCATTTCATTCACATGTAACTACCAAAAAAAATGACATCTGAATGATGAATTTGATTGGTTAGAGAACTTATCCCTTTTCAAGAAGCTCTAAATTATGAACGGTGTCTAGTTATGACATTACCTAGGTTGCCTAGTTTTCAAAAATGATGAAATTAATGTTCTTTAATGGATATTGGTGAAAAAAGCATGAAAACACAGAAGAAAATATGATGGTTATATCAATTTAAGTGGCATCAGTTTTTACCCTTAACCAAAAAGCACCCACCACCTTCCTTCTATGATCTTTCATTAACTGCCGGGAATCAGGATTCTGCATTCTTCTACTGAAATCGTATTTCAAAGTTTATAATGAGTTACTTGTAAAATCAGTGGCTTTTCATGCCTCTGTTTCTAGTTTATATGCAACATTTTATGCTAACAATCATGTTCTTGTTCATGTTCTTGTTCATGTTCTTGGATGTCATAGAACCGTGCTCTCTGAATTCTTCTGCTCTGACATGTCCTGTTCTACGACCCACAACAGGAGGAACCTTCGGGTTGAATACGATTCTCCAGTGAAGGGCAAGGATAACACGCTTAGTTCATAGCTCCTGTTTGTCATGCTTACATTCGCCCAGCCATATTCACAGGAGGATGGGTCGTGGTCCAAATGAGGTAGGCACTGCAGTTGGAAAGGAACTGGGAAAAGCAGCAGGGGAAAGAATGTTCTTGCTTTCTTGTGCAAGCCTGTGCCTTATGTAAGGAGCTTCCAGATGTGGTTGGATGTGCCTGTCTCTCTCTCAAGCTGTCCAGCAGGTTTTTTCCTTTCTAAGTTACCAACATACCCAAAGGACTAGAGCTAATTTAAGAATGTCCTGGCACCATTTAAGGGCCACTGTTCTATTTTGGGACCTTTATTTTTCAACTAGATTGCTGCTTTTTCCACTGGGTTTTTGAGGTCCTATTTTTGTAAAATTTGGTTGGGTGCTACAGGACAAGTAAAGACGGAGGGCTTAACGAAAACTTGCTTATAAATTTAGAAGGGAAAATAAGAAAAGTACTGAGATACTCTGTTATTACATTCTGTCTATAGAGAGAGAAACCACATACCAAAGGAATTCAGTAGAAGGAGACTGAGATACCAGTACAGATAGATTTCTGGATTTTAGCCTGAAGGTTGATGGGGAAGGATTTTAAGCAGGATACCTTTCAGACAAACATGTTATATACTCAGTTGGAAGAGACGGGAAAGGGTAGGCATTAAAAGCAGACATGGGAAGAACAAAGAAAGGGAGTTTACTACAGTAAGCTAGCTAAGAAATGATGACCTTGAAGCAAAGGGTCTGAAAGGTTCAAGAGACCCTAAGAAAGGAGGACTGTTAGGTATGTTAACTAAGAGAACGTGGTGGATAAAAGATTGGGAAAAGGGGATCTAGAACATGCCCGCAGGATACCTAAAATCGTATAGTAAACCAGAATGGTCAGAGAAGAGAAAAGCCGGGAGGGTGTGCAGTTATGTAAGCCAAGGGAAGTGCGTGTTTCAAGGAAGTTGTCAGTTATACCACATACTACTGGCAGCAACTGAATAGGCAGTGACACAGCTTCCCAACAAGGAGAAGAGAAAGGATAAAGATGATGAATTTAGGGCACCCGGGTAGCTCAGTCAGTTAAGCATCTGACTCTTGATTTTGGCTCAGGTCATGATCTCACGGTTTCGTGGGTTCGAGCCCCACACGGGGCTCTGCACAGGCAGCACAGAGCCTGCTTGGAATTCTCTCTCTCTTCTCTCTGCCCCTTCCCCACTCACGCTGTCTCTGTCTCTCAAAAAAAAAAAAAAAAAAAAAAAAAAAAGAAAAAAAGATGATGAATTTAGTTTTGGGTATGGATGCATTCTGTAAACAGCTGAGCACCTACTATGTGTACAGGATTGCTGTGTCAGATCTTGAGGAAACACAAGATACGGTCCTCACCCTCACGGAGCTTATAGTTAGGGAGAGAGGGGGCGAATCAAACAACTGCAACCGAACATGGTAAAGAGCTATCACAGATGAATGCACAAAACCCAATGGAAGCCTGGGGAAGGTCCATCCGAGTTTGCCAGGGAGATTCGGGGAGGGCTGATTCTTAAAGGTAGAGAGGTGCTGCGAGGACAGTCCAGGCAGAACGTATACACAGAGGCTTGCAGTACAATGGCATGTCTGTGCAATGAAACATGGTTGAGGCTGCTAGGACTTGAAGAGCAGAGTGTAGGGACACCTGGCTAATAATCCTTGAGAAGAGATGGCATAAAGATTTTGAAAAGCCTTCTATAATATGGAAGAACTGAGACTCAATAATGAGGGAGACTGGGAGCTGTGTGAACAGGAATACCAACACAAGTGGATTGACTTTTTCCTTTTTTTTTTGGACCGGCATTTAAAAAATAACTCTCTGTAGAGAGAGACTCTAATTGCAGTAGAGGATGGCCTGGAGGCAGGTAAAAAGTGAGGGGTATTGGTAAAAAGGCTACTGCAATGATTGAGGCTGAAGGATAGGTGTTTGGACTTGAAGAGGGGATAAAATAGAAGGAACTGATAGGATTTGTAAAACCAGCAGGATTTGGGGGATGAAGAAAGTAATAAAAATGGTATCTACCATTTACTGAGCAATTACTATATTTTGGAATCTTCTATGAGCTTTATATGCATTATTTTATGAAATACTTAAAACATCTATATAGTGGTATAGTTCACTAAGAGGGAGTACAGGGGGAAGTGGGTTCTTTTTCTTTTTGGGGGGAGGGGGAAATGCAAATGCAAAAGCCAGGAGAAAGGACCAGTTGTTCTGTCTTCAGCTGTCTTTGAGATGCACATATGGAGGTGGCAAGCTGGACAGGTCTCGAACCCAGAAACAAATATCTCCGTCGAAGTCCCAAGCATGGAGCTATGGGAACAGGACAGTCCCTACAGAATACAGAAAGTCTGTTATGAGAGGAAAGGCTCAAGAGTGGGCACAGGAGGAGGATGCCTCACATCCCTGCAAAATACTGAAAAAGAATGGTCACGGAGTAGTGAGGAGTTAGAAGTATACGGTGTTTCAGAAACTAAGGGAGTTTGAAAAGCATGGGGAGCAGACTCCTATGGAACAACAACATTTAAAGGAGGAAAAGGAGGAAAAAAGGTGATGAGGAGGTGTCCTGAGAGGGAGTATGGGGGCCAAGAATGAGTGAGGTCAGAGAAGTCAAGAGGATATCAAGGGAGGAGGGCTGACACATAAACTAGGGTAATAAAGTGAGAGGAGTTAAGATGGCAGAGGAGTAGGCGGAGCCTAAGCTTGCCTCCTCCCTTGAACACAGCTAGATAAATATCAAATCATTCTGAACACCCAAGAGATCAACGTGAGGACCGACAGAACAAAACTGCAAGTCTGCAAGTAGAATCCTGGAAGGTAGGAACCACAGAGGGTTGATTTGGGGGAGGGAAGAACTGCGTGCTGTGGAGGGGAGCGAGCCCTGCTTATGGAGACGCAAGGTATTCTAAGCAGCAGAGTACAAAATCTGATGTTTTACAAGTCCGCCCTGCTGGGGTGGTGCTTGGCTTAGGGGTGATCCTGCAGGGAAGGAGGGTGGAGACCTGGGACTGGACAGCATGGTCTGAGGATCCCTTGGGTCACACGGGGAGAAACGGTTCCCCTGTTTTTGGGCGTGGTGGCAAGGCCTCTTGGGGACAGGAGGACAGGTGGTGCCGGTGTGCTGTACTGTTCCCAGGCATAGGACTGGGGATGCTGGCTGAGGGCAGCGAGCCTCTGAGCCACTGTGTGGCTGCGCGACTGCTTCCCCGGCACAGGCCGGAAATGGCAAAAGCTACGCAAGACCCTCTCCCGGAAGTTCAGCACACGCCATCCTGCGTGAGTCCCTAAAATCTGGGGTTTAGAAACCCAGCTGGGTGCCTGAGATAAAGCAGCTGGACACAGACAGGGTGAAGGTAGGAATCTGATGGAATCCAGGGACACGAGAGTGGGGACTGTTCGCTCTTCTGTGAGGGACTTCTGAAGAGTGGCAGGCACGAGTTCTCCGCTCGGGGGATGAGAGAACAGGGCAACACCATTTGCCACCTGCCCATCAGCACCCATCCACCTCAGTGAGCTGAACAGTGCCGCCAAGAGGAGACTGGAGCGGCTTACGCCGAGACCCCCCCACCTGCACTGACGCGTCTCTAGAGGGCAAGTTGGCCTGAAAAAATCAGTGCGGAAGGCCCTCTCCCCAGAAGACCAGCACAAGCCCCGTGCACGCACCGAGTCTACTGATCACAGAGTGCTGCAAAGCTTCGGATCTAGGGGAAATAGGCTCTAGTTTCCTTTCTTTTAATCTTTAAAATATTTATTTATTTACATATATTTTACTTTTATTTTTTGGATCTGGCTTCTTTTAACAAATGGTACAAAACACACATAGGCTGTAGCCTTTTTTTTTTTTTTTTCTGGACAAACTTCCAAACTCCTTCTGTGAGGCTAGCATTACTTTGATTCCAAAACTAGACGAAGACCCCACTAAAAAGAATTATAGGCCAATATCCTTGATAAACATGGATGCAAAAATTTTCAACAAGATATCAGCAAACTGAACCCAGCAATGCACTAAAAGAATTATTCACCATGATCAAGAGGGATTTATTCCTGGGCTGCAGGGATGGTTCAATATTTGCAAATCAATCAACATATATACCAAATTAATAAAAGAAAAAATAAGAACCATATGATCCTCTCAATAGATGCAGAAAGAGCATCTGATAAAATATAACATCCATTCTACCTCAACATCACAAAGGCCATATACGAAAGACCCACGGCTAATATCATCCTCAAAGGGGAAAAACTGAGAGCTTTCCTCTACAACCAGGAACAAGACAGAGATGTCCTCTCACCATTACTTTTTAACACAGTACTGGAAGCCTTAGCCTCAGCTCTTAGACAACAACAACAAAAAAATAAAAGGCATCCAAATCGTCAAAGAAGAAGTAAAACTTTCATTATTTGCAGATGACATGATACTCTATGCAGAAAACCTGAAAGACTCCACCAAAAAATTGTTAGAACTAATACATGAATTCAGTAAAGTTTCAGGATGTAAAATCAAGGCACGGAAATCAGCGGCATTTTTATACACCAATAATGAAGCAGCAGAAAAAGAAATCAAGAAATCGATCCCAACTACAATGGCACCAAACACTGTAAGATACATAGGAATAAACCTAACCAAAGAACTAAAGGATCTGTACTCTGAAAACTAGAAAATTTATGAAGGAAACTGAAGAGGGCACAAAGAAGTGGAGAAAACATTCCATGCTCATGGATTGGAAGAACAAATATTGTTAAAATGTCTCTACTACTCAAACCAATCCACACATTTAATGCAATCCCTACCAAAATACCACTAGCATTTTTCGCAGAGCTAGAGCTAGAACAATCCTAAAATTTGTCTGGAAACACAAAAGACCCCGAATAGCCAAAGCAGTCCTGAAAAAGAAAAGCAAAGCTGGAAGCATCATGATTCTGGAGTTTAAACTTATCTATAAAGCTGCAGTCATCAAGACAGTATGGTACTGGCACAAAAACAGACATAGGGGTTAATGGAACAGAACAGAAAACCCACAAATAGACCCACAACTATATGGTCAAGTAATCCTCAACAAAGTAGGAAAGAATACCCAAAGGAAAAAAGACAGTCTCTTCCACAAATGGCATTAGGAAAACTGGACGGTGACATACAGAAGAATGAAACTGGACTTTTTTTTTTACACCATATGCAAAAATAAATTTAAAATGGATGAAACACCTAAATGTGAGACAGGAAACCATCAAAATCTTAGAGGAGAACATGGGCAGCAACCTCTTTGACCTCGGCCGCAGCAACTTCTTACTAGACTATTTGCTGTAGGTAAGAGAAACAAAAGCAAATATGAACTATTGGGGGACTTTATCAAGATAAAAATCTTCTGCACAGCGAAGGAAACAATTGACAAGAGTAAAAGGCAGCTTATGGAATGGGAGAAGATATCTGCAGATGACATATTGGATAAAGGGTTAGTATCTAAAACCTATAAAGAACTTATCAAACTCAACACCAAGAAAATAAATAATCCAGTGAAGAAATGGGCAGAAGACATGAACAGACATTTTTACAAAGACATCCAGATGACTAACAGACACATGAAAAGATGCTCAACATCCCTCATCATTAGAGAAACACAAATCAAAACCACAATGAGATACCACCTCTCAGAATGGCTAAAATGAACAACTCAGGAAACAACATATGTTGGCGAGGATGTGGGGAAAGAGGAGCCCTCCTGCACTTTTGGTGGGAATGCAAACTGGTGCACACACTCTGGGAAATAGTATGGAGGGTCCTTAACCAGTTAGAAATACAACTACCCTATGACCCAGCAACTGCACCACTAGGCATTTACCCAAAGGATACAAAAAATGCTGATTTTGAAGGGGTACATGCACCCCAATGTTTACAGCAGCATTAAAAACACTAGTCAAACCATGGAAAGGACCCAAATGTCCAATGAATGATGAATGGATAGAGAAGATGTGGTGTATACATACACACACACACACACACACTGGAATATTACTTAGCCATCAAAAAGAATGGAATTTTGCCATTTGGAATGATGTGGATAGAACTAGAGTGTATTCTGCTAAGCAGAATATCAGTCAGAGGAAGATGAATACCATATGATTTCACTCAGTGGAATTTAAGAAACAAAACAGATGAACATATGGGAGGGGGAAAAAAGAGAGAGGGAAACCAATCATAAGAGACTCTTAACTATAGACAACAAACTGAGAGCTGATGGAGGGAGGTAGGTGGGGGATGGGCTAGATGGATAGTGGGTAGATACTAAGGAGGGCACTTGTTATGATGAGCACTTGGGTGTTGTATGTGAATGATGAATCCCTGAATTCTACTCCTGAAACCAGTATTGCACTGTATGTTAACTAGAATTTAGATAAAAATCTGAAAAGAAAAAAATATGGTAAAAAAGCATTTAAATGTTCATGACCTTTATATGAGCACGTTTTGAGAAGAGCAGAGCTGGAAGGCTACTGGGATTAGTATGGCAGGAACTGAGGAATGGATGGTACATGAATACAAACAAGTATGGACCGTTTGTCCAACGTTCTTGCTTGTAAAGGTGGTAAGGCCACATCAGAGAACTTAGGATAGAGAGATTTTTCTTTTTCTTTTAGGCTTCTAGGTATCATGTGGGACCTTGAAGGAATTTTCTGCCTGTGCCTTCTTTTTTTTTGTGAACTAGGAACCAAAGTCATCTACTGAATGTGAGGCTATAATCTGACAGGTACAGAAACAAGGCAAGTGCCGAACTGACAAAGGACTGACATTTTCAGGGTACCTGAGAGATGATAAGGGAGAAACATACTTAAAATTGAAATATAGGCAAGTTATGGAAGGAAAAGAAGCCAGGGGAGTGAGCTGATGAGATGAAATAAAAAACGTAGGGATGAGCACTGGGTGTTGTATGGAAACCAATTTGTCAATAAATTTCATATATAAAAAAAAATAAAAAAAAAAAAGCAAAAAACTTTTAAACAACAACAACAAAAAAAACGTAGGGATCGAGGGAATAAAGATTATGTGATCGAGGAACCGGGGCAATTAAAGCAATCAGGGCTTGGAAAGAAGAGTTGAGATCACAGGTCACGGAGAGAGGTGTTGAGTTGATTTTAAAAGTGGACCATTCTGGTTAAGGACAAGGCCTGCGATAGGCAGGTACTGGGTCTACACTATTTGATTCCGCAGTATTTGCCACATTCATATCTATACATGGGAATGAAATAATTTCTGATGTCAGAAGTAATCTATTATCAGCTCATGATAATAGCTAAAAGATAGGCCCTTTCAAAACAATCACATTTTTCTCCTGAAGGACATAGTAATAATTTTTTTTAATGTTTATTTTTGAGAGAGAGGAAGAGTGTGAGTGGGGAGGAGCAGAGAGAGAGGAAGACACAGAATCCGAAGCAGGCTCCAGGCTCCGAGCTGTCAGCACGGAGCCCGACGCGGGGCTCGAACCCACGAACCGCGAGATCATGACCTGAGCTGAAGTTGGACGCTTACCGACTGAGCCACCCAGGCGCACCAATGGTAATAATGTTTAAGAAATTAAAACACAAAGGAAGAAACAAGTTTTTCCAAGATCTCAAGCTCATTAGCATGAGAATCAGGTTTAGATCCCATAATTCCTAACTCCTAATCACAAGCACTTTGTGTTATAACATATCACCTTTTGGTAAGGGGACAGTCTTAGAAGTTCCACAGTCACACAAGAGAGAAATATTTTACCGTTTCAGCCATTTTTTCTGCTGGGGTGCTGCAGAATTCAACTGGCGATGGAACCTTTTTTTGGCCGTTAGCACCGACATTTCCCAGAAGATGAGCATTGACCGCTTTTGCCAACTTGTGATTTGTTAACGCTAGTTCTGCCGTGGTGTGAGGCTGTGTACTTGGGTAGTAGGTTTGCTCTCTTCCCCACTGCAAAGAGACTAAGAGCTCCTCCAAGAGTCTGCATAGAACACACAGGAACACTGAATATTAATAAGAGGATAAAACATAAAAGTCAAGAATACTAAAGAGACGGGAAACATTCTTCTGGAATCATGTAAGTATATCTTTCTCGCATATCTTTTTCTCAGAGTTCAATAAATTGGAAATTTCTGGTTAAAATAAGACTATAGATAGCATTTATAGATTTATTAATGTCATTATCTGGAAGTCATCAACAAGCAGAACTTTTTTTTTAGTTCTCATATTTTAGTACAGGTACAATAAACTGGTATACTCATCTAGTGGTACAGAACTACTGATCTGATTTGTGTATCTATTATTTCCTTTTTCATGAGTTACATTAATTGATTTTTGAAGGATAAGCCAACTTACAATTCCTAGGATGAAATGTACTTGGCCACGACGTAGAAACCTTTTTACATATTGTAGGATTTGATTCATTAAAATTCTGGTTAGGACTTTTGCATCTATGTTCATTGGAGATACCGGTCTGTAGTTTTCTTGTAATACCTCTGATTTTGGTATCAAGGTAATGCTGGCCTCATAAAGTGAGTTGGAAAGTGTTCCCTTCTGTTTTCTAGAAGAGTCTGTGTAAATTTGGCTTGCTTTCTTTCTTAGTTGTTTGCTGGTATTTACCAGTAAATCTATGTAGGCCTGGAATTTCCTTTATTAGAAGGTTTTTAACTGAAAATTCAATTGCTTTAATAGGTTAGGGCTATTCAGGTGACTTGTTCCTGAGTACCCTTTGGTAGTTTTGTGTCTTTTAAGGACTCTGTCCATTTCATTTAAGTTGTTGAATTTATTGGCATACAGTTGTTCATAACATCCCCACATCATCTTTTTTATGTCTATAGAATCTAGGTAATATATGCCCTTCCTAATTCCTGACACTGGCAATGTGTTTCTTTCTTTCTTTTTTTTCCCTGATTATATTGCCTAGAGGTTTCTTAGATTTATTCATCAAAGAACTAGAATTGGCTATTTCATTTATTTCTGCTCTCATTCTTATTATTTTCTTCCTTCTGCTTAATTTGCTCTTTGTGTTTTTTTTTGAGAGCACAAGCAGGGGAAGGGCAGAGAGAGAGGGAGACACAGAATCCAAAGCAGGCTTCAGGCTCTGGGCTGTCAGCACAGAGCCGGATGTGGGCTCGAACTCACGATCAATGAAATCATGACCTGAGTCGAAGTCTGATGCTTAACTGACTGAGCCACCCAGGTGCCCCCTGCTCTTTGTGTTTCTTAAAGAGTAGGCTTAAATTACTGTCAGGACCTTTCTTCTTTTCTAAAATAAGTGTTTAAAGCTATAAATTTCCCTCTAAACACTGCTTTAGTTGCCTCCCACAAAATCTGATATTTTGATATATGGTTTACCCTCGAACAATGTGAGTTTGAACTGTGGAGGTCTACTTATGTGCTGATTTTTTTTTTTCAGTAAATACAGTATAGTACTGTAAATGTAGTTTGTCTTCCTTATAATTTTAGTAATAGTTTCTTTTATTTAGCTTATTTTATTATAAGAATATAGTGTATACTACATATGATATACAAAATATGTGTTAATCAACAATTTATGTTATTGGCAAGGCTTCTGGTTGAGTAGGCTAGAAGTAGTTAAATTTTTGAGGAGTCAAAAATTACACATGGATTTTCAACTGCGTGGGGGTGGGGGTCAGTCTCCTCCTCATGTTGTTCAAGCATCATATGTATTGTTTTCATTCTTATAATTTCCCCTGTGAGTTCTTCTTTGACCCTTACTGATTTGATTTGTAATAAATCAATTATAGTCCTTGACTTATGATGGTTTGGTGATTTTTTTACTATATGATGGTGCAAAAGCAATAACATTTAATTAAAACTATACTTTGAATTTTGAATTTTCATCTATTCCTGGTCTAGCAGTAGGCAGCACCATACTTTCTCATTTACTGGGCAGCAGAAGTCAGCCACAGCTCCCAGCAAGGTACGTGATCGGGAGGTAAACAATGAATACACTTACAAAATTCTGTACCTGAACAAGCATTCTGTTTTTTGCTTTCAGTGTAGTGCTCAAATCCCAAGATAGTCAACACCTTATAACAAAATGGGCTTTGTATTAGGTAATTTTGCCCAACTATAGGCTAATATACATGTTCAGCATGTTTAAGGTAGGCTAGGCTAAGTCATGATGTTCAGTAGGTTAGGTGTATTAAGTTAATTTTTGACACATGGTATTTTCACCTTGGATGACTTTACTGGGACATAACCCCACTGTAAGTCCAGGAAGATGTGTGTATAGAAGTACAAAGTACTTTTAAGAAAGACCATCAATTTTGATAGTTCTGGAGCATATGGTCATGAAAGTAAACTCTAATGCTAAAGAACAGTCCTTAAGACCTCCCAAAGGAGAGACAGGTGCACTTTTTGGCCGCTACCAAAAATTACACAGAAGTGCTACAACTATAAACAAAAACCACTTTTAAAACCAAAGATCAAAAAAATGGTTAGAGAGAGAGGGAGCCAAAACATAAGAGACTCCTAAAAACTGAGAACAAACTGAGGGTTTATGGGGGGTGGGAGGGAGGGGTGGGTGGTGATGGGTATTGAGGAGGGCACCTTTTGGGATGAGCACTGGGTGTTGTATGGAAACCAATTTGACAATAAATTTCATAATAAAAAATAAAAATAAAAATAAATAAAACCAAAGATCACTTCTATTATAACTAGAATTATATATAAGAATGTAATTAAGAATGTAAGACGCACGTGGTCTTATTTTTTCAGTCTTCCTCCCTTCTGGGCATCTATTTAAAAATGCTCCTCAAAGTATACGCTCAATAAGTTACTGCATGTAGAAATACTAAAGAACTATCACAGTAACAAAAATTGCAAGAGAAGGAAGAAGAGTTGAGAGTGGAAACAAGTGCCGTACTTCTGGGTAGCTATCATTTCCTGACGAAACTGTTCCCGTTCACTCAGGAGATCTTGAATGGCACTCTGTGCATCCCGGTTTTGACGCTGTAAGCCTGCCCTGGAGTTGGTTAATTCATCTGCCATAACCCTGGAAAAGATGAAAATGTCACGTGTAAATTCCCTGATAATAAATTCTCCGGCTGTAAAGAAGTTAATATGCTACCTTTGTAACTCATTTTCAAAAGCTTACAAAGATTTCACATGGTCAAGTTACTTCTCAGTTTTAAAGCATTTAAAAATATATATAATCTTAGAACTCATTAAAGGGATTTAAAAAAACGTGTCTACAAAATGACAAAAGAAAAGTTATTTAACTTTCCTTTAGAGTGACTTTTGGAATGTACCTCAGTCTTACTCCAGATAAACCAAATTAAAAATAATAATAATTACATGTTTTTAAATACAGAAAATTTTAGAGGAAAACAAAAATGAGTTCCTATCACTCAGTTACCTCATTGTCTTTAGAAAAATATTAAAATAAGATACAAAAGGCTTTTATACAAGGAAAAACTAAGTCTTTCCTCCTGTCCAACATCCCCACCCTTCTTTTACAACTGATAAAGTTTATTTCTCCAGAAAAAAAAATGTATATATATGGCAACATAAAAGAATATGTTGAAAAATAAATACATCCACTTATTTACAAAAAAGGGGATTATTTAATACAAACTTTTCTATGCCTTTTTTTTTTTAAACCTTATAATTTATCTTGGTGATTTTTTTTCACATTAGTGCATATAGTGCATATCGCTTTCCCTTTTTCAAAAACAACAGCTTCATGGTTTCTTCTGATTGGATGTACCAAAATTTATTTAACCAGTTCTCTATTAATGGAATTGAAGCAAAATTTTAAAGTATGCTTGCTCATTTGGCTAAAAAAACTTTTCTTTCTTTTTTTTTTTTTAATTTTTTTCATCTTTATTTATTTTTGAGAGAAAGACAGTGTGAGCAGGGGAGGAGCAGAGAGAGAGGGAGACACAGAATCCGAAGCAGGCTGCAGGCCCCGAGCTGTCAGCACAGAACCCGACACAGGGCTCAAACTCACGAACCGTGAGATCATGATCTGAGCCAAAGTCGGACGCTTAACCGACTGAACCACCCAGGTGCCCCGCGTTCGGTTAAAAAAATATGGGGCGCCTGGGTGGCACAGTCGGTTAAGCGTCCGACTTCAGCCAGGTCACGATCTCGCGGTCCGGGAGTTCGAGCCCCGCGTCAGGCTCTGGGCTGATGGCTCAGAGCCTGGAGCCTGGTTCCGATTCTGTGTCTCCCTCTCTCTCTGCCCCTCCCCCGTTCATGCTCTGTCTCTCTCTGTCCCAAAAATAAATAAACGTTGAAAAAAAAAAATCTTAAACCTAAAATTAAAGTCTCAGACCATAGTGACTACCGACCAAAGATTAAATCAGTTAAATGTCAGTGAAGTCGAGTTTCAGTTTTATTGCCCTTCGAATGTTACTATCAGCATTGATAAGGATGTCAAGAAAGCTGCGTATGGCAATAATCTGTATGACACACGCATGATTTGCCTCTTCAGGTGTTCAGTCAGAATGAACTTTCACTCTAAGTCAATAAGCAGTACATCCATTTCTCCACACACCATCCTATGTGAGCACAATTAGGAAACAAATTAAGGACTTTAAGAGCATTGTCCATTACTGAAAAGTATCACAGCTATTAAGACATGAAGAAACACCTCCCCGCAAATTTCTTCATCACAGCCAGCGATTCTTACAGTACAGCCTCAAGACGTCTGGTGTTATGCGGGGAAATCTCGAGATGACCGAACTTATTAAACATGTGACGTGTGAGGCACGTGGGTAACACCCCACACCCTGGGCTCCAGTCACTCGGAGCTGGGAGGAGGGGCTTGAACAGACAAAGAATCACAACAGATAAGGAGTGTCCCAACTGTCTGTGGGCCAGGGCCCTGGGGGTTTCGCCTCTGCTGAAGAGTGGCCCCATTCGGCATGCCGTACGGATGATTTCGTTTGTGCACGGCGAGAAAAAGGCTGGGAAGCTCTCTTACATAATTAACATAGTTAAAAGAGCTACGAGAACACAGCAGGGAAGAGAAATGATATTTGAGTTTTCCCCATAGGAGGTGGGAAGAAGCAGTATTGGCTTTTTGTGTGATTTTATTGATTTTATTGATAAGACATCTGAGTTTCCAGTTTTGTCTTGGTTCTTAAATACTGTATTAGGAATGATTTCCCCTATAGATCAGTTACTAGAATTCTGGAACGAGGGAGAATCCTGATACCACTTTTCCACGTAGGGAGACTGACCGCCCGGAGGAGGAGGAAGACACCATCTCTTTAAATATACGCAGTATTTTGACAGTCTGAGTCAGAAATTCTCACACTCGAACCTACTTTCTTGGGTTATGGTGAAAAATCTGACAGAGCCAAAACCAGGAAATGAAATACTACTTAAAACAGAAAATACCTGCTCGCAAGGAATTTACTTCGCCATACATCACACTGTATTGACATACGTTCTAATTGTTCAGAAAGTTGAGCTGTGTTTTGACCTAGGGCTTCATTTTCTAAAATAAGCTGATTTTTCTCACGGGCTAGACGTTCAAAGTGATACTGAAGATCATCCCCAACAGAAGCCACTAGCAGCTTTTTTAACTCACGATTGACCTAGAAGAAAACATGACCGTTACAATAAGCTCAAAGTAATGTCCCTGACTTCAATGTGGCAAAAGGGAAAAAGAGAAGCCAGGTTTCACGTATTTGGACCTCCATTACTTAAAGTGTATATCAAAAAGCAACTATTAAATATTGGAGTTTCATAATCCATACAAACCATATCTATCACTATGTATTTGTATCTATGGTCCACGTGATTATAAACTAAGCCTCTTCTAATAATAGTACCAATCATTATCATAAAAATTATACACTGTTTCCAGTTAACATTTAAAGGCAAATATTAGAAAACTAAACCAATAAATTTTGCCAAAAAGTGACATAAAGTGTTTTATTTTTTTAATCTTTCTCAGCATTCAGAAATTAATTCCTTTGTGTCATAGGATTTGTAAGAATTTAAGCAAAGAGAGCAATTCAGAATATTTATAAGCATGTTCTTTACTTTATCTCAAATGTGGAAAATTAAAACGTAAATATCCAGTAGCAGGTATTGATATATAGTGCAGCAACGAAAGAACAGCGTTGCTATTAAAAATGCTATCGTATGACAGGAGACAAGATTCTAAGAGGTGAGTCCAGTTAGAGTGTCAGAGGTGCAGCAGTCCGGGTGAAAACTATTCTTGAGTATTCTAGTATCGCGTTATTGGAGAATATAGAAAAAGATCCTAAAATTTGTTCATCAGGAGGGAAAACAAGAGCTTACTGTCTGGCATAGGGGGTGAAAAGGAAGTAGTTCAGGATAAATCCAAAAAATCCAAAATGCAAGTGACTAGGTAAATAGAGATATTTTGACCAAGACAAGGAATCAAAGAGAAGTAGACATTTGGAATTGTTTGGCTGGTGGTCTTCATTTACTTGGGGGCTGGAGGAGGTGGGTGATGGAGAAATACAGACGATATGTTTAGATACACATTTAAATGAATTTGTAAAGATACATGTGCACGTCAAACATAGTTATCTGATGAAATACTCAGCCGTTACGGATTTCATTACAGTTTTTTTTCATAATTGAATTTTCTTCTCTATCCCCAATTTTGAAGTGTCTGCCAGGTAGGAGGGTTAAGACTTTTGGTTTCATGTAGAATTTATTTCCAGATGTTGTGAGGAAGAAGCAGCGTGCATAGACAGGATTCCTACAACTCACAAGAGAACTATAGATGAATGTGGTTTAAACAAAGAATATTCAGAAAATCAAAGTTTTATTCTTTGCTGCCACCATTTGAAAATCCTGCCGAAGGCACAGCTGTGGTTTTTCTCCTTCACATCAGTCTTGCTTTAAGTAAGACTGAAATATATCAGGAAGCTGGGAGGGAAGGGTGCTAGATAACGGTAATCAGCTATTTTTGAAAAAGAGTAACGCAACAAAATTTCTTCTAATATTAATGTTATGTGTGATTTGGAAGGCACTCTTGTGTTGCACCATCCATCATAGGTATGGGATATAGAAGAACAAACAAGTGATTAAAAACATGTTTACTTTATGTAACTTTCGGTTCCATTAAGTTAATCAAGGACAGTTGCTAAAAGGGGGACAGGATTTGTTGTTTTTCAATTTTGAATACATAAGTAAAAGAGTATATTATAGTGAAAAAAAATTGATACTGTAATAGAATATTCTGTGACACCGGAAAATATTAATAACCAAAAATGGGGGTTTTAAGGCAAACGTGAACTCAATATGTATAACTGTGCATTTATATAACTGGATGGTATAATTATGTTTGGTACTATTTTCATTTTTTTGTATTTTTGAAAATATTTACAATAAATATGTACTTCTTTTGTAATTAGAAATTAGGTATTTAAAAAACATTGAAGACCTATTTGGGTAAGAACCACCAACCATAGTGTCACTTATAAAGGCTAACGACATCTAGCCAAAAGACGAAGAGTCTAATCGAGAAACAGAGGGTGAGAGGTAAGGCGACGTAAAGGCTAATGAAACACAATCGAGCACTAATAGACGGTTTTCCATTTACAATGCTTACCCCACCATTTCTTCATCCCAAGTATTATGTGCGCATAAAGAAAAATACTTGGAACTTATGGATTCTTAAAACAGAAATTGTTAACTAGTCCGTTTCAAAGTCTAACTCGGTCAGGTTTGGGTTTGGAATTTTGTAACTGTGACTTTCTTGACACGTTATAGGTGGTCCTGTCCAAAGCACCTCACACGTGCATCTTCAACCAGGTTTAGGGTAGAAGTTCGCAACACATACTCGTTCTACTAGACGTGCTGAGAAAGAGAAATTTAAGAGAAAACTCTTTAGAGAAATGACAAGCCAGAACAAATGGCGTTCCAAGAGGAAGTATAGGTTTCTACTACGCAAGCTTAGAAGGTCCAGGTGTAAAGAGCAGAGCTCGTTAAGTCTATTGGCTCTTACCTCTGTCTGTACTCTGAGCTGGTTTGAAAGACCTTCTTTGTCCTGTAATAACCTTCTTTCAGAGTTCTTGAGCTTCTCCAGTACATTCTTTACCTCTGACAGTTCCTTTCTGGGTTCTCCAACTCCCTCCGACTGACCAAGGAATTCTCCTCTGTGATGTCCCAGAGACTTAACCTTTGCATTTTTGTTGGGGATATCATGGGTTATAGCAGCTTTGGGAACTAATATTCTTACGGCTTCGACTTCCACTGCCTTTTCAGCGAGGATCTTCCCTAGCTGAAGAACTCCTGGGCTGTCTCCTGGAACTGCTTTCTTCCGTGGGTTCTGAAGGATGTGATGCTTCACGGGCTGGATTCCAGAGGTAACTTCAACAGCTTTAGGTGGCTCCTCAGTTTCCATTCCATCTCCTGCTCCTCGGACTGGGGCTGGAGTGAGGGTGACTATAAAAGGGAAAACAAAACATAAGCTACTTGCTAAAAGGAAATGCGGCGCAAATGCCAAGACATGCTTTACCCGACATTCAGAATTACTGACGCTAAAAAGAACGCAAAAAATTCAGAGTAAACACGAGGTTTCAGAAACAATCAGGTGTCAAATAAAAGATGAGGAAAGTCTTACGGGTTCACACTTTCCTTCAGTAAATGGTTTCTCTCTTGGTAGAAAATGCGAGAGAGTTGGAATCAGGGTATTTGGTTCGGACCTCTATTTCCTAGTGTGACCCTGGGTAAATAATTTAACCCTCCGTGAATCTCTATTTCATATTTTGCAAAATGACGGTAACAGCAACAATGCTACAGGGTTGTGGTAAGAGAGAACATGCTAAGGCCAAGCACCTGGCACACTGCAGACCCTTGATAACGTCAGTTCACTATAAACGTAAATACAAGCTACAGGCGTGCATTCTTGGGCCGTCTACCTCAAAACATACTCATCTGCTTTGTGAACTCTTGGCAGAGAATGCTTCGCACAAGCTACCTAACTGGACTGCTCAATACTCTTTCCTCTAGGCCCCAACAGGCCCTTGTTCCTGCCGCTTCTTCTTCTCTTAAATGGCTTCTTTTGCCACTCACTGTGATTTGTGATTCTAACTTACCCAGTAGAAGTTAGCTTTGACTCCACTCTTTGCATTAAAGCCTCCCAACTGTCCCAGCACACTCTCTGCATGCCTAAAGCACTTGCTGTTTCAAATATTCAGTTCAAAGCTTAATCACGAACTTTAATGATCATTTTATGGGTTTCGCCCATGCTAATCACACTTTCCCACTGAGTTTGATAAGCACACAAGGGCAGGCATCACGCCCTAAACGAATGGAAGAACGCGGTATTAGAGAAATGACAGGAACTCTGCGATCAACCAGATCTGGTTTTGAACCTTGTTTCCATCATTACTCCCTGTGCTATCATGGATAAAATCCTGCAGTTATTTGAGCCTCAGTTTTAACCTCCACAAGATGAATTTAATGACATCTATATCCATATCTTGGGTCTTAAATGAGAAAATTTTAGGTAACAAATAACCAACACTTATAAAAGACTTACCACGTGCCAAATACTATTCTAAATACTTAGCATATAACTCACCTTTCGAGTAGGTATGATTAGTTCTATTTTATAGATGAAGAAAATGAGGCACAAAGCAGTCCAGGAACTTGCCCTGGTAAGTAAGTAGAAGAGGCAGAAGGAGGCAGCTGAGATGATACTTAAGCTACATGGAGTTCTTGAATTAGTACATCCGGTAACATCCCTTTGAGCTACACGTTAGACTTCTTGCCATTTTACAAGCCCAGCATACATTTGAGAAAGCGGAAGCCACAGCCTGTGCACAGTAATGATAATGAATTTTTATTCAATTTGTTATGTGCCAAGGATTCTTCTAAGTCCTTCAGATGCATTATATCATTTAATCTTTACAACTATCTCATGAAGTAAGCATAACACTACCCATTTTTTTAGAAACACAGAGGCTTTGAAAAGTTAAATGGCTTGTCCAGATCCTCGGTGTCAAACTGGGATTTGAGTCCAAATCTGACTCCAGAGCTAAGCTGTCAGTCGGTCTGGGAGGCCTTCTACAAACCAGAATTATTACCTCATCAATCTGAAGTATTGTTGCCTCTGCTAATAAGCCTTTTCATCAGGCCACAAAAGCCCAGGGAGTTTACCTAACAGTTACGGGGAAGCTTTAAGTAAAAAGCAGTGCTCCTCTGCACGAAAGCCCTGCACGGCTTGCCATCACTCAGAATAAAGACCAAAGTCTCCACTACGGCCTACAGGCCCTTCCATGATCTGCCTGTCTCCTGGGTCTCAACTTCGGCCATTTACTTCTTCAGACTCTGTGTTCCTGCCTGACTTGTTTTGTGTGGGTGTCTTAAAAACTCCTTTCTCTGCAGACATTTCTCTGCTCAGAATATTCTTCCCAACTTCCTATTCCCTTTAGTTAATTACCTCCCGTCCTTATAATTGCAGTTCAACCTTTTCTAAGGGAAGCCTGTCTCTAACCTTTCCAGATTAGGCTGGGTTCCATTTTTGTGCACCTGCAGCCAAGACTCTGCATTTCTCCTTTTCTCTATTTATCAAAATGGTAAATTGACAAATTGACTTTTTTTTTCCTTTCAGCGTCACCAGTTAGATAATGTCTGTGCCTTCCTCTAGGATAGAAGTCCCATGAGGGTAGGGACTCTGTGTCTCTTGTTTACTACATTTCCAGTAATGTGCCTCGCTCGCAGTATTCTTTAGCTGATAATAAATGAATGATAACAAGGGGAGGGGCAAAGGACAAGCACATATAACAGTGGTTCTAATGACAAGCTTTGAGTCGGTCACAGGCAGCAAACATGCTGCTGATGCCTAATATTGACCAGATATCATACGAGGTAGTGGGGACTACTGTGCTCAGGAAATTACTATCTAATTTAGGGCATGCATATAAAAAGAGAACATATATTACAGGGTAATATATAATCAGAATGCAATCGGTGGTGCAAAAATAGTTCCACTGAAATCTTATTCCTATAGAAGTGTTAACTAAAACAATCATGGGCCGGTCTTTAGTGAATTCATTATATTTTGATATTTATACCTTCTAAGGCAAAGACAGGAAACAATTCCTAGTTAAAAAGAAAAAAAAAAGCCAAAGTATATCCTCAGCCTCAATTACCTTTATTTTTTTTTTTAATTTTTTTTTCAATGTTTTTTATTTATTTTTGGGACAGAGAGAGACAGAGCATGAACGGGGGAGGGGCAGAGAGAGAGGGAGACACAGAATCGGAACCAGGCTCCAGGCTCTGAGCCATCAGCCCAGAGCCCGACGCGGGGCTCGAACTCACGGACCGCAAGATCGTGACCTGGCTGAAGTCGGACGCTTAACCGACTGCGCCACCCAGGCGCCCCAATTACCTTTAGATATCAGTATCATGTCTTGATCAATTAAATCTTAATCTTTGTTATTAAACGTTAAGCACATTTCGCTGTAACCCATGAAGTTAGGAAAACAATTTGATAAGAGCAATAGTAAGGTCTTATTAAAACTAAACCTTTCTTAAGAATTTCTGAAATACAAAGCCATATTAAAAAGGGATTACATAATATATACACATTCTATCAAGCAATGACTCGTTACTGTGATTCCCAATTTCTCATCCTAGAAATGGGTTTCTCTAGCAAAGAGCCATAGGAAATGGTAAGCTTGTTCAGGATAATGTTAAACAAACAAAGAAACAAGAAACAATGAAAAAAATTACCTATAAAGCTGTTTTACAGCTGTTTTACAGCAAGGGAAATACCTAACAAGAATACTTTCCTTAGGTTTCTGTATTAGATTTCTATTTTTTAATAAGCATGGTTTTCTTCTTCTTCATAAACTTTGTTAAATACAGAAACTACAGGGGCGCCTGGGTGGCGCAGTCAGTTGAGCATCCGACTTCAGCCAGGTCACGATCTCGCGGTCCGTGAGTTCGAGCCCCGCGTCGGGCTCTGGGCTGATGGCTCAGAGCCTGGAGCTTGTTTCCGATTCTGTGTCTCCCTCTCTCTCTGCCCCTCCCCCGTTCATGCTCTGTCTCTCTCTGTCCCAAAAATAAATAAAAACGTTGAAAAAAAAATTAAAAAAAAAATACAGAAACTACAGTAGTTCAAATACAGTCATACACATATCTTCTGGTTTTTAACATTACATTATTCAAAGATATGAAGAAAAAATTACCTATATTCTCATCACCCTAAAATAATTTTTCATTACTTCAAATTCCTTTATTTTTATATGATTGTAATCATAATTAACTTTAGAAGCTTAATATATTTTCCTATCTTGCTACATTCTTCATACTTTTCATTTTATGACTACATTATTCCTTCAAGTTAATACAGCATTATTTACTTTATTATTCTATTGTTGGATATTTGGACTTTTTCTAGTTTTTCTCTATAGTAATGCTTTAGTGAATACTTTTATGCCTACAGATTTTTCTCAACTTCTCAATCATTTCTTTTGAATAAATTCCCAAGAATGGAATTAACGTGCCGGGAGAAGATCTGTATTGTCACACTGCTTTACCAAATAACTCTAGCAAAGTGTCAGGAGATCTATTCCTCACGTTCTTATTTCGTTTTATTTATTTATTTTTTCATCCCCAACACCGATGATTTAATGCAACACTTAAATACGAATACACGTGACGTGTTTAGAATGGTGTTTGGCACAGTGAGCGCTCACTAAATGTTAGCTTCTGTTGCCTGTGTGGTTACTCTTTAAAAAACTAATAATAAACTTTGGATCCTGATTCAGGGGGAGAAAGAAAGCTTAAGTCATGACATCAAATATAGTTCTAACTTTTATTTTCTTATGCTCAAGTCTTAGAAAAGTATATCACTAGACTTTAGAACTGTTTTTTTTTTTATTTAACAGATGTTTGCGGGGGGCAGGGGGGAGGTTCCTACAGACCTATCAATGTACTGGGAGTCCTGAGTTACGTTAGTTACAGAGGAGGTGGAAAGGCATCTGGGGTATAATGTGTTCCATTTTACAAAACATTTTACATCAGGATAAAATATTTTGTCATTTCTATGTTGTATGTTAACTTGGGCCTTAGGACTAACTCTGCTCTCCAGAAGACCCACAAAGGAATACTCCAGAAGGAGAAATAAAGAGTTTGGGATCTCAGGTCAGGCCGGAACACATGAGCCCCCAGGGGAACTTCCACCGAACTTTGCAAAAGTAAAGGCCTGTTCCTGTGTTCTTAACGTTTGCTTTTAGGATGTGCTAACTTTACCTAATGCAAATTGAATTTTGTCTCTAAGACATTCTGTCTTGGAAGAAGTTCTATAGAATCAGGAGTTAGCTGGGGGTTCACAAAACAACAAAAGACAAAGCTAGGGCCGTACCATCCGGGTCCACTGAGGTGGAAGAAACAAGAAGCAGGTGTGACACGCTACTGGGCTTGAATAGGATTTTTAGGCAAGTCGTAACGTTTTTGAGTTGGAATTTTAGGTAATGGAGACTCAAGAACACAGCACAAAATAATTACTGCTAAATTTAAAGGGCAAAGGAACATTAATGGGTATTCAAAAGAAGTCTCTTTTCTTAATTTTTTTTTTCAACGTTTTTATTTATTTTTGGGACAGAGAGAGACAGAGCATGAACGGGGGAGGGGCAGAGAGAGAGGGAGACACAGAATCGGAAACAGGCTCCAGGCTCCAAGCCATCAGCCCAGAGCCTGACGCGGGGCTCGAACTCACAAGACTGCGAGATCCTGACCTGGCTGAAGTAGGATGCTTAACCGACTGTGCCACCCAGGCGCCCCAAGAAGTCTCTTTTCAAACAAGATACATCACACATTCCAATCAAGAAGTTCTCTTCACCTGGTTCAGCCTCAATTTACTCTTAACTTTATTTAAACTGCTCTACTTATTTGGGGCACCTGGGTGGCTTGGTTGAGCGTCTGACTTCGGCTCAGGTCATGATCTCACAGTTTGTGAGCCCGAGCCCCGTGTCGGGCTCTGGGCTGACAGCTCGGAGCCTGGAGCCTGCTTGGGATCCTGGGTCTCCCCCTCTCTCTGCCCCTTCCCTGCTCATGCTCTGTGTCTCTCCTTCTCTCCCAATAATAAATAAACGTTAAGAAAAATTTAAACTGCTCTACTTACTCAAGCATTTATGAGTGTGAGGGATGTACAATAGAGGACATGGCAGCTGTAACCACTCTGTAAAAACTATACTTGTTGCTAATGTGCACAGGCATGGAGGCAAGTGGGAGTCTGGGCTTTCCATTTTCTCACCTGGTAACTTACCTTTCATAATTCTACCTTCCCTTAGGACACACATAGAAAGCTTTATTACATACATCCAAGGCACAATCCAGGGCACATTCATGAGCAATTGTCTTCTCTCAGGTGGGAAGACAATCATCTGTGGTACGAGCTCCATAATTATGAGTAATGTTTAAGTGGACCCAAACAGCCATCCCTATTCTCCACGCTTCGAAGGGAACCAAAGGAACCATTCTTCAATTATTCATCAACATCATTCTTCCCAGTGATCAGTTATCAAGGAATGAAAACATATCTCTAGTTTATGGCTCATCCTTCCCGCCTTCCCCAAAGATTATTGAAATGTAGGCAAAGAACAAATAATATTCCACAATAGGAGTTGACAAACTTTTTCCATAAAGGGCCAGATGAGAAATATTTGAGGCTTATGGACCATGAGGCAAAATTGAGGATACTATACAGGCACTTATACAAAGAAGAAAAAAAAAAACCAACCAAATTTCAAAGATGAAACTTTAATGAGAAATTAATTTTTCTTTTTTTCATAGTATATGTCTGATAATAAGCACAGAAATATTTTTTATTTGGGATAACCCTTGGCCCAAGTGGGATTCAAAGTCAGTGTTCCCTGTCATCAAACTGATTTGCAAATATTCTCAGGAGGCTGAGGGCCATAACTTGCCAACCCTTGCTCTAGAATGCTGACGCAAAAACGATTTTCTAGTCTATCATTACACATTTCTCCTTTCCCCATAAAACTCTAACTCCAAGAACACAAGATACTCTAAGTCTGTAGGATGGTGTGGTACAAAGAACACCAGACTCTGGGTCAAAATACCCGAAGCTCCCCCCGATCCCCCCACTGCCACATGTTGTGTGACTTCGGGCAGATCACTTACCCTTACTCTCCTCTCATCCCTCAGTGCTCTCAGAATAATGCAAACAGAGTGTTTTAACACACTTTGTTTCTCTCACCCACAGGACCGTTGGGGGCTCCACAGGGCAGGGTCTGCCTGCTAATCTTTGTACGGTCAGCTTAATGACACGGTGCTTGGCATGGAAAAGACGTGTAAGCACTTACTGAAGTTCATCAGTGTTAACCCGCCACTGAGATTTCATTTTAACATCCAATAACTAACTCATTTAAAAACTGCTTACTTTTTTCCCCCTCTACACCAAAGCGTTAATTCCGACACTCGGTTATAGTCTGACAAACGTTTCAGAGTAGATGCAGATTCAGCTATCAAACAGTTAAACAATTTAGGGATTGTCACTCAGTAATCTGAAATCAATATTCTTTGCAAATGTCACCAATTTCATTTAATGAGGTTTAGTTACTATTAAATTAAAATATCTGTGTTATGGATTGTGGACTTAAGGGTTAGGTCCACATTTTATTGACATGGGATCATTCTCCTTGTCACAGGCTCCATGAATGAAGAGTTCCCTGGTCAAATAAGTGTGGGCCATGCTATCTACTGTAACTCTTCACAGCTTCACAGCGTGCGAGGATGTTAAAGGCTCTGGGAGGTCCTGTAGCACAAACTCTCCTTTAATCCAGAACTTCCCAAATTTATCTGTCCGTAGGTTTCTTTTTCGTCTAATACCTGTTCCACAGAATGAGTGTTAGAGTATCGGATGGAATTCTAAGTATTTAGATGATTCAGATTCTCCTATCTGGTTTACTTTCCCTAGACGGTCTGGTTTTATTTAATACTCTTAGTTTTAATCTTGCTCTCAAGAAAGTTTTGGATTCAAATGCTGATTTTCGAACGGTTTCTCTTTATTGCCTGTTTCCCGTTCAAATGAAACCCTAGCAGCAGTCCCTCTCGTGATGACGATATCGCTCAAATGTCCACTGAGAGGAAGTTCGGACTCTCTAAACCAATGTTGCTTCTCTTGTGAGGCAGTTACAGGAAATGCAGGCCGCCGACAAACGCCAACCATGACAAATGCACCTGCTTCTAGGCCATGCATACAAGTAACTTTTGTTCACTAACAACGGTTACCATTATATTAAGTAGGAATAGGACTAACAGCTGAGTTATGTACCTTGTAAAATGAAGATCAGATGAAATAAGGCATGGGAAAGTGCTTTATAAGTCTAATGCTCAATACAAACAGGTAGCAACAAATAAAAAATAATTTACTTTCACAGAGGCCTTGCAATAACTAACTTTTAATCTCCAATGATAATACGATATTCAGGTTTCGCTTTTTGCCGCGCACCATGCTAATGACTTTCACCGTAGTTACCGTTTAATTGCCCTAGTCCTCATTAATCCCCAGTGTATTACTTTCATTATATTCTCTGGTTCGCTTCTTCTAATGATTTCCAGTGACTCCGAAATGCTGTTCACACAGCTGAATAAATTCACTTAAATATGTATTGGTATGATCTTCTCTTCCTTGCTTCCTAAACATATCTGAATCCCTTTCAAAGAGTTTGCTGTTGGAGGTCTGTTTACTGCAAAGCTGGCTTCTGGAAAATAAGTTCCCATGGAGAGAAGGGGACAGGCCCCAATCTCCGGAACTCACTGTCCAAGAATAGCCTGAATCAGGAGGCGTTCACTTTGGGACATGCAAAAAGTGTTCTCAATGCCTGTCTGAAGATGGTCAGTAGGCTATCAGGGTCTGAAGCACAAAGGAACAGATCCAGGCTACAGACAGATTTGGAAGTTGTTCTTACAGACAATTACTAAAGCCCTGACAGCAGAGGAGAAAGAGGGCTGAAACACGTTAATATATAAAAGATAAACCAAAAGAAGAGAAGGATGAAAGAGAGAAAATATACTTAGAGCACTGGTGCCCAATAGAACTGTCTGCAGTGATGGAAACGTTCTCTATCTGCTCTTTCTAATGCAATTGCTACTAGCCATACGTAGCTAATGAGCACTTGAAATGTGACTAGGGTGACTGAAGGGCTGAATTTTTTTTTTTTTTTTTAAAGTAGGCTTGATGCCCAGTGTGGACCCCAATGTGGGGCTTGAACTCATGACCCTGGGATCAAGACCTGACCCGAGATCAAGCGTCGGATGCTTAACTGACCGAGCCACCCAGGCACCCCCTGAATTTTTAATTTTTAAAAATATCAACATAAACTCAAATAGCCACGTGTGGCTATTGCGTTGGAACAGTGAAGGGCTACAGAGTAGGCTGAAAACAAGAATAATATCATGGAAGTCAAGGAAAGAAAGTATTTCAAAAGGTGGGAATGATCAATAGTTCTAGAGAGGACAAACAGGACTAAAGCAGGACTAAAAAGTAACTACTGTAGTTAGCAAGCATTATGAGTTGATGTGGCCCCCCCTCAAATATTCCTATGTTGAAGTCCATACCTCAAAATGTGATCTTATTTGGAAATAAGGTCATTACAGATGTAATTAGTTAGGACGAGGTCATACTGGAGTAGGGTGGGCCCCTAATCCAACACGGTTGATGTCCTTAGGAAGAATCTGGACACACAGGCACATTCACACAAGGAGAATGCCATGTCCACATAAAGCAAAGATCAGGGTGATGCATCTACAAGCTAAGGAATACCAAAACTACCAGCAAACCAGGAACTAGGAGACAGGCCTGGAACAGATCCTTCCCTGGAGCCTTCAGAGGGAACATGGCCCTGCCAGCACCTTGATATTAGACTTCCAGCCTCCAGAACTGCGAGACAATACACTTCTATTTCCATTACCCGATTTGGTTTGTTATAGCAGCCCAAGCAATACAACCCAACACAAATGGTCACCCAACACACTTCCTAGTTGCTCATGTGTCTACTGAAATCTTTAGAACATACATCTTGTTTATTTAAGTCTTACTCTTGTAGTGAATAGAACGCATAGCTGCAAAACTTTGCTTTCACACTAAATGTTTAACAGTAGTTTAACAGCAGTAATGAATACTATCCAATGATGTGACTACTCAGTCGTAGACCTGGGTACTGAAATGTAAACACCACACTACAAAACAAGCACGGAGAAATCTGAAACACAAATGATTCTCAAGAGCTCTATGAGATTTAGTTGCTTGGCTCAAGCACTCCTCCGTCCTTGTGTCATAAATTACATGTTTTAAAAACAATGAACATCGGGGGTGCCTGGGTGGCTCGGTCGGTTGAGCGTCTGACTTCGGCTCAGGTCATGATCTCACAGTTCGTGAGTTCGAGCCCCGCATCAGGCTCTGTGCTGACAGCTTAGAGCCTGGAGCCTGCTTCTGATTCTGTGTCTCCCTCTCTCTCTCTCTCTCTCTCTCTCTCTCTCTGTTCCTCCCCCACTCATGCGCACGCTCTCTCTCTCTCTCTCATTCAAAAATAAATACAAACATGAAAAAAAATTTTTTTAAAACAATTAACATCAAAAAAAGAACACTTACCTTTGGCTTGTAAACTTTCAAGAGTAGTCATTTTTTAACCAATGAAAAGGCACCTCAAACCTTCTACGGAAAAACCTAAAAATGTATAAATTGAAACAATTAAGACAATACCATACAAAGATGTTTACTAAGTTTATTATTTACCTTGTAATTTAGATATGACAATATTCTACTTGTTTCTGCATTTAGTACACATGCATTTCAAAACCTTCCCACAGGTGATATTGTTATAGTTAACGAAGGTCTCAAAAAATTACTGGTGGTTTACTTTCAAATTTGTTTCACTGTTTCTGCCAAGTATACTCTATCAGGTGCCCTGGATTTTAGTTAAGAAACTGTGGTGAAGTTACTGTAGCGGCTTTTGTATCATTGATACGGCAACAGTAATCTTACTTATTAAAAATTTTTAAAAAAATGTTTTTATTTGTTTTTGAGAGAGAGAGAGAGAGAGAGAGAGAGAGAGAGAGAGAGAGAGAGAAAGAGAACGAGTAGGGGAGGGGCAGAGAGAGGGAGACACAGAATGTGAAGCAGGCTCCAGGCTCTGAGCTGTCAATACACGCCCCAATGCTCGCTGGCACTCGTGACCCACAAGATCGTGACCTGAACCGAAGGCACACCTAACCGACTGAGCCACCTAAACGCCCCAACAGTAATTTTAAAGAAATTAATTACTTTCTCAGGGGACATTAGTGACACTAATTTGCTAACTATATCCCAAAGGAACTTCTGTTTAAACTATATAACAAAAATACTCAGAACTTAATTTGCACTTTCTTGGTCATAGAATTAAAATGGCATAGCATATGTTTTCAGAAACGTGTGCATGGCCTTTTCAGTAAAGACTAAGATTCAGTGGAAAACATGAGGAGGAAGGTGGTGCTTAGTAGAATGACACGATCGAATATGATGAACTGTACGTTAGATGGCAACTGGTTTCACCACAAAAATGATCACCCTGAGTACTCGATCTGACTTGGCACAGGGTCCTCCACGACTACCTTCCTCAATAGTCACAAACCCCCCTTCTGTCGCTCTGAAAACAGGTCTCCTTCGCAAGAGCGAGGAGCCCAGCCCCTGCGCTCGGAGGAAGCGCCACGGCTCGGCAGGCAAGGGCCAATTCAAGGGGGTGGGAGGGTGTGGAGTGGGTAACAGATGGGAAAGCGACAAGCTGGTCAACCTCTGCCGTCCGGGGAGACGAATCCGAAATTCCGTCCCTGTCTGAACAAGTTTTCCTGGAACAAAAGGCAACCTTTCCCCAAATCCAAAGCGTCTGAACACCAAACTCCAACCCAGACCTCTGTCCCTTTCAAACGTCCCCCCCGCCCCTCGGTTACACAAGCCCGTTTCTTGCACTTACCGCCAAGGGTCCTTACTCTGCCGATCCCAGGGGCTTCACTTTACAGACCTTCGGGCTCCGCACACTCCTCTTCCGTTCCGAAGCTGACCCGCCCAGACCTTCCTGACATCCAGCGGCTGGCTCACTATTAATCACTTCCTGTTCTCAGGGTTTCGTTTCCGGAATGATTTTCCAAAAGAGAAAGGTAAATACACTCTGTGGTGTCTTAAAACGCGAGTGACGCAGCACATGAGGTCTAAGGCTTCTGTAAGTGAAAAACGGATAGATGTCCACTTAGAAATAAAGTATAGGATATGTGGAGCGCCGGCTGTGTATAACTTAACTTCCGGGTCACCTGTCAACCAAACTTAAGCGATGACGCTGGCCCCAAGCGGCGCCATGAAAGGGCGGGGCTGTCGACGGGATGGGCGGAGTTCTAATTCTCCCAGCCCCTGGGAACGAAGGGGCGGGGCGGTGGCGATTCCGCACGTCCGGTAGTAGGCGGGGCTCTGTTGCCGGAGTAACCGCGCGTCGGGGTTGAGGTGGTGTCTTCCTGTGGCAACGCTACCTATTCCCCTGTGCCGAGATCCTGAGGCTATGGTGAGTGCCAAGCGAGGCCGGAGGAACCGCTTCACGGTCTTGGTTACGTAGCGTCCCAGGTCCTGGGGCGGAGGGTCACTCAGAGGCGGCCCGGTTTCTTCCACCTTCGCCCCATGTTTCCCTCTTTCCAGGGGCTGTTTCTGCAGTTTCCTTTCTCTCCCTGTGTCTTGCAGCACCTCGAATTCCGCTTCGGTACTGCTGAACCTCTAGAGTAATGTGACAAAAGTGTAGGGGTAAACACGGAGTCTCATACCCTGAGGCGAGACATTATTTCGAACAGACGTTTTAAATGTTTGTAGTTTTCATCACTTCAAGTTCGGCCTGTCCTTAACGCGCCTCATTTAAGAGCATTGATTGTGTGTGTGATGGCTCAGCACTGACCCAGGTGTCCCTAGGTCTCGCAGTGTTTGCCCTCCAGAGCCGCAGAGCGCTGCTCCTTCCCCCCTCTAAGGGCCATTTAGTCGGAGCCGTATTTGCACAGCTGTCTTCTGGCCAGGGGATTATCCCCTAGGTAGGTGCTTTTTAAGAGGAATGCCCCTCAAGATCTCTTGGGAGAGCTTCTGGAAAATTCACTTGCTTGAGCCTCACCCCCAGAAATTCTGAATCAATAGGAATGGGGCTGGGCATTTTTAAAAAGCCTAGAGCTAATTTTTATTGAGTCACTTGTTTGAGAACACCGGGGGTCGAGTTAATTCACTTCATTAGCAACTCTTTTAAAGAGTTACGAATAACGGACTGGGGGATGGAAAGATGACTGTTGTCAGAAGGGTATAGCTTACGAATTTAGCAACAGAGCCCCTCCCACCACCTGTTCTTTCTCCCTTCCTACTCAGGGACCTTTTCTTGCCCCAGTCTGCCCCTGTGCGGCGGAGCCCTTTCCAAACTTTCACTTCCCCAACCCCTGTCCCTTCCCCTGCTTTTTCCTCCCTTCTAAGCAGATGCCAGAGACTGAAAGTCGTTTTCTTCAGCCTCGTGCCCCTAACCTACACATTGATACATATTTTACCCATCATCCGATTTTGCGTTTCTAGTGTAGAGAGAGTGGTGTTGAAGGACAGTGCATCCACCTTTCCTCTAGATCTCATTCCTTCCCATCCGTTACAAGATCTTTTGCTTCTGCTTATCTTTTATCCCCCCACCCCACCCTGTGCTTTCAGCCTCTCTGCCTCCTTTTCCTGCTTCCCAGTGTTCTGGTCATACATCTTGAGAAAATGAAATAAAACAGAAAAGCGTATCCCCCAGGCTGGTTTATCCAGTTACTGCCCAGTCCTCCCTTGCGCCTTTCTGTGACTGCATGGAAGCATAGTATTTTCACCTGCTTTAAATGCCCCCCTTGGGGCGCCTGGGTGGCGCAGTCGGTTAAGCGTCGGACTTCAGCCAGGTCACGATCTCGCGGTCCGTGAGTTCGAGCCCCGCGTCGGGCTCTGGGCTGATGGCTCAGAGCCTGGAGCCTGTTTCTGATTCTGTGTCTCCCTCTCTCTCTGCCCCACCCCCGTTCATGCTCTGTCTCTCTCTGTCCCCCAAAAAATAAATAAACGTTGAAAAAAAAAATAAATGCCCCCCTTTTCATCCTCAGTACTCTTGTCCGACTTCCTCTTGAATGGTTTCAATGAAGTTGCCCTTTTCCAAGTTTTTAATGGCCCTAAAATGCCAGATCCAAGGATTTCTTCTCAAAGTTTATTTTATTTAGCTTTTCTGTGATAACTGAAGTTCACAAACATTCATTCCCCCCCTACCTGCCTCCGCCTTTTCCCCCACCGGCCTTGCCTGCTTTTTAAATGCCATTCTCCAGGACTCAGTCCTTACTTATTTTCAGTTCTTAGTCTATGCATTTTGCTGGGGTGATTTCATCCACGCACATGAGTTTTACTAATGCCTAAGCATTCACACCTAAACTTCGGTTTTCAGGAGCACCTGGTGGCTTAGTTAAGCATCCGACTTCGGCTCAGGTCACGATCTCACAGTCTATGGGTTCGGACCCCACGTTGGGGCTGACAGCTCAGAGCCTGCTTCTGATTCTGTGTCTCCCTCTCTGTCTCTGCCCCTCCCCTGCTCATGCTCTGTCTCTCTCTCTCTCTCTCTGTCTCTCTGTCTCTCTCTGTCTCTCTCTCTCTCTCTCTGTCTCTCTCTCAATAAATAAATAAACATTAAAAGGACGTTTTTAAACTTCAGTTTTCCTCTCATACCTGCGAGGGCCCAACCTAGTTGCTTCCCGGACACTCTCCCTGGTTACCGCAAAGGCCTCTCAAATTTGCCATGACTGAACCTGAACTTGCTATGATTCTACCTGGGTTTCCTTATTCCTTCAAGTTAATTAATGAGATCACTCTAACTTATAATATAGCTTTAATATTATATCACTAATTAATATGGTTATTACGTATTGCAATATATGTAACCTAAACCAGAAACCAGAGTTAACCTCTTTTGCTTTCCTACGCTTCCCATATTCAGGCGGTCACTAGGTCCTGTTTTAGTTTGAGGTCTCCTCATTTCTTGCCTGGACTGTTGCAGTGTATCTTTAATAGTGTGGTATGGCAGTTATTCGAGCCATTATTTTGTCAGTAACAAGAAGGAATTTTCTAAGACCCAAATCTTTGAGGTCACCTCTTTAGTTTATTAAAAAAAATTTTTTTTTTAAAGTGTTTGTTTATTTTTGAAAGGTACAGAGTGCGAGCAGGGAGGAGGCAGAGAGAGAGGGAGACACAGAACCTGAAGCGGGCTCCAGGCTCTGAACTGTCAGCACAGAGTGCTTGAACAGCAGAGCTTGAACTCATGAACCGTGAGATCATGACCTGAGCCGAAGTCGGATGCTTAACCGACTGAGCCACCCAGGCACGCCTGAAGTCACCTCTTTAAAACTGTAGGCTCTCCAAACCCTACAGTATGAGATTCAGGGTCCCTGGAATGGCACGCAAGGCCCTCCATCATCTAGCATTTACCTGTCTAGCTGCTTTCATGCCTCTCCGTTGCCTAGACATTCCTTTCAACTGCTTATCTTTCACTGAATGTTCTAAGCACCTTCAAGCTGGTGGTATGAGTGTTCCTTCTACTTTGCACGCGCTGTACACGGGATACTCTTCTGCCCTTGTTTGCTGGCCAAATTCCCTTGGATTCTTTCAGACCCAGGTTAAGTGTCTCTCCTCCTGTGATGGTTACTTACTTCTCTGCTCAGAGAGGTGACTTTTTATTTCTTGTCACAACTTTACATAGTACACATCTCTCTTGTTGTACTTACCACATTCAGTTGAAATTGTGTATGAATTTGTCACTCTTGGGGCGCCTGGGTGGCGCAGTTGGTTAAGCGTCCGACTTCAGCCAGGTCACGATCTCGCGGTCCATGAGTTCGAGCCCCGCGTTGGGCTCTGGGCTGATGGCTCAGAGCCTGGAGCCTGTTTCCAATTCTGTGTCTCCCTCTCTCTCTGCCCCTCCCCTGTTCATGCTCTGTCTCTCTCTGTCCCAAAAATAAATAAACGTTGAAAAAAAAATTAAAAAAAAAAAAAGAATTTGTCACTCTTACCAAACTGAACTGGGAGGGGGATCAATATTTTGTTCCCTGCTATTGCTTAGACTGTATTAGGCGCTCAGATATTTGCTGAATGGAAAAAGAAGGAATGTGGTGAGTGTCCCGAGAGGTTACAAAGTACTTGGGGAATACTGGAGGATGGAGTCCTCACTTTTCAGAGTCAGAAAGGCCATCATTAAGCGAATGGAATAGAATTTCCATAGCTAGAATTGGATGGCATAGGGGGATGGAAAGTGACATTTGTGGAATACTGGTTTTCTTTGTGCTTGTCTTACCTTCTGTCATTTAGACTTCCCAACTACCCTAAGAGGGGTGACCTCCTCCCCCCACCGCCCCCAGTTGGAGTCGCGTGTTTCAAACTGGGTGGTCAGTGAAGGCCGCTGTGAAGAATTGACTTCCATCTTGAGACCTGAATGATGAAGTGCAGTGGTCTGGGGGAAGTGTACCAGGCAGCACTAACAACAAGATCAAAGGTCCTGAGGCAGTCAAGCAGTTGGCATATTGCAGGAACTGATCTCGTGATTTAATATAAAAATAGAATAGAAATTCGGTGGTGGGGAGTTGGGGGGGCAGCGGCAGTGGACGAAGTATGGCAGAGGGTAATGTGAAGTGCAGTTAGAGAGGTAGACAGAGGCCAGACCAAACGTATGTACTTCAGCATGGTTTCTCAGACGAGGTACTAACCCATTACTCGGTCATGACATCAATTTGTCGTATGTAGCCAGCATTAAAAAAGATGACATAAAACAGACACTATATTCATTGTATGTAATAAGGATAACTTCCATGAAACTTTTATTGTAAATTGTGTCTTGTATGTCCTGGGTTATGATACAGATCATGTTCCTGGAGCACCTGGGTGGCTCAGTCAGTGGAGCGTCCGATTTTAGCTCAGGTCACGATCTCATGGTTTGTGAGTTTGAGCCCCGCATCGGGCTCTGTGCTGACAGCTCAGACCCTGGAGCCCGCTTCGGATTCTGTGTCTCCCTCTCTCTCTGCCCCTCCCCTGCTCCCGTTTGCTCGTGCGCGCTGTCTCTCTCTCAAAAAATAAACATTAAAAAAAAAAACCCAAACCCCATATTCCTTACTGTCGGTCATGACCCACAAAGTTCAAGATACAGTATACTTTGTACTAATATGTACTTTAAGAGGTAAAATAGTTAATCTCAAGGCACACAGATTTCTTATTCCTCCTTTGACTTAGTGACAATCTTATTGTGTGACGGGAGAAGCTCTGAATTTAATGAGAGCTTAAAATTGACTAGAGTAGAATTTTCAAGTTTCCTTTTGCATGCAGGTCTGTCTCCTGTGTCATTCGCTGTCAATCCTTTATGAGAAAGAATAGGCCTTTAGAAAACTAGAGGGGCGCCTGGGTGGCTCAGTCGGTTAAGCATCTGACTCGTGATTTCGGCTCAGGTCATGATCTCATGGTTTGTGGGTTCAAGCCCCACATCGGGCTCCACACTAACGGCGAGGAGTCTGCTTGGGATTGTCTCTCCCCCTCCCTCTCTGCCCTTCCCCCACTTGAGCATGCAGACAGGCTTGCCCGCCCTCCCTCCCTCCCTCCCTCTCTCTCAAATAAATGAAACTTAAAAAAAAAAAAACCGAGAGAGAAATTGATGTTCTTTCTCTGTGTTCAGTCTCACCACTAACAGGTATGTTGCATCAAAGGCTGATGGTCTCTCTCCAAGCAGCTGAGGGTGGAATTTGTTTGCCTGGCTGGTTTGTCTTCCTGACCCCTACAATTACATGATCTGGTCAGTTTCTCCCTGCATCTAGTGAACAGTTGTAGCTTCCAGAACCATAATTAGGTTCTGCCTACAAATTCTAGAACCACCTCTGTCATGTGCAGCAGAGCAAATGTAGTTCAGTATGTCTCAATGCATGTTGTTTAAGATAAAGAATATGCTAGGGTCATCAATTTATTTCATTTTGCGCATGAAGAGAACACAGGACATAATTCCGAGACCCTTTTGAATAATAAAGAGATGTGAATGTTATACGTCTTCTAAAATAGAACATTGATTTCAATGCTGTTACCCAAGATGAACTGCTTCTATAACATAAGGCTTTTAAAGATTGTCACCTGTGTTCCACGAGAATTAGGCTAAACAGATGTCTCCAAGTTTGTTTCAAAGAGACTTGAAAGAGGGTTTCATGATTGCTAAATATGGACAAGATTTTATTCCATGAAGTGTTTTTCAGTTTTCAGCTTTATGAAGTTTCTTCTAAATAGGTTTACTGTTTTCATCTTTGACATATGCTTCGTAACCATCCAGGATCCCTTTTTGTCACTTGAACTGCTAACTTGGAAAGACCATAATTGTAAAGTCCCAGGAGGGGTTTCATTTATCGGGACTGAATCAGAAAGTATGGCGCCTAAATTAGAAACCTGAAACTTACAAAAAAGAAACAACCGATTTTTCCTACTAAAGCATTTTTATTACAAATATAATTTGGAGTCTGTTTCTTCTTTAATAGGAACCAGTAGTATTTGCAAAAGTGAATAGCAATGGGGTTAATATAATGCCCTAATTTTCCTCACATGTAGCTCTTTTATCTTTTTCTGCCTTTTAATTCTTTATCCTTTCTTTCCTTTTTTCCAAGCTTTATTGGGATATAATTGACATATAACATTGTGTAAGTTGGAAGTATATAAGGTGTTGATTTGATACACATATTGCAAAATGATTACCACCTTAGCATTAAGCTAATACCTGTATCACATCACATAATTACCATTGCTTTTTTTTGTGTGTGTGTGGTGAGAACATTTAAGATCTACCCTCTTAGCAACTTTCAAGTGTATAATCTGGCATTGATAACTATAATGACAGTGTTGTGCATTAGGTTCCCCAGAACCTCTTCTAACTCGAAGTTTTTACCCTTTGATCAACAGCTCCCCATTTTCCTCACCTGCAGCGCCTGGTAACCTCCATTCTATGAACTGTTTCTTTGAGTTTGGTCTTTTTAGATTCCACGTATAAGTGAAATTATACAGTACTTGTCTTTCTCTGTCTGACCAACTTCATTTGGCTTCGTGACCTCAGAGTCCATCCCTGTTGTCACAAAGGGCAGCATTTCCTTCTTTCTCGTGGCCCGATAATATTCCGTTGTGTATTTGTGCCACGTTGCTTCATGCATTCATCCACTGATGGGCCCTTAGATTGTTTTTATACCTTGGCTATTGTAAATCATGCTGCATTGAGCATGGGGAGGGTGCATATGTCTTTTGGAGTTAAAGTTTTCATTTTTTTTCCATATATAATATACACAGACATAGAATTGCTCGATTATATGGCACTATTATTTTAAAATTTTTGCGGAATTTTCATGCTCCTTTCCATAGTGGCTGCACCATTTTACATTCCCACCAACAGTGCGTGAGGCTTCCCTTTTCTCCATAGCCTCTGCAACACTTGCTATCTCTTGTTTTTTTTTGTTTTTGTTTTTTTTTATAGTAGCCATTCTGACAGGTGCGAGGTGATATTTATGGTGGTTTTGATTTACTTTTCTGTGTTGATTATGATGCTGAGAACCTTTTCATGTGCCTGTTATCCATTTGTATGTTTTCTTTGGAGAAAGTCTGTTCAGTTCTTCTACCCATCTTTTTTAATCCTATTGCTTATATATCTGTTATTCAGTTGTACGTATGTATACATAATTTCGATATTAACCCCTCATTAGATATAGTTTGTAAATATTTTCTCCCATTTTGAAGATTGCCTTATTTTGTTTCTTGTTTCTTAAAATGCCCTTTTTTTAAAATGTTTCATTTTATTTTTGAGAGAGAGAGCGAGCGAGAAGGGGAGGGGCAGAGAGAGAGAGAGAGGGAGACACAGAACTTGAAGCAGGCTCCAGGCTCTGAGCTGTCAGCACAGAGTGCCACATGGGACTTGAGCTCATGAACTGCAAGATCATGACCTGAGCCGAAGTCGGACGTTCAACTGACTGAGCCACCCAGGCGCCCCTGTTTATTATTTCTTTAGCTGCGCAGAAGCTTTCTAGTTTGTTGTAGTCCCACTTACTGAGTTTTGCTTTTTTGTACGTGCTTTTAGTGTCCTACCCGAAGAACTGTTGCCCAGACCAATATCTAGGAGATTTTTCCCTGTTTCCTTTTAGGAATTTTAAGGTTTCCAGTCTTGTGTTTAAGTCTTTAATCCATTCCAAGTTAATTTTTGTGAGCTGTGTAAGATAGAAATCCAATCTCCTTCTTCATCTATTCTTTCCCATTCACCAATTATTCATCAGTTCAAACAGGTATTGAGTGGTTTTTGTGTGCCAGGCACTAACAATAAATACATTGATTAATAAGATAGTCCTTCCTCAGTGCCTATAGAGTGGAGCCCAAATATCTGAATTGGCATTCGAGACCTTCCCTGGCCCCAGCTTACCTTGCACACCCCATGGAACTTAGAAAAACAGGTATCAGAGAATAAATTTCAAGAGTAATTTGGGTCACAAAAGAAAAATTACAAGGTAAGGTCAAAATGTGTCCTAAAAAAGAGTGGCCTGACCTAGCCAGGGTGGTCAGGGAAAGCCCCCTTGATGGTTTAACCTTAAAGATTTTTTTTCTTAGTTGAGACATACAATATATTACATAAATGAATGAAGCCATGACACAAATAAATGAGTAGGTCATCTCAGATAGTGCCAAGCAATATGAGGAAAATTAAACGAAGTAATGTTGTAGTGCCAGGTTCCAAGAGCACGTAGCTTTAGGTGGGAAAATTAGAAAAGGTCCTCGCGAGGATGTGGCTTTTTTTTTTTTTAATTTTTATTTAAAAAAACATTTTTTTTCAACATGTTTTAATTTATTTTTGGGACAGAGAGAGACAGAGCATGAACGGGGGAGGGGCAGAGAGAGAGGGAGACACAGAATGGGAAACAGGCTCCAGGCTCTGAGCCATCAGCCCAGAGCCTGACGCGGGGCTCGAACTCACCGACCACGAGATCGTGACCTGGCTGAAGTCGGACGCTTAACCGACTGCGCCACCCAGGCACCCCAAGGATGTGGCTTTTAAGCTGACATCTCAGAAGGAAGGAGCAGGCAGGGTGAAGATATAGGGGAAGCACCTTCCAAGCAGACAACAGCCAAGTGCAGAGGCCCATTGGAGGCTTGGGAGGGGGCAAATGGGGGTGGGATCTAGGGAAGGTGAGGACGATGGGAGGACTAGGGATCCAAGGCAGGCAGCTACATGGGAATACTGACGCTTCGGAAGCTTGGGAAGGATTTTGGATTTCACTCTAAATGTACTGGGATAATGCCTCACTTACACTTTCCCTATTCTATCAAAAGAGTTTATTTTCCTTGGAGCTGCCTTATTAAAACTTTACTCATATTAGTTTGGTCTTTCAGCGACAATTTCCATCCTATCCGCAATATTTATGATCTTACGAACTTTGGAAAATATTTTCTTATAAACTTTGGAAAAGATTTTTCTGTCCAGATCTTACGTTTGAAGATTAAACACTCCTGATTTCTCCCTTTATAATCGCTTGTCAAAAATTTAATCGCCCTTTTCTGGACTCTTTGTTTCCATAATATCTTGTCTGAGGTGTGGCAGGCAGAGTCACACATTCCAGATGTGTGTTATCATAGTTTCTCCGTGGATGTTGTGTTTTCTGCTGGGATTTCACCTAATATCTTTCTTGATGGTGCTATTGCATAAGATTGAAGTAACCCGTTCTCCAGAAATCTCTCCAACACTTCTATTAGCCTCCTTTCCACTTTCTTGCAAAGTCTGTTTAAAGTACTTCATTTCCAAAAGCTGTTGGTATTTTAAGACTTTCTATTTATTAGATGTGAGAAATTGTAGCTATTAAAATGTACTGCTCAATTCAAGTTTATTTTCTGATACTAGGCACTTTGTTTAATTAAGTTGCTATTGTTATCTCTCCTGACTCATGTACTGTGCCTTCTTCATAGCGCTTTATTCTTTAAGATGTATTTCTCTATGTGTGCGCAATGGTTCCAGAGTTCTCTGATACACGTAAATTTAAATTTCATCTTGTTTTCTGTAGTTCTGATACGAGTTACATAGGCTATATGCATATATATATAATATATATAATATATATGAAACATATATGTTTAGGCAACATATATGTTGCCTAAAATATATCATTATATGATACGTTTATAATGTATTATATATGTAATACAAGTATATATAAAATATGTATATATATTTAACTTGTATACATGTCAAATATTTAATTTATTATACCGGACAGAGTCATTTTTGGAGATGTGAAACTATGTAGAAACAATATGATTAAATTCATCTGTAATATCATTGACTATATACAGTCACTATTAATATTTTAGTATAGTATCCCAGTGACACATACATACAGTCTACATACACATACACATACATGTATATATCTTTTAAAATGTGATCCTACTGTGTGTATGGTTTATAAATCTGTGTTTTTCTTTTTCCTCACTTAATCTATCTTATGCAGTTTCCCAGATCCAATTTTAGGAGTTCCATTTTATTCTTTAATTTACTCTGATGTAACCAAGCCATTTATTTATTTGGTCTTTTAACCCCATAACTAATGTATTTTTATAGGCATAATTTTACATACATCCATAATTATTTCCTTAGAATAAATTAGAAATGGAATAACTGGGTGAGAGGACGTGTGCATTTCTAAGGCTTTTTGTTTTTTGCTTTTCTTTTTTTTTTTTTTATAATGTTTATTTATTTTTGAGAGAGACACAGAGTGTGAGCGGGGGAGGGGCAAAGAGCGAGGGAGACACACAATCTGAAGCGGTCTCCAGGCTCTGAGCTGTCCGCACAGAGCCTGACGCGGGCGGGGCTTGAACTCACAAATGGTGAGATCAGACCTGAGCCAAAGTCAGACGCTTAACCGCACCCCGGTGCCCCCCTAAGGCTTTTTGGTATGCATTGCCAATTAACTCCAGAAAGTTTTGCTATTTGTACTCTGCTAGCAGTGTGCCATGGTGCCTTGTTTCTTCTAAGCTCTAACCTGGTATTGTTCATACATTTCTTACATACATCTAACAATGGATTTGAACTTCTGGTAAAAGTTTCACCTTTCTTACCCAACATAATGTTAAGATTATAAATTGCAATATGTTCTTTTCATGTGTCTGCTAGCCATTTTCTTTGGAAAAATGTCTATTCGTGTCTTCTGCCCATTTCTTAAGTGGATTATTTGTATTTTGGGTGTTGAATTTGATAAGTTCTTTATGATTTTAGGTACTAACCCTTTCTCAGATATGTCGCTGGTGAATATCGTGTCCCTTTCTGTAGGCTGCCTTTTAGCCTTGTTGATTGTTTCCTTCACTGTGCCGAAGAAGCTTTTTATCTTGATGAGGTCCCAGTAGTTCATTTTTGCTTTTGTTTCCCTTGCCTCTGGAGATGTGTTGAGTAAGAAGTTGCTGCAGCCAAGATCAAATAGGTTTTTGCCTGCTTTCTCCTCGAGGATTTTGATGGTTTCCTATGTCATATTCAGGTCTTTCATCCATTTTGAATTTATTTTTGTGTATGGTGTAAGAAAGTGGTCCAGTTTTCCCAACACCATTTGTTGAAGAGACTGTCTTTTTCCACTGGATATTCTTGTCTGCTTTGTCAACGATTGCTTGACCATATAGCTGTGGGTCCATCTCTGGGTTTGCTATTCTGTTGCACTGATCTCTGTGTCTGTTTTTGTGCCACAAAACACAACTGTCTTGATGACTGCAGCTTTGTATTATAGCTTGAAGTCCGGGATTGTGGTGTCTCCAGCTTGGCTTTTCTTTTTCAAGACGCTTTGGCTATTCGGGGTCTTTTGTGGTTCCACACAAATTTTTAAGATTGTTTGGTTCTAGCTGTATGAAACATGCTGGTGGTATTTTGATAGGGATTGTATGAAATGTGTAGATTGCTTTGAGCAGTATCGACATTTTAACAATATGTGTTCTTCAACATCACTCGTAGTCAGGGAAATAGAAATCAAAACCATGATGAGATACCACCTCACTTCTATCAGAATGGCTAAAATTAACTACATAGGAAACAACAAATGTTGGCAAGGGTGTGGAAAAAAGGGAACCCTCTTACACGGTTGGTAGGAATGCAAATTGGTGCAGCCAGTCTGGAAAACACTATGGAGGTTCCTCAAAAAGTTAAAAATAGAACTAGCCTACAATCCAGCAACTGTGCTACTAGGTATTTACCCAAAGGATACAAACATAGGGATTCAAAGGGGCACATGCACCCTTATGTTTATGGCAGCATTATCAACAGTAGCCAAATTATGGAAAGAGCCCAAATGTCCATTGACTGATGAATGGATAAAGAAGACATGGTGTGTGTGTGTGTGTGTGTGTGTGTGTACATACACACACACACACACACACACACACACACACACAGGAATATTACTCAGCCATCGAAAAGAATGAAATCTTGCCATTTGCAATGATGTGGATGGAGCTAGAGTGTATTATGACAAGCAAAATAAGTCAGAGAAAGACAAATCCCCTTTGATTTTACTTATCTGTGGAATTTAAGAAACAAAATGGATGAACATAGGGGATAGGAAAAAAAAAAGAGGAAGCAAATTATAACTTACCTATAGAGAACACACTGAATGTTGATGGAGGAAGCTGAGCGGGGGATGGACTAAATGGGTGATGAATATTAGGGAGGGCACTTGTGATGAGCGCTGGGTATTGTATGTAAGTGAATCCCTAAATTCTCCTGAAACCAATATTACACTATAGGTTAACTAGAATATAAATAAAAACAGTGATACAAAAAAAAACTTTAAAAATTACAGCATGTTCCATAGATAAGAAGCACTGTTGATAATTACCTGAAATATTTTTTCTGTAATTATTTGGCATTTTTCATACATGGTTAGAATTCAAAATTTATTACCGGTATATATGGAAGAAGCTAGAGGTGACTTTTTCTATTCCTCACAGATAGATTATGTAGTTGTCTCTTGTTACCTGTTCTGAGGAAGCAGCCTTTTGTAGTCCACAGGATCTGGTGTAGTGCTAGAAATCTAAAGTTTCGGGGGTGCCTGGATGGCTCAGTTGGTTGGGCGTCCAACTCCATCTCAGGTCATGATCTCACGGCTTGTGAGTTCAAGCCCTGCGTCGGGCTCTGTGCTGACAGCTCAGAGCCTGGAACCTGTTTCAGATTCTGTGGCTCCCTCTCTCTCTGCTCCTCCCCCGTTCATGCTCTCTCTCAAAAAATAAATAAACGTCAAAAAAAAAAAATCTAAAGTTTTCAATCCTACTTGGCCTCAGCTGTATTTACTGTGTGACTTGTAACCTTTGCAGGTAATTGTTTTCCCTTTCATAAAATCAGAATGATAATTTCTGTTCAGAATACCTGAAAGCATTTTTGTGAGGATCAAATGAATATGAAAGTAATTTATAAACTAATGTACTGTGCATATGGAATGTATTCTTTTCTTATTAACCAGAATGCTGTCTAATGAGAAGATAGTTGGGGGACATGGAAGGAGATTAAAATTTAAGATAAGTTTCAGAAATAAATATTTGAGGTTAGTGGTGTTGTCTAATTTTGTGGCTACTTAAAAACTTACTTTTGGGGTACCTGGGTGGCTTAGTCGGTTAGGCGTCCTCTTCTCCTTGTGCCTCTCTGTCTTCCCCCCTTTCTCAAAAAATAAATAAATTAAAACAAATTTTGAAAATTACGGTTACATATTAAATTCTTTGTCAGTTTAGATTCATTTTCCTAATGGGAACAATAAAGGGTCAGGGTGAAAGGGAGGGACGATGGGAGACGGCAGGAGTACTGCTTGAGGCCGATGTCAGTAATTCTCACATGCTGTTGAGGAAGGGATAGCTAGATGTGTGTGATATGTATTTAGTGAGCATTAGATCTGAGATCCATGGATTTCTACTTAGCTTAAATAGATTAGATGGGAACATTTGCTTTTATTTGTGGTAGTTGAGATTTTATTATTCAGTAATTTGATTATGAAAGTACAATGAGCCCATTTGGGCCTAGTGTTTTCTTGCTACATAGGCCTAGAAATCTGGCTTTGGCAAAACTGAAAACCCCTCCATTTGGTGGCAGGTACAAGTCTGTCATTATGTTAAGTCATCTTGCTGTTTACATTTTATTGTACATACACAAATCTCTGAAAGGTGAGTATTTGTCTTAAGTATCTGAATATTTTTCATAATTAAACAGCTTTAAGTTTCTCAGGATCCACATAAGAGTGAAAACATATGGCATCTGTCTTTTTCTGTACGACTTATTTCACTTAGCATCACACTCTCCAGTTCCATCCACGTTGCTACAAATGGCCAGATTTCATTCTTTCTCATTGCCAAGTAGTATTCCATTGTATATATAAACCACATCTTCTTTATCCACTCGTCATTTGATGGACATTTAGGCTCTTTCCATAGTTTGGCTATTGTTGAAAGTGCTACTATAAACATTGGGGTACAGGTGCCCCTATGCATCAGTACTCCTGTATCCCTTGGGTAAATTCCTAGCAGTGCTATTGCTGGGTCATAGGGTAGGTCTATTTTTAATTTTTTGAGGAACCTCCACACTGTTTTCCAGAGTAGCTGCACCAATTTGCATTCCCACCAACAGTGCAAGAGGGTTCCCGTTTCTCCACATCCTCGTCAGCATCTATAGCCTCCTGATTTGTTCATTTTAGCCACTCTGACCGGTGTAAGGATCCTGAGAAACTTAACAGAAGACATTGGGGAAGGGAAGGGGGGGGGGGGGAAAGTTACAGAGAGGGAAGGAGGCAAACCATAAGAATAAGTTTTTATTCTCTTAAAACTGAGAATCAACTGAGGGTTGATGGAGGGTGGGAGGGAGGGGAAAGTGGGTGATGGGCATTGAGGAGGGCACCTCTTGGGATGAGCACTGGGTGATGTATGGAAGCCAGTCTGACAATAAATTATAAACAAACAGCTTTAAAATTTATATTCAAAGGGAGAATGGATCCTAAAATATAATCCCTTCCCCCCCCCCAGCATTTTCATTTAAAAATTTCATAACGTCTTTCAAATTTTACCTTGTTTCTCAATACACACATAGGTTGAGCTATGGGGCAATAATACTAACCCTCCTAGTAAATGGTAACAATATCTACTGTTAAATATTGTTGTGACTGAACGGGATAAAGTTCTTAGCCTAATGCTTTATGTATCATAAGCACCCCAAGAATGTCGGCTATTATTATTGGTGCTGCCGTTGTTATTACTGACAGGTGTTAAATGGAGACTTATTGAACATGAGAACAGAAAGGAACGACTCATCACTGTGTAGGAGTGTTAATTAAAAACAAAACGAGTTAACTTTACAGCATTCTCTGTGGGTTTCTTTTTTATTCACTTTCAGGTTTTCTTCAACTTGTGAATATATCTATATTTAAAGTTAAGCTTATGCGTACTCAGATCAACGTTGATTCCTTAAATTTACCAGAAGGCATTTTCAAACAGAGGAGGAAACGATGTCACCGTGGTTTATTGTTCAGTGTTCACCCTAGTGCCCTGCCCCGTTAGGGGCTTAACAAATGCTTTTTTTTCTCTCTTTTAAACAGTTTGCTTATTGACCGAGTAGTTCCTGTGGGGCGAGTTGTGACTGGGCGCACACACATTCGTGACCGTTAGGAATACTTGAGGTGTTCTTACTAATATGCTTCTTAAGAAAATTCTTTTTGATTTACCCTTTTGAAATAGCCAGTTTTTAAAGTTTACCTCTTTTTTTTTTTTTTTAATTTCACATTTACATGCACTTCAGCTACACGTGCTATTCCATTTGCCTGGAATGCTTCTCCACGTGTCCTTACGCGCCTGTGACACCTCTTCAGAGAGGATTTTCTTTCGCACCGTAGCTAAACTAGCAGCTTCAGTCACTCTTGTCCCCTCTCCTCTTCCCCCTTCTCTTTTTTTCACTTTAGCACCTGGCAAAAGCTCTGTGCATTTGCAATTTTACTAATGATGGTGCCTGACATTTACAAAACATTTTCCTATTTTTTTAAGGCATTTAAGATTCTTAACTAATTCATAGTGGCCTTTAGAGATAGCTACTGTAGGTATGGAGAAGACAGACGAATATTAGTAGAGAGCAGAGGAGCACAGATGTCCAAGGAAGAATAATGCTCTGAAAATAGAGTTGCAGAGAAAGGAAGTTAACTTTCCACCACGTTTCCCTGGTAGTCACATGGTAGAGACCAGGGCTGGGGACCTAGTTTTGAGCAAGGGCTTATTACCGCCAGAGAATGTCTAGAATTCCAAGTCAAATACTTTATTCTGAGACAGAACTCTAGGCTCGTTCATTCACTCAGCAGTTACTTTTAAATCCCTATTAAGTGCCAGACCCTGTCCTAGGCACCTAGGACCTAGCAGTGAATGACAAAGACCTGCCCTTATGGAGCTAAAACTTCTAGGGGTAGGGAGTCACAAAAAAACCAACCAAACAAACAAACATGAAATGTTAGGTATCGATTACTGCTATGAAAAGCTGAAACCAGGTATAGGGTCAGAGAGTAAAGGAAGTGGAAGGGGGTTGGTATTTATTTGGATGGCCGGGGAAGCCTCTCAGAATCGCCCACATTTGAGCAGAGGCCTGAATGGAGTGGTGCTATGAGGGCCTTGGTAGTCCTGGCGGGAGAGCCGTCCAGGTAGAGAAAACTGCAGGTGCAAAGATTCTGTGGTGGGAGCCTGCTCAGCTCGTCCGGGGACCAGCAAGAAGGCCTGTATGACTGGAGCAGTGAGTGTGGGTGGAGAGTGGCAGAAATGTGGTCGACAGAGAGCTTGAGGCCAGAGGACACGGGCCCGTGTGGTGTGAACTCATCAAGTCTTCGAGCCGGAACACTGGATTTTCGAAAGACCGGTATTTCTGAAACTGAGGTTATGGCTCACTGGTTGACTGTGAACCCTAAGTTGTGACTGGCAGCTGACCTTTAAAAAACAGTATAAAATATTAGTGCATTGCACGTACCGAGGATAAGAATTGTCGCTTGGAACTTCCTTTCGTTTGTGGGGGATATGTGTATGTTTGGGTCTGATGGAAATTGTAGTTCTTCCCGTAGGTACTGGTAAAAACAAAGTGCGTGCGATCACTGACCTAGTTGTATCCCCGAATTGTAGAGACGAGGAAACGAAGCTGGAAAATACTGAACGGCTCACGAGTGTCCTCCTTCCGCGTGGTGCTCCTCCCATCCCGTGCTCCTGTGTAGATGGCAGTGTGCTTATCTGTGTCTAGGTGTGGCTGACTCTGTACAGAATTCGGTCTAATTTCTAAGTGAGGAGAAGGAATTAAACGCTTAATTTAGGGGCGCCTGGGTGGCTCAGCCAGTTAAGCATCCGACTTCAGCTCAGGTTCTGATCTCACGGTTCATGAGTTCAAGCCCCGCATCGGGCTCTGTACTGACAGCTTGGAGCCTGGATCCTGTTTTGGGTTCTGTGTCTCCCTCTCTCTCTCTCTCTCTAAAAAATAAACGTTAAAAAAAAAAAAAAGCTTAATGTAGTCAATACCACATTAGTAAGTACCCAGCCTCTGCTCTGTTTTACGATCCTCTTTTACCCTGTCTTATTTTCCTTTACTTTCTCTGTTTTCTTAAATCTCCTCCTGTTTATCCAGGAAAGAAAGCTATCCAAAGGGAAGAGATTGAGAGGGAGAGAAAGAAATCCAGGAATGAGAGAGAGTCAGACAGACATATCCAAACTCCAGCAGAGGAAAGAAAATCAAGGCCCAGAGTGAGCAAGACGTAGTGACATCTCTGTTCTGGCCTGTCCCCCCTGCTGCTTCCGCCGTCCCCTCTGCCCCTTCCTGAGGGGCAGTGTACTGATTCGTACACTGAGCTGTCATGATGCTGTTCGTCTGTATTACCGTTAACCTCTTATCCAAACAATCAGTCTGTAATCTTAAGATAGGTTCAGGCTCAAAAGAGACTTCATTTTGGAGACCTTGCAAGGGTAAATTAATGAAATTGGATTAAATCTAAGGGTTAAAAACAATGCCAACACATGGCAACAACCTAAGCGTTCATTAATAGATGCACGGATAAGGAAAGTGTGGTGTGTGTGTATATATATATATATATATATATATATATACACACACACACACACACACACACACACAAACACACAATGGACTGTTACTCAGCCATAAAAAAGGATGAGATCATGCCATTTGAGACGCCGTGGATGGACCTAGAGGATATTATGCTAAGTGAAATAAGTTGGACTGAGAAAGACGAATACTGTATGACTCCACCATAAATGGAATCTAAAAAACAAAAACAAAAAGTGGAATCAGAACTACAAATGCAGAGAATAGTTTCCAGAGAGGAGGAAAGAAGGGGGAGTGGGCAAAATGGATGAAGGGGAGTGGGAGATACAGGCCTCCGGTTATGGAATAAGCCACAGGAATAAAAAGCAGAGCAAAAAGAACACAGTCAGTGATATTGTAATAGCGATATAATGGGACAGATGGTAGGTGCACTTGTGAATGTAGCATAATATATAAACTTGTCAGATCACTAAGTCGTACACCTGAAACTAATATAAAAAGAAAGATACACATACACCCCAGATTAAACCCTTTTTTAAAAATGTCATGAGGAAGATATTCTTGAAATAGTTTAGCAGGATTTTAAAAATCACTGTTTTTAAAACGGTTATGTAATTTATTAGATGTGAGAAAGCAAGTGAAGAGAATTCACTCATCTTCCATACAGTGTCTGTTTGAACCTGATCATTTATTTCTTCAGTAGCTTAAAAAAAAAAAAAAAAGCTTTAAACTTGGAACTGGTTGAGGGGAGGATCAAAAAAGAACTCAGATTAGGTCCTTTTTTATGCAGGTGATTAGGGAGGAATGAAATTGATCTGGCACAAGTTGCCTTTTTAATAATACATTTTCCTTAAAAATTTTTTTTTTAATGTTCATTTTTGAGAGAAAGACAAAGCACGAGCAGAGGGAGGGGCTGGGAGAGAGGGAGACACAGAATTCAAAACAGGGTCCAGGCTCTGAGCTGTCAGCACAGAGCCCGACGCAGGGCCCGAACCCAAAAACCTCGAGATCATGACCTGAGTAGGACGCTTAACTGACTGAACCACCGGGTCGCCCCTAATAACACATTTCTTAAAGCCCTGATGACTGAAGCCTATATGAAAAGCCAAAAGAAACCTGTCAACTTGTAGACCTGAGTGGGAAACCTATTTTTCTTAATAGTTAACATCTATAATCTATCGAATGTCTACTGTGTATTAAGTTCTTTTCATATGATGGAACAATCTCAGGTTTAAAAACACGTGAGGCAGGGCCCAGACTTGAACCGGTTTGGCCTGGGAGCCCGTGCTCTTTTCAGTCTACTGCAATTGGGGCCAAGGTGTTTTAAGATTTCAAAATTGTTTCTGTAGCTGTAGAAAAGTAACTTACTTTTGGAAAACTCAGATTCCAGAGCATATAGTGATACAACATTTTCTTCAAAAAGTCATAATTCATATTTTGATAATCAAGGGCCTCTGAAAAATGATGGTGATTTAATGCAAACTGGCTGTGTGGCCTGGCAATGTCGATATCCACATTGAACAGTAGGTGGCACTCTCCCATCACCGGAAACATTCTTTCAGGAAAAGATCGCCTTTATGGATTTCATTAGTGCTTATTAATTTTAATCATACTATGTGGCATATTAATGCCACTCAGCTAGAATGCACAGAGGACACAGTAGCACATAGTTAAGACATATTTTTTCCTTTCATAAATTAGAAGGCTGAATCATGAAAAAACTAGATTAAACTTGACTTTTTTTTTTTTTTAGAATCTGTGACTCCGTGAAATATGCTTTATCTTATTTAAAAAAAACTTACAACAGTAAACTGCTAAGTTAAAATAACCCATGAATCATCCTATGATTATTAACCCATAATGTGTTCACCCATAATGTAATATAGGCGAAAGCATTCCAAAGAGTAGAAGAGCTCCCCATGGAGCTCCTTAGATGGACTGTCTGAAGACTGCTGATAGAGTCGAGCCTTCCCCCGACTCTTACAGAGGCACATGCGTGCTACAGCCTCTTGAATCTGCCCCACTTGACTGTGCACGTAGTATTTCCTCCAGTGATTGATGATGGATACTCACGGTACTCAGACTCGTTCTTCTCTCATGAGGATAGTACAAACAGAATCAGCTGCCAACTATAATTAATGCTGAATACCAATAGTGTGCACTGCACGCAAATCCGCCTGTATATTTAACATCTGCAGCATTTGGCATTTGAAACAGAGGAAGCATGGAACCAGTTTGGTTTGCATGAAGCTGTCCTCGATCTCAGCAACCAGAGCCATGTACGCATTGCCATGCGTGTTTGCACTGCACAAGTGTGGGTTGGAGGTATGCTAGTTTATGATACATTTTTCTAATAGTAAAATGTTCTGAGGAAGGCACAGCCTTTGCAGATTTAACACAGAAGCACTAGGTCGACCAGGGAACAGGTTTCTCAAATTTCGACTTGGTGACACGGGTTATTTATGCCATTGGCACTTTTCCTAGAGGGATGGAAGAGTAGGAGAGGGAGCATGGGAGACAGAAGGTGATGTAAAAATACATTCCAATGGGGCGCCTGGGTGGCTCAGTCGGTTGAGGTTCAACTTCGCTCAGGTCGTGATCTCACAGTTTGTGAGTTCGAGCCCCGCGTCGGGCTCTGTGCTGACAGCTCAGAGCCTGGAGCGTGCTTTGGATTATGTGTCTCCCTCTCTCTCTCTCTCTCTGCCCCTCCCCTGCTCATGCTCCGTCTCTCTCTGTCTCTCAGAGATGAATAAATGTTAAAGAAAAAAATACATTCCAGATGCGTGCAAATTGCTAAAAATATCAGGGTGGGTTTAGGGTTTCCACATTGGAGGTGGGATACCTTCCCACTCTGTCTGTCCCTCTAATTCCACCTTCAGGTCATGCTGACTTTTTTTGTTTTTTGAATTTACCAACCTCCATTTCCCAGTCACAACTTTATGCTTTTTGTCTCCCTAAAATATTTACTCCCCGGGTTTCTGCGTGGACGGCTTCTCCTCATCCTGGTTTTACTTCAGATGATACCTCCTCATAGAGGGCTTTCTTGATCATTCTAGCTGGAGAGGGGATCCCTATCTTTCTGGTCTCTAGTCATTAACACATTTACTTATGTATTCTGTTGTTTTTATAAGACTTATCGTTACAGGAATTACACTTTTTTGTTTTTTGGTTTTTTTTACATTCTATGAGGAGAGACAAAATTAATAAACAAGCACTCTGTCAACAGGGCCTTGTCTGTCTGGAATATTCCCGGTGTTTGCCGCCGTATCTGGGTGGCAAAGAGAAGGAACTGTTTGTTGACTGGATGAAGGAATGAATAAATTCCACTTTTCAGGCACTTTATACTTTCCATTTTATAGTGGCTAGTAGATGAACTCTGCTTTTTAAATATATTCATTCAACAAATATTTAATAATACCCACTATATGCTATGCATACACCTAGTCTCTTGGGAGGCATCTATGAACAAAACAGATCCTAAAAGGGCTCACATTCTATTGGGGGAGATCTACAATAAAAACTAAACTGGTAAGTATAACCTACAGGATATTTGAAAGTGTGAAATGCTATAGGGAGAGTGGGTGGAGTGCCGAACCCTGGGTGCGCTGACAGTGGCAGTGAATGGATTAGAAAGGGACGTAGCCAGGATCAGTCTCAGAGAGACAGTGGTAGCTGAGCAAGGATCTATACCAAGCAAAGCAATTGAATTAGCAATTAAAAATCTTTCTACAAAGAAAAGCTCAGGCCCGGGAGAATTCTGTCAGACAGTTAAAGAATCAATAATACCAGTCTTTCACAAAGCCTTCCGGAAAAGAGAGGAGGAGGGAATACTTCTCAAATAATTCACTGAGGTCAGTCTTACCCTTATACCGAAACCAGAGAAGACATAAGAAAACTACAGACTGATATCCCTTAGGAATATAGATGCCCACCCGAATCATTAACAAAGTATCAGCAAACTGAATCCAGCAACATATAGAAAGTATTATACAACATGACCCATGTGATTTACACCAAGAGTGCAAAGGTGATTTAACATCTGAAAAATCAATATCATGTTAATAAAGGATAAAAGTCACATGATGATTAATAGACACGGCAATCCAATACCGTTCATAATAAATAAAACATGGCAACAGATTAGCGGGGCGCCTGGGTGGCTCCGTCGGTTAAGTGTCTGACTTTGGCTCAGGTCATGATCTCACAGTTCGTGAGTTTGAGCCCCGCGTCGGGCTCTGTGCAGACGGCTTGGAGCCTGAAGCCTGCTTCGGTTTCTGTGTCTCTGTTTCTCTCTGCCCCTCCCCCCACTCACACTCTGTCTCTCTCACTCTGTCAAAAATAGATACACATTAAAAAAAAAAATTAGGAACAGAAGAGAACTTCATTAACCGAAGGGGATTCACAAAAAAGCCTACAGCCATCAACATTCTTAATGATGAAAACGTGAATGCATTCTTCTAACGGTAGGGAACAAGGCAATTTATACAACATTGTAATGGAGGTTCTGACCAGTGCAGCTGGGCAAAGGAAAAAAAAAAAAGCACCCAGATGGGATAGAAAGAAGTAAATTGTCTTCATTTATAGATGATATCCTATATATAGAAAATTCTAAGGCGTCTGAAAAACAAACTCTTATGACTAATATGTTCGGCAAGATTACAGAATATAAGATCAATATACAAAAATCAGTTTTTCTCTATACTTTTTTCTGTATATTTCAGTGGATAATCTGAAAAGGAAATTAAGAAATCACATTCACAACAGCATTAAAAGGACAAAGTAGGAATTTTTAGTGGCAGTGGGAGATATACACTGAAAACTACAAAACATTGCTGATTAAAATTGAACATTAAATCTTTTATGGTAAGTTGATATTCAAGAAAAATGCTAATGTCATTCAATGAGTAAAGAGTAGTCTTTCAACAAATGGTGCTGAGACAGTTGGATATCCACATGCAAAAAAGATAAATTTAGACCCTAAAATGAAAAGTAACTAAAAATGGATTGTAGACCTAAATGTAGGAGCTAAAATACAAGGCTCTTAGAAGGAAATATAGGAATAAATCAATAAATCTTTGTGACCTTGGGTTAGGCAAAGCTCTCTTAGATATGACACAAGTGAGCAAAGTTTTCCCCCAATTTTTAATTGAATATTAAGTGAATAGTATAAAATTGCTTAAATATTCTCTTGCTAGTATAGCTAAACTCTGTCTGTGTATATATATAATTATATATATATAATTTTTTAATTTTTTTAAAAAAGTTCTTATCTAAACTACAGTTAATATACAGTATAATATTAGGTTCAGATGTGCAATATAATGACACAACACTTCCATACATCACCCTGTGCTCATCACAGCAAGTGTACTCCTTAATCCCCATCACCCATTTAACCCATTCCCTCCCACCCATCTCCCTTCTGGTAACCATCAGTTGGTTCTCTATAGTCAAGCATCTGTTTCTTGGTTTGCCCCCCACCATTTTTCCTTTTGCTAATTTGTTAAATTCCACATGTGAGTGAAATAATATGGCATTTGTCTTTCTCAGACTGACTTATTTCACTTTGTGTAATACTCTCTAGCTCCATCCACATCATTACAGATGGCAAGATTTCATTCTTTTTTATGGGTGAATAATATTCATATATATATGTATATATATATATATATATATATATGCCACTTCTACTTTATACATTCATTAGTCATTAGACACTTAGGCTGTTTCCATAACTTGGCTATTATAAATAATGCCGCTATAATACTAGGGTGCACGTATCCCTTTGAATTAGTATTTTTATATATTTTTTGATAAACGCCTAGTAGTACAGGTGCTGGATTGTAGGGTAGTTCCATTTTTAACTTTTGGAGGAACCTCCATCCTGTTTTCCTCAGTGGCTGCACCAGTTTGCATTCCCACCACGAGGGTTCCTTTTTCTTTACATTCTTGCCAATGCTTGTTTCTTGTGTTGATTTTATTCACACATTCTGACAGGTGTGTGGTGATATCTCATAATTTTGATTTGCATTCCCTGATGATCAGTGCTGCCGAGCATCTTTTTTCATGTGTCTGTTGGCCATCTGTATGTGTATTCATGTCTTCCGCCCATTTTTCAACGGGATTATTCATTTTTTGGGGTGTTGAGTTTTATAAGTTCTTTACGTATTTTGGAAACTAACCCTTCATTTATGTCGTTTGTGAATATCTTCTCCCATTCTGTAGGTTGCCTTTTAGTTTTGTTGATTGTTTCCTTCCCTTCGTCCTGTAGAAACTTTTTATTTGATGACGTTCCCCCCACCTTTTTATTTTGTTTTGTTTTGTTTTGTTTTGTTTTGTTTTGTTTTGTTTTGTTTTGCTTTGCTTTTTTCCGCTTGCCTCAGGAGACACATCTAGAAAGAAGTTGCTCCGGTCAGTGTCAAAGAAGTTACTGCCTGTGTTGTCTTCTAGGATATTTATGGTTTCAGGCCTCGCATTTAGGTCTTTAATCCATTTTGATCCTGTTTTTGTGTCAGATGTAAGAAAGTAGTCTAGTTTTCTTCATTTGCTGTCCACTTTTCTCAATTTGTTATTGTTGAAGAGTTGAAGAGTTATTTGTTGAAGAGTCTGTCTTTTTCTTATTGGATATTCTTTTCTGCTTTGTCAAAGATGAACTGATGATAGCTATTGGTCCATTTCTGGATTTTTCCTTCCTTCCTTCCTTCCTTCCTTCCTTCCTTCCTTCCTTCCTTCCTTCCTTCCTTCCTTCCTTCCTATTTGTTCATTTGTTATATCTGTTTCTCTTTTTAGAGTGTTGTGGTTCAGTTAATTGTTGACAAGTGGTCCTTGATGGGCCTCTTGTCCTAGGGTTAGTTAATACTTTATCAAGTGTGTTTTTTTTAAGGTGTTAATCAGAGAAGCCATACTTACCCAAAAAAGTAAGAAAAGATGTCCTCTTTCAGAATCTTCCTGGAAATACAAATAAACATACATGCAAATAGTTGAGTGTTGGGGGAGGAAGGCGGTGGGTTTTGAATCTTGGAGTGTATTTTTGCCATTTTATCAAGATCTAGTGCTGAACGTGTTTATTTACTCCTTTAGATCTTTATTTTGGTAGTATTTGATTATTATTAAGGTCCCAGAACTAGGAAAGTCACTATGGACTTTCAAAGGAAATAAATGATGTTTGGGTGCGTGGGTGGCTCAGTTGGCTAAGAGTCCGACTCTTGATTTTGGCTCAGGTCATGATCTCATGGTTCATGAGATTTGGGCTCTTGGGATTCTCTTTCTCCCTCCCTCGCTGCCCTTCCCTTTCCCCTCCCCAAATAAATAAACATTTAAAAAAAGAAATAAATGATGTTTCTATTTTCCAGAAGCTCATAATTTGATTAGAGAGAGAATTTGTATTACACAAACCTGCCAGATGACAAGCCCATGTTCTGTGTGAACAACAAACTAGCTAATCAAGAAACAAGGGTTTTTGTTAAGTTCTGCTACTTAATGGGTCACGAAATTCTTGCCAAGTCACTTAACTTATTTGAGCTTCTGTTTCCTTACCATGAATATTCCTTTGATCTCTGAAATTCTATGAAAATCAAGTACAAGTACAGAAATATCAGTTGTCTGGGGTTGGTCTTAGAAGATTTCACAGTAACTCTGTTTCCTATTAATATATCTAAAGCAAAGTTCAGTCTTGCTTTCCAAAGAGGTTTCCCCAGATAGACTGCCGGTGGTGGCATTGTGTTTTTACATGACAGTTTACAGTAGTGATCTGTAGAAGTCTGAGAGGGAGGACTTTCAAGGATCTACAAGCCAAGCTAAGAAACTTAAAAAGTCTTTTCTTTCCTGAAACTGGATGTGAGCCTTTTAAAATGATTCCGTCTTGATCGATCAGTTTCCTGATTTACATTCACATTGTAGAAATGGTTCTTTCCTGGCATTTTCCACACTTGAACAAAATTAAGCAGGAATGAGGTTGAAAGTGCATTCCTAAGCATCACAGTTGGGGAAATACATGAGTTTGTGTTCTCTTTACTGCAACATGGACTTTTTTCTGTAAAGACAAATAATGCATTTGACTTCTCAGATGCTCAAATGACTTTTTTTTTTCTTAATAAAATCTTGGAAACATGGTGGAATTCTCATGTTGAACATCGTATTTTTCACCAAGGGGGAAGACATTTAGCCTTAAACTGAAAATTTTTTAAAGATAAAAATAATTGCAGCGGTTTCACTTAGTTCTTAAAAGAATTTAAGTGGAATAGGATAGTTGAATTTAATAACTTGCCTCCCTTTTCCTTCTAGTGCAGTTTGATTGTCTGACTTTATTAATGAGAAATACTAAGCTAGAGTTAGCAAATTAGATTCTCCACCTGAAGACCCTTTTCCCTTGAGCTCACCTCCTGTTTGCCTTTCGGGGTGGGTTTATGAGGGAGCAAGCAATAGCCCTCCGAGAACAATCTGGACGGGCTCCAAACTGGTTCTGGCCGTACTAAAATAAGGTTAATGTTTGACACAACCCAGTGTAGGAGAATGCTTGCTCCTTGAATGAAGCCCTGGAGGAAGACTGCTTGGTAAAAAAGTTTAGTACAAAACAAGTCATTGATTTGAGTCCAGCTTTGTGGTGATGGGAAAATAGAAACCTTTTGGTGGTTGTCTTTTCATTTCTATTGTACTTATCACTATGGCATCTGGAGAAAGCAATAAAAGTTGCTATGTTTATTTGCCTACTATGTCAGGTAATAAATCTTTAATGATCTGCCGTGTTCTCAGAATGTTCAAAGTGAAGTTTGTTGGAGACCAATTAAACCACTAACCCCACTGGAAGCAGCTGGCTTGAGGTGGCAGGTTCTCACATGCTGTTGATTTCTATTATAATGTCATTAATGGGGGGAGGTAGGTAAATGGAGACTTGGATTCAACTTTAGAAGTCTGTTGAACTGTAAACTTTATCATCAGTGTAGTTTCGAATGTCTGTGAAGTCACGGAAGCAGATAGCTGGCTTAAAATACATTGAAATCACTTGCTGACTTTTAAATATGCACATTCTGAAAATCTGATTTCTACGTGGTTCAACACTTTTCTCCATGCTGTGTTATGTAAATCTACCTTCATGTGATGTAAGCAAGGGAGCACTTTTGTACGAACAAAAATGTTTTGCGTATTGCGAAATAATTTTTCCTGAACATAGCATTATATAGTGTATGTTTTCAACACATTGTTGGAATTACCAGTCTGATAAGTGTGGCCTGATTTTTATTGTTATGTTTGTTGGCAGTTGAATTGAAAGTGTTTCCTTTTGGGTTCTGGAGACCTAGCTAACAGAGCAGCATATTTGGCCGCTTTTGGCCCTGTTGCCCTCAGAGCCCCTTTTCACCACTCTGAGGAGAAAGGTTAAGACCTGGGATCTGGAATCACCTCTTTATAAGCTGTGTCATCTTGGACATGTTTCTTAACTTACCTGAGCCTTAGTTTCATCATTTGTAAAATGGAGATAATAACACCATCCCTCTCCTAATGTTGTTTGGATAAAATACACAAGTATTTAGAACTAGGTACTTAGCACACAGCAAGTGCCTCGTGGAAAGTGCTAGCCCTTGACTGTCACTATTAGCGTTCTTGTAACATTGCCTTGTAATGATGTGTTTAGATATTTAGGTGTATGTTACTTCCTTAAAGCCGGGGATTGTTTCTTAGAATTCACGGAATGTACCTCAGAACTTGGCAGAAAATAAGCAGTTGATAAATATTTTGGAATGAATAAGCGAGTGCACGAATGGAGTATTTGATCATCTGTGGTCTGGTTTTTCCTCTTTTTTTTTTTATTGTGATAAAATGCACATAACCTAAAATTGACCGTCTTTACAAGTTTTAAGCGTATAATTCAGTGGTATTAAATACATTCGTAATGTCTCCAGAACATCTCATCTTGTAAAACAGACACTGCAACCAGTCAATAGACAAGTCACTTACATTTCCCTCTCTCCCAGCCCCTGGCAACCACACTTCTCTGTCTGTGATGTTGAGGACCTCCTGTAAATGGAGCCGTATAGTATTTCGCCTTTTGTGACCGGCTTGTTTCACTTAGCAGTGTGTCCTCAAGGCTCATCCATGTTGTGGCGTATGTCAGAATTTCCTTCCTTTTTGAGGCTGAATAATATGCCACGTTTTGCTTAGCCGTTCATTCATCAGCGAACACTTGGGCTGCTTCCGCTGCATTTTAGCTATTGTGAATGATGCTACTGTGAACATGGGTGTATAAATGTCTCTGTGAGATCCTGCTTTTAATTCTTGTGGTCTGTTTTTTGAAGGAAAAAGATACAAGTGTTTGACATTGAATTCTTACAGGACACAAAAGTAAAGAAGAGGCAGAATACTTAATCTCCAAGCTGTTTGGATTTCACATTGTTGTTAGAAAAAACCAGAATATCCCTCCCTCTCTCAAAGCAGGTGCTTCGTTATAATTTACATGCTATTAATATGTTACATACATTGTAAATAATACACAATAATAAAAACTTTAATAGGTTCAGATAGAAAAATAGAAATGGGAATGTTGATATTTTCTTTCCATCTGCCAATGGGATCTTAGAGACTATTTGATATGGAAACTTAGAGACTACTGGTATAGAGAAAGGTATTTTTATGAGACTTGAACTTAAGTTCTGTTTTTGACACTTAGTGAATGTGGTTACTTAACCACTCTGTGCCTCTGTAACAACCTCTTAGGCTTGTTGTAAGGATTAAATGCAATAATACGTGCAAGTAACTTATTATGGTGCTTGGTATGTAATAAGGGTCCAGTAAATGTTAGCTGCTATAATAATACTGATCACAAATTGAAGTTATGTTATTGCTATGATAATGATGATGATGATGATTTTTTTTGAAGATAGTTTCCTTTGGGAATTTTTCATGAAATTACCAGCTTTTATCCTAATTTTTTTGGGGGGGGGGATTCTTAAATAATCAGTTCTGTTTCCTTGCTCAAATTCTAGTCCCACAGCTCCAAATGATTACTATAATAATTAGAAATTCTGCCTTCACTTCAAGATCTGCAGGCCTAAATGTAATCTCATCATACGTACTCTTGAAAAGATCTTCCTTCCCCCCATTCACTTTGGCTTGAAACCTTGAAAACAGCTTTGATTGGTCTCTAACCCTTACTCCTGTATCTCTTCCTTTCCTTTCATTGACTTATTACCCCTTACTTAAAAATGTCTCATAGCCATCATTTCCTCTTCATTCTTACTATTACCCTTTTTAGGCCTGGATTAAAACATCTGGTTTGTCTCCTAGCTGGTCTCCCTGATTTAAATGCTTTCTGCTCTCATCTAGCCAGCCAACCAGCCAGCCATGATATTGGAAGGCATTTATTGAACACCTACTTTTGCCAGATCATTTTTTAGGTCCCTGCAAGGTAGCCCTTCCCTCAAGAGTCCATATTCCTGTTAAGATCAATATTATATCTTCATGATCGTATTTCTTTATGCAGATCGTTCACGAGCAGAGTGATTCACTATTTTCATTTTGTCTTAAAATGTAAACATACTACTTATCAAACTTTCTGCGTCCTCTTGGAAGCTCCATCCTCCCAGGTTTCCAAGAACACTCATCCTTATTCCCAGTTCTGCACTCTTGGGGCTCTTGTCATGATGTTTGTGTGGACTGCTCTTGTTCAAATGCCTGTAGTTTTGTATCACACATCCTATCTCTGAATTATTTTTTATTATATTTTTGCTGTTGTTCCGTGTGTATTGGTCTTTATTTGTCAATTTAGACTGATTGCAAAGCCCCTAAGGATCTGGATGATGATTTTGTGTATGCCCCTTTCTCCCATCCAGGACCCAGGGCGGAGTCTAGAAGGGTGTTTATTCTATCCCTCTATAAATTCAGTCTGTATAGAGCCTGCTGAAGACCGGCCAATGTGAAAGGAATCCACTGTCAGCATATTTGATACACCTTTTGTTATGTTACTAAAAATAGAAAATCTGATGTTGAACTTCTAGGAATAATGAGGAGGAGGAGTTGGGTGTAGTGCCTGGTGCTATATCTCTTCTTCCCTCTCCACCACCTGGTGTTTGTAGGAGTTGAGGGTGGGGACCTCAGTTGCCATCCAAAAGGCATGGGCCTCATAGGAACTTTGGAGGTACTCTTGTGTTTTGTTCATTGATTAATGAAACTTGTGCCCGTTTGAATGCAAAAACTCTATGTGGTTTGGCCGAAGCATGTTATAAACAACTTGTAAATATGTTAGTGACCAGGAATGAATAGTCACCCGAAGTAATAGATATGCAAGGTAAAGTTTTTAAGAAGTAAAAGTAGTAAAGTAGTAAGATACAGAAATACATATACAATGGAGTTGTTTTGTAATCTTGCAACAACAGGTAAAATAGCCACGTAAAAATCCTGCTCAAGCGTGTTGGGCTAGGCCTGGTGTAAACAGTTTTCAACAGGAATTGGTTATTCTGTGAGTCTAACGTTGAAACATTGACTAGGTATAGACCGAATGTCAACTTGTAGAAGGCACTGGGGTGGGCACTTGGGGGGACGTAAAGATGAGTGATACACTCATTTTTGACCTCAGGAAGTCCCATTATCGTAGAAGATAAGATGTGTACGTAAACACTGTACGTATGCTTCCGAAGCCTCAGATAAAGTGCAAGGAGATTTCAAAATACTGAAAAATATCTTTCACCTGGGAGGTTCATGGGGCATTTTCTTGAGCAGGTGGAATTTGAATTGTGTCTTGACAAGAAACTGTGTGAAGATTTTGAAGGAAATGAGAGAGAGTGTTCAAAGGTTTAGGAGAAGGGCCATAAATAACAAGATACATGGTACTTATCAGTTCAGGTCTGCAGCAATTAGGTGTTTATTTCAGCCACAGTCAGAATTAAAGTGTGATCCTGTTTTGGTTCATTCCTGGAAAAACTAAATCGGCCAGTTATGTACTTGCTATCATTTAAAAAATTTTTTTTTTAAGTTTATTCATTTTTGAGAGAGAGAGAGGGAGACAGAGCGTGAGCAGGGGAGGGGCAGAGAGAGAGAGAGGGAGACACAGAATCCAAAGCAGGCTCCAGCCTCGGAGCTGTCAGCACAGAGCCCGACTCGGGGCTCGAACTCACGAACCGTGAGATCATGACCTGAGCTGAAGTTGGACGCTTAACCGACTGAGCCACCCAGGCGCCCCTACTTACTATCATTTTAGAATCTACCTCCACTCATCTTTACTCATCATCCTGAAGGAGCCAGCCGATTTATCCTAGGATGTGATGGTGGGTTAAACCGGTTCCCTGATTCCCACACCCCTTCCTCCGACCTCTGCAAATAAGAGTTTGTGCTTGGCTATCGACCCACCCTTGTAGAGACAGCAGTCAGGCCCCTCAAAAGGAAAAGGAAGTTCCAGCTCTGGAGTCAGTGGCGAGGAGCATAGGTAGTTAGAAGGCCCGCCATCTTCCTGAGCGGATGGGCTTTTATTTTGGCAAATCTGCTTGCGATAGATTCTCTTCTTCCTTTGTATAGCTTTTGCTCTGTAAACAGAGGAGTCAGTAGAAGACATTTTAGTTTGTGTCAGAGTTCAATACTTTGCAATTTGTACGAGTGGAAAAGAGGATGAAGGTAGGAGGATTACAATAAGCCGAAACGTGTAAATGGCTTTACCCTGCGTAGATCTTAAACATTTCCCTTTCTTAAGCGATAAACCAAAGTACAGTGGAGGTTGCTCACTGCTGTCCAGTCATGAATAGAACTAGTATTTTATAACTTTGCCCCAAATTTCCAGTTCTTTATAGTCCACTGAGTCATTCTTTTAAATAGTAATGACAATCCTTTGTTAAACTCGTGTTGACTTGTAGAAGGTGGCGGTCTCATGAGATGCCATAGGAAATGAGGGACGTTGCAAAGGTCGCCTCCCATCTTGGGCAAGCAGGAAAATGTAGTGAGAAACATGCTAACAAAACTTGCAGCAAATCCGATTTCTTTTTTAAATTCACTTAGTATTGCATCACTTGATGGGAGAGAGAAAAACTCAAGTGGCATTGAGTTATGACCTCATAGATTCATATAACATATACAAATAAATATCCCAAGAACCCGAATACATTAGAAACTGGATGTTTAGCTATTAAAGTGGTCGTGTAGCAAGTGGTTGTTCTCGCTGGCTGGAACAGAACAGCGTAACCCCAGGGAAGTGATGTTCGGCTCTCCCACTTACTGTTTTAGATCAGTGATTCAGAAACAGTGCTTCCTTCTTGCCTCATCTTTCTGGGAGAGCGCCAAGCCACGTGACTCCTTGTTCCACACAGTCCCGACCCAATAGTGGCACATGCTCTTTCCTTACGACCTCATTGAACTTCAGGCTCATGATGTCCTCACCCTTTGGAGCCAGTAGTCTAAGTGCAATGGTGGGCCACTGGCCAAGGTGAATTAAAATATCCCTCAAAAAGGAGTTCCTCCAGTTCTTGGAAAATACAGTTTTTTCCCCCTTTGTAGTCACTTTTTAAGTTAGCACATTTATTTTTTTCATTTTTTGTAATGTTTATTTTTGAAGGAGAGAGAGAGAGAGAGACAGACAGACAGACAGAGTGTGAGCAGGGGACGGGCAGAGAGAGAGGGAGACACAAGATCCGAAGCAGGCTCCAGGCTCTGAGCTGTCAGCACAGGGCCCAACGTGGGGCTTGAACCCATGAACCGTGAGATCATGACCTGAGCTGAAGTCGGATACTTAACCGACTGAGCCACCCAGGCGCCCATTTTGCACATTTATTTTAGTGACTGATAAGTCGTTGCTTGGTTCCAATAGGGAAAAACTTTTTTTTTTTTTTTTAAGTGTGCTCAGTCTGAGTAAAGGAGAAGATGTGGAGGGAGATGGTGGGCGGTTTATGGTGTTTTTTCAAAGGTTTTTGACCTTATTTGTACGTCATGAAATCAGTTCAGTGTGTTTAAAAAAAGTAGGATAGAAAATAATCTTAGTCCACAGCACATAGTAAGGATAAATATTGCTGCGTAAAATTTGCCAGTAATGTATTTACAGGTATGGACGTATCGCGCCGTGATAAGAAGTTACAAAGTTTGAAAGACACCATTATAACGAAGGTGTTTTTTTTTTGTTTTTTTTTTTTAAACGTTTATTTATTTTTGAGACAGAGAGAGACAGAGCATGAACAGGGGAGGGGCAGAGAGAGAGGGAGACACAGAATCTGAAACAGGCTCCAGGCTCTGAGCTGTCAGCACAGAGCCCGACGCGGGGCTTGAACTCACAGACCGCGAGATCATGACCTGAGCCGAAGTCGGACGCTCAACTGACCAAGCTACCCAGGCGCCCCTGTAACGAAGTTTTAAACATGTGGGAAAGAAGAGATATAGTAATAAGTAGCTGTTCCTGAATTGTATGCATGTTCTGTGATGGAGAAAATGACTTTAATCATTCTGAGTCTTTTCTGAATTAGATTCTAAGCTGCTTCAACAGTCTTATTCATTCACCTTTGTAAGCATTGTCCACTCATATCTTCTGGGCTCAGTACAGGGTTGACCCTTGAGCAACATGGGTTTGAACTGCCAGGATCCACTTACAGCATTTGTTTGTTTGTTTGTTTGTTTTTAAGAGTTGGCAGAAAAAGCTACAAGGCTTTATTCACGACTGCCTGCCCCAGTCTCCACAGGACTGAACGAAAGGTGACCATTGCAGAGGTCAGGCCTGCTGTCCTCTGAGTACCCAGGAGAGCTGCTGGCTGTCAGCAGCCCTTGGAGCCCCAGGGCTGGGAGGGCTACACGTCACCCGATGGGCTGATGGGGGGCGGTGGAGTGGGGTCCGGTGCTGCGGCCCGGACTGAAGAGGGGGAATGTGTCCAGAAGGCAGGGAGGGCGCTGTGCATGGCTCCCCATACACGGTATCCCACTCCCAAGTCTTCTGGTGCCCGGCTCCAGGGCGATGCAAGGTTGGCCTTCGGCCTCGGTCCCCTACGGGTGGGCACAAATCACTCCCTCGGTGGCACCCTGGTCCTGTGGTCTTCCACAGCTGCCAGTAGCCATGAGCCGGTGGGACACCTCCAGGCAGATGGGCCAGCTGTGCTGCGCCTCCAAGCCCACCTCACTGTCCGTGGCCCCCCGTGTGGCTCTAACAAGCAGAGGCCACCAGGCTGCTGAGTGTCGCCACCACTGGGGGGCCCGGGCCATCACTACTGCCCCTGTCTAGCCTAGTCTGCCTATGTTAGAAGGTGAGGGAGGGTCAGTAATGTATCCTCCGGACTGAGCTGGCTCTTTAACACTGAAAAAACGAAGCAAGCCCCTCCATACCATTCGGGATAGCGCTTTATTCAGGGTAATTTACTGACAGGGGCGATTGGGCAGTTGGGCAGAGGGGTAATGCAGCGGTGTGCGAGCCCTTATCCTCTGCCCCCTCCGGACCTGCATCCCCAGCTTTTTATGGAGCAAGGAGCATGGCAGTGGAGTCACAGGGTGATTATCTTAGAGTGGTGCCATATGTGTCCCAGAAGGGAGAACAAGAGGGAGGGCCAAAGATGGAGTCAGTGTCGTCAGCACTCCTACAGCCTGGAAGCAGGTTTTTCTCAATAAATATAGGTACAGTACTGTAAATGTACTTTCTCCTCCTTAGGAGGTTTTAAATAACTTTTTCTCTAGCTTAGTCTCTTACAGGAATATAGTATTTAATACACATAACGTACAAAATACGTGTTAGTTGACTGCTTGTGTCATCAGCAAAGCTTTCAGCCAACAGTAGGTTATTAGTAGTGAAGTTTTACGGGAAGGAAAAATTCTGCCTCCACCCTTCAAGGTCTTCCAACTGGACTAAGAAGTAAATTTACACGAGACGGTAACGGGAGAGCAAAATCAAAGTTGTATGTTTGCGTGGAGGCCCAGTAATGAAATTGAGACCCAAGTAAATGACCAAACCAGGTAGTTTCTGTGTTCTTTAGACAAAGAGACAATAAATTTGTGAGGAATTGGCAGGGTAAGGAAAACATGTTTGGGGGCTTTAATTAGTAAGGAATTCTAAGGGGAATTTGGGCTGAGATAGAAGTTAGAAAGTAACAAGGTTTGTTTCTACAGCTTTGTCAGTTTTAAACTTTCCACCTCTGGTGATAAGGATGTCTTTTTACTTCTTAGTACAGGCAGGGCATCTTTCATAAGGGAGATTTGTTTTCTGCCTTGGGGAGGGGGTCTGAGTGTCCTGGCACTGGCTGTTCCCCCAGTAGCTTCAGTTCGAAATAATATGCCATTGTGGCACATTTTGGGCAGCCTGCCCTTGGCTCCTACAGGAGTCACAAGTTATACTCAGTTTTGAACCGAGCGCGGGTGGGTGCCCGAACCTCCAGGTTGTTTAAGAGTGAACTATTCAATTTGACACTTTGGTGACTGGCAATTAGTATTTATATCTTAACAATGACTCTTTGGAGTTCTAGAAGTGTAAAATATGCAAGCAGCAGGCACTTAAAATTTTCAGTTGTTACAATTTCAGAAACTAGAAGTCTAGTACTATTTCAGACATATAATAGCTCATTTATATATAATGCCCTCAGGTTTTTAAAAATACATTTTTTTTTTTGGAAAACTAAAGTTTCTTGGGATGATCTCTTGATTTACTGTGTGGGGGCAGAAGGGTCCAGGATATTGTTTTTCAAGATGCATTCCTGAATACCTATTATAGAACACAGAATTCTAGAACCAGCAAAAATACCCTTCAGAAAAATGGAGGTGGAATAAAGACATTTCCAGACAGATATCTAACATCTGCTGTGTCTTTGAATATGTAACACCACATCATATTACTGTTACTACCACAGTTTTTTCTTTTATGCATGCCTTTCTATTCTGTGAACTGATTTTCATTCCCTAGAAATCTGATGTTGACTAACTCCTTTCCCTTGATCTCTTGCAACACATCTTTTTTTTTTTTTTTTTTAATGAGGTGTAGTCGACATACAATGTTACATTAGTTTCAGGTGTACAACATAGGGATTCAACAAGTCTCTAGGTTATGTTGTATTCACCACAAGTGCTATTACAATATCATTGACTGTATTCCCTATGCTGTACCTGTACCTTTTATCCTTGTGACTTATTTCATAACTGGAAGCCTGTATCTCCCACTCCCCTTCACCCGTTTTGCCCACCGTCTCACCCTTTCCGCTCCGGCAACCGTCAGATTGTTCTCAGTATTCATGGGTCAGTTTCTTCTTTTTGCTTGTCTATTCGTTTGTCTTTTAGATCGCACATATAAGTGAAGTCATGTGATATTTGTCTTTCTGTGACTTATTTCACCTAGCATAATACCTACTAGGTCCATCTGGTTTGTCACAAATGGCAAGGTCTCATTTTTGTGTGTGTGATCGGGCAATATTCCATTGTGTGTGTATCTCACACATTTATTCCTTCATCTATTGATGGACACTTGAGTTGCTTTCTTATCTTGGCTCTTATTTTAAATAATGCTGCAGTAAACATAAGGTGCATATATCTTTTCAAATTAGTGTTTTAGTTTTCTTTGGGTAGATACCCAGTAGTAGAACTATATGGTTATTTCTATTTTTAATTTTTTGAGAAACCTCCATACTGTTTCCCACAGTGGTTGCACCAATTTATATCCCCATCAGCAGGGTATAAGTGCTCCTTTTTCTCCACATCCTCATCGACACTTGTTACTTATTTTCTTTTTGATTCTAGCCATTCTAACAGGTGAAAGGTGATACCCCATTATGGTTTTGATTTACATTTCCCTGCTGATTAGTGATGTTGAGTATCTGTTCATGGGTCTGTTGGCCATCTGGATGTCTTCTTTGGAGAAATGTCTATTCAGGTCCTCTGCCCATTTTAATTGGATTGTTTGGGGGTTTCTGGGGTTGAGTTGAATAAATTCTTCATGTATTTTGGGTATTAACCTTTTATTGAATAAATCATTTGCAGATACCTTCTCCCATTCAGCAGATTGCTTTTTTGTTTTGTTGATGGTTTCCTTTGCTGCGAAAACCCTTTTTATTTTGGTGTAGTCCCAATAGTTTATTTTTGCTTTTGTTTCCCTTGCCTGAGGAGACATATATGGAAACATGTTGCTACAGCTGATGTCAAAGATATTACTACCTATATTGTATTCTAGGAGTTTTATGGTTTCACGTCTCACATTCAGGTCTTGAATCCATTTGGAGTTCATTTTTGTGTACAGTGTCAGAAAGTGGCCTGCTTTCATTCTTTTGCATGTAACTGTCCAGTTTTCCCAGCACCATTTATTGAAGAGACTGTCTTTCCCCCATTGTATATTCTTGCCTTGTTTGTCGTAGGTTTACTGACCGTATGTATAATCATGGGTTTATTTCCAGGCTCTCTGTCTGTTCCATTGATCTACGTATTTGTTTTTGTGCCAGTACCATACTGTTCTGATTACTGTTGCTTTGTAGTATAGCTCGGAATGCAGAATTGTGATACCTTCTTTCTCAAGATGGCTTTAGCTCTTGTAGTACATCTTACGTGCAACTGTCAGAAACATGTAAGAAGTGCTTCAGTAACCTGTCAGAGCTCTTTTACAACTCTAGAATAGTTCCTATTTTTCTAGAATTGAGGCCCAACTAATCTTCCATTGTTAGTGACCTCTAGTTTCTTATCACTGTCTGCTTTTGTGCTGCGATATACCTTGTAGACAGGCTACCTTTCTCACTGTCTCCCATCTGTGTTTCTCTTTTGGTTGATCCAGAACTCTTGGTTCTTTTCTTGATTCAATGCTTTTGATGTCTGGAAATGGGTATTGATTTTTAACATCAGACTTTTGTTTGAATCCCAGCTCTGACCCTGACTAGGTGTTTGATCTGCAGAATCCCTGGATAATTAACTTCCTTCCTGAACCTCTTTCTCATCGGTGAGAATGAGAGGGAGAGCCTCCATGGCAGGTTTGTGGCAAGAGTCAACTGAGATTGGGTTCTAAATATGCCTGACAAACTGTGTAGCTTGTCTCCCTTTCCCTCCCTACCTGCTTAATTCAGTATTTATTTCTAACTTTTCTGAGGGGTAAATAAGATTTGTAAGGGTTAACTAAAATAGTAGCAGGTTAGAGAACATTGGAAGAGTTCTAAGTACAAGCAATCAGATGTTAACAGTGACTCCTACTGATTCATACAAGCTTATGATAGTTGGTACCCTAAAAATAACAATAATGGTGCTGCCTGCCTTCCTTCCTGCCTTCTTTTTCTTTTTCCTGTTTTTTTTTTTTTTTTGTTATTGTTGTTGTTTTTTTAATTCTATGTCTTTAGTACTTTCCTATGCTCTCCTGAGGCCTAACCAAAATACGAGGTCCCTGGAAGAATAAGGGACTTTTCCTTGTTAAGTGGCTCCATAACATTGGAGACATTTAAAATGCAATGAAGATGATTTCATACTATTACCACGTATTATTCAGAAATATTCCTCTTCACTTAAGATGCACACAAATGCACATACATGCACGAACTCATTCTTCACTCCGAGCGCTTGTGAATTGGATGAAATACTTTTCCATCCGTGTTAGCATTTTGTTTCTTCTGAATTTATAATTGATGTGAGATTAGATAAGTATGACTTTCAATTTCTTCTGCCTTTCCCCCAGGCTTAGTACTATCAGGACTAAAAAATTACTTGAAAACATGCCTTAATTTACTGGTGAGTCATTCAATGGAGATTTTGGTAATTTATTTGACAGAATTTTCTGTGCTTTATTTCTGATATCAGAGAAGCCTTGGGTGTGCACTTTCTCATCTGGAAGATTCCTGTCTCTTAAATCAAGTGTGGAGCACTTCTGCTTTGTTTTGTAGAATTGGAGGCCAGTTGTTCAGATATTCTTCTCATTTCATAGACGTAGCTCCTCAGATTCCTGCTTGGCCCTGGACACCTAGTCACATAAGTAGTTTGCATCTTCGAGTAGTTAAATGGTAACGTGTGATACCTGCTCTTTTGGACATATTGGTTGCTAATAAGTATAATATCTAGCATGACTTTAAATATTAACTCTAGAACGGGAATACTTTATTGTTATTTTCCATAATATCTTTGGTTTCTGTGCTAAGCCAAAGCACAGGGTTTAATTTTTCACAGCTATAATTTGCAACAGTAGTTTCATGTTGATTGATATATTGGTATAATTTATGATTTTTTCAATGGTGTCTTTCCTTTGAGAAGTTTGAATTATAATCCTAATGATTATATTGGGTAACAGATGATGTTATAAAACTCAGAAAGAAAATTGTTGCTCAATTTCTTATTGGTGAACACTTTGAGCTCTCTAAAAGGCAAGATTCTCTGCTCCTACTCTGATTTATTAACATGTCCTTTATAAAAATTGCTTATTATTTCAGAAAAGCTATACATTCAGTAGCTTTTCATAAACGTACAATTTCAGTCCATTTCTATTTTTCTGTCCTTCACAAAACCTTTTTTCCTTCATACTGATTTTTCTGCAAGGGCCTTAAAAAAAACTACTGACTAGGATTTGCTGCAGCCAAGGCTGCAGTATCACAAATCAAGAGAGGCTCTCCCTATATATCAGAACAAGGCCAGTGCAGCTCTAAAGTCACAGATGGCTCTACAAGCCACTGTCACTGCTGGAAAGACGTAGGCACGGAGCAAGCACAGGTTAGTTAACTTCATTTAGGGCTGGGTCTTGGATGAGAAGAATTGTTAAGATAATGATTGAAATGACAGACCAAGGAACCTAAGCTGGATAAGGAAGGAAGTGAAGAAAAGACAGGCCGGTGGGTTGGCAATGTGTGAAAGGACCGTTACGCTGGAAAGAGGGAGAAGTTGGACAACCTGAGTGCCAGGACAGGAGGATGTGGGCAGGGTACAGAGCGCTGGAGGCATGGCATTTGGTGGTGGAACACTTTCAGGCGATAACACGGGCCCACATGTCACCAACTCAACTGTATTGAATCAGCTGATTCTGTCCTTTCTTCCAGCATTGTCTGCAAGTTCAGCCACTATCATGATTATAGCCAATATACATGTGGTTTTTAAATTTCACCTGTTTTACGGAAGAATATTATTATTTCTGTTGTTGTCCCCTATTTTTTTTTTCTTAAAAGGAATTGAGAGAAGGGAAAATGTTTTCAAAATGAATGGAAGGAACTTACCTACGTCATTAGCATGTGCATGGTATAATCTGACTATTTTAAAAAATGGCTGCACTGGGAAGTGACTCATTCCGGAATGCATTTGAATAGATGCAATTTTCATATGCTACATTTTAAAATGACATTTTCCTTTTTTAGGTGTAACAAAGTAAGTTTGGAAAAACAATCTGAGATTTTTCTACGTCTGAAAAAGCGTACCATCAAAGGGAAATTAAAAATTGTAACGTGCTGTACAGCACATTCTGATGAGTAGTCATATCAGTGTAGAATGGATTTTAAGTACAAAATTAAAATCACTTCTCTTAACTGAGTCAACTGTGAAAGAGCAGAACAATCAATCCAGAGCCAGTAGTTCTAAGTTCCTCGAAATTGCTTGACTGGCTGCTAGATTGTAAGGACCGTGTTTGTTTCTAATTGCCATTGTCATATCTTGACATACCTGAGTACCTGGCATAGTACATAGAACATGGCAAGTGCTCTGTTTGTTGGATAAATGAATTGGTGGATGGGAATAAGGTAATGTACATAGTCTGACGGCCTTGCCTTCTGCTTTTCAGAGGGCAGGTAGTGAGGCCTATACGGACACTTGGGAGGTTTCCTTAATGTTCCTGTTACTATACCCATTGCTTGTTTCCTTTGTTTCTTTGTTTTCTGTTTTTGTCTTCCCATTCTGATTTTATAGTATGGCTAATAGAAGAGAACTCCAAAGGCTATAGATGAAATACGATGTGAAGAAGGGTCTACCGATGAGTATTAATCTTTGTTGGGTGTTTACGTAGTTAAATTCTTACATAGTGAAAGAGAAAAAAAGAAAGACCAGCTTCAGGTTTTCAGTGTAATTTAAAATTAAACTATAAAGAAAACTACAAATTAGAAAACAGTTTAACCCCTCTTGACATTAAACAATAACAAAAAATACAAGCATCAGTCAGGTGGAACATTTCATAATGGTGTACATTGAAAAGTAGCTTCCCCCCCACCCCCGCCACCCCCTCACCCACCACATACTCCCCAGCGGCAGCTATTTCTGACATACTCTTCAGTGTCCTTCTGAACGATTGTTCCCTACCTAGCCCAGGATTTTGAATTGAATATTAAAGATTTGGGTCATCATCACCCAAGTTCCTTGGCAATAATAATGCTCATGATGTTGTTCAATGCTGATCTTTTGCAGCAGGAACAGAACTGCTTTTTGTTCGATACTCTGATTACCGTTTCCCCACTGTGAGTCACATTTAGCTGTTGTTTACATAATCATCAGCATATTGTTTCTTACTGTTTGCCATTTTGCAGAACCACTGTGCTCTCTGTGACTTAAGGTCTATTTGGCTTTTCACCCTCCCCCTCCAGTGCAGCGCCTGAAAGCTTCTATTCCATTTTTTTGGCTTTCTACTTAGCCTTTCAGGGAGTTGTAGGGGAGGAAAACATTTTCCTTGACCTTCTTAGGGTCCCTGGCTATGTCTGAATACTGACAAAGACAGATTAATAGGAGAAAACATATCAATTGATTTAAGTTTTATGTGATATGGGAGCCTTCATAAGGATAGCAAGGCCTGTTTGCTGGGATTCTTTTTTTTCCCATGTTCCTTTGTCCTGAGAGATAAGGATGCTTCTTTCTTCTGGGAAGGCAGCTCTCACACGAGGGATTTATAACCTGTTTCAGGGAAGAGGCTTAGGAAAAGGTCAAAGTGACCTTCTTCTTTTGCGGTTTTCTCAAGCTCCTTCAGCTTAAAATATTCACTATGCCAAGGTGCCGCTAAAAAAAAGACATGCCAAAACCAAAACAAAAACTAGATGGCCCATTAGTGATTAGTTACAAAATTGGAACACAGTGTGCTTGAGTGTGAGGGAGCCATTATCTTTTTATGTGTAAATTAGAATGTCCAGAAGAAGGAAAATGTTTTGGCTACTTTAAGAAAAAGTCTCTTTGTGCTACCGTGTGATCTTTAAATGCTCTGCAGAAACCTATGTCCGATGGAAGCTGAAACCCTTACTGTCTCTGTGACCATCCAGTCAGTGACGTTCTCCTCAGATCTGTGACCCAAAAATGGAGGTGTCCCTTTGTACTACTTCCGTGTTAGTTTCTCCCTCTTGAGTTGGCCCTGGAGGGCTGGTACCATGGAAATCTCTGAGTCACAGCACGTGTAGCTTCCTGGTCGGGCTCAGTCATGAACTAGCTCTGTAACCTTATGGAAGTCATTTATATTCACTGGGCCTCAATTTTTTTTACCCATAAAGTGAAGGGTTCAAACAAAATGATTTTCAATTTTGACATCATTAAAATAATAAAAGGGGTTAAGATACAGATGAACATATGGGAAGAGAAGCAAAAATAATATAAAAACAAAGAGGGGGACAAAACATGAGACTCTTAAATACAGAGAACAAATCTGAGGGCTGCTGGAGGGGTTGTGGGTGGGGTGATGGGCATGACACCTGTAGGGATGAGCACTGGGTGTTATGCATAGGGGATGAGTCTCTGGAATCTACTCCTGAAATCATTATTATCTATGCTAACTACCTTGGATGTAAAGTAAAAAATAAATAAAAGACAATAATATAAGGGGAATCACATTCTTTGTTAGACTTTGCTCAGTTTAGCTGAAAAATAAAAATGTTTAAATTTCAAAGGCAACTTTGGTGTTGGAGGTGTGTGGGTGTGTCTATATCAGGCAGCGAGCAAAAGGCTAGCCTGAATGGGACATTCAGGTGCACTCCTGTTTCGTGCCCAGTCCAGAAGTCCCACCGCTATACCTCCAGACATCTTTTCCCTCCCCTCCCCTCCCCTCCCCTCCGAGAGAGGATCGCATGTACATGAGCTGGGGAGGGGCAGAGGGAGAGAGAGAGAATCTTAAACAGCCTACATGCCTAGCACAGAGCCCAACGTAGGGCTCAGTCTTACAACCGTGAGATAATGACCGGAGCTGAAATCCAGAGTTGGACACTTAACCGACAGAGCCACCCAGGCACCCCGAGGCATCTTTTGACTCTTCGAAGTAGCAAAGATAAATCAGAAAGTGAAGTTTAAATTGCATTTGGATACAATTTGTACCTGGCATAGTTGGCCCTTTTTCATAGAGGGCATAGTACCTGCTTGAGAGTTAGTTTTCCTCATCATAAATGGAAATTCCATTATGATTTTTATGTAGTTTTAAATAATCTTGTTGAGATAAATCACAGTTATAAATGAAGGAATGGGATAATTTTCCAAGAGAATATGAAGGATTTTTTTTCTTTGTGTGTAGATGCTATTCTGAAACTCTAGGTTAAAATCTAAGAGGTCAGATAGAACTTTAGGCATTTTTGAAATCTTGTGGGTATAGTTTCTGTCTCTCTTTCTGTGTGATGCTTACTTATCAGAGATTTATTTAAGTGCTGTGTAGTGTTGTAGACTTTTCCTTCAACATCAATCATTAGGTGGTTCTGAGGGAATTTTTAAAGCTAACAGCTCTTTTATTCTTTTCCCAATAAAGTATGACCTTTGGTTTCTGTTGACCTTTTTTCCCCTTTACCTCAAAAAAGTAATTGCTTTATTATTTTCCTTTAGAGCTTATGACTACATTAGAATAACTAATGCTCACAGTGAAAATGATTTCAAGCAGCAACTTATGGGCAATACAATATAATTTCTGTAATTTCCTAGATAGCATCCGCTTTATAACATTTTTTGGTATTTTACACACCAATGCTATCTTAGAAGGACACGCTTCACTGACTTGATTCTTAAAATTTTGGAATTGGGATGTAATTGAAAAGCAGTATTTGTTAAATATGTTTGATGTCACAGGGAATGAGATGATTCTCTTATTGCATTTCCTAATCAATCTTCTCCTAATGATTGATAAAGGCAACAAACTTGACCCTGTTTACAATTATTTAGCTTTACATGGAGGAGTAGGTAAATAACTCAGTTCATTAGTGGATGGAGGCCCATTGAATGGATACGTTCTTAAATAGTGGCTTTTGTGTCATTTTTTCATGGCCAGTGCTGTTTAATGGGACAAAGCATAGTGAGTTCCAACTTATTTCTTTGTTATGTAACCTTGGACCAGCGTTCAAAAATTTCAAGTTTTACTATCCTTGTCCACGAAATAGGGGTGCTACCTATTTTGTCTGTTGTGAAAATGAAATGAGATCGTGTCAAGAGCCTGCTACTTAGTAGGTACTTTAAAAATTATTGTTATTGTCATGATTAGTGGTTGCCATTCATTTCTTAAAGTTTGAATGTCACTGATTTGTTAAACAGTCTGAGAAATGTTTTCCCGTTGTCTGAAGAGTAGGAGAGGGAGAAGATTCATTCTAACATAATAGAGGGTGGAAAACTGAACAGAACGTCCCTGATTCACGTATCTATTATTTTAAGAGAGATTCTTGTTCACGAATATTCGTTGGAATTTGAGAACAGGTCGAGCAACTGATGTAGGAGATATTTTCTTTGCTGTACATAATTTGATGAACATCGTCTACCTTTTACACCTTTTATATTCATTTTGACATACATCCAAATTCTATGTATTTTCTATCCCACAAGGCATTATTACTATTTTCATGCATAATATTTATTTAGATTTACCCACGTGTTTACGTCTCCACTGTTTTTCAGCCCCTTCTTTAACTCCTTGAATCATCTGGTATAATTTTCCCTTTTCCTTTGGAACTGCCTTTAGAATTTCTTAAAAAAATTTTTTTTTTCAACATTTATTTATTTTTGAGACAGAGAGAGACACAGCATGAACAGGGGAGGGGCAGAGAGAGAGGGAGACACAGAATCGGAAACAGGCTCCAGGCTCTGAGCCATCAGCCCAGAGCCTGACGCGGGGCTCGAACTCACGGACCGCGAGATCGTGACCTGGCTGAAGTCGGACGCTTAACCGACTGCGCCACCCAGGCGCCCCTAGAATTTCTTTTAATGCAGGCACACTGGTAATAAGTTTTCTCTTTTTGCTTATCTAGAAATGTCTTTATTTCACCTTTACTTTTTAGAGGATATTTTTTGCTAGCTAGAGAATGCTATATTAGAGTTATTTTTAGTTCTCGAATTTCCACTTGACTTGAAAAAAAAGATTCTGGCTCTCGGGTGAAATTCTTCGTCTCAATGTATTTTTTAAATACCTATCTTCATTGTTTTGAAGCCTTTGTCAGATAATAGGTAAGCTACTCATGGATCTCTTTCTATTGTCTGCTTTTTCTCTTGGTTCTCTTTCTTGGTGTATCTGATGGCTTATCATTGAACTTACAGACTTTCAGGAGATGCAGGGAGCTAGAATGGGGAAAGTATCCCCTCAGTGTGGTCAAGGAGTAAGCGTTGAGTGAACATACAACTTGTAAACTTTGTAAGGGACAGTTGACCCTTTTGTTTACCTGTGCTCCTAGAGTGTTGTGCTCCAGGAATCAACAAAAAGGTGGGAGGGTTAAGAGAGTTCCTCTTTAGTGGGTTTAGACACCCATGTTTCTCTCCCCATGCTGTGAGGCTAGAGAACAAACACAGGTATGAGCTCACTTTTCTAGAATGTCCTTCTCCCCGGGATCTTTGTCCCGCAAATCTTGGCCACTCCATATCCCTGTGACATTGTCAGAAGCTCTGCTGGCTTCTCTGTCTCTTGTCCAGGCTGACGTAAGACTCAACACATGTCCTCAAGTAAAAGCAGCACAAAGAATGTTGGGCCGCCTCCGTAAGCTTCCTGCCTTTCCAGATCCGGGATCATCGAATTCTGGCTGCCTTGGAGGCTCCCCAGGGTTTTCAGACAGATATTTTTTTCATATCCCACTTTTCTAGTTCTTCTTGCTTTGGTTTGCTCTAAGCTAGTTTGTCAGTCAGAAACAGTAGGTCCTCCATTTATTTTCTTTATATTAAAACTGTTTTCTGGAGAGCGTATTGTGCAAAATTCTGTTACCCGCCTCAGAATTAAGCAGTACGATTGGTTAGTTTTGTGTTTGGGCTCCCTGGATAAATGATGCCAAGTTTCATTGGTTTTTCATTGACCTCACCATCCTGCCCCATTACCTTCAGTTAGATGCATCTGTACTTCTTCCATTTTCTAATTTCATTTATTTATTTTAGTGAAGGAAATATTTCAATGATGTCTTCAAGTGAGTGAATATTTTAATATAGAGGGTAAAAAATTTAGTAAGCTGGTAATATTTAAATTTTCTATTATAAGGGGACCACAACTCTAGAACCGCACAGTGAAACCTAAACTTTAAGAAGCCGTATTTGTAAGAATATGAAAAAAAAAATGTGTGAAGGAAGGCTTTCACGAATGTCATAGTATGTCTCTTAATTTACCTTCATTTTCTCTTAGCTAATAATTAGCGTTGCTTAAATATGTCTTTGTGGATGATTGTGGGAAAAATAAAATAGCGTCTTAAAACTTTACAGTACAGTTTATGAGTATAATCATAAACATAACTAGCCATACACTTTCTACCATTAGAATATATAAGGGAATTATTAACACAAAAGAAATTATCAACAAAACATAAAAAAAAAACCTATCCGTGTATCCTAACCAGAGAATCAGATGCTAAGTTCAGAATTAGCAACAAAACTAGATTCCTTTCTTCCCTACATGTCCTGTATGTCCTCCTTTCCTTATAATGAAGGACCTTTGGGGCTAAGCTATTTTTAACAACATACATGATTGGAAGTCCTGCTTAACAGTCAAGGAAAGAGGGTCATTCTTTGACTTATTTTTTCACTTCATCCTGTGTGATAGGCATAGGAATGCACCTCACACACCGTCAGCTATGAGCAAGGGCCCCACCTGCTGTGCTCTGAAATCTGCTGCTGCCTTTGCACTTAAGACATGCTTCCCAAGGGCTACTCCCAACTGGTGCCTTTGAGGAGCAGGGAGACTCAAGCAGGCGGGTCCCCGGATGTCAAGGAACTCTTGAGGGCTCCCTGGCCGGGGCACTGCCTGCCAGTCTTGCTGAACCTTCCTTAGACTGTACAGCAATCTGGAATGATGCCTCCCTCCCTTCTCTCTTTTCCTTCCTTCCAGTCAGATTTGTACTGTGGTCTGGATCCCTCCCCATTTTTCCCCTCTAGGAATTGCCCTTCTTGCAATAGAATAGAATTCTTGCAAGTGTAATCCTGTCTCGGTGTCTGCTTCTCAGAGGACCTAGACTAACACCTTCTCCGATTTCTGTAAAAAGATACTATCGTGTGAAATTAGGAAGGAAAGAAAGGATGTTTACTATGACTTTAATGATGACAATATTCGAATACTGCTGGATTCTTAAATTTAGGAAAATTAAAATCTCATGTAATTGAGAGCTAGCCTCTCAGAATTTTTTTCTCACAGCAGTTTATTGTCTGTTTATATGTAAATCTGCTTTCAGATCTGTTTATATGTAAATGTGCTGAATTATTACAGTAGTCCGATCAGGAGCTCATGTTCTAAAAAAAATTGTTAATTTACTCAGGGTGATCGGATGGTTGTGAAGTATTAAGCAGTTCATAAGTCATCTTTGAGATAGCTGAGGATATTTAATGAGAAATTAGAAGGAAGTATTTCTGAAGGTATGTTGGTAACTGATATATAGTTGAAAGAAGAATCCTTGAATGTAATAAATAAACAGTAACAGATGTACTTGTTAACAAATCTTTGGTAATTCTTGCCTTCAATGTAGATGGTTTATGCAAGAAGTGCTTATATTTTATACGTTAATGTTAATTCTTTCTTTGCAGAATCACGGGGAAAGATTCGTTTTCATTGCCGAGTGGTATGATCCGAATGCTTCACTTTTTCGACGTTACGAACTTTTATTTTACCCAGGGGATGGATCTGTTGAAATGGTAATTGAGCCTTTTTTTTTTCCCCCTTAAACATCAGCAGAGGGAGTGAATGCGGGATAGGGAGAGGAATAGGATTGCCTTTTATGTCGCTGCTTTTGAAAATTCATAATATATTTTTTTCTTTTATTACTGGGAATTCTTTTTTTGGTGTTTGAATTCCAATACAAGAGGGTAACTTTGTACCTTTATCTTTAATGTGAAAATAGTAATTCGTATCTTTTGTTTATAAAACGGATGTGGGATTGTTCATGTTTTAGATTAAGCGATAGGCGGTAAGTGGTTGCAGATCAAGATTATCATGGCCCTAAATATGTCACCAATATTGAAAGCTGTTATCTCTCCAACGAGTCAGATTGAAGAAGATCAGGTTAAGAGTCGCACATATTTCGTTGTGTCTCTTCACTGGCAACCCTTTAACAGGTAGATCTCTTTGGTACTGGGGTTTTGTCTAGGCAAGACAGCTGAAATTTGGAATTTCTCTGGGATTTCGGAAGCACTAATTTGCTGAAATGGTTTGGCAATGAACAAATCTTTCTATTCATGGTTTATTAAAGTATTAAATTTGTAATAAGTTTTTCTGTTATTACTGGATCCCACTAGGAGATACAGAAGTTCTAAAAGAAATGTGATTTGTATTTGTAGCAAAAGTGAAACAACGTCGCCAGTGTTTAACGAAGCAGAATAAAGAATCATTTTTAATTTATAGTAAGATTAACATTCTCTTTGGAGAATTATTTGTCTTACTGCGTTGTTTTTGTTTTAGCACGATGTGAAGAATCACCGCACCTTTTTAAAGCGGACCAAATATGATGATCTTCACTTGGAAGATTTATTTATAGGCAACAAAGTGAACGTCTTTTCTCGACAGCTGGTGCTAATTGACTACGGGGATCAATACACAGCTCGCCAACTGGGCAGTAGGAAAGAAAAGTAAGAAAATCTTTTCTTCATTCTTAAAACATTATGTATGTCCTGATACCAAAGTCTAATTTCTCATTTCTATCTTGTGTTTTTGCAACATAGACACTTTTCTGATTCAGTGATCCGATGCAGTGTTAGGACATTTTTAGAATTTTGAGGAGTAGATTCAGTGATTTGTTTTTCACTCAGATAACAAAGTGATGCCCATAGTCCTAGGCAGTGATTATTTTCTGGAGAAAAAAAATACAAAATTTTTATACGCCCTCATCTTTCTTCATAACATGCATTTAACTGGGAACTGAGAATGTTTGAACATAAAAAAGTATGTGTAGGACAAACATGGCTTATAGGAGAAAAGTAGTGAGTGCCATAATCTTGGTGGAAACAGAAGAAAGTAGTTTGTTGTGGAAGATCGGGGAAGGCTTTGTGAAGGTATTTGAGCTGGATCCTGAAAGATGAATTGGATTTTTACCCAGTTAGGCTGAGAGGAGGGAATGCTGGTCAGAGGAATAAGGATAAGAAGAGATTCAAAGGCAGAAAGTTGTAGGTTGTTTACTGGAAAGAGCCCATTGTTCTGCCTCATTTGTTTGCAGGTTGACATTTTTTTTAGAACTTTAATTAGCAAAATAGCCTGAATGAGGGCATTAGCAATAGGCGTGGAGAGGAAGATGTGTGCAAGATTAACAGTAATGATAGTGATAAGCGCTCAGTGATGGCCAGCTATTATTATATGGAGCATGGTGTTAAAATGATCTGAATGGGCTATTTGAGTCCCATGACAACCTGATAAAAAAGGTGCTATTACAACTAGCTCCCCTTTGCAGATGGGGGAGTTGACACTTAGCCAAGTGAAACAGCTTGCTGAAGGGCCGAGGAGAGGCAAGATAAAGCCCAAAGTCCAGTCTGAAGAATGGGAGGATTTAATCATAGGAGAACGGAGAGGACCTGGAAAGCGGTCGTCCTCTCTCTGTCTCAGTTCATTTGTACGTCTTCAGGCACGAAGCACATCTCCTTACGCGTATTTGTGTTAGCTAAATCAGTCACTGAATGACAATTTTAAATTCATGATCTGCCCTTTCCTTTTTCAAAAATGTCCTCCCTGCTTACAAATGATGACCTTTGATCTAGTTGACAAAGATGTTTTTGTCTAGATTGTCATGAATGTCGTTGATTTTTGAGCTTTATATACAGACCTAACGCCTGTCTGATAAATATTGACTGATCCAGCGAAGAAAGAATGAGCTGGTGTTATAAAAATAAAATAACACAATAGCGAAGAGAAACTTACCTGTCTTGTTCACAACTGTATGCCTCAAGACCGTTCTTGTGATGCCCCAGGCAGTAAGTTATTCACAGGGAATGCCCCACAAAAATTTGTTGAATCAATGAATGCATCCGTTTATGCCACTGAACACAGTTATGTCTGGAGGCAGAACTTCCGGCCGGCCTCTCCAGCTCCTCCCTTCCCTCCCAGTGCACGCAGCTCTTCCTGTGACGGTGAGAGGCTGCGGCGTGGAACCTTCCAGTTGTCCCGTTAGCCTTCTCTCTGTACTGGTGGTCAAAGCTGCACTTGTCGCCCTGACTTTTCCTCAGTTCTGATTTAGAAGAGAGACAGAAAATGTTGGAGATGCAGCTGAAAAATCAGGCTGTTCTGAAAACAAGGACTTTTTAGTAAGGTTTTTCTCCTGCATATCAATGTTCAGCATTGCTAAAGTGACATTTTCATTTTCAGTCTCTACCTTTATGAGTTTTCAACCTTCTGAGGCTAGAATGACTGTATTTGAATTGAAATTTGACTTCTTTTGTCATCATTATTGGCTTCGGTTTCTTTGGCTTGTATATTATATTTATCTTGGGGGATTCTTGGCAGTGTGGAGTGATTATTGTAGTAATTAAAAGTAGGGACTGCCGGTGGAAGGTAAAGCTATCAATATAAAAAGCTCCAGGTACCCTTCAATTTGAGAGGAAAAAAAAATATGTCAAACTATATTTTGAGGTCTACCAACAAAATAACTAGCTGGTTACGTAACATCTGAGTAACTCCAGTAGTAATATTCTTTCTGTGACCTCTTTACAAGCCCCTGATAGCCCTTTTTACAAGCCTTTTGTAATCTCGGGGTGCTCTGGTGCTCATTGTGGATATTAGTACACAAGTGGTGATGTATCAGAGGGGTGGTGAATACCTCATAAAAAAAAGAAGACCATTCCCAGAATAACTCTGAAATGGGGGGAAAAAATAGGATGTTAGATAAAGAGGAATCTCATTGTTATGAGATCTCGTGGTGAAAGTCTATGAGATTAAGGAAACCTCTACCCTAATTCCTTTATTTGCAAGTAATAAATATTTATAGCTTAAATGTTTTTCAGCACATATATGCCAAGCACTGTGATAGGCACTTTTCATGTGAATCTCAGTTCAAGATGACTTTAAGCTTTCGTTTAAACTAGCAGAAGTAAATGAATTAGGGAAACAGGGTTAATAGTATGACCCGATCAAAATAAAATAATAATACGTATAGCAATTACAATTTGCATATATATTAGTCTTATTTCTCTAGAGTGAATGTCATTGATTCCATTTTACAGCACAGTTGAGTAGTTTGGCCATGGTCATAGATTTGTACAGTAAAGAAACCAGTAAACGTTGTTGTATATGCCTCAAACTCATTCTCTTTCCATTAAGCCTCTAATTAATAAGTTGATAAATACTGTTGAGTGGGACTGATTTCAAAAGAGGAGAACCAGAAGAATATGAAGACAGATTTTAAATATTTGGGACACCTGGGTGGCTCAGTCGGTTCAGTGTCCAACTTCGGCTCAGGTCACGATCTCATGGTTCATGGGTTGAGCCCCACATCGGGTTCTGAGCTGACAGCTCAGAGCCTTGGACCCCGCTTCGGACTCTGTGTCTCCCTCTCTCTGCCCCTGTCCTACTCGCACTCTGTTGTCTGTCTCTCAAAGGTAAATAAATAAATGTTAAAAAAATTCTTAAATATTTGGGCTGTATAATTAATAACAATATATGCAGTATTATATTTTTACTGACTTAACACTGTTTCCCCATCTTCTTTTTTGATTCTTTCTTAACTGTGTGTGGGCTAGTAAATCCAGCAACCATTTGGCTGATTTAAATAAGCTTCTTCAGAATTTAAGAGTTTAAAAAAATGTATTCTTTCACTTAAATGACAAAAAAAAAAAAAAAGGGCATTGGAGAAGTAAGTACGCGTACGTCTCTCGTGATCCCGTAGAAGCAACCTGTATGTAATAACTGTAACTCAGCCTCATTCTCAGTGTGGATGGGGACAAGGATAATTTATGAACTCAGTACCTCCCGGTTGTATTTCTCATACTCAACTCCCTTCTTTACACCAGAAAGAAATGATAGGAGCGCCAAGGAAAATTGATCTCTGTGCTGCCCATCAGCTAATTTTGAGGCAGTTATCCAGATGATTCAGTATAGTTCACTTTAGCTCTCAAACTGGCCTCGGCCTTCCAGTTCTCTTGGACTACAGAAATACGACATTTGATTCACGTTTCTACCTGCTTGCTTTCTTTAAATCTCCTTTCTGAGTTATAATGGACATAAAAAAGCTGTAGCTAATTGAATGCATACCACTTGAGGACTTTGGAGATAAGTGCACACCCATAAGCCATCGCCACAGTGAACGATACAGGCTTCTTTGTCACCTCCAAAACTTTTCTCCTGCTCCTTTTATTATTTTTTTCATATTGATTTTTTTGTGTGTGGTCAGAGCACTTAACGTACGATTTACTCTTTAGCTAATTTTAAATCTATTCTCTGTAGAGCTCCTCAGGTCAAGTTGACAAAGACTATTTGTTGGCAAAGTATCAGAGTAATTGGTTTTAATTAATTCTAATTGAAGTATAGCTGATAGGGTTTCAATTGTAAATGGCAATGAATCGACATCCCTGGTTCTGTTGTTTAGATGCGAGTCCACCTAGTAGTGCAAACTTCTTGTGATCTCTGGGGCGGGTTAGTCTCCAGATTAGTAACTGATGGGAGCACCGACACAGGAGCCAGGCGAAGACCAACACGAAGATGGGCGCTTATCCGGGCCGTCCGGGATCGGGGACGCTTGAGAGTGGCCAAGGCTCTCCTCATCTTCCTGCTTCTGCCGCCCCCTCCCATCTCACTCCTCCTCCAGTCCTGACCTCGGGGCCTGCCCGAGGGAGAGAGGGGTCTGCGTGGCAAACCCCTCCACCCGCACACTTGGCCCGGGGTCTGTGCCGCCTCACAGCCCACCCAGCACAAGAGACAGAGCACCGGAGACAGTCTTCCACACAGGTCACTGTGCTAAACTTGGGGACGTGGGAGGACGATGGCCTGAGGGCCTGCAGGTTTGAGACAAAAGGGGCGGGGCCACATGTGACCGGAAACCTACAGCATATAGTTGAAGAAAGACGTGGTAGAGCAGATAGAGGGAGTGGAGGGAGGGAGCACCGTCCTGGGGGTGGAGTCGAAGTCACTCATGTGCACTCAAGAGTGCACATATTCCTGTTCTTGGAGTTTTCTTTCTTTCTTCTTTTCTTTTAAAATTTATTTATTTTGAGAGAGACAGCAAGCGAGTGTGAGCAGGGGAGGGGCAGAGAGAGAGGGAGAGAATCCCAAGCAGGCTCCGCACTGTCAGCGCAGAGCCCATGTGGGGCTCGAACTCTTGAACCGTGAGATCATGACCTGAGCCGTAATCAGGAATCAGATGCCCAACTGACTGAGCCACCCAGGCGCCCCTTGGGGTTTTATGTCTTAAAGCCAGTTGGCCTAACAGTTTTGAGTAGGTTACTTCTCAGAGGAGGGGAGCAGCAGAATATTCGTTTAGGTCTGCTCTCACCTGAAAAGTACTCTCGCAGTACTAACCACTGTTATTTTGCAGAACGTCCTCGGACCATAGTGAGCAGTTGAGTTTTGGCTGCTGAAAGGCACTGAATTGCATTAAAGTCATGTAGTTCAATTACCAGGGCCTTCCTAAAAATTCACCCTCTAACCTTTTTCTCTTTACTTATCTATGGTCTCATTGTCCAAGATGACTTACTACTGATTACATGATGGCCCCAACAACAGCATAACTGTACCCCAAATAATGCCATGAAAAAATGCCCTCCCATTATTAAATTCCCAGAGAGAAATTGAGATTTCTTCCTCTGTAAAAATCAAGTCAAATTCTGCCTTCTCCTCTATAATTCTTAGTCAGAGGGCTCCTAGTTAACAGATTAGAACTGAATTTTCTTTTCAGCTCCAGCCGTGGCCATCTTCCCCTAGAATGATTGATAATATATTTGGATTAATTAATATCTTTTTTTTGCCACCTCTTTTCTTGCAGTCATACTATGTTATGCTGTAGGCATGTCTCTTACAAATAGCACATAGCATTTTTTTAAAAGCAAAATTCTGTCTGAAAATGCCCTCATTTTCCTTGGTAAGATTAGTACATGTACAGTTTACATATGTTGTATTTTTGGCATTTTTGTACAATTTCCACTCTTTGGCCGCTTTGGTGCTTTTGTACTTTTTCTTTATTCTTGCTTTTTTTTTTTTTTTAATTAATTGAGGTGTTTTTCCTTTCAGTTTCTTTTTCCTCTATAGTTTTCTGTTGAAGCCATAACAAATGATCACAAATTCAGTTGCTTCAACAATACAAATGTATTGCCTTACAGTTCTGTAGATCAGAAGTTTAACACACATCTCATCGGGCTGAGATCAAGGTGTTGGTAAGGTTGCATTCCCTTGCGGAGGCTCTCGCGGAGATTCTTGAGGCCACCCACATTTCCCTGGCTGTGAGGCTGAGACCTCACACTGACATCTCTCTGGTTCTCCACAACCAGAAAGATTCTCTGATTTTAAGGACGAATGTGATTACACTGAGCCTACGAGAATGATCCAGAATAATTTCCCTATTTCAAGGCCTGCAGTTGTAATCAAGTCTGCAAAGTCTTTTTACCATGTGAAGCAATGTATTCACAGGTTCCAGGGATTAGGTCATGGACATTTTTGGGTGGCCATTGTTCTACCTACTGTATTCTCTATTGGTTTGGGGTTTACATAATTCTATGCTATTTCTCTCGTGGTTAGCTGTGAAACTTTGTCATACATATTTAATTTAAATTGCTTAGGGTTGTATAATATCTTCACCCTTCTGTAGTCTTAAAAGAGTTTAGAACACCTTAGTGCCAATCTTCTTTCTTGAATTACATGGTTTCATTGTTGCTTTGGGCATTTGGTTTTTGTCTGCATGTTACCCTTTTTTTTTTCTTTCGTACCAGCGATGTTTGCTTGGATTTACCTATGCATTTGTCACCAATTCTTGCGTATCAGACTGTCCTTTTGGAATCATTTTTCTCTTTGGAATTTATCCTCCATTTCTTGGTAGTCAATTATCTTTCTTAAAAATGTTTTTTTTTTTTCACCTTCTTTTTTTAATGGTGCCTTTGCCTTGTACACAATTTGAAGTTGATAGTTGCTTTCAAGTTTTCTTTATTCCTCTTTTCTGCTGTTACTGGTTTGAGAATTATATATTCTATTAATTTTCAGTATTTTTAATATATGCAATTAAGGATATAAACTTTCTTCTAAATACTGCTTAGAACCACATTCTACTTTTTTATGTGAAATTTGAAAAATTTGATTTGAAATATTTTCTAATTTTTATAAGTTGTCATTGATCCAGTAGTTATTTAGAAGTATGTTCATTTATGTCTAAGCATATCAGGTTTTTTTATTCTCTTTTTGTATTGGATCCTAGCTGAATTGTGTGGTGTCTAAAAAATATACTCTGCATGATTTCTGTGTCTTTCAAGTTGGTTGAGGCTTGCTTTTGTCTTACCATAATCAATTATTTTAGTGTGCTTGAAAAGAATGTTTAATCCACTGTTGTTTTGTGTCATTAGGTCAAGGTTGTGAATTATGTGTTCAAATCTTTCATGTATTTACTAATATTTTTGTCAGCTTATTCTATCAATTACCAAGGCTTGATTAAAATTTCCTTCTATACTTGTCATTTGTCTATTTTTCCTTGTCATTATGTTAATTTTTACATTATAATTTTGAGGGTATGTTACTAGGAGATTTAACATTGTTATATTTTCTTGGTAAATTGAACCTTTTAGTATTATAAAAAGATCATTTTTATCTCTAGCACTGAATTTTACCTTAAACTCTACTTTGTTTGATAGCAATAGAGCTGCACTGGCTTATTTTTTTTTTTTAACTTTTTGTTTAAATTCCAGTTAGTTAACACACAATGCAATATTAGTTTCAGGGGTACAATATAGAGATTCAGCACTTCCAAACAACATCCAGTGCTCATCACAACAAGTGCACTTTTTTTTTAATTTTTATTTTATTTTTTTCAATATATGAAATTTATTGTCAAATTGGTTTCCATACAACACCCAGTGCTCATCCCAAATGAGCAATACCCATCACCCACCCATCCCCTCAATACCCATCACCCACCCTCCCCTCAATACCCATCACCCACCCTCCCCTCCCTCCCACCCCCCATCAACCCTCAGTTTGTTCTCAGTTCTTAAGAGTCTCTTATGCTTTGGCTCTCTCCCACTCTAACCTCTTTTTTTTTTTTTTTCCTTCCCCTCCCCCATGGGTTTCTGTTAAGTTTCTCAAGATCCACATAAGAGTGAAACCATATGGTATCTGTCTTTCTCTGTATGGCTTATTTCACTTAGCATCACACTCTCCAGTTCCATCCACGTTGCTACAAAGGGCTATATTTTGTTCTTTCTCATTGACCTGTAGTACTCCATTGTGTATATAAACCACAATTTCTTTATCCATTCGTCAGTTGATGGACATTTAGGCTCTTTCCATAATTTGGCCATAATTTGTTGAGAGAGCTGCTATAAACATTGGGGTACAAGTGCCCCTATGCATCAGTACTCCTGTATTCCTTGGGTAAATTCCTAGCAGTGCTATTGCTGGGTCATAGGGTAGGTCTATTTTTAATTTTCTGAGGAACCTCCACACTGTTTTCCAGAGTGGCTGCACCAATTTGCATTCCCACCAACAGTGCAAGAGGCTTCCCGTTTCTCCACATCCTCTCCAGCATCTATAGTCTCCTGATTTGTTCATTTTGGCCACTCTGACTGGCGTGAGGTGATATCTGAGTGTGGTTTTGATTTGTATTTCCCTGATAAGGAGTGACGTTGAGCATCTTTTCATGTGCCTGTTGGCCATCCGGATGTCTTCTTTAGAGAAGTGTCTATTCATGTTTTCTGTGCACTGGCTTATTTTTATTTTACTTTACTTTACTTTACTTTACTTTACTTTACTTTACTTTACTTTACTTTACTTTATTTTATTTTATTTTTCTTTTCTTTTCTTTTCTTTTCTTTTCTTTTCTTTTCTTTTCTTTTCTTTTCTTTTCTTTTCTTTTCTTTTCTTTTCTTTATTTCATTTCACTTTATTTCATTTTATTTTTTGTTTCAGAGAGAGAGAGAGTGAGCAAGTGAGTGGGGGAGAGGGGCAGTGGGCGGGGGGAGAGCCTCAAGCAGGCTCCATACTCAGTGTGGAGCCAGATGTGGGACTCCATCCCATGACCGTGAGATCATGATGATGTGAGCCGAAATCAAGAGTCAGATGCTCAACTGAGCCACCCAGGCACCCCTGCACTGGCTTTACTTTAGTTAATGTTCACACAGTGTGTCTTTTTTCATCCTTTTTAAACTTTAAAACTTTCAGTATGCTATTCTAAATGTGCCTTTTCTAAATAACATAGTTACTTTTTAAATCTAGTCTGATGTAATTTGTCTTTGAATGATTTTTTTTTTTAAAGAAAGTCAGAGTTGTTTTTTTTTTTTTTTTTAACATTTATTTATTTTTGAGAGACAGAGGGAGACAGAGCGTGAGCAGGGGAGGGGCAGAGAGAGAGGGAGACACAGAATCCAAAGTGGACTCCAGGCTCTGAGCTGTCAGCACAGAGCTTGATGCGGGGCTGGAACGCATGAACTGTGAGATCGTGACCTGAGCCGAAGTTGGATGCTTAACCGACTGAGCCACCCAGGTTCCCTAAAGAAATTCAGTTTTATAGTCTTTGTGTTTTACTCTAAAGCACTTACTTTTATTTATTTATTTATTTATTTTTATTTATTTATTTTTTCAATATATGAAATTTATTGTCAAATTGGTTTCCATACAATACCCAGTGCTCATCCCAAAAGGTGCCCTCCTCAATACCCATCACCCACCCTCCCCTCCCTCCCACCCCCCCATCAACCCTCAGTTTGTTCTGAATTTTTAAGAGTCTCTTATGTAAAGCACTTACTTTTAATGCATGTACTATAATATATTTGGGGTTAACCCTGCCATCTGCTTTTGTGCTTTTTCTCATTTGATTTATTATTATTATTTTTGGTCGTTTTCTGACTTATTGAGGATTTTTCAATCCATTTATATATACAGGGGAGGGGCAGAGAGAGAGGGAGGCACAGAATCCGAAGCAGGCTCCAGGCTCTGAGCTGTTAGCACAGAGCCCTGACATGGGGCTCGAACTCACGAGCTGTGAGATTATGACCTGAGCTGAAGTCAGATGCTCACCCCACTGAGCCAGGCGCCCCTCAATCCATTTTTTGTCTATTTGTTTGAATGGTGTACATTCTTTTCTATACTTTTAGTTCTTATCCTAGAAACTACAGGATGCATATTTAATATCAATGCCTAAAGTTTACCAATATCTGTATCTTCTTTTTTTTTAAATCCAGGTTAGTTAACATATACTGTAATAATGACTTAAGGAATAGAATTTAGTGTTTCATCACTTATGTATAACACCCAGTGCGCATCCCAACAAGTGCTCTCCTTAATGGTCATCACTCAGCCCAACACCCCTCCAGCAACCCCTGGTTTGCTCTCTGTATTTGAGTCTCTTATAGTTTGTCTCCTCTCTGTTTTTAATCTGATTTTTGTTTCCCTTCCCCTATGTTCATCTGTTTTGTTTCTTAAATTCCACATATGAGTGATATCATATGGTATTTGTCTTTCCCTGACAGACTTATTTCACTTAGCATAATACCCTCTAGTTCCATCCATGTTGTTGCAAATGACAATATTTTCATTTTTTTGATTGCTGAGTAATGTTCCATTTTAAATATTCCACATCTTCTTTATCCATTCATCTTTTGATGGACATTTGGGCTCTTCCCATACTTTGGCTATTGTTGATGGTGCTGATATAAACACTGGGGTGCATGTGCCCCTTTGAATGGGCATTTTTGTATCCTTTGGGTAAATACCTCGTAGTGCGATTGCTGGCTTGTAGGGTAGTTCTGTTTTTAATTTTTTGAGGAATCTCCACACTGTTTTCCAGAGTGGCTGCACCAGTTTGCATTCCCACTAGCAGTGCAAAAGGATTCCTCTTTCTCCTCATCTTCACAACATCTGTTGTTTCCTGAGTTGTTGATTTTAGTCATTCTGACAGATATGAGATAGTATCTCATTGTGGTTTTGACTTGTATTTCCCTGATGATGAGTGATGTTGAGCATCTTTTCACATGTGTGTTAGCCATGTGGATGTCTTCTTTGGAAAAGTGTCTGTTCACGTCTTTTGCCCCTTTCTTGGCTGGATTATTTTTTTTGGCGGGTGTTGAGTTTGAGAAGTTCTTTACAGATTTTGGATTCTAACCCTTTATCTGATAAGTCATTTGCAAATGTCTTCTCCCATTCTGTCAGTTGGCTTTTAGTTTTGCTGATTGTTTCCTTCCCTGTGCAGAAGCTTTTTATCTTGATGAAGTCCTGGTAGTTCATGTTTGCTTTTGTAGTATCTTCCTTCTTGAAAGTATAAGAACCTCAGAACAGTTGAGCTAAATTTCGTACCTTGCTGAATTACGTGCCACTTCTGTTGTATTTTCTGTAGTTTTTGTGAACCTAATGACTCATTATTATTCTATATAACCAGTTGACAATTAGCTGTCACTACTTTTGGTCTTTTAGTATTATTATTTTGTCTATCTCAGATATTCTGTTTGGGATTGTTTTGCTTATTTTAGAATTTCCCTTAGAGTGTTCACTGATAAGGAACTCTTTTGGCTGAAAATGTCTTTACTCACATTCTTGAAACTATCCTCTTAGCTATGTCCTATCTTTCTGTTCCTCTGTGCTTCATTCTGAATTTGTTCAGAATTCTTCCACCAGGTACATCTAGTCTTCTGTCAGCCCGTTTGGTGCTTATTTTCATTTTTGTATTTTTTTATCACTTGGTCCTCTCATAGATTCTTTTTCAAACCTAAGTATCCGTTGTTCATAGCTTGGAATTCTCTTGCCTTATGATGCTTGCACCTTGTCTTTCAGTCCTTCCTTTTGTCTGGTCCTTTCACAGTCTGCATCTGACAGTTCCAGTAGCTGAACTATCTGTGGCTGTCTCTGTTCTGTGCTGTTTCTTCTGGTTCTTCCTCAGGTTGGTCTTGTTTTACTTTTTTGTGTGCACGCAGGAGCGCGCGCACGCGCGTGTGTGTGTGGTATGCTTGTGTGGTATTGATTGTCATGTGTCTGGATGTGTGTGGATGTGAACGTGCTTGTGATATACATGTGTGTTGGGCATTTATAGATGAATTATTTGAGGTACAGGATTAAGTTACCTGACATCTAGGGTGGAATTGTGTTTGCTTCTGAGTTTTGGCTGGAGGGATTAGCAGTCTGGATGACCGTTACCAGAATTGTGCAGAATTGGACGTTCCCAGGCTCCCTAAGTGATGTGAATTTGTGCTGCCGGGCCACGCAAGGCCTGGTTCTATCTGACTCACCCTTAGGGCATAGTTTTTGGTCCCAGAGTATTACGGGGTGAATACTCTGTTGGGTTCTGTTGCCCTCTGCCAGTGATGGGGTACAGATTAAAGTTTGGATTTGCCAGAGGCAATGCCGGCAAGGGAGACATGACTTTTGTTCTTATTCCCCTGGATCTCCGTTTTTCTTTTACGTTTCTGCTAATAATTGTTTAGCATCCAGCCCATTTCTTTTTGCTTGGAAACTCTTTAAAAACTATCTTACCCACTGTTTTTAGTTTTCCGTGGAAGGGCTGCCCTGAATGACCTTGCCGTTGTTGCCAGTCAAAAGCTCTGACTCACTGCCATTGCCTCCAAGCCACAGGGGCCTCATCTGAGACTATTCTCCTTTATCCATGGGCCAAACACATGCTGTACGGTTACAAAGGAAGCGTGAAAGAGACCCCAAATCTGGCTTTGGGTTGATATTTTAGAACAGGTTTTCACATGCTTTCGGCCAATATGCATAACTTTTGAAATATTTAGATAAATTAATACAGATTAAAGTTTACAAATATATCCCTTTAGGTGGACAGCGTTCAAAGAGTCTACTGCCCTGTACTGTGGAGGATGTTTATTCTGCAGCGGTTGACTGGTCATCTTTATCCCATACATGTTCGCTGCGATTTTTGCCCCGAGCCTGACTGGCGGATGGAGAACGCATCTTGTGCATGGCTCCATGAAAGCTGTTAATTTGCAGAATTCTGTGTCCTATCTGAGTTCTGTGAAGGCTGGCCCAACTGTTTTTTCACTCTCCATTGCTAAGAAGTTTTTAGTGTAAAAGAACAGTTTATAGTTTTTCTTTTGTTTCGAGAGCGTCTCCTGCCACATCCCGCTCAGTGCCAGGTGAGAGGATTACCACGCGGTGGGTTGTTACAGCGGTGGTCCCCAGTGAATCGCACCTCTTGGTATCGTGCCCTTGGCCAGTCCCCCCTCACATTGACTCTGGACTTGACCATGTGACTTGCATTGGCCAAAGGGACGTCAGTAGACAAGTCTCAAGGGGATGCGTGATAAGCGTTTGCACGCTGGACTCTATGTGGCCGCATAGGAAGAAGCCTGGTGTGGCCTCCAAAGGATGAAAGCCCACAAGGAAAAAGAAGCCTTGGGAGCCGTCCCAGCTGACCCTCCAGCCGCACATGGCTGTGTGAATGATCCCCGGTGAAACCACTGCAGCCGACCTACAGGATCTTGAGCAATTGTTGTTTTGAGCCCCCACATTTTGGGATGGTTCTGTTCCTGGACAGAGAATGGATTCTCAAGTCAGGTTTGGTTGCTCGCCAGTCAAAAAAAAAAAACCAATGCTGGAGAGACCAGCGATGGTGGGAAAGAGAAGTTCGCTTTATTCAGGAAGCTGGCATCCTGGGAAGATGGTGGACTGATGTCTCAAAGGCCATCTTCCGTGTCCGGACAAAGCCACAGGGTTCTAACAGGGGGGAGGGTGCGGGAAATGGCGGAGGCTCCGTGTAGGAGAAGCAGGTGCCCAGGCAGTTAGTCGTACGTCGACCTGGCCCTGAACAGACTTGTTGGCATCAGTGGCAGCTGTTTTCAAATGCGGTCGGGTCTTATCTTCTGGGAAAGTCTGGTCCTTCATTCCTCAAGGCCAGCCTGCAGGCCTCTGGGAAAGTAGGTCAGTCCTGCACCAGCCCGGGGGACTTCAGCCAGCAAGCGAAGAGCGCAGCAGTTTGAAACACGTTCACCTTTGGGACGGCTTGGAGTGTTGTTATGGTGCGTTACACGGCGACAGAGAACAGCAGCACTATTAATAATATTTTTGTGGTCCTATTGTTTATGTGCTGTCGTCACTTAAATAGCATGTGTGACTTCTCGTGCCCGTCGAATTTTCTGTTCAGGATAGATTTTGACTATTATGTACTGAAGAGTTAAGCAACGAGGACACGATAGGCGAATCTATTTACAGTGGTTACTCCTAGTAGTCAGCCTTTAATGTAGGCATTTAAAGAGAAAATGAAATTGCATTTTAAATTCAGTTCTGTCCGTTTTGCATTTTCCACCCTGGTGCTTGTTCCTCGAAATCGATGGCTGCTGATGTGTTTATATTTTCTTTAAGAGCTATAGTTCCAGAAAGTTCGCCCACAGTTCAGCATAAACAATTCAGGGGTTAGTGTGGCTTATGATACTTAAATAACGTGAGCTAAAAAGCGACGAGTTTTAATTGCATCGTCAGTGAAGCCATGTAATATAAAATACTATCAGCGACTCATTTGCTTCAAAATAAAGGAAAGGATTGTCCGGTATGGCTTGTCATAAACACACTGAGATGAACAATCTTTGTTATTTATAAGTTTTAAAAGGCAGCCATGGGTGACATCCCACTGAAAGTAAGGATGTTTGAATTATTATATCTTTGTCAGAGCCTCAGCCAAGCTTGTCTCATTGGGGAAGAAAGCCCCGAAAAGGCCATTCTTCTCGTGTGCATTCCTTGAAATATTGCCGGCGTGTCAGAACACCCAGAAATGATGAAGGGCAAGTGGTAGCAGTTCATTATCATAATTCTGCACGTCCCGCAAACTGAATTACTCCGACTAGTTCGATTTTCTTCTTGTATTTGCAAGTATTACCCTCGAGGGTTTTGTGGTTGTGCTCCCTTCTGATGATACTCAGAGTGACCTTGCTTGTGGTGTGGAAGGAGCGCAGACCCGCAAGTCTTGTGAGCTGGATGTTTCTGTCCTGAAGGTGCCGCCGACCGGCTGTGCAGCCTTGCACGTGACCGCTCTCCAGGCTTAGTTACCGCATCAGCGAAGCGAGGGCATTCGGGCGGTCGCCATCGCCAAAAATCGATTAATTCTGTGGCTTCAGAGTAGAGAGGGTGCTTTGCTCCTATGTGTCCTCTTGGAGGAGACTGTGATTGTAAAAATTAGCATGGTGTTTGCCATCTGTCTGCATTGCCAGGCAAGAAGACATTTGGTTCTTTGCGCATCCCTCATGCTATGCTTGAGTGTTAAAAGAAGAATTTATAATTATTTCCAAATCAATGCTGAACTGACTGCATAGCATACATTTGTTAAAGTCTAAGAGACCAAAAACCAAGCTCATAATATATTAAATGCAATATTTTAAAGATTTGTCCTCTTTTATAAAATGTGTTCTAAGAAACAGATATTTTAAAGACCAGTGTTTTCTAATGTGGGGGCCAAGGACAGTCTGCCTCAAAATGTGCCACTTTGGCATATTATTTTAAATAAAAGTGACTTAAGCAGCTGGTGCAAGGACGCTCGGATCCCCTTCTGTCCCCCTGAATAGAGGAAGTAAATCTCCCGTATAAAAGGTGCGCTCCCTGTACTAAGAAGTAAAGAGATCCCTTATTACCACCAGAGATAGGAACTTTAAAGCCAACAAAGCTGTAGAAACAAACATTGTTACTTTCTTTCTAATCTACCATGGAAGTCCAAATTCTGCTTTGAATTCCTTACTAATTAAAGCTCCTAAACATCTGTTTTCTTTCTTTTTTTTTTAAAGGTTTTATTTTTAAGTAATCTCTACACCCAATGTGGGGGCTAGAACTCACAGCCCGGAGATCAAGAGTCCCGTGCTCGACTGCCTGAGGCAGCCAGGCGCCCCACATCTGTTTTCTTTATCCTGTCAATCCCTCACAAATTTACTGTCTCTTTGTTTAAGAAGTATAAAAACTGCCTGTTTTCGTCATTTCTTTGGGTCTCAACTTCGTTATTGGGCCTCCATGCACACATGACGAAACTTCGGCTTTTTCTCCTGTTACTCTGCCTCGTGTAAATTTAATTCTCAGTCCAGTCGGAAGACCTTGGAGGGTAGAGGAAGAATTTTCCCTTCCCTGCATTAATTTGGGCATATTAAACATGACAGTGTGAACTTTTTTCCCCTGTAAGCTTTTATTATTTTTTTTAGATTGGGTACCTAAGTTTATATTTTCTTGGGAAAAATAGTAAGCTTACCTTGTATAAGTTTTAAAGAGACCTTTAATACACTTCTCTTTGGAATTGATTTCAATGTTTTATGATGTAGGATGATTGTTAAGGAGACTACCACTGCTTCGGAATTGTAAGTAAAAACTGAACTATTTTTATTTTCAAACTTATCCTTTATATCCTTACAGAACGTTGGCTCTGATTAAACCAGATGCAATATCAAAAGCTGGAGAAATAATTGAAATGATAAACAAAGCCGGATTTACTATAACCAAACTCAAAATGATGACGCTTTCAAGGTAATTTGTTGGCCATTTTCAGTCATGTAAAGTCTGATTCTGTATTGTTTTCTTTTTTAAATCATCTGTTATTTTTCATGTCATTGTTTAAAATAAAAGCCTCTCACTGAATGGCAAAGGATAGAACACTAATCTTATTAAAATGAGAAAATAATAAGACCACAGGTAATTATATTCACCAATAATAATTGAACTCCAAGCAAGTAGGAATTGTCAGATTGTACCTGCCTCACTTTTATCGTGTTCCCTAACTCCATTGGCTTTTATAACACCGACGCTGGATAATCGTCATCTCTTCTCCTTAATGTAGAAGTATAACACACTGTGTGAAAATGGTAGAAGAGGAAATGAACGTTTGAGTATTTCTACTTGACGAGGGAGTATTACTGCTGGGATTTCCCAAAGGGAGGCCTTTGGAAATGTTTACATTCTGCTCTGCCCAGTGGGTATCATTGGCACATATGCTGATTTACTACCCTGAAAAGCAGTCCATTCTGTCTGACCTGATAGTTTCTAAGTTATTTAGTGAAAACAGGACTTACCCCTCGGTAGGGACATTAATGTGGCAGTTAGGCAGAACTGGCTCCAGTGGCCTTCTTATGTTACTCCACTGGGTGTTTTTGTTTCTGTTTTTTGTTTTCTTGTGTGGTTTTGTTTTTGTTTTTGTTTTCTTGTGTGTTTTTTTGTTTGGTTGTTTGCTTGGTTTTTTTGGTCAGGTGTCTTACTGCTATTCCCGGATATATATTGTATGGGACAGTTGCTGTTTTGGCTCCGTGAGGACAGGGACAATGAGTAGCCGTAGATATTCAATGCAGCTTTGCTAAGTCTGATCCCCGGATACCTTAATGAAACACCTTCAAGTTTATCCCAACAACGACATGCATTTAATTTGAACTCTTCCCGTGTGTAAGGTCTTGCAGTTTGCATATCTTCCAGAAAGGCAGGAGGCTTAAGTTTCAGAGCACAGAATTTAGAGCCAGATCGCATGTAATTGCACCTCTTAGTAGGTGTGTGACTCTGGACAGTTTATTCTGTGCTTCGTTTTCTTCATCTGCAAAATGGAGGTTACAACCACCTGTATTGTAAAGTTGTTATAAGGATTATGGGAGTTTAATATAAGTAAAGTGCTTTGAAAGACCCCTACACATAGTATATATGAAGTTAGCTATTCTTATTAGTAGTGGTAATCTGGTGATATTATTATCTAGTGGAGCTGAGGTCATGCCCATTTATAAGTAGTTAAATTTGTCCTATGTCTGTATGTGTCATGAATGCTTGCCCTCACAGCAGGCGATGGGACTGAATTCTGGAGAAATGCCTTTGAATAGTTTCAGTGAGATTAAATTTTTTTTTTGTCTTTATACCACTAGTGCTTAATAAATTAGGCATCAAACTTCCCAAGATAAAGATGCCCAGGGACACTTCACCGCTTCCTTATTTTTTTATAGCACCTCGTACATCTCTATTAATCCTAATGTCAAGTCTTGGATTTTATCCAACTGGAAAGCTAACGAGCTAGTCTGTTACTCTTTCATGGATGCTAGTGAAGACGTGAGACACCTGGGTCGGTGACAAAGGACTTTATGATGGTACAGCAAAGCCGCAGGAGCGTCGTGCTTATGTTGGTTCTCCTTGCCTCCTTATCCCGTGGGAATAAGATGATACGGATCCAGGTGGATCTTGTATACGCAGTTGATTGCATCAGAGCTGAGGTGCTTTGAACTTGGGTTACCCACTGTTTCGGTAGCAAGCAGTACACAGGCTGCTCTCTGTACTGAAGAGAGACATGACCTCATCCCTCCGAGTGGCTCACTGCAACTGTGACTCGGAGAAAAGGCTAGGAGGGAGGGCAGTGGGGCCTTGCATTCTTGGCCCAGCCAGTAAGTCACGATACGAGCACCAGAGACCCATGGAGGAGTATCTTCCAGCGCTCACATCTTTGCTAAACTTGTCTGTTCAAATGCCAGTTCCCCAGTCACGACAGTACCTGAAAGGCAGCAGCTGAGTTGCGTCTGACTTTGAACTTCTAGTTCTTGGATCAGTGCCTGATTCAAGCTAGGCACTAAGTAAATATTTCTTGAAAGAATTAATGGACAAATCTTTGTGGGAGAACGGTTTCCTTATAAAAACACAGCAAGACATAACAAAACAACAACAAAACTCCTTTCTGTGGTGATGCCCTTGATGGGAAGAATTCATGAACCCTCATCTTGGTTCCAATTTTGGATGTTGAATGGAGATAACTATGGGGTCGGTGACATGTTAGAAGAAAATAGTGAAGCACTTTTCAGAATTAATGTTTGTCTTTTCATCGGTGTTAAAGATTATGATTGATTTTGTTTTCTTTTTTAGTAGCTTAGTTTTGTTGAAAAGTTTAGAATTGGTTGTTTGAGTCATCTTGCTGCTAATTCTGTTTTTTAATTTTAAGTTTATTTTGAGAGAGAGCAAGCGAGCAAGGGAGGGACAGAGAGAGAGGGAGAGGAAGAGAATCCAAAGCAGGTGCCACATTGTCAGCATGGAGCCTGATGTGGGGCTCGAACCCACTAACCGTGAGATCGTGACCTGAGCCAAAATCAGGAGTCAGTTTAACCAGCTGAGCCACCCAGGTGCCCCCTGCTGTGAATTCTCTTAAAATGCTCTCACATGAGTTTTTCAGACAGTTTTACCTCATTTTAGGTTACAGCACAATATATCCATTTCATTTTTGTGAATTCTTCTGACCCTCTGTAGTTGGTAACAGAAAGGGTGTAAATAGAGATTTGCAGCAAGAGATTTGGGTTCAACTCCCGCACCCTCCTTCTCTTACTAGCACTTTACCTGGACAAGTTATGGAATCATGTTGAACTTCATTATTTTCATAAGCAAAATGCAGGTAATCATACCAATTTCAATGTATTGTGAGAAATAAAATGATTTAGTGTTGGCATAATAGGTTCTAGAAAGATGAGTTTTCTTCCCCTCTCATTTCTTGGGATAAATTTTTATTTATTTATTAATTATTTTTTATACTTGCATAGTATACTTTTCATAATCTGTTCCTAGTTGAAGAAAATATTTCAGTATATTTGGTTTGAATAAGAGTATGCCTGCCATAGTTTACTGTGTGAATTCATTTGGTAGTAGGTTCGTAAAATCTTAAAACACTGCAGACTAAGTTAATTTTCATGCCTGAAAGGATAATCCTATGCTGGAGGACACTTAAAAACTTCTTTGATATTTTAAAACGTAGTTAATGTTGACATATTTGTTATATACTGTGTACTCAGTTCAAAGCCTTTAAAACTGTCTGAGTTTGAGAGACACCTGGTTTGATTAAGATAAAAAGTTGTTTAGACTTTTTAGCCAATCAATTTAATCTTTTATTCTTTCAGTGTCTCTATAGATATTCTTTTGTGGGAATATAGATTTAAAAAGTAAATTCCTATTGCCCTTAGTAAATTCTGAGTATCTCCATATTGACCTTCCTTTTCTGATGATGTTAATTAAAGCATTAGTTTTTAATATATTAACAATCTATAAGAATACATTGATATGCTTAATTTGTCAAACATATTTTATTTTATTTATTTAAAAAAAAATTTTTTTTCAACGTTTATTTATTTTTGGGACAGAGAGAGACAGAGCATGAACGGGGGAGGGGCAGAGAGAGAGGGAGACACAGAATCGGAGACAGGCTTCAGGCTCTGAGCCATCAGCCCAGAGCCTGACGCAGGGCTCGAACTCACGGACCGCGAGATCATGACCTGGCTGAAGTCGGACGCTTAACTGACTGCGCCACCCAGGCGCCCCAAGTCAAACATATTTTAAAAACACAAGTATATAGCCTTTCCTTGGCAGAGATCTCAGAGAGAAAACTGTAACTGTTAAGTTAAAATTCTAGCCTGACCTTTCAAGTTTAAAGCCTGGAGAAGAAAGTGACAGATTTTGAATTTGAAGATCAATTTGCATTTTTAAATGTAATTTATTTGACTTCTAAAGAACAAATAATTCTTATTGGTCAAACGTTACACTTTGTTTCAAGAATATTAAAGATGCTGATGAAAGGGAAGATAATAGATAACATGAGGAGAAACGTAAATATTGCCTCTCACATTCATTGTAATTTTACATCTTAATAGATATTCAGCTAGCAAAAACTTTGAAAGGTGGGACAATTTGAACAGAATATTTAGTGAAAAGTCATTAATCAGTTTCCATACCGATCAAATAAGTAGAGAACTTCATCTTTATTTTATTTTATTGATGTAAGCTACAATAATTTTTTTTATGTAATTCTTAACTGTTGTCATTTTGATTATCTTACAGGAAAGAAGCAACAGATTTTCATATAGACCATCAGTCAAGGCCCTTTTTAAAGTAGGTGCTGAATTTGGGGCAAGTGGTTTACAGCAGAGGATATTCTGGGAAACTAAAGAATTACAGTTTTATAATTCAAAAATTTGTCACATGAAAATAATCTGTCAAAAGGACCATAGCAACATTTTGTAATTGTAGAGAAGTGTTTTCTAAGAATTGTTTTTTTTTGTCCTTTTATTAAATTAGAATCCTTATTTCACCCTTAAATATCTTAAACTTTGATCAGCAGCAATTAGGATGATTTGTTTACATTATAAGAGGCATAGCTTTCTTTTTAGATTTCAGTAAAATAGTGATAATTATATTTTATGTTGAGTATTTTTTAATGTTTTTATTTATTACTATTATTTTTAAGTTTATTTTGAGAGAGAAAGAGCACACGTGTGCATGAGTGGGGTGGGCAGAGAGAGATGGGGAGAGAGAGAACCCTAAGCAGGCTTCACGCTGTCAGCATGGAGCCGGGTGCAGGGCTCAAACTCAGGAACCGTGAAACCATGACCTGAGCCAAAATCAAGAATCAGATGCTTACCCGACTGAGCCACCCAGGTGCCTCACATTTTCTTAAGAGTTTTAAAACTTTTATTTAAGTAACCTCTACACTCAACATGGGGCTCGAACTGACAACCCCAGAATCAAGAGTTGCATGCTCTAACGACCGAGCCAGCCAGGAACCCCTGTGTTGAGTATTTTTGTTGTTTTTTAAAAACTCTCTTATTTTGGCATTCTTGTGTGCATGAAACAATGTTCACGGAGCCCTTATTTTTTGTTCCTTGAAATATAGCAACTACTATATGTTAGAAACCGAATTTATGTTCTAAACACTTGAATATTGTGAGGTGCATATTACTATTGTCAAAAAAGTGCTTCCATTTCTTTTTTTTTTAATTTTTTAAAGAATTATTTATTTATTTATTTTAAATATGAAATTTATTGTCAAATTGGTTTCCATACAACACCCAGTGCTCATCCCAACAGGTGCCCTCCTCCATACCCATCACCCACCCTCCCCTCCCTCCCACCCCCCCATCAACCCTCAGTTTGTTCTCAGTTTTTGTTTTTGTTTTGTTTTGTTTTTAAATTTTTTTTTTAACATTTATTTATTTTTGAGACAGAGAGAGACAGAGCATGAACAAGGGAGGGGCAGAGAGAGGGAGACACAGAATCTGAAACAGGCTCCAGGCTCTGAACTGTCAGTACAGAGCCCGACGCGGGGCTCGAACTCACAGACCGCGAGATCGTGACCTGAGCCAAAGTCGGCCGCTTAACCGACTGAGCCACCCAAGTGCCCCTGTTCTCAGTTTTTAAGAGTCTCTTATGCTAAGTGAAATAAGTCATACAGAGAAAGACAGATACCATATGTTTTCACTCTTATGTGGATCTTGAGAAACTTAACAGAAGACCATGGGGGAGGGGAAGAAAAAAAAAGAGATTTTTAATTTTTTTTAATGTTTATTTATTTTTGAGAGAGAGAGCATGAGCAGGTGAAGGGCAGAGAGAGAGGGAGACACAGAGTCCAAAGCAGGCTCCAGGCTCCATGCTAGCAGCACAGAGCCTGACACAGGGCTTGAACCCATGAACTGCGAGATCATGACCTGAGCCGAAGTCGGGCACTTAATCGACTGAGCCACCCAGGTGCCCCAAAGTGCTTACATTTGTCATAAAGAAGGATATTAGGCTGCTATAATAAACATACTGCTTGGCATCCTGCATATGATAGTGTTTTTCCTTTAATTGTATAATAGAAAATTATGTTATAGATTATTTTAAATCAAGCAGTTTAAAATATTCCCAGGCCTTGTTAGAATATACAGTTTTCTTGGGGCACCTGGGTGGCTCAGTTGGTTGAGCGTCTGACTTCAGCTCAGGTCATGCTCTCACAGTCTGTGAGTTCGAGCCCCGCGTCGGGCCTTGTGCCGATGGCTCGGAGCCTGGAGCCTGCTTTGGATTCTGTGTCTCCTTCTCTCTCTGCCCCTTCCCCGCCCATGCTCGCTCGCTCGCTCTCTCTCTCTCTCTCTCTCTGTCAAAAATAAATAAACATTAAAGAAAAATTAAGAATATACAGCTTTCTTGGAAACTATTATAGCTTTGCTTTATGTTTGTGGCATTATATTACAGCACCTGGTTTAATGTCTTATATGTAATTAGTATGCAGTAAATTTTATTAACTGGGTGAATTAACCAGTTTTCTGGTATTATGAAAGACACAACAAAAGATGTACCTGCATTAATTGGAAATAGTCTCATGAAGAAGTATTTTTTATGACCAGGCACACCTTTCTCTGCATTATTAACATGCCACACCCATTATAGGGTGTGGTTATAGGCTTATTCACTATGTGTTTTGAGGAATTCTGTGATAACAGGACATTAGATGATAAGTTTCTTGAGGCCAGGGTATCATTGACTATTCTGATCTGTAGTTAAGTAATTGTTATGTGCTTACCGAATGGATCAACATGGATTTGTTCCCCTGATTTGGGCTCCTTAAATCTAATTGTTTTTGGCTACTAAGTCCTAGAAGAATATGTATGAAGAGGTCATGGGGCCTTTTAAAGGACAGAGCGTATGAATACTTCTTCATACATACTATTTTTTAGAAATCCTTTTCAAAATGAATTGAAATGATTTAAAAAGGAAGGGAGTTAACTCGTAACATGATTCATGAGGGAAGGAAGCATGTAAAAGAGTCAAGAGTTAATCGGTACAAAAGTGTTTGTCACACCATGTGCTTTTCTTCTAGAGGGTTCTGGCGTCTCTCATAGTTTAGAAGAGAGAGAAACATGCACTTGCTTTAAAAAGTATTCTGTCCCTGCCCCAAACAGTAGGAGGAATGGTGTCACTTATTTCCATGTGAAACCTGCCATTGCTGCCTCATCCACGTACGGGAGCGGAGAAGGGAAATGAGATATTGTTTTTATGGGTTGGGGTGCTGTGACTCAGTGCTGGAGTTTTCATCAAGAACCCATGTGTACTCTTTAAAACTTAAGATGGGAATGTCCCAGAGGAGCTTTTATAGTCAGAAGGGGGATATTTTTTCAAGGCCTGTTGATTTCGTTTTCCTTATCACTAGCCCAACTCAGTGTTTATTGACTGCAAGTTTACTGTCATCCTTTGAATCCTAATCCACACAAAAGTAAATGAATTCTTACCGGAAATATGTTAGAAGACATCACTCTCATCACTTTCTATATTACAAATATGATTGGACTGCGGTGGCAAACCACGTGAAAATAAAAAGGGAAATCCTTCTGTACCTTTGAGAGCAATGGGAAAAGCATAGATAGGCATTTCAAGTCAATGAAGTAGTCTTAATGAAGCGCAACATTGGCTTTTTTTTTTTTTTTCTTTGCTGACAGTAAATGATTTGACACCAGTAGCGATATGTAGTGGCTCAGGCTACTGGAGGACACTCAATTATGAAAATTTTATCTTGCCTATGTAGAATTCACTGTATCCGATAGTTCTGAGATCATAATATCCATGTGTGTATTGAAATACTCCAATTGTAATGAATTCTTGTGAGTAGAGATACACAGGTCGACAGAAGGATGAAGCAAATCAGTCTTTTACCTGTGTTATAGCGAGCTGATCCAGTTTATTACGAGTGGTCCTATTATTGCCATGGAGATTTTAAGAGACGATGCTATATGCGAATGGAAAAGACTGCTCGGACCTGCGAACTCTGGTCTGGCACGTACGGATGCTCCTGGAAGCCTGAGAGCCCTCTTTGGAACCGATGGCATAAGAAATGCAGCTCATGGCCCTGACTCTTTTGCTTCTGCTGCCAGAGTAAGGTGTTTGAAAAATATTTTAGTTCTGTTTTTATTTTGTTAAATGTGTTAGGTCAGAGTAAAGCATTTCTGTCACTGCTGACTTAGGGTAGATTTATACAGGTGACCTAGCAGTAGAGAAAGTCTTTGACCTGTTGCCTAGAATTAAACAGCATTTCAATAATACGTCTCTTTTGTGAACTGGTAACTTGGTCATGGTCAAGATAAGTTTTCTCCAATTAAAATACCTGTCATCCCGGTTTTTGTCCCAAAACCATTTAAATTATTCAGGCTTATAAATGTTTGAATAATTGAATTCACACAAGACCAGTTTATGGATAATAAATATTCAGAAAGAAAGCATTATTTAATATATTTTTTCCTGACTCATACTTCACACTATTTTCAAGCTTAACGTCCTTTTCTTTACCTATATATAGCTAGTGTTTATGAAAAAGTTTTTATGCTTCTTACAATTACTCCTTATTTTAAATCCATATAAATAAGGTATTATACGGGGTTTATGCTGATGTTGATTTAATGACATTGCATGTTTATTCTTAGCATCATGAGAAGTTTCTCAGCTAATTTAAGATGGTTTTCAGTCTGGTCATGCTTTCATTAAACTATTAGACAATTTTAAAATAATTGAATTTTTCTTTTTTTTTTACAGCTCTGTCAACAGATCCTTTCAGTTTTCCCTTCAAATTAGACTTTGAATTTGATTGTTGTGGTCTAGGTCACTGTTATATTTTGTCTGGACTACTGTATAAGCCTCCTAATTCCCCTTTCCTCTTCTCTGACACTCAGTTTGTGAAAATTCTACCTTGCCCACGTAAAATTAACCAGGCTAAGAGAGATCTTTTCAAACCAGATTAACAATTCAACTATTGAAGACTCTTTAGTGAATTTTTTTAAATCTCTTTTACAGTAGAATCTCAAGTCCCTATTGTAGGCTCCAGAGCTCTACCTGATCTGATTTCCATCTGTCTCCCCAGCTTTATCTCCAGCCTCTCCGTTATTCACTGTGTCCCAGGTACACTGACCATCTTGCTATTCCTTGAATAGCGAATCTCTGCCGGGCTTGTTCAATCAACAGTAAAGAGGACAGCGTAGTTGAATGGGGGTGAGGGAAGGAGGGGCTGATGAGGGCACAGAAATAATCAGGGGAGATATCACACGGTAATATTTCTGACATTTTCTCTGAGAAAAGCTGGGGCCTATTGCAGTGTTGCAAGCGGAGGGCTGACATGATTGAATTGGCCTTTGAAAGGGCTATACTGGCCCTGAGAATAGTCTAGATGACAGGAATGGCATCAGGGAGCCCAGTTAACAGGCTGTTGCAGTAATCCAGGGAGATGATGGCTTGGACCAGGGTGGTGGCAATGAGAGGAGTATGGAGATATATTTTAAAATACATTTTAATCAGTGGAGGTCAACTGAACAAGATTTCCTTCCAGATTAAATGTAGAGTCGGAGAAAAATTGATATCAAGGATTACTCCATAGCTCCTGGCGTGAACACCTGGAAGGCGACGATTTACGTAAACTGAAATCAGGAAAGCCGTGGCTAGAGTCAGTAGGGATGGAAACTCAGGAGTTAACATTTTGGACATTGCAAACTTAATCTGCATGCTAGTCATCAAAGTGGAGAGATGTTGGGCAAAAAATTTAGTTATATATGAGTTTGGGGAGGGAGGTCTGGACTAGTACATATGGGGTCATTGGCATCTAAATGGTATTTAAAGCCTTGAGAATGGCTGAGATTACTCAGGAGAGAGTACAGATAGAGAAGAAAAGAGAACAAAGATGGAGCCTTTATGTTCTTAGTAAAAGGCTAAAGAGGAGGAAGCAGCAAAGGAGGCAGAGAAGGAGCCGTCAGTGAGGGAGAAGGAAAAACCTCAGAGATGATTGTGTCCCGGAGGCCAGGTGAGGCAAATATTCGAAGAGGAGAGAATGATCAGTGGGGTCAAATGAGGCAGACCTATCAAGAAAGAAGGGCCCTGAAGTTGACCACTGGATTTTGCAATGGAGAGTTCATTGGTGAAGTTTGTGAGAGAGCAATAAGAGTCAAAGTCCTGCCGGAAGGGATTTAAAAGAAAATTGGAGGACGGGAATATAGACAACTTTTTTTAGGAGTGTTGTTGGATGTTGAGCAAAGAAACGAGGTGGTAGCTGTGAAGAAAAGCAGCATCTTTTTTCTCGCTCTCTTTTTTTTTTTTAAGATGAGAAGAATTACAGATGTGAAAAATTGAGGATGTAGAAAAAAGAGTGAGACTTACTGGCACAATGTGCTTGATTAGGTGAGAGGGAACGGGGTGCAGGAGTAGTTGTCTGTAGCAACAGGTGCGAAGGCGGACTATGGGGGCGCAGATGCTGATTCTTACTCCCTTAATTAAGACAATAGGAAGCAAGGTCAAAAACAGCTAAAAGAGAGGATGAGGGAGACGGTGTTTATTGGTTTGAAGAGAGAGAAGATGTGAAGTAATCATCAGAAAGACTAGGAACAGGAAGCAATTAGGGAAATATGGTTGTGGTGCTGAGTAAGTGGCCCACCTGATGTTCATGGTTCTGAATTCTGAGTGTGGTTGTTCTCCGTCCTTGTTCAGCCGCATGGGTGTAGGTGCAGAGTAGGTGGAGCGTTGACTTCAACCATGGCTGTAGTTTTGTGAAGCGAACTCGATAGGAAGGTCTCGGTAGTCAATGGAGTGTGCAAGAGAGTGATTATAGTCTTTGACCTTTGATCTTAGTAGTAGACAATCACTCTAAATGTAGTCTTCCTTTCTGGAGTTACATTACCAATCAGATCTTTCAAGATATTACATAAGTGATAGGAACAAATAATTAATGAAATAAATGGGAGCTGGAACTGAAAGTCACTGACCATGCTCATTGATATTTGCTTCCTGTTTCCCTCCCTTAGTATCTTACCCCGTCTATTTCCATCAGTTTATTTAATATATTTAAGCTCAGGTATGCTTGTCAGATTTTAGACAATTTAGGCTCTATATGTATCGATATATTAGATGATTCCATCAGTGAGCACCGTAAGGGGAGCGATTTTCATGTTTCGATCAGTAGAACCTGCATGGCACATAACAAATGGTGAATGAATTCTGGTGTTGGCTACTAAAATTCCCTGGTTACTTCCCATTAGCGAACAATATACTTTTTAACTTTTTGTATTAAAAGCCTTGATATAAATAAAATGGGAAGAAGTGGGAAAATGTGAGCATATAATTTTGATCTTTTTCTCAAGGTATTTTACCTTACAAATATTCTTTGCCTTTTATGAGAATACCATGAATCTTGACTGTGAGTCCAACTACACCATGCTGCAGTATTATGATTTATAAGAAATGCATATTTGGTCGTGCAGATGACCAAAGTATATTTTTCATATATATTTGATCTTTGTCCAGTTTCTGGGTCACAGCTCCACCAAATCCTTGCAATTTCCTGAGTGTTGGGGGTGATAAAGGTGTCCTTCGTTATGTTAATGAAATGACTTTTGGAAAGCATCTAAGGATAGAGGCTGGTTGCCAGGAGGACCAACAGTGTGTTTAGAGGGTTAGAACTTTCAGTCTTTATCTCATGACCCCTGGGAAGGGGAGAGGGGCTAAGAGGCAGGTGAGGGGGGAGGGGAGGGTGAAACAGCTGATAGGGATTAAGTAGTGCAGTTACAATGAGCCACCTGGGTATTGCGTGGAAGTGTTGAATCCCGATATTGTACACCTGAAACTAACACTACCACACTGTATGTTAACTAACTAGAATTTGAATAAAAACTTAAGGAATCGCCAATGGCCAGTGATTTCATCAGCCATGCCTATGTAATGAAGCCTCGTAAAAACCTTTGGCGGTTTGGAGATCTTTGGGGTTGGTGAACAAATGGAGATTGGGAGAATGGTGTGCTCTTTCCCCATACCTTGCCCCATGTATCTCTTCTTCTGGCTGTTGATGCGTAGCCTTTATCGTATCCTTTCATAAGCTGGTAAACTTAAGTATTTCCCACAATTCTGTGAGCCTCTCTAGCAAATTAATTGAACCGAAGGTAGAGGTCGTTGGAACTTTGTGTCTATAGACAGGCAGACAGTCAGAAGCATAGGTCGCCTGGGGTTGGTAACTGGCATCTGAAGTGAGGGTAGCCTTGTAGGACTGAACCTTTAATTTGTTGAAACCGATGTTGTCTCTGGGTAGACAGTGCGAAAAGGGAGTTGATTTCTTGGACACCCTGCTGGGAGAATTGCTTTGGTGTTCTGTGTGGGAGAACACTTCCACACTGCAGTTGGGTCTGGAGCCCCTAAAAGACATATTTTTATTCGGTAGTTAATATAGGTTGTGCATTTATTTAATACTATTGATGCTGAAAATAAGTGGATTCAGAAGTGCAAGGGAGGCTTTATACTTTAATATGATAAAGCTAGTCTTGTCTTTTTTTTTTTTTTTTAATGTTTATTTATTTTTGAGGGAGAGACAGAGCATGAGCAGGGGAGAGGCAGAGAGAGAGGGAGACACAGAATCCGAAACAGGCTCAAGGCTCTGAACTGTCATCACAGAGCCCGACGACGTGGGGCTTGAACTCATGAGCCGTGAGATCGTGACCTGAGCCCAAGTCGGACGCTCAGCCAATTGAGCCCCCCCCCCCCCCCTCCACGGTGCCTCTGCTAGTCTTGTCTTAAGTACGTGTTTGTTTCTATGGCTGCACATACATAATATGCCTATCTTCAAATACAGTTTGCAGAACGATTGTTTTCTTCTTTTTATAGTGGAGAAGCTTCTGCAGAGTTAGCTACCGTAATCATTCCTCCTGAAGAAATGTCTTAAACATATTTGTTTCTGTTTTGTACACTTAAATTTTTTAGCTCTTTCTGACATTCGCCCCTGAAATACCCCATCGTCATGAACCCTGTAGGATACACCTTTTCTCGACTCTCGTCTTGGGAGGAGTGAGTATTGTGGACATCGTGTTAGCTGACTGGCTATCAGAGAGAAATCTGGCTGCAACGCACAGCACACGTGAGGAAGCAAGGACAGGACATGTGAATTAAAAACTGAAAAACCTCACACGAGCATCCCCAAATAATCTCTCCTTGATCTTAAGTTCCTATTAGTTACGATTTAATCCTTTTTTTTCTTCCTTATCCAGATTTCACCAAAGCTTAGACTATAGCCACAATTTTCTCTTCAGTTGCCTGTGGCTACTCACTGAGAGCAACCACTGCAATGTGGCTTCATCTTTTCATTCCACCAAAATCATTTTGGATAAAATAATCAATGTCCTCTTACTTACAAAATTCAAGGAAAAATTTTTATTTCTTTTGTATCTGTCTGCAACATTTAAGTTTGAACGCTTTCTCCTTTTTGAAATTCTCTACCCTATTTTGACTTTGTGATGTCTCACTGCCCTTGTTTCTTTAGAGCTATCAGGTCATGATCTATGTCTTATTAATTGGCCGTTCTTCCTTCACCTGTCCTTTAAAGTGATGATGTTAATCAGGCTCCATTCTCTCACCTACTAATGTTTTGCTCTATTTCTCAGTCTTGGTCCGTAAAATAAGGGAATAGTTGTACCTACATTATAGTATTCTTCTGAGGATTAAATAAAATGATTTAACTGTTTAGCATAGTGCCTAAAACATAGCGTTTAATGGAGATTATCTGTTATTAATACTCCACTTTCATGGTGCTTCTCAAATCTCTACCTATTAGTTGTACTGCATATATTATCAGTATATAAAAATCAATAGTATTCTTGATATACCTGAGTTAGAAAATGTAGACTTAAAAGAGAGTTCCTTCATAGTGTAAAAAAAAGTATATGATGCTCAGGATAAACCTAACAAAAGATGTGAGAGATCTTTATGGAGAAAACCATAAATTTTATTGTAGGCCATAACAAACGACTTAAATAAATGAAGATCTATACCACGTTCATGCATGTGAAGATTCAGTATCCTAATGATAAAAAGTCTTTCCAAATTTATCTATAAATTCAGCGCACTTCCAGTCAAAATTGAGGCAGAGGTTTTCCCGAAGTTTAATGAAATTCTTGCGTAGAAGAGCCAAAAGCGCCAAGGAAGTTTGGAAGGGTAAGAAGAAATGGTGGTGATAAGATGACTTCTTTATGCGAGAGGAAGCCTTTTATAAAGCTTTGGCAGGAAAAGCAGTGTGATACCGGTATGGGAGTAGACAGGTGGGTCGGTGTAACAGCCCAGGGAACTCAAGAAATGACCCATAAGTAATGAGATCTTGGTGGCATTATGAATCATTGGGCAAGAGATAGATGGATAGTCGATAAATTGTACAAGATGATTTTATGTGGACAACTCAATTTCTTAATTCTATGTGTAGGGTTCTCCTTAGTCTTTCAGATTCATACTCAAATAATGCATCCCAAACTGAACTGATTAATTTTAACTCACCAAACTATTCCTTTTGTATTCTGCATACCATTAACAAAGGAACTGGAGGGGCGCCTGGGTGGCTCAGTCGGTTGAGCATCCGACTTCGGCTCAGGTCATGATCTCTTGGTCCGTGAGTTCGAGCCCCGCGTCGGGCTCCGTGCTGGCAGCTCGGAGCCGGGAGCCTGCTTCGGATTCTGTGTCTCCCTCTCTCTCTGCCCCTTCCCCGCTCGTGCTCTTTCTGTCAAAAATAAAAAACCAAAAAAACAAAAACAAAAACAATGGAACTTGAGAGCCAGTAAATATTCTTCTGCCTCCTTTATCCCCTACATCCAATGAATAAAAAGTTGTGTAGATTTATCTTCTAAACATTTTCTTCAGTTCTCTCCTTTTCCTTCATTCCTACTCTCACTGTGTAACCCGGGTTGCTATAATAGCTCTGGCTCAGACTTTTCTCCCACAAATACCTCTTCCACATAGGTTTCAGAGCAAGCTCTCTAAAAATATTGATCTGTCCATGTCGTGAATCTGCTAAAAATGTTCCAGAGTGATGCATTATCCCCCAAATCAAGTTAAAGCTCCTTAACGTGTTTTATGAAAATGATCTGAATGCTAGCCTCTTCTCCAGTCTCACATCCTGCCTCTGCTTCTTTAGACTGTGGTGTTCTTGCCCTATTGCCTTTACTCTTTCTGCCCCTCTGCCTTGGAATGCCATATCTCCCTTTGTCCAGGTAATTTTTTTTGGCCCTTTAACTCTGCTCAGAGTTCTTTATATATTACAGATACAGATTTTTTACCCAGGTATATGATGTGCAAATACCTTCTCACAGTGTGTCGTTTGCACTTTTATTCTCTTCAACAGTGTCCTTGGATGAGTAGAAGTTTTTAGTTTTGATGAGGTCCAACGTATCAGTTTGTTCTTTGATGTGTTGTGGGTTTTGTGTCACGTCTAAGAAATTGTCACCTCATTCAGGGTCACAGAACTTTTCCCTTTTGTTTTCTTCTAGCGATTTTATAGTTTTTGGTTTTATATTTAGCTACATGATCCATTTTGAGTTAATTTTTATATATGGCATAGGATCTGACCAAAATTTGTTGATTTGTGTATAGACGTCTGATTGTTCCAGCATCATTAGATAAAATCACAATTTTTCCTCCACTCAGTTACCTTTATACCTTTGTCACATTTGTTGACTATGTATCTGAGAGTGTATTTCTGGATTCTTAACTTTGCTCTATTGATCTTTTTGTCTTTTTTCATTGTGAATTTTGAACTTATTAAGAAAACAAACATCGCATTTAGAAATGGACAAAAATTTTGAATAGGCATTTACTTCACCAAAGAAGATACATGAATGGTATGTAAGCGCACATTAAAAGTACACAACGTCAATAGACATTATGGAAATATTAATTAAAACCACAATGAGCCAACACTACACAGCTTTCAGAATGGCTAAGGTTTAAAAGAATGGACCATATCAAGTGACAAGGATGAGGAGAAACTTAGGAACTATCATACACTGCTGATAGATGAGAATTTAAAACAGTACAGTCACTTTGGGGGGATGGATGAGAATTTAAAATGGTACAATCACTTTGGGGAATAGTTTGGCCGGCACTCAACTAAAAACTTAAACATGCAGCTACCCTGTGATCCAACCATTCCACTCAAGTATTTTCCCAAGACAAATGAAAACAAATATCAATACAAAGACTTGCGCATAACAACTTTGTTCATAACAACCTTATTTGTGATATCCCAAACCTAGAAATAACCCGAATGTCCAAGAGATGAGTGGATAAAGAAACCATGATATTAACACATGGAATACTACTAGGCCATAAAAAGGAATGAAGTATCGATATACGCTACATTGCATGAATCTCAACATAATTTTGCTGAGTGAAAGAAGCGGGACTAAAGAGCACATACTATATAATTATATTTAAGTAAACTTATTAAAAATTAAACTAATTCCTAACGATGGAAAACAGATCATTGGTTACAGGCCAACTTGTTAATGGTAAGGGACGTAATGGTAAAGGTAATGGTTAATGGTAGGGGAGGCAGGGAGAGGCAGAAGAAAGGGATTGCCCAGAGGAAGGAGGGATGACTGATAATGCTTATTATCTTGATTGTGGTGATGTTTTCTCCGGAATAAACATGTCAAAGCTTATCAGATCGTATCCTTTAAATATACTCAGTTGGAAGTATGTTCATTATACCTCAACAAAACTTAGAAACCAGTGGCAACAACTCTGCTCAGCTGTTATCAATTTCCTGGTTCTATGTGAGGTACCCTTCATACCTACTACATACCTCTATTTCTTACCATCTTTGAAAAGTATTTGTGTTTATGTTTGTCCTCTCAGTAGACTGTGAATTCCTCGAGGATGTCCAATTCATCGTCATACCTCCAGGATCTAGGTCACTGGTGTTCAAAAATGTTTTGGAATTCAAAACTAACAGAGACCTTATGTGTATCGAGTACTCACTACGTTGCAGGCATCATTCCACATGCTTTTATATCTGATTTAATTCTCACAGTCTCCCGTGTAGTCGCTTAGATCATCCCAATTTACCAGGAACTGAAACTTGGTGAATTTAAGCACCTTGGCCTCCTGACAACATGAGCCCGAGTACCTCTGTCTCCAGAGCCCCATGTTTAACCACCAGCCCCATGTTTAACCAACTATGGATACCAAAAATAGTGGCCTACCTTGTTTTAAACATTACCGTCTTTTAGAATACGTTAGTGATGGAAACACTTTCAGAGAATTTGGCAAGTGGAGAGAAGAAAATTTAGCATCAGTAATCCTGCCACTGATGTTTACAGTTTGTTTATGGCATATTCCTTCCAGCTTGTTCTCTTGATCATTTATATAATTTACATAGGAACACCATGTACCTGGTTTTAACTTGATTATTTTTTTCACTTAATATGATATTTTTCATGTTAACAGATTATTGTCACAGGAGTACATTTTAATGGCTACAGAATATTTTGTATGAATATAACATGATTTATTTAAACATCCCCTTACTTTTGGACATTTTGTTAGGTTCTCTTTTTTTTTTTTTATTTGTAAATAAGGCTGCATTGATCACGTGACTTCATATTTCATTTCTTAAAGGTTTGGATTTTCTGAGAACAGATTTCTTATTTGGTATGAGGGTATGTAGAGAGCAAGTTCAGTGTTTTCATGTTTAGTCTGAGGCATTTACAAAAATGATATTTAAAATTACTATGTAAAAGTTTTGGAGAAACTTTTAACTAACAACCATTTAGTGATGCTTTTTTTTTTTTTAAATATTTTTTTTTCAACGTTTATTTATTTTTGGGACAGAGAGAGACAGAGCATGAACGGGGTAGGGACAGAGAGAGAGGGAGACACAGAATCTGAAGCAGGCACCAGGCTCTGAGCCGTCAGCACAGAGCAGGACGCGGGGCTCGAACTCACGGACCGCGAGATCGTGACCTGGCTGAAGTCGGACGCCTAACCGACTGCGCCACCCAGGCGCCCCTAGTGATGCTTTTATTATGCTAATAAAGATAAGAATGTAGATTAGTCAGATGTTTTAGTGAGATTACCAGTGGGATTTTAGGTGAAATTTATGAAACAGTGCTACTGTTTTGTTACAATTTGTTAAGTAAGATATAGTAAAAAAAAAAAAAAAAAAAAAAAATTGAAGACTCCATCAGTCTTCATTTTAGGTTTTGGTAAAGTTACATATCTCTATCCTTCCCTGCTAGGTAGTTTAGGAACATATAAAAGGCTAAGAGTAATAGCAGGAACACTTGGAAGGAGAGGAGCTTTATGTAAAGTGTTTAAGCAGCTCAGATCACAAAGGGATGCGAACATTTCTTTGTGAGACTATCACATTTGTTGTGTAAACTCTCTAAATCAGTTGCCATAACAATGACCTAGTAGAAGTGCTCTTGCAAATGTCCGTTTAGATTAATCCTTGGGACAGATAGGACGGCCTATGCAGGGAGAAAGAGAAAGCAAAGGCAGAAAGTAGAATTAACTCACTTTCGCCAAGAAGGTAGATTTAAGTAAGACCTTCATATTCCTTGCCTGAAATACAGTAAATGAGTGCTTGGAAAGCTGGCATTTTCAGTTTTAAAAATTGAGGAAGAGAAGAGGAAAGTCGAGACAAAAATAACTGGCCCAATAATTGGTTCAGCTAGAGGTGTAACAATTTAGCACAGCTTCTTTACTTTTGAAGGACAGGTGATGGAAAAGGCTCAGGGCTTTGCAACCAGCGCGACTGGGTCTGAATACTGGCTTTGCCCCTTGCTAACCCGCAAGGGCTCGTTAGTCAAGGCTTTCTTATGTGTGCAGCGTGGGTAGAGCGATCTTATTTCTTAGCACATGCAGAATGTATTAGTTTCTGAATTTCAGTCGTTTCTTAACATTGAGAAGCTGCTAGTGCAAAACGAGGTCCCGGCCTACTCGGAGCTTGCATCTGATGGTGAAGGGGATGCCAGATAATAAACAAATAGACGTAAAACAAGTCAGGTGGTAAGTGCTCCGAAGAAAATAAAGCGGGGGAAGGGATAGAAAAAGCCCAGGGTGGAGGAAGGATTGCGCGTTGGGTGGAAGTGAGGAATGCTGTGAAATATATTGATATATAAATACAAATGTGTGTCGGGAAGTCCTCACCGTCTCTGGTTTGAGCAGAGATCAGAAGGAAGTGGGGGAGGAACCATGCAGATATCAGAGAGAAAGAGTGTTCCGGGAGGGAAGGGAAGAGTACAGGCAAAGTTTCTGAGGTGGGAACTTGTTTGCTGTGTTTAGTCAAACAGCGAGGGGGTGAGGCCAGGGGTGCCCGGACGGAAATCTAAATGTTTTTGTGGAAACCGATGATTAGCTCAAGGTACAGCTAGGGGCCTAGGGGCCAGATCCTGAAAGGCCTTGTAGGCGTCTAGAACTTTAAAATTCACTCCGAATGAGATAAAAGGCTACTGGAGAGTTGTGTGCCGAGGGGCGGCATGTGTTTTACAGGTTTTCATGCTGCCTGCAGTGTTAAGAATAGATCAAGCCAGGTGGGTGTAGGTGTGCTGGGGGGCAAGTTGGAATGGGGAGAGCAGTGAGGAGGCTAGAGCAGTTGTCAGAGGGAGAATTGGTGATAGGCATGGACCGGGGTGACCGATATGGAAGCGGTTGGATTCTGGCTGGACACGTTATAAAGGATTTCCTGAGCGACTGGGTGGATGGCTAAGGAAAGGAGAGAAATCAGGGATCACTCGGAGTTTTTTTCTTTGGCCTGTGCAGTTGGAAGGATGGGAAAACAGGGTGGGAGTGAACAGATTTTATGGGAGACGGTGGAAATCAGGACATTTTAAATGTGCATCCTCTATAAGTGGTAGTGGCTGAGATATGGGTGTGGAATTTAGGGAGGAGGTTGGACTGGAGGCAGAAACGTGGGAGCCATCAGAATACAGATGGCATTTAAAGACATGGGACTCGAGCTCATCAAGAGGGTGACCGTAGGTAGAAGATGGACCCTGGAGCTCTCCAACACGGAGGGGTCAGCCGCGTGGGCAAAAACCATCAGAGGAGACTGAGACGGAGTGGCCAGTGAGGTAGGAAGACAGTCAATGAATGGAAGCATTGCAGGATATGGAGTGAGATCACCTGTGTCAAATCCCGCTCGACCCAGTGAGGCGAGGGCTGAGAAGTAGCCAGAGTACTTGGCAACGCAGAGGTCACATCGAGCAGTTTGGGGATGAAACCTAAGTGTCACCTTAAGAGAGAATGGAGGTGAAAAGTAAAGACAGAGAATAAAGACCCCCCCGTTTTGAGGAGTCTTGTTGCAAAGGAAGCACAGAAACGGGAACCCTAGAGGAGGCCTTTCCTTTCCAGTTTGAACAAGTCCACATCTTCTTTGTGGCTTTAAAAATGTACACAGTACATTGTACTGTGGCTTTCAAAATGTGTAGTACATTAACACTTCCTGTGATCTTGCAATCTTTAAATTCGTTGATAAATGAGTATTTACTTTGAGGCATTTGTTTTAGGTGCTGAAAGACCTACAAAGCCATGCAGGTTAGTTACTTGCTGCAGATCTAAAACTTGTGAAGGGCAGTTGCCCAAATAGCCACAGTTTTGACTGGGGACGTCACAGAAGGCCTCCTGGAGTCGGTGATATTTGAAGTGGCCCCTTACACGTTGGTAGAGTCCTTTGGAGCTTGGGACAGAGGGACTTATGGGGAATGCTGGAAATAACAGTAGGAAAAGCTTCAGGCGGAAGGCATTTATCTGAATAATTAAAAGAATTAATTAGTGTGACTGTGTTTGTGGCTGGTTCAGATTGCTGAGTTGTCATCTAAGGGAACCATGGACAAAGCAGATACCATAGCCTGAATCTGGTTATAAAATAAAGCTTATATGATTTAATTGTATGCTAGAATTGTAGTAAGTTCATTAGTTTAAGCTAATTAGTTAAAGCTAATTTCGCAGTTCTGATTCTTAAATACTAATCTGTTTCTACAAAGAATTCCTAGTTTTTAATTTCACAAATTTTAATAGAAAGTTTAAAATCGGACCTGTGTCTATGAACTAATGCTTTGAGGAAAATAAGAACTTTATATTCATTACTTCCAATATTCAAAGTATGTTAAGATGTTATTAGTTTTAATCCTAAGGCAGAATGCTACATGTCCTCATTACTTTAATTGTACTTTTTTTTAGATGATCTTTTGATTCCAAGACTTAAAACAGGGTTCGGTTCATCAGTCTTTGTAAAAGTCATTTTTAGAAAATTTGAAGCAAAGAGTTTTCATTATGAAACTTTAAAAGTAATCCTGCCGTTTTTTTCCCCTCTCACATTAATATCCTAGGAATCCAAGATAAGAGATTACATATGCCAAAGTTATTTCTTTTTGTCTTTAGGAAACGGAGTTATTTTTTCCTTCGAGTGGAGTTTGTGGACCCGCGAACACCGCTAAATTTACCAATTGTACCTGTTGCATCATTAAGCCCCATGCTATCAGTGAAGGTAAGTGCTGTGTTAAATACAGTGTATCCAAGTACCTTTTGTTAATAGGAGCTTATTTTCTTAGTTCATTTTCTGATGTATTTCACAGCAGAAATGAAAGTATCATTTTAGCATTTTTTTTTTGAAGCCACATGAGTAAAGGTAACACGAGTGAAAAATCTGTCTCCACTTATATTTATCTACATATGTGTACCTTTTTTTAAAAAGGCGTTCCTTGAGGTGCTGATCGTGACCATGCTTGTCCTGTTTAAGATCTTGATTCCTTGACTTTAAATCCGCCTCCTCCCACCACATAACCGATTTACTTAATTCACTGAAATAGGTCTTAAAACAATGTCTGCAGTATGCCCTGAGAAAGCTGGAGAAACTTCCTTCAGTTCTTAGTATATGAAACAAAGTTCTGTGAATACAGAAATACATATTTGTACACATACATACATACACACATGTGCACACGTGCAGAGATAGGTAGATATATATATACATATATATATATATATATATATATATATATATATATATGGCTATATACGGAGAGTGTAAACTTTTTTCTTTATTTTTCTTCATCTGTTTTATTCTGTTGTGTGCATTTTTGTGAACTATTCCCAATTCTTTTGGAAATGAGATGGATAGCAATTCGGGTATACAGTAGAAAATTTGGAAATAAAGTGAAAAAGGAAACAGTAAAAGTTACCTGGTTTTCCATTGTCTTGACATTGTTAATACTTTTATATTTCCTCTAAATTCTTTTCTTCTGAATATGTGGATGTGTGCATGTAATTGTTGACATGCATTGTTAAATTAAACATGTTGAATGACATGTAATTGTTAACATGGTTGCAATGTATGTCCATAGGATATTGTTTTAATTTTAGGGAGCATTTTGGATGCTCTTAATTCTTCACGAATATTTTAATAGTTGTACACCATGCAGTCATAGAGATGTAGTATAATATTTGGCTACGTAGGTTGTTTCCAGTTTTTTGATGTTAACAATAAAGTTTTAAAGAATATCTTTGTACATGAATATTTGACAGTATCTCTAGTCATTTCCCCTGGCTAGTTTTCTAGAAATAGAAGTATTGGTTGAAAGGATATGAAGATCTTAGAGATCTTGTTGCATAATTAATACTTCTTTAATTATTTGGGAAGTACTTTAATACCTCGTAAATCCTTAGGACCACAGTTATAGGGAGCTAACATGCACGATCGGTAACGAACATTTTTGGAGACCTTTCCACCATGTGCTAGGCTGTATACCGAGTACCTTATACATTATCTCCTTTTGTCTTCATGTCAATTATGCCAAGTAGGTGGATATATCATTCTTTTCCAGATAAGTGAACTGAGGCTATCTGAGAATAAGTTATTTCCCCCAATTTAGAGCAGGGAATCTAGGATACAGACCTGGTCTCTTCTACCCTCCACGTTCTCTCCTCTACGTATATGACTCCACAGCAAGATGGTTACGGTAACACGGTTAGCAACACTTCCACAGGAAGGAATGATAATATTTGAAAGGGCTGGTGTTGACAGGCTATGAAAAACAAAATTGGGACTTTATGTTGCATTCATTTCTTACCTTGGGATGAATACACACACACACACACACACACACACACACACACACACGCACACACATTTATACCCAAATATGCACACACACATATGTGTACACATACATACATACATTCATGTATACACATACACATACATAATATGCGCATGTATACATATATAATACACATGTTTTATTTTATTGTTATGTTTTTAAAGTTTATTTATTTATTTGGGGCGCCTGGGTGGCTCAGTCGGTTAAGCGTCTGACTTCGGCTCCGGTCATGATCTCACGGTCCGGGAGTTCGAGCCCCGCATCGGGCTCTGTGCTGACAGCTCAGAGCCTGGAGCCTGTTTCAGATTCTGTGTCCCCTTCTCTCTCTGCCCTTGCTCTGCTCGTGCTCTGTCTCTCAAAAATAAATAAACATTACACAAAAAATTTTTTTTTAAGTTTATTTATTTTGAGAGAGAAGGAGAGCATGAGTAGGGGAGGGACAGAGAGACAGAGAATCCCAAACAGTCTCTGCACTGTCAGCGTGGAGCCCAGCACGGGGCTGGCACTCATGAACCACGAGATGATGACCTGAGCCAAAACCAGGAGTTAGGTGCTTAACTGACTGAGCCACCCAGGTCCCCCCCCCACACACACGTTTTAATATGATGCGACAAATTCTTCTTGTTTAAAAGCTTCAACTTCATTAAAAAGCTTACCTTTGGCATCTTAATACATTCAATTGGGTCTGCAACTGTTTTATTTTTTTCTAAGGAAAAGTGGGATGCATGGAAAGGCAGGAATAAAATAGGATTCTAGTAAATATGGTTATGTACTTTAATAATGGCATAAATATAACTGAAGTAATGAAAGTGATTAAATGAATGGTGATGTCAGAATGATTTATTTTATATTTATACAGGTTTAAATCATTCTTAGAGCTATTTTTTAACAGATTGGCTATGTTTCATGTATTTATATTTGATACATAATATTAGAGGCATATGAGTTGATTGAAGGAAATTTTGTAAAATCTGGTCAGATGGCCGAATTCTTTTAACGTTGGCATTTTGAGGCCTTTGTTTTTCTTTTCTTTCTAAATCTCAATTTTAGGGATCCTTTTAGACCATTTTAAAATGTGTAATTAATCCACTATAGCTTAGAGTTAAATTGTGGCTGCAGTGAAATGTAGTTCAAAACCTCATGTTGAATTTATTGTTAGATTTACGTGGGCCCTTTCAAGTGCTGGCATATGTTTATCTTTTTCTATAAGGATCTCACTTCCTGGTGTATTTAATTTCACCTGTGGTCTAGAATAGGTATGAGGGAAGAAGGGATTTTTTAAAAAGGTGGTGTTGATGCGCGAGCAGTTGAAATAGAATTGGGTCATTTCCTTCTGTTGACTGTCACCTTCCCCAAAGAAGTCCAGAATAGTTTCAGCCAAGCAAACCTGTTGCTTAGTACAGTGAGAACACGCCTTGATGGTCTTGGCAGACTTCACTAGGGAGAGAGAGTGGGCCTGTATTGTAGGGTTTTGGGTGTGACCTTTAGAGATTTAAGGTGGGTCTTGCACTGATCTGATTGAAACTGGGTAAAGTTCATGATCTAATAGTTTAGGATTAGTGGGAACAGTGAGACAAAGCTCTTAACCAAGTCTTGTTAAGTACACAGTTCTTGGATAAGTGAGTTGTTTGTCCAGTTGAGGGAATACTGTGGACTGTTTGAGTAGTCTATTGTTGGGGCAAATGGACTTTTGGGAAGTTCCTGAAGCAAACAATGAAGTTATTTACTGATTTATAGCCTTATCTTCGGGTAAGAATTTCTTGGCACAAATAATAAAGTCATGTGGATGTAGGCAGCCTCAGTTCTTAGCCCTATAGTTAATTTGTATGGATGTGGAGGTTTACTTCTAAGAGAGCTAGAAAAAAAGAGAGCTTAGTTTGCAGATGAGGTGGCGGGAAAAAATGATGGGGTACACTTGGGGCATCTGCCGTGTTCCTGTACGTAGATTAAAGTACATTTTGTCACTTGGGGACTCAGGATTTACCAGGGAAGAAAAACAAGGAGAATGTTCTTATCTTCTTTTTTTCTTTCTTAATTTAAAAGCTATACAATGTGTTTGTTTTGATGTCCTCAGTATTATTTCCATGTAGCTAGTTTAATTCCATCAATGAAATGAATTATTTTTACTCTGAAATCAGGCTGTGTAGGTTTGTCTTTTGGCTCTGCTGCTTACTAGCTGTGGGAAATTGCATTAAGTATTGAACCTCTTTGTCCCTTGTTTCCTTATCTATCAAATAAGTATAATATAGCACATCGTCTTAAAAGGGTAACTGCAAGGATTAAATGCACTGACGGCAACAGTTAAATGGCTAAATGATTAATTAAATGGTTAAATGTCAGGATGCATGTGTTAAACACAGTGCCCAACTCTTAACGTGCTCTATGTGTTCGACATTCCTACTATTATGATTACTACTCTATTCGTACTGTAATTTTTCCCTCAGGTTCTGGTTCTAATTTAAATCCATGCAGGAGGCTCCTCACTTACCTCAGGTTGATTCAGCAGTCATCAGTGGTTCCCTATTCCATTGGGCCATTGTGGTTGGCCCGGGGTGGGGTGGGGAGGAGAAGGTGGCAGCCAGTGCCGGGATGGCTGCTTCTGCCCTTGTGTCACCCAGATTTAGCCTCTGAAGTACTAGAGGCCTGAAATTTTGTTGGAAAATTTCCCTTCTTATAATGGATTTAGGCATTAAACAGTTATACTGCATTTTTCAAAATACTGTCCTTCCTGAAATGTCGTTTCTCCCATAGTAAAGTGAGTCAAGGTGGTTTCTAAGTTTCCTCTCAGCCTTTAAATTTAAACCCAGTATTCGGTACCTCAGTGTTGTGTTTTGGCTGTAAAATAAATGCTATGTTCATGGAGACTGTTTCAAAGCATGTTAGATTTTATTTTTACAAAGGTATGGAGAGACAGTGTTGGGGTCTGCTTGCATTTAATTAGTTGGGAAGCAAATTACTTCTGCGAATTCTGGCCAGTTGACAAATTTACCCCCAAATTGACTCTGATATGCTAACTAGCACAGGATGAATACCAGCAAGGTCATGTTTATCAAGTTTTTCACTTTTTAAAATTGTGTTATTCTTACTCAGACTCTCTTGCAGAGTTTTCATTTCCGCCCCAAATGGTAGTTTGATGCTAGGTAGGCCCAGAGCCCCATAAGACATGTGCCACCAACTTAGGCTGCTTGAATTGGTTAAGTTCTTAACTTTTTGGTGTGAGATTTCCTTCAAGTAATTCAGCCCCTGGGACCCTGTGGAAGAGGTGTGAAATTTTTGGGTGCAAAGACATTGGATGGAAACATCGTAAATCTCACTTTGTTCCAGTGAAAATTCCTGGAGTGGGCCCAGTTTTCCTTAGAATGTCACAGTTTTGGAGTTCTGTGAATGTTTTATGTTCTATCTGAAAGAGTAGACAAAACAGTGGAGGGAACTTATAACAGATGCACCAAGTACATTGAACTACACGTAAGACCTTTGCCTTTGAGTGCATTGAGTGTAGCAGCATGCATTCTCAAAACACAAAATTAGAGGCAGTGAAAACACCTAATAGATTTGTATGTTATGAGGATGTTAAATGAAATCAGTGATTTTTTTAAAAAAGTTTATTTATTTATTTAGAGAGAGAGTGTGAGCAAGGGAGGGGCAGAGAAAAAGGGCGAAGAGCGAATCCCAAGCAGGCTCCTCACTGTCAGCCTGGAGCCTGACGTGGGGCTCGAACTCCCGAACTGTGAGATCGTGACCCGAGCCAAAACCAAGAGCCGGATGCGTAACTGACTGATCCACGCAGGTGTCCCTGAAATTAGTGATTTAGAAGGAATTTCAAGAGGCAGTGAAGCATCCGACTTCGGCTCAGGTCATGATCTTGCGGTTCAGGGGTTCGAGCCCCGCGTCAGCTCTGTGCTGACAGCTCAAAGCCTGGAGCCTGCTTTGGATTCTGTGTCTCCCTCTCTCTCTGCCCCTCCCCTGCTTGTGCTCTGTCTCTCTCTCCTTAAAAAATAAACATTAAAAATTAAAAAAAAAAAAGGAGTTTCAAGAATTTTGCTGGTTTAACGATCCTGAAGCAGTAGGTGTGTATTATTAGGCTATTAAATTGTTTTTTATTTTGAAATAGTGAAATTTTGTTTGCTAATATGTTTCGAAATCTCATAGCGTTTAAAGTAAAATATAAGTCCCGAGGATTGTCAGCTGTGACGACTTGACTGAGGGGTAGAGGGAAGATTCATATCTGGTTATGAGACACTTGAAGGGCTTTTTCTCAAGGATAGCATCACAAAAACAGTTTTAATAGTAATACCAGTTCACATTTGTGGAGTGCGAAGGACTTTATGTGAATTGTTTTATCCTCAAAACTATAGCATAGGGAGTATTTGAAGCGCATGTCACACTGAGGAAGCCTGAGCAATGAAACGTTAAGTAACTGGCCAAAGTCACTTGCTGGCCACCAAAGAGTCAAAGCTCTTAGACGGTGGCATTGGGACATGCACCACATTTGCCTTCATTCTGTCGCATTGTACCATTTTGCCTCTACATGGATTATCACTCAGACTATCTAGATTCCCATCATCACGTTTGATGGATTATTAACCCATTTTACAGGTATGGAATCGAAGCATTAGAAGACATAGTTAACATCCTGGCATGCCTACGGAAAGCCATCATGGGTAGAAGGTTATTTAATAGTTGGTATGAAGGGTGATTTTAATTCCTAACATCTTAACCGGGTGAAAAATACAGTTTAAGATAGGACTTAGAGAAATTATTGCTGTTCTGGTCAATAATGGCAGTTAAGAGATAAATAATAAACAAGTTCTTGAGAATTCTAAACTTAGAATACCTCCTTAAAACTTTTCTAGTTAGATGTGAGTAGTGCTTTTTATATTCTTGAAGGTGTTTAGTCGCTAAGAGCAGTCCTTGTTTGTTTTCTTTTACATTTCAAGAATCTACTTTTTGGGGTGCCTGGGTGGCTCAGTTGGTTACGCCTCTGACTCTTCATTTTAGCTCAGGTCATGATCTCACAGTTGGTGGGATCGAGCCCCTGCATTGGGCTCTGTGCAGACAGTGCAGAGCCTGCTTGGGATTCTCCCTCTCCACCCCCCTCTCTGCCCCTCCTCGGATCTCTCTCTCTTCCTCAAAATAAACAAAGAAACTTTTTTTTTTTTTTTTTTTAGAAAAGAATCTACTTTTCTTAGGTATCATTTATTTACACTTGTTTGAGGTCACTCTTCCTTGCTTCTGCACTCCAGTGCCACTGTCTGCCTTTCAGATCCCCAAATACCCCTCACCCTTCTCTCCTTGAGACTCATTCCTTGCTTTCCATTTGCATGGAGTGTGTGTGCCCTCCCTCCTCCTTCCCCGGGCACAAGTGTCATTTCCTCAGGGAAAGCTAACCTCACACCCCCAGAAGATACTAGGTTCCCAGTGACATGTTCTTTCAGCATTCTGCTTTTCTTCAGAGCCCTTAACGCAGGTTGCTGTTATATATTAATTAGTCCACATACTGTATATTATATAGTGATTTTTGACTAATGATTTTGTGTGCCTCCTCCACAATATTACAAACTGTGATGGCAGAAACAGTCATTCTTCTCTAAATATTTTGCACTCTTCCTTGTAAAATATTTTCTTTTTTTCTTCCTTTTTTTTTTTTTTTTAGCTCACGTGTTATTTCATGTCTACACATTGTCAGAGAATGAGGTCTCTGTGATAATTGGTTCTTTGAAATTTGTCGATGTCCTTTGTTACTTAGTGCATGGTTAAATTTTAAAAATACTTCCAGTGTGTGCTTGAAAACAAGGGTATTTGTTGCACTCTTCTCTCTTTGTATAGAAATAACTGTTGATTCAAATCTGTTGTTCAGATCTACATCCTTCCTCCATTTTTTCTTTTTTTGTCTGGTTGATTTATCAGCTTCTGAAAATAAGTTTTTAGACATTCTCCCATGTTAAAATTACTCATTCTTGTTATGAATTTGTCAGTTTCTCCATTTAATTAGGACTGTTTTTGCTTTGTATGTCCTGTAGCTACATTGTTATGTATGATTATTACATCTTTTTGTTTATTACTCGGTGTCCTACTTCATTCTCATTAATGGTTTTATGTTGTTTACCTTAAACATAAGGTGGCATATCCTTTTAAAAAAATTTTTTTGAGCCTTTTGCTTCTAATACATATCGTATAGCCACTATGGCTAAATTTTGTTTTATTTCTACTTTTGAAGATTTTTATTTTTTCAGTCTTAGGATAGTTGAATTCAACCTCTTGCCATTTATTATAGTTACTGATCTATTTGGATTCCACACATTCCAAACTCGGACAGATCTGTTCATACTGATTTTGTAGAGTGCTGGCAGAGCTCTTTGAAGGTAAGCAAGCTGGCAGATGTCATTTTCTTCCCCTGCCCCCCGGCATAAACACAGAGGCACCTGCAGGAGGCGGGGCTGCACAGACACCGGTAGCCTTGGCCTAGGGCTGAGAGCAATTTTTGCTAAAGCTGTGTGCTCACCGCACCCAGCCCCTGCACGCACAGCTGCCCCGTGTGCCCCACCAAGGCACAGCGTGGCACCCAGCCCAGCTGTGACCTTCGGCTACCTTCCTGCACCACGCCCAGCCACCAGGTGCACAGCTGCCTCCGCGTGCCTTGCCCAGCCGCCGCACCGTGCCTAGCCACTCACCCTCAGCCACCACTGGGTCACACTCCCAGCCCTGTGCCCCTGGCCACCCTGGCACACGGCCCCCGCCCGCCGTAGTGCTTTTGGGGATCCAGCATAGGATTAGTGGCCCCATGCAACTTTTGCTAACATTGTTGTCCAGTTCCCAAGTTCCCAGGGTGCACACCCCCTCAGAGCTCGCCTACCTGGGTCCTGCTAACAACACAGAGAGCAAGCACAGCCCACAACGGAGAGTCAGTGTAGACGACTGCTCTGAAAGGAAAAGTGGCTCAGATACAACAGCAGGGCATAAGCAACACACAGAGGCTATTCTCCGGAAGTGCCAGGTTCTGGTGCACAGGGGACATTGCACTGCAGGGCACTGTAGGACCTCTTCTTCATAAAGTCACTACTTGCAAGAGTAGGAGACATAGCTGACTTCCTTAACTTACAGAAACAGACACAGAGAGGCAGCCAAAATGAGGAGACAGAGAAATTTATCCTGAACGAAAGAACAGGACAAGGCCACACGCAGAGATCAAAACAAAACAGATATAAGTAATATGCCTGACAGAGAACTTATCTCTTTATTTGTTATTATTTTTTTAAGTTTATTTATTTTGAGAGAGAGAGGGAGCGTGAGTGTGTGCATGAGTGGGGGAGCGGCAGAGAGAGAGAGGGAGAGAGAGAGAGAGAGAGAGAGAGAGAGAATCCCAAGTAGGCTCTGCACTGTCAGCTCAGAGCCTGATGCGGAGTTTGATTCCACGAACCATGAGATCATGATCTGAGCCGAAACCAAGAGTCAGACGCTTACCTGTCTGAGCCACTTAGCCACCCTCCCACCCTGATAGAGAATTTAAAGCAATGATCGTTAAGAATGATCATCGGACTCGAGAAGAATGGAAGATATGAGTGAGACCCTTAACACACGTATGTATATATATGTGTATTATTCAGCCATAAAAAAGAATGAGTTCTTGCCATTTGCAACAGTATGGATGGAGCTAGAGTATCATGTTAAGCGAGAAAAGTCCGTCAGAGAAAGACAACTAGCATGTGATTTCATTCATGTGGAATTTAAGGAACAAAACAAATGAGCCAGGAAAAAGAGACAGAATAGGAAACCAAGAAATGGACTCCTCACTATAGAGAACGAACTGATGGTTACCAGAGGGGAGGTCGGTGAGGGGATGGGGAAAATAGGTGATGGGGCTTAGGAGTGCAGTTGTCATGGTGAGCACCGGGAGATGTGTGGATTGTTGAATCATTGTGTTGTACACCTGGAACTAAGGTAACACTGTATGTTAACTGGCAGTAAAATAAAACCCTAAAAAAAGAGAAAAGGCTGTATTTAGCAAATGATAAAGAAAAGAGAATGCTTTCAACAGCCGCTGATAGAAATCTTTTTTCATCTTTTCAGTTATTGCTGCGAGAATGTTATTTTTCCTTTTCTTAACTTTTATTTTTTCATCAACTTTATTGATGTTTAATGTCTATAACCATGCACACATTCTAAAGGTACAGTTCCAGCACTAGTGTCTCAAACTCTGAGTTTAGAAGTCCTTCTTTTTTTTTTTTTTTTAATATGTTTGTTTATTTTTGAGAGAGAGACTGAGAGAGTGAGAAGAGGAGGGGCAGAGAGAGATTGGGAGATTGGGAGAGAGAGAACCTCAAGCAGGCTCTGTACTGTCAGTGCGGAGCCCGACATGCGGCTCAAACCCACAAACCCCGAGATCGTGACCTGAGCCGAAACGAAGAGTTGGACGCTTAACCGACTGAGCCACCCTTGAGCCTCAGAAGTCCTTCTTAATGTATGAACTTGGTCTTGTCTAATGGCTCCTTCTTGGAGACAGGTGGAGGATGAATAAATGGTGTTGATTGTTTGAAGACGTTACCATGGGAGAAGCGAATGGATTGATCCCAGGCTTGCCCGTGTGCCTTTGTGATTATAGGCTCTCTATCAGTGAAAAAGCAGTGACAAGTCGTCGTGTCCCTTCCCTTTGGAAATCAGAGCTTGCTCTTCACATCTGACTGGAATAAAGAAACGTCTGTTGCTAGTCAGCCAAAGCCCTAGCACTTAGCAACTGTGATGTGCACATGAGGAACCTTAGGCTGTCTTTAGAGCCCGGTGATGTGTAGGAAAAACCACAAATCTATACTCATCTGTTTGAATTAACGGACACAAGAATCTAAATAAGGGAATGGCAAGGAGCTCAGTGAAAACCCTACTGGACGTGGCATTGTTAATTTAACGTACGGTGTTTGGAAGGCCTCGCATGCTTCTGCAGCTTGGCATTTACTAATTGCGTGACCTTGGAAACACTTCTTGGATGCCTAAAGCCTCACTTCTTTTAATCTGCAAAATGGGGGTGGCGGTACCTACTGCCATTAAAGAAGTTCATACCGGTGATGCAGTTTCCATAGCAAATGTGCAAGGAAATTAGGTATCAATAACCACAGTTTTAGAGATTATATTACATGATACATTTAAAAAAAAAAAAACTCAGTAGTGATTCCTTTATCTATTGCTTTAAAATAAACCATCCCCCAAACTTAGTTCCTTAAAAACGATTTATTATTTCTTAAAATTCTGTGGATTACCTGGGCTCCGCTGGTGATTCTTCCGTGGCACACGTGGGGTCGCTTGGGTGGCTTCTTCAGCTTGGGAGCTGTGCAGGAGCTAGAACATGCAAGATTGCTTTTCCCCCTCCAGAGACTCTTTCCTCGTGGCCTCCCATCACTCAGTAGTCCACCCTGGGCTTCTTTGTGGCATGGCTGCTGCCTTCCAAGGAGAGCATCTCAAGACCATCCTCCGCGTGTAAGTGCCTATCCAGCTTCTGCTTGCGTCGTGTCTTCATGTCTCAGTGGCTAAAGCAAGTCGCACGGCTAAGTCCAGAGTCAGTATGGGAGGGGATTGTGCAGTGCATGAACACCAGGAATTATGGTTCACTGGGTACCACCAGTGTGGTAGTTTCCTTCAAGGGATGTAAGTCACCCTAAGACCTTAACGTACTTGGGATGTGAAACTCAAACCTGAATCCATGGTGTTGTGTCACTAGTATGGGAGACCGTGCTTCTCAAACTTTAGTGTGTGCTAGAACCACTTGGGCAGACTTTGTAAATTCACCCTCCTGGGCCCCAACTTCAGTAGGTTTGGACCAGAGACCAGAAATACGCATTTTTAACAATCTCACCAGGTTGTGTTGATGAACACCCAATTTGAGAACCACGTATCAGAAATTTTCAGGTCAGGGAACACGGTGCATTTCCTGTCGTGATCAGCCTCTGTCAGAGGCCAGCCTTATGAAATTTTATATCCAATGGAAGTTTCTTAGTTCCTTCTCTGGGAGAGGTTAGTAACCACCATGGTTAGGGGATGGTTAGGGAAGAGGCACCTCTTGGATTTCAGTTGTTCCAATAGCTCAGAGGTAGGCCCCTTGGTTTTTAGGTTGATGAGAATTTCTTGGAATGATGGAAAATTTGGGTGGCCGGGACACTCTGTTCTACCAAAATAGCTTCTCTAATCCTCTGAATTCTGTGTAGCAGTTGTTTAATAAGAATAACAGATCAATTTGATCTGTGGCTAGGCAGTCTGTAGATTGACATTTCTCACTAGTGAGATTGGAATGGAACCTAGTTTCACTGAAAGAGCATTGGACCAAGTCTAACAGTAAGGAAAATGACTTCTAAAATAGGTGCCTGAAGGTCACAGTGTATATCGCCAACAGCCAAATTATGGCAAGAGCCTAAATGTCAATCGACTGACGAATGGATAAAAAGGGTGTGATACACACACACACACACACACACACACACACACACACACACACACACACACACCCCGACCCACCCACGCACAATGGAATGAAATCTTGTCATGTGCTACAATGTGGATGGAACTAGAATATATTCTAAGCGAAATAAGGCAATTAGAGAAAGATAAATATCATATGATTTCACTCATATGTGGAATTTCAGAAACAAAATGGGTGAACATAGGGGAAAAGAAGGAAAAATAAGATAAACAGAGAGGGAGGCAAACCAAGACTCTTAAATACAGAGAACAATCTGAGGAGAGGTGGGTGAAGGGATGGGCTAAATGGGTGATGGGCATTAAGGAGGGTACTTGTTGGGATGAGCACTGGGTGACGTATGTAAGTGATGAATCACTAAAATCTACTCTTGAAACCATTATTACATTACATGTTAAATAAGCTGGATTTAAATAAAGTTTTTAAAAAAAGAAATACAACCTAAAAGAAAAAAGTCATAGTGCAGTTTTTTTTTTAATCTTTTAAAATGTTTGTTTATTTTTGAGAGAGAGCATGAACAGGGAGGGTCAGAGAGAGAGGGAGACACAGAAACTGAAGCAGGCTCCAGGCTCTGAGCTGTCAGCACAGAGCCCGACGTGGGGCTCAAACCCATGAACCATGAGATCATGACCTAAGCTGAAGTTGGACATTGAACTGATTGAGCCACCCAGGTGCTCCCATAGTGCAGTTTTAAGCTTTCATAATTTCAGAATTTCTTTTATAGTCTATTTTTTGTATTCCAAATAATATTTAATTTTAGGTTTATGTTTTGATAAATATTTTAAAAAGAACATTATATAATTAAACTTTCAAATCATATTTTATTCTACATTTGGAGCATTCATACTTCTGAGTTACCAAGACCTACACTAAGACTTGTGAGAGACATCCTGCATGTGTATTACTTAAGGGATGATGTTTACTGGAAGGAGGATCGTTTCATTTGAAAATAAATTGGAAACTTCATTTTCCCATTCCTTTTTTTTCACTTTTTTATACATCAGCATTCAGCCGTCATTATACAGGGAATAATGTTATTGAAGCAACTTGACACATATACCTTTGAGATATTGATCTGTTGACCTACTAGGTTCTTTGTATACACAGAGACTTCTAGGAGGGACAGGAGGATCAAGGCAGGCTCTTATGCAGAACTCTGATGACAGACTTCTCCCCTTGCCCCTTGCCTATTTTACATGCACTGTCTGTTAGAGGACTGTGTAACTTATGAACTCTGTTAGAGGACTGTGTAACTTACGAACTCATGAGAACTAACAGCATAGCTAGACAGGATGTAGACTCCAGGAAAACATGTATCAAGGTTTGTAGCAGAGGTAGCTTGTTCCCATTCCTTTGCCTTGGAGGAGCGCCTCGTACTGGTTTTCTGTGTTTGTGCCTAACCTGTCCTCTGCAGAAATGCCTGTGGATTGTACAGTGGCTGAAGAAAGACAGGAGTTTCTTCTGCCCAGGCTGTGGTCCTGCTCTTTGAGCTGCTTCCTTCCTCCAGCCCAGGAGCAGCACGTATCCCTGTGGAGGTGGGGTCCAGGGATCCAATGCACATGCTGTTGCTTTATCAGGACCGGTTTTAAAAATGAAAAGCCAAGGCAGCACGAGTTCGTGTTGTAAGACTTTAGAAGATTGATTCAGCTTATATGGCAGATTATAAATGCTGAACTTCTGACAATATAATTATAATTGCTTCTTTTTAAAAAATGTTTATTTTTTTTTAAATTTTTTTTTCAGCGTTTTTATTTATTTTTGGGACAGAGAGAGACAGAGCATGAACGGGGGAGGGGCAGAGAGAGAGGGAGACACAGAATCGGAACCAGGCTCCAGGCTCCGAGCCATCAGCCCAGAGCCTGACGCGGGGCTCGAACTCCCGGACCGCGAGATCGTGACCTGGCTGAAGTCGGACGCTTAACCGACTGTGCCACCCAGGCGCCCCCCAAAAAATGTTTATTTTTAAGAGAGAGAGACAGAGCATGAGGGGGTGGGGGTGCAGAGAGAGAGGGGGACACAGAATCCAAAACAGGCTACAGGCTCTGAGCTGACAGCACAGAGCCTGACGTGGGGCTCAAACTCACGCACCATGAGATCATGACCTGAGCCGAAGTCGGACACTTAAGCGACTGAGCCACCCACGTGCCCCATAATTATAATCGATTCTTATGAGGGAGAAAAAAGGCACCCATCTAAAGAAAAGATGGTAAAGGTCTTTGAAAAGCTGGGGTTTCCAGGTGACATGTTAAGAGATGGGAGGAGTTGACACTTCTGAAAAATGCTGAAGGGACATGAATGCTGTACCCGTTTTTGGAGGGGATTGTTAATAAATGGTACCCTGCTTTTCTACCTAGTCACACCTCTTCTTACTCTAGAAACCCTGTGGTTCAAGGCCCTCACATGTTTTGGCAGTTAGTTCATTTGGAACCTATCACCGACTTACAGCTACTGCTTCTCTGTGTTACAGGTGGTGGCTTGTGTCTGCGAAATGGAGAGTGAGTTACTCATCCTAGTGACTTCTCCAGACCTATTTTGGTGGTAGTTACTACAGAATAGCCTAGTTACCAAAGGAATGGTTGGCAGTGTCTCTTCAGGATAATCTCGATGATTTCCATTCGAGCAAATTGGAGAGAGTCTCTGATGTGTTTGAAATCAGTCGTGAAATTTGGGCTAGATTTATGCTACAGACACTCTATTCTGTTTTTCTTATCCTTGAGAATATCCTGGATTTGAGATTAGAACAACTTGAAGCCAAATCTTTTTCTTTTTCTCCATATTTTTATTTAAATTCCAGTTACTTGACCTGCAGTGTAATATTGGTTTCTGGGGTGTAGAATGTCGTGATTCATCACTTACATACAACACCCAGGGCTCATCACAACAAGTGCCCTCCTTAGTACCCATCACCTATTTAACTCTCCCCCCCCCCCCCGCCTACCCCCCTCTAGTAACTATCAGTTTATTCTCTATAATTAAGAGTCTGTTTCTTGGTTTGCTTCTTTCCCCGCTGTGTTCTTTGTTTTGTTTAAGTTTCACATATGAGTGAGATCATATGGCATTTTCCTTCTTCTGATTGACTTATTGTGACTTATTACTATGCTTAGCATAATACTCTGTCTCCATCCACATCATTGCAAATGCAAGATTTCATTTTTTTTTTTTGATGGTGGAGTGATATTCTATTGTATATATATATACCACATCTTTTTCTCTGTTCATCAGTTGATGGATATTTGGGCTCTTTCCATAATTTGGCTATTGTTAATAGTGGTGCAGTAAACATTGAGGTGCATGTATCCCTACAAATCAGTACTTTTGTGTCCTTTGGGTAAATACCCAGTAGTGCAATTGCTGGATCGTAGGATAGTTCTATTTTGAACTTTTGGAGGAACCTGCATACCGTTTCCCACAGTGGCTGCACCAGTTTGCATTCCCGCCAACAGTTTAAGAGGGCCCCTTTCTTGGCATCCATCCTTTTGTTGCCTGTGTTGTTAATTTTAGCCATTCTGGCAGGTGTGAGATGATACCTCCTTGTGGTTTTAATTTGTTTTCCCTGCTATTAAGTGATATTGAGCATCTTTTCATGTGTCTGTTAGCCAGCTGTACGTCATCTGTGTAAAACTGTCTATTCATGTCTTCTCACTTTTTTAACTGGATTATTTGTTTGTTTTTCGGTGCTGAGTTTTAGAAGTTCTTGATATATTTTGGTTACTAACCCTTTATCAGATATGTCGTTTGCAACCATTCTGTAGGTTGCCTTTTAGTTTTGTTGATTGTTTCCTTCCCTGTGCAGAAGCTTTTTATTTTGATGAAGTCCCAAAACTTTTTTTTTTTTTTTTGCTTTTGTTTCCCTTGCCTTAGGAGACAGATCTAGTAAGAAGTTGCTGCAGAAGCCAAATCTTACTAAGCATCAGGCTGAGTCAGAAGATGAAATTTCCAGTATAATTTGTACAGTGTTTGGCTTTGCATTAATGACAGTTTTCATTTAATATGATCACTGTTAATGTGATTCAAAACACACGCCTCAAATTCTTCATAAGCATGGTGTGAGCAGATATATATTGATATCGATGTCAGTCTCTCACCAACTTGAGTGCTTGAGGAAAAGTCATCACTCTAAGAAAACCATCTAACATAGGTAGATGATTAGATAATGTTGAATGTTTTCTTTAGGAACTGTGTTTTTTAGGTGTTGGAACTACCAGAATGTTCCTTTTAAGGAATAGACACCAAGGAGATACAAAAGTGGGTAATGCTAAGTTTTAGCCAGGAATTTATCTGGGTAGCTTTTACTGGCATTTGTGTCATATTAATAGAAGTAATCTACATTGCAGAAAATTTAGAAAACAGAAACATGTTTATTTTAAAAACCACTTACTCCCACCATGTAGAGATTCCTTTTGCAACGTGGCACGTTCTTCCTTCTCTGCTGTGTTCCATAATCATAAAGTGAGCAAAATAAGCAACACTTAAGGATATATGCCATCTAAGTCTATTCATATAAAGTTCAAATATAGGCAGAAGTCAACTGTGTTTTTTATGTGTTTTAATGCATACGTATGTAGTAAAGAATACAGAAATGCATGGAAAAGGTTATTCCAGTCAGGTATTCACTGAGGGGAGAAAGGACAGTGATTGGGGGGAGACATATGGAGGGCTTCTGGGTGCTAGGAGTATTTTGGTTTTCTTCCTTTAGTGGTGGTTACCATAGATACTCACTTTAAAATTGTTTATGAAACTGAACATATCTGTTACGTATTTTACCACCAAATACATACTCTTTATATTTTACAGTAAATACATAGAAATTGAGTGAGGCATAGCATAGATGGTATAGTATGTATTTCAGTAAAACAAAGGTTGTGTCTGTACATTTGTATGTACATTGAATATTTTTAGAAGAATATATAAGAAATTCTAACATTGCTTTGGAGAAGGACTGAGATGCTGGCATGGGGGGGAGACACTTTTACCATATGCCCTTTTATTTCCATGTTTTCTGATGAAGAATGGTCTTAAAAATTAAGTGATAGAGGGTAAGGAAAACTAAGACAAAAATACAACATTTAAGAATTTAACACCTCTCATGGAGTTCCTGAGTGGCTCAGTCAGGAATCTGACTTCGGCTCAGGTCATGATCTCACCGCCCGTGAGTTCCAGCCCCACGTCGGGCTCTGTGCTGACAGCTCAGAGCCTGGAGCCTGCTTCGTATTCTGTGTCTCCCTCTCTCTCTGCCCCTAACCCACTTGCATTCTGTCTCTGTCTCTCTCAAAAATAAATAAACATTAAAAAAAAAAAAAGACTGTGTAGGTTTGGAGTAGTCTGATAAGGAAAAATGTGACTGAAAGTTAAAATCGTAAGGCTTTTCAGGTCACATTACGCTTTTTCATGGTCAGGAAAATGGTTTTTATGACACCCTTCTATCCTCAGACATCTGGCTCACAGCCCTGCTTCTCAAGTGTTGTGTGCACCTAGGTCACCTGGGGGGCTTGTTAAAATAAAGACTCCGAAGTGTCCAGTTGAGTAGGTCTGTATTTTTGTCATGTTCCCAGGTCAAGGTCATGCTATTACTGCTAAAGTGGGCACTACATTTTGAGAACCTCTAGATGGGAGAGTTGCCCCCTACATGAGGACTATCCTGGAAAATGGAACAAAAACAGATGCCCATACCCAGGGCAGGTAGTATATGCTTCCAAAAGACAAGGGGCAGAAGTTACATAATTTGTGGCCCATGTTGTGGAATTATGTCTATTAAAAAAATTTTTTTTTAATATGTGTTTATTTTTGAGAGACAGACAGAAACAGAGCGTGAACAGGGGAGGAGCGGTGAGAGAGGGAGACATAGAATCCGAAGCAGGCTGCAGGCTGCTGTCCGCACAGAGCCCGACCCGGGGGCCTGAACTCACAAACTGAGAGATCATGACCTGAGCCAAAGTGGGATGCTCAACCGACTGAGCCACCCAAATGCCCCCAATTATATGTCTATTTTTAAGCCTGTCTATGAATGACAATGTAGGTCTTAGCCGAGGAAATCAAAGCCACTTAAAATCAGCAGAAGAAACAGTATTCTTGAAGTAGATAACTACATTTGTGCATTTCCTTTAACTGTGACCTGGGGTAGCTAGAATAAACAAAGATCAATGTACTTATTTTTTAAAAACGGGACAAAAGACTGGCTTTGAGAATCTTTTTCTTTCGGACCTTTTCACAAAAAAGGAGGCCAACAATGGAACTCATTTTAAGAAAGGGAAAAGATTTCTTTGTTTTGTTCACGTTGGAGCTAATAGATCCATGGTTTGAATTACTTTTCCATTGGGTTTATCTTTTTAAGGCTAACAGATTTCCGTCGATGAATTATAACTCAGGAAAATCTCCTAGAAATATGAAGTCGGCTTCTAATGGGACTTGTGCTTATTCCCTCCACAAGAGGGACTGGCTCTTTGAAAATTAGGAAGGATCTCGCCCTGTACTGGAGCTGGCAGTATCCTGTGGTGTCGAAACTCAGTGTTGCTTTGTGACTGAGTGATTGACTTGTTTTCTGTAGTAACCTGGCATTGACTTTGGACTTCTAATGACCTATTTGCCTCATGTTACAAAATTTTCGGTTTCTGGTCTGTCTACCCGGTTCGCTACTTTTGTTTTTCTTGGACTGTCCTTGTTTTAAAATTGTGATCTCATTTTAGTCATGATAGCTGTTCTTGGCTTCTTTTGCTGTACTGAGCCTACCCCTGTCTTCCCAGCAAAGGAGGGATTCTTGACTGCCTTTTCCTGGAGATCCTAGATCCTGCGCATCTTTTCTATTGTTCCTAAGTTGGTATGGAGCCTGCTTTTATTTTCTACTCACTTAATTACAACTATCATGAATTTTAATGCACTTAGCTACCATATTGTGGGTACATCTGTAAAGCTACATTGGTTATTTTTATTGCCTTGTAGGGAATTTACATATTATGGTTCTTAGGATATTGGTAAGGATAAACGTGTGTTTTAGATGTGGGTGTGTGGTGTAAGTGGAGAATCAGAAATGCTATTTGGATGAATTAGGTTTGTCTTTCATTACACCTACTTGCTACTAGAATAGATTTTATGATCAGCTAATGGAACAATTTGAGATCTTTTAAGACCTAAGAGTCTCACTAGTTCTCACTTTAACAGTTCTGCTAAATACAGACTCTCATCTGCAGTTAATTTAAAGTGATTCTACAATATCTTTGCTTACTAGAAGGCAGACACTCATAACATATTTGCATCCAAACTACTTTGCAGGTATATTTTTCTCTTCCGATTAAAAATTACTGGAAGATTGGGATGTCTGGGTGGCTCAGTGGGTTGAGCATCCAACTTCAGCCCAGTCTTGGTTCGTGGTTCATGGGTTCAAACCCCATCATCCGGCTCTGTGCTGACAGCTCGGAGCCTGGAGCCTGCTTTGGATTCTCTGTCTCCCTCTCTCTCTGCCCCTCTCCCATGTGTGCTCTCACTCTCTTTCCTTCTCTCTCACAAATAAATAAACATTATAAAAATTAAAAAAATTGGGGTGCCTGGGTGGCTCAGTCCATTAAGCGTCTGACTTCAGCTCAGGTCATGATCTCACGGCTCGTGAGTTCGAGCCCCACACCGGGCTCTGCTGACAGCTCAGAGCCTGGAGCCTGCTTTGGGTTCTGTGTCTCTGTCTCTCTGCCCCTCCCCTGCTCATGCTCTGTCTCTCTCTCTCTCTCAAAAATAAACGTTAAAAAAAAAAATAATTGCTGGAAGATTATTAGTGAAGTGGCATTGCCTGGGAACATATTGCTGTCTAGGAAACTGAAAGCTTTTCCACCTGTTTTTTATGCCCAAGGTTATTTGTTATGCATGTCTGCTAGGATTAGTATTAAGTTCCTTGTGTCGAATTTAGTAACGCTTGTGATTTCTCTTGTATTTTGCTATTGAAATTGATCTAAACTCTTATCATCTCTAGCTCTGAGTGTCCTTTTCATGGGCTCTTGTGTCTATGAGTTGGGTTTTGTTTTCATCTATTTATACCTTCATACTGCATGGAGTAAGCTTCACATTGATAGTAAAGGTGGTTTTCAAGTTTTCCCACGGTAGAGGGCTGCGTTCCTTGCCTGCAGGGTTGCTTGTAGGTGTATAGGTTACTGTAGAGTCTGAGCATCATGATATAAAGGGAAAATATCAAGGAAAGACCTTAGTATCAGGGTAAGTTCTTTCCATAGAAAGTATTTTTTTGTCACAGTTTTAAAAATGTCGTCCAGGGGCACCTGGGTGGCTCCGTCGGTTAAGCGTCCGACTTCAGCCAGGTCACGATCTCGCGGTCCGTGAGTTCGAGCCCCGCGTCGGGCTCTGGGCTGATGGCTCAGAGCCTGGAGCCTGCTTCCGATTCTGTCTCCCTCTCTCTCTGCCCCTCCCCCATTCATGCTCTGTCTCTCTCTGTCTCAAAAATAAATAAACGTTAAAAAAAAAAAAAGGATGTTGTCCATCTACCTTGTTAACTACTTAACTTTTCTCTTAATGATTTTCTCTCTATCAAAGTTTTGTAGCACTGCTAATACACAGTAAAGTGATTATTGTTTCCGCTCTCTTTTTCCCTCAAATGTTGATAAGCATCAAAATGGTTAGAAGGAAAGAAAGCTTAAACTCTGAATCATTAATAAATTGAGCGATCATCCTGTGAACATTTCAAAATTTGCTAGATACAGATTTTATATTCTTCTGTTATTGATTTTATAGTATATGCTCAGAAGATCAAAAAAGATAAATTATACGTATGTAGATAATGTGTATTTTTGCATATTGTAGGGGATGCAAACTTTTACCTTTACCCTCGTAGAGTTTTTTCCGTCCTTGATGGGAAGTACGTTGCTTTCCTGCTAATATGGGGAGGATGTCTTTCATGTGGGGAATTTCATCTCCTGCTATTAGAAAAAGAAGAAAGGTCAGAGTGTTTTTCTTGCATTTGCTGAGACACTTGAATGTCTTTAACTCACAATAGTCAATATCCCAGAGCAATGTGTTTTGGGGTGGCATGAATTATTTAATATAGATGAATTATTTAATTAAATGATATGTACATGCCGATTAAACATTTTGACTGTTGTAGTATAACATAATCAGATTCTAGGGCTGGCAGAACTTGGTTTAAATTCCGTTCTGTCTCTGGGTGCCTAGGTGGCTCAGTTGGTTAAGCGTCCAACTCTTGATTTTGGCCCAGGTCATGATCTTACAGTTCATGAGTTCGAGCCCCGCTTTGGGCTCTGCACTCACGGCACGGAGCCTGCTTGGGATTCCCTCTCTCCCTCTCTCTATGCCCCTCCCTTACACATGTGTATGTATTCTCTTTCTCTCTCTCTCTCAAAATAAATAAACCTGAAAAAATTTTTAAATAAAAGAAATTAATTCAGTTCTATCTCTTACAGGCTATTATTCTAGGGCTTGTTGTTTTTCTCTTGAGTATAGTTTGTAACAATCTATAAAATGAAGGTAATAATAGTACTTGCCTCCTAGGATTGTTGTAAGGATTACATGAAATAATATGAGTAGCACATACAATACATACAAGAAAGACTAATTGTCGTCTTCTAAATTTGTGTTATCTTTCCACAGTGTAGACTGGCTTCTGATAAGTGACTGCCATGTCAGAGACTGTATTTTCTAATTTTCCTTATACAGTCCTATCACTGATTTTTTGAAAAGGCTGTTCTCCACTGAATTGCCTTAACGTCTTTGTCAAAAACTGTGTTTATGTGGATCCGGTGCTGGGTTTTCAGCTCTGTTCCATTGATCTATATGTCTGTTGCTCTTGATTACTGCGGTCTTGATTACTACAGCTATACGATAGTTAGGAAATTGAGGAGACTGATTGCTTTGACTTTTTCTTGGAATTGTTTTAGCTCTTTTAGTTGCTTTCCCTTTCCATATAATTTCAGAATAATCCTGTCTGTATCTACAAAGTATCTTGCTGGGATTTTGATAGGAATTACATGAAATCTATCAATTTGAGGAGAATTGACATCATTACTGTGTTAAGTCTTCTAAATCATGGATACTATGTGACTCCATTTATTTAGGTCTTCCAGCATTTTGTAGTTTTTTTTTTATCTTTTTAAAAACATTTTTTAATGTTTATTCTTGAGAGAGGGAGAGAGAGCGTGCGTGCATGCATGAGCAGAGAAAGAGAGGGAGACACAGAATCCAAAGCAGGCTCCAGGCTCTGAGCTGTCAGCACAGAGCCCAGTGTGGGGCTCGAACCCACAAACTGCAAGATCATGACCTGAGCTGAATCTGGACACTCAACCGACAGAGCCACCCAGGCACCCCATCATTTTGTAGTTTTCGTAACAAATCCTGTGCATGTTCTGTTAGACTTATGTCTAGTAATTTTTGTCTTTTTGAGTGATTATAAATGATATAGGTTCAGTTTTAGTGTCCACATATTTGTTCCTCGTATGTAGATACACTGTTGATTTTTGTATGTCTTACATCCTGCAACCTCGCTGAAGTCAATTATTAGTTCTAGAATACATTTTGTAGTTTTTTGGATTTTCTGTATAGACAATCGGCCACATACAAATGGAAACAATTATGTCTCTTTCTTATCTGAATGCCTTTTTCTTTTCTTGCTTTATTTACTGGCTTAAACTTCTGGTACAATTTTGAATAAGAAAAATGAGAAGGGGCATTCTTGCCTTTTATGGTTAGGCATATCTTAGTTTTAGCTTTTTTGTAGATGTTCTTTATGAAATTTAGGAAGTTCCCTTCTATTCCTCTTTTTTTTCTTAGAGTTTTGACCATGAATGGTGTTGAATTTTTTCAGAAATTTTGTTCTGCATCAGTTGATATGATCATGTAATTTTTCTTTCAAAAGCCTTTTAACATAGATGACATTGATTGATTTTTTTCTTTTTTAACAATGAACTAGGCTTACATTCCTGAAATAAACCTCACTTGGTCATGTTGCTGAATTTGATTTGCTAATATTTTGTTAAGAATTTTTGCAACTGTATTCATAATGATTTTGATATGTAGTTATATTGTTTTGTACTTTGCTTTTGGTATTAGAGTAATACTATTTTCATAAAATGAATAGGAATTATCCAGTTTATTTAAGTTTATATTGCACTTTCTTTTAGCCTAACATTGTGTTTTGAATTTATGTTTTCAAAGATTATTTAATTGCACAGAAAAAAATTCTTTAAAAATTTTAAAGTCTGAATAATAGTTGTAGGGGGCACCTGGGTGGCTCAGTCGGTTGGGTGTCTGACTTTGGCTCAGGTCATGATCTCACTGCGTGTGAGTTCCAGCCCTACATTGGGCTCTGTGCTGACAGCTCAGAGCTTGGAGCCTGCTTTGGATCTGTGTCTCCCTCTCTCTCTGCCCCACCTTCACTCACACTTGTGTGTTCTCTCTCTGTCTCTCTGTCTCTCTCTCTCTCAAAAATAAACATTAAAAATTTTAAAAACAGAGTTGTAGGAATGCACTCCTCTTTACCTTTTCCTTGCTTTATTATTTAGAAATTTAAAAATATTGGGGCTCTTGGGTGGCTCAGTTGGTTAAGCATCTGACTCTTGATTTTGGCTCAGGTCAAGATCTTGCAGTTTGTGAGATCAAGCCCATGAAAGGCTCTGAACTGACAGGGCGGAGCCTGTTTGGGATTTTCTCTCTTCTGCCCCTCCCCAGCTTGTGTGCATGTGGACATGCATGCTCTCTCTCTCTCAAACTTTATAAAACAAATTTAAAAACATTATTAATACTTCTGTGATTAGTTTTTTCCAATGTAAATCCTTGTGAATCTCTTATTTATCATTAGGATAATTTCAAGAGATGGATTTTTTGAATGTTTATTCATTTTTGAGAGAGAGAAAGAGAGGTGCGTGCACCCCTGAGTGGGGGAGGGGCAGAGAGAGAGAGAGGGACAGAGGATCCCAACCAGACTCTGAGCTGACAGCAGCGAGTCCGACATGGGGCTCAAACTCACAAACCATGAGACTATGACCTGAGCTGAAGTCAGATGCTCAACCAACTGAGCCACTCAGGTGCCCCTCAAAAGATGGAATTCTTATTATCAAAAGAAAAAATTTTCAAGTTTTTGATAAACCTCACTGTATCTTCCAGAAAGAGGGTGCCGAGTACTCCCATATGTGTATGAGATTGCCTGTTTCATTATATTCTAACTTCTAAATATTATTGTTTGATTTGGTGTATGGTTTCTTCTGATTTGTCACTCTGGGTATTTCTTCTTGTTTCAGTCAACACTGTTCCAATGATTCTTTAGGAAAGTACTTGTAAATTCCCAAGATTTTGAGTTTTGTTGTTAACTTTTCTGGAAATTTTCTCGTTTTATTGTGTGGTAGTCAAATAAAATGGCCCATGTAATTTGTATTTATTATAGTTATGTTGGAATGTTTAGAATATGCTTAATTTTTTAAAAAATCCACTTATGTTCATAATATTTTTCATTGGGTCTGCAAGAGTTGGAGAATGGTATGTTTCTGTTTATCTCTCCTTTATTTCTAGTATTATTTTTCTTTACGAATGCCATGTCGTATATTCTGTGCATATACATTTGTGATACTCTGGTTTTACTTTTCAAAATATCCTGAGATATTTTTTCCCCTGACTTTTATTTTGTTTATTGTTAATATTGCTACCCATTTGGCTATTTTGGTTTTGTTCACTATATAATTCATCTTACTTTCTATATTGTATAAGTAGAACATAGTCGGGCTTTACCGTTTCACCCAAACTGAGACTGTCTTTAAATGGGGATGTGTAAGCTTGATTTATCTTACATTTGCCACCTTGTTTTATGATTTTGATTTGTTTTTAACACTTTATGTATTAACTCAACTTTTATCCTGCCCTTTTTCCTCTTGTATGGATTTTTGTAGGGAAACTTTCTATTTCAAATTTTGCTTCAAGTTTTAAATATTCCTTATGAACCTATAGAAATTGTTTTACTGATGCATGCACCTGTCTCCAGACACAGGACTCTAGCCCTCTACAAAGTTCACTGCAGATATTTTTAGGAGTCCCTAGTGGAAGAGAGAAATCGGATAGGCTTTGTTTGTCGAATGCCACGTGAGGACCCCCTTCTCCCCTCTTTTCTTGCCCTGATTTACTCCTAGCATGTATCACTGTGTTTGCCAGATACTGCTGGCTTTGACCACACTGACTTTTCTTCTCTGGAGAACCATTGCGTCTTCCGGGCTCTGTTGTGCCTGTAGCCGATGTTGCTGTGACCCCGGAGACCTGTCTCTCCGGCATCTCCGTGCAGGCATCTCACTAGGAGTGACCCAGACTCTCGCATAGTCCCCTTGAGATGTCCTGGCAGCCCAGGGTTCTCTTGTGGAATGGGAGGCATAAGATTTTAAGGGAACTGCTAAAATTAGATTCACGGTAATTCTGGAAGCAAAGCTACGCATTCAGCTGAACTTCTACTAGTTCACTCGTGATGAGGATTATCTGCTACTGCCAACATGACCTGTTAGTGCTGTTGTGTGCCACTGGCTATGCTAAGAATTTTACATAAAAAACACACATTTAATCCTCATAACACGGCTGTGAGGGACGAACTACGTGGTTTTTTTTTTTTTTTTTTAACAAATGAGGAAAGAAACCGACACCGTGTAGAGGTGAAACTGAGACAGGCCAAGGAGAGGGCTTTTCAAACTGGATTATTTGCCAGGACTTACATCTGTGGCCTGGAGAGCAAACTGATTCTAGCCCCTGGCCAGATATCTCGTGTGTAGTTGTTAGTAATCTTCCTCCTTCTATGCCATGCCCTGGGAGGTTTTACCCCTCTTTGGCAGCTCCAAGGCGAGAGAGAATAACTCATTTTTAACTCCGGGCTGTTCGGAGCAATATAATCCGAATTCAATTCTTAAGGGCTGCCTTTCTGACTAAGCGCCCTGCCTTGTAGGGATGATGATGGGTAACACAGCCGAGTCAAGGTCAATCTGCTAATATGGATTTGTTGCCCCTGACCAGATACCAGGTCAGAGGGAGAAACGATGGATTCTCAAAAATAAATACAATTTATGTATTTATTTAAAACTGAAAAAAAAAATCCCATCTTTATTTGTTTCCACTTTAGATGCAAGCTGGATTTTCTTTGTAATTTGGGGGAAAAGCTTGTCCCAATTCCCAGGACCCTCATAAAGTTGCTGCTTCCATACCCAAATAAGTCTTGGACATGATGTTAGCACCGCATTATATGTGTGCCTCATTATACCTGCTTTGGGTGGCCTAGGACCCCATATCTGGCACCTGTGGATCCATCCTCGGTCATAGAAGCCTGGTGCCAGTTTGTTTTCTTTCAAGTGATACCCACCATGTCCTGTATTTAAATTGTGTGAAAATGTTGTGCCTTTGTGCTTATTGATACCCGTTGGTGTTAAAGTACCTGTTTTGTTCAATTGCCTTGCAGTTTTTTTTTTCCTAGTAGGTACAAACCTGTTTTAGTTTATTTATTTATTTTTTATTTTTATTTAAAAAAAATTTTTTTTCAATGTTTATTTATTTTTGAGACAGAGAGAGACAGAGCTTGAACGGGGGAGGGGCAGAGAGAGAGGGAGACACAGAATCGGAACCAGGCTCCAGGCTCTGAGCCATCAGCCCAGAGCCTGACGCGGGGCTCGAACTCCCGGACCGCGAGATCGTGACCTGGCTGAAGTCGGACGCTTAACCGACTGTGCCACCCAGGCGCCCCTAACCTGTTTTAGTTTAAATGGTTAAGTCTATTTCTAAAAACAGTATTTAAAATTTTTTAAATGTTTATTTATTTTTGAGGAGTGGGGCAGAGAGAGGGGGAGGCAGAGAATCAAAGCCGGATGGGGGGCTCGAACTCATGAACCGTGAGATCATGGCCTGAACCCAAGTCAGAGGCTCCACCGAGCCACCCAGGCACCGCTCTAAAAATTGTATTTGAACGTCAGTGTACCTGAATATTTTATTGTCGGTTTCTTCTCTTACACTCTCCAACCATCATCCTTTTCTGAACTTTGTGGACAGAGGGAGGGTTCATCTTCTAATCCCACTTACTGATCATTTGGCCATGCCTAGGATTTTTTCCAAGATAATTTGTCGTTGCCTATAAATCCTCTTATCAGAATCAGCACACATTGGAATACTGTACCTGTTGTTTTGTTTTTGTTTGTTTTAGTTTCTTTTTCAACCCTTCCCACTACAGCCTTTCTTTCTCAGGCTGCAGTATATCCTCTCCTGTGTGAGTCAGATTGTCTAAAGAGGACACTGTTAGTGCAGCTGATAGAAACCCAGCTTGAATCTACTAATTCTCATTTAACTGGACTGTTGGAAAAAGAGCAGAGGTTGAACAGGGTTTAGGGAGACATGGTTGACATCTCTCTTCTCTCTGGCTTTTATATTTGCTCCTCTTGATTGTCAGGTTCACGTTCTGGGTTGTTTTTTTTTTTTTTTTTTTTTTTTGAGAGACAGAGTGTGAGTGGGGGAGGGGCAGAGAGGGAGGGAGACACAGAATTGGAAGCAGGCCCCAGGCTCTGATCTGTCAGCACAGAGCCCAATGCGGGACTCCATGTGGGGCTCAAAGTCAGGAATCATGAGATCATGACCTGAGCCGAAATCTGACACTTAACTGACTGAGCCACCCAGGCGCCCCTGTCAGCTTCATGCTCTTAAGTAAGTTTTGCCCAATACCTTGGGAGAGAAGGATGGTTGCCAGCAGTGAAGGGCTTACCTACTTATAAACATAGTGGAGAGTGCTTTTTTCCCTGGTTCTAGCTTAAAAAACAAAACAAAACAAAACAGTGAAGGCCTCTGATTGGCTTTTGCCAATGATAGGCCCACTGCTGTGTGAATTGCTCTGGTCTTAGCAGAGGGCTGATAGGTCTTGCTGTTACCTCTTGACTTTTCACTGAGACCTTGGTCATAGAATTATAAGGGAAAATGGCAGGCAGCTCCCATTCCAATCAAATGACCGGTGAGATCAGTTTTCTTAAAAGAGGATGGGGAGCTCTTAATCTCAGGAGAAGCAAGAGTTTTTAGAACACCAAAGCAATAGATGTCTGATATTAACGATTGGATGCAGGGTGGCCATTTACAAAGAGGCTTTTGAACAATCTGAGTGAAAGGTAGACAGATACAAACTAAGGCACTGGGATTGGAGATGGAGAGGTGATTTGACATTCAAAAAATTTAAGAACATTCACGGAGTTATAAGCAAACCATTAAAAAACAAATTAGCTATGCAAACACCAGCCAAGGGAAAAAAAAAAAAAGTCGTCTGCTTTGACCCTTTCGAACTTGTTTGCTGCAAGGCAGGCAATTTTACTTTTTTTTTTCCTTTTGCTACTTCATTTACATAGTTATTGTTATTTGTTCAGTCATCTGAACATTTTCTGTCTAGAACAAAGTAAAGGACATATGGTTATTGACAGTTTGTTGTTTCGAGCTGTTAAACACAGAACAGGTTTCTTAAATGCCTCTCTATCCTGCCTCCACACATAACCAACTGAATATAAAAACAGCAATATCCTTGACTCACGTCTGACTGTTCTTGGCAGAATGGCAATATTACTTGAACTATAACTTTTTTTATTCGTTTATCTGTGAACAGAATTATTCTGTTCAAGTGGTACATCTTCATGGGGCGTGGTTTAATGTGATTATAGATTTGTAACAGATGTAGATTGTAGATCTTTTTGTGTTGGTTAATGCACGAGGCTTAATCCTGCTCCCATATTTAAATGATTCTTTTGTAATCGTGTGAAGCATCTTCTTTATTATAACAAGAAAGACCCTTTACGTTATCCACGAGAGCAAATCGATTTTCATAATAATCGGTTTATTTGCCTCTTGAAATGTGGTGACGTTTGCACTAATGGTACAAAACCAAATGATAGGTAACACTGCTGGTGCCTTAGCAAAAAGTAGCAAAAGACAGTGGAAGCAAACTGCACTAATAGTCAGGTTTTTTTTTATTAAATTGTCATGTGCTTGCAGAAAGAGAAGCCACTTTCGCTTAAGAATGTCCTTGATGAAACAGAAAAAATTAATTTTATTCATTCTTGACCTTCAAGTATATGTCTTTTTAATATTGTGTGTGAAGAAATGAGAAGTCTGCATAAAGCATTTTTGTTCTATCCTGAAATATAATGTGATCTTTAGGAATAGCATTTGTATAATTGTTTTGAGTGTTGAGCTCAACTAAAAGGCTTTTTCATGGGATATCATTTTTACCCAAAAGAATGACTGGCAGACGTACTGTGGTTTTTCACACTTAGGTATTTGGCGTGAATTTTTCTTGAAATTAAGTAAGCCTGTTATTTCAGAGAAATGACAACTGACAAAAATTGTTGCCAAAGGTAAAAATGCAAAAGAAGGTAAAATGAGAAATGAAAATCATAATTATGTTCTTGCAAAAGTATATTTACCACCTTAAGCTTGACAGCTTCCTAATAACTTACAGACTATTCTGATGAAATTGGTGGCGATGTTAACAAATGTGATTTTTTTTTCCTGATGTACTGTAATGAAATGAGTCAGCATTTGGAAGATCTGCACAACTGAGTGAACTAATATTTTCCAAATGATCAATGTGTAATGGTATAAAATCATGCACGGGTAAAAGATTCTTTCAAAGTATAGGATAGATCTGTGAATTTTAATGTAGCAGGGTAAAAAATTCATTGGTAGAAGTTTGAAGTTACATGTTGCAGTGAGATTTTAGGAGAATACTGTTTGTCAAAGAAGAATAAATACATTTACATTAAAGGCTATTAAAATACTTTACTGTTTTCTAACTAAATATACTTTAACCAAAACAACACATAGCAGCAGATTGAAAGCTGGAACAGATGTAAGAACAAGGCTGCTTTCTATTAAGTTAGACATTAAAGAGATTTTCTAAAACGTAAAACAATGCTACACTTCTCATTAAATTTTTTTCTTAGAAAATATAGTCATTTTTTTCTCACAAAATGTTATGTATGCCAACATGTGAAGAATTTTTGTTATATTTAAATTAACATTTAAGAATTTTCTGTTTCAATTTGTAACGTAACAAATATTGACAGATATAACCTATATAAGTACAAGTTTTTTAGAATCTTTAATAATTTCTAAGAACTAAAGTGTCCATGAGGCCAAAAAGTTGTGAGAACTTCTGGCCTATTGGGTAAAATCCAAACATCTAAGTATGGTCTATAAGTCCTTCTGTCAATGGTTTCTACCACCTCCCCTGCCTTCTCTCCTGGTTTCCCCTCCACCAAGATACATACATCGCTGTATCTGTGCCCAGTGCTCTCTTTGTCATGAACATCCATCTTCTTCCCACTCTCTGTCTAAAGCAGTCTCCCAGATGTTGCTTAGGACATTTATCTCTGGCAATACTCTTTGTCATAAATTCTACTTTATCTGAAATTAATGTAACCACTGCAGCTCTCTTGTACCTATTGTTTGCATGGTGTTTTTTTCCATCATTTATTTTCAACCTATATGTGTCTTTATATTTAAAGTTGTTTTTTTTTTTTGTTAATAGCATATAGTTGAATCTTGTTTTGTTAATTCATCTAAAATCTCTGCCTTAAATGGGCATTTTTAGTGCACTAACATTTAATGTAATTATTGCTATGATTGGTTTTAGGTTTACTGTTTTGTTATTTGTTTTCTATTCTCCTTGCCCCCCTTTCTTCTTTGGATTAACTGATATCTGATATGTATTAAATTCAGGTACATTTTAAACCTACAATACAATGCTAAAATTTTTGCTTTAATCAGACGTGTTTTTTTTAAGTAGGCTTTTTTTTTTTTTTTTTTTAAGTAGGCTTCCTACCCAGTGCAGAGCCCAACACAGAGCTTGAACTTAAGACCCTGAGATTAAGACCTGAGCTGAGATCAGGAGGCCACCCATGTGCCCCCATTAGGCATGTGTATTTTAAAGAAATTAAGAGGAAAAAAAAATAATCTTTTGTGTTTATCCACATACTTACTTTTAATTATGCTCATTTCTCTTGAGGGTCCTATTTTTAATCTTGTTACATTTTCCTTCAAGTTAAATAATTTCCCATTATCATTTCTTGAAGTAGGAGTTTGGTAAAAACAAATTCCTTTAGGGTTCTTTTTTCTCAAAGTGTCTTTATTTTATCATGCTTCTTGAAGTTTTGTGCTGGGCATGGAATTTCACATTGACAATTTATTTTTCTTATAGCACATTAAAAATGCTTAGCTGTCCACCTGCCTCCAGGAGAGGGAGAAGTCAGCAGTCATTAAAATTGTTATTCCCTATATACAGTGAGTCCTTTTCTCTGGCTGCTCCAAAGATTTTCTTTATTTTTTATTATTAGACGCTGGATGATGATATGCCTAGTTTTTTTTTTTTTTCTTTGAGATTGGTTTAAAAAAGCACAAAGTGGATTCAATAGGTCAACAAATTTGGAAAAAATTCAGCCATTATATCTCTAAATATTTTCTGTATTATTTTAGACTCCAGTTACCTGTATGTTAGGCTTTTTGGTATTGCTTCAGCCTGATACTCTGTTCATTGTTTTTCAAAAATTGTCTGTTCTTTCTTCAAATGGGATAGTTTCTGTTGATCTCTCTTCAGATCGATTGACTCTTTTTATGTCTAAATTTATTCTGCTCTTACGTCTCTACTGTGGATTTTGTAGTTCAGATGTTGCATTTTTCATTTTTATTGTTTTTATTTGATCCTGTTTGTAGTTCTTAATCTCTGTTGATATTCCCTATCTTTTCATGTATTTTGAGTGTATTTCTCTTTTATTCGCTAAGCAGTTATAACGGTAACTTTAAAATCTTTGTTTCTTAATTGTAACATCTGCATCATCCGAGGTTGGTCTTCATCGATTCTCTTTTGTCTTGGAATAGGTCATGTTCTTCTGTGTCCTCGTGTTTCAAATAATTATGCATCGTATCCTGAATGTTATGAATGAGATATTGTAAAATCATGGATATTGTCATCTTCTTGAAAGATATATTGATATTTTAAATGCAACCAGTAAACTTGCTGAATTGATCGGGCAATCTCTGTTCCCACTTTGGTGGGTGGTAACTCAAAGCCTCGTTCAGTCCTTTCAATCATAGCTGGGCTTTTTGGAGTCTGCTTCATGCCTGAATGCTTCAGTTTTCCCAAGATTTGAGCAACGTTTATACACAGAAGTCAGGCTTTCTTCTCTGGCTTTTCTTTTTCCTGGGATTATCCGTCTACTCACTTTCCAGTGGCCATGGTTGCCTAAACCTTGTCTTCTAGTTCTTTAAATTTGCTGCTTCTCTGGGTTTTCAATCAGAGTTTCAGTGCAGACCGTGGCTTTCCCCCCAGCCTAAATACTGCAAAAACAGGGAACCCACTCAGTACCTCCAGGTACTTGTATTGTTATGTTTTTTTCCCCCAGAGTTTATAGTTATTATCTGAGGGAAGGTTATATTCCAATAGGAGCTACTCAGCCATAGCAGAAACAGAACTCTGCTTTTTTCCTCCCCGCTTTTTATATTTAAAAAGCCTACCTTTACTTGAGGAAAAAATAGTCACCTAGGTATTTTTCTAATTGATTGGGGGTTCTTTTGTTTTTTGTTTTTTTATTTTGTTTGTTTTTGCATTTACCTTAAGTATATTTTGGGTTATTGTTTGTATATGGCATGAAATAAGTGTGAACTTTTTCTCTCAGATCATTAAGCCAACATTTTTAAAGAATCCTTTTCCCTCTTTCTAACTTTAATTGCCCATTTGTAATTTTCCAGTGTTTTCAAGTGTTTCGGTGTTTGTTTGCTCCGAAGAGTCTTAGAGTTCTTTAGGTCTGCACCAAGCAGAGCCGCAATTGTTTCTTTGGTTATTTCTGAATTAAGCGAACAGTATTTGTGCAGCACCTACTACATGCTGGATACTACGCTGGGCGCTGGAGATACAATGAGAACTGAAATGAACGTGGTCCTTGCCTTAGGGAGTTACATCGCGCAGCGAATTTTACACACCAGGCTTCCACGTATGCGTTTCTTTTTCTCATTAAATTTGTAGAAAGACAGTGGGATTTGGAGATACACTAACATTATGATTTCAGGCAAGTTATCGATCCTCCAAAACCTGATAGGAGTGTTGCTTTAAGGATTAAATGGTATCAATTCATGATAAAGAGCTCAGTCCCCAGTAATTGTTAATCAGTTTTTTCTTTCCTAACTAATATTTTTCCTGTTGATTAATGACTTAGAATTTTGGTTCACATTCTCATATCCAATATCATCTGAGTCTTTGGTGCAGATTTTTAGTGGGTTATCTAACTTCTTTTTCCTAACACTCTTAATACGTATGTTTCAAGTGTCTCTAATGTCAGCATACCATCCTGCTTATGCCGAAGGCTTTATCTGCATTCCCAGGGCCCTTAATCTCCTTTAATTCTGGACTGTCCCTCCATTCTAAGAATTTCCCCCTCTGTTTGATATGGCGATACTACTGTAATCTTTTATTCTTTAATTTCCCGCACATCTCTTTTTACATACCCTTCTTTACTCATTTTCATTCTTTAAGTCCCAAACTTTAGATATTTTCTCAAAAATCATTCCTCCCAGCTTGTTTTTTTGTTTTGGTTTGTTTTTGCGTTTCCTCTTCTTTTTGTCAAACCAGCAGACCTCTGTTCTCCTCATTTCAGCTCTAACCTGTCTTCACGCCTCATTATTAGCCTTCTACCTGTCTAGCTATTGGATGTAATCCCTTATCACCTATTTGGAATAGGGAGTGTATTCACTCATTCATCAATCATTTTTTAGTCACTGGATATGCTGTCTTCTCAAACACTGATCAGTGTTCTGTTCTAAGATTCTATGTTCAGAATAATTTGCTGCCTTTCCCCTTAATTGCTGGTTCATAACCTCCGTGGCAGCTTTCAGTGTGTAATCTGAAACTGGCCCCTGAACTCATAAGGAGGGACGGAAGAAACAGGAAGGCCACTCCAGATTGGCAGGTGGCAGTTTCAGAAAGCAAGGAAGCTTACATGCAAGGCTTGCGTTGGGCAGCAGCCAGGCAAGTGGATCCCACATCCACCTTCCAAATCTTAAAAAGTTTCTGTAGAGGCCTTCTGGGTTCAGTCACGCATGCCATGTAGGTATTCTCAACACCACATCCCTATCTCAAGGCTGTGTCCTTGGAGCAGCCTCTGGGAGTGGGAAAGGCAAGCAGAATGCACATTCCAAGGATGGGGGAGGGAGCAAGGAGCCCTGGAGTGCCCGGGTCCAGCTCACTAGTCAGCTGGCCATCATTCTACCTTGGTGTCCTTCCCCAGGAGCTCAATCAGTTTGTTTTTCTTACTTGTTTTCTTCTTAAAGATGCTATCAACCTGTCAGTCACTTGGACTCAAAACCTTTATTTCGACATCGTCACGCTCTGTGTTCAATTTAGTCTTGTTAATTCTTGTTTGGAAATGTCTTATATTAATTACTTCTTTCTCTAGTGCTGCCATCCAAGTTCAGTGAGCATGCGAGATGATTTCAAAAGCCTTTGTTGTTCTGTCTTTTATTCCTTTTCAGACTAGCTTACCTGTCATTATTACATCGGTAATCTTCCTAAAACACTATTTGTCCTGTATTCTTCTGCTCAACATTTTCAGTGACTCTCCGTCTCTTTTGGCAGTGTTTCCTCTGGAGGAAAAATATTCTGACGGACCCCCAGTGTTGACATAAATTATTGTAATTATAGTGCAACTTAAATATGTCCAAATATAAAACTAAATATAAACCTTTGTGCATGCAACTGTACAGCTGAAGCAATTTACAAATCCATCACCAACAAAACCATAAAATGGATAAAATTTAAGTTAACAACACTGATTGGATAAAGGATATTTGACAAAACTCAGTCGCCGATATGATGCAGACTGCTGTGAGTTGGCGTGGGCCTGTTCTACCCTTCAGACTTCTGAGAAACCTTTGTTTTTTTCACAAGACACCCTGGTATCATTTGGTCTTCCCTTGGTACAAATGCATCATTTGAGAAATAGATCTATCGTTGTCTTTTTTTTCCACCTCCTATCCCTCAATCTGCTGCAATTATAATAGCACTACTTGGCTGCAGTAAAATAGTAAATAAAAGTAAATAAAACGGATACTCTTTGGTGATGTTGGGTTACTAGGTAAGCATCAAGGTCGTTCCAGAATATATGGGATAGGGTGTGCATGTGTGGGTGTGGGTTTAGTTGACTTGGAAAAAAGAAGCTTAGAAGATTTTTATACTAAACTAATAGAATTTCAAAATCAGTCCTAGACTCCCAGAATCTACAGACCCTATTCTAAAAAGCGCTGATCTGTGGGATAAGGACCCAGTTCCTCATGTTGATATCCAAGGCCTTCATCAATTTGAATGAAGTCTCTTTTCCTTTTCAGCTGTTTTCTTTTTTTCTTTTTCTGACTTCTTACTCTCATGTGAGCACGCTCACATTTTCTTAGACCTGAGCCTTCTGTCCTTTTATACCTGTGTCCCCATGTAATCCCATCTGTCCACAGCCTTTCAGTACCATTTCGTGCTCTGATTTCCCCTTAAAGCTTCTGCTACCCTTCAGTTCTAATTTGATTTTTCTTCTTTGACCTCATCCTTGGAACTCCCATACCCAGTACTTTGGCATTTCATTTCATCTTTTTTTTTTTTTTTTTGTAATGTTATTGTCAGTGGTTTATTTTGCATGTTCCCTATATCACTAGACTTCAGGGGTCTTAAAGTCAAAATAATACCTTAAAGATCATTTACATCATCTTCAGGATAATTGTTGGTATTCTGAAGTACTTACTTGGTAAATCAAATGATTACACGTGGTGCTCAATAGTAGGGATTTAGTTTCCCTTAGAAAAATAAGTGGTTTCTTCATATAGAGTGTAAGCAAAGTGCCCTGATGTAGAAAATTTGCATTTCTCAGAAACCAGAATGCCTTGGCAATATTGTATTGTATTTTTGCATCATTTGTTCTGTATTTTTAGGACTCCTGGGAAAGATCCTCATGGCTATCCGGGATGCAGGTTTTGAAATCTCAGCTATGCAGATGGTAGGTAGTTTGCAGTGAGTCATAACCTATTGAGAGATTTTTTAAAAATGTTTTACATTGAATTTTCTCTGTGCACTTGTGAACTCAGCACATTAAAAATAAAAAGATATAGTTACTGAACCTGATAACCTTACAATAAAAAATGTTTTTGAGATGATTTTACCCACAGAATCTTTCACTGAGAGAACTAAAATTCAAAGGGTAATTTAAGCTTATAAAATCGGTTTATAAAATTCCTGGGACTTCAGTTGCACAATGAATATAGACAGAAACAATGTAGGTAGTTCCTACAAACAAAAAATATAGTTAAGTTGAGTAGTTATAATGAATTTTTGGTGGCCTGGATTGGTGACTGAGAAGAGAATGGAGAAGGAGAATCGGTTGAGATTTTTTTCCCCCTAACCAGGGCCTTTTGCTGGTTTCTGGGCTTTCCCTCAGAACCTTCTTTGGAGTTAGTGCATTTCAGCCCCTCTGTTGGCGGTCACACCATTGGACCTGCAGGGCCCACGGCTGTTCTCGAATCGCCCTGTGGACACGTTTGTAGGAAGCCCTTCACTGAACAGACAACATCCATTTTTGAGCTCACACCTTTGTTCTCTACTTACCCATGCACTTGACAAGAAATTGGGTACCAATTGTTACAGGAATCCGATAAACCGTGTTTCAAGGCCAGCAAGTTTATGCTGTTTTGATAGTGAATTACCAGCTTTGGAGCTGAGATTTTCCATATATATATACATATATATATGCATATATATATATGTATGTATATATATGTATATATATATGTGTGTGTGTGTGTGTGTGTATATATATATATATATATATATATATATGTATAATTTATATGTTCTTTTTCGGAAAAGGAACTGCTTTTGATTTAAGTCTTAGGATCATCCAAAATCAGGGGTCAGAGCAGTAATCAAGATTCTGACCACTTTGTGTCCTGATTAGTAGGAATGCCTACAAGCCAAAAAGAGGTCAGAAATATCAACTGGTTTGCAGTCACCGGGCAAAACTTGGAGACTAATGACAGAGTTGATATTTGAAGAACCTTATCTAGGATTATAAAGAAATTGTTAGGCAAAACGTTCTAAAAGTATTGGATTGGTGTTATATTCACAGGATTGTAGGACCTAACCCCTGCTTTAAAAGTATGTATTTTGTAGCAAATTTAGATTTAAATAGTGATCTGACTCTAGGCCTACAAGCTAGCATGGTCATTGGCCATAGTAGGTGCTCAGTGAAAACAAGAATAATAATAAAAAAGATTAATTGCACCTATAGGGGAGGCATGGTTGCTTAGTGGCAATCACAGCCCTTGAGTCTGGGAGTCAGGAATCTCTCCTTTCTTTCTTTCTTTCTTTCTTTCTTTCTTTCTTTCTGTCTTTCTGTCTTTCTGTCTTTCTGTCTTTCTGTCTTTCTGTCTTTCTGTCTTTCTGTCTTTCTTTCTTTTAATTTTAATGTTTGTTTATTTTTGAGAGAGAGAGAGGAGGGGCAGAGAGAGGGAGACACAGAATCTGAAGCAGCCTCCAGGCTCTGAGCTGTCAGCATAGAGCCTGATGCGGGGCTTGAACTCACAAACTGTGAGATCATGACCTGAGCTGAGGTCGGAGGCTTAACCGACAGAACCACTCAGGTGCCCCGGGAAGCTCTGTTTCTGAATCATGGGTCAGCTGCCCTCTAGACTCGTGGGTCTGCCGGTCAGTGAGAACATTATTGTTTGCCTCAGTGGATTATTTTACAAATCAAATGAAAATTAAAATAAATTGCAAATTAAATTAAAATAACCCTACACAATGCCTCGTGGAATTTCCAATACAAAATATAAGCATTTAAATTATAGATTGTGTTATTATTTTGTTACATTAAAAATTCAACAAGTTGTGGGAATGTAGGCTAAAACACTGAAATCGAAACAAAATTCACTGACTGTTATAGTTATGTTGCCTATGAAATAAATCCTCCCAGTGTGAATTATTGCCTGGGCAGGCAGAAATTTCTTAGTGATCTGCATTTTTGGCAACAATGAAGAAACAAAATAGGGAAGAAAATAAAATTGTAAATTCTATTTTTTTTAAGTTTATTTATTTTGAGAGAGAGGGCGGGGAGGAGGGAAGGAGGGAGAAGGAGAGAGAAAGTGCACAAGCAGAGGAGGGACAGAGAGAGGGGGAGAGAGAGAATCCCAAGCAGGGTTCCTGCTGACAGTACAGAGCCCGACACGGGACTCCATCCCACAAACCATGAGATCCCGAAATCAAGAGTTAGAAGCTTAACTGACTGAGCCATCCAGGTGCCCCTAAAATTTTATTTTATTTATTTTTATTTATTTTATTTATTTTATTTATTTTATTTATTTAATTTTTTTTAACGTTTATTTATTTTTGAGACAGAGAGAGACACAGCATGAACGGGGGAGGGGCAGAGAGAGAGGGAGACACAGAATCAGAAGCAGGCTCCAGGCTCTGAGCCATCAGCCCAGAGCCCGATGCGGGGCTCGAACGCGCGGACCGCGAGATCGTGACCTGAGCTGAAGTCGGACGCTTAACTGACTGAGCCACCCAGGCGCCCCGCCCCTAAAATTTTAAATTCTGAGCCAATTTAAAAAAAAAAAAAATTAAGGTCTTAGTTCTTGAGACCCTAGGACTTATTTTTTGTTTATTATTTATTTTGACTGTTACTGTCAGTGCAGAGCCTGACCCGGTGCTTGATCCCATGAACCGGGAGATCATGACCTGAGCCTAAATCAACCATTGGATGTTTAACCGACTGAGCCACTCAGGTGCCCCAACCCTAGAACTTAATGAAATTTTATTTTTAATTAAATTTGAATCCAGCCTGGATAAGAAAGAGTCTTTATAGATTTATCTTATAAGCATTCTCTTACAATTCGGTTTGAATTTCGATTTCCAGACGACTCGTGTAAATGCTAAGTAGGGATTTTTCTAAATGTTTGGGAGAAAAGGGTACTATTTTTGGCTGCTGCAAAATTGGAAGTACATTGCATTAGTAATAGTTCTGCTTCTGCTCATCTATCAGTAAACAGCATGACACTGTATATAAATTTTTTTGTGTGCATGGAGAATGAGGCTTTATTCAAAGAGAGGTATAGTGTAGTGGCTGAGGGCATGACAGGTGAGGTCAGACTGCTTGAGATGGAACACACAGATCTGAAGGTTACATAACCCTTATATACATCGTGTGACTTATGTCATGGGGTTGTTGAGGGGATTAAATGAGATGATGGCATGCAGGTCCTAGAACAATATTTGATATATCAAGTGCTCAATAAATGTTACGCATTTTTATCATTGATGAGTTTATCTTCAACGACACTTTTTCAGGGTATTTAATTTGCGCAAGGTTTAGATTTTAAAGAAAATACATCCAGGAGGTCTTAAGTGTTGAGTTCTAAGCGTGGCACATTCTGTGTCCTTTTATTGGTTGACTTTTGTTCTGTTTTGTTTTGTTTCAATATAGTTCAACATGGATCGAGTTAACGTTGAAGAGTTTTATGAAGTTTATAAAGGAGTAGTGTCTGAGTATAATGTAAGTATCAAAGCGAATGTGAGGCATTGGTACTGAAAACAGTTGTGTATCTTAAATGTTGGGGATCTCATCTGAAATTTATTCATAATCATGAAGGTATTTACGAGTCCACCAGTTGCTAGCTGATCATATCCAGTGACTGAGGCATTCTTATCCCTGAGAGCCACTGGATCAGCTATTAAAATATCATGTTGTTTCATTTATGAAACAAAAATATACAGGCATGCAAGAAAATCACGAAAGACCTTGCTGGCATAGTGACACCCTTAAACGTTATCTATGAAGTTAATAATATTCTCAGGGTAGAAGACTCTCCAGGATGCTTTAGAAAGTTAAAAGCAAATAGTTCTTAATGGTACAGTAAACTCCACAGCAGTATTTAACATCCATTTTAATGGTATAAAGGTAGGTAGAATCATCCGAAAATATGGCTGAGACTGAAGAAGTATATTTATTTTATTTTTATTTTTTTAAGTTTATTAATTTATTTTGAGAGAGAGAAAGAGAGGGGGAGGGCCAGAGAGAGAAGGAGACAGAGAGAATCCCAGGCAGGCTGTGCCCTGTCAGTGTATAGCCCAATGTGGGGCTTGAACTCACAAACCGTGAGATCATGACCTGAGCCAAAATCCAGAGGCTGATGCTTCATTGACTGAGCCACCCAGGTGCCCCTGAAGAAATACTTATTTTTCTGGGAAAGCCTTTATCTTTCCTTCTATTCTGAATGACAGCCTTGTTGGACAAAGGATTCTTGGCTGCATATTTTTCCTGTTCGGCACATTTAATCCCTTCTGCCCTGCCAAGTTTCAGTGGACAGGTCTGCTACTACCCTTGTGTGTGCACCCTTGTAGGTTAAGGACGGTTGGTCTCTGGCTGCTTTCAGAATTCTCTCTTTAGCTTTGTAGTTTGCCAATTTCACTATGATATGTCATGGTGTTGACCTGTTCCTGTTGATTTGGAAGGGAGTTCTCTGTGCCTCGTGGACTTGGATGCCTGTTTCCTTCCCCAGACTAGGGAAGTTCTCAGCTATAATTTGTTCAAATAAACCTTTTGTCCCTGTCTCTTGCTTTTCTTCCAGAATTCCTATGATATGGATACTGTTTGGTTTCATGGAATCACTTAGCACTTTAAATTTTTTTTTAAAGTTTATTTTTGAGAGAGAGAGAGAGACAGAGTGCGAGCAGGGGAGGGGCAGAGAGAGAGGGAGACACAGAATCTGATGCAGGCTCTAGGCTCTGAGCTGTCAGCACAGAGCCCGATGTGGGGCTCAGACTCGTGAACCATGAGATCATGACCTGAGCCGAAGTCCGACACTTAACCGAGTGAGCCACCCAGGTGCCCCTGGAATCACTTAGCTCTTTGATTCTCCCCTTGTGATCTAGTAATTTCCTTTCCCTCTGTTTTTCGGCTTCGTCATTTTCCATAATTTTATCTTCTATTTCACTTGTTCTCTACTCTGCTTCTTCCATCCTCACTGTCACTGTATCTAGTTAATTTTGCATCTCATTTATAGCATTTCTTTTTATTTTTTAATTTTTTTAATGTTTTTATTTGTTTTTGACAAGAAAGAGACAGAATGAGCGGGGGAGGGGTAGGGAGAGGGAGACACAGAATCTGAAGAAAGTTCCAGGCTCTGAGCTGTCAGCACAGAGCCTGATGCGGGGCTTGAACTCACAAGCCGTGAGATCATGACCCTAGCTGAAGTCGGATGCCTAACTGACTGAGCCACACAGGTGCATTATAGCATTTCTTTTTTTTTTTTTTTTAATTTTTTTTTAACATTTATTTATTTTTGAGACAGAGAGAGAGCATGAACAGGGGAGGGTCAGAGAAAGAGGGAGACACAGAATCTGAAACAGGCTCCCGGCTCTGAGCTTTCAGCACAGAGCCCAACGCGGGGCTTGAACCCATGGACCGCGAGATCATGACCTGAGCCGAAGTCGGACGCTTAACCGACTGAGCCACCCAGGCGCCCCGCGTTATAGCATTTCTTAATTCATCCTGACTAGTTCTTAGATCCTTGACCTCTACAATAAGACATTCCCTGGGACCTACAATGCTGTTTTCAAGCCCAGCTATTAGTCCTACGACTGTTATGCTAAATTCTTGTTCAGATATATTGTTTGTATCTGTTTTGCACAAGCCTCTGGCTGTCATTTCTCCCTGAATTTTCTTTTGAGAATTCTTCCCTTTTGTCATCTTGGTTACGTTTCTGTCTTTTGCGTGTTTTAACAGCTTGTTACATATCCTGCACTGGAGAGTACTACTATATTAAAAAGGGGTCACACACTGTCCAGGGCCTGGCACTTCAGGAAGTGTTTTTCGTGTATGTTGCATTCACTCTGTTGTTGCATTTTTGCTGCTCTTTCCCGCTGGTGGGTCGTCTCCAGAGCTCCCCCTTGCTTGTAGTGGTGGGGTGTTCGGACCTTCAGCCAGGTGTGCTTTGATTTGTTTGTTGAAGTAACCGTGGAAGAAACGTAAAAAGTCAGGGGGAACCTGATCCCAAACCAAAAGAAAAATCAAAGGGGAGAAAAGAGGGTGAAACAGAGAATCAGCTAAATCCAGAGAAAGAGAAAGGAAAATAAAAAAGAATAAGAGAGAGAAAAGGTGTAAAAAGAATAGAGTGAAAGTGCCGGCTACCCAGCTTCCCTCCGGACAAAGTTGCAAACAGTTGAAACCTCCGGGTTTCGGCTCCCAAGGCTGTTTGCAGAATAGAAACTGGCACTGTCCATATTCTTACTCCCCAGTCTGTGGTTCGGAGAGGTTTTCCTGTTGTACTAACTTGATACTTCAATTTCACAGCCCTCCTCTCTCTCTCCCTTTTTGTCTCTCCAAAGAAGGGGTTCCCTCCCCTCTGTGCCTACTCCGTTTTATCTCGCCCAGTTCACGTACCCTCCCTCCTTCCCATCAAGCTGTCTCCCTCCGTGTGTGGAGATGCTTTTGCTCTGCAGGTTGATTTCCTGGGGGTTTCTGGGGGTTCTGACCTCAGTACAGCTGTGCTTGAGGGACAAGGGAAATCCCGGTCCCCCTACTTCTCCGCCCTTTGAACTCCGCCCCTCCCCTGAAGAAATAATATTTAAAAGGCGGTGTTTAGAGGGCAATGAAATACATTCTTGAAAACAAATGACTATATTCAAGTAAGCCAAATATTGTTCTTGAAAATAACACATAATATTTTATCAAAATTAGTTTCCTTCCCCTCTGTATCAAATCATCTTAGATTTATTTGTGCTAGTGGACTGCCTCCTGACCTAGGTTCCTTTAAAGAGAATTTTGACTTTTTTTTTTTTTTTGCCTAAAGGTTACTGTTCCTGACAATGAGACTAGATTCCCTTCTTCTCCCCTTCTCTATGACTCTTCCTTTCAACTGACCTTAAAAAGGAAAAATGCACTGGTTTGAACCTTTGTCTTATTTAGTCCTACAGAGTAAAGACCAATTGTGAAATAAATTTCGTGTTCAGCATACTGGTGGTTTCCACCCTGATTGAGAGGAACCAGAGTAGTTTTCCTTCTTTTATAGCTTACTAACTCTAACCTTAATCTTACCTGCTTCTTCATTTTAGAGTTATGGTCCGTCCTTCCTTCCTTCCTTCCTTCCTTCCTTCCTTCCTTCCTTCCTTCCTTCCTTCCTTCCTTCCTTCACAAGCAAGCACCTGCAAACCTTCTTTTATTTGTTCAATTTTACTTTAAAAAATATGATTGAAAACCTCTACCTTCCTTAATCCATGTTATATCATAGCTTTATATAAGATTAACTGCATATAAGATAAACTCATGGAGACATATCCTCTGATCCTGAGTTATATTATCATACACTATCACACAGTATTGAATTTGGTAACAAATAGTTGAGGACACTAGTATTCTGTGTACCTATCTCAGGTGGACCACATTTCCCTTTGGGAAATAACTTAAAAAAAACCCTCATCTAACTTTAATGTCTCCTATATTGTGCTTTAAAATACTACACATGTAATTTATGTTTTACTTAATATATACTCGTGGAGTTTTTTTGATTTCGGGATTTGGGAGTTAAAACTAAAAACATCACTGGGTGGAGGTGACACCCCTAAGAAATCAGGAATTTAAGTGACAGTAGCAATATCATACTTTAATGTCAAGATATCCCAGAATAATTGGTGTTGATGCTTTCTTCTGTCTGATATTTTCAGGAGTATATTCTCTGTAATTACTATTTAAATCTTATAATATTAATAACAGAGCCTGCTTGAGAAAAGGATATATGGGCTGTTTGGTAGAAAAAAACTACATTATTTCAGAGTAATTAATAGCCTCATGAGTCATTGTTAGTAACGCTTATCATCTTTTATTCAGCTTGAAATGGTTTATTCAGTGTAAAAGAAATATTTCAAATCATAATTGGTTTGTAGTTGTCTCTTAATGGGAAAATGGGGTGTCTACGTGAACCGGAACATTATCCAGGTATCTTTAGGAGATGTTCTGTACTTATAGGATATAAAATTTTATTGCAACTAAGGAGAGCTGTTTCTTTGAAAATGTTATCCAGAGGGAAATAAGGATGTTTTTATTCAAGGAATATTTTATTGACGTAAATAATCGGGCGGTATATTATCTCTAATGCTTTTAAAGTTCTTTTCCCACTTAAAATTCTGTTTTGTTCAAAGTGTAAGGGTCTGGATCCATGCACTGCAAATGCATATGGTTGCGGTATCTTTCACTGCTTAATTTGGGACACCAAAAATTGGCTAGCAAATCCTGAGTGTCACTTGTTATCGTGACAGTTGTATATCCCATCAACACTCTTAGTTCTCATGACCGTTAATATTCGGAGCTTGAGTTTAAGTTCAAGGAAGAGGTAAATTTTTAAATGCTGCCTAGTACTATGTGTCTCTTAACTTTAGGAGGTTTATCTAATTCAGAAAGAAGAGCCTATAAAAGTAATCTTAAGAGGCAACCTAAAGGGACAGAAACAGGTGATCTGATTCTTACTCTGTCTTTTCGCATAAGACTTTACCCTGCTTGTCTTCAGATTCGTGTTTTAAAATAAATGATAAGACCTCTAAGGTCATAACAGCGAGTCCATTCATTTTATTAGCCTAAACTTAAAGATCTGTGGGTGAAATGGTCCTCTTAAATGTAGGATATACAGTGTGAAATAGGACGACATCACTGACATTGTACCAGATACTATACATGAGTTCTAGGGGTTCCCACATTCCGTGCTTCAAACTGTGTGTAGACTTTTCTTATCTCAAAATTCAGTGCAACCAACTTTCAGCTTTCTGAACTCAATTCCCTTCTCACCAAAAACTTGTGGAGTCAGGTGCTAGGTTCAAATGCCAGTCTACCAGTTGTGTGGCCTTAGACGAGGTATTTGCCTTCTTTAAGCCTTAGTTTACCCATCTATAACATGGAAATAATTCTATTATGTACTTTATGAGATTGCTGTGATAATTAAATGAAAAAAAATCCCGTGAAGGAGTTTCACATATTGAGAGTACTGAGAGAGTATTAACTGTTTTGTTATTACTATCGCTATTATTGTATTTGACCTAATTCCTTATAGTAGATTCGGTGTTGATCATTTATACTTGCATTTGCTGCGTCAGCATTTACAAACACAAAAAAGTGATAATTCCTATCTTATTGTATTATCACGATCCACTTATTTACTACATAGACTGTCTGCTATGTGCCAAACAATGTGTTCGATGCCAAGAATACAGAGGTGAACAACAACAACAACAAAAGCACACTATCTGCATTTATGGAGCTTATGTTCTAGTGAGGATAGGTATTAAATCAGATGATCCCATCCTAACTACCTAAAGGACAGGAGTCAAAGGGCTGTGAAGGAAACAAGCATGTTCTTTTTTGGTTTTGTTAACTTTTTACTTAATTAAAAAACCTAGGTGACTTGAGAATTTTGTTGAGTCCATTTCGTTTTTTTAAGCAGCACATTATGCTTTTGATAGAGTCCTTTTTCCAACGTGTTTTTTCTTTCCATGTTGTGCATTTGCATAGCGTTTTATGTCTGTATTTTTAACGGTATCTGTGATTAACACTGAAAGGCAAGGAGAGACACAAATGAAAGAAAAGCAGGCAAAATTCACTCCTTTTCTTTTTGGATAACACATTCATGCTGTCTACTGCCCCTGCTGAGAACTTGGCCGTTGACATTTATTCATAGGCAGTACCTCAATGTCATGAGACAGAAGATCAGACTCAACGTAATTATCCATAAAAAGTCAATTACATATGACCTTTGTGAAATAGCAAAGTGACTTCAGGGGGATACATTTAGGGTTCTGTGTACCATCTTAATCGTGAAGCGCTTCCCTCCTCTTTCAACTTCTGAAATTTCTATTAAGTATGATGACTGAGTTCCAATTAATATTTAAATAGTGTTCTGTAATAAATTACTTTTATTTTACTTTGTCATTATGTGCCGCCAACTCTCCACAGTCTGGCCTCCTCTCTAATTTTCTCTAGTCTCCCTTCTCTCCTGATAGTCATGCACATCACCTGGACTTCTGCCTCAAAGTCTTTATATTTATTTTCATTTCTTCCTGAAGTATTATTCCCCATGTAGAGAAGAAAAGAACATTGACTGAGTGTTCCAGACACTGAGAGGCTCTTTTCTTTGGTCATCTTTTTCATTATACCGCTTCATGTACAGATAAGAACCTTAAAACAGCATCCTTCCGTTCCCCCTCTTCTTATGTGTTGTGGTTGTCCTATGTTTTATTTCTATTATAAACCCTATAATGCATTTTTTAATATTTTTGCTTTAAATAAATATCTTGCACACCAACTAAAAAATATATTTGCCCACATGTTTACCATTGTTCTTGCAGATCCATGTTTTTGTCTGGCATGATTTTTCTTCTATCTGAAGAACTTCCTTTAACATTTCTTACGGTATAGGGCTGCTGGTAGTGAATTCTGTCACATTTTTTCTGTTGGAAAAAGTTATTTTTCCTTCATTTGTGAGAAATCTCTTCCCACCTGGGTATAGAATTGTAGATTGACAGATTTTTGTTGTTGTCATTTATGTCCTTAGCTTTGTTCTACTGTTATATGTCTTTTTTTTTTTTTGGTTGTTTTTAAAGGCTTTTTTGTTACTGAGATTTTTGGTTTTTTGGTTTTAGCCAATTTAATTATCGTCTTACTGTACTTTGCATTTATTCTTGGACTCTGTTGCACCTTCTTGGCTTATGATTTTCATCAAATTTGAGTATTTTTTAGCAATTCTCGGAATAGTTATTCATCACCCCTTCTTTTCTTCTGGGAATCCAATTTATATATGCATATGTTAGCATGTCATTGAAAAAAATTATTGTGGGATATTTGTATCCATTCTTCTATCTCTCTGTGCTTGCCTTTTCTATTTTTAATTTTAGAGAAAGAGAAAGCACCTGAGCATGGGAGAGGGGCAGAAAGAGAGATTGAATCTCAAGCAGGCTCCACGCTCAGTGTGGAGCCCAAAGCAGGGCTCAATCCCACGACCCTGGGATCATGACCTGAGCCGAAATCAAGAGTCGGATGTTCAACTAATTGAGCCACCCAGGCACCCCTCTGTGCTTGTTTTTGAATAGTTGGTGTTGCATTTCCTTATATTTATTGTCCTTGTGTTGTATTTTATTTTGTCCATCCCATTCAGTGTATTTAATTCAGATGTAGTTTTTATCTCTAGAAGTCCCATTTGGGTTCTTTTTTTAATTTTTTTTATTTTTTTAAAGTGTATTTGATAAAGTGTTACATTAGTTTCAGGTGCACAGCCTAGCAATTCAGTAGTCTACTCTTTGGGTCTTTTTAATGTTGATTTTCTCTGCATCGTGTCCATGTTTTCTTCCTGTAATTTGAGCAGATAGAGCCTGTTTACATTAGCTCTTTTAACATTCTTATGTAACCAACATCATTTCTGTCATTGTTGAATCTGTATCAATTTATCGAGTTTTCTTCTAATGATGGTTCATATTTTCTTACTTCTTTGTATGCCTGGTAATTTTTATTGGATACTGGATGATGTGCAGTTTATAGTGTTAAATGGTAGGTATGTCATATTCCTTGGAAGAGTATTTGATGTAGTTTGGGCACTCACTACGTTACTTGGGATCAGTCTGACCCTTTCAAGACTTGCTTTTAAGCTTTAGAGGATGGATACAGAGCATTCCATATATAAGGCCAACTGTCACCGTGCAGTACCCTTCTGAGGACTCTACCCGATGCCCTGTGTATCGTGTGAGGGCTTTCCAGTCTGGCTGATGGAAATGCAAAGTCTTCTCAGCCTTGTGCTGTCTCTGCAGATGGTTTCACTTACTGCTTCTGGTAGTTCTCAGCCTTGGCTGGTTTCCTCTACATATGTACAGACTCTTAGCCAAAAACTCAGGTGAACTTCTCTGCAGATCCCAATAGCTTACTCTTCCATAGTTCTCCCACCTCCTCTAGTAGTCTGTCCTCACATTCTAGCTGCAGTGGCCTCCCTGAATTCCAGTCTTTATCTCTTCTCCTTAGTGAGAGTGTTGGGCTCTGTTGTGTTTCCTCTCCCTGTCCCATTGTCTGGAAACTTCCTCCAAGCAGAAAGATGGGCAGTCATGTGGCTTACTTCATTTGATTCCCCTGTCTCAGGGGTCATACTGTGCTGCCTGTCACCTAGTCTTTGAAAACTGTTGTTTCTACATACTGTCTAATTGCTAGGTGTTTACTATGAGATCTAGTCTCCGTTTTCTTCATTTCTGAAAATGATTATGATTTTTGAAAGCGTCTTTGGAAGAAACACTTTGGAATTTGTATCCTTAAAAATGTTCATTCGAGGGGTGCCTGGGTGGCTTAGTTAAGCATCCGAATATTGATCTCGGCTCAGGTCACCATCTCACAGTTTGTGGGTCCGAGCCCCATGTCACGCTATGCTGCTGATGGCATGGAGGCTGCTTGGGATTATGTCTTTCCCTCTCTCTGCCCCTCTCCCTCCCTCCCTCCCTCCTTCCCTCCCTCCCTCCCTCCCTCCCTCTCTCTCTCTGTCTGTCTCTCTCAAAAATAAATCAATAAACTTAAAAAAAAATGTCCATTCAACAGAACTCTATTTAAGAGGATGTACCCTTTAGAAGGAAGAGGTATGAGAAGACCATTTCAATTAATGGAAGTGCCAACTGGTAAAGCAGCACATTAAAATGATGTTAGTAGGTTAGATCTCCATTCCTATGGAGATGAAGGAATATACCTAAAACACATTTTTGCAGGAAAAACCTGGGAGCTTTTGGCATGTGGGATTCATGAGAATTCACAGATAACTAAGATTTTAAGATTTGGAATAGTGGTGCAATTGAAGGAGGAGGAGTAAAAGATCATTAAATTTTACTAACTTTTACATTATATGTCATAGGAGATGGTGACAGAAATGTATTCCGGCCCTTGTGTAGCACTGGAGATTCAACAGAATAATCCTACAAAGACATTTCGAGAATTCTGTGGACCAGCTGATCCTGTAAGTTGGTGTTTAAAATGTTAATCGAATTTGTTCTATTCGGTAGCTAAATATATCAACAGTCTTGATTAAATTTCTTCTTTACAGGAGATAATACCAAAATGACCACATCAGACAGATTTTTATTCAAACTAGCGTTTTGGAGAATTTTTTAATATAATACTCCAAGAAAAAAGTGAATTTTTTATTAGCCCTGTGACAGTATAAAATGAGCAGAAACCTTTACTGTGGCATTTTCTTTGATTGTGTCTTCTTGCTAAATTGTCTAGAAAAGTGAATTTATCAAGCACTCTGATAGAAATTATCTAAGATATTAATTGTCCTTTGACATAGGGAGGCTCTAAATAAAGCTCTCAGTGTGAAGAATATTGATATGGTGGCCTCATAACCAGATGCATAATATGAGCAGTGGGGCTTATATGAAACTTGATATTCTCTAGTGTCCTTTTCATTTTGCTTTGGGTTTCCTTCATATGGATATTGGGTGGCAAGAGGGGTGAAGAGGAGGGAGATGGGGGCTGGAAAACAGAAGTAGCATTAGAATACACATGAGAAATCTCCATGCAGATGATAAAGGCTGAGTAGGATTATGGGAAGCATTACTGATTTTCAACACTGTAATTTAAATGTATTCTCTTTATTTTATTTTCACTTATAAATAGTTTATTGAAGATGAGCATCCAATTCAGTTTAATCCAGACAGCATTTATTGAATTCCCTTAGATGTAGGACGGCAAGTTAACAGCACCTATTGAGAAGTCAACTTGTGTAAGAGTGCTTGCTAGATTTTCCCCGGAGGGGAAAGCAGTCCACCCATTCTCAGAGATCAAAGAGCACACACATGATGATCTTTTAGAACACTTGCAAAGAAACACACAAATAAGGACTAAAATATTGTTAGTTCAGGTAAAATGCAAATGTTGAGGGATTGTTGAGTAAAGGAGCAGATAGAGGAAACAAGGTAGCAAATGCTGGTAGAGATGAGTGAGAGATGAGTAGCCTTAAAAACCAGGTTAAAATGCGGATTCTGTGTAAGTGGAATCCCATGTAGTAAGAAACAGCAATTCCTTATATTTAGCTTAATTTTGAGCGTATGGAGTCGTTCCCTTGACTCCATTGGAAGTCCATTGGAAGGCGTTAAAGGTAGGGGCTCTAGAAACAGTTAAGAGCAGACCTGATGACCTCATTAGAGAAAGAGGTGGCAGGACCTACTATATGTCTTGTCAGGGAGAAGGAAGAATAGAAGTAAGTCATCAATGTGGTTGTGAAAGAGTGATTATTAAAACGTGATTCTGATGTAGAGGACATTAAGAGAAAAGGGTGATGATGTTGAGTGTTTATCGATGGTTAATCATAAGACATTAGCAAGGGATACTTTTTGGTCATATGAATGAATAGATCTTGGTGTTCGCCATTTTTGTATCTGATTTCTGTTGGCCAAGACAGCTTTTTGTTTATTGATTCTTTAAGATAATTAAAACGGTGGGTTGAACGGCTGACTGAACATATGAGCGAATTAAAGAGATAACTAGAACAGAAGGAGAATGAGATGTTTGTTCTTTCCGTCATTCAGTATTTACTGAATCTGTGCTAGTATTTGTGAAAATAAAGATAGGAGTCTCAAAGAGCTTACAGTTTATGAGTGGACAGTATATGAAGTGGCTACTTTCCATGTTCTGTGCCAATTGTAGAGTTAGATGCTTGCACTATGTATGACGGAGCCCAGAATATTAGCACCTAGCTCAGCCTGGAATGGGCGAAGATAGATTCTCCTCTTGAGGCTCAGAGTCTTGAATTATATACTAAGTGTAAGTGCAGGGTTTTAAGCAAGATCATATGCTTTTGATCTCTCTCTGTATATATATGTATACGTATTATATATACATATACATATACATATATACACATACACACATATATCTCATCAGAAAAAATACCATTAGTGGTTATAGTCAAACCATTTTAGGGGCAATAAAATGGCTCTTCCAGTTTGTTCCCAGGCTTTGGTTTATTTTCTTCTTCTCCTCCTCCCTTTCTTTCTCCCTTTCTTTCTCCCTCTTCTCCCACCCCTCCAACAAAATTGTAAGCATTGAATGCTCACGGCATTGAATGCCGGTCACTCTGCTAGGTGCTACTCTAGGTTTATAGAGATGATCAAATAAACGCAGTGCTTATCTTTGAGGAACTTACGGTCTAGTTTTAGGAGGTGGAATTGATGAACGGCAGTCTCACTTCAAGCTGCCAGTGTGCCAGTCTACTCAGGTACTGTATTACATTGAAATAATTTAGAGACTCATTTCGTCACTGCACAGCCATTTCCACATCTAAGGAGAGACTGTGGGTTATGATACATGTAAATATAATTAGTGTGTGGGGAAAATGCCAGGTATGTCATGGCCGTACAATGAACACTTGACAGATTAGTAAAAGACTGGCTGTATTTTTGTGCACACCTAACATCTGGTATTAACTCATTATTTAAAGAAGAATTTTTGTTTTGAGAGAGAGACAAAGCACGCACACGAATAGAAGAGGGGCAGAGAGGGATAGAGGGAGAAAAAAATCTTAATTCAGCCCCCTCCCTGTGAGGAGCCCCACAAGAGGCTCAATCTCACAACTGTGAGATCATCATCTGAGCCGAAATCAAGAGTCAGCACTTAAACGACGCCCACCTGCCCCTAAAAATATTTCATCTACTCAAGTGGGTTCTTTTTCTCTTTATTCCTTTTTAAGATGTAGAACTACTTTGTAAGTTGATTCAAAAGAAGGTTTAGCCTTATAGTGACCATTAGGCCACTCTGTCACTGTCTATGTTGTAGATTGACATCACTTTCATCACTGATGTCTGCACTGTTGGCAGATTCTTTCTCTTATAGCTGGAAGGAAGCGCACATTGTGTACGAACAGAATTTCTTCCAGTCTGTCTAGAAGTGGTCTGAAAGAAGGGGGTGGTTTATAAGACAGTTCCCTGGTGGGGGGGGGTATATTAGGCTTTCCACTTTTATTTATTTACTCTATCAAAAATAAGAGAGAAGTGAAATTTTATTAAAATTTCATGTACAGATTGATAAGAGTACATGTATATAATCTACTAAAAATACGTACATGTTTTGACGTGTTTACGTATTTTAACGATAAGGGTGCTTGAAAAATGTTGGCGTCTACTGCGCAGAAAGGAAAAAAGATCACAACGCGTTTCTTTGTAGTTAGAGAAACATTCACTCACCACACCATCATCTGCAAAAAATCCATCTACTTAGGCAGGAAACCTAAGATTTGCCTCTGGAGGAGGTTTCGATTGCACCTGCCCAAGAATTTCACTGTTGAGTAGCTTTGCAGTTTTCCTGCTGAGCCATCAGGAAACTGAAAGAGCCACCAAAGAAGTGGTAAATTATCTGGAAAAACTGTGCAGAATATATTTGTTCTTGGGCTGATGGGGATGACGAGCCAAATACCCTTGCATACGTAGGTCTTGTTTTATGACAAAATATGTTTGTCAACTATTTTATGTAAAGGATCCTGTTTAAGAAAATCTGAATTTTTGGTCAGGTGATTATCTATCTTCAGGGGCTTTGAAAACGTTACCCCATGACCTGGTTGAATTAAGAGTCAGATATTTTGGGGGTGCCTGGGTGGCTCAGTCGGTTGAGCATCTGACTCTTGATTTTGGCTGAGGTCATGATCCCAGGGGTGTGGGATCGAGCCCCACATTGGACTCCGTGCTGAGCTTGGAGCCTGCTTGGGATTCTCTCTCACTCTGCCCCTTCCCCTGATTCATGCTGTCTCTGTCTCAATCAATCAACCAATCAAATATTTTCTCACACAAAAAGTGGCTTTTTAAAATTTGATGATATTTTCCATTCATTTGATTGTCACAGTGGTCTTTCACCGGCTATTGGGTAGCCTTTACTGGTTTTTCAGATTAAAGTCAAAGTATCCTGATAGTTTGAAATGCAGTTCTTTTTCCATGAATGTGCAGGGAGTTGTGGTAAACTTGCAAGAGAAATGCTTGGGAGTCAAAGTCTGTCGCTTCTGTTACCTATTGACCTGCTGGTCACATTCCTTTATTCATTGAAGGCTGGGAACCCCTGATTATATAGTCTTTCTCTTCATCCCAGTTCTTGTCATCAGATTGGCACAAGAACATCCATGTGAAAGATTCACCCAGTACTTGGCCTGAGAGCTGAATGGACAACTTCTGTCAATTATCTTTTATCATTCTGCTTCCCAGTTTTCTCCCATGACCATGCCCTATTTTTTGTTGACATCCAGAGCAGAGACATGTCTTCGAACTTCATCTCTATTATAGTAATGTCTGCCGTAGCTTTCTGGATTCCTTGGCCTCTTGATCCTCTTCCCAGTGTCCCTTTGACTTGACTGAAACTTCTAGGCTGTAGACCCTTCCATTTTCTGACACTGTAATGCCACTTTCTGACTTCCTTCTCTGTTCAACCTAGACTCCATTGTTCATACCTTTGCCCTTTTTATAGCATTCTCAGTGTCTTTACTCTCTTGTCCTTTGTCCACACTCCCAAAACCCCAAACTTAGATCCACTCAAGCGTGTGCCTACCTCATTCTTATACATGCACTGAATGGTCTGGTAGATGAATGTTATACTGTTGTATAGACTCATGTTGATGCAAAGTATGATCTCCAAACAAAGCTGGGCCAATTACTGTCCTCTAGAAATCTTTTTCTGTTCTTCTTTCTGCTAATTCTCAAAATAACAATGTTAAACCTCCATTATTTTCCTGGCCTTCTTACAATTCAGCCTCCTCTCCATAAAAAGATAGCATTATCTTCTATTTCACAGAGAAAAGGATGGTTATTAAATATGATCTCTTAAATTTCTGCCTTCACACCATTTATTTCTGAACTCACGCTCATTCTTCATTCTAGTTCCAAGGAAGTGTGTTTTCCTTCTCTGTTGAAACTTTCCACTTTATCCTTTTTCTCGTATCTTTCCTTGAAGACTTTGCCCTATTCTTCTGAATTTGTATTTTGCAAATAATATTTTTATTGTGATTATAAAAATAATACATGGCCATTACGGAAAAATTAGGAGTGAAATAAAGTTTAATAAAGGAAATGTGGCCCATAATATTATCACTAAGAGTTAGCAATTTCATAAATAAAATTTGGATCAAAATGTGTATACTGTTTTGTAGTTCATGATACCCTAGATAGTACTGAGCTTTCTGTCATGTCATTAAACATTCTTTAATGATATGATTTTACTAGATTGGTTATATGTCATTTTATGGTGTAAAGTAAGTTTTACAAAATAATACTTACGATAGGAGTCCAATTTCATTCTTTTTGCTTAACATCATTTCTTAAAGACACAATCCTTTCCTTACTGGGTATTCTTGGCTTCTCTGTCAAATATTAGTTGACCATATATATGAGGATTTGTTTCTGTGCTCTAGATTCTTTCCATTGATCTGTGTGTCTGTTTTTGTGCCAGTACCATACTGTTTTGATTACGATAGTTTTGTAGTAGAGTTTGAAATCAGGGAATGTGATGACTCCAGCTTTGTTTTTCTTTCTCAAAATTGGTTTAGTCAATTAGAGCCTTTTGTGATTCTGTACAAATTTTTTTTTCTATTTTTTTTTCTATTTCTGTGAAAAATGTTATTGGAATTTTAATAGAAATTGCATTTAATGTATAGATGGGTTTGGGTAATATGGACATTTTAACAATATTCATCCTTTCAATCCATCAACATGGGATATCTTTCCATTTGCTTGTGTCGCCTTCTGTTTCTTTCCTCAAAGTCTTACAGTTCTCAGTATGCAAATCGTTTACCTCCTTGGTTAAATTTATTCATAAGTATTTTATTGTTTTTGATGCTGTTGTGACATAAGATTGTTTTCATATATTGTTGTTACTGTGTAGAAATGCAATTGATTTTTGTATGTTTATTTTTGTACCCTGTAACTTTGCTGCATTTATTATTTCTAACAGTTTTTTTGGTGCAGTCTTTAAGATTTTCATATATTGGATCATAACATATCTACAAACAAAGACAGTTTTATGTCTTTTTTTCTAATTTGGCTGCCTTTTTTACCTAATTGCTCTGGCTAGGATGTCAATTACTGTGTTGTATAGGAGTGGTAAGATTGGGCACCCTTGTTCTATTTCTTATATAAGAGAAGGCTTGCCATGTATGGCCTTTACTATGTTGAGGTACATTCCTACCATATGAAAATTTTTGAGAGTTTTTAATCATAAAAGGAAGTTACATTTTGTCACCTATTTTTCTCCATTTGTTGAGATGTTCATGTGATTTTTTTCCTTTTACTCTGTTAATGTGGTGTATCATATTTATTGACTGGTGTATATTGAACCATCCTTGCATCCTAGGTATAAATTCCACTTGATCATGGTGTGTAATTGTTTTAATGTGGTGTTGAATTCAGTTAGCTAATATTTAGTTGAAAATGTTTGCCTCCATATTTATCAGGGTTATTGGCCTGTAGTTTTCCTCTCTTGTAGTGTCATTATCTGGCTTTGGGATTGGGGTAGTACTGTCTTCATATAATAAATTTGGGAGTACTCCCTCCTCTTCAGTTTTTTGGAAAAGTTTGAGAAAGATTGGCATAATTCTTAAGTTTGGTATACCTTATCAGGGGAACCTATCTGGTCCTGGGCTTTTCTTGTTGGGAGATTTTTGATTTCTCATTCAATCTCCTTATTGGTTTCTTCAGATTTTCTATTTCTTTATGATTCAGTCTTAGTAGGTTAGATATTTCCAGGAATTTATCGATTTCCTCTATATTGTCCAGTTTGTTGTCATATGATTGTAATAGTTTATTTGATCCTTTATATTTCTTTGGTATAATATCTCTGCTTTTATTTCTGATTTTATTTATTTGAGTCATTCCTCTTTGTATTATGTTGAGATATGGTCCCTCTAGACTTACCTTATTGAGAGTTTTTATCATGAATGGATGTTGTACTTTTTCAAATGCTTTATCTGCATCTATTGAAATGATCATACATGGTTTTTATTCTTTCTCTTATTGACGTGATGTATCACATTGATTGAGTTATGGATATTGAACCAGCCTTGCATTCTGGGAACAAATCCTACTTGGTCACGTGAATGATTTTTTAATATATTGTTGGATTCAGTTTGCTAGTATTTTGTGAGACTTTTCCATCTGCGTTCATTAGAGGTATTGGCCCCTGTAGTTCCTTTTTTTTTTTTTGATAGGTTTTTCATCTGTTTTTGGTATCAGTAATTTTGGCTTCATAGAGTGAATTTGGAAGTTTTCTTTCCTTTTCTATTTTATGGAATAGTTTGAGAAGAATAGGTGTTAACTGTTACTTAAATGTTTGGTAGAATTCACCTATAAAGCCATCTGGTCCTGTACTTGTTTTTTGAGAGTTTTATGATTACAAATTTAATTTCATTGCTGGTAATTGGTCTGTTCAAATTTTCAGTTTCTTCTTGCTTTACTTTTGGTAGGTTATATGTTTCTAGGAATTTGTCCATTTCCTCTAGGTTGTGCAATTTGTTCGCATATAATTTCTCATAATATTCTCTTATAATTGTTTGCATTTCTGTGCTGTTGGTTGTTATTTCTCCTCTTTCATTTGTGATTTTGTTTATGTGAGTCATCTCTCTCTGTCTTCCTTTTTTTAAAAGTTTATTCAATTTTGAGAGCGAGAGAACAGGGGAGGGACAGAGAAAGCAGGTAAGAGAGAGTCTCAAGCAGGCTCCGCACTGTCAGCACAGAGCCTGACACTGAGCTTTAACTCATAAACCATGAGATCACGACTTGAGCTGAAATCAAGTCAGATGCTTAACCAACTGAGCCACCCAGGCACTGCCCCTCCAAAAAAACATATATTTTTTTGATGAGTCTGGCTACAGGTTTATTGATTTTGTTGATATTTCCAAAGAACCAGCTCCTGGTTTCATTGATCTGTTCTATATATTTACTTCTATCTATCTATCTATCTATCTATCTATCTATCTATCTATCTATCTATCTATGTTTAAGTTTATTTATTTTTTGAGAGAGAGAGAGAGAGAACGAGCATGGGAGGGGCAAAGAGATATGGGGAAAGAGGATCCAAAGCAGTTTCCATGCTGACAGCAGATAGCCCGATGTGGGGCTCGAGCTCATGAACCGCGAGATCATGACCTGAGCCGAAGTTGTAAGCTTAACTGACTGAGCCAGCCAGTCACCCCTATATCATTTATTTTCCTCTAATCTTTATTATTTCTTTCCTTCTGCTAACTTTGGCTATGTTTGTCCTTTTTCATTTCTATCTCCTTTAGGTGTAAGATTAGGTTGTTTATTTGAGACTTTTCTTGTTTTTGAAGTAGTCCTGTATTGCTATAAACTTCTGTCTTAGAACTACTTTCGCTACATCTCAAAAATTTTAGACCATTGTGTTTTCTTTTGCATTTGTTTCCATGTAATTTTTTATTTCTTCTTTGATTTCTTGGTTGACCCAGTCATGGTTTACTAGCATGTTATTTTACTTCCATGTATTTGTGCTCTTTCCAGATTTTTTCTTGTGATTATCAGTTTCATAACATTGTGGTCAGAAAACATGCATGATATGACTTCAGCCTTTTTGAATTTGTTGAGACTTGTTTTGTGGCCTAATATGCATTCTTTCTTGGAGAATATTCCATGTGCACTTGAAAAGTATGCGTATTTTGCTATTTTGGGATGGAATGTTCTGAATATGTCTGTGAAATCCATCTGGTCCATTGTGTCATTAAAAGCCACTGTTTGTTTGTTGATTTTCTGCTTGTAGGATCTGTTTGCCAATATAAGGGGAATATCGAAGTCTTTACTATTGTATTACTGTCAAATATTTCCTTTATGTTTGTTTTATGTATTTGTGTGCTATCATGTTTGGTGCATACATATTTTCAATTGTTATATCTTCTTGTTGGATTGTCCCCTTTATTATGATATAGTGCTCTTATTTATCTCTTGTTGCAGTCTTTGTTTTAAAGGCTATTTTGTCCAATACAAGCATTGCTACTCTGGCTTTCTTTTTTTTTATTATTTTTTAAATTATTTTATTATTTTTTAATATATGAAATTTATTGTCAAATTGGTTTCCATACAACACCCAGTGCTCATCCCAAAAGATGCCCTCTTCAGTGCCCATCACCTACCCTCCCCTCCCTCCCACCCCCCATCAACCCTCAGTTTGTTCTCAGTTTTTAAGATTCTCTTATGCTTTGGCTCTCTCCCACTGTAACCTCTTTTTTTTTTCCTTCCTCTCCCCCATGGGTTTCTGTTAAGTTTCTCAGGATACACATAAGAGTGAAAACATCTGTCTTTCTTTTGACATCCATTTGCATGATAAGTGATTCTCCATCCCGTCACTTTCAATCTCTAGGTGCCTTCCCATCTGAAATGAATCTCTTGTAGGCACATATAGATGGGTCTTGTTTTGCATGTTTGTTTTTTGTTTTGTTTTTTTAATCCTTTCTGTCACCTTATGTCTTTTGATTTGAGCATTTTCATTCAAAGTATGATAGATATGTATTTATTAACATTTTATTTGTTTTGTGGTTCTTTTTGTAGTTTTTCTCTGATTGTTCTTTTGTTCTCTTTCATGGTTTGTTGGCTTTCTTTAGTAGTGATATACTTGGATTCCTTTCTCTTTATTTTTTGCATATCTGTTACTGATTTTTGATTTGTGATTACCATTCAGTTTGTATTTACTATCCTCTGCATCTAGCAGTCCATATTAAGTTCATGGTCACTTATGTTTGATCACATTCTTTACTCATGTTTCCCCCACATCTTAACTATATGGTGCCATATTTCACATCCTTTCATTTTGTGAATCCCTTGTATGATTTTTACAGGTATATTTATTTTTACCACTTCTAGATTTCCTACTTTTCATACTCTCACTTATGGTCTTTTCTTTCCCAAGGAAAGTGTCCCCTTTAACATTTTTGTAGGGCTTGTTTTCACTTGTCATGAATGAACTCTTAGTTTTTGTTTGAGAACCTCTTTATCTCCTTCTATTTTGAATGATAGCCTTGCTTGATAGAGTATTCTTAGCTGCAGATTCTGCTGGTGTGCAAAGTTTCTGCTGAAAAATTTGCTCAGGGTTTTATGGGGTTTCTCTTGTATATAACTGTCTTTTTTGCTGTTAAAAACATTTTTTTTTAATCACTATTTTTTGCCACTTTAATCCTATGTGTCTTGGTATAGACCGCCTTGATTTTGTTGGGGATCTGTGCCTCCTGGGTATGAATATCCATTTCCTTCCCCGCATTAAGGATGTTTTTAGCTATTATTTCTTTAAATGTACTTTCTACCCCTTTTCTCGCTCTCATTATTCTCAGATCTGTATAATATGAATGTTGTTATGCTTGGTGGAGTCACTGAGTTCTCTAACCCTATTCTCATTTTGCAGAATTGTTTTCTCTTATTAGTTCATCTTGGTTATTTTACATTACTCTGTCTTCTGGGTCATTAATTTGTTCCTGTTTCCTCTAGCCTGCTATTTTTTATCAAGTCTATTTTTTATTTCTTCATCTCTGGTTCTTTTTTTAATCTCTGTGTTAAGGGTCTCACTGATGTCTTCCACTCTTTTCTCAAGTCCAGTGAGTATCTTTGTGATTAGTACTGTAAATTCTCCACAAGGCATATTGCTTATGTTCATTTCACTTAGGTCTCTTGCTGTGGTTTAGTCTTGTTCTTTCATTTGGGACATATTCCTCTGTCTTCTCATTTTGTGTGTCTCTCTGTGTCTGTTTTTTTGTGTTAGGAAAATCATTTATGTCTCGTCACAAAGGTAATGGCCTCAAGAGGAAGAGGTCCTGTAGTGCCCTGCAGTGCTTTGTCCCCTGTTCTCCAGGGCTTGGTGCTTCAGGATGTGTCTCTTACATTTGTTGCATATGCCCTGCTGTTGTTTCCTGTCTGCCTTTTCCTTCAGTCCAGTTGTCTGCAGAGGCTCCTTTTGTCTGTTGTGAGCAGTGTTTGGTCCCCAGCTTGGTGGGACATGTTTTAATTTGGTGTATAATGGTCTGCTTGGAAAATGAGACCTGCCACGGATGCCCCTAGAACAAAAGCACCCCTAGCCAGGAGATGATGTGTTGGTGGGGATTGTTCCAGTTTTCTAGGGAAAGGGACCCACCTTATTGGGACTGAGGCAAGCTTGACGAGAAAGGGCAGATCCATCAAAGTGTGGGTGGTGGGAGGGGATTTCGTGTAAGCAATTTGGGTACAGAGTGTTGGCGCAGTGCTGGTTCCCACAGGAGACCTTGTGTTTATGCTGAGGGGTGGGGGAGGGAGATGTCACTTGCCACCTCCTTTATTCCTGGAGGGGTCTCCCTGTGTTCCCAGCTTCTATGGCCAAGCTCTAAGATAAGTAAATAACTCTCCCTCTCATGGGCCCCAGGAATTTTTCAAACTGCTGCTTCTGTACTCTATCTCTACTGGCGGCTTCTTGTGCTGTCCCTTCAAGGGGTGGGGACTCAATTTTGCAGAACTGAACCTGCTGATCTTTTAAATTCCAGGCTTTAAGTCCCACTGTTTGTAAACACTCATGAAATTCAGCCTCTCTGACTTTCAAAGCCAATGTTATGGGGATTCATCTTCCCCATGAGGGCTCTCCAGTGTGATAGTCTGTTTATTACCTTCCCCTGTGCCCCAGCCTCATTTCCAACCAGGGACAGCCATGGTTGCCTTTGCCCTTTCTCCCTCTTTTTATGGCCTCTTCTCTACTTTTCTCTACTTTTACTTATGGAGTTGGTTCTGCCAGTCTTCAGTTCATTTACTGAATTATTTACACTCATGTGAATATTAGCTTGGTGTATCTGTGGCACGACGAGGTGGGCTTACTGTCCTAGTCCACCATCTCCTCAACGTGTACCTGTATAATGACTTTCTTTGCCTTTTGTTACAGTTTTTGGCTTAAAGTATATATTTTTTTCTGTATAAATATTGCCACCCCTGTTGCATTTTGGTTTCCAGTTGCGTGGAATATCATTTTCCATCCCTTTACTCCGAGCCTATGTGTCCTTAAAGCTGAAGTGAGTCTCTTGAAGACAGCATATAATTTGGTCTTGTTCTTAAATTCATCCAGTTACTCCATGCCTTTTGATTGGAGAATTTATCCCATTTACATTTGGAGTAATTACTGATGGGTAAGGACTTACCAATGCAATTTTATTCATTTTCTGGTTGTTTTGCAGTTCCCATGTTCCTTTCTTCCTTTTTTGCTGCCTTTCAGATATGTTGATGATTACCCATAGTGGTAAGCTTTGATTCCCTTATCTTTGTCTTTTGTGAATTTGCTGCAAGTTTTTGCTCTGTAGTTACCATGAGTGTTCTATAAATATCTTAATGACACAGTAGTCTATTTTCTGCAGGTACAAACTTGACTTTTCTTATAATCAAAGTTCTACTTTTACTCCCCAATTTTGTTTGTTATATCACAGGTTACCTCTTTATATTGTGAATTTGTTAACAACTTATTATAGTTATTTTGAATACTCTTGTTTGTTAATCTTTGTACAAGAATGAAGTTAAGCTATATACACCACCATATTACAGTATTAGAACATTCTGAATCTGACTATGTACACTTATCTTTATCAGTGTGTTGAATATTTTCATATTTTTTCAAATTACCCTTTAGCATTCTTTAATTTCAACCTGCAGAACTTCTTTCAGTATTTCTTATAAGTCAGGTCTGGAGGGATGAACTCCCTCAGCTTTTATCTCTCCCTTATTTCAGAAGGACAACTTTGCTTGGATAGAGTATTTTTCATTGCTAGTTGCTTTTTATTTTCTTTCAGCACTTTGAATATAATCATCCCACTCTCTCCTGGCCTCTAAGATTTCTGCTGAGAAAGTTATTGATAACTTTGTGGAGATTCCCTTGTAAGTTACAGGCTCCTTTACTCTTGCTGCTTTTAAGTTTCTCTGTCTTTGATTTTTGATAGTTTTATTATAATGTGTCTTGCAGAGGATATGTTTAAGTTGAGTTTATTTTATGATCTAAGTGCTTAATGAACTTGGATATCCAAATCTCTTCCCAGATGTGGGAAGTTCCCAGCTATTCTTTTTTTATGTAAACTTTCTATTCTTGTCTCCCTCTGAGACTCCAGTAATTTGCAGATTATTTTTTTTTTATGGTATCCCATTGATTACATACACTTTCTTCCTTCTTTTTTGCTTTGTTCTCCTGTAACTGGACAATTATTTACTTCCTGTCTTTCAACTCATAGGTTCTTTCTTCTACTTCATCCATTCTGATATTGATGCTCTATGGTACCTTTTTCATTTTATTCATTGTATTTTTGAGCTCCAGAATTTGATTCTTCTTTTATGATTTCTACCTTTGTTAATCTTCTCATTTTGTGTGTGTATTTTGTTGTTGTTGTTGTTGTTGAATTGTCTCTCTGTGCTTTCTTGTAGCTCAGGGAGATTCCTTAAAACAGGTATTTTAAATTCTTTATCAGGTAAATAGCAGATATTCATGTCTTCAGGATCAGTTACTGGAAGATTATTGTGATCTTTTGCTTGTGTCACGTTTCATAGATTTTTCATGTTTCTTGAAGTTGTTTGTTGCTGTCTTCACTTTTGAAGTAGCAGTGACCTCCTTCCTTCTTTACTAACTACCTTCCAGAGAGAAATCTCTTCTGTCAGTCTTCGTAGGGATTCTCAGAACTTGTATGGATACACCTGCTCCACACTTTGGCTCCCTCTTTTGGCAGAATTCTTAGACTTGTGTGTCTTCTTTTGATCATCCGATGCACCAGGCCAAGTGCCAACAGCCTCTCTTTTGCTTTCCTAAAGGTGGCGCTGAAGCTCAAGTTTGTGTCTCTCCCTGGCTCACAGAGTCTTACTGATTTCTTCACATGCTCACTTGCCATCTACCAAAGCTTTTTCTCACTGTCTCTGTGGGGTTAGTGTGTGGGTGAAGTACAAGGAGCACCATGGTGCCCATGGGCTCGTTGGTGGGATCTGCAGATAGGACATCCCCAGAAGCTCAAAGATCAGCTTTTTAATGGAATCTGTGGCACAGTTTTTATAATCCACGTCCTTTCAATGGTCTCCAAGAGTCTTATCTTCTACTTTTCCAGCTATCCCCACCCTCCAGTCCTACAGCTCACAATTCACTACTTTGAATGGAGTGAGAGAGAAATGGGCTTCTTTGGCATCATCCTGCACAGCTGGGGAGGCCCAGGTGTTGACTCACACACTTTCATTTTCCTCTCTTGGGAGAAATCACAGGGTAAGAATATCTCTCTTGACCCTGAGGTCTCTTGACTACTTTTGGAGAAGGGTGATACAGGTAAAGTCAGACTCTTCATCTTACCCACTCCAGTCCATCCAGTTCCTATTGTTTTGCTCCAACTGTGTGCTAGGACTTCTCTGCTGGAGACCTAGACTTCTATGAAGGTGCTCCTGTCCATGGGTGATTGTCTAAGACAGTTTTTACCAGAGACTTCTGGAATGTGGCCAGGAGGGGCTGGAACTGGTACAGGAACCGCTGCAGGGTCCACTTACCTGATGCACAGGTGGGCCAGACTCTTCCCGAGGCTTTTGGCATATGGTACTAAACCCCAAGGCTCCCACAAAGGGACTTTTTTCATGGTTGGATGTCACATTGTTGTTGTGAAAGGAGGGCCATGATGAAGGAGGTCTTATTCAGCCATGTTGTTGACTTATCTCTTTTCAGAACATTCTTATGTATACTTTTTTTTTCCCTCTGTGTTTTTGGAAGAGATTCCCAGAAATCTAATTTCTAGAACAAAGGATATAGATTTAAAACCTAGTATATATTAAACTATTTTCTAGAAAGTTTGTTCCAATTTACATTCCTGCTAGCAATGCATAAGAATACAAAGTTAGGAAGACTGAGGATTATTAAGCTAAAATGTTTCTAATTTAGTGGGTGAAGTAGCAATTTTGTTGTTTTAATATTAATTACTTATAAAGGTAAACTTTGTTGATTATTTATAAGTCTTGTAAATTGCCTTATAATGTCACTTGATCAATTCTCTACTTTTTTCATCACTTTTATGTGCTCTGTATACATGAAAGTTTATTTCAGTTATTTTCCCAGTTTAATTTTTAATTTTCTTTGTGTAGAGAAGATTTTAATATGTAGTCATCTATCATTGTTTTCATTTATGGTTGCTTTAATAAAAACTTCGATGATACTTCCTCATTAGAGAACTATAGTCTTCTCTATAGCTACTATAGCTTTGTAGTTTCACTTTTTACATTTAATTATTTTATAATATTTTATTTATAAATTTATTTATAATATTTTATATTTAATTTATTTTTTTGTTGCTCATGGTCCAAGATGAAGATCTGAGTTTCTCATTTCTGCCCCCTGAGTTTCACCAATTTTAGCATCATTTATGGAATACTTTGTTTTCCTATTGATTTGTGAGACCTTATTTCTAAGTTATTTGTTAAGTTACATTAATCACTGTATCAATTCTTATACCAATACATGTAGTTTTAATTAGTGTGGCTTTATCTTAAGTTTTACACGGTACCTTATTACGGTTTTCTTTGTATTTATTCAGGTTGGTGTTCACTGATATTTGTGTGCTTTTAGGGTTTTTTTGATCAAATTGGAAAAAATTTCAGCTAATATTTCTTCAATTATTTAGCCTTTCCATCTTCTTCTCTCCTGAAACTCCAATTATCTATGTGCTTGATCATTCGATACAAGTTACTGAGGCTCTACGATTTTTTTAAAGCGTTTTTTTCTTTGTGCTTCACTTTGGATGATTTATCTTTGAATTGATAGATTCTCTCCTCTCTTTTGTTCAATTTTTATTTAAGATGTAGTAGTTATTTCTAAGATTTGCATTTGATTCATTTTTATAGTTTAACAAAACTTTCCTTAAACTATCTTTCCACACACTACATTCGTTTTTTTCCTATGGCTTAAAAAAATTTTTTTTAATGTTTATTTTTGAGAGAGAGAGAGAGAGAGACAGACAGACAGACAGACAGAGCACAGGTGGGGGAAGGGCAGAGAGAGAGGGAGACACAGAATCTAAAGCAGGCTCCAGGCTCTGAGCTATCAGCACAGAGCCCGACATGGGGCTCGAACTCACAGACTGTGAGATCATGACCTGAGCTGAAGTCGGACGCTTAACCGACTGAGCCACTCAGGCATCTATGACTTTTTAAAATATACTTATTTTAACTGTTTTAAAATTCTTGAATGCTGGTTTGCCTGTGGGCCTATGACTGATTTTTTCTATTGACTATGAAAATTTTCTGTTGACTACTTTGAAAATCTAGTAATTTGGGGTCATGTACTGAAACATGATGTAAGATATGTTGTCACAGACTCTGGATTCTGTTATCCTCTTATGAAGAATGTTCTAACACAGCATTACTAGTTTTAGGCTTTGTCAGGGGGGATCTGTTTTGTCATTTCGCTTAGACATGGGATGCTTTCTTAATTCTCACTGGTGTTTTTTCCTAAGACATGGATGGCTCTTTGAGGTTTCAGTTGAAAACACAGTTAAGTTGCTTACCAAGTCTTCTTTGACAGATTGACACTCCTCATTCTTTTCTGCAGTGAGTAGCTGTTGAAACTCTGCTTACCTCTTTCAGCCTTCGAACGTTTGTTTTTTCCCCTGGCCTCTTTGAAATCTTGCCCCCCACACATGTGCAGTTCAGATTTCAGTCAAGGATTTGAGGGAGTTTGTTTACAGATGTTTTTGGCTCCCTCCTTCAAGGATTTTGCCCCATTCCATTTTCAGCTTCTCTGGATGTTCCAAACCCCATCCTCTTTTTCCTTAGGCCAATAATACTGAGATTTTCTGCCTTGAGCTTTGTCATATTGACTGGGGAGTAACCTCATGGGAAAAACTCTGTGTGTGTGTGTGTGTGTGTGTGTGTGTGTGTGTGTGTGTGTGTGTAGATGAATTTCATTATGGTTCTTATCTTTCAAGGGCTGAATCCTTTGATTCTTCCTTGGTCTTTTCCAGTTTCTCTATATATCAGCCAGAGGTTGAGGACCAGAGGTTGGAGTCGAGTTTTAATTATCGGTATACATGAATCCTACATGACTGGGAGCCAAATAATCATACATTCTTTTCTTCTCTTCCTGTCTCTCTGACTTACCTATCTTCAGCTCTTTGGCCATATACTCTTAATCTGTCCTTTAAATGAGGGTCTCCTGAGGGACTTCATCCTTTGTCTCTCTTCAAAGTCTGTAAGTTCTCCGGGGGTGATAACTGTTCATGTAACAGTACATCATCTACCGATGACTATGCATAGACCTCCAAAATCTGTATGCTGATGAGCCAGGTGCTGTTTACCAGGTTGTTTACCCTGTGCTTCTCTTTTTGTCTCAAGTGGATGAGTAGCTGAAGATTAAAACTGCTGAAATTCTAGGGAAGGGGTCTGGCAGAATCCTTAGCTCTGGGGGATCAGAACAGAACAGAATTCTGTTCCCTCTGTTCTGGTTTCATCTCCGTGTCCTTGTGAGACGAGTAGAAGGTGACCATACTCCTCCTCTGTCAGTTTAGTGCATGACGACAGTGAGAGAAGGCATTGATGCCCGACCAGGGATCACAGGCAAATGCACAGATTAAACCAGGGGAAGAATTTCCCCATCACCTTTCCATTGGTACTGGTGATAAGGACTGGGGTCACTCATCTCCACTGGGGAAAGGCCCAGCGGTACTGTCTACAGAAGGTTCTTCTCCTTCCGTGGGATTACCTGCCTATCGCTGAGAAGCCTTGAGGCAGTTTGCTCTGGCATTGGGTATAATAGAAATTCAAAACACAACCATCACCAAAAATTACAATTTTATAAACAGCCCATGCTAGTATTTCTTTTCAGGCAGGAAGTAGGTTGTATGGTTATCTGCTGAGGTAAATAGGTGAGGCTATGGGGGGAATAAGTTGGACTGTGATATAAGAAACTAAAAGTATAGCTAAACTGTCCAACCAAAGAAATGCCTAGTAATTTGGGAATAGGAAATAAAATGAAGAGAGAACTCAAGCCACCAGCAGAGGCTGGAATTGGGCAAAGAGACCAAGTCTAGAGGCTGGGTGGGTGAAGGGATTTTTCAGAACAGAATTTCTAAAACTTAAGGCCAGGATATTTGTGTGTCTGGAGTTTCAGTCCTCTTTATCTTCTTAAAGCTCTGGGGGACAGTGGTGCAGGTAGAAAATGAAAGTGTAAGCCTGTAGCACATTGACCTTGCAGTGTCTGGAGGCAGACAGCGCCCCCCTGAAAAGCATGGTGGGTGGGGGGCGTCTGGGCAGGTGAGAGGTGATCCGTGAAGCTGCAACCAGCACAGAGATGCAATCCCAGGGAATTGATTCAAATGCACAGAGGAGTCTTCTGTTCCTAAATACATCACAGGGGAGAAGGCCATCTGGTAAATATGTTTCACTTTCTTTGACTTCTTTTCTTATGATATGTGACTACATCCCACTGAGGTACTAAATTCTGGGACTTAGGGATTGAGATGGAAGAGGGGGGAATAGAACAGATACAACGGACCTTACAGTTTGGGTGACTTTAGGCAAGCACTGTTCAATAGATACATGTAATTTAATTTTTTCAAATAAAATAAAATAAAATTTTCTAGTAGCCACTTTAAAATAAGTAAAGAGACACAGATTCCATTAGTTTTAAATATATGTTTTATCTAATCCATTGTATCCAAAATATTTTAAGGTTGTAATTAATATAAAAATTACTGATGGGAAATCTTATATTCTTGCTCATTTTTACTAAGCCTTTGAAACCTGGCATTCACTTTATACTTAGAGCACATCTCAGTTTGAACTAGCCACCTATCAGGTAGGCTGGTGGCCACCATATTAGACACGGCAGCCCTAGGCCACCTTCCCCATAAACTAGCTGAGGTTCCTGGAGCACTGCACTGGCTGGGATTTGTGGTCAAAACAATAAAGTATTATATTGCTTAGTTTTGATTCCTTTGTGCATATTTCCCAGGTAATTTAGAAAGAATTAGCCAGTCTTGGGTAGATGTCAGATTCCCAGATCCTCTGGCCAGAAAACCATCAGTATATCTTCCCAGGGTCCCAACTGTATGTCCCCGTGGAGCATGTCCTGAGGGCTAAGCTTGGGCCAGATTGGAAAAGACCTTATAAGTTATGTGAAAGGGGTGGAATTTAATTCTAATGACTATATGGATGAGGGGGAGGAGTCAGTGAGTTTTCAGTGGGACAGTTAGGTGATTAAATTAGCATTTTAGGAAAAACTAGGTAGTGTGGATGACCCACTGTAGGGCAGCTTGATGAGAATCAAAGAAAAGGACCTATGAAAATGTGGATAAGCAGTGATGAAGGGCTAAGTTAAGACAGTGGCAGTATTAGGTAGAGGACAGGTCCAGTTAAAAAGACGTTAAGGAAAGGTATAGAATTCATCCACAGTGCTTGGTGATCAACTGAGTTGAGATATAAGAAGTATCAAGGATGACTTTCAGCTATTTTTTTTTTTTGTCTTAGGCAACATGGATAATAGTAATTAAGTGCCATTAATCGAACTAGACAGCACAGGAGAAGAAACCAATTTGTGAGGAGAATGTTGAATTTCATTTCGGGACTTACTGACTTTGGAATGGAGAGAGTAGTGTTTAGAAGTATCTAATTTAGCAGATTTAGAAGCCCTGAAGTAATTTCAGCGGCCTAGTGAGGCTGTAAATATGTTAAGGAAGGAATAAAAGACTTTGATAAGTCTGGTATATTCAATTCATTCATGTAAAAAATAGTAGTTTTTTAAGATGCATTGAAATATGCATGGCGAATACACTCATGAATAATTCAGTGTCTGCTCTCAAGCAGTTTGGCGGGAGGAGGGTTGGAGAGTAACCAACAGAGCAGACAGCAAGTGTGATGGGCTAAGATAGTCACTGGGAGAGCACACAACGCGCTCTTGACCCCTAAGGGGTTAGGACTATTTCAGTGAGCTTGTGTTGAAGGGGCAGAGTGATGGAAGTTGGAGACGTAAGATTGAGTCATTTTAACATGGTTTTCATCTGTTAAGAGGTTATTTGGGGTCCATCTTGTATCAGGTAGAAGATATGTGAAGAACTTTCTGCCATATTGGATAGCACAGACTACAGAACGTTTCTGTCCTCACAGAAAGTTCCATTACGTTGTGCTGGTCTGGACAGCTTGCTTTGTTCCTTTAAGTCTAAGGAATTTTTAAAACTCAAGGGAGTTCTGCTTTCACCTGCTTTATTTTTTTTAGCCCTCTAGGCTTTTATGCTAGATCCTCTGGTGTTATCAATTATATATTTTTTAGCTGGCTTAATCGCATATTGTTTTCAGCTTACTTTGGCTTGCTATTTTTATTATTTTATAACTTATATTTTACACTTACAGCTTGTGATCCCTTTTCATGTTTTTGATATCCTTTTCCTTTCCATCTCCTATAATTGAGCCTTGGAGTTCTTACAAGTTGCTGACTCATCAGAGCAAATGAAAAGACTCACAGAATAAAATTTCCTTCCTGGAAACAGGAATATTACAAGTACAGGCTTCCTCAGTTATTAGAAGTATTTTTTCCTCCTACCACGTAGGACACCAAGATGTGTCTTTTAAAGTCTTTAAGTGAGCAAGCCATTTAAACAGATGTGACATTCTAAAGGAGATGGGTGGCGGGTGATTGATAATATCTAATATTTCTTAAGCATTTGTATTCGCCAAGCACTGTGCTATAATATCATTTAACCCTCGCAGAAATCTTGTGAGATTATTATCATTTATTCCAAATTACAGATGAGGAGACTGGGATCCTGTGAAGGTAATGTCACACAGTGAAGTGACAGATTTGAGTTCTAATTCCAAAGCCTACAATATTAGATAAGGAGGTTCCCTTTGGGAAAAGCCTACAAATATAATATCTCTGATTCAGTGATGGCAAGGCGCTTGATGTTATTTAATCTTCTATGTTTTTATGAACATAGTTTACTAGAGCATCCGTGGCCAGGTATTTGAAATTTTGGCAAATCAGTGTTGGCCTGTCGGCCAATAATCCCGAGGAGTATCAAAGCACAATGAATGTTGAGTTTTTGTTATTTTTAGTTACTTTATACTGATTTTTAAACAAAATTATTATCTGTGGCAAATGGCTGGCTCTTCTCCTGTGATATGATCGACATGATACGAGAGAAATTTCTAGGCCAAGCACATGACCCTTGAATCAGGAGGCTCCTACCCTCAGGCTGTCCTTTATACTGGCTGTCCTTTCTGCATAGAAATGTTCTTCCTCCAGGTAACCACACAGCAAACTCCCTCACCTTCTTCAATCTCTGTTCAAATGGAACCCTCTCAGTGAAACTTACCTGATCCTCCTACTTGAAACTATAACATGACCCTCCCTCTTCATTTACCCATTTCCTGATCCACTTTCAGCAATTGATTTGTGATATCGTTGTTGTTGTTGTTGTTGTTGTTGTTGTTGTTATGAGCAATAAGCACTAAGATTCTTTATCTAAATGTCTCAGGGTACTAGTTAGTATAGTTATCTCTTCGGGCTAATACCTCAGCCTGCCTTTAGAAATAACTTCTGTCGCCGTTGCGCTCTTAACTTTCCAAAGCTCAAAATGAGGTGCTAAACCAGTATCTAGCAACGTTGATAAAAATGAGTCATCTCTTTATTTCTTCCAGTTTGACATTAGTCCTATCACTTTTTCTGCCCACAGCAAAATCAATAACACCTCCCTATGTTGACCTGGTCCTGCGGAAAGTTACAAATACTTTTTACTTCTCAAATAAAATAATCCTAAGAGGCAAGCCATATCTAATACCTAGTGTTTTCTTTCCTAGCGAAAGGGATATTTGATGTTCTGAAGACAATTTAACTTGGGCCTATTACCACTTTTTGAGATGACAAAAAATCAAAAGCTTGGGAGGTTTTCCCGTAAATAAAAGGATGCAGGGGACCTGGAGGAGCCACTGCAAGTTCTGCAGGCACGTTTTCCAGCCAGGCTGCCCCCTTCTTCACCAGCCTCGGAGAACACTGCAGAAAAGGAGCCGCTAATGATGGGGAACAGGGCTGCAACTTTTTTCTGGGGCAGCCGTCCAATTTAATTCTATTCCCACATGGAAGCTCCCTCTTCAGACTGCTTGCTTCTGGCATATCCTTCTGAGTTTCGTCTTGAAGAGTTACTTTCTCAGCCAGATCTTCCACGCTTGGTTTGTCTCACAGCCTTTAAAACCTAATGAGGACTCAGGTTCTCTTATCTCCTAATTCACTTCTTGAAAATCTCAGCAGATCAGTATGACGGCTTGCACAGACCATCAAGGGATCTGCTTGTGCATTCCAGAAAGGAGCTTACCGCTAGGAATGTCCGTGTGCTCATAACACCAATCAGTATGTGTTACAAAGGGAATGAACGTGCTGCGTTGGGTAACCTGGAAAAGCTGTTAACTAGAGACTAGCTAATGGGGCTTCTTGTATGTGTATGTATTTTTCTTTCAAAAAGATTTAGCCACTTTTCTGACACAACTCTACTGGGAAACAACTGAAATAATTTTCACTCGGACCTCTCTCTGACCAGGATGGGTCTCTTGGCCAGGGCTAAGCAGTCATCTAGGTCTCTTTGGACCATCAGGCAGTTAAAGAGCTGGGAAATTTCTTTAGTACTCACTCGTGTCCTTCCTTTATTTAACACTTGACATACTTAAAGATTAATTGGTTATAATTTCCTACTTGAGGAAGACAAAAAAGAACAAGAAGGAAGAGACAACAGGGAACAATTTACAGAAAAGATGCCTATTTCACTATGCTTAGCCTTATTGATCAAGGAAATGCATATCAGAGCAGAATGATCTAGTTCTCTTAAGCCAGTGGGCTTCGAAAAACTTAAAAAGATAGATAAAATTCAGCGTTGGCAATCATATGGTGGAAAAGGCACCCCAGGTTATAATAGTAGGGTGTGTGTGTGTGTGTGTGTGTGTGTGTGTGTATACAGCATATCAACAATACACACACACACACACACACACACACACATCTTTAGTGTCATGGAGAATATAGAAAAGTCTTCTTTGTGAATAAAACTTCCAGAGATTCACTGTGGTATAGACTTAGGATATACTAGAAATAAATTACACTTTAAGAGATTTTTGCCATTTTACCTCCATTTTTATTGGATTCAGATTTACTTTATTTCATTCAGCTAAAATTATTGAATACAGTATGGGTATCAGCAGTGATGTGACAGACATTAGCTTGGTCCATATGGAATTGATAGTCTAATAAGGAATATGGTCATCAAGCGGATGAGATTGAGAACAGTCGTGGGTAGGGGCCCTAAATCTGGGGAAGACTAGCACATTCTAGGAATGCAGAGAAGTCCAGTTTGGCTCTATCTTAAGTGCAAAGAGAAGGGTAGCCTACAAGGTGACTGAAGAGATAGTTCAGGCAAGATTATGAAGGCCACGTGAACTAGTTTGTGTTCACGGAAGAAATGGGAGATTCCATGGGAAGGTTTAAGTGGGGGATGATGCGATTCCATAGTGCACATAGTCACTATGACTGCTGTGTGGACAGCTGGTGAGCAGAAGTAAGGTCATTGTGACTAGACACGATGAGACCCTGGGTTTTATAACCTTCGTTGGAGGGGACAGGGGAAGGTTTTAAAATATATTTTGGAAGGAGAGCTTGCAGAACTCGGTGATTTGGATGTGAGCATGAGCAGCTAAGTATAGATAAACAAATTTGTGATAGGATATTTTGGAAGTGACACAGAAACAGTGATTGAAACACCAAAGCCTGTTTAACTGTATTCCCTGTTGAAATGTTCTTCCTGAGCTATCAATTTAAATTTTAGGCACATATAAGTAGCTTTTATTCTCAAAAGTAGGAGATAGGAATAGAAAAAAAAAAGCATTCAGTCTTGGGTTTAACTATGCTACTATGTTATGAGGTACCTGTCAGCTTTGAAAATGTGGAACCCTTTGGGCTTTGATGGAAAAGTTTTTGAGTGTGTCTGCTTTGTTTGTTCTTAAAGAAAGTCGTCTGGCAATAGTGGGCTCTTCTTCATCCCCTTCACTGTTAATTTTGAAGATTCTTTTGACTCAAGTTTTGTAAAAACAAAAATGCTATATATCACCCTGCTGTAACTAGCAGATGTTGCTTTCTTGCTGGTTCTGCTTTGGGGATTCAGAAGTGGGTGGAATTAGTTGACTAGGATCCAAAAACAGATGGACAATGAAAAAACATTCTTGAAAACCTTACAGAGTTGAAATCCAACTAGTAATATTTTTTCCTAAACTTATAACTCTATGGATATCTTTTTACTCCTTTATTATATCCCATAAATGTGATCCAAGCCATTAAAGATCACATTTGGAAATTGAGATTGTTTCCAGTTTTGGCCTTTTTAAGCCTTCCTATTAATTACCGTAATTCCCTACCAACAGTGTGCAACTTACTGAGATGTCACATTTAATCTTGCACAGAATGCAAATGAAATGCTGATTGAATCATTAATGATATAGTCTGTCTAGTTTCAAAGCTACAGAAATGATTAGAATAGAAATGTGCCTTTCCTTTCTTCAGTAAGATTTTTCTATTATTTTGGTTTAAACATAACTATACGTGTACATTTCTGAAAAGTTTGCTGATAACCATTTTTCTTTTGTTATCCTTTTCCGCTGTTAACCTCACTTCATCAGGCTTCTGAAGGTTCCTTACATGTTGCTGAAGTAATACAGTAAAGTTGGGTCAAAAGCATTTCTTTTCATTTCTGATCTATTCATTCACTCAACCAGTCAACCCACCAGCCTACCCACCAACCATCGAACAATCAGCCAAACATTTTTAGACCTTCTAGGTGCCCGCTATCCTTAGGCACTGGCAATGAAAAGAGAAACCACACGTTTTCCCTGAGCCAGAGGAACTTACGTCCCAGTGCAAGGAAATCATTGTGTAATCAACAATTGCAACGAAAGCTTACAGTTGTTATGGTATACATTTGTAACATGGAAAACAAGTTTATGATCAAATAAGATTGGGAAATACTGGGTTAAATGAAGTTAAGCAGATTTCTCCACTGCAGGACTCTAGAACATTTCAAGTGCTAACATGCATTGTGAATCTCCAAAGAGACCATCTGATATCAAGTATTTTCCAACTTTGTTGCCTAAAGTTAGAGATGACAATCAGGATAAGAAGAAATTCCAAACCGCAGTTCTTGCTAAACTGCCTGCAGGGACCATGAAGAGAACATAACTTTGAAACACAGCTTTTACTTTTTAGGGAAGAAAGATAAACAGGTCTACATAAATCTGACTTTCAAAACATATCTTCTTTATTTCTGGTTGCTCAGCACTCTCGCCCCTGCTGTGGATCTTTGCACTGATTTTGAGGCTTCTGTACTTTTGAATTTCTCGTCAGTGTTAGAAAGTAACCATTTGTCCTGTAGCCAAAATGTAGTCATCCTGATATTCTGACACCCACAGCTAATTGCATTTTTAGGCCTGTTTTCTAAGACTGAAAAGGATTACCTACCCTTAGAGGAATTTGGAAAAATAGCTTTGTTTTTGTTTGCTTGTTTTCACTTTCCCCCTTCTGGTGCTGAGGGAGTGGAGGGGTTCTTAGCTTTGATCTTCTCTCCTCCCTGGAGTAGAGCCTGAGACCGATTCTCGAGCAAGGTCATTGTCCTAGTGTCTGCAGACACCTAAAGTTTTGGGGAACAGAATTCAGGGATTTGTGAACTTAAATGAGAAAAGAAAAATGTGGACTTCTTTTCACTAATCTTTAGCTGAAGATTAAGAAACCTGTGAATATAAACAACAAACCACGATAGTAGCTGTGCCTTGGCTTTGTAGCCAGTAGAAACCACAAACATTTTTTCTGATCACGTTTCGATTGTTGTGAGGTGTCTTAAAATATCTTTTACAGTCATTGCCACTTTAAAAGTGTAGCAGTTATTAGATCAGCTGGTAGACCTGAATGAAGATGCACATTATATTATTGTATCCCAACTTAGATTTTTTTAAATGTTTATTTTTGAGAGAGAGAGTCTGTGTGTGTGTGTGTGTGTGTGTGTGTGTGTGTGTGTGTGCGCGCGCGCGCGCGTGAGAGAGAGAGAGAGAGTAGGGGAGGGGCACAGAATCTAAAGCAGGCTCCAGGCTCTGAGCTGTGAGCACAGAGCTGGATGCAGGGCCCAAACCCACGAATCACGAGATCATGACCTGCTCCGAAGTCGGACACTTAACGGACTGAGCTACCCAGGCGCCCCTGTTGTATCCCCAACTTTAAAAAAAGTTCTGCTAATTATATTTCATCCTTGTTGCCTCTGTAATCCTGTGTGTTTGATACATTTGGAAACATTGCTCTGAGAAGGGCTCTGGGACTTCATGGGACTGCCCAAGAGGTCCTAAGCACACGACAAAAGTAAGAACCCCTGTTTTAGAGGAAGATACATGGCATCAAATAAAGACCCTGGAGTTGGAAGACAGAGGAGTAGCCCAGGGAAGCTTTATCCAGCTTATTCCCTCTCCCAGCACGAACCCTTGGCACCCTCGCTGTTCCAAGTCTCAGAGAACTTGTAAGACTTGCAGTCCATTCTTACTGTTTATATTCCCAACCCCTGCCCCAACTTCTTTGTAGCTACTTGGGTAGAGCAATTCATTCATCCATTCAATCATTCATTGATTCGACAAGTATTTGGGGGATCTGTTATGAACCCAGGACTGTTCTAGATTTGGAGCTACAACAGTGAACAAAACAAGCAACGAACCTTGTCCTCACGGAGATTATATTCTAGTAGAGAGAAACAGATCATGGACAGAATAAATAAGTAAAAGGTATAGTATGCCTAAGGACGGTGTAGGGAAAACAAAGCAGGGAAGGACAATAACGCTTGATAGGAAGTGGGGGGGGGGATTTGCGGTTTTTAAAGAGAATGGACACGGAAGGCTAAGCTGAAAGGTGACATTGGATAATAGACTCGAAGGAAGTGAGGGGAACAGTCATTTAGCAATCCAGGCTGGGGGAACAGCGAGCGCCAAAGTTACAGAATGCCTACTATAGCGGAAGAAGCCAGGAGCCCAGTGTGGCAGAGCGAGTTGACCATGGGGAGAAGAGCAGGAGGTGAGGTCAGGCTGGTAACAGGATAGAAGGGAAGACCACGTGGAGCATTGTATGCCACTCAAGTGACTTTGGTTTCACTTTTGCTCTGAGTAAAATGTAGGCCATTGGAGAGAGTTGAAGAGTACTGGCATGATCAGACATGCTTTAATTTCTCTCTCTCTCTCTCTCTCTCTCTCTCTCTCTCTCTCTGGCTTCTACATAGAGAATAGATGAAGCAGTGCAAGAGCAGAAAAAGGAAAAAATCTAGAGATTTCTGTAACTTTCTATTTTCTACAGTAATCTCCCAACTAGTCTTCTCATCGTCACTAATTCAGTACCCACACTGCTGCCTGAGCAACCTTTTTCTTTTCTTTTCCTTTATTTTAGGCTTTATATCCAAACGAATGATAGTGATAATTACAAATGTCAGCTAGCAGGATTGAACACACAAAATATATCACCGTTTTGTCGCTTTTTAATTTTTAATGTACTGTAAGCCTTAGACAAATGAAAATACCCTATACCTCTCTTGACCTTTGGGAAACTCTAGTTTAAAAAATGTGTAACGCCTGGGGTGCCTGGGTGGCTCAGTTGGCTCAGCGTCCGACTTCGGCTCAGGTCATGATCTCCTGGCTCATGAGTTCAAGCCCCACGTCGGGCTCTGTGCTGACGGCTCAGAGCCTGGAGCCTGCTTCAGATTCTGTGTCTCCCTCTCTCTCTGCCCCTCCCTGACTTGTGCCATGTCTCTGTCTCTCAAAAATAAACATTAAAATTTTTTAAAATATAAAAATAAAAAATGTGTAACATCTTGGGGTGCCTGGGAGGCTCAGTTGGTTAAGCTTCTGACTCTTGATTTCAGCTCAGGTCATGATCTCACGGGATCAGGAGATCAAGCCCCACATCAGGCTCCATGCCGATAAATAAACTTAATAAAAAAATCTGTAACATGTAATGTAATCCAGTTAACCAGACATATATTGCATTTTCCCTAGTTGCCAAGGACTATATACAACGATGGATAATTCAAGATTCCTCCCTTTTCCCTGTTCATCTTTTTCCCTTACTTCTTTTGTCCCTAATTCCAAGACCTACATTTAAACTATAAGTGACTAGGTCAGACTGGATGGTTGCTAATATCTCTTCCATTTCTACAATTCTACACCTTCTAAATCTGTGCTTTAGTACTAACCCAGGTATGTGCAAATACTGATGCAGACTTTGCTGAGATAGGCAGCAAGTTTCGCATTATTTTATATCCAAATTAAAGAAACTAAGCTTCATGGGGCGCCTGGGTGGCGCAGTCAGTTAAGCGTCTGACTTCAGCCAGGTCATGATCTCGCGGTCCGTGAGTTCGAGCCCCACGTCAGGCTCTGGGCTGATGGCTCAGAGCCTGGAGCCTGTTTCTGATTCTGTGTCTCCCTCTCTCTGCCCCTCCCCTGTTCATGCTCTGTCTCTCTCTGTCCCAAAAGTAAATAAAAAACGTTGAAAAAAATTAAAAAAAAAACAAAAACTAAGCTTCAGAGTCAGACGGGCCTAAGTACAAATATTTATACTTTGATAAGCTATTAAATCTCCTTGAATTTATCCATAAAATAAGGAGGCAAGTACTGCTTACTTTATAAAGTGTTAGGGGATTAAATGAGATAATGCATGTAAGGCCCTGAAACAGATGTGTTCAGAATAAGCTCAAAGTGAGTATTACTCATTATTATTCAGGCAGCATAAATACAGGTAACTTAGCTTGTCTGGAAACGATTCCTAAATATTCTCCAGTTAGATAAAATACATTTGTCCTCATTTTGCAAGAAAAGTTTGGGAACTTGGTGACGATGACAAATGTATTTCCTGTCCATTCGAATCATGCTGGTGTCCAGAGCAGCGCTTTGTGATTCTTTGGTGACAGAGGCATGTGGCACGATAGGACCATCTTCTCTCTGACAGCCTCCTCACTCAGCACAGTACTGAACACAACAGCTCTACCGCATGTTTGCTGAGTGGATGAACAAGTGATGGGTGGGATGACTGAATGAAGAAGATCCCACAAAATCATTTGTGCTTTATAATCTAGGGGGGAAAAAAAAGTCTGACTCAAGGCAGCATTAGTAAACGGTTGAGTAGGGACCAGAATCCAGAATTGCCTACATGTTGGTATTTTTCCGTAACTCTATAAGCTTCTGGTTCTTACAGGGACACAAGTTCATGGCCATGTTGTATTATGATGACTTCAGAATGACATTTTTTACTTACCCATAGCAAGAATGCCAAGCATTAGGGTCTCCTGTTTTATTTTCAGAAAATGCAGGACTAGAAAAAAAGAGTTGACCTAGGATTACAAACAGAACAATTTTTAGTATCCAGTAATATTTATTTGCATTCCTTTGGACTTGTTATCATTATGGAGTAATATATTATGAAGATTCCCTTTGAGATTCTGTGATAAAAGACCCTGAATGTGTATCATTAAGAGTTATAACATTGAGCAAAACTCAGGCTTCCTTTTATGTATCAGATAGTCTTAATGATCGGAGTTTGGGCCAAAATGGAGTAATACTCCCAGAAAAGCTGCCAGGGTTTGAAAGAACATTTTTGAGAGGGCTAAAAATAAAAATTGAGAAATATGAATTGAAATAAGGCTTAGTGAATTCTTTTAGCTGTGTGTAAAGGAGCATTTTGAAGTCTAGTATGGCAATGTACCAATATTTAATGGCACAGGTGTCTTTATTTTTTATTCGTAATTTACTTTTCATCATGATAAGTGTACTCTTTAATCCCCATCACCTGTTTCAACCATTCCTGCTCCCACCTGCTGTCTGATAACCATCAGTTCTCTATAATTAAGAACCTGTCTTTTGATTTGCCTCACTCTTTTTTCCCCTTTGCTCCTTTGTTTTTTTTTTTTAAATCCACAGATGAGTGAGATTATATGGTATTTGTCTTTCTCTGACTTATTTTCCTTAGCGTTATACTCTCTAGTTCTATCTGTGTCATTGCAAGTGGCAAGATTTTATTCTTTTTGTGGCTGAATAATATTCCATTGTATATATGTACCACTTCTTTATCCATTCATCAATTGATGGGCACTTGGGTTGCTTCCATAGTTTGGCTAAATAATTCTGCTATAAACATAGGGATATACATATCCCTTTGAATTAGTGTTTTTGTATTTTGGGGGTAAATACCCAGAAGTGTCATTCCTGGATGGTAGGATACCTCTATTTTTAACTTTCTAGGGCACCTTCATACTGTTTTCCACAGTGGCTGCACCAGTTTGCATTCCCACCAATAGTGCATGAGGGTTCCTGTTTCTCCACGTCTTCGCCAACAGCTGTTGTTTCTTGTGTTGTTGATTTTAGCCATTTTGACACATGTGAGGTGGAATCTCATCATGGTTTTGATTTGTATTTCCCTGATGATGAATGATGTTGAGCATCTTTTTGGCCTTTGATGTTGAGCATGCATCTGTTGGTCATCTGGATGTCTTCTTTGAAAAAATGTCTGTTCATGCCTTCTGCCCATTTTTAAAAAAAATTTTTTTTAACGTTTATTTATTTTTGAGACAGTGAGAGAGAGAGAGCATGAACGGGGAAGGGCAGAGAGAGAGGGAGACGCAAAATCGGAAGCAGGCTCCAGGCTCCGAGCCATCAGCCCAGAGCCCGACGCAGGGCTGGAACTCACGGACCGCGAGATCGTGACCTGAGTCAAAGTCGGACGCTTAACCAACTGAGCCACCCAGGCGCCCCCCTTCTGCCCATTTTTAATTGGCATTTTTAATTTGTTTTTTGGTTGTTGAGTTGTATAAGTTCCTTATATATTTTGGGTGCTAACCCTTTACTGGTTATGTCATTTGCAAATATCTTCTCCCATTCTGTAGGTTGCCTTTTCATTTTGTTGTTTCCCTCACCGTGCAGGAGATTTTTATTTTGATGTAGGCACAATAGTTTATTTTTGCTTTTATTTCACTTGCCTTGGGAGACATATCTAGAAAGATGTTATGGTCAATGTCAGAAATTACTGCCTGTGCCCTCTTCAAGGATTTTTATGGTTTCAGGTCTCACATTTAGGTATTTAATCCATTTTGAGTTTATTTTTGTGTATGGTGAAAGAAAGTGATTCAATTTATTGTTTTGCATGTGGCTGCCCAGTTTTCCCAGAACCATTTGTTGAAGAGACTATCTTTTTCTCATTGGATATTCATTCCTCCTTCGTCAAAAATTAATTGGACATATAATTGTGGGTTTACTTCTAGGTTTTCTATTCTGTTCTGTTGATTTATGTGTCTGCTTTTGTGCTAATACCATACTGTTTTGATTACTACTGCTTTGTAATATAAGTTGAAATCTGGAATTGTGATACCTCTGGTTTTGTTTTTCTTTTTCAAGATTGGTTTGGCTATTCGAGGTCATCTGTGGTTACATACAAATTTTAGGATTGTTTGTTCTAGTTCTGTGGAAAATGCTGTTGTTATTTTGCTAGGGATTGCATTAAATCTGTAGATTGCTTTGGATAGTATAGACATTTTCATATTTGTTCTTCCAACCCATGAGCCTGGAATGTCTTTGCATTTCTTTGCATCGTCTTGAATTTCTTTCATCGCTGTTTTATAGTTTTCAGAGTACAGGTCTTTTACCTCTTCAGTTAAGTTTATTTTCTAGATATTTTATTGTTTTGGGTGCAATTGTAGATTGGATTATTTTCTTAATTTCACTTTCTCCTGCTTCATTAGTGCAGAGGAATGGAACAGATTTCTATGCACTGATACTGTATTTTGAGACTTCACTGAATTCATTTATTACTTCTAGTAGTTTTTTGGTGAAGTCTTTGGGGTTTTCTATATATAGTAACATGTCATCTGCTAATAGTGAATGTTTGACTTCTTCCTCTCTCTCTCGCTCTCCCTCTCGCTCTCTCCCCTCTGTCTCGAGAGAGAGAGGAGAGAGCGAGAGGGAGAGCGAGCTTAAGAGGAAAAGAGGGAAGAAGAGAGAGAGGGAGAGCGAGAGGGAGAACGAGCGAGTTGGATGCCTTTTATTTCTTTTTTGTTGTCTGATTATGTGGCTAGGGCTTGCAGTGTGTGTTGAATGGAAGTGATAAGAGTGGACATTCTTGTCTTATTCCTGACCTTAGGGGGAACGCTCTCAGTTTTTCACCATTGAGTATAATGTGGGTTTTTCATAAATGCCTTTATTATGTTAAGGTATGTTACTTCTAGGCTTACTTTGCTGAGGGTTTTTATCATGAATGGATATTGTGCTTTGTCAAATGCTTTTTCTGCACCTACTGAAATGATCATATGGTTTTTTTCTTTTACTGATATGAGGTATCTTGATTATTTTCCAAATATTGAACCACTCTTAACAACCTGGGAATAAATCCCACTTGATCATGGTGTATGATTTTTAAAAATATATTGTTGGGTTGGGTTTGCTAATATTTTGTTGAAGAATTTTGCATCTATGTTCATGAGAATTATTGGCCTGAAAACCCTCTTTTTTTGTGTGTCTTTATCTGGCTATGGTGTCAAGGTGATGCTGACCTCATAGAATGAATTTGGAAGTTTTCCTTCCTATTCAGTTTTTTTTGGATTAGTTTGAGAAGAATAGGTATTAACTCTTCTTTAAATGTTTTGTAGACTTTGCCTGTGAGGCCATCTGGTCCTGAGATTTTGTTTGTTGGGAGTTTTTTGATTACTGATCAAATGTCATTGCTAGTGATTGGTCTGTTCAAATTTTCTGTTTCTACCTGCCTTTATTTTGGTATGTTATATGTTTCTAGGAATGTATCCATTTCTTCCAAGTTGTCCAATTCATTTGCATGTAGTTTTTCATAATATTCTCTTACAATTATTTGTATTTCTATGGGTTGGTGATTTCTCCCCTTCAATAGTGATTTTGTTTATTTGGGGTCCTCTCTCTCCCTTTTTGATGAATGTGGATAGAGGTTTATCAATTTTATTTGATCTTTTCAAAGAACTGGCTCCTGGTTTCATTGATCTGTTCTGTTTCATGATCTGATCTATTTTTCATTGATCTGTTTTTTTGTTTTTGTTTTTAGTTTCTATATCATTTATTTCTGCTCTAATCTTTATTATTTTCTTCCTTCTGCTGGTTTGGGGTTTTATTTGTCCTTTGTTTTCTGTCTTCTTTAGGTGTAAGTTTAGGATGTTTATTTGAGATTATTCTTGCTTCTTGAGGTAGGCCTGTATTGCCATAAACTTCCCTCTTCAAACCACTGCATCCCCCAAATTTTGGACCATTGTGTTTTCATTTGCATTTCTTATTTATTTCTTCTTTGATTTGTTGGTTGACCTACTTATTAATAGCATGTATTTGTGGTCTTTCCAGGTTTTTTTCTTGTGGTTGATTTCTAGTTTCATAGTGTTGTGGTCAGAAAACCTGTGTGATATGGCTTCAGTTTTTTGAATTTGTCAAGACTTGTTTTGTGACTTAACATGAGATCTGTTCTGGAGAATGTTCCATTTGGCACTTGGAAAGAATGTGTATTCTGCTGTTTTAGGATGGAATGTTCTGAATATATCTGTGATATACATCTGTGAATATACCTGTGACATTCAAAGCCATTGTTTCCTTGTTGATTTTCTGTCTGGAGGATCTGTCCATTGATGTTAGTGGAGTGTTAAAATCCCCTACTGTTACTGTATTACTGTTGATTATTTCTTTTATGTTTGTCGTTTATCGTTTTATGTGTTTGGGTGCTTTCATAGTGGGTGCCTAATTACTTACACATGTTATATCCTCTTGCTGGATTCCCCTTTATTATTCCATAGTGTCCTTTGTCCCTTGTTAGAGCCTTTGTTTTAATGTATATTTTGTCTGGGATAAGTGTTGATACCCCTGCTTTCTTTTGACATGATAAATATTTCTTCATTCCCTCACTTTCAGTCTGCAGGTGTCTTCCTGTTTGAAATGAGTCTTTTGTAGGCAAGATATGGATCTTGTTGTCACCCTGTGTCTTTTGATTGGAGCATTTAGTCCATTTACATCCAAAGTTATTATTGATATATGTTCATTGCCACTTTGTTGCTTGTTTTGTGGTTGTGTCCGAAGATTTTCTCTGATCCTTTGTACTCTTGCTCTCTTTCATGGTTTGTTGGCTTTCTTTAGTAATATACTTGAATTTACTTCTTTTTTATTCTTTGCACATCTATTACCGATTTTGATATATGGTTACCATTTGGTTTGTATATAATGCCTTCTGCATATAACAGTCTACTTTAAGTTGATGGTCCCTTAAGTTTGACCTCATTCTTTACTCCTCTCCCCACCATGTTTTGGGTAATAGTGTCTTATTTTACATCCTTTCATTTTATATATCCCTTGACTAAGTTTCACAGAAACATTTATTTTTACTGCTTTTGTGTTTTTTACTTTTCACATTCTCACTCTATGGTCTTTCCTTTCCACTCAGAGTCCCCTTTATTATTTCTTACAGGGCTGGTTTGATGTCATGAATTCCTTTAGTTTTTGTTTGTCTGAGAAACTCCTTATCTCTCCTCTTTTCTGAATGATAGCCTTGCTGGATAGAATATTCTTGGCTGCAGAGTTTTCCCTTTCAGCACTGAATGTATCATGCCACTTTTCTTCTGGCCTGCAGAGTTTCTGATGAAAAATTCATTGATAGTTTTATAGGGTTCTCCTTGTATTTAACTGTCTTCTTTTGCCGCCTTAAAATTTTTTTGTGTGTTTATCACTGCTTTGGCATTTTATTGTGTTTTGGTGTGGGCCTCCTCGGTTTTAATTTTTGGGGGAATCTCTGTGCCTCCTAGAACTAGATATCTGTTTCCTTGCCCAGATTAGGGAAGTTTTATCTACTATTTCTTCAAATTTTCTGCCTCATTTTCTCTCTCTCCTGAGATCCCTGTAATTCAAGTGATACTACATTTGATTAAGTCCCTGAGTTCCCAAAGACTGTTTTCAATTTGTATAATTTTCTTTCCTCTGTTTTGCCTCAGCTTGGTTACTTTCCGTTACTCTGTCTTCTAATTGTTAATTCATGACTCTGATTCATCTAGCCTGCTATTTATTCCATCAAGTATATATTTTTTAATGTTTATTTATTTATTTTGAGGGAGACAGGGGGAGGGGCAAAGAGAGAGGGAGAGAAAGAATCCCAAGCTGACTCCAGACTCCGTGCAGAGCCTGATGCAGGGCTCGAGCTCATAACGGCAAGATCATGACCTGAGCCAGTATCAAGAGTCAGACACTTAACTGATTGAGCCACTCAGGCATCCCTGAGCCACCCAGGCATCCCTCCATCAAGTGTATTTTTAATTTCATTTATCACGTTCTTGATCTCTGATTGGTTCTTTTTTTAATCTCTGTGTTCAGTATCTTACTGACGTCCTCTACTCTTTTCTCAACTCCAGTGAGTATCTTTATGACCATTACTTGAAATTCTCTATCAGGCATGTTCTTGATATCTGTTCCCTTTAGGTTTTTTGCTATGGTTTGGTCCACTTCCTTCATTTGGAACCGATTTCTCGGCCCCATTTTATCGAACTCTCTGTGTCTGTTTCTCTGTGTTAGGAAAGTCAGCTGCTTCTCTCGCTCTTAACGATAGTAGCCTGATGAGGAAGAAGTCTTGTAGTGCCTCACAGTGCAGAGGGCCCTGTTCCCCAGGAGTCAGTGCTTCAGGGAGTGTCTTCTATGTGTGCTTCGTGTGCCGTGCTTTTGAGTCCTGGGCTCTTTTTCCTTCGGTCCCGTTGTGTGCAGAGGCTCTCTCTCAGTGACTATTTGGGGCAGTGTTCGGTTCCCAGCAGGGGCGAGGTGCACGTTAACAAGTTGTGTGGTGGTCTTCTTGTGAAACAAGACCTGACCCACAGTTGCTGGAACTGAGGTCCCGCAAAACGCACAGATCGGGAGACGCGGCGTTGGCAAGGTTTGTGCTGATATTCCAGGGGAGGTGCTCATGGTGCTGGAGCTCAGGTGAGCGTGACCGGGAAGGGAGGATCTGTGGATGTGCGTTGGCGGTTGGGGTGAGGGGGGGTGACGGAGCAAGCAAGTAAGGTAAGGAGTGTTGGTGTCTGGTCCTCACAGGTGGCCATTGTTTATGCCGTGGGGGCAGGGGAGGGAAATGACACCTGGCAGAGGCTCCTTTGTTCCTGGACTGGTCTCTCCATGATCCCCGTCTCTCTGGGCCTCACCTTGCGACGAGCACATTATTCTCCCTCCTCTCTACCCCTGACATTTTTGCAACTGCTGGTTCTATGCTGTATCTGCAGGCTGTTTGTCATGCTGCCTCTTCGAGAGCAGGCACTCTGCTTCCTAAAGCCCTCTAGGCTTTCTCCGGGCCGAGCCCACTGATTTTTAAAATTCCAGGCTTTATCTTGCTTGTTGTAAGAACTCATGAAATTCAACCCCTCTCACTGGCAAAGGCAAATGCTGTGGGGATTTGTCCTCACTGTAGATGGCCTCCCCAGTGTGAAAGTCTGTTTTTCACGCTTCTCCACACCACCGGCTCCCTCCCCACTGGACGCCCCCAGTCCCTTTCGCTCCCAGACTGTCTTCACCCTTCCTGCCTTCTTTGATGGAGCCTCTTTCCTACCTTTGGTTGTGGAGTCTGTTCTCACAGTCTTTGGATGCTTTTCTGGCTTATTTAGACTGATGTGTGGTTACCTAGGTGTATGCATGGGGCGAGGTGAGCTTAGGTCCTCCCTCCTCTGCCGTCTTCCCCAGGTAACTTTTTTTTGTTAATGTAAATCTGATTATGTTATGTCCCTACTCAAAACCATTCTTTTGCTTTCAGTGTTGACTGAGTAGTAAAACTCCTCAGCAAGACAGACAAGGCCCTGTTTGATTTTGACCCTTTCTCACTATGAGAAAGCACTTTTTTCTCTATTTTAAAATGTAGGTTTTATTATTATTCACATATGGTGAGGTGCACGGATCAGGAGACAATAGCTCTTGAAAAAGTAGTTAGAGTTCTCGAGAAGGGGCATGCCATCGAGGACCACATGGAGAGGTACCCACTTGGGTCAGGAGGCAGAGGGAGTCGGGGGCCGTTGAGAGGAGGCGCATGGGCAAGAGCCTTTGTTGTGGCTTCTGCAAGGACAGGTGAGACAAGGTAAGCCGGCTTGGGATTGGCTAGTTTCAACAATGTCAGTAGGCTCTAGGGTGTGGGGGGCTGTTTTAAGTTGTCTGGCGTTTGGGGCAGGGGAATATAAAAGGCTTGGAGTATAAATGCCCGATAGAGGAGGTGACGGTCTGTAGGGGGTTCTGCATTGGTTGGTCTCCCAGGGTCAGTAAGGCGCCAGATGGCAGAACTTCAGAATAAAAAGACTTGCTTAATTCAATCTTCTACTCTCACTGGCTGTGCTCCAAGCAGTTCTAAATGACTTGCCCTTTCTCACCACAACAGTGTAAATTCCTTTACCCACTTCCTGGGGAGGAATAATTTATCTCTTAGTGATTTTCTTGGTAAACGTCCCTTGACCTTTCCAACAGACTTGTAACTCCCTTCCATGTTTATTTAATGTTGCTTAGCATATTATTCTGTAGTTATTTTATTTACATGTATTACTTACCACCCCCTCCCTATCAAACTTCAAGCCCCATGAGGACTGGGACTGGCCTGTTCTTCTTTGAGTTTCTAGAGTCTAGCCTAGCATAGTGCTTGGGTGTAATTGACAGTAACTGTTTGTTGACTGAAATGAAAAGTACCTAAATGACTAAGTGAATGAACAAACGACTCTGGGAAAGTCAAGCTTGAAATTTATTTTGGAAGAGTTAGGCAAAAGCCCCCAAATCTTCAGCTTTATCCCTCCTGTGAAGTTGCCATAAAATTAAATGATTGCTGCTGTTCCTTCCAACTATAAAACTCTGATTGTTTGCTGAACTGTTGGTGAATGATACCCTTTCCTTTTATCTTTGTATGGCTCGGAGGTATAATTTGCAGTTTTAAAAGTTGCAACTCTGGAAAATGTACATGATTTTCGTGTGTGTATACAGTGTGTCCCATGAAGTATATCGAGGTGGTTAACATCTTCGGTTCTGTTATCTGAGTTCCGATCCCACCTACACCACTGGTAGTTAGCTCTTGGTTGAGGTGCGTAATTTTTTCGTCTGTGAAATTGGGATAATAATGATATCTACCTCGTGAGATTATTCATGCGAATGCCCTGGCACATAGTAAATACTTGATATTTGCTAGCGTGGTTATTGTCATTAATGTAATAGAGATTATTATGATAAAACTAATGATATTCTGCATTCTTACCGTATTGCCAAGGTTTAAAGGGTGTTGTGGTGTTACTTTTGAGAAACGAAGAATAGAAATAATGTACATCTAGCTTTATGTATTTAGCTTTAACTGTTTTTAAAAATTTTTATTTATTTTGAGAGAGAGAGAGAGTGAGCAAGCATGAGTGGGGGAGGGGCAGAAAGGGGGGGGGGAGAGAGAGAGAGAGAGAGAGAGAGACAGAGAGAGAGAGAGAGAGAGAGAGAGAGAAAATCCCAAGCAGACTCCTTGCTGTCAACACAGAACCCAATGTGGGGCACGATCTCATGAACCATGAGATCATAACCTGAGCCAAGGTCAAGGGTCAGGTGCTTAACTGGCTGAGCCACCCAGGTGCCCCTAGCTTTAATCATTTTTAAGTGTCATTACCATTATTAGTCATATTTTACATAATTTAAATAAAGTCAATGGAAGAACATATTTTTATTTAGTAATTACCTAGATAGGCTGTCTGGTAAATTCTTTCACAGAGGTTAAAAAAGTGGGGGGAGAGGGGCGTCTGGGTGGCGCAGTCGGTTAAGCGTCCGACTTCAGCCAGGTCACGATCTCGCGGTCCGTGAGTTCGAGCCCCGCGTCGGGCTCTGGGCTGATGGCTCAGAGCCTGGAGCCTGTTTCCGATTCTGTGTCTCCCTCTCTCTCTGCACCTCCCCCGTTCATGCTCTGTCTCTCTCTGTCCCAAAAATAAATAAATAAAAAAAAACGTTGAAAAAAAAAAGTGGGAGGAGAGGAATAGGAAGATAGTCATTTTGTGAAGTTTGTAAAAACTGAATAAGTTACATACCTTTGGTTTTTTTAACAGCACAATTTAGATATAATTCACATCTCAATACAGTACACCCATTTAAAAACGTACAATTCAATGATCTTTAGTGTATTTACACACATGCAATCATTACCACAGTCTATTTTAGAACATTTAGAATATCACCTCAAAAATAAACGCCATACCTTTTGCTATTACCCTCCAACCCCTCGGCCCGAGGCACTCACTGATTGGCTGTCTGTTTCTAATGATTTCTCTGTTTTGGACATTTCATACAAATAAATGATATAACGTGTGGTCTTTTGTGACTGGTTTCTTTCCCATAATACGTTTTTAAGGCTCATCCACGTTGTACTATGTATTCAGCACTTCCTTTTTATGGCCCAGTAATATTCCGTTGTATGCATATACCACATTTTGTTTATCCATTTGTCAGTTGATGAACATGTGGGTTGTTTCCATCTTTTGACTATTCTGAATAATGCTGCTATGAAAATTGTGTCCAAGTTTTTGTGGGGATCTCTGTGTATGGCTACAAATACTACTGTTTGCTCATATAACTCCATATTTAATCATTTGAACAGACGTCAGACTGCTTTCTCAAAGCAGCTGTACCATTTTACATCACCACTAACACTACATGAGGGTTTCAGTTTCTCTCCATCCTCACAATACTTGTTTTAACTGACTTTTTGATGTTAGCTCTCTCAGTGGTTTTTATCTGCATTTCCCTGATGACTAATGATGTCAAGCATTTTTTCATGTGCTTATTGGCCATTTTATTTCTCCCTTTGAGAAATTATCTATTCAGTTCTTTTGCTTATTCTTAATCGGATCATTTGTCTTTTTATTACGGATTTGGAAGAGTTCTGTATATATTCTAGATCAAAGTCACTTATGAGATACATGATTTGCAAGTATTTTCTCCCACTCTGTGGTTCTCACTTTTGGGATGGTGTCCTTTGAGGGACAAAAGCTTATAATTTTAACAAAGTCTAATCTATGTATTTCTTTTGTTGCTTGTGCTCTTAACGTCGTATTTAGGAATCGTTTGCCAAACCCAGGGTCTTGAACACTTCACCCCTATGTCTTCTTCTAAAAAATGTATAGTTTTAGTTTTTACTTTTAGGCCTTTATCTGCTTTTAGTTAATTTTTGCATATGGTGTGCAATGCCTTTGCATATGTAAGGATCCAGCTTCATTCTTCGGCTGTGGTTGTCCAGTTGTCCCAGCATCATTTGTTGAAAAGACTATTGTTTCCCCATTGGAGGGTTTTTATTTTACAGCCTTGTTAGGAATCAGTTGACAGTAGATGTGTGGGTTCACTTCTGGACTCCCAATTTTGTCCCCTTGATCTACAGGTCTATCCTTCTGTTACGTATACATTTGATTTTGAAGCATTTAAAGAATGTTGGCATCCAAGAAGATATATGATGTGGATTTTTTTCAGTTTTTGAATAATATACAATTTGATAGTCATGATGCTGGAGCTTACCAGACATCACAAATAACGATTCATCCAGAATCACATGTCTCAATATGAGTAGGAATATGAATATGAATTCCAGGTACTACGTAAACCTGGAGTTTTTCTAAATATTAATCATAGTTTTTATTTTCAGAAGTTACATGTTTTTTTCCAAAGTTTTTTTTTTTTTTTGAATTTGTAAAGCAGTTAGGTCTACAGCACTTCACTTGGTCCTCACAATAAATTGGTGAGAGGTAGATAAGATTATCTGTCGATATTGCTGTCCTTGTCTTTCTCCTGTTATCTGTAAGGAAATAGAAATATGGAAATATGCGGCGATTTGTCCAGGGTCACCCCACTTACACCAAGTCTGCACAGGTCCCCTTGCCCCTTTCTGTCTTCCGACCGCTGCACCTAGATGCTTCTGTACTGCTAGGTGAGGCCGCCACATTTTATCAAAGTCTCTTTATAAAGTAAGAGGGCTGCATCCTGAGATCGTGAATCTCCAGTTCTTGCACCAGCTAGCAAATAACTCGCTCCGTGCTGATTCACCAGTAGGAAATGACAGAGTCATTCACCAGTAGGAAATGACAGAGCCACATGTTATGTTGGAGGCTGAGCAGCCTGGTGGGATGCACCCACTCGCTAAGTAATGTCTCCCACTGACCACCCTCTGCAACATCCCACATCGGTGGGTGTCACACAGCTTTGGTATTCTTAAGCAGCTGAATCCACAAATGTCAAATCGCTAAAGTCGGAGGCTTTTACTTCTTGTGGAAGCGTCCTAATGATTCTCCAAGCTGTGGTTCCTTTCTCAAAACAATTCTTCATTACTGCTTTTATTTATTCAACCAAAGCACCAAGTATCTTTTGTGTCAGGCAATGCTAGCCCGGGGGATATGGCAGTGGAGGGGAAAAGAAAGACAAAACCCCCTGCCCTCACAGAGTTTTTGTTCTAATGGGGAGACAGAAAATACACAAATAAGCAAAAGAAGGCAACAGGGAAATGGGGAGTGCTTTCCGCGACAATCTCTGAAGACCCATGGCGAACATGGCCTTCACAGGTGTTGCTGCTACAAGGTCAATCGAAAGAAATGGTTGTGCTTCAAATGAGCACTGCAGCGTGACTGGCGAAAGAGAAATTAGGAGTAACATGAAAAACAGAATAGAGTTGTTAGAATATCTCCAGGCAGGATTCTTATAGCAAATTTAGCTTATTTGGACGACGATGCCATCCACGTATGATAATGCTTTTCTTGCATTCTCAAGAAATCCAAATTGGTATTTAGTCGTATCAACTTATGGTGCTTGCACATCTCATCTAAAGGAGACCTCACCTGCCCTGCCCCTGGCAGCACCTGACCTTCCCAGCCACTTATCCTAACTTATTTTGTTTTATTCATTTCTATGTTAAGTATTATCTTCTCAACAGTGCACCATTTACCTATTAAACACATTAATTTTTGTATCTTCTCCCACTAGAAGGTGGGAGAAACTCCAGGAAGGAAAGGTTTTTTTTATTATTTTCACGGTTACATTCAGACAAGTATCTTATTTAACTTAATTAAGTTCCCATTTTGCATTGCTGAAATATACATCTCCTGTGCTATTTCTTATGGCTGCTATATCTGGTCATTGACCCAGAAGCTTTGTGCTCCTCTCTAACTCTCATGTCCTTCAAGAAAGATTATCTAGTGCCCACTTTACTTGTTTGTTTGTTTGTTTGTTTGTTTCCGTGCGCTCGTGTGTGAGAGACAGCATAAAGAGGGGAGAGACGGAGAGAGGGGGACATAGAATACGAAGCAGGCTCCAGGCTCTGAGCTAGCTGTCAGCACAGAGCCAGACGCAGGGCTCAAATCCATGAACTGCGAAATCATGACCTGAGCCAAAGTCAGACACTTAACTGTCTGAGCCACCCAGGCGCCCCTGTTTACTTATTTTTAAAGTTTATTTATTTTGAGAAAGAGAGCATGAGCAGGGGAGGGGGGATAGAGAGAGAGAGAGAGAGAGAGAGAGAGAGAGAGAGAGAGAGAGAGAGAATGAATGAATGAATCCCAAGCAGGCTCCATGCTGTCAACTCAGTCTCACAAACCCATGAGATCATGACCTGAGCCAAAAGCAAGAGTCGGACACTTAACCGACTGAGCCACCCAGGCGCCCCTCTGGTGCCAATCTTAGAAGTGAAGAATAATCTCAAGACTCAGGTTTTTAAAAATCTTTTTTAAGTGTCTTTTAATTTTCTTATAGAAGACATGTTTCTTTTAAAAATTGAAGCTAGGATTTGAACTCTGTTCAGCCCGGTTCCAGTTTGAATTTTTTTTATGATTCAAAAAATCTCAATATTTCTCAAAATTTAATTGCATATAATGCAAGAAACATATTTTGCACCTAAGAATATACCTCTCCTGTTGGGTTGGTCTCCAGTCTCTTCACTGTGGTTGCTGTCTGTGATAACAGTACCAATAAATATTTTAAAGATGAGAGTAGTGTCATTCTAGTCGCCATTCTCCAAAGATTAGTTCTGTGACATTCCGTTTCATTTCAGTAACCCTTCATGAAACTGTTACCCACGCCACCTTTTTAAAGACACTTGCCCCTGTGTCTTTTTGGAGCTGGAACTTTTCCTGACTCTCCTCCTGGTATTTTGAATTTTGTTTTCCCTGAAAAGCTTTTGGCTTTGCTTGCTCCTCTGGCTAAGTACTCTGTCCTCCTCTCTACTCTCACCCCCAGCTCCTTGTCCCTTGCCTTTTATTCCATAGGTGCCACCTTGGTCCCTACAGGGATTGGAAACTTTCAATAATTACCTTCTTTCTAACATAATGGACCTTTTCCTTTTCCTTTTCCTTTTGTTTTTGTTTTTGTTCTTGTCATTTTTTTTGGGGGGGGAGTGTCTGCAATTTTGGCATTTAATTGGTTTTCATTTTCACATTCCTTCTACCAGCAGTGTTTGCTTCACCTTTTTCTAGTACATTTATCCGAATCATTCTCACAAGTTTTCCCTTTCAGTCTCTTGTTTCCCTCTCACTTATTTTCATTTTTATTTAAAACAAAAATCCTCCCTAGTGATTTTTATACTTTTTCTTGGCCGCATTCACTGTTTTTCTATCAAATACTTTAAGATCTCTTAGCGTAATATTTTACCTCTTTTTTTTTTCTTTCCGTTTTCTTTTTCTTCATACAGGAATTCACTTATTCCGAGTATTTCCAGAAATAACCATATTCCGATCAGACATGTCCTCATCACAGTCAGAAGGAGGGGCTAGAGTTTCCCCAAAGCAGTGCAGCACCAGGGATGGGGCACAGCCACCAGCTGGAGCGGCTAGCATTTTAAAATCCCAAGAGGTAGTAACATGTGCCAGGCCTTATCTCGCTAATGCACATGTGCTGCTTGTCAGTTTCAAATGTCAGCCCCTGGTGGTATTGCTTAAAGACAGTAGGCTTTGTGTTGAGATAGAAAGAAAATATTTTTAAACCTTGAGACCCTGGGAAATTACCATTTTTGGACAAGAACTCGCCTGCCACCTTACCAGTCTATCAGTAGGTAAAAGCCGCTGACACCAGAGCCAGGTTCGAGCCCAGGATCAGTTACAGTTGGCACGGATAGTAATGAGCCACGGTATTCTCAGGATGTTGTTAGTAAGGCATTTTATTTATATCTCAGTGAGACAGTCCTGCCACTTGCGAGGCCAGATCGAGAGGGACTTTGGGGGCCCTTAAACGTAACCATGCAGACAAGTGCCACTTTTTACCTTTGTATATTGATTTTTGACTCCTGGCGTTAGATAGCAAAACAATAATCATTGCTCCTCTCTAGTAAGTACAGGCACGATTCTTTCAAAAATACTTAATTAAAATATAATGAAAATGTTAACTCACAGTGCATGTAATGTAGGAATTGACTATTTATAAAAGAATTCTGTACTTTCCAATAGGAGTCCTTTCAGTAGGGCTTCAAAAAAGAACTTGCCTTATATTTTAAGTTAAACCTACATTTAACACATTCAATGTGAAAAGTGAAATACATATATATGGGTAAAACAGCCATGGCCTCTCTCCCAGAAGGCTGTACATTTCAGAATGAAGCATGTGATCTCGTAAGATGCCTCACTCCATTATCTTCTGAAGCTTTGATACCTGATCAGAATGTTATTTTCAAGTTGCTGTAACTAAGTTGTTCAGACTCCATAGTTTCTCCTGACCTTGCTCTTGCCTCAGAGCGCTGGGTATGTGAAATTTACAAAGCTGCTACAGAGCAAATCTATGCAAAGTAGGGTTGAGAATACCATACTCCCCGATTTCCTCTTTTCCAGGCACCGTCCTTCCTGTAAGACCGTATGAACTGCCCCAACCTTGAGCAATGTTTGCGTTCCTTTAAACTATCACACCATTGATCGTCTACACTTATCATCTGTCCGTTACCATGTGCTCCTTGTATAGTTTATCTTCTTTTTTTAAGCTTATTTATTTTGAGAGAAAGCGCATGCACATACATGCAAGCAGGGGAGAGGCAGAGAAAAGAGAGAGTATTCCAGCCAGGCACCTCACTTGTCAGCCCAGAGCCCATCGAGGGGAACCGGATGCTCAACCGACCGAGCCACCAGGTGCCCCTGTATACGTTTATATTTTATGAACAGTCCTCACCTCCCAGTCTGGATACTAATTAGGGGACCTGTGTCACACCTCGTTGGTGTCTCCAATACCGGAAAAATGTTCTAACACAGTGCTTCTTCAGCTTTCTGAGGAAACCCCTAAGATCCTGTTGAATTGCAGAGTGTGATTCGGTCATTCTGAGGTGGGGCCTGAAATTCTGCATTCCTGACAAACTCAGGTGACGCGCGCGTAGCTGGTCTGCAGGCCACACGTCAAGCACCAAATCTCTGGCAGACTTTTGGCTAATGCCTGTTGGTGATGCTCTTTGTTTCAAAAAAGGAAAAAGGATTTAAATTTTGTTAAATGCTTCATTCGTCTGCAATATGAAAATAGCGGTAAGAAGTGAACATAGATTTAAGGCAATTTCTGTGAATAATTGAAGATGTGGGATGTCTTTTTCATTTCTGATTTGTCTCTCTGATCTAGAGTAATGGGCTTAAGCTTATCCATTTTAATAGATACCAGACTGAACGAGATTATATGTGAATAGCTTCTACTTCTGGCTTCACTAGACTTGGGCTCAAAAGCAAACGCCTTTATAACCCATTTCTAGTCATCTGAGTTATCCAGTCTTTTTCTAACTTTTGCTCTTATTGAAGACATCTAGCTTTGAGGAGCACCGATAGAATTTTCCCGGTAAACTCAAATTCTGGGCGTATCACATTTCAGGGTCAAGAATTATGCATATACTTACTGTAAACCCTATCAAATCTTTCCTTCCCTTTTTATTTATTATTATTATTTTTTTTGATGGAATTCAGACAAGATCAGGTGCGTTCCGGGCGGTATGGCCTTAGACCCCTTTATTAATGGAAATCAAAAGCAGTACATTAAGAATTACCAACAAGCAATGAATCTGAGTCCCAGCGATTTAATGGCAACCAAGAACCCCAGGTTCCTTATGGCAGAGTACATTGTGGATTCCCGCTTGCATCCTCAAATTGAGACCGCATTACAGATTGTCTCCGAGATTATATGACTTCACACTCTGACTGCCCATATTAAAGGATCCAAATGGCTCTGTTTTCTGGTTCTTTTGATAGAAACAGTTCAGTTGCTTCTTTCCTGTGAAATGTACCAGAGTTGCTTGGTGTGAGTCTAGCTGGCCCACACTTGTTTTCTGTTGCCTCTCTCCCCAGTAAATGTCCTTCCATAACACGATAATTAAGAGCTGTGTCGTGTTCCAGCATATGATTAGTTAGCCAGTCCCCTGCTGTTGATATTTTCAAGTGTTTTATGTCAAGGACATTGCTGAGACCGGATTTATAAACAGATGTTTGCACTAGCTTTTTATTATTACCTTAGAATAAGTTCTCGCCGGTGAAATTGCTGGGTGAGAAGATCAAAGGTGTGTGTTCTTTGTAGTCCGTCTTGCCCTTTCTCAACTACCATGGCGGTTTAACAGACTTTAATGATTACGTGGTTTCCTTTGCAAAATATTTTCTCCGAATAGCAACACTTATGTCGGTTTCTGAAGTGCATGAATATATAAAAGATTTATATAATGTTTGGAAACTAATTAACCTGAGGAGATAGCAAACAGTAGGCATTACAAAGAGCAGCGTTCATCAGCTTGGCTTACCAGCACATACTGCTTAGTTCTGCTGCGGTCTCGTCACGTTTGAGACATTGGGTTGTACAAACGATACGTAAAGCAACTCACACATGAATTCTGACTGAGGATGAATGGCTTTTTCCCAAAGCAATAATTTGTCTTTTAATTTTTTCCTCTCATGCAGAGAATTTTACTTGGTATGTATGTATGTATACTTTCAGTCAAGACCACCAAAAAGAATGTAAGAACAGGAAATCTGCTTAACTGTTTCTATTAGTTTAGGGAGTGCTTGGACTAACGAATCTTGACAGTCCGTTAATTTCTGTTAAATAAATTAAATTATATTTCAAAACTAGCTTTTTATCATATTTTAAAAGCATAATTATATAAATGATAATATTTTATTTTTTTAAGTTTTTATATATTTACTTGAGAGAGAGAGAGACAGCATGAGTGAGGGAGGGACAGAGAAAGAAGGAGAGAAAGAGAATCCCAAGCAGGCTCTGAGTTGCCAGTGTAGAGCCCAGTGCGGGGCTGGAACTCACAAAACCGCAAGATCGTGACCTGAGCCGAAACCAAGAGTTGGACGCTCAACCGACTGAGCCACCCAGGTGCCCCTAAATGATTGCATTTTAAAAGTGGCTGAATTATATGAGCCCATGTATCATAGCAGCAATTTATAAATATAGAACCCCTTTTGGTATGACTTATTAAATAAATTAAATGGCTGTACAAGTATTTTACAGATTTAAATAGTTTTATAAAAGAAAATAAATCTTTCACAAGGCAAGATACTTAGCACATGAAATGGCAATTTTATGGTTTTTAAACATTCATTGTTAAGAGTGCATGCAACAAAAACCCTGCAGTTACATATCACTATAAGGGTTGAAAATATCTTAATATCTGTAATTGTATATTACAAGTTAACTATGTACTTTTAAAAGCTTACAACATTGCCATTAATATATTCATTTATTTATATTAAAGTTCTTTTTTCGTTAGAACTAAACGTAATTTAGAAACATTTGTGCAACATGATAAGGAAAAGAAAGTGAATGAGGAACTCAGTACTGGGAGCAAATGAGACCAGAAATGAGGACAGGTGCATCATCAAGTCCTATATTCTTATTACAGGGAGGCCACAGTGTGGCTCTTAGTTTTTAGGCATCCACAGGATTAGATTACATGACTGACAGTGTCCATGAGATAAACTAATGGCTCACCAACAACTCCTAACTTGTCCTGATACCTAAGAGGAAATTCCTTCATGGATCCCCAAAGAAGGCTCCATGGGATCTAATACTCATGGTCTTTAGTAGCAGCTAGTTTCATAGGCTGTCTTTGTCAGAAGCTGATGGTGTCATCCCAGGGGGTGACAATTTTAAGGGAAATCAGAGTGATTCGATCTTATTTTTTGTTGCAGTAGAGGCTGAAGTTCCAAGTGAAAGGATGTGTTGTTTGTGTTAAAGCAATCCTTCGTACACACTCTTCTTGAAGTCTAATGCTTTGGTAATATGGAGTGGCAGTAAGTTCACGGTTAAACTTCCTGGAAAATAACTGGAATGTGCTTATTCTGTGTCCCCATGCAAGTACAGATTGGTGTGCTTCCTTAGCCAAGCCAATGTGCTTGTGGAGATTGAAGAGAATAACACCGACACTCCCTTTAATGGATGGAAATTCTTTTTTTTTTTTAACGTTTATTTATTTTTGAGACAGAGAGAGAGCATGAACAGGGGAGGGTCAGAGAGAGAGGGAGACACAGAATCTGAAACAGGCTCCAGGCTCTGAGCTGTCAGCACAGAGCCCATTGCGGGGCTCGAGCTCCCGGACCGTGAGATCACGACCTGAGCCGAAGTCAGACGCTTGACCAACTGAGCCACCCAGGCGCCCTTGAATGGATGGAAACTCTTCATGAGGCAGGCCCAGGAGGTACCCGCAGGCAGGACCTACATTCATTTCCAGCAATTTGCTACATGGAAATTATTTGAACAATCAAGTTGTACAGCATAGATTGTGACTGTATAGTTTTAGCCTGAAATGTTTAAAAGAAAAAACGAAACAAGTGTGACCAAATGCTTATCCCTGCCTAAAAAAGAACACCCGCATTCAAACGAAGCAAAACAAAAACGCTCAGTAAATAACCTAGAGGACATTTGTCCTTGAATCATATTTTTTTTTCTTTTTTTTTAATTTTTTTTTCAACATTTTTATTTATTTTTGGGACAGAGAGAGACAGAGCATGAACAGGGGAGGGGCAGAGAGAGAAGGAGACACAGAATCGGAAACAGGCTCCAGGCTCCGAGCCATCAGCCCAGAGCCTGACACGGGGCTCGAACTCACGGACCGCGAGATCGTGACCTGGCTGAAGTCGGACGCTTAACCGACTGCGCCACCCAGGCGCCCCATATTTTTTTTTTCTAGTGTGCTCTCCAAGATGACCTGACTACAAAATGTACCTCCAGGTATTAGTATGAATTAACTTGTTACATAGGGAATCAACAAAACCTCCAAAGTGAGTAAGAACTGTATTGCACATATCCACACCCACAGAGCGATAAAGTAGTCAGGTCCTCAGCCTGTGGGTTCCCATGAATCCTCTCCAAAGAGCTGCAAAATGGTACTGAGAGCCTGGCATTCTGTTTGTGCTGCCATTTTGTTATTTGTACAAGTCCCAGGTTCCACTTCATCACCTGCTAGAGAAGTGGTCACAACTCTTCCCTGTGCAGTAGAAATATTTGAGATTCTCCAGTGTAAATTTTGGTCGGGACCCTGTCTGTATTGCCTAGGCTGCTTCTTCACCCATTTAGAAATTCAATTTGTGGGGGCGCCTGGGTGGCTCAGTCGGTTAAGCATCCGACTTCGGCTCAGGTCATGAACTCACGGTTTGTGGGTTCGAGCCCCACGTCGGGCTCTGTGCTGACAGCTCGGAGCCTGCAGCCTGCTTCGGATTCTGTGTCTCCCTCTCTCTCTGCCCCTCCCCTGCTCATGTTCTGTCTCTCTCTCTGTCTCTCAAAAATAAATACATGTTAAAAATAATTAAAAGAAAAATTCAATTTGTTTGGTATATTTCTATGTTGTACCTATATTTCGAAATATACTTATTTCATGAATCATGGTATGTAGTTTTTGGATACTAAAAAACTAAAATTTCTAGAGAAGATTCAAACTAACTCAAACCTCATATATTAAGTTCCTCCCTGTGTGAGACGTACCGAATGCTCTCAGGGGTATTAAGATGAACAAGACACAGTCCCCATTTCCAACGGTTGTGTTCTCTCTCAGAGGAGACATTTATAATTGAGTTTTTGTGTGCTCAGTAAATACTAACCAAACACCTAGTGTGTTCTAGACTGTTCTTGACATTCAGGATTTAGCAGGGAACAAGACTGCCCTGATCAGTACTTTTTTCCTTTTTTTTAAAATTCAAGCCCAACTAACATACAGTGTTATATTAGTTTCAGGTGTACGGTATAAGGATTCAACAATTCTGTACATTTCTCAGTGCCCATAAGATAAATGTACTCTTAATCTCTTTATCTATTTACCCCATCCCCTGCCCACTTCCACTCTGGTCATCACTCGTTCTCTATATTTAAGAGTCTGGCTTTTTGTTTCTCTCTCTCTCTCTCTCTCTCTCTCTCTCTCTCTCTCTCTCTCTCTCTCTCTTTCTCTCTTTCTCTCTCTCTCTCTCTCTTTATTAATTTGATTTGTTTCTTGAATTCCACATGTGAATGAAAGCATATGGTATTTGTCTTTCTCTGACTTATTTCACTTAGCGTTATATTCTCTAGGTCGATCCATGCTGTCCCAAAATGGCAAGATTTCATTCGTTTTTCTGGCTGCAAAAGATCATTGTGTGTGTATGTGTGTATATATCCTATATCTTCCCTAACCGTTCATCTATCGATGGATGGATAGCTTAGGTTGTTTTCCTATCTTGGCTATTGTATATAATGCTGCAATAAACATAGGGGTGCATATATCTTTTCAAATTAGTGTTTTTGTTTCTTTGGATAAATGTCCAGCAGTGGAATTATTGGATTATATGGCATTTCTGTTTTTAATTTTTTGAGGAATCTCCATACTGTTTTCCACAGCGGCTGCACCAATTTGCATTCCCACCAACAACGTACAAGGGCTCCTTTGTCGAATTGTATACATTCTTATTTTTTTAATTTTTAATTAATTTTTAATTTTTTTTAGTTTTATTTTTTTATTTTTTAAAATTTACATCCAAATTAGTTGGCATATAGTGCAACAATGATTTCAGGAGTAGATTCCTTAGTGCCCCTTACCCATGGGTCCCATCCCCCCTCCCACATCCCCTCCCGTAACCCTCAGTTTGTTCTCCATATTTATGAGTCTCTTCTGTTTTGTCCCCCTCCCTGTTTTTATATTCTTTCTTTTTTTCCCTTCCCTTGTCTGTTTTGTCTCTTAAAGTTCTCATATGAGTGAAGTCATATGATTTTATGTATTTGGGGAATTAACCCCTTATCAGATGTGTCATCTTCTCCCATTCAGTAGGTGGCCTTTTCATTTTCTTGGTGTCCTTCACTGTGTAAAAGCTTTTTATTTGATGCAGGGTCAATAGTTTGTTTTTGTTTCTCTTGTCTTAGGAGACATATCTAGAAAACTGCTGCTGTGACAATATCAGAGAAATTGCTGCCTGTGTTCTGTGATTTTTTATGGTTTCAGGTATCACGTGTAGGTCTTTACTACATTTTGAGTTTATTTTTGAATATGGTATTAGTTCCATTCTTTTTCATGTAGCCGTTCAGTTTTCTAAATACCATTTATTGGAGAGACGGTCTTTTTTGCACTGTATGTTCTTGCCTCCTTTTGTCATAGATTAATTGACTGTGTAAGCATACATTTGTTTCTTGGCTCTCTATTCTGTTCCATTGCTCTGTGGCTGTTTTCGTGACAGTACCATACTGTTTTGATTACTGCTGTTTTCTAGAGCATCTTGAAATCTGGGATTCTGACACCTCCATCTTTCTTCGTCTTCATCAAATTGCTTTGGCTATTTGGAATCTTTTGTGGTTCCATACAGATTGTAGTATTTGTTCCGGTTCTGTGAAAAGCGCTATAGGTATTTTGATGGGGATTGAACTGAATATATAGATTGCTTTGGGTAGTATGGGCATTTTAACAATATTAAATTAATTAATAAAGTTAATTCTGATCCACGAGTATGGAATGTCTTTCATTTGTTTGTGTCATCTTGAATTTCTTTCACTGATGTTGTATAGTTTTCAGAGTATAGGTCTTTGACTTCCTTGGTTAAATTTATTCCTAGGTATTTTATTCTTTCTGGTGCAATTGTAAATGGAATTATTTCCTTAATTTCTCTTTCTGCTACTTCGTTATTAGTGTATAGAAAGGCTACCAATTTCTGGGTATTAACTTTGTATCCTGCAACTTTACTGAATTCATATATTACTTCTAGTAGTTTTTTTGTTGAGTCTTTTGGATTTTGTATGTATAATATCATGTCATCTACAAATAGTACCGATCAATACCCTTACAGAGAGATAGCCAACATAATTTCAGTTTATCACACAAGGTCCATTGCTAAGTACCCTTTGTAGCACAGAGAGTTATTAATTCTAGCTGGGAATTGGGGAATGCTTCATGGAAAGACTTTTCTTCCGGGGGCTTCGAGTTTCACTGACCAGAAAATAAGAGGGAAAACATGCTAGAAGGAATAGCATGAACAAGTTATGGTGAAATAAAAACACATTCCAAATCCGGGAAGAGCGAATAAATGTATTGATAAGCTTCTCCACTCTACTGTGTTTGATGGGCATGTTGATTATCACAGAGTATAGACAGGACTCAATGCAAGTTGTAAAGAAAGATTCACTGTTAAGGCAAGTAGGTACGTCTTCTGTTATATCCCGGGTCCACAGACAAATTTTGTGTTTCTCTTTCAGTAGCCTTTTTCACGTCTGAATAGTTTCTAAAGCATAAATTGTATGAAGTGATGAGGCTAAAAGAATACCTCAGGGCAAAATTGAGAAGCACCTCGAATTACCATACCCTACACACTTGAACTTAGTGGGGAGCCATTGAGGTGATTGAGTCGGAAAAAGCTACCTTGCTGGCCTCCCTTGCCCCTTGCTAAACTAGTTTAAGGCAGTAGTTGTGAAGGATGGAAGGAAGTTCACAGAACCTAAAAGATCCTGTGAAGATCCTTGTGCTCCCAGAGCACTTTGCGTTGTGTCTCCAGTAGAGCTTTGGTCACCTCGTGAGGGTTTTCACAGTGGCATGCTGGGTCAGCTCGCACCAGCTCACAAGATCCCCTTGTTAGCACCACTTCCCATCTTCACGTTCTGTCATGGCAGGAGAATTTACACCATGGAAATGAGCAAACAATACAAATCGGTTTATGGTTTATGTTTTGGTTTTGGACAGCTCTTTGTTAAACAATTTCTAGAACGTCGCTAGCTGTTTATTTACTTGACGTCTTGTAAGACTGTGACTTCTTAGAATAGAAATGTTCAGTTAAACTTTATTTCCTTACCTCTGGCCCCAGTACCTCACATATTATAGGTATCAATACTCATTGAATAAATGGAGGGGGAAATTAACAAATGAGATTAGCAAATTAGGTAATGACTAACTGGTTGTGTGGAATGAATGAAATTGTTAGAAATAGTTTGAAATTCACTAGCCTGAACACTTGGGAGGGTAGTGATACCACCAGGAATGAAGGAAGATTTTTTTTTAATGTGTTTAAAAATTTTATTAATTTTTATTTATTTTAGAGAGAGAGAGAGAAAGCATGAACAGGGGAGGGGCAGAGAGAGAGACACACACAGAATTCAAAGCAGGCTCCAGGCTCTGAGCTGTCAGCACAGAGCCCGATGCGGGGCTCGAACCCACGAACCACAAGATCATGACCTGAGCTGAAGTCAGACTCTCAACCGACTGAGCCACCCAGGCGCCCCTGTGAAGGAGAGATTTTGAACTGGCACCTGAGCGTGCAGGGTGTAGTGGAAGATAATTACTTGGGAACATGTGCTGGAGGTGCTAGAAGACCAGAATTGGACGTGCCAGCATTCATTCTAATTAACTGTTGAATGACAGTTTTGAAATTACTTTTTCTTTGGTTTTCTAAAATACTCAACTATGCGGACTAAAGTTCAAAGTTATTTGTTAAGAGAAAAAAAAGCTGCTTGACCATCTGACTCTTTTTTTTTTTAATGTTTATTTATATTTGAGAGAGAGAGAGCGAGAGCACAAGTGGGTGAGGGGCAGAGAGAGAGAGATGGAGACACAGAATCCCAAGCAGGCTCCAGGCTCTGAGCTGTCAGCACAGAGCCTGACATGGGGCTGGAACCCACGAACCATGAGGTCATGACCTGAGTCAAAGAAGTCGGACACTCAACCAGCTGAGCCATCCAGGTGCCCGAGCCTCTGACTCTTGATTTCAACTCTGGTAATGATCTCGTGGTTTGTGAGATTGACCCCCACGTGGTGGCCTGTGCTGAGGGTGGAGCCTGATTGGGATTCTTTCTCCCCCTCTCTCTGCCCCTCCCCTGCTACCCTGCTCTTTTGGCTCTGTCTCTCTCTCTCTTTCTTCCTCTTTGTCTTTCTCATTCTCTTTCTGTTTCCCTTTCCCTTTCCCTTTCTCTTTCTCTTTCTCTTTCTTCCTCTCTGTCTCCAAAATAAATTTAAAAAGAAAGAAAGAAAGAAAAAGAATTGTTTTATTCCAGCAATAGAAGAGAAAGCCAGATTTCTATAAGGCATTCCGAGCATTGCTTTGGCAGAGAAAAGGAGAGATCAGATAGTCTGGAAGAGAATGAGGAAATGGAATTATTTTTTTCTATGTAAATTTTGTATTCTAAGATGATAGTTTACGAATCTGCTACGGAGAAAGTGAATTTCAGGGGATTAAAGTTACCTCTTAGAATATAAATCCCAAAGAAAAGTTTTTCTTTTCAAAAAAGCTGTTAACCATTTGGGACACTTGGGTGACTCAGTCGGTTAAGCGTCTGACTTCAGCTCAGGTCATGATCTCCCAGTTTGTGGGTTCGAGCCCTGCATCGGGCTCTGTGTTGACAGCTCAGAGGCTGGACCCTACTTCGGATTCTGTGTCTCCCTCTCTTTCTTCCTTCCCCCACTTGCACTCTGTCTCTCTGTCTGTCTCTCTCCTCTCTCTCTCTCTCTCTCTCTCTCAAAAATAAACATTAAAAAACAAATTCGTATAAAAAAAAAGCTGTTACTGTTAAAGACTAAAGATGAGAAAAGATCTAAAATTACCTTTTTACAATAAAGTCTTGGGGAAAGAATACAAGATACTTCTGAGAGCAACAACACTAATCTGAATTATCTAAGTAAAGGGGCATTCTGATTTATCAGGTATTCTCATTCATAGAAAAATTCAATGTATTTTGTGCACAAATGAGTACTTGTGGAAAAAAAACAATCCGGAAAATAATGATGACATTGTAACTATGGTGAACAGTTTATTATTTGCTTTCTAAACGAGGCTCTTGCCTCAAGATGCTATGTAAGAACGTGATTTATTCCATTCTAGAGCAATAGCAGTAATAGAGAAGTTCAAATAAGCTGAAAGATGATTAACTGTAATGTGAGCTCTAATGTTTAGGGTGAGTTGGTCCTTTGGTACATTGTGGATATTCACCAGAAGATAAAGTAGCCCTTCCGGAAATTTAGGTGTGTCTTAATATACCGACTGGAAATTCACTTGTGAGCATGCTTCTACGCCTAATGCCACTCTGGCGGATGGCTCCCATCTCATATTCACCTTGTGGTGTCCTGTATCTGTGATGAAACAGCAGTGTCATCCTCAGTCACGGTCACGGAAGAAGTCACTCGCAGAGCTGTGGGATTAGTGCTGAGAGTTCTTGATTCCATTCTGAGACAGGTGTGGCCTAGTTTGAGCAAATCTGATCTACAAACCCATCAGTTCGCAAAACAGATAAATTAAGGAGTGGTTACTTTCATTTCAAAAGGATTTGCTGCAGGGTTCCTTACAACAGGCGTATCTAAAGGGTGTAATATACCCAAAAGCCCACTGGATTATTAGTAACCAAGAGGTCTAGTTTCTCTACTGGCCAATTAACCAGATTAATGAAGTGTATATGTTTGAACATGTAGCCATTTCCTTCATTTATTCACTCCTGCACTAAATCATTACTACTGTTAACTCAGTGAATCTTTCATGAGCGTTCTCTGTGTGTTGGATATACAACCATCGTGGTCCTTGTCCTTAAGGCATTTATAGATGCAAGAGTGAAACAGAGGTGGAAAAAAATCACTAGAGTCAGTTTTTGATGGTGGAGGCAACTGGCCTGTTGGGAGACCACTGTGGTCTAAACAAGGTGAGAGAGTGAATTGTAGGGGTAGACCCATGGCAACGTTAAAGGGAATCGTAAGCAGGCCTTGGGCAGCTTAGGAAATTAAGAGTCTGCCCAAAATGGTTGATCTTTGTATACAGTCTTTCTTCAGTGCTTGACAGGAAGTCTAAGACTGTCCGTAGAACCAGGTTACCCACACCTATAAGAGGTGAAAATGGTCTGCATTATCAACGCAACAGGGGATTGTGAGGTGCATATGAAATGTTATGTCTTTTTAAAAATGAAAGTACAATGTAAGTGCTTCATTGTTAGCTGTAATTTTAGGAGTTTATTTATAATATTACGAAGGTGATGACTGTATCTACTGTTGGGTGCCTCCAACTTGGCCAGACACTTTTAGACATTTGAGGGGCGTTATCATTCAGCTGAGTCCGGTGCACTGAACCTACTGGGCCTTTAAAACACCAAGATATTTCCACTAACTGCTGAAATTTATGTTGCTACTCTAATATATGACATATATAATATAATGTGAAATTTTATAAACTTTCCTGTTTTATAATTTGAAACACACCTATACTAAGATGAGTTTGTTAGACCACTGGAACTATTGATTTCAAGGTCACCGTACCTGCATCTAAGCCAGAAGTTGCTGCTTCTGCCTCCACTGCTGCCACCTGCACTGACTGTCATGGAATCTGGTGACTTAGACACTCAGTCTGGCCACCACAACTGCCTCCAGACCCTTGTGTGTCCCCCCTGAACTTGCAGTAGCAACACCAGCAGGTAGATGGCCTGTGCTCAGTTCTGCCTTCCAGATCTCATTGGTAGGACATAATTTACATGAAGGACTCTAGCCAAGAGGGCGCCTAGAGAATGTAGTTTTTTATATTTCTAACCTCCATCTAGAAGGAGGATAGAGTGAAGGGTTGAGAGAGCCAGGCTATAGAATCTGCCCGATCTCATTTATGTTGCTTATTCTGAACCATTTGTAAGGTCCATGAACTTCTTGCGAAGAGGGAGAAAAACTTCGGAGCCAGAATATTCAAAGAGAAAGTTTGTGTTTGCACGCTTGAGCTAGGAAAGGGCCTTGTGGCTTTGAAAACTGGAAGAGGTGGAAGTGACTAGATTACTTCAAGTGCAGGTGGAGAAGTAAGCAGGAACCCGGTCATGTAGGCTTTTCTAAAGCGTGTTAGAATTTTAGGTTTTCTCTTAAGAGAAGCATCTCAGGTAGGGAAATGGTATAATTCAATTTGCATTGTATAGCCTCACTATGATTGCTTTGTGTAGCATATATGTAGGATCTAGGAGACTGCATAAACCAGGAAGAGTGAAATCTAAGAAATCAATAGTCTAGGCAAGAGAATATGGTAGCAGAGTGGAGGAACAAAGAAATAGACTGATGTGGACTATATTTCAGCATTTTATTGACAGGACTTTGTAATAAATTGGGTGATAGAGGTGTCAAGAATGGGTCCCAGCTATTTCATTGTTTTGTCCCTTTAGGGGAGTTTCCAGGTATTGAGCTCTAAGTTTTTTTAGGAGGGTCAAAGAAGATTGTGTCACAATTCTCTATTTTATCAGGATGGGGTAGACTGTGGGGAGCACTTCTTTTGGGGGGAGAGACTGAGGATGCCTTTCAAGTTTCTCAGTAGTAATGTGACTCCACTTCAAAGGTTACGTCTCCTAAATGCAGCATTTAGGAAAGCCAGAATATAGGAAAATATTTACCAGAAAGTTATGTCGTTTTCCTCTATACTAACGTGTATATGTTCACAGACATAATGTAAATGTGTCCATGTGGGTTTTGCTAAAATATGAAGTAATTTACCTAAAAGTGACTAAGAGACTTGCCCAACTATTTGAAAAGAGAACAAAGGGATCATCATTTTTTATTTAAAAATAGCACATGTATCAGCCAGTGCCTATTGTTGGTAAGGTAGCAAACAGCTCAGTAAGAGGCCGTGATGAGTATGGCATGTGGTCTGTTGAAGCCTAGTGCAAAGGACAAGATTGAATTGTCTGAATGTTTTACCTGAAGTGCCGTTTAATTATCACCCTCTTCAGGTCCTATAAATTTCGATTACATCTAATTTCTGCCTAATGAAAAGTGAGATGTGAAGCCTTTCATGGGTTCCCAAGCCACATGTTTTAATGATTCCTCATATTTAAGCAAATCACGTGGTTTCCAAAGCTAATGAGATGAGTGTATTTACTGTGAATTCTCTGACGGCTCACTCAGTGAGACTAATACATAAGTAGTTGAATTTAATTTTGCAGTTACTCTTTTTGAGTCCTGTGCATAGGTTCTAGAAGGATCCTAGATTTGCAAAAAGTAGCCTTTGGATCTCCTCTCTGGTTCCTTCTCCTACTTCTAAGTCCTCCAATGTTCCATTATCATGTTTTAGTTGTGAATTAGTCTCGTATTGCTCATGTCCCAGGAATATAAAACTGTAAAGTTAATATCAAGTTTCATGCAAATGGAAAAGCATTTGAGAGTCAGATTTGGTGGGGTGTTTTTGAAGCACCAGAGGAGTCAAGGAGAGAACTAAGCATGTACTTTTTAACATGATAGGATTTGTTGGCTAAAAGCACGAATATTTTCTGCTTTCAATATGGTGGCTGCTTCACTGGCCTTTGAAAGTTCTATTACCCTTATTGTCTATGAAATGAGGGCAGTGTATATTGATTTTCTGTTTTGCTTCTCAGCTATTTGAGGTTTGCCAAGACCTATGCTCCTTCCTCTTTTAATGTGCATCCATTTGTCTGTATCATTGCTAACATGGTTACCCTATAGTTTATAGAAGACTTTTTTCTTTACTTAGAATTTTTTCAAAATTAGACCAATGACCAGGTGTGCTTTTCCACCATGTGCCACTCATTATATGAATATATTCCATAGCTGATCATTAAGTTGTCATTCTCAAAGGCTCTCTAATCAGTAAATTGCACAAATCTCTTCCCAGTTCACCTCTGAAGTGGACGGTCATTTTCACTCTTGCGTATCTCTGTCATATTGTAGAGAACAGAAACAGTGTGGCTTTCTGTGGGAGCAGTGTTTCTTTGTCCAGACTTATTTTATGAGTCTGACTTATAATTCAATAAACAATATTTACAATGCACACAATAAAAGAATAATTACATAAATCTTCTCTCATTTGTTTTCAGTATTTAGCTAGTCACCATTCCACTTAGTGCACTGTTTCCATGTCTTAGATTTAGAGGTCATTCCTTAAGCCAGAATTCTTCTGGCACCGCCCCCCCCCCCCCCCGCAGGATTACCAGAGCGGAATTTTTAGTCCTTATGGGGAGCCGTGTAATAACCAAGCATTTGACTTGATGGAGCTCAGCAGGCCAGGTTGTGGTGGCAGACAGATCTGCCAGGAGTTTGGTAGAGTTTGAAAGACTGCCGACCTTCTAAATGCGAGTAAATGTGGGGCTTTCAAGAGTCTCATTTGCTCAGCATAACCCATCACTTACTAAAACTGCAGTAACTTTAAACAGTTATTTAGGATATGTAAATTGCGTGTTGGTACCTCTTGTTGCTTTTATGTATCTGATATTCATTTCCGCTTCTTCAGACGGGGGCTTGGTGGGCTGGTTTTCACCGTAGTGTACGAGGAACGGGACAGCATGAATCTGTTAGGAACAAGTAGGGAAAATCTGCCAGGAAGTAGAGGGGGATAAGGATCTGTGGAGGATTCTTCTGGGTTTTCACTCTCAGTATTTCAGTATTTTTTACTTCCACAGACATATATGAAATTTTATAGTAATCAAAACTAAAATCAAGGTATCAATACTTTTTCAAAAACAGATCAAATGAAAGCCTCCATTTTAGTGAAAAGTGAAAGCAAACTATGAAGAAAATACGTGTTCTACAGCTTTATGCTTCGCCATTATCATTTACTGGCACGATATATTGTACCAGGAAAAAGACTTTCTGTGGTTTATTTATAGATTATTGTCTAATCTAAGTTCTTACATCTTAAGATCTAAGATTATTGTCTAAGTTCTTATTACTTGATTATTTAAACTTTTACCTTTCTTCTAAAATTATCATTAAAAATCTTGAGAGACGTTATATATTTATTAAAAGGTGCTTGAATATTTGGTTGGACTGGCTTTGACGCCTATCAAAGTATCCCCCCGTTTCGGTCTCTTTAGGCAGTGTATCCTGCCATTTCCTTTCAATTCTGAAGTCCTACTAATAAAACCAATGGCCATTATCTATTGACTGTGACAGACGCTTTTCGAAACACGGGTAGTTCTTCCTTCCGTTCTCACCGCAACCCTGTAGTTAAGTCCCATTTCTTTCCCTGTTTTACAAATGAGAACTTTGAAGCAGGCGCAGAGAGGTTGAGTAACACGGCAGGGTCACACAACTAGTGAGTGACAAAGGCAAAATTCAAATCCAGAGTCATCCCCCACCGCTGTTGCCCTCTGTTACTTCTCCATCCCGGCTCCCTGAATAGAGATGTTGTCATTTTATGTCAGTCAACAGGTATTTAGCAAGCATTTACTGGGTGTTTAAAAATAAGACACGGAATATCGAGGAAGTGTTATATCGTGTTAAATGTTGAGAGTCTAATGGGAACTTACTAAAAATAGGCACACACAAAAAAACATAAAATGCAAGTCAGAGGGCTCGTACTAGGACCATTAAGTTCCTCTTGAAATGGTGGGAAAGGGAAGATCACTCTGGGAGGAATTCAAGTTAGTTTTGTAGAGGAAAAGGTGCTGGTGGGATTGAAGCTTTCAGGGAAGGTGTGAGCAAGGCCTCGAAGGTAGGTTTAGGCAGAATGTCGAGGACCTTGAATGCCGCACTAAAGGGGCTTGGGCATTAGGCCATTACAGGTGAGTAGCATGATAATATTTGCATTTTAGATACAGAATGAGCAGCATGAACAGCGAGTTGAAGGTGGCTTAATGGGCTTGGGGAAATCGAGACTGTCTGCAGGATGAGTGGGCATTAACGTGGCAGATAATCCCCTGCTCTTCCCGGCCTCAGGAATGGTTGGAGATAGATTGTATTTCGCTTCGTTTTGTCTTATCTTTTATTCTGAAGAGTAACTCTCCAGCAATGCTGGAAACAAGAAAGAATGCCTATCATTAGCAGACCATTCACCTTGAAAGGTAAAAAGCAGACAGGTTTGGACGGGGAAGGACAGCCGCACTCCACAGCATGCAGGAGAGGACTGCTCAGAGAAGACAGGGGCTCTGGCTGTGCTGCATGTCAGACACCGTGGCCTCCGTGTCAGGAGGGACGGGAGGCCACGGGCAGGGTGATGGGTGGGGAGGCTGCGTGGCGAGCCGCTCACCTGGGCAGAAGGCAGGTGATGCTTTTAGCCGCAGCCCAGGGCAGTGAATCTGGAGCTTTAGCTAGAGGCAGAGTAGTAGATGGGTAGCTAGTATCACACCGAGGACAAATGGGAAGCCCCGCTTCTGTAGGGACAGCAGCCAGCCCCACCTGTCGGCATGCCTCTGGTGTCCATGACAGGTAAACAGAAATTTCCAAACAGGAAGACGGAGAGCCCAGGATTGCAAGTCATTCGAGGTTAACCGGTACCATAAAGAAGACACCAGATGCAACCAACAGAGCCAGTGCCTAAGGAAACCAAAGTAACAGGCCTAACAAGGAGTCTTTACATAAGAGGAGGCAGTATCCTCAGAAAGACCTAAGGAATATTGGATCTATAAAAAAATAATTATAGATAGTGAAAGCCTTAAACACAATTTTTGAAATTGCAAAAAATAGCAAGTCAGTAGGGTGACACCATGGACCCAGTTTAAAAACAAATTAGTCAGGTGACAGATCAAACAGAGGAATTCCCCCAGAATATAGTACAAAAAGACAGATGGAAGGTATACAAGAAGAGAGAGGGGGAGGATTGAACCGGAAGTCTCAACATTTATTGCATAGAAATAGCCAAAGGAAAGAAGAGATGAAATGGAGGAGAGAAAACAGTAGAAGAAATAGAAGCTGATGTACTGAATTGGACTGTGGAGCGTGGAGCAGAATGACGGGTAAACGACCATTGCCTTGATAAAGAGAATGCAAAACCTTCCAGAAAGGAGAAGAAACTCATTACCTAAAAAGGATGGTAATCAGATTGCAATTGTCTGCAGCACCGTATTTGTCATAGATGCCGTGTCTACACCGTGCGTCGTGTGTGTGTGTGTGTGTGTGTGTGTGTGTGTGTGTTTGTACGCATGTAAGTAGTAGATACTACAGAGGGCTGCTCATATCCGCCCCCCACCCCTCAGCTTCCGGACTGAAGTGCCCATTCCCCAGCTGTGTGTTGGCTGCTGACAGTAATTCCATAATTATTTCCCGTATTGCCCTCTGCTGAAGAAAGTCACCTTGCCCAAGGTCATACCCCCTTCCCTGGAGTGGCCTGTATCCAGTGGCGTGTCAGTTTGGAGAGATCGAGGCCTCACCTGTTTGCTACAATTCAGGTTGACTCTGAAGGGTCATCGCAGCTCCGGGGCTCACTGTGGGGTTATCTAAGGCTGTCGGTGTTACTCATTGAAGTTCAACTTCTCCCTCTTCCCACTCCCGTGTTCCTCACTTGCCCACAAGTGTGGATGCTGAGGCCACCTCCCAATAGACTTCCTGCATGCACACCTCGGAGTTGGTTTCCTCAGAGTTGGTTTTGCCAGAGAATGCAACCTGTGCAGTACTCTCTTCAGCCACCCTTGAGGCATTGACGAAAATTGACTACGTATCAGGGTGCAAAGAAAATCCCAAGGAATTCCTTCAAAGGAAAACCAAAAAGACCACATTCTCTCACCACAGTACAATGTCATCAAACAACAGTCCCCCAACCACCAACACACATGCGCCCCCCCCCACACCTCTTCAGAATTCAGGTGCTGTGCATACAGCAGTCACTTATACGAAAGTAGTATTTTTTATAATGATATTTTTAAAAATTTTTTTTCAACGTTTTATTTATTTTTGGGACAGAGAGAGACAGAGCATGAACGGGGGAGGGGCAGAGAGAGAGGGAGACACAGAATCGGAAACAGGCTCCAGGCTCTGAGCCATCAGCCCAGAGCCCGACGCGGGGCTCGAACTCCCGGACCGCGAGATCGTGACCTGGCTGAAGTCGGACGCTTAACCGGCTGTGCCACCCAGGCGCCCCGAAAGTAATATTTTAATGAAAATGGTGTGTACCAACTAAAGTAGGTACAGAACAAGTTCTTACGAAACAGTTTACTCAAATGGAGTCCCTTCCAGGTGTTTCTTCCTAAACAAAATTATAAAAAAAGGAAAATAAGTAGTGACCTTCACAGTTTCACAAAGTACATCTTATTTCACAGAACGGCAGCTTACCACCGCATAAGCAGAGTAGATGTCCAATACCGGGTGCTGACATGCCAGGAAAATTATGGGGGACAGAATGAGTGTAATGAAACATAAAGCTATCCTTATTTTCTAGTTTATCAAAATGTTTTTCTTAAATGCAGTACATTGGTGACTGACATTTGATACAACCTTGAAGGAAGACTTAAGTAATTAAATAAACTCAAACCTTTAAAATGTGCTCAAGTGAGATGGACTCAGATGTGAATACTGCCCAGCATGTTTGCATCCTAGGCTACAGCCGCCATCGCCCTTGGTGACTTCCATCTCCATAGAGGTGGTCCGTAGAGTACTTTGGTCTTTCAGTCTGTGACCCTCCTTTCTTTAGTATTCTTGCCTTCCGTGTGACCTTAGCCGTGGTGACACCTTAAAACTGGTCATTATAAATCACTGTGACCCCATTGGAGCAGGTCATTGGAAAGACGTGACCGTCAGTCGACCCAGTCGATCAGAGGCCCCCCACCCCCATTCCCTGTCCTTGGAATGTGGGTTCTGCTTGCCTTGCTCCCCACCAGTGGCTGCTCCAAGGACGCAGCCTTAAGCTAATGATACGGAGTTGAGGACACCCGCTCAGTATATGTGACTCAACCCAATTAAGGTTAAGATGTGGCTGGCAGGTACAGGGATCCCTTCCGTTCCTCTTGCTTATTAAAACTGCCGCTACTGACCTCTTTCTTCAGTTTCTCCCTGCCCTCTGAGTACCGGGGCCAGTTTCAGATTACACCCGGCAAATCCCAAGAGGGTTGTGAACGAACACACCCTCTCCGCTCACGTCCTGTAATTTCGAGTATCTCATCTCTTAACTTTCCAGCTCACTTCTTCTCACGCCGATTTTAATAATCCTCCCACCAGGAGCTCCAATCCATGGATCTACCTTTTCGTTGTCTCTCACCCCTCCAACCCCAGGCCCTCACTTTCTTACTCAGTGTCATGTGTGTTGTCCAATATTATTCTCATCACTACCTTGAATACACCTTCAACCCCCCTCACTCCTCTCTTGTTTTGCTGTTTTCTTTTGGCAAAGCCCCGCCCTTCGTTAAATTCAGCCTTCGACCAGATGCTGAGTGTGGCCGGAGAAGAACACAGCTATCCTGAAAGATCTCCCTCTGCGTTCATGACTGCTCACCTAACCTCACTAACAAAGGGCCTGACGGGGTTCCTCAGTGCTGCTCGGCCGTCACATTATACTTTCCCGGTTCATTCACTTTCTTGCCCTTAAAATGTATTCCAAACCTTCTTTTCTCTCCTGACATCCCCAAACCTCCTCCCCGGCCTTCCCCTCAGCTGATGACAGTCTTGCTGCCCTTTGCACCACACAAGAGAATCAGTCAAAAGAAAACTTCTGGAGGGAACTTTAGAAATGTTCCATAGTTTGTTTAGGGGGGTGATTACTGAGTTTATCCATTCGACAAAATTCATGGGGCAGTTACGCTTAAAACCAATACGTGTTGGGGCGCCTGGGTGGCTCAGTCAGTTAGGCAGCTGACTCTTGATTTCGGCTCAGGTCATGATCTTACGGTTCATGGGATGGAGCCCCATGTGGGGCACTGCACAGAGCCTGCTTGAGATTCTCTCTCCCCCTCTCTCTGCCCCTCCCCCACTCACTATCACGTACGTGTACATGCATGCACGCTCTCTCAAATAAAGAAACTTAGGGGCGCCTGGGTGGCGCAGTCAGTTGAGCGTCCGACTTCAGCCAGGTCACGATCTCGCGGTCCGTGAGTTCGAGCCCCGCGTCAGGCTCTGGGCTGATGGCTCAGGGTCTGGAGCCTGCTTCCGATTCTGTGTCTCCCTCTCTCTCTGCCCCTCCCCCGTTCATGCTCTGTCTCTCTCTGTCCCAAAAATAAAATAAACGTTGGAAAAAAAAAATTAAAAAAAAAAAAGAAACTTAAACCGATACATGTTATCTATGTAAATTATATCTCAATAAAAATTAAAAATAACTTCAATAGGTTCCCACCGCTGCACAGAACCACTTACCTGCGTCAGGCTCTGTATTTGGTCTTGTTGCTCAGGCTGGATGCTGCTTGGCCTAGATAAGGCCAGCTCCCCTACTCCTGCACTCGATTCCATTACTCCAGCATTTCCTGCTTCTCCTTCCCGATTCGTCTCCCTCCTGCTTCCGTTTGTTGGGTTGTTCGTATCAGTGTGTAAATGTGCTATTATTTTTTAATTAATTAATTTTTTCATTTACATCCCAGTTAGCATATAGTGCAACAATAATTTCAGAAGTAGATTCCTTAGTGCCCCTGACCCATTTAGCCCATCCCCCCTCCCACAACCCCTCCAGTAACGCTCTGTTCTCTATATTTAAGAGACTTTATGTTTTGTCCCCCCTCCCCGTTTTTGTATTATTTTTGCTTCCCTTCCCTCATGTTCATCTGTTTTGTATCTTAAGTTCCTCATATGAGTGAAGTCCTATGATATTTGTCTTTCTCTAATTTCACTTTGCATAATACCCTCTAGTTCCATCCACATAGTTGCAAATGGCAAGATTTCATTCTTTTTGATTGCTGAGTAGTACTCCAGTGTGTGTGTGTGTGTGTGTGTGTGTGTGTGTGTGTGTGCGCGCGCACGCGCGCACACACACACACACACACACCACATCTTCTTTATCCATTCATCCATCGATGGACATTTGGGCTCTTTCCATACTTTGGCTATTGTCAATGGTGCTGCTATAAACATTGGGGTGCATGTGCCCCTTTGAAACAGCACACCTGTATCCCTTGGATAAATGCCTAGTAGTGCAATTGCTGGGTCATAGGGTAGTTCTATTTTTAATTTTTTGAGGAACCTCCATACAGTTTTCCAGAGTGGCTATACCAGTTTGCATTCCCACCAGCAGTTCAAAAGAGATCCTCTTTCTCCACATCCTCGCCAACATCTGTTGTTGCCTAGTTGTTGATGTTAGCCATTCTGACAGGTGTGAGGTGGTATCTCATTTAAATGTGCTGTTATTTCTCCCAATTTAAAATTCACCCTCTCCCCCAGAAAAACCTCTCTTCATACCACTTTTTTTCCATTTACTGCTCCATTTCTCTTCTCCCCTTTTAGCAAAATTCCTCAGAATACTTGCCTGTATTCACTCTTCCCAGCTCTACTCCCCTTTTCTCTGGAAACCACATTAATCAGTGTTTTGCTCATCTGCAGGCCTCAGGAACCACTCCTGTCAAGGATATCCATGACTCCATATTGATAGACCTAGTGTTCAGTCCTGAGTCTTTACCCTGCTTGACTTCTCAGCAACATTGGGCACTGTTGAGGACTCTCTGTCCTTGACATTTTTCTTCACTGCCTTCTAGGAGAGGACCCTTCTGTAACTCGCCTTACCTGCTGGTTGTTTCTTCTCCATCTCCTTTGCTCATCTCTCCTTGTCTCCTGGTTTTCCAATGATATGGTGCCCCGATGTGTCATCTCACTGCCTTCACAATCTTACCCAACTGATACCTTTAAATGTCTTAACAATGCTGTGGACCCCAAATTGTTATTTGCAGTTGAAAAGACTCCTCTGAAAAGTACACTCATACCCAACCATGTATTTGAAAACTTCACTTGGATATCTAATAGGCAGTCCAAACTTAACGCATTCAAAACCAAACTATGGAGGACTTTCCCTACCAGTTGAAGATTTACTATAAAGCTATAATAATTAAGACAGTATAGTGTAGATACATGAATAGACAAAACGTCCAATGGAACCAAACAGCAAACTAATAAATAGACTCATACCTACACGGAAATCATATCATAACAGTCATCCATACCATCTCCATAACTGGAGATTGGTAAGGAAAGAGGAAAACTATTCAATATATGCTGCTGGGGTAATTAAATGCCCATAAGGGAAAAATGGAAATGGATGTCCCCCTCCGATGATAGCCAAAGTCAATTCTAGGTGGATCAAGAATTTTATTTGGAAGGCAAAATCTAAAGATTTTGAGGACAATAGAGAAGAGTATCCTTATGTTCCTGGAGCAGGGAATAATTCCTTCAGAAACAGCACGAATCATAAATGAAAAGATTGATAAATTTAATTTCATTAAAATTTAGTATTTCTGTTCATCAACAAAAGACATACTAAAGAAAACCCAAAGACAAGCTTCATCCTGGAAAAAGATACATGCATCGTAAAAAGTGACAAAAAAAATAGAGGTCAGAATGTATTAAGAATCATAATCAAAAAGAACAAGAAAAGCCTAGTAGAAAAATGGAGAAAAGACAAGAATAAGCATTTTACAAAAGTGGATGTATATGAAAGGACACTAAACTTCTCTAGTAATTATAGAAATGTGAACTGTAAGAATACAATGAGACACCATTTAACACCCACCAGTATGGCAAAATTAAAGAGTCAGCCAGTATGAAATGTTGGATTTTATGTGGATAACGGGAATTATTATGCATTGATGGTTGAGGGCAAATTATTACAACCACTTAAGAAAATGGTTTGACAGTACTTAGTATAATTGAATATGCATGTGCAGACAAAACTCTTGTACGTATACACTGTACTATGTACAAGAATGCTTGTACCAGAATATGTGTGTGTGTGTGTGTGTGTGTGTGTGTGCGTGTGTGTGTGTCAAAAGCAAGGAGTGGAGAAGGAAAGGGGGAAAGAGAAGAAATTAGTTCAATGTCCCTCAACAGGAAACGGAATAAAATATGCTCAGTCGTACACTGGATTTATATAGTAATAAAAACAAATGAATTATGACTATAACAACATGGATAAATCTGAAAAACAGTGTTTTGAAAACTAAACAAGGGAATCTTTAAATAAAATTGAGAGTAACGGGCACCTCCGGGTAGACGTAGGGATGGGATAGGTGGAGTCAGGATAAAGTCCCACACAGGGGACTTCAAAGTTATTGCTTTATTTTAATTCACGTAAATAGTGGGTACACAGGTATTTGTTTCATTTATCAAAAATTTTCATATATATTAAATACCATTTTTGTAAGTAGATGTCAGAATTAAAATTAAAGTTTTGGAAGTGCCTCACTTAGAATAAAAAAAGACTAATAAGCAGGTCATGAATACTCCCACATCTTTCATTTTTTTTTTAACCTCTTGTTTCTTTTACCCTCAAGTTGGAGTTATTTGTAACCATTTTCCCCCTCATATGAGCTAGTACTAAAGCTGATACAACTGTAACATTTTGAAAAATCTTTTGAAATCCATGCAAACTAATTCATTTTAAATCAAGTTGTTAGGATACAAGTCTTTCACAGTAATCATCTAGGTTCATATTTTATGTGATTCCCATAATCTGTTAATAAAAAAGATGTGATTATTATTGCCCTCTTGACTTCACAACAGGCCACAGAAAAAGCCTAGTAAATGAACTGAAATTTTTCATCGCTCAAAGTTTCATGCATTCGTGCGGTTTCCAGGAAAAATCAGTGCCATCAATGTATACGTGTATTTCGTAAACAAATAATTCAAGTGTTTCCTGTAGCTGGTGTTTTTCTTATTAACACTGTATGACTGACTTTAATCTATATGTGAATATGTATTTAATAGGAAATTGCCCGGCATTTACGCCCTGGAACGCTCAGAGCAATCTTTGGTAAAACTAAGATCCAGAACGCTGTCCACTGTACTGATCTACCAGAGGATGGCCTATTAGAGGTAAGATAAAGAAAGGTAAACATCATATTTGTATTTCAAACTCGTAATTTCAGCAGTTCTGGCGTGTGTAAGAGATCTTTTAATATTCTTGGATTATATACTATTACTTGGCCATGTGATGACTTCAGACTGCAACTTTAAATGACCAAATTGTAAGATGCTGTGTGTAACTCAAAGAATTAACGTATTTTTGTGATTGGCATATATTACGTAGATGGCAATATTTTAATGTATATATTTAACAATAATTTTAAAAAACGAAAAGCTATGGGGCGCCTGGGTGGCTCAGTTAGTTAAGTGTCCGACTTTGGCTCAGGGCATGATCTCACGGTTCCTGGGTTTGAGCCCCGCATCGGGCTCTGTGCTGTCAGCGCAGAGCTGGCTTCGGATCTTCTTCTGTCCCCCTCTCTCTCAGCCTCTCCAGCGCCAAAAATAAACAAACATTAAAAAAAGAAAGAAAAGCTACAGGATTCATTAGATAATGTGAAATGTGTTTTATGATCAGGTAAAAATACCATTACCTTAAGTTTCTAGTCATAAAAACACGTAAGGAAATTAAGAAGTCAAATATGCAGTGCAATAATATTAAAAGTAATAGTTACCATTTACTGACTATATGCTGGGTTCTATCTAGCATGATAAACACTTTGTATAAATTAATTATTTTACTCTCCAAAGGAACTTTAATAGGTTATTACTATTATGTCCATTTTTTCAGTAAAATAAATTGAGACACAGAAGTTAAGTAGTAACATTCTTAAATCAAACCGCTCCTATAGGACAGAGCCATATGTTGACCTCTCATCTGTGTAATTAACATAAAATAGAAAACAATGAAAAATTATAAGAAAATATTAGTGAATATTAGTCTGGTTGGGTTTTTAAAAAGTCATTTCTAGGCCAACAGCAAATAAACTTTAAAAAACAATTGAAATTTCATTCTGCAGTTTTAACGCTTTTGTATGTCAAAAGGAACTGAAATGAAATGAAAAGACGCATGATAAACCGAAGTGATGATAGCATCAATGACAGAAAACGATTGACACCCTCAAAACATATTTATTTTAGAGAGTATTATTTATGTTTTATGTCAAATTTATCAGTCTTTTTTTTTTTTTTTTTTGCCTCTCAAGTCATACAAAGAGAAAGTCTTCCCCCACATTTTGTTTTCATTTTCTTACATTGAAATGTTCAGTCCACCTGGAACTTGACGTATGGTGTTGGGTGCGGACTAGTCAGCTGTCACAACATCGTTAAATTCTTCCATGCCTTCACTGTTACTTCTCATTTATTAAAGGCTTATGCACATCTGTGCCTGTTTCTGAACTTTCTGTCTTTTTCAGTTGGCCTGGGCCAACAAAGTACTGTCTTTATTATTGTACTTGATACTTTGAAAAAATTTTCTTGCTTTATTCTTTTAAGTTTATTCCTCCATAGGAACTTTACCCTACTCCCCCAGGATGTAAGCGGGACCTTGACTAACATTATGCTTATAAATTAATGTGGAAGTCACTTATCTATAATTGTGAGTCTCCAACTGTGTATGCCTCTTCTTTTATGCAAGCAATAGGGTGTTTTTTCTTAGGGGTCTTGACGTGGCATATTAGATTTATTCTCATCCGTTTTTGTTTTTGTTGCTATCGAGAGTGACTTTGTTAACTCCATTAAGGTTTTTTGCTATAATCCAAGATGTTAATGTGATAAACATGTGATTACATGGTAATGTATTCTTATCTAAATTATGCACCGCAGTACAAAATTTTGACATACTTGTGAAATATAAAAATGTAACAAACTTCATTTTATAATTACTTAGGGTATGCCATGTTTATTTAAAATTTTCACCAACTTTTGGGGCGCCTGGGTGGCGCAGTCGGTTAAGCATCCGACTTCAGCCAGGTCACGATCTCGCAGTCTGTGAGTTCGAGCCCCGCGTCAGGCTCTGGGCTGATGGCTCAGAGCCTGGAGCCTGTTTCCGATTCTGTGCCTCCCTCTCTCTCTGCCCCTCTCCCGTTCATGCTCTGTCTCTCTCTGTCCCAAAAATAAATAAATGTTGAAAAAAAAATTAAAAAAAATAAAATTAAAAAAAATAAAATTTTCACCAGCTTTATAAATAGTCCTTTTACCTTCTGAGAGTTTAGGACCCATAGACTAGGTTTGAGTACAGACTGTTCAGTGAAATTGAAATATCATTAAATTATGAAATGTATTATTTTATGCAATTTATGAAACTTTTTTATTTATTACAAAGCCATTTACTAAATGACTAAAATCTTTCTAACTTAACTGCTTGGGAGATTTCATTGTGTTAATAACTGTGGTTTAGAGAATTCATCAAAAACCAGAGGTTGTAGCTGCAGCAGCCTGGTGATTCATACTTGATGTAACCTTGGATAAGTCCCTTTTTCTTTCCATGTCTCACTTTTATCAGCAAAATGGAACAAAGACTGCTGACAGAACCAAGGGATGTTCTCCTAGTTAGGGATTAACCGTTGCAGATTGTTACTTGGCTTTAAGTGATAAAGTATTATAAAACACTTAGAAGTCAGAATTGTTATCTGTTCATAGGTCTCTAAAGCGAAATTCAGAGCGACATAAAGACAAGCTGTTGGATCAGGGGAGCCCTTTATACTCCTGCTCATTAAGAGAACACCCTTTAGATGTAGGTTGACCGTAAAATGGATTGCCTAATCCAGGAACTTTCCGAAAGGCAGCTCCATTCAGACAAGATGCTAGGACAAAAGACATAAACTGGAACTGTCATTGGCACCCTGGGATTATGGGCTCCCTGTTTACGTGGGGAGCCAGGGAAATGGAAAAAAGTTACTTTTCCTTAATCTTTCCCTCAGGTGATATTTCCTGAGCTGAGTTTATTTATTGTCATATGTGTAGATTTTAGAAGGTATGGTTTCAATTCATATTTTATTACCATCTATTTTATGGACTTATTTTTGTAGCCAATGATTACAGCACGTATTACTTGCTGGCATTGTAATGGGATTTCAGAGTCAAACAAGACATTTCTCTTGTCCTTATTGAGCTCACAATAAGTTTTAAGGTCAGGGATCTTTTTTTTTTAAGTGTTTATTTATTTTGAGAGAGAGTGAGAGAGAGAGCACAAGTTGGGGAGGGGCAGAGAGAGGGAGACACAGAATCTGAAGCAGGCTCCAGACTCTGAGCTGTCAGCACAGAGCCCGACACGGGGATCAAACCCATGAACGGTGAGATCATGACCTGAGCCGAAACCAAGAGTCAGACACTTAACCGACTGAGCCACGCACGCGCCCGTAGAAGTCTTAACATGAATATAGCAATCGGATCTATTCGGAGGCTCTGAACTGTGACATAGCCATTTTTGTGGTTATAGGAATAAATGACAGTATCTCTGGTATGAGACATCTTATAAGGCCGTTTCACTGGTAATGTTCCGGATACTTCATTGGTAGTAACTCTAAAGATCTTAAATTTGAGCTGTAAAGAAAGCATTAATGGCAAAGTGTATAGCAAAACTAGTTGAAAGAAATTCTTTAATTAAAGAATTAAAGAAATATTAGTTTTTTACTAAGGGCAAAGGATTTGGAAAGGTGACGCTTCAGCAAGACAGGTACCCTCATATTGCTGAGGACAGCTACATGGCAACAGGTATTGCAAGCCACGGAGTTTTTCCACTGGGTTCCAGAATTCTACTTCTTAGAATCTAACCAGAGGAGGGGGGGGGGGGCAGGACTACAAAATAGAAAGTTCCCTGCACAGATGCTCATTGAAGGAGTATTTGGGGCAATTGAAATCGGAAATAATGTGCATGCCCAAAGGTCCCTCCTCTGAGAAGGCTTTCCTGATCCTCCCTGCCTGTATCAAAGGTCCTTCCGTGTTTTCATAGGGTTTTGCTTCCCTCTCACATAGCAGCATAGCCCACAGCTGACACAGCCCTGCACCCTGCACTCCGCACTCATTTCATTGTGCTAGGTTTCCTCATTCCATAAATGAAGATAATAGCAGTGCCCGCCCTATCAGGTAGCATGGTGCCTTGCACAGAGTAATTGCTCAACAAATGATAGCAATTATATTGTTGTTAACCACAGCACATTGTCTGTTCGCTTACATATATTTCCCCAGAAGACTGAATACTCATAGGGAAGAGAATCTGTCTTGCCCAGCACGTAAATGCTCCTCCATGAATCATTTTTGAAGAAAAAGAGGGAAGGATTTGGTGAAACAAATTATGGTTCATGCACTCCGTGCAGAAGTATGTAACCTTTTTTTTTTTTTTTCCAAATAATGATGATGATGATGAACTACAGCAACAGATTCCAGCCTTGGTTGCACATCTGGATCACCTAGGCCATTTTGAAAATACTGATGCCCAGACCTACCCTTAGAGATTCTAATTATTTTTCTTTTGAACAATTTCAGACTTCAAAAAAGTTGCAAGTACAGTGCAAAACAATTTTTTTTCATGAACATTTGGGATCAAGTTGCCAGCATAATGTCCTGTATCTGAATACTTTAGTGTGTGTTTTTAACATAAAGGGGCGTTTCCTACATCCAAGTCAGGAAATTAACATCGATATGTTGCTACTGTTTAATCTTTAAATCCCATTCAGGTCTCTCCCATTGTCTCAGTAATGTGTTTTAACAGCAAAAGCATCCGGGTCAGAGTCACCCATTGTGTTTAGTTCTCTGCTTAGTTTCTTTCAATGTGGAACTTGCCTCAGACTTTCTTGCCTGTTGACTTTCGTGACCTTGACACTTTTGACAATAACAAGCAGAGATTCTAATATAATTGGTCCGTTTATTCCTTTGCTCATCAGAAACCTTTCTAGATGGTTTCTGTGTACATTTCTAATGAGACTCTGACACACTGATTTTGCTGAACGGCAGGTATGGCTTACACAAAAGAGTCACTTGTTGGCTCCCCGTTGTCCAGGAAGCTGCGTGATGCCTGTTGGATTTTATGACCTGACATTGTGTATGCCTCCCCCTGCTCCACTTAGCCTGAGTCCTCCTCTCACGCACATCACTGGTGATATTTCTTGAGTTTTACTTCCTCCTTCATCTTTCCCAAAGCTTCTCTGCTGCTCGTGTTCCTTCTGTAGTCAGTTCCCAGAACTGCTGTTTCCTGATTATCTTCATAGGAACAACCAACACTTTACACGTACCGAAGTTGAAATTCTCAAAGTTGCTGAATAGGTATATAGTAGAAAATACAGTGTTTGAATTTTGAATTGTATATAACAAAATAGTATATCAGTCATTGATTCAGATATTTACATTTTTTTAAATTGAAAAGACAGCACTGGGGACACGGCAGTAAAGAGGATCCATGCAACTCCTGCCTTTGTGGAGTTTACCTTTTAGGCGATAGTAATCATAGTAATTGTTTTTTAGAATAACGAGAACATGGATCTTTCCTCTGTTTTTGTTTTCCTGGTATTCTGTAACTTGGTTATATCACTTTTGTGGTCATAAAACTAAAATTTTTAAAGTTTATCAAATATTTCATTATATGTGTAAATAGTTGGTCAAAACAAATATGAGTTTGGATATATAATTTTGTCTACATTGATGCCTGTTCTGGTATACTCTGGAAAAAGGTTGATCAAACATTAGCCAGAAATAAACAGAGGTGTAGGAATAAAATGGTTGGACAGGCCTGGCTTTCTTGGCCGTGGTTAGTATGGGCCTCTGCACACACTGACACTCATAATTTATCTTTAGTTTTAGTTTCTATCTCAAAGGAAGAGTTGTGATTTTTACTAGTACACTGTCAAAGAGGGAACAACTTGTACTAAGACAAAAGCGAACAGCTTTCTCTAAGAGATTTAAAAATAGTTCAGTAAGGCTGGGACTTTGACCGTGAGGTGGAAAATGGCAAGAGATAAGGCTAGGAAAGTCATCAAGAGCCTTGTAAAGTCATATTAAGACATCTGAACTTTATCCGGAGGGCAACAGGAATCCAAATAAATGTTTTACACAGGGGAATAGCACAATCGTATCTGTGTTACAGGGATCACTCTGGCTGTAGGATGGAGAACAGATCCAGGGGGAGGGGAGGGGTTCTGGTCAGTCTGGAGGGAGAAAGACCTGGCCAAAGGCTGTTAAGGTAATTTAGGGGAAGATTCTGGTAGCCTGAATGGATGTGGCAGTAGGAACAGTCAAGAGACATTTAGGGGGCCAGAACAGATAGCCTCAGAAACTACTTGGATGTGAAGGGTAACCTAGGAGAATGAGACCAAGACCAGATTAACTCCTGTCTCCAAGTGAAGGTGATGGCGACCGCTGTCGTTATCTGTGACACCTAAATTTCGTAAAACCAAAGTTCTTTCATAAATTTGATGGCAAAGCCTAACGTGATCTCATGTGTAAGTTTTCTACAACCGGCTTAGGTGACTCACTTACGTGTTCAGTGACTCCTCTGCAGTATGTAGCATGTGGAGAAGGCTTGAGACAGCCATGGAGAAAGAGCTGATGGCAAAATACAGATTTCTGGGTGATATTTAGGGTGAGGTTTTTGCAGGTGGGTGCATGAGGCAAGATCACTGAGGATATCAGCAAGAGTGGTTGAAGTCCTAAATAAGGGAGGGTGTATTGGGGGGGGGGGGGGTGCCAGAATAAAGGCAAAAAGTCAAAAGGGACCGAAAGCCTTTCTGAAACTTACGGACAGACGTCCTGGAACAACCGAGGGAGGGAGCTCTGATCAGAGTAGACTCATCTGAATTTAAAATTTCAGAGGTGGCGCTCAGGGGAGAGGCTGAGGCTCAGGGCGTGGCCGTGGAAGAGGCCGTGGGCTGGAGCCGTGGTCGTGGGCCGTGGTCACCTTCGGTCACCAGAGATGTGGAGGCAGGCTTCAGCGTGAAAGTGAAGTCACCTGGGATCTTGGCCGGGAGGCAGGGTGGAGCGGAAAATGGTGATCCAAAGTTTGAAGTTCCCAGCAAAGGAGGGCCGTGAACCTGAGGCGTGTGACAGCAACGAGGAGGAGAAGAGAGGATCTAGCCAGATGGCAGAGCCTCGGAGTTGAGGGCCTCCGTGAGGGAGAAAGAGGAGCACTGTTTTTCCGCGGCTGGCGAGACAAGCTGCACCCAAGGGCCCGAGGAGGTGATGACTTCCGGGAGATCCAGGTCTCATTTGAGGCCGGGAGGCCTGGTGAAGAAGTTCAAGTTTCAAGGGAGTTTACTTTGACACCGAGGGGCCACAGGGAGCCAGGGGAGAGGAATCCCAGAGCCAGGCAAGAGTAACAAGATGGGGGGAAATGGGCGACCAGTTGGAGGTCTGAATGTAGGCCTCCTGGGCCTGGTAGAGCCCATCTTCATGCTCCTCACGGGCATTCTCAGCTTGTGCTTTTTTGCCTGTGGTCCCTGCGTGGTTGTTGGAGCTGCATCGGTCACTATTGTGGTCCAGGCAGGAGGGGGGAAGAGCAGGGGGCAAGAGGTGAAAAATACCGGCTCAGTCAGCATCCTCCTCCCTGCACACTCTGAGGAGCTTTTCCAGGAGGCCCACCCCACAAATTCTGCCTATGGTTTGTCTGCTGATTTCGTCCCATGACCACCCCCTTCTTCAAGGGGAACTGGTAAACGGAGTTCTCTTCGTTGACAACATTGCTCCCTCCAACACAATCAGGTTTCTGTTGGAAGGAAGAAAGGGAGAGTGAGCACTGGGGAGGGGGAGGACAGCCTGTGCCACAATGGTCAACAAGAATAACAGGTGTTTAGCCGGGGACCAGGTTTCCAGTAGAATCGGCCCCTGCCGTTCCCCACTGTGGTGGTTCTCAAGCGTCCTACCCTGATCAGCAGCATCTGCATCATTGACAACTTTGTGGAGCTGAAACTCCCTGGCCCCACCCTAGACTCCTGACTCATAAACTCATAAACTCTGGGGGGTCCGGCCCAGGAATCGGCTGTAACCAGCCCTCCAGGTAATTCCGCTGCCCTAAGGCAGTGGGTTCCCAGCCAAGAACATGCATCAAAATCACCCATGGAGCTTTAATTTTTATTTTTATTGCAGTATAGTTAACATGCGGTGTTATATTAATTTTAGATACGCAATATGGAGTTTTTAGAACTGTAAGCCTGGAGTGCTATCAGAAGATTCTGGTTAAGTAGATTTTGGATGAGCCTCTTGTATCTGTGGGTTGTTGTTGTTGTTTAAATGTTGCTGGTGATTCTGACATAGCTAATAATTAAACTAGCATTTGGAAACTACTGACCTTTATACCTTTTGGAAAAAAGTTGGCCATGGTTCTGCTTTTGAGGAAAACCTGGACCCTGTCAGACCAGCAAAGGGATTATTTTGCTTCCAGGATTTAGAATTGGAAACAGCAGGCAGTGTCTGGAATTTGAAGGGATCTGTGGTCTCTCTCAATGGACTCAACGGCAGCCAAGGGTTATTACACTTCAGGGAGGCCTGGCCCCTGATTCGAGAAGTCTGTGGCCTCTCTGAAAGGAGCCAGTCGTGACCTGGTTGATTACCTGGATTTCTTGGCTGACGTCTCAGTGTTGAGGCTGCCATATGCCCTTTCAGGGGCTGACTAGAGAGCTGTGTGTGTGTGTGTGTGTGTGTGTGTGTGTGTGTGTGTGTGTGTGCATTAATGCATGCCGAGGCTAACAAGGACCGAGGCCCTGGGTCTCTCACAGCTGTAAGCAGTTTTCCTCAGGTTCTTCACATCTGCACTTACCACTCAACATGGGCATGTGATGCACAGGTGTGCGGGGGGGACCGAGCCGTATCTTCTCTCCCTGCTGGTTGTGTAAGTGCCTTGAGGGTCTGGACCTCTCGGACTTTTGAATCTCTAGTCCCTGCCGAGCATAGTGCAGGCTTTTAGTGTCTATCAGGTAAACGCATGGAGGAACGTATCATGAATGCGGCCGTGTGCCTCCACCCCCCCCTTCACATGGCTGAAGTGTCCCACCCTCACGAGGTGAGCCCCACTTTCAAGGGCCCCCATCCCACCGCTCCCTCCGTTTACTGGTTGTCAGAAAAGCCTATTGCTTCTTTCCCTGCTGACTGTGTGTGGCTAAAACCAGAACTAGGTGCACTGGAAAGTTGGTGGTTTCCATAGATTTTTCGTCCTCTCAAGCAGAGCATTTCGGAAGTCTCTACACTAACCTTAAGAGTATCCTGAAAATATAATGAAAATATAATAAGCATTAGGCTATCAAATTCTAATTCTTTATGGCCCAATTAGTAATAAAGAATTGACGTTTTCTCACATAAAGGAATCTTGGACTAAGGAGCCATTTCATGTTCCCTCCCGTATCCTGTCACGTACAGAGCTCATGTTTCCTCCTCAATTAATTACTTCTCCCCCAGTGGGTCCACACATGATCTCCGTAATAAAGGGATCCTAATATTTCCCTCATTCAGCATAGGTAGGAGTTTAGTTTTTATTCACAGCCATAATGGATCTCTATGTATAAAATGCTGAAATAGCTTATTCCCATTATAAATGTTTACTTCGTGGAAACTTCCATACCCATTAGCACTATACTATCCAGGCAGTCGTTATCATGACTGAAATCTCATTCCGCGCAGGGAGCTTACACGTCCATGGGTCCTTCTTAGATTCCACATATAAGTGAAACGTTATGGTATTTGTGTTTCTCCGTCTGATTTATGTCACTTAGCATTATGCCCCCTGGACCCATCCATGTTGTTGCAAATGGCAACATCTCATTCTTTTTTTTTTTTTTTTTTTACGACACAGTAATATTTTACTGTTTAAAGATACCACCTCTTGTTTATCCATTTATCGATGCCACTTGAGTTGCTTCCATATCTTGTCCATTGTAAATAACGCTGCAATAAACACAGGGGCACATACATCTTTTTGAATTAGTGTTTTTGTTTCCTTTGGGTAAATGCCCAGTAGTGGCATTACTGGATCATATGGTGTTTCTCTTTTTCATTTTTTGAGGACCTGTTTTCCACAGTGGCTACACCAATTCACATTCCCACCAACAGTGTGTGAGGATTCTCTTTTCCCTACCTCCTCACCAACACTTATTTCTTGTCTTTTTTATATTAGCCATAATATCAAATGGCTAATATCAATATGTCAGGTGATCTCTCATGGTGCTGTGATTTGCATTTCCCTGATGATAAGTGATGTTGAGCACCTTTTCATGTGTCTGTTGGCCATCTGGATGTCTTTGGAAAAATGTCTATTCAGGTCCCCTGCCCATTTTAATCAGATTATTTGGGTTTTGTTTTGTTTTGTTTTTTTTTTTTGGTGTTGAGTTGTAGAAGTTGTTTATATATTTTGGGTATTAACTCCTTACTGGATAGATGATTGCAAATATCTTCTTCTATTCAGTAGATTGCCTTTTAGTGTTGTTGATGGTTTCCCTTGCTGTGCAAAATCTGTTTACTTTAATGTAGTCCCAATAGTTTATTTTAGATTTTGTTTCCCTTGCCTGAGGAGACATACCTAGAAAAAAATGTTGCTGTGGCTGAAGTCGGAAAAATCACTGCCTGTGTTCTAGGATTTTTATGGTTTCAGGTCTCACATGTAGGTCTTTAGTCCATTTTGAATTTATTTTTGTGTATGTTGTAAGAAAGTGGTCCAGTTTCCTTCTTTTGCATATAACGGTCTAGTTTTCTAAACGTCGCTTATTGAAAAGACTCCTGTTTCACCATTATTTATTCTTGCCTCATTTGTGTTAGACTAATTGAGCATACAAGTATGGGCTTATTTCGAGGCTCCCTACCTGCTTTATTGGTCTGTGTGTCTATTTTTGTGCCAGGACTGTACTGCTTTGATTACTGTGGCTTTGTAGTATCTTTTGAAATCTGGGATTGTGACACCTCCAGCTTTGTTCTTTGTTCTCAAAATTGCTTTAGCTGGTCAAGGTATTTTGTGTTTTCATACAAATTTTTAGGATTATTCTAATTCCGTGAAGAATGTTGTTGGCATTTTCATAGGAATCGCATCGAATCTGTCGATTGCCTTGGGTAATATGGATATTTTAACAATATTAAGTCTTCCAGTCTGTAAGCATGGTATATCTTTCCATTTGTTTGTGTTGTTTTCAGTTTCTTTCATCAGTATTTTGTAGTTTTCAGAGTAGAGGTCTTTCTCCTCAATTAAAGTTATTCCTAGGTATTCCGTTATCTTTGGTGCAATTTTAAATGACATTGTATTAATTTCTCTTACTGTTACTTTGCTATTAGTGGATAGAAACAGCAGATTTCTGTATGTTAATTTTGTATCTTGTAACTTTACTGAATTCATTTATCAGTTATGATAGTGTTTCGGTGGAGTCTTTAGGATTTTCTATGTATAGTAGTATATTACCCACAAATAGTGAGTTTTGCTTCTTCCTTACCAATTGGATACTTTTTAGTTCTTTTTTCTGTCTGAATTGCTGCAGCTAAGATTTCCAGTACTGTGTTGAATGAAAGTGGTGAGAGTGGACATCCTTGTCTGGTTCCTGACCTTGGAAATCTCTTGGTTTTTTCCCATTAAGGATAATGTTAACTGTGGGTTTTTCATATATGGCCTTTATTATGTTGAGGTATGTTCCCTTTAAACCCACTTTATTGAGTTTTTACCATGAATGGATGTTGTATTTTGTCAAATATTTTTCCTGCGTCTGTTAAGATGATCACATGCTTTTTATCATTTCTCTTATTAATGTGATATATCACATTGATTGATTTATGGATATTGAGCCATCCAGCATTAACTCTGCTTTAAATGTTTGGTAGAATTCATCTGTAAAGCCCTGTGGCCCTGGACTTTGTTGGGAGTCTTTTGGTTACTGATTTAATTTAGTTGCTAATAATTGCTCTGTTTAAATTTTCTATTTCTGTCTGATTTGGTTTTGGAAGGCTCTATGTTTCTAAGAATTTATCTATTTCTTCTAGGTTGTCCAGTATGCTGGTATATAATTGTTCATAATGTTCTCTTATAATCTTTGTATTTCTGTGATATCAGTGGTTATTTCTCCTCCTTCATTCTGATTTTATTTATTTGAGTTTCTTTTTTTCATGATAGTCTGGCTAAAGGTTTATCAATTTTGTTTATCTTTCCAAAGAGCAGCTCTTGGTTTCATTGATCCTTTGTATTATTTTTTTTTAGTCTCTATTTCCTTTATTTCTGCTCTGATTTTTATTATTTCCTTTTTTCAATTATTATCTCCTTTGGCGTAAAGTTAGATTCTTTATTTGAGATTTTTCTTGCTTCTCCAGATAAGCCTGTATCACTATAACCTGTTAGAACTGCTTTTTCTCCATCAGAGGTTTTGGAACCATTGTGTTTATGTTTTCATTGGTCTCCATGTACTTTTTTATTTCCTTTTTGATTTCTTAGTTGACCCATTAATTGTTTAACAACATGTTGTTTAGCCTCCATGTGACTGTTTTTTCCAGATTTTTTTCTTAGAATTGAGTTCTAGTTTCATAGTATTCTGTGAGAGAAAGATGCTTGGTATTATTTCAGTCTTCTTACATTTCTTGAGATTTGTTTTGTGGCCTAACATGTGATCTATCCTGGAGAACATTCCATGTGCAGTTGAAAAAAAATGTGGATTCTGGTTTTGGGTGGAGTGTTCCGTATATATCTATTAGGTGAGTGTGGTCTAACATGTTGCTCAAAGCCACTGTTTCCTTGTTGATTTTCTGTCTGGATGATCTATCCATTGATGTAAGTGAGATGTTAAAGTTCCATACCACCATTGTATTCCTGTCAATTTCTCCCTTTATACCTGTTAATATTTGCTTCGTGTATTTAGGTGCTTCTATGTTGGGTCCGTGGATAGTTACAACTATTGTGTCCTGTTTTGGGATTGATCTCTTGATAATTATGTAGTGCAGTTCTTGGTCTCTTGCTAAAGTTTTTGTTTTAAAGTCTCTTTCATCTGATACGGGTATTGCTTCCCTGGGTTTTTTTGTTCCCATTTGCATGGTATGTTTTTCCATCCTTTCGCTTTTAGTCTATATGTGTCTTTAGGTCTGAAGTGAGTTTCTTATAGGCAGCACTTAGATGGATCTTGGGTTTTTTTGTTTTTGTTTGTTTGTTTGTTTGTTTATCCATTCATTCATTCTTTTGATGGGAGCATTTAGTGCATTTATATTTAAAGTAATTATGTTGCGTTCTGGGCTTTTTAAAAAAGTTCTGGTCTTTTCATTTATTCTTACTCTCTTTGCTTGTGGTTTGATGGCTTTCTTTAGTGTTATGCTTGGATTCCTTTCCCTTTATATTAAGTTCAAATACATCCTTAAAAGCACTAACTTGTTACTTCTCCCTTCACATTTTAAGTATGTAATGTTGAATTTTACACCTCTTTATTTTGTGTATCCCTTGACTGAGTTTTGTAGATATAACTGCTTTTACTGCTTTTACTGCTTTTACCTTTTAACCTTCATATTGGCTCCATAAGTGGTTAACCTACTACCTCTACTATATGCTTGCTTTTACCTGTGAATTTTTAAAATAATTTTCTTACTGGGGCGCCTGGGTGGCTCAGTCGGTTAAGTGTCCGACTTCAGCTCAGGTCACGATCTCACGGTCCGTGAGTTCGAGCCCCGCGTCGGGCTCCGGGCTGATGGCTCAGAGCCTGGAGCCTGCTTCCGATTCTGTGTCTCCCTCTCTCTCTGCCCCTGCCCCGTTCATGCTCTGTCTCTCTCTGTCTCAAAAATAAATAAATGTTAAAAAAAATTAAAAAAAAATAATTTTCTTACTTCTAGTTATGGTCTTTACACTTAAAGAATTTCCTGTAACATTTCTTATAAAACTGGCTTAGTGGTGATGAACTTTTTCAACTTCTGTTCATCTGGGAAATTCTTTCTCTCTCCTATTCTGAATGATAATCTTGCTAGATAGAGTATTCTCGGTGGCAGGTTTTACCTTTCAGCACTATGTTATGCCACTCCCTTCTGGCCTGTAAAATTTCTTCTTAAAAATCAGCTCACAGCCTTCTGGGGTTTCCTTTGTGTATAGCTGTTTACTTTTCTCTTGCTTGCTTTAAAAATTCACCTTATCAGGGTACCTGGGTGGCTCAGTCAGTTAAGCGTCCGACTTCAGCTCAGGTCACGATCTCGCGGTTCGTGGGTTCGAGCCCCGCGTCGGGCTCTGTGCTGACAGCTGGGAGCCTGGAGCCTGCTTGGGATTCTGTGTCTCCCTCTCTCTGCCCCTCCCCTGCTCATGCTCTGTCTCGCAAAAATAAATAAAAAATGTTTAAAAAATTTTTTTTTAATTCTCCTATCATTACCTTTTGCCGTTTTAATTATCATGTGTCCCGGTTTTAACTTCCTTGGGTTCATCTTGTTAAGGCTCTTTGTGCCTCTTGTACTTGGAGGTCTGTTTTCTTCCTCAGATAAGTGAAGTTTTCAGCTACCACTTCTTCAAATAAGTTTTCTGCCCCGTCCTCTCTCTCTTCCCCTTCTGGGATCCCTACAACGTGAATTTTATTACGCTTAATGACGTTACGGAGTTCCCTTCACCTGTTCTCATTTTTAGTATTATTTTTTCTTTTTGCTGTTCAACTTGGTTGCTTTCCATTATCCTGTCTTCCAGATCTAATCGTCTATATTCTCTAGTCTGCTGTTGATTCCCTCGTTTTTTTTTTTTTTAAGTTTTTTTATTTTTTATTTTTGAGACAGAGAGAGACAGAGCATGAACGGGGGAGGGTCAGAGAGAGAGGGAGACACAGAATCAGAAGCAAGCTCCAGGCTCTGAGCCATCAGCCCAGAGCCCGACGCGGGGCTCGAACTCACTGACCGTGAGATCGTGACCTGAACCGAAGTCGGACGCTCAACCGACTGAGCCACCCAGGCGCCCCAATTCCCTCTAGTTTATTTTTACTTTCAGTTATTCACTTCTTCAACTCTGACTATATCTTTGTTTATGTGTCTTCGTATATGTATTCTTACATCTTTGCTGAAGTTCTCATGAGTTCGCCCACTGTTTTCTCAAGTCCAGTAAGTATCTTTCATGACCATCACCTGGAATTCTTTATCAAGCATGTTGCCTGTCACCATTTCATTTAGGTCTTTTACTGTGATTTTGTCGTGTTCTTTTCCTGTGGGACATACTCCTCTGTCTTCTCATTTTGTCTCTGTTTCTACACGTTAAGTAGGTCAGCTACGCTAGTCTGCGAACTAGTGTCCTAGCACCAGCTAGGTCCCGTGGTATCTTCTAGCACAGTCCCCCCTGGTCACCAGAACCAGGTGCTCCAGGGGTGTCCCCTGTGTGGGCTGCTTGAGCCCTGCCGTTGTGGCAGAGCTGTGACTGACTCCAGCCCAGCCAGCTGCGATGACCTACTTTGTCTGCTCTGGCCATAGTGGGCAGAGTCTGGTCCCTGGGCTGGTGAGGGGCCTGATGCTGATGTGGGCTCCTTGGTGGACGAAGCTGGTTGTCAGCCGGTCTGTCTGCCATTACCCCGTCGGCCACAGTTGTGGGCACGCCACAGTTGTGGGCACACCACGGGGCAGGGCTCGCTCCCCGTGCAGCCAGCTGAGAGAGAGGCCAGGTGGCCAGAACTGGGGGTACACTGGAAAATGGAGTGCTCTCTCTGTCTCCCCCCGGGGCAGGAGTTACTTGGGCTCCAGTCCCCGCCGGGGCTGCCTCTAGGGTGTGGTGGGGCAGGAGCCACTTTGGAGGGATGCCTGGGAGGGAGGTGGGCAGGTTGGGTGAGGCAGGTCCACAGGGGAACGCGGGAGCAGGTATGTTGTGCTAACAGGGTAGACGGCAAGTGCCCAGCCACCGAGTCTGGGCTGCGGAAGAGAAATGGGGCCCGCCAACACTTTAGTTCCTGGGCACCTCTCCTGAAGGTCCCTGGCCCTCAGGCACATGTTCTAAGATTAGTCAGTAAATCGTCACGCATACTCCGGGTGCTTTTCAAACTGCTGCTTCTGTGCAGCATCTTGGGCCGGCTTACCTACCGTTGCTGGCTCTTTAAGAGCAGGGTCTCAGTTTCTCATTGCCCTGCAGCTCTCCCAGAATTAAACCTGCCGATTTGTCACATTCTGAGCTAAGCTCTGATGACTTTCAAAGCTCCCAGAGTTGAGCCCCACTGATTTTCAAAGCCAGATGTTACGGAGACTCGTCTTCCCAGTGCCGGTACCTAGTGCCCGGGGGGCCTGGTGAGGGGTCGGGACCCTCTGCTGCTCCAGGCTTGTGACATCCCTCCGGTTTGCGGTTGGTCTGTGCAGGGATTTGGTTCCCAGCCGTGTGTCCGCCCCTCTTACCCTTTTCAGCGTGGTGTCCTTTCCGCAATTAACTGTAGAATGTCTGTTCTGCCCGTCATTGTCATTACTTGCATAGCTGTAGCTGTTCTCTTGGTGTGTAGGTGGGATGAAGTTACTCAGTGTCCTCCTTTCCCTGATTGAACCCACTTTACAACCACATATAGAATCATTATGCCTTATGTAGACATAAGGCAATAAGTCCAGATTTTATTTCGGAAAGGTTGGTTAATTAAATCCATATAAAATAAATAGATGCAAAATAATTAGACTAAAAATATCACCTTAAAATGGCATTTAAGAATCTCCAAGCTGGGGCGCCTGGGTGGCTCAGTCGGGTAAGCGTCCGACTTCGGCTCAGGTCATGATCTCAACGGTACGTGAGTTCGAGCCCCGCATCGGGCTTTATGTTGACAGCTCGGAGCCTGGAGCCTGCTCGGAGTCTGTGTCTCCCTCTCTCTCTGCCCCTCCCCTGTTCACGCTCTGTCTCTGTCGGTCTCAAAAATAAACGTTAAAAAAATTTTTTTTAATTAAAAAAAAAAAAAAGAATCTCCAAGCATTTTCTCATCTTTCCTGCCTGTTCCCTAGCAGTGGTTCTCAAACATGAGCAGCAGCAGAATCCCCAGAAGGCTTTTTCAAGCCCACAGACTGCCAGACCCCAGAGTTTCTGAGTCCGTAGATCTAATTTGGATTTCTACCAAGTTCCTAGATAACACTGATACTCTTGGTCTAGAGTACCACACTTTGAGGGCCACTCTCCCTAAGCCTAAAGCCACTGCCCACTCTCATGATTATTAGTTTGCATTGTTTGTTTTTCTGGCTAATCGTTCTCAGATTTGGGATTTCATAGGAACAAACCAAGCAACGAATGACAGTAACAGAACCCACACTGGGGATAGATAAAACAATCAACTTTTCAAAATTTACCAAATGAGGGGGTGCCTGGGTGGCTCAGTCAGTTGAGCATTCCACTCGATTTCAACTCAGGTCATGATCCCAGGGTCATGGGATCAAGCCCCACATGGGGCTCCACGCTGAGGGTGGAGCCTACTTGAGATTCTCATTCTCTCTCTCTCTCTCTCTGCCCCCTGTCCTTCTCCCCTGCTCGTGCTCTCTCTGAAATAAAAAAATTAAAAGTTAAAAAATAACCAAATGAGGACATTAAAAACATTGTTTATCATCACCATCATTTTGTCTTGAAAGGACATTTACTTGCCAGTGTCATTTGATATAGAATAAGGGACTGTCTCTTCAATTGGATAGAATCGTCATTACTCGAAGGTAACTTTGTTGCTATGCCAGCCAAGGACATGATAATAGAAGCAGTTTGCTACAGGTATAGGCAAAGACATGGTTGCATTGCGTAGGCAATTTTAAAACAGTAATAGAATCTACTCAAAGTTTGTCTCCTTTTTATTTTCACCATGCACAGGCAGTTCCAAACAATGTCAGTGAGAATATACCACCCTCTCCCCAAGGTCCACCAAGGTGGACCCCTGATGCCCAGCCCGTGGTTCACCACTGCTTTGTTGCCCTGATTTTCCCCATTATGCCAGAAAGTAGTAAAATGTCATCCTGGACCAGTGCCACCTGTGGAATGGTGGACAGGAGCCACTGGGTTAAGTTACATCTGATTATGGAGTCTTTGGATTCTTAATTATACTGAAACTTGATATGGAAAAACACAGTCATGTTTCTTAGGTCAGGGAGGAAACTATGTGAGATTTCTCTAGTTTTGAGAGTAGTGATTTTGTCCATAGTAAAGAAAATTGTACAGTTTAAAACACATTCACAACGTAGAGGACAAAAATTCTTTTCTTAATTTTTTTAAATTCATTTTGAGATAGAGCACACACGTTGGGGAGGAACCGAAAGAGAGGGAGAGAGGATCCAAGCAGGCTCCTCACTGTCAGCACGGAGCCCGATGTGGGGCTCAAACCCCATGAACCATGAGATCACAACCTGAACCGAAATCGAGAGTCAGTCATTTAACTGACTGAGCCACCCAGGCACCCCAACAAAAATTCTTTTCTAAATGTTTGGAGAGGTAGAATCTTCTAATCACTTCTGCCACGTAGGCTCAAATATGATACATAGGTGTGAATGTAAATGACTATTTAACTATGACTGACAAATGTATAATATTCTAATTCAAAGTGGAAAGCCAGACATTTTTCTGTACCATTGAGTTCAACTCAGTATGAAGAATTAAAAATTAATTTTCACTTTTGAATCTATGATTTTTAAGCTATTGAAACATGTGTATATATTTTATTTCCGTTTCATTCCTTCGTTAATAAGAAAGTGCAGTCATTTTGGTGGGTGTTCTTTTGAGGACACAAGTATGAGTCCCAGCTTTTGAGGAATTGAATGTTTAGCTGGGAAAACAAGATAAATACACGTACGAAGTTAAATTGTAATACGAAATTAAACACGGGAACGTCGCCAGTGAGCGTATGATGAAGAGTCAGAAGCAGACAATGGGCGTGATGAGAGTCGAATGGAGAACGGTATGATTGGTTGAAGGGATGAGAGGGATTTCATTAATGAAATGGCATTTCTTGGGAAGGGCCTTCAAGAATAAGGTAAATTATTATCTGTGGAGAGGGAGAGAAAATGGCAGGCTAGTTTTGGGAGAATATTGAGTTACCCAAATCTAGTTGCAATGGAGGGTTCCTTTAGTATCTGTGGGAGCTAGATTTGGAAATGTAAATTAGGCCTACATTATGAAGGGATCTGAAGCCTCCTTTCTGGTGACCATATTGAACATGAGGATAATGATGATAAAAATTAGTTGGTTAAGTGTCTGACTTCAGCTCAAGTCATGATCTCATGGTTCGTAAGTTCGAACCCCGCATAGGACTTTTTGCTGTCAGCACAGAGCCTGCTTCAGATCCTGTCTCCCTCTCTCTCTTCCCCTTACCCACTCACATGGGTGTGTGTGTGTTCTCTCTTTCTCTCTCAAAAATAAACACATGTTTAAAAGTATCATAACTACACTTTACTGAGCAGTATATTCCAGGCACCATGCTAAATGATTTCCCCGCATGATCTACACACCCTCCTGGGTAGTTCCTATTATCCCCATTTACACTTAAGGAGAGGGAGGCTGCCGTAGGTGAGGTCACTTGGCCGACATCACGCTGCGAGTCAGTGCCAAAGAGCTGAAATTCAAACCGAAGGCCCCCGTCCCAAATCCTCCTTCTGTCAGGCAAACTAGGTTAGGGATGGCAGAAGGGTTTCAAGTGACAACTCTTGATCTACTGATGAGATTCCAAGACCACAACCAAACGGAACAAAGATACGCCATGGCCCCTTGGCGTCGTGGATACTAATGTCTGCCAGAAACGAGGAGGGGAGTTTGTTGGTATGTATGACACACAGTGGCTACTCAGGCTCTGAAAGCCATCATTCAAAGGTTTTTGAATAGGGCAGTGATCTGATAAAGTGGAATGTCCAAAACTTGAACCAGGCAGCAGAGTTTTGGTGAGTAGACAATAGGAGTAATGGAAGCATAGACGCCAGTCATCCAGTGAGACGTCTTAAGGACCTGGTGGCCCAAAATATTTGGAAATATTCTTCTACTTCCAGAAATCCATTTGATCACAAAAGGTAATTCTCGAAATGAGAATTCTCGAAATGAGATCCATCTCCTCCACTGATCTATGCTCAGTGAGAACCGTGACCCTGCTCAATTCCCCAGAGCCGAGGGACTCAATGCATTTTCCTTAAATAAATCCAGTAATATTACAAGTAAAGATAAAAACAATCATAAGCACTTACTTTGTGCCAGACATTGGGCTCAGTGTTTTCAGTGTAGCACGTGCATTTGGAACCAGACTATCTGGGTTTGAATTGCGGGTTTGGGATTTACTAGCTAGTTAAGCAAGTAGCTTGAACTCTTGTGCCTCAATCTCTCATCTTTAAGACGGGGATAATAGTAGTACTTAATTCAGAGGGTAATTCCAAGAAATAAATTAGTTGATATAGGCATACCTTGGAGATACCGTGAGTTTGGTTCTTGAGCACTGTCATAAAGCAAATCACATGAATATTTTGGTTTTCCAGTACGTATAAAAGTTATGTTTACACTATACTGTAGTCTCTTAAGTGTGCAATAGTATTATGTATGTCTAAAAAAAAAAAGGCGCGGGGCGCCTGGGTGGCGCAGTCGGTTAAGCGTCCGACTTCAGCCAGGTCACCATCTCGCGGTCTGTGAGTTCGAGCCCCGCGTCAGGCTCTGGGCTGATGGCTCAGAGCCTGGAGCCTGTTTCCGATTCTGTGTCTCCCTCTCTCTCTGCCCCTCCCCCGTTCATGCTCTGTCTCTCTCTGTCCCCCCCCCAAAAAAAAAGGCGCATATCCAGGGGCACTTGGCTGGCTCACTGCGTGGAGCGTGCAACTCTTGATCTCAGGGTCGTGGGTTTGAACCCCACGTTGGGTGTAGAGATCACTTTTAAAAAATAAAATGTTAAAAAGACGTACATACCTGAATTTTAAAATACTTAATTGCTGCCCATCATGTGAGCTTTCAGCAAGTCATAATCTTTTTGCTGGTGGAGGGTCTTGCCTCTGTGTTGATGGCTGCTGACCGATCGAGGTGGTAGTTGCTGAACATTGAGGTGGATTGGACGTGGCTGGTTTTTTTATTTTATTTAATTTTAATTTTTTAAAATTTACATCCAAATTAGTTAGCATACAGTGCAACGATGATTTCAGGAGTAGATTCCTTAGTGTCCCTTACCCACTTAGCCCATCCCCCCTCCCACAACCTCTCCAGCAACCCTCCATTTGTTCTCCATATTTATGAGTCTCTTCTGTTTTGTTCCCCTCCCTGTTTTTATATTATTTTTGTTTCCCTTCCCTTATGTTCATCTTTTTTGTCTCTTAAAATCCTCATATGAGTGAAGTCATACGATATTTGACTTTCTCTGACTAATTTCACTTAGCAAAATACCCTCCAGTTCCATCCACGTAGTTGCAAATGGCAAGATTTCATTCTCTTTGATTGCTGAGTAATACTCCAGTGTATATATATACCACATCTTATTTATCCATTCATCCATCGATGGACATTTGGGCTCCTTCCATACTTTGGCCATTGTTGATAGTGCTGCTATAAACGCGGGGGTGCCTGTGTCCCTTCGAAACCGCACACCTGTATCCCGTGGATAAATGCCTAGCAGTGCAATTGCTGGGTCGTAGGGTAGTTCTGTTTCTAGTTTTTTGAGGAACCTCCATAGTGTTTTCCAGAGTGGCTGCACCAGTTTGCATTCCTGCCAGCAATGCAAAAGAGATCCTCTTTCTCCGCATCCTCTCTGACATCTGTTGTTGCCTGAGTTGTTAATGTTAGCCATTCCGACAGGTGTAAGGTGGTATCTCATTGTAGTTTTGATTTGTATTTCCCTGGTGCTGAGTGATGTGGAGCATTTCTTTATGTGTCGGTTGGTCATCTGGATGTCTTCTTTGGAGAAGTGTCTATTCATGTCTTTTTTGCCCATTTCATCATTAGACTGTTTGTTTTTTGGGTGTTGAGTTTGATAAGTTCTTTATAGATTTTGGATACTAACCCTGTATTTGATATGTCATTTGCAAATATCTTCTTCCATTACGTCAGTTGCCTTTTAGTTTTGCTGATTGTTTCCTTCGCTGTGCGGAAGCTTTTTATTTTGATGAGGTCCCAGTAGTTCATTTTTGCTTTTGTTTCCTTTGCCTCCAGAGACCTGTTGTGTAAGATGCTGCTGCGGCCAAGGTCCTAGAGTTTTTTGCCTGCTTTTTCCTCGAGGATTTTGATGGCTTCCTGTCTTATGTTTAGGTCTTCCATCCGTTTTGAGTTTATTTTTGTGTGTGGTGTGAGAAAGTGGTCCAGGTTCATTCTTCTGCATGTCGCTGTCCAGTTTTCCCAGCACCACTTGCTGAAGTGACTGTCTTTATTCCACTGGATGTTCTTTCCTGCTTTGTCAAAGATTAGTTGGCCATATGTTTGTGGGTCCATTTCTGGGTTCTCTATTCTGTTCCACTGATCTGAGTGTCTGTTCTTGTGCCAGTACCATACTATCTTGATGATTACAGCTTTGTAGTATAGCTTGAAGTCTGGGATTGTGATGCCTCCTGCTTTGGTTTTCTTTTTCAAGATCGCATTGGCTGTTCGGGGTATTTTCTGGTTCCATACAAATTTTAAGATTGTTTGTTCTAGCTCTGTGAAGAATGCTGGTGTTATTGTGATAGGGATTATATTGAATACGTAGATTGCTTTGGATAGTATCGACATTTTAACAATATTTGTTCTTCCTATCCAGGAGCGTGGAATCTTTTTCCATTTTTTGGTGTCTTCTTCAGTTTCTTTCATAAGCTTTCTATAGTTTTCAGCATATAGATTTTTCACCTCTTTGGTTAGATTTATTCCTAGGTATTTTATGGGGGTTTTTGTGCAACTGTAAATGGGATCGACTCCTTGATTTGTCTTTCTGTCACTTCATTGTTGGTGTATATGAATGCAACCAATTTCTATGTGTTGATTTTATATCCTGCAACTTTGCTGAATTCATGAATCAATTCTAGCAGTTTTTTGGTGGAATCTTTTGGGTTTTCCATATAGGGTATCATGTGATCCGCGAAGAGTGAAAGTTTGACCTCCTCCTGGCTGATTTGGATGCCTTTTATTTCTTTGTGTTGTCTGATGGCTGAGGCTAAGACTCCCAATACTATGTTTAATAACAGTGGTGATAGTGGACATCACTGTCTTATTCCTGACCTTAGGGGGAAAGCTCTCAATTTTTCCCCATTGAGGATGATATTAGCATTGGGTCATTCATATATGGCTTTTGTGATCTCGAGGTATGATCCTTCTATCCTTACTTTCTTGAGGGTTTTTATCAAGAAAGGATGCTGTATTTTGTCAAATGCTTTCTCTGCATCTATTGAGAGGATCATATGGTTCTGGTCCTTTCTTTTATTGATGTGATGGATCATGCTAATTGTTTTGTGGATATTGAACCAGCCCTGCATCCCAGGTATAAATCCCACTTCGTCGTGGTGAATAATTTTTTTAATGTATTGTTGGAGCCTGTTGACTAATATCTTGTTGAGGATTTTTGCATCCATGTTCATCAGGGAAATTGGCCTGTAGTTTTCCTTTTTAGTGGGGTCTCTGGTTTTGGAATCAAGGTAATGCTGGCTTCATAGAAAGAGTTTGGAAGTTTTCCTTCCGTTTCTACTTTTTGGAGCAGCTTCAAGAGAGTAGCTGTTAACTCTTCCTTAAATGTTTGGGTAGAATTCCCCTGGAAAGCCATCTGGCCCTGGACTCTTGTTTTTTGGCAGATTTTTGATTACTAATTCGATTTCCTTACTGGTTATGGGTCTGTTCACATTTTCTATTTCTTCCTGTTTCAGTTTTGGTAGTGTATATGTTTCCAGGAATTTGTCCACTTCTTCCATATTGCCCATTTTCTTGGCATATAATTGCTCATAATAGTCTCTTATTATTGTCTCTTATTATTGTCTCTTATTATTGTCTACCATGTTGGTTGTGATCTCTCCTCTTAATTCTTGATTTTATTTATTTGGGTCCTTTTTCTTTTTGATCAAACTGGCTAGTGGTTTATCAATTTTGTTAACTCTTTCTAAGAACCAGCTTCTGGTTTCATTGATCTGTTCTACTGGTTTTTTTTTTTTTTTTTTTGGTTTCGATAGCATTAATTTCTGTTCTAATATTTATCATTTCCTGTCTTCTGCTGGTTTGGGGTTTAATTTGCTGTTCTTTTTCCAGCTCCTTAAGGTATAAGGTTAGGTTGTGTATCTGAGATCTTTCTTCCTTCTATAGCCTGTATTGCTGTATACTTTCCTCTTATGACCACCTTTGCTGCGTCCCAGAGGTTTTGGGTTGTGGTGTTACCATTTTCATTGACTTCCATATACTTTTTAATTTCCTCTTTAACTGGTTCGTTGGCCCATTCATTCTTTAGTAGCATGTTCTTCAGTCTCCAAGTATTTGTTACCTTTCCAAATTTTTTCTTGTGGTTGATTTCGAGTTTCATAGCGTTGTTGTCTGAAAATATGCACGGTATGATCTCGATCTTTTTGTACTTGTTGAGGGCTGATTTGTGTCCCAGTATGTGGTCTATTCTGGAGAACATTCCATGTGCACTGGGGAAGAGTGTATATTCTGCTGCTTTAGGGTGAAATGTTCGGAATATATCTGTTAAGTCCATCTGGTCCAGTGTGTCATTCAAAGCCATTGTTTCCTTGTTGACTTTTTTGTTTAGATGATCTATCCATTGCTGTGAGTGGGGTGTTGAAGTCTCCTACTATTATGGTATTCCTATCAATGAGTTTCTCTGTGTTTGTGATTAAGTGATTTATATATTTGGGTGCTCTCACATTTGGTGCATAAATGTTTACAATTGTTAGGTCTTCTTGGTCTGTAGACCCCTTGATTATGATATAATGCCCTTCTGCATCTCTTGATAAGTCTTTATTTTAAAGTCTAGATTGTCTGATATAAGTATGGTTACTCCGGCTTTCTTTTGTTGACTATTAGCATGATAGATGGTTCTCCATCCCCTTATTTTCAGTCTGAAGGTGTCTTTGGGTCTAAAGTGGGTGTCTTGTAAACAGCATAAAGATGGATCTTGTTTTCTTATCCATTCTTTTACCCTGTGTCCTTTGATTGGAGCATTGAGTCCATTGACGTTTAGAGTGAGCACTGAAAGATACGAATTTATTGTCATTATGATGCTTGTAGAGTTGGAGTTTCTGGTGGTGTTCTCTGGTCCTTTCTAATCTTTGTCGCTTTTGGTATTTATATATATATATATATATATATATATATATATATATATATATATATATATATATGTGTGTGTGTGTTTGTGTATATATATATATATTTTTTTTTTCATCTTTTATCCCCTCAGAGAGTCCCCCTTAAAAAAATTTCTCGCAGGGCTGTTGTAGTGGTCACAAACTTCTTTAATTTGTGTTTGTCTGGAAAACTCTTTATCTCTCCTATTTTGAATGACAGCCTTACTGGATAAAGAATTCTTAGCTACATATTTTTCTGATTCAGCACACTGAATATATCTTGCCACTCCTTTCTGGCCTGCCAAGTTTCTGTGGGTAGGTCTGCTACAAACCTGATCTGTCTTCCCTTGTAGGCTATGGACTTTTTTTCCCTTGCTGCTTTCATGATTCTCTCCTTGCCTGAGTATTTTGTGAATTTGAGTATGGTATGCCTTGTTGATGATCGGTTTTTGTTGAATCTGATGGGAGTCCTCTGTGCTTCCTGGATTTTGATGTCTGTGTCTTTCCCCAAGTTAGGAAAGTTTTCCGCTGTGATTTGTTCACATAACCCTTCTACCCCTATGTCTCTCTCTTCCTCTTCTGGGACCCCTATGATTCTGATGTTCCTTTTTAACAAGTCACTGACTTCTCTAATTCTTAAATTGTGCTCTTTTGCCTTAATCTCTCTCTCTTTTTTTTTTTCCTGCTTCATTATTCTCTATAAGTTTGTCCTCTGTATCACTGATTCTCTCTTCTGCCTCATCCATCCTTGGTGCCGCTACATCCATCCATGATTGCAGCTCAGTTACAGCATTTTTAATATCATTCTGGCTATTTTTTCCTTCTTTTATCTCTGCAGAAAGGGATTCTAATCTATTTTTGACTCCAGCTAGTATTCTTATTATCGTGATTCTAAATTCTGGTTCAGACATCTTGCCTGTATCTGTGTTGGTTAAATCCCTGGCTATCGTTTCTTCGTGCTCTTTCTTTTGGGGTGAATTCCTGCTGAATTCTGTGGTTCAGGTTGTGCAGATTGTTGTGTTAATCCTCCAGTCAGTTTTCTAGGTGTGTAGGATGGTTTAGTGTTGGTCTGGCTGTATTTTGTGGACACGAGACACACAAAAAACTTCCATGCTCTTCCGCCATCTTGGCTCCTCCCTGTGGCTGTTTCTTAAAATAAGACAACAGTGAAGTTTGCCACTTTGAGGGACTCTTCATGAATGATTTCTCTGTCACATATGATGCCATTTGGTAGCATTTTACCCACAGTAGAAATTCTTTCAAAATTGGAGTCCTCTCAAACCCTGCTGCTGCTTTATCAGCTCAATTTAGGTAATATTTTAAATCTGTTGTTGTCCTTTAGACGGTCTTCACAGCATCTTCACCAGGAGTAGATTCCGTTTCAAGAAACGCTTTCTTTGCTCGTCCATGAGAAGCAACTCCTCATCCCGTCAAGTTTGATGCTGAGATTGCAACAATTCAGTCCCATCTTCAGACCACTTCTCATTCTAGTTCTCTTTCTGTTTCCACCACGTCTGCAGCTACTTCCTCCACTGAAGTCTGCAACCCCTCCAAGTCACCCACGAGGGCTGGAATCAACTTCTACCAAACTCTGTTGATGTTGATATTTTTACCTCTTCCCGTGATTCACAAATGTTCTTAATGGCATCTAGAACAGGGAATCCATTCCAGATGATTTTCAATTTACTTTTCCCAGATCCATTGGAGGAAACATTATTCATGGCAGCTATGGCCTTGTGCAGTGTATTTCTTAATTAATAAGACTTGAAAGTCAAGATGACTCCTTTATCCATGGGCTGCAGGTTGGATGTTGTGTTAGGCCTGAATGCAGCACTTGATGTAAATCTGCATCAGAGCTCTTGGCTGACCAGGTGCGTTATCAGTGAGCAGTAACATTTTGAAAGAAATCTTTTTTTTTTTTTTCTGAGCAGTAGGTCTTGACGACGGGCTTAAAATATTTAGTCAACCATGTTGCAAACAGCTATGCTGTCATCCAGGCTTTGTTGTTCCATTTGGACAGCACAAGAAGAGTAGATGTAGCATGATTCTTAAGGGCCCTAGAATTTTTGGAATGGTAAATGAGCGTTGTCTTCAACTTAAAGTCATGAGCTGCATTCGCCCCTAAGAAGAGAGTCAACGTGTCCTTTGAAGCTTTGAAGCCAAATGTTGACTTCTCTAATTATGAAAGTCCTAGATGGCATCTTCCAAAATGAGGCTGTTTCATCTACACTGAAAATCTGTTTAGTGTAACCACCTTCATTGTCTTAGGTCGATCTGCTGGAGAACCTTCTGCAGCTTCTACATCCCCAGCACTTGGTGCTTCACCTGCACTTGTATGTTACGGCGATGGCTTCTTTCCTTAACCCTCATGAACCAACCTCTGCTGGCTTCACGCTCTTCTTGTACAGCTTCCTCACCTCTCTGGGACTTCACAGAATTGAAAAGAGTCAGGGCCTTGCTTTGCATTAGGATTGGGTTGTAAGGGAATGCTACGGCTGTTTGATCTTCTAGCCAGACCGCTAAACCTTTCTCCATGTCGACAATAAGGCTGCTTCTCTTTCTTGCCATTCGTGTGTTCACGGGAGTAGCACTTTTAATTTCTTTCAAGAACCTTTCCTTTGCCTTCGCAACCTGGCTACCTGTTTGGCACCCGAGGCTTATTCTGGCCTGTCTCAGCTTTTGACACACCTTCTTCACTAAGCTTAACCATTTAATTTCTAACCTTTTGATTTAAAGTGAGAGGTGTCACTCTTCTATTTACTTGAACACCTAGAGACCACTGTAGGGTTATTAAAATTCAATACTGTTGTGTCTCATGGAATAGGAAGGTCCAAGGAGGGGCAGGGGGAGTAGCCGGTTGGATGGAGCAGACGGAACATACATTTATTAAGTTGGCTGTCTTCTATGGGCATGGTTCATAGTGCCCCAAAACAATTACACTTGTAACATCAAAGATTCCCAGATCACCATAGCAAATATTATAACAACGAAAAAGTTTGAAATACTGACAGAGTCTATCAAAACGTTGATACGGAGACGTGAAGTGAGCAAACGTTGGAAAACTGGCTTCAATAGACTTGTTTGATGCACGATTGCATCCATTTGTAAAAATCTGTAGTATCTGTGAAGCACAGTAAAGCAAAGAACAATAAAGGGAGGTATGCCTGCCCGTGCAAATCAACAAGGATAGGAAGTGTTCAACAAATATTATTGGTTATTAATCCTTATAATATTTACCCTGACCCTTAGAAAATAAATATATGAGGTATGCCTGCCCGTGCAAATCAACAAGGATAGGAAGTGTTCAACAAATATTATTGGTTATTAATCCTTATAATATTTACCCTGACCCTTAGAAAATAAATATATGAGGGTCTAAGGGAAGGCTGACCTTGATGGTGTACCCATTATGTGCGAGGCCTGTCATGCTCCTTCACAAGCAGTATCCCAGTTAAATTAAAACTCCAAGTATAATGTCACTGTCAAAAACCACTTAATTCTGTTTTCCTCCAAATACAAAGCTCCTGTAGACTGGGTTTCAAGTAATATGATTTTAAAAAGAAAGGAAGCTTTTCTTCTTTTTGTGTAGCTCTTTATGATGGGACGTCAGATTATAATCCCTTGCAAGAAATCCAGAGGCCCAGTCACTGGCCCCAGGACCATAGCAGTTGGACGTGTGCTTTCATTTGTTCACCCTCAGTTCATCATATAAACTCATTGTCTGTCACTGGCAGTGAAATTGAACTCGTGGGTCATTCCTTTTTCAGCCGAGGTTTGAGAGGCCAGCTGGATGAGCCCATAGGAAGGGGGTGAGATGCGTGCCTTAGTCAGACAAGCAAGACTTCCCTTGGATAAGTATTACAAACAAATGAAACCGAAACTTTCCTCTGTCCTCACGGAATTACACATGTCCCTTCGCGATGCTGATCTTCAGTGATACATAATAATTTACATGAGTGTGGTCTGTTCTTGATCATTTACCGTAACGGGGAGGTGAAGAGGTTGAAAAGTACCCTTGGAATCCAGAGAGACGCCAGCAACCATTTTTCCGTTGAATTGCAACCCCTTTTGCTTTTTTGGTAATCAGGACCCACGTGGACTGATTTGCTCTTTTGCTCCTAAATTTCTTTTTCTTTGGCATCTTCTTACAGTCCACAAAAGATTGGTTATGGGCTTAAAATTTTATGATTGAATGAAGGCAATTAAGAACCATGAAGGAGGGACCCAAAGTCACCAACTATAAAGGAGTGGAAAGACCTGACTCATCCCAGAACTATATAATTTAGGTTTGATAAGATTATATTTTAACCAAGCCTAATGCTCTAGCAGTAGACAGAAATGTGTAACTGAAACAGTAACCTCTCTGAGTTACATGTTATTAATGTAACTCAGTTATTTATCAGTTATTTAAAACTAATAAATACGCTCATTAGCACTCTTACTTCTAATTATCCTGGAGGCGGAAGAACCTCCAGAATATCATTGGTGTAGTGTCTACTCTGCGTCCTGTAAAGGAAGAATGGTACCAAGTCCAGCACATGAGGGGGCACGTAGCTTTGACCCTGGTCTCAAAAGGGAAACCGCGTGCCCTGTTGAGTCAGAGAGATCTGTGTCTCTACGCCTAGTGCGTCTGCTACTGCACCCACATTGCTACCTACGCAGGCTGGCTGCTCACTTCACTTCCCTGATGCCGAAAGAGTGAGGAGGAAGGTCTGACCGCCCACTCGTTGTCCTTTGCTCTGTGCAGTTTGACCCTGAACTCTTGTCTTTGGTCAGCACACTACCTCATTTTTTACACAGTGACTAATCATGATCTGAGTTAATAAGTAACTCTCCGGTGACTATTTCAAAGCCCTTAGAAAAGACATAAAGGAAGATAAAGCATCAAATTCATCCTCTTTTTCATTCGTAAAATATTACTGCTACCCTCGCTTTGGTTTCAGAGTCAAAGTTGCTAAATCAGCCATTTTTTGCCCGCTAAACAGTTCTAGACATTTCGGGGGGGTGAGGGGTGGGGTGGGGGGTGGGTTTTGGTGTGGGTTTGTGTGTGTGTGTGTGTGTGTGTGTGTGTGTGAGATACAATTTTATTCCTATCCCATCGTCACACTCTTCACCTGGCCCGCAAGAGTGATTCATATTCCTTGTATTTAAATATGTTTACCCTTATTGTATGCTAACTAATATTCCTAACTTCAGCTTACTGAGTGCGTTCACACTCCCCCCTTCTCTGTGGTGCATTCTTTTAAAAATTTTTATTCGAGGGGCGCCTGGGTGGCGCAGTCGGTTAAGCGTCCGACTTCAGCCAGGTCACGATCTCACGGTCCGCGAGTTCGAGCCCCGCGTCGGGCTCTGGGCTGATGGCTCAGAGCCTGGAGCCTGTTTCCGATTCTGTGTGTCTCCCTCTCTCTCTGCCCCTCCCCCGTTCATGCTCTGTCTCTCTCTGTCCCCAAAATAAATAAACGTTGAAAAAAAAAATAAAAAAAAAATTTTTATTCGAGTATAGTTGACACACAGTGTTGTATTAGCTTTAGGTGTACAACAGAGTGACTCGGTTTCTCCAAACATTTTGCTGTGCTCCCCCCAAGTGTAGCTACCACCTGTCACCCTACAGCGTTATCACAATACCGTTGACTAGATTCCTGTGCTGTGCCTTTTCTTCCCCTAACTTATTAACCCCATAACTGAAAACCTGTATCTCCCACTCCCTTTCACCCATTCTGCCCATCCCCTACAATACTCTCCTCTGACAACCATCAGTTTGTTCTCTGTGTTCATAGGCCTGATTCTGCTTTGAGTTTGTTTATTCAATTTTTTCGATTCCACACATGAGCGGCATCATATGGTATTTGTCTTTCTCTGTCTGACTTCCTTTAGCATCATACCCTCTAGGTCCATCTGTGTTGTCATAAACGGCATCCTTTGTTATCACTGCATAACATTCCATTGTGTATTTATAGCACATCTTCTTTATCCATTTGTCTGTTGACGGGTGCTCAGGTTTCTTCCATGTCTTGACTATTGTAAATAATGCTGCACTAAACATAGGGAGCAGGTATCTTTTTGAGTTCGTAGTTTTGCTTCCTTTGGGTAAATGCCCAGGAGTGGCATTACTGGATCATATGGTATTTCTCTTTTTAATTTTTTGAGGACCCTCCGTACTGTTTTCCACAGTGGAAATTTACATTCCCACCAACAGGGTAAGAGGGTTCCCTTGTCTCCACATTCTCGCCAGCACTTATTGTTTCTTGTCTTTTTGGTAACTAGCCGTTGTACCTGGTGTGAGATGATCTCTCGGTGTGGTTGTCACTTGCATTTCCCTGATGATTAGTGATGTTGAGCACCTTTTCATGCATCTGTTGGCCATCTATATGTCTTCTTTGGGAAAATGCCTATGCAGGTCCTCTGCCCAATTTAATCAGATTGTTTGTGTTTCTTTGATGTTGAATTGTAGAAGTTGTTTACATATTTGGGGTATTCACCCATTATTGGATATATCGTTACAACTATCTTCTTCCGTTCGATGTATTACTTTTTTGGCTTATTGATGGTCTCCTTTGCAGTGAAACAGCTTTTTATTTTGATGTAATCCCAATAGTTTATCTTTTGTTGCCTTTGCCTGGGGAGAAAAAAATGTTCCTATGGCCAATGTCAGAAAAATTACTAGCTGTATCCCTGCTAAGAGTTTTCTGGTTTCAGGCCTCACATGTAGGTCTTTAATCCATTTTGAGTTTATTTTTGTGTAAGACGAAAGAAAGTGGTCCTGTTTCATTCGGTTTTCTAAACACCATTTTGTAAAGAGACTGCCTTTTCCCCTATTGTGTGTGTGTGTGTGTGTGTGTGTGTGTGCGTGTGTGTGTGTGTGTGTGTATTTTCTTGCCTCATTTGTCACAGATTAATCGATCATATAAGTGTTTATCTCTGGGCTCTGTGTTCTATCCTGCTGATCTATATGTCTAATTTTGTGCCAGTACCAGTCATATTTATGGCTAAGTTTAAAAGATAGCTATGCTATGAAATTTATTTGTATTAACTTCTTCATGTCATCTGCTTATTAATTTTGTATTTTCACGTATTCATATGGTAATAGTATTAACTAGCTGTTGGGGGTACTTGTAGGTGCCAAGCGTTGTTCTAAGTGTGTGTCCCATGCATTAATTTATGCAGGTCTCGGTGGAGTAAATATTATCACCCCGTTTATAGATGGATAACTAAAGAACAGAAGGGTTAAGCAACTTTTCCAAAGTCATACAGCTGGAACGTGGCAAAATAGAGATCGACCATCCAGGCAGTCTGGATCCATAATGTCCACATTCTAACCTCCTCACCTTTATGTTATCACCTTAGACATAACGAGCATTACTTACCTAGAGCTGGTGATAGAGCGGTGAGCGGGAGCAGAAAATTAAGCTTGGGGGAAAATACACAGAGTATTGAGCTGGAGTATTTGGCCTCCCTCAAAAATAATTAGTAGGATTGGATACTTACTAATATTTATCCTTATTTATGTTTTTCACCGTGAGCTTTTAGATGAATGATATAAAATTACTTCTCAAAAATCTCTCAACTACTATATTGCCTGCAGAGCTTTGACTGTGTTCTTGGTGAGTCCGTCCACATGTAATTATTGATAAGCGCAATCACTTTTGTTTAATTTTTGCAGAATACCCAGGCAGTATTTTTATCTCATAGTGTAGATATAGGCCAGGAAGTTTGCCTTGGAAAATCATGGCTGATTCTTTGAAAAACCACAGATTCTTTTGTTATTGGAGGCAAGTGCGTAGTCTTGGGCTTTTTCTCCTAATGATATTAAATACTAGATCTCTCCACCTCCCCTTTACTCCCAGTGTCGGACCATGTTGCGCATTTTAGCTCCCATCACTTACATTATGCGCTCTGTGTGCCGACACCTGTCCTACAGAAGTCAGTCTTTTTAAATTCAGATCGACAAAAATGATGGCTTCCATGTTTGTCGTAAGCACACTCCTCCCTGTTTGGTGGTTTTCGGTCTTTTTACTTCCCCTGTCGTACGTACAGAACATAATCTACTCTGTCAGTGATATCTTTGATTGGGTGTGAGGATGAAGTCAGCATATCAATTCCCCTCGGGAGGGGTGGGAGGCAGGGTTAAAAATTGTTCTTCCACGGAAGCTTCTCCACCCCACCCTCACCCCACCCCCACACAGTGCTGCTATAACTGGACTTATGACAACAAATGAATCTGCATCAGACAGAAGAGTTCCAGGGTTCACAAGACAGAAATGTGTAAATTAGTCATCTCATTGGATCTTTCCCGATAAAATTTACGAGTCCGGGATGCATTATGCTTATAGGCTATTGTGTAATAAATGGCAGTCCTTCCAGTGATAACCACTGGTCCACTGGCATTAACTGTAGAATTACAAATAGCTCAGTCTGCTGGGTAAATGAACGACAGCTGCAGGTTTAAAACAGTAAAAATAATTTCTTTACTTGGAATATCAGTGCACATAACTTTCAGTGCAAAGTTCTTTTTATTTGCCACACATTAACTTTTCGGTTACTGTACAATCACCACCTGAGAACTAAACTCTGCTGCTCACCATTGCTGATGCAGTGGGAGCTGTAAAACCTTATACAGCAATAGTGCACAGTGTGGAACCGAACCTTTCGTAAGGACCTTGTAATGGTACATTTTCTGAGTATTGCCTTCCAACTGTTTTAATGCAGAATCCATTGTTCTGTTGGTTCCATGGTGATTTTCTGTAACAGCTACCCCTACTGACGTTGATGTCTTAGGCTGGATTTTTTTTTTTAGGGTGAAATAACTTTGTTTTGGGTTTTCTGTGTTAGTAGGCTTCGTTGGTGATGATACACTGCAAATATCCCATTTATGGGTATTCTGGTTTGTCTTCTTATTTATAGAATATTACTTATGGATTCTCTTAGGTCTCCTACCATTAAGTTTGGTCCATCAGCAGTTTAGATTAACATATCTTTATTAAAGGCCTGTTGGTGCCATTCACTATTCCCACACGGTTGGGGGAGGAGTGTCTAAGAAGTCCTCACACTCAAAGAATGTAATATTCTCTGGGAAAGACTGTAATCTAAAGAGAGAATTTTGACATCATGAAGTAAATCCGAGGGGGCTCATCCCCAGGGGGTGTCAGGGGAGGCCCCACAAGGTACCCGTTTGTTTCCCAGGACCAGAGTGAGGTGAGCCTCCTGGAAGATGTGAGCTCAGCTCTAAGTATCAGAGGATAGATGTGACATTTCACAAAGAGGAAATGGTATGTGTGCTGGGAAACCACATGGGGCTTCCTCTGTTAGAGCTTAAAAGAGAACAGCAGATGAACTTAGAGAAGGAGCTAAGGATCAAGCCAATCGATTGTCCTCTGCCATATTCAGGAGCTTGAAATTTATTCGTAGAGTTAGTCCATGGACTGATTGCCTGAGATTGTTTGTAAAATGTGAATGTATTCATTTTCTTGGAAACAGTATCCAAAGATTGTATTGGATCTCAAAATGTTCCATGATCCAAAAGGGGTAGAGAATATTTGCACTGAAAGATTCTAAGTGCACGACCATACCATTCATTAATTAGGGGAATTAAAGCATTACCAGATTCATATTTCACATCGTAAGAAATTTGATGTACAGAACTATGTTAGTTCAAAGATTATAGTTGTGGGAAAATTGCTGTATATAACCAAAACAAAACCATAAATTCATTTCTTGAACAAATGTTTAACTGATCGCAAATCTTTTTGAATCATTTGTCCTGTCTCATGGAAAGTTGTCCAGCCTTCTCCAACAAGAGTATCAGATCTTGGTACCAGTCATTCATAAATGGCCTGTGCCGCTATGGTAAAGTCTGAGGAGACAGCGATAACCCAAAGAGATACTGTCCCTGTTCAGAGCTTGGAGTCTAATGAGGAAAACAGACATTAATCAGATCATCACAAAAAGGAATGAGCACGTTCAAACTCATCACTTCTAGGGAATAAAAGGATGAGCTGTAACAAGGAAAACCTGATGTAGAAGGGGATTAGGGAAGGTTTTTTGTTGTTGTTGTTGTTGTTGTTGTTGTTTAAGCGTTTATTTATTTTTGAGACAGAGACAGAGCATGAATGGGGTAGGGTCAGAGAGAGAGGGAGACACAGACTCTGAAGCAGGCTCCAGGCTCTGAGCTGTCAGCACAGAGCCCGACGCGGGGCTCGAACTCACAGACCGGGAGATCGTGACCTGAGCCGAAGTCGGACGCTCAACCAACTGAGCCACCCAGGCGCCCCTAGGGAAGGTTTTCTTAGGCAGTTAACGTGTGAGCTGAGACCTGAAGAAATCTGTGAAGTGTCAGCTGGAAAAGAAGGTAGAAGAGACCCCGGGCTTCCAATCCCTGATGCAGAAAGTGTTCTGTGTGTTTTAGGAAAGGAAAGAAGGGACCTAAAGTGCAGTGGCGAGAACGGCATGAGATGACCCTGGAGAAACGGAGGTTGGGCCACGCTAGGCCTAGAGGGCTATTTTCAGAATGTGGATCTTTATTCTAAGAATGACAAGAGGCCCTCGATAGGGGGATCAGGCACTGACGTGATCAGGTCTGTACTTTTTAAGGGATCTCCCTGGTTACTGTGTGAAAAAGTGGACTGAAGAGTACAAATTGGGAAAGAGTTTTCCTCCTGAAAATACATCCGTCGCACGTACTTTAGTTTGTGGGTTGTTACAAACCTGCTTTGGTTTCCCCGGGTGCCAACTGGTGAGCTGGCGATTCTCCGAGCGCAGCGTTTCCGCAAAGTTGCCGGGAAATTGATCTGCGGAGACCCCAGGCAGCTCCTGCGGTCTTGACTGCTCCCTGTGTGGCCCCGGCGCCCCACGCAAGAGCTGGCATCTCTGTGTGCGCCAGGAGGTGACGACAGTGGAGACGGTCCGCATGCACCCCTTTCCTGCGCGAATGTTTCATGGTTCCGGGTTTTGAAGAAATCAGCTTCACATCTAAGTGCCTTGTTTCCCCCGGTGAGGAAGGCGGCTCCCCTAAGGTCGCGTGGCTCAGTCTACACATCACTGGTCTCCTAGCCAGCAGTGCTGGGGTTTTCTGATATGCCACACTCTCTGTATCTCCGCGGTGAGCAGATCGGTGGTTTTTAGAATTACCAAGTTCGCACGTGTTCCTTTTCCTTCCCTTTCCCTTTCCCTGACGACCAAAAGTGCATTTTATCCTTTTTCAGTGACCAGTGAAAATGTATTGAAATGTACTGCTCTAAGGCACGAAACATCTTTTTACCAAAACCGGAAGCTTGAAGACTTCTGAGAAGCGCCTTCCCAGGAGAACAAGACTTCCCATTTCATTCTGACTAAGCTGAAGATATTACAAGACCAGCATTTCTGTTTCTAAGTCAGTCCAAAGTCCGTAAGCCCGCAGAAGTGATGAGTGGAAAGAGAAATTGGCTGAGCTTTCAAGAAGTTTTACTTGATCTGAACTTGAGTTCAAAGGTAGACCAAAGTTCGAAGTTGAATTTGAACCTTACCATGCCAAATGGGCTTCCCTTAGCCTTAATTAAAATGTTAAGTACGAGGCAGGCCCGTAGGAAATGCAGCAGTTCCCAGCACAGGCTTTGGGATCCGGTGATCAGAGTTGGAATCCCCAACTTCTCCATCCGCGAATTTTGTGACTTAGGAGAAAAATTGCCTTCTTTTCAGACTTAATTTCTCTGCTTGTGGAAGAGAAATAATGACATTTCACAGTATGTATTAGATGAGACAATATATATAAAGGACCATATCATCAGAGTTCCGTATAGAAAACAGAAAACCACTCCAGGCGTTTCAAGAAAGGGGTTTAAGACAGGGAAAATCAGGGAGGGGTGGGAGATGCCACAAGGCCACTGACTTGATGCCAGATTGCCGTGGTTGTGGTCCGGGGGTCAGGCAGCTTCTCCTGGTCAGCCACGGCTGCCGACACGCCCGCCTCTAAGCCATGACCCTGAGGACAAGACACGGGAAGGCTGAGCGCAGGCACTCACACGTTTCTCTCTCTGATTTGCCTGCCAGCATTCACAGCCGTAAGAAGACGACCTTGGCCTTGCCCCCTCTCTTCTAGTTTCTCGTGAACACATCGAAATTAGCGGGGCCTAGCTCGTAACAGGAGCCTTAGCCACAAAGGAGTATGGGAAATGTAGTTTGTAGCTTTCCAGCTACCGAATAGATGTAGGACGAAACGGAACTTGAGAGACCCAATCTTAAGTGTCTGCCACAGGGTATCGCCCGGGGCGTGGCATACAGCAAACGCCCAATAAAGGAGAGCTGTTATTGGTTTTGCTGCTGTTGGTATATTAGTTGCAAGAGTACAGATTTCATGTGTGTACATATGTTTGACACAGGTGACGACACATAATTTTCTATTGGCTTGTATTCCTCGGGCACGTACTAAGGATGCAAATACAGATCTCCATCCATGTTGTAAAGATCTATGATCTTATTTATAAGATCCCTCTTTCTTCCCATCAGGATGGTAATAAATAATGAAGCAAGTTTCTATGTACTGGTGATTCAGTTAACACGATAACTGACTTGACGTAATAGGATGTGATATGATACGCCTTGCAGAGTTCAAACATAGACAGCTAGCTGGTCTTACAAGGTGTCTAGGCACAGGCCGAGTCTTCTCTCCTATAACAAACTGGAAACGTCCCAATCACTTGGAAATTTTTATTTTCTGAAGGCAAATAAAAGAGTGATCATATCAACAGTGCTATGCCATTAAATGCGTTTTTCTCCTCTCATCTCTCCCCTATTCATTTCCTTCTGTTCTGATATCCCTTTGGCACCCAGACACCCCATAACGTACTGTCTGTGGCTTTTTTTTCCTTCTGTCACCATTTTAGAGTGAGAATAAAACCTTAAAAGAGTAGGTCACTTACAGAGTTCCCTAGGGTTTTTCTGACTCAGCCACACCTGTTTTCCAAATGCCCTTTCTTACCTGGGGGTTCTTAGATTGTACTCAGATTTTGCTTGAGGAAGGGAAACTCTGGTCAAAGCGATTTAGAAGAATAGACCAGCACTTTTGCAATGGACTGAACATACCTGGGGGAGTAGTTAGTTGGGGCATTTGACCTGCCATTGGAAGGACAGGCAAATGGTAGTGTAATATGCTTTTCTCCTACATCGAGTTTGTGGCATAAATTTTCCTCTTAAACTACCTTTATTTCATTCTCTTTTTAATGTTTTCCGACCAATCACATTTCATAGGAAGGACGCTTATCTTCAGAGTCAGTATGAGAAACTGAAATTTAAAATGGTTAGGGTCGGGGCGCCTGGGTGGCGCAGTCGGTTAAGCGTCCGACTTCAGCCAGGTCACGATCTCGCGGTCCGTGAGTTCGAGCCCCGCGTCGGGCTCTGGGCTGATGGCTCAGAGCCTGGAGCCTGTTTCCGATTCTGTGTCTCCCTCTCTCTCTGCCCATCCCCCGTTCATGCTCTGTCTCTCTCTGTCCCAAAAATAAATAAACGTTGAAAAAAAAAAAATAAAATGGCTAGGGTCAAGAAAATTGAGGGGTGCCTGGGTGGCTCAGTCGGCTAAGCATCTGACATCAGCTCAGGTCATGATCTCACAATCTGTGGGTTCGAGCGCGTCGGGCTCTGTGCTGACAGCTCAGAGCCTGGAGCCTGCTTAGAATTCTGTGTCTCCTTCTCTCTTTGTCCCTCCCCCACTCTTACTTTGTCTCACTCTGTCTCTCAAAAATAAATAAATGTAAAATTAAAAAAAAAAAGATTGGAAACATCTGTTGTTATTCACTTATGTAGTTATTCAAAAAAATATTTCTTGGACACCTACTTAACTACATTTAACATTCAGAAAACTTCCTTCATTGTATTATTTCTTTGTGTCACGTTTTATTTAAGGACCTTAAAAGTTCTTTGCCAAAAGCTTTGGATATATCACTGGGTATGTAAGATTCAGTTTCTGATCTCACGGAGCTAACATTTTAAGAAAATGAAACTATTACATATAAAATGACAACAGGTAAAATAGTATTGTGTATAATTTAATGGATCACATGGTACTAAATAATGAGTTAATGATCTAGCATTATGAACATTATACTTTTTTTGTTGGTGCTGTTGTTTAATAGATGTCATTCTTTTTTTTTATTTTTTTTTAATGTTTATTTATTTTTGAGACAGAGAGAGACAGAGCATGAACGGGGGAGGGGCAGAGAGAGAGGAAGACACAGAATCTGAAACAGGCTCCAGGCTCTGAGCTGTCAGCACAGAGCCCGACGTGGGGCTCGAACCCACGGACCGCGAGATCATGACCTGAGCCGAAGTCGGATGCTTAACCGACTGAGCCACCCAGGCGCCCCTAGACGTCATTCTTTACAGCAGTTTTAGATTCACAGAAAAATTGAGTGGAAGGTAGATTGATTTTTTATTACCCTCTGCCCCCACACATACATAGCCTCCCCATTATCAACATCCCCTACCAGAGTGGTACATTTGTTACAATTAAGGAACCTGGTTTACATTAGAGCTCACCTTTGTTCTGTGCATTCTGTGAGTCGAACAAACATATAATGACCTGTAGCCACAATTACGATATCAAACAGGGTAGTTTCAGTGCCTTAAATATCTTCTGTTCTCTGTGTATTCATCCCTTCTTCTCCCCAGCCCCTGGCAACCACTGATATTTTTTTTTTACTGTCTCCATGGTTTTTGCCTTTTCCAGAATGATATATGTTTGGAATCATACAGTATGTAGCCTTTTCAGATTGGCTTCTTTCACTTAGTAGTAAGTATTTAAGTTTCCTTTATGTCTTTTCATGGCTTGATCATTTCTTTTTAGTACCAAATAATATTCCATTGTCTGGATGTGCCACAGGTTACTTACCCATTCACCTACTGAAGGTCATCTTGGTTTCTTCCAAGTTTTGACCGTTATGAATAAAACCCCTACAAATATCTACATACGGGCTTTGGTATGAACGTAAGTTTTCAGGTCCTTTGGGCGAATGCCAAGGAGTGCGGTTGCTGGATCACGTGGTAAGAGTGTGTTTAGTTTTGTAAGAGACTGTCCAGCTGTCGTCTCAAGTGGCTCTACCATTTTGCATTCCCACCAGCCATGAATGAGAGTTCCTGATGCTCTACAGTCTCACCAGCATTTACTGTTGTCCGTGTTCTTAGATTTCGACCCTTCTCACAGGGAGGGGTAGCATCTAATTGTTGGTTTAATTTGCATTTCCCTGATGACGGATGACGTGCACATCTGTATGTGTTCTTTGGTGAGGTGTCTGTTACGGTCTTTGGCCCATGTTTTAATTGCATTGCTGTTGTTGAGTTTTAAAGTTCTTTGCATCTTTTCGACAACAGTCCTTTGTCACATGTGTCTTTTACAAATATTTTCTCCCAGTCTGTGGCTTGCCTTCTCATTCTTCTGACACTGTTATCGCAGAGCAAAAGATGTTGATTTTAATGAATTCCAGTTTATCAGTTGTTTGTTTCATGGATCGTATCATTGGTGTTGTATCTAAAAAGTCATCACCATTAAAAAAGAAAAAGTCATCACCATACCCAAGGTCGATCTAGGTTTTCTTCTAGATTATCTTCTAGGGTTCTTATAGTTTTGTGTTTTGCGTTTAGGTCTCTGCTCCATTTTGAGTTAATTTTTGTGGAAGGTGTAAGATCCGTGTCTGGATTATCATTTATTATTTATTTATTTTCTTTGCATGTGGATGTTCAGTTCCAGCACTATTTGTCGAAAAGACTGTCTTTGCTCCGTTGTGCTGCCTCTGCTTCCTTGTCAAAGAACACTTGGCTGTGTTTATGTAGGCCTGTGTCTCGGCTTATATATTTTTTCATTTATCTATACTGTCTTGGTTGATGTAGCTTCGTGGTAGACCTTGAAGTCAGGTAGCATTAGTCCTCCCACTTTGTTCTTATTCCTTCGATATTATGTTGGCTATTCTGGGTCTTCTTTTGGCTTCTCCGTATACACTTTAGAATCCGCTTGTAGATTGTTGATACCCACAAAATATGATGTGGATTATCTCTTCATGGATACTTGCCTTTTGGAAAAGGCAAAAACCACGGAGACAGTAAAAAAAATATCAGCGGTTGCCAGTGGAACCTCTGTGGAAGGAGTGAGGAGTTCCTCATCCAGTATCTCAGTTATAACAGAAAGTGCCATCTGGCTGCCGACAGCCGTGAGAAGCGCAGTAGAAACTACGAATATACTTTTCACAAGAAACGATGGATTCACAATTCACAAGACGGATTTGGATGGCATTTTCCTGGTAGCGAGGCAGGCCCTCTAGAACCCGGCCGCTTTCAGCAGAACCACCTTTATGCCAATAATTCTTTGCTGTGATTTAATCTTAGAAGCGCCACCGAGAATTCTGTGAGTCAAGCGGGGCCTAATGAAGCATGTCTACTGATTAGGAATGAAATGAAAACAAAGGTTTTCTTTATAAACCAAACTTCTCTGTGTACCACATCGGAATGATAAGTTCCTGAAACGTCTCAGCACTAAAACCCTAGTGGTATTGAACAGCACAGTAAAGGGAACCAGTGATAGATTATGGAAATAAGTTTCATTGCTTAATGGCTATCCCGTAAACTATCACTGGGCGTTGATACTAACATTGCAATTCCAGGCCAACAATACTTTAAATGAAACCTTAGGTTAAGAAATTTTCATTTTTAGCCCGTGCCTTCCCACGGTCATCCAAACGAGGATACGGTTTTTAAAAGAAAGATATAAACAGCAGATTTAGAAGTAAAAAGGAAATAAAGCAAAGTTTTTTGGGTTTTTTTTTTTTTCATTTCAAAAAGTGACGTATAGGGATTTTCACTAGTCCTTTGGGAACAATAGCTAATGAAATGATAAGCATTTCACAGCCAGAGAGTTTATGGCTAATTTTACATTCCACTCGGGTGAATACCTATTAGTTTTCCTCATTTACATAGATGATATTTTAGCCATGCAGGAACTGTCATGCGGGCCTCTAGGGCATTTTTTCTGCCCTCACATTTTCAAAGATTAGATTCACCTTGCCCCAACTTAGAAACGTTGCTTCACATTTAAATCGATATACCTAGACCAAAATAATAGGCAGTAACTGTGCGGGTAGCGATTAATATTTTTTATTTATTATTTTGAGTATCAATTTCGAAAGTCGAAACATGGTAAAGTCCCAGGTGTCACTAAAGACCTCAGAAGATCCCCTCCACTGCTAACTTTAAACCACAATAAGAGGGGCGCCTGGGTGGCTCAGTCGGTTAAGCGACCGACTTCGGCTCAGGTCATGATCTCGCGGTCCGTGAGTTCGAGCCCCGCGTCAGGCTCTGTGCTGACTGCTCAGAGCCTGAAACCTGTTTCAGATTCTGTGTCTCCCTCTCTCTGACCCTCCCCCGTTCATGCTCTCTCTCTGTCTCAAAAATAAATAAACGTTAAAAAATTTAAAAAAAAACCCACAAATAAGAGAAACATCGATGAGTTAAAAGGATAAAACGACATGGATTACTAGCTCTTCTTCCAATATTTTACGAATGTAACAACCATCAAGGCTAATTTGAAAAAGTGCTTATTTAATCTTAGCTTCAGGGTCCTTAAGCCTTTGGCTCATATTTAGCGCTAAAGTTTAAACCAGAGATTAAGTTTCTATAATCTGAAGGACTCCAATTTTCAAAGGAAGTAAAAGAGGTTATGTTAAAACTCCAGATTTTTATGGCTTGGTTTTGTTAATTAAGCTCCATTCTTGGGGCGCCTGGGTGGCTCAGCTGATTAAACATCTGACTCTTGATTTCAGCTCAGGTCATGATCTCACGGTTTGTGAATTTGAACCCCACGTCTGGCTCCATGCCGACAGCCCAGAGCCTGCTTAGGGTCCTCTCTCTCCCCCTCTCTCTGCCCCTTCCCCACTCGCTTTCTTGCCCTCTCTTTAAAAATAAATAAGCATTAAAAAAAAAAAAGCTCCATTCTCCTAATCTCCCATAATTTCAGGTTTCAATATGATGTCCCTGTTCACTGAAAGAGATTATTTTAGAATTCCCAGGGTCAAAGATTCAGTAAGGTCTTGCCTTGGTGCCCAGACCATTTGTTCAAGAGAAGAAGCTCCATTTAAATCGAATCACGGCGACTGCCTGTTTCATTGAGCTTCCTTTTGTGGGTTGTGAAGACTTAGGGTACCCACAGTACCCCCACTAATCCTGTCTATGCAGTCTCTTGTGTCAACAACACGGGGGCACACTGAGAGGGCACAAAGTGGTAAACGGAGCTCTTTCAAAAAATGTTACCAACACAGCTAATTAAATAAACTGTGGTTTTGACCCAACAATATAAATAAGTGAAACGTGTATCCAGAGTATTTTAGTCACTCTGACTCATGGTGGAATCAGGCCATTTATGAATTACTGTTCCCAAGATCTGACACTCTTGTTGGAGAAGGCTGAAAAATTTTCCATGATGCCAAGACAAGTGATTCATAAGGTGGTATTTAATTTTTACATATAATTAACATTTTTATCCTGAACCCACTTTGATGAAATATTTGCACTTTATGTTGAATATAACTTTAATATCTTCTTTACTCAGTGGAATTGGCATTTTCACATGAATTAAAAGTGCCAAATTCCGAATAGCGCTCGCTGAATGTTGACATTGCAGATGTCATTTACAAGAGTGAAAGAAGAGGCCCAAAATAGCAAAGCATTTTCCCTTTTGTGCTTTAAGATGTTTTAAAACTTTTCAAAAGAAAGAGAGTCCCAAGCGACAGAGAGTCGATCTTTCGGCCTTTGGTTACTGTAAGAAGTGATTTTCTTTTTGGTGGTTTATGTCCTTCGGTGAATCTTTAACCTACGAAGCTCAGACCGCTGAATTTAGCTGGTTAGTCTGACCAGGTATCAGTGGACTGAGGCGTTTTGCTAGAACTCGGAACAGTTGACTTGGACCGGGTCGTGAAGGGCCTGCGTCCTGTTTTCTGAATCGGGAGCGATGGAAGAAAATGCCAGTGGCAGGATAGAGCGGCGGTTAGAGGGAGACGGAGACCAGAATCCGGAGGTAACTGGTGCCGCCTCCTTCTGGTTGGATCTGTCACACGCACGTCTGGTTTCACACGTCTAAGGTGGAGCTCGGCGACAGAAAGTGTCAAACATCGGCGTTTTCTCCTGGGCTTCGCCTTTAAGAAATGGAGGGCACAGAACAAGGAGAAAGTAACGTCACTGAGGGGAGGACGTGGAATTTTCTCAGGGCTTCATTTCTGGGATTCTGATTTTCCAAACTATTCAATTATTTGGCAGTGGGCCTAACTATCCTAGCCAGTATTTCGAAATTTCCCTCCAGTTCACTGTTGCAATTGATTGAAAGTGCAGTTTTGATCAGAAAGGTCATTCCATCCTTGGAAAGGCCTCCGAAAACTCATCGGCAGCTTCAGAGTGATTTGTTTTGTTTTTGTTTTTGTTTTCCAAATCAACCCAAGTGTGTCCCAGTGAAGGCAGATCGTTTCCACCCGTGTTAGGGAGTCAAGGGTCCCAGGGGGCGGGTGTGGTGTCTGTGCCGCAGAAAACACCGATGAAGCTGCCGCTGATTAGCACCCTCGGTGATGATTTCATCTAAAAGGGTAAGGATTGAGTAAATCAGCGAAGAGAGGTCTCCTGCCAGACCCTTCCAGACCGAGGGTGAGGTCCAGCTACAATACTTTGGCTGACCAAGTGCAAGGACTGGGGCAGGAATGGGACAGGTGGATCCGAGTCCTCCCGTAGGGAAGATTTTCTTTTCGCAATTACTGGATCGGACTTCACTCTTTGTTTGTTTGTTTGATAAACATTAGGTTTGTATGTTTTAGGAATCTTTATTGGAGATGCTTAATTGGCAGTGCGTGTTTAGCGTAAACCCAAGAACGGTTCAAGAGCTGTCCTCCGCAGATAACTATCGTAGGTCAGGGAGAATCGCGACTATTAAAAGCGATAATGATTGCAAAGCGTTTAGAACAGCGCTCTCGCTGTCGGTAACCGTCATTGTCGCGGTCATTACTGTTCCTTGTATCTGCTAAGAATTCGGCTGCCGGGAACAGAAATGCCAACAATAGCACAAAGGAGAAGTTCTCTTATCGGGAGAGGCTTTCTTACCTTTCACAAGAAGTGAAGAGGCAGGGCCATGACAGGCTGTGGTTCAGCAGCTCAAGAATTCAGGCCTGAGATCACTGCGGTAATCTTGGCCCTTCCCTCGTGATCGCCTCTGAGGTCCAAGGTGGCCGCTCTGCCGTGGCCTCGTGTGCTCGGCCCCGGCAGAAAGAACTGAAGGCTAAAGGGCAAAAAGATACTACCAGCTGAGTGTGCCTGCTTTTAAGGAGCTTTCCTGGAAAAGCCCTACCCGACAACTTTCGCTTACGTGACACGGGTCTGAAGTCAGTCACGGGCCTCCCCTCCACCCATGAGTAATGAAGGCTTTGCACTTGGCTTCTCCCAACAAAATCAAAACTCTCTTCAAAGAACGGGCATGAAGAATGCACTGGCAATCTCTACCACATTATTTTCAGCGGTGTTATTTCTGTCATTATGGTTATTATCTTGAAACAACGCCATCTTTCTCGCCTGTAAAGTTTCCCAAGACAGAAGCCATACTTCTTGAATGTGTCTACGTTAATCTTTAAAACCGCACCAGAGGAGTCTGCAGGCAGTAGAGGCCATTATTTTAATTGGTTGAGTTCTGGTTTAGCCTTTGACATTACTGTTCCGAGTACTTTAAGAGAACATGAAACATAAATTATCTAGACTTTTCACGGGGCTAAGGCAAATTCAGAATAAGGCTGTAAACTAAAAACCAAGCTATTCTAAGTGAAATCTTTAAACTGATAAAGCTTTAGATAATTCACTGTTTTAAGCTATCTGCAAAAGTCAAAGAACTCGAGTATTTATGGGCCAGGGATACTCTTGTTTAAAGATAAGTTAAGATGAAGTCTTGATAGAAACAGCATTGAAGCATGTCTCTGTCAGACTTGTCTCTTTCTGGAAGCCCTATTCACTTGCCTTTTTTAATAGGAATATAGCCACTCGCTCCTTTCCCTCCCGAGATCCTCTCCAGTTCTTTACTGCCCTGAATTGTTCACTGCAAACGAGCCTTTTGCCGGCGTAGGAACAGGGCCCTTTCCATTCTGTTCATGAATGTCAGCTTTTGTTACCATTACCCCAGCATGACTGGCGGGGGCAATGATGGAGATTATGTGAGAAGCCTCTTTTTAGCCTATCGTCAGCTTGGATAAAGAGCGGGTGATGAGGGTGTGAAGAAGAGACCGGAAAACACACGCTGCGGCACTGGCTCCGCGAGCGTTTATGCATGTGCCCAGGTGGGGAGTGTAGGAAGAGGGAAGAGGGCATCCCTCGCCCTGCCGGAGCTATGGGTGCAAAAGAAGGATATTCCAAGCGTTGAAGTCCTTCCTCTGCTTTTGAGTGGCAGGAAAGGAGCAACTGGAACAAAAAGCTTGCTGGTCTTAGTGGCTGCCTCGTCGGGCTTTATGAGAGCCAAGCCAGCACTTAGACTTGGTGTCATACGGTGGGAAGTAGGGAGCCGACTGAGGTTTTCCCTGGGGAGCAAGTGGTACTCGGGGACGCTGCGCGACAGTGGCGGTGGATGGAGCCCAGGACGGCTGGGAGCCTCCCTGTCTTCCTAGCATTTGCCGGTGACTCGTCTCCCCCCACCCCCTCCTCCTCCTCCTCGTGTCTCCCCACCAGGACCACTGGCCACCTCGGCTCGGCCCATCGTCCCAACTCACTTTACCGGCAACTGTGCACCAGACTCTTCAAGTACATCATAAGAAGCTTAAAATTTCACACAAATGTATTGAGCCCAGGATAACTTTTTTGCTGGTAACAGTCAAGAATGGCCTATTGGGGGGGCGCCTGGGTGGCTCAGTCGGTTAAGCGTCCGACTTCAGCTCAGGTCGTGATCTCATGGTCAGTGAGTTCGAGCCCCGCGTCAGGCTCTGTGCTGACAGCTCGGAGCCTGGAGCCCGCTTCGGGTTCTGTGTCTCCCTCTCTCTCTGCCCCTCCCCCTCTCTCTGCCCCTCCCCTGCTTGTGCTCTCTCTCTGTCTCTCAAAAATGAATAAACATTTAAAAAAAATTTTTTTTAAAAAGAATGGCCTATGGAAAAATACGGCAATTGCCTTTCGTAACATGTACTCTCAGAGGTGAAGACTATCTCTTGAACATCTCCAGCTTGCCCTTCAAAGATTTTTTCAAAATATAATCCCTGGACATTTCAAACTTTCAAATCTTTGGATATAAGGAAGTCACTTTTTCCTTACACCTTAAATGACCTCGACGTTTGCTCTCAACGTTCCTTTCCAGATTCAAGCGAAAAAGTCCACTGCTACTCCCCTTGTTGTCTAATAAATTCTGATTAGACATCCCGGCAGCTTGCATCTGATCTGAGAGGTGTTTTTGTTTACTTTTCTTCTATGTCTTTATAAAAGCAAGGTCCCATCTTCTAAGTAATTTTAGTCGCTATTTTCTAATTCCGTTATTTTCGTCTCGGAGCTTTTCTAACTGCAGTGTGCATGAAGTACGCAGTATAGCGTGTATGTATGTGTACCACGTGGAGAACAAGAACCTCCCAGGAAACAAACACCCCGTGTCGTCGTCCTCGTCGCTTAAGGGCACCGTGATTCTTTGGGTTTCGTTTCCAGTATCCTTTATGAGGTCAGCCTGCGGTGACGGTACCCTAGACAGCACTTGCCCTATAGGCCCCATCCTTGGGGAAACAACAGAACACATCCCGCCATCGCTTCCCGAGTCACTGTGGGTCGTTTATAGAACTCACTCTGGGAGCCTGCCTTGATTTCTTTCCTGTGAACACCCAGACGACCCTGTTCAAGTTCACTGCCTCCATTTTGCCCACACACCCCATTTCATTGTGTGAGGCCAATTACCCGTCTCCTTGGCATGCCGCTCCTGTCGGGGGGCCCCCAGGGTACCGCGAATACCAGCAAAAGCCGAGGTAACTGATAGGTTGCATTCTTTCCTTCGGATCGCTTACGACAACATCCGATGGGCTTCGTTCCAGCCCTGATTTCTGGGGCGCCGACTCTCAGTGACTCTGTCTAGGGCAGTCGTCTGCAGCCCCAGTGAACATCAGAAGCATCTGTGGAGCCATTTGAAAATGTGAATGTTCGGGACCTCCCCAAGACCAGATGAATCAGGTTCTCCTGGGGTAGGGCCCAAGCACGTATTTATCTTTTAAAGCTCCAAAGGGTGATTCTGATGTAGAGGCAGATTGAAAATCATTAATCTCAAGAATGCCTCGTCGTATTTACATTTTCTTTTCTCATGTAAAAAAAAAAAATTAAGAATAGGATATGTTCTCTGTCCAAAAACCTTTCTTCTGTGGGGAATTGGCAGAAATGAATTTCTAATGTCAAGTGCCAAGTTCATCTGAGTGTTCTCCCCTGATATTCCAGCTGAGCTGCTCTCCCCACCCCCGGGAGGGGGGGCCCTTAGCTTCTCTCTGACTTCTAGAAGAGCCCGGCCCGCGCTGCTCCGTGTACATTTGTGATTTGCTCGTTGGGCTGCATCCATGTAAATCCACCTATAAACTTACGGATACATTCGTCCCAATGAGGCAGATTTTATTGTCCCTGATTTTAGATGATGAAACGGGCTCAGAGAGTTTAACATAGTTGCCTAAGAGCACGAGGACATGGTGGCTAGAACCAAACTCAGCTCTTCCAAAGCCTAGATTCAGCACCCTCACCCTTTACCCACATTCCCCAAATGTTAATGTTTTACTGTGTCACGATGGACCAGTTGTCCCCACTTCTCGCCCGCTCGCTCTCTCGCTTTGTGCACATGTGTGGGTATTAATATCATTCTCTATGTATTTGACCGTAAGGTACATATATAACTGCCACGGAATTCCCATACCATTGCGTTTTATCTTCTCTCACCGCAGAACAACCATCAGAAACCAGGAAATTCCTATAGTACTGCTATCTCTGTCCAGACGTTCAAATCTTACCAGTTTCACCCATAAATGTCTTTTGCAGCAAAATTAAAAAAAAGAAAATGCTTCTGGTCTGGACCCGGTTAAGGATTACACGTTGCATTTGGTCCTCGTGCGTCTCTACTGTCTCTGCAAACGTCTTCTGTCTGCCTCTGTCATTCATGGCCTGGTTAATTGTGAGGTTGTCCTCTGGAGGGCAGGAATGGCCCTAGCGGTTTTGGTTCTCGGAGTTTGCTGAAGTTGTTTAGAAACCCGTGGCTTCATCGACGTACAGTGGGATGGACCACAGCATTGTGAGCATATTGGAAGGCCAGCAGTAAGGATATTTATTACATACTATTCACTACATGCCAGTACTGTTTTATTTTTTTTTATTTATTTTTTTTTAACGTTTATTTATTTTTGAGACAGAGACAGAGCATGAACGGGGAGGGTCACAGAGAGAGGGAGACACAGAATCTGAAACAGGCTCCAGGCTCTGAGCTGTCAGCACAGAGCCCGACGCGGGGCTCGAACCCACAAACTGTGAGATCATGACCTGAGCTGAAGTCGGATGCTTAACCAACCGAGCCACCCAGGCGCCTCTGCCAGTACTGTTTTAAATGCTTTCCTTAACCCTATATAATAGGGATCATTGTACTGTAGATACGGAATCTGGGAAATAGAGGAGTAATGTGACTTCCTCAAGGTCATCCAGCCAGGAAATGGCAGGGCCACGAGTCAGACCCCAATAAGCAGGCTCCACCCTCGTGGGAGCGCTTAACCAGCCCAGGCAGAGCCGGAGGCACTAGACAGAGTTCTGTGCCCTTGGACAAAAAGTGTCAGCTCTAAAAGCCTCCAGCTCATCAACTGGAAAACGGGACTAATAATTTCTATTTTGTAAAATGAGTTGTAAGGATTGCACACGATAATCTGTTAAAGCACATGCAGCAAGGAGTCCGTTTGTAAAGGAGAGGTGATGGAAATATTGAACAGCTATCCGCAGCTCACACTGAGCTATGGTAACTCGCAGAGTGGACTTTTTTAATCATTGGGAGTAGGAGGGAGAGGGAAACGTAAGTGACAAACGTCTATTCATATTTTTAGAGTTTTTGAGGGCCGGGGAGGGACTAAGCTACAACCAAAACCACCGTCCAGGCAGAAGAGGCCAGGTAATGAGTCATGTAACACAATTTTAGAGTGAACTTCTGGAAAGGACTCCGCGTCTTTAATTATATTAGAAAAGAAGGTATATCTTTCCAGTAAAAAGTCCGTGCCGCCTTATTCTGGGTTGAGGAAGAATTACCTTCCAGCTTCAAAAAGGGGGTTGTTGTCATTGGTGGATGGCCGTGAGAAGACAAGAGGGCTTGACGAGAGAGCTTGGAGCACACTGGTATAGAGAATTACTGAAATGCATGGGCATTTTCATGTGAAATTGTCATTTTTCAGCATTATTTCCTGTAGCCGGTAAATAGATTTGCGGGGTGCATCCACAGCCCAAGCACCTCCTGGGCTCTGTGGCGGCCATAGCGGGGCAAGGATCGATTGCTCATCTCCTTTCTGTCAAGGCTGGCTGTGTCCCTCTGAGCCCTTCCGTCCGGAGAATCCCAGCCTTCCTTTAGCTCTTATCTCTTTCCTTACCATGGCCTACGCCCCGGCGCCGTACTGGGGAGCGGAAAATAGGTGGTGGCTTGGAGAGGAAAGACAGAGAGAGAGAGGGAGAGGGAGCCCAGCCCCGGTTCAGGCGGGATTGGAGTTTTGTGTGTGCGAGGCCGGCCTGTGGCCTCTGCTCTTCACCCCTGCCCCAAGGCTTCAGCAACCCTTCCCGGCCTCTCTTCCTTTCCAGGCGAGCCTTCCGGCCCCGGCCTCCCCCCACCAGCAGCTCGCACCAAAGATCTGTGGGCCACTTGTTTTCAAAGCAGCCCTTTCGACCACCTTTTGCACCCAGCCTATAGGCAAACCACACAAAAGCAGCCCTCCGTGCGCTACCCAGAGGCCCGTGGCTGTAAACAGAACTGGCTGAGAATGGAATGTAGGGCCCCTTGTCCCAAAACAAGAATTTCAAGAGGGAGAGCGGAAGGAACAGTAAACCAGGCCTGGCCCTCCCAGCTCGCGGCCCCTCCCGTCACACCATCCCTGGCAGGAAGGGGTCCACGTGAGTGGAGAGTCGTTTTTCTGCCGAACTGGCTGGTGTATTTAAAGATCACTGTTGTATTACTGGAACACCAGCAAAATTGTGCCGCAATCAAATTCAGATTGCCTAGATTTTATGTGAGAATCTGTCTAGAAAAACGGCCCAGGGACAAGCATTCTGATTCGGTGCCTGAACTCCGTGACACTGGGAGACAGAAGTTCTGTATAGGTTGGAACACATATAGACTCTTGCTTAAAAGGAAGAAAGTAACCCCACAGGCATCTTCAATGCCCGGCCAACCTTTAAGAACCACCGGGAAATAGGTGGCCACACTCTACCTCCAAAGTGCCCGAGTCACCTGTCCGTGGAAGAGCCCGGGCAGACTCCGCGACAAGGTCAGAGTTAGTCACTGCAGAGAGATTCCATGCTCGCTGCGTTACCAGTAGTCGCACGGCGCCCGTGGTGGACGGGACTGGAAGTCGCTAGCTTTTGCTACACACCGTATGTAGTCAGGGCAGAAATGAGAAATTCCTTCGAAGCTCCTGCTGAGTCTACACTTGAAGCAGCTAGAGAAGACTTAAGAGTTATCCGTTGGAGAATTTTCCATAATGTGGATACAGTCGTGGGCAAATGCAGGTTCTGCTCCGTGGGAGACGAAGAGCCAAGAGCTTAGAGTTGCAGGTGCGCGTTGAAATCGCGGTACCGCTGACTCGGCGAGCGCCCTGAAGCCGGGGGACCCTGCGCCCCTGGACCCGGCTCTGTGCGGAGGGGGGGGGGGGGGTTACTCAGCTCAGCAGCGTGGCCCGTGAGCACAGGCGGCTGCGTATTCCGCTACAGCTCGCCGTTCCCCTCGTCTACATCCAAACTCAAGTCGAATGTTAACCCCCGTACGAAAGGTTTTGTGTCCCGCCGACAGCTAAGTATTTCCATTTGCGCTGTTGCACGCTGTAGGAATTTGATTTGACGACCCGGGTTTTCCTCCTTCCAGGATACGAGGTTTCTGAGGTCCAGGACTCGCGCGTCACTGGGTTATTTATCCTAGGTGGGTGTGTTCGCTGTGTTAGTTGTGTGGACGATTGGCAGAAGGAGGGAAAGGAAATGAAGCGCAGATACGAGAGTCGTTTAGGCCGCTTAAGGTATTTGGAAATGTGAAGGCAAAAAGTACAGAACAGGGACCTTGTCTGTGTGGATACTCCCCTCCCCGAGTTCCCGGTCAACGCTGGGCACAGAGGAAGTGGCTCCGGAGAACTTTGTGAATGAAAGAAGAGAAGAGAGGCCAGCTCTAGTCAAAGGTGTCTCTGTGGCCACAGACCTCTCACGTCGTGTTCCCTTTTCTACGGTAGGACCCCGAAGTGCCTGTTAGCTTTCTATTGTTCCCTTGCTGCCCAGAGGCCCCAGTGCAGAATCACCAGAACCTGCCCCCAAGGCCTGATCCTCACCCACTGGTCACTTTAGAACCCTGGCTCCTCATCAGAGGAATGGATCGTCCCCCCATTTCTGCAGGACTCCTCCCTGCCTCTCCTATTATTTCCTGTAATAACCGCAAATCGCCATAAGAAGCTATGGGCACTGAAGGGCCGCCCTTCACGGGAAGGAGATAGTGGATCCTGAAGCCCTTAAACCGGAGGACTGACCCAGTGACTCCCAGGCACTGTAGCGGGCTGAGTAACTGGGTTTCCGGTCACCCTGTGCCGGCCCCCTTCCCGGTCTGCAAAGGGCCCGCGCTAGAGGAAGGTACGCGTTTCCCTGGAAAAGGCAGCCCTTGACAAACTGCCTGGAAAAGTCCTGATTTTATGAAAATCCAGTATCTTAAAGGCTTTGTGGCGAATCCAGCTGGAGATACTGGGTCACAGTTTTATTGCAAGATGGGCCTTTTCTTAGGGTGCGGCGTTCATTTGTGGCTGATCAAATAGCCGGGTTCCGTCGTAAGAGTCAGCACCTCTTAATGAGATACTTAATTTCTCCGAGCAGACTGAATGCTGACGGTCTTTGAGAGGAACACGCAAAATTAAAACATGAGCCAAGGTATCTATCTGCCTTGGCCCAACCCTCTTCGTTTCACGCTGGGAAGGATAGGAACGCTAATTGCAGGCAGGAGTCGGGAGAGTAGCGGGCTCGCTCGCTCTCTTTCGACGGCTCTCCCGGTGCAGGGCCCACAGGATGGAGGATAACGCGCCCGTGTCGGGTCCGTGCTGGCTCCCTCTTTAAGAACTTAGAAAAGGGAGAGGCGCGTTCTCCCTGTTGAATTTGAAACCCAGATCGCTTAACTTGATTCAAACTGCTCTCGAATGTTCCTTGGGTAGTTTCCCTCTGTATTCGTGAGGTCCTTAGTCCTGAAGTTTCAAAGTAACCTCACCTAGTTCTCCTCCCCGGGCCAGGCACGCACCCATACAGAAGTGGCACTAATCCTTTAAGAAGCCAGGAACTGGGGCAATCGTTGGACTCTGCAAGGTTCTGATAACTGGATTTTCGTCTCTGATTACCGATAATGTTTTTAATTTGGGGTTGGAGCTGTTCCCTCTGGCAATAAGTGAAGCTTGGGCAGACAGGGCATGCTATTGTTCTAAAATAGAGTTCAGATTCGATTTTGCCCAAACAGGTACAGAACCGGGAAAACTTGGCTTTTGTTAATGCTGTACTTTGGGCCACATGTTCCTAAATTCTTGCTGGCTGTGTTTCACTTTTAGGAGTTTTACCCTATCTGAGCACCAGCTGAAGGTTTTTTGTTTTGTTGTGTTTTTTTGTTTTTTGTTTTTTGGGTTTTTTTTACCATTTTTCTTTATATCCATTCAGTGTTTGACTTGAACAAATTTGTTTTACTGCCATAAATGGAAAACTAGTCTTGTCCTTGTGTGAAAGTAACAAATACAATGAAAACAAAAGTTATTAAATTCTAGCTAGATAATATTGCTTGGGGCTGCTGGTTCCGAGCCCAAGGCCTTGTACCCCTTTCATGGAAAGGCAGATTAACCTGGGCTGAACACATGATAGCACCAGACCAAAACCTGCCTTCGGGGAATATGATACGATGGGTTGAAAGAAAACAAAAAAGCTCAAGGGAGAATCCTGTCTCCTCTGTGCAGTAGTCGTTCGAACGCTCTAGGTTCCAAGGGGTACTCGGCCTACCTCTGAGAAACGCTGCCTTTGAAAACCTCATTGCTTTATATTCGGTGCGAGGAATGAAGTAGCTGACCAGACTTGTGTGAAAACCCCTCTGTAGGATGTCAGAACGCCACAGAGGTAGAGGGCACCAACCCTGTGCCCAAAAAGTGCCCTCTAGTAAGGGATGGAATAAATGGATGATCTGAGGAGAGACAGTTGATCAATGTAGAGAACAATTCCGAAACATGCAGTATTTGATCCTAGAACGTGACCTGCGGAGGAGAGAAGGCAGATCCGTGTGTTTGGTTCACTCGTGGATCTCCCCTCCCCCCCCCCCCCGCCCCCAGGCCCCGTCCGACAGAAGAGTGCTTAGCACCGAGTAGTCAGTCAACAGGTATCTACAGAGCCAAAGAATACAAACCCACGTCCAGACTCTCATAGTGGGGATGGAACCCTAAGGTTCAGGGTGGGGATGGGATTGGTGCAGTCCGGAGAGGGGACGGGGACGCAAGACTGGCAGGATCCCGAAGTGGTGGGCAGAGTGCGCACACACGGGCACGCACGCACACACACGCAAGGACACCCGCGCGCTACCACGCGCCCGGCGGCTCAGGATAGCATGTGTGCGAGCAGTGGATCGGGTCTGAGGTTGTGACCTCAGAACAGCCTCAAAAACGCAGACCCCTGTCCCCCGTGTGTATACTTTCCCCAGACCTCACCCCACCCCCCTTCCTGTTTATAAACGTCTCATTTACGACCGACGGGCTCCCTGGGAGAGGAGTTGTTCCAGCGAGATGAACCCTCTCCTGTTCTAGGAGCGACCCCTTCTACTTCTAGGAGCGTGAGGGGGGGGACATTCCGCGAAACCAGCTCTACGCGGGCACGCCGTTTGCGGACGTTGCTGGATCGCCTCGTTTACGAATGAGGCTCCTGAAAACTCGGTGGCCGAGCTGTAGTGCCGGTTGCCACGGTGCCTCTGCGGGTTTTGTTAAGAGGAATCCGTGCTCCTCTGGTATGAAGTTGCCATTAAACCGTTGGCTGGTCTAGAACCAGCAAGGTCTCGGGTATTATTCTTAAAGGCTAACCAAGCAGATCGGCAGGGTGGTAACCGCGACCGCGAAGCAGCAAGGGGGGCGTGGGAGCTGTCACCGCTCTTTCTGAAGCACCCCTGCTGTCACGTAAGGGGCCGGGGCCTCTGGGTCTGTCGTGAGACGGGAGCGGGACCGAAGGGCACCCCCGCTCCACGCCAGAGGCATTTCTCAGGGCCGCCCGGGCTTGGCCAGAGGCTCCCATTCTCAGGAGTACGATGCCATGATTTCAGTTTGATTTCAGTGTGCGTATTGCCCGTGCCGGGTTAAGTGACCCTGAGCCTCCGGCTCAGTTCTACCTGGAGGGAGGCTGTTTTTCAGAAAGCTCGCTTTTGCCTCCTTTCACGCCACGGCGAATTTTTAAGTATGGCCGAATGAGAACACAGGCCAAACCACGAACCAGAAAGCGAGGCGTGAACCTTCATTTACTGAACCTCAAGCCCAACCTCCGTTTTTCAACTGCACCGCAGACTCTTTTTTTAAACAGACGAACCTAGGGAGACACCGGCAGGAACCAAAAATTCACGTCTCCTAAACTAGGCGAAGTTAACACCGCCAGATACCTCTGAGCGTCCAGCTCTGAACTAAGAGCTGGAGTCTCGGCCTCCGATGAGCCTGTCGCTCTGCCCTCCGGCCGGCCACGCGGGGGCAGAATTCCCGTGCGAACTAACGAACGCGTTCACGTGTCTTTGTCTTTCAGGTTCAGTACTTCTTCAGGATCCTGGATAACTAGCAGTAGAGGAAGCAAAGAAGTCACAGGCTGGGGCAGTCAGACAAGACCGAATCAGGCACAGGAGGAACGTGTTCATTCTTTTATTGTCCATTGTTTTAACCTGACTGAATACAAGATCAACACTGTACTCCTGGCGATTATAGATGTTTGAACATGGATTTTGCACTGTAGACAACATTTAACACCGGTCTATGGGGTACTGCATTGCTTTTTATAAAGTCCAAAATAAAGATTTATTTTCAAACAAGTGACTTTGGTTTATTTCATACATTACACTTTTTCTTGCAGAAAAAAATAAAATTGTACAACTGCATAAATATAAAATTCTTCCACCATGAAAATGGTTAAAACATTCATAAAGACACAGCACCAGCGTGTGATGCCTCCAGAGAAAGGAAAAAAGGAAAGTAAGAGAAAATGTCCAAAGCGAATGAATGAGTCCTGTCACTTTGCCAAAGCGACAGGCGATCCAGGTCTCATACGCGGCTTCAGAACATACTGGAGGACAAGGGGAGAACGGCAAGACGGCATTCGGTACAAAGCACGACACAACCCATCACCGTTTCGTGTTTTCTGTAGCGTCACTTAAAATTTCAAGGGCAGTTCCCCCACGACAGCCCCCCCCCCCACCCCCAGCCCCAGGAAAACAAAACACAAAGAAAGAAAAAGACCCGACACCACAGGGAGAGAGACTATGTATGGAGTGTGTTAAAAATGCTCACCGATGGGCCGTTGCCTCTGAAAGAGCCAAACCCCAAAGAACAAAGAAAAAAAAAGTACCATGCCAGTTTTATTCCCGTTGAGTATTTACACCGTGGACGGCAAACCTCGCTCACAGAAAGTAGAAAACAGATACGAGAAAACATGGCTTGAAAAACGACCAGGTGCACCTATGGTACCGTACACGAAATCAAACACACGAGGCGGCAATACTTAGGGGCCAGAAACACTGCTTACTACGGGTCAGTAATGGAATCATAATTTACAGTAAAAATGGGCACGTCCCAAGGCTCAATTTTTATTCTCCTTTTGTCATTTACAGTAGAATAAATATTTTGTTGCTATTGCTACACTTTAAATTTACATTCTAACCTATTAAATGCAGAAAGCTAGTGTAAAGCAGAGAGATTAAGTGTAGGTCCCATACGTATGACAGTTTATTCAAGACTAGTAGGTGTTTGTTTTTGTATCTTTAACTGTTTTAAATGGCTAGTGGGAAGGATCTGTGCTTGCGATCAGCTCTTAACTTCAATCTTTACATCAAAGCGTCCCTGGAAACGGTCCTTCTCGCTGTACCCGATGTTCTCACCGAACGCCTTGCACTCGATGCGGATCTCAGTGTCCATGGTCAGGTTGGTGAACTGCACGGCCAGCAGGGGCTGCAGGTACTTGGGCTGCAGCAGCTTGCCGTAGTAGGGGTAGTACTGCAGGGGGAAGCCGGCGTAGCCGCCCAGGCCGAAGTACTCCACGTTCCCAACTCTGTCCTTGTCTTCGTCTCGCTGCAAACCAGAGGGGCACAGGTTGTAAGGGCTCGCGGCCCGGGCCGCCGGCCATGGTCGCGGCCGCGACGCGGGATCCCGCGGAGCGGCGTGCAAACTGCCACCCCGGGGCCGCTCGCCGTCCCGAAGCGCCTGCGCCAGCCTCCCCGGGAGGCGGGGGAACCTCAGCCACCGAGGACACGGCCGCCTCGCGGACGCGAGGGGAGGCCGCGCGCACGGCCTGCTCCCCGGCAGCCGCCGGAGCGGTCGCAAAAGGAGCCTATTCTCGCGGCGCAAGGGAGGGAACCGCGGCAAAGGCCAACCAAGCAGGTCTCCAGAACCCGCACCCTGAGAAAGGGACCTGCCACCGAGAGTCAGAAAGCCACCGGTGGTCGCCCAGTGGATGGCGCTTCAGGGGTCTCCTCCCCGAGGGGCTCGGTAACCGCCTCTCACTCTCTCGGCGTCCATCTGCTTTTTCGGTGTGGCCATAAAATGGGGCTGTTCCCAGACACCCCCCTTCCTCAGTCTGCCCTCTCTGTAAGCGATCCATCCGGCAGGAGCCTATTTTCAGGTCTAAAGGGAGCACGCGCTGTTATAGCTTTGGTTGTTTTTCCAGAAAAGCCCAAAACACATTTTTTTAATGGGAAACCGTCCGAAACGAAACGAAACAAAAAGCTGGCCTCGAACGTGCCACACGCCACGGGGGCCAGAGAGGCCCCGTGTGGGCTGGTTCACCTCTCGGTCCCGTAAACCAAGATTCCGGCTGATTCGACCCCGGTAATTTGGTTTCTTGTTCTCGTGGAGAAACCCACGTACGGTCTAAGTCTTGTTACCGCTTTCTCTCATTCTACCCCGTGCCGCTATGGCTCGATCGAGGCCCATGCCCGGAAGCGACAGGCCTCGCCTCCCCCGTCCAAGTTGCACCTCTAACGGACGACGGTCCCACCCGGTCTCCCCTCCCACCCCCGCTTTGGTAACTAGGCGCCCCCTTACCTTGCCGGTGCACTGGACGGGCAGGACGTAGGGATTATACTTCATCACTGGGTACGCCTCCGACGACTCATTCTTGGGAGGCTAAAAATACAAACCCACACCGGTCAACGAGTCTGTGAATCGGTTCCCACGACTTCTGAAAAACCCAAGGGGGCCTGGAGCACAAACGGGCACCCACGGGGCACGAAGAGTCAACTCCGGTAACAAAGCGCAAAACGCAAGTCCGTGCCCGCGTCCCGCGAGGCCACAGCGAGGCTGCGACGCGGCCCGGCGCCATGCGGAACTCCCAGCGTAACCCAGGGTGACAAGCGTTCCTCAAGAACGCTGGAAAATAAAGGCCAACCCGGCACTAATATTCCTCATTAAGAAGGTCGTAATAATTGGACGGAAAGGTTGGTTGACGTTTGTTTTGATGAAACTTGGGCTTTCCTCCTACCCCGTGAATAAATCACGCCACCCGGTTCCCTCAAGCAGGTTGTTTTTTCTCGGTTTTTATTTTTCCCTTTGACTCTCCGGGAGACGCGCTGCCATTTAAGGAGCATTTCCAACTCTTTCTGTCAAGTCCTATGTGAAAACCAGTAAAGGCAGCTGGGCCCCGCGTGAAGGGGGTCTTGTGAAGGCGCGAACCCCCTGAAGGGGCCCAGAGTACACTCCGAACATGCCTGCCGCGAGGAACCGTCTAGAGCGCTCCCTCCTACAGCCCCGGCCCCAAGCCACCTCAGGAGAGGTGTGATGAGCATCGTTCCCCGAAGACAGCCACCCGCTTGCTCGACCAGGTCAGGACGGGAGTCTCGACAGGAGACGTAACACATACACAGCCTAACCGAAGATAAAAGGGGCAATTCTGCGAATCACTAGAGAACTACTGTTTTTGCTGCTCTTTGTTGTAGAACACAAGAAACCGACCATCTAGATCGGACTCCCTCGGACCTTTCGGCCAGCACCACCACGACCGTTAAAGACACGAAGAGAAAACGCTCGTTGATAAAGAAGTTGCCAGAACGCATCCCTCTGAGGGCGAGGCAACGGGCACCCCGAGGACACCCTGGGGTACCGCACCCTCTGACAAGAAGCATTCCTAACGACAAAAAGGGGTGATGAATTAGAGGGTGGCAGCGGGTGGAGACCAGAGACAAACAGGACTGGACAGAAAGAGGCGTCTTCCCCTCGGGCCACCGCACCAATCCCGTTCGTGGCGAACAGCCGGTTGGGCTAGGCGAAGAGCCCCCTGGCGGATGCACCCCAGCCGGAAGTGTGACGGGACGCTTCTCACCATCTCTCCTCCATCACATCCTAACTCCAGTACAAAGACGACTGGAGTTCTGTCGGGAGCGAGGTGCGGCAGGGCCGCCACGTCGGCCAGCCGGGCAACTGTCCATCCCACACGCCCTCCGGAGGCGGTAAAGGAGTTTGAGGCGCCCCACTCGGTTCAGTTAGAACTTCTCACCTCGGCCTCGGTTTTCTTTTTGTAAATACGACTCGGGAGCAGCAAGCATCGTGGCCACAAAGCAATGGCATAGAGCAGAAAGCGAACGAACGAGAGAGCCAGGGTCCGGAAATGAAGTTAGGTTTGCTCATGTCACTCAGCACCCCGCAGTCAACTCCTATCAGAATTAAAAACTCGGGGCGCCTGGGGGGGGCTCAGTCGGTTAAGCACCCGACTCCTGGTCTCGGCTCAGGTCACGATCTCACGGTTTGGGAGTTTGAGCCCCACATCGGGCTCCAGGCTGCCAGCGTGGAGCCTGCTTGGGATTCCCTCTCTCCCTCGCTCTCTGCCCCTCCGTCCGCTCGCGTTCTGTCTCAAAAATAAGCAAACTTAAAACCAAATTTTTCTTAAATATTAGCAATTGAGAACCCTGCATGGAAGGGTGGATGCGGGAGAGCTGCGGGAAGCAGCCTCACCGAAGGGAAAAGCGCAGCTCTGTTTCCCGACCTGAAGGACAGAGTCAAAGAACCAGTTTTAGAAGAGCAGAGATAACACCAATACGCTTTCCCTTCTTTTAAAGAGTCAACTATCGCCCCACCTAACGGCGAACGATGGCAAGGTGCCATTTTTCAGTGGCCTCAAGTCCCGTTTACCCACTCGAAGCTGCAACAGTGTCCAAGGCCAACACCACGGTTATCAGAGTTCAGCCTGAATGGTGTCCAGCTTCTGGTTTTGCAGGGAAATCTCATTCAGTACCCACCCCCCCCCCAAAAAAGAAATAAAAAGGATAGAAGGAAGGAAGAGAAAGAAAGAGAGAAAGAGAGAGAGAGAGAGAGAGAGAGAAAGAGAGAAAGAGAGAAAGAAAGAGAAAGAGAGAAGAAAAGAAAAAAGAAAAGAAAAGAAAAGAAAAGAAAAGAAAAGAAAAGAAAAGAAAAGAAAAGAAAAGAAAAAAAAAGTCACCACTGAGGAGACTAACCCTTCTTTCTATGCTCTCCTCACGCCTACTAGATGCTCTGCCCAAATGAAAACGGCTCAAGTTCTATGACTTCAAACATTACTTGCCTTAGGTTTGAAGCCCAGAACTCGGTTGAGCTTTATGAGGACACACGGTTTGCCCTCTTTGTAGCCGTAAGTCTCATCGTTTATTCCGGAGCAATTTCCCAACCACTCGAGCTTGAACCTGCACACTTTCCGCTCTCCCCGTTCGTTGTTGAATTCTCCCCGTTCCTTGATTTCGCTGGGCACATCTGGAAACGCAAACACCGTGCTTACAACATGCCAACGACTCCCTCGGCGCCCCCGAGAAAGGAAGCGGAGAGGGTCCCTCCTGGTCACCACGACCCATCCCAAGACCGGGCCGGTCTGCATTTAGTGCTCGGCCTGAATGAAGGCGCGGATTCCCAGCAGACCACCTCTGGTCTCACGGACGCGGGAAACGTCTTTTACCCAAAGCAATTGCTGGTAAATGCCCCCGCGTCACGGCTTCACGGGGCTGTGATGATCGGGGCGTGATGTGTGGTCCGTGGCCATGTGTCTCTTCCTTTAAATAACGGGTGACTCAGCTAGTGAGGAGACTGAAAGGAAACCCGATCACCCGTCAGCCTCACTGACACAGGTCAACATCACTGAGCTCATCAACAGGGACATTACAATTAGAGCACAAATGAAAAGGAGCATCAGTAATTTTCAGAACTGGGAGGCTTCTGGTCACAGCTGCCCGGCCACGGCGAAGCCGCTGTCCGTGCCCCTAATTAGCAGGTTAAACGGTAAGGAAAGAATTCTTTTCTTCCTTTTCGCCACTGTTCAAGGCTTAAAGACAAATTTTTTTTTTTTTTCAATGTCTGCTTGTACAAGCTGGGACTTCTTCCTGGCATTTGTTCAGCTGAGAAATTGTAATGCAGTATTTTTTATTCACAGCCCGTAACAAAGCCAGAGAGAGAGCGCACGAAATAGAGGATTCAGAGTTAGTACAAAAGCATCCTACGGGAAACCGAGGCAAACGCCAAAATTTGTATGTATTTCTAAGGTCACAAGTTAACTCTTTTCCCTTCAAACGGTCAAGTGCCTCAACTCAGTCCGCCTCCAGTGAAGTGATTCACCCTAATGATCTTTCATACAGGCCTTTTACATACAGGCCTTTATGAGTTACCGCAAAGTGAGATGAAAACCCCCTTTCAGTCCTAAGGAAAAAGGTAGTGAAAATATTTCTTTTAAATTACTCTCTTCCGGATGGCTTAATGTGACAGTTCGCCCCATAAGGAGCTGGTGTTGGCAGGACAGGAAGGACAGGCACCACCTTGTAACCCAGACGGACATCCCGTCTAAGTGGGTACGAAAACACGGCTGGATAATGCACACGCCAGGCAGCGTATTCCAGCCAGTGGCTTAATGAAACCAAGAGCCACCCTTCGCCATTCATCGGTCATTTCCTCATCCAAATGCTCGGCTACCGGAGACGTACTGCACCAGCCACCCCTAGCAGGGTCTAGGAAGGCCTCTACCCTGGCCAGACATCATCCTCTATCTGTATCAGTGTAGTTACGGCCAATTATGTCAAAGAGCCATCGCAAGAGAAGGCCCTGGGGGCCGAGGCAGAAATCTGGAAATATAAACAATCGTGCCTCTCGAAATCAATGGGTGTAAGAGAACCATAACTGTAATTGTGGTCTGTGAGTCGGAGGGGTGCCTGGAGTGTTTTTAAAATAAGATGCTTTTCAAATGCTGATAATCGTAATACTTGAAGCTACATTGTTTCTCCATTGCATCCAAGCCTAAACCATAAAGTCTTCTCGCTTTAAAACAAAAAAAAAAAAAAAAAACAAAGAAAGAAAAAAAAAGAAAACAGTGTCCTCTCAATATGGCCAGGGTTCAATTCAATCACTGAATTACTTCAAGAGTCGATCTTGTGATTGTTAGATAACAAACAGAAATGGGAAGTGAGAATGAACCAACCACAAACGTCCAAGATGAGTCTACTTACTGCCACAATCTTCAAAAATCATTTCATCCTTCTGGGCTGAATCTTTGTACTTCTCCAGGAACCTAACTATGTTGAGCACATATGCCTCATAGCTCTTGGGGTCGTTCGGGCGAAAGGAAATTTCAGTCTTTTGGATCTGAGGAATCTGTGTTAATCCTAGACCAGGTAGAAAAACACAGAAAACTGTTAGTAAGAAGGCAGTCAGCCAAGATAATCCCAAAGCAGGTTCACAACGTGTGAACCATCCTTCACTCACCACACCTACTAAAAAGAACAGGTTAAATTCTTGCCTCTCTTGTAAAATCACTTCTGTGGCACTTAGATTAAGTACCTGAGTACCAGTGACGGCGTCTTGCTATCCTAGATCATTTTACTTCCTCAGCAACACTCCCTGATGGGCATTATCTCCATTTTATGAATGAAAACACTTACTGCACGGAAAGGCTAAGCGCCTGGCCCAAGGTCACAGAGAGGAGGTGGAACCAGGATTTCGATGTGTGTATGCAGCACTCCAGAATCCTTATGTGGCCAACAGTCCCACGTGCTCGTGGTCAAGAAGACGCACCCCGGCTCGCACGTCGAGCAGGAAGCTCGTTTCCCTGACTGCGAGCAAGCCTTTGAGCACTGAGGTCTTTGACTCCTTCTTGTAAGGAACAGATGACCACCCCAAACTCTACAAGACTCCAGACTACTCAACGGAGTATTTCTGTGCATCTTTTAACCCAAATTGGACGAACTTGGCATTTACGTGCAGTTGCCATCCTTGCTCTCCATTCCGAAAGCAAGTGGGTATTCTGAGCAAGTCAAGGGCCAGTGGTAAAAATTCAAAGTATAATTGCCCTCCCTGGATTTTCACTCTTTTAACCAACCATTTAAAAAAATTTTTTTTAATGTTTATTTTTGAGAGAGAGAGAGAGAGAGAGAGCGCGTGCGCGCGAACGGGAGGGGCAGAGAGAGGAGACACAGAATCCGAAGCAGGCTCCAGGCTCTGAGCTGTCAGCACAGAGCCCGATGTGGGGCTCGAACTCACAGACCGTGAGATCATGACCTGAACCGAAGTCGGACACTTAACTGACTGAGCCACCAGGTGCCCCTTAACCAACCTTTTAGTCTTTAATTTTCAAAAGCCTCTGCCATCACAAGACTTCCTAGATAGGTATTTGAATAATACTACACAGCACTATAGACAGGGGTGGTGACTCAATCCACTGCCTTTTTTTTTTTTTTTAAGTTTATTTTGAGAGAGAGAAGAGAGAATCTGAAGCAGGCTCTGCACTGTCAGCAAGGAGCCCGATGCAAGGGTTGAAGCCACGATCATCACCTGAGTCGGAATCAAAAGTCAGACACTCGACTGAGCCACCTGGGCGCCCTTCAATCCACTGCTTTCTAGCACAACTGCATCACCAGATAAAACGCAAGATGCCTGGTTAAATTTGAATTTCAGATAAACCATCAACTGACTTTTATAGAAGGATGTCCCACGGGGCACCAGGGTGGCTCGGTCAGCTAAGGGACGGGCTCTTAATGTCAGCTCAGTTCATCATCTCCAGTTCGTGGGATTGAGCCCCTTTTTGTCAGTGAGGAGGCTGCTTGGGACTCTCCCTCTCCCTCTCCCAGCCCCTCCCCCACTCACATGTGTGCACACGCATGCGCGTGAGCTCTCCCTCTCTCAAAACGAACGTTAAAAAAAAAAAGTTATGGGGCGCCTGGGTGGCGCAGTCGGTTAAGCGTCCGACTTCAGCCAGGTCACGATCTCGCGGTCCGGGAGTTCGAGCCCCGCGTCGGGCTCTGGGCTGATGGCTCAGGGCCTGGAGCCTGTTTCTGATTCTGTGTCTCCCTCTCTCTCTGCCCCTCCCCCGTTCACGCTCTGTCTCTCTCTGTCCCAAAAATAAATAAACGTTGAAAAAAGCAGCTATTTCTTAAAAAAAAAAAAAAAAAGTTATGTCCCATGTAATATTTAGGACACACTTCTATAAAAATCGACTCGTGGTTTACCTGATGACCAAATTTAATTGGGTGTCCCGTATTTTGTTTGCTAAACCTGACAATCCTATTCTAATCCTGGCTCCAGACCCCAGACCCACCCTCTCTGTGTTGGGCACAACACCCCCAACGTGCCACCTCACGTCACCCCGGGGGCTGGTCAAACCTGCAGCGCCACAGGCTCCACGCCAGACCTGCCAAGTCACAACCTCTGCGCTAACGAGCCTGAAGGATCCTTAAGCCTCTTGGTTTGAGAATCGTGGCTCTGGGGAGTTAGAACCGGAGAGTGGTGATCGTGACACAGGCACGACGAAGATGAGAGAACAGGAACTATTTAGCGGCGCCATCTGCGAGGCGGGAGGACAGGCAGGGGCTGGGCTCGACGGCTGCTATTGTTTCTAGTGACTAAGGGTGGCTCCGAGCTTCAGAAATGCTTAAATACCGGGGGAGGCGCAGCTCAGGGGGCAAGTTCTTCCATGCCTGCACTTCCCTAGAAGAATGGGAAAACCACGGATGAAGACGGGAAACGTGTGGGGCTGCCCGAGACCAATGACTTGATAAGTGACACGAGCAATCAGCTCAGAGAGGACAGCGCGGGACCTGAAGAATCCAGGGGGGTGGAGAGCTGACAACAGCGATGGAGAAGAGTCCAAGGAAAAGTATCGGGATTTGCTCACCCAACAGCCATCAGTTAAAAGTAAACAGCAAATGCTACAATTAAAAATATATTTTTTTAGGTTCTTGCAAACCCCAGAAAAATGTTTGCATGACTAGCGCGATTTAAATCCACTTTTTCCTACGTTAAGCGGTGACCATCTGTAGCACAAAGAGACAATATGATAAAAAGTGGCAGAAGGGGCGCCCGGGTGGCTCAGCCGGTTGGGTGTCCGACTTCGGCTCGGGTCACAGTCTCACAGTCCGTGAGTTCGAGCCCCGCGTCAGGCTCTGTGCTGACAGCTCGGAGCCTGAAGCCTGCTTCGGATTCTGTGTCTCCCTCTCTCTCTGCCCCTCTCCCTGCTCATGCTCTGTCTCAAAAATAAATAAACATTAAAAAAAATGGTTTTTAAATGGCACATACCTGCAAAAATTAAAATAAAATAAAATGTGAGTGGAAGCTTCCGCTGGGATCTCATGCCTGAGAGAGTATGGTCAGTAGGACGGACACCCCACTAAAATGCGCAAGGCTGGGGAGGGGGAGCATTCCTGGTTGGACTTAGAAACCAGACCTTTCGATGGAGGGGACTAGCCTGGACTCGTAGAAGTGCAGGGTTAGGCCCAAGGCCAGAGGTTCATCAGAACCCCGGAGGACAGGGTGTTTTCCTGCAATAACCCCACAGTCGGCAGAGAATGCGGCCTGATGGGCACCGACCCCTTGAGGCCCCGGGAGAGCCCGGCAGCCAGAAGACAGAGGCACACGCCTTCCCCTCTGTCCCGCGTCCCACAGGTCTGCTGACATCCACGTCAGGGGCAGCGTGTGACGGGGGTGGGAGTGCGAGCAGAAACCAACATCTGCACGTGCAGGGTACACGGCGTTTCCAGGCTTGGGGAGAAGGCAGGAGATGGGGCAGAGAGAAGGGCGAAGAGGAGATCAGTTATCAGAAAGAAGGCAGGCTCTCCCCTAACCTTCGGGAAGGTGGTGGTGGGGAAGGGGCTGCCGGCTGAGCGATAAGGGACAACGGTGCCGGCCGCTGTCCCTCGGCAGAGCGGCTGACGAGGCAAAACTCAAAATGCTGACAGGTGGTCAGTGAGCCCGGCAGAGATCTGGAGGGTCTCACTCGGGGGCTTTAAAGGAGGAAGGTGAACCTCGAAGGGCACGTTGACAGTACACGGCAAGACTTAATCATGAGGGGCGTCCAGCGCCGGCTGTCCCGCCCCCTCCTGCGGTCCCCCTTCCCGGGCCAGTCACAGGGCAAGGCGCCATCTCCGGGACTGGGTGACGTGCTCCTCGGATCTCCCAGAGGCAGAAGGACCGCGGGGACAGACGGCGGCTTTACGCAGAGTGCTTCTCACACCCTCGTGCTGCCAAGTCCAAGGTCTCCGCTATTCGAAGAGGCCGGGTGATGCGCGTGAGACCCCAAAGCATCAGCCGTCCTGACTCAGTGCTCCGGGATCTTACGAGCAAACAGGCACGGCTAATAAGTGCATCTTTCAGGAGCCTGGGACCGATGGCCAAGGCGAAGTTCACGCTCAGCCAGAGACAAACACCAGTGATTCCCATCAGCAAGCACCTCTGTGGTTAAGCGTCAAATTTGCGGAAACGGCGGACATTATTACTGCACACCCAGGGGCATCGCGGGCCCAGCAAAGCTGTATGCACCTGGCCTCGTGTGTCTCCAGACAGGGCCAAGGAGAAATCGTGAATATCACGTAACGGAATCCTACCAACTTCCGCCCAAGAGCTCGAACCCTTCGGTAAGTGTGGCTCACATCTAAGCCCCACGGAGCCTGTGCGTTACCGTGTAAGAGACACAGCTCGAAAACGCGTGAAAAATCGGCGACTGTGAGGCCAAGAAACCAAGAGGTAAAATAGTTAAGCACAGGGTCTTACAATCCTGGGTGACGTGCCCAGCTGGATCAGACCTTGAGCCAAAGTCACTGCCCTGTCCTTTCCACGTAAAGGGATACCACAGCCTTGGGGGAGAGGGAGGCCAGCAGTGACAGACCGACCCCAGGCAGCTCAGCCATGCCTTCCTGTCTTTTGTAGGCTAAAGTCTCCCTTTGGAGTTTCTGAAGGATCTCGAAGGTGTAACTGCCCTAAGTTTTAGTGACCATCCTTTTAAGATACCCAACTTCTGATCTAAAGGTCGCTTCCAGAAAAGAAGCATCCATGATTTGGATCAGGCGATCAGTTCCTCTCTCTAACCCCTCGTCTATGGAGCACACACAGTCAAGTGGGGGCACGATCAAGTGTCTGCTCTCAACCCCCCGCCCCACCTCCGAGGCTGGGCAAGGTCTCACTCCATCCCCCACCAGCTCTGCCTCCCCTTTTCTTCATCCAGAGCTTTCTGGCCTGAGAAGTTCTTTTCCTGGAATCTCTCGGACATCAATCCCCTCGCCTATTCTGTTCTGGGTGATCTTAATTAGGAGAGGTCTCTGATGGGATCTTCTCCAAACCATTAGGAAAATTCCGCTATTCAAAAGTAATTTCTCTACAGCAGTTAGATCCATACAAGAGACAAATGAAAATACCCTTGACCTGGTATCGAAACCCTTTAAATCATTCACTTTACATTATCAGACTCATGGGAAAAAAAAGAAACGCGATCGAATTTGGCAACTTCGCTATTTGGAGTCCAAAGATTTCGTGGACACCCTCCAAGGGCCACGTGAATCCCACCTTGCCAAACGGTATTCTCATTAGCTGTGTTCACACTAGACTGGATACTTTACTCCTCGCTGGCCACTCCTTCAGGTTGTTAGAACTTTAGACAAGGGTGAGCTTTGTTTCCAGTGGTAACTCCCAGAGGCCAAAGATAGCAGAACACCCAATCACTGGCTTGTGGTCTCCAATGATATTCCAGGAAACAGATACAACCTTTTGCCTCGCCAGTGTTCTGAACTTGAATTGACATTGACCATGCTGAGTTTTATACGGCTTTGCCCTGATGGGGTCGTTTGCCTTAAATTACATTTTGCTTATCATGTGACAAAGCCACCTAGAAGGACTGAAAGAATAACCTGCCTACGTGAAATTTTCATATTTGGTTTTTTAATGAGCACGTTAGCTTCACATAAGAGTTGGGAGTTAAAACAACAACTACTCTTTGGCTTTGCAGTTGCTTTCCGGAGCTACACTTGCCTTTCGTTGGTTCCCCGTCTCTTGAGCAACAAATCGGGAGAACATTCAGTTTTTGGCTTTAGTAGGTGTTCATAGCAGGAGGGGGGGGGGGGGAGGAGACTAGCAAATAAAAGAAACGAGAAGAGAAAGGCTTTCCAGTACGAATTATTTTTGTTTCCAAGTAGGTTTATAATGTAGCAAGTTTATGAATTCCTCAATCTAACTTGTGAGTTTGAAGCATTTAAAGTAGAATATGGCCATTGTAGCCTTGTGAACCGTTATTCCAGTGAATCCGGAAGCACAGCTGCCTGGACCAGTCATTTAATACACCCCACAGTCACCAGACCGAGAACTCTAAATAGGCATCATTTTCCACAGAAACCTCCAGGAGGGCACCCATGGTGACTAATGAGGGCACACAAGGCAAAGAAACACAAATGTAGCCGTGCACACGGTTCGTGCATACCATTTATCTCCTGCACATTCCAAGCTGATGAGTGACTTGGAATTTTAAAAAACTGGGGGTATGACGTTGTACAGAATCTGGACGTGTATCCATACGCACACATGCACACACACCATCTTCCCCCTTCAACATTTGATTTTTTTTTTTTTTTAATGTCTGCAAGGTAAGTATCGATTTACCTAACAAAATTCAGGGAGGGCACAGGAAAAAAGGTGCCTCTGTGCTTTCTGGAAACTAGCAGCCTTGGCCTCGCCTTCTACGTAGGCTCAGCTTTTGACTACGACCTGGGGTCAGCCACAGTCACATCAACACCCTCCCAGAGGCCAGAGAATTTGCTCCCTTTGAAAAGTCTTTTAAAGAAGAATTGTTGGATTTTCTCTAGAGCCTGCCTGGATGTTCAACAACGCCTGGCGTGAGGAAATCTCTCCTCTCGTCTAAGCTAAATGCCACACGCTTTGGTGGAAGGCCCTCCTGCACTTCTGGAATCACCCTTTATCATCAGACTCTTACCTACGGTCCTATGTTCACTTTCAGGTGAACAGAGAGAGCATTATTCAGTTCAGGGGACCTTGGAAGCACAACTAATTTCATAGGGACCTGTCTTTGATATTTTATAGCTCATAATTGTGCTTGTTCCTAATAAAAGATACCACCTTTTATAATGGGAAAACATAGACAGACAAAACGTAAACAAATAGCCAAACCCTACTATTTTACATTAGGCTTTTCTGTTGAAGACCGAGCTGAAGAACAAGCGTATGTAGCAGATTTGACTCGTCTAGATACGAAACGTAACGTTCGCCAAGTGGCCAATGACCTGAAGTAAGAGATCCAACGTATCTGATGATGTCCGTTCATGCATGCACGTGGGAAAGGACACACTTTGCTGATCGGAAGCCCGTAGATGATAGACATCCCTACACTCTCCTTCGTCTCCGCAACTTCTCTCGCGGCCTGTGTGGGATGGGCCCTGGGGTCGCGAGATTACTAGAATAAACGCCCTGAGCAGCCCAGCCCATCCGATGTCACCGCAGGCACCGTGAGGCTGGTGCTCCTTCCACAACAGAGTGCGCCCGGCACAAAAGCTCTAAATGAAATTGCACGGATTCAGCATTTTTTCCCCCGTTATCCCTCCATGGAATTTGTTGCCTGGTCTTGTTTGTCAGAGGTCTCCGCTCTGCTCACTTGTCTAAAATGAGCACCCAGAGTGAGGCTCATTTTTCTGTGGCTCCAAGAACATTTTTAAGTTAATCATCAGGCGTCCTGTGTACCCAAGAGCTCACTTATTAGTTGTATCTTGGTCTTTAGAAACGAAGAAGGGCACAGGCAGGCGGGCTGCTGAGGCCAAATGGTGAGGCGGGGACACTCTGAAGAATGAGAGTCTGGAGTTTGCCGCCCTAAACCCAAACTGTGCCCAAACTAGGGGTCTGGTCAGTAGCTTCTGGAAATCTCAACTGCCACCAATGCCAGCTCATCAAGAGCCCCAAGCTCTGGGGGCAAGTTGGCAGGATCCCTCTGAGGGAGGAGAGAAGGAGGGAGAACGTGAGAGGCGGCCAGGCCGGGGGAGCCCCGTACATTTATCGTGTCGGCTCCCAGATTACAACTCAAGAGGATCTGATGGAAACAGCAACAGACAGACACACAGACTTTAAAGCCACTCTATTGGCACTTTGAAACAGCAATTCACCCAAAGTATAAGGAAGCCACGTGTTTCCAATTCTCCCCCTTGAAATTCGGAGTTTGAGAAAAATAAGCAGACTGATGTCATGATTCCTCAAGAATTCTGCTTCGTTACGCTGAGATCTGCACTCCAGCGCCCTGTTCCCTCTCACGGTCCAAACGAAATCACAACTGCAGGAGGTGCCAGTGTGGCCTGGGCTGCACCCCCCCCTCCCTGCTCTCCCCCCACCCCATTCTGGGTACCGTGGCACCTGTTAATAGTTCTTTCGGCATCCCCTATCTCCACTTCAAAACAAAAAGAAAAGCCGTCCCCACGAGCTCGAGAGGAAGAACAGGAACACACACCTGCTTACCAGGAAGCAGGGCGGCTGGGAATCTCCCCAGACCGTGACCTGCACTTCATTCCCCTGTGACTCCGGGAGCGGAGCTGGGGGAGGGGCGGGCGGGTGGAGGAGGGGACTCTTCCAGGATAGCGCCCGGCAGGCAGCAAGGGGCGTGGGGGTCACGTGGGGGACCGGGGTTGGGAGCGTGGGCAGGTGCGGGCCCCGTCCTCTCCAGGTCTGGCAGGGAACACAGTGAGGGGATGCCACCAGCCACCGGTGGGGACTTCCCGAGAGGGTCTCCCAGGGAGAAAAGCACGGCAGGGCCGACCCGGCCAGCGTGGGTATTTTGAAGGGAGCGGCTGGAGCACAGAACAAATACAAGGTCACTTCCATTTACTCAAAAAAAACCTTTCAGCAGGTTTCCTAATCCAATTTCTCCCGAACGCTTTTCTTGGAGAGCCAAGATGCTGTTCACTTCGTGAAACCAGTGTGGACAAAGCATCCCTGAGGGGTCACCCAGAGCTCAGTCTGGAAATACTGAATTCAGTACCTGAAAGGAAACCGCTGCCTCCAGTGCCAAGAACAGAAGTGGCTGCTAATAACTACCCTTTGTTTCGTGCCATGAGGCTGGCCACTAGAAGGTCCCATTCACTTTACGCACACTTATTAAATCCTCACAGAGTAGCGGTCCCATTTTACAGATGGGACAACTGAGGCTCGGTGAGATGAAGTAGGGCACGAATGGTGGGGACTGTGTCCACCTTCAAAGTTCCTGCTTTTCCTTCTCAGGTCAGCTTGACAGTGGAAACCTGTACCGTGGCTTATGAACTTGAGGCTGCTCTCGTATTTAGGTCAAGCGATGTCAAATGGCCAATAATCAACCATTTCTGACTCACAGAACAATTCGGTGTATTTCAACCTCGTATGGCAGCTGAAGCTCTCCCTGTGTGTCCTCCAGGCTGTGGGGGCGACCCGTTCCATTATCCCAGAGCAACACGACGACTCTGTAAGGAGGGTCCCAGGCACGAAGGGCCACCATCGCTCAGGCCCAGAAACAGCACGCTATCCTTTTTTCTCCTTAAATTTCACCTCCATTCTGTACCTTGGTCCCCCCCTCTGAGACTTTCACGTTCGGCCTATCAGCTTAGCCAACATTACAGTCAAACCCAAATGTCCCCCACGATCGCCACCCTTTCATCACCCTTTCATCGGGCCAGGATCGCACGTGTTACGAGATCTAGTTACAAGGTAGCAAGGCGTGCTCACGCTCAGAGTGAGTCAGGCGGGCTCTGTGCTCCTGCCTCCGACACAGCTAATAATAGCATCGATAAGTCCGTAAATCTTTAAGTGATGTACCAAGTCTTTCCCACTCACTAGCTTCGTTTGACTTAAGCATGCGGGGTTTGTGAAATCTACAACTTTCACGATAACGGAAGCTTGGAGCTACCAACACTGAAGCCGAAAGATCGCCGGGGCGTTCTTCCGCAGCGTGTTCGGTCTGCAGACCGAAGGAACAGCCTGTCAGAAACAAATTCTTCAGCTCCGCTCCAACAGATGCCAGGGGGAGGGTCCCGTCGGGGTCCCCTCGGAGCACGCACGACGGTCCCGGGATGCACTTCTCGCCACCAAGGGCTCTGCCCACCTGGCCTCCCTGTTCCAAGGCCACTATCATTTTCGAACGAGCGTCACGTCCCTCGGGAAGGTGAGGGTAAAAGGGGCTGGGCCTAGATGCTCCTGGCAAGGTGGCGGATGAGGAAAAAAAGAAATTACGAAGATCAAGGGCCCAGGCAGCAGGTCAGGGAAGAAGGGGACCCGAGGAAGCACTTTTCCTACGACTCGGGCCAAAGAACCGGAACGCATATTTCCACAATGAGACACCAGCAGTGCTCTGGAGAAGCGACGGCCTGTCAGGTCAGCCCGACTGCTGAGGACGCTAAATATAGGGACGAAGAACGTGCCTTTTAGGAAGGGGCTGAAGGAGGGGGAGGGAGATGGGGAAAGAGGGCAAGGACCCAGCACCTCACCAGATTTGCGAGGCAAGGTCATTGGCAGGCCCCCGCTTAAAAGGTCTGGCACTTGTAGCCTTTTCTTTTTGAAAGTGAAATCACCCTTTCTGCAAAGAACGTGAAGAAAAGGTTTACTTTTATTAGGAGGCCGACTCCCCACGGTTTATACAGACAAGGAGCACTTTTTTTTTAAGGCTAGGAAATTAAATGCTTGGCTTTGGAGTTAACCTGCAGCTTTCAGTTGGAGAACGATTATAAAGTAGCATCGTAATCAAAGAACCGCTTTCCAAAGGCTTACAAAAAGAAAAGAAAAGAAAGGCCTGCACAAATTTATATGACGCTTGCTAATGCTACCATAAAAATCCCACCAGGAGGGGACATGCCATGCCTTCCTGTCCCAAAAGCCGGCATACAACCTGTAAAGATCCTACATTTCTCTGCGCACACCAGCGCTTCTGCTTCAGCCTTTCCACTCACCTACCGATTTTGGGAAACAGTTGCTGGAAAGTGTGGATTTTCAAGCAGGTTAAAGTTGTTTTATATTACTTACACAATTGGGTTTTTTCCTCCCGCTTCCAAAATCCCCTAGATCTAGATTTATCTGGCCATGTCTACGGTTTTCTAATAGCGGACGACTATTTGACTTGGTGCTGGCCACCTCCGTGTTCTGGAGATCTTCCTTGGAGTCCTTCACACCCCAAGAAGGAGATGGGCACAAGAAGTTTGCAACAAACTTCCCACACTTGACCAAGGCTGCTCAGGGCCATGAAGACGGCCTCCAGACTGTCACCTAATGCAGCTGTTACTAAACACTTGCCAGGGAAAATGGAGAGGGGACACGTCATCGCCACCCCCCCCCAGTGGCAGCCTCAAGGTCATTTATAACGCAAGAACCCGGAAACTGCGCAACATTTCCTGTCTCTGGGTCCTCCCGACAATGAATTTGAGAAGAGCCAGTGAGCAAGGTCGGGTTTGTGGTCGCCCTCCTGTCTGGTCTTCCTGTAAGCGTCAGGCATATGGGCAGTGGGCCTCCCCAGGGCGCAGTGACGGCTGTGCACAGCTCCCAGGTCACAGCTAAAGGAGACAGTGAAACTGCAAAGTGGGTCTAGACAGTCAAGCAGTAAGACTCCTACTGAACAAGCAGGTACAAACACGGAGAAGTGAGAGGAGAGTGTGTTGTCGTTCAAGGTCAAGCTAAGTCAACAGCAGGTGGGAGAACGGACTCCTGAAGCCGTGGCTCCTGTCCCTGTGGGTAACTGGCCACTTCCGAGCTTCTCATCATCCCTAAAACTAACTTCGTCTTGATAAACAGGAGCTGAAGTGATTTTTTTTTTTTAAAGGATTTATCGGAGTCGCAGTCCCCTCAAGAAAGTGAAAAATGCGCCTGAGCCTGAAGGGCCCTGTAGTGACCCCACTAACTGACCTGCTGGGCAGTGGGGGAGGTCGCGGCCTCATAGGGAGTCCCGCAGCTGGGGAGGGTGTAGGCTCGGGGGCGGGGGGGGGGGAGGCTCTTCACCCCTCACCGCAGAGCTGGGAAGACGCGGGGGAGCCCCGGAGCTGTGTCTGCAATGCGGGCAGGAGGCCTGGCCACAACGCTGAGCAGTTCTGCGTTTTCCTATCAAACCAGGCTCAGTCTACCAGCGCCTTAACAGACAATTTTCAGAAAAACGTTTTCTTGCGTGAAAATGTGGCACCCGTCTTTCCCGTGGAAGAGCTGAACGTATTCGCATTACCTGGGGGGGCCACCCGGTCCTGGTATGTGGGCTGGAATTCGCTGATGGTAAGCAGCATCACTTGGATGGTTCCGATGAAGATGCCAGCCAGGCAGCCATAAAAGATCACGTAGAACAGAAGGATCTTAACTGCAAGGAGGACAGACAGAAACAGAAGGCTGTGAGACAGTCACACCCGCAGAATGAAAGGCTAACCTCGGAGATGAAGGGACTTCCTTCCTGCCTTCCCTTCCAGCCTGTCTTTGGAGTTTCCTTTTCTGACACTGATCCAGAGAGTGGACCATACTACCCCCCCCCCCACCATGGTGGGGTAAAAACAGAGACAGGCAGCCCCTCCGTTACAGTGTGTGTGTGTGTGTGTGTGTGTGTGTGTGTGTGTGTGTGTGTGTGTGTTGGGGGTAGGTAAGGGTAAGAGGAATGTTCTGCTAGAACTAAGATTATTTACAGGAAATAATCTTTCTGCCTCAATAAAAAACTGTTCATGAAGATCACCAATAAAATCTAGGGCCATGTCTGTGTGCTTATGCAATGCATCTCAAATATGACACTATACTCCCTTAGAGACGTAGGTTTTCTTTCCTTGCTTATCCCTCGACATTTTGAAACTACAATCCAGGCTCTGCGGCTTCTCCAAACATTCAAACGCCTGCAAGTTTTTCTGCTGGGATGGGGCAACGAATGCCGAGAAACCGCATGAAGCTCTTCTGCGCTTTTCTGTCTCCCCACCTCTTGATGTGTATGACGGACTAAACACACTGTGTTTTCCTTCAGGGGCGCCAAACAAGGAGGAGGGGGGAAAAAAAAGGAAAAACCCTGTAGTAAAAACGGCAAGCGTGTTTTTATTCCATATTCTGCCTGGACCCGGAATACTGACTGGCTCGACGAGCTGCATTTTCTTTTTCCCACAGCTAGCAGGGCAGCAGGACACGGGCTGAGCTGGCTGCAAAAGCAAAAACACAAGAAGCAAAACAGCACGAAGCCCACAGACGGGAACGAGGCTATCAGTTACTGGTTTACGAGGATTATCTCCCCGATTAGCCACATAGTAACAGGCTGTACTAGGCATCGCCCGGCAGCCCCGAGCCGGCCAACGACTCGCCTTGAACGCAGGAATGGGTGCAGGCGAACCGGAAGGTTACCGAGTCCGAAACAGGACTGCGCGAAGGAGCCTCGGGTTACTTCTCAAAACCTCCAGATCTCAGGCGGTGAATGCTGGGGTCCTCGGGCAAAAGTCCAGAACAAAACAGAACAAAAGCCTCGTAGAAAAGAAGAGGCGGAGGGACGGAGGGAAAGAGTGGGCACACTGTCACAGGAGGTAGCCACGTTGCCCTTGACCTGCATTTCAAAGCCCAGCCTTCCAACCAGCAAGTACATGGTTCGGGAAAATCATGCTGGAGCGTTAGTAAAACAATCCAAGCCAAACGCACCTAAGACCAAAGTGTTTAATCGTTACCCTTTTTCTCCTCTATCAGGAAAAAAAAAAAAAAAGAAGGAAAAAAGGGAAAAAGGCCAGGCCACAAGCAAAAGGTAAGAAAAGTGGAAAGACTATATGATCCGGAGCCACAGCTGCCCGGCTCAATCACTGCCTCCCGGCAGGACAAGGGTTAAGTGCTGCATTCTGTATCCAAGCAGCAGTAGGCAAATGGTAAGGCTGTGACGTCAAGAGATCTGGAAAATTTTCCAGCGAACGCGCTCCTAAGAGGTGCGAGAGCTGGTATCACACGGTCAGCAAGGAGCCGTTGCAGCCGCTTTTTCTGTGGCCCCCCACCTCGTCTCGGTGCTCTTAGCTTAACTCCACTTAGCTCTCCCAACAACTGGAGCCATTTTTAATGCTCATTCCTCGGACTCCACACACCTAACTCTAATGACTCACTTAAGAAGATACCTTAATTGTGGCTGCAGCTGAAAATACAAACAGAGCCCCGGGAAAATTAGCGCTTTTGCAGGCACACTGATGAAGCTGACGAAGATCCAGCCTTTCCCTTCTTTTCCACAGCATACCCTGAGAGAAGCGAGGGATTTTTCTCTCTTGCTCCAAGATGTCACTTAGCAAAATCTCCCCAGTTACGGCTGTGAACCAAGGTCACCTGGTTAGAGGAACGTGAACGTCTGGGGGGCCCATGCGGGGGGCTCACCGGCACGCAGGTGACCAGGGGCTGCTCAAAAGGAAAAGCTAGACAGATTGTACCAACTGGCCAGGGTGACACAGAAGGTGAGTTTTACAGGCATTTTCCCCTCTTAAGCAATGTGTCTTCTTTATAAAAAAAAAAAAAAAAAAAAAAAAAATACAAGTAACGTAGAGATTTCCCAGTTAGAAAAAGAATGAGTACCCTTCAAAGGGTCACGGGCAAAAGGAGACTGGCATCTGGGCCCAGCGGCAAACATAATAAAAACCTACCAATGCCTGCATTAACTTAATGAAAAGGTGGAAACCGCAGGTGATTTGCATGCTGCCATTTCTCCAGCAGGTGACAGGCAAGGCTCCTGCGTCCATCTTGGTGAAAATCTACCTATAAGCAAAGCCGAGCCAAGGGCGACCTGCCCTCGTCCCAAGGGCATCCATGTTGGGCCCAGTGCCGGAAAGGTAGCATTTTGTCCACAGGGGACAGCGACTGCCGCCGCTGTCTCTGCTACGAGAGGGTCTGTCGTTTCTTACGTTGCCAAAGAAGAGACAAACGAGTGCAAAACCCAAACTGAATTTTTAGCCCGGCACCTGTACCTTGGAAAACAGAAGCTAAGAGGAGACGGGCAGAGACAAGAATCCCGGCGCCTGCATTCATAAATCAGTGTCTTGGCACCTTGCTGGACGTGGGGTCGAGACGCCAAAATTAATACACACGCGTGTGCACCCATTTTCTCTCACACATGGGAGGTGCTGCCCCATTAAATGTCAGCTTAATGAACAAGTCTGCCCATCCTGCCTTACCTTCTAAAGCAAATATTATTCTGGAACTGGAATGAGGAAAGAAATCTATTTTACAAGAGGGGCAAACAAATTTCACAATATGCCCGGAGTCCCAGGCAGCCCCTGACCCACGACAAGGCTGGGGTCCACCTGCCAGGGCTGGAGCCTCCAGCGCGTCGGGGAGAAGGGGGCCCCGTTCCGCAGTGCACCCCCGAGGCCTCGCTCAAGTGAGGAACGGCTAGATCGCCCTGGCAGGGAGCTGGTCGCCCCCCACACACCCCGAGTTCCTCAGGTTTTCCCTTCCATGTTGAGAAAAGAGGGAGCTATCTTTATGCCAGAGAAACCATGGCAATAATCCCACTGAACAACACAGCCTCCTCCAAGATAAAATAAAATAAAAAACACAAGCTAAAGGCCCTCACTTTAAGGACCTACGTCTACCGTGACTCAGAATACCTATGCTGCTTCCTTGTAATACCTTGGAATGCGGTTTCACCTTGACTAACCTTGAAGTGTGATGCATTATTAACCCTTTGCTTTTCAGCCAAGAGAGACCCACGACAGGCTGCGGTTTTGTTTTTTTTTTTTTCTTCTTTGCAAAAATCATACATCTAGCTTCTTGCAATTCAAAATGTCAGCCAAGCACGGTTTCCCTGACTCATTCTCCTGTGATGGCCACAGATCCTCCCAATCAGGAACACCGCATCAGCCCCTAGCCAGCGCACCCTCAGTGGCTGCAGCTGTGGTGGTGGTGGTGGTGGTGGTGGTGGTGATGATGATCCTCCAGAAGGAGGGGGCAGTGATGCAGGGGGGGGAGGGGGGGAGTTCCCTTCTCTCCCTTCTGCAGTCACGACTCTTCTGCATTTGCCTACAACTCTGCCCTTCAAAATGACCTTTAAAAAAAAATGTCACCCTTCCGGTGGAGGGAGGCGGAAAACAAGGTATCTAATTTTCAACGAGGGGCAAAAAAAAAAAAAAAAAAAAAAGAAAAAAAAAGTCCATCCAGTCAAGCAACAGGCTGCCCCAAATCTTGTAAGGTGGGCTGAATCTGCCTCTCTCTATGCCGTTTATTTCTTACACTAACCTTTCACGGTGATCAACCCAACCTACTGATTCCGCATCTGTGTGTGCAGACATTGAAAACATCCAGACTTGTTTCGGGGCTTCCTGGGCCACTTCTGGGCTGTAATGACTCCAGGGGAGGTCACTGGGGTAAAGTCTGGGCACAGCCAAGAAATACTGCAATGTGGATGGGTTCCGCGCCCCCCGCCCCACCCCCGCCGCGCCTTTTGAGGTACATATTTAGACTAGAAAACTGCTATAACACACAAGCTCGCCTGCATCCGATCCGGTTACCATCGTGAGGTTCTCTCGCCGCCTCAAATCTCAATTTTTAGGACTTGGGACATTGACTACGGGGACGGCCAAACCTAGTCTCCCAGGGCCTGACCATTCCCAGGAGGGAAGGGCTCGCGCGAAGCTCGGACAGATTGCAAATTACCAAGAAAAGACCGTGGCAATCCGTAGAACCTTCTGCCCCGCGCGCTCCCGCCCCCACCCCGCGCCCATCCTGGGGGGCCCCGCATTCCGCACCGGATGACAAGCCCAGGCCCGCGCGCCCGGAGCGGCGCCCGCCGCCGACCCCGCTCCACCCTGGGCGGCGCGAGACCTGAGAAAGGTCCGCAGAGCCTGCGCAGGGATGCGCCGCCCGGGCCGGGGAAGGCACCGTGGCGGGGAGAGCCGCGGACGCCGTACTTACACCAGCTGCCGCCGGTCCTGCCCAGAAACTCCTTCTTCTCCGAGTTCCAGATGAATTTCTTCCAGCTGCCCTCCTCCTTGGCTTTTCCGCGGGCCATGGTGGCGGGTCAGCGGCTGCCGCGGGGGCTGAGGGTGGGTGAGTGCGGCGCGCGCCCCGGCGTCCTCCCTGGCTGCTGGTCGGCGGCCCCGGCCCGGCTCTCCGCAAGCTGCACCCGCCGCTGCCGCTGCGGCTCTCCGAGTGCCAGACGCGCGCCGGAGGGGCAGAGGCAGGAGCGGGAGGAGGGGGAGGCGGCGGCGGGGGCGGAGGGAGGGGCCGCGCAGGCTGGGCGGCTCCGAGCCCCGCACCTATTGGTGGGCGCACGGCCGCTCGCGGGCTCTCTTTGGTCCGCCACGCGCTCCTCTTGCCCTTGGGGGTTCGGGGGCTCAGCGAAGCCGCAGCTGCCGCTCCCGCTGCCACTGGGGCCGCGCGCGTGCTCGGCCCCCGCCTCCGGTGACCTCTGCAGAGACAGGCAGTGGGGGCAGGAGAAAGTCAGAGGGAAGGACGGACAAACGGACCGCGGCGCGGCCTCCGCGCGCCCGCCACGAGCCGAGAAATTGGCTCAGGGCGCGAGCCCTACCTTTACTATATAGCGCGCCGGGGCGGCCCGGGGCCCCGCCCACTAGCGGCCCGGCTGGCCAATCGCGGGCGCGGAGGAGGCGGAGCCTAGGGCCCGAAGGGGCGGGCGCGGGGACGGCACAAAGGAGCCGCGGCCGCGAACGGGGAGGGCTGGGGCCCTGGGGCGCGAAGGGCGGAGGGAAAAAGACGCGCGCGCAGGCGGCCTGGCGCAGCCCCCTCCTCGCTCGCGGTTGGACGCACGCCCTCCTCTGCCGTAGTGAGGCGCGGGGCACCTGCGTCGCCCGGCGGCCCGCAGACGCCCGGGGACCCCGGTCCAAGCTGTCCTGATCGAGTCCCTCCCGCCCGCCTGCTCGCTGTCGCACGCTCCCGGTCTCCCTCCGCTGCTGGTCCACCCCTCGTAGGCCCTGGAGGAGTGGGGGAAGGTCACTTGGGGACGCCCGAGAGTCGGGGACTCTGCCTGGCTCCGCCCCGCCTCTCCGCTCCGGCACCTGGCGCCCCCTGCGCGCTCCTTCCCACTGCGGTTGCAGTTCCGGCCGGTCCCTCTCCTTGCAGCGCCAGCGCAACCCGCAAGCCCTGGCTCCTGACTGCCTGCTGCGCTTCTTGTGGGCGGCCTGAGCCGCCTCAAGCAGGACACTTGCCAGACCCACCCGGGGCGGCAGTCCGCATCCGCGGGGTGGAAGGGGTAGGAGGCCGACCGCTCGCCCCCAGTTCGTCTTCCCTCGGAATCCCGTCGCACTTCGCGGCGGCCTCACACCAGCCTAGACCCGGGAGACGATTATTTGCACGTGACCCAACCATTGAGGACTCTCTTCCGTGCCCAGCAGGTGGCTGGTAGTCTCACGGACGTGCTTTCGTGCCCCCTGGGGCGTCCTGACCACTCTCTTGTGCTGTAAAATCCCTGAGGCCAGAAGGAATTAGGAAGACCCAGCACGAAGGGCAGGACGTTGAGGGGGCAGTCCGTCTTCCAATCCCTTAGTCCCTGTAGCTGAAAAGCCAAACTGCTCGGTTTCATCTCTCTCTGAACCCTTGAGCAGCTTTTTACCCGTCCCTCTCAAGGCAGTGACACAGCAGAAATCGGCAGGGGTGCCTCCGCAGTGTCTGCGGAGAAGCCCCATCCCCAGAGAGCAACGAAACCCATCCTGGACAGGATGGGACAGCCCTGCGTCACCCCGTACAGGGACACTTGTCAGGGCCACCTTTCTGTCTCCAAGGTCAACCTTGCAGGTCTAAGGACAAGCTTGAGCTGCTACGGAATGAGCTCTCTCCCACGGATCCTTCTTAAGGCCCACCTACAAGATCTGCCAAAACCTGAAAATCCCTGAAATTCTGAAGAGAAGCAGCCACCTAGCCCCCCAGCCCCAGAGGGACTGCTACATTCAGGGCTCTGTCAAGGGCAACTGTGAGAACAGAGAACAGCTCGATGAGAGAGGAAGCCACCCCCCTGCTTTGCCCCTGCAGCGTTTACATTGGAAAAGCCCCAAGTCCCGGTGGGAGAACTGCGCAAGAGGCTACACCTGCAGATACGATGTCCCTGGTCCCTGTCCCAGTAGAAGTTACCTCGTGGAGGAGTTTCCAGCAGGACAGATCCCCGGGAAGGGCATTTGTTTATGGAGTGTGGGCTGCACATAAGAGGGAGGAAAGCCCGTGGGCAGAATCTGCAAAAGGGACTGAGTGAGGGGAGAGGTGGCGTGGGAAGGGACGAAGGGGTTAAGGGAGGGCGTGCTGCCCTTGTGCATACTCCTGCCTCTCACCCTGCCCATCCTCCACCACGGGTTCCCCTCCCCACTCCCTAGCTCTTCCTATCTCTTCTCCAGTAGAAGCATTTGGTAAAACAGAGGATGTGGAGAAAGGCTCACGGTGACAGATTTTTAATTAGAACCCCCATTTCTTCTTTAAAAGGAGGTGCCCTACCTTAGCTTTCTAGGGCTGTAACAAATGCCAAGTAGACGGATTGCTGCGTCTGGCAAGGATGAGCGTTCTCTCTTGCCCTTGACCTACTGTGTTCCTCTGGGGGAGACTCCCTCTTCAAATTTTAGCTCCCCAGCTTTGCTCATGCTTCCCGCTCTGCATGTAGGCTCTTCCCAGGCGCTGACAAGTCCTGAGGGTCGTGCCTGCGCAGCCAGTGAGGGCTCCCGTTCTCAACCAGCCTCCGCCAGGCTTCCTGGGAACTCCGTTATTTCCACCCCAAACTCGGTAGTGCAGCTGGAGACCATGACCTCAGCCCTGGGAGAACCAGGTTCAGCCACTCAGACCATCTAGATGTTTCACCCATGTACCACGTCGCCGCAAAAGAGCGGCCTGGCGAAGGGTAAGACAGACCTGCATTCACAGTCTCAGTTTCAGTGCTTGCTGGCGGTGTGACCTTGGGCAAGTCCTCGTTCTCTCCAGGACTCTTCCTTCGGTTGTAAAACTGGAGTGACACATCGTTGCAAGGATTAAATGGGAGATGTGGGAAAATGCTAAGCACGGGTGCCTGGTGCATAGCAGAAGCTATTAAGTGGGTGGCTTAATTATAATTAGCTGTTTCCATTTGACCTTGTCTCACCTTGAAGCTGTTGCTCTGACTTTGCCACCTTCCCACTCTGATATCCACCCCCTGCCAGGACGCCGAGTTCTCTCAGGAGGTCACCTTGACTAATTCCCTACCCTCCATACCACCTTTCCCCTTGCTTTCCAATGTGCTTCCTGCTCGGTGACCTCCTCTAACTCAAGTAATGAGTAACTTGAGCACAGGATGTCCCTCTGGGCTGTGCCGGACTGGGCTTTTGTTCCCAGGCCCCTTCTGTGAAGGGTGCTGTAGCAGCAGGCTGAAAGCGGAACCTGGTGTCATTCCCTGGAGGGGAGGGGTGCCTCTGGCAGGTGCAGTGTGTGGCTGGGCAGGAGGTGGGGGTGGGAGGAGTGGGCAGGGGGAACTAAGAAAGCTGTCCAGTGCATGCCTACGGAAGCCTGATGTTTCTCTGCAGAGACAAGAAGAAGGAACTCCTCGGCTCACTTGATAATAAATTTTTCTTGAGTTTATTTATTATTGAGGGACAGAGAGACGCAGAGCGTGAGCAGGGGAGGGGCAGAGAGAGGGGGAGACACAGAATCCGAAGCAGGCTCCGGGCTCGGAGCCGTCAGCACAGAGCCCGACGTGGGGCTCGAACTCACAAACCGCGAGATCATGACCTGAGCCGAAGCTGGGACACTTACCCGACAGAGCCACCCAGGCGCCCCTCCTCAGCTCGCTTGAAAGGCTCAGGGCAAGGAGAACCAATTTTCCATCTTTTTCTAGGGAAGAGCAGTGGCTCTAGAGGATGTGGTTAGTTGGGCCCGAGGCTGGTGCTGGGCGTTGGGGTGGACAGAGGGGCAGGAGAGAGGCACGGCAGCGGAGAGAACAGGAGGTTAGGGAGGATGCCAGGTTCTGACTCAGGAAGCAGCCAGGTGCAGTTGTGACCGAAGTAGAATCTCCCCTGGGGCCCAGACAGGACCCCAGCGGGAGCGCAGGACAGGGCAGTCCTGTTTGTAGGCTGGGAGAAGAGGCAGGCCAGCTCAACCCCTGGCCATCGGCTACGTCTGCTCAAGCTCAGAGAGGCTACAATGGAGGTTCACCTGCCTGCAAAAGAGTGGGGGCCGGGCTGCATGAGGGCGAGCCAGCCCCGAAAAGCAGACGCCCCCTCCCAAGCCGTGGGCTCTCGAACCCTCCCCCCCGGGAGGGGGGGCAAACACAACGCCCTCGGCTGTGCAGAGGGCTCCGAAGGCTGAGCCCCCGATCCCCGCGTTGCCACACGTGCTCCCTCACAGCGGGGCTCTGCTCAGCCAGCCCTGGAGTATTTTAAGTACCGAGTGGAGGGGGCTGAGGGTATGTGTTGCATGGTGACTCATCCTGGCAGCAGGAACCGTGTGCAGTGTTGAGGAAAATGGCTCAATGGCAGGCTGTGTTTGCAGTGGAAAGCAGCCGGGATATGCGCCGTTCTGCAACCGAGGCCAGGGAGGCCAGGGAGGGCGCCGGGACACGCCGCCGGACCCCACCGGTCCCGGTGGCAGGATGTGGGTGACGCCTGGGGGGTGCCCACCAGGAGTCTGGGCTGAGCGCCCTAACCAGCCATCAGGGAAGTCTGAGCGCTGCACACGGTGTCCTTCTGCGCTTCACAATGGCCCCTGCCTGTTTGATAGAAAAATAAGTCATTCTCTGGAGTGGTTCTGCTTTCTTGGAAGGCCCCTCAATGGGGATGTGCAGAAATATCCCCCTTGTTCACTTAAGGTCATCCTGGGGGCGCCCGGGTGGCTCAGTGGGTTAAGCGTCCGACTTTGGCTCAGGTCATGATCTCACGGTTTGTGAGTTCGGGCCCCGCGGCGGGCTCTGTGCTGACAGCTCGGAGCCCGGAGCCTGCTTCGGATTCTGTGTCTCCCTTGCTCTCTGCCCCTCCCCCCACTCATGCTCTGTCTCTCGAAAATAAATAATCATTGAAAACAAAAATACAAAAAAAGAGAATAAAGTCATTCTGGCACTTTGCTGTTTCACTGGGTCCAGAATGGAATTCTTGTTCTGGGTGAGGACACAGCAGGACAATAAGGAAAAAGCTTCTTTGTTTTTTGTTTTGTTTCGTTCTGTTTTGTTTTGTTTTTAGCAAGGCCCACTTGCACCTGCCAGGAGTGGCAGGGACAGGTTACCTTGTTTGTCACCGTGGTCACCAGGCCCTGATGGGCGGAGTTCCGGAAGCTGCTTTCTGTTACACCATATTCCTAACTTGAAAGTCAGGCAGCATGCTGGGATCTCTCTCCACTACTCCCATCCTTTACCAAGTATTACATGGTGTATGGAGGTGACCAGAGTGGAGAGAAGAGGATGCACAGAGAATGATTTTTGTTTTGCTTGTTCTAGCAGGACCACAGAAGTGTAAGGTTTCTGTGAGCATCCGGGACACGGGAGGTGGTAGGACTGAAGGCCAGCCGGGCCGCAGTCTCTTGTCATCACTTTCAGAACCAGCCTGTCTGTTCCTCTGTACTTTCCCAGTGGGGGGGGGGGGGGCTAAGAGGTTGAATTTTCTTTCTCCTTGAAAAAAAAATGTCTGGTACCAACCAGTGCATGCTCTAAGCTTTAGAAAATAAGATTTCTTTCCAGAATTTTCCATCTGCTTTAAAGGTGACAAGTGGGCACTCCTCGGAGAGGCTCAGCTCAGGGGGGTGGGGGGGTGGGGCGGGGAGAGGTCCCATTACAGCCTTCTGCTGTCAGAGAGGCATGGTCTTCTTGGCCTTGGGACAGATGTAGATGAGATGAAAATCTGGGGATGTTTTATGATCCCTTTCTTGCTGGACAACTTGAAGTCTTCCGGAGATGAGAGGGAGGACCCATTTTACCATCTGCTGAGTTTTCAGCTTCTTTGTGCAGCCTTAGTTGAGGGCCTGGAGATCATGAGTAGTCACTGTGGATAAGCTCGTCGTATAGAGTGCTCCAATACTGTCCGGGGTCCTCTGGTCTAAACCCCCATCTCCTAGGACAAGGCCGACTAGCCTCTAGTTGAATAGCATAGCCACACGGGCCGTGGACCCCCTGCCCTGTGGCAGCACGTTCCGCTCTTGGGAAACCCTGAGCTAAGAGAGAGTTCCTGTCACTTCGGTACCGTCCTGGCTGTCCCCTTGGGAGAGCACGGCACAGATCTGGTGCGTGTGCGGTGTGCGCAAGCTACACGTATTGCAAACATCTCTGCTGCTTCCTCGTTTTTACCTCTCAGGCCATAAAACCCCCAGTCTCTCTGGTCCTGTAGGAGATTTTTTTTCTAACGCCCTCCCCGTACTGGCTCCCTTCCTCTGCACAGTTTTCCATTTGTTGATGTCCTATTGTCAAGCAAGTGCCCTGGCCCCTCAAGACCGAGTCCAGTGGAGATAATTTTTATGTGCGATCCGGATAGTGTCATTTTTATCAATTGCAGTCCTCCTAACACTATGGTTTTCTTGAACCCCGAAGCCAGATAAATGTTGTAGAAAACGCTTCCACATTTGCAATAAACAAACAAACAATAAACAGACAAACAAAGACACCTCCCTCCCCCTACAATCTAGCTCCAGGAACATTGATGCACATGAAGTGATCAGACAAGGGGGACGCCAGGGCAAAATGCTGCAGACAATGACCTTGACGGGACGGATGCCGATCTTTATTCTGGCGCTCGCCCGTCCCAGCGACTCGCTGGTCAACACTCTACATGCCGCTTCTTCCTTCTCTGCACCCCTGACTTGTGCACCTGCCCCTGATGCCCAGCTTTGGCCTGCGTGCAAGTCAGCTGGCTGAGGCTTTTGTGGTCCTTCACTGTTCACGGTCTCACCGCTCCCATCCCGTTGCCAACGGGCAACGCTTCGCTTTGCCTTCCATCTCCATCCAGGCCCAGAGAGTCAGGTTGGCACTGATCCTGTTTTCACAGGTCAGAGGTTGTCGGGAAGCCTCAGGACCGACCCCCTTGGCCCAGGTTCCTCCCTCCAGCGTGGCTGGGATACGAACATGGAGGAAGTCGTGCCAGTTAAAATGGCTGGCAAGCTGTTGGCTGGCAAGAGACGGACAGACACACACTCAGACAGGCGGGAAGAGAGGCAGGCAGAGAAACCCGTAGAATGAAGAGCCTTACACGCCCTACAAACTTGGCCAGCTTTTCCTTCTGCGGCACTGTACCTTTCCACCTCATTCTAGAAATATTACATTTCAACATGGCGAGCTTGCAGCCCTCGAGCCCCAGGGAAGAAAGGAAACAAAAGGCTGTTCTGCATTTATTTTGCGTGAAGGAGGAGCTGGGAGGTGGGAAAATGCAAGAAGGAAGGAAGGAAGCAAGGAGGGAAGGAAAGGAAGAAAGAAGGGTGAAAAGAAAAAGGTACGTAAAATAGATCACAACTTATACTCTCCTCGACACGGAGTAATGAAAGGATTTTATTAAGCAAATGAGGGGATTCCTTTAAGCAAACCGGCTGTTTGTAATATCCGTATCCTAGCTAGCTAAGGGCATCTTTTTTTTTTGGGGGGGGGCTTTAATAAGTGACAACAGTCTTTCATACCTATAGTCTCCACGGCATTGCACCTAGCAAGGGTGCTTGGAGGGCAGGCCCCTTTACTGAAATTTAGGGCATGCATCCTGTACAGGGTGGCCTCCTGGAATGACACGGAGGAATGGAATGGAATGGAATGGAATGGAATGGAATGGAATGGAATGGAATGGAATGGAACGGAATGGAATGGAACGGAATGGAATGGAATGACACGAGCCACCAGGGTCTTCAGATTCCCGGTTCTCAATATCATTGCTGTACCTTTCCTCACAGTGACGCCACCAAGGGCATACATGAGTGGAATGAGGGGGGGGGACCAGGGTCGCTGAGCTCCGGCTTCCACAAGAGCTCTCTCTCCGTGTAAACGTTCTGGCGTGATGCTAGAAGCGACGCTCATGTGTAATAACTCCATTTATCAAATGGGGTTTGACTGACTCTAAGTCAGACGCTATGCCAGGTACTTAATATGGATTCTCTCTGGTTTGTTTGGGTTCTACTTTATATTACCTTTTTAACAACGTAATGAGGTAGGTCCTTGTCATGGTTGATTTGACGCGTCTGATTGGGCTAAGGGATGCCCCGATATTTGGTAAAACCTGGTTCTGGATACGTCTGCGAGGGGGTCCGTGGAAGGGGCTAGCATTTGAATCCGGAGACTGAGTAAAGAGGAAAGCTCTCATCAGTGTGGCCGGGTATCGTCCAATCCACCAGAGACAAGCCACTGAATAGAACCAAAGGGCCGAGGAAGGACACAAGGGCAAATTCTCTTGCTCTCTCTGCCTGAGCTGAGACATCTATCTTCTTCTGCCCTCGGACGCTGGCCCTCCTACTTCTTGGGCTTTCGGACTAGACCAGGGTGTCCACCATCAGCCTCCTGATTCCCAGTCCTTGGACTAAATTCTGCTACCGGCTTTCCTCGGTCTCCAGCCTGCAGGTGGCAGGTCATGGGACTTCTTGGTGTCCATAATGGTGTGATAATTCCTGTAATAAAGCTCGTCATTTCTCTTTGTCTGTAGCCATCTACGTGCCCATCTATCTAATCCTATTGGTTCTGTTTCTCTGAAGAATCTTCGTTTCACGACTGAAGAAACTGCATAACATACAGATTAAGGCTGGCAAAGAAGGGAGGCCGCGTTCAGATTCAGGCAGCCTGGCTCCAGAGCCCAGGCTCAACACCACCAGACCCGTCTCTTTAGATGTTTTTTTTTTTAATGTTTTCTTTTATTTAGGGAGACACAGAATCGGAAACAGGCTCCAGGCTCTGAGCTGTCAGCACAGGGCCCGACGCGGGGCTCGAACTCAGAGTGCAAGATCATGACCTGAGCCGAAGCCGGACGCTCAACCGACTGAGCCACCCAGGCGCCCCCGGCCTCTTGGGACGGAAGACGCGGGCACGTAGAAAGTGCTAGAAGAGCTCCTGGTATCTAATGGGTGCAATTGTGTAAAGGCTCTTTGTTTTATATGTTAAAAGCTTCCCGGGATGATGTAAGTCTTCACTGGGTCACAATTTAAAGGAGCCTGTCCGTGGTTTCATGTATTTATCCATCAATCACTCATTGATTGCCCACTGTGTGTATATTGTGTGTATCCATTGTCTTAGGACCTGGAGGGATTACAAAAGACCTAGGAACAAAGGGCAAGACTCACGGGAGTGAGTGAACAACAATGCAAGGTGGTGAATGATTGTGTTTCACAATGGATCCCACGAACACTGTGTCAGGATACAGTGAGAATTTAGCAAGGAGAGAGAGCCCTTCTGGAGGGGGCGGGCCCTGAACAGGATGTCAGTAGCCCCACATAAAGGAGCAAAGCAAGGAGCAAAGCGAAGGAACATTTGTTTGCTGCATATGGGCTCACTTTGCTGGTCCCCGGGGAGCCGATGTGGTCAAGCAGCTTCTTCTCCCCCGAGGGGACAGCCTGATACCTGCCCAGGGTACTAGGAGAGCACAGGGCGCAGGACCCAACCTCTGCAGAGAGTGGGGAGGGCTTCCTGGAGGCGGTGGCCGTGGGACAGAGGAGTTAACAGAGGGTGAAAGCAAGGGGAGGGCTGGGCAGGTAGGGGAGCTCATGCAAAGGCCGAGAAGGGTGGGCTTCAGTTAGTCAGGGCAGGTTGAGGGAGCACCTTTGATTGTGATAAAGACATTTTCATAGAGAAACGATTCACCTGAAAGGTACAGGGTCTCACCAGCTCTTTTCAGAGGGGGAACTAGACTGAAGCAGATCACAACTCCTCAGAGAGCTGTGACGTCATCCCAAACACCCCCAAGTTCGTACCCGGGGGGGGGAAAAACCAGAGCTGCCCCAGTGGCTTCTCCACCGCTGGCTCCCTAGGGGGAACAGGATGCCCAGACCCCAAGCTGCTGAGTGTGGGTTTGCAAACTCCTCCCCGGTGTAATCTGAGAGGGTCCCTCATCCCTCGTCCCTCGTCCCTTGTCCCTCGTCCCTTGTCCCTCGTCCCTGAAGCATAGGGCAGGGAGAGAGGGAAGAAAAAGGCAGCCCCTCTGGTCGGGAGGTGGCAGTTGTAATCAGCAAGAGAGCTTATACGTGAGGCTTGTGTTGGGCGGCAAGATGGGTGGGTCCCAGGGGCGCCTGGGTGGCTCAGTCGGTTGAGCAGCCGACTTCGGCTCAGGTCATGATCTCACCGTCTGTGAGTTCAAGCCCCGCGTCGGGCTCTGTGCTGACAGCTCGGAGCCTGGAGCCTGTTTCGGATTCTGTGTCTCCCTCTCTCTGACCCTCCCCCGTTCATGCTCTGTCTCTCTCTGTCTCAAAAATAAATTAACGTTAAAAAAAAATTAAAAAAAAAAATTAAAAAAAAAAAAAAAAAGATGGGTGGATCCCACACCCGCCCGCCAAAGTCTCTCTAGGAGCCTTGGCTGAGTTCAGTCACATACGCTGGGCAGGTGTCCTCAACAACACGTCACTCTCTCCAGGCTGTGTCCTTGCAGCCGCCTCTGGGAACAGGACAGGCAAGTGGAACCCACGTTCCAAGGATGGGAGGGAGTGAGGGGCCCTCCAGTGCTGGGGCGCTGCTCACAGGTCAGCCAGTGGTCACATCTTCTCAGTGACCTCCTCCAGCACCGCAGCCAAAAGACCGCGCCAACCTAACGGCGAGGCGCCTTTGCCTTAGAAAAGAGCATCCTTCCTCCCCTGTGCCTCTCCCAGGGCTTCTGCATAAAGTTTGCTTAAGAGAATTTGGCCCAAACGTACAGAGAACAGATTGGGGGTCGCTGGGGGCAGGGATGGGCTAGATGGGCGACAGGCATTAAGGAGGGCACTTGTTGGGATGAGCGCTGGGCGTCAGATGTGAGAAGTCACTGGGTTCTACTCCTGAAACCAATACCACACTGTATGCCTGTATGTATGTATGTATTTAAATAAGTAGGTAAAAATTTAAGAAAAAGAGAGAATTTGGCCCAATCCAGAAAGTGGCCTCTCTTTACCTACACGGCAAGTTTTCAAATGAGGTCAGATTTAGACTGAAGAAAGCCAGACCACAGTCTCGTAGAATATTCGACACCTACTGATACTCTCGTGTTTGTAGCTTTCACACACATCTGGATGTGGGAGGGAAGGAAGAGCCCTTACATGGAGGTGATTATTCTCCCCCACCGGAACACAGGGCGGCAGGGGTGGAGGGAGAGGGGTTTCTGCCCCCACCTCTCCAGTTGGAAGCTGAGCACTGGTCCCACCACACACGCGCCATCTTCTACTTGTTTTGTTCTAAGTCTCCTTCAGCGCAACAGCTTAACTGCAAGCTGGTTAAATATCTTTTTTGGAATTTGCTTGGGGCCCTACCCTTCATGTTCTCGGGGCCGTGGAGAAATGGGCCACCAGGTTCCAGAAGAGCACTCTACAGAGCTCTAAGACACAGCCTGCTGGTAAGATGAAAACTCTTCATCCCAATGATAATTTCCTTTACTGGCGGGGTGGGCATGGGGGTTGGGTGAAGCCCAGTGTGTCTAGTCTTAGAAACTCTCGGGTTTGTGGGAGACCCCGGAAGGTGTTTTCTGGATGAGGAAGTGCGTGACCAGCCGGGGAAAATGGCTGGCGAGGCTGTGGCCCAGGTGGCTTCAGACGGAAGCCTAGGGTCCCCAGCCCACGTTCATTTCCCATCTTACGATCCATCCTGGGTTGACCCGAAGAAGCAGCCACACGTGAAAATGGAGAATATTGTTGCCTGCCTTTGAAGGACCCCAAGAAGAAATCGCACTGCGATCTCCCATTAAAAAAGAAAAAAAAGGAAAGAAAGAAGAATCTCCGTGATGGTTTTATCGGTTAAACTTCGCATTGGCTGTAACAGAAACCCTAAATTCACAATGGCTTCCACAACATAAGATTCGTTTCCCTTTTACTTCCGAGCCCGGAGGACAATGCCTTTCTCCCATGTGCCCTCAGGGAGCCAGGCCCCTTCCACGTCACCATTTTTCCATCCTCCCTATGTGGCCCTGGCTGTCATGGCCCGAAGGCAATGCCTAGGACACCAGTCTTCCCAGTCAGGCTGGAAGAAAACTAAAAAAGAAGAGGCAAGGCATAAATGCCAACTGCCTTTTATGGAAACATCCGTCCTCGAAACCGTCTGCCCTCATCTTGTTGGTCAGAACTTGGCCTGAAGTCAACACTTGGCTATAAGGGAAACTGAGAAATATAGCCTTTATTTTGGGCACCATGTGCCCAGCTGAAAGTTAGAGGGTCTATCCCTCTCTGCCATAATGATGCAGGGAAATTTGACACACATATTGATTCCTTGTTTCGCGTTACTCTTGTCCAGGCCCGTTCTCAAAACACAGAAGCTTGAGAGAGGTCCCCTTATCTAACATTTCATTGTCCCCTGAGAGCATCAGATTTCTTCCCTTTGTGGTAAGGAAGGCAAGTCATGGGGAAAGGAGACCATCAGAAAAGTCCAGCCCAACCGGGGTCAGAGAAGTTGGCTCTGGAAGGAGCAGGGGAACACCACGGCCACGATCTGTGGCTTTGCCTTGCTGACAGGGACTGGTTCTGCTGATACCCTGCCCACCACCTTCCTTTACTTCCTGTGGCAACGGTAAACTCAATCTCAGCCAGCCTCTCTGGGCGCTCACGGGATTTAGACAGCTGTTGCCTTATCTTAGTATGGACTGTGGTGGCACAGGGTGTGATTTGCCCAGGCTGGCACGCCAGCTGCCCGGCTAGTTTTAACTGGTCTTAGAGTAGCTCACAGTTCGTTGTGAGCAAGGGCTGCTTTGCGCGCATCAGTCATTCCTCAATTTCATCAGCTTTCCAGAAGGATGGAACCTTAGAGTTTGGAAGTGTGACTGAGGTTGGCCAACACGGGACTATATACTGAGCCCACTGGGTAGCTTCTGGAAGGTCCTCAGACTCTCCCAGCTCCCTTTCTGGCCACCAGGTCTTTATATGTACTATTCCTTCTGCGTCTGGAATGTTCATCCCTCACCTCTTGGCCAGATGACCCACTGAGCCTTCAGAAGAAGACTTCCCTGATGTCTGGGACTTGTGAGGTTATTTATTTAGACTTTAATTTCATGAGACCAGGCTTTGTCCCCCATGGTGTGCCCTGTACCTAGCACAGTGATGGGTGCATAGTACACACTCAATAAATTTAGCAGAGCTGTGAAGCACACCCCCACCCCCCGCACCCCCGCCAGCACATTTGTCTCTAACGCGAATACAACTGCACAGAATTTCACAGTATGTTGACCGTGAACCCTCTGCATCGGATTTGTCTGGTCAGGTCCTTTTAAGTGCAACTTTTTGGGATTTATCCCAGCCCTACTCAATCATTTTCTGGATAGGGCCCAAGAAGATACATGTGAACAAGCTTCCCGGGGAATTGCTAAGCACCAAAATGTTTGAGGAGACCCACCGTAGGGTGTGTGAGAAGTCTGGGGAGACAGCACAGCAGGAGTGTTATAAAGACCCCCAGGCACACAGGAATGCGCTTCTGGGGTAAGACCGTTGTATTCAAGAACGATCTCAGTAGGCTCAAATTTGGAGGCTAGGTGGACAAGACAACTTTGCCCTTGGAAATGTGAAAACAGCCCAGACAATTGGGAGACAGCGGTTAATCGAGCTTCAGTAGTCCAGGTCAGGTGGAAATAAAACAGGGAGTGTCCACAATAGTACCTTTGCACAGAGGGCTTTACGAGGTACAGGGAGGCTTGATTGTCGGTGGTAACTTGCTATATTTTTTTTAAAATTTTTTTTTAACGTTTTATTTATTTTTGAGACAGGGAGAGACAGAGCATGAACGGGGGAGGGGCAGAGAGAGAAGGAGACAGAATCGGAAGCAGGCTCCAGGCTCTGAACCATCAGCCCAGAGCCCGACGCGGGGCTCGAACTCACAGACTGCGAGATCGTGACCTGAGCCGAAGTCGGATGCTTAACCCACTGAGCCACCCAGGCACCCCGGTAACTTGCTATCTTGATCCCCTTCCCCCAGCCCCCCAGCCCCAGGCGTAGTCGGCGACTTCACTTCCTGGCTGGGCCTTTGGAATCACGAGCTTGGGTCTGATTTCAAGCCTCCAAACTTAATACGGCACATATCCCCCTATTAAAGATCTCCAAACCCGCGAGCCGATACACTTAAATCCTTGTTTTCTTTCTAAAAAACCTGGAAGTTGAACATCAGCCACACTGGAAGCTGAATATCAGCCACACTCGCTGAGACCTAAACATGCAATTCACCCAATGACGGGAAGGCCCTTCCAGCAAGAGTTCTACTGAGTAGGTTTCGTTGCTCTTTCTTGCCCGTTCGGCTGCTCTTTTGCTTCGTAGATTTCCTTTTCCTCTTTTAAATGTTCTTCTCCTCTCTCCACCCTTGACGGAAGGTTCATATAGTTTTTAAGGTTCGTAGACTCTTGGCCTTCCCAGGATTTGTTTCCTTTCTCTCATTGCTCCAGGACCCATGTCCTTTATAAAATATTTACCCCAGGTCTTGGATGATCACCGTCATTTCTCTTAAGAAAATTAATCATTATAGGGCGGCTAGTTGGCTCAGTTGGTTAAGTGACCGACTTCGGCTCAGGTCGTGATCTCCTGGTTCACGAGTTCGAGCCCTGCATCGGGCTCTGTGCTGACAGCTCCGAGCCTGGAGCCTGCTTTGGATTCTGTGTCTCCCTCTCTTCCTGCCCCTCCCCCACTCGTGGTCTGTCTCTCTCTGTCTCTCAAAAATGAGTAAACGTTAAAAAATTCTAATAAATAAATCAATCCTTATATTGTCTCACCAAATACCCAAATCCTACATATGCGTTTTATTAGATTTTTAAAATCTCTTTTTAAAGGAAGCTCTACACCCAACATGGGACTTGAACTCACAATCCTGAGATCAAGCCTTGCGTGCTTGACCAACTGAGCCGGCCAGGTGCCCCCAAATCCTATATAGCAATAGCTCCAATACCAAGAAATAAAACAAACCTACGAAAACCCAGCACAAATTGATATATGAGTTGAGATCATCAATGAAGATAAAAAGTTTAAGCCATAAAACATATGACAAAAATTACTGTCCCAAAGAGGACCCCCAGTGTAGGGAGCTGGAGGGCAGCCAGGGAGAAGTCGCTATACTTGCATTATAAGCTCTTGAAAGCAGGGGCACAGTCTTACCTCGATTTCTCTACCGCTCTCAGCCAGTGCCTGGCTCACAGAGGTTTCAAGAAATACTTATTGAATAACTGATTGGAGGAAGGAAAGGTCTCCAGTGTTCAGCAGGGACTTGCTAGTTAATGTCTGAGCCATTAGTACAGAGCCCAATGCAGGGGCTCAAACCCCTGAACCATGAGATCATGACCTGAGCCGAAGTCGGACACCCAACCAACTGAACCCCCGGGCACACCCCAATGACATCTGTTTTACTGTCTTTGTGGGAGGTAGAGATAATGAAAGTGAAGGGCTTAGAATAGAATAGAAATTCAGTAAGTGGTAACTTGCTCCCTTTGAAAGTAAGCACCACGGGGGGCTGGCATTTCTGTCTGCTTTGCCACTGCTGGCTCCTAGTGCCTGAAACAAAAGAAGCACTTAGTAACATTTGTTGAATAAAGGATGCATTTATTTACCTACCAAGCCACTGACTGGAAAGGCATCCTTGTCTTCTGGGCGTTTTTTTGTCTCTTGTTTTTGTTTTTGTTTGACACAGAGAGAGCAGGAGCAGAGAAGGGGCAGAGGCAGAGGTAGAGAACCCCAAGAAGGCTCCGCGCTCAGTGTGGATCCCAAGTGGGGCTCCATCCCACCACCCTGGGATCATGACCCGAGCAGAAACCAAGAGTCAGACGCTCAACCGACTGAGCCACAGAGGCACCCCCATCCTCGTCTCTTGACATATGAAAATGGTGGGGCGCTTCGTGTTTCTATCAGCATCTGGCTTTAGGATTTTGTGACAGACGCTAGGGACACTTGTATTCTTGCTATACAACGCGGGGGACAGCAGGTAGATACCGTGTCCGACATGTAAATTCTCAGGCCCCACCACAGACCTGCAGGACGAGTTCTGGAGTGGGAGCCAGTAACCCGCGTGAACGAACCCTTCACGGATTGTGACACCCGCTGGAGCCTGAGGCCCGGAATCGCTGGGGTGTGCACGGCCCTCCTGGGCTGTGACCACCGATGACCCGGCCACCTGATGTCTAAGAACAGTTGACTTGCTAGAAAGCCTCGCCCACTGGCGATTTTCGGGTACGACGCTAGTCCTCGGGTGGAGGACTTTCAGGAACCAAACTGAGCGGCAGGTCGTGAGTTCACGTGCTTATTCAGCTCCCTGGCCTCACCCGGGGGACGTACTGCCCACACTGCTGTTTCTATCACGACGCCCGATACAGATGCGTGTTTGGGCACCCCCCCAAATTCATACGTTGAGGCCCTACCCGCCCCCCGCCCCCCCCCCCCCCCACCAGTGTGGTGGCATTGGCAGGTGGAGTCTTTGGGGATGATTAGGGTTAGAGGAGGTCGTCAGGGTGAAGACACCTGCTCCCGTCCAGCCACGTGGAGACACAAGAGTGTAAGTCGCCAAGAGGCCCTCCCTAGTTCCCCACCACGCTGGCGCCCTCCTCTCGGACGTCCCGCCTCCAGGACGGGGAGCAGCTAAGTGGCACTTGTGTCAGCCACCCGGTCCACGGGACTTTGTGATAGCAGCCCGAGCTGATTAGGACCGCGTCCTCCCAGCCGGCCGTGGCAGAGCGGACCAGGGTGACATGGATCCAGGGAAGCTCGGTCTGCAGGCCAGCCCTCAGCCCTCAGCCCTCAGCCCTCAGCTCTTGTGTTCACAAGGATGCAAGCCGAGCCACTGTCAGAGACCCAAAAATAAAGTGGCTCAAAAAAGGAGCAGTGTTTCTTTCTCCTGTAGGAGCCTGGAGACGGACGGTCCAGGCTGGCAAGGTGGTTCTGCTGTTTGGTGTTATCTAGGGACCCCCCCCCCCATTCCTCCTTTGTGTCATCCTGGCATTCTCTGGGCTGTTGTCCTTCTTTGCCCGACTACGGCTGAGTCGACACCATGTCCGCACTCCCTCTTGCCGCAAGGAGAAAATCCAGGACAGGTGGTTTGACTTTAAGAAGACGATGCCAGATTTATATATCTCACTTCCATTTATACCCGGCTCCCCACACTGTCATACCCAGCTGCGAGGCGGGCTGGGAACGGCAGCCGACAAGTGCACCATGGGCTCACACACGGCACAGAGGGCTGGAGGAGGAGGAGGAGGAGGAGGAGGGGGAGAAGGAGGAGGAGGGTGAAGGAGGGGGAGGAGGAGGGAGAGGGAGGAGGAAGGAGGAGGTAGGAGAGGAAGAGGAAGAGAAGGAGGAAGAAGGAGAAGGAGGGTGAGGAGGAAGGAGGAGGAGGAGGAAGGAGGGGGAGGAGGAAGGAGGGGGGGAGGAAGGAGAAGGAGGAAGGAGGAGGCAGGAGGGGGAAGAGGAAGAGGAGGGAGGAGAAGGAAGAGGAAGGAGAAGGAGCAGGAGGGAGAAGGAGGAGGAGGGAGGAGGAGGAAGAGGAGGGAGAAGGAGGAGGAAGAGAAGGAGGAGGCAGGAGGAGGAGGAGGAAGGAGAAGGAGGAGGAAGGAGGAGGAGGAGGAGGAAGGAGAGGGAGGAGGAGGGAGAAGGAGGAGGAAGGGACACAGCAGCCTCTGCCCCAGTCCCCGACAGCTTTCAGTTCCACTCCCTCCGGGGCCAGCTGCCCCATGCAGCCCCAGCCCTGGATTCTCAGGAGAGTTCTGTATCTTTAGATGAAAACCCCCTTCTCTTGAACTAGCTCGAGTGAGAAACCATTCTTTGTTACCAAAGGCTCCGGATTAGAACAGCGTACCTTAAATTCCCTGGCGAAGTACGTTGGAGGTAAGCGTAATGTGACCAGGGGTGGGCTCGGAGCAAGCACTGAACCCAGGCGCGGCCGCGCAGTTGTGACCACACCAACGGCCGTCCGGCGAGATGAGCTGGAACTGGCCCCGAGTGGGAGTCCTGAGCCATCCGGCATGGCCTTTGCTGCCTCCGTGCAGAGCCCCGAGCCCAGGCACGGCCATGAAGTGTACTCACTGGGCTTTGGCAGCTTTCCGCGTCTTTCTGCATCTTTGCCCGTGGGATCTGGGCCGTCAGAATTTCTCATCCCGTGCGCGTTCCCCTGAGCTGTGCCGTGCACTTGACCGCAGGCTCCTTATGTGCAAACCTCCAGAGAGGGGGACTTTTAGGCCCATTTGGCTGTTAGCCTTGGTTTATTAGGGGCTTTTACACCTGAGCAGGGTCCTGGCGCGCACAGCAGCATCTCTATCGTCATTTCAGGGTAGCCATCTGGGGAGAGAATTGCTTCCCCCCCTTTAGTTTTTCTCCCTCATTTAGAATGGCTCATGGGTCTGCGACTAAGGGCTTTCACTTCCTGGAAGAACACGCGGAACTTTTGGGTCTCTCCTCTCTCAACCTTGTTTCCTTCTTCTCCTGCCTTTAAGGGGACCGTTGGCCCCGCAGCGCACCTGCCTGGATCAAATAAAGCACCAGGAATGTATAAGGGTGTGTCCAGGGTGAGGGGAATCAGGAGAACCCTCAATGAGATTTCACACATTCCAAGTTGAATACTAAGTCAGTTCTCAGACTCACCCGGCTCAACACCTGTCTTTTGTCATAACTACCCTGGTTTTCCTGGCTCTGCCTTGGGGTCATTTGTCCTTCCACCCTTCCACGAGACGCAAGGGGAGGGGGCCATTACAGTCTGCGACCTTCTGCTCAAGGCAGACTTTCTGAAAGGAATGGAGAGGGGAGGGGTGGGGGTAGGCTCAGCAGTAGACGAAGGGACAACGTGCGTCAGGCACTGCTAGAAGTTTTTAGTCCTCGAAGACCCTGGACAGGAATTAATATTTCAACCCATGAGAAAAATCGAGGCTTCAAAAGATTAAGTCACTTGCCCAGATCACTGCTAACTGACAAACGGTGGAGGCAGAATCTGAAGGTTTGTCTTTTTATAAAAAAAAAAATTTTTTTTTTTACGTTTATTTATTTTTGAGAGACAGAGTATGAGCGGGGGTGGAGCAGAGAGAGAGAGAAACACAGAATCGGAAGCAGGCTCCAGGCTCTGGGCTGTCAGCACGAGACTGACGTGGGGCTCAAACCCACGAGCCGTGAGATCGTGACCCGAGCCGAAGTCAGACGCTCAACCGACTGAGCCACCCCCAGGTGCCCCAAGATTTGTCTGATATTTAAATCCTGTGCTCCAAATTGGCTTCACCACATTTACGCCGAGGCTTCCATTAATAGTTGTATGTCGGCAACGAGGAAAGGAGTGAGGCCCATTTTAATCGCACACTTTATTGGTGGACAGAGAGTGGGGGAGAATGGGAACCACGGAGAATGAACTCGGTCATTGATCTCGAGGGGCTATGTTCTGCCACAGCCTTATTATTCGACTCTGGGAGAATCCACTCTCTCTCCTGTGACTTAGTTTTACTGCCAGATTAAAAAAAACATATATATATATTCCTAGTGTTTGAAGGGCTCAGTCAACATCTAGGTGAATGACCATATAAAAACTCTAGCAGGTAGCAACACATATGAATATAAATGATAGATTTTTTTTTTAATTTTTTTTTCAATGTTTTTATTTATTTTTGGGACAGAGAGAGACAGAGCATGAATGGGGGAGGGGCAGAGAGAGAGAGGGAGACACAGAATCAGAAACAGGCTCCAGGCTCTGAGCCATCAGCCCAGAGCCTGACGCGGGGCTCGAACTCCCGGACCGCGAGATCGTGACCTGGCTGAAGTCGGACGCTTAACTGACTGCGCCACCCAGGCGCCCCTAAATGATAGATTTTGAATACCGCATTTGAAAGCATTCCATACAGAGCGATTAAAAAAAAATTTTTTTTAATGTTTATTTCTGAGAGAGAGAGACAGAGACAGAGCATGAGTGGGGGGAGGTGCAGAGAGAGAGAGAGAGAGACAGAATCCGAAGCAGGTTCCAGGCTCTGAGCTGTCAGCACACAGCCGGATGCGGGGCTCGAACTCGTGAACTGCGAGATCATGGCCTGAGCCGAAGTCGGATGCCCGACCGACTGAGCCACCCAGGCGCCCCTGTGCAGAGCGATTTTAATTTCGTGTTGCTATTGCACTAGACTTAAATTTTTTAAAGGTAGGCCCCTCGTCTTTGTCAAGGAATCCTCAGATGCTAGAACTGCAAGGGACTTTAGACATCGTAAAAATAATCTGTTTCCTAGACAGGGCCTAGCGCCTTGTCTCGTATTCAGCAGGAGATTATTCAATAGCAGTTGAGCAAATGGCGAATGTCTTTATGTGCTTTGTAATCTGACCTCACCTCCGCCCCGGTGCACAAGGACACAAGAACACCCTGAACCTCTGAGCCCATTTTATGCAATCATTAATTGCTCCACGTGGAGTTTCACCGTTTTATGAGCTTTTTTCCTCCTGAAATGACCTTCACGACAGCTTAGGTGTAGCTTACGAGACGGATCCAGCGTCCCCCAAGCAGCCTGCGGAATTCAGCCCCGATTCAGCCTCTCTCGGACTGCCTGAGGCCCGCCGCGATGACCAAAGCAGCACCTGGTTAACCCCGTGAGCCTGGCTCTGCTTACTTCATCGGCCTGAGCTTCTCTGGCGGCGCCGGGGGCCAGATCGGTGACCCCACCGCCGCCCCGGCTCGGTGGGTGGGCAACCCCGTGCAGTCACCGAGGTCAGCCGTGGCCCCCTTGAGATTCTTAGTAAGTTTCAGACGCGCCGCTCTGCACCTTCGGTTTGCAGCGGTCTCTGTAATGATGTAACTGCCCTGCTTGGCTCCCTGGGTGCGCCCCTGCGGTTTCTCTCCCCCACAGAGAGCTCCCCCGCTCCCCTGCTCAAAGGCAGGGTTACCCCCTGCCCCACCTCGGGAGGAATCTGAAATCTACCTGGCCTTTAGAACAAACTTGTAAATGCACTATTCAAAATAGTCTGCTTTCTTCATGCACGTTGCGAAAGTACTGAGACGGAATGAACCCGGGTTAATCATTGACCGGGGCCAGCCACTAGGCTGTGGGTTCACATACTTATTTCTTTTGACCATCACCTCAGACCCACGAGGTAAGGGCTGCTGTTCTGATTTTACACACGGGAGTCTTGAGGCCCAGGGCGTTTGGCGAGTGGCAGGGCCCAGGCACTGAATTCTTTGGTTGGTTTGACTGCAAAGTTCGTTCTGATTTCCTTGCTTTTGCTCATCTGAGGCCTGGAAAACCGCCCTGGAGCTCATAGCTTTGCCTCCAAACACTCCATGACCTTTCCCACGGCTTTCACTCCTTCCTTCTTGCACGGGACCTTTCGCAGTTGTTTGGTTAACAATTCGGTCGCGTTACTCTCCCATATCAGGCTTTGAGCTGTACAGCGACTTTCCCAGGACCGCGCGTGAAATCAGAACTGATGTAACATCATCGCCTCACTGATGGGGATGGGGGTGGGGTGGGGGGCAGAAAGCAAACGCTGGGACCTGGGTCCCAGCCAACGCTTGTGGCATTTGTCTTACCCAGTGGCACGTCCAGCCGCGTCATAGAAGGTGGCGGCCACGTACTCGTCTTTCTTCCCAAACCTCTGTCCAGACCCTGCTGTGTGCCAGGTACCGTACGAGGCCTTGCAAAGGCCATGATGAAAAAGGCATAGCTCCTGCTTTCCGGAAGGCCACAGACTGGCAGAAAGGCGCCGACTCTTAACCTCAACGTTTTGCTAGCCATGGTTCTGAAGCTAAGGACTCAATGAGGACTCAGAGCAAATTAGGAAATGGAGGTGATGCTATTTCTGAAGCTCATTGGAATTCCTGCTTGCCCGAACCTTGTTATCGATTAGGGTCCTTGGTTGGGTGTCATCACCGGCATCCTTGGATTCATAGCTGACTCTGGCCAATTTTGCATGACCCTCTACCTTAGCAGATAGAAGTACCATTTTTCATGATTGACATGAAAAAAAAAAAAAAAAACCCAAACAAGTTCCGCCCTGGGTCCCCACCCCCTACCTGACCACAGCGCTTTGTAAAATCACGGATTGTTTTAACACCCTCGAGAAGCCAGCAGGGCAAGAAGGCCAGAATTATGCCCAGCAAACACAGGAATGGAGCACAGCTCTCTGGGAGTGTTTCCATGGTAACAGTGATAACAGCTTATATTTATAGACCTTCTATCTCCAAGGAGCTCAAAGCACTTCAGACGCATTATCTTCTGCAGAAGAGAGAGAGAGAAGGACAGAGGGACGGAGAGAGGGAGGAAGGGAGAATGAGAGGAAGAAGGAGGAGGAGAAGGAAGGGAGAGAGGGAGGGAGAGAGGGAGGAAGGGAAGCAGGGAGGGAGGGAGAGCATGAGCGGGAGACGGCAGAGGCGGGACAGAAGGACCGGGCGTGCTATTATACGCATCTCACAGATGGCACAGAATGGGGGCCTCAGTGACCCAAGGTGGCATGGTGAACCAGCGGCAGATGGGGGACTGGATGGACTGGAGGGACGCCTGGAGCCCTCACTGCTGGCCTCGGGCAGATGTTAGGGCTGAGCTGCCGAGTCCTAGCATCTAGCTCTGCTCAGTGTCATCTGGGTGATCAGATAACTCCAGGGACGTCAGAGGCAGTTTGGCTCAACTATTGTTGACATGAAACACAGGGGCGATTCTTCTATGGAGATTTGAAGATAATGTTCAGGGCCCTCATAGCCACATAGTCACCAGACAATCCCAGACGGTATTCCCAGGAACAAGAGGCTTCGATGTTCTGATAACCTCAGACAAAAAGGACGGCACACACATATAGAGGGTCTACACCCATTGATGGAAGTGGTTCTTTAAACCCATTTCACAGTGCCCCTAGGACCGTCGGAGGGAAAGCATCTCGAACCATCCGCCCTGAGACACACACCTGTCCCATTAGACGTGCATTAGACGTGAAAGGTGGGGTAGATTTATTTGAAGGCTACAGCCTGGGAACTTGAAAATGAGTTCTGTGAATCCCCGATCTGCCATTTTTTTTTTTCTCTTTCTGGTGTTGTTTACAGAACACTTTGTATGGGTAAAGCCACAGCCTCAGGCGTAAACCCTGAGGTGGGTTGCAGCGATCTCGAACTCCTTCATCCGGGAGTCATTTCCGTCCTCATTCCTTTTTAGTCGGAGTTTACCAACCCTGGTCCCGGCGTCTCACCCTCCTAGACCTTCTGTCCCTCTGCCCCCCGCCCGCCAACCTCTTCACTCCCCATTTGGTCTTTAGAAAATAGGATCTATCTTCTCTTTTGCAAAGACCTGTGATCTGCAGAAGATTCAGCCAACACTTGGCAGCCCTCAGAGGTAAGGTCTATCCCCTGTGGGTCCTCAGGGTCCTTCCCGAACAATCATGCTGGTTCCTACATAGCTTCTTGTCCACCTTCACGGGTTTCAGGGCGCCCACCCGCCGGGTTAAGGGGTTGTAGTTTGGTAACTCGAGTGGTTGAGCCTCAGGAAGGTTTAAAACGTTTGATTTACAGGGGTGTCCGGGTGGCCCTTCGGCCCCTAGCTTTGTGCCATAGGCACTCGGTATTTGTAAATGAGTGACAGTTGTGTGGCTCCACCCTCCTTCCCTCCCTCTGTGCTCACACCTTTTTCTTGGCTCCCTATTCGTCTTCCTTGAGGGTCCCATGCGTCCTGGCCCCTCCGGCTGGTTGCCGTGTAGCATTTCATCTTTTCCCGTCCCAGCCCTTAACCACACAGCAGGGCGTTTGCTTATGTTCACATGAGTTCCTGGACGTCTTCTGTCTAGTGTCTGTTGTATGTAGAAAACAGTATTTTGAAGGTTTACGCTTTGGGTTAAAAATTAATATTCTACTTATTAAAGTTAAAATTAGAAAAATATAGTTTATTTTTGTTCAGCTTACAGATGTAATTGTTTTATTTCTTAGTCTAACAGAGCTTAGCAATCATTCCTAAAGGGCCTGTGAATAAAGTGCAGTAATTACCTCCTAACACATGAGCTGTAATTCCAAATTTTATGTACACACTCATATACGCATGTACATATATACAGCACACACACGTATATATCCATATCTATTTGAATTATCAGACAAAGCTTTCCGGAGTACTTTCATACTTACATACATTTGAGCCCTTAAATTTATAAGTACAAGGTTGCAGAGTTGTCTTATATGTTCCAATAAATTTAGTAAGAATTCAACTTAAAATCGTAAAACTCCGCATTCGTTACTCAATTGTATTTTAAATTTTTTTTTTCAACGTTTATTTATTTTTGGGACAGAGAGAGACAGAGCATGAACGGGGCAGGGGCAGAGAGAGAGGGAGACACAGAATCGGAAACAGGCTCCAGGCTCTGAGCCATCAGCCCAGAGCCCGACTCGGGGCTCGAACTCACCGACCGCGAGATCGTGACCTGGCTGAAGTTGGACGCTTAACCGACTGAGCCACCCAGGCGCCCCTCAATTGTATTTTAAAGTGGCATTATGAGGCGACCATTCTAATTTGCCCAATTCTCTTAAAAATTACAAATACACAAAACAGTAAATATATACGATTTTCTCTTTAACATGGGCTATAAAATTCTATGGTTTGGCTCTCTCACGTCTTTCCAGGCTTCGTTCTCAATCTTCCTGATGTTAAGAAACACATACCTGGGGCACCTGGTTGGTCACCCGGGTCTGCCTCTGGATGTTGGCTTGGGTTCGTGAGTTCGTACCCTGCGTTGGGCTCTGCACTTGACAGTGTGGAGCCTGCTTGGGATTCTCTCTCTCCCTCTCTCTGCCCCTCCCATAAATATTAAAAAAAAGAACAAGAAGAAGGAGAAAGAAACACATATTCTATCTAAAGGAAGACATTTGCCACACAGCTTACGAGCAGAGTTTTGGCCAGGACGTTGGCTTGCTCACCGTTGAAGGGACTTTTTGAACGGGTAGGAGTTGGAGACTTTCACACTAAAACGGTGGCTCTCCCAGGTCCCCCGGCACTTTGTCTAATTCTTTGTGCCCTCAAGGAGGTCTGAAACCCCTGTTCTTGTTGACTGGGTTTTGCCTTTCCTTGGAGCCTTAAAATTGGGAAATATATTCACAAGTAACGCAAACTTGATGGGATGTTAAGGTTTGTACACTTTATCTTCTTGCTAGTATCAAATCCTAAACACTAGATAACTAAATACGGAAGAACTTAATACGAAAAATAAATAGCAGACAGATTTGATCCCGATGGGGTTCTCAGTTCCTTCACAGTCTCTGCGTCGTACCACCCTTAAGGTTATTCGTTTGATATCCTGTTGAACTTCGTTTGCCTTGTCCCAACTCTCGAGGTCATTCACCGCCCCCCTCCCCACCCGGCTCCTTGCGTCCTCCATTAGGCGGTGAGCTCTCTCAGGGTAGGACAAACCGTGAGCCCAGAAGTCAGCACATTGGTCGGCACAGAGCAGACAAACGTTGTCATCGGACCCTCCGGCTACAGGCCGGCAGGGAGACACCTGAAGCCGAACCCAGGGGTGGTTATGGCCCATTGCACGGAGACAGACGGTGCGCTGTGGGCAAGGAGGTGTTAGAGAGGACTTAGGAGGGGCTTGGGCTGGCTCGTGTTGGGGTGATTTGGGGTGGGGCTTCGGGAAGCTGACTTTGCTATGAATCGGATGCTGCCAGAGAGCAGAGATCACCGTGATGGGGAGGTTGGCGGGAGGAAGGCGAGAGACGCGATCGGGACAGAAACGGCAGTCATTCCTGCTAGTCAGGAAGGGGATGTTGGCTCCTTTGGGGGTTTCGACAATGCCCGCGTTCTTGTCTGTTCAGACACATCACGGAGCCCTCTTGTCTGGAACTCGCTTCATCGCCGTCACGGGGTGGCCTGTCCCGCTCTCGGGTGAAATTGTTTCTGTTCCACGGAAACACCGAGACCTGGCCACGAGTGCCGGGCCAGCTGGCAGTGGCAGCAAGGGGTAGCCGTGCGTGGTAGGAGGCTGGCTCCCGTGTGGACTCCAGGACAACCCTAGGTGGATCCCATCCTCCTGCTCCGCCCTCGCTGGGCCTCGGGGCGTAGCTTATCCGGGGGGGCCTCGGTTCCTGGTTCCTCTGCCTCCTCCTCTCACCATCTCTGTCGGTAACTGGTACCTTTCAGTGTAGCAACACTGTCCTTGGAGTCTGGAGAGCAAATCAGAGGTGCTCAGGGGCTCAAGGCCGGCTGGCCAGCGGGCGTTCCCTCCCCTCGCGCGGGCGCTCGCCCGTCCTCCTCCAGCCCAGACCTTCCACCCTGGCTGTTGGAGTCAGTCAAGCTGGCACGGACCAGGCTCTCAGCCCCCTGCGGCTTACTTGCCAAAAATATTTCTGCAACTGGAATGCAGTTTGGAAAATGTCTTACAAACAGAGTATCTTGGAGAATATTTTAACTTCCCTGATCAAGGTATGATGCACTACTCTTCCGGATAATATAGCTCTCCCAGTGCTTAGAGATGGAGATCCTGGTTCACCCCGGTCCCTGACATCACCCCGGTCCCTTCAGTTGGACACCTTTCAAACGGAATTTGACGGGATCCCAAACATAACACGCTTAGAGTGCAGAGAAATGCTTAAGAGCCTGGCTCAGAGAACTTTGACTGGGGGGGAAGAAAAGTCCAGAAATGAGTCTGTCCCACTATCCTACTCTCACTAGCCATGCAGAATCACTTTGATAAAGGCAACTTTTGGAGAACTACTCAAACATTTAGAAGATGAGAGTATACATATTTATATGCATATAGATATATGTGCACGGCTCACATACCCACACGTATACAACATATATAATATATAACATATATATCATATATAACACATATATCGTATAGATCATGTATATATGATACACACACATCATACGATATATATACATCTTCTTCCTCATTTGACTGATGCTGTGATTGTGTTAGTAATAACGATGACCTTCCTTGGCAAATGCTTATTAAACCGACAGAATGAAGAAGGCCTTGATTACTCCTTGGTTTTTAAATTAAATTGCAGGGTATCTTTAATCAATCAAACCTACCAATGAACCAACAAGCGCCTTTCCTGAGAGGAACTGTCAAATGAACAAGCAAATGGCTGGAAGTGGAAAATAGGCAAAATGTAGCAGTTTATTTATTGTTGATGGACACTGACCTCTTTATAGACTTCAGTTTTAGCTTTTATGAGTATGTCAAGGGCAAAGTACAGAATCCAAGTATGCAATAAGATCCTTGTGTAATGGGGCATTCACTGTTCTGAGAGCTGAGAGACCTGAATTCTAGTATCATCTTAGTTGTTAAACGTTGACCTTAAGCAAACGCGCAAACAAAAATGTCTGGATCTCAGTTTTTGTAAGATCAGAGGAATTACACTAACAGGTTTAGTAGGTTGCTTACATCTTAAATATTCCAGATTTTACAGGGATACATGCATTTAGTCAATTATTTAATACAGGAAGCTCACAAGAAATAATAACTCTTATCATTAGTGCACGCTGCCACCAGGTGAGGGTAATGTTTTGCCCATAAGATCGTGTGCTCCAAATTGTAGGCTTTTGCCATACCTGTGTTGTATCTGGGCATGCCGTATCTATATCATATCTGAAACATATGTAATACTCTCACCTTTTGCCTCCTTTAAAACAAATATTTGTTTAAACATTAAGCTTAGCCATTATCACGTACTTGCTGGCCCGCGTCTCGGTCTGCTCATGATCTGATTTTATCTATCGCCTATAAATGCTTCTTGGCCTGGAAGCTTGGACTGGGCTCCTGGTAGGAATAATATAGTACATATCTGGGCCACTAAGATCCTGAAAAAAAAAAACAAAAAACTTTGTCCAACCAGAAAAAAGTCATTTCCCTATTTCTCCTCAGGACGGGGGCGGGGGGGGGGGGGGGGAACAAACATGCCTGGATCTCAGTTTTTGTAAAATTAGGGGAATTACACTAACAGGTTTAGTAGGTTGCTTACATCTTAAATATTCCAGATTTTACAGGGATACATGCATTTAGTCAATTATTTAACACAGGAAGCTCACAAGAAATAATAACTCTTATCATTAGTGCATGCTGCTACCAGGTGAGGGTAATGTTTTGCCCATAAGATTGCCCATAAGAATTATGCTTTGCATAAAGATCCTAGATATTAACAGCTTAATTATATGCCTACTGCAAATGTAAACATTATAGCAAGCATTTTTGATAAAGAAATTTTAGGTCGTTTTCTTGGTGAGCATCTTTTACTTTAACAACCTGCATAGGAAGTGAACTATTTTAACAATAGCCTATCTGAAAAGACTTGTTTATTTTTATTATTGGGTACCGTATGTTAAATAAAACAAAAACCCAAAATCACAGGGTTTTTCAAACGCTTTTATACTAAGAGTTTCGGGAAAGAAGGCCCTTCTCATGAGCTTGGTTTCGGTGCCCAAAGCTTAATCCCGTGAACTTCAGTAGCAAGATCATACCCACAACATGTGGCAGCTGGAGACAAAGAAGGAAGGACATTAGGGAACATTCGGAGGACAGAATGTCTGGCATTAAAACCTCCCATTAGCACCAGAGCCTGCCTTAGGCACACAGATCTACTCTATTGACTTTGGCAGTGCGTCTACCTTGTCATGCCAATAAAGTTAACCGAGGTTGAAAATTGATTGATAACACAACCCAGTTCTGTCTGTCTCTCCTTTCCCTTGGTCTGCGATTTGGCTTGGCTGAATGTGGCAGAACCCCCTCTTTCCATCCCCGTGTTCTTCCTCCTCTCTGGGTCAGGACCTGGGTAGCCCCTTCCTGTGGGAGAGGCAGGCTGCCTCAGGAAATCGTCTTTCCTGGCCTCCTCCTACATCTACAGGCACTTGATGTCTGTTTAAGGAAAATTAAGCTGCTATGTACTCTGCGAAGTGTATCCAATGGTGTTCTGTCTACAGACGTATGTGTGCCTAGTTAATCCATTTAGGCAGAAAAAAAAAATAACATGACTCTAGCTAAAATAGTCTCAGCAACATGAGAAACGCTTTAGCACCTGCTCCACAGCTCATGGGGCATCCTTCTGACCTTGCAGAAGCTTGGATGCATCCTTCTGACCTTGCAGAAGCTTCTGGACCTTGCAGAAGAGGTGTGCCCCCGGGAACTGTGGATGGAAAAGAGACTGGAGGGGCGAGAGTGCCTGCGAGGTCTCAATCTGAAAGGGCAGGAAGGGGAAGGAAGGAGCTACTTAGAAACTAAGAAACTACAGGCTGTTAGATCTGCAGAGCTCTCTGGTGCTTTCTAGTAGAACCTCCTCATATTGTAGGCAAAGAGGCACAGTCCCCAAAGGGTGGTCGTCTGCCCAAAGACACGTGGCTGATTCAGTGACGAAGCCAACTTGGAATCCCGGGTTTCCTGACTCCTAGTCTGGTAGTGTTTTCCTTACACCACACTGTCTGTTTTACTTGTGAGAGTACTGGCACTTCTGGGAGACGACGGACTCTAATCGCAACCTCACCACTGATGTTGGACATGACTTTGGGTGAGTCACTCTCTCGGAGCCTGTTTCCCTCTTTCTTTCAGCTGGGACGGCGCCGGGCCAAGGTGACGCACAGCTACAGCTCAAGCATTCTGGAGATAGGTGCACTCTAGATGTTTTTATTCTGTGTGTTTCAAGGAATGTTCTGAGCGGTCGATTGTACCCACACGTGTCTGCTTTCTTTGTTTTTCTCTACCTGGAGATTGCTTGGTCTCCTGATCAGAGCGTGTTAGAAGCAGACTAAATCTGACTGCTTCTGTATACGAGTTTTGCTTATTCCAGAGATCAACCAAATTCTGCTAGCACGTGAATCCTTCCCTTTGAGGCTGCCCCCAGAATGGCTGAGAAAGTGATTGCACCCGGTAAATCGAGACGGTGAAAACACAACACACAGCTAGGGCTCTCTTAGAATGACCGCCCTTAACAATTTGACCGGGACATTACAAGAGAATAATGACTTGGGCGTTTTTGGCTTTGAGCGAATCTAAAAGTTGAAATGATGTGAACTTCTAAAACGGACACACGAGGCGATAGCTACTCACGTTATTAAACGGTTCTTTGTGCTTCTTGCAGACTTTTCTTCCATTAGCATAATGGAGAACGCAGCTCAATTTGTACACATCTATCGCGCAAAGTAGCTGACCCCAGATATGCAGAACGCGTCCAGAACCTCGTCTTTGCCACACACGCGCTACAGTCCCAACAATCTCTGTCTTCTCCCGTTATTGACCCATATTAAAGACGTTGAAAACTGAAAAAATAACATACGTCTTCTCTACAAGGCACATAGAACTATTAGGACAGAATAGAAGGTTACCTGCGGTAAGTTTCTAGGAATTGCTTGGTCGGAGGCCATTCTTACTTTAAGGCTGTTGATGTACATCTTCAAACTGCCCTGAAGAAAAGTGGTACCCCCCCCCGCCATCTGTGAGTTATTTTTTCCCCTTCACTCCCACGCCATGCCCATTATATTTTAAGATACTATTTTTTAGAACAGTTTTAGGTTCACAGCAAAATTAAGAGGAAGGTACAAAGATTTTCCCACACCCAGTCTGCCCCCACACCTGCACACCCCCTTGCCCCGCAGAGCGCTACTCTTGTTACAGCTAGTGAAACTGTATTGGTACAACCTAACCACTCAAAGTCCATCGTTTACATCAGGGTTCACTTTGGGTATTGGACGTACTATGGGTTTGGACAGATAGATGGTGGCATGCATCCGTCATTATGACATCGTACAGAGTACTGTGACTGCCCTAAAAGTCCTCTGCGTCGTGACTGTTGGTCCCTGCTGTCACCTCCTTTCCCCAGCCGAATCTTGCCAATCATGGGTCTCTTCACTGTCTCCAGAGTTTCTCCTTTTCCAGAAGGTCGTATAGCTGAAGTCACACCGTATGAAGCCTTTTCAGATTGGCTTCTTTCAACTCGGCAATGATAGGCATTTAAGGTTTTTCTATGCCTTTCCATAGCTTAGTAGTTCGTTTCTTTTCAGCACCGAATAATATTCCATTGTCTGGATGTCGCACGGTTTATTTATCCATTCACCGACCGAAGGGAAGGGCATCTTGGTTTGTACCCAAATCTTGGCAATTATGAATGAAGCTGCCGTAAACTCTACGTGCAGGTTTTTGCGTGGATATAAGTTTTCAATTCCTTTGGGTAAATGAGGTAAAAGTGTGTTTAGCTTTGTAAGCAATTGTCAAACTGCCTTCGATAGTAGCTGTGCTATTTTGTATTCCCACCGGCAATGAATGAGAGTGTCTGTTTTTTTCACATCTTCGCCAGCATTTGGTATTGTCGGTGTTCTGGATTTCGGCCCTTCCGATAGGGATGGGGTGGTATCGCGTTGTCATTTTAGTTTGTATTTCCATGATGAGAGATGACGTGGAGTTTATTTTCACACACCCTAATTGCCATTTGTATATCTTTTTTGGTGAGGTGCCTGCTAAGACTTGGCCCATTGTCCTATTTGGGTCGTTTGGGGGGTTTCTTCTTGTTGTTGAGTTTTAAACGTTCTCTGCGTATTTTACATACTAGCTCTTTGTCATATGTGCCTTTCGCAAATATTTTCTCTCAGCCTGTTGCTTGTCTTCTTGTTCCCTTGACAGTGTCTTTTGCAGAGCGGACATTCTTATTAATTTTAATGAAGTTTGGCTCATTGACTGTTACTTTCATGGATCGCGCCTTTGGTGTTGTCTAAAAAGTCATCCCCATATCCGGCATCATCCAGATCTTCTGCGTGACCTTCCGGGAACTTTGGACTTTTGTGTTTTACATTTAGGTCTCTGATCCATTTTTTAAGATGCTTGTGTCATTTTGAGAGAAAGAGAGAGAGAGAGGCAGAGAGAGAGGGAGACAGAGCATACAACGCAGGCTCCACACTGACAGCAGAGAGCTCGATGAGGGGTTCTAACTCATGAACCATAAGATGTTGAACCAGCTGAGCCACCCAGGTGCCCCTCTGATCCATTTTGAGTTAATTTTGGTGAAGGGTGTAAGGTCTGTGTCTAGATTCCTTTTTTTTTTTTTTTTTTTTTTTTGGCATATGGATGTCCATTTTAGCACCATTTGTCAAAAAGACTATCTTTGCTCCGTTATATGGTCTTTGTTCCTTTGTCAAAGGTCAGTTGACTATTCTTATGTGCTCCTATTTCTATCCTGTTTAATTAATTTTCTATTTTCTGTTCTTTTGTTAATACCACACTGTCTTGATTATTGTAGTACCACTGTAGGTCTTGAAGTCAGCTACCTCAGTCCTCTGACTTCCTTCTCCTTCAACACTGTGTTGGCTACTATGGGTCTTTTGATATACATTTTAGAATCAGTTTGTCAATGTCCACAAAATAACTTGCTGGGCTTTTGATCTGGATTGCACCGAATCTACAGATGAAGTTGAGAAGGATTGACATTTTGACAAGATTGAGTCTGCCTATCCATGTTCATGGACTGTCTTTCCAATTATTTCATTCTTTGATTGCTTTCATCAGTTTTGTAGTTTTCCTCATAGAGATCTCCTACATACTTTTGGAATCATTTTTAATATTTACATACAAAAGATAATCACTTTCTTTAGACACATGCACAGGTCTCTAATAGCCAACAGGGGCAGAGGAAATGAGGTCCCGCCCTGTCCCCCACAGTCCCCATCCTGTGGTTGAAGCCACTGCCCGGCCCTCCCTCCTTCCCAACATGGCAACTCACAGAGGTTGCTTTACACTTTGGTCGTAATGCGTTATGTATTCCGCGGTGGGTGCGTGTCCCTTCCCAACATCTCCATGCTTAAAACCAAAAACGGTTAGGGGTACATCCTTCCCAGTGGCATCAGTTCCTAAGCTATAGTGGGATAGCTGAGGAGATCCAGTCACGAGTTATTTCGTGAAAGGGGTGCGAGGGCCAGAGCTGGGGTAGCTGTGGGCATTGCTGCACTCTGGTATCAGAGTGAGGACAGAAGAGATGGGACAGCACGGAGGGCACAGTGGCAAGCGGGGGGGTCTTGGTGAGACCCTGGGGACAATTCTCCCCACCAGGTTTAGATAGATCGATGTACCAAAGTTAAAAAAAAAAAAAGAATCCAAATAATCCCCACTCCAAACACTGTTGACTTTTCAAACTTGTCCCACCGAGATAAGTCATACAGCAGTAACCATCTAGATCTTTCCAGGAAGTTAAGGCAGAGCCCCTGTACATGCAGTGTTAGATTTATACCTAAGAATTTCATTTTGGGAAGTAATGTAAATGGTATCGTGGTTTTTTTTTCCCCCCGTTTGGAACTCAAAAATTTATTGAATGAATACATTCAATAAAATAGGTAAATAATAAATTCACCTTTCATCTGAAGTCTTTTCTGTTACAATAACTTTATTTCATTTTTTTATTATTATGTTTGCATCATGACAAGTGCACTCCTTAATCCCCATCACCTATCTCACCCCCCTCGCATCCCCCTCCCCCCCCACCTCCCCTCTAGTAACCATCAGTGTGTTCTCTGTAGTGAGGAGTCCGTCTCTTGGTTTGTCTCTCTCTCCTTTTCGTTTGTTCACTTGTTTTGTTCCTTAGATTCTGCAAATAAGATCATACGGTGTTTGTCTTTCTCTGACTCATTTTGTGTAGCATTATGCTCTCATCGGTTTAGCAAATGGCAAGATATTATTCTTTTTTATGGCTTTGCCCATTCATCTTCTTCGTCCACTCATCTTCTTTGTCTGTTCATCTACCAATGGACACTAGGGCTGCTTCCATCGTGTCCCAAGAGGGTGATTCCTGGATCGTAGGGTAGTGCGATTTTCGTTTTTCGAGGACGCTCCGTACTCTTCTCCACAGTGGCTGCGCCGGTTTGCGTTCCCACCAACAGTGCTTTCTTTTTCTCCACGTCCTCGCCAACACTTGTAATGTCTTGTTTTGACTTTAGCTCGGCTCACAGGCGTGAGGTGGTCTCTCATTGTGGTTTTGATTTGCATTTCCCTGATGAGGAGGAATGTGGCGCATCTCGTCGTGTGCCTGTTGGCCCTCTGGAGGTCTTCTTTGGAGAGGTATCTGTTCGTGCCTTCGGGCCATTTTTAAATTTGATTATTTTGTTTTTTTGGGTGTTGAGTTTCATAAATTCTTTATGTGCTTTGGATGCTAGCCCTTTATCGGACATGCTGTTTGCAAATACCTTCTCTCACTCCATAGGCTGCCTTTTACTTGTGCCGACTGCTTCCTTCGCCGTGCAGAGGGTTTTTGTTTTGATGCAGTCCCAATAGTCCGTTTTTTATTTTGTTTCCCTTGCCTCAGGAGACATATCTAGAAAAATGTTGCTATGGTCGATTTCTCAGAGAAATGATTGCCTGTTCTCACTTCGAAGATTTTTATGGTTTCAGGTCTCACATTTAGGTCTTTAATCTGAGTTTATTTTTGTGTATGGTGAAAGAAAGCGGTCCAATGTCATTGTTTTGCACGTTCTTGTCTAGTTTTCCCAACACCGTTTGTTGAAGAGACCCTTTTTTCCCATCGGATGCGCATTCCTCCTTGGTCAAAAATTAATTGGAGATGTGATTATGGGTTTATTTCGGGGCTTTCTAGTCTGTTCTGTTGATCTGTGCGTCCATTTTTGCGTCCAAAGCCAGCATCCTGCTGTTTAAATTACTACCACTTTGGACTACAATTTGAAATCTGGAACTGTAACACCTGTTGTTCTGTTTTTCTTTGTTGAGATCGGTTGACTTTTGGAGGTCTTCTGTGGCTCCATATACGTTTTAGGATTGTCTGTTTTAGTTCTGTGGAAAGTGCTATCGGTATTTTTATGGGGGTTGCATCAAACCTGTAGATTGCTTGGGGAGCCTGGGTGGCGCAGTCGGTTAAGCATCCGACTTCAGCCAGGTCACGATCTCGCGGTCCGGGAGTTCGAGCCCCGCGTCGGGCTCTGGGCTGATGGCTCAGAGCCTGGAGCCTGTTTCCGATTCTGTGTCTCCCTCTCTCTCTGCCCCTCCCCCGTTCATGCTCTGTCTCTCTCTGTCCCAAAAATAAATAAACGTTGAAAAAAAAATTTAAAAAAAAAACCTGTAGATTGCTTTGGGAAGTTAGACATTTTAATAATATTTGTTCTTCTAACCCATGAGCACGGGATGTCTTTCTAGGTCTTTGAATTGTCTTGAATTTCTTTCATCAGTGTTTTCCAGTTTTCCCGCAGTACAGATCTCTCACCTCTTCGGTTGTTTATTCCTAGGTACATTATTGACTTTAGTACAATTGCCAATGGGATCGTTGGTTTTCTTAATCTCTCTTTCTCCTGCCTTATTGCTAGTGTATAGGAATGCAAAAAGACTTCCGTGCATTGATTTCGTATCCGGTGAGTTCACTGAGTTCAGTTATCAGTTCTCTTCATTTTTCGGTCGCGTCTTTAGGGTTTTCTATACATAATATAATGTCGCCTGCAAATCGTGAGAGTTTTACTTTCTCCTTACCGATTTGGGTGCCTTGATTTCCTTGTTTTGTCTACTTGCTGTGGCTAGGACTTCCAGTACTATGTTGAATGAAAGTGGTGAGAGGGGACATCCCAGTCTCATTCCTGAACTCAGGGGAAACGGTACTGTGGTTTTCATTTCGATTTTCACTTTGTCATCACTGGCATATGATAATTAAAAATTTTTTAATGCTTATTTTTGAGAGAGAGAGAGAGAGAGAGAGAGCAAGCAGGGGAGGGGCGGAGAGAGAGGGAGACACAGAATCGGAAACAGGCTCCAAGCTCCGAGCCTTTGGCCCAGAGCCCAACACGGGGCTCGAACTCACGGACCGCGAGATCGTGACCTGAGCTGAAGTCGGACGCTTAACCGACTGAGCCACCCAGGCGCCCCTAAGACTTATTTTTTTTAATGTTGGTTTATTTTTGAGAGGAGGGAGGGGCAAGGAGAGAGGGAGAGAAAGAATCCCAAGCAGTCTCCGCGCCGACATGAGATCGAGACCTGAGCCGAGATCGAGAACCCGACGCTTAACCGACTGAGTCACCCAGGCGCCCCAAGTTGTTGTTGTTTCCTAATTGAACGTATACTTTGCAAACGTCTGAGGAAACACAGCTAAGCGTAGGTGTGGAGCCATTGTAACCTAGCATTTCTGCAGGGGGTTTTACACTTTTACAAAGAACCTCCAAGTCCATTGTCTCAGGGGACTCCAGAGTGGAACCTTAGGGATGAGAAAACTGACAAACAGTGTTGCCCAAGGTTGCAAAGCTAGCAACAGGTGAAGCCAGCACATTATTTTAAGAGGACGGTTATATTTATCAAAATTGAACAGAGAACATTTCTGGAATTATAATCTAATAGGAAACATGGTTTGATTTTTAAATATCAAACGCAGAGAATCTCTGATGAATACAACTTTTGCAGGAAGTGAGTTTCCCCTGCCTTTTTTTTTTTTTTTCCTGATAATGACTAAAATACCACCACCGGAGGCACCGTTTTTTTTTTTTTTTCTGAACATATTGCAAACCCCACCACTTACATTAATGGCTATTAATCTTTCTAGCTCATCAGCAACAACCCCACCGTTGATGTAATACTAACATGTTTTTGAGGGCTTACTGTGTGTGAGGCACTCTGGTGAAACATTTCCTGTGTCATCTCATTTATTTCCTTCCAAGACCCTCTAAGGGAGGCATTGCTCTGATTCTGATCTCATTTTCCAAAATGGGAAAACTGAGGCTTCATGAGAGGGTAAGAACTTTAACAAGTTCGCCCAGCTGAGAGGTGGGGCAGCCAGGGATCAAGGCCAGCTTTGTCCTGCTGGAGCGTCTTAGCCATTCAGGAATAAACTCAAGACATTTCTCTGGTTTCATATCCTGGGAAGCTCCTGGACACTCTGGCAGGAGCCAGGGAGTATCCTGTTGTTCCTTGTCACTTGAGTGACAAACCCCTGAGCAGCTCAGCCAGCAACCGATCCTCAGGGGAGAGCTGACATTTCGCTCAGCCTATTCTGTCTGGTTTTTGTCCCCTTCTCTTTGCCAATAGGAATTAATTAGTGCCGGTAAGAGGTCATCGGATTGTGAAAGGGATGCCAATAAAGCAGCTATAGGAAAATACCCTTGGTAGGTAGCAATAGTCTGCGTTTGCTGCACAGGGTGTATAAGCCTTCAAACACGGTGCAGCCTGTATGCAGGTGAGTCACATGTCTATCCCAAGCGAGTTCATGCGTCCGGGGAAGAAAACGAAGCAGAGATGGGATTCGCAAAGTCTCCCCGAGGCCGTAGATCGAGGCCGACCACAAAGTCGTCGCTGTCAGCCTTACAGCTGTAACAAGGGGGGGGGGCCTGCACGGAGCAGGGGCTCGTCTCTGGGGGGAGTCTAGAACGGAAACCTCTCCCAAACTCTGCCAAGCAAGGCAGTGGGAAAAGCGGTTGAATACACAGCACACTCTGGATTCTGGAATCGGAATTATCGGCCAAAGCTTAAATAATCAAATAACTCTACGCTTCAAATTCCTCAGGGGCGAGAGGGGCATGATACAGGTGCCTTCTGTGCAGGGTTATCGTGAGGATAGTGAGAGAGCGCTGGTGAGATGCTGAGCAAAGCGGCCCGCACCTTCCCAGGTAACGGCAAATATACGCGCAACGCTCCAGCGAAAAACAAACTCCTTTGGCATAAGCTGTTGGTTTCAAAGAAGAGAGAGGCATCCTGTAGTTATGGGGAAAACATATTAACTGAGCACCTATGCTGTGGTGCTCACAGCACCAGGTTTGGATTAGAGGTTTGGATTAGATTGAATCGTGTATTATCGTTCCCAGTTCGTAAGTGAAAATGTGAAAATTCAACTAATTGGCGAAGGTCAGGTGGGAAAACCATCATTTTAACTCAGGTCCGTCTGACTTTCAAGCTTCCGCCTTATGGTATCATGTCTCAGGCACACATGTTTCAGGCACGAGATACAGAGTTAAGATGTTTCCGCGAGTTCATGCCTTAGCACGACTGAATTCTGCCGCCACCCTGCTTACAGGACTCCAAGTCCACAAAAGTGGGGCATTCAAATGTCTACAGGTGCCAGACAGGGGTCTCTCACTGCATGTGAGAAAGTTAGTGGGGTTCACTGGATATTGACTCACAGAGAATGCTGAGCCCCGGTGACGGGATACAATAGGGAGTAGTGGGGACTGGGGTGAGCTGGCAAGCTGCATCACCGCTCCACCGTGGCCCATTTCGGTCATACGTGCAAGTGGTTTTTGCAAAAATCTTGCGATTTTTTTGAGAGAAGATAAACATTTAGACTTGCGTCTGGAACTACATTAAATTTTTTTCATTACGCTTTTTCGTGTGAAAGAATTGTAGATTCGCACGCAGGTGTAAGGAATAATATAGAGAGCTCCCTGGTGGTCCTTTACCCAGTTTCCCCCAAAGGTAACATCTTGCAATATTATAACGAGGGTTGGCATTGATATAGGCGAGGTACAGGATATTTCCATCCTCGTAAGAATCCCTCATGTACAAGAGAAGAAAACTACGAACACCGAGTACTCATCACAAATATAAACGCTAAAATCTGTTCTATGGAATCTCTTTCAGGAAACAGAAGAGGAGGGAACATTTCCCAATGTATTTTATGAAGCTAGTGTTACTCGGATATTAAAACTAGACAAAACGGTACGAAAAAAGATTTCTCTTACTTGAAAAAAATTAGTAATTACATTTCCTTAAGAGTTTATAGAGTTGTTAGACCCCCCGATATTCTATAGATATAAACTCTGCTGATAACACTATTCAGCCGCAAACAAGTCTACCTTCCATCAGAAGGAAAGGACAACTTCAAGGCTGTGAGCTTGAAGTTCTGTGGGCTGTGAGCTCACAGAATGGATCCTTGAGACCCAGAGGTCTTAGAACCTAAAATCTGCCCAGCTGGATTGCAAAATGGGTCGGGAGTAGTAACTCCCGTCTTCCTTCCTTTTTTCGTTTTGAGTGGGAATGTCGATAATTTGGTAACTGATGCCTGTCCTATCACTGCATTTTGGGAGAAGCTGACTTGGTTTCTAGGTCCGTCGATGGAGAGGAATTTTGCTCCAGGCTGGATGTAATTAAGAGTCTTCCCATAACTGTGCAAATGACTGAGATGATGACATTTGGAAATTTGAGTCGATGAGCATTTGGACTTTGCGTTTATGCCGTAATGGATTGAGACTTTTGAGGACCTCAGGGTGGGGTGAATACACTTTGCCTGTGGGCCGGGCATGAATCTTTGGGAGCCAGAGGGCAGACGGGAGCAGGCAGACCAGTGGCTCTTCCGAGAAGTTCACGCCCTCATCCCCAGATCGTGTGAATGGGTGACCTTTGCCATGGCAGAAGAGACTTTACAGACGTGACTGACCATCTTGAGACGGGGAGATTATCCTGGATTCCCTCGGTGCACCCAAGAAAACCACAAGGGTCCTTGCAAGTGAAAGAGAGGGACAAGAGAGTTACTGTCGGTGTGATGCCATGTGAGAAGGACTGGCACAGACTGCTGGCTTTGAAGACGGGGGGAGGGGTCATGAGCCAAGGAACGAGGGCACAGCCTCAGGAAGGTGGACATAGACTCCTCACTGGTGTCCCCATGAAGTCACACAGTCTTGACGCACCTTGAGTTTAGCCCGATGAGACCCACTTTGGACTTCCGACCTCCAGAACTGTAAGATATTAAATTTGTTTTTTTTTTTTTAATTTTTAATGTTTATTTATTTTTGAGAGAGACAGAGAAAGAATGCGAGTGGGTTAGGGGCAGAGAGAGAGAGAGGGAGACACAGAATCCGAAGCAGGCTCCAGGCTCCGAGCTGTCAGCACAGAGCCCGACGCGGGGCTCGAACTCACGAGCTGTGAGATCATGACCTGAGCCGAAGTCGGACGCTCAACCGACTGAGCCACCCAGGTGCCCCAAATTTGTTTTGTTTTAAGATAACGAAGTTTGCGATAATTTGTCACGGCAGCAGTAAGAAACTAAGGCAAGCCCATACGCTGAGTTTTAATTTTGATTGCTGTATTTTTCAGTTCTATAACGTCCATTTCGTTCTTTTTCGTAACTTCTGTTTCTTTGCTGAGGCTTTCTATCTTTTTTAAACTGTGGGTTTTTTGTTTTTTTAGTTAAAAATGTTTTTTATTTGAGAAAGAGAAAGAGAATCTCAAGCAGGTTCCACACTCAGCACGGAGCCCAACGTGGGGCTTGATCCCACGATGCTGGGGTCATGACCTGAGCCCAAGTCAAGAGTCAGATGCTCAACCGACTGAGCCACCGAGGCACCGTGAGGGTTTCAAATTTTTTTTTTTTTAATAAGTTTCAAGCACGTTCACAATTGCTTGTGGAGGAATTTTTATCTTGGGCAGTTTTGAAATCTTTGTCAAGTAAGTCTTACATTTCTGTCATCTCTGTGTTGGCATCTATGGAAGGTCTTTTTTTCATTCCCTTTGAGATCTTCCTGGCTTGGGGGGTGATGGGTGACTTTTGATTGGAACGGGGACATTTTTGCATTGTGTTCGGAGGCTCTGGATGTTGTTTAAATCTACTCTTTTCTCTGACCTCTGCTGACACCCTCTTGGCTGGAGGTTCGGGCTGCCATCTGGCCACTTTCAGGCAAAGGTGGAAGGCCAGGTTCGGCCAGGCTCACCACTTGGCCTCCATTGACACTCAGGTGGGGGGGGGGGCGCTCCTTTGAGGAACGGTAGATACGCCTCATTACTGCCTGATAGGCCCCCATGAAGGGGGAGGTGAGGGCTGTCTACCAGTCATAGCAGATGAAATCCTGGCTCTCTTCTTGGCCATCTCTGACACCCACCCCAATTGGGCGGTTGGGGTTAGAGCCTCACAAGAGTGGAAATCAAGGCTTCTCACTAGTGGGTGGGGGTGGGGCCACAGATCTTTTTCTGTGGTGTCTGGCTGGAGTAGAGCAGTTATCGTGTAAACACTTTGCATCTTGTTGGGCTGTCCTTCTGTCCTTCTGTCATTCAGGCTTCACAAAGCAGGCTTTTCTTGGAGCTTTTGTTATTTGTGCCTGTTATTGGCACGAGCATTTCTGGATTGCAGGTTTCTTTTTTTTTCAAAAAAAATTTTTAATGTTTTTATTTATTTTTGAAGGAGAGAGAGAGAGAGAGAGACAGAGCATGAGTGGGAGAGGAGCAGAGAGAGAGGAAGACACAGAATCCGAAGCAGGCTCCAGGCTCCGAGCTGTCAGCACAGAGCCCGACGCGGGGCTTGAACTCATGAACCGTGAGATCATGACCTGAGCTGAGCTGAAGTCGGAAGCTGATCCGACTGAGCTGAAGTCGGATGCTTAACTGACTGAGCCACCCAGGCGCCCCAGGATTGCTTTAGTTCTAAGCCTGGGATATGTGAGCCAAAAAGAAAATTCTTGGAACTCACTATCGTGTTGTTTCTCAGGTCCTGAGACTCCTATCCAACGTGGCTTCTCTTTTTTATTTTCTAGAGTCTTCTGTTTGTTTTATGTACAGTGTTCAAGGTTTTAGTTGTACTTAGTGGGAGGCACGGAACAAGGTAAGTCTGCTCCAGCTTTCTGGAAGTGAAAATCTGTCCTCATTGTTTTAATGTTGGTAACCAGTTAAAAGTAACAGTAACAAATTTCGGGAAGGGATGTCAAAGAAAAACCATCTCTTTGGTCCAGGGCTCTCTGGTTGTGATTTCTAAATCTTTGTTAACAGAAGGAAACTGAAGGAATAGAAATGTTTACTTGTGTATGGATGCCTGTGGTGGCGAGGTGTGATCGGCAAAGGGAGGGATGATAGAAAGATAATTTTGAAGCCTGGAGACCCTGGGGGGAGGGAAGGCCTAGAGGTCAGGAAACTCTAAAACACAGACCCCCAGCAGGTGTCTGGAGGGAGAGCTCTCGGCTCCTAAGACCTCTCAGTACTTGAAAGTCCCTGTGTTCAAGTTTGCCGGAGCTACTGCCTTGGAATTTTCTCTTTAGTTACCAACTTAAAAAGAAGAATTTTTTTCTGGTTATAAAATTAATACAGTTTCATGTTGAGAAGATAGGAAAACTCAGACAAGGAGAAAGAACAAAATACCCCCCCCCCCCCCCCCGCCTGCAAACCTTTTCTTCAGAAACTGCGGTTAATATTTTGGTGTGTTTCTTTTTTTTTTTAATTTTTTTTCAACGTTTTTATTTATTTTTGGGGCAGAGAGAGACCGAGCATGAATGGGGGAGGGGCAGAGAGAGAGGGAGACATAGAATCTGAAACAGGCTCCAGGCTCTGAGCTGTCTGCACAGAGCCTGATGCAGGGCTTGAACTCACGGACCGTGAGATCGTGACCTGGCTGAAGTCGGACGCTTAACCGACTGCACCACCCAGGCGCCCCAATTTTGGTGTGTTTCCATCCAGCGTTTGAATCTGTCTATCCATCCATCTACATACATAAAATTGTGGCTATTCCCTTGTATACTTTTAACTGTTTTTCACGCCCTTCCCTTGTCACTGAATGATTCGGAAGCCACGCTTTTGATAACGCTTTTGGGTTCCGGTATTTGAAACTTTGCAACACTGCTCCCATTGTTGAACGGTTTATTGTTTATAATTTCTCACCATTAGCAATAGTGCTGTGATGAGAATGCTTGGCCGTACATCCTCTTCAATCCTAGACGCGGCAAGGCTTGAGCAAAGGGTATTTAAGACTTTCGGATCATCAGCTTGTTCTCCCCAAAGGCTACCAATTTATATTTCCACCTCCAGGCGTAGACAACGCTTGCCTCACTACAGTCTTGCAGGCACCGAGAATGATCATTTCAAAACTCTTTGCAAATTGGAAAGCAGAAAGGTCTCTGGTCATCGAATTTGCATTTATTTTGTTCCTGCTGGTGTTAAACATGTCTTTTTGGCCTTTAAAGTTTTTTCTGATAACGGCTTTTCGTTCCTTGCCATTTTTTTCCCGTTGTAATTTTTCTTCTTAGTGGTTCGTCTGTCACATGTGTTACAAGGATATTTTTCTAGCGCACCATTGCCTTTTGATTCGTATGTGATGCTACTTGACAGAAAGCAGTTTACAATTTCAAGTCTGTCTGTTTGTTTGTTTGTTTGGGTTACTTATTTATTTATATTTTGTTTTCGAGAGAAGAGAGAACACAAGCAGGGGAGAGGCAGAGAGGGAGAGAGAGAATCTTTTTTTTTTTTTTTTTGGAAGAAGGAAATAAATTCAATTATTTCTGTATTAAATAACATTATCTCTACAATGCAAAGTCCAGGCCCAGATGTCTTAGATCAACTATAACATACATTTAATGAGGAATCAATACTCAGGACTCCTAAACATCTAGGAATGCTTTTCCTTAATTCTGTGCATATATTATACTGTGATACCAAAGCCATACACGGGCGCCACAAATAAGTATAATTGCAGATCAGTATAACCCAGGAATACAGTCACAGAAATCTTTAATAAAATACTAGAAAATGGAAGGTCCTGAAGTCACATAAACTTCTCAACAGATACAGCAGGCAACTACCCTTTAAAACCCCACACTGGGGCGCCTGGGTGGCTCAGTCAGTTAAGCGTCCGACTTCAGCTCAGGTCACGATCTCGCGGTCCACGGGTTCGAGCCCCGCGTCGGGCTCTGTGCTGACAGCTGGGAGCCCGGAGCCTGCTTCCGATTCTGTGTCTCCCTCTCTCTCTGCCCCTCCCCCGTTCATGCTCTGTCTCTCTCTGTCTCAAAAATAAATAAACATTAAAAAAAAAAATTAAAACCCCACACCCATTTACAATTTTAAAAAGTCTTCAACAAACTAGGAATAGAAAGGAATTGGTTCACCCTGATAAAGGGCATCTCTGAAAAACCTACAGGTGACATCATACTTGATGGAACATCATAATAGCCAAGTATGTTTTCTGAGAGAGAGGGAATCTTAAGCAGGCTCCACACTCAGCATGGAGCCTGATGTGGGGCTCAATCCCATGACCCTGGGATCGTGAACTGAGCTGAAATCAAGAGTCGGATGCTTAACCGGTTGAGCCACCCTGGCGCCCCATCGAGTCTGTTATTCCTTTATTTGGATTCCTATCAAGCTTTTGTGCTTAGAAAGTTCTTCTCTATTGGTTCCATTTATCTGCTGCTGTGTAACGAACCACCTCAAAACGTAATGGCTTAAAACAACAGTCGTCTCCCATTTTATAACTTTTGTAGGTCAGGAATTGGGCAGGCTCAGCTGGTGGCTTTCCTGCTCCGCCTGATGTTGACAGAAGTCATGGAGTCTCCCTGCTTTGAGAGAAGCCAAGATGGCGTCACCCACATGTCGGGAGCCTTGCGGCATGGCCACAAGGCTGGGCTGAGCAGGGACAGTTCCCTGAATGTGTCCATGTGGCCTGCCCAACATGCCGCTTAGGCGTAGTCAGAATTCTTACATGGCAGCTCAGGGCTCTGAAAGTAAGTGTTCCGGCAAACAAAGCAGAAGCAAGAACGCCTTTTATGACGTAGCCTTGGATGCCAACTGCTCTGATGGTCAAAGCAGTTTCCACCTGCCCAGATTCAAGTAGGTTTCATGGGCTTTATCATGTTATTTGTGGCCATATGTTCATGTTGCCAGTCTATCCCAGGGTAAGTTACAAGCACACCTACCTTTCCTTCTAGCTGGTTGATGCTACTGCTGCTGCTTCTCCTTCTTGCTCTGTCTTTTTAAACACAGAATCCTTAATCCATCTAGAAAATGTTTTGAGGGGCGCCTGGGTGGCGCAGTCGGTTAAGCGTCCGACTTCAGCCAGGTCACGATCTCGCGGTCCGGGAGTTCGAGCCCCGCGTCGGGCTCTGGGCTGATGGCTCGGAGCCTGGAGCCTGTTTCCAATGCTGTGTCTCCCTCTCTCTCTGCCCCTCCCCCGTTCATGCTGTGTCTCTCTCTGTCCCAAAAATAAATAAACGTTGAAAAAAAAAATTAAAAAAAAAAAAAGAAAATGTTTTTATACAGAATTTACAATGAGGTTCAAATTTGAGTATTTCTCCCTAATAGTAAATGATTTCACTATAACCCTTTCTGGAACAACCATCTCCTCCCCGATGGCTAACTTTTATGGACACTAGGGCCTGTGTGAATATTCTGTTAGTGGAGGAAAAATAGCCTTGACTTTTCTAGCACTCTTCTCTCTGAGCTAAGAGTAGAACCTCCTAGTTAAGTTCAGCTTTTCAGTCTGAAAAGCACCGGCCACACCACTGACCCTGGGCTGGCCGACAAGCATCGCTCTGGAAGGTCTCTCTTAGCTGGAAGGACTGTTGACCTAACGCAGAGGGGCTGCTACTTTTCAGTCTGCTCTTCGCCACGGGAGGCTCTGGGGCTGTGAGCCTTGGGCTGCTGCCCTGGGTGTGTCTGAGGTGCTTTTGTTGTTATAATTCCAAGTATAATAGTTCCTGGGGAAGATTGCTTCTGAGATGAAGTAACTTGATTGCTTCCAGTGGGGAAAAGCATTAGCTCACTTCTATTAATGAACTTGGCCCAGCTGAACAAAGGAGGAACTCCAGTACTATGGGGCCGGTTCCCCTTCCCCTCCCCCTCCTCCTCCCCCTCCATCCTTAGGTCTTGGCCAACGCTGGCTCCACCCGCCAAGCCTCCACCCTGGAGGGACCTCTGGCCCGGCCCCCAGCTTCCTCACTGACCGTTCTGCTTCCTCCTCCCCACCACATAGGAATGTGGGGCTGACCCTTGTGTTACAGCTCTCACAATTCTGTGTTCTTCGCCTGGGCTCTCCCTTTGGTTCGTAACAACCCGCACTGTGGCTGCCGTGGTTGTGGCCGCTCCTGTCCTGACTTTTCTGCTATGCTGCTAGCTTTGTGACCTTACCTTGTTTAATTGCACCCACCCAGTTTGGTGAGGTAGCCACTATTATTCCCATTCTGGAGAGAAGTGGATGGTGGAACAAGGATTTTAACCTCGGTAATCTGCTTAATGTTTAGACAATGTAGGAGACTCTCTCTCTTCCCTCACACTAATCTCGATTCCTAACCGTGGACTGGTATTTCCTTGAAAAAAAAAAAAAATGGGGCGCCTGGGTGGCGCAGTCGGTTAAGCGTCCGACTTCAGCCAGGTCACGATCTCGTGGTCCGGGAGTTCGAGCCCCGCGTCGGGCTCTGGGCTGACGGCTCAGAGCCTGGAGCCTGCTTCCGATTCTGTGTCTCCCTCTCTCTCTGCCCCTCCCCCGTTCATGCTCTGTCTCTCTCTGTCCCAAAAAATAAATAAACGTTGAAAAAAAAATTAAAAAAAAAAAAAAGCCACACGCAGCTGATACCAAGGGCCACAGGGGAAGGACACCTGCCTGAGGACATATAATCCTGTCTGGCAGGAACATTTGAAACTCAGCCCTCCTGAAGGTTTACTTGCCTCATTCCTCTGCTTCCTGCCGGCTCATTCTCTCAGACGAGGCACAGCAGAGATGACTACCCTTCAGTTAACTGGCCAACCCCTCCCCCCCCCACCTTCTCCGGGGAGTTTTCTGCATAACTTAATTCTCCAGCTCCGTGGCTCACTTCTTCTTTTTCAAACTCTTTCTTCCAGAGGAAATTTGCTTCTGTGGCCGGAGCCCCCAAATACACCAAGCCCTCCGTGGAGAGAAAGAGGCAGAGGCAGAGAAGGAAGAGGTTTCATAACACAGATACTATAGGTTGCTCATTGCGGAGGAATCTGGGCATTGGATGGCACTTGTCCCGGGTGGAAGGTCCAGCAGCGTGGGGAAGGGCTGGCACCGAGATAGGCAGGAGGCAATGGGGAGGACTTTCCAAGTGGGGGGGTGGGGAGAACCCAGAGAAGGCTCCCACAGGCTGTGCCCTGTGCTCCCTTTTAGCCCTTCTGAAAATAACAAGATGGAAACCCGAGCTGTCAGCACCGGGGGCCTGCCAGATTCTGGGTTGGGGGGTATGAACAGGAGAGGAATGGACCAACCCGAAGTTAAGAGAAGGAATAACGAGTGATCAGTGAATCGGCTACTTGACCATCACATTTTATACTTAATACAAATCTTGGAGAGGAAGACTTAGGCATGTCTTCAGGATCAAATAGTTTCTTGACCTATTTCTTTTGGTCAAAGTCCTTTTTTTTTTTTTTTTCATAAGGATGAAAAGATTTCAAGCTTTTCCAAAAGCACCTTTATACAGCTCCCAGCAGGGTCTCCAATAAAGTTGTGAATTGTGTTTCCTGCTTATGAAAAGAGTGCTATATGCTCCAGAGAGGGGCATTGGTCAGTCTTGTAACAGAGAGTGAAATCGGGGCCACATATCACCATTTCGACTTTGATACTTCTCTGGAATCAGAATGTGTGTACCATCAGCCCAGGTGACTCAGCACTACAAGAAGGCTTTGTTTTCTTTGCGCTGGTGAGCCTACTTTAATATTTTGCATACACGAAGCTTTTGGTGGAGCCTTTCTATTGCTTCAGCCCACACAGATAAATGACGGTTGGGCCATTCTGAGTTAATGCTTTTGAAAGGGCTTTATATCTTTAATCAGATTGTAGCTCTGGGTAAACAAAATCCTTGTCTTTGGATAGTTTGATTTTCCCAAGAATGAAATTAGTGTAATTTTATTCATTCTCTCCTTAGAGCTCGATGGGGCAATTTTGTCTGTTGTAGACACGGCTGGTTGCCTATCAGGGGGCTATTTCCCTCTACCTTGCTCTCAGAATCTTAATTTTGGCTGCCCTCCTCTGAGGGGTTGTGTCCCGTACAGGAACTTGGACTCTCCCCCACCTCCGAGGGTGAGTCTTCATTGGTCTAGGCCAATTGCGGTGGCCTCGCCTCGCCCCGCCTCGGGATTGTTGAAGCATGGGTAGATTGTGCCTATTCTGGCCAGTGAGACGTAGGGGACCAGCCCCCCTTCTCTGGAAGGACGCCTTCTCTTTTTCTGAAGGTGGTTTCTGGCACGTGAGGCCTGACCTACAGCAAATCTGGGGACTGGGGGAGAAAGCTGCAGAACTGTTAAGCTAGATGCACGACGTTCCTATGTCGGTGAACAACCCCACTCTGAAACTGTCCTACCTCCAAACAGGACATGACGCAAAGTAATAAACATCCTTATCGGGCGGGCCCCGGTGGTTAGATCCTCTATCCTTCGCTGTCCAGAGCATCTTACATAGCCTTTGTTTGGAAAGGGGAAGTTGACGTTGGCCGGGTAAGTCAAAACCAAAAGCACCCAACATACGATGGGAAGGGAAGCAGCCATGTTTGACTGGTGGTCCTGGCAGATTCGTAATCCTCTGCTAATCCTCGCCAAAGAGTTGGCACCGGTGGGAAAACTATTTCCTGAGGTTGAGCTGGTTCAAAAAGAGAGTACATCCAAGGCGTAGCAGAGAAGGGTTTTCTCACATCTGACAGGAGGCAGAGGTACTTCCCGCACACCAGGAAGAGAGATGCCAGCCACGTGTTAACTGTTTGTGGTTACTTTGGCACAGACATGATTTCCAGGTGTGACCCTCATCTTGCCGAGTCAGAACCGAGGTGAGGATCTAACCCCGGGGTGGAGAGTACCTGGTGGTGGGAACGGAGTGGGGCAGGAGCTCTGTATGCCGGGGCAGGGGCGTGCTGATAAGACTATATCCAACACTAGGGGCGCCTGGGTGGCGCAGTCGGTTGAGCGTCCGACTTCAGCCAGGTCACGATTTCGCGGTCCGGGAGTTTGAGCCCCGCGTCGGGCTCTGGGCTGATGGCTCAGAGCCGGGAGCCTGTTTCCGATTCTGTGTCTCCCTCTCTCTCTGCCCCTCACCCGTTCATGCTCTGTCTCTCTCTGTCCCAAAAATAAAGACTATATCCAACACTAGAAAGCAGTGGGAGCTTCCCAAGTTGGAATTTCAAACGTGAGTGAATTCACCACTTAACTGACATTTATCGAGCACATGGGACCCATCAGGCACTGTGCGAGGCGCCGGAGAAAGAACGAAACTCGGTCTTTGTCCCCAAGGAGCATACAGTCTGGTATATAGTCCAGCCCGTAGGCAAGCACGTCCAGCGCCTTCTTGCCTGTCAGCCCCAGTCTTAGTGCTCTGCTAATTTGACATCTCCTCCCTCTGCTAAATGATGGCATCGCTGGTGTGTAAATGCACGCATTCCAGATACTCCTACACATACCCGTACCATTTCCTTGTTATCAGGCCGTAGTTTAAGCTGTGAAGATTTGCCAAGCACCTAACCTGAGCCAGATGGTGTGGGGCATGCAAAAGCGAATGAGAGATCTTTTTTTTTTTTTTAACGTTTATTTACTTTTGAGACACAGAGAGAGACAGAGTGCGAGTGGAGAAGGACAGGGAGAGGGAGACGCACAACCTGAAGCAGGCTCCAGGCTCCGAGCCGTCGGCACAGAGCCTGACGCGGGGCTCGAACTCACAAACCGTGAGATCACGCCCCGAGCCTGAAGTCGGACGCTTAACTGACCGAGCCACCCAGGTGCTCCGTGAATGAGATGTAATTGCAGAAACCACAGCTCAGTTGGTGGCGGGTGATTTGCCCCCTGGAAGTCAGAGCGAGCAACGGGGTGACAAGAAAGCAGAATTTGAACGGTGCAGACAGTACCTGCTAGGGGAGTTCAAGTCCTGGCCCCTGGGACATGGGAATAACGTGAGTTCAGTTTCCTGCTTTTCCAGGAGCTAACTTTAAAACACCGGTACAGAAATATTGGTCACATCAACTGTCCTCTCTGGAGCACTAATTATTATTAAGCATTTCTACGTGCTTCGCATGTGATCGTTCACTCTGTGAGGCGGATACGAATATCCTCATTTCACAGATGAGGAGACGGAGCCAGCCAGAGGATAACTTTCCCAAGATCACAGGGTTAGTATGAGACATGAACGGAGGATCTAGCTACTTATCAGTCTTAATCTGCAATAAATCTGCCTACGGGAGAGCTAGGCTCTCAGGCAGGGGAGATTCAGTCACAAGTAGACCGCTAGCCAACGATGGGACAGCAAGTAGGTTAAATTGCCTGCACATTCCCCCGGCACCACCGGGAACCACAGAGCCCCAGTGATGGTGCAGCAGATAGTTGTGCCCGGTACTATGGAAAACGGAGCACTCGGGGAAAACCGTGGTGAGCCAGCTTTCTTCCGTCCACACGCACCGAGCTGAGCTGAGGTCTGTTGAGGACGTGTGGTTCCGGGACACCTGAATTTGGATCCCATGGAAAGCTACAGTGGAAGCAGGGGTAAATTGGTGCTCAGTTTACACATCTCAGAAGATGCAAGCCATCTTTCGATACCTTTTGTAATGAGTCATCGTAAACTGTTTTGTTTGTTTGTTTGCTTGTTTGTGTTGAGCGCTTGTCAGCCATTGTAGCAAATGATCAGACTCGGGGGTGGGAGGGTCACGGGACTCTCCGGTTTATAGCTAGCCAGGGTACAAGGGACAACGTGGGACCTGAGACCGGCATCTGCAGGGGGAGCAGTTCTGTGGGGATGAGGCCTTCACCTGTGGGATCTGATGCTGTCTCTAGGGAAATAGTGTCAGAATCGGGTTTAATTGTAGGACACCCAGCTGCTGTTGGAGAATCGCTTGGTTGTGGGGAAAAGCCCCGATACATTTGGAGTACAGAAGTGTTCTGTGGGTAGAGGAGGAAACAGTTTTCCCACAGTTTCCCCACGTGACCTACGTTTGATAGAAGTTATGATCTGTCACCTACTAAGACCCGGGTAGCTCTAAAACGAGTAGTTTCTTTAGGTTGTAAGGACATATTTCTGCCCCAGAAACGGGGCTCTTGAGCTCGCCCTGACTCCTGATCTGTGGTCTGTACATTTTTCTTCATTCATGGTACATTTCATACCTTCTTCTGCTGATAGGAATTAATTCCCTCCCTCCCCCGCCCCCAACCTAAGTTATGTGTACCCCTCGAGGTTTTAGAGTCCCCTGATTGGAAAAAAAAAAATGATTCTTGGCGTCCAGGAGGGATCTGAGGTTAAAAAAAAAAAAAAAAAAAGAAAGAAAAGAAAAAAAAATAGGACGGAGAGCCAGAGAGCAAGGGATAAATTTCTCTTAAAGTATTCATTCATTCATTCAACAAGGGTTTATTGAGGTCCTCCCTGGAGTCAAGCTCGGTGCTGGCGTTAGAGACATAGTCAGAAACAAAATTAACGTGGCCTGTGTTCTCAAGGGTTTCCAGGCTACTGAGGGAGGCCAAGAAGGCAACAAATTACTCAATTACAAATCCGAGTAAGTGCTTCAAGGATAAAACGTAGATAATACAAAGGAGACAGAGGGTGAGGGGCAAGCTTCCTATATTTCTGTGGTCAAGGAAGGAGGTCACATTCAAAACAAGACCTGAGGGCTGTGGAATCAGTCCTGGAAAAACTTTCTAGGCAGGGAGACTTCTTCGAAGAGACCCGTGTGTTTAAGAAATTAAGATAAGTCCTGTGGTGGACTATGGAGGTGGGGGGTGGGGCAGGGACTGGTTGGGGGAAATAGAGAAACAGGAAGTAAGATTGGAGAAGTGAGCAGGAGCATAGGAAAGGTTTTGGATTTTATTCCAAGTGAGGTGAGAAGTACAGGGGGGACAACGCATAGGGACAACTCCTCCTCCCCGTCTCAGAAACTCGGTGCCATCACTTCCAGGGTGAAGGGAGGACCGTGTCCTTGAAAAGGAAGAAGGGACGAGTGTTTGGTTTCCTCTGAAACCTCGGAGCTTTTGAAAGAGTGGTGCCTGCTCTGAATTCTACTGTGTCCGGTGTGGGAGTTAGCATCCCAGGATTAGCACTATTAATATATTCAAATGGCCTTCAAAGGAGAACTTGAAGAATGTTTTCAAAGGAAGTTCTGATGGGAGTAATTGTGAAACCTTCAGATATGACTCATCTTCCATTGAACCGGCCTCTGGAGGCTCAGCCAGAGTGACTCAAAGTAAACACGTATTCACTGAGCTTCTACTCCATGCCCAGCACCACGAAGGATGCCGTGGTGGCTGCAAAAGTGTATGAAGTGCTCCCTGTCCTCAAGGACTTTAAACAGTAGGATATTGGGGATGGCAGAAAGAGCGCATTCGAACAATCAGCCACGATGTGGATACCCTCCCCGCTGGCCTTTGTCTGACATATCACGCTGCGTGCAAAGTGGCCAAGGGCTGAGGACACAGAAGAGTTTGTGAACCGTTAGCGAGGCTTGGCCAGGCAAACAGGTGAGCGAGAATATGGAGATTCTCCTCCCCACGGGATTGTTCCAGGAGCCCAGGAATAGAGCGGCCGACGGGGATGGCCTGTCCGTGCCCATCCTATGTTTGCATCGTTGGCATCACACTTGTGCAAACGCCGGGGACCCTGGCTGTCATGGTCCTTTCCCAAGCTTTCAGTTTCTTTGTAGGGGTGGAGGCCTTTCCCCAACGTCATACCAACCGCGGAAGAGGAAGAAGAGCAAGGCCGCACAAAGCCCGTGTAGAGAAAACTTGGGTGCTTCTGAGGTTGTAGGTCGGCGCGTTAGAGTTCGGAGTCTGGGCCTGTCACCTTGAGAGAGACATTTGATCTTATTCTGTTCAAATGAGCAAGTTGGACCCAGCGAACTCCAGCCAGTGATGTCTCACTCCGACTAGGTGATCTCACTTATCCCGGAAGCAAGAGGCCCCAGCCCCTCCTGGTGGCATGCCATTTTGTCCAATAAAATAGAGCCCGTCAGAAAGATCCCAGCCATCCTGTGTGAGGCCCCTAAGGCTTTGGCCTTGCCTTTAGTTAAAAAAAAAAAAAGAAAACAAAAACAAAACAAGCCAATGGTATGTTCCAGAATACCGCTGTCTCACACTTTCCCAGTATCAGTGGGTAATAGTGGAATCTGGAGGCAGGACTGACGGACGGGAGAAGGCCCTGCCTTCCTCCCCTGTGATTTAGGGCTTCATTCCACAGGCATGTGCTGGCGTTTGTTTCGTGCCGGGGCATGGTCACAGACAACAGGCCTTAAATTCTCAGGAGTTAGCATAGCCGTGACACAAGACAGGTTGATTGCCTCAAATGCTCTCTTAATCAGCACTCTCAAACTACTTCCTTCTTCCTGGGGGGTCAGGTCTCGGGTCAAAGTGTTGACTTGTTGTGTTTCCGACCATTCCCATAGTGGCATGTTGACGACGCCACCCAGAAGAGGGTGCTTTTTGGCTTACGTTGGGGATCTCCCATAATCGCGTAGCAGACCTGCGGCTACCTGAAGCCTCTCTCCCTTAGGCTTCCCGCTCCAATGCGGTGTCGGTCAAAGGGCTCAGATCTTACTTCCAGGTTCCCACATCACCTACAATGCCAACCCTTCTGGTGTTCACCATAGAGAAAATCAGACCAAAGAGAAATAACGTGTTAACAACAGTTGAGATCTTTCTGATGGGCTCTATTTTATTGGACAGAATGGCGTTCCACCAAGAGCAGCTGGGGTCCCATGCTTCTAAGACAAGTGGGGCCGTCTGATTCTTCCCCTTCCCCGTCAGGAAGGAGAAAACTCAGGAGCTGGTTGTCAACAAGGAAGTGAAGTCATGGTCCAAGGTGCACAGGTATTGGGGTGTTAAGACCATTCCGTAATTCCTTTGAATTACTTACTTACCAATAAGTAATTCCTTAGAATATAGTAAGCAATTCCTTACTAGTCATGTGATATTAAACAAGTTCACCTCTTTGAATCCAAGCTCTCTTATTACTAAAACAGATTTAGCGTCTATATACGGGGCTGTTGAAGAGAATGAAACGAAATAAGGTACACGGAAGATCTGGGAAAGGGACAAAGTACCACACGGATGTGACCTGGTCCTATTAGATGAGGTGCTAACGTAGGTGACTGGTGTGATAGTCCCCTTCCTCAACCCAACTCTCATGGCTCCCTCTGTGCGGAATTAGGTGATCGACACATCTATAGATTCTCACTCTAACCACGCACTGCTGATGGCATAGAGCCTTGGGCTTGGAGCTTTCGAAGGGTCTCTTAAAATGGTTGAGATGCGGGACACGGGTAAACTCAAAACTGCAATATGGAAAAAAGAACATTCATATTTAAGTAAATTAAAACACAATGTTTCCTCCAGTTAGTCGACTGTAACACAATGCGACTGTTACCACGTTGTACAGTTGTTTTTGACGTGTGATAAGGGAGCATCTTAACGTGTCTGACAGGAAGAAGGAGAGAGCGTCCAAAAGGAAGTTCTCGGAGCCTGTGCGAACCAGGAACAGTCGAGCATCCTATCTATTTTTAACTGTATCGTAACTGCTCTTTTTGCTTCTGCCTCCAGGGTCCCGCAACTTATCCGTAGAAGCTACAGAAGATGAGCTCGCTCCAGTTTTATTCAACTCCAAGGTGAGGTATGCTCACTTTCTGTGCATTTTGAGGAAGGCCGGTGCTTCAGGAAACTCACTCCAGACCCCTCGTTCCCATCATCCCATCCTGTCCCATCTTATTTTTGTGGTCTGTGGTATCCATGGGACTCTGGTTATTTGTAGGTATTGATTGAATTGTGAGACGGCTCTTTGGTCAGGTGGGCCCGAGCTGGAGCCCCGAGGTTTTGTGCAGACAGGTGGACGGCATCCCAGGAGGCTGCCATCTTGTCTTTGCCACTGGCTCTCTGACCTCGGTCAAGCGCCTCCTCTGCTCTTTTGTCACTTATCTGCGCAATGAGATGTGTCACATCCAGAGAGGGGATGAGTGACGAGACCCAGCTTTCCGGCACTGTGCTTCCGACGCCTCTCCTAAATGACTCTGGGTATACACACACATGACACAGGCCCTCAGTAGGTAGACACATCCATAACCTGCTCGGAGGGAAAGGTCAGGCTTCAGCTGACCTTGGCTTGTTCTTTTCTTCCAAGCTGACAAAACATGCGGGGTTTGGAAAGGTGTGTGCTGGACCTGCCTGATGAAGTGTTGCAGAAATTACGTGATTAGAAACAGAATGTAATGAAACTCAGGTCGGAAATGGACAACCAGCTGACATTTATTTTTCCCCAATGAATCATCTCCCTTTTCCCACGGGGTTATCCGTGCCAGGGCTGAGGGAAGGTGGGAGTGCTGAGTTACTGGCACTGCTTGGGTGCCTCCCTGCCGACAGCCACGAGCCACATTCTGCCTTGCCGACAGAACGGACTGGATTCGGGTGTGGGTCGGCATTCTCTCAGGGGAGGACAGGTCCCTACCCAACCCCAGGCGGTGGGAGAATCTAGTCACAGTACTTCTGGTCCTTTTGCCTGTAATTCTGCGCCACAGTTCTGTCCAGTGTGATGTGAGGGGACATCTGCTAGGGTAGGGGAACCCTCCAGGTAAGTTTTTCTTGTTGTTAACGGGGATGCCTCCGTGTCCTTGTGTCAGTTGTATCCGAAGCTTGCAACTGAGGTGGCCATCTGGACAGCACGAGAACAAATGCCTACGCGCTGGGGATGGTGGAGAGAAAACATGGAGAGCACCTGGGCCCGTGACGACATTTTTAAGCTGCTCATTTACGTGACCTTGGAACTTCTCTGCTTTGGAAACTCTTACCGCGCGCGAGAATACTTGGTCCCTGTCGCTCGGGGCCACGTCTGGCTGGGTTTGCTGTTATGAAAGCCCGCGAGTGGCTGAATGAAGCTGCCTCCTTGGCCCCCACCTATCCCTTCCTGGAGCAAAGGCACCCACAGAGAATATGTCTCAGAGCAGAGCTTCTAAGAGGGGTGGAGTGGGAACAAGGATCCAAAGTGGACTCTGCGCTGTCTGAGCTCTGGGCTCGAACTCGTGAGCCGTGAGATCGTGAACTGAATCGAAGTCGGACGCTTAACCCGCCGAGCCACCCAGGCGCCCCTCACATCAGAGCTTTTGTCGCCAGCCCCCAGAGTAGGGCCGAGGAGAGGAGAGGGAAAGTACATCTCCTGTAAGATTATCTCCTAAAGCTGCCGGCCGGCCAGCTGCCATTTATTTGATTTCCTGAGTCTTTAACTGTGGAATTCACGCGAAATTCTCATTCGCTTTCCTCCAGTATATTTTTCTTCCAGTCCAGCTCCCATATTACCGACTTAACCGGTTACATTATCTAGCTCCCCCCACCCTGAGAATGTCCCACACGAGGTAATAATACAAGGTGCCCCACATGATGCCAGCAGGTAGGACACCTACCTCCCGAGGGAGGTGTGTGGGCAGAACTTGCGACAGCTCACGGGCTTATTGTTGTTGTTATCGTTGCAAACGTGGAGGAGGTCCGAGCAGGAGGAAGTACTCTGGGGAGATGTAGCAACTTTCTCTCCCTCTCTTCCTCAGCCTGGAAAACCCAGGCAGGTGGTGGGGACAGCAGCCGAGCACAGACCACATTCCTGCCTCAGATAAGGTCTGTGGAGGTGAATTCCCAGGCTGCAGAGGTGACTCCTGAGTCATCGCAGCTGAGAGCCAAACGACTTGCCCCAAGCCATTGCTCAACGCCGCCGGGGACAGTGTCTCACACTCACCGCGTGTCATCCACCCTGGCAGGCTGCAGTTTCAATTTGATGCACGAGGGCAAACGGGTACGTTCTTCGGCGTGCGCCCCCTCTCCCCCCCCCCCCCCCGCAACCCTGGGAGGTTCCTTTGTGGTCAAGTCTGAACCCTCTTTTTGTGAAGGTCCCCAGAACCTCAGCTCAGGGAAGTCGGGGACTTGGCCCCTCTTGTCCCCTGCAGGATCCCCGGTGCCGAGAGCCGAGTCTGGCACGCGTGTTCGGAATGGCTGACTTTGAAGAGACTGAGTGAAGGATGCTTTGAAGGCCATACCGCAGTAGGAAGGAGAAAGTGCTCTGGGGGCCACCGAGCCGTAGAGAGTTTGGACGGCAGGAATGGGGAGCAGCACCCGGGGCAGGGTCCTGGAGCCCCAGCAACAGAGCCCAGCTCCAGGTAGAAGCTGCCGGAGGGGGCGCGGTGTGGACGGAGGGTGGCTGGCCACGCGAGGTGCTGCTCCAGGATACGGGATCTTGACCGTGCGAGGACTTCTCGGACCTGGGCCTCTGGTCGCGGCCAGGCGAGGCTCTGGTGGCCCGGATGAGCTCCGTCTCCTTAGCCCGTCCCCAGGGCTTGGCCGGGAGGACTGAATCTCCATCCCTCCTCGGTGGCCTCTTCCTGTTCAACTACCCCAGCACATTTTTCAGGATGCCTGTCCTCACAGGGAGTGGTTTCCACGTCGTGGAGGAAAAGTAGGGAAGCCCCCGAATTTCTCCTGGTGAGAGGCGTTTGGGGGGCACCGCTGAGGTAGCTGAGCTGGCCCAGCGCGGTGCGAGGTGCTCTCGTTAGGGACCGTCCGCGGGCCCTCCGCGCCAGCCCCCTGCTCCCTGGCTGGCTGTGCGGGGCCTCTATAGCCTCTGCCCTCTCTCTCTCCATCAGCAATAGCCTGGCCTCTCTCCTCCTGGGTCCAAGAACCTCTTAAATTCTCGGGTTCTACTCCACCTGGTCCTTCAGATACCTTACTTCTCAAATTATAGCCACCAGGGGAGGCAACACTTAAGCTAAAGCCTCTCGGCTGCTGATCTCAGCTGACACTGTCTAGGCAGGGGGCACAGTGTGGGACACGCAGGCCTGGGGCTCAGTCGAGCTGGGCCCCGCCTCTGCTGTGCCTTTACCGGCCGTGGGGCCCCGGACAATTCCGGCAACATCGGTGGGCCGTAGCGTTCTCCTCCTTATCGTAGAAGAGGCCAGCGATGGAAACCCAGGGGGTCGTCCTGAGGATTCACAGAGATGATGTCGATAAATCACCTAACCCGGGGCTTGGTGTGGAACCAGCAATGAATACGTGTCAACAATTTCTATTTCTGCATTTTCTTCTCATTCTTCCTCTTAACTCTTGACGCACTGGACAAGTGACTTTACCTCCTCACAGGACGGATGTCTTCGTGGGGTGAGGACGAGAAGGGTGGGGCAGAGACAGTCTTCGGTTTTATGTTTTTAAGTCATCAGTCCAAAAACCAGTGCCACTGCTCACGGACGAGCGGGCATCCCACGTGCTACGGGGCTTTTGAAGCATGTCGGCAAGTTCTCGACACTCCTTCCCGAAAAGGAGGGGTCTAATTCATTTCCCTTCATTCTGGGCTGGCATTGGTGGTGGTGTGCGTCTCTTTAAGTTCATTTACTTAGTTTTGAGAGAGAGAGAAACAGAGCACGCGAGCAGGGGAGGGGCGGAGAGGGAGAGGGAGAGGGAGAATCCCTAGCAGGCTCCGCGCTGTCGGGTAGAGCTCCAGGCACGGCCTCGAGATCACCAACCTGAAGATCGCGGCTCGAGCTGCACCAACCAAGAGTCGGAGGCTCAACCGACTGAGCCACCCAGGCGCCCAGTAGTGACGTGCTTCTCACAACTAGAAGGCGGTGGAAGTGATGCTGTGTGACCGTCGGGGCCAGGCTAGTCGAGCTGATACCTCTTTCTCCCTCTCAGGGCATGTGCCTTGGGACTCCTGATCCATCGTGGAAGAAGGCCGGTGACCCCGGAGGGGCCCGGCCCCGGCTGGTGCCTGGCGTGTGAGCGAGGAAGGAACCCAGCAGCTGACCGCGATCTCACGAGAGACTCTAGGTCAGCTGGCCCACTCTCAAATTTCTGACCCACACGACCCGTGAGCGCTAACGAACAACTGTTGCTGTCTTAAGCCACTGAGTTTGGGGCTGATTTATTATGACCTCACAGGTGACAGATACAAATGTCACCGAGTACTAGCCCTGTGGGATAGGCGCTTGTGACCTCAGTTTACAAATGAGGAAATGGAGGTGTTAGAACTTACGGAGCAGGTAAGGCACCACGAGGAGACACGGCGCTGGGACCCAAACGTGTGTCCGTGGGACTCCAGAACCCGCGCTCCATCCTCCGCACCGGGGGCTGCCTCATCTGATCCCAGAAGAGGTTGAAAAAAAATGGGTCAAAATACCTTCTTCTGGACCCGCGCTACAAATCTGCCAACGCCCTAGGGTTAAGCACGCACGCTCACGCTGTATTTGGAAGATCACCACCGGCTCGACCCACGCGTGGCTGGTTGTAGGTCGCTGGCAGCGTGAATGTTCTGGAAGGTTCTCAGTGCTGTGCGTCTCCTTCGGAGCAGTGCTGGGCTCGCAGGGAGCCGAGGGCAGGGTGCCAGTTGGAGGGATGTTTAGCCACCCCGAGGGCCCCGGTTGCCCTGGTGAGGCCTGTGGACAGCGGTGAAGCCTGAGCTCGGGGTCCGTGAGGAAGAGCCATGTGGCAGGTGGTGAAAAATGGTGGAGGCAGACAGAACAAACAAGGCCGAGCAGTGGGAGGACAGCTGAGCAGGCAGTGAGGGTGGCAGGCGGTGACAGAAGTTCTAGAGCGCGATGAGGAAAATATTCATGGAGACGACCGATGAATGTTCCCTAGAGACGCACAGTAAGGGCTCCCTGCCGCTGAGGGGAAGTGACTGCTGTGATAGGGGCCCCGCGGGCCACTTTAGAATCCCCGTCTTACCCTGGACACGGCTGCTGCACACAGGGTTCTGGAAGGCAGGGGCAGGACATTCAGGTCAACCTCTATCAAGCGCCTTTTGTGGGCCAGGGACGAGCCAGTGATGGGACATCTGTAATATAAATAGGACATAAACGTATCATGTGCCCCACAGGGGCTTGAGGTCTGCAGGGGAACACTGTTTTAAGACCTACTGTGTGCCTGGTCCTCTATTTCCTGGTTACTCATGTTATCTTATTTAATCTTGGTACGAATTCGATCAAACAGGCCCCACGACCTTCGTGAGAAGCTGAGTTGAAACAACATGCCCAGTGCTTAGCTTTTAACTCATTCTGATTCTTTTTTTTTTTTTTAATGTTTATTTGTTTTTGAGAGAGAGAGAGAGAGAGAGAGAGAGAGAGAGCCAGAGCATGAGCGGAGGAGGGGCAGACAGAGAGGGAGACATGGAATCCGAAGCGGGCTCCAGGCTCCGAGCGGTCAGCCCAGAGCCCGACGTGGGGCTCGAACCCACGAACCGAGAGATCGCGACCTGAGCTGAAGTTCGACGCTCAGCTAAGTGACTCAGGCGCCCCAAATTAATTCTGATTCTGAGGCCCCTGGTCGGTCCACTACAGAGCCTGGCCCTGGGAAGAAAGAGGTTGGTGCTGCCTGGAAGGGACCTGGGGGTGGGGGTGGGGGGCAGGGAGACTTCTCAGAAGGGTTAGACCCGCTGCGGACTGGGGATGCCGTTAGTATTTAAAGCCCGGCGCCCAGGCAGCAGGACAGCACATGAGGGAGGGCGCGGGGCCAGGCCGCCGGGGAGGCCGCACAAGGAGGCCCGGGCCAGACTGGGAGGCGCTCTGTGCCTCTCACTACAGGATCTGGACTCACCCACAGCAGAAAGCACCCCGGTTTTCAAACGGGGAAGTGCCTGGATCGAATTCGCCTTAAATTTAGGGCGCTCGAGGTCGCCCTGGTAGCTCTGCGGAGCACCCTCAGGAGCGCCCGGGCATTTGCACTTGGGTGTCACCCTGACCCCTGAGAGTTTCACAGTTCTCGGTCTCCCGCCAGGCCCCAACCTGGTGAACGGATCCCAGCATTCCTCTGCTCAAAACCCTGCCGTGGTTCATACAGAGCTCTCATCTCCTGAAAATGGCCTGCAGTTTGCCCGACCCCCCCCCCCGCCCCGCCCCACCCCTGTGTCCTCCCTGAGGTTTCACCCCTCACCCTTCCCTTCGGTCCTGCTGCCCCGCCCTGCTTGGCTGGCCTCCTGTCGCCCACCCCTCCAGGCACACCGCCCTGCTGGCCCTTCCCGTTCCCCCCTCCCTGCAGCGAATCCCTCAGAGAGTCGGGGGGGGGGGGGGGTTGTTCTCGAGCGCCCGGACCAGTACCTGACTTGTGGCTGTCTTGTTTGCGGCATCCTTGGCCATTTTTATCTGACTTGGTCACAAAGGGCAGTCACTGAATAAGTGGATAGCTGAACCGGGGTGGGGGGTGCAGCCTGGAGAGGAGAAACTGGTCCGGTGGGGTTCAGCTGTGCCCCCTGGCCTTGGAGACACAGGAGTCCACGGCCACCCACATAGCATCAGACAGGAGTGCCCCTGTCCCCACCTTCGTCCGCACCCATTTCCTCTGCCTTAGTTTCTCACAGTGTATGCGGCTGCTCCCCGCCCCCCACCTGCCCCCTTCTGGCTCCTACAACTGCTCTCTGTCTTTCTCTCTCCTCTGAGCAAGGTCACGGCCATCACACTGCCAACTGTTTTCCGTTAAATTCCAATCTCATGCGCTAGCCATAAACGTTTGGGTTTTTTTTGTCCCCCTCCTTGGTACTGACACTGCGCAGGTCAAGGTCGCCAGCACCTTCCATCCTGCCCTATGCAGTGACCACTATTCTGTCCTTATTTTATTTGACCTTGTGGCGGCTTCCCACACGGTGGTCCCCCTTGATGAACTGGCTTCCTTTGCTTCCTGTAAATGCACTCACGGGTGTTTTCCCCTAAACATCGGCTACTCCTCTTCATCGCCCTTTCAGGATCCCTCGGCCTCCCCCATTAGCGGCTCCCCTGGGACCGAACCTTTGACCCAACCCTCTCCCCACCTCTTCTCCACCAACGCTTCTTACCTACTTCGAGTTTGGGTCTCCAAATATCATCTCCATGCTTGTAACCCCCTGTCCACACCACCCATCTCCAGAGCAGTTTATCTAGCTTCCTTTTGACCTGGCTCCTTGGTTGTTTAATAAATATTCCAGACTTTTCATAGGCACCTCACCTTTGCCGCCGGGACCTGGTCTTTCCCCGTTTCTCCTCCCGCATCAGGCATGGTCTCTACCGGGCCGAGGTGAAGGAGCCCCAGACTCAGGCATTATTCTTGCTTGTTCTCGTCATCTCTCCCCCAGTGTCCAGTCGGGCTGGCGCCACCTCTGAGCTGGGTCCCGGGTGTGTCCGCTTCTCCCATCGCCACGGCCACCCTGACCCGGCTTTCGCCATCTCTGCTGGGTCGCTGCGATGCAGGTCGAAACTGGGATCCTGCTTCTTCTTTGGGTCCGTCTGGAATCTAGCCTTTCCAGAGCGGCTGAAAGGTCTTCCCCAGATTCCAGTCCAGCCCCACCCATTCACTGCTTAAAAACACACCCGTGGCTGTCAATCGCACGAAGAATAAAATACAGACTCATTGGCATGGCCTACAGGGCCCACGTGAGCTGTCCCCGCCTCTCCGTGACCTCACGTCCCTGCCCACGCCCCCCCGGGACCCTGCTCCAGCCGTTCTGGCCTTGGTGCCCTTCCTCACACAGATCCAGGTTTGGTCCGGCAGGAAGGCTTTTCCTCTCGTGGTCCGGCTTCCAGACGGGCCGACCGTTGACTTGTTTTCAGCCTTCAGACGTCACCTCCCTTGGGGAAGCTTCCCTCACACTCTGACTAAAGCGGCCCACCTCCTACTTTATTTTTATAAGTTTTGTGACCAACAACTGTGTTATCTCCATTCTGAGGCACCTAGCTGAGCGCTTTTCACTTTTTTCTGACGCTTGCCTTATTTTCTCTGCTCCGTATACTTTTCACTTTCAAGTTTATGCTCAGCTTAGCTTCATCTGTGGGATTCCCGGGAGGTCTGCGTTGAATAACTGTCCCTCCAGATATGGTTTCTTTTAGCATCTGCTATGAGCTTGAGTTTGCCATCCACGTGGGGCCATTTTGTGTTCACTTTCTCTTTTGGAGTTTCTGAGACGATACAGACAGGGTAAGCATGAGTCCCAAATCCACATGAGGTTGGGGTTATGAATTCTCAGAGGAGACTTTTTTTCCCCCAAAGAACCCTGGATGATACGTGCAAGTATTGTTTTATGCCTCCTCTGTTGGTAGGTAGATTTTTTTTTTTCTTGTTCTTCTCCACTGAGCATAGAATTTCAATGGTCCTGGATTTATGCAGGAGTCTTGGATTCATCATCACTCCACCTTGTGCGGCTCAAGAGATCGTCGTCTCCTCTTCCCATGTGGTTTTGCCTGGGACAAAGAGAACAAAAGTTGACCCCGGAACAGCCTTATCTTCAGCCACTCTCTGGGGGAGTTTCCTTATTTACATGCAAGGTCAGCTATAGATTTGAGAGCCTTGATGTATATGACCCAGCATTTTATGTGGCTTTGATGGGAAGGTTTACATGTTACCAGCCTACCATATTTTGAGATAGAAGTCCCTCATTTTTATTTAACTCTGTATTAGTTAACGCTTTATATGTTGATGTCCCAATTATTGATAATAATCTTAACTATTTAGAGAACTTTAAAGCTCAGAAATCCTTTTCATATCTATTCTCCTCGTAGGAATCACTGGCTTCCTTGTATAGTCAAGGAAGCCATGCTCGGAGTGAAGCGACTTGGCTAATAATGACCACTGTTTTTTGAAACCTACTCTGCGTCAGGCGCTATAAATAGATTATGGCAAAGGCTTACGGCGGACCCATGAAATGGGCATTATTTTCTGCTCCTTGTGGTTGAGAAAACTCGGCGTCCGAATGCTATTGTAATTGGTCTGAGGTCCCATGGCTTGTGACATAGTGGCCTGCCAGAGTCCATTCTCTTCCCAGTGCTGTCTCTGTTCGCTCTCCAAGCTACTTTCCTAGATGTGGGTTTTTATGCATTTTAGTGAAGGCATTTATGCATCTTAGTGCAATTTTGTACTTAGAAAGTTCTTTACTAATAAATACGTTTATCAGTAACTTGGTTAGGGTGCCCTGTTTCTTCAATCTCAGTTACATCTGGGAGGAAAAGCTCTTTTGGAGCCTTAAATGACCCACGCGACACCAGATGCTGCCATTCACTGTTTTTACCTGCTCCAGGTAGGGGACCCTGGCCTAGGGATTACAGACGGCCCCTGACGTATGATGGTTCGACTTACAGCTTTTCAACCTTACGTTGGTGTGAATGCAATATGTATTCAGTAGAGGCTGTATTTCGAGTTTTGCACTTGGATCTTTTCCAGGGCTAGCAATACGTCAACAGTACTCTCTCCCGATGCTGGGCAGTGGCGACGGGCTGTGGCTCCGGGTCACCAGCAACTGAGGCACAACTGCTCTATACCCCTATGACTGTTCTGTTGTGCACGTTCAGTTCACTATTCAGTCAATTGCATGCGGCACTTTTTTATAAAACCGGCTTTGTGTTAGATGATTTTGCCCAACCGTAGGCTAACGTTAAGTACCCTGAGTACGCATAAGGTGGGCTAGGCTAAGCTATGATGTCTAGGTGGATGAAATACATTTTTGACTCAGGATATTTTAAATTTACGATATTTTTATCAGGAGGTAACCCTCTCATAAGTCAAGGAGGATCTGTATTAGCTAGCATCTCAAGCTGTGCCTTTTTATTTTTATTTTTTCAGCCATGATCTTTCAAATGATGTTTCACATGGGACCCCGATACAGATGAGATAATTGAAGAAGCAGTGGGACTTTCTGAGGACATGTAGGCCAATCACTGAGTTCACTTCTTGAAAAATTAGTCACCTTGTAAGATTTAAAAAATATGTGTATGTATATATATATATATGTGTGTATACACACACACATACACACACACACACGCATACATATAAACAAGTAGAAATGAATAAAAATCATTGGCTTTGACAAATACGTTCAACTATCTGTGAAAATAGCTCTTGATTCTCAGTCCTTTCCACCATTTATGTCCATATAATGATGTGAGCCCAGGTCGTTGAAAAACCATGTCTCTAAGAAAGAAACAAGAAATTATCTATAACAAGAGAATTGTCTGAAACAAGAATTGTCTGATGGGAACCCGATCTCCTGTCCTAGCTCTCTTCAATTCAGTCCCACAGTCCTAATTTGTCAGTCACAATGAAACAATCTGGTGTTCATTAGCCAGATTCAGAGGTAAGGAACTTGAGACTTCAAAAGAAATCTCTCCTCCCAGTAGGCCAGTCTGTAGTCTCCTGGGGATGTATCCCCTTTTCTCTGCCAATCTGGATGTTTCCATGTACAGCCTACCATATTTTCTAGGAGGCCCTGCCTCAGGCCACTCCAAAGCCAGGGGTTTGAACTCTAAAACCAGGTGTCTCTTCACTACACAACATTATTCCCTGGTCCATGGGTTTTCAACTCTAACAGACTTTCTTCTTTTCTTCAGCCCGGCCAAAGTAATTCCATTTCGTATTTGAGACCCAAATCACCTCTCACGTTCTCTCAGAAGTGACCCTTGGCTGCTTCTGTCCACACAGACATTTCTGTTCTTTGAACTTAGAGCTGATACACAATTATAATGACACTGAAGACACATTATCTTGGATACCTTCTCTATCTGTCTGTTGCATTCTTTTCAAAGCTATACAGTATCTCTGGCTGAAACGAACAACGCAGGAAACAACACATGTTGGCGAGGATGCAGAGAAAGGGGAACCCTCTTACACTGTTGGTGGGAATGCAACCTGGTGCGGCCACTCTGGAGAACGATATGGAGGTTCCTCAAAAAGTTAAAAATAGAGCTACCCTATGACCCAGCAATTGCACTAGTAGGTATTTACCCAAAGGATACAAAAACACAGATTTGAAAGGGCACCTGCACCCCGAAGTTTATAGCAGCATTATCAACAATAGCCAAACTATGGAGAGAGCCCAAATGTCCATCAACTGATAAATGTACACACACACACACACACACACACACACACACACACTGGAATATTACTCAGCCATCAAAAAGAATGAAATCTTGCTACTGGCCATGACGTGGATGGAGCTAGAGGGTATTGTGCTAAGCAAACTGGGTCAGAGAAAGACAAATACCATAGGATTTCCCTCGTACGTGGAATTGAAGAAACAAAACAGATATACATAGGGGAAGGAAAAAAAGAGAGAGGGAAACAAACCATAAGAGACAACAGAGAACAAACTGAATGTTGATGGAGGGAGGAGGGTGGGGATGGGCTAAATGGATGATTGATGTTAAGGAGGGAACTTGTTACGAGGAGCGCTGGGTATTATGTGTAGGTGATGAATCACTAAATTCTACAGTGAAACTGATTTTGCCATATATGCTGACGGGCTAGAACTTAAATAAGACATTGAAATTAAAAAATAAATAAAATAAAGAAAAGTGACGTGATACCTCTTTACTCGTAGACCAGGCTTTGCCTAGTTCCGTACGGAGAGACTTTTCTTTTGGTATCACACTTCGGCGTTACAACGTGGTCATGACTATCATGGTACTTTTATCTTGGCATAGTGTTTGTTCCAATGGTTATGTGGGTGGGAAATCCCTTCTGTTGAAGCTCTTGGGGTGAAGGGCAGGGACGTCACCCGTTTTTTGACAGAAGCTGTGCCGGAGAGAATGTTTCTGCACACCCTCACCAGCGCTGGGTGCCATAAATATTTGGACGGAATTTAGTGGCTTTCTGTGTGTTAGGTGAGCACAGGGGAAGTGAGGCGCTCGAAAAAACATAAGTGCTCCCTTTCTTATTACTCTAGAGAAAGGACTCTCTAGGTGTTGGGATGCTAAACAAGTTTGATCTCTCTGAATCCCAGCTTTCTTACCTGAAAGAGGGGTTAGGAGTACGTTAAGGATATTTCCAGAGCTGTTGTCAGGATTAAACAATGCAATGGAAATAAAGAATTGCAGGCATGTGCTCCTTGTGTTCCCGATGACGCCAGGGAGTAGGGCACGAGGTGAAGAAAATTAGCACCATCATCCCACCCAACAGCGGCTGAATGTTGGCCACACCCGGCTACCGCTGCAAGTTCTTGACCTATTGGCCTATTTAACATTCGCCATCACACTGTGCTATTACCATCCCCATTTCGCCAGCTAGTGAGGAGTGAATCGCGGATGGAAACCTAGGCAGTCTGGCCCAGAACTTGAGATCGTAAATCTCCCACCTTTTGGACATCAGATGCTGTCCAGCAGGTAGCCCGCCCTTTGTTTGTCTCGGCCTGACGTGCAGCCCCCACAGCACCTTCTTGCTAAGGCCGGGCCGGCTTCTGGGACCAGGCTTTACCATCCCTCCGTGGGCGTGAATCACATGAATAAGTGCCACCTGCTGTGGTTCCATAAAAACGCCGTAATTAAAGAGGACAGCCAGGGGAAAACAATAAACATACTTATTTCAGCCAGGTAAAAAACCAAAATCACAATTTACTTTATGCATCCAAAGACTGATTCGATCTGTGCTGCATACTAGAAAAGCCCCACACCTAGTTAAGCCCTACATAGATCCCCACGGCCATAATTTTACACTACGCCCATAGCAGGTGCCTTTAATCCGCCACGGGGGCGGGGGGCGGAGAGTAAGCCGGAGTAAGAATCGTGTACTTCAATTTTTAAGTAGAGAACATTCCCCCATGCCCAAAGTGTACAGGTCATTTTATTGCAGTGGAAACACCTAACCTGTCCCGAGGCAGGGGTGGTGGTAGGGGATGGCGATCTTCTTGTGACATTGCAAAAGGACAGTGAGGTTGGGAGTGCCGGAAAGCACGTGTGAACTTTTGTTGTGCTCTTAGGACAGATGGGGAGGCAGGTCTGCGGGGTGCAGCCTCAGGCTTTCAAAAGAGGTCCCGCCTTGTGAACCCACAAAGTATACACAATCACACACAGGGAAAACGCCTGGAAGGTTATACAGCACAATATTAACTCCACGGGGCGGGATTAGAGGACATTCTCATGTTTTAAAAGTGTGCTCCTAGGGGCGCCTGGGTGGCTCAGTCGGTTTAGTGTCCGACTTCGGCTCGGGTCACGATCTCACAGTTCGTGGGTTTGAGCCTCGCCTCGGGTTTTGCGCTGACAGCGTGGAGCCTGCTTCGGGTTCTCTGTCTCCCTCTCTCTGTCCCTTCTCTGCTCGTACTCTCTCTCGGAAATAAACATTAAAAAGAAATGTAAAAAAATGTCTTTCTGGAGGTGCCTGGGTGGCCCAGTGGGTTTAGGGTCTGACTCTTGATTTCTGCTCGGGTCATGATCCCAGGGTCATGGGACTGAGAACTGCGTGGGGCTCACACTGAGCATCGAGCCTGCTCAAGACTCTCTCTCTCTCTCTCTCTCTCTCTCTCTCTCCTGCTACCCCTCTCCTCCATTCGTGCAGGCTCTCTCTCTCAAATAAAATTTAATTCAATGTTGGGCACCTGGGTGGCTCAGTTGGTTAAGCGCCTGACTCTAGATGTCGGCTCAGGTCCTGACCTCACGGTTCGTGAGTTCGAGCTCCAAATACGGCTCTGCACCAATGGTGAGGCACCTGCTTGGGATTCTCTCTCTGTGTGTCTCTCTCTCTCTCTCTCTCTCTCAAAATAAACTTAAAAAATGTCTTTCTGAATTGCCTGAAAAAAAACTTTTTTGAGAGAGAGAGCAAGATGGGCAGGCTCCTTGCCCCACGCTGAGCTAGGCAGGGGCTCGATCTGACCGCTCTCACCACCGTGAGATGATGACCCGAGCCGAAATCAGGCGTCGGAGGCTTCACTGACTGAGCCGCCCAGGCGCTCCGGAATTGCCTGAAAATTTTCAATGAGGATCTATTTCTTTTAAACTCAGGACAATGAAAAAGCCATCCTCTAAGAAGGAAACCCACTGGAAAGGAGAAGAGGCTGTGCCCTCCGGGTCTCTCTGTAACCGAATCTGGCAGTCTACCTCTGGTACTCAGCATGACCTTGAGATGAATTCCAACCCAACCCGCAGCATGGCACCATGGGAAAGGAAGGCATGAGAGCCGGAGAGCTGGGTGTTACGGTTCTACCACGGGGGCGGGTTATTCCACCAGTCTGAGTTTTGGTTTCTGTAGAGTGTAGACAATAATCTTACCCTTTTTGCTTTAAGTATTGGGGATAATACACAGAGGGTGTTTACCCAAGTCCTTGTCATTCACTGTTTCAACAACACCCATTCCCCGCGCACCTGTTCACGCCATGCACTCCTCTGGGCACTGGCAATGCACAGAGGCGGCAGGGTTTTTTTTTAGAGTATGTGCTTTCCAACTATTTTAGTTTAGGACATCCTCCATATCTGATCTCTCAGTGTATTCATTTTCGTGGATGCAAAGCTACGCATCGGGGCTAAGGCACATCCGCTCTGGCCCCACCGTCAGGTGTTGGTAGCCATCACCTGTGGCTATTTTAGCTTTGCCATCATTTAGGGCTGAAGGTGTGTTTCCTGGGTTTTGCCCTTCTTTGCAAAACAAAAAGAATGAGCTAAAAAAGCTAGAGTATGGAATACCACTTTAATACTACAGGCATTCAGCTTTATTGAAAAGACACGTTTGTTGTCCAGATACCAGGATCCTAACTTAGAGACATTTATGAAAATGTCCACAGTTGTTGAAGACCTTGTCTCTGTTAAGTTATATACGCAGCGAACACCAGAGAAGATAAAAACATGTTTTTAAGGGAGTCGAAGTGATACAGAAGGGTTGGAAGCGATGCCATCAATGTCTATAGTTCTGGGGGGAAATTTAAGTCGTTAAAGCCAGCTGCTAGCGTGGACAATGATCGAACGCTTTTTATGTGTCCTGTTCCAAGTGTATGAATGAGTTGAACTTTCGCATCGAGGAGGTATCATTCCCTCCCCCCATCTTAAAGATGAGAAAACTAGGCACAGAGGGATTACATAGCCAGGTTACAGGTACTAAATGGTAGGGTTGGGATTTGAACCCAGGAATCTGCATATCCCTGTCCTAGATTGTACCTTGCACATTGGTTCCCATGCAGCCTCGCTATAGACTTAGGAACAAATGGATCGATTCACAACGTTTTGAAATCCAATCTGCTTGGTAGTAGAGAAACTCCTGGCTAGACACTACTTATGAACTCCGGTTGTTGGGACGCCAAAATTGGGAGTTGCTTGGCCAGAATCACCCACGGGGCACCTGCTACTCTATTCCTTAATATCTGCTGATAGAGAATCTTAGGAAGAAAACAGAAGAATTAAATCTCGGTGGGGAATTCATTTTCTCTACCTTAAGATTTTATTGGAACACTAGCTGATGGTCAAGTTAAATGAAATGTCAACAAACTCAAAAGAGCAAAGACCCTTGAAGGTACCTGGTAGGGGCTAGATGTTACTGAACTGGCTGGCAGTCTGGGGCCTGAAAGATGTCGAAGGAAAAATGAGACGCACATTCGGTTACCGCAAGTAATCTCTTTCTCGTTGGTGGGACAGAGGGCAGGGTAGTTTGCTGCCTGCCTGAACCACCAGGTTCCTTGCTTTTCCTCTACAGGAAACCATAAGGGACTTTTCCTGATACGGACAGTTCCAGAGTCTATGAAGTCTGATTAAAACAAACAGCAAAAGAGCTAACGTATCTGTCACCAGCTCGTCAAAGGCTTTGTGACACTCACGGCACAGCCACCGCTAGCTTCTGTGTCCCATCAGGTCTGCATGACTTCTGCACAACGGCGTTTAGAGTCGGTGCTCAACTCGGGATTAGAAGATCTGATTGGCCGAGTTGTAAACTAGTAAATTAGTGACAGAAGGCATTTGACCTAGATGGGTGTATTTCTTTAGCTCGTGCTCCAGGATTTATCTCTACCTTATATTTTGGGAATAACCTAAGTAATTCAGAACAACTGTTACATAAACAATGAGTATACCAGCCCCTTCTCTTCTGTCATTCTTATACCTCACTTGTCTTCCCGAGAGAGAAGCAGAAAGAGAACTACCATCTTCCCGGTGTATGTGTCTCTGTGTTGGCCACACAGAAATCCCATGATCTCCTACCAGCCGGAGATTTCTCTACCAGTCCGCCTTTCTAGGTCCTCTATTAGATGGCCAGGAGCACTGTCCTCCTCGGGCTGTAGTTTTCCCTGGCGGGGAGTCTTGTGAATGTCCCAGGCAACCCTCTGCTCTCCACGATTTGCGTCTGACAAGACCCCGGTGTTATAGAAGCTCAGAACATACGAGACTCGGTGTCCTAGGACAGTCAGTATCTCTTCCACAACAAGGCGTTATTTTAAGCCGACCAGAAAACTGAACAGATTTCTAAAACTGCTGTTGAACGCGTTACACGTGAAATCACACATATGCCATTAGTTGCAAAAGCACTTGAAGGTGGTCGCCTCTAAAAGAAACAAGAGAAAAGCCCACGCCGGAGCCCTGAGTACGGGAAGCCAGTGTGGGGGTGTATTTGGTGCCAAAGACCAAATTTGTTCCACGACCTCCTGGTCCCCGCTCCTCCACACTCCTAAGTCACACTGAGATTTTGCTGCGGGCTTGAGGTTGGGTCCAAAGGACCTGAGCTGGCCAGTGGCCCAGAGGCGCCAGATGGCTGGCATCTGCAGGACACGGTGACACCCGGGGTTAACGAGGGGAAGGAGAACGTGTAGCCGAGAGACACTGAAGTCCAAGCGGTGGTTCTGTTCCGGTGACTCCCTAAACTGTTGGTTGAGGGCAGTTATTCATAGCAGCGCTAATCCCCCTTCTCGCTCTCCCCCTGGCCAAACATCAAAGGAGTTAAAGGAAAACGCCAGAGAACATCAATGTCAACCTGAAGCCCACCACCCGAGCACACCTGATCTCGTTTCGAAAAATTTTCATTTTTTTTGTAGCTTTTCTTCCCGAATCTGCCTTTTAATCTGTGCGACAGGTCACACCCACCGCCAAATGCAAAAAGGGACAGAATCCTTTATTTGGGTTTTTCCATGGAGTCAAGGTGAAGGAGATTTTTTTTTTTTCATCTGAGTGGGAAAGTTCTGGAAAGTGGGTGAAGGGTGTCCGAAATTTTGGCTTTCTGGCTTCGGCTTATCGGACACTTTAATGAACACTTCTGTGGTGTGACCTTGAGAAAGTTCCCTCGTCTCAGCGCACCTCGCCTAAAGTGGGTTGTAAGAAGCTTCTCTTTGGCCTGCAGAAAGGAAGGCCCCAGAACATACGTGCGAGTGTTAGTACGAATAGTTAACATGGTACATGCCACTCACTCTTTACAGCTGGTAATATTTTCCTCTTATTTAAAAAAAAAAATCCAAACTTGCAGCAAAGTTGAAAGAATAGCGGAACGAAGACGCATTTCCTCTTTACCTAGATTTGTCGATGGCTACCATTTTGCCACATTTGCTCTATGCCTTTTCTTCCACACGTGTGCGTGTTCACATAAAAATGTTTTTGGCAAGCCAAAACAAAATGACTTTTGAAAGTCATTTCCACAGAGAATTCAATTGTTATTATCTCTAATGTCTTAACACGTGTCTTCTAAGCACAAAGACATTATCCTAGACAGCAGTATAAATGTCATGCTCAGGAAATCTAACATTGAATCGTGATATTATCTAATATATAGACCAAGTTCAAATGTCCCCATGTGTCCCAACAATATTTTGAAATGTTCTAATCATTGCTTCAATCCAGGATAGAATCAAGAATTATTCAATATATTAGCCGTCCTATTCTTTTTAATCTAGACCGTCCCTGAGCCTTTAAAAAAAATTCTCGTATCGTTTTGACATTTTTGACGAATTCAAGCCAGCTGTTTTGTAAAGTGCCCCTCCATTTGTTTATTTTTTTCATTTTTTTAATGTTTTATTTCATTTCCGAGAGAGAGAGAGATGGGGACAAAGGATCTGAAGCGGGCTCCGTGCTGACAGCAGTGAGCCCAATGCAGGGCTTGAACTCACGAACCGTGAGATCATGACCTGAGCCGAAGTCAGATGCTTAACCGACTGAGCCACCCGGGGGGCCCCAAGTGTCCCTCGGTTTGGATTAATCTAATTATCGCCTCATGCCTGGCTTCAGATTGAACCTCCTTGTGGAGAGAATGTTGTATATGTCATATTCTTCTTAGCGCATCAGTCACATCAGGAGGCACAAGACGCCAGAGTCCCATTATCGATGCCGGCCATTTTGATTAGTTCAGTTGACGTCCCTCAGATTCTTCCATTCGGAGGTCCTTTCTTGCCCCATGTTTAATGCATCAGCAATCCACCGCCGGCGGCTCCTTGTATGCTCATCTTTGTGATTACAGCCAACATTTCATGAGATATCTCTTCCCTAATGAGTCTTTTTTCTTCATCCGGCCACTCCGGCATTTGCAATTCTTGGGTGTCTAAGTCCACCCTCACCAGTGGCGTGACTTCTGTGTGCTTGGTCATCTTCCTTAGTTCATTACTTGAGCTTCATGATGGAAGGGTCCCGTGGCCCAACTCGGGGAAGCTTTCCTCCGGGGGGGGGGTTTGACCCTGCCGCTGCTGGTGCAGGTACCCTTCCAGCCTCCCTGTGGCTTTTGACTTTGAGCGGACACGTGGGCTTAGCTCTCCCCCCTCACTGCTCTTCCAAGATTTATCGCACTCATGGCAGAGAGGCTCTTAGAATCTTGCCTCTCTCTCTGTTTACTGTTGACGGTTCCAAAAATCTTCATCTTGCCCTAACCTCTGAGAGGTTTGTGGCCACGGCTTTTTGCCTAATGGAGTGCCGTACGGATCAATACCCCAAAAGTTCACAAAGTTTTCAAAAGAGTGGTATCGGCTTGGACGAAATGAGAAGAAAACAGTACGAAATGAAAGGAGACCTGTGAGCCTCTCAAGTCGTGCAGAGGGGGAGCTGGCTGAGAAAAGCACTCGGCTGCAAACTCAGGCCAGACTCAGGCAAAGGGAAGAGACCTCAGAGGGTAGAGAACAAAGGGCCAGAGAACAAAGCGGCAGAGCTGAGCCCTAGTCACGAACTGGCAGCCCGATTTCAGCATCACTTACAGACCCGTGGCACTGTGTGTCTCTCGTTCGCTTGTGGGTCCACAGCTGTGAGGCCCCACCAGAGTGGGGGGCTGGTCGCTGGCATGTAGATCGGAGGAGTGGGGCTCAGCTGCTGTCCCTGAATCACTCTGCACACCTGAACCTGACTTTACTGCTTTGACCGGGTGTCATGGTGGGATGGGGCTTGTTGGTCTCGAGGGAGGGGTTGAGTTTATTTTGCAGGTGGGAAGGCTGTGAAGTATTGTGGCCTGAGGGTGAGCCGTGGTGGCTGTATTTTCAAAAGATGGCCACGACGACGTTTCTGCTTTCCTACAATGCAGTCTCGATACCCCTCCCTTGGAGGGGCAGGGTCTCTGTTCCCTTTCCTTGAGTTCGGGCTGACGCCTGACCCACAGCAAAAGCGAGGCTAGATCATAAATGCTGATACAGCATCCTGTCTGGTTCTCTTGGGATGCTCGCTCTTAAAGCCCAGGCGCCTTGCACTGAAGTCCGAGGAGCCACATAGCGAGGCCAGGTGTCGGTGTTCCAGCTGAGAGCCCTGCCGACAGCCAGCATCGACCACCGGACACGTGAGTCGAGAGCCTCTGCAGGCTTCCCACCTCCTAATGTCAAGCAACCCTGAACTTCATGTCTTCCCAGCAGAGCCCAGACATTGTAGCACGGCGGCAAGCTGACCCTTTCTGAACTCCTCCCCCACAGAACACGTGCACATAACGTTTTTGTCTCATTTTGTCGTCAGTTTGGGGTAGTTTGTGCCGCAGCAACAGTCCCCAGAACACTGGACCGAGTTTGCGCCTCCCCGTGGGAGATGTCAACATTGTTTCTTACCCCCTCTCGTTCCCGTTGCCTCCAACTAGAAGCCGTTTTCCAAGGTCGATGTGGGAGACCATTCATTTCGAGCAAACTAGGAGCAAGAAACTAGGTGTTCAAGAGAGGGAGCGGGTGCCTGGTATCCCCTGAAGAAACAAAGCGCTTGGAAATGCAACACCACGGAAAATTCCGTCTCATTCCAAACCAGACTCAACGAGTTCGTATTGAACATTGTGTTAAGCATCAGGGCGAGCATACATGACACAGGAGACACTGCACGTGGACAAGAACAGCTCAGTTAAAAAAATTTTTTTTCAATGTTTATTTATTATTGAGAGACAGAGAGAGAGCGTGAGCAGGGGAGGGGCAGAGACAGAGGGAGACACAGAATCCGAAGCAGGCTCCAGGCTCTGAGCCGTCAGCACAGACCCCGACGCGGGGCTTGAACCCACGAACCGCGAGATCGTGACCTGAGCTGAAGTCGGACACTTAACTGACTGAGCCACCCAGGCGCCCCTGGACAAGAACAGTTCAGCATTGCTTCCTGTGTCCAATTGCCAGCTTTTCTTTCTGTGTTCCGCTTCAAATTCTCAAGAAGGAATATGATTTTTTTTCTTTGTCCCTCGCTGGGTAGTTTTCATATAAAGCCAGCTGTTGACCCGCTGGTCAGCCCATCGGTTGTCTGGCTTTGGGTCAGGCACCTGCCCCACTCTGCAGGCCTGTGGCACAGACCTGCTGCTTTGGGCTGAACTGTGTCCCACCCCGAATGCATATGCTAAAGCCCTAACCCTCCCCCCACCCCCAATCTCTCAGAATGTGCTTTTACTTGGTGATAAGGCTTTTAAAGAAATGCTTAAATAAAATTGAGGCTGTTGGGATGGGCTTAGCCCAATGTGACTGGTGTCCTTATAAGAGGAAATGTGCACACACAGAGGGACACCAGGGATGCGGCACAGAGGAAGGTTCCAGTGAGGACACAGCCAGCAGGCGGCCACTGCAAGCCAAGAAAAGAGTCCTTAGAAGAAACCAAACCCGCTGACGCCTTGATCCTGACTTCTATGCTTTACAAATTCCTTACAACGCAAGTAATCTCCCTTGCAAAGAATTAGAAATACTCAGATGGAAAGACGTGAATAAAACATCACACACATCATTTACCACAGTGGCATCAACTTTAAAGCAGGTCATAGAGCACAAAATTGGTTCTCAAAATCTGTCTTGAAACAGACAACTATTGCCCCACACTTAAGGCTAGACGAGCGAGGAATTGGGGGCAAGCTTTTGGTCTCTGAATACAGAATCCAGCTAGCTAGACCTGGCGGGGCATCACTTCTCAGGAAACCGGAAGGATTCTTCCAGATGAAAGAGTCCTTAGAGATCGTCTGACCTGACCTTCCACACCACAGATGAGAATCCTGTATTCAGGAAGCATCTGCCAGCCTCCCAGACTTCTGCAGGTGGCCGGAGGGCAGAACCAGCCCGTCACTGGGGTCCAGATTTGCTTTCATGGAGCGTCAGCTGGGCTCCAAAGTGGAGCATCTACAGTGTCAGATCCTGAGGGTGACCGCCTCCGAGTTTGGTGTGCCACAGGGTGTTCTAGGGACAGCGTTCCTGAGCGCCTTCATCAGAAGCCTCCGGACTGCTTGCCAAAGATCAGCAAATTTCCAGGACCCGTTCGGACCTAAGAAATCAGAAGCCTGGAATGGGGGCCAGGAATCTGTATTTTATTTTATTTATTTTTTAATTTATTTTTCAGAGAGAGAGAGAGAGAGAGAGAGAGAGAGACAGAGTGCAAGTGGGGGAGGGGCAGAGAGAGACAGAGACAGAATCCGAACCAGGTTCCAGGCTCTGAGCTGCCAGTGCAGAGCCCAACGTGGGGCTCGAACTCACAAGCGGTGAGATCATGACCTGAGCCGAAGTCAGATGCTTACCCGACTGAGCCACCCAGGCGCCCCGGGGATCTGTATTTCAGCAAGCAGCCCAGTTGATTTTTATTCGCACTGAAATTTGCTGAGCACCAGGCCAGGACAAGTGCAGATTTCTACAGTGGCCTCTTCCCGGAGATCATCTTTCCTTTTGATCCTCAGCCCCGTCCTCTGCGTCCCGCTGCCGTCCTGGGCTCCCCCTCGGCGTTCCTTTCCGCCCCGTGCATGGGCCGAAGCACTTTTCCTCTTCCTCCTCTCTCCCCTTCACCTGCTGCCTTTCTGGGTTCTTACCTCTGTCTCTTTCTTTCCCCTGTGTTGTATTTCCCCCATCTCTTGCGTCTGACCCGCTCTGCTCCCTGCCAAAGTGGGGCTGGGGCATGGACCCGGGTCAGAGGCCGGCTGGCCAGGGAGGGAAGGTCCCGATCTTAGCACAGTTCTGGTCAGGACGTACCCGGGGAGACCAAAACTGGGATGACACATACATCTGCAAGGGACAGGTGAGGGAGGAGGGGAAGGGGCAGATTTACGACCCGGGAAATTCCTTGAGGAAGCAGGTCAAGGAGCCCAAGGTGGCCCGCAGGGTGCGGTAGGGCAGGGTGGCGAGCCTTGGGACACCTGCCCCCCTGCCTTCCCGGCAACCTGTGCGTGGGCGAGCTAAGAGCAACTGAGAATCAGGCTTCTGCACGGACACTTCGCGTTTCCGAGTGTTTACCTGCCGGGGGGTGGGTGGGTGGGGGGACTTGTGTCCTCAGCTGTCAGACCCAAGGCTGTTTGAGGAGTTAGCGCCCACCCCTTCTGGATGGAGAACCTTAAGCATACAGGAGTGGAGGCTTTCCTGAGACGCCCCTCACGCCCAGGCGCGCGAAAGGCAGGTGCCCCCTCAGCGTCCGACGCCCCGTGGTCCGGGGCGAAACCGAGAAATCAGTCGACGTGGGTCTTTGTCCAGTGCAATCTAAGAAGCTGGTATACGAGCACGTGTCCATGCGGTCTGGCCCAGAGAAAGCGCTCATGCAGGGGGGCTGTTATTTATTATGGAACTAGTCTTTTGTCTGCCCCGTGTCTGCATTTATTTCCCATCCGGGAAATCCGGATCCCTGGGCCTGGCATTGGGGGACCTCTCCCAAGGAGGTCTTTGTGTCACAACACCTGGAAGGACCGCAGGCCATCCCTCCCTCCCCTGGAGAGCGCACACGCTACCCCCTTATTAGGTGTGAGCTGTGCTCGCTCTTCAGGGGCCCAGGAGATGCCATTGCTGACATTGGGCTCCGTTTGGCTGTGCCCTTCACCTGTCGCTGGAAGGTCCGCTACGTCTCAGACTCCACGAGGCAGGACACAGGTCGTCAGGAAGAGAAGCAGAAGCGTCCTCACCCGGGATCCCACGTTTCCAGAATGTAGCTCCCCGACCAGTGGTGTCTGGGTCGGTCAGCAGCACCTGAGACAGGAACTCTGGGGTGGGTGGGGCTCTCCTCTCCTGTTGGTCTGGACGAGCCAGAAATTGGCTCCGCCTCCTTCCTTCCTTCCTTTGGCTTCCCATCAGGTGTCCCTCTCAGAAGGCTGTGTTCCAAAAGGCCAGCCCAGCCCAGGTGGTCAGGGCTGCCCGGACCATCCCTGCCCCACCTCCCGGGGCAATGGTGCCGGGCCTTTCTTCCAGAAGCTGTGTCTGCATTTATTTATTTTTTATTATTTTTTTTATTTTTTAACGTTTATTTATTTTTGAGACAGAGAGAGACAGAGCATGAACGGGGCAGGGTCAGAGAGAGAGAGGGAGACACAGAATCCGAAGCAGGCTCCGGGCTCTGAGCTGTCAGCACAGAGCCCGACGCGGGGCTCGAACTCACGAACAGCGAGATCATGACCTGAGCTGAAGTCGGACGCTTAACCGACTGAGCCACCCAGGCGCCCCAAGCCGTGTCTGAATTTAAATGCCTGTTGCTGGATCCTCTGCCCCCAAGAGTCACAGACGAGCCCTACATGGGCCAGTCTGGCCTTAGCACCCTTTGGCTGGCCCGCCCTCCTCCACCGGCACCCTGCACTGCTCACCACCCCCGGATTCCCCCTGCACCTCGCCCTGGCCTGCCTTTTTTCTTTCTTCTCTGCTGGAGGCATCCCTGCTGCTTCCAACGTTTCCTTAACCGCTCAAAATCTTAGGAACGCGCCCCGTCTGCCCCTGCTAATCACCCTCCGCAGCCCTGCAGAAAGAACCTGCCCCTCCTCGCCTCTGCTTCCCTGTGCACTCGGCCCTGTTGTGACACTTCTCCCCGGGTGCCATCATTAAATGGTTACACCTGCGCTTCTCCGGGGCTCCAATGTCGGCTCCACGGGTCTTTTAATGGTGTCCCCGAGGCCAGCCTTGGGGCTTCAGTATAGTGGTCTCTCGGGGACAGCTGTATTTTATCCTGGCAGGATGGTGCGTCACCGCAATGCCACCCCCCTCACGAACCCCAAAGATAAGTAGCTGGAAAAGGATCTTTGGGGGAATTAATCTTCACTGTCAAGTGCAAGGCTGAAGCCTCTACTGCCCATTGGACTCTGAGATGACAGTGACTCTCCTGAGAGAGAGGGGCCTTTAGTGACTACGCTGCTTTCCTTCCTCTGTTTTCAAATTTATTTTTTATGTTTATTTACTTTTGAGACAGAGAGAAACAGAACACGAGTGGGGGAGGGGCAGAGAGCGAGGGAGACACGGAATCCGAAGCGGGCTCCAGGCTCCGAGCCATTAGCACAGAGCCCGATGTGGGGCTCGAACCCACCAACCGCAAGATCGTGACCTGCGCTGAAGTCGGATGCCCAACTGACTGAGCCACCCAAGCGCCCCTAGGTTGCTTTCTCATCTTAGCTGCATTGTGTTTGCAATCTTTCTTTCTGTTCTTTCTTCTTTCTCCCTCTTTTTCTTTCTTTCCTTTTTCTTTTTCTTTCTTTTCTTTCTTTCTTTCTTTCTTTCTTTCTTTCTTTCTTTCTTTCTTTCTTTCCTTTCTTTTCTTTCTTTCTTTCTTTCTTTCTTTCTTTCTTTCTTTCTTTCTTTCCTTCTTTCTTTCTCTCTTTCTTTCTTTCCTTCTTTCTTTCTTTCTTCTCCCTCTCTTCTTTCTTCCTTTCTTTCATGCATTCATTCTCCTGTGCCCCCTCACCACTCCTCCTAAAGCCGGATTCTGCTGCTGACGTGGGTCAGAAGACCTCATTTATTTCCTTCTCGATCCTAACACTTACCTAGCTATTTGTCTGTGTGTTTATCTTCCCCATCAGGATATAAACTTCTTGGGCACAGAGATCCTGTCTTCCGTCTTTGCTCTGGTGCCCTGGTATTTATAGGATGAATTAATGGGTGAGCCCGCGTGCATTTCACCATCTCTGTGTGTCTGGCTCTGGGTGAGGCACAGCAGGTGCAAAAGAAAGACAGCTTTTGTTTTCTGTGGGCTGGCTCACAAGTCGAGGAGACCGCTGCCACCAGGGTGCAGAGTGACAAGTCCTGACTTAGCGGAACACGGGGTCTCTGGGAAAGATGAAGGGCTCCCCTGAGCTGGAAGGAGGTGGGGCTGGAATGGAGGTTCGACATTTGTGTTGAGTCCTGAAAGGCGGTGAAATTTACCAGGCAAAGGAGATGCGAGGGACATTCTCGGGCGGTGGAGCTCATGGACCAAAGCCCGATGGGGACAGGAGGGCAGAATGGAAGTGCAGGGGTGGCCGGAGCCTGGCATGCGAGGGAAGCAAGCCCACGAGAGCACTGGCCTCATGGCAGAGTGGCTGTCCCCGTGGGTTGGTGGCTTTACTTCCTCCAGCTCCGGGCAAACCTGGGACTACAAGAGGCTGTAAGCCCAGCTGAAGAAAGGGAAGTGTTGCACCCCCCCGTGACCCCCGTTCCTCCCCGACAGGGCCCCTTCTCTCCGCACCGTTCCCGGGAGGGGCTGTGGGGACCCTGCGACGGGCGGCGTGGACAGCATAGGCCCGCTGGGGAAGCCAGCTCGCAGAAGGACTCAGGCAGCATCCGAGAACTCTGCTGAGTCAGCCGCAGCTGCAGCGGGGGCAGGAGAAATGCAGAGGAGGAACACGCACTCGGGTTCCTGGAAAAGGCAGATGGCCAATCTCAGGATGCTTCTTTTCAAGATTCTGGGTAGTCCTGAGCTCGAGCCTTTGGGGGTGTCTTTGAGAAGCAAGGGGACGGGGTGGCAGCCAGCCTGTTGATCCCCCTTCCTCCCTTCCACTGGGACTGCCTGAGTGCCTGTCACGTGCAGGGACTGTTCCAGCCATTGGGGGTATGACGTGGAACAGAGCACAGTCGTGCTCTCACGGAGCCGACCTCCTAGGTGTGTGTGTGGGGGGGCAGGGAGGGTGGGGATAAAGAATATAGAAGAGAAAAACAGACACATAACACATGTCAGGTAGTGATGAGAGCAATGAAGAAAAATAAGGCAGGACAAGAGAAGAAGGGGGATGGGTGGTGGGTGTGTGCCGTTCGAGAGAGGGGCAGACATGACCTCCCTGGACAGATGACATCTGAGCAGAAACCTGGCTGAGGCGAGGGAGAGAGTATCAGAAGGGAATCGGTAACTCTGTTAACGGAGGGCGTTACCTCCTAAGGAGGTGTCTCGTCCAGCGGGGAGAGCACAGCCCCAAACAATCTCCCATTCTATGAGTGAGTCTAAAATAATAATTCTATACTTAGTATAATGTTACATTTTTGTGTATTACAGACTGTAATAAATTTATATAGTGTAGGGGCGCCTGGGTGGCTCAGTTGGTTAAGCGGCTGACTTCGGCTCAGGTCATGATCTCGCGGTCCGTGAGTTCAAGCCCCGCGGCGGGCTCTGGGCTGACAGCTCAGAGCCTGGAGCCTGTTTCAGATTCTGTGTCTCCCTCTCTCTCTGACCCTCCCCTGTTCATGCTCTGTCTCTCCCTGTCTCAAAAAATAAATAAAACATTTAAAAAAGTTAAAAAAAATTATATAGTATAAATAACATATTCATATGTATTGTTATATTATACATAATATACATTTTTGTATGATACAGTGGTGATAAGATTTAGAATATAATTAAGCATCTGTCTCCCTTTGCAATTCCCTACTGTCCCTGGACCTGCCCTCTCTCAGTAGCACGGCTGGGCAGGGATTTCACAAAATATGGACGGCAAAGAGTCAAGTCCCTGGCTTCTCTGTTTCCAAAGAAGCCCACTTCATTTGTGTAATTTTCCTGTAAAAGTAGGTATAATCCTGTCCGGGTTTGAGGTCAGAAATTTGGGACTTATAAATTCTTAACCCTGAAAGCAGAAACCGTGGTTTTAAAAAGCCAAGGTTTCCATTTGTAAGAGTCGAATCGCTTTTAATAATCTGCTCAAAAACAATAGGCTGCTCAGAGCAGAGATGTGCGGCCCCGGGGCCCTGGCCGCAGGACCAGCTAAGGCCAAGGGAGAACAGGTGCTTTCAGTGGACCTGAGAGCAAGGCCAGTGTCCCTGGGAAAGGGCTCAAGGTGGCCTTGGCCTTCTCTCTGGGCTCAGGGGGGGTGTTAGGGGTTGGGAATCGGAGAGGAGGGGCCGCCGTGCCCCTGGAGGGGGGAGTTGAGGGGGAGAGAGGGCCACACGGGGTCACCAGTGGTAGATGGGCCTGATGTGGCACTGGGTGCCTGGATGACCCAGCAGGAGGAAGAGCCCAGATGTCGTCTGGCGAGGTCAGGAGGGGCTCCGCGTGAGCTGAGTGATGGCCTGTGTATCTGGGGGGATAGAGGGAAACAGAAAGACCCCAGGGGAGCAAGGGCCGGAAACCCGATGGAGTCTGAGACGTGCAGCAAATGCCCTAACGGACTAAGGTAGACGGACAGGCAGCTGCCACCTGGTGAGCCAGGTGGGGGAGGGGAATGTGGCAATGACCAGGTTCAATTGACGACTCTTTTAAAATGGGTCCTCCTCGGGCGCCTGGCTGACTCAGTCAGTTGAGCGTCCAACTCTTGATTTGGGCTCAGGTCATGATGTCGAGGCTCGCGAGGTCAACCCCCAACTTGGGCTCAGCGCTAAGCGTGGAAACTTCTTGGGATTCTCTCTCTCTCTCTCTCTGCCCCTCCCTGGCTGCACATGCTTTCTCTCTCTCTCTCTCTCTCTCTCTCTCTCTCTCTCTCCTTCAAAGTCAATAAATAACATTTAAAATAAATAAATAAAATGCCTTTTTTTTTTCGCCCCAAGGGACTGGGTTAAGTTTTCTGCCAACGGGCAGAATAGGTGCATGAACTAGAGAGAGTCAGAATTTCTTGCACATTTGAAGCACGTAGTTTGCAAACTAAGCATTTTGACCCACGATGCAAATGTCGATTAGGTAACCCACAGACACACAAAGAGTTCTTTGGGAGATTTCCCAGCTAAAAATCCATTATCGGTCTTTGGTCTCCTGAACCCCCCGAAATGTGGCAAATCCTCCTCCGCTGGAAAAAAAAAATGCGAGAGTTTCCTTAGGCTTAAAAGCCTTGTGGTTCACAGAGGGAAATCGGTCTCCTTTTTGTTTTTCTACAAATACTGCCGGTTATTATTTATAGCTCCTCTGGCCCCAACAGCTCGACTCAGTCCTGTGTCTTTGAAATCCCCCGGGGGCAGGTTCCCGTGTGACGTTAACGTTTTCATCCTCGCGGGGATTTCTAAGCCTGATGTTTTGGAACAGGGCACAGAGGAGTTTCCGAGTCAGCACTGAGCGTGCCTCAAAGGCCGGGTGGGGCGTCAAAAGAGAAGAGACGATTGACGATTGACGATCAGACAGGTTTGGGCTCCGGCCCTTGCAGGCTGTGTGGCCTCTGTAAAGTGACTTTACCTTTCTGAGCCTCTGACTCATCGCCTCAAAAATGGGTACTGCACCCACTCTTACAGAGATATGATAAAAATAAAGTGAGGTAATGTATTATTAGTCTGTAGGGCTGCAGACCGGGCGGCTTAAACATAGAAATCCACTTTCCTCACAGTTCTGGAGGCTGCGGGTCTGAGATCAAGGTGGCGGCGCAGTTAGTTTCTTCGGGGGGGGGCGGGGCTTTCTCCTTCAATTACAGACGATCGTCTCAGGAGGACACCAGTTGTATCCTGTTAAGAGTTCACCCATATGACCTTAAGGTACCTTAAGGCCATGGGTACCTTAAGTACCTCTCTAAAGGCCCTGTCTGTAAATATAGCCACTATCCCAAGGTCCTGGGGGTTCAGCTTCAACACATGAATCTGGGGACATGATCAGCCCATAACAGGGAGCAGGTATGAAAGGGTCTCAGCACACAGATGCTCGGTCAATGTCAGTTGCCCCCCCCCCATTTTGTCAGGGCGCCGTGGGAGCCTCAAACTCTTATTTTTTTTTAATTTTTTTTTTTTAACATTTATTTATTTTTGAGACAGAGACAGAGCATGAGCAGGGGAGGGTCAGAGGGAGAGGGAGACACAGAATCCGAAACAGGCTCCAGGCTCCGAGCTGTCAGCCCAGAGCCTGCCGCGGGGCTCGAACTCACGGACCTCGAGATCATGACCTGAGCCGAAGTCGGACGCCCAACCGACTGAGCCACCCAGGCACCCCAAAGGAGCCTCAAACTCTTAATGACAACTGCTCTCCAGAGACGGTCCCCTCGGAGGCTGCCCCGGGGGCAAGTGGCAGGGAGGCCACATAATTAGAACGCAGGAGATCGCGTAGAGCCAGAAAACTCGATTCGGTTCATACTCTTTAGATGTTTGGATTTGGGCCACACTCATCATTTCTCAGGTTGGCTTCCTGACAGTCATAACGAGCTAACAGGGCAGGTATTAACATTATAATAAGGCCATGGCTCCGACAGGCTTGACTTCTGTCAGGTGCGTCCCAAATACTGCTTTAACTGGATACGGAGACTTTGGGCGAAGCCTTCAGCGCTGACACATGTGAGATACTCTGTCCTCCGGCCACCCTGGCTTCCAGGCTCCGCTGTGTGGAGTGCAAATACCCACACGTTATCCAAGACCCGGTGTTGCCGACCTCTTTCACGTTGTCCGGTGGGTGACTGGAAGCTCCCATAGGCTTTCTGGAAGGCAGGACCAGGTGTTGTGTCGGCTTCCCGCCACCCTGGCTGACAAAAGGTTCGTGTTCTGTGTCTTCTACATGGATTCTGGCATTCCCTGTTCCTAGCTGAACTGCTTTCAGACGTAGCAGGACTCTCTCAGGCGTCCGTCGTTCCCAGAATCTTCTCCATCTCCACAGAGGTATTGTCTTGATGAGGGCTGCCTCCAGCTGCCTGAACCCATGGGAACTGGAGGTGGCCCATGACTGTGGGGAATCCAGTGTGTGGGCTTTGGCCAGAAACTGGGGACGAGGTGGCCGGAAGTCTCTGGGGGCTCGTGTGCCTTTCCGAGACAGCTTTTGCTTCCCAATTTTTGTTTGCTTTGTCCCTTGAGGCCTTACCCATCCACATTTTGCTCGTGTGAACGAAGCCCGGGATGTGAGTCAGGTGGCCATTTTGGGTCCGCAGGGGATTGCCCTCGCTCTGCTGAAGAGAGACCTGTACGGGAAGGAAATCACAAATCCACTTCTGCTTGGGAAGACTGGCACGGAGCCTCAGTGGGCAAACCCGTTGGAAGGATGTGACGGAACAGCCCCTTTCATTGAGGTTTTTCTCTCCGGTCAGCAGAGATGCTTTCCGACCGATGTCCAGTCAAATCCAGAACTGCCTGGAATGCCCGCTGATGTCAAAAGGAGAAGATTTCACTGGCTTCTTTCCTTCAAAGGAAAATTCGGGTTGTTCTTGTTATCCTAAAGAGGACTTTGTCTTTATTTTTACAAAGCCTCATTTGATTACAGTGATTTCCCCCTCTGAGTGGTCAATATGGACTTTCCTGAGTAGACAGGTCATTATTTTAATTATGGCGTTTGTTGGCACTGGGGAAGCCATGTTGTTTTTTCCCCAGGAAGTTGGGAAAAAATTAAGGTGATGTTTACAGGCTCATATTGTGTTAGTGGGGAAACAAATTGTTGCCCAACCTTGTTTCCCGATATGTAGTCTGTGTAGATTACTGCTGTAGATGGGTGGTCCTGCTTCCACTCTGGGAAGAGCTGCTCTTCTCCTAGAAAGGAAAGGACCTTTCATCCCTTCCTATAGTGATGATAGCCAGATCGTGATGGCAGCCACATTGGAGAGCGTATTATGGCTCCTTGCAAAGAATGAAAGATAATGTGAACAGCTACTTTGCTTTTGATATATTTATTACTCCCACTTACCGGGGAAGGTAAGTCCTATCTGTTTTCTAGTTATGCAGATGAGGAGGCAGGCTTAGCGAGGTTAGTAGGCTGCCTCAATCCCACAGCGAGTATATGGCCAAACTGAGACTCAAACCCAGGTCTCACCTGATTCCAAAGCTTGTGCTCTAGATCACTACTCTTCTGCATCTTAATGTAGGGGTTGTCTTATGAGAACATCGCCACAAGTAGTTCTCAAAGTATGGCCCTTGGGCCAGGCTCGTGAGCCTCGCCTCAATACTTGTTAAAAGTGCAATTTCTCAGACTAACTCAAATTATTGAATCAGAAACTCTGAGGGATCGAGCCTGAGTGTTTCCGCCCCAAGGCATTCCAAACAGAGGATGATATAATCTCTGTGCTGGCACTTCCAGACGGAGCTCTCGCTGTCCCACAGGGCACTCATTCTGTCTGTTCTGCGTGTTTAACTTGGCCAATTATTGGCAAGCTCTTCCTTATATCGGAGGACGATTTGCTTCTCTTCATTGTTCACCCCTTGGTTCTCGCCCTGCCCTTCGTCCTAGCGACAAGGAGAGCCGAATATAGCTGATGAAACTCACATGATCAAGAGCAGGAAATTGCTCAGGTGTTAGAAAGAGCTTGTCTGGTGGAACGTGTCTAGGGATGCTTTATTCTTTGTCTCACAAATAAGATAGAAAGGGAACAGTTTTGAAAAGGGGGGAAAAGGAAAGACTGAGGAGTCAGGGTGCCAGGGTCTACTGTTTCTTTAGGGAAGAGTTCTTCAAGAAACTCCGGACCTAGAAGCTACTCCGTTTCCTCCAAAGTCACAGGTCCGGCATAAAATCCCTCCTGCTGAGCAAAGTGGATCACTGCGAGAAGCAAGTTTTCAGAGTCGGAGTGGCAGGAGAGCTCAGAAGACCAGAGATCGGGTGTGACAAGTGGGTTGTTGAATCTGTATCCAGAGGCCTACGGGTGGGGTTCGTGTACTCCTTTCCCAAGCTGGCAACCCCAGAAAACGACTCTGCTACAACTATGTGCCATCTTGGGGAAAAAGGGCTGAGGGAAAAGGGATGTGATCCAGGGGTGGCGGGAAAGTCAACACAACAACGCGTTATCGAGTTGGCTTCTACTGAATACAGCTACTTGCTTGATTCCGCTGGACTGACCCTGCAGAGCCGGGTAACTGCAACTTAGGACAGTTATTCTTGAGGGAGAAAGAGAACTCACCCACTGGTTTCCAACTCCCATCTGTCAAAGTTCTGCCCACAGAGTCTCAACATCCTCAAACTCTGGGTCAGGCTTATGTGGGCTCCATGTTGGGTCCTACAGCGTCCCGTACCTCGTGGCCAACAGCACGGAGGCAAGAGGCACTTGGAACAGGCTGGAGACGAGACACCATCAGGCTTCAGGTGCATGAATGATCAGAATCCAGGCAGCGCTGGTGGTCACGGAGGCTCTCGCAAGAGTCAGGTCAAATGGCTGACAAACAAACCCGGTTTGTTTCTTAAGCATTATCTGAAGGTACAAGAGACTAAGCAGACGTGGGGAGGGAAGGCTAGATTATACAAATAAGGTCCTGCCCGGGACAGCAGCATTATATGACAAAAGTTGCCATTTTTCAGGCCTGGAGAGTACGAAAAAAGTGAGGAAACTAAATACCAAAGAAAGCGGCAAGAACCACTGTTTCCGGAAGGCAGAGAACCGGAGAGGAGACCCCCAAATGCTATCAACCCACATCCCTCACGGACCCCTGAGCTGCATTTTGGCAGAAGAGGCTCGAAGCAGCCAGCCGAAGACAAAAACGATCTGAAAAGAGACGAGAGGTTCCATGTAGAAAACAGAGTTTGCGGTTCAAGCCAAGCCAAGGAAACGATCTGCTAAGCAGAGGAAATTTTCTCTTTGGACAAAAATAACAACAGTCAGGTTTTCCACAATATAACATGCGTAATGTCCGGCATAGAATTCACACGAATGAAACACAGTCCCAAGAGAAAAGAACTTGAAGCAGATCAGACCTGAAGGCCAGACAGATATTGGGACTAACAGACAAGTTAAAAGTCGCTATTAATGACTATCCTCAATGAAGTAAAACATGTTTATTTTTAAAATTTCTTTTTTAGTGTTTATTTATTTTTGAGAGAGAGAGACAGAGCGTGAGTGGGAGAGGGGCAGAGAGAGAGGGAGACACAGAATCCGAAGCAGGCCCCGGGCTCCAAGCTGTCAGCACAGAGCCCGACGCGGGGCTCGAACCCACAAACCGCAAGATCGTGACCTGAGCCCAACTCGGACACTCAACCGACTGAGCCACCCAGGTGCCCCAAGCATGTTTTAAATAAAGAAAATTTGGGGAAATACCAAATTAGGATATCATTCTTCTCACGATATCCTTTTCGCCTTTTAATATTATAGTGATTAAATATTCAAAAATCACATGAAGTTCTTTTCAAATGGTCAGAAGTTTCTCATTGTTCTTTTTGCTTTAAAATAACATTTTTGGGGCACTTGGGTGGCTCAGTTGGTTAACTCTTGGTCACGGCTCAGGTCATGATCTCACAGTTCATGAGTTCAAGCCCCACATCGGGCTCTGTGCTGACAGTGTGGAGCCTTCTTGGGATTGTCTCTCTCTCCCTTTCTCTCTGCCCTTCCCCTGCTCACTTTCTATCTCTCTCTTTCTTAAAACGAATAAATAAACTGGGCGCCTGGGTGGTGCAGTCGGTTAAGCGTCCGACTTCAGCCAGGTCACGATCTCGCGGTCTGTGAGTTGGAGCCCCGCGTCAGGCTCTGGGCTGATGGCTCAGAGCCTGGAGCCTGTTTCCGATTCTGTGTCTCCCTCTCTCTCTGGCCCTCCCCCGTTCATGCTCTGTCTCTCTCTGTCCCAAAAATAAATAAACGTTGAAAAAAAAATTAAAAAAAAACAAAAAAAACGAATAAATAAACTAAAAAAAAAAACAAACCATCTTTACTTTACTGACCACCCCCCACAATTTTATCTAGATGTAAACTAATTTTATAGGTTGAAGTATTTTGATAATTCTGTCATAATTCTATCGCTTAAAAGATATTTAAAAATTTTGCTTTATGTACTAGCGTAAGATTTGGGGTGTTCATTTAATTTAAAATGAACTTTTATCATTCTTTATCATTCAGTTGGTTAAAACAACATAAATATGTCACAAATTTTGAAACATGTTCAACACAGTTAAAATTTTACGATAAATGCCTATACAAATGCACGAAGTTATGCTTTTTCAATTTGTTTATGTCTTCTTGGATGCATGGTACTTAGTGTTAGCTAGTGTTCCTATTTTTTGTAAGTACTGAGAAACATCATTTGTATAAGTAAATAGAGCTAAAACGGGGGTTATATCAGTCGTAGTGAGTAGTTACTACTCATCAAAACTGATTCTTAATGATCCATCAACTAGCACTTTCAATTCGGTAGAAAGAAAAGAATTGGAAACAACCTGATTTGTGGATTCTTTTCCCTATGTCGTTAGAGACACTTTTGTGTCACACACACAAATTTAGGATTGTGACATTATCTGGTGTCTTGGGTCTCTTCTCTTCTCTCCTCTCCTCTCCTCTCCTTTCTTTTCTTTTCTTTTCTTCTCTTTTCTGTTCTTTCCCTCACTCTGGAGTAATGTGTCGAAGTAAGTTTAGAATGGCGGGAGACGAGTTTTTCTTTCATTAAGTTAAACCAGCACGATTAGTGGTCAAGGGAAGCAGCACGAACAGCCATGCTCTCACCCATATCAGTGAGGAAAGAGTTCAGACAGAAGTTGAGGATCTGGAAATTGATTCTGTTGGCACTACGCCCTACATGCACTCCCTGGTACGTTTTATGTATGTGAATGCATACTCCAGTTTGAAGACCGTAGCCTTAGAGAATCAAGGAGCCCAAACCACCCACTGGGCAAGGGACCTTGGAGAAAGTTTAGGTTTAAGAGTCAGGTTTTTTACCTGAAAAGGTAAGGTAAGATCCCAGACTTACACCAGCCAACAGATCACTGTAAAACAGGGAAAACTTGGGCCGGTACAGATGAACACAGGATCCGAAGACTAACTGGTAATAGCAACGTTTGGATTTCTCGAAGTGGAGAAATAAAGCGTCTCATGTTAGCGGCCTAAGGCAACGCAAAACTGCACAAAAGTGCAAAGAAACAGAATAACGTCAGGTTGAACAAAGGAATAATACTCGCAGCCCCTGTAGTTAAGGGTAGAAAGACATTCTTATTAGATGCTGGATTTGAGTGAACGCGTCGGAATCTGAGGAAGTCTGCGGGAGTAGCCTTCGTCTGGAGATATTCGCAGTACCAGAAGAAAGTCATCTGTTTCAGTGACGTTCAGCTGAGGACTTCAGTAGAAAATGAAATAAGCCGTTTAGAGCTGAAGTAATGGTGGCCTATGACCGAGTTCACCAAGTGACCAATTCAAGAGTTACTTTTGGCGATGCTGATGCAGAAAGTTGGGTTCTGGCTTCTGCTCTCCTAGCCTTCCTTCCTACATCTTCGTCTGGCCGTGCCATGTGACCCCTGAGCTGAAAGGAGATCCTATGCAAGAATGAAACGTTCTTAGCACGTGATGCTTAGCACCTAATGTTCAGAGCGACATTATTCACGAGATCCAAAAAGGGGAAATAGATGCTATGTCCATCCGATGGTGGAGCCATTCGATGGGATATTATTTGACAATAAAAAGGAAGCAAGTACTGACATAGGCCACATCACGGAGGAGCCTTGAAAACATCACACTAAGTGAAGGAAGCCAGCCAGAAAGGACCACATATCAGAGGATTCCATTCGTGTGAAATGTCCAGAAGAGGCCAATCTATAGTGACAGGAAACAGATCAGTGGCTGCCTCACCTGGGAGTTGGGGAGAAAGGGGGAGGTTACTACTACAGGTTTTCTTTTTTTGTTTTTGTTTTTAATTTTTTTAACGTTTATTTAGTTTTGAGACAGAGAGAGAGACAGAGCATGAACGGGGGAGGGGCAGAGAGAGAGGGAGACACAGAATCGGAAGCAGGCTCCAGGCTCTGGGCCATCAGCCCAGAGCCCGACGCGGGGCTCGAACTCACGGACCGCGAGATCGTGACCTGAGCCGAAGTCGGACGCCCAACCGACTGAGCCACCCGGGTGCCCCACAGGTTTCCTTTTTGAGATGATGAAAATGTTCTAAAATTGATGGTGGTGTTTTCACACCTCTGTGAATATACTAAAAGCTATTGAATTGTACAGTTTTAGTGGGTACATTGCTCGGTACGTAAATTATCTCAATAAAGTTGTGATTTTTTTTTTTTAAAGTTATGAAAGGAATTTTTAAGTGGAGAAAAGACCTTGGATCCTTGCGTAGACATAGGATAGATAACTGAAAGGAGAAACAATCCAGGAGTCAGAGATGACACCTGGGGAGGAGGGAGATGGAAAGACGACTCTGCGAGGAGATCAGGGCAGACAGCCAGTCGGGGACAGTGGGCATTTGGTGGTGAGTAAGGACACCCGTGGGATGCCCTGAGCTGGAGAAAGAAGAGATTGAGAGCACTGAGTAGATGCTCAGACCTTCTCTGCCTCGAGCCTTGCCTTTGGCCAGACTTGGACACGTCTTTTTATTTTTTTTTTTAATTTTTTTTTTCAACGTTTATTTATTTTTGGGACAGAGAGAGACAGAGCATGAATGGGGGAGGGGCAGAGAGAGAGGGAGACACAGAATCGGAAACAGGCTCCAGGCTCCGAGCCGTCAGCCCAGAGCCCGACGCGGGGCTCGAACTCATGGACCGCGAGATCGTGACCTGGCTGAAGTCGGACGCTTAACCGACTGCGCCACCCAGGCGCCCCTGGACATGTCTTTTTAAATGGGTGCCCTCGCCCCTCACCTCCCTTTCCCATGTCCGGGCCGCTAAAGGCACAATTTTTCTCTCAGTTCTTTTAAATTCTGGTGAAAATGTCTTCTTCATCCCTGCTTCTGCAACTTTTGCCATAATCTCTCTCTCTTCTTTTTCTTTAGTGCTTACCAGGTACTTTCTCTTTCCCTGGCCTAGGCCACGTCTTGTTGTTAAAAAGTCAGCCTTGACTTTTGTTTTTCATTCCTTCTTCCCTTGGGTCCTTTGCGACCTTATCCTGAAGGATTATTACATATAAATGTGAAGATTCACTAATACGCTTAAAATAAGGGAAACCAACGTACCCACTGTGCTACTAAGGTGAAACATTCTGTGTGCTAAAAATAAGGACACAGCAATCTGACATTTTATTTTCAAAACTTGGCACAAAAAAGAATGTCAGAGCACCTGGAACTGTTTTTTTTTTTTTTCTGTATTCTCATTTATTTTTTTTATGGTAGTGGGGGGCACAGATTTAGGTTGACCCCATGGTTTGTGCAAAGTAGCCCCTAGCTTCTTACCCAACTAAAACTAAGGCTGGATTTCAAATTCACTTGTCCACTCATTCAACAAGTGTTTATTGAACATCTACTATGTGCTCGGCCCCTCACTAGGCGCTGGCCATATAATTAATGGAAGGGAGAAAATGCTCCTGGGTCTCATGACACACGCACTCCAGCAATCCGGCGGGACAGACAGACATTGTGAAAACAGTCACATACATTTCCCAGGTAATTATATAATTAAAGTTATGATGTCTTATAAAGGTAGACTGTAGGATACTGTTCTAGGGTTCCTCCTTTCTTGCCTTTCCTCCTGCACTTACTTGCTAAAGAAACCCAGGACAAAGATTGGAAGGGATTTTCAAATTATGGAATCTTTGAAAAAATATAAACTTTAAATCCTTCAGGTAAGGGCTTCAGTTAACTCGAGGAGAGGTGGCCCTAGTTTAACGAGTAGATCACTCACTTGTGACAGGCAACGTTAACAAGAAAAATGAGTGGCTTTTAATTCAGGGATAACCTATGTGGGGAAAAGCACAGACATTGTATGTACACAACTCGATGAATGTTTACGAGTTGAAGACACCTGTGTAACCAGAAGCTAAACCAAGAAACGGAAGCTTCACGCATGCCCCTCTTTGATTCACCAAAGTCATTTTACAAGAGGACTAGTATTTTTGTTTTGTTTTTTTTTGTTTTTAAATTTTTTTTAACGTTTATTTATTTTTGAGACAGAGAGAGACAGAGCATGAACAGGGGAGGGGCAGAGAGAGAGAGGGAGACACAGAATCTGAAACAGGCTCCAGGCTCCGAGCCGTCAGCACAGAGCCCGACGCGGGGCTCGAACTCATGGACCGTGAGATCGTGACCTGAGCCGAAGTCGGACGCTTAACCGACCGAGCCACCCAGGTGCCCCGAAGACTAGTATTTTTGAACACTCGCTACGTGGCAGGCGCAATGAAAAGTCTTTGAAAGATCCCATATCATGCGAGGAGCACTATTTCTTCTCTCTTGTGTAAGTTAGATTACTCCCTCAGAATCCAGGGGACATCCAGGGTGTTTCTAATTTGCTGTTCTGTGTGCCCTTCTTCCCCGAGGAGGAAACAGTCTGTCTCTCCCCCACTCCCCTACGCAGAATCCTCCTTCAGCATAACTAAGATTGACTTGCTCATTTCTCTGAGTCGCGAAGGCCACTCTAGGCTCAGCGTTTCTTGTACAACGGAATCACTCAAGGTTCTGAAGAAATTCACATCTAGTATTTGGGGCGTCATCTCTCTGGATTCGGGGGGCTCGTGGCAGGGGATTGCAGTGGGGTTTTAAAGAGTCTGGCTGGGAGGGGGAAAGAATCCAAAGGGCCCTGAGAAAAATAGGGATGGAAAACGTCACCCACAGCACCAAGGGGGCTTGGCCTTCCTGCAACAACATGAAGAAATATTTCTATCAATTCTACTAGGTGCAATTCTACTGGAGCGAAATGTGTCCGTGAGCTGGCCCGCACTGGATCTGTGCTGAGACTTGTCTATATCGAGGATGTGGCTGGGTGCCTCATATTATGGTGCAAGTGTGGCCGGGACGAGGAGTGGGGTCTTTGGAGACTAATGAAGTGCCATAGGCAGCAGTCTGGCCTCATCCAAGAGATAACAAAAATCTCCTTATCATAAAAACAAATATATGAACAAACAGTAAGCCATCTACCTCTAACTGGTCCAGACGGAGTTCCAAAGTCCCCCAAAAGTTCACGTCTTTATGCGAGGCATTGAAATCCCCAGAAACAATATGGCCGTCTCCTATTTGGTGAGATCTCAGAATTTCTGACCAGGGCCTCTCATAAAACCCTGCAGTTGAGCTTCTCTGAGGCCCTAGGTGTTGGCTATGTAGTGATTTTTCTGCCATGCTTTATTCTCTCTGCCATCAAGAAAGGTGGAGTCCAATGGTCTCTCCCTCCTCAAGCCCTGATACCGAGGCCCTGTTTCTTCCATCGTGGGGAGCCAAGTTCGTCCCTTCCTTTGCTGAGAATTCTGAGGTCCCCAAACAAGCCCTTCCTCATTTTCCCTCACTTTCCCTTCCTCCATCCTGAAGGACGGTCTTTGCGCCTGTCCTCTGGTGATTTTCACCTGTGTCAAAAGACAAAACCCCTTCCTGTGGCCCCAAACCGTTCTCTGTGCTTCTTTTCTGGGACTGTGGTCCCTCCGCCTTTTCGTCTCTTTTCATACTTTTGTTTTAAACTTCTATTATTACAGCTTTTAAACATATACAAAAGTGGGCAGAATAAAATACCCTTGTATGTGATAAAAACAAGGCCAAAGCAATTTGTCCCCACACCCAGATTCAACAATTGTAGCTTTCTGCCCCACTGTATCAGTGTTTTTCTTTTTCTTCATCATTGTCTTGAAAATGTCTTTTTGCGGTTGGTTTAAGTTTGGATTCAAATAGGGCTTACGTATTATGCTTGATTTCTACGTCACTTCATTTTTGTCTAATCAAGAACGTTTTCCCAGCCCCCTTTTATTTCCTGTCGTGCTGTTGACTTGTTGAGGAAAGCGGGTCCGTTCCATAAGATGTCCCAGAGTCTGGAATTTTCTGATTACTGCTTCTTGGTGCTGTCTAACGAGGTCCTCAGTCTCCTGTATTTTCTATAACCTGAAAATCATACCCAGAGACTTGATTAGCTTCCTTCTTCCCAAGCCACGTACTGCTGCGTTATGACCTATGTCATGCCCAAATGGGTCATGGCTATTCGTTATAAAACGCTTGCTTATGGGCTCTGTGTTCTGTTGGCATCTTTCCTCCCCATGTGGAGCGCCATGTAGAGTCACGTGCACCAATTTTCTCCACCCATTCACATACATTTTGCCCCCAACTCCACTACGTTCTCTGCCCCAACCGTGTACAGAAATAACTTTCAGAGATCACGAGATATTCTTTACCAACAACATTCTTTACCCATGACTTCCCGTCAGCGTTCTAATGAATGCCAGCACCGCCACCAGCTACCAAATCCCACGTTGCAGCCTTTTAACAACGTCAAGGTGCTCTCCCTCCATGATCGCTTTTACAAAGGGTTGTCCTTTCCCATTCTTGGTCTCACTGATCGCCTTTGTGTGACGGCTCTTACGTCTGTGTCTATAGCTCTGACCGACCTCGCTGAGCTCCAAGTCTATGTCTCTGTTTTTCCGCACGAGCAATTTTATCTCTAAATGATTCACCAACACCTGGAACTCGATCCGTTTTGATCGTATTGTCTGATCTCACTATCAACTCTTCTTGGTGGAACCTTCTTTAATCTTGCCAGAAAGAATTAATCATGTGCCTTAATGTGTCATACCGTTGTGGTGTGAACTTCTACAGATGGGCTCTGACTGTTGTGGCTTGTGTATGTCTCTACGTCTTCTACTCATTGCGAATTTCTTGAGGACGGGACTCACGTTTCCTCTACCGATGTGTTAATTAATTGGAGGTGTTATGTATTGGGTATCTACTAGAGGCAAGGCACTACACTTTGTAGCCTTTGGATCTGAAATAATAAAACCTTGGGACAAGGCCGGGGTGAAGGGACAACAGCAACAGTGAATGTTAGCTGGCACACCTATTAAACTTGTCTCCTTTCTGAAGCACTTTGCGGGTTGAACCCATTCGAGCATCACTGTCATATTATGAGGGAGTTACTATCATTAGGTGATCTTACAATAAGAAACTGAGGCACAGCGGAGTTAAGAGAGTCACCAGAGTCCCAGAAAGAGACAGGGGGCTGCCAGACAAAGTCATTTCTGCCCGGCCATTCTGCGCAGCCCGGCCTCGGTAGAGTTGAGGGAGAAGAAGTTATCTTTAGAAACAGACTGACGAGGATGCTGAAACTAGGAAATTAGAGCAGTTTGGGAGCAGAGTTTTCTTTAATTTTCTATAAATTGTAACGCGATATCAAGATGTTCAACCATCCTCAATTGCTATTTCCATAAAGTCCTCGGCTAAAATACCCTTCAGACACAGTTATAAATAGCTTTGTGGGCCTGTTGGGCTCCAACTGAGAATTACAGTTAAAGCCTTATTCAGAGTGGGCAAATCAAGAAGCAAATCCATTTAGAGCATACTGGTTTTCAAGGAAGGATCCTTAGTCTCCGGGTATGTTCTGTATGGCACTCGGAGCTTGGGCTTGGGAGGGGGCGTCAAAGAGAATCCCATAGGGATGGGGGGGGGTTGTCTTGTTTTGTTCAGTGTCCGGTCGCTTTTTCTCAAGCAGCGGGTGACACACACTGTGTGTTCGGTGAAGACTTGTTGAACGAGTAAGGGATGGACAGAGAAAGACAAGTAAAGCGTGGAAGACAGTCTGGGCAATAGGTGCTCCCTAATTACACGTGAGGTTGGATGGTCCAGATGGTTTCCTTAGAGGCCCCACTAAGGTGCGAAAGAGAGTAAAAACAGCAACGAAAATCCCTACGCAAGTTAACAAAGAGGTGGCGAAAGCCAGACCCGCCTGACCTCGTGGGTGTTGGCGTGGAATACCCTGGGGAATATTTTAGGTTCCGCTTCCCGCTTAGAATCTCTTTTCAGGTGCCCCCTCCTCTCCTCCCTCCCCTCGGCCATTATAGGGCCGTTCGCATGGAAAAGCCAAAGGTTTGGACTCCCATCAAGTCTCCTCAGGGAGAATGGGTGATAGGAGGGGAGAACAAGGACCCAGTCCTTAGAGAACCTGGAGCAAGATGGCTCTCGTCTCCGCAACAGGCGTAAGGTTTCCCAGAAGTCCTGGGCTCTCTTTGGCGGGGACTCGTTTGGGAGTCCTCTCCTTTATTACTTACAGGGTCCCATCTCTTCATGCCACCGTTGCATATTTTTGCTGCGTGGGTCGTTTTGCTGCTCGACCCAACTGGCCTGTAATGGCTGTGCGTTTGTCATGTTGGCGCTTTCCGTATACGGGGCAGGGCGTGCCTGCACACAGAAGGCCTATCTCTCTGAAAGCCCTGCTGTGTGGTGTCGTCTCAACTTTCCAGTCCTTGCCAAACTACTCAGGTAGAATTAATGACACTGCCTCCTTGGCTGTTGTTTTTTGTTTGTTTGTTTGTTTGTTTTGTTTTTTTGTTTTTTGTATACAATCTCATGTATCGCTGCATGAAAGGATCCGGAAATCTGATTCTTCTTGGTAGCTCCAGAACTTTGCACAGCATGTGAGCCAATGACCACGACAGCCCGGCAGACTGCGGAGGTTCAGTACACGTGCAACTAGGCTGAACTTCATTTTCCGTTTTCGTCTCCTCTCCCTGATATGGTGATCGCAAGGCATTAGAATTAGTGGGAACCTCAGGGGTCATCTGCCCAATTCTACCGCCCGATGTAGAAATCTCCTGCAGAAGAAATGAACATCGCCAGTGGTGAGAGGTTCCCTGTTTCCGAATACGGCATGACCCATTCGGGGCCGCTCAAATTGTGAGCGAGGTGCTTTGTTTTTGGTATCGAGCTGAAAATCGCCTTGCTGTACGTTTTACCTATTGAACCAGGTAAAATTTATCACTTTCTCCCCCCACCCCCCATCGAGAACTATCTAAAATAAGATCGTTCTCCCTCCCTTTGGCCATCCTCAAGTACGTGAAAACAACTTAAACATGCTTCACTTAATATTCTCTTTTCCCACACTGGATCACTCTGGGTTAAAGCAGACTTCGAGAGTCCATCAAAACACGTGGTTTCTAGGCCATTCTTCCCAGGTCTTCTACTTTATTTTTTTAATTAACGTATTTGTTTTGAGGGGGGAAGGTGGAAAGAGGGAGAGAGAGAATCCCCAGCAAGCTCCACGCTGCCAGCACAGAGCCGGAGGCGGGGCTCAAGCCCACGAACCCTGAGATCTGAGCCGGAAGCAAGAGTTGGATGCTTAACCGACCGAGCCACCCAGGCGCCCCTCTAGTCTTTCTAACTGAACTTCGAGTCTAGCCAATGTGACTTCTACAAGCTAGTACCCAGGACAGGTTCTAGAGTGCCAGGGAGGTCATAGTCAAACGTATGATCCCTGGTCACGTTTCTAAGCCTTCTGAATGCCAAGGCTATGTTAGAAGCTGAGCACTCAGCGGAGGCAGGGCCTGCCCTCAGCAAGCACCTGGAAGAGAAGACACGTTTCACGCTGAAACTCTGCTCCCAGACCCTGGTTGTCCCGTGCATGTTTCCACGTCAGGGACAAGGTTCTTCTCTCAAAATCCTTGTTCGGATAAAGGAACATTTAGTTCCTAAAGTTTATTTATTGATTTTGAGGGGTGGGGGGGGGGAGGGAGAGCCAGAGAACGAGGGAGAGGGAATCCCAAGCAGGCTCTGTGCTGTCAGCACAGAGCCCGGTGCTGGGCTCGAACCCACGAACCGTGAGATCATGACCGGAGCCGAAGTCAAGAGTCAGCTGCTTAACCGACTGAGCCGTCCAGGTGCCCCAAGGAGCGTTCAAGCTCTGGTTGGTGTCCCCAAGAGCTGCACAGGCCGGACAAGAACCGACCGGATGGAGAAATGCTTTCAGAGAGGCCAGCCTTCCTTCCCAACCTCCAGGTCGGGTGTACCTACACACCCCGGGGAGAGCCAGAGGGGGACATGTGCCCTCCTCCGAGCTCCCCCTTCCAAGATCCCTGGGCGGGGCGCTGCCCTGAATTTGTTTTCAGGAATATTCCGTAGCTGGCCAGATACTCCCCAGACTTCGAGACCCTTCTCTGCTTGGGGGCACGCGCCCTGAGAGCCCTTGGAAGACGAACCCGGGGTGACAGACACCAACGCGAACATCAGAAGTTAGAAGTGGATGAAAGGAAGCCGCCGAGGCTGAATGGAGGTCATTTGATGAACACAGAGCACAAAGGAGTCATGAGTTTCCATGGCTGGGGCTGGCCGGACGCCCAGACAACGGGCCGGGCCCGGACGACACTCGCAGAGGAAGGCCGGGCGGGGACTCTGACAGCCGCCGTGGTGGCAGATACTGAGACTGTTGTCAGTGTGTGGGACACTAGAAGGCCGGTGCAACCAGGGCTTGCATGGGATGTGAGCAAGATGTGTGGAGGGAGATGGGGGGGGTGGGATGGGGGAGACTCTGGCTCTGGTTCCTTCTCGGGCACCTGACGGATGGAGCGGGCATTACGGTTCCAGCAGGCTCCTCACGAGCGGTGCCCCTGCAGCACGAAGGGTCGCAGGCAGCCCTACCGGCCTCCACCGTCTGCCCTCCGACGTGAGCCCTGCGGCGGCAGGTGGATGAGGGACCCGAGCTGGCGACAGACTCCTGGTAAGGGGCAAAGTCGGAGCAGGGCTGGGCCTGCCCAGACTCTTCCCGGCCCCCGATTCTGAGCGGATCCTCCTGGGTCTCGCCCGCCCATGACACCGTAAACAAACATTATGTGTTTGTGCAGCGTGTCCCCAAGCTAAGAAGCCCGACAGCCCTCGGATGGCCGCATCACTCTGATTGCCCCTCAAATCAAGGAGTCCTCTGACGCGGATCGTGACTTTGGCTCGGTCGCGATCTCAAGGTTTGTGGGTTCGAGCCCCGCGTCCGGCTCTGTGCTGACAGCTCAGAGCCTGGAGCCTGCTTCGGAGTCTGTGTCTCCCTCTCTCTCTGCCCCTCTCCCCTCATGCTCTGTCCTCTCTCTCTCAAAAATAAGTAAACATAAAACAATTTCTTTAAAAAGAATATTTTTTTTAATGTTTACTTGTTTTTGAGAGAGAGACAGAGAGAGAGGCAAAGAGAGGGGAAGAGAATCCCAAACAGGCTCTGGACTGTCAACGCAGAGCCGGTCGTGGGGATTGATCTCACAAACCGTGAACTCAAGACCTGAGCCGAAATCAAGAGTTAGAGGCTTAACTGACAGAGCCACCCAGGTGCCCCCTTCCAGAATGTTTTTAAACGGATTCGATTTATGGCAAAGGGAAGCAACTGTGCTGAAATTCAGTTATAAAAAATATTTTGAAAACTTCGCGGTCTAGTAAAATACATTCTTCTTAATTAGCCCACTGAATACCATGCTCTGGTGACAGATCTGATAACCGCTGTGATTTTGATGTAGTGATGAGCGTATCATATTTTGATATGTGAATATGATGTAAAAATACCTGTGGTTTTTATTGGCAGCCAAGTGCAATATATACCGTTAATATGAACGTGGCTGCTTGCTTACATTTCGAGTGGAAAGAATCCTAATTTCAAGGGACAGATAAAAAAAAAGTAAAGATACCATTTTTCCTTTTCAAGTTCTGAGACACTGCTCCCCACCCCTTTCCATATTCGTCCCCAGACTTGAAGGATTTCAAAGAAGGACTTGAAGAATCTTTTCTTTAGAGAACATCCCCCCCCCGCCACCATCATAACATGAGGTCAGGAAATTAAATGTTCTCCTTAAATATTAAAAATATAAAAGCCTCATACAAATTAACCGGAAAAGCCCAGGAGACAGATGGGCCAAGAACACGATGGATATAATGATAAAAACTTGACAAAAAATTCCACTTGAAAACAAAGTAACAGAAATTCGGTTTTTTGGCCCATTAAATTAGTCAGGATAAGACATGCACCCACATAAACACAATTCTGCCAAGGAGCACTGATAAGACTATTCTTACTGCTGCTTGAATTACAACTGGGACAGTTGTTTTGGAAAGCAAATCTTAAATTGTTCACATTTTTGGAATCAGTCTATTAAATAAACTTGAATTATTATCTTTTAATGGCTAAGCGTTAAGATTTTTCTCACGTAACTAAGACTACCCAAGTTGTAAAGGACCCACTGGGTCACATATCCCACGAGCTTCCTTCATCATTGACAAACCAAGTATATTCCAGTCTCAAAATCATAAACGTAATAAAACCCACTGCATCCCCTTGCGTGTGCCTGAACTGCCTGGGATCTTACAGCGTGTCCTTTGAATCGGAGAGTGTGTATTTGGGTGTGATGGCTGATTTTATGTGTCACCTTGACTGGGCGAAAGGGTGCCCAGATAGCAGGTGAGACATTATTTCTGGGTGCGTCCGTGCGGGTGTCTCTGGGAGAGATTAGCATTAGAATTAGTGATCGGTAGACTGAGTCAAGGAGAGTGACTTCACCAATGCAGGTGGGCATCATCTGACACACCGAGGGCCTGAATAGAACAAAAAGGCAGAGGAAGGGTGAATTCGCTTCCTCTGCTGGAGCTGAGACGTCCGTGTTTTCTGGCCCTCGGACTTGGGGCCCGTGGTCCTCAGGCTTCCAGACAGATGGGGATTTGCACCATCAACCCCCTGAGACTCAAGCCTTTGGTCTCAGGTCAAATTACACTACGGGCCTTCCTGGTTCTACAGCCTGCAGACAGCAGATTGTGGGACTTCCTGGCCTCCAAAACCACATGAGACAATTCCTGTAATAAATCTATGTATATGTAATAAATATTATTATATAAATCAATTATATGTGTATAGTTATATGAATATCATATACGAATTCATATATGTACACACACAAATTTCATATGAGTTACATATATGTACATATAAATACACACATGTGTAATGTCTACTATAAAATGTACTGTATATAATAGATTATATAGTGCAGTAATATAACATAATGTATATATAATATGTATTATTATATATGTATGTATAAGCATATACATAATATTATATTATTATATATAATATATATTATTACATATGTATGTATATTGTACATATGTACAATAATATTATATTATTGTATATAATATATATAATATTATATTGTATATAATATAATATTATATTATATATATTATTATGTATGTCAGTATACGTATATACACAATATTATATTATTATATATTATATATTATTATGTATGTCGGTATACGTATATACACAATATTATATTATTATATATTATATATTATTATATATGTATGCATATGTATATATAATATTATATTATTATATATAATATATATTATATAATATATATTATTATATGTCAGTATATGTATATACATAATATTATATTATTATATATTATATATTATATGTCTGTACATGTATATACATATTATTATATATACTATATATTATTATATATGTATGTACATGTATATATAATATTATATTATTGTATATAATATAATATATATTATATTATATATAATATATATTATTATATGTCAGTATATGTATATACATAATATTATATTATTATATATTATATATTATATATTATATATTATATATTATATATGTCTGTACATGTATATACGTAATATTATATTATTATATATATTATATATTATTATATATGTATGTATATGTATATACGTAATATTATATTACTATATATATATTATATGTATATAACCTCCTATTGGTTCTGTTTCTCCGGAAGAGCCCTCCTGGCTAATACATTGCGCATAGGCATTTTGGCACAATATTTAGTGGTCTATATTCATTTTTCCCCAGACGGTTTTCTTTGTTCATATTTGTACTGTTGTCTTTGTTTCTCCTCATGGACTGCCTGCCAGTCCATAAGTCTTTTGCCTCGATCTTGACATCATTGTCCCATTCGTTTAATATGTATTTCTTGAACACCCATTATGTGCCGGGAATTGGGGTAGGTGTTAGTGATTCAAGAGGGAAGAAAATCAACTTCATTCCTGGCCTCATGAGGGGACAAGAAACTACTGCCCATGATTCCAAATCTAGTCTGCCATCTGTTTTTGCACGAAGAAGAAAGGTTTTTACGTTTTCAAATGTAATAGAGGGGTGCCTGGGTGGCTCAGTCGGTTGAGCGTCCTCTTGATTTCGGTTCGGGTCACCATCTTGCGGTTTGTGAGACTGAGCCCCTCATTCTGGGGCTGGGGTTCTGTCTCTCCCTGTCTCTCTGCCCCTCCCCTGCTCTCTCTCTATCTCAAAAACAAACAAAAAGATTTAAAATGTAACGGAAATCAAAAGAATATTCTATGACACATGCAAACTAAACAAAACTCAGGTGTGGTGTCCATCAAGAAAGTTTTGTTGGAATGCATCGTGCTGACTCGTGTATTATCTACGGTGGCTTCTGCACCACAGCAGCAGAATTGACTTGTCCCAGAAGAAACTGAATGGTGCAAACCTGAAATATTTACTATCTGACTGTTTGCAGGAGAAGTCTGCCGATTCCTCAGCTTGCGGGGTAGACAGGAAAGTACCAAGCAATCCAACGAGAAATAAAATAATAACAGATTGTGGCAAGTGGTGTGAACGGGGAGAAGGAGGCCCCAGGGGAGAATGCAGGGGCATGGTGAGGAGAGGGTCGTCAGAGAAGGACTTCGGGAGGGGGGAAGCGACACTGACGCTGAGTTGGGCAGGATGGGCAGCATCCGGCTGTGCCGGGAACAGAAGCAACAGAGGCAGCTCAGTTCCAAGCAGCGGGGAAGGGGGTGCGTGAAGGCAAAGAGACTGATGGGGGAAAGATCCTGGTGTGTTTGGGGGCTGAGGAGGCATCACAGCTGGAGGGTAATAAGACTCGAGAGAGATAAGTAAGTACATGGGAACCACTGAAGAATTTTTAGCAAGGCAATGACATGGTTTGATTTGAGGGTTTTTTTAATTGTTTATTTATTTTTGAGACGGAGACAGAGTGCAAGTGGGGGAGAGGCAGAGAGAGAGAGGAAGACAGAGTCGGAAACAGTCTCCAGGCTCTGAGCTGTCAGCACAGAGCCCGACGTGGGGCTCGAACCCATGAACCGCGAGATCGTGACCTAAGCCAAAGTCGGACGCTCAACGGACTGAGCCACCCAGGCGCCCCCGATTTGAGTTGTTTTTTTTTTTTAAAGATCGCTTCCGCTGCTCTGCAGACAATAGATGGCAAGAAAAAAAAAAAATGAGACGAGAGAGTGGCTCCAGAAGGCCCTCTGCCAACGCCTGCCTTTCTCCTGTCAGCATGGACTGTGATCGGCTGTGTAAACCCACCAAGACGAGGCACTTCGGGATGTTGCAAGGTTCTGCGGCTCTTCAACGAGGCTTGGATGTGTAGAAGAGGAACTGAGGACAGTTTCTGAGGAAGCGTGTGTTCCATGTCAGGTGTTACTCCAAGAAGAACTCACTGAAGACTCTTCTCTTGCTAAAAATACAGTTTTCCAATACGGGGCGATGGAAGATGGAACAGTGTTGTTAGAAACCGTAACTGGTGGTAACCCCTCTTACCTCCTGGCCAGCGGTATGACGTTCCTCTGCAGTAGATGGCCCTGTTGGGGAGGAAGATGAGGTCAGCCCTGTTAGCTGGACGTCTGTGCACAAGGGGTTAACAGTCATCTGTGCGTGATGTCAGTGGGAAGGCAGGAGGAGTGTTCGGGAAGGATAAGATAGAGGCAGAGAAGCGCGACCGTGGAGACCGGCGAGGAATTTCTGGAAAAGGATGAGCCTCGAGACTTGGGAGCACGTTGGAATCTCTTGTCGCAGGTTTTGAAATGCTGCCATGTGAAAACCTTCCATTTTCCCAAAGCTTCAGCGCAAGCCTTCTACCAGACTTTGGCTGGTGCTTTCTTGGAAGTAACTGGGTGCTCTCTCACAAAGTCCGAGGTAGTAAGAATTCTAAGGAAGTTTCTTACCGCCAGTAATAGGCATTTTGAGCGAATTGCATCTGACAGTTTACGGGCAGTGTGGCTCCTGATTGCATGTAGGTTACAAGTCATCTGCTGCCCTCCCATTAATCTGTAATTTACATAAGGTCAAGTAATGTGTTCATTTCCGAGACCAGGAAGAGGAACAGCCAAGAGAGCGTACATGACATCCAGAGGCCCTGACATTGGCAGGGACAGAACCCCTGCTTGTTCTCCTGGCCACTGGGGTCCCTGAGGGAGCCTGTACTTCTAGCCACTTGGTGGATGAGAGACAAGGTCAAAGAACATCAGAAAAGAGCAAAAGTAAATGTTTACGGAAAAACACAACCCCGCATTTATAGGAAGTATTTGCGTCCTCCTGTGTCTTGCCCTTTCTGAATTTTTTGTTTCTTTAAAGGCACCAGTTCTATTTTTGGAACACACACACACACACACACACACACACACATGCACACACGCCAGATTTTGATGAGCCTTTTGCAGGAAACGCTTTCCCACCAATTTGTTTATGGGCCTCACACACTAATCAGAAATCTTGAAGTTGGAGCCAAAGCATCCATGTTTCCGGAAGGTCTTCCGGTCACCCCAGTGCCCAGTGGAAAGGCACAGTCAAAAGCATCCATGGAGGTCGGATACTTTTGTGACTTGAGAAAGATTGGGCAGGTGACTGAGGATCCAAATAGGAATCCACCTAAATCTGCACAACACAAGAAATAATGAGGTGTTGAGTGAATTCGGTCTCGCGAGGAGCTTCTCGGAGAAACTCTTCTACTTTTTGAATCATAGGGCTGACGGAAAGTCTCTTGGAGACCAGAGAGGGCCTCATGGTATCCAAGGATCTGAGCCAATGGCCTTACGCTGTGAGGTAATGTGGTGCAGCCATGTAGATGAGCCGCTGGGGTCATTGCCAAGGCCTTGCGTTGAATGGCCAACCTTGATTAAAGCTCTCATTCTACCAAAATCTTCTGTAAGAACCCCTCTCCTTCCCACATACCTTAGGTGAAACCCTGACCTAGATTTTGGTAGAAATGGGAGCAGGCTACAGAAGAGGGCACAAAGCCCCCCTTTTGCAGACTCGGAGAAATGCAAGCCAAAGCACAGGTGAGCAATCAGCCTGGCTTTCTGGATCCTGCTTGTCTCCATTTTGCTGGCCTCCAAAAGAGTTTTCTTCTTCCTTCGCGCTTCGCATGCAAGAACGAGTGAATAGTCGTCCGCAAAGCCTCTTGACTTTCTCGAAGCACGGCACCCTCTGAATATAAAAGCGAATGTGCTAGACAGCGATCAAAGCTCAAAGCGAAGAAAGTCCCAGACTGGGAAGAAACCGACAAAATATAACTTCACACCTCAGAGACCGAATCTTGTACACATGACTAAGTGGCATTTTTTGGACGTCAAGAGAACCTGTTGAGCCTACAGCTCCCACTTGAACAATAAAAACAATGACAGGCCCTGTGCAGTGACTGCTGGTTTGCAAAGCACTGTCACACACATGACCTCCCTTCTCGCAAGTGAGACGTGCACACGAAACAGAAACACCGCAAGATAATATCTGTTCTTGCCGTCACTTAAAATAAAGAGAGTCTAAGACTCGCAGAAAGTAGCTTTTATTCCTCAGCCATTAAGGGGTAGAATCAGCAACTGAGTCCAGATCCTGTGGTGCGAAAATCCACTCCCTGGGACCGCTTCCTTGGAGAGCCGAACACCCCTCTCGCTACAGCGTCCTGTCTTGTTGCGAATGGTCCGTGAAAGAACGATCTCTGACCTCTTCAGTGAGGAATCCGCGCTTTGGATCACAGAGCGCGACCTAGAATCACCCAGCTGTGCAATAGGTAGTTCCTTCTAAGATGATTTAAATCTGGGTCCTCCAGATCCAAAATATCCCTTCCTTTCAAATTTCCAGGGACAGTAAGTTTAAATTCGAAGTCACCAAGTGAAATAATTTTACATTCTATATTACCCCGAAAACCTCTGGAAAAAGTTTCTTTTGGACGCCTACTCTTCAGATACACGTATTTAGTTGTGATTTATCGGCCCTTCCTATGCTAGACCTGGCACTCTAGTCTCCTCCGTCACGCTTTGAGCATTTATTTTTCGGGTACCTGAAATGTTTCAGGCGTACTTCTGATGGCTACAGATATGTTAGGGAACAAAATAATCAATCTCAACCCTCCATGGGGTGAGTGGGAGATAGACAATATGCAGTATAGACAAGTAGTGTGTCGGGGGATGGTAAGGGCCATGGCTCTACGTAAAGTCCTCGGGAGCGAGAGTGATGTAGGGCAGTGAGATACTGCCGTTGGTGTGTGTTTGGGAAGGTCTCTGACTCGAGCAGCTCACTCAAGGACCTGGGGGAGTAGACCAGATGGTTATCTGGGGCCAGGGCTTTTTAAAGAGAGAGAACAGAGAGTGAATGTCCTTGGGAGAGAAGGCTGGGTGTGAGGAACATTTCTAGCAGAACAGTGCGGCTGGAGCAGGAGGAACAAAGGGAGAGAAGTAGAAAATGAGATAGGGAAGAGGCCCGGGGGACAGGTCCAGAGAGGCTCGGATGTCCAAACATGGGTTTCTAGTGAATCTTCACAAGGAAGCTTAACTACTTATATTTTAAAGTTCAAAAGACATGCAAAAAGAAGGCTCATACTTATTCCAGGCTGAAGGCATCCTTAGGGTGCCTAAGGGTCTGAACCCAGAAGTTCTGATTCCACACTTGGCTTTCTACCCTCTTTTCTCCGTGTCCTATGGATCCTTCTGCTACCACGGTCCTGAGCAGAGACTTTAGGCAAATAGCTATGTTCACAAGGAGCTTGTTCATAGCTAGTTTCTAAATCTTGGTGCGCATTTCTAAAGAGTCAACATCAAGAAAAAATTCATAGCGGGCCTTGTGACGAGAGGCGAATTACCTTCTCAAATGTTGCATTTATTGAGTTGGGATTTGTAATCTGGACAATCTAATGCTTTGTCTATAACAAGAGGAAGAAAGGCAGAAGACAGGAAGCTGTGGCTGCAAGTCTCGGAAATGCTGAGCACAAGGGCATATTGAAAAACTGGAGATCAAAGAGGCCAGTGGAAATGCAGCCAGCGTGAAAAACCAGGCCAATCCCCTTAGGACGAGACAGAGATATTCTGCACCTGTTATCTCGAAAACCTTCTGACATGCACACAGTGAAAACGCTGTCCTATGTTTTGGTTCAAGTCCCTTTGACAATGGCTATAGAAGCTGGAAAGAGTCAAGTATCTCTTTCTCACGTTACTTCAAAAATTCTAGTAAACATGGCTGGCCCATCATATCACGCCGTCAAGAAAGCACTATCCGTATGATCAGATTTTCTGATGAGCCCTAGTGCCCCTGCACAGACTCTCTGACACTCATTTCATTTGGCGTCCACTTATCGATGTGCTGTGCCGGGCGGTCCCGTTCAGATCAGGTGCATCGTTCATGTCAGATCCCTGCACCCTTAGATGTGACCCCCTGTAGATCCAGGCCAAGTCAACTGGTGTCTTGTGCTAACAAGTGAACAGTGGGCTGGCAGGTTGGATGTTTAGAAGACAAGTCTCACTCCCTTCAAAGGAGCAACTTGATAAAATCTTACTGCAGCACAAGCTCTCAGCAATATTGGTGTTCTGAAGAATTCCAAAGTAGCTCAGGAGTAGCCATTAGAGCAGACTATTGCTGGAGGTTTGGTTCTGTATGTCCTCATCCATCCATCCATCCATCCATCCATCCATCCGGCTTCCTGAAGCGATCCTTCACATGTAGAAACCAAGTGGGGTTCTGAGACCATGTCCCTGGTGGGATCCTCTAAGCAGCACAAACGTGGATGACAATCTCAGGATGATGCGAACGGCTAAATGGGAGTTGGATGTCCAGGAAAAAGAAAGAGGCCATTCTGGAAGGGAAGTCAGGGTGCTGCTGAAGAACCTGTCCTGACAGATCCTGACTAACACACATGAGGAGTCTTGACTGTGGAAGCCTGACTGGAGGTTTCCTCTGTGGGGTAACTTCAGAAAGACCAAGGAAAAACAAGATGCTGTCTAAACACCTTCTCCCTCTTGATTGTTGCTGCCTAAAATTCCTAGAGTTTACTTATAAGCAGAGGAATCAGTGTAATTTGAGGTACAACAAAAAACAAAAAAGAAACCCCCCAAAGCTAGGAAGAGAAACACTGCAGTGCAAATTCACTTCAGGGTGCAGCTGACTCTTCTGGGAAGAGGAATGGGAGAATGAGGCGGTATTCGTTTTCTAAGGCTAATATAAATTACTCTAAACCCAGTGGCTTAAAACAACACTTAACTGTTGTGTAGACCAAAAGTCTCAGTGGCTTGGCTGGGCTCTGCTCAGGGTTTCGCGAGGTCAGGATCAAGTTGTTGGCAGAAGTGCATTCCCTCCCGGAGGCTCTGGGGAAGAACCCGCTTCTGGATGTCTCAGGTTGTTGGCAGAGTCCAGATTTTTCACTTGTAGGAGCAAGGCCCCCCTTTGCTTGTTGCCTATTGGCCAAGGGTTGTTTGCAGCTTCTAGAGGCTGCCTGCATCCCCTGCCCCTGACGCCTTTTCTCCGTCTTCAAAGGCAACAGTGCTGGTGGAGTCCTTTTCATGCTCCACATCTATCTTGCCTCTCCCTCTGCTTCATTCCTCCTGCTTCTTCCATAACATTTCTCTCACTTCAGCAGCGACAATTTCTCTGCTTTTGAGGCTCAAGTGAGTCACCTGATCACATAACTCAGGATGATTTCTTTGTCTTAAAGTCTAAACCTCAGCAGCGTTGACGTCTGAATAGAACCATCTCAGACAAATAGGATGTTAGACCTAAAAGGCCCTTAGAGATGATCTAGACCAGGGATGGCAGCAGAGTTAGAGAACCTGAGGCTTGTCCTATCCCATGAACACAACTAGATAACTATAAAATCCTCCTAAATACCCCAGCAATTGACCTGAAGACTGACAGAAAGACTCCACCAATAAAAGGAGAGACGAGGTCACATTGAGCAGGTGCAGAGATGTGGTTTAAGGGAGAAACTGATCACAGGTGCTGTGGAGGAAGAAGATAGAGAGATGCGAGAGAGAGAGAGAGAGAGAGAGAGAGAGAGAGAGAGAGAGAGAGAGGTGCCCAGGGGAACACACAGGAGAATGTTTCCCCGAAGCTATTTGCTTGGAATACGAGAGTGGCTGAATTTCTTGAGCTCTTGCAACCAATGGGGCTTAAAGCCTGGAGTTTTAAAAGTCAGTGGGCTTGGCTGGGATAGAGCCCTGAGTGTGCTGCCCTACTCCTGGAGAGAAGGCAGGCAAACAACCTGAGGCAGACAATGTGGAAAAAAGTCATCTGAAGAATTCCAGGGCACACAGATGAGTGAGAGATTGTTCACTCATGTGTGAAAGCATCCCTGAGAGGCAACGTTCACAGAGACACCTCTCTGGGAAGAGGGAAGTGGGCCAGGGCCATTTCCCTCCCCTGCCCCTCAGCAGAAACACAGAGCCACCGGCGGGAGGCAGCTCAGTGCCCGCACAGGCTGCCCCAATTGTTTACACCAAGCCCCACCCCCTGCCCTCTGGCAGGACTGCCCTTCTCAGTCAAGCTTGCATCAGTTCCAGTGCAGCAGGCCCTGCCCCCTGAAGACCAGCACAAACCCCTACCCGCACCACCCCTCCTGACCAGACAGTTCTACAGGGCCTCAGTTCTGGTGGAGTTGGTATCGGATCTCATTTCACAAGCAGAACACAGCACACCTAGTTGAAAGTCACCACATTCGGGCCAGGGACCAAACACTGCCTACTGCAGGCAACAAGAGCCTCTACCGACAACCGGCCTGAGGGAGGGAGCAGCCAAAACACAACAGCAGAGTGCACACAGAGCCCACCGGACACATTCTCTGAAGCCCAGGCCCTGGGCACTACATGGCCTCTTCTTCATTAGGCCATTACTATCAGGAACAGGAGACATAACTGGCTTTTCTAATACACAGAGAACTCCCATCCAAATCAACAAGATCAGGCCAACACAGAGACATGTTGTAATTACGTTTGCAAAATACGGTGATAAAGGAAAGATCTTAAAAACAGCAAGACCAAAGGAGTTACCTTACAAGGGAAAACCCGTAAGGGTCGCTGCCGGCAAGCCGGAAGGGAGTGACATGATATATTCAAAGTGCTGAATGGGAAAAATCTGCAACCCAAGACACTTTCTCCAGAGAGGCTACCATTCGGAAGAGAAGGAGAGACAAAAAGTTTCACAGACAAGTACTAAAGGAGTTTGTGACCACTAAACAAGCCTTGCGAGAAATATTAAAGGAAGACTCTGAGGGCAAAGGAGAGACCAAGAGTGACAAAGACAAGAAAGGATCAGAGAAAATCTCCAGAAACAATGACCTAAATAAAAAGGCAATAAATACCTATCTGTCAATCATTACTTTGTATGGACTAAATGCTCCAATCAAAAGACGTGGGGTATCAGAATGGATTAAAAAAACAAGAACCATCTATATGCTGTCTACAAAAGACTTATTTTAGATCTAAAGACACCTGCAGATTGAAAGCGAGGGGGTGGAAGAACATTTACCATGCAAATGGATGGCAAAGAGAAAGAGCAGCAATACTTATATTGGACAAAGTAGACTTTCGTTCTTGTGTTGTTTTTGTCTTCTTTGGTATCAGGGTAGTACTGGCCTCATAGAATGGTTTTAAATGTGTTCCCTCTATTACGTTACTTATAAGGTTTTGATAAAGATCGTCATTAATTTTTTTTTAATGTTTGGTAGAATTCACCACTGAAACCATGTGGTCTTGAGTTTTTCTGTGCTGGGAGATTTTTGATTCATAATTCAACTTTCATTCTTGTTATTGGTCTACGAAAATCTCCTATTTCTTGGAGTCAAGATTCATGATTCAATCGCGGTAACTTGTGCATTTTTAGGAATTATCTGTTTTTCTAAAATATCTGATTTGTTAGTATATAATTGTCTATAGTAATCTGTAATCATGCTATGTATTTCTGTGGCTATCTGCTGTATTGTTTTCTCTTCCATTTCTCATTTTGGTTTTTCTTAGTTAATGTAGTTAAAGCATTGCCAATTTTGTTTATTTTTTGGGAAAACTGGTCATTACTTTCAATGTTACCTTGTTGTTTATTCTGGAGTCTATTTTATTTATATCTGATTTTTCTTTTTTATTTCCTTCCTCTATTAAATTTCAGCTAAGTTTCTTTTTTTCTAGTTCCTTGTGGTGTAACGTTAACTCATTTAGTTGAACTGTGTTTCTTAATATAAGAATTTATAACACAAATTTCACTCTAACATCTGCCTTTGCTGCATCCCATAGCTCTCAGAATATTGTGTTTTCTTTTTCTTTTGTTTTGAGACATATTTTGATTTGCTAATTTGATTTCTTATTTGGCCCATTGCTTGTGCAGTAGTGTGTGTTTAATATTTACATACTAAATATTTAATATTTACATTATCAATTTTGCAGCTTTATTTCTGATCTTTCGTTTTGTACCATTGTGGTTATAAAATATGCTTGGTATGATTTGAGCCTTCTTAAATTTGTAGTATTTGTTATGTCTCCTTTTATGTGATTTAACCAGGAGATTCTTCTGTGTATACTTGAAGAAAATGGGTACTCTATTTTTCTTGGATGGAATGTTTTATAGATACCTTTTAAAACCATACTGAAGTATACTTCAAGGAAAAATGTTCTTATTGAAAAAAATAGCTTTAACTGGGGTACTCATTTAAAACAAAGCATACCTTGGGCACCCGGCTGGCTCAGTTGGTAGAGCATGTGACTCTTAATCTTGGGGTTGTGAGTTGGAGCCCCATGTTGGGTGTAGAGATTACTTAAAAATAAAATTTTAAAAATAAAATAAAGCATACCAGAGGGGTGGGGGAATGCGTGAAGTATGTAAAGGAGATTAAGAACACGCTTATCATGGGGCGCCTGGGTGGCTTAGTCGGTTGAGCATCCAACGTCGGCTTAGGTTATGATCTCACAGCTTGTGAGTTCGACCCCGTGTCAGGCTCTGTGCTGATAGCTCGGAGCCTGGAGCCTGCTTCGGATTCTGTGCCTCCCTCTCTCTCTGCCCCTCCCCCACTCGTGCTCTGTCTCCCTCTGTCTCAAAAATAAAGAAACATTAAAAAAATTAAAAGAAAAAAAAGAACATACTTATCATAATGAGCACCAGGTAATGTATGGAATTGCTGAATCACTATATTGTACACCTGAAACTAACACTGTATGTTAACTGTGGTGGAATTAAAACAAAAAAAAAACTTAATAAAAACCAAATAAAAATAAAGAAATAACACTGACATGGAAGAAAGAAAGAAAGAAAGAAAGAAAGAAAGAAAGAAAGAAATGATCTAGACCAGGAATTCTAACCCTGCATCTATAGATTTGGAGCCTATGGGTCTATCAGGGAATGGGAGAGCCAAGAGAATTCAAAGCAAGGATGGGTATAGATAAAAGTATGCCACTTCTTTTGAGAGAGAGAGGGTTCATGGTTTTTGTAAGACCCTTAGAGAGCTCCTACACAAAAAAGTTTTAAGAAGCCCCAAGCCCCATGCTTCCTTCATTGAGTTTCTTTGAGTATCACCAATCACCCATTTTGCTGTTGCTGTGAAAAATGAATACCTAGACTCACGCTTGGGAGATCTCCTCCCAGGGTCCATTGGCCACTTCCCATTTCTATCCTAATTTAATGCCATTTATTGACAGCAATGTGATCCTGTAGGGAAGGGGCTATATAAAGATTGTTGGAAAGACAGTCGCAGTCGATAGGCCATCGATATTAGCATCTCACCTGGTGCTTCTCTGTCATTGTCCACAAGTATTCATAGGCACTGGAACACGGGGCACACTGACAGGGGAGGGAGGTGTAAGAAAAGGGTAGGGCTGTAAGCTGTGAGATTAGAGTGAAGAATTTCCCTCTCGAGAGTCAATAATTAAAAATTTTTTTTTTCAACGTTTATTTATTTTTGGGACAGAGACAGACAGAGCATGAACGGGGGAGGGGCAGAGAGAAAGGGAGACACAGAATCGGAAACAGGCTCCAGGCTCTGAGCTGTCAGCCCAGAGCCCAATGCGGGGCTCAAACTCACGGACTGCGAGATCGTGACCTGGCTGAAGTCGGACGCTTAACCGACTGCGCCACCCAGGCGCCCCAAGAGCCAATAATTTTAACTTCATCTCAACCAGGCCTTTTAGGCTAGTTTTCTCTGGTATTCCTCTGTTTTTCTGTGCCAGCCTTTTGTACCTCACTCACGGGTTACTTTTCTTTCCCTACTCTGGACTTGGATACCCTCAAAGTCGTGTGCCAAGCACAGCACTTAAATTCAGGAAACCAAATAGACATGTTTTCTGCCTCCGTAGAGCTTACAAGCTAATGCTTCAAAAAATGTTATTTGAAACTGAATATTAAACTGACAATATACAAGTATTTGGGTTTTTTACTATTATTTGATAATAAAGAGATTGATCTAAATTGCCAACCAGAGATTCCAACCTTAATATTGATTCAACATCATGTTTTAACTAATTCAGCTGAAGAGCAGAAAGGATTAATTACTGATCAATGAGACAGGAACAGAAGGCCATTTGCTATAATTGTTCAATTATGGAAGCAGAGTGGAAAATATTAAAATGTTATGATCCTTATAACCAAATTTCGAGATAATATTCTACACTAAGAGAATAAAAGCAAAGTAGATTTTCTTTGATTTATCTTTCAATTGGGGCAGAGTAAAATGGAAAATAAACAGTGGAAGAAAATACTCTCTGGGATACATACGAAAGTAAGAAAAGTGAAAGCAAATGAAAATAGCCATTCAAATAAAATCATCGACCACTAGGTTTGCATAGTAAAAACAAATAGAACCGTATGACTTTAGACAAGGAACTTAAAAACTCTGAGCTTCAGTTTTCTCATCTGTAGAATCATGACCATAATATCTGCCTTACTGTATTTAAAAAAATTTTTTAGTGTTTATTTATTTTTGAGAGAGCGAGAGGGACAGAGTGCAAGCAGGGGAGGGGCAGAGAGAGAGGGAGACACTGAATCTCAAGCGGCCTTCAGGCTCTGAGCTGTCAGCACAGAGCCTGACGCAGGGCTAGAACTCAGAAACTGTGAGATCATGACCTGAGCTGAAGTCGGAGGCTTAACTGACCGAACCACCCAGGTGCTCCTACCTTACTGTATTTTTTAAGAAGAAATTTTTAGGGGTGCTGGGTAGCTCAGTTGGTTAAGTGGCCGACTCTTGATTTTGGCTCAGGTTATGATCTCACGGTTCGTGGTGAGCTCGAGCCCTGTGTCAGGCTCTGTGCTCACTGCCAGGAGCCTGCTTCGGATCCTCTGTCTCCCTCCTTCTGGCCCTCTCCCGCGTATGTGTGTGCGTGCTCTCTCTCTCAAAAATAAATAAGTGTTAAAAAAAATAAACTTTTAAAAATTAAATTATATTGTGTGCCTTTGTAAGTACTTACTACTTAAATAAGAATACATACGCCACAATAAAATACCTTGCAAACAGTAGATTTTTTAAAAGTATAAATTCTTATTATATTGTATTACATTTTTGTTTAAAACATCCGTAAAAAAGGTAGCCACGTAGGACCCAAGATTTATTATTGTTCTTAGAATAGAACAATAAGCACTCAAAGCACCTGCAGCAAATTGTACACGTAGGGGGATCCAGGCCGCTTTATCAGTCATGTTGGGATTTTCTAATGGAATCTTTGTGCCCGGGGATTTGGGCTAACTATTTGACTCATGCTTGTGTCTACCCAGATGACCAGAGTCCAGGTGTAAATGTAGAAAACAAGTTATCAGCCTAAGGGGCACACAGGGGAGGATGGCTGAAGTCTGTCCTCAGTGGGTGTGCCTGTGTTTTTGTGTACCACGTAGAGAATGACACTAAAGCACGGAAGCCGATAGAACTCAGAGGGCAGACCAGCAACGCCGTTGCGGAGAACCTCCCCTTGCTATGGTCACAGACCACGGCCACGGTGAGAGCCCCGACTTCCCATGTACTTGGGGAAAATAGCGACTGTCGTCCTCGTCACCCTGCCTCGGGGAGTGACTCCTCCGTGGCATAACTTTGCAAAAGCCTGTCTTGTTCATAACGATATCCCTGAATTCTACCGCAACGCTTAGCCCAGAGTCGGTCTCAGGAAGTATCTGCTGAATGTACTCTACGTAACTCGGCTTTTATTCAGTTATTTGGGGCAAATATATTGAAATGGTACCCAAACACCCAGCTAAGCTGTCACGTGCCTTACCCACCAATACAGTGACACGGCAGACTAGCTCAGTTGGCTGCAGAGAATAATCCATCCGCCGCCGTGGACTTCTATCAACGTGTAGGCCAGCCTTTATACAAAATACGCTGTTTCTCAACTGAACTTCTTCAATGTCCGCCATTTTCCGAAGTAAAGGGTCTTCAGATGGGAGGAAGAGAAAGAAGGAGATGGAAAGAGAGACAGGCTGACCCAGCTGGATAAGCCATCACGACCACCCTACGAACGATCTATATATCATTTATGAAAAGGATGCAGTCAGGCCTTGTTTTCTTTTTCACGGGTGATTTTTTTTTCCCTGTCACGTTTTAACATGCCTGTAGGAAGCCCTTGGCAGGTCGGGCAGATCTAGACTCTGCAACCCGCCATTTGCCATTGGGTCCGCTAGGGCAGGTGACTCTGGGCTATGATTTCGTCATACGTAGGATGAGAATCCTCAAGTGTGCCGGGAAAGGGGCAGAGTTTCCAAGAGAAGCCCCAGCCCAGAGGACAAGTCCTCCTGAGCCCACGGTCACGGCCAGGAAGGGATGGAAGGATGCCAGTTCCCAGGCTCCAGTCACCGGATGTCAGTTCTCTGACAAACAGTTGTTAAGTGCCTCCTTTAGACTCGTGTGCAATTACAAGCCGGGAAGGAAAACCAAGAACTAGCACGAGGGGCCTAAGGGGCCTTGAGCAGAAGCCCCCCAGTGTCGGCTTCCGTCCGCGTTGAAGGTTAGACGATACAGGCGGATAGCGCCCTTGGGATAGAAGGTGGCACAGAGTAGGCACGCGGCGGACATTTGCTACTATCGTTAATATTTTTATTACCTTCTTCATAGTCTTAGAGTCACTATTCCCACAGCTTTCCAAGCAGAGCGTCTGGGCCCAGATGCTTTCGGGTCACGTAAGTTAGAGAAAGTTCTGTGAGGAAGACCGGGAAGAGGGGGGAGGATGGGTCTACTGGACATACCTGTGCCATCAAGAGTAAGGCATCTACAATCAAGTGTTTGCAAAACACGGGGCGCTCAATGTCAAACCGAGCCAAACCAAAACCAAAAACACGTCTGGCGGGTGGCCTGACAGTTTCGCACGGCTTGTTCGGAAACTTCTTCGTGGTCCTCCTCCTGCACGCATGCTGGTGGCAGCGGGAAAGGACGGCGTTTGGCGGCGTGCTCGCCGAAGAGTGCTCCCTGCCGGGCTTCCTGGAAGCCAGGAGATCCTGGAGTGTGCATTACTGGGTGGTCTGTCCTCTCTCTCCACCCCGGCCGTGAACTTTGTGCCTGCGTGGGTGCTTTGGTCTGCCCTGCTTACTGTGTTCTCTGGTCTGGACCAGGGTCTACGGTGACACTCCAGAATGATCGTGGGATTTGTGTTTTGTTTACTCAAGGAGTATCTACTAAGTACTACCAGGGATCCCAATGAGAAACAGACTGTGTGTGCGTGAGAGACAGAGACAGAGAGAATTTCTTTCCGATTAAGATGTGGTTCGGCAGATCCCCTCGCTTCTCTCAGAGGGAATACGACGTCAGGAAAAAAACCAAAATTGCTTATCTATCCATCCATCCTCCTCGTGGGCCAATTGACTCGCCTTGTTCCTAGCACCTCTGAATACACCCTCTGTCCTCACCATGACGCTGGCCCAGCTGGGGGTTGCGGGCAAGAGAAAAAGGGGATGATGTCCTGGGGAAAAGGCCATCAGAGCACCCCCGGGTGCCTGAGTCGGTTGAGCTTGTGACTCGCGATTCCGGCTCAGGTCACGATCTCACGGTTTGTGGGTTTGAGGCCCGCATCGAGCCCCGCGTGGAGCCTGCTTGGGATTCTCTCCCTCTCTCTCTCTGTTCCTCCCCTGCTCGTGGTCACTAGCTTTCTCTCTCTCTCTCTCTCTCTCTCTCTCTCTCTCTCAAAATAAATAAATACACTTCAAAAAAGGCCATCCGAGAGCCTAGGACCAAGTATGACGAGTGTTGACTTATAAAGATGCGGTGCTGGACGTGGAGAGAAGGCAGGTGACACAGGACGTATGACCCGGAGACCCCCTGGCTGTAGGCCGGCTCTGCTCTCCCCCGGCTTGTACATTCTATTTCCTTGACTTCTCTTTCATCTTAACACTCATTTCCTTTTCATGGTTAAAATCTAATCTGTGTTCATCACAGAAAATTTGAAAGAAAAGAGAAACAAAGAAGGCGTTAAAAACCATGCATAATCCTATTGCCCAGCTAGAGCTGCAATTAGCATTTGGCTGTTTGTTTTCTTTTTTCCCCCTAGATACACACAGTTTTTCTTTGCTGGGACACTTCCGTTTCAAAACTGGCTTTTTTCCCCATTGAATACCCTATCCTTGAACTCGTGCCCACGTTATTAAGTACTCTCCTATAACACTCTTCTTAATGGCTGTATAATATTTTGTCACACTGAGGTATTACAATTTACGTCGGCACCCTCTCATTTCGTCCTCGAGATCGGTCTCCTTGTCTCATGTTGCAACTAAAGCCAGGCTTTGAAAGCTCCCCGAGGACCCCAGCATCTAGCTTTGCTCCACTCTTTCCCAAGACCTGCAGGAGAGAGCTACTGTTACGTTCCGTCTCCACAGCCACTAATGTGACACCTCGGCGTGAGGCTACCCCAGAGGTGGGACGGACCCAGAGGCAGGGTGGCTGGGTGGCTGGGAGGCGGGGAGGTTGGGGATGAAAGGACTCCCCGTGGCTAGGTTGGGACCAGCATGGAACCATTCTCTCACAGGCTGCTTTCAGAAAGCAAAAGCTACCAGCCCAGCGCTTGGGATTGTTTTGAAAGGCAGGGCGAACAGCACATTTGAGAACTGAATTTGGCTCCGTTTGTTCAAGGGGAAGGTGGGTGGCTTTCAGCTGCCTAGGAAACGGGCTTTGAATATGTGCTTCCTGGAATTCTTTGTGGTCCTCTTCTGAAAGGGTTCCTAGTGTTCCCGATAAAGGCGTCTTATTATTTGGCATTTGCAGGCAGCCTCGTTTGGCCAACATTCTGTTCAGTTCTTTGCGTCGGTGAGCTCTTGTAAAGCCCCGTGTCTCCGCAGATTAAGGCCAAAATTCTTCCTTCCTGCTCCCTGCCTCTCTCTCCTTCCCTGCTCTCTGCCTCCCTCCCACCCCCCAACCGTGTGCATACTTTTCTTTCGTTTCGATTCTGAAAGCTGAAACCCTGGCATTCGGTAGGTAAAGCCACACACCACACCTGTTTCAGGATGCTGCGCGGGGGGGGGGGGGGGGGGGGCGGTTCATAGCACACGCGGGGCGTGGCCGCTGTATTACAAACTTGCGTCGCCATGATTGGATGAATGGTGGCCATGACATAGAACACATGGTCAACACCTCCAAGACCTGCCAGTAAAAGAAGGAGAAACACAGACCCCGGCCGGCCCTTTCCCTTGGCCGGGACCCAAAGTGGAGAAGACAGAGGGCCTGGCGGAAGAAGGTCTAGAAAGAACGGCTTCCTTCTTCCTTCCCTCACTGGTTTGTGCAGTCAATCCAACTTAAGCAATGGTTTCACTATTGTTCCCCTGGGAGAATCCAAGGAACCATGGGATACGCTTTGGTTCAATCCGATAACATGTTGAAATGCCCAGTAAACCACCGGGGCACCTTCTAGGCGTTTCATACGTATGAATGATCGCTAACGTATTCTGAACTTTCTTTTCACCAAGCACTGTTTAAGCATTTATATATAATTAAAACCAGCTCTGGAGTAAGTTACCCCAACTTGACGGATGAGGTTAAATAACATGTCCGATATCATTTGTTTGATTTCTCTTCTTATGTGTATGGATTGAATAGCCCAGGAGTCCCGTCCTGGGCAGAGATTAGCTGAGCACTTGACCAGACTGGGGAAACAGAACTTCTGTAGAAAGGCTGGGGCTACATATCTTGGGATATGAGAAGGGGGACAATGAGAAGGGGGACAGAGCTGTGATCCTAAGACTATGCCAGCAGGATTCTCACCATAATCCCATTGGGTTTCAGCACGCTGATAGCGGAAGGTTAAGTCAGAATACGGAGCAAAAGGGGTCCAGCCTACAGAGACATCTTTTGGGGGATTCTGTCACTGTTTCATCACACACATACACACACACACACACACACACACATTCACACAAACACATACCAAACAACCGGATTTGCCAAAATTCTGTAGGATATAAAACTAAGTGTTTCCTTCCCCAAGAATTTTGTGAGCTTGCCAGGAAGATAAGACAAATATGCAAATAACTATAAATAACTCTCCGTTATAATGTGAACTTTGTGAAAGCAGGAACTTTACTAATCCTGTTCATGGCTATATTCTTAGGTTCTCGACAACTCGGCTCAAGTTGGCATATAGGTGATAGACAGCCAGGGAATAATTGTTGAATGAGTGAAAAAGTACAGTTGGCCCTGACAACATGGATTGGATCTGTGTGAGTCCACTGACACGCAGATTTTTTTTTTCAACAGATATACGGTGTCCATACGTAAATACAGAATGCTACTATACATGCACTTTCTCTTAATGATTTTCTTAAAAATATGTTATTTTCTCCAGTCTGCTTTACTGCAAGAATACGGTATAGAACACGTGCAGCATAGAAAATATGCGTAGACTGTTTGAGGTATCAGTAAGGCTTCAGGTCAACAGTGGGTTATTAGTAAAGCTTTGGGGGCGTCAGAGGTTCCGTGTGAATGTTTTGGTGGGGTCAGTGCCCCGTGTTGTTTCAGGGTCAACTGTGTATCTCCAGGGGCCTTGGGGAAAGATGCAGAGCATAAATAGAAGTCTAATGGTAGTTACCTATTTCCGTGAAACAACTCCCAAACTTAACAGGTTAGGAATCGGCACGTGGCTTAGCTGGGTGGTCCTCGTTCATTCGGGGTCTTTCCATGGTGATTGCAGTCAAACCGTCGGTTGGGGCTGCAGTCCTCTGAAGGCCTGACGGGAAGATTCACTCCCAAGATGGCTTCTTATACTCCCGCGGGCTGGAGAACTCTGTTCCTCACTGGCTGTTTGCTTGATGGAAATCCCCAGTTCTTCGCCACGTGGGCCGCTCTGTGGAATTGTTCAACATGGAAGCTGGTTTCTCTCAAAGCGACTGGCCCAAGAAAGAAAGATCCACGACAATGGAAGCTCCAATGAGTGTTATAACCTAGTCTCAGAAGAAACATGCTATTACTTCTGCCATAATTTATTGGTTACACAGACCATCTCTGGTGCAGTGAGGGTGGGGACCACGCAAGGGCATAAATGTCAGGAAGCAGGGGTCGTTGACAGCCATCCTGAAGCTGACTGCCACAGGCCCTAAATTATACCATTTGGGCTCATATCGGACAGAAGAGGGCCAATACTGAAGTCTAGTTCATTATATCATAAGCATGAGGCTTAGTAAAGCTTGAAGAACTGTGTGTGATTTGATTTCTGGCAAACTGAGTGATATTTTCAATGTATCCAAGGAGTTTACTATACATAGAAACATTATTTTGAACTATTTTTTTTTTCCGGAAAATGGGCGTCCCTTAAAATCGGTATTTTGGTAATTGTTTACAAATACTCTTCCCATATAATTGTCACCATGCCCCAGTTTCTTCATGTGCCTGAGAGCATTCAGGAAGGGGCTAAGCTTGACACTGAGAACTGGAAATTCCCAGTGACTTCGCAATAAAGCAGAGGGACTGATGGGCTTGAGATCCATCTGTAGAAGCTAAGTGCTTTCGGGTGTTACTAAACGTCCTTCAGCTTAATGGGGGTAATGGCATTATTTACCTCACAGGATTGTTAGGAGGCTTAATGTTCAGAATACATGTAAAGCGTTTAGCCTTTGGCCTGGCACACTGTTGAGACAGCCAAAAAAAAAAATTATCTAACTATCCCCTATCTTCATTACAAATATATTTATTAAATTATTAAATAATGAACGGAAAAGCCCGTGCTCAACCCATTGTGCCCTTTAGATCCACTAATTATAACTTTTGTTAGGGCAGATGTATGAATGAACTGTTCTCTCACCACCCTGTACCTATGTCTTACTTACTGTAAATGTTTACTAATTAGGAACGCCGGTCATGTCCGTACCTCCCCAGTAAATTTTGGAATTCAGACCCGTTTATTTCTGCCCCTGGGAGCCAAACACTGCAGCCTCTGAATGTTCCAGGCAAGGCTCCGGCACAGCCATACTTGTCGCTTGATCTTGTCAAGGAAATGCAGCCAATAGTTCAATAACTCAGCCAATAGGTAACATATTGCCTTGTGATCACGCGTTATAATTGATACTTTCGTCGCGTATTTTATGTTAGACTTGTTTGACTTTAAAAAAAAAATTTTTTTTTTACATTTATGTATTTTCGAGACACAGAGAGAGACAGAGTGCAGGTGGGGCAGGGGCAGAGAGAGAAGGAGACACAGAATCGGAAGCAGGCGCCAGGCTCCGAGCCGTCGGCACGGAGCCCGACGCAGGGCTCGAACCCACAAACCGCGAGATCACGACCTGAGCCGAAGGTGGATGCTTAACCGACTGAGCCACCCAGGTGCCCCTAGACTTGTTGGCCTTTTATCTTCACATAAGGAGTTCCTACCTGTTAGATATTGTTAGATATTGTCAGCGATTGCTGAAATTGATAAAAACAATTGAAAACCCCTGATCTAGAGTGGCAGCACCGGGAAATGTGGGAGAAGACCTGAAAGGCAGGCTGGGCTGAGAAGCTCTGAGTCTAGAACCAGATGTATGTAGGAAATAGATGCAGAAGACCATCAGATACTTAAATCCCTATACAATATATGGTCTTTCCAGAGGCAAGGAACATGCAAAAAATTCTGTGGAGTCAAGTGGCCAGTGTCTTAAATGAACTAATGGAGCAGTAAATCAATCTGGGTTGGCATAGGGAATTTTTCCCACCTTAATGAGGCAACAAAGCTAAACTACATTATTAAATAATGAAATTTGGGAAATTAGATAATTAAATTGAGAGATAATTAATTAACAAATAATTAATTAATTAATTAGTTAAATTTAGACATTTGGGAGCCTGGGTGGCTCAGCCAGTTAAGCATCCAACTTCAGTTCAGGTCATGATCTCACAGTCCGTGAGTTCGAGCCCTGCATCGGGCTCTCTTCTGTGGGCACAGAGCCCACTTCAGATCTTCTGCTTCCCTCTCTTTCTGCCCCTCCCCCGCTCACCCTCCACCCTCTCTCTCCCTCTCTCTCTCTCTCAAATTAAATAAATACACATTAAAATAAAAGAAATCTGGGAGTGCAATTGTGAAAACAACCCCATTTGAGGCAAGATAATTGGATCTCCAACTGGCAGAAGCACATTATAAACAGGACTCAGCAAGGCTTTTGGAAGGTATGGCTTTGGTTATGGGCAGTTCAAGAACTCACACCCGAGCCACAATCATGGTTGATAATCAACCTCTTGAGCTGAAAATTTTCTAGAGTTTGCTTGTAAACTCTAGTTCACTTGGAGAGTATTTGTGTTTCTTTTGTGACTTTTGTTTTTTTTTACCCTGCGAAAAATCCTACACTATGTTTAAGTGAGATACTGTTTCCTACCCATCAAGACTGGCAAAAATTCGTAAGCTTGGCATTGTATTAGTGAGGCTGGGGAAGCAGGCACTCTCAGACGCCGCTGGTGAATATGTAAAAGGTTACAAACTCTGTGGGGTGACTCTGTCAATGTTAGCGCTTATTTTTTGACCCAAGGGTTTACCTTGAAGACATGTCTCTTAACAATAAAAACCATTTACATGCAAAAGATTACTTATACTGCAAACTTTTGAAACTACCTAAATGTCCAAGTATAGGAAACGGCTTGGGTAAACTACAGCACACTCCCCTTAATGGAATGCTATGCAACTGTAAAAAAAAGAATGAGAAAGGTCTCTGGGAACTGATATTGAGAGATTACCAAGAGATATTTTTAAGGGGAAAGAAGCAAAGTGCCAAAGAGCATATAGATATGGCGTGCTACCCTTTGTGTAAAAGAGAAGAGGAAATAAAAAACTATATGCATATATTTTGTTATCTTTACAAAAAGAAACACAGGAAGAATCAAGCAGAAAACAATGAAGTCGGCTATCTCTAAAGGGGTGCTGGGAGGGAAATGAGGTGAAAGGGCGTGGGAAAGAGGGACACAGAATTATTCTTAGAGAATTCGTTTCTCTATGCTCTTGCCTTTTGGAAGCACGTCTATGTACCACGTATTTTTTTCACTATATAGAATATATGTAATTAAATCAACAAGGATGGGAAAGGGAAAAGAACTTAACACTGAAAGCAAACGGAAACATACAGACCTTAAGGTGTTTCAGATAAATTGCATAACCGCAGATTTAATTATCTTATGAACGTGGTATTTGATTATATAGCCTCAGCCTTGGGTGGGAGAGAAGAGCAAACAAACCTTGAGCTTTTTTGAGTAGGTTTCCTTTTATAGTTGAATGGACACGGAAATACTGAAATTGCTTTACATGTGTTATTGGATTAAGTAAATGAATAAATGGGTATATTTTGTTGGGATCCAGGTATCTCATTGTGGAGAAGGGACGTATATGAAATGAGAATAAGAAGAAAAAAACCCCGTGGGGATAGATTTTATTTGTTATTTAATGTTATCCTTATAAAATTACGACGTCTGAACTATGTATATTTAAACACACACACACATTGATGGACATGTTTGTTTATGTACATGTATAAACATCCATCATATATTTTCTAGTTTTGTCTGCAGCGACAGTCTAGAAACAATGCCACCCCAACAGCACCTATAGCAATTAGCTCAAGGTGAACTCCACGTTTCTAATGACCATTTTCCAACAAAAGGAATCAGTGCTTCCCGAAGAAACAGGAAGTCCCAGGGCTGCGATAGAGTCGGCAGAAAATAAGCCTGGAATATTTTGTTACATCAGAGAGTAAGGAGATTAAAACACACAGAAAAAGGTACAGTATCCACATTGAAATGGCTCTCACTGACCAGATCTGGGACAACTTGAACACCAAAACAATCAAGGGCACTCATGAGCTCATATTGATAATAAATAGATAAACAAATAAATGATGAGAAGGGAGCACTCTCGCTTACGGTGATGCTGAGCGCTGACTGGAGAGACGGCTGGGGTTGGGAGCCCAATATTTTGCAACCATCCTAGTAAGGACTAACCCCAGTGGGACATTTGGACAAGCCAGACCTAGATGTGGGGCCTGCCATTTCCACGTGCATTCCGTTGGACAACCCTCATTGACATGGCTAAACCTAATTTCCCGGAAGGCTGGAAAATGTATTTTTACTGTGTGCCCAGGGAAGGCAGGGAGAACTCAGACTTTGGTAAGCACTAACATTCCTTGTCACAAGAACCTGTATATGTGTGCTATTTATAATATTTGTAAAGTTTAGGAGATTTTGGCACATTGGAGTATTGAACTGTGGTAGCTGGCATCCGAGGAGGCTCTTGTGTAGCCTCCCCCCCCGCCCCAACGTTGTATCTGGGCTGGCCTGGACTTGTGTTAATCAACAGAGCTCTGCCCCAGCTCCAGGCCTACCCTTTAGGAAGACCGGTAGTTTCTGCTTCTTCTCTGTTGGAACCTTCACTTTTGGAAGCCATGTGCCGTGAAAGGATCCTGGCTCTCCTGCTGGAGAGCACCTGCAGAGGGGTCACATAAAGAAGAGACTTGGAGTTAAGGGAGAGGGAGAGAGACCCAGCTGTCCTAGCAATTCCACTCAAGCCTCCAGATTATACCAGCCTTGCTGCTATGATGACTGCAAATGGATGAGAACTGCCCAGTGAGCCCAGTTGGCCGCAGACCCATGAGAGGAAACAAGATGGCTGCTGTCGCGAGCCACTGCATTTGGGGATGGTTTATTATGCAGCAATAGATAATCGAACCCCCGGCAGATAGAATTCATGATTCCAGTTTAAACTGTGTAATTGAGTAATTGATTTAGAGATGTGTGTGTGTGTGTGTGTGTGTGTGCCTAAAAACCCACTTTCAAGGAACGCCCAAATTATTTTGACAATTATTGTGGACAGCCTCAAAGGCGAGGAACTTGAAGCTGAACTAAATTTTCAGATTCCCCAGTTTTCGTGCCCTGCCCTTATCACGCTTTCCTTTCTCAGCAGGTACCCAGCCCTTCCAGGGAAATTAAGACGGATTCTTCAGCCAGGCATGAGAAGCAGATGTACCTGGTGAAGTGTTTCCTGGCTCTGTAGCTTCCCTTCGGTCTAGTTTAAACAATAAAGAACAAATAAGCCCAAGAAAGTGACTTGGCTGGGCGGTCCATGCTAGCCGCCTTAACCCTCTACGGGAGCTTTAGGACCTACTATTCATTGGTGAGTTTCTAAATATTTCTAAAATTTCTAGAATATTCTAAAATATCTCCCGCCCCACACAGGAGGCCATTCTAGAACACATTCATGGACTTTCCTCTCCAGTTGGTCCAGGACACTCATTATGTGGTTGGTTAACTGGCTTTTGTCCCTACTTATTCCGTGTGGGACAATTTTAAACACCCCTTTCAGGGAAGAATTATATCTGCTCCTAATAGGACATCCTTGTCCTGGAGCTGTGTCACCACCATAACTGAGACAGAGCTCGGGGCTCAGAAACATGACAACACGTTTGGCAGATTGTATTACAGAGAGAGAGAGAGAGAGAGAGAGGAATTTCAGAAACCTGACCTCAGAATTCCAAAATTCCGAGTTAGGGCTAAGATTTTCCACGATGGGTTTTGTTTTCTGGAGGGGGAAAGATTAGGCCTGGACACCCTTGAAAGAAACAGTTTACAAAGGCTTATTCCGCGGCAGGTGAGGACAGATGATTCACCTCCACCAACGACATGCAGCTGTGTCCCTGGGGCAGACTCCATCTCTGATGACAGAAAGAGCCAAGCACCCCGCGTGTGGATAAAGCAGGCCAGGAAGCCAGTTGCCAGCCTGACCCAGAGGCGGTACTGGAAGGGCCTCGACGCCCCCGATGACCCAATCCTCCCAGGCCACCGGGCTAATTATAAGAAAGCCTAGCAGAGAGTCCGTTGCGAAAGGTGGGTACTGCCTACATCTTTGACTTCGGCTAGATTAGGGCAAGAAGAACAGGAAACCCCTCGGGGTGAAGTTAAAAGCCATACAAAGCCCCCACTGATCTTTCAAAGGGGTGGGGGGTGGGGGTGGGCGCTGGAGAGGCGCAGAGAAAGAGAAATAAAAGAGGAAGGAGGAGAAACAGGAAAGGGAAGGAGGAGGAAGGAGGGTTTATGTGAAGCGCTGTCAATAGCTATATTTGGTGTCTACTTAGACAGCCAATCATTTATTTCCAGGCGGGCAGAATCACTTATTCTGCCCTGCTGTCTATGTGAAATCTCATGCACACTGCACGGAAGTGGAATAGATTACTGCAGGGCTGGGTCGGGGAGGGGGGGGAGAGGGGGCGGTTAACCCACGCTCTTCGGGAATGGCGGTGCCAGTCTCTCTGTGTAGGAAGTACTCGGGATAGTAATTTAGTTGGAAAAGGGTGGCAGGCCAGGAGGCTTGCATGGAAATTGCACTTGAATCTGAGAACAGTTTTTTTTTTCCTGACTTCTATGGTATGCTTATTTGTGATGGGTTGGAAAGGGATCGAAAGTCTCCCCCCAAGTCTCCCCGATCTCCCCCTTTTCCCCATCTGTGGCACCTCTCAGAATGGGCCCCTGCCCTTGCCAAATGGAGACAATGGCTCTCTGTGTCCTTGGCCGAACTGGCCGACAGGACAGAGGATAAACTGACCACGGACCAGAAGTCAGCCCCCGGCACTCCCGGGACCTTCGTGGACTTGAGCACGCCCCTCTCTACTGACACTGTTGATTACTGATTGAAATTTTCTTTTGGGATATGGGAATAAAAAAAATGAAATATCTGCAGAAGCAAGGTGATTTGAGAAACCTCACGTTGCCATGGCATTGCCTTCTGTTCTTGTCAGTTTCCGGATGGAGAATGAAGGAGTGAGACAGAGGGGCGCCTGGGTGGCTCAGTCGGATAAGCGTCTGACTTCAGCTCAGGTCATGGTCTCACTGTTCATGGGTTCGAGCCCCATGTCGGGCTCTGTGCTGACAGCTCAGAGCCTGGAGCCTGCTTGGGATTCTGTGCCTCCCTCTCTCTCTGTCCCTGCCCGGCTCACACTCGCACTCTCTCTCTGCCTCCCAAAAATAAACATTAAAAAAATTATATATAAAAAAAAGAAAGAATGAGATAGAGTCTCTGATCTGCTTTAGATCTCAACACACATAGGAAAGGGGGTTATTTAGAATTTTGCTTCAGTTGCCATAACAGGGAGTTCCAAAGTAATAGTAGGCATAGATTCATCACAGTGCAAGTTCATTTGTCTCTCATGGAGAAGTCAAGGTGAGCAGCTGTGCTTCCATAGCCATTTCGAATCCTGTCCTGTTGCTTTGACATCCCCAAGCCTCATCATTCATCTTGTGATTGAATGTGGCCTTTCCGGTTCCTACTATCATTCCATCCCGTAGGAAGAGAGGGGAGAGAAGGGAATAATACTCAAACAGTAACTATGAAACGCTAATCAGCGCCACGGAAGAGGCAGATCCAAAGTACACTGGGTGCTGTGTTGCTCGTGGGTGTCCTTGACCTTAGATCCGTTCCTCCTCTTTTTGCTGCCCGCGTCTCTTTTGTCAAAGGGCTGACCCTTGCAGGCTGCCTCTCCCAGGTTCCTCTGCCAGCCGTCTTTCACCTCGATTCAGTCGGTGGGAAACGCTGGTGGGAGACTGGTAGGCAGGAGAAAGGGAGGTATTGCTTCCCTCCTGTTTCTGTCTCATGCAGTGACTCCAACGATGACTGTGTCTGTCCGTGATTCCAGCCCCCACTGACCCACGGACTCTAGTAACACTGCCTCCTTTCTTCATCTTTCCAGCCCTCGGGTGATAGTAACTTCTTGCTATTGTTAATCTCTGGGTTGCTTCACCACCCTGTTTATTTTTTCAGCTCTCTATCACCTAGAATGAATTCCTTGTATGAACCCCCCCCCCCCAGTTGTAAGTAAAGTTGTCAAACGCTGGCCAGTATAGGAGGGGGTACCACTCTATCTAAAGGGAAGTTCATAAAGGAAGTGACATTTATGCTGAATCTTCAGGGTTGGCTGACCAATCTCCATTAATTAACTCCAACTGGATATTTCTGGATCCTGGGTCTAGGGGAGACACAAGGGGAGAAGTGGTTTGGGACACAGATTTCTCGGCAGAGGATTAGTGGAACCCAAGGCTATGATTACAACTGCTTCTAATGCAGGCTTCTCCACCTCAACACTATTGACGTTGGGCTGGATAATTCTTAACTGGGGTACTGTGTCGTGAACTGTAAAGACACTTAGCTGCATTCTTGGCCTCTACCCACGAGCTGCCGTAGGACCCCTCCCCAGTCCTACTCAAGTGATGACAACCACGAATGTCTCGAGACGTTGTCAGATGCCCATTGGTGGTGTGTGGGTGGGGGTTGCGGGTAAGATCACTCAAGTTTACAACCACTATTCTGTGTTGATGGCTCCAAGCCATCAATATACTGGCAATATGCTGGAGATCCAAGCAATATACTGGAGAACCTTTTAATTCTAAAGGTCACAAAGTCACTACCTTCCAGAAAGGGCAGCTGCCACCCCACCCCTCTCTTTCATCTCTACTTCCCTCAGCCAGTGAGCGCCTTTATTTCTGATAAATACTGTCCAGAGAACAATGATCCCTTAGTCTCTAAGGGAGTGTCGGGGCCAAGCCATTGTCTTCTTGCCAAGAAGTGGTGACACAGGAAATGAGGAGTCATCAACCCTTTACAATATTATAATTCTTCTCTGATTTTTGAGATGAAAGTTGCAGAGCTCTGAAGGATGTTTAATTTTATCAGTCATGATCAACCTTTCCTTTATACGACAATTTTCTGCTTCTCCCATCCCCAAACACACACCTATCATGGTCTACTGGACTGTAAAAGAAAAAATCCTCTCTGAGAAAAAAACAACACCCCTATGACTATCAACATTCCTACCACAAGGCAGACATTTGTATGCGTGTCAACATATTCCATTAATCTTTGTAACAATCTTGTGATGGGTTTCCCTATTTCATAGCTGAAGAACCAACTTGCCTACAGAAATACACCCACTGTTAGTGAAGGCCTCCAAAGTTCTCCCACCGGTTAAAGGTAATGGTAATAACTTAGGCCTGCATTGTGTTTTCCAAGTCTTCAGCTATTATTTTTTCACATGCATCATCTAAGTTGTACTCATAGCTTAAGTACTATGGGAGGAGATATAGAATATCTGGTGCAGGGGAGGAAATTTCATGGTTAGGCAACGGGCTAGTCCCTGACGTGCCAAAGGTCTGAGAGCTGGTGGGATGTTATTAGCGGAGGATTTATTTTAGGCAGAAAACATGAGCAAAGACCCAGAGTCAAGAATAAGTGGGGGGGGGGTGGTATAGGGGAAACAAGGGGCTACGCTAACCCAACAGGAGCAGGTGATTCGTGATGGTAGGAAGGGAGATGGGATGTGTCTGTCCAGGGGGATCAGATTAGGGAGGGCCTAGAAATCCAGGCAGGAGGGTTGGGAGATTATGAAACAGCCACCGAGACATGTTGGAAGTTTGTAAGCAAAGATGAACATTTTGCATCCTACTCAGGAGTCACTTCTTCAGAAAAGCCTTACCTAAGCCCCCTCTTAGCGCATCCTGGAGCTTCCCGTGCACAGTCAAGGCCCTACGAGACTGTAAGCTTTTTGAAGACAGAGCTCTGACTTACCCAACCTCGCATACATAGGAGATTCTCCATGAAAGGCCTGAGTAATGGGTAAATGGAGCCTGATAGAGAAACGTGTGCTCTTCTGACTCCTCAGTACCATTTGAAGATGAACTCCAAGGTCGGGAAGGCCACTGGACCTATGAGATCACAGACTTTGAATGCAGAAAGGTGCACAGATGGAATCTCAGAGCAGCCTCCAAGATGCTCACTGAAGGAGAGCCGAGTTGGAGGAGAGATGAACTGAGGAACCATCGGGAAACAGAGAAAGGTGGCTGAGAATCCCCAGGGCCGTGAAAATGTGTTTGAGAAGCCCGACCATCATCTCCATCCTAAATCACGGTACATTTCAGACATCAGGAGACATTTAGGCCTCACTACTGTTACAACTGACATTCACTTCCCTTCTGTAGGAAGTGAAATAGTCATACCCTTAGTCTAAAAAACCCCAAAAAATATCCTTCCAAATGCTTCCCTCTTCCTGCAGCCCCCACCCATTCACGTTGGCATGTGGACATGTTCCTGCCAAATGAGTCAGTCAGATAGGAACATTAGTCTATTTGAACAGATGTCACTTTAAAAAGACAACATTGTGCCAGTACACAAAGCTTCCCAATAATGCCTGTCGCGTAGCCATGGCGCTGATAGAAAGAAAAGGGGTAATTTTGGTGAATTCAGAGGAGCTAAGATTGCTGTAATTATGGGGCACTGCTTCTAAACCATCTTCAGGAGAAAGGAAGGCTGGTTTGTATCGTGCTGAGATACGGGAAGGAGGAGAGAGGGGCCTGGCAAGGAGGTTGGCTGTCGGAGGGGAGGAGGTGGGAGACAGCAGTGTTTGCGGGTGGTGTGCTTGTGTCTCATTGCCTCGTCTTGAGCTGCGAGAAAGTAAGACCTTTGAAGGTCACTGGGGGCACGCTCCAAAGGGTTTCCCCAGAACAAACGCCCCGTCCTCACAGTCTGCCCAAATCTAGCCCTTCTTTTTCCAAGCCCTGCTCACAATCCTTTCCCTTAACCCTCTATGGCAGAACCAGTCCCAGTGGGTTTTAGGACTTCCGTGTTGATGACCAACGGTCTTCTATTACTGTGTAACCTTTCGTGTGCTCACACACAGACTTGCTTCTTCTCCTTGAAGAAGGCGTGGGGCTGATTTCCACCCGAGGGTCCCTGTAGTGCTGTGAAGGCATGTCGGGTGGCTGGTTGAGTAGGTATCAATGAAAGTGGCTGTCAACTAAGGTGGTCTACGACCTAAGGGATGTGGGGTCTAGTGATTTAGAGAGAGGAAACATCCCTCAGGCCCCTACAAGCCCAGCCCTTTTTTTCTCAGATTAGATGATCTCAATACAGCCATGTGAAAACACTGCCACCGATAGTCTCAAATTAAGAATGAAGACATTAAGGTGGGCTTCCCAAGGCTACAAAGCTCGTAAGTTGCAGAATCTGGGATTTCCTCTTCGACCTGTCTGACCCCAAAACTTTATGTCCCTTTCAGATGAAGCTTTAATGCCCCCAACATCTTCCCTTTGCCTTTGGCCAAGACCAGAAATTGGGGGAATTTTGTCCTGGTAGCTTGAAACTTTGGTACCTGTTATACTGAAAACGCTCCTAGAGTGAGGGGTGATGGGCAGAATAATGCCTTCACCCCGCAAATGCTCATATCTTAATCCCAGAACCTGTGAATATATTAGGTTACATGGCTTCGGGTAGTTGAGGGTACAGATAGAATGAAAGCTGCCAAATTGCTCACCTTAAAAAAGAGATTATCCTGGATTATCTGGGTATGCTCAATATAACCACTGGGACCATTAGATGGAGGAAGAGGAGGGCAGAAGAGTCAGAGGAGCGATCTTATGTGAGGAGTAGATGCGCCATTGTTGGCTTTCAATACGAAGGAGAGTCGTGAGATGAGGGAGGTGAGAAGCCTCTAGAAGCTGGACAAGGAAGGGACATGGAATCTCCCCTAGAGCGAATCCCTAAAGGAAATCCCTTCTGATACCTTGATTTTAGGCCAGTGAGACATAAATCAAACTTCCAAAATGCACAACTGTGAGATAATACATTTGTATTGTTTTAAGCCATTAAGTTTGTGGTAATTTGTTCCGGCGACAACAGGAAACTGATACCTGTGGCAAAACGTTGGTACCCGTTTCTGTTACACACTTTTACGGGTCATTTGAGAACCAGTTTGAAGGGTTTGAAGATGGGAACAGGAGTCCACTGAGTTTATTTATTTTGTATTTTTTTTAATACGAAATTTATTGTCCAGTTGGTTTCCAGACAACACCCAGTGCTCATCCCAACAGGTGCCCTCCTCAATGCCCATCACCCACTTTCTCCTCCCTCTCACCCCCATCAACCCTCAGTTTATTCTCAGTTTCTAAGAGTCTCTTATGGTTTGGCTCCCTCCCTCCCCCATGGTCTTCTGTTAAGTTTCTCAGCATCCACATAAGAGTGAAAACATATGGTTATCTGTCTTTCTCTGCCTGACTTATTTCACTTAGCATAACACTCTCCAGTTCCATCCACGTTGCTACCAAAGGCCATATTTCATTCTTTCTCATTGCCAAGTAGTTTTCCATTGCATACGTAAACCACATCTTCTTTATCCATTTATCAGTTAAGGGACATTTAGGCTCTTTCCATAATTTGGCTATTGTTGAAAGTGCTGCTATAAACACTGGGGTGTAAGAGCCCCTATGCATCAGCACTCCTGTATCCCTTGGGTAAATTCCTAGCAGTGCTATTGCTGGGTCATAGGGTAGATCTATTTTTAATTTTTTGAGGAACCTCCACACCGTTTTCCAGAGCGGCTGCACCAGTTTGCATTCCCACCAACAGTGCAAGAGGGTTCCCGTTTAGGAGTCCACTGAATTTAGACAACAAGGTGGAAAGAAGGGGGTCAAAAGCCCAGACAAACAAAAGGGGGTAGAGCAGAGGTGGAGGATGAGAATGGGAAAGCCTGGAAAGTGGGGATCACGCTCATCCACCTTGGAACCCCCAGTGCCACCCAAGGATCTGGGATACAGCAGGTACTCCCTTCAAAATTCACTGGGTCAACAGAATGAATGAATGGGTGAAGGAAGTGATGGAGGAAGGAAGGAGAGGATGACTAAAGGGAAGAAGAAAAGCAAGGAAAGAAAGGATGCAAAGGTGGGGCGCCTGGGTGCCTCAGTGGGTTAAGCGTCCGCCTTTGGCTCAGGTCATGATCTCGCAGTTCATGAGTTCAAGCTCCGCATCAGGCCCTGTGCTCAGAGCCTGGAGCCTGCTTTGGATTCTGTGTCTCCCTCTCTCCCCGCCCCTCCCCTGCTCGTACTCTGTCTCTCTCCCTCCCTCAAAAATAAATAAACATTTTAAAAAGTTAACAACAAAAAAAGAAAGGAGGCAAATGTGTGTGGGGTTGAGCGGGGCCATGAGGGAAACAGGGTGGCCAAGCAGCTAGACTGAAGGTTCTGGAATACATTTACGCTAAGGCTGGCACTTCAGCGAAGTGTGCAGCCTGTTCTGGAAACCCAGTAAACAGTAAACTCCTTGCAAGTTTCTCACCAGTATCATCACTGGCTCCAAGTTCCTCACTCCATTATATCTCATATATTATTACACCGAAAAAAATAACCGGATAGAAACACAATCCTTCAGTATGACAGTCAAAGGGGGAATAGAGTAGCAGTGCTTAAGAACAATGGTTTCGTAGACAATGGATTGGAAAGAAACGTGTTTTCTTCCTGACATCTCAACCTTTTTGCATCAGTGAAACTTCATTCCAAACATATACTCTGAAGGATCAAGTGATAATCTCCTTTTCACTTAGACTGTCTTCATTAACCTTATCCTTCTATTGCAAAGCTTTAAACACAGTGTTAAAAGCAGATTCCTCATTGCTAATTTTTAAAGCCTCTCAGTTCCCATAAAATGGGAGACAAGATCCCTAAGTCTGACAATATTCACATATAAGGGTTAGGTTACCCGCCTCTCAACAGTCCAGCCAACACTTAAGAAAGATGGATAATATTTGTTAACTTGAATTACAACATGAACATAGCTATCTCCAGACCCATTTTCTCTGAGCATCGGATATACCGATTACATAAGAACCAGGATCTCGAGTTTAGGTTATGAAATATGTACTTTGCAGTAATTTTTTGCTTGTTAATGTCTTTCTCTTAATGCTTTTATAGTCTCATTCTTCTCTCTTTCTTTTCCATAGACACGGGCAGGTCCCTACATGCTCATACCTGTATACATGTGCACACACACACACACACACACACACAGAGCTAAATTTTAGTTTACCTTCATAGGTAAACATAGGCATTCTAACCCAGAGAATTGCCACAGTTCACCGCATTTCAACAGCTATTGAAATGAGATTTGTGTTAACAGAGACATTGGTTTGGGAAAGCAAGAAACCCAAACCCTAGGTCTCCTGACTCGCCTCAGATCCATGTGTGTTCCATTGTAATAAACCACTTCCAAGTGTAATAAATATGTCTGTGACAATACTCAGAGCACCTGTACTCTTTGTCTCTTCCTCCTTCCTTCCAGCCTCACCCTTTTCTCTCTGTTTGGACTACATTCTTTGTTAATTAATCAGGTCCATCCTCATTTTTAAGCCCACGTAGGTGGGGAATCAGATATTTTGCTGTCTGCCTTAGAGTGGCCATGCCAAACTGATGCAAAATGATGACTAGAAATAATGCTGGTGTTAACTTGAGTTATTAACTTGAAAGTCATGCTGGGGTTGGTATGAGTTTTGAAAACTTTAAAAGTCAGAATGGTTCTTAATTGGGGACATGGTTACGTAAATTTTTATATCTATACTATGAAAACCAGTGCATCAAGTAACATTGAGGAACTAGTTTTCAATGTACTGATACAAAAAAAGACGTGCCTGGCACATTAAAAGAGACAATCAAATCGCAGAACATGATGAATATAGAGTTATCATATTTTTGCTACAATGTGTGAAAAAATACATAAAATACACACTCAATTGATTTTGTTGATTATGTGCGTGGAGTGGGATTGGGGGGTTGGTGAAGACAACCTTTTACTTTTTTTTCCTTTAGGAACTTTTGTTGGAAGTTTTGGCTTTCGGCATCTTTCTCTTTCGTAATGGAAGCAACATTCGCTAAGCGGGTTAGCCTGAGACGCGGGTCCTACCTGGACAAAGATGGCTGCCTCTATCCAGCACTGGAGCTGCCTCCTTGATGACGGCCACGCACAGGCTCGTCTCATGGCACATTCCCCCTGTGGCATCTGAGCCAACCTCACAGTATCGAGTCCTGAACCCCAGCCCCTCTTCCTTGGCTTCCTCTCTCCTCGTGCACTGTCTAGTAAATGAAGTCTTGCTCTAAGGCCCACATTCAGGTGGCCCAGCCAAAATTTCTGGGCACCGCTGTTATCTTCACAAATCTGCTGCCCTGACACCCAGCCCCTGGCTCTGTGTGGTGAGTCGGGACACATATGTGGTCCCTTACACAGCCATGGCACGTGGCCTGCTGCATTAGCCCTACCCACAAACCTGGGCTTTCATGGATGTTCTCTTCCTTGTCTTTGAAAGCCAGCCCGATTTCTTGAGTCGTGGATCTAGTTCACACCAGTTCCTTCTTTGTGGTTTGATGGCTCCCCCATAGCTCCAGCTTGAGGCTGGCCCTGGGCGTGGACAGATCTTCTACACCGTACGGTGCCACTGTGGTGACCTGACCTCTTGCCGTGACTCTACCGTGCCTGCAACCTGGAGTAGTTGGATGTGGTTGGTTTCTGGAATTCAACAAATAGTGTTACTGTGCCCCTTTGGGGCCCTGTGCCTGGACCTCCTACTGCCTTTCCTGTAGTCACTTTCATAAGGCCGGCCTCCACTCTGTTTCAGATTTTTCATATCCCCACACCACATCACGTGATATTCCTCTTTAACCACCCTGAGGTTAACCACTCAACCTATGGGTTGACTGACCCATAAGATCGAGTTATCCCATCAGACCAAACTTAAGGAGAATAATTTGACTCAGTTTCCCTCTGATGCATCCTTGAATTGCCTCTGCCTTCCAGCCGGACGGTGCCCCAAGCTTTGGGGTGCCATTTTACAATGGCTCCAGACTCCTGAAGAGCTTGCGCTTCGTCATTTGAAACTCTGCCCCGAAGAGAGGGAGTGCTCAGATCTTAAGCTAGAGAACCACAGTGGCCCTGAAACACTGGCACACCCCATCTCCTAACACAGAATATAGTGGGGGGAGTGATGGGGTGCTCCACCAAGGCAGCACCAGATACTGGAAAATCCTCTGGCTTTGGCGCTCAGGAAACCTACTCTTGAATTCTAGGAGCTTTACTTGTGGGCTTATGTGGTCACTCGACCTTTCTGAGCTTATTTATTGTTTAGATTAAGACTGAGAATACCCATTTTGCAAGGCCCTTGGGAGGGTTAGAGATAATGTGTGAGTAAAATGACTACAAGTCGAGCTGCTGACATGGAAGCAAAAGTTGCAGTCCTAGAATTCTGCCTGCTCGGCCCTCCTCTACTCTCCCCATTCACGCTAGCACCCCTTCTCAAGTCTGCCCAGAGCTGACAGGCGCACTCTTTCTGCGGGCAATGGGAGGGCCACTGCTCTAGATAACGTGTGGTCCCCGATGTGAAGCTCAGAACTAGAAGCCATTGATATGCCTTAATGCTGACTCCACAAAGATGCCCGTGACCTCAAAGATAAGTGGCCAACTGTCATGGTGTTCCTGGGACTCTCCTAATTTGGGCACTGAATGTCCTGCATCTTAGGAAACTTCTCAGAACCAGGCAAACCAAGACAGCTGGTCACCCTAAGAGGGGGAGGCAGGTCCAAGGTGGAGGTCAAAAGACAATGCCCAACATATTACAGAGAAGATTTATATACAAGAATGTCAATCATTATATTTAAGGTAGGGATAAGCTGGGGTGGGGGGAATGAAACCAAATTCAACTAGAGGAATGGTGAAAATTACGGTACATTTATTCACACGGTCACTGAAGACCACATTTTAAAGGCTTTTTTTTTAGCGATAAGAGCAATTTTCATCATATATTACTACGTGAAAAAGCATAGTGCAGAGCTATTCATACAGCATAATGGGAGCTATTGTTGGTGATTCTTCTTCTTTATGAATTTTCTACTGTGAGTTTGTGTTACTTTCATAATCATACAAAAAGATCAATAATCATTTCAAGATACTATGGGTAATGTAAGAACTAAGCCCCAATTAAAGGGTAGCCCCAATTCCAAGGGCATCAAGGATGTTACCTGGGGTGACTAACCATTTTGGTTTGCCCGGGACTGAGGGGATTCTTGGGGCACAAGACTCTCCGTGTGAAAACTGGGAAAGTCCTGGGCACACCAGGATGAGCTGGTCATCCTAATGTCACTACCTATCTGTGCCCAAGCACACCTTACAGCCTCTCTAGAATGGGTTGTTATCAAGGTGAAAAGCAGTTGAGACCATGGGTGGTTACACACACACATTTACTGAGGTATATTATATATATTATAAGACACCCAACTCTCAAGTATATAGTTCAACGAATTTGGACAAAGGGCTACACCATGCAGCATTGCCAAGATCAAGATATAGAATATTCCTACCATTCCAGAAAATTCCTTTTCCACTCAATACCCCACTACTCACCAAAGGCAACCACTATTCTGATTTATATTTTTATAGACTAAGAGAAGGCAAAAAAATAAGTAAATAAAAAAAGAAATGAATATACAAATAGGGTTTGAGAGAAACTGACAAATATTGAAGACAGGCAAAAAAAAAAAAAAAAAAAAAAAAAAAAAGACCTAACGTGTAGATAGTAGGAGTCTCATACAAATACTAGTTATTTACTTATATAATTATGTCTTATCTCCATGGCTCCTCTCTGGTGGGTTCCCTGTCCTTCTTTGAGTTTATTCATCACATGCCACGCAGTAAATACTTCAAAAATAATGTAAAATTGAGGAAAAGAAGGGATAAGGATATATAAAGGGAGGAAAAAAATAAGAAAAAAATGTAAACATCCCTTCTAACTCTGGAATTATGAATCTGGGTAGATTTGGTGGGAGGAAGAAGGCTGGCTATCATTGTTTCTACAACTTTACAGGTTATAGTCCCTAGAAAATGACTTGCATTAAAAAAAAAATAACAGTTCCTGAGACCTATCTCTCCTGGCACACCAGGTGCACAGGGACATTTGGGTTGGAGTAGTATAAGATTTGGGCGGCCATAGATAATGCTTCTAAGTTTATAAGTTTGGGGAGCCCTGGCTGTGCCCCCTGCACTGATGCAGCGGATCCAGGGCTTTGAAGGAAACTGCTGTCCCTTCTCTCAAACTATCCCTGGCCTGCGTTGCCCCTGGCCAGTTCCTAAGGAAGGTTCAAGGTGCGGATTGACAAGTAGACCCTGGCTCAGCCTCTGCTTGCCTGGAGCAGACTACCTGGCCCCTTTCCTCTGTACCATGGGAGATGCTTCCTCTGCTTAGGCTACTGAGCCATTGGAACATTCTCCTCCTTTCCACAGAGTCCTTTCCTTCTTGCGTCCTACTTTCTCGTGGGGGAAACACTCCTACCCCGTGAATGTGGTTATGGTTGGTCTTCCAGAGTCTCTTTGAAAACAGGTGGTGTGGTGTAAAGAAACAGATTAACCAGATATGCACCTAAATTCTGGCTCTACCATGGGTAAGGTATATGACCTCAGTTCCCTCACTTATTAAAAACAAAGGGAATAATAATACTTAGCTCTCAGGATTGTCATGGGCATTGACACGAGGTCATGAATAGCAGAGTTTAACACTTAATTGGTGCTCAGTAAATATTAGTTTCTTTTCTTCTACCAGATGGGCCGTGGGCCTGTTGGTCTCTAGACAAGTTGATGTTTATAGGATGACAATATCTGTGCCATCTGCAATAATTTAATACTGATTAAGAACTCAAATAAAATGAAAGATACAAATGTATGGCACAGGTTTGGTTTGGGACTTTTGACATCCCGGCTTCATTCTGTTTCAGATTTAGAAAATAAATAGGTTTTGTTCAAATCTATACTACTTTTTAAATAGGTAAAACCCCCGAATCTTTAACTCAGGTGGTGGCACAGGACAAGAAAAATGCCTTCTTTTTAGCATTTGTATTGCTTTATGTCACTTGATTTTGGGTTCACACGGATCTTTTGTTTAAATCTCTCCCTCCTTTCTTTCACATGCTCTCTCTCTCTCTCTCTCTCTCTCACACACACACACACACACACACACACACACACACACACAGTGTATTGCCAAAAGCACAACTGACTAGCTTTCTTATTGAACTGATGTCTCCATACAAAGATTTCTAAGTCAAAAGGAGCGATTGTCTTTGATGAAGAGAAGCCTGTATAGTGTTTTTTTTTCCCTACCACATTTTGAGAGATTAACTAGCCATGGCCTGGCTGCTTGGGGCTCCAGTAATGGTCAGATGGAAGGTGTCAGGGTAGGTCAGTTGTCATCAGTGGTCATTACCTGAAAATGGACAACCTCCCTGTGACGGGGAAGTCAAGTTGATACCACTGAATGACTGGTTCCAGTTCTGCTAATTCTATGACCTTGAGCAAATCGTTTCACCTCTAGGAGCTCTAGTTTTCCATCTAGAAAATGAAAAAATTGGTGAAATTATATCTGGGATCTCTTCCAGCTCTGAAATTCCATGGTTCCTTGAATACAAAAGTGGTAATGCAACCCAAACCAACTGCCAGGAACGACAATGGAGGCCAGATGAGCCAGCTTGAGAATGCCAATGCAGAGAACATATGATGGACCCGAAAAAGCAAAGGCAGTGTTCTCTGGAAGCTGAGAATGTGTAAATCAAGGGATGGGGGAGACACCAATTCAAACAGAACAGTATGTAATTGGTAGGGATGGGTATTTCATCTTGACCTCTCTTCTAGCTTTTGATCTCTGTACTTTACTCTCCCTGTGCTGTTAAAGAAACCGACAAATCTCATGGGTTTGAAGGTGAGCCATTGACAAGGTGGTAAAGGGTAGAGGGCAACAAGGTTATAAATATGGGAGCAATGACACCCCCAAATAGGATAATTGTAAAAAAGCATGATTTGACTCAAATTGGGGAAGCGACCATCAACATTAAAGAGGCATCTTCTAAGCAGAGAAAAGTCAGGAAAGAGAACTTTGAAAACATGGAGCAAATACTGTAGATCTTTTCCTATGGAGAAAGACAGAAGGCACTAAGGGAGCATCATAGGACAAGAATTATGTGATATCTTCATAGGACCCATGGCAATGGCCATTTGGCTGGTTAAGTGCAAGCAAGCGTGTGTGTGTGTGTGTGTGTGTGTGTGTGTGTGTGTGTGTGTTTTACTGAGTGGAATGACCTCTCCATTAACAAAGATCTCCCTACCTCCCCACAAAACTCATTCCATCTTCAGTTGAGTCTGATTTGTAGAAAGTTGTTTCTTCTATGGGCTAAAAGAGAGATCTTGATAGCATCTAGTCACTTGGCCTTGTTTTATTTCCAGAAGCTAGAACAGTGAGTCTCTCTGATGTTGAAGATGGCTCGTATGCATCTCTGGAATCTCTTTTCTTCATTCATAATGTCCATTTCCCTTTGACAGTTTAATATCCAAATCCTCCACCATCAAAAGGTACATTGACCCAAGCCTAGGACTTCTGGAGCAGTCCTAGGTTCCCTTAGTTCTGTCTTCAATGTCCGTCCCAGCTTCTCTGATGGGATTGCACTTCCTAGATTGGCTCTTTCATCACGTAAGACATGTATACATGTGTACACGCGCAGGCTTCAGCCTGCAGACCACATGGGCAAGGCCCACGTGCCAGTGTGCAATAGAGTCGCTCTAGAGTCGACCTGCCGTCTCCACCATTTCCAGATTGAGAATGTCAGTTGCTCCCAGCTTTCTTTTTGAGAAGTTCGTAACGCTCGCAGCTCTGGCACCATCAGTCAGTTGCTGCCAGTTGCATTAAGGGCTTACTCTTGAACACTTCCGCTAGCCAGTGTGGCTGCGTAACCTCGCGCAACGGCCACATCAGACACGCGATGGGCCATTAGGCTCGGGGAAGAAAATTCAGCATGCGTTGCTAAAGGCGAATTTGTCCGCTCACAAGTATCGCTTAATGTGTCGAGCAGCTTCATAGAGTTGGAAGGCAATGGATCTGGAATCACGAGGAACTGAGTTCAGACTGTAATTCTGCTGGCTTACTCTCTAGTGAACTTGGCTTTGGGAGGATTCAATTCGGTAAGCATGTCAAAATGGCTGGTAGGGATGGCGCCACCTGGCCGTTGCCCGGTAATTGTTACTACGCTTAGTCCTTTTCAGGGGATCCGGTTCTACATTATATTTCTTGAGATTCCTTGAGAAACCTCAGAGCAAAATGTTTTCACGTCTTCGTCGGAAATAGAGTTTCCTAGCGGAGAAGTACATCCTGTTATCCGGGACACCTGCCTGTCTACGCATTTCCCTAAGCAGTGTAATTACGACCACTGATGTGGTTTTTATTCTTTGGGCATACGCTCGGTGTGGCTCCCCCACTGCTCACATCACCAGCTCCTGCACTTTGTGACTCTGAATTAACTGTAGTGGAATAAACAGAAGGTCATGTGTCATGTGGCCGAGGCTGAGGGAGCCTTCCTAATGGGGGACCGAGCTGGGACTGCTGAATTCTCTAAGTTCTTGCAAACTGAAAAACAAACAAACAAACAAAAAAACCCAGCAAATGCCACTTTTTGGTGAGGTGGAAAATCTGGAGGAAGACCAAAAAAATAAATAAGCAAATAAGCGAAATAGATTTCAGTTTTTATTCCATACTTTCGTGGTCCAGCGGGATTTATCACTCCATATATCTGGTGTCTCACTTCAAGCGTCGTGGTACCTTACAAGCCCTCCGTTTGCCGTGGCTGAAGGTTCAGCCTCGCCACCATCGAGATGAAACTAGCCAAAAATAAGGTAGGGGATCCGACATCAAGGAAAACTGAACGGACACCCAAAATGATCCGAGACTCGCTGTAAATAGGAAAAGAGCACTTAATTCGCCTCCTGTATGGTGGCAGGCTTCAGTCCAGCTCCCCTCTGCCAAATCCAATATTACCCACAATTTGGAAGGACCCAGGCACCGTTCCAGATGAACACAGGCAAATGCTTCTAGTAGCGTCCACGCTTCCCGTGCTCAGAATCCGTCTCCTTGTAAATGCCCCATGTCGGTTGTCATTTTGCTGCGTGAACCGTGTGGCATAAATTTGCTCCCTTTTCTGCATGGCTGTTTGTCCCGTCATGTGAAGCTGCTTTTAACACCTTGGTTTTGGCTTTCCAGATGAAACGGGTGTGACTCTTTCCACTGCTCCTGATGTGGTAGATGATTTACCAGCCGTGTTCCTGGAACCCCATCAGGAGACAGGACAGCAAGGTGGGAGCCGCGTGGACTTTCACCAAGGGACCGGCTCTTGGTGGCCTGCCAAGTTCCACCTGCTTTCACTCTTGGCCTCCCTGCCCTGCTCTGGAATTGGTTTCTGCACTTTATAGCTTTACGAGGACGTTAGTTCAAGCGCATTCTCTGGCTCCGTCATCTCCCGCTTCCTTCTGTTCCATTTTGCCACCGGGATCCTACTGGGACTTCCCGTAACTGATCCACTTGGACCCGACCCTGCCCACAACCTAGTGGGTTTTAAATCACCATAAGTTTTCATTTGTTGTAAATGTTTTGTTTTAGTTGTCCTACTCTCTTTGGCCTATGAGCCAGATAGACTTCCTCATAACAGGCGAGAAAGCAAAATAAATTATAAAAAATTAATAAAATTATATTATAAAATTTGTGTATCTTGATTATAAGATACACAAATATTTTATGTATCACACACACACACACACACACACACTCAAGGGGTGGTCAAGTAAACCATGGCACCGTGCTGTCTAATCACTTAGAATTTTTAAATATTTTTTAAATGTCTATTCATTTTTGAGAGAGACAGTGCAAACAGGGGAGGGGCAGAGGGCGAGGGGACAGAGGATCTGAAGCGGACTCTGCGCTGACAGCAGAGAATCCAATGTGGGGCTCGAACTCAGGAACTGTGACATCATGACCTGAGCCCAAGTCTGACACTCAACCAACCGAGCCACCTGGGCGCCCCTTAGAATTTTCGTTTATGCTTTTTGAAGGAGCATTTCCAGGCTTTTCTTTAGCAATAGGCTTTTAATCCCATGTCATTCTTATACATAAATAAACACCAGGTCCCATCATTACCAAAGCTTATTATTTAACCGTTCACATTATATAATCCATAAAATGCTTCAAGGGTCAGCCTACTTAGTGGGTTACGTAGAGCTTCTGGACTTCTAATTTTTACCTAGGCCTTTGTCAGCTAAGACATCATCTTTTTGATGTTCTCCGCACGCACTGCAACATCCCTGAGAAACATTTTCAGGCAGAGGTGGATTTATTTGTAGCTAATGAAGCTTAGGATTCTGGACTCCTCACTAGCACGATCTCCTTCCTTTTTCCGTGTAGACTACGATATTCCAGAATTTTGTCATATAAAAACATGATCAAAGAATAAGTAGCCACAAAATCTAGGAAAATGTTTGAGAAATCATGTCGGGCATCTAATTAATGAAAATATTACATTATTTATTGGATTATTGTACTCGCCCGTTTTTTTTCTAAATTTGTAATTTGTTATGATTTATCTTCTCTTTTGTAAGAACTATCTACTGTTGTACCTAATTTTACTTGTAAGTTTATCTTGTTTTTCCCAGAGAGGAATCTCCAAGTTACCTAAATCCAGGGACCAGCATAATCTAGATTTGCCCTATTGCAACCAAGAGTTAGTTACGACATTTTGGTTTAAATTTAAATCTGGTGGCATCTCTTAACCATTGGTAAGGCACACATCACCACAGTGGCACACGATTGTTTTATAACCCATGCTTATAAATTTGATCCGTGTAGCTTCTTTAGCATTGGTGGAATTATTTGGGGGATGTTGAAGTATACCATGGTTTCATTCGCATTTTCTATTTGGCTATGCTCAGTTTTGTTTTGGTTTTTTCCTTCATCGAAAACGTTGGAAGATAAGAAGCTTCTGTTCAAAGCCAGCTGGAAATTTCTGAGGAGTTGACACTCCGCCCCGTGCATGAGTTGGTCACACCGGTCTCTCATTGCTTTCAAATCCTTTCCATGTACTCCCAGAGGTTTGGGCATTTTTTCCCCCCTGCCATTCCTTTAACTCTTTATTTGTAATAATTTTGAGCTTATAGAAAAGTGGCAAAAATGATGTGAAGAACCATTTCCCCATATACTCTTTCCCCAGATTCCTCAATTATTAATGTTTCATCGCATTGATTTATCATCCTCTAATTCCCTATAGTTATACATATGTTTTTTTTTTCATTTTTTTCAGCGGTTCGAGAGTCAATGAAAGCTCTGTTGTCCTATTCTACCTTAATGCTTCAGTATGTACTTCCTAAAAACAAGAACCCCCTCCTACATAACCACCATACAACCATGAAGATCAGGAAAGTGTTCAATGCTACCGTGCAATCCATACAAATTTTGCTAATAGCCCCTGTCGTGTTCCTTTCAAGGTCTCGGATCCAATCAAGGATCGTGCATTGGATTTACTGGCCCTATCTCTTTAGTCTCTTGACCTGGGCCAGTTCCTCAGGCTTTTCCTTCTCTTTCATGAACTTGTATGTCTGATGCGTCCAAACCCTTTACTCCAGAGAAGATCTCTCGTTTTGGGTTTTATCTCGTGATTAGATTCAGATTTTGCATCTTTGGCTGGAGTGTCTCAGAAATGACACCGTGTTCGTCTCAGTGCTATCACCACAAAGCCTAAATTATTTACTCTATAACTTTTTTACAGAAAAGCTTGCTGCCCTTCGCTCTTTTGAGCCTGGTAATCTGTATTTTAACAAGTGCCTAGATACTTAAAAGCTTCGTGGCAGTGTATTTTGTTCTCTGTGTTGTTGCAGTCTGTGTTGAATTACTTATAATATCTTTTCAGCTCATAACTTTGTGTGCCCTTTCACATCCTCTTTTGTAAGATTTACACCTTCATTTTACAAGATTTGCCAAAGCAGATGATCGGATTAACATATCTTTGAAACACCACTGTATAAACTGTACACAGAGTGGTATGCTCACGTGGATTTTCAGTTCTCTCTTTGATATCATGGTTTGTCGAAAAACTTCACGACTTTGAGAAGGAACCGTAATGATCTCCCTTTGTAGTACAGGGTTTACTCTGTAACAGATCCCTGATACACAGTCATCGAGCGTGTGCGCCCTCACCGGAACACCTGATTGTGAGTAGTGTAGCTCTGTATGCGGCTGGTATTTGTCTTGGGATCCGTGACTTCCATTTGCTGGTTAAGATCCGAAGCTAATCCGAGAGGTGCCGGGCCACGATGCGGTCCTGCTCCCCGCGGCCCCGTCTCTGAAAGCATGTGACAAGGGCATCATGTTACATTTCCACTTCAGGGCACAATTCACTCACCTTAGATCCCTTCTGGAGAAGACAGGATGAGATTCGTTTGAGTATTATTAATTCGTTCTGTTTCGAGTACTTGAACAAAAGTTCCTTGCCTCGGTGAGTGCTTCTTCCTTCCCACTGTTACCAGCCGTGCTTTGACTTTTCCAGATATAAGGAGATAGGAACAGGAAAAAGATGCATTGTTGGTTGGGGGAGGGTAATCAAGCAAGGCAAAGTAGCAAAAAGGAAACAAACAGCAGCACAGGCAGACCTGGATTTCAACCCCAAATTTGCCACAGTCACTTGGAATGCTAAGAAATTTGCGTGACTCTGTCTGAGACCCAGTTCCCTAATCAGTAGAACAGGAATAATAGCTGCATCATGTGGCAGGTGCTGATTAATGTCAAATACTTGGTTTAGGCGTTTAAGAAAGCGCTGTTGTTAAAGGGTGCTTTGGAGAAACTGGCCAAAAGAAAGGATATATTTTTAAAAAGAGCCATGGTGATTTTGCATACTCTAAAGAAAGATATTGTATATATAATTAAAGAAATTACTTCCTTTTTAAAATTATTAAATTAAATTTTTTTAATTATGAGAAAAATAGAATTAAATGGGAGCTGGAAGGGGGCGCCTGGGTGGCTCAGTCGGTTAAGTGCCCGAGTTTGGCTCAGGTTATGACCTCATGGTTGGTGAGTTCAAGCCCTGCATTGGATTCTGTGCCTCCCTCTGTCTCTCTCTCTCTGCTCACACTCTGTCTTTCTCTCTCTCTAAAAAAAATAAATAAACATTAAAAAATTTTTAAATAAATAAATGGGAGCTGGAAGCTACGAGACCCAGAGCATGGGTGAGGAAGTACTCAGACGACAAGAAATAGACAACTTCTGCCTTGGAGAGGCAGTGAGGTCGCAAAAACGGGCACTGATGGCTGCTGCAGGTAAGCTCGTAGGGGGCAGGACGAAGAATTGAGGTCGTCTCCCCTTCATGGCTGTCGTATTCTCCACTAGGTGAAAGGCAAGGTCATCTGGCAATAATGGGGTGCAGGTGAGGAGGGAGATTGGAAGCAGGCTACCCAAGGCTAACTGACAATGGATATGGGTTAATTCAATGTTAGGCTTTTACCCTACGAGAACATTGAAGAGACAGAGGGTTAAGGTAGCAAAAGTTGTGGCAAGACAGTGACCCAAGTGTTGGACGTGGGTTCCAGGTTGAATAAGGGACGATGTGTAGACAAGAGGAGTCTTTGAAAGGGAGAAAGGACTGGAGGGCATGTGCGGATCCTGAGCAGGTGAAGTGGGAGTAATTGAACGAGGGATACAGGACAGAGACTGCATTTGGACAGCCTGAACTGATGATGTCAGGAATGGCATGGGGAGTCCAGGGAGTGGCTTTGGGAGGAGGTAGTTTAAGCGGGTAGAGGGAGAGGCCCTAGTGATGGCGAGGCCAAGTAATTGATTTGGAGGCCTTGACTATGTGAATGCAAAAGTCATCCTGAACAACGGAAGTACTTCAGCAGGATAAAAAGAGAATTAACTAAGTAAGATTTCTTATGGGAGCATTGACTATGGGTGTGTGGGGGGGGTCACAGGAAATGAGGTGTGGGGGTCACGGCAGATGAGACAACGAGGACAGCTCACAGGGGTCAACAAACAACTGGACCTTTAGAGAACAAAATCTGGGTGTTTTCAGTGGCACTCTCCCCTCCCCAACCCTCCCTGCAAACAATTGTACTTATAACTGATTGATTTCTAGCCTGCCATCACTCTGCGTCTGGCCTCTGTTGTGAGAATAGATGCTTCCCTTCACTTTAGGTTCTAGCTGGTAAATTGGTAAATTTTCCTTCCTGGTTCTTGTGCTCGAAGCCATGGCTTTTCGTTTCCTGATTTCTTCTTATCCCCAGTATCCAACACTGTACTTAATTCTATTGTCCACCTGAAGCTCAGGTTTGACTATAAATCCCAGTGACTTGTATTTGTTTGATTCTAGAAAATAAACTATCCCCAGACGAAGACTTTTGTGAAAAGTCTGGTGCAACACCCACTCCAAGAAATCCTCCTCTTGCAATGGAGTGGAAGGGGCATGTCAATATTTCCTGGAGATGAAATACCCTTACCAGCAGGTGCATAATTACTTTATGAATGATGCCTATGACTCATTCCTGCCCATACTACTCATAATTGCCTCTCTTCATGAGCTTGTGACACCTATCTTTGCCCAAAGGTCATTCAGAACGAAATGGTTAGGATTACCAAATGGAAACATTCCTGGAAAAGACTCCGCTCATGGAATTGTTAACATAATAAAGTTCCAAATTAGATATCAAATAGCACAGCCATGTTTTGTTCCTTAAAATGAAAATTTGCCTTGTGAGCGCCTGTATGTTTTCTTAAGATGACTACATAATCTTGGAGATGTCTTTCCAGAAGCAATTGTCCTTAAATATGGAAAACGTGTGTAGTAATGGTTTTAAGAGCACTCAGGAGACTCTTGCCCATGGAGTGCCACACAGTGGACTCACTGATTTGAATGTGGCTTACTACAAGGGCTCTACTTTGGATATTCCACGGAGATCTAACTTGATCTAAACTGTAAAGTTCCATGCATTGACCTGAAGGAGCAATTCTCATCCTTTCCTTCCCTAGGAGTCATACAAATTCTTTGGAGCAGTACATAAAGTTTGAGAAGCTATAATCACTACTAAAATATCATTTTTAATTAATATAGAACCCTATTATTTTTGTAACAACAACTTCTGAGAGAAAATCCCAATAAAATCCTTATGGCTGGCAAGACTTCCACAAGCCTATATTGTTTATGTGTCAGCGATTTTCATGGACAAGAGGAAATCAGGGGTATTTATTTATGATTTCTATTCTAGACTACCCATCTCGCTCTCCTTTGCCTTAAGCAGACCTGTGGGTCTGATAGGGATCCGACCAGGTAAGGTGAATGGAACTTTTACTCCCTTGCGCTACTGTCTATATATGATTATCGAAATTTTCTGTTAGCCTGCCTCCACCTATGTGATCTCTGGGGCATGTCTCATTGCTGTCCTACCTTTTCTGAATTGAACGTGCTCAGTCAAATTCCTGTATCCTAACTGTTGTATCCTAACTCGTGTTAACTTCAGAAATACTTCCTTCAACAAAGGATTGAGGGAGGAAGAATAGAAGTTCAGTGCAACAAAAACTTAGATCAATGTCTTACCTAAGTCTTCAGGCTACATTTGGGACCCTTGCAGTAAGTAAGCATGCATTAGAATATTTTCTCAGTTAAGACAGCATGTAGATCCTTTGCATACCAGAATACTGTGGTTATTAAACACGTGGTTGGGAATAGCCAATCGGACTAAATAGAGACTTGCAATTAAAAATTTCACTTTACGTGAAGAGTGTCCATCCATTTGGAGGTTATATACTCAGATGACAGGAGGGCCATGTGGTGACATAAATAAGCGATGCGGATCGGGTAGGGATGTGATTGCCCACAGAGCCTGGAGTACTCTGTTTGAAGAGTACAGTTTCTCCCCACCTCCGGACTCTTGCTAAGACTGAACACGTGGGTCTAATGCTTCTATTTCTACACTTTTTTTCTCCAGAGAAGACAACTCTGGACATCTGGGTTTTTTAATATGAAAAACGAAATCTAGCTTTTTACAGACCAAATGGGATTTGGAGGAAGTCTAAACCCACCCCGGGACGAAGAGTTTGTAACTTCTGCTTTAGGTGTAAGAAATATGACTAAAAAGGAAAGGCAAATTAGAAGATAGCTGTGCAAAACAGGTGAATGTTGAAAGAGGAAATATTTGCTCTTTTCAACCAATAGGAATTGTGACTGTACGATCCAAATGTCTAGAAGTTGGACTGTCCTTCTATCTGGACATCATCATCCATTGTCACCTTCCCAGATTTCTTCCTAAAACAGGGAAGTTTTGTTTTAGGAATTTACATATTCCTCAAAGCCTGTTTTCATAAATATCCAAAATGCTTCTTTGTGATCTTGCCATGTATTTGCTTTCCATAATTTGAAGTTACATAATTTATCTGACAAAACATTGTCATCTTCATAAAGGTACTCCTGTGAGCCTTGAAAATATTCTATTTCTTTTTGTCCCTTTAGACTGCTAAAATATGCTTGGTGATTAACTTAATTAGCCCCTTTTTGTTTTTCAGACCTCATTTATTCCATGCAAGTTTTGTCCCAGCCTGTGTGTTAGATGCTGAGACTACCACAAGAAAAAAAAACATGGTCTCTGTTCCCAGATGAGATCCTTAGGATCTAAAAGGGGAGTCAGACCTACTCAAGTCTGACTTTTAGGTGACAAAGTATGATTTTGGAGAGAGGCAAAATAGATCAATAATGACATATATTTTCTATTATGGGTGCATAAATATGACGCATATTCATGGTTCTTTATCAGATAAGTATGTATCTTGAAATATCCTAATATCACACTAAAAAACCAAGTTATCTTTTCCTCCTCTCCCTAAAATAAAGTTCTATTGAGATATGTACAGAGATGGCTAATAAATTTCTTATCAGATATCCAATAAAATTACTACCTTGAAGATAAAAGTTCTTCTCATCTCCCGAGACTCAGTCTTTTGATCTCTCTCTCATCTAACTTCATTGCTATATATATATATATATATATATATATATATATATATATAATGCTGTTGAATTGACCCCATCAAGGACAATTATATACAACAATTTAATGTGTGGTTGATGAAATCTTTTTTCATGAGGGAAATAAGGTGAAGATGAAGGTGAGGAGTCTGAATCTCTGAGGAGTTTCAGATATGCTGAGATTGGTGATATTTTAGTCGACCCTTGAGTTACACTACCCAGATAGAAGTTCCTTACTCACATCTAGATTGACATGGTTGCAGTCACTCAATTCATTCCTGCAGAAGTTAACTACAGAGCCTCCGAGGACCACTTTGGGGGGATTATCTAGAGGTAAATTGTCATTGTCTTATGAACGAATTTAAACAAAAGACTCCATTTATCACTGCCTTAAGGACACAGTAAAATCCTTTGTCTTCCATATAATTCTAGGACGACTTCTGAAATCCTGAAGTCCCTAGTGGCTAGTCTGAGCTTCTGTGGTTCCTAGCCCATTAATGGCACATAGGCCACATTTTATTTATAAGGTGTGTGCCGTAGAGTGAAGTCCATGAGATGGGAAGTCCTAATGTCTCACGATTTGTGGTTCGCTTCTTCACATCATTATTGAGGCGGCCCTTATCCCTGAAAGAAAAGACAACTTGGGAAGCAAATGGACTGAACTCATTACTAACAAGTATCGTTCAAACATTTTCATATCAGACACAAGCTCACCACACCTTTACTTACATCTGTGTTGAAGGGCAAGTATTTTAAGAGTTCAGTTCAACGCAGTGGTTTATTCACTTACTTTGGGAGACAAAGGTGAGTGGATGAGTTTCCATTTCTGTTGATTTGGGGAGGTGAGGACCATTGTAACTGGGCACTATTATCTAAGTGACAATTCAATAGTCAGAACAGTTAGTTGTACCCATACCATTCCTTTGAAGAAAGTTTATCTTTAAGTTTAATAAAGGAAAAATTAAACCATTTTTAATATAACACAGAGCTACTGGGCACTTGGAGCCTACTTGGCTTTGTAGTTGGGTAAGCTCTATGTCTAGTCATCCTCGGTGGCAGACATGGGTTTTGGAGCCTGAAACGAAATGTGAGAAAATGATACAAAAATACACTATCTTTTGTAAATCTTACAATAACATGTGACCATGTAAACACATGGCCAGCGCCTTTCTCAAGGCTTTGGAAGGGTCTGTACAGAGGTGACATCTGAAACTTGTTTCGTTCCGCTGCTGGTAATCCTTTAACAAAAGCAGTGGCAATACTAATTATATCTTCACCACCGAAAGAGAAAGACCTTGGCCATCCTGAACTCTCAAGATCTCCATTAGGAGCCTGTAGTTTTCCTAAGACGCACGTGGGAGGTACACAGAAAGTCAGCGAAAAATGGCAAAATACCTCTCTTACTCCAGAGAGGTACGTTAGAATCTCTTTGTCCTTTTCCAAAAGGATGTGTTAAAGACAGTCCTGGACCCAGTTCCTGGACCCTGGATATCTCACCACTTTGTTGCAGAGAAGAAAGACAGAAAGAAAATTCAAGAGAAAGGGTAACTGCCTTAACACCATCCCCCCTAGACCTTCTCAAGGAATATGATTCTCTTCTGAAAGGGAGGTGATCCCAGGCCCATCTCGCACTTAGTACAGAAAGAGAAAAACAATTCAGAGAAGAATGTTACTCTATGAGCAGGAGTGCAGAGAACAGGCTCAAAACAACATGTCCAGATGATGTAATCCTTGCTCCCTTGTGATCCTGCTACCCAGTTTAATCTTTTTCAAAGCACAGATCCTTTTGAAGTTTTTATTTGTTCCGTTCATGCTTTTCTGTCTCCCTCATTCATTTCCATGAGTCTATGGACCTTGTGTGTTGTGTCTAACGATGCAGGCCATGTGCCTAAAATAGTGCCCGGCATGTGATAGATCTTCCTTCCACGTTTGTTCCATAGTTAAATGAGAAGTATCCCAGTGCCTTTGTGGGCCTAGACTGATGGGGCTGAGAAGGGAGAAGCCTCAGGGAACATCTCATATTCTGTCTCACTGTGACTATTCCAGTTGGCTTTGGAGTCTCTGGTAGGATAGCAGAAAACACACTCTCAGATCAGAGAATGGGAATAGATTTCATCAATCTCATGTTCACTGCTTCCATTGTATCAAGCTCAACTCTGGAATAAATATCCCTGAAGCTTATCCATCATGATGGCCTTTAGTTAAGACACCGAAGGAAGAATTCTGAACCATTCAAGTTGGGAACCCGGCTGAGACTATTGCAGTCCTGATTAAATACTCCCCTTTGAAATACTTCTCACCAGAGGCCAGATACTCTCTGAACACTATTTTCCTGCAGATCGCTAACATGCTCGATTGACGTGTTTCCTTAATTCACCAGTTCAGTTATTTGAATAATAAGGCTTTCTTTCGTTGTTTGTTTCTTTCTTGTTTGTTTGCATTTGTTTAGATAATGAATGACATTATATAATGTTAGCAACTTGATTGTTTCTGATAGTTGTAACGTTTAAAATATTTAACTGTAAAAACGCACAATGATTGAAAAGAGATGTGTGAGCACGGTGTGTGTATGTGTGTGGTTGCGTGTTTTATTTGAAATTCAATGCATTAGAACGTTCCATTAGTTGATATCCTTATAGACAATAAAGAACTATCAATTTATCGATGGCTGATGAGATTTTTAGGATGTTCTTGGAGGTGTACCTTACACTGGGCCTCATGTAGTCTGTATCCAGTAAGTTGCTCTCTATGGAATCAGTGACTGGTCATTCTTACCTTAGCAGATTCTATTTCCCCCAGGTACCGTATTTTAGCAAATCATATTTTACTCATTAAATTGGCATAACTTTGAAAGTGGGTGATCATAAAGAAATCCACTTAGAATTATTTTGCTCTTGAATACCTCAGGTGTTTTCATTCCCAGATAAGCACTATTCCATAATATTATTATTCCACATGGGACTTCAATACCGCTAGTTTTTTTATGTTGTCAATATGTCTGTGTTATCTGTCAATCATATGTAAGCCGCCTTCTTCCCAGGGGCATTCAACCAGACATTTAAAGCAGAGTTCATACTTACCCTTCTTCAAGCTGTTCCAAAAAATCGACACAGAAAGAAAGCTTCTGGACTCCTTCTCTGAAGCCAGCACTATCTTGATTCCCAAACGAGACAGAGACCTCATAAAAAAAGGAGAATTACAAGCCAGTATCCCTGGTGAACATGGAGGCAAAAATTCTCAATAAGATACTAGCAAATCAAATTCAACAGTATATTCACATGATCAAGTGGGATTCATTCCTGGGCTGTAGGGCTGGTTCAATATTCACAAATCAATCAATGTGATACATTACATTAATAGAAGAAAGGATAAGAATCCTATGATCCTGCCAGTAGATGAAGAAAAGACATTTCACAAAAAACAGCATTACTTCTTAATAAAAACCCTTGAGAAAGTTGGGATAGAAGGAACATACCTTAATATTGTAAAAGCCATATATGAAAAGCCCACAAGTAATATCATCCTCAGTGGGGAAGAACCGAGAGCTTTCCCTCTGAGATCAGTAACATGACAGGGATGTCCACTCTCACCACTGTTGTTTAACATGGTGTTGGAAGTCCTAGCCTCAGCAATCAGGCAACAAATCAAATAAAGGGCATCCAAATTGGCAAAGAAGAAGCCAGACTTTCACTTTGGCAGATGACATGATACTCTACATGGAAAACCCAAAAGACTCCATCAAAAAACTGCTAGAACAGATCCATGAATTCAGCAAAGTCACAGGATATAAAATCAATGCATTCCTATACACCAAAATTGAAGCAACAGAAAGAGAAATCAAGGAATAAATCCCATTTACAATTGCACCAAGAACCATAAAATACCTAGGAATAAGCCTAATCAAAGATAAAAGATCTGTATGCTGAAAACTAAAGAAAATTCACGAAAGAAATTGAAGAAGATACAAAGAAATGGAAAAACATTCCATGCTCATGGATTGGAAGAAAAATATTGTTAAAATGTCAATACTACCCAAAGCAATCTACACATTCAATGCAATCCCAATCAAAATTGCACTGAGATTCTTCTCAAAGCCAGAACAAACAATCCTAAAATTTGTATGGAACCACATAAGACCCCGAATAGCCAAAGTAATGTTGAAAAAGAAAACCAAAGCATCAGGAGGCATCACAATCTGGGACATTAGCCTCTCCTACAAAGCTGTAATCATCAAGACAGTATGGTATTGGCACAAAAACAGACACATAGACCAATGGAATAGAATAGAGAACCCAGAATTGGGCCCACAACTGTATGGCCAACTCAGCTTTGACAAAGCAGGAAAGATGATCCAATGGGAAAAAAAACAGTCTCTTTAGCAAATGGTGCTTGAATAACTGGACTGGAATGAACCTGGACCACTTTCTTACACCATACACAAAAATAAACTCAAAATGGATGAAAGACCTAAATGTGAGACAAGAAAGCATCGAAACCCTAGATGAGAAAACAGGCGACAACCTCTTTGACCTCAGACGCAGCAATTTCTTGATTGACATGTTTCTGAAGGCAAGGGAAATAAAAGCAAAAATGAACTATTGGGACCTCATCAAGATAAAAATGTTCTGCACCATAAAGGAAACAATCAACGAAACTAAAAGGCAACCGACAGAGTGGGAGAAGATATTTGCAAACGACATATCAGATAAAGGGCTTGTATCCAAAATCTATAAAGAACTTACAAACTCAACACCTGAAAAGCAAATAATCCAGTGAAGAAATGGGCAGGAGACATGAATAGACACTTTTCCAAAGAAGACATCCAGATGGCTGACAGTCACATGAAAAGATGCCCAACATCACTCCTCATCAGGGAAATACAAATCAAAACCACAATGAGATACCACCTCACACCTGTCAGAGTGGCTAAAATTAACATCTCAGGAAACAACAGATGCTGGCGAGGATGTGGAGAAAGGGGAGCCCTCTTGCACTGTTGGTGGGAATGCAAACTGGTGCAGCCGCTCTGGAAAACAGTGTGGAGGTTCCTGAAAAAATTAAAAATAGAATGAATCCCACTTGATCATGTGAATATACTGTTGAATTTGATTTGCTAGTATCTTATTGAGAATTTTTGCATCCATGTTCACCAGGGATATTGGCTTGTAATTCTTCTTTTTTATGAGATCTCTGTCTGCCCTACGACCCAAAAATAGCACTACTAGGAATTTATCTAAAGGATACAGGAGTGCTGATTCAGAGGGGCACATGCACCCCAATGTTTATGGCAGCACTTTCAACAATAGTCAAATTATGGAAAGAGCCCAAATGTCCATCAACTGATGAATGGATAAAGAAGATGTGGTTTATATATATAATGAAGTATTACTTGGCAATGAGAAAGAATGAAATCCTGCCATTTGCAACAACGTGGATGGAACTGGAGGGTATTCTGCATGCTAAGTGAAATAAGCCCGTCAGAGAAAGACAGATATCATATGTTTTCACTCATATGTGGGACTTCAGAAACTTAACAGAAGACCATGGGGGGAGGGAAGGGGAAAAAATAGTTTCAAACAGAGAGGGAGACAAACCATGAGACTCTTAAATACAGAAAACAAACTGAGGGTTGATGCAGTGGGGAGAGAGGAAAATGAGTGATGGGCATTGAGGAGGGCACTTGCTGGGAAGAGCACTGGGTGTTGTATGTAAGTGATGAATCATGGGACTCTCCCCCCAAAACCAAGGGCACACCGTATACACTGTATGTTAGCCAACTTGATAATAAATTATACTTAAAAAATTAAATTAAATTTTTAAAATTGGAAAAAATAAATAAATGAAATCTTAAAAGATTTAAAAAAAAATCGTATGTAAGCTTCTTGATGGCAAGATCCCAGTTTTTAATATCTGGATGGCCCACACGGTGTCTAGCTCAAGGCCACCATTTAGTCAGGCTTGTGATGGGATGGGGTTAGTCCTGGGATGTGCAAACATCACTACCAAGAGATTTTCCTGGCCTTCCTCGTTCTAGAAGATGGGAAGGGAAAACGAGCAAGTCAGGAGACAGAACTAGAGCCAGAAAGCAAAGAGGCCAAGAACTCCATGGGGCCAGTCTTGGATTTAGGAAATCTTTTGAGGCGGGGTGGAAGGGGAAGAAACTGGGAGCCAAAATGGGCCCAATAGAGAGGAGACTGCAGAGGCTCTCCTGGGGTCGGATGGAGCCGGAGGACACAGGACAGCCACTGTGGACTAGATCGAGGATGGGGACAAGCATGGAAGCCAGGGACCAAAGTTCACCAAGCTGGTCATGAAGGAAGGCAGGTTTAGGGCAGGCCCAAAGGCTGGGTCATAAACAGAGAGGACTGAATCTGGGGGAACAGACCAGGGAGTGAAAGAGAAGTAAGAATACACATGAAGAGGGCCCCAGCGGACAGCACATTTCTGAGTGCCGTTCCAGCAATGTTTATTCCTGGTCATTGCATGGGTCTGTCCCCAAGCCTCAGGGGCACCAGGCACAGCCTCTGACAAATGCACATAATGAGATATGGTTTCTGTTTCTGTCTTGGTCTCTGGTTGTCCTCGTCTGCTCTCTCTCTCTCTCTCTTTCTCTCTCTCTCCCCCTCTGGCTCTCTCTCATTCTATGAGACCACAAAAATGCAAGTAATATGCAATCCAAGTCCTTACTGTCATAGTGAAAGCCAGGACGAGGATACCACGGGGTTCAGCCAGCTGCATGAAAGACAGTAGCATGAATACAGGATACAGGCTTGGTCCAGGACAATAACAGAGATAAGAAAAAATGGAGAAGTGGCGGGGGGGCGGGGGGTGACTGGGAGAGGTCACCCAATGGAAAGAAGGGCATGAACGACAGAACTTACTAGGGGCCAGGCACCAATGTGGCATCTCTCTGAATATTAGCTCCAACTCCGACATGACAACGGAAAGCAAATTACTATCTCCGTTTCTAAAATAAGGACACTGAGACTCCCAACTGTGGCTAATTTGCCCAAGATGATCCAGTTCAGCGGCCAAACCAGTATTCAGGTCTGAGTTCCTCTGACTCAGCCTTCATTCTGCTTCTTCTAAGGAAATTCTCTACTTTAAAAAGACCCAACAGCTCGGAATCTGTCGGAACCAGTCCTTCCTTGGTGCCCTTCTCCTTGATCCCGATGAAGGCACAGCTTAAGTACGGTCGAATTTACCCTTGGCCATTCTCTGGTATCCTCTGATGTTTCTTGACACCTTCCCCCTTACCTACTCTGGTATTACGAATGAAATAGCACGAATGAATACAACAGTTTTTGATTAAAAGCAGTGTGCCTCAAAGAGCTTCCGTAATGAGTCTTGAGTACATGGTCGTCTGCTTCCTCACGGGCGCTAGATGTAGTTCAGAATTCTCCTGCATTTGCAGAAAGAGAACGTGTGTAGTCACTATTCTCTTGTGCCTCCAGCTACTTGTTTTCAACAGGAAGGAGATTTATAGAATCTGCAAGGGGATCCTAACTCCCCATGTTGGCAGGGTCAGTTGTTAGTTGTAGGCTGCTGGGGAATCTCCAAGTGCTATTGAGATGATTCCCATGACGGACCCCAAGAGGCTGTTTACTCATGAGGCCCAAATCTTTCCGGTCACGGGAAATACAAGTGATCCTTGGATGAAGGTAGTACACCAAAATCCCTAAGAAGTTATTCAGGATCTCATTTTGAAAGCCTCCCGTGGCCATACAAGAAAAGCCGGGCACTGACATCGAATGCCAGATAAGGCTATGAGAAAAAACTCATCCCAGACACAGATTTTGTCTGACCCACCTTCTGCGCTGGGTCGGGTGGAAGGGTGTCCTCTGGGAAGGGAGTTCTGCCAGAAGTTGACTTGCACGTCTATGGGTCCCTGATGGCCTTGCAGGGTTGCTCTCTTTATTCCTCATGGAGTAGTTTCTTTACCTTCTGGACGTATCTGTTTAGGATACATTCATTCATTCACCGAACAACGTAAGGTGGGCACCCACTAAATGCTGGACCCTGCGCAGGAACGTGAGACACAGTGCTTAGCGGTAACAAATCCACTTCCTCCGCTCAAGAAGTTTACAATTTAGCAAAGGAAAAACAGAAAGGAAAAAAAAAAAAAGAATCATTGACCTATGTCATTTCTAACTGTGAGTTATTTAGAGGAAATGACAGCCAGGCATTGAGAGTGTAGAATATGGATTGAATCTAGTCTGCAGAATGGGGGTAGATGTCCCCGGAAAATGACGTCTGAGCTGAGATTTGGGAAATATGTACTACTTGGGATGGAGGGTGAATTAAGCCTGGGATTTGACAAGCCACTGGAAGTGTGTATACATTAACATCTGAGCAATCAGCAGAGAGCTTGCTTAGGTTTTGCTCTTAAGTTGGCAGCAGACTTAGCGAAGGGAGAAGGAGCCCATACTTGGGTAGATACAACCTCATCCACGTGGCATCTACATTCTTCCTTCAAATCGTCTCTTGACACCTGTTTTGGTTCGATGCAGCCAGTGAACTTTTCTCCTTTATTTATTTTACAACGTCAGTCAACTGGTCAACCCCCTCTTCAAAGCATGCTTCATCCCTAATGACTGGGTTGACTCCCTGACTTGTTTTCTTTGTCCCCACTTTCCCACTCTCTACCTCACCAGCTAGCCTCCTCCTTCACCGCATTGGCTCCCGTCTTCCCCCTCTCTCGTGTTGCTGGCTTACACACCTCTTCACGGATGTTGGGCTGCGACTGGCCACAGGAATAGAGACGAGCCATTCCTGGGTTGGGTGCTCCTGCGGTTACAGAGAGAAATGCAGATGGTGCGTGATTCTACATGGTTTTTTCCACCCTATACTACTATCTGAGTGGAGTCAAATCACTTTGACGGTGAGATTTGTCCAAATCTTTTCTCCTGTGGATTATCTTTACCTGGGAAATACGTGCTTGCAGAGGTATTAATAAAAGAGCTGTAGTTTTCTTCCTTTATCGGATTTCAGCCAAGCTAGCGGAGGTGTGACGCAGAAGCTGAAAGTAAATTTAATAGGAAACTTAGGTTTTGTTTCCCTGGCAACGTTAATTCAGTCTCCTTACAAATGGAAACGACACTGGAGGCCTTTGTTTCTGCATTCCCAGCTCTGCAGGGCAATGTGACATGCTGAGCGGTCTGGAAACAGTGCCGGATAATAGAATCCTGCAGCATTTACTCTAGCATCTTCCCTCACTGAATTTCGTACGACCTCGTGGGCATCCTGCGATAGCAGGCTATTCATCCCGTTTGCTAAGGGAAGCGGGACAGAAGAATAGTCGGTGCTGTGACTCTGTACATCCGGACACGCATGTCAGCAGGGCACGTTGCGCTTGGCAGGGTCGCGGTGAGGCGTCTGGTGATTCGGGAACGACGGTGGCTGGGAAGTCAAGGTCCAAGTGGACAATGGTCCAGTAGTTCAGACACCGTGGGCTGGAGAACCGGTGTGTAAGAGCGGTGTTTTTACCTCTCACGGATTCAAATAATTTGCCTTCAAGAGGCTTTGGTAAAGCAGCCCAAGTGTCCCTCAGTAGATGAATGGATAAAGAATAAAGAAAAATTATATATTATATTATTATTATTATTATATATTATATTAATTATTATATTTATATAATATATAATTATATATTATATATAATGTATTATTATATTATATATTATATTATATTATATATTATACATAATTAATATAATTATATTATTATATTATATTATTATATTATATTATATTATATTATATTATTTTTATATTTATAAAATTTATATTTATATAAATTTTTATATAAATATATTTATATATAAATATTATATAAATTATTTATAAATTTATATAAATATTATATAAATATTATATAAATATTTATATAAAATTTATATTTATAAAATTTATGAAATATTTATAAAATATATTTTATTACTATATAGAGAATATAATATATAATATTATATGTAGAATTGTATATTATATTATATTATATATATTATATATATTATATAATTATTATATATAATAATTATATAAAATATATAATATGTATTATATACAGAATATTATTCGGCCATAAAAGGGAATGAAATCTTGCCACCTGCAACCACATTGATGAGCTAGAGAGTACAATGCTAAGCAAAGTAACCAGTCAGAGAAGGTCAAATACCATGCGATTTCACTCATAGGTGGAATCTAAGAAACAAACAACAAAATGAACAAAGGCAAAAAAAGAAAAGGGAGAGACAAACCCAAACCCAGGCTCTTAATGATGGAGAACAGAGAGAGTTGCCAGAGGGGGAGGGGGTGGGGCGATGGGTGAACGAGTGAAGGGGTTCAGGGCACCCTCATCTTGATGAGAAGTGAGTAGTATATGGAACTGTTGAATCATTATACTGTACACCTGAACCTAATATAAATGTGTGTTCACTATACTGGAATTAAAATGTAAAAACTTTGTATGAAAGGGCCTTGGTAAAATTCGGTTTGTTTTCTACATCTGGGGTTTCATGGACGCATTTCGGCTGGGGGGGCTCTAATGACAGGCTGCCGAGACTTAAATTTTGGCTCTCCCACTTACTAGCTTTGAGACTTGGGAAAACCTCTTGCTTTTCCCTGCCTCGGGTTTCTCATCCAGAAAACGGTCACCTAGTAGTTTAGGGCCGTCGAGATGGCTCAATGAAGACATTTCACCGAAAAAGTGCTTAGAGCCCGGTAGCAGGTGCTAGACTTAGAACTGCGAGGCTTGCTGACACATATGAGCCCTGGGAAGAGAGAGCACGTGTCAGATCTTTTTGAGTCCTTGAGAAAAATTTCACTAGAACTGATGGACTATAAATTTTCCCCCCAAACTGATTCCATGGGAATTCGTCCTTGTTTTGAGGCTGCTACTTTAACCATGAGATGGGGCCGGGGCTTGAGATCATAGACGAGAAGCCGGAGCGGGAAGAGATGAAGGGGGAAAAGGAAAAGGAAGAAATGGGATAATATCGCATGACCTTGGAGCTGGATGGCAGACTCGCACCCGCCACCCCTCCTTCCTCTGCCCCCAACGCCCCCTCCCACCCCCCACCCCCCACCCCAACAAGGTTTGCTCATTCCCAGTAACTGGAGATCCTGCTTGGAACCGTGAGCCGCTTTTGGCCTGGATCTCCAAGAACCGAGCCCGAAACCTAACACCTCATGTGACGTGACCCACAGGTGACCACGCAGCGCTGCGTCCCGCAGGGAAGAACACAGCGCGGCCCCCGGTCACGTACGAGCCCAGGGTTTTGCGTGAGCGTGGAGACGTGCAGGAAGTTTTTATTTTCTCACCCTTCAGGTTGAGCTCAGAAAACAAAAAACAAAAAGGACCAAATCCCTGTTTTCATCTGTCTTTCTTCAACACTTACCTTGCAATTTTTAGAAAATTAGAGGGTACAGTATTCATGTCAGTCCCAACGAAGACTTACAGCCCAAATCAACTAGTCCCAGGCGGAGAACACACGCCACGGATTCTCTTTGCGGCCGAGGATAAATGTCACTTTCGCGACGTTGTAATTGCTGGCTCTCCGCCCCCCTCTGCCCGTGCACATTCTCGTGTTCCCGGGCCCATGGGAATGTTGTGGCTGAATGCACGGTGCCTGTGCTTGGGGAGAAATGCTGTCCTGAGCACAGACATTTGAAAAAGCGTACTCAGCTCCCCGGGGGTTCGGTTCCCGGCCCCGCAGACATCACCTAGCGCTTCCCTACTGTAGAGGTCCCACTTCGTTCCTCAGCCCTAGCCGCCTTGGGGTTCTCCGTGCCTCCGGCCCTTGGCTCATGCCGAAAGGCACCCCAGTCCCCACCATCGACCGTTAGCGAACTAACTCTCCCAGCATATGAGAGCCTTTCAGATATTCCTTTTGTCACCCTGCCTTCAGCGGGGTCTGCAAGGCCACAGCAGTTTTGGGAGAGGCCGAGAAGAGCAGAGAGAACCTCTTGTGCGGGCTCTGTCCGGAACCAGGGATTTATTTTAGCTCCTTTAGAGCTTCTCGGTGTTGGTTTCGTATTTTATAGGGCGTTCTGTCACTGTTTCTTCATAACCGTTTTGACTGAATGTCATTCGTATCCACAGCCTTGGCCAAGCCAGACTTCTTCATGTAAGAAGTCGCATTTGTGAAATGGAAATACCATTATACGTTATTAGCGTCCAATAAGAGCTTGTGATTAAGTCCCAGCGAGATTCGGGGACAGAGGAAAGAACTATCAATCGATGTGTGTTTTTATTCTCTGATTACCCTCTTGCGAACCCTTTCAGGAATCATGAAGAAGGGAAGAAAAAGGCATACAGGTGTTTTTTTCCCTCTTTTTTCCCCCTCCCTTTTCCTCTCAGTAAATACTGTTACATTGCTGCCTCTGGAGGCCGCAGGCCCCAATGAAATAAGGATGATCATTCGGATAAAAAGATTTCACACAGTGTTACTTCAGGGAGGAAGCTCTCCAGTAAGACGAAATACCGATTGTTGTACAGAGATTCGTGGTTTTTTTCAAGCGCCTAAAACAAAGCATAACTAGATTAGAGTATCGGACTGAGACACGGTTTTGTGGTCATATTCGTGGGCTGAAGCCCTTCTCGGAAGTGTTGCTACCCTTCTACGAGATGTTGTAGTTTTCTGCGATAGCTCGGTGAAGCCATTCTGACATCCTGGTAGGTTTGTCTCGTACATTCTATCGTTTGGTCTTCCCAGAACATTTAGCCGTGTCTCATAACAATTGCAGTACATTTCTTATGTCTCCCATTTACACAAATAAGTGCCTTGCGTTGCTTATAATGATGGGACATTCAAGTTGGACTAACAAAGGAGTTGTTACGTTCTGCTTCTCTCTAAACGAGCTGGCGAACGGCTCGTAGTGTCTTTAAAACACAATTACATGAATACAAATCAGGTTTTACCTTATTATGTTGTTGATGTTATTGGCATGTATCTCCAACGTGACATTGGGCCAGTCATGCTCGTTATCTGAGTTTGGTAATTATGAGCAGATTGCATGGAGAACGAATCTGGAGGTGGCTCAGGTCCTTAGTCCTTCCGGTGGCCATATTCATCCCTCTGAGTAATTGCTTTGCACCCTTTGGTGGAGGAAAACAGTAGCCAAGTGGAAATACCTATTTTGTAAATGATGGTAGGATTCTTTTTAAGGTTTTATTTTTTATTTTTATTTTTTTAAATTTTTTTTTCAACGTTTTTTATTTATTTTTGGGACAGAGAGAGACAGGGCATGAATGGGGGAGGGGCAGAGAGAGAGGGAGACGCAGAATCGGAAACAGGCTCCAGGCTCCGAGCCATCAGCCCAGAGCCTGACGCGGGGCTCGAACTCACGGACCGCGAGATCGTGACCTGGCTGAAGTCGGACGCTTAACCGACTGCGCCACCCAGGCGCCCCCTAAGGTTTTATTTTTAACTTTTAGTTTTTGAAAAGAGCACAGGAAGATCATCTACAATTGGGGCCAATATTTAATTGAAATGAAACTCTATCCACCGGGGCGATCGTCTCTTTAAGATCATGTCAAAACTCTTGTCCTTTCTCTCTCGTTTTCAGAGTCCCGCAGGATCCAAAGTGCTGCTGGCAGCCGCCCCGGTGCCCCGAGAGGGGCCCAGAGAGGGGCCAAGAGCAGGAGAGTCAAGGCAGGCTCCCTCCAGGGCTCACCCCTGTGCCGCCAGCACTAAGGGGAGACCAGCTTGGAATACAGGGGCAATTCGATATGCTATTTGGCAAACAATACAATAGAATGTGCAAACGAACAGCCCTTTCTTTTCCATTATAAGAGTTGCTGGGCAACTGTTTTCTCTTGTGCACATAAACTTGATGTCAGTGTAATTTTGGCAAGCTTGCTTAGCTAATTAATGGTACTTATTAACAATCACAGATTTGTGTATTTGATCCCTGTATGGGCCGCTTAGCGTTCTTTTTTTCTGCACTCCCAAATCTTGCAAATCTAAGGCCTTGATCACCAGTCTGGCCAGTTGAAGGGCTCTCGGAGAGTACCTGGCCGTTCCATCTTTGTCACGGGTAAAGTAGCTCAACTCATCTACCCAATGGTGGGCATCTCTTTGAATATGAAGAGGGCATTTCTTCAGGAGCGATTTCATTGCTACTCTAAATCTCTGTGGCCTATAATGAAATTGTCATCCCTGTTAAAATGTAAAGTGTTCTATGCCCACAACCTTGAGTTGGAAATTGCACACATAACCTTGAGGATGCATTGATTACACCGGCTGCCCTTATTTTTCATGGAACCCTGCCACTTGGGGCAGTGTGTGTGGGAGGGGACTTTGGACTTGAAGAACACAGGCACTGTTTGGCCACTGACTTGCCTTGGTTGAATTCTGGCTACACCTCTTCATGGCTGGGAAAACATGGGCAAGTCTCAACTTTTTCAGTACCTAGAAATTGGGATCAGTAGTCAGTACCTGCCTCATAAGGCTCTTTTAAGAACTAAAAAATTTTTTTTAATGTTTTTATTTAGTTTTGAGACAGAGAGAGACAGAGCATGAGCAGGGGAGGGGCAGAGAGAGAGGGAGACCCAGAATCCGAAGCAGGCTCCAGGCTCTGAGCTGTCAGCACATAGCCCCATGCGGGGCTCGAACTCACGGACTGTGAGATCGTGACCTGAGCCGAAGTCGGACGCTTAACCGACGGAGCCACCCAGGCGCCCCTGTCTTAAGAACTTTTAAAAGATAAACTGAGATGTATTAAAAATGTTGAGTTTATTTGAGCAAAAAATGATGTGAATTGCACGGTATCCAATCTAGCAGATAGAAAGAAGCTCTGAACTGAATGACTTTTCAGGCAGAAGGGAGCAGGAAGAAGCCAGATTGGTTGGTTATTGCTAAATTGTCTTCCTTTAGGGGATAGTAGGAGTCTATCAGGCACATTACCTGACTAGTGCTGATCAGGTGATCCTCGATTGGTTTAAGATTTCATTTCTGGAGGAGCTGGAACTGTATTAAGTCTCTGGTGACGTGGGGCTTAGCATAAGCAATTCCATTTGGGGCCTGCTGTCTTGTCTTTAATAGGACAAAACAAGATAATTCATGCAAAAGCACCCAGCACGGTGTTTTTAGTTTTCATGTGTTGGTTTCCATCTTTGGAAGGGAAAACGAGGATGTGGAAGATGAAACAATTTATAAAACGATCTTTTGGTGCTACGTCCGGGCGGATGAAATGTTACGGTCTGTATAAAGCTTGACTTTCTGCTGTTGAGAGTTGAGATTATCGGTTAAATAACACATTTAATATATGAGGAACGAGTGGAAAAGAAGAGCCAGCATTGTTGCACTCTCAGCCTTATTTGAGCCTTGTCGGCAAGAACCCCCACGCCCGATACGGCCTTCATAGTTTTGTCTGGCAACGGAGCAAATCCAAAGACTCCTTGGCGTATGATGGATCATTGACCAACCGGAGGCTCACGGTGAGTCACGTGCTTTGCACCAAAGCTTTCCCATTGCGAAAAAGGAATAAGAAAATCTTAGTTCGCTGGGTTCTCGGGAGGGCTTGAGTACGATCATGCATATAAAACATTTCCCGATCCACAAAAGGCTTTGACAAGTAAGTATGATTATTTTGATGATGGTGGTGATGATGAAAATGATTTTAGGTGGCTGAAGTGTTAAAGGACAAAAATGTTACGCAATCCCTTGAGAACAGGACGGCTCAGAGCCGGGAGCCTGCTTCGGATTCTGTGCCTCCCTCTCTCTCTGCCCTTCCCCTGCTCACGGTCTGTCTCTCCCTGTCTCTCCAAAATAAATAAATGTAAACTATTTAAAAAAAATAAAAAGAACTTGGGATCCATTTCTTGACGAGGAATTTACATGCCTTGTTGGGGGAAAAAAAAAAATCGATCTGCAAAGAAAGCCTGTCAAAGAAAACACTGACGCAGACTGCATTATTCCTTCAGATTCGTTAATGAAAAGCAGCTGCCCCCCTTCACAGCTGCAGTGGGGTGAGGGGCCTCAGGGCACCCATTTGGATTGGGGGTGAAGTTCAGTGTCCCTCAAGTCAGTAAGGATTTTACATCTACCATTAGAACTTTCCTGTCTTGGAATGAGAAGAATGAGGCCTGGAGCATATCAAACCTCCCACCTACGTATCCAGACTGATATCTTGCCATATCCCAGGTTTTAGTTTCTGTTTTAGGTATACACCATCATTTTCCTTTCCGTCTTGGGAATGTTCTTTGCGTGCCCCCAGCTCAGGGCCTTTGTACATGTTATCTCTGGGTCTTGCACAGTCTCTTTCTCTTTCTTCCATCCCCCTATGGTTTCATAGGACTATAGCCTACCCTATAGTAATTTCACCTATCACAGCACCTATTTTTAGCCATCTGTCTGTTGGTCTGTCTCCTTCGCCGGCCTGGTGAGTCTGGAGAGCAGGACCATTTCACCATTCCACACTTCCCCATTGCGTTCCTTTGGCTCTAAGTGCCTGGCTCATTTTACGTGAAGCTATGCCACTACTCTTCTTTCTAACGCTGCTTTGAGTTTTAATATTTTCATCGCTTACGGACATTTTTATGCGATGGCATGCGATCCTTTCATAGCATGCAAGGGCCTGGGATCCTGAAGCCCTTCTTCAATGAGAGAAACCAGCTAGGCTTTCCCAATTAAATTGCCCATTCCCACGGGCAGGAGGAAGATTTGCCTTTGGGAATAGCTCTGGCTAAATGAAGTGAGTTGGAGTCCTAGCACTGAGATAGCTAATTGGTGGGAGTTACTTTCCATGCGTGAGCTGAGGATACAGCCCTGGGTAGCAAGCAACGATTTGTCATTGTGTGTGTGTGTGTGTGTGTGTGTGTGTGTGTGTGTGTGTTTTACATTTTTATTTATTTATTTATAGAGCAGGGCAGGGGCAGAGAGAGAGGGTTAAAATCCCAAGCAGGCTCTGCACCGTCAGCGTAGACCCTGACCTCATGAGCCCTGAGATCAGGACCTGAGCTGAAATCAAGAGTCGGACGCTTAACTGACTGAGCCACCCAGGTGCCCCTTCATTGTTGTTAGTGCTCCCGTTCTCTTGTCTCAAACTGGAGCGTTTCCGAGGGGGGGGGACTTGTCTATCTGGGTAACTTCCAGATCCTACGGGACTTGCACAGAGGCCAGCATAGAGCGGGTTCTGGGTGGAGAATAATTTTGAATGGATGACTGGATAAGTAGAGGCAGACACAACTAAATATCTTAGGTGTTTTGGTATACACATGGTCATGGATATAATATATATAATATATATGGATCCATTGTATGTTATATAGTTATGTTATTTACATGCGGTAGTGTGTGTGTGTGTGCGTGTGTGTGTGTGTGTGTGTGTGTGTAAAATCATACCCTCAAAACAGGCCTGAGAGACCACTAATACTCACGTTTACAGATGAAGAAAGAGAGATGTTAAATAACCTGTCTCAAGTTATACAGATGGGAAATGCCATCTGTATAAATGCCATCTTTCAACTGCCTCTAAAAAAAAAAAAGTTTATCTATTTAGTTTGAGAGAGAGAGAGCAAGAGAGCACGCATATGAAAGCATGCACACAAGTGGGATAGGGGCAGGGAGAGAGGGAGAGAATCCCAAGCAGCGTCTGCACCGTCAGCCGAGATCCTGACGTGGAGTTTGAACCCATGAACTGTGAGATCATGACCTGAGACAAGATCAGGATTCAGAAGCTTAACTGACTGGGCCACCCAGGTGCCCCTCTATTTGTTATCGATATCGCTTGTTTTATTTTATTTATTTATTTATTTAATATTTTATTTATTTTTGAGACAGGGAGAGACAGAGCATGAACGGGGGAGGGTCAGAGAGAGGGAGACACAGAACCCGAAACAGGCTCCAGGCTCCGAGCTGTCAGCACACAGCCCGACGCGGGGCTCGAACTCACAGACCGTGAGGTCATGACCTGAGCCGAAGTCGGCCGCTTAACCGACTGAGCCCCCCAGGCGCCCCGATACTGCCTGTTTTAAAAGGGTGTGGGATAGGGGACACGGTTGTCTGTTGTCATATGCACTTATTCCATCAGGCTCTGCTAAAGGCAGGGTAGTTACCTAGACGCATTAATCAACAAAACTTGTCCCCACTCAAAAGTCACCTTTTGCCTGGGTGGCTCACTCGGTTAAGTATCCAACTTCGGCTCAGGTCACGATCGGTGGTTCATGGGTTTGAGCCCTGTGTTGGGCTCGGTGCTGACAGCTCAGAGCCTGAAGAAGCCTGCTCTGGATTCTGGGTCTCCCTCTCTCTCTGCCCCCTCCCCTGCTCATGCTCTGTTTCTCTCTGTCTCAAAAATTAAGAAAACAAATTTTTTTTAAAAAGTTAGTGTTAACGAAATATTGACAAACAGGAACGAGAAAAAGATTAGGCAAGGTGTATTCACCTGAGGGCTGGCAAATGTTTATTTTTAACCGATTAAATATTAGCACATTGATCGGTGCTGTGGGGCCCGTCTACTTCTGGTTCTTGTGAAAGTGACTCTGCCATTGGAGCCCCACAATCGTCACTTTAGCTCCTGGGCCCTCCGATTCTCACTTCATTAATGGAAGCAGGAAGTATCAGCAGAGATCATTCACCGGGCATGCGGAGTGATAAAAAGCTGGTCAGTCTCCAACTGTTGTTTGTTTGTTTTTTTTCTTTTTACCCCATTAGGTTTGAAACCATTGGAAAGGAGACCATGCTGGAGCCTCTCTGCTACCTCCTTTCTCCCTCCACCTGGCCAGCTGTTCCCGGAGGAGCAAGCTCCTGGGATTGGGATTTGTGGGTTTGTGAAGTAGGGGGCCCCGTGGGGGGAGGGAGGAAAGAGAGGGTAGCCGTCCACGGTTGGGACGGTGACAGTGAGAGTACTTTACGGGCAGCTACTTTTAACTCATGGTCCCACATCAGCCAGCACAGAGTCACGGACTGTGGACGGGAGGAAAGCGTGGGCATTGGGGGGGAGGCTGAGGCCAACGCTGACCACAGGCTCCTCAGGTTGAACCTAAAGAAACTGTATTTAGTTAGACCCCAGCACACTTAGCTAATGCAGACTCCTGGGCCCTGCACTTAGGGTCCTTCAGTATTACAGCTCCCGGCAGGTGCAGACAGATGCCTGGTCCAGGACAACTCTGAGGAAGTGATGGTAATGGGAGGAGCAAGGGCAAAGGAAATACTGAATGGTGTAGGCGGCCAGAAACAGAGCTCCGGAGCCCTCGACTCGCCCCCCTGGAAGCTCTACTGTGTCCCTTCTGCCCAGAGTCCCCACAGCTCATGTAGGTCAGATCCCTGAGAACAGATGTGACTGAGCCACAAAAGAAAAAAAAAAAGGCTAAATTTAGCAGGACATCATCAAACCCTTTCGTTTGATGAGTAATATTTGCCTAGTGCTTTGACGCTTTTGAAAGAAACATGAAATCAGAGGGTAAATTACTGGGACAGTACACAAAGCAGGTAGCTGGCCAGCAGGGCTTTAAGATAATCCTGAATCGAAGCAACTATGTCAAAAGCACAAGCAGGGTGTTGAAAAGGCTTTCGTAATTTATTTAGAAAGGATCTCATGTTCTTAGGAAAGGACTACGTTTTTCTTGCTAGAGGTGAGCAAACGCTTGGGTTCATGGCCATTAGATCAGACGTAATTAATAGAATGCTAACTCATTATTTCTGAAACCAAATCCCCCAGGTGCTGAGGGCAAGGCAGGAAGTAAAAAGCCACTCAAGCAAGAGACCGTGGCTTATTAACCACACTTCCTGTGATGAAACACTATCATTTCTTCTCTTTGCTTTAAATTTGTATCGCAATGAATGGTTTATAACACACCTTTCTATCGAAACGGACAGCTTTGAGTATTTCAAGGTAGAGAAGAATGGGTATTAACATCCCCATTTGTAGAGGAAGATATGGGGACTCAGGCTCCCACGCTCAGAATGAGCGCTTCACTTCCTCTCCTCTTTCCAAACCTAGTCTTAGCCCCTCACATTATGATTGCTTCAAACTGGATAAAATGGGAATAAGCAGACTGATCACTAAGAGGGTCTGCCCAGCTTACATCCAGGCTGTCTCCTGGTAGGGTTTCCTGCTGGTTTGGGGGACCACCATGAAGATGGGGGGCACAGGGAGTCATATTAGGGAGTTCTGTGACATGGCTTATCAAGGATTATATAGTAACTGACGAGCACTGAGCACTTGCTGGTACTGTGCTGAGACCTTTTCATGTATTAGCGTCATGATGATCTGTGAAGTTGGTATTATTATAAGTCATTCTACAGATAAGGACACAGAGGCACGGATATGAAGCCACCTTTCCAAGGTCACACAGTAGGTGTAAACCCATCTAGATCTGTACTTGTGGGCCGAATGCTAATACTTTGTCGCTAACTTTGTTGTCAGTGGCATTCCTAGCAGTTTGAGTGAATTTATAAGAACAGTGAATGCAGCAGAGAGAGAGCATGCTCAGAGTCAGGAAACCTGAGTTCCGGTCCCAACCGTGCTACTGCCTGGCTGTGTATCTAGGGCTCCCTTTACTCATCCGCAAAACTAAGGTTTGAGTCCACGTATTCTCTGTGGTTCTTCACAGACCTAATGGGGCACATTCGATTAAAGACTGTCCTATTTGAGTCTTCGCTTCCCAAACTAGAGTCTGAAGATATTCTCCGAGCTCCTGCAACTCCGAAAAGTTACACTAGTTACTTTAGAAAGACCAACTTTGTCAGAACTATTGTATTTAGTGGCTGAGCTTTGCAAAGCTCCTAGAATGTTAAAAATTCGTATTTCCGGGGGCGCCTGGGGGGCTCGGTCGGTTGAGCGTCCGACTTCGGCTCAGGTCATGATCTCGCGGTCCGTGAGTTCGAGCCCCGCGTGGGGCTCTGTGCTGACAGCTCGGAGCCTGGAACCCGCTTCGGATTCTGTATCTCCCTCTCTCTCTGCCCCTCCTTTCCTCGTGCTTGTGCTCTGTCTCTCTCTGTCTCAAAAATAAATAAAACATTAAAAAAATTTTTTTTAATTCATATTTCGATGCTGCCACATGGGCTTGCGTTGATGTTGACATCTAGCGTCCAGTGACTCTTCATGGTAGTTCTGAGAGGTGAGTGGGCGACTGTGGGTCAAGGCAGGGAAGGACAGCATCCCCACCTCTCAAACACCTCTCTTTTGATGGCTTTTGGCGGCTGAAAAACCACTTTCACAGATCACAGGAGCTCATTTAATCGTCCTAACACCCTGTGAAGAAGGTGTTAGCCTTCTCATGTTACAGATGAAGAAATTAACCCCAGAAAGCGGCATGCCTTGACTAAACTCTAAACACTCACAAATAATGACAGGGGCCCCGCACCTCATCTTTTGACTCTGAATCTAGATATATTTCTGGTGAGTCTTGTAAGGACCACAGCATCGTGTAGCCAGCAGGGCTGGGGAGTGGCTGTTCGATTCACGACGCCAACCCTTAGCATCCCTGTGGTCTTGGGTGAGTCAACCAGACCCTATGTGTCTCCCCTGTGGTCTTGGGTGAGTCAACCAGACCCTATGTGTCTCATCTGTGAAATGGGTTAATGATACTCACCATGCAATGGTAATGGCTTAGAAATATGTTCAATTCAAATACATACATTCAAAATCACTTAGTAGCGGACCTGGTGCAAAGCAGATACTCAAAAGTCACTATTATTTCCATTTCTCCATGTTTGAAAACTTCGTATCTTCTTTTGCTTCCAAGAAGTTGACAGTGCAGTCACTGAAGCCTATGGCGTTGTTCTGCAAATAAGGAACCGGTTAGTTTTCCTATGGAAATAATTTTTTTTTTTGTCAGTGAAGGGCAAAGATGAAGATAAATTAGGAATTTGAAAAATTGTCCATTTAATACATGAGAATAATCTGGGGCCGCAGGGTTACAGTTTTCTTGCTATTTAAGTCTCTTCATTCTTTTGGCTCCTAAATCTCACTTCGCATCTTTTAAACTCACCTTTAAGGGGCGCGTGGGTGGCTCAGTCGGTTGAGCGTCTGACTTCGGCTCAGGTCATGGCCTCGAGGTTCGTGAGTTCGAGCCCCGCGTCGGGCTCTGTGCTAACGAACAGCTCAGGGCCTGAAGCCTGCTTCGGATTCTGTGTCTCCCTCTCTCTCTCTCCCCCTCCGCCTCCCCTGCTCATGCTCTGTCTCTCAAAAATAAATAAATAAATGTTAAAAAAATAAATAAAAAATAAATAAACTCAGCTTTAAAAAGCGAACTCACAAGTGATATAATGTATTAGTCAGGCTGCCCCCTCAGGCATTATGCTCAGAAAAGTAAACTCTAATGGAAAATCAAGCATTGGAAAATCTATATTCAGCATATGCAGCTGTGTCCATGGTGAAACATTTACCCATTCTCAATTTACGGTGGAATAAGCAAAAGGCTAGTGTCCAGAGAGAATAAACAAGCCTCTAAGCTAGACTTTTCCATTTTTTATTACTATTCATGTACGTTCATTTTAAAAACAAACATTTATTTTAACCACCGTTATTTATTTTTCAGTTCCAGAAGGTTGGTGCCCTGCTGATGATCACCGTTAGTTTCTGGTATTTCTTGACCTATTGTGTGTGGAAGGCTCTTTGCATTATCCTATTGAATCCGTCTGACCCTGCAGCGAAGCGTGAAGAGCCTCACAGTGCTGGCTGACTCTAGAGTCTGTGTTCTCTCCTCCACCTTCCGGCCTCCGGGATTCCCTGAGGCTCTTTGTCGGGACCCGTGGTGGAGAAAAACATGCGATTGGCTTGTCAGCAATTTCAAGACCCTGCCAAGTGAGACAATCTTCCCTGAAAGGAGAAGAGGAGGGTACACTGGCCAGAGGAATTCTCCAGTTGCAGACAGGCATATGGCGCGATGCTAGACTGGAACCGAGGCCCCTGCACTGAGTCTGATTCTAGCCCCATAGCCTTTGGGGGCTTTGGGTACATTCTAAACTCTTTCGGAGCCTTAGTTTCCCCTTGCGTTGAAACCAAGACTTGAAATAACGAATCTCCAACTTCCTTTCCAGCTTCAGGATCCTATGGTCTAAAACGAGTTTTCTTAAATGAGTTTTCTAGCTAGGCTAAAACAATTCGGGCTTGGCAACAGTTACGTGAAGTCCACTAGGTTTTGAAGAGCTCAATTTTGGTTATGGGTAATAATGGGTTTTAACCAAAAGTAGGAACGACGAGAGATGGGTGGCTGAAACCGTCATTTACTCCTCTCCCCAGAAAAAGGATTGGCTGTGCGTCAGACAAAATTTAGTTTCTAAGCAGCACCCCAGAAAAACCGGATGCGTCTGGTATCATAGAAGGGGCCACTGCCTTGGGATTCTTGTTCCCCTACCATAATCAGATTCCCATGGTCCCAGTGGGCATAGCCTTAGAGTTGAGCTGGGAATCATAAAGCAGGGGTCGTCACATGGCTTCAAGCTGAGGTACCTCCTACCAAGTAACCAGTAAGCGGCACGAATAGTTATGGTGCTCGCAGGCAGAGGAGGGAATAATCAGGCCATTATGAAGATGCTGCAGAAGGTTAGAGGGCGTTCCGGAGAGGTGACGGGAAGACTGGACCTTCTTTGAAGACTGAGTCGGACCCAAGTAAAGGAAGAAGCGTTGGTGGCTAGGGGGACAGAAGGAGAGAGGGGACATACTGCAGCTGGAGAAAAAAGAACAATCCAGGTTACCACAGGCAGTGGAGGTACAGAGGTCGTCTGGATCAGGTCCAGGGTTTGTAGGTGCTAAAGACACGTGGAGTTGTGACGAGGGAACCAGATGAAAAATGTCAGGGCCACCCAGTTTTTCTTTCGTCGAGTGAAATTTGGTCACTGACAAAGAGGGTAATAACCAATTGGTTATCAACTTGCTTTTTAAGAATAGTCATTGCGCAGGGACAACTCTGGCAAGAGTGACCTTGGTATCGTCATAGGCATGTGCTTGTCTTAGCCTAGTTGGCTAATGTGAAGGTCTCCATAGAACATAATGCCATTGAAGGTGTGGTGGCAGTTGAGTCTTGGATTTCTTTTGACATCAGCTGCCTCCATCGATTCGTCGCAACGAATCCATACTCTCCTTCTTGAGCTCAATGATCTCAGAGTATGGGCCACACTACTGAGTGAGCTGTTTGATGCAATTTTCACGTCTAGAAGTGTTTTGCGATGAATACTTCTCATTGGGTATAGGGCACTCCACTGGGGTCATATCGTTCACCCACAGGCAATGACAAAGGTCCACTGTAGCTCTGCGAGCTGCTCTGCAGGTAGGTCCTAGCACAATTTCAACCTCTCCCAAGGCCGTTTGTGCATCCCAGCCATAAAATAGTCTGCACGTAAGATACTATTTTCCGAATCTCTCCAATGTCACAAGGATGATTTGTCATGGTAAAGGCTATCAACACCCAAGTAAGTTATGACAAGGCCTCTTCGGGCTTTAGTTCGAGGTCTTCGTTAACATTAACGTTCTTATTTTTGTCATAGCCAACGTTTTCTAACTCGAGACCAGTTAATTTCAGGAATAATCTATGTCTGTGCAAATCTGCCTAGCTGAGGAGAACTTCTGACATCAGTCATCAGTAACTTACGGAGCACTTTTCTCATACCTATTCCTGTCATATAAGATGCTAAAGTAGTATTTTTAGAGCTTGAGAATTGCTCTCGGGAGTCAAAACACATAGTTAAGGGGATAATCCTCTATTGCTTCCTCCCTCCCTCCCTTCAACTGCAACAACATTGAGCATGTGTATATATTTTAGCAAGCAAGAGCTGGGGAATCTGAGACAGGTTATCTCCAAATCTCTGCCTTCAAGGAATGCAGAGCCTAAGAGAGTTAGATCTCAAGAAATAACTCTGTGGGCCGCATGTCCGCTGAGTTACCCTGTCCATCAAGAGTCAAGTAAGAGTGATTCAAATCTTAACCTAGAAGTAATGGTAGCCTTGAGTCCCTTCCGGGCCTTTCAAAATAATTTTTTATGGAGGGAGGGAGGTAGAAGGAGTAGGAGGGGAGTTAGGACAATACTGACATTCTCCCTTTTCACCTCTGGCTGCATCTTGCTGTTCCATATGTCACGTTCCTGCATCACATTGCCTGAAGTGTGGACCCTAACTTCAACCGCCCGAAACTTCGCACCTACAAGACATTTGTTTGCGTGGTGGACTTTATTGAACGTTTGAGATGATTGGAGGGACTTCACACTGTCCATTGCTTGCCTCCACCTCTGTATACACCCGATTTCCTCACTGGTTTGGTCTTTCCACTTTAATGCAGAAGAGAGAAGCTTGACAGAATTGTAGACGGTGAAGGACGAAATGAAGTGTGAAGGATGAATAGGCAGCGGCCAGGTTGGGGGGTGCTTGACAGCGGTGAGGGGGCTTTCTTTTCCTGTAATCAGGCAAAGCCTTCCATCTCCTGTAGCTCTCTGCTCCACGATCTCCTAGCCATGGACTCTGCATTGTGTCTGCTCAACCCGGGCCACCTACTCACGCCTCACGCTTCAGTGGTACCAAAGAACAGTAGAGGCTGAAATTTTCTTGTTCTCTCCCAGCCCCAACCCAGTCCCTGAACAGGGAAGGGAGCACTATAAAGATTCACTGATATTGAATTATGTCACTTTCTTTATTTTTTTATGTTGCATATGATTTATTGTCCAATTGGTTTCCATACAACACTCAGAGCTCATCCCAACAGGTGCCCTCCTCAATGCCCATCACCACTTTCCCCTCTCCCCCACCCCCCATCAACCCTCAGTTCGTTCTCAGTATTTAAGAGTCTCTTATGGTTTGCCTCCCTCCCTCTCTGTTACTGTTTTCCCCCCTTCCCCTCCCCCCCGGTCTGTTAAGTTTCTCAGGATCCACATATGAGTGAAAACATATGGTATCTATCTTCCTCTGCCTGACTTATTTCACTTAGCGTAATACCCTCCAGTTCCATCCACGTTACTACAAATGGCCAGATTTCATTCTTTCTCATTGCCAAGGAGTATCCCGTTGCATACGTAAACCACATCTTCTTTATCCATTTATCAGTTAATGGACATTTAGGCTCTTTCCATAATTTGGCTATTGTTGAAAGTGCTGCTATAAACATTGGGGTACAAGTGCCCCTATGCATCAGCACTCCCGTATCCCTTGGGTAAACTCCTAGCAGTGCTGTTGCTGGGTCATAGGGTAGATCTATTCTTAATTTTCTGAGGAACCTCACCACTGTTTTCCAGAGCGACTGCACCAGTTTAAATGTTATAGTTTCCCCTCTCTAATGGCAACACAGTTCAGCCTATCCCCACCCTTCATCCGGGTGCTCTTACACTCTCTTAAAATAAATAATGGATTCTTTACTTCCCATCTTAAGCCGTGACTCTAAAAGTAAATAAATAGCCATGTTGCATACCAAGGGCCGTCTTCAATGGCTCCTGAAAAACTCACTCTTAAATAACAACAAAAAAATATTGAATACCTAATTCGGTCACTGTTAAAACACTGTTATTTTGTTGAGACGTAGTCAAGAGATACTCATTCACCTCTTAACAATGGTGAGGGTAACTTTAAGTTAAAAAAAAAGATGAAGGAGTCTTGTTCTATAGAAATTAACATACCAAAAGAAACTTGTTTTCTGAAGTTAATCTTATAGATCAAAATGACAGAATTACAAAGTCAAAGCAACGAGAGAGAAAAATCAAGACTTGAAGAGTTGGCCATTTAAGAATGAAATAATAATGGAAGCATACAGATCATTTCTTAATCTTATTTTAGCCTTCAGGTTGAAACTTCGTAGAACTGGCGGAGTGCTAGGTACTCCCTTGAAAGTTGTGTTTTCACATAATCCGATTTATTCCATAAGGGGAAATGTTTCTCAAGAGTAAAATGGCCAAGTTGAAGAAAACTAAAGGTCTTGGGAACACATTTTAGTGTGTTATTGAAAGTTGTTTGTAATTCTAAGCTATGGTAGGTTGTTTCTAAAGATGACCATCAGAAGTTCCTTCCTCCTCTGCACCTATCTGCCATTTCCATGTCATGAGATAAAGTCAGATTTCCCTCCCCTTGAATTTGGGCTGGCCTTAAGTTCTTGTTTGGCCAACAGAATGAGGTAGAAATGAAAACACAGCACGTCCAAGGTCATAGAAAGTCTTGCAGCTTGCACTTGAGTCTCATGGAACATTCTTCTTGAGATGCTCTTGGAACCCATCGGCCATGCCGTGAGAAGTCTAAGCCACACTAAAAGACCACATACACAGCTCTAGGAGACCGCTTCTGCGGAAGTTCCAACCAACAGTTGGCCATGTGATTCGGCAATCTTGGCTGTTGAGTCCACTGGAGCCTCCTGATGACTCCAGCCTCGTCTACCATCTGATAGAATATACAAGGGAGACCTTGAGCAAGAACCATCCAGTTGAGCCTAGTCAATGTACAGAGCCATGAGAGATAATAGTAAAGTGTTGCTTTAAGCCATGGATTTTTTGGATGGTTTGTAATAGAGCACTACATAACAAGAACAGAAGTAAGAATATTATGAATAATTAATTTGTTCTTTCTTTTCAACACTTGGCACAGTCTTTTGGAACCAGGTCCTATGCTGGGTGCTGGGAATTCAAAGATGAATGAGATAGACGATATAAAGCCCAATACGTGTGCTGAAGCAACCCCTCGTTGGTGAGACAGACTAATGAACAGAAGAATATTACATGGGACAAGGAGCGGTATTACAAGAATGTGTGTAGATCCTGTGGGATCACACAGCCTTGGGAAAACAAATCTGTTTTTGGAAGGTGGTGAACAGAGTGAGACTTGAAGACTGAAGAAGAGATCACAGGCATATCAGCTGGGGGAAGGTCCCCTGAGCATTAGCACAGGGAGAAGATAGCATGTGGGATCTTCCTGGAACTACAAGTACTTCAATAAGCCTGGAGCATAGATGTGAGGGCTACGTGGCCAAAGATGTGGTTGGAAAGGCTACCAGAAGGCTGAAAAAAGGTCCAGCGTATGGGGCGAAGGAGTTTGGATTTCATTTATGTGTTTATTTTTATTTTGTTCTTCAATGTCAAAGTCTAGCCATGCTGACCCACTTCTTTCTTATGTCATTATCCTTCAATAATTAAATCGAATGGTTCTAACGTCTGTATTGAAGGATTTCGAGGACAGGCACTTTATAATCCAGAATGACGGCATCAGAAATAGATGGGGGGCATAGTGGAGAAGGCAAGATTATGTATGCAGGGAGACTATTTAGGAGTCTCTGCCAGTAATTTAAGCATGGCAGTGGGAGTGAGATCGGAAAGAAGGATATGTTAAACAGGTGGAGCCTGAGTGCTGAATTTGTAAGACAAGGGAGAGGGAGGAATCCAAAATGAGGTCCAGATTTCTAACTCGGGCAGACGAAGAGATGGTGATGTCATTCACTGAGCTGTGGCAGAGGAATGATGACAAAGAGTGAATGTGTTGGACTGAGAACGTACATGAAGCATTGACGGGAGGGTGTACAGTAGAGAGGTGGGTGGGGAGCTCCAGAGGTTAGGGGGGGGACCCTGAGCTGAAGATCGGGATTTGGAGGTCACGAATATGTAGAAAGGGCCGGAAGCCATGGGTGCAAAGGAGAGAAGGGCAATGGGCACTGTGCTAACAGAGATTATGCGTGGGACTTCAGGGAAGGACCGTGTCCAAGGGCAAGTTAGGAGAAGCCTGTAATGGGGATCAAGAAGGAGTAACCAAGGTGCCTGAGTGGCTCAGTCGCTTGGGCGTCCGACTTCGGTTCGGGTCATGATCTCACGGTTCGTGGGTGCGAGCCCCGCGTCAGGCTCTGTGCTGACAGCTCGGAGCCCGGAGCCTGCTTCGAATGCTGTGTCTCCTCTCTCTCTCTGCCCCTACCCCTCTCACAGCCTGTCTCTCTCTCCCCCTCAAGAATAAATAAACATTTGAAAAAATTAAAAGGAAAAAAAAAAGAGTAACCAGAGTGGTATGAGGAAATGAGATAAGAAGCCAAGGATACGAGAGGCACCAGGTGGGATGATGGCATAAGATGCCGCGAAGAGGAAACATTCGAGGAGGAAGACATTGAAGACCTTGGATAGATCGGCTTACGTAATGCCGCAAAGAGGAAACATTGGAGGAGGAAGACATTGAAGACCTTGGATAGATCGGCTTACGTAGATTTATGAGGGCAAAGGAGAAGGTCTAGTGGATTCAGGGCAGCATGAAAGGCGAGGAAGTGGAGTTACTGAAGGTAGGCTAATCTAAGAAAGTAGAAGAATTTTGTTCATATTTTTTTACTGAGATATCATTGACACAATGTTGTATTCGTTCCAGGTGCGTATTCAATATTTGTATATATGGTCATGTCTTTTTAAAGAAAATAGTGGCCTGAGAGTGTTTATGAACAGTAAAGAAAATACATGAGAGCTGAAGAGACTGAATAAGTGGATGGAAGAGAAGGGGAGGGGCAGAGGATACAGGAGAAGGAGTAGGCATTCGATGGGGGGATGCTCTTCCCCATTGATGTAGGTGGGAAATTAGCCAAGGAGGCACATGTTTGCAGAGGCTTGAGGGAGAAGCAGGGGGCAGACAGGAGCCCTCCGTGAAGTAAGGACAGAGTGGCCATCCAAGAAGGCTGGAGAAGGCGGTGGACAGGTGGCTTCTAAAAGAATTGTAGGGTTTGAAAAAGCTACCGTAGGGTAATAGGCTAGTGCTGGCTCAGGGCACAGGGAAGGATGGCCTCGTGGCTCGAACTGAGCAAAGTAAAAGAATGGATTTTTTAAAATTTTTAAAAAATATTTATTTAGTTTTAAGAGACAGGGAGACAGAGTGTGAGTGGGGGAGGGGCAGAGAGCGAGGGAGACACAGAATCCAAAGCGGGCTCCAGGCTCCGAGCTGCCAGCACAGAGCCCGACGCGGGGCTCGAACCCGCCAGCTGTGAGATCATGACCCGAGCCGAAGTCGGACGCCCAACCGACCGAACCACCCAGGGGCCCCAAGAATCTGTGTAGCTAATCTACACAGGGGTGTGGACTTTTTTGTTGTTGTTGTCGCTCGTACTCGGCAACTCAGGTGTGGCAGTGAGAAAATGAGAGAGTGGACTACTCCAGGCTTATGATTTTTCTGGGCAGGTGCAGCGGGTTCACAAACTGGCAAAGAAGTCTAGACTATTGGCCAAGGAGTGATGAGAGTTTCAGGCCAGGGTCTGAGGGGGGACTAGAGGGCTCACGGAAGTGGCAGAAAGGGTATTAAAGCGAGAGGGCAGAAAGGCTCAGAGGGCGTGGTCAGGAAGAGGGGCTGTGCAGGTTAGATGGGTTTTCCTCGTTGGGCAGGAAGCATACACAGGGACACGCAGGACTTTGGCGGTATCAGTGACTGTGAGGTCATTCTCCCGCCAGGAAATCAGAAGACTGTAGATGACAAGGGAGGAAAATGACAGAGCGGCATTTGCACGGGGCCTCAAAGCGAGGACAAGATACAGAAATGATACAAACAGGAACTGAAGGAGGAGGTGATGTCTGAGCTGGGCTCCTTGCGGGTCAATAGGAGTTCTCCAGGCAGATGAGGAAAGTGAGGGAGAGCAGTTCAGACGAAATCAATAAATTCTCTTCCAGCACGGTATCTGTCAGGGGAAGTAGCTCATAATGATATCTCCTACTTCCCATTTTTGTCAATAAAGGATATGACACAGATTAAGTATCCTCTGGCTCTCTCTGAATGGTCCTCTCTCCTCCCAGCTCTGGTTTTCGGTGCCAGTTTCTTCCAAGCACCTGGCCGCTGACCTTCAATCCATTGTCTTTCCCTTCATCCACGGATTTCTCTAAACTTGCCTTCCGCCCAGCTCCCACAACTCACACACATACCTCACAGTTGCCTGAAAGCATTTTCCTTCCTAGAATCTTGACTTCTAGCAGTCTGACTCAGATCTGGCTCAGAAAGATCCAAGAGAAAAAAAAAAAAGTGGGGGGAGGGGGCAGGTGAACTGGATGGTTTTAAGAATGGAATCCTGGAGACCGGGGCAGAAAGCGATCACAGAACAGAGACCAGAGAACAAATATCAGGTCGCAGAAGAGACATCTCAACAATAAAACTTCCAGCCGAAAAGCCTGCTGCCTTCCCTTGCTGAAGTTGTTATTTTGTTACAACGTCTTTGTGTCCTTACTGCCTTTCTGAAACGGAATGTTCCCCGGATAGGAGGAAAATCAGCTAAAAACGAAATCTCTCAGACGGTTTGTCACGTTTTTTTTTTTTTAAATATTTTTCATCAAAGTATAACCCGTATTTTAAATTTCTCCTACTTGCCAGACGTGTTTTATATTTTGTCTCTTATGGAGGTCTGCAGCCAAGAAAAACCACGACTCTCCAACCGATTCTGTTTACGCATTCAGAATAGAGTAGCACATTGTCTTTAGGTGAATGATGTTCTCTGGGGTTGTGCAACATGGTTGCCCTGAGCATCAGGGATGCTTGGCTGGTCTCTCCAGGGACCCAGGACACAGAGATCCTCAGAGCTGCCAGACCCCAGGGCCCCTTTGCCTTTTCTTGCTAATGGTGAAGCACATGGTGTGTGTGTGTGTGTAAATTTCTATGCAGCTATGTCGCTCCTGCAGAAAAATACTTGGGCGATGCACAGGAGAAGACCCTAGAAACAAGGAATTCACAAAAGAAATACAAAGGGCCAATGAACTCATGAAAGAATGCTCCGCCTCTCTGGTAATGAAAGTAATGCCACTTACAACAGCAAGACAAGCCATTGGGACTGGTTTGACACTGAGAGCATAAAACAATGACCATCATCAGTGCGAAGGTGGGGGAAGCTAGGAGAGGACTGTCCTAGACAGCAGTGCTGGTTACCACTGGGCAATGTGATCACAGATGATTGCCTTTTTCTTTTTTATCCGTGTCCGAATCCCTGTCCCGAATCCGTGTCCCTTTTTTATCTGGGACCTATCTGGCCCCACCCCTTCCAGTAGAGACACTCACCTAACAGTCAAATTGGGAAAATAAAAGGGGGATGGTCTAAAATAATCTGTGTTTGAAACTTATAAATGAAAAATGTTAAATTTACACAGAAGTAGAGAGAACAGTGTGGTTATCCCTTCTGAGAACCCATCTCTAGATTCAATAGTTAATCAGTGTTTTTCCCTGCCTCCCTCCATTCTTCCTTTCCTTATTTCCTTCTGCCTTCCTATTTTCTTTCTTCCTTCCTCCCTCCCTCCTTCCTTCCTCCTTTCCTTTCCTTTCCTTTCCTTTCCTTTCCTTTCCTTTCCTTTCCTTTCTTTGTCTTTTCTTTCTTTTTTCTTTCTTCTCTGCGTTATTTTTTTAATTTAAGTTTTAGCTAGCCAACATACAGTGCAATATTGGTTTCAGGAGTAGAACCAAGTGATTCATCACTTACCTACAACACCCAGTGTTCATCCCAACAAGTACCCTCCTTAATACCCATCACCCATCTAGCCCATCCCCTACCTCCCTCCCTCCATCAACCCTCAGTTTGTTGTCTCTCGTTAAGAGTCTCTTGTGCTAACAAACCACAAGAGACTCTTAACTACAAAGAAAAAACTGAGGTTTGCTGGAGAGGTGTTGAGTGGTGTAGAGGTCCGTCTGGGTTATACACACACACGCACACACACACACACACACACACACCCCACATCTTCTCTATCCATTCATCAGTCGATGGACATTTGGGCTCCATAGTTTGACTGTTGTTGCTAATGCTGCTTTTATAGCAATATTGTATTTTTATATCCTTTGGGTAAATAACTAGTAGTTCTTCTCTGCATTATTTTAAAGCAAATTCATATCGTCATCTTAACCCTAAATATTTCCATATGTATTTCTTTCAAACGGGACATCTTCTTCTATAACCACAATTCTATTTGCATCTTTAACAACATTAACAAAAATTCATTAATAACATCTGATTCCAAATATACCTTCACATTTTCACAATTATCCCAAAGAAGACTTTTACAGTCAATTTATTCGAATCGGGACCTAAATGAGGTCCAATCACTGCATTCGATTGCAATGCCTTAAAGTCCCTTTTAATTTGCAACAGATCTGTCGCTGTCTCCCCCCCCCCTTTTTTTTCGGTCCTCGACTTGTTGAATACGCGGACTTAGTTGTCCTATAAATTGTACCAAATTCTGGATTTGTCTGTTTGTTCTCCTGCTGCCCTGCAAACCAAAGGTTAGATTTAAATTTTGATTAAATTCAGGTTTAACATCTTTTGGCAAGAATATTTCATAAGTGGTGCTGTGTATTTCTTATTACATTACATCATGGGGTATATAATGTCTGGTTGTCTCATTTTGAGACATGCTAAAATTGATCAACGGGTTCACATGGGGAAGCCTGAGCCTTCCGTTGCGAAGATCTCTATCATCCCTTCTCCTAATGCCTTTAGCATCCGTTGAGTGCATTGCCTGAGTTATTATTTCATTAGTGGTTGTAAATGGTGATGTTCAAAATTTATTAATCCATCTACATTTAATACCACTAATTCTTCTCTAACAACAACAAAAAAATCCTCATCGACTAGGGCTTTTTGATTACTCTGAAATGTCGCCATATAGAACAGGTCAGATAAAGGCATATTCCGCAAACCTGTGCTAGAAGCAATGACAACCAGTGGCAAGGAGTATCTATAACGCCCGGATTGTGGTCTCTAAGTAACATTATACACTGAAAGGAACCAGGGCTTTGTCAAGAAAAGGCTGATCCCAAGTCTGAGGCTGGGAATGAGATGATAATAAACCTTCTGGTGCCAGCAAGCAGAGAATCTATCAAAAACAAACGAACAAAAAAGCCCAAACTGGGACCGCGTCCTAAAGATCTCAGTGGGCAATTTGAGAATCAAAACAACAACTGCCATTGATTGGCTCATATTGAGTCTGTTTCCAAAAGCGTGTGAGTTCATAACGGCGCAGACAAAAAATAAGAAGAGGTTGAGAACCACCAGCTAAAAGAAAAACAAATACCCTGGTAGCCGCTGCAAGAAAGTAGGACACCAACCCCTCCCTCTGGAAATTTAGTCGATTCAAGACTAAATTCACTGCTGCGTGAAGGGGATGTCGTAGGAAGACAAGAGTGGAAACAGGGAGACTTGACGGAGATCCAGGGACTGTGCAAGTGCCAGAGGTGGACAGGTGACAGAGCCGCTTCCCGATCTCCCGGAGTTCGTGTCTCCAGTGGGGGGGACTGCCTTGTGACAGGGCACCTGCCGGCTAGAGGAGTGTGTACAATAATAGGGGCAACACACAGGAAGGAAGGGCGGCGGCCGTCCCTGGGGGCGCTGATCCAGGCCTGACGCTCAAGCTGAGTCTCACGGGTTGGATGAGAATTAAACACTTGTCCTGCCCCAAACCAACTTCAGAGCCACTTGCCGCCTGACGGAACCAAGGCCGCGGGGGTCAGTACTGACTCAGGATCTGGACAGGATTAACCTGGCGGCAGGAGAGAGGGAACATGGGAGCTCCTGCAGGGAAGGACCTGAGGGAGCTGGGCTGAAATCTGACCTAGCCTAGCCACAGAAAGGAGAGCGCCCAGCTCTCTCTCTCTTGTTTTAAGTTTCTATTTGAATTCCAGTTGGTGAACGTACGGTGTTCTATTAGTTTCAGCTGTAGAATAGAGCGATTCGATACTTCCATCCGACCCCCCGGTGCTCCTCACGACAGGTGCCTCCTTACTCCCCACCACCCATTTCCCCCCTCCCCCACCCCCTCCCCCTCTCAGATCTCTTTGTATTATCTCCGTCTGCCTCTCTGTTTATATGATTGTTGCTTGTAACTGGGAAGGAGGTGCTAGTCGGGCCAGCTGAGAGGAGAGCCACGAGGAAAAGACGGGGATAGAGAGGCAAACAGAAATGAGGGACAAATCACAGCTCTGCCGTTTGGAAGGTGCATTTGGCTACGTGGCTGAGCTGGGTCGCAAGGAAAGAGGTGCTTGTGGAATAGCTCGGATCCGCTGTGTGTACGCACAGACGTACAGAGAAGAGACGTCCGGAGAAGCTGGAGCAGAGGGCCTTAAGCAACTATCTCAGATAATAATTCACGACAACATTTAGTTGTGGCAGGAATGCAGTCAGACCACTCCTTTCACATACATGTATCTAAAGTATATCTAAAAGAAATAGAGCAAAATTACCTGTAATCGGTATGTATTACTTTTAGCAACTTTATCCAGGTATCATTTATATACAATGCAATTCACCAATGTAAGTGTACAAATCGATGTTTTGACAAATGTTGACACCCGTAAGTACGACCGCAGTAAAGATATAGAATATTTCCATCTCCCTAAAATGTTTCCTGGTGTCCCTTTGCATTCTGTTCCCCTAGCTCCCTGATCCTTGACAACCACGATCTGCTTTCTGTCACCATGGTCTTGCCTTTTCTAGCATTTCACATCAACAGAATCTTATGCTACGTAGGCTTCTGCGGCCAACGTAACACTCTTGTGATTCTCCTGTGCCGTCGGATGCGTCAGCCCTTTATTCCTTTGCATCGTTGAGTGGTGTTCCACCGTATAGACATACAATTTGGATTTCAGCCGCCAGGCATCTGGGTTGTTTCGACTTCCTTCCGATCGTGAATAAAGCCGCAGCGAACATGTGCGTAGAGGACATAGTGTTCATCTCCCCCGGGTGAATCTATAGATACGGAATGAGTAGATTATTTGGGTGTTAACTTTACAAGGAACTGTGAAGACCTTTCCCAAAGTGGCTGGATCTTGCACAATGAGCGTTCTGATTGTTTGACACCTTTGTCAACATTTGGAATTGTTAGTTGCTTTTATTTTAGCCATTCCAGTGGATTCACAGTGGAAACTCAATGTGGTTTTAATGCATGTTTTCCTAATGACTAATGATGTTGAGCATCTTTCATACATGGATGTGTCATCTGCAGTGTGTCCTCTTTGGTGAAAATCTGTTGAAATCTTACCCCCTTACCCCCTGACCCTGCCATTTATTGGGTGGTTTTCTTATTATAGTTCTAAGTGTTAAATATTCTGCATATGTACGTTTATTTATTGAAATAAACGTTTAGCAAGTATTTTTCCTAGTCTGCGACTTTTCGTTTTCTTAACAGTATCTTTTGATGAGAAAAACTTTCAAATTCTGATAAAGGCCAACTTGGCAATGCTTTTCTCCTATGGTTCATGCTTTTTGTGGAAGAGGTTCCAGAAACCTTTGCCTAACTCCAAATTACTAAGATTTTCTCCTTTGCCTTCTTCTAAAAATTTTCCAGTTTTAGCTCTTACATTTATATCTATGATCCGTTTTGTTTTGTTTGTGCCTTCTATCATGTTTGAGAAATTTCCTTTGCGTTCTGAGATTTTTTTAATAATTTTTTTAATGTTTTATTTCATTTTTGAGAGAGACAGACAGGCAGACAGAGAGACAGAGAATGAGCAGGAGAGGGGCAGAGAGAGAGAGAGAGGGAAACACAGACTCCAAAACAGGCTCCAGGCTCTGAGCTGTCAGTACAGTCTGATGCGGGGCTCGAACTCATAAGCCATGAGATCATGACCTAAGCTGAAGTTGGACGCTTAACTGACTGAGCCACCCGGGCGCTCCTGAGACTTTTTTTTTAAATCATGTATGGGTATTGAGTTTTATCACAAGTGTTTTCTGCAACTATCGAGATGATCTTTTATTTGACTTTTCTTTTTTGCCTCAACACAGTAAGTTACATTGATTATTTTTTAAATATTAAAGCAAAGAAAGCCCTTGCACTCCTGAACTAAATTCCGTTTTTCATGCTGTATTACCTTTTAAAGTATGTTTTTAAAATTCAGTTGCCAAAAAGTTCTCGAGGACTTTTCTATGTTATGAAGGATATGGATGCGTATTTTTCTTAGTATATTTTTCTGATTTTGGTTTTGGGGTGATATTGGCCTCCCGACATTCTCTCTCTTCTAATTTCTAAAACAGTTTGTGTAAAATTGACATTATTTATTCAATAAGTGTTTGGTAGAACTAAACCATGAAATCATCCGGGCCTCTTTCGAGGAAGATCGTACTAATTCGATTTCCCTCACAGGTAAAAACCCATTCGCATTACCTTTTTTGTTCTTGAGTTAGCTAGTTTGCTTTTTTGAAGGTTTTTTTTTTTTCACTTTTATCTAAGCTATTGAATTTATTGGCATAAAGCTGTTTATACGTTGTAGGGGAAACCAGATAAATCACTGTTTGCTATCCTAGAAACCAAAATTGCTACAGAAGCATTGTCATTGGCACGGGGCAGGGGGCAAGAAAAATAATTTCTTGTGCCTTCTCATTTCTATACTACATATTCCCCTTATAGCTCACCAAAGCACTTTGCTTTTCTCAATTTAGACAAAAAAAAAAAAAAAAAAAGGAAGAAAGTCGGGGAATGATCTTTATCGCTCACCTCCTGAGACCATCTTGATAAAAACTGAGAACAATTGTGAAGTGCCCTGTGAATACGGGCTGCCAAATGTAATTGCCAATATGCTAATTAAGAACTCATCAAGAGTGTCAACATCTCAACATCGAGAGTCTCTGATTTACCGTGTTATCATTGCCATCTAAAGCACTGAGTATTTCTGGCATGTATGCCCATGCAGGACACTGGGCTAGCAGAGAGCTCCCTGCTCTGAAAGAGTTTATGTTTTTATTAGGGGTCCAAGGGATACATAAAGAGACCAGTGCTTCCGTGATGTGCAGAGCTAAGTGCCACAGGAGTGGGGCGGAGCCTTAGGGATTCAAAAGGCTCACAGCTCAATGAAATTCATTTGGATTTTAAAGGAAAAGTCCAGCTGAAACAGGAAAAAAAAGAAAGAAACATAAGGGATTGACAGTAAGCAAATATGCAGAGGAAAGAGGGCTTAAAATGTACTTTTGAAATAAGCAGGACAGTTAGACGTGGTGAAATAGAGCAGAGGGAAATAACTGGAGAGAAATCACCAAGCCCCTAACGTGTGTTTTGTGTGAAATGGTTTGCACGTCAGTGTTGAGCCCACGATGCCTTTGTTGGGTGCAGGGATCATTACACGAATATTAGAGCAGAGAAAAAGCTGAGACTCGGGGGTGGGGGTGGAGGGGCAAAGGACTTGCCTGGATTCAGAGTCAAGACGACAACTCCGGTCTTTCAGCCTAACTCCGTGCCATAGTCAGATCGGCAAGGACTTGGGAAAACAACGTAAAGGGATTTGGGGTATATCGTGTGAACAACGCAGGTACACAGGTTGTTTGAACACCTCGAGGGATATGCACAGTGAAGAGTTCCAGGAGGACAAATCAGCTGGAACTTTGTAAGATGGATGGCAGAGGGGAAACGGAGGCAGGGAGGAGGATTGTGCAACAGCCCCAGGATAAAGCACGTACGTCCCGGTGGAAGCCGTGGGAATGGAAAGGAGAAGGTGCAAAACACTTTCCCAAGTGTCTTGGTTCCAACACATTCTTGAAAAATTAACATTTTATCGATCTTAAATAAAAGGAAAAGGAGGGAGGATTTTGTATGTGTGGATACGGGGATAGGCTGACTGGGGAAGAAAAGTAATATGTTTAATTTTGGGTGCGTTGAGTTTGAAGAGCAGGTGAAGCGTCCAGAAGGAGACATCTAGCAGGGCGTGGACATCAATACGGTGCTGAAAGTTACAAGTAACCCTGAATGGAACGTGTAAGTAGAGGTCAAGGTCAAGTCAGACTCTTTGGGGAATTCTCCTATTATCGCTGATTCTATTTTTGTGTATTTATTTATTTTTTAATTCTAGAAAGAGAGCAAAAATGGGGGAGGGAAGCAAAAGGAGACAGAGAGAGAGAGAGAGAGAGAGAGAGAGAGAGAATCCACGCTCAGCACGGAGCCCCACACGGGGCTCAATTCACCGGCCCTGAGATCATGAACTGAGCCGAAATCAAGAGTCAGATGCTCAACCGACTGAGCCACCCAGGCGCTCCATAGCTCCTTCTTCCTAAAGGATCGATGCTGCCTCTACACGCTCCGTATGATTAAGGAGAAGCCAAGCATACTGGTCTGGAAAGGTGATGAAACTTTTTGGAAAATCGGACCTACGAGGAAAGACTTTGCGATGGCTGTAGCAGCAGCCAACGTCGCTTAGATACTGCAGCACAAGGCAGTGACATTTGTTGAGCACTCACAATGTACTGGGCGCTTTCCCTGTTCAGCCTCGTGCAACAGCACTGATCAACTGGGTGGAGATAAAATGACGGAGGCATCTTGTGGCCCAATCGCAAAGCTGAAACGACCCCGGAGACCAGGCCAAACGTTCCTTTTAGAGGAGACGGACCGTGGGCCTAGGAAGGTTCATGGACTTACTTTCTGAAGAGTCTGACAAAACAGAAGTGTATTCTTGTCATTTGGACTTCATCACCACCCTCTTTCATGCCGTCAGAGAAGACCGTGCCCCCGCACGCCCTGTGCACCGGGCATTGCGAGAGCATTTTGGGATTGCATTTAGTAAAGACAGAAGGGCGACCTGGGGTGACTAGAATATCACCCAGCGGCACCTTGCAGGCCACCGCAGTGGCCCAGGATTTCTGCTCTTCTAAACAACGAGTAATTTTCTCTAGGGCCCCCATGGGTCAGGACCACATAGCCTATTTTGAGCTATCTACACGACTTAAGCTTCTTCCGCATTCCAGATTAACAGCTCTCAGGCTGATGTCAGCCCTGAAGAAAACCTCCAGCTTTGGAAAGTCCTAAAGAATATCTGTTCGGCTATTTTTGAGTTTTCGGAGTGAGGAAAACCCATGCTTTACCGTTGCTTAAAAAAACAAAAACCAAAACAGAACCGAAGGACTTTACTGCTCTGGATACCCAGATCATTAAAAATTGTCTCCTCGTGGCAAGTTCCAACTCAGCGCGGTTGTAGTCGTTGGCGAAAACCAGCCCCTACGCAGAAGTGGACCATGTTGGGCCTCTCGGGGTTTTCTCTTGCCGTGTCCGCGCATTACCCCAGACTTTGCAGCTGAGGCCAACAGGCATTTCCCGTCTCCTGGTTTCCATGGGGGAGGAGGTTGGGCACAGCAGTCTTTCCAGAGCTGGGTCCTCTGCTCAGGCCTCCCAGGCTGCTAGCAAGCCGTCACCTGCGGCTGGGGCTCTCATCTGGGAGGTCCTTTTCCACCGTCTTTCGAGGCTGCTGGCGGTGTTTACGCCCGCGTGATTCTGTGACCAACCCATGTCTCCTTGCTAGCCATCAGCCAGCGACCGCTCTCAGCAACTAGAAGCCCCCGCCCTTCTCTCTAGGCAGCTCACCCCATGGCCGTTGTTTGCTCTCTTCCTTCAAAGCCAGCCAGAGAAAACTCCACTCTTTTAAATACGCTTTTCAAGGCGCATCTGAATGGACCCGCCCCTCCCAGGATCGGATCAACTCATCCGCAACATTGGTAACAACCGCAAGATCCCTTTGCCATGTGATGGGATATAATCAGGAGAGTGACACCCCAAAGTCACAGGTTCCCGCCACCAGAAACATGTCAGACCTCACACCCCTCTTCGTGCTGCTATAAAGAGTAAGAAGGCTGTGGCTGCATCTCGAGAGCTTCGTCTCCGTCCTTTCCAGACCTGTCCTCCTTCCCTCAGTTTGCGTGTCATCTCAACTCCTGTTGACCCACTTTTTTTTTTCCCGCGGGGAGAGAAGTACCTGAGAACAGAATTTGCAAAGAGCTAAATGACTTCCCTGTTATGGCTCCGTGAATATTTGTTGTTTCTTTTCTTTTCTTTTGTAATGTTTTGTTTATTTTTGAGACAGAGCGGGAAAGCGGGGGAGGAGCAGGGAAAGGGGGGGGTGGGGACAGAGGAACCGAAGCAGGTGCGGCGCTGACAGCAGTGGGCCTGAGGCGGGGCTTGAACTCACGAACCGGGATATCATGACCCGAACCAAAGTCAGCCGCTCAACAAACTGAGCTACCCAGGCACCCCAGTCTTTGCCTTTTAAAGAGGCGCACACAGCCACATCCATACTGTACTCAAAGTAAGCAATTCTCTGTGATAGAATGTCACCCTCGTCGCACCAGGAAGGGAGAGGGCAAAGAGGAGGGGTCTTTCCTGCATGAGTCCTGCTGGACTCATCCCTGGGGAAGCAGAGATACTGAGCTGTGAGGACCGTGGGCATCCCCTGAACACAGGAGAGAAACTCAATGCCCACAAGACCCACACACGCACACCAAAGCCTCACTTCACCTTCTGTGGAGGCCTAAGGATGGGGTTGGTCAAGGGGACAACGCAACTACATTACCCGATAGCAGAGCTTTCTCAGGGTTGTACACGTTTCTCTTTTCCAGAGTAAATTTGGCTTTGTTCTTTTATGAGCACATTGAAACGCTTCTTCTTGGGTTCGACTCTCCACGCCTCCTTCCCCCTCTCTGCCGCCCATTCGCAGTCCCTGAAGGATTCTGGGAGCTTTTCCCAGGGTTTCCGAGCACATCTGATTTAACTCAGCGAACGCTTGTTAAGTGCCCACTGAATCCCAGACTCAGGGTTAGACTCTGGCAATGCAGGGATGAATTAGATGTTGTCTCCGCCTTTGAGACGCTGATAGTCCGGCTTGGGAAGCAGAACACCGAATGCAGTCCACTAGGAAAGACATCTCAAAACAGAGTTACGGAAGAACTGTGTTTTTGGGCAATATCAGACTGTCATTCAGTCATCAGCATATCACACCGGAGGACTTGGTGGGGGGGGGGGCGCGTTTGGAAATTGGAGACAACGGGGTGCCGGACATAAGTTTAGGACAAGTTGTAAAGGGACTTGAATGCCAAAATTGGTAGTTGGGATTTTGTTGTGCTGTTTGTAGGCAAACCTCTGGGTTGGGAAAGATAGGGTTTGTGTTATGGATGTGTTTTTTAAGCACTGAGGTGAAATTCCCGTGATACAAAATCAACTATCTTAAAGTATACAATTCAGGGGCATTTAGTGCATTGGCAAAGTTGTACCACCACTGTTTCTCTCTAGTTTCAAGGCTTTTTTCATCAGCCCCAAAGAATGCCTGGTATCTGTTAAGTGATCACTCTCCACTTCCCTTCCACTTATCTGCTTTCTGTCTCTATGGGTTTGTCTAATTCTGCATATTGCTTTCATTCAAAAGTAATCAATTTGTGACCTTTGTATCCGATTTCTTTTTACTTAGTGTAATGCTTTCACCCTTGTATTATGTCTCAATACTTCATTTCTTTTTATGGATGAATAATATTCTATTATACGTCTACACCGCCATGTATATATTACATGTATATATTACATTATATTATATAATATACATGTATATATTACATTATATTATATATATTTTGATTTTATATATATTATATATAAAATATATATATTATATATAATTATATATTATATATAATATATATATTTTGATTTTATATATATTTATGTATATTATATATTATATTTTATATATATTATATATGATATTATGTTTTTATTATATTTTATCCCGCACCTATTGTTAATAACGCTGCTATAAATATTTGTGCACAAGTTTTGTGTAGGCATGTGTTTTCATTTCTCTGGAGTACATACCCAGGAATGGGATTCCTGAGTCCCACGGTAATTCCACGTTTAACTCTTTGAGGAATTGCCAAACTATCCTCTACATTGGTGGCACCATTTTGCATCCCTACCAACAAGGTATACATTTTCTTATCTCTCTACGTCAGTGCCAACACTAATGTTATTTTCTTTTTCTTTATTACAGTTATCCTAACGGGTGTGAGTTGTGGTTTTGATTTCCATTTCCTTAATGACCAATGGTGTTAACATCTTTTCATGTGCTTGTTGGCCCTCTGTACATCTTCCTGGAGGAAATGTCTATCTGAGTCTTTTGCCCATTATGTGTTTCTATGGACAGTTTTATTGAGACCTAATTTACATATAATTCACATATTTAAATTTTATAATCCAGTGGGGTTAGTATATTGGCAGAGGTCTGCAACCATCACCACAATCCAATTTTAGAATGTTTTCATTACCCCCAAAAGCAACTCTGTGCTCTTTTGTTTTAAGTTTATTCATTTGTTTTTGAGGGAAAGAGAGACAGCAGGGGAGGGGCAGAGAGGGAGAGAGAGAATCCTAAGCAGGCTCCACGCTGTCAGCGCAGAGCCCGACATGGGGCTTGAACTCATGAGCTATGAGATCATGACCTGAGCCAAAATCAAGAGCTGGACGCTCAAGCAACTGAGCCATCCAGGTGCCCCAAGAAGCTCTGTGCTCTTTAACAGCCACTCCTCATTCTACCCCCTTCCCGCCCCTGGCAACCATGAATCGGCTTTCTGTCTCTATAGATTTGCTTATTGTGAACCTTTCAAATGAATGGAATAATACAACATGTGGGCTTTTGTGATTGGTTTCTTCCACTGGGCACATGTCTTCAAGGCTCATCCATGTTGTAGCATGATCAGTACACATGCCTTTCTATCGTCAATAATAATCCGCATTCTGTATGTCCATTCATCATTTGATGGATATCCAGGTCATTTCCACCTTTGGCTATTGTGAACAGTGCTGTTATGGATGTGAATATACATGTATTTATTTGAGTACCATTTTGAGTTCTTTTGGGTATATGCTTACAAGTGAAATTGCTGAGTCATGTGGTAACTCTATGTTTAACTTCTTGAGAGCCATCAGACTTTTCCCAAAGTGGCTGCAACACTTTGCATTCCCACTGGCAATGCACGAGGGTTCCAATTTCTACCTACTTTTGTCAATACTTGTTACTGTTTTGTTGTAGGGATTCTAGAGAGTATGAAGGGCTATCTTTTATGATCTTGATTAGCATTCCCTTAATGGCTAATGATGTTAAGCATCTCTTCAAGAGCTTATAGACCATCTTTGTATATTCTAAATACTAGTCCCTTATTGGATGTACAATTTTCACATTTTTTCCCATTCTGTGGGCTGGTGCTTACTCTCTTGAGGGTATCTTTTGCAGCCAGGTAGTCTTATTTTTCACAAAGTCAAATTTATATTTTGAGTGGTTACTTTTGCTTTTGACATCATATTTAAGAAGGCTTTGCCCAACCCAAGGTCACAAAGATTTACCAGTACGTTTTCTTCTAAGAGTTTTTTGGTTTTAGCTCTTACATTTAGGTCCATTGTCAATTTGGGGTTAATTTTTGTGTGTGTATGGTATTAGAAAGGGGCCCAACTAACTTTTTTCTTGCATAAGTCTGATGTGTTCTGAGTCTATACTCTAGGGCAAAACTAAGTACAACTTCAATATCAAATTGGGCTGAGGTACAGAGAAGAGTATGAAGAATTGGAGAGAGAAGCCGGGGTGGTAAGAATGAGGTTTGTGTTATCAGGACAGTGATTCAGGAATGTACATGTGACTCAAGCCAGACTCATGAGATGTAATTTCAAGACTTGCTAGAACTCTTGAGATAAAACATTTTTTTCTTTTCTGTTAGGGTTGCTGGCTTAAAGGCTGAAGCTGCCAACATCTTGAAGTAGATAGCCTACTGGAAAACGGGCCAAAAAATGGAACACAGAGTGAGGAGATGGGGAGAGAGACACTGACTTAAATCTAACCATCCTTGAAAGTCTACCCTTAGATTTTTCCGGTATGTGAATGAATAAAGTCTCATCTTTCCTTACATGGCTTTGTGTTAGATTTTTGTCACTTACAGCCAAGTGGGTGGAGAATGATACACACCGTCCCTTTCTCTAAACGCCTGCCAACAATGTACACTAGGAAAAGAATAGTTTATTATAGTTTCCTGATCATACTATGTCCTAGAGCCTTGACATGGGCTACTCTTTCAGCCAGGAATGCCTTTCCTTTCCTTTACTTCATTAACAGTACCTATCCTTCAAAAATCGATGAAAGTCTCAGTCGGCCTCCTAGAATTCTTGGCTCTATACCTAGTCAGGGTTGGGGCTCCTCTGTGAGCTCTAGTGGTACCCATCTCACTAAACTTAGTTTTCTGGCCCCTAAACTTCTGAAAATCTCAGGGGCAGTGAATACATTTATTCATCTTTTTATCCCTAGTGCCTAGACCAGGACTTAGCATGTAATAGACAATTTGGAGTGTTTGTTAAATAAATGGATAAGGGCAACAGAGAATCCATATCCATTAAACTTTTATGAAGATTTCACAATGCCCGAATTATGTAATTACTTTTCAGTATCTACCTGGTCCCCATTTCCTTGTTCCGGAATATAACACATTCTTATAGGAAGATACTTAGCCAGTGTGGAATGCAGTGCTTTCCTGCTCTCTGACCAAAGTGATGCTGACCACGTAGAGCCCTTCCATATCCTCTACTTATCAGTAAGCTTTGGTATATAGTTTCCTTTTGGCAGGTCAGCTGTTTTGAGTGAGAAGGCCAATGAAAAAACGATCTCCTTATGCTTAAGACCCATTTAGCATTCTTGGGGCGCCTGGGTGGCTCAGTCAGTTGAACGTCTGACTTCGGCTCAAGTCATGATCTCGCGGCTTGTGAGTTCGAGCCCCGCGTCGGGCTCTGTGCTGACAGCTCAGAGCCTGGAGCCTGCTTCGGATTCTGTGTCTCCCTGTCTCTCTGCCCCTCCCCCACTTGTGCTCTGTTTCTCTCTGTCTCTCAAAAATGAATAGATGTGAAAAAAAAATTAAAAAAAAAAAGAGCCATTTAGCATTCTTGAGCTTACTTTCCCATCAGACAACATAACCATATTTCCGGAGTTGCCCTATCATTTGATTCAGGGTATCAGGCAGCTGGCATTACTCTATTTCCTTCTGAAACCTTCTCAGTTCCGACCACCATCCATGCAACATCTGTTATCTTAATATTTCTAAATTTGATTTTAGTGCGCTTGCCCTTAAAAGCCCATGAAATTTTTGATGCAAAGAGAAGAGTGTTGGAACCAAAGGAGTAACCTTGGTTCTTCCCTTAGCTTGTTGTATGACTTGAGCACCTCCGGCCCTCAGTTTCTTCACCTGGATCATGAAGAGCATCTAAGACCCATTCCAGCTCTCAGACCCACAGAACACTCAATCTTCTCAGGATTATCACTGAAGTCTTTTGGGTTGGTGGACAGCGGGAGAGGGACTCTGGCCTTCTAGCCCTTCGCTCCAGGTTTCCAGAATTGACACACTGTTCATTGGAGAGAAAACATTGGCATTAAAAAAAAAAAAGAGCTCCTTCTTAATTTAAGAAGGCTTGCCTTTACTTTTCCCCTTTTGGTTTTTATTTCTTTAAATAACGTGTTACTGACACTTTGGGGGATCCAAATAATCTAACTGGACCTTAGATCTGCCTTATTTTTCAAAGGAAGACAATATGTATGGGGCGTCTAAAGAGACTCTTCACAGTTGGGTTGTACAATCAGAATAGGCCAAATGGTCTACCATTTGGTATAATGGTATAGGTGTATCAGAGGCTACAGTACCCTCTGGTTTCAGTGGTTTCACACAACAAACGTGTATTTCTCGCTAATGTCATTTCCACTGAGGGGTGGCAGGGCTGGGGCTGGGGATGGGAGTGAGGAGAGAGGTGCGACAGACGGTCTCCTTCGTGTGGCTCCCCCCAATATTTTAGGACCTCAGTGTCCTCTACTGGATCTTTCAGTTCCCCCAGCACATGAGGAAGGAGACAGAGAAGGCAGACCATTCTTCTGACCGTTCCTAGAGCTGTCATCACATCAATTTGCCTCACGTTACATTGACCAGAAATCAGATAATGGGACCCACCTCTGCAAGCTGGCCAAGAAATACAGTTTAACTGTATACGAAAGATGAAAAGAAAAAGAGTTGGTGATTTCATCTAGGTCATCGGGGCATGGAAGAAATACGCACAGGGAGAAGTTTGTACAATATGAGAGCTGGGCAGACGGACATCATTTCACATATGTATATAAAGACGAAAACGACAAATAGGGTTGGTTGATTACAAAGGGGGGCCTAGTGGTGATTCTGAGTTCAGAGAAGGGACTTAATGCAATCTCTCTTGTTTTATAGGCAAGGAAATGACGACCCTGATAAATAAAGTAATAGAAAGTAGAACTCCTAGGTTGGTATCGTTCCTGGAATTCATCAGTAGGGTCACAAGTGCCAGCATTCTTTGGAGAAAAGCCTGCTTGGCCCTGGCCTGAGACCAAAGTACGATAATCAGTCTTAATTTTTTTTTCTTTTAGTGGAACTGGTATAAAAACCTTTGAAGAAGTTCTTCAGAGCTTCTGACAGTTGCTGCATGTCTAAGCACAGAGTGAAAGTGGGTATATAGTGTGTGCATGTGTGTGTGTATGTGTGTGTGTGTGAAGTATTTAATGAGAGAGAGAGAGAGAGAGAAAGAGAGTGAGAGAGAGAGAGGGAGGGAGACGGAAGCAAGGGAAGAACCACTCAGATCTATCGAAGAAGTGCTTTTTTAATGGTCCATCCAGCCTATTAGTTTTGACGACTCTATAATATGAATTTTGCTTCCCGCTTTCTAGTTCGAAGGAGAGCTAGTCCCTGGACAAATACTGAAGAAGGTAAAGGCTGTCTCCAGGTCCCCTCCCGTGTGTACCACTCCTAACAACAGAGGCCCCGCAAGGTCTCCCAGCCCCTTATCAGGTTGCATGAGTAATTTCATCACCCCATCCTCTGCCCCCCAGAAGACTATTATAATCATGTATAAAGTGCCAATGATATATATTCATTGTCTCTTTTAATCCTCATGCATATCATATGAGCTAAGTTTTATTATCCCAATTTTATAGATGACAAAGTTGAGATCAATAGAACCACCAATTATTGTTTTCAGACGCTTTCTATACGTGATCACATTTCATACAACAAAAATCATGTTACGTACCTTGCCTTAAAATATGAGGCGTCGGGGCGCCTGGGTGGCTCAGTCCATTGAGAGTCTGACTCTTGATTTCAGCTCAGGTCATGATCCCAGGGTCGTGGGATCTAGTCCTGCGCCAGGCTCTGCGCTGAGCGTGGAGGCTGCTTAAGATTCTCTTTGTCTCTCTCTCTCCCCCTGAGGAGCTCATGCTCCTCTCTTTCTCGAAAATAAAAAAATAAGTAAATAAAATTAAATTAAAAATATGAGGTGTCAATAGCAGAGAAGTTAACTAATTTTCCCAAGATCACCAAGCTGGAAACATAAAGAGCTGAGTTTTAAATTTAGATCCATCTTGTTCCCAAATGTATGCTTTTCATGATGCTTAGTAATAATAATGAAAGTGATTTTATTATTTTTACTGTTAATTTTTTACTTCATACCTTTCCCAGAGAAATAATTATATGGTAGTTCAATTTATCAGGATGCTTTCAGCTGAGAGTTAAAAAAAAAAAAAGGGCAGGTTGGGGGAGCCTGGGTGGCTCGGTCGGTTGAGCGTCTGGCTTTGGCTCAGGTCATGATCTCACGGTTTGTGAGTTCGAGCCCCGCGTCAGGCTCTGTGCTGACCGCTCAGAGCCTGGAGCCTGTTTTGGATTTGGCATCTCCCTCTCTCTCTCTGCTCCTCCCCCGCTCGTGCTCTGTCTCTCTCTCTCTGTCAAAAATCAATAAACATTATGGGGCGCCTGGGTGGCGCAGTCGGTTAAGCGTCCGACTTCAGCCAGGTCACGATCTCGCAGTCCGTGAGTTCGAGCTCCGCGTCAGGCTCTGGGCGGATGGCTCAGAGCCTGGAGCCTGTTTCCGATTCTGTGTCTCCCTCTCTCTCTGCCCCTCTCCCGTTCATGCTCTGTCTCTCTCTGTCCCAAAAATAAACGTTGAAAAAAAAAATCAATAAACATTAAAAAAAATTTTTTTAAAAGACAAATGGCACACACACACACACACACACACACACACACAACAAGTAAAAACTGGCTGTTTATTTTCTCTATTAAGGAGAAGCCCAGAGATGGAGAAGTTCCAAAGCTGTTCCGTCACTTGGCGGCTCAGTGACGTCATCAAGGACCCAGTATCCATCCATCTTTCTATTCTGTCATCTGTACCAATTTGGCTTGTCCTTAGGCTGGCTTCCCTGATGCTACCAGATGGTTCTTTCATTGTAGGTGACAACATCCAGAGGCAGAAAAGGAAACTATTAAACTTGTGTCCCTTTTTAGGAGTGGGAAAAAGCTTCCCAGAGCCTCACCAACAGATTCCCTTACGTCTCTTCAGCCAACAGCAAGCCATATGCCCACACCTAAAGTAATCACTTTCCAAAGGTAATGGAGTTACCGTGTTTGACTCCAACCAGTCAAGACTTAACCTCTTATGGCTTTGGGGTCCCCTGAAATAACTGGTGACTCAACATCTGAACACAGTTTGGATTCGATTAGGAAGAACGGTCAAGGCCAAGGGAGGAGGGGGCAGGAGGCAACAGTGATGATCACGTCTAGGCGCCAGGGCTGAGGTTAGAGAAGTAGACGCTTTCCAATTCAGTAGAGAAGCCTCCTGCTTTCCCACGAGGCCAGCCCCTGCTATGAGACTTGTTACAGAAATAATGCTATAAGTGTTTAGGAAAGAATTTTCACATCGTTTTAGGGTGTTATTTTGAAATTACAAAGATTCCAAGTTGGCTGATTGAAAACCATACGGAAAAAGATCCAACTTACGTCTTACTAAGGGCTATTATTCTGGACTCGTGGGTGACAGATGACTTCAGAGTCATTTAGTTTAATCCCCTGACCCCCCCCCCCCCCGTTGTAGTGCTTGGCTTCCTTTTACAGTGTCTTTGAGTATCTAGACTCTGCCTCAACACATTCTGTGGCGGGAGGCTCACTACTTACCATCTATTTCCTTTGGGAGCCGTTCTGTCTGTTAGACAATTATTTCTTATTTTAAACCAAAGTCACTCTAATGAAACACACGTATCTTTTACATAGACAGAAATGTGCTGCTTATACAAAACAGGCTTTGGAATCAGACAGACTCACGTTAGTATCTCAGGTTGGCCTTGCCAATGCATGGTTATAGAGTTGAGGGCCAGACTATCTGAACTCGTATCCTAGGTGTACCATTTACCAGAGCACCTAGCTCATCCGTCTCCCCCCTCCTCCACCCCCATGTTTCTGTTTTATTTCCTGCAAAATGAGTCCTTGAGTACCGTGTGCTTAATGGAGGGAAGCGAGTCTACGTATGTAAAGGCTTAGTGCTGAGAAAATACATGTTGCTTAAAACTAGCCGGAGAACCTGGGTGGCTGGGTCGGTTGAGCGTCCGACTTCGGCTCAGGTCATGATCTCATGGTTCCGTGAGTTTGAGCCCCGTGTCGAGCTCTGGGCTGACAGCTCGGAGCCTGGAGCCTGCTTCGGATTCTGTGTCTCCCTCTCTCTCCACCCCTCCTCCGTTCACGCTCTGTCTCTCTCTCTCTCTGCTTCAAAAATAGCATAAACATTAAAAAAAATTAAAAAAAAACCTAGCTGTGAGGACTTATTGAACTCTCTGAGACTCAATAAAATTGACATAACAACCCTTCCCTTTGAGGTGTGCCTTAATGACCAAGTGAGACCCCGAATACAGAAAACTCAAAAAAAGTTTGCCCTTCTTCCCACGTCACTTGCCCAATGCCCGCCTGGAACTGAGCAGGTGCCATATAAAAATCGTCTGTCCCGCCAGTTCCCTTTTCCCCACGAAGACAGAAAGGTGAAGTTCAAAGGGTGAGTGAGTCTCAGCCCTCCCTTGGATTCCATGTTTCTGCAGAGGGCAAATCTGGCTGCTCTCAGGGTTCAGGCCCCACTATCATTTGTTATCTCTGGGCCGCCGGACCGGCACCTTCTTAAGGGCAGGGCCAAGTCGTAGTCATCCTTTCAGTTGCCTGCAATGCCCAGTCCCTCCCCCGCATTCGCAATCCACATACACTGATAACTGAAGTAGCTTTTCTCTGCGCCTTTCTCCAGATGTCTGCAGTCCCTTATCCCTTTCTTCCAAGCCAGGACTTCCAATGTTTATTTTCCCTCACCCCAAATGCAAGGTATCCCCACAGAGACTAGCCTTCACGGTGGGCAGGGAGGCCTGGGTGCCTGGGACTTACTGGTTGCTTTTCTCCCCCCTGGCTGGGGCCACATTTTCTTTTTTTTTTTTTAAATTTTTTTTTTCAACGTTTATTTATTTTTGGGACAGAGAGAGACAGAGCATGAACGGGGGAGGGGCAGAGAGAGAGGGAGACACAGAATCGGAAACAGGCTCCAGGCTCTGAGCCATCAGCCCAGAGCCCGACGCGGGGCTCGAACTCCCGGACCGCGAGATCGTGACCTGGCTGAAGTTGGACGCTTAACCGACTGCGCCACCCAGGCACCCCTGGGGCCACATTTTCAGTTCACTCCGCAGCGAACTGTATTTTGAGCGGATTAGCTCAAGTCACTTTGATGGCTGCTACACCTACACAGGCGGGGCCCCAAGCCTGTCAAATGGGAATCGCAAAATCCATACAAAACCTGACATGTGGCCCAGGAGATCAAAACATCGATCCATTTAACCCAAACTTCTGTCCATTCAACCCAAACTTGTGTCCCTGCTGCTATCTTAGGGTAATGACGGGGGGCAGAGATTATGAGTTTTATGGCATACATTTAAAATACAAAACCAGGGCGCCTGGGTGGCGCAGTCGGTTAAGCGTCCGACTTCAGCTCAGGTCACGATCTCGAGGTCTGTGAGTTCGAGCCCCGTGTCGGGCTCTGGGCTGATGGCTCAGAGCCTGGAGCCTGCTTCCGATTCTGTGTCTACTTCTCTCTCTGCCCCTCCCCCCTTCATGCTCTGTCTCTCTCTGTCTCAAAAATAAATAAACGTTAAAAAAAATTTTTTTTAAATAAAATAAAATACAAAACCAATTTTTCATAACCGCTTAGGGGTTCACCATCATAAATTAATCTTAATCTTTCCTGGGTTGCTATCAGGGAATGTCAAGGTCTGTCCATAGTTCCCGGGATCAAGTTTACATTCTGACTCTGATCTTGTAGATGCTAGTCTGCTTTCAGCCTCTGTCTCAGAGGACCTAAGAGGGCAGGTCTACAGGGGAGCTGTCCTCAGCTCTGTGTGGCCCCTGCTTGTAACCTTTGGTCCACTTGAACCTTAAATAAGTTTTTCAGACCCGGCCTTCCTGCGAAAGAGGTACAAACCCTTTTCACCTCAAGACACAGGAGGAGACCGAGGAGAAACGTGTTTATTTAAGAAGCCAGAAGTCCAGAAGATTCACTTAACTATTCTTTCTCGGGGAAACCAGTCAAAAATCCGATGAGTTGACTCCTACTTTTGTTTTATCTGGGCTGGATGTCTGTATAAACAGCCTTTCTTGTGACAATTTGGCCGTGAGTCTTCTGGTCAGGAAGGGGAGGACATACGAATGTTTTCATTTCTCAATCACTATCCTCAGCCGCCCTCCCCTTTCCTGCCCTTTTTCTGAACCGAGACTAGAGTTTGATTGGGGCTTTGTTTTGTGCCTTGGGCAAAAGTTTTGGGTCAGCTGAGGTCAGTTCTCGTTTGATCTAAATCAGTTCGCCCCCCCCCCCATCTCAATGGAGAAACGTCAACAAAAATACATTTACACATAAGACTTCGTTTTCATGGAGTTCTGTGTTGGCAAAGGAGGCCAGATCCTCATCCCTGGAGGCACGTAACCTCTTAAACAATGTTTTATTAATTTTTTTTCAAAGAATTTCTGCTTCGTCATAAATAAATTGGCTCTCTTGCTTCTCATGCTAACTCCAGAAGCTCTGACATTTCCTAATTTAAATGTAGACCCTGTCTCCAGCCTATGGTAAGGAGGGAGTATCACAGGACAGCGAACAGAGGATTGGTGGTCAGGAAACCTGGTTAGTCTTGACCGTGCCCTCTAGTGTGACCTCAGGCAAATTCCCAAACCCCAAGGCTCCTCATCTCAGTAAATAGGGGAGTGGATAATAATGAAGATTTCTTAGACTCAAAGATTTGATGACTCAGTTGATAGAGATGAGAAGATCCAAGATCTATAAATTAGATAAAAGAGAGATATTAGATTTATTCTAGAACTCACAATCTTCTACGTGGTTACCAACCAAAGAATATTTCTTTTCAAGTTTTCAAGACCCTAGTGATGTCAGGGAGCAATAGAGAACATTTAGCATGACAGAGCTGGAAGGGACCATAGAGATTTTTCTATTAAACCCATCCCTTTTATAGATGGGGAAACCATGGCCTGAGGAGGTGCAGTGACTCGACTAACACCGGCTGCAAAGAACCACTCTGGATTCTCTCTTCATTGCTTTCGCTTTACGTTACCTGGACATTGCTTGTCAGAGGGTTTCTTTATAATAAATGTTGTTAGTATTTTGTTCTCAGTAATTCATTTTTGAACTCTCTTTGTTAAAAGCAAACCCTTTGGACCATTCTTTCTCTTCCCCATTAGGATTGTAACCATAAACCAAGGGACAGTGTAGCAGTTGACTCATGGTGTATATATATATATATATATATGTATATATATGTATATATATGTATACATATATGTGTATATATATATGTATATATATGTATATATACGTATATATATGTATATGTGTGTGTGTGTGTGTGTGTGTGTGTGTGTGTATATATATATATATATATATATATATATATATATATATATATCTCCCAGGGATTTGAACACATAACAGAGGCATTTAAAATACCACCTTGTGGGGGCGCCTGGGTGGCTCAGTCGGTTAAGCGTCCGACTTCAGCTCAGGTCACGATCTCACGGTCCGTGAGTTCGAGCCCCGCGTCGGGCTCTGGGCGGATGGCTCAGAGCCTGGAGCCTGCTTCCGATTCTGTGTCTCCCTCTCTCTCTGCCCCTCCCCTGTTCATGCTCTGTCTCTGTCCCAAAAATAAATAAATGTTAAAAAAAAATACCGCCTTGTGAATCAATGTCTTTCATTCTTTCTGCTGGTCCCGCACATACTAATTATCTAGTGTATGCAACCCCAAGAACTATCTTCTTGCCACAATTTACCCAAAGCGTCTGGATAGCAGAAGTCCAAATGTATTTTGGGAGAAATGAATAGTCAGGATTGTTGGCTTTGGGAAGCTAACATACTACATCAAAGAATATAATTGGGAAGCTAACATACTACATCAAAGAATATAAAGGCATAGGTTTTGTTTTGTATATATTTCCTCCTGAAGTTTATCCGTTTGCGATATTCCTCAGAAAATACAGACGACTCATCAAATTTTAGCAACCGCCACATTAGCTTCAGAGTTTGCAATATGTACTCTCTCTGATCATATCTTGCTTTCCCCACGTGTGGGGGAGTGAGAGGTGTCATATGCATGAACTTTTCGGGCATTTAGTATATTTATAAAAACACACTGCGAGTTTTTAACTGATACTATTTGATGGACTATTTGATAAAATGTGTAGCTTGTAACACTCGAGGAGTTGTGCATGTCTTTACATCTTTAAAAATGATCTAGGTTCGTTATGAACATCAATTATTAAACTGTCCCTGATGATACGGCGAAAACCTCTGGAGCTATCGAAATACATGGGGCCATTTGTCCCTGTCCTTAGAGGCAAGGAAGTAGACATTTGTATTCTGGGGGTCCTTATACCAACGGTCTGTCACCTGTAAGTTCCTACCGTGGATTGCATGGCAATTTTTAGCAGCTCCTCACTTACCTAAGAACATAATGGCTTTGGGTTTTGAAACCAGGGGACCGGCCTTGCTAGAACGGAGGGAAGAACGAGAGAGGCAAGAATCTGAGGGAGGCCTGCCAGACTTCAGGGCCTGGAATTTTGCTGCTCAAAGAGCTCATCTATTTACTTTAGCAATAACTAGATTCTGGGAGGTGTTTTCTCCAGGGCTCACAACCTTATATTAGTTTCCTGATTGGAACGTTGGGTCAGCTTGTTTATGCTCTCCTAACTAACAAAACTTACTTACGTCATTCTTGGACCTAGACAAGTCATAAATTATGCATGAGTGGATAAATAATTAAGCAAACAGAACTCTGCCCCACGCAGTACATTCTCCAACGACCCATTCCATCCCCAGGAGCAGCATAGTAAGAATGCTAACGAGAGCCAGCAGAGCTGGAGTAACTCAGGATCCAATCCAAATTCACGCTCTGTAGCCCTGTGACTGGAAGTCCATTCACCCAACGTCTATGTTCTTCATCGATAACATGCACGTGATAATAGTACCTACCTCCTATCTTGTGAACGTTACCTGTGATAGCGCGTGTAAAACACTTGGTAAGGTGTCGGACAGCAAGCACTAAAACCTCCCATCTCTTTGTGAGTCAGGATCGGCTACCTGGTAACGAAATGAGCGCCCACATCGGGTGCTCAGCACAACGGGCTCACGCAACAGGAGCTTCTTTCCCACCCGTGGAGAGCGCAGTCAGCGGTGGGCAGGGGAGCAGGTCTGCTCCGCGGTCAGTCAGGGACTCAGGCTCCCCCCATGCTCGGTCTCCATGACCGCCTTGGGCAGGGGGCAGCAAATGATGGCCTGTGGGCCGCTTCAGCCTGTCGTGCACAGCCCATGAGCTAAGAGTGGTTTTTACCTGTTGAAACGGTTGTGTCGTAAATAGCTATGAAAGTACACGTACAATATCCATGATTTTGCCCCTTGGTCCATAAGGCTTGAAATATTTACTCTCTTGCCCTTTAAGGAAAAGTCTGTCAATCCCTTTCCTGGGGCCCCACAGCAGGATCCTCTGCTTTGGGCCGTCAAACGAAGAAAGAAGTGGAGTATCATGTCAGAGAGCTTTCAAGGTCAGTTCTGGACATGCCATGGACACTCCTATCACGTTCATCTGGCCAGAACTCAGTCACACGGCCGTACCTAACAGCAAGGGAGGCTGGGAGATGTTGTCGAGTGTGTGCCCAGGAGGAAAAGGAATGGATTTCAGTTTTCACAACATAGTACCACACATCGTAGGTGTTAACCTCTCCCCGTGCAATCGCCACACCTCCCCTGTTCCTGTACCTTCACCTCCGACCCATCCTCCTCGTCCCTAAGTACCTCCAGACTCCCCACACTGCTCCCTGCAGATCCCTTTGTAACGTACCTCAGAGGACCTCTCTCTGTAGAGTCTCCTTTGGGCAACACGCTGCTTTTGAAGCCTTCTAGTCCTGGGTTTCTTACAGCTCCTCCCTTTGTCTTTCCATGGTGACTTTAGCACATCAGCTCTCCTCTTGGACTTGTTCTCTGTAAGTGTCCTTGCCACCCAAAGAATAGACACATGGCGCTGTGCGTAGGGATTAACTCCTTTTCATACCACCTCCAAGACTCAAACTCTGGAATTCTCCTCTTTGACCATTTCGTATTATCCTCCCTATGCCCTTCTTTCCAAATGCTCAGTGCCCTTTGCCTTCGTCACAACCTTCAGGCCCCGGGTATCTCTCTCTGACTCTGTCTGCGTCTCTTTGCTTCTTTCAATCTCTCTCTCTCTCTCTTTCTCTCTTCCCTTGCCATCCCTACTAAGCTTGGACCCAACGATCAGTTATATCAACTACTCTTTTCCAGACACTGAAGGACCCCACCCAAAGCCTTTCTACCTATTTTCTACTTTGAGTATCTCCACAACCCGCTCAGACAGTGTCACTGTATATGTGTTCCACTTCTAGTCCTAGAAAGTAAAATAATGCACAGAGTGTTTTCTCTGCACGTTCCTGCTCTGCGCCCTGGGCTGGGGCCCCGGATGCTTAGCAATTCTTTCGTTTATCTCCAGTTGACCCTCTGCTGCACACCTCAAGTTTGTACTTTATTGTGTCTGTATTTCTTCTTCGTCTACCACTGGCTCCTTATTTGCACCAAATGATATGTAATTTATTCATACATACCTAATGCAAACGATTCACTCATTACTTCAGTGTATGTTTACTGAGAAACCATTGTGCACCCTGCTCTTTTTAATCTAATTTTTTCCAGCCATCTACTACGAGGGTCTCAACTCACTCCTGATTTCAAGATATTTCTGTATCTTCTTACCCTTATCTGCTCCTTTCTCCTCTCTCAGAGGTTGAAGAGTTTCCCCTTCTTTCTTAGGCTGGTACATTTAATTTCGTTCCCTTTTATCTCTGTCAGACCAAGTCCTATAAATTTTTCATGGACTCTTCTGCATGTTTATTTATGAATCAAAATTATGATTTAGTATCCTCTATTCTAGAAAAGTAAATAGTTCTGATCCTACTGCTCCTTGAAAAAAAAAATCCTATATTCCTCTTTTCCTTTCTCACCATTTATTCCCCTCCAAAAGCTGCTTGGTATATTTTACCAATTAATACATTCATAATTAATTTAATAATAATTAAATAATAATTAATAATAATGAAATTAATTATTGATTGAATCTCTGACCTTCACCGTAAAACGTTTAAAATTAGTATCGTATTCAAAATAAACTGTACAAATTATGAGTACCTTTATAATGTGTCTCAATTTCTGGTGTTGTGTTTCAGCTTTGTGCATCTTCAATATTATTCAGATTAGCTATTTCGTTTTTTGTGGGTTTTGGCAGATTGTGTCTTTTGGAATTGGTCCATTTCCTCTACGCTATTAAGTTTGTGGACATACAATCATTCTTTATTGTCATTTGAATTTCCATAGGATCTATCTCTCTTTCGTTTCTTTTATTTCTGATATTAGTAATGTGTTCTCTCTCTTTTTAAATTAATTAAGCTGGCTAGAAGCTTATCAATTTTGTTGATAAAATTTTATTTTATTTTATTTTATTTTATTTTATTTTATTTTATTTTATTGACAGCTTTCGGTTTTGTTGTTTTTCTCCATTAATTTCTTGTTTTTAATTTCATTGATTTCTGCTCTAATTTTTATTATTTCTATTCTTCCTGTTTTGGATTTAAATTGCTTTTCTTTTTCTATTTCATAAGGTGGAAGCTTAGATCATCAACTTTAGATCTTTCTTCTTCTCTAATAGTTGCATTCAATGCTATATAGTTCCCTCTAAGCAATGCTTATGGTGCGTGCCACAAATTACATTAACTTGTTTTCATTTTCATTTAGTTCAAAAGATCTTTAAATTTTTCTTGAGTTTTTTTTCTTTGACCCATGTGTTATTTAGAAGTATGTTGCTTTATCTCCAGGTATGGGGGGGGGCGGAGGAGGTTCCAGCTATCTTTCTTTTATCAACTTTTATTTTAATTTCATTGTGCTTTCACAGCACATTTTCTACGATTTCTTGTGTTTCAAATTTGTCAAGTTGCACTTTATAAGCCAAACTGTGGTGTATCTTCGTGAATATTTCATGTGATCTTGAGTAAAATGTGCGTTGACTGATGATTTCTGAGAGAGGGGCACAAAGTCTCCAACTGTGACGGTGGACTCATCTCCGTTTCCTTGTAGCTCTGTCACTTTTGCCTCATGTACGTTGACACTCTGTTGTTTGGGACGTACACATTAAAGAGCATTACATCTTGTTCTTTATCACTATGAAATGCTCTTTTTTCATCCTTGACAACTTTCCTTGCTCTGATGATATTAATGTAGCTACTCCTGCTTTCTTGTGGTGGATGTTAGCATGTATAACTTTCTCCATCAATTTACTTAAAACCTTTCTTTTAATATGAGAGAGAGAGAGAGGGAGAGAAAGCAAGCAAGGGAAAGGGCAGAGGGAGAGAGAGAGAAAGAGAGAGAGAGAGAGAGAGAGAGAGAGAAAGGATCTTAAGCAGGTTTCACGCTCAGCTCAAAGCCCAACACAGCACTCAATCCCACAACCCTAGAATCATGACCTGAGCCAAAACCAAGAGTCACACGCCCAACCAACTGAGCCACAGTCACCCTTCCATCCATTTACTTTTAACCTATATTTATCTTTATATTTAAATTAAATTTCTTGTAGTCAATACAGAGTTGAGTCTTGTTTTTTGGTCTCCAACAGTCTGTCTTTTAAGTGGTGTATTTAGACCATGGATGTGTTTTTTATTTGTTGCCCCTATTCTTTGTTCCTATTTTTGTCTTCCACACATTTTTTCCTTTCATGGTTTTAAGTTGGCATTTATAAATATATATATACATATATATATATATATATACACATACACACACATATATTTAATGTTTATTTGTTTTTGAGATAAAGAGAGACAGAGAGTGAGTGGAGGAGGGGCAGAGAGAGAGGGAGACACAGAATCCGCAGCAGGCTCCAGTCTCTGAGTGGCCAGCACAGAGCCTGACATGAGGCTTGAGCTCACAGACTGAGAGATCATGACCTGAGCCGAGGTCGGTCGCTTAACCGACTGAGCCACTCAGGCGCCCCTTAAATCAGTATTTTATATGATTCCGTTTTCTCTCATTTCTTAGCCTATCGTTTTGTTTTCTGTTTTTTGTTTTTTTACTGTTCTTAGTGATTGCCTTAGACTTTGCAATATACATTTATAACTAATCTAGGTCCACTTTCAAATAACACTCTACCACTTCATGGGTAGTGCAAGGACATTATAATAACAACATACAGCTTTTCTCTTACATCATCGCTGTCGTTCATTTCACTTATATGGAAGCATACAAAATTGACTATATTGTTGCTATTATTTTGAACACACTGTTATCTGTTGGACCAATTAATAAAAAGAAAAAGAAACTTTCTTATTTTATCTTCACTTGACCCTTCTCCAACGGTAACTGCTGCCACCATGACAGCTCTCCTTGATCAATATCGCCGTTGCCTTTTTAGGCCACAACCTCCTCACTGACCGCTGTAGATACTAAGCTACTCAGAAGCTAGAACAAGCGACTCCTCATCTTTTAACGCCCAGTGCTTAGCCCCGTGGCTGTACCATTGCACGTAAATATTTGTAGAATGAGTTAGATGAAATCAAAGTAACTAGACTACGATAATAGTTTCTTGGTCGACACTTACGGAGTCCTTTCTATGCATCGGACACTGAGCTGAGTGCTTTAGATACATGATGTCTTTTAACCTTCCATAGAAACCCAATGAGATAGGTACTCTAATTATCCCTATTTTGTAGATGCGGGAATTGAGGTTCAGAGAGAGGTTATACAATTTGCTCAAAATTACACAGTAAATGACAAAGCGTACTTAGTTTCATATCCAAGCATGTGTAAATCTACAACACTAAGGCTTACCTCTCAAAATGTGGACTGACGTCTTCTCAATAGCTAATTTCTGACAGTAACCCCTTCCCCTGCCCCATCAACAATCCCCTAGATTTGAACACCGATTACTACGTTGTCACCCATACAAGGTTGTTTCTGCATCATGGAAGCCCTCAAACAATCCTTACCAAATCAGTAAAACTACAAACGAGAAAATAAAGTTTTCACCAGGTCTGAATTTAGCGGCCTTATTTCTGAGTCATCCAATATCCTTGGGGGCATTATGAGAACTAACATAAAGAAATGCTCCTGCGAATGCTCCTCAAGATCTAGGTGTGAATTAGACTCTTGGAGACAGAACCTGGACTATTTTAGGCCATTGTGTAGGATGTTGGAAGCGAATTCTTCAGACTGCTGATTGAACATAACGATGTATATTCTATAGGTACCAAAAAAAGCAAAGGCGTGGAGTACAGTGGTCTCCTTTTTCTGAGACGATAGCGTGGACCAGAGCCTGACATGCAAACCACAGGGGAATCTGATTTGCAGGCAGGCGGTAAGTAGCCCCAAGAGGTTGCTGAATCCTTCCTCCAGGTGTTGTGTTTGCCTTATGGGCCATAAGGTGTGCACCGAGCGCTCCCTCGGAGGCCTTCTCAGTGCCGAGTGGGAGCTCTCATCACTGGAAAACACATACACGATGCATACGATGTGCATCTGAGGTTCAGCAGGGACACAGACACTGTTCCTGGGCAACCTTTTGGATGCAGTCTCATCCCGCAGCCTGGAAACACCGTCCTTAGCTTCGGCTGCCAAAGCAGTGAGGGACAGGGGGTGGGAGGGGCTACCGCATGGTGTCCTTCCAGCGCGTCCTCGTCTTCATAGGTTACTCCTTCCGGATTCAATTCCTTTCTGTTCTAGCTCCAGCCTCCCTGGAGTTTTACTTCCCTCAACCAGAAAGTCAGGAGGCAGAGGGCAGGCGATGGGAGCTTCTCTTCTCTGAGTGTGAATGTGGGAGGGCTTTGTACATGGAGAGATGCTATGCAAATACTTTCGTATACATTATTATTTGAAGGGCAGATGTCGACGTGCAAAGTAATGACCCATGGTTCCCTGGAATGGTGCCTGCGACAAAATCAACCATGCAAAATTAGCCCTGGGAATTTCAGAGAGGCAAAGAGAATTTAGAAATTGAGGCTGAAATGAAAGGAAATGAGAATAAAAATAGGTTTGGGAGACTAGGAAGAATGCATTTTAATTTTTATTGGTCAGAGGGTGTTAACCCATGGTGATACCAACAACTTGCACAACTGGCTGTTTTCTTTTAAAGCCCTTTAACATATCCCTCATCTGATTGGATCCCTGCAGTAACCCTAGCAAGAGAGCACTGTAACCCTTTTGTTCAAACGAGGAAATAGATTTCCAGGTGTCGTCTATTGTCTATTACCTGTTGTCCGTGGGGAGTCTGGGTGAGGCTGAGACTCACTCTTCTGGTTCCAAATCCTTTGTCCTTCTGCTGCAGTGTAGAATCATGATCTAAACTCCCCAGGTACACTTGGGACACAATGTTATTATTAAATCCGTTTCCTTTCCACTCTGCTGTACCTTAGACAAAGAGGGAGAGGGGTGCGGTCAGCCAAGTTGTATAGGCTTGAGGGGCTTTTGCCATTGGCTTGGAGTCCTTGTGTAGAGTCACATGCATTCATCCCTGGGGTCATGTGTCATCAAGAGACTGTGATCGTAGGTACGTCCCCATGCCCAGAACTGCAGATTTCCGCAGAGGCAAACGCTGCCCCATAACTCGGCCTCACTTTTCCTCCCCCAGCAGTGGGACAGCAGGTTTTGTCGACACGTGTGCTTGGGGCCACGGTGCTGGGCCCCACTGGGACCGGAGGGGAAGTTTGCTACGAGATCTTTGCTCCCCACAGCCTGAAATCTAGACAAAATAAACGCACACACAAACAGGCGTGTGGTGCCAGCTCCTCTTGAAACGGCATTTCAGAGAAGGGAGAGACCGGGGAGAGCAAGGGTGCTGCAGGAAGCTGCAGGAAGGAGGTGTCATTTCAAATAAGCCAGACAGAGCTGAGGAATTAAACAGACCAAAGGGGGAAGCACTCGTTTCCAAATGGAGAGGCACCAAGAGCAAAAGCTGAGAGGCCGGAAGAGCCAGGGTATGTGCGTTGAGACAGTGAGGAAGCCGTTTGGACGGGGCAGGAGGGCGAACCACTCATTCCATCTCCGCGCGGGAGGAAGAACACCGAGGGCCAGGCCAAACCAGAGGCAGGAACAATGAGAAGGCAGCTAGCTTCGGTGACGGTGTAGCAGGGACTCCACCCCCTCCTAGCTGTGTCTGTAATGTTGACCAGGATGACCCGCAGGAGTAGATGTGAGTTTTTTGGAAAGAGGAGTTGTAGGGGACAGAAGAGAAGGAGAGTGCTAAGGTGAGGGTCGTGTAGGTTTCCACGTGAGCACCGTGCCCCACAGGAAGACGTTTTCCACCAGATCAACCTCCTTCCTTGTCTTTGCAGGTTGATCCCTGCCAATAGCCTTCCTTTGGGAGAGGTCCCGTTTTCTCTCCCCTTCCCTGCTTGGTACATACTTTTTCTTCTTATGGCGGATTTTGTATTTTTAGCCCAGGCAGTTGCTGTGGCAACCACTAGAGCTGAACATTTTGTTTCCCAAGAACAAATGCGCGTTTAAATATTCAAGCAATTTTTCCGTTGTTCAAAAGAACTGAGATTTCATGCATATTATTCAGACTGTATGAGAGAAATTGGGTTTTTTTTTTTTCTCCTTTCTTTTAAAGGTTCCCACCGTATTCACGCTTTTCCGGGGTCGGGATGGAGGTCAGGATTCATGTTTACATCAAATAGGGTAATCTCTTTGGGGAAGTATAATGAAGAAGAGTGATATGATGTGTTATTCCCCACTACAACTTTTTTTGAGAAAATCTTAACCATGACTACTCCAGACAATGGGAACGGGGCGCTCATGTCATCCCTCCTTGGGCGGGGAAGGTGCAGAAAGAGGAATTCTTTCAATAAAGAGATGCCGTCACTCCTGTCTAACTACCCCCGACGATGCTGGCATGGCAATGGCTGTTGTTCAATCTTCTGACCTTTCCCTACATTAAAGAAATGGTAGAAATTGCATTTACTGTGTCCGCGTATTCTTTTCTCCCTCAGAAACACGTTATAGATGGCGGATTGCAACCACGTCTCTGTTTCAGTCATTGAGTTTCCGAAGCTTCTCCCGGCCTCCAGATTCCTGTCAAGTATATTGGAGTAAGAAAATGGTTCTCCCACACCTCTAGACAAGGAGTTCTTAACCTTCGGCCCATGAACCTGGATGGAAAAAAATCACACCGTTGCCTTTGCTAACTTCTTGCTGGGATTTGCCACCTCGCTCTATTATGATTCCTGGCAACAAACCACAGATACCCACCAGAACCCCATGGGATGACAGTTGTTGAAAAGTTATACCAAAATGCTGTGCAGACTCATCACAACTTTGAAGTTATTTTAGTCATTAGACACACAGGCCAGCCCAATCCTGGTGTTTCTGGAGTTAGCAAAGCATATATACGTATATTCATTCCTATCGCAGATTCGAGTTTTAGGACTTCGAGAACTATATTTCAGTTGCTTTCCTTTATAACAACTTAGGTTTCATTTTATGCTTTCAAAAACATTATTCTGAGAAGGGGATCTGTAGGTTTTCCAGCCTGCCAAAGGGGTGAACAGCACCCCTTTAATTTTAATGAAAATTGAACAATGTCTAACCTACATGTTTGCACTCAGTGCTATCATTTTCGTACCTACGTCTAGCCGGGCCTTAAAGAAGCGATTTGCCCCATCCTTTTCATTTTATTTATTAAAAGCCCTTAAATATGGAGCCCTGTTCCCCCGTAGCACGATTTAGACCCTGTCAAGGAAACCCTGGCTCTTTTCGAGAGCAGGCGATTTCCTCTTGTTTTGTTGCTGTTGTTGCTGGTGTTGCTTGCGTGTGCGTGTTTGAGGTCTTAATTTTAATTCCAGTTAGTTACCATACAGTGTTATATTAGTCTCAGGTGTACGATATAATGATTCAGGAATTCCATGCATCACCGTGTGCTCATCCCAAGTGCTCTCCTTCATCCCTGTCACCTATCTAACCCATCCCTCCACCTCCTCCCCTCTGGTAGCCATCAGTTTATTCTCTATAATTAAGAGTCTGTTTCTTAATCTCTCCCTCTCTTCCTTTCCTTACTTGCTTTATTTCTTAAATTCCACATATGAGTGAAATCATATGGTGTTTGTCTTTCTCCGACTGACTTTTTTCGCTTAGCATCATACTCTCTGGCTCCATCCATGCCATCGTCAATGACTAGATGTCATTCTTTTTTATGGATATATATATATATATATATATATATATATATATATCCATTCACCAGTCTAGGGGGACTCGGGCTGCTCCCATAGCTTGACTATTGTAAATAATGCCACTATAAACATCAGGTTGCATATATCCCTTTGAATTAGTGTTTTTGTATTCTTTAGGTAAATACCCAGTAGCGCAATTGCTGGACCATTAGAGTAGTTCTATTTATAACTTTTTGAGGAACCACCATACTGTTTTCCAGAGTGGCTGCACCAGTTTGCATTCCCACCAACAGTACACGAGGGTTCCTTTTTCTCCATGTCCTTGCCAACACCCATTGTTTCATCTGTGGTTCTGATTTTAGCCATTCTGACAGGTGTGAGGTGGTATCTCCTCATGGTTTTAATTCATATTTCTCTGATAGGAAGTGATGATGAGCATCTTTTCACGTGTGTGTTGGCCATCTGGATGTTTTCTTTGGAGAAATGCCTGTTCACGTCTTCCGCCCATTTAATTATTTGTTCTCTAGATGTGAAGTTTTATAAACTTTGTAAGATACGTCCTTGGCAAATATCTTCTCCCATTCAGTAGGCTGCCTTTTAGTTTTGTTGATTGTTCTCTTCACTGAGCAAAAGCTTTTTATTTTGATGTAGTCTCAATAGTTTATTTTTGCATCTGTTTCCTCGCCTCCGGAGACATATCTAGAAACAGGCTGCTATGGATGATAGCAAAGAAGTTACTGCCCGTGTTGTTTTCTAGGATTTTGATGCTTTCCTCTCTGATGTGTAGCTCTTTCTTACATTTTGAGTTTATTTTTGTTTAGGACCTAAGAAGGTGGTCCCGTTTCATTCTTATGCGTGATGCTGTCCAGTTTTCCCAACATGATTTGTTGAAGAGCCTGTCTTTTTCCCATTGGATATTCTTTCCTGCTTTGTCGAAGACTAATTGACCATATAGTTGGGGTTTACTCCTGGATTTTCTAGTCTCTTCATTTGATCTGTGTGTCTATTTTTGTGCCAATACCATACTGTTTTGATCACTACAGCTTTGTAATAGAACTTGAAGTCCAGAATTGTGATGCCTCCAGCTTGGCTTTTCTTTTTCAAGATTGCTTTGGCTATTCGAGGCCTTTTGTGGTTCCACACAAATTTTAGGATTGTTTGTTCTAGCTCTGTGAAAAATGCTATTGGTATTTTGATGGGGGGTGCATTAAGTGTGTAGATTGCTACAGACATTTTAAAAATATTTTTCTTCTAATCCGTGAGCATGGAAGTTGTTTTCTGCATGTGTCTAGATCTCTTTCCAGTTCTTAGTGCCTTCTTCAGTTTCTTTCATCAGTGTTTAATAGTTTCAGAGTACTGGTCTTTCGCCTCTTTGGTTAAGTTTATTCCTAGGTATCTTATTTTTGGTGCAATTACACACGGGATTGTTTTCTTAATTTCTCTTTCTGCTGATTCATTATCGATGTATAGAAATGCAACCGATTTCTGTAGACTGACTTTGTATCCTGTGACTTTACCGAAGTCATTTATCACTTCTAGTAGCTTCTTGGTGGAGCCTTTCAGGATTTTTGTATATAATATCATATATTCTGCAAATAGTGAAAGTTTCATTACCGATTTGGATGCCTTTTATTTCTTTTTGTTGCCTGACTGCTATGGCTAGGACTTCCAGTACTATTTTGAATAAATGTAGTGAAAGTGGAGATCTCTGTCTTGTTCCTGACCTTAGGGTAAAAGCTCTTATTTTTTCCCCATTGAGGATGATGTTATCAGCTGTGGGTTTTTTATAAATGGCCTTTATTATGTTAAGGTATGTTCCCTCTAAACCTACTTTGTTGAGAGCTCTTATCATAAAAGGATGTTGTACTTTATCAAATGCTTTTTCTGCATGTATTGAAATGATCATATGGTACTTATCCTTTCTCTTATTGACGTGAGGTATCATGTTGATTGATTTGTGAATATTGAACCACCCTTGCAACCCAGGAATAAATCCCACTTGATCATGGTGAATGATTTTTTTTTTAATGTTTTGTTGGCTTTGGTTTGCGAGTGTTTTGTGGAGGATTTTTGCATCTATGTTCATCAGGAATATTGGCCTGTAGTTCTCTTTTTTTAGTGGTGTCTTTATCTGGTTTTCTATCAGGGTAATGCTGGCTTCATAGAATGAATTTGTCATTTTTCCTTTCTTTTCTATTTTTTTTTTAGAATAGTTTAAGAAGAATGGGTATTAATTCTTCTTCAAATATTTGGTAGAATTCTCCTGTAAAGCCATCTGGTCCTGGACTTTTGTATGTTAGGAGTTATTTTTTGATTACTGACTCAATTCCTTGGTTGGTTATCAGTCTGTTCAATTTTCTATTTCTTCCTCTTTCAGTTTTGGTAGTTTATATGTTTCAGGGAATTTGCCCATTTCTTCCAATTTGTTGGTGTGTCGTTTTTCTTGATATGCTTTTATGATTGTATTTCTGGGGTGCTGGTTGCTATTTCTCCCCTCTCATTTGTAATTTTATTTATTTGAGTCCTCTGTCTTTTTTTCTTCATAAGTCTGGCTGAACGTGTATCAATTTTGTTGATTTTCTTTCAGAGAACTAGTTGCTGGTTTCATTGACCTGTTATATGTGGTTTTTAGTTTCTATATCATTTACGTCTGCTCTAATCTTTACTACTTTTGTCCTTCTTCTGGTTTTAGGTTTTGGTTGCTGTTTTTGCTCCTTTAGGTGCAAGGTTATTTGAGGTTTTTCTTGCATCTTGAGATAGGCCTATAGTGCTATAAACTTCCTCTTAGAACCCCTTTTGCTAAATACCAGAGGTTTGGGACCATTGTATTTTCATTTTCATTTGTGTCCATTTACTTCTTTATTTCTTCTTTTATTTCCTGGTTGACTCATTCATTATTTAATAGCATGTTATTTAACCTTCATGTATTCGTGGTCTTTCCAGATTTTTTCTTATGATTGTTTTACTTTCATAGCATGATGGTCAGAAAAGGTGCATAGTATAACTTTGATCTTCTTGAATTTATTGAGGCTTGTTTTGTGTCCGAATATTGATCCATTCTGGAGCATGTTCCATGTGCACTTGGAAAGAACGTGTGTTCTGCAGTATAAGGATGGAATGTTCTGGATGTATCTGTTAAATCCATTTGTTTTACTGCGTCATCCACTGTTTCCTTGCTGATGCTTTGTTTAGACGATCTGTCCATTGCTGTACGTGGGGTGTTAAAGTCCCCTATTATCATTGTATTATTATTGATTCGTTCCTTTTTGTTTATTATTGACTGTTTTATGTACTTGGGCACTCCCATACTGGTTGCATAAATATTTACAATTGTTATATCTTCTTGCTGGATTGTCTTCTTTATTATTATATAGTGTCCTTTGTCTTTTGTTGGTTTTTCTTTTAAAGTCTATCTTGTCGAAATAAGTGTTGCTACTTTAGCTTTCTTTTGGCATCCATTTGAGTGATAGATGTTTCTCCATTCCCTCACTTTAAAAAAAATTTTTTTTTACATTTATTTATTTTTGATAGAGCACAAGTGGGGGAGGGGAAGAGATAGAAGGAGACACAAAATCTGAAGCAGACTCCAGGCTCTGTGCTGTCAGCACAGAGCCCGACACGGGGCTCGAACCCACAAATTGTGAGATCATGACGTGAGCCAGAGTCGGACGCTCAACCGACTGAGCCATCCGGGCGCCCCTCCATTCCCTCACTTTTAATCTACAGTTGTCTTTTTTTTTTTTTTAACTTTTTTTTTCAACGTTTATTTATTTTTGGGACAGAGAGAGACAGAGCATGAATGGGGGAGGGGCAGAGAGAGAGGGAGACACAGAATCGGAAGCAGGCTCCAGGCTCTGAGCCATCAGCCCAGAGCCCGACGCGGGGCTCGAACTCACGGACCGGGAGATCGTGACCTGGCTGAAGTCGGACGCTTAACCGACTGCGCCACCCAGGCACCCCTCTACAGGTGTCTTTCAATCTGAAACAAGTCTTTTGTAGGCAGCCTATAGATGGCTCCTTTTTTTTTTTTTTTTTTGGTTCATTCTGTCATCCTACGTCATTTGATTGGAATGTTTAGTCCATTCACATTCAAAGTAATTATTGATAGGTAGGTATTTATTGCCATTTATTAATTGTTTTTGAAGATTTTCTCTGATCTCTTCTTGTCTTTCTCTCATGGTTTTCTGGTTTCCTTTAGTGATAAATTTGGATTTCTTTCTCTTCTTTCTCTGCATGTTTATTAGTGGTTTTTGATATATGGTTACTATTGGGTTTGTATATAACCTCTTCTACATATAGCAGTCTATATTAAGTTGATGATCATTTAAGTTTGAACCCTTTTTTTGCATCTTTTTGCATCTTTTTTCCCCCTCTCTTTTCATCACAGGTATATGTTATTATATGTTATGTCATTTTTTTTTAGTTCTTTGATTTTTTACATAAATATTCATTGCCATTGTTTTTGTGTTTCCTACCTTTTGCTCTTTCTTTTTCGCTCAGTGTCCCCTTTAATATTTCTTGCAAAACTGGTTTAGCAGTCATGAACTCCTTCAGTTTTTGTTTGTCTGGGAAACTCTTCATTTTTCCCTCTATTCTGAATCATAGTTTTGCTGGGTAGAGTATTCTCGGCTGCAGAATTTTTCCTTTCAGCATTTTGAATATATCATGCCACTCCCTTCTGACTTGAAAAATTTCTGCCAAAAAATCTGCTAGCCTTACGGGTTTTCCCTTGTTAGTTAATGAATCCTTTCATCTGGCTGCTTTTAATATTTTTTTCTTTCTCCCTATTGTTTGCAAGTTTATTTACAATGTGTCTCAGTGTCGGTCTACTTTTGTCGATTTAAAAAAAAACTTTTTTAATGTTTATTTATTTTTGAGAGAGAAAGAGAGATGGAGCATGAGTGGTGGAAGGGCAGAAAGAGAGGGAAACACATAATCCAAAGCAGGTTCCAGGCTCTGAGCTGTCAGCGCCGAGCCCGACATGGGGCTCGGACTCACGAACTGGGAGATCACGACCTGAGCCAAAGTTGAACACTTAACGAGCTGAGCCACCCAGGCGTCCCTGTTGATTTTTGATGGGAGTTCTCTGTGTCTCCTGGACCTGGGTATCTGTTTCCTTCCCCATATTTGGGAAATTTTCAGCTATTGTTTCTTGAAATATATTTTCTGCCCCATTTCCCCTATTTTCTGGGACTCTTATAATATGAATGTTATTATATTTGATGGAGTCATGGAGTTCCGTGAGTCTATTCTCATTTTGTGTAATTCTTCCTCTCTTTTGTTCGTCTTGATTAGTTTCCATTACTCTGGTCACTAATTCATTCCTCTGCGTCTTCCACCCTGCTATTCATCCCATCAAGTGTGTTTCTCATTTTGTTTACTGAGCCCTTAATCTTGAGCAGGTTAATTTTTTTTTTTTTTTTGAAGGAGATGTTTGTGTTGATTTGCCATTCTCTGGGACACTTTGTACACTCTGTTTATTGCCTTTGAATGTCATGTGTGTAATTGATCATTTAAAAACAACCTTATGGAATAAAGTTATCAGCCAGGGCAGGGTCAGCGGTCTGAGCCCGTTCTGGGTATTTCAAGTAGGAAGGGATTTAATATAGGGAATAAAGGCTGGGGCTGGAGGAGCAGAGGTCATGAAAAGCTACCATTGGTGTTTCAGAAATCAGGAAGCTCGAGGAACTTTCCGAAGCATCGCTGATAACCTTTGCTCCTGCAACACCAAGGAGCACGTTTCAAAGAAGGATGGCTGGAAGCTGCCAATGTCACATCTACTTTTTTCCGAAGTTCACAGAACTTACACAACTGGTTGTTGCCACGGCAAGAGAACTTAATGGCTCTGCTCCTCCTCTGCTTTCCAGATTTGGCACCTGCCTTTCTGGAACCTAACTCAGAACTTCACGGGTTGGGATTCTGAGAAATGTAGATGTTGGGCTTCCAGCTTCTGGAAAACAGAGGCAGCGTAGGAGTGGGGAGTAGAGAGTAGGGAGCAGAACCAATGACATACCTCCCAATGACATCCAAGCCAGGTGAAATGCAGGTTTGGATGTTGTGATATCTGAGATCTAACCCTGGCTGTGTGACTTTGGGTAACACACTTGTCTGTTCTGGGACTTAGCTTTTACATTTTCAAGGGTTTAATTTTTAAACTAGACTGCATTATGATTGTGGATTATGGACCACATCATTCAGATTTTCAGTCCCGAGTCCCAGTGGTTCTGGGAATGTGGCTGTGCGGAATCCAGTACCTTGATATGAAGATTGGCTTCTCTGTTCATGGGCACTGATGAGTGGGTGGGCCTGTGAAGAGAACCTATCAGGCAATGGGCCAAAGAATTCTCGAAGGATTCTTAAGGCTTGCTTTTCCGGTAGAGAGAGACTGCTTGTCCTTCCCAGTGCTGCCTTGTACGCCCGAAAACCCCACCAGCAGTTACGTGCTGACATCGTCCTCTACGTAACTTGTCTCTACGTTCTCTACGTACCTTATTAGCTGGGAGGCAGCAAAACTAATTCCACGAGCTGCACCTGAGGGCTTGACTGCTGTATCTGAGTCTCCTCATTTTGGTGTATTCCTATGAGAGTGTTTTAGAGATCATTTCTTATTAACCCAGAGGTATCTCTGTGGGATGTAATCAACCACCTTGAAGAGCTTCTTGCTAATCGTGTTCATATTCACCTTTTCCACTTTCCCCCACCCACTCCACGTCCTTACAGTCTTGCCTAGGGAGAAAAAAAAAACAGAAATGTCTCAAAAACCCTGCCATGCTACAACCAGTCAAGTTAAGGCCAGAGGGAGGAGGTTTCAAACGGCCAACATGAGTTCTCCGAGCTTGTTCCTCTCAAAGTGAAAGGATTATATGTAGCAGAGAGAACTGGTTCAGCAGGACTTTTCAATCATAAAGGGACTTAAATAGTTGATTTCATGCCTTTACAAAGGGCAGACCTTAGTTTCTACAGCGAGTCAACCATTCTGCTCTTGTCTTGAGAGAGGAGGACCTCTGGGGAGATGTGGGGCAAAGCCAGAGGCCCAGGCTTCCTGGCATCCTTGGCTCTATTGAAAGAAGACAGGTGGCTGGATAGTTGAGAGGGAACGCGATTTGGGGGATCTCTGCTTTACCCTGCCTATTTGCAACCCTGGAGTCACTAAGAGGAAATCAATCACATTCACATTTAAAAAGCATCTCTAGGGGCACCTGGGTGGCTCAGTCGATTGAGCGTCCAACTTCGGCTCAGGTTGTGATCTCACAGCTCGTGAGTTCGAGCCCTGCGTCGGGCTCTGTGCTGACAGCTCAGAGCCTGGAGCCTGTTTTATATTCTGGGTCTCTCCCTCTCTCTCTCTGCCCTCTGCCGCTCACGATGTCTCTGTCTCTCAAAAATAAATAGACATTAAAAAAAATTAAAAAGCATCTCTTGATGACCTATGTGTAAGGATCAATGCTCGAGCCATTGGGTATTCAGGGGTGAAAAGCACATGGTTTCTGACCTCAAGATTTCATAAGCTGGTTAAAATGACTAACACATCTAAATAACTGATATAACTGTGGTGAGTGCTAAAGTATGCTTACGGGAGAAAAGTTGTTCTTCTGTGAATCTGAGGAGACCTCTTGGAAAATAGAAGATTTGAGGGGACCCTAAAGGAAATGGAAGAATTTAATAAACAAGCAAGTGATGGAGAAGATTAGCAAGGAAGTAAAAAACCATTCCATGTAGAAGCCAAAACTTAAACTGAGGCCCAAAGAAGAAGAGTGAAGGGCATCGTATCAGAAATAATGTGGATAAATCACTGTTAATTTTGCTGGTGGGGTGGAGGACACAGAATGACATAGTTAGAAAGTGGCCTGTCAAAGACTGGACCCAAGGGTGTGGAATTTATCCTGTAGATGGTACGGAGTCACTAAGGCTTTTGATCAAGGCAGTGACGTGATCAAAGCTGTGTTTAAGGAAGTAGTTCTGGCGGAAATGTGTGGATTTACACTGGTAAAAGGTAAAAACTGGAGCATGAACTAGAAATGGGTGTTATAAATGGAAAGAGGGAGAAGGGTCTGAAAAGCATCATAGACGTAGAGTTGATAGGACAAGAGGATTAGCTGCCAGCAGTTAGCCTATCTAATCCGGGAACTCACAGAGTCATAGACTTGTCTTGTGAACTATGAGAGATGACGCAGTCTTCAAGATAATCTAGTATTTGCTTCATGTTGCAGATGGAGAACTGAGCCTCAAGAAGTCAAGTGCCAAATTAGAATGCATTGTAGCAAAACTGTTTCACTCTTCATATCAATTCTTCAAATAACTTGGAAAGGTAATGGCTAATTCAAAATACACTCTTGCTTGATAAAAAGCCTACCTGAAGCATGAACAGATGAAAATGGGGTTTCCGAGCGGATCCAAGGTATCCAAAAGTGTTCCCCTTCTGCCGTATCATCTCTCAGTGCAGAGAAAGTTCCTTTTGGTATTTAGACGTTAACGACAACTCTCTTCCCTATTCATTTTCCTTTCCCACCTTGGTGTCTACTATTTGGTGTTTGACTGTGTTCTTTTTTACCCTAATACATATTACGGCGCAAAACCTGGGCCAATTTGTAGTTGTGGCCTATTTAATTCCACATGTCCATGGGTACTGGAACATTTCAACTCTTGGCAAAGGCAGAAATAAGGACATCTTGAAAAAACAAAACAAAACAAAACAAAATGGTTCTCATCTGTGTTTCCAGCCTAAGGAGGACATGAAATTTAAAGGCAAAGAGAACTAGTGAGAATGGAAATTCATGAGACTTCAAGTTTGTGGCATGGCCTTAAAAACGTGACAGAGATTAAAGCCACAGAGCAGCCCAGAAATGCCCTTTAACCTTGTAAGATATACCAGTAAAAATTGCTGTAGTTTATATTTGTTGGGCACTCATCATCAGCCATGAGGCTAAGTTTTTGTTCTTCTCCATGCATTTTTTTAGCTTGTAAATTTGTTTAATTGACGTATAATGAACAAATAAAATGACACGATATTTGAAGTGTACAACGTCATTCCCAAGTACAGTTGATCTTGATCATTGCTGGTTCCATACTTGCAAATTCATTAAACTCTGTTTGGAACTCCAGGATCAATACTCAACGGTGCCTTCCCGGTCATCCATGGACCTTCAGGGCCAAAAAAACATTTGAGTCATTCAACACACATGTTCTCCAAGATCACACATTCCTTGAGATCAAACGAAGGGGTGCTCTGCCTTTTTGTTTTAGCTCTAATACTGTACGTGTGTCCTTTTTGCTGCATATTTATCGCCATATTTTTTTGTTGTTTGCATTTTGTGCTTTTTGCTGGTGGTTTCACCGTTTAAAATGCCCCAGGCACAGTGTTGCAATACTGTCTAGTGTCCCTGAGCACGGGACGGTGGTGGGCCTCCCACATCATACGTTGGCTGAGTTCATACGGGCACGAGTTATAGTGCCATTGGCCATGAGTTTAATGCTAATGAATCAATGATAGGTATTAAATAAGGCATCTTTAACAGACACACACACAAAACAAGGTGACGCATTGACTGGTTGACAAGATTGTTGTGACCAGAGCCTCACGGGGACCTAACCCTGTGTCTCCCCCGAGAGAAACGGGTTCGTGTTCCATAATTCATTGTTTGCAGAGACAGAACACAACTTTGGTGGATAACAAGAATCAACTGTGTTCGTCATCCCCACACTGGACAATAACAGGGCTGAGAGCTACATTTAATTCCTGTGCGCCGTGTGTCGGGCATGGTGGCAGGTGTCAGAGATACAGTCGGTAAAGAGAGACATAGACACCGTCCCTTCTCTCAAGGGGTTTATGGCTCCCAGGGAATATGGATACTAGTCTACTCACTACGAGAGCAATGAGTGTGATGACGGAGGAAATACGGCATGTGGGAAATACGGAAAAAAACTAATCTACAGGTAAGTTCTATGATTGTCCCATGCTTGGGGGACTTGGAGGCACAGCGTGGCTAAATAACCTGTCCCAGGCTCCCTCCTTCCCATTTTGTACAACTGCCTCTAAGGGTAGAAGAGGTTGTGGGGATCAGGAGAGAGAAATGACGAGTAGCCTCACTGTTAACGGAATCTTGCTTTTATTGCGATTCGCTTTAAATACCCGGCAGAGCAATGCGAAGTGTCCGAAGACACCGCAAATGAAAATGGACATGAAGGGCCCACCGGGCTGCAACGTGAACAGGTGTCTGTGAGACGCCCGTCAGTTTTCAGGGCATTTCCCCAGTCGCTACTTTTCGGATAAATCTGCTACGTAAAGCCAGGTAGTTCTGTGCGGATCCCTTTCACTCTCTAAAATAGGAAGTTTGTCATTCTCCTTCCTCCTTGCTTTCCCTCCTTCTGTCTAGCACTATTGCTCTTCTCTGGGGACCCTGGTTTCTCAAGCGAGCCGTGTTCAATTTTATGATTCAGTTCCATATCGATATTTTCTGGTTACCAAGAGGAGGAAGATAGAGGAAAGACAAGCCCGGAGTGAATGGTTTTCGCTGCTGTCACTCTCACTTCCCAGAGACTGCATTTGTCTCTGGTCATGGGCCACAACTCTTCAGAGACCTTGGCGACGCCTACACTAGAAATGGAAGTATCTATAGGGAAACACGTGTTTTCCTTGCTTAGGTGAACACGACGACACCTCCCTGGCCTTGCTTACGAGAACACGACAGCTTGAAGGAGGTGCTGCTTCCCAGCGACAAGGTACAGACGCCAGCGAGGGAGGAAATGCAAAATTCTCCAGCAGGCAGAGAGCTTGGGGACAGGGAGAGGGCAGCTATTGGGTGGAGACCTTCGTGAACAGCCTGGCAGAGTAGCCCCATGTCCAGGCCAAGAAGGACCACTCCAGGGTCCTCCAAGAGGGCACAGATTCAATTCACCTCCTCCAGGGGCTCACGTCCCCGTTCTGCTTTTTGTATTTTGGAAATCTTCGTTGTTTCCGTTGCGGTCCCAGAGACTCATCCATTTGTACCTACTCTGTGGCTCCACTTGGCGGTACCGCAGTCCCTCGAGCGGGTGGGAATGATTACCCATAGATGTTCTGATGAGAAACAGACCCTTGGAAGAGAAAGGTATTTTTCCAGGGCTCTCTCGCCAGTAAGTGACATAGCCGTGACTTATAGCCTATAACCGTCAGAGGCCACAGAACGATCAGGAAACACAGACAAGGCAAAGTCCCTCTCTGAACACGAGCTTTCTAATTCACCCTGGGCCGAGGGCTCTGTCACCTTTCTCTTAAAATCAGCTGCCTTAAAGGAGGTCTGAAAATCCTACACTCTACTGTTGTCAACTATAAGCATGGTTCAATCTATAGGAAGGACAGATGAAACAAAAATCACGTCTGGAATCCAGTCGCAGGAAGGAACCATTTGATTTAAAAATGCCTCTGCCGCGAGCAGAGATTCTATAGGAAAATACAGCTGAGCTGAGCTTTCGGGTTTAAAAATAGGACCCTGGCAAAATCAGATCTCCACATGTGTGGGAGAGTTTTCACAAATGACTATTGCTGTTCAAATGAGAAGAGGTGGATGGCAGAATGCCCAATTAAATTTGAATTTCAAATAAACAACAAGTTATTTTTTTTTTTGGTATAAGAATGCACCAAATATTACATGCGCCCAAAATTGCATGGGACATACTTAACGCTAAAAAAAGTATTCATTGTTTCTCTGAAATTCAAACTGAATTTAACTTTAATTTGATGTCCTGTATTTTTATTTGCTAAATCTGACAACTCTAATCCAGTGGCTGAAAATCAACAGCTGAGTCTGGATATCAGAAATGTAAATAGTATCATAAATATAATGCCTTCCAAAAGCATTTGCCCAATAAATAATTACACAAGCTAACTCAAGTCGAACATCTTTCTACCTAGCAAATATATCTATTTCACAATAACTCTACAAAGGAGTTGTTTTCATCCTTAGTTACATGAGGAAACTAAGGCTCAGAGGACTTACCTGAATTTTTCAGGGTCACACAGTTAGTAGGAGACATTGATGACATAGTTATCAAAGGTCTTTCTGTCATCAAAACCCATGACTTTCAATCCAAAAACCCAGAAGCTTTGAGACATCTTAGAATTTAAGGGACAAAGGTTTTAATGCGATTAAATCAACTTTGTCATAGGGATTGGAAACAAAGCTAGCTCACCGGGCCAACTGGAGGTTCACCCTGGAAACTCAGGGTCAACCATCGATTCGGAGAGCTGGGGCAGAGCTTCAGGAGTGCCACAGGTATTTCTTTGCCTGTACTTAAAACCCACAGGCAACACACCGAGGTAGAGTGCTGCCCAAACTGTAGTTTGAAGACAACGGAAATTTAACTGAGGGAACCTCTTCGTTCTCCAAACATAGGACATTTGGATAAAATACGCCAACGGAAGTTATATGTCTAAGCTCAAAAGAAGGAGAAGTCTGTGGTAGCAGAAATCAAGAGAAGACAGAGAGTGATAGCCCGTAGCTACAGGGGCTCAGGGAACCACTGGTTTGGAGACAAGTTTTAGGGGACGGGGAGTGGCCTTTTTACGTTCACAGAGGCTAGGCGATTAGATCTGAAGCCATTTGAGATGAGCTGTTCTAACGGAGTCTTCTATTTATTGCGAAGATTTTTGAAAGCCCATACCGTCCATGGAAAGGGGTGAATTAGGAAAACTACACTCACCCAAGGATCTGACTCAAGGAGCTACCCTCCCGCTGAGGCCCTGGAGGGGAAAAAGTGTCCACCATGAGAATTCCGGATCTCAAAATTACGTAAGGAAGGGGTGAAAAGTCTAAATTTACCCTACCCATGTGGTGCCTGAATCCCAGATTTAGAAATCAGCGCAATGCTCGTCCAGCTTCGGCGAAAACCCTGAGGTCCCGGCAGAAGCGAATGGGACAGTGCTTTGTAAGTCCCCTGCCACAAGTCAGCACAACAGACTCCCCACTGAGAACCATCTCCAGGAACAAGGAATTCCGGGGATAAAATTACCATGAGCATCAGCAAGACGTAGCAACCACATGCACAGGAAAACAGTCACTTGGGAAAAAGGGACTGAGGACACAAATGTATTTAGAACGTGCACCTTAGAACGTTAAACAAAGGCATAGAAATCAGAAAACAGAAGAGGCAAAAACACATAGAATTTCTAGAATTAAAAATTTTAGCCATTAGATTAAAATCTCAAAATATGGATTAAGCAGTAAAAAAAAGAGAGAGAGAGAAGATTTAATATATATCAGAAAGTAACAGAGATGAGGCCATATTCAAAAAGATACTGGCTCGGAATTTTTCTGAACTGAAGAAAGGTTTGAGTCCTCGTATTAGAATTGCCCAAGCAATCACAGCAAGCAGGGCGAATTTCATAGTGAAACTGCAGAACAACAAAGACAAAGAAAAATAAATTTGATAAGGCATTGGAAAGAAACGACAGATTATCCACAAAGAAAACTAATGGCCCCTCACCTACTGCGGTAATAATAGAAGCCAGAGCAAAATGGAATAATAGCCCTACGATGTTAAACGAGGTTCCCATTGAAAGGTATGGCAAAATAAAATTATTTGCATCAAAGAAGATTGAGTTTACTATGCACTGAAAAAAACTACCACAAGGTGAACCTCAGAGGAAGGAAAACTATTCCAGAAGGAAGGCGAGAGATGCGAAAAACAATGGAAAATAAAGAAATTAGTAAGTAGGCTGGAAAATCAAAATTGTTGATGGTATAAACAACAACAAAAAGATTATTTGGGCAAGTTTAAAAACAAGGTGGAGCTGATATAGAATGACAAAATGGAAGAAGTCTGGAATAAAACATGCTAAATTCCTTCCATTGATCAGTAAGCGATATTGATTAATACTGTACTTTATTTGGGGCGCCTGGGTGGCTCAGTCAGTGAAACGTCCAACTTTGGCTCAGGTCATGATCTCGCGGTTTGTGAGTTCGAGCCCCGGGTCAGGCTCTGTGCTGACAACTCAGAGCCTGGAGCCTGCTTTGGATTCTGTCTGTCCCTTTCCCTCTGCCCCAACCCTGCTCATGTTCTGACTCTCTCTGTCTTTCAATAATAAATAAACGTTAAAAAAATTTTTTTAAAAAGGGCTTTATTAGGTTTCCTCCATGTTAAGGAAAAGAAATGAAATACACATATATTCAAAAGAATACATTAATAAAGGTGAAAAAAAGAAAATTTGATAGTGTAGAGTACAAGAGAAAATAAAGAAACCGTTAAGCAACTTGGAAAATAGAAAGCATACAAAAAAGATAGAAATAATTAGCCCAGATACAGCAGTAATCACCAGTAGCAAGGGATTTGACTCACTGATAAAAGGCAGAGCAATTCAAATTGAATCACAATGATCCATTAGTCATGGAACAAAGAGGGAAGAAGAGAAAACATTTTTTTTTAATTTTATTTTTTAACGTTTATTTATTTTTGAGACAGAGAGAGACAGAGCATGAACGGGGGAGGGGCAGAGAGAGGGAGACACAGAATCTGAAACAGGCTCCAGGCTCTGAGCTGTCAGCACAGAGCCCGACGCGGGGCTTAAACTCACGGACCGCAAGATCACGACCTGAGCCGAAGTCGGCCGCTTAACCGACTGAGCCACCCAGGCGCCCCCAGAAAACATTTTAAAATACAAGAGGTACCAGGCAAAAAGCAAGTTGTATTGCTAGTGGTCAAATTTAGATTTTAAGATACAACCATTAACACTTGTCAAAGGGGTTATTTCTCAATGATTGAGAGAATAATTCATCAGGAAAATACAATACTCATTACATACGATAAAGAGAAACTGACAAGTACAGCAAATAACAGCCGATGAAAATAAAAATAGCTTAATACTGGTATTAACAAGCTTGATCTCATAAACATGGACAGAACACTCGAGCCATCAACCAGAGAATTCAACACATACTCTTCATGTATAAAGAGTTTTCCGGAGAAAAGTAAAGGAAAACTCCCCACGCCAACTCATGAAACTATCTTCACTTGAACAGTAAAACAAGAAAGAACAGTCTCAGAAAGAATAATTGAGAGCAAACTCTCACTTGTAAATATATATATGTGAATTTCATGCAATAGAAGGAAACTGAACTGACCATTTATTATTTTTTAAAAATCCATCATGACCGAGAAAAGTTTATTCCAGAAATTCAGGGATATATTCCCATTAAGAAATCTATCATGGGGGCGCCTGGGTGGCTCAGGCGGTTGAGCATCCGACTTCAGCTCAGATCATGATCTCGCGGTCTGTGAGTTCGAGCCCCGCCTCGGACTGTGTGCTGACAGCTCCGAGCCTGGCTCCTGCTTCGGATTCTGTGTCTCCCTCTCTCTCTCTGCGCTTCCCCTGCTTATGCTCTGTCTCTGTCAAAAATAAACAAACGTTAAAAAAAAAAAGAAATCTATCATGTAGGGGCTCAGTCGGTTGAGTGTCTGACTCTTGATCTCAGCTCAGGTCTTGATCTCGGGGTCACGAGTTCAAGCCCCGCGTTGAGCTCCCTGCTGGGCGCAGAGCTTACTTAAAAAAAGAAAAAGAGAGAAATCTATAATGTAACTTGTCGTATTAACAGACTCAAGGAGAAAAATCAGAACAGCAACTCAATAGGCATGAAGAAGACATTTGATTAAAATCCAACCACTGTGTGGTTAAGTACAACTACACTTGGCAAACTCTAAAAGAAACAGAAGCTCCTTAACTTGATCAAGAGAATCTAACCAACGTGGACAGTGGACGTCATCCCTCTGGCAACCTGAGACCCTTTTCCTCTAAGGTTGCAAGGACAGCAAAGATGCCTGCTAATGCTGTTTCTCTCCATCATCGTACTGGAGGTCGGGGGTGACACAAGGAGGCAAGGCAGTGATACCATCAGGATCGGTTTGGGAGAAACAGAATTTTCTGGACGTAGACAAGCTGTTGGCACAGCGACGTGAGATACTTTGTAAGTTATAAGGGCGAGATTAGGACATCTCGTTAGAAGGCGGGGAGAAGGAGCCGTTTTCAGGCGGGGGGGGGCGGGGTCTCACTGTGCAGACACGTAGGGGTCTGAACACCCCCCCCATTCCCTCTGTCCCTGCCCCACATCCCTGTTTAGTTTGGTTCCTCTCCGCAGTCTGTCATGTTCCGTGATGGATTCTTTCTCCGGTGAGGTTCCCTGCATTGGGCACTGAATTGTCTGTTTCCCTAACACATTTCTCCCTGTTCTTTTACTTACAGAGGTATGGACTCTGACTGCGGCCCGGGCTGTCACAGAATTTGCGGACACTGCAGAATTCCCTGCTTCAGCTAATCCCTACTGTGTTCTTCAGTGAAAGCAATATTACTGAACTTAAGAGGAGGCTCCGTGTGTTTAGGATTCCCTAACTAAAGGACTACCGCTGGAGGAGGCACTGGCAACACATCTTATCCTACTGTGAAGCTTCAGGCAGAGGACCCGGAGAGTGAAATTTATTTGCTCTGATACCTGTGCCGATAGGATGACTGTCACAGCCGGAATGATGCGCGGCGGGGAGAAGACATCACTGTCCCGGGAGGGAAACGTAAATAGATATCACATAACACTGAATTCAGTCCCCGCAGACTGAGGTAGCTCATAGAGTGGGAGGATTTTTTTTTCCTCCTCTTGAGAGTGATTTTATCTGTTTTCTCCTAGATTTTCTTATCTTCTTGGTGGCCTTGGGGATACCTGCTTCTGCAAAGTAGCCTTCAGATGCTTGTAAGCCAACAAATCCCAGACATTTACAAAACGTCTTAGGGTTTACAAAGCAATTTCACCTACGGTATCTCATCAGAGGCTCACAAGATCCCTGGGTGGGTGGGGAGGTGGGGGTGTCATTCCCATTGGGTGAGGTTACTGACTTTCCTCAAAGTCACGCAGCTCCTTTAGTGGCCGGGCCCCGATTCGAGCGGGTCGGCTGATTCCAAATTTAGCGTTCTTCAGCCATTCCTTGGAGCTCATCGAATGACACGGCCAAACAGCAGTAATCAAGAGATCAGTAGCCATAGGTTTGAGGGAATAGCTTTCCTGGAAGCCCAGATCTCTTCAAGGACAGAGGGACAGAAAACTACCTCTGGGCCTTTCCATGGGTTTCGCCCACTGCCAAGGGCTCTAGTCGGGTCTCTTGGATTTAAGCCTTGACGTCCACAGTGTTTGAAATCTTGGGCAATTTATTCAATCTCTCTGGTCTCAGTTTCTCTGTTTATTAAATATAGTTCATAACAGTCACCCTATGAACATCAGGATGGTTGTAATTATAAAGTAAAAACTAAACAGCATCTCAGAGACCTTAAAGGGTAACGTAAAGACGTGAAAAGTATTATCTGTGGTCAAATAGCGTAAAGAACAGCACAGGAAGCGTTGGCCTCAGTTAACGTTTGACATATGTTCATGGGTCCCCAGGTGAATACCGAAGCAGCTGACAGGCATCACATGCACTTATCTCCTTAATCTGAAAAAGTAAACCACCGGCATATCAATATAAAAATCATGCCTATTCCTAATACTGAAAATTGATCTAGAGCAAGACTTTAAGGACTCCTGAGCTCCTCTGCGCTTCCCTTCCCTTTGGCCTGTCGGCCTGGCCCTCGGAGGTCATCCCTGGGCAAGTCTTCTTGTCTCCTTTCCTTTGGTTCCTTGATTTTCATGACGCGTGCTACCCTGAAAAATAGTATCGCAACGCAAGTGATGGCCGCACCTTAACATCACGCGGAGCTTTAGTTCATGGTTTCTGAAACACTGGCTTGAGCACGGTCTCCTCTGAGAGTCCCTGAGAAGCCTTTATTGTGGCCTTCGTGTTGCGGTGTAGACAGGCCAGCGTGATGATCCTGGGCTGAGGGTGCCCTGTAAGCCCCATGCCGGGCGGGCCGTGAGCGCTGACGGAATCATAGTTTATGAAGGGAGACCGAAGTGATCTATCTCGACATCTCTGCGATACAAAGCCGTACAAAGCACAGGGAGACCACAGAAGGTAGAGTGACCCAGTTCTGTCTGGGCCTGGTAGAAGAGAGAACTCGGGAATATTTTCCGTAGGAGATTCTAAGAAAGCCCAATTTTGAACGATATTAGAATCCAGAGAAGCAGCGCTCACTCAAGGTCAGACCGCTAGAAATGACTCCAACTCGGAGAGGGTGGTTCACGTCCAAGGTTCCCTCTCCCCGCGCTCTCCCGCGCAGTCGAAGCAGGTGTGTGTTATGTAATGTTTAACCAGAGTGAGAGGGCTTTCCTAGCTTCACGGACATTTTCGTTCAACCCCTGGAGAAACGTGACTGCCTGAATGGATTCTCAAGTTCATAGGGTTACAGTTGCTGTCAGAATAACCCTGATTTCCTAGGTCAGGATTGTTCCATCCCGTTGCTCCCTCTGGCTTCTCGGAGGCCTCGCGGTGGTAACACCCCCTTGGGGCTGCCTGGGCCACACCGATTACCCACTAGCAATGCTGAGCCAGTGTCCCGCGAGGACACTAATCCAGTGTATGCTGGAGTGACGTGATCAGTAGCTAATACTTGTTTGGGGTGATTCCTTGTAGCTAATATGTGGTCCATCTAAGTCTGGGACTTCTAGAAACTACAATCCCTTAACTCAAAAACAGAGCTTCCTAAAGGTACAACCTGAGGCATCCACGCTGCCAGAGGGAGGAAGCGTGTGTGCGGTTAGCAGAACAGCACAGGCGCCTCTGACCTGCTGAGCTGGCCTGTTTCCCAAGGCAGGGGCCTGGTTATTTTGGTGGGGAAGGAGGGGACACGCTTTGTTTTTGTCAGACAGGGCAACATGTGGCGTGTTCGGCCCAGAGGGGCTTGTTCGTCTCGGCCTCGTGTCTTATCAGCCCCGTGGGGGGTAGGAAGAAGCCTGCTGGGGATGAGGGCCTTGGTAGAACCATCTCCGGTTTCCTGTTCTTCATGGTGGCAGGGGGCAGGTAGCAAAGGGGAGCCCTGGCTGCCAGAGCCGAGGAGCTTAAAGAAGCCCGAAAGAGGAGGAAAGAAACCAGCCCGAAGCCCGCCCTATCTCCACCAGCAAGCATGATCATTTGCACTGCAAGAGCTCAAAGGCAATTCCCAGGGGACCCCCGGGTGACCGGTGACAACGCCTCCTATGAAGAGAAGGGGCTAGGGCAGCTGGGTGGCCCAGTGGGTTAAGCATCCGACCCGTGACCTCCGCTCAGGTCATGATCTCTCGGTTGGTGGGATCGAGCACCACGTGGGGCTTTGTGCTGACAGCGCGGGGCCTGGGTGCGATCCTCTGTCTCCCTCTCTCTCTGGCCCTCTCCTGCTCACACTCTCTCTCTCTCTCTCTCAAAATAAATCAATAAACTTAAAAAAAAAAGTTTAAGAGAAGAGGCAGACGGAGTGACTGTGGGAGTTTTAGCAAAGTAACCAAAAGTTTGGTCTGTCTTCACCTCTTCCCATCTCCACGGGAACCCGCATGGGCAGGCACGGTGTCTGCTGTGTTCACTGCTCCAGTACGGCACTTAGCACAGTGCCCGACACAAAACGGAAAATCTGTACCTATTGTTGAGTGACCTTTATGGCCATCTACTTGAGGCAAAATCCCATGAAACCATTTTCTTCTTTCCCTTCTTTCCCTTCTAAAAAAGCATTCAGGCTTATAAACAAACAAAACCTGTGCACAGGAAAAAAAGATTGGAAGGAAATAAAATATCGACAATAACTATCTCGGCAATGTAAATATGTTTATTTCTCTGTGTTCCGCTTTTGTTTAACTTTCTGCTTTTTCTAACTTTCTAACTAATAAAAAAATGCTAATTTTTATAACGACAAACTTATCATAAGAAACTAGCAGGGGCACCTGGGTGGCTCCGTCGGTTAAGTGTCTGACTTCGGCTCAGGTCGTGATCTCATGGTTCGTGGGTTTGAGCCCCGTGTGGCGCCTGGAGCCTGCTTCAGATTCCGTGTCTCCCTCTCTCTCTGCCTTTCCCCTGCTTGTGCTCTGTCTCTCTCAAAAATAAATAATAAATAATAATAAATAATTAAATAATTAAATAATTAAATAAATAATAAATTAATTAAAAAAGAAAGAAAGAAAAAAGAAAGAAAGAAAGAAAAAAGACAAGAAACAGTAGCAAACTTCAAAGTCCTTTTGTCTGAATCCATGTATTTTTCTGAAGCAATAACATTGATCTCCTGACTTCTTCCAATGTTTGGGTGGGGTGGAGCTATGGGTGGGTTTACATGCACATGTATATGTGTACATATGGATATGTATACGGTCATATATGTACACATACGTATACACATATGTGCACTGTTCCAAACAGTGCTTCTAGAACAAGAGCATCACATAATTCCTCCAGGAACATTTGCAGAAGTGACCCCCAGCTGACTGATTCGACAGTCTCATCTCTTGCTGAGCCCATCTCCCCATCACTTTCCCTGACACCCCGCACCCCTGGCATACAGGATTGCTTGGCACCCCCTGATGAGGCCAAGCCTTCCCTGTCTCTGAGATTGTGCACCTGTCCACCTTGGAAAATAGCCCTGATTCAAGATGCAGCTCACACAGTGTCATATACTACTTGAAGCCCTTTCTGACTCCTTCCCAGCCCCAGCCCCCTCCTGTAAGGACAGCTGACGCCCCCTCCTCTGGGCCATGCTTGTGTCCCATGAGGGTCCCCATCAAAGGCCTGCAGCCCTAAACGGTGCGGACCTTTACCCAATTGCATCTGTACTAGACTGTGGCTCCCCGAGGACACACAGCAGCCCTGACAGCCAGCACCCAGCCCAGCCCAGGCCTTGGCACCTGAAAGGCTCTCAGGAGGTGTTTGATGAACGAAGGAACACATCTGACTGCAACTTCTCAGTCCTATGACAAGGAATGACACCAGTGAGAGGTAACAGGCAAGTGGGACTGTGGGTCTAAAATGATAACAGAAGGCAGAAGAAAATGAGGATTCACTGCGGCCAACGTTTGGAGATACAAGATTTGCCACTGGCTTTGGATCTGCCAATGCTACAGTTTGTTGCTTTTGTCTAGGAGTATCATCTGAGATTACACTGCCCGTATCTGGTGTATCACAAGTTCTCTGGTTTGGTGGTGAGAGCAGAGAAACTCGTTTTTATACTGCCATGGCAATCACTGCCTGTAAACAACAAAACAAAACAACTTTTGTCCTTGAGTCCATTAAAAAAAAAAAAAAACAAACCACACAGTTCTAAGACGCTGACTAATTTAGAGGTAAAAGCTCATGCCAAATACCTCAAGATAATTATGATAATGATAAGAGTACTGGGGCGCCTGGGTGGCTCAGTCGGTTAAATGTCTGACTTTTGATTTCGGCTCAGGCCGCGATCTAATGGCCGTGGGAGCGAGCCCCACTTCTGGCTCTGCGCTAACCGTGTGGAGCCTGCTTGGGATTCCCTCTCTCCCTCTCTCTCTGCCCCTTCCCTGCTTGCCCAAGCGTGCACTCTCCCTTTCTCTCTCTCTCTCTCTCTCAAAAGATAAGTAAACACTAAAAAAAAAAAAGAGTATATTCATCAATTTAACAAACATTTGCAAAGCACCTCCTGTGTGCCCGACACTGTGTGTGAATGCAGGCATGGCTCTTACCATGGGGACTAGGGGTAATGGGTCTTTCTCATTATGGTATTGCTATAGCGGAGCTGACTCTTCCCTTCCACCATCCTCCTGTGGGGCACCGCGCTCTGACCCCTGCTGGAGAAGGAAATAGCATTTCACCCCTGCCTGAATAGGTGGGGGAGGGATGGCTCTTCTTTCCTGCAGTCTAAATGGTGATGGATGCACCAACCGTGGGGCTTCAGAGAATAAAGTGGAACATGGCTTCCAGGGGAGGGACAGTGAGACAAGAGGTCTGAGAAATGGGAATGGTAAGAAGGAGAGATCAAGACGAGACATGTGTAAAGGAAATGAAATAGAAGAAGATGGGAAGAGACAGACATACAGGTGGAGACTGGAGAAGAGACCAGAGAGAGAGAAGAGGAACTAGGGAGAGCATGGCGAACGGAGAGAGGAGAGGAGCACAGCTACCGTGCTGTGTCTAGGTCATGTGCTCCTCTTGGGGGAACGTGGGACCTCTCACTGTTTAGACACTTAAAGCCCAATTTAAGATCCATGCCTGCCTTCCCTCGTCCGACCCAGGTATTTGGCCTTTTGTCTCTTATCATTGCTGCCGCCACTCTTCGTCTTTCAACTTGAGGCTCGGATCCCTCCAGGAGTCGCCACGGTTTCTTCGCATGAAGGTTTCTCAACTCCTCCCCACCCTATGGCCTTTTTCGTGCCTTTCGATTTGGGGAAACGAGGGGAAAACCATTCATTCATTTTACTCATTTGCCAAATGACAGCCCATTAAACTTAAAATCTAAAGAAATTTCTTCAACGGGCATACTAGGGCACAACATGGCTCCAACCCCGTTTCTTACCACTCATTCTTCTGCTCAGCCCACACTCGGTTTCTGACTGTTTGTTGAATATACCAGGGAAGCTCTTCCTGCGTTTGTTGTCCTTTCGACACTAACACTGGGTATTCTTTTATCCTAGAATGCTCTTGAGGCAGATGATTGCATGACTGACCTTCAACGTATTCAGGTCTCTGCTCAGGTATTACCTTCTCCTAAAAGCCTTCCCTAACAAAACTGCTGAAAATAGCTCTCCTTATCAATCTTCGTGGCCATATTCTGATTTTCTCTTTCGTGTCACCTATTTACTATCTAGTTCCCTTCATCCATCCATCCATTCACTGGTATTTTTGTCTTTGTCACTGGAATACAAGATCAGTGTGTTGGGAGACATTTCTCCAGGAGTCTCTCGTGTTTCTGCATGTCCAGACTATCTTTCCTCATACATTTGGAAGGTAGAGATAGTTTTTGCCTCGAAAGCAAACATTTGGGGAGTTTACTGCACATTAGGAAACATACAGGCTCCCTGAGCTCAGGGCACCTCCTCTGTAATTCAGTCTGTTGCATGTGTAACTGTCACCTGATACCCTAAATCTCGGTCCCCACAGGATGATAGGGCTGCAAAAAAAAAAAAAAATGCCTACACTCTTGTATTCATGAAATGTGGCAGGCTTACTTTTGGCTTGCGTTAGGTTCAAATGCTTTCCTTCACTGAACCCGCCCCAACACTTAACACTCAGCTATTTGTTCATATCATGGTAGAACCCTTCCTGCCCCGCCCACACTGCCACCTGCACTGGGTCTCCATTTCTCTGTTAGGCACATGGGTGTCTAACAACGGTTGGAAACCTGCCCCCCCAGGGAAGCATCCCAAGACCTGAGTAGGACCCACTTCCGTGTCGTAGCTCGGTGGACTTCCTAACCCATGGGCTCAGTCTCAAGTCTCCCACTTTCCCAGCTTTGCTCACAGAATGTCCATTTAGGTAATTCCCCAACTTTTGCCGAAGGCTCTCAGAGATTTGATTCGATTTCTAAGGGTTATTTATAGAGCTTTCGTCGTTCACAGGCAAGGCTGAGAATTTACAAGGTTGTTTTTGGTCTCTCGGAGCCTCCGCTGCCTTGACAACATTGGATTCACAGGGCAGTGTTGCAGCTAATGATACAGGATCAGCCTGTGGCCCGGATTGCTATTTTGCCTGAAGCAACCCAAGCATGTTTTAAAAAAAGACGTAAGGATTCACACCAGTTGATAGTAACAAGTCCGTCGCATCAGGAACATGATCCCCAAAGTTCTTATGTAACTAAGTGTTGATAGATAAAATTGAATTGTTTCATTCAATTGCATCATAACTTGAGAGATGAGAGTATTCATCCTTATTGTTTAACAATAAGCACCGTTGGGAGTGATTATTGCCTCCGTTTTCATTTTCCAAATGTTTACTGGGCCTCTATTACGTCCGGAGGATGATGGCCCGTAAAGAAGGATACCCTAACCGAGTTCTTAAAAAAAATGTAAAATACTGGTATAAACAGAATCCTGTGTAGATTTCAGAAAATGAAATGATCAGGACTCTTTTCAGTGCTTACCATATCGAAGGCAGGGCCTGCTTTAGAGTAACCCCCCATAAATGCTTGTTTACCTCGATGCGGGGAAGAGAGCACATCTTGTTGGAAGATCAATGGTATTATGGAAGAAATGTTATTTCACACGGATCTGGAGAAACAGGTAGGCTAATGCGAAATTTCTGGGGAGGAGTCGGACATTTTCGTAAATGCGTATGCAAGTGAACAGATGAAGTTCTCAGCCTTTGGTCTCTTTAGAGTAACTTTTCATGACTTTGTTCTCTCCTTCTCTGCCTTATTACCGAAATGTATGAGCAATTACCTTAGCGATTTTAACTGGCAGTAATTATTGCTAATTAGTGACGTTTCTTATCATAACATGTTACTCATTATTGTCTTCTCTTTTCCAAAGAAATAATTTTCCTGATGACTAATGGCTTTCTTACCTTTTCAGAGCAAGTTGAGAACCAAGTCTACTCTAGGCAAAACTGTAAAGCCAGGAGTTTGTCATTAGCCTTTTTTTTTTTTTTTTTAACTAAGGAGCAAACACAACTTATCCAAAGCCATGAATCAAGCTAGCAGCCAACTGGTAGCACCACGCGATGTGAGACTAAAATTTAGGTCCTTTGGTGCATAAGCCATAGTTCTTAGAACTCTCAAGAATTATCGCCTATCTACTAATCTGAACTAATTTAATCTCTGACTAAGAACTGATGTGAAACTGATAGTTAGCGGATCTCATGACACGAAGGAAAAAAATCCTGAGTACTAATCATGAACCAATTACATATTATAATTTTCTCCTCAAGTCACACGACAAAGAGAACAGTTTCCATTCTACAAAACAGGAAAGCTAGTGGTTTCTAGGTGAAGTGACTGATCTGAAATAGAAGTTCAGTGAGACCAGGACTAAGATTATTGGCCTTCTCCTTGAAGTCTTCATCTGAAGTCCTAGAACTTCTTCAGGGGGCACATATTTCAGGCAATACCCCCACCTGTGTGCAAGTTTTAAACTGGTAAATTAATCCGTGCTCAAGTATTAATAAATGGCTCAAGATCATTGCCATCTGAGATACAAAGAGGCAGGGTCTCTACGACCAAGGAGTTTCCATCTGTCCGGGAAGAGGGTATGTTCAATAGGTATGTTCCATTCAGGAAGAAGCAGGTTACGTGACCGTATGATCTGTAAGCTTCCGTCCGTGGCGTCAGGCTAACGATCTTGATGCGCGCACCTTGGAACACATAATGATACGTGGCGCTAAAATAAACAAACCAGAGCAAAACCGCTGGCTCCAGGGTCTAAACGCTCACAGATCTTCTGTCTGGCATTTTCACCCCTTTCCCACCACGTATTAACGATGCTGACCTTTTTAGTAATTTGATTGTAACAGTCGCACGTTGGCATCAGAGCTCAAAGGCTGACAGCCTGATGCGGGCAAGCGAAAGAAGCGATTACTGCTTTAAATCAACAAAGAACTGCTTGTGTCCCTAGAGCAGGCAGATTTTAGCCTCCCTCCTCCACACCGTATCACACCCACCATTTCCCGGTGGGTTGAATTCCCGGTGGGTTGAATTCAAGAAGTTGGCTCCGGGGGGGGGGGGGGGGGCCTCCTGATGTAACAGACATTTTGGAGGCCCTTTTGTTTCGTCATTGAGTCTTAGGTTTGGAAGGGTCGACACCCATCATCTCCTCTAACTTTCAACTCTAAGTAGCGTTAACTCCAAAAAAACAGGACCCTCCCCGCCCTTGCGTCTGCTTGAATGCTTCAAGCGATGGAAAGCTCAGCCCCTGGTTCAGTCAAGCAAGGACGCCACGCATATATGTATTCTCAGGCAAAGTGTTCAAGATGACCTTGAATGAGTAGATCTCAGGGTCAAGGCGCCAGTCTCCTTTGCTTCAGTTCTTTCTTCTTTCCTCCTCCTTCTCATCATGCTCTTCCTCTGAGTTACAGTCAGAGTAACAGAGTCCTCTTAGTTACAGTCACTAAGTATCCACGGAGCATCCAAAAATGTTGATTCACAATTAAATGCACAATGTGAAAATGTGTTTTGGCCACCTAACCATCAGGCCATACTTTTGGATAAGAGGAGAAAGGCCACAGTGAAGATTATTTTTAGCTTAAAATGTGTACGCAAACTCCATTTGCAAAGGCCTAATTGATTCTCTGCCTAGCCATTCCTTGTTTTCCCATGGCGTTGTACTTTTCATGGAAGAATTCCATCAGGCTGGAAAATTTCACTTTTGGTTTGTGACCAGACTCATCTCTGGTCAGTCCCTCATGTGTTTTATCAGCGTGAGCTTTGAACCAAGGAGGAGAAGCCTCATTTTCTCACACCGAGAGCCAAGATTGGAAACCATTTTCCAAACATCGCTGGCCCGACGGTCAATTTCACTTCTTGGGCCCTGTGCTGGACTGTTCTAAAGTATCCAGTTTCTTGTATCTATGGATGATACGTCCAAGGGGTAGAGACGTGCCCAACATCCTCACTCCTGGCGATCAGCTGGTGGTTGATTCCCATAAGGCCACCGTTAACTTATACGTCACCTTTGTGCAACTTCGCGAAAGAGTCCATCTTTGAGGAGAGGCGATCCGAGGCTGTATAACGTGGCTGGCGGAAGACTTTGTGAGCAGCAAAAAGGCAGTCCTTCCTCTGAATAGATGCTGCTCTCCGCCATGCCCGTGCTTTGGCTTCGCCTCATGTGCACAGAAGTGGTGGTTAAGCTAACACTCGCTGCTGTTAAAACAGGCAAAAAATTACCAGTGCCTCGTTACAATAAAAGTTTGCCTCTCTAGTGCACGTGAACGTTGCTCCTCAACCTCCATCAGGCAGGTGGGAGAAGACGGAGAATGGGGCAAGTCAACTAGCTTCTTAATCTTTTCTGCTTCACTTCCGCTTATATGCTGTTGATAGGAACGGGTCGCTCCCCTGGGTTCAAGGGGGAAAGACACGCTGGGAAATGCGGTGTTCGCATCTGGGGAGCCACTTTTCAGAGACCAGGAGATGTCGGTGCCTGGTGATTTAAGTAAATGCATTTTGAGTGAGTCAAGGTTATCATCGTGCAGCCTCTTTGCAATGTAAGGGAGCTATTGAGCGGCTACTGGCCAATCGGGGAAGCGCAGCTCCCCTCGCCTTCCACACCCCAGCCGCTTCAGGTCATAGGTTCATGTAAACATGGACTTGGATGTCAGTCAGGACGGGATTTAAGAATCTTATGGGGCGCCTGGGTGGCGCAGTCGGTTAAGCGTCCGACTTCAGCCAGGTCACGATCTCGCGGTCCAGGAGTTCGAGCCCCGGTCGGGCTCTGGGCTGATGGCTCAGAGCCTGGAGCCTGTTTCCGTTTCTGTGTCTCCCTCTCTCTCTGCCCCTCCCCCGTTCATGCTCTGTCTCTCTCTGTCCCAAAAATAAAATAAACGTTGAAAAAAAAAACTATTAAAAAAAAAAAAGAATCTTATAAGTTGCTCAGCCACCCCTTTTCTCAGTTTCCTGACCTATGAAATGAAAAAGAGAGAGAAAGGAATTTCGGTTAAGCGTATGAATTGAAGGACTTCTTTGCCTCTGTTCCTTTCGGAGACCTCAGTAAAATGGGTATGCAATGTAAAAACACTATAATCTATGCACCTATGAGGACAGTGACAGCAGATTAGAAATGCCACTACAGGAACTAGAGGGTATTACGCTAAGCGAAATTAGTGGGTCAGAGAAAGACAAATATCATATGACTTCACTTGTATGAGGACTTTAAGACACAGAACAGATGAACCTAAGGGGAAGGAAGCAAAAATAACATAAAAACAGGGAGGGGGACAAAACAGAAGGGACTCTTAAATATGGAGAACAGACAGAGGGTTACTGGAGCGGTGGTGGGAGGGGGGATGGGCTAAATGGGTCAGGGGCACTCAGGAATCTACTCCTGAAATCATTGTTGCACTAGATGCGAATTTGGATGTAAATTAAAAAAATAAAATTAGGGGCGCCTGGGTGGCGCAGTCGGTTAAGCATCCGACTTCAGCCAGGTCACGATCTCGCGGTCTGTGAGTTCGAGCCCCACGTCAGGCTCTGGGCTGATGGCTCAGAGCCTGGAGCCTGTTTCCGATTCTGTGTCTCCCTCTCTCTCTGCCCCTCCCCTGTTCATGCTCTGTCTCTCTCTGTCCCAAAAATAAATAAAAAACATTGAAAAAAAATTAAAAAAAAATAAAATTAAATTTAAAAAAAAGAAAAAATCAAATCAAGTAAAAAATAAAATAAAAAAGGGCGCCTGGGTGGCTCAGTTGGTTGGGCGACCGACTTCGGCTCAGGTCATGATCTCACGGTCCGTGAGTTTTTGCAAACACCCTGGGAGCCAAGGAGGGGTGCGACGCCATACAAAACAGAGAGGGGGCGCCTGGGTGACTCACTCTGACTCCTGGTTTGGTCCCCAGGTCACGGGATCCAGCCCTGTGTCACGCTCTGCGTTGAGCGAGGAACCTGCTTAAGATTCTCTCTCTCTCTCTCTCTCTCTCTCTCTCTCTCTCTCTCCCTCTGCCCCTCTTCCCCACTGACACTCGTGCTTTCTCTCTAAAAAACAAACACAAATAAACAAGCAACAGGGAGGTCAAAGGAAGTCTGCAAACTGAATGGTAAGACCCTCTGCTGGGTTTGCAGACTTCAGGAAGTAAGAATTATTGCCTCTCCCTTCTGGCGAAACTTCGGCTGCTGTAACAAACGACCACAAACCTGTCCGCTTGAAATAATAAAAACGACTGTCTTTCAGTTCTGGAGCTTAGAAATTCAAAATGGGCCTCACCAGGCTAAACTCAAGGTGTTGGCCTTCTGGGCACTCATGGGGCTGCCTGTTCCCTTAACTTTTTCTGCTTCTAGAGGCTTGCCACAGTCCTTAGATTATGGCCCTTTTCTTCCAGTTTCAAAGCCAGAAACATCAGACCAAGTCCTTTTCACACAGCCATCTGTCTGTCGTCTATCTCTTCAGTTCCCTCTTCCGCTTTTAAACACCCACTAGGTCCTTGTGATTTCACTGGGCCCACCCCAGGTAAAAATAAGGATAATTTCCTTATTGTAAGGTCAACTGATTAGCAACCTTAATTTCACCTCCAACCTTCATTCCTCTTTGTACATAATATAGTATATTCACAGGGTTGGGATTGAGACATAGATCGTAGATACCTTTGGGGGCCATTGGACCACCCTTTGTGTCCAAGTCTTATCACCCTGTGAGTGAGCCCCACTGGCTCAGAAGGATTCCCCACATGCAGAGAGAGTTCCTTTTTTTTAAATATGAAATTTATTGTCAGATTGGTTTCCGTATAACACCCAGTGCTCATCCCGACAGGTGCCCTTCTCAATGCCCATCACCCACTTTCCCCTCCCTCCCACCCCCCATCAACCCTCAGTTTATTCTCAGGTTTTAAGAGTCTCTTATGGTTTGCCTCCTTCCCTCTCTAACTTTTTTTCCCCCTTCCACTCCCCCATGGGTTTCTGTTAAGTTTCTCAGGATCCACATAAGAGTGAAACCATATGGTATCTGTCTTTCTCTGTATGGCTTATTTCACTTAGCATCACACTCTCCAGTTCCATCCACGTTGCTACAAAGGACCATATTTCATTCTTTCTCATTGCCATGTAGTGCTCCATTGTGTATATAAACCACAAATTTTTTATCCATTTATCAGTTGATGGACATTTAGGCTCTTTCCATAATTTGGCTATTGTTGAAAGTGCTGCTATAAACATTGGGGTACAAGCGCCCCTATGCACCAGGACTCCTGTTTCCCTTAGGTAAATTCTTAGCAGTGCTATTACTGGGTCATAGGGTAGCTCTATTTTTAATTTTTTGAGGAACCTCCACACTGTTTTCCAGAGTGGCTGCACCAGTTTGCTTTCCCACCATCAGTGCAAGAGGGTTCCTGTTTCTCCACATCCTCTCCAGCATCTATAGTCTCCTGATTTGTTCATTTTGGCCACTCTGACTGGCATGAGGTGATATCTCAGTGTGGTTTTGATTTGTATTTCCCTGATGAGGAGCGATGTTGAGCGTCTTTTCATGTGCCTGTGGGCCATCCGGATGTCTTCTTTAGAGAAGTGTCTATCCATGTTTTCTGCCCATTTCTTCACTGGATTATTTGTTTTTCGGGTGTGGAGTTTGGTGAGTTCTTTATAGATTTTGGATGCTAACCCTTTGTCTTATATGTCATTTGCAAAGATCTTTTCCCATTCCATTGGTTGCCTTTTAGTTTTGTTGATCATTTCCTTTGCAGTGCAGAAGCTTTTTATTCATGAGGTCCAATAGTTCGTTTTTGCTTTCAATTTCCTTGCCTTTGGGGATGTGTCAAGTAAGAAATTGCTGTGGCTGAGGTCAGAGAAGTTTTTTCCTGCTTTCTCCTCTAGGATTTTGGTGGTTTCCTATCTCACATTCAGCTCCTTTATCCATTTTGAGTTTATTTTTGTGAATGGTGTGAGAAAGTGGTCTAGTTTCAATCTTCTGCATGTTGCTGTCCAGGTCTCCCAGCACCATTTGTTAAAGAGACTGTCTTTTTTCCATTGGATACTCTTTCCTGCTTTATCAAAGATTAGTTGCCCAGATGTTTGTGGGTCTAGTTCTGGGGTTTCTATTCTATTCCATTGGTCTATGGGTCTGTTTTTGTGCCAATACCATGCTGCCTTGATGATGACAGCTTTGTAGTAGAGGCTAAAGTCTGGGATTGTGATGCCTCCCGCTTTGGTCTTCTTCTTCAACATTACTTTGACTATTCGGGGTCTTTTGTGGTTCCACACAAATTTTAGGATTGCTTGTTCTAGCTTCGAGAAGAATGCTCGTGCAATTTTGATTGGGATTGCATTGAATGTGTAGATTGGTTTGGGTAGTATTGACATATTTTTTTAAAGCCTCAAGGACCACAGGATATTAGGAGACTGTTCAGAAGTTAGAAACACACACACACACACACACACACACACACACACACACACATATACACACACATACACACAGCAACAGGTCAACATTCCACAAATACTGCACCCACACACATCTACACTTACATCCCTGTCACCCCCATACATGGCCCTACTGCAAAAGCGCCGTACTTTGGGCCATTCTAGAAGGAGCAGAGTTTGTGATATCTTCTTCCCCTTTTCCTCTAAAGTGAGAATAGAAGAAAGGCCAGAGCCACTTATTTAGCAAAGAATAGGGGAAGCTGTGGGTCCACCGGCCTGGGAGTCCTGTGGTCCCAGGTCAGGTACAAGAAAAGTCTTTGGAAGTCTATGAAGGGCATTTTCTGGAAATAAGTAAAAAGTTTGGGTCTAGGTTAGAATCGGAGTATCTAGGTCCAGCTGGCTACAAAGAGATGAGGTCAGAAAAATTGTTAGGTTGTTAGGTAATACAAGAGGCGGGGGCATGGCCAGGGGCACAGTACAGGTGGATCGGTGCTACTCTTTCCTTTCATTCCCTCCTCTTTTCCTTCCCAGTCCTGTTATTTCTCTCCTCCCTCACCAGTTCGCCTTCTTTCTCTCCTCTGTGCTTTTTTGTTTCTATTTTTTACTTGAAGTCCCCATACTATGACAATATCCACTCATTTTTTATATAAATACACACGAGCATTGGGGCGCCTGGGTGGCGCAGTCGGTTAAGCGTCCGACTTCAGCCAGGTCACCATCTCGCGGTCCGTGAGTTCGAGCCCCGCGTCGGGCTCTGGGCTGATGGCTCAGAGCCTGGAGCCTGTTTCCAATTCTGTGTCTCCCTCTCTCTCTGCCCCTCCCCCGTTCATGCTCTGTCTCTCTCTGTCCCAAAAATAAATTAAACAAAAATAAAATAAAATAAAATAAAATACACACGAGCATCAATGTACCTTTCTCCCAGTTGCCCTGAAAATCAGTTTGATAGAATATTGGCGTTCCCCACAGATGATTTCTCTTCTTTCCCCCAAGATTTCCAAGGGCTATGTGACCCTGAGGAAAGACTTCTGGCAAATGTAAACAGTTGCTTTTCTTTCATTAGGTGTGCTCTGAGAAAGTGGGCTAAATGGAAGAGGTGAAAGTTTTGTTGCCTTGAGTCAACAAACCTATTTAAAACATTCCACATCCCCCTCAATTTTGCCCTGGGTTCACGTAATCTCTTGGTTACAGTCATTTTGGTAGTGGTGACGCCATCAATGAATGTTAAATGCGAGTGGAGAGGTTGGGGCTAGCTCAGAACATTCTGCACTTATGTTGATGATTCATATCCTAATGCATGCCAAGAGGAAAGTTTGGATGGTCTAGTTTCCCCAGCTAGGCATTTACTAGAACCATCAACAGCATCCCAATAGGCAAAGGAAGAGGGAGGCTCACAATTTATGAGTTCCCTTAAAAATAAAAGGAAGAAATTCGATGTTTCTTTAATATCTAATTAGATTCAGTTTTCTACACGGTCCTGTCCAAAATGATGTAAAAGAAACTCGCGTCAAAACTTCTTAAAGCTCCATACCATTAAGTACTGATGCGTTCAATTTGTTTCACAGCTTTTAATTTAATTTCCGAAGTGTGTCAAATAATACATGTATGTGGTCCAAAAATTCGACCAGTGCTATAAGGTTTATAAGGAGAAGCAGTGACTCTCAGTTCCAACTTTTCCCATTCCTGTTTTCTACTCCGATTATGTGAACCGTTAACTCTTTAGCTCTTTCTTGGTTTTTTCCTCGATCTTTCGAGAAAAATGCTTGCTTTGCTGTTTCTTGGTTTTTCGATTTTACTTAGTTGATTTCCTATGACAGAAAATGAGGATTTAACTCTTCTACTCCCTGTCCCCTCTGCACACTTACACTTCCCCTTTCCTCTCAATCTGAATATATTATTGTCACAAATATGGTTACGTCAATATTCAGGACCCGCAGTGTTATGATTATGTTAATAGCTGGGCTACATGGAGTCATTGCATTATATTTATTACCCAGATTTTTCTGTCAGTGGAATTAATGATCACTTTTTGTGGTTATTTGCTTAGTTTTTAATGTCTTACTACTAATTCACTTCCAGACGCTCTATCAGGTATGTAAGGTTCCTCTCTTCATAGTCAAGTACATCACAAAGTGTGCATATATATTTTGCTCTTTTGTGTAAAAATATCACCTCTCGAGCCTTTCTCCCTTTTTCTCCTATCCATGCTGGTTGTTCACTAGCCTGCTAACCAGACATTTTCTTGGGTATTCTCTTCAGTATTTTAAAAAATGTCCTTTGAGGGCACCTGGGCGGCTTGGTCGGTTGAGCGTCTGACTCTTAATTTTGGTTCAGGTGACGATCCCAGGATCGTGAGATCAGGCTCCAGGTTGGGGGATTCTGATTCACTGCTCTGTGAATCTCTCTCTCTCTCTCTCTCTCTCACTCTCCCTTTGCCCCTCCACCACTCTCTCTCTGTCAAAAAAAAAAAAAAAAAAAAAGTCCTTTGCCTTTTTCTGTGTTGGTTATTGCCTCTTGGATTCTAAACTTCCTGGATGAGAAAACGTTCTTTAGCAACTTTCTAAGAAAGAATATGCTATTGACTGTGTCTCTTTCAAATTCATATTAGAAATTTATACCTACTGTGACGGTATTTGGAAGTGAGGCCTTTGGGAGGCGACTAGGTCATTTGAGTGGGACTGATGTCCTTATCAAGAGACAACAGAGAGCTCCCTCACCCTTTCCACCATGTAAGGACAGGGCAAGAAAGCAGTTGTCTATGAACGAGGAAGCAGGTTCTCACTAGATACCAAATCTGCCAGCACCTTGATCTTGAACTTCCCAACCTCCAGAACTATGAGAAAGAAATTTCTGGTTTTTAAGCTACCCCATGATATTCTTATTATAGCAGGCACAAATGAAGTAAGACCAGGTCCAAGGGGGGGAGGGTAAATGTTTTGAGACTTTGCATACAAATGAAAATCTTTTTTTTTTTAAGTTTTTTTTTTCAACGTTTTTTATTTATTTTTGGGACAGAGAGAGACAGAGCATGAACGGGGGAGGGGCAGAGAGAGAGGGAGACACAGAATCGGAAACAGGCTCCAGGCCCCGAGCCATCAGCCCAGAGCCTGACGCGGGGCTCGAACTCACGGACTGCGAGATCGTGACCTGGCTGAAGTCGGACGCTTAACCGACTGCGCCACCCAGGCACCCCACAAATGAAAATCTCTTTATTCTACTTTCTTGTTTTAGTGATAGTTTATCTGAGTATTCAACTGTAGGTTGGAATTTAAATTTTTCTCAGTCTTTGAATTTTTTTTTTAATGTTTCTTCATTTTTGAGAGACAGAGACAGAGCATGAACGGGGAAGGGGCAGGGAGAGAAGGAGATACAGAATCTGAAGCAGGCTCCAGGCTCTGAGCTGTCAGCACAGAGCCCGATGTGGGGCTCAAACACCCCGCCAGAGCTGCGAGATCACGACCTGAGCCGAAGTCAGATGTTCAACCGACTGAACCACCCAGGCGCCCCTAAATTTTTCTCAGTCTTTGAAATGAATTTCTCCATTATCTTCTAAACTCTAGATTCGCTGTTGATAAATTCAGTACCATTCTATTTCAAGTTATTTATGTGTGACCTTTTTTTGTTTGTTTGTGTTTATTTGCTTGTTTGTTTCCTATCTCAATAAATACTGAAGATGTCTTTATACTCAGTGTTCTGAAATTCTCTAATGATGTGCTTCAATGTGACTTCTTTTTCACTCATCATTAAGAGACCTTAGCCAAACACTGAGCATGTATAACATAACACCAATTATCGTGTGAAGGTAATTTAATAAAGAGACTTAACTTACACTGAAAACTATAGAAAGCTTATGAAAGAAATTGAAGAAGACACAAAAAAAATAGAAAAAGATTCCATGCTCCTGGATAGGAAGAACAGATATTGTTAAAATGTCAATACTACCCAAAGCAATCTACATATTCAAGGCAATCCCTATCAAAATAACACCAGCATTCTTCACAGAACTAGAACAAACAATCTTAAAATTTGTATGGAACCAGAAAAGACACTGAATAGCCAAAGCAATCTTGAAAAAGAAAACCAAACCAGAAGGCATCACAATCCCGGACTTTAGCCTCTACTACAAAGCCGTAATCATCAAGACAGTATGGTACTGGCACAAGAACAGACATTCCAATCATTGGAACAGAATAGAGAACCCAGAAATGGACCCACAAACGTATGGCCAACTAATCTTTGACAAAGCAGGAAAGAATATCCAATGGAATAAAGACAGTCTCTTCAGCAAGTGGTGCTGGGAAAACTGGACAGCGACATGCAGGAGAATGAAACTGGACCACTTTCTTATACCAGATACAAAAATAAACTCAAAATGGATGAAAGACCTAACTGTAAAACAGGAAGCCATCAAAATCCTCGAAGAGAAAGCAGGCAAAAACCTCTTTGATCTTGGCCACAGCAACTTCTTACTCAACACGTCTCCAGAGGCAAGGGAGACAAAAGCAAAAATGAACTACCGGGACCTCATCAAAATAAAAAGTTTCTGCGCAGCAAAGAAAACAATCAGCAAAACTAAAAGGCAACCGACAGAACGGGAGAAGATGTTTGCAAATGACATATCAGATAAAGGGTTAGTATCCAAAATCTATAAAGAACTTATCCAACCCAACACCCAAAAAACAAATAATCCAGTGAAGAAATGGGCAAAAGACATGAATAGACTCTTCTCCAAAGAAGACATCCAGATGGCCAACCGACACATGAAAAACTGCTCAACACCACTCATCATCAGGGAAATACAAATCAAAACCACAATGAGATACCACCTCACACCTGTCAGGATGGCTAACATTAACAACTCAGGCAGCAACAGATTTTGGTGAGGATGTGGAGAGAGAGGATCTCTTTTGCACTGTTGGTGGGAATGCAAGCTGGTGCAGCCACTCTGGAAAACAGTATGGAAGTTCCTCAAAAAACTAAAAATAGAACTACCCTACTACCCAGTAATTGCACTACTAGGCATTTATCCAAGGAATACAGGTGTGCTGTTTTGAAGGGACACATGCACCCCCATGTTTATAGCAGCACTATCACCAATAGCCAAAGTATGGAAAGAGCCCAAATGTCCATTGATGGATGAATGGATAAAGAAGATGTGGTATACACACACACACACACACACACACACACACACACACACACGCAATCAAAAAGAATGAAATCTTGCCATTTACAACTACGTGGATGGAACTGGAGGGTACTATGCTAAGCGACATTAGTCAGAGAAGGACAAAAATCATATGACTTCACTCATATGAGGACTTTGAGAGACAAAACAGATGAACATAAGGGAAGGGAAGCAAAAATAATATAAAAACAGGGAGAGGGACAAAGCATAAGAGACTCTTAAATATGGAGAACAAACAGGGGATTCCTGGAGGGGTTGTGGGAGGGGGGATGGGCTAAATGGGTCAGGGGCATTAAGGAATCTACTCCTGAAATCATTGTTGCACTATATGCTAACTAATTTGGATGTAAATTTAAAAAAATAAAATTAAAAATGAGAAGGAAAAAAAAACCTAAAAAAATAAAAAAAAATAAAGAGACTTAACTTTAATTGATTGCATGCTAGGCAATCATAGCATGCATGCTCCCATTTTTTCCCTTGTTTATTGAGGTATAATTGACATATAACATTTTTAAGTTTATTTATTTATTTTGAGAGAGAGAGAGAGCGGGGGAGGGATCTCTTGCACATGCAAGCATGAGCAGGGGGAGAGGAAGAGAGAGAAGAAAGAGAGAATTCTAAGCAGGCTCCCCATGTTATCAGCACAAAGCCCAATGTGGGGCTCAAACTCATGAACCCTGGGATCTTGACCTGAGCCAAAATCAAGAGTTGGATGCTTAACTGACTCAGCTGCCCAGGTACCCTGATATATAACATTATATTAGTTTTAGGAATACAGCATAATAATCAATACTTGCATATGTTGATATATACAAATATAAATTTGTGTGTGTGTGTATACATGCATACATATACATGTATATGGAATACACATAAATGGTGTAGAAATGATCACCATAATAAATGTGGTTAACCATCACAAACAGCTACACATTTTTCCCCCTTGGGACAAGAACTATTTTTTCAAAATTTTTAAACGTTTATTTATTTTTGAGAGAGAGAGAGAGACAGAGCGGGAGCGGGAGAGGGGAAGAGGGAGAGGGAGACACAGAATCCCAAGGAGGCTTCAGGCTCTGAGCTGTCAGCACAGAACCCAACATGGGGCACGAACTCACAAACTGTGAGATCATGACCTGAGCCAAAGTCAGACGCTCGGCTGACTGAGCCACCCAGGCGCCCCGGGACAAGAACTTTTAAGGTCTACTCTCTTTCAAATATACAATACAGTATTATTAACGACAGTCACCATACTACACATTATCTCTCTTGAGGACTTACTTATTTTATAACTGAAAGTTTGTACCTTGTGACCTCCTTCACCCATTTCACTAACCAAGAGGCCTCTGTCTCTGGCAACCACCAATATTCTCTGTTTCTGTGAGTTCTGAATTGCTTTCCCCACCACCCTTTACAGGTGAGATTATATGGTGTTTATCTTTTCCTGTCTGACTTTTACACTTACATTATGCCCTCAGAGTCCGCCCATATTGTTGCAAATGGCAGGATTTCCTTCTTTTTTTCTGGCTGAGTAACATTCCATTGCGTGTATGTGTTTTTGATATCCATTCATCCATTGATGGACACTTAAATAATTCATGACCAAAAAAATCCAAGAATATACAATGAGGAAAGGACAGTCCCTTCACTAAATGGTGTTAGAAACACTGAACAGCCACGTGTGAAAGAATGAAATTAGACCACTATCTTACACTATACACAAAAATTAATTCAAAAGGGATGAAAAACTTGAACATAAGACCGGAAATCCTGGAACGTAGGCAGACAGCTCCTTGATATCTCTATTCATAATTATTTTTTGTATTTGCTGTCAAAGCAAAGGCAACAAAAGCAAAAATAAACAGGTAGGACTACATCAGACTAAAAGCTCTGGACAGCAAAGAAAATCAACAACAAAATGAAGAGGAAATCTACTGAATAGGAAAAAATATTTGCAAACTATATAATAATTAGCATATATAGTATATTATGTATTAATATAATTAATATAATAGCCCCTGATAAGGAGCTAATATCCAAAATGCATATAGAACGCATACAAATCAATAGCAAAAAGAATTTGTGTCGGTTAAAATATGGGCAGAGGGGGCGCCTGCGTGGCTCAGTCGGTTAAGCGTCTGACTTCAGCTCAGGTCATGATCTCACGGTTCGTGGGTTGGAGCCCCGTGCCGAGCCCCGTGCCGGGCTCTGCGCTGACAGCTCAGAGCCTGGAGCCTGCTTCGGATGCTGAATCTCGCTCGTTCTCTGCCCCTCCCCAACTCGCACTCTGTCTCTGTCTCTTGAAAATAAATAGATGTTAAAAAATTAAAAAAAAAAACGGGCAGAGGATTTGAATAGATATTTTTTCCAGAAGACATACAGACGACCGAAAGATACATACAAAGGTGCTCAAAGTCACAAATCATCAGAAAAATGCAAAGCCAAACCCATTAGAGTGGCTATTACCAAAAAGATAAGAAATAACAGATGTTGGTAAGAATGTGGAGAAAGGAAACACCTGAGCATTGTTGGTGGGAATGTGGAAAACAACGTGGAGGTCCCTCAAAAAATTAAAAATACAACTGTCATAGCATTCAGCAATTCCACTCTGGGTATGTATCCAAAAGAAAAGAAAACACTAATTCAAAAAGATATATGCACCTCTGTGTTCATTGTCGCATTATTTTTTTTTCAATGTTTATTCATTTTTGGGACAGAGAGAGACAGAGCATGAACGGGGGAGGGGCAGAGAGAGAGGGAGACACAGAATCGGAAACAGGCTCCAGGCTCTGAGCTGTCAGCACAGAGCCCGATGCGGGGCTCGAACTCACGGACCGCGAGATCGTGACCTGGCTGAAGTCGGACGCTTAACCGACTGCGCCACCCAGGCGCCCCAATCGTCGCATTATTTTTAACAGCCAAGACATGGAAGCAATCTAAGGAACCATAAATGGATGATGGATAAAGAAATGTGGTATGTATACTATATACAATGGAATGATATTCATTTATTCTTTTTTTAATTAATTAATTTACTTATTTTTTTTTTGAGAGAGAGACAGTGTGTGAGCGGGATAGGGGCAGAGAGAGAGGGAGACACAGAATCGGAAGCAGGCTCCAGGCTGTCGGCACAGAGCCGGACTCGAGGCTCGAACTCAAAAACTGCAAGATCATGACCTGAGCCGCAGTCGGACACTTAACCGACTGAAGCACCCAGGCGCCCCTAATATTCATTTATTCTTATAACAACACTCTGAGATCAGACCTAGCATTATTTCCCATTTTATATATGGGAAAAAATGATGTGCCAATGGTTAGGTAACTTGTCAAAGGTCATGCAATGAGAAAATACAGCACTAGGCTATAAAACATGGTAGGTTTGTAATCATTATGCTGCAGTATTAGGAGACCAAAACATGGAAGGGAAATTTCAGAGGCTTAACCTATAACTAGGGAAAACCAAAAAATATAACTGGAAGATAATAAAAAAGCAGGATATGAAAAAAGGCAGGGTGCCTGGGTGACTCAGTCAGTTAAGCATCCATCTTCAGCTCAGGTCATGATCTCACAGCTGGTGAGTTTGAGCCCCATGTTGGGCTCTGTGCTGACAGCTCAGAGCCTGGAGCCTGCTTCGGATTCTGTGTCTCCCTCTCTCTGCCCGTGCTTCGCTCACTCTCTCTCTCTCTCATAAATAAACATTAAAAAAATGTTTAAAAATTTTTTTAAATGCAGAGTGTACCAATTATTTAAGTGATTGTTGGGATAAAAAGAAACTTAGAGGAAATAGAGACATGGTTTATCCAAAAAGGCTTTCTAGAACCAGTAAATTTTTAAGCCAAAAAAAAAAAAAAAGGTTTCAGAGACTCCAACTAAAATTCAACTGTAGTAATTTATGGACAATCAAAATGTCAATACAAGTTCTACACACTCACTCTGCACCCACTTCTCATGTCTTAGCCCAACCAAATCATGGATGATAATGAAAGAGTCTCCGAAAAGGTTTGGAATTCAACCAAGCAAATCTTTCCATCCCTCCATCCAATTATTTGTTTATTATCTTAGGCTCTAGGCAACAGAGATAAACAAAGCATAGTCCCTCTCCACAAAGGATTTGTAGACTAATGGGAGAGACAGACACCTCACCCATGCTGTAGATGTAATAATAAGGGACAGATATCAGGATTTGCAGAAAGAGGAAGAAGAGACTCCTGGGACCTGGGAGAGTCAACAAGTCTCCACCGAGACATGATGTTCAAATTAAATCTTAAGGGATAAACTGAAGTGAGACAAGCAGAAGAGGGAAAAAGAGCACAAGATATAAAGGCATCACAGATTCGTGGTACTGAAGCAAAACGTACATCCCCCGGGGGATTAGGGCCAAAGAAGTCAACAGGCATCCATCATGGAAGGCTGTTTACTCCAGGCTGGGGAGCTTCAGGTTATCTGGGTGGTAAAGGGAAGCCATTGAAGGCTTTCCAGCGGGGAAGGTCATTCCAAAACCTACTGTTAGCCCCAGGATGCAGTACCTCACCTTTGTGTGATAGTGGGAGCTACCTCCCCACCCCACCCCTCCCCCCAGCAGCAAGGAGTTGGATTCCCCCTCTGTTAAGACATTTCCATTCAAACAGGTTGTTCACCCAGCTTTAGCTAGCCTACAGTGACACAAACAAGCCACATCCTGACTTGCTTCTTTTAATGCTGCCTTACGGAACTTCTTGCTGAAGCCTAATACATCAATGGACAATGAAGCAGGTCTCCCAAGCTCATATCTCCCGAGCCCGCAAGCAACACATACATGAATGTCATTTCTCTTCTTTTCTTACACAAATAGCAGCGGGATCTACTACATCAATCTTTATAGGTTGACTGATTAACAAACATAATAAACTAATTCGCTCTAAGGAACCGATGATTGACAATGACTCAACAATATTCAGTCTTCCCAGGAACGTATTTGCATGTTTGCTACATTCTTCTATTCTCAACTCAAAGCCATCCTTAAAGTGGAAATGTCAACCACTTGGCAGGTCGTCGGATAAGGAATCTGTGGCTGGACTTTCCATCACACGTTCCTCCAATCTTACCATGTGGACAGTCCCATACTCTGTTTATATTCAGAATCAGAGTGGCTGAGTTTTCTCTGTCAGGGTGTCTGTGAGGGCTCGAGGCAGCAATCTGTCCTGGGGAAGAGTCTGACCTTCTGAAGAGGGCTGGATCAACCCAGATCTTGGCTCTTTTAAATTGACCATCTCTACAAAAGAATGTCTACATCTCTGGGTTGCATTGCAAGCATATCTTGCACTGGGATACTCGAGATATAAGATTACATGCATTCCTAGATGTATATGCTGGTTTCCTAACGTGACCCTTCCTCACTCAAAGTGACCACAAAATGACTACAGAGGTATGCTCTTCCTTGCTGGAGGTGGACCAGAAGTTCAGGTAGGAAGATGATGCATGTCCTGGCGCGTTCTGGCTGCCATAACAAAATACTACAGATTGGGTAGCTTATAAACAACAGATGTGTATTTCTCACAGTTCCGGAAGCTGGAAGTGTTGGCACGGTCGAGGGAGGGCTCTCTTCTGTTGCAGACTTCTTGTTGTATCCCTCACGTAGTAGAAGGAATCAAGGGATCTACCAGGGGCCTGTTTTATAAGGGCACTAATACCATTTATGAAGACTGCTCTCAAGACCTAATCATCTCCTAAAGGCCCTGCCTCGTAAGGTTTAGTATTTCAAAGTATGAAATAAGGGGGGAGGGGGGGACACAACTATTCAGACCATCGCAGGGTAAACTGAAAGAGGTGAGAAATGAAAGGTATTCAGTCTTCCTATTATTAGAGAGTTAGGGGTTTGGAAAGTACTGGAATATCCTAGTTTACTGGTCCATATGGTGACCCCAATCAACTGAATATTTTTCTTCAATCTGCTGAACATTTCCATCTGAGGCTTCTTAATTTTTAAAGTCTACATATTTCTTGGCAACCAAAGTGAATATATCCTAACTTAGTTGATAAATGTGACTTTAATTTCACTTCAGTTATAAAAGAAATGGTTAAAAATACCTTTAAGTAGCTAAATTTTTCTTGAAGTATTTTCCATGTACGTAAAATAGATACATATATTGGATCAATAATTTTGTATATTCTCTTTATATTATATAGATTATATAATATATATATAAGATTATAATTATATTTATAATATAAATATATATTTATATTATATAGATTATATAAATTATAAACATATTTATATTACATAGATTATATAGAAAGAATCCCAAGCAGGCTCCACACTGTCAGTGCAGAGCCCACGTGGGGCTCAGTCTCACAAACTGTGAGATCACAACCGGAGCCGAAATAATGAGAAGGATGCTTAAGCGACTGAGCTAGGCATCTGGGTTTTTAAAAACTTCCCGGTGATTTTTGTGCACAACCAAAGTTGAAAATCACTGATCTAAATCATACGTCTACCTCTACAATAACACTATCAGTGATTATACAGCCATAATAACCCCCTTAGTATATCACATGGCTTCGTGTGATTTCATTGTTCTATTTTAAATTGTAAAATTCATCATGTTACTGCAAACATGACAGGCATGCGTTCTCTTCTTCATTTAACAGATAACGGAAACAAGGCTCTGAGAAATTAAATAGCTTGCCCAAGGTCACATGATTGGTCAGTGACAGAACTTGAAGCCCAGGTGGGGCGGGTAGGTTAATCGAAATGGGGGCTGACTCCATGCCCAAAGTTCTTGCAGCTTGTCACATCATGATGACTTCTCTTTTGCAAACCCCCCAAGAGGCAAAATTAAAATTCTCAAGGCTATGAGAGAAAGTGATTCCACAACACAAAAATAACAGTTTTGTTTTGTTTTGTTTTTTTATAATTCATATCGTTCCCTAACTTTCCTTGTGACTGTTCAAACCCATTGGTCTGGGTCTCACCACTTGTCCTACGTGTTCAAAGCCAACTTGAATCTTGGAGATTTTCCTGGACAGATCTCCCTAGCCATCTCTGTTCACAAAATCCAAGGACTAAGACATGTACTCATGCTCTTGGTCCTAGCCTTTTCCTCCTCATCCTCTGTCACCGACCCTTTTGATAAAAATTAAGCATCTGACCTTCCTCTGGTTTGTTGAAGTCCTGCATTCTTATATTTTGGGTGCTAATAGGAGGATGACAGCACAACACCAGGTAAAAAGAGTGGAGGGAAATGTAAGGAAAACATATGAAAATATCGTTCAGCTGGTGTTATGGGTTGAATTGTGCCCCTTAAAAAAAGTATATATATATATATACACATATATATACACATATACATTCATATATATACATTCATATTCATATATACATATATACATTCATAATATATATGTGTATATATATATGTAGAGCATACATATATGTAGTGTATGTGTGTGTGTGTGTGTATATATATATATATGTACTTTTTTAAGGGACACAATTCAACCCATAACACCAGCTGAGCAATATTTTCATATGTTTTCCTTACATTTCCCTCCACTCTTTTTACCTGGTGTTGTGCTATCACCCTCCCATTGTGTATGTGTATATATATTGTGCAGATATATATATATATACACACATATACAGATATATACATATATATAATATATGCGTGCATATATATACACACACATATACATATATACATATATAATATATACGTGCATATATATACACACATATACATATATACATATATAATATATACATATAATATGTGTATGTGTGTGTATATATATATATATATATATATATATATGAATCCTAACTCCCAGGACCTCAAAATGTGACCTTATTTGGAGTTGGAGTCTTCACAGAGATAATCAGGTTAAAATGAAGTCATTAGGTTAGGCCTTAGTCTAATATTGCTTATAAAAAGGAGCAGTTTGGATAGAGACAGACACATGGAGTTAGAAGACAATGTGAAGAAACAGGGAAATGGGGAGAAGAGGGCTCTTTACAAATCAAGGACAGAAGACTGGGACAGATCCTTCTCCCACAGCCCTCGGAAGGAAGCAGCCCCACCAACACCTTGATTTCAGACTTCTCGCACCAGAACCATGGGACATCCAGTTTCTGTGGTTTAAGCCACCCGGCTGGAGGTACTTGGTTGCAGCAACCCTAGGACACTGGTAGGTACAGCAGGTGAGTGCAAGGCACTCGGGCTGGAGGAGAGCAGCTAGATGGGGCCGATGTGCTCTGCTTGGAAAACATGGCAGGCCAGAAGAAGAAGGCAGGGAATGGGAGTCTCCAGGGAGCCCCCACAGAGCTCTGCATGCGGCGGGACTCTCCCCCTGGATCACTGAAGGAAAAGGCTTCTTGTCTGAGATGCCAGCATCTGGCTCTGCTCTCACCCGGGAGCAACTTAGTCTCTCTGTTGCCATGGCGACCAGGGAGGACGGACCGTTCAGGTGCTCTCTCTCTCTTCTGCCAATGGGTCACCATTTAGGCTCTCAGGTGGGCTCGCCTTCTCAAGATTTCCAATTTAAAATGCATAAGCCGTGGCTTTCTCTTTTTCCCCGATTTCAAGGCGTGGTCTATTTCTATTAGCAGGAACAGCTCCATGTACCTTGAGAGATTCACCCCAGTGTGTCAGGGCAAGTTTACTAACTAGAGTGTTTTGGTTCTTTGTTGTGCACAGAATGGTGATACTCCCTCAGGCTTCGAGCCAATAAATTGCATTTCTTTCATTACCTGGCATCACACACACCTCTCTTTGATTCTCTCCTGCCTGTTCCTCCTGTCCCCACCACCTGCCACACCACCACAGGTATTCCTGCGGGAGCTCAGGTGTCGGACTTCGAACTCCTTTTCTTTTTTTTATCACTATGATGATGACAGGGTCATAGCTTATTCATCTCTAGCTTCCTGAACAAAGGAAATAGACCACACATACTCACCTTGTGTCCATAAAGTACAGAGACGTGCAAGCATCAATCACGAGGCATCATTATTGAGGCTTTCTGGGTTCCCCGGCAGCCAAGCTTCAAGGACATGGAGTAATGTTTACGATCTGAAGAGATTCATGCGCACAGTGACCATGTTCATGTTCACAGGCCATGCTTGCGAAGTTCTCAAAGAAGGATGAACTTAAAGTATTTATTGACTGAAATAGCAATAGTGGGAGGCACGCGGGCAGGAGAAGTTCTTCAAGAGTGTCACCACAGCAGCCAGAACATCCAGGATGGTGGCGGAGACCTCTCTCTACTTCCTTCCTGTCTCCCATGAATGCTAACAGAAATTATGACCACTGTGGCTTAGATGAAGTCAAGAGCAGAAGTAGTGAGTATCCCTGTGCCAAAGTAATTCGACACGTATGCTAAACAAAAGATCATTTTTCTTCCAACTCTTCAGTTTTGGAGAAATGTATAAAATTATAGGAATACTCTCAAGCAAACAGCTTTATACAGACAAAGTTGAAAACTGGGGCACCATAGGGCGGCCTGGATTGTGAATCTTGGCTCTCCTGCTTTACTAGATTCTGTGAAATTGGGAAACTTCCTTATTTGGTATTTTGGGGGAGGGATGTAATAAGGGAACCTTTGCTGATAGGATGGTAAGTTGTAAAAACGTATCCCCCCTTCTTCTTCTCTTCCTGAGTCTTTCTCCCCTCTCTGAGGACATGGGCATGAAATGAACAATTGTCTGTAAGAAAAAATTACCAAGTTTTTCTTCAGAAAACAATTTAGGAGTTTTCTAAAATTTTCACTGCCTGACTTAGATGCAATGCATTCCTATTCACCTTCCATACTTGATTTTCCTTCATACTTTCTTTCCTCTATTTTCTTTTCACCTTCTAAAATGCTATGTATGTTTGTAACTTGTATATTCATTTTTGTTATTATACGCCTTTACCCCAAGTAGATTAAATGTCTAGCCACACCCCAAATATCTTAAATGATATTACCTCTGAGCTTTGCTAGATAATTGGCTTATTCATCCAACTAAGATATTGTTTACATAATTTGTGTAGTAATAATATAAAGTAGTAATTATATGATTAATGTATATAAAGTATATAATTCACATAATTAAATAGCCTTATCCATTTATTCACCTTTTGCATATGTTTGATGTACTATTGTACTGGGTTCGTTGGTATCGTTGAACTTTTTGTACCAACACATTTCCATTCGTAACGACTGTTGTCAATGACCCTAAGTTAACTTTTAGGAATTTCAAACCTTAAGGCAGGCAGATATTTTCTGAGCGGTGGAAGTGAATGAATGTTATCCTTGTGAATGGCAGTGAGTTCCACACTCAGTGTGTGATACAAGGGCACTAAACAGGGACAAATGGAATTCAATTCAGTCTTATAAAAAGAAGGTCCCCATCTGATGCAGGCAGCCCCTGAGGCTGTTGACTAGCAAATGATACTGTGTTAACTTTGCCTTAGCAACAGACCAGCAGGGAGCCCTTCCCGAAGGGTTTGAAGTTTCGAAGCCCACCTGGGTTGGTGGCTTCCAAGTGAAAATGTGACAGGGTGCCCAGGAAGCTTGGAGTTGGAGTCAAAGCTCTGAGTTTGAGTTCTGATTCTGCCTATACTATCCGTGGGCGAGCATGAAAAGCGGGTTGTGTGTGTCTAAACAAACATGCAGAAAATTACAGAGAAGAAAATGAGGTCTGTGAGTCTCAAACTGAAGAATAAGAAAACAAGCCTTCACTTGCCACGTTGATATTGTTGAGAAGGAAAGGGGATACAGATTTTTGATGACGGATATGAAAGGAGATTTCTAGGGAGATGGTGACAAACCAGCAGAGCCAAAAGGGGAACGCAGTGAGAAGATCTTGACTCTGGTCTTCTGTTCAGTCACTGTGCTCCTGAAAAACCAGCAAGTAAAATGAATTGGTAACATAAAGGAAGCACTCTGTGTTTAAAGGCAGAACTTTAATTTGCATAGAGAGCGAATATGCCACTTTCAGGTGGGTTGTTTGGCAAATATAGATTTTTTTAATATCAAATGTGTTTTTAAAGCAGGGTACCGCTCTATATACACAGAAAAGAAATAAGCCCATGAAAATCAATAAATGTGATAAACCATATTAACAGAATGAAGGGCAAAAAATCATACAATCTCAACAGAGGCAAAAAAGTGCCAGACAAAATTTGACATGTTCTCATGATAAAAATGATCAACAACTTAGGTACAGAAAGAATGTATCTCAGCCTAATAAAAGCCACCTATGGCCAGCCTCCAGCCAATATCATATTCAATGGTAAAAGCTGAGAGCGTTTCCTCTAAGATCAGAAATAAGACAAGGACACCCTCTCTCACCACTTCTAGTCAACATAATACCAGAAGTCCTAGCCAGAGTAATTAGGCAAGAAAAAGAAATAAAAGGCATCTAAATAAGAAAGGAAGAATTAACATTGTCTTTCTCTATAGAAAATCCTGAAGGCTCCACCAAAAAACTGTTAAACCTAACAAAATCATGGGGCGCCTGGGTGGCTCAGTCGGTTCAGCGTCTGACTTCGGCTCAGGTCATGATCTTGCGGTCCGTGAGTTCGAGCCCTGCATCGGGCTCTGTGCTGACCGCTCAGAGCCTGGAGCCTGTTTCAGATTCTGTGTCTCCCTCTCTCTCTGTCCCTCCCCCGTTCATGCTCTGTCTCTCTCTGTCTCAAAAAAAAATAAATGTTTTAAAAAATTTTTTTTAAAAACCTAACAAAATCAAGGTGGAACATCAACATACAAAAATCAGCTGTGCTTTTTATACACTCACGGAGAATTATCTGAAAGAGAAATTACGAAAACAATATTATTTGCAATAGCACCAAAAACAATAGACTATACTGTCCTGCTCTCCCTCCCCACCTCGTCCGCACGGGAACAGGCAGCTTCCCAGCAGTGGAAGCAATACGAGAAACAACTGTGCCTAACTAAGTGCATCACCTCTCTAGTGCCATTCGCATTTTGACAGGAGGCTTCAGGAGATGCAAAACAGTAACTCAGAGGAACGTATCTCTCATAACCGAGGAGGAATCATTTAGGGATTCCCCAAATAAATCCTCCGGGGAAGAAGGTTATTTAGCTAATGCACTGTGTTGGTCTTCCCATAACATTGAAATTTGGAAAACATCTCTAATGGTTTGAATAAGGAGGACCAATCGGGGACCCTCAATTTATTGATACTTTTCAGTTAAATTCCCACGTAAATTCACACTGAGTGAAAAGGGGAGCCGATGCGGATTTCCGTTAGGACAGCAACACGATCTGATTTATACTTCTAACGTATTACAGCTACGGCTCTCTCGGGACTGTTCAGAGGCAAAGGCAGAAGCAGTGAGAAATGTGGGGTGAATTGCAGTATCTCCCGCAATTGATGATGGCGGCCCAGGGGGACCATAGCCCTAGAAACGGCCAGGAGCGGTAGACATGTTCTGACGGTTGAGTCTATAGGATTGCTTGGCGTATTATTTAAGTGTGAGAGACAAGAGAAGTCAAGGATATCCCCAAAGTTTTGACCCACCCAGTGGAAGAAGGGTTGTCAACACAAATGAGAGAGGTCGTGGGTACAGCAGGTTTGAGAGGAGGGACGGGGAAAGACTGGAGGTCCGTTTTGGACATGTTGAGTTGGAGAGATCTGTGGACACACAAGGTGTGGAGTCAGTAACTGCAAGAGAGCTTCCGGAACCTCTCCAGTGTCTTCCTGTGTCTCACACACAGTGGATCAGCTCTGCCAAGAGGCTGGTGCTCAGCACCGTTGCTTCAAATGAAGGGTGGTAACTCTCCCCACCTCTAAAACCATCTAGAGTCTGGTTTCATTCCCAGAAGAAATCTGAGTAAACAGAAAGAACAAGGGACTTGGATATGCCCCCCTGAAGGCATGCACATCACTTAATCATATACAGTATAGGTTTACACAGAACCTGTACAACAACCTAGTTCACTTTAAGGAATGTCTTCCCTCTTCTTGAGTTAAATTCACATGTAGGTATTTACCGGTCGGCAGAAGATCACAGTGAATACTTCCAAATCTTGACTGTACTTGCTTCTTAGCTACTGAAAAACAGTGACAGATTATAGAATACCTGTAGACCTAGACGGCTTTTTTGCAAAAAAAAAAAAAAAAAAAAAAAAAGACGATTAATAACAATGAGAAAGACCAAAAGACAGGACTCTGGAATCTGACGACTTCTTACAGGAACAAAGAAAGACCCTTGTTAAAAAATGCGTACATTAACCTGAGAAACAACCCCAGCAGATCTGCAAACTTATTTCACTATGCATGCCTGTTAATAAAAATGTCTTCGGTTGTTCCCCTCCCCCAAAATGTATAGATTTATTTATAATACATGTACAATTGCACTAATATATTATGTCTCATAAAATCTACAGAAAACAGAAATTAAGTGTAAGTTAATGTAAATGCCATCCTAATAATCTCATCCTGCTCCCTAACGGATCGTCTTCAATCTTGGGGAGCAGGCACCCCATTCGAGAGACCGCTGAACACAGCGATCGAATGCGGTAGGAACTTTGCAGCTAACAGCAGCCTCTCTCGGTCTTCCCTGTGTTTCAGCTCCAGATGCCGCCTTGCTGCACCAAATTCAAAACCACCACCGTCTGCTCGCATCGCGGGGGACTGAAAGTGACCACCCCAAGCGGCCAGTCCGTGGGACACTGGAGACAGGGAGGCGGCATGTCAGTTGCAAGCACTGGAAGGGGATAAAGGCCACAGTCCCAACCAGCTCCTGCCAAGTTCAGAATACGCCAAGCTTTTTGTAGGGCCTTTGAACGCTGCGAATGAGTATCCATCTCTGCCAACAGCAATACAAAAATTGCCCCTCTCAGAAGCAACACTTTGATGTTTACACAAGGCATTCTCTCCTCCAGGAAGGCATTTCCCCCTTGACCTTCTGCCAGCCGCTGGCAATCTTGCGATTGCCTATACACACACACACACACACACACACACACGCCCAGGTCCATGTGACTTGGTTATTTCCCACCGTGGGCTCCTCACATAGAGTTTGCTCTTTTCTCCTGGAGAAAGTGTTATGTGTATTTCAGTCCATATGTGCCCACATACATTCATGCTGTGCAAAAAAAACCAAAAAAAAAAAAACAAAAAAAACTGCTTGAGTTTGGGTTGAGACCCAGAGAAAGAAAGAATTGTGTCTTTATTTTAAACAAATGGACAGCCTACGTAGCTGGTGATAGAATAACCGAATTCCCCCTGATAAAAGGAACACATACTCCCAAGTGATTGGCAAAGCATCACATTTCTGATCATAGGACGGTGTCATGGTTGGTCATTTATTTTTTCCTTTTTAGTGATTTGGGTGGTGGAGGATAGATCAGGTGAGCTGGAAACAACCAAGAGCAGAACCAAAGACCAGAAAAATGAGCTGTGGTAGATGGTTTGGTTCCCATCTATGAATATTCTTAGAAAGAATAGTCCAGATCATAAATTCAGGGCATTATTTGTATTTGAATACAAAGAATAATCATCCCTTGGCTTAATTAAGTCCCTGCAATTATTACCAAGTTTCAGCAAAGCAAAGTGCATCCTAACTTCCTACCTGCTATGAAATCTGTATAATAAAAATTAAATATGCTCCTGAAACACATGGCCATTTTATAGGAATCATTGCTTGTTTTCAGTCTCGGTAGAACATTTCAAGAAATTATTATTATAGACCATTTAAATGTTAATAGAATTTTAGTTAATACATATTTGAATTTTTTCTGGACTAAAGCCTTTAGCCAGCTTTCACCTTTTTCCAAATTGCAGGTTTAATCAGAGCATCTTTCAAGGATAAGTAAAGAAGGAATTCAAAAAAATTTTTAAGTTAAAAAATATAGGTTTGACTCACTATGTTGGCAGATAAGGGTTTTCCGCACAGCTAGTTTAGTATCCTGGCATATACAAAAATGTATTATGTACTATTTAGTATGAGTACCGTATGTGTGTTTAAATCTACAATGTTCATGTTGCAGATCTGTGAGGTTTAATTATCATACATATTCACACTACTTGTCCTACTCACAAACGCTGAGTTAAGATATATAAAGGTACTTACATATCTGTCTCCAATTCCCCTTAGAGACTAAGAAACTCTTAAAAAGAATAGAAATTACTTTAGAGAACCTTCAAGTTTACACAGGACTTAAGCACCGTCTATTCCAATCTGTTTATTTTATGGTTGAGGAACATAAGGCTTGTCCCAATGACTCACAGCTACTCAATGGCCAAGACAAGACCGGAGACAGAAGGTCTGACTCTTGCCAATTCTCTTTAGTCTTTAACCAAAAATGGGCCTAACCATGGCTGACTCCAAATAAATAACAAAGGAGGAAATTATAAATTTTAATAAAGGTTTAAAAAGTTAAGACTTCCTTGGTATAGTTGATTCACTGCTTATGGATATTCACGTGCACTATAAGAAGCTGGACAGCAGTTTATTATACTGATAATATGGTCCCTTATTTGGCTTATGTTTATTCTAACAGTACAGATGTCCTAACTAGTTGTACATTCGCAGTCACGTATCTCCTACTGCCGCCAGATACAACATAATTCTGACCTCTTCTTTCCAATGACGAAAAGTTTCCAGTAGACTTCCATTTTCCGCGCAGGTCAAGGACTAAGCTCCTTCCCTTAACCCTGTCCATATTTTCAGCCTCACCTCTTAACACTGTCTGCCTCAGTCTTTAGTCTCTAACAATCAGCTGTTTGTGGCTCCCATACATCTCATATTGCCTATCGATCTGTGTATACGTTCTTGCTCCCTGCCCCACCCCCACCCCCACCTGAAACATCCTCCTCACCACCAGCTCAGCACCCCCTCCACTCTACAGTTCATTACCCTCCACCCTTGGCCCTACTCCACCAACTGGTTCACACCTGAGGCTCAGCCCTCATGCCTCACCTTCTTCAAGAGGCGCTCTCTGAGACTCCCCCATTAGCGGTCCCCTGGATTACGCACCCTACCTCCATGATTCTGTACTTCTCTCTGCATTCAGACAGATCATTGGCACACGTTGTATTACATGTCTATTTCATCTGCTACACCCTGAGTTCCTTGAGGGTGGGGTCTGATATCTTATAAGACCTCAATACAAGCTCAACAAATGTTGTTGGCATGATGAAAGGATTAATCATTCAATGATTCAATATGTGTAAAGTTCACGGAATAGTACAAGGCATACACAACATACAGAATGCCAGGAAATAAGTGAGTGAATGGACTTCAGGATCTGCCACAATCCCGTGTTCGTCGTGCTTCAATACGAGTCAGATGGTAGGTAGGTGATCACTGGAATTTGCCAGAGGAATTAGAAAAAAAAAATTGACTTGGAAAACTTCTACGAAGCATCTTTAAGAGTGGGTGTACTTTCTATTGGCGTTGCAGAGAATACTTAGAACGTACTGCAGAAAAATCAGACAGCCTCCGTAAATAGTTTCATGAAGTTCTTGCAGGATACAAAGAGAAGGCCATCCTGCTAGGTGAATCTCCTTCCTAACTTCTCGGCATTCATAATGTTGGCCTTTAGTTTATGACTTAGGTTTTATGCCCCATGTAGTCACTAGGGGTCAAACTTTATAAAAATGCATCTCACTGCAGTAGTATTTCTGGCCTAAGGGCGGAAAAAAAATCATTTCCCTCTCGGTTTGAGTAAAAACTGCTGTTCTCTGTGGGTGAGTTGCATAGTCAGCCAACCTACTGTCAGAATTTGGGGACTAGGAATAAATCAAACTTTTTAAAGAGAGTGGTTTTCCTCCTCTCTTATGTTGCTTCCGTTCTTATAAGGAATGGGGGACATTAGCATTGGGAACTCTAAGACTGTATCTATTTGTGGACTGGTGTATATAAGTTGCCACCCGAAAGCAGCCAGTGGACTCAATCCTTTCTAGTTCTGATTTCATTTCTTTTCCATTTTATCTTTGTCACATATCTGTTGCATGCTATACATTCAGTGCATTCATGAACCTTCACTGCCCCCGTAAGTGACATTACATTATTTATGAATAGGTAGACTTAATATTCTACCTTAATATTCTACCTTAATATTCTACCTTAATATTCTACACAGTCTTTTAGAGCTGACAAAATATTTTTACAAGCATTGCGCTAGCTTACCTTGTAAAACTCCACTTAGTTGAATAAGAAACAATAATTTTATTACATTCATTTACAGTTGAAAACGTAAGGTCTCAATGGTTAAGTGACTTGCTCAAGGTCGTACAGAACGCAGCAGGGCTGAAATGAAAGTCCCATTGGTGGAATAGGGTACCTGTGACCTTATTGTCTTGAAATTCACTTCCAATATCAGTTTATATTGATTTTCAAGAGCCTTTAAGTCACCCTAAGAGATAGTTTTCATATGTATTTGTTTCCATAAATTGATAGATTCTCAGAAAGAAGCATTCAGGGGATACTCTAGTGTAATCACAGCCTCTGGGAAGGTAAATATTTGCAAACCTGTGACTGGGACTCATTTTTTTCTTAATGTACACACTTTTATTGCACTGACTATTGAAAAGTTATTTTTCTACGTAAAACAAAAACCCACCCCAATTCATCACTATTTGCTCGTACCCACTCTCCGATACAACAGAGAACCAGAACATCAATCTTTTCTGTTTTGGAGGGGAAAATAAAATTCTTCCCATTTTCTTTTTCCTTTTTTCCTTCTCCTTATCCCCGCACCAGCTCTTATTCCAAATCTTTGCTGGCAACATTTCTCATCTCATTGCCGCACAATACCGTGACTTCCTTGCGTCACATGTGGGCTATACTGGGCACACCCTTATCCGGCCTTCCTGATGGCAGCCGTCCTCTGCACATCGCAATCAAACTGCTTCAAACTAGTGATGTCAAGACAAACGTGGAAACACCCACGCAAGGGGGAGGAGGCATATTATGTGCAGAGAAGCAAAGATAAGAAGGACGGCAGACTTCCATTTGGAAAAATGCAGGTGTGACGATAGTAGAACAAATCTTCATTGTGTAAAACAAAAACAGAACCAAGCCTGGCCGGCGGGGGGGGAGGGGGGAACTGTGGGGATACTTCCATTTGTAAGCTTCTATGTGAGGTGATATAAAACCACTAGAACGCTTACTTTGGCCATTTTTTTAAATTTTTTTTAACTTGTATTTATTTATTTTTGAGACAGAGAGAAACAGAGCATGAACGGGGAGGGGCAGAGAGAGAGGGAGACACAGAATCAGAAGCAGGCTCCAGGCTCTGAGCCATCAGCCCAGAGCCCGACAAGGGGCTCGAACCCACGGACCGCGAGATCGTGACCTGAGCTGAAGTCGGACGCTCAACCGACTGAGCCACCCAGGCGCCCCTACTTTGGCCATTTAAACATGACTACTATAAGTGCTGAAGCAACCAACGAAAAGTAGCACATAATTACGGCTAACGGTAAAGAAAAAAATCCCGGATCCCTAGGAGTTCAAGTGTACCTGCTTTTATTGTGCTGCACAGCCATTGCAGTCTTAACAAACCGATGACTCAAGCGGGGCATCAAACCTTCTCCATCATTATTATATTTGTTAGGGTGTATGGTACGCATGGCATATGGTATATACCATATATATATATATATGGTATATCATTTGTTACAGTGACTCCCTAAAGGCTCAGATGATGGCTAGAATTTTTTAGCAATAAAGTATTGTTGCAGGAAGGTATGTGCGTTGTTTTTCAGACATAATACTATTGCATACTTGTTAAGTATTGCATGCTTACTAGACTGTGGTATGGTATAAACACCATTTTGATACGTGCCAGGAAATACAAAAAAGCTCATTTGACTCACTTGGTTGCAATATTTGATTTGTTGCAGTGGTCTGGAACCAAATCTGCAATATCTCTGAGGTTTGCTGTATAAAAAGAATTATAGAGCACAGACAGCCAAGTGCAATTTCTCCCAGGTCTGCAAGGCTGGTTCAACATTCAAAAGTCAATTAATGTAACCCTTCACATCAATTGGCTAAAATAGAAAGATCACACGATCATATTAGTAGATGCTGAGAAAGCATTTGACAAGATCCAACACCCAATCATGATTAAAAAACTCTCAATAAACTAGGAATAGAAGGAACTTCTCAACTCGATCCCACTATCTACAGAGAACCTAAGCTATCCATCATACAAAACAGTGACAAACTCAAGGCTTTCCCACTAATAGGAGGCACAAGGCTACAATATACACTCATTTTCAATAGTGGAAGTCCTTGCTAATGCAATCAGGCAAGACAAGGAAAGAAAAGATATACAAACTGGGAAAGAAAACATCAAACTATCTTTGTTCACAAGTGACATGTTTCTTTATGTAGATAATCTGAAAGGATCCACAAAAAAGCTTCTGAAACTAATAAGCAAATATAATTAGGTTGCAGGATACGAGGCTAATATAAACTAAGTCAATCACTTTCTATACACCCTCAATGAATAAGTAAAATTTGAAGTTAAAAATAACATTTATATTAGCACCCCCAAAATGAAATGCTTAGGTATAAATCTGACAAATGTATACAAGATCGATATGAAAAAATATACAAAATTCTGATGAATGAAATCAAAGAACTAACTATCCCATGTTCACATATAGGAAGACTCCATATTATCAAGATGTCAGTTCTTTCCAACTTGATATATAGACTAAGTGCAATCTCAGTAAAAATCCCAACAAATTGGTTGGTGGGTATTGACAAAGTGATGCCAAATTTTATAGAGAGAGGCAAAAGATGCAAAATAGCCAGCACAAAATTGAAGAACATAGTTGGAGGACTGACACTTCCCCACTTTAAGATTCACTATAAAGCGACGCTAATCAAAACAGTGTGGCATTGGTGAAAAAAAGACACAAATAGAGCAATGGCACAAAATAAAGATACCGGAAGTAGATTCACATAATTAGAGCCAACTGATCTTTGACAAAGAAGCAAAAACAGTCGAATGGAGCAAAGATTGCCTTTTCAACAAACGATTCTGGAACAACTGGACATCCACACGCAAAAAAAAAAGGGAATATAGGCACGGAACTCACACCCTTCACGAAAGTGGATCATAGACTTAATGTAAAATGCAGAGCTAGAAAACTCCTAGAAGATTACATAGGGGAACACCTAGATGATGTTGGGTATGGTGATCCCTTTTTAAATATACCACCAAACACATGATCCATGAGAGAAATAGTTGATAAGCTGGGCTTCATTAAAATTGAAAACTTTTGGGTCACCTGGGTGGCTCAGTCAGTTACGTATCCGTCTCCTGATTTCAGCTCAGGTCGTGACCTCACGGTTCGTGGGCTTGAGCCCCACATCAGGCTCTGTGCTGACATTGTGGATCCTGCTTGGGATTCCCTATCTCCCTCTCTACCTGCCCCTCTGCTGTTCTTTGTCTCTGTCTCTCTCTCTCCCAAAAGAAAAAAAATTTTAATTAAAATTTAAAACTTTTGCTGTGTGAAACATATCAAGAGCATTAGAAGACCAGCCACAAACCGGGAGAAAGGCACATTAATAAAAGACTGTTATTCAAAATATACAAGGAACTCTTCAAGCTCAGCAACAAGAAAACTAACAACTCGACTACAAAATGGGTCAAAGATATGAACAGATACCTTCCCAAAGAAGAAAGAGAAGTGGAAAATAAGCATATTAGAAGACGTTCCACATCATAGGTCATGAGGCAAATGCAAATGCAAATGCAAATTATAACAACAATGGGATACCACCGCACATCTATTGGAATGGCTGAAATCTGGGACACTGACAACGTCAAACCCTGGCAAGAAGGGAGAGTAGCAGAAACTCTCATTCATTGCTAGTGGTAATGCAAAATGGTACAGTCCCTCTCGAAGACATTCTCATAGTTCCTTACAAAACTAAACGCACTCTTAACCGTACGATCCGACAACCGCACAACTTGATATTTACCTAAAAAGAGGTGAAAACTTTTGTCTACCAGAAAACTCACACATGGATGTTTATAGCAGCTTTAGTCAGAGTAGCCAAATCCTAGAAGCAACAAAGACGTCCTTCTACAGGTGAATGGATTAACTGCGGAACATCCAGACGATAGATGATTCAGTGCTAAAAACAAATCATCTATGAAGTCATGGAAAGACATGGAGGAACTTGAATGCACATTGCTAAGTAAAAGAAACCAATCTGAAAGGCTACATAAGGTATGATTCCAAGTATATGACATTCTGTAAAAGGCAAAACCGATTCCAAGTATACGACGTTGTGTAAAAGGCAAAACCATGGACACATAAAAACATTAGTAGTTTCCAAAAGTGGAAGGGGTGAGGCAGGGAGATGAATAGGCAGGGCAAAGATGATTTTTAGGAGAGTGAAAATATTCTGTGAGACATGATAATGGTGGATATATGTTGGTATACATTTGTCCATAACACCAAGAGTGGACTCTAAGGTGAACTACTGAGTTTGCGTGATTATGATGTGTCAGTGTAGATTCAGCCTTCACAAAAATGGTACCATTCTAGTGAGTGAAGTTGGGAAGGCCATGCATTTGGGGGCACAGGATATATGGGAAATCTGAACCTTCCTCTCAAATTTGCTGTGGACCTAAAACTGCTTGAAAAACACTAAAATCTTTTAAAGAGTCACATACTGTATTAATTCGTTTGTGCAACAGTTTCAAAACAAAAATTTTACTGAGTTGGAAAACAGACGAGTGATTTCCAGGGGCTCAAAATGGTAGAGGAGGTGAGTGGGTATGTCTGCAGAAGAGTAGCACGGGGGAGATCTTTATGGTGATGGAATAATTTTGTATTTTGGTCGTGGTGAGGGTCACACAAACCTACGTAAGTTATAGAAGGACGGAACTACACAAACACATTGTATCAATATCAAATCTGTGATTTGGATATTGTATTACAATTATGTAATCACTGGAGTAAAAAGGCTGAAGGGGACTCAGACTTTTCTGTATGATCTTTGCAGCTTCCTGTGAATCTATAATTATTGCAAAACGAAGTTTTAAAGAGATGCTAATTCCCCTCAACTTGATGTATAGATTCCATAGGATTCCATTTACCCTGGAAGTCTTTTTTAAATTTTTTAAAAATTTACATCCGGGGCGCCTGGGTGCCGCAGTCAGTTAAGCGTCCGACTTCAGCCAGGTCACGATCTCACGGTCCATGAGTTCGAGCCCCACATCAGGCTCTGGGCTGATGGCTCGGAGCCTGGAGCCTGTTTCCGATTCTGTGTCTCCCTCTCTCTCTGCCCCTCCCCCGTTCATGCTCTGTCTCTCTGTGTCCCAAAAAATAAATAAATGTTGAAAAAAAAAATTTTTAAAAAAATTTACATCCAAATTAGTTAGCATATAGTGAAACAATGATTTCAGGAGTAGATTCCTTAGTGCCCCTGACCCATTTAGCCCATCCCCCCTCCCACAACCCCTCCAGGAGCCCTCAGTTTGTCCTCCATATTTACGAGTCTCTTCTGTTTTGTCCCCCTCCCTGTTTTTATATTATTTTTGTTTCCCTTCCCTTATGTCCATCTGTTTTGTCTCTTAAAGTCCTCATATGAGTGAAGTCATATGATTTTTGTCTTTCTCTGACTGACTAATTTCACTTCGCATAATACCCTCCAGTTCCATCCACGTAGTTGCAAATGGCAAGATTTCATTCCTTTTGATCGCTGAGTAATACTCCATTGTATAAATACACCACATCTTCTTTATCCATTCATCCATTGATGGACATTTGGGCTCTTGCCATACTTTGGCTATTGTTGATAGTGCTGTTATAAACATGGGGGTGCATGTGCCCCTTCGAAACAGCACTCCTGTATCCTTTGGATAAATACCTAGCAGTGCAATTGCTAGGTGTAGGGTAGTTCTATTTTTAGTTTTTTGAGGAACCTCCATACTGTTTTCCAGAGGGGCTGCACCAGCTTGCATTGCCACCAACAATGCAAAAGAGATCCTCTCTCTCCACATCCTTGCCAACATCTGTCGTTGCCTGAGTTGTTAATGTTAGCCATTCTGACAAGGGTGAGGTGGTATGTCATTGTGGTTTTGATTTGTATTTCCCTGATGATGGGTGATGTTGAGCATTTTTTCATGTGTCGGTTGGCCATCTGGATGTCTTCCTTGGAGAAGTGTCTATTCATGTCTTTTGCCCATTTCTTCACTGGATTATTTGTTTTTTGGGTGTTGAGTTTGATAAGTTCTTTATAGATTTTGGATACTAACCCTTTATCTGATATGTCATTTGCAAATATCTTCTCCCATTATGTCAGTTGCCTTTTAGTTTTGCTGATTGTTTCCTTGGCTGTGCAGAAGCTTTTTATTTTGATGAGGTCCCAGTAGTTCATTTTTGCTTTTGTCTCCCTTGCCTCCTGAGACGTGTTGAGTAAGAAGTTGCTGTGGCCAAGATCAAAGAGGTTTTTGCCTGCTTTCTCTTCGAGGATTTTGATGGCTTCCTGTCTTACATTTAGGTCTTTTATCTCGGAAGTCTTTTTTACAGAAATTATCAAGCTGATTCTGAAATGTATATGAAAGTTCAAAGGACCTGGAAGAGCTTTGGACAAAGTCAGATGACTGACTAATACTACTTGATTTTAAGAGCTACTATAAAGCTACAGACGTCAATGTAGTATTGATGAAAATATAGGCAAATGGATCAATGAAACAGAGTCCGGAAATAAACCCACATATATATGTTCAATTGATTTTTGACACAATTTCAAAGGAGTGTAATGGAAAAGAGTGGTCTTTTCTGTAAATGGTGCTGGTCATCTACACATTAAAAACGGAACTTAGATCTGAATCCCATGGCATATACAAAGATTAATTCGAAGTGGATTATAGACCTAAATGTGAAACTAAGTCTATACATCTTCCATTGGAAGACAAGAGAAGATCTTTTGTGAACTTGAATTAGGCAAATATTTTTTAGATATGGCACTAAGAATGTAATTCATAAAAGAAAACAATAGATAATTTGGACGTCATGAAAATGGAAACCTTACTTTGTGGAAGACCTCGTCAAGAGACTAAAAAGACAAGGCACAATCAGAGAGGAAATATTTTCAGATGAAATATCTGATAATGGTTTTGTAGTCAGACTATATAAAGAATTCTCAAAACCCAATAATAAGGAAAATAAAAGGCATGGGGGAAAGACCTACACAAAATTTCACCACGGAAGTTGTGTGAATGGCAAATAAGCAAAATGAAAGATGTTCGATAGCATTGGTCACGCGGGAATTGCAAATGGAGACCACAGTGAGGTCCCGCTGCGCATCTATTAGAACGGTTACAATTTTTTTTTAATTTTTTTAACGTTTGTTTATTTTTGAGACAGAGAGAGACAGAGCATGAACGGGGGAGGGGCAGAGAGAGAGGGAGACACAGAATTGGAAGCAGGCTCCAGGCTCTGAACCATCAGCCCAGAGTCCGACACGGGGCTTGAACTCACGGACGTGAGAGCGTGACCTGAGCTGAAGTTGGACGCTCAACCGACTGAGCCACCCAGGCGCCCCATACAATTTTTTTTTAAAAAACCTGTCTATAGCATGTGTTCACAGGGAGTGGGGGAACAGAAACAGGGCTTTTGGAAGTTTAAACTGGTCGAAGCACTTTGGAGAAAAACTGCCAGTTTCATCAAAAGGTAAACATATACCCACCATCCATTCCAGGCATGCCACTGTCAGGTGCTTATCTAAGAGAAGTAAAAACATACCCAAAAAAGACTCGTGCGTGAATATATCCAGAGCAGCTCTATGCGTAATAGCCTCAAACTGGAAATGATGCCCTGTCTTTCAACGGGTGAATGAATAAACTTAGCAGCGGTACATCCGTGTAAGAGAACAGTATTCAGCAATAAAAAGCAATGAATTGCTGATGCCATGGACGAATCTTAATCCACAACATAAGAGGGACCTGTCGTAGGAGTCCGTCTTGATAAAAGTCTAGAAAACGCAAATGAATTTACAGTGACACAAAGTAGATCCGCATTTGCCTAAATAAGCTACAGTAGGGGTGGGGGTGGGGCGGGGTGGAGGGAGAAATCACACAGGGACACACAAAAATTTCAGGTGGTTGATGGCAAATAAGTCATCTTATTCCGTTCGTTGTCTTATTGTGGTCATGGTTCCAGGGGTTTACGTGCAAGTCGAAATGCGTCAAATCGTACACTTTAAATATGTACGATTTACCGTACGTCAAGCACACCTCAGCAAAGCTGCAAGAACAAAACAGTAAAAGGTTGAGGGGCGGCACACCGACAGAGAAACAGCAGTACTAACATAAACTTCGCTAAAGGCAGACACTGCAAGTGCCGTGTGTCGCGTCTGTTCCTCCGTCATTGCCGCCTTGTCCCTCTGGGATGGAGGCTGCTGCACCCTGGGCCCTGCCCCTTTGACCTTGGTCAGAGCTTGGCTCCTTAACCTTCCTGTCAATCTTTTACTGTCCTTCGGTTATTCCCAGCAGAACACAAATGGGCTTTTGTTATCTTGTACTTGAAAAAAATAAATAAAACAGTCTTTCTTAACTGAATATATCCCTCTAGACACTGCCCTCCCACGCACATACATGCGCGCGCGCGCGCACACACACACACACACACACACACACACATCTATGCAACATACAGACTCCCACATCTGCTCCCAGCACCTTTTGTAACTTCCCCCACACTTTGTCAACTCGGACGTGATATCTCTACCACACTCGTCCATTAATGCGCGGAGATAAAGGTTAATAATAAAACACTCTGTTGATACACTCGCCGTGGACTTGGAGATCAGAGAGACCTAGTTTTGAATCTCGGCCCTGCGGCAGCCTGCTACTGTGCCTTTGAGTAGCTTATGTAACTCCCTTAAAAGTGTTTACTACCTGTCAAATGCATTTAGGCGACCCGCTGGATCTATTTCAAAAAGCCTCTGAAAGGAGTCCGTGAATCGTGTTTTCCTGCTGCCAGGAATACTTAGACTCTGTCAGTATCCAATTGCTACCCTTCTGCCTGCCTGGCCCCCAGAGACACAATCTTCCTCCAGTTTCTCTCCTCCCCTTGCTTCCAAGGGGGTTAGTTTGTTTCAAGGTGCGTGAGTCAGCACAGATCGGCCCCTCGCACAGCTTGCTCGCTTCGTTTTCCTCCAATGAGCCGATCTGTCTTCAAGCCCAGTGAGCATTGCTAGGCTGCAGGGCTCGCCCCCACATCCCCTCCGGGAACGCGTGCTGGGCACCTGGCTTACTCAGAGCTTTTAAATAGCTTCTCCCTCCCAACCTAATGCCCGGTATCACCCGAAAACATTGATTGCTTTAGAGCGGCTTCATCTCCCCGCACCTCTTTAAAAGCCCCTTCCCTGCCATCGATCAATATAACAACAAAATAAAATATAAATAAATAAAAATAAAAGCCCTTCTCCTAGAGTATTTATTAGGTTTGGGGGTTGGTTTTTGTTTTTTTGTTTTTTTGTTTTTTTTTTGGTTATAGTTGTTTTGTTTCATATCTTCCCTACGACTGCACGACCCTTGAGGGGAAGACCAGTTTTCTTTCGAGTTATATAAAGGGCTTAACAGGGTGTTGAACTCCTACTTGTTCCATTAATTCTGATGGCACCAACTGGAGGGTCGTGGGTAAGCAAACTGCTTCCTCTTCTCCTAACTCACAGATGTCTTTACTACTAGATTCCTCCCCTCTCCGGAATTCCTTTCTTTTTCATTTCTATTCCAGAAGGTAGAGGCTCAGCTTAGATCACACCTCCTCCGGGAGACTTGCTGCAGTTTAAACTATTCTCCCCCCCTGCTCCGGTCTTTCCCCTCGTTCTCGAACGGGATTTGAAGGACCCATAAGCCCACTACTGGCTGTGGGATCAGGGGCGACACATCTCACGTCTCTGAGCCCCGGTCGTCCAGCCCTCTAAAGTGACAATCGTCATACCCTATCTCACAGAGCTCTCGTGAGGGTCAAGTGAGGTCCTGCACGTGGGATGTCTTTGTAAACCCAACCAGGCTCAACAAATGGAAGGGATGATGAGCTCCTTGTGGCTCTCCATCTCGGCCTGCCTTGGACGGTAGTCACGTGTCAGTGGCTCCGAACCGGTTTGGGGAAATCCTGGAAGGGGAAGGACGGATTTTGCGCGTCTCGGTAACTTCGTCTGTGCTGTGCGCGCCGAGAGGCACGCTGGAGTGTGTTGAATTGAAAGTGGGAAGTGCACCCTGGAGCCAGGCCCTTCTTCCTACGGAGAAGCAAATGTCTGTCACAGCGTTTGTAATTTCATAGGTAGCCACAAAGAAAAACAAGAAAAGGAGAAGAAAAATGGAAACACAGAGAACGCAAACACGCTTGCCCTTTTTTAGGCACCAAAAGACGCTTTTCAAGGGGGCAAGAGGGAGTCATCTCCCCTGATAAATGCCACATGCTCCAAGGCTGCAGAACAAGCAACTAACGCAATTCATCAAACGAAATGATAGGAATCCGGGAAACAGCACGTCCTAATTAAACCAAAACGACAATCCACACCAGACGCACACTCTATTTTCAAGCTACGAGCTTGTGTTTTAGTATCCCACAGGGTTTTGGAGTCAGGACTTGTAGCAGAGGGGTTGAGCTGGGAGCCAGCCTAGGATGATGGGGCCAGCTCTCGTGGCGGCTGTTGTGGAGGAGTCTGACCTGGAATGTCACAGGTTCCTATCCCAAGTCCGGGGGGGCATCTTCCAGCCAAGGGAGGGATGGTGCTCTTAACTGACCACCTCATTTCCCGGATCCAAAGACAGAAGAACAATGTTGAAAAATCCGTTACAAATGCTTCTCTTTCATGTAACTTCTTTAGGAGGTCTCTTCTGACCCTGCTGTCAGAGTGGGCCATTTCCCTCTCTGTTCTATCGTTCTGTGTTCCTGGAGCCACAATACCTTGTTTGGGAACAAGAATAGTCGCCTGACCCATGTCGGGCCAATCAGATTTCCAGTGAGGCTTTGAACAGAGACTAGGTTAGTCAGATGATGCTAAGCTTGAGATCCCCTAGAAGCAATGTGGACTAGACTACTGGGGGTGACTTTGGAGATCTGAAAAGACCTGTGGGCCAAAAATAGACATTAGTTCATCAACATCGTGTAGATGGCTAGCCATGTGGATGGAATCTTCCAGGGTAAGAGACTATGGGGAGAAGGGAAGGGGGAAGGGAAGGGGAGGGGAGAGAAAAGGGAGGGGAGGGGAGGGGAGGTGGCCTCAAGACTCAAATTTACTATTTATTTACTTGATGAGGGACTTCAGGCAAAGACCTTGATCACCCTGGGTGACAGCTTCACTTTCTGAAAAAGAATCATTCAAATACTCCTTCATTCGGCTGCCCAGTAATTTTCTAAATGCTTATCATAGGCCAGATGCTGTGCGTGATATTAGGGACACAGTGGTAACCACGACACGGACTTTGTCCTAAAATGTGTGTATAAATCCAGAGGGAGACAGAGATCGATGGAAGCCACCACAGAGGGTAGCCACGATGGTTTGGGTGCCCTTTCCAGAGGCAACCACTCTAGTCCTGGGGCATCAGGAGAAGTTTCTGGAAGAAAGACATCTAAGAGGAGGCCTGTGTTATCCAGGGGAAGGTTAGGAAGCGGGTGGAAGTGAACAGGGCAGAGGGGAAAAATGCAGAAGCCCACAGGCAAGAGGGGGACATGGGGAACTTTGAGGTGTAGCATTTCCATATGACCCAGGCAAAGAGTATGCAATGAGAAGAGAGGAGAGAGAGCCAGGCTGCGTCCACATTATGAAGCGTCCCACAGGCTGGCTGTACAAATAATCTAGATACAGGAGGAAGGTGCCCGTAATCAAAACAGTGGTTGTAGAGATGGGGGGCGGGAGGGGAGGCAGGGGAAAGTTTGGGTTCCAGAACCAACGAGAGGGCAGGACGCTGCTAGCGTTCCCGGGGTGAGCAGAGTCAGGAGAAACGACTTCTGCAGGGAGGTGGCATCCGGGGTCGGCGTAGCAACCAGGAGCTGCCACAGTGACCTCTGACCTCCATAAAGCGTGTGTGTCCGTGTGCGTGTTCGCCGAGCACCCTCCGTTTTCAACCGTGGAGACTATAAACTTCGGCATCCAACCTTGCTTCCTTTCCTTGCCCGGAAAAGGGAAGCTGTGCTTCTTATACCCAATCTCTCCTCTGTCTCTGGCTCATTCAGACCCTCCCTCTCAACGGGATCGTCTCCACTGGCATTTAAACACGATCGTGTCTTATCGCTTCTCGGCCTTTTGGCTAAGATCAAGTGTAAACGTGATCATGCCGTCCCCAGTAACGAGCAAAGGACTCAACCCCGAGCCTTCGGCCAACCCGTCTTTCTCTTGCCCTTTCCTACCAAATATCTTGAAGCAATGGTCTAGACTCCCTGACCCCCTTTCCTCCTCCTTCACCTCACCACTCAGTACACGTGAGTCTGACGTCTGCTCAGAAACCCTTGTATTTGGGCTTACAAACTGTTTTTTAAATGCTAGAACGGGGGGCGCCTGGGTAGCTCAGTCGCTTCGGCGTCCAACTCTTGGTTTCTGCTCAGGCCGTGATCTCACGGTTTGTGAGTTCGAGCCCCGCGTCGGGCTCTGTGCTGACGGCTCGGAGCCTGGAGCCTGCTTCGGATTCTGGGTCTCCCCCCTCTCCGCCCCTCCCCTGCTCATGCTCCGTTTCTCTTTATCTCTCAATAGTGAATAAACGTTAAAAAAAATTTTTTTTAAAAAGAAAGAAAGAAAACTCTTAATGCCACAGTCTCCTTCTGTTCCCTCTCTCTTCATAAGGCGGGCGTGACCAGGACTTTAATGGATAGCTTCTCTGTTCATGTCCTTCTCTCTAGGGTGAGAACAGCGCCCGGCACATAGCAGCATTCAGCAAATATTGGTGAATAAATGAGAAAAAAGAATAGCTTACATTTAAGTGCTTAGGGGAAATGGCGAAGAGTGTCATTTTTCTGAGACTGAGACGGGGAAAGATACGTCACCTGGGGGAAATACCTGCTTATAAAAGAAGCAGGGCCACAGACTCACCTTGGGGACCTCCGGAAGCACAAGGCCAGTCGGCAGGCGTTTCGCCGGCATGGTTACAAAATCCGAACTTTTGGTCAGAAAAGCAAAGCTGTCTGTCCGCTTCAGTGACAGGTGCATCACTGCTTCCTAAAGTGACTCGTCCCATACTCCTTGCTTGGAGAAGAGATTGTTTTTCTCTTTGAGATCTCTTTTCAGGTATTTCCATAGCGACCCCTACACATGACACGTGCTTAGCTGAAACAGACGGAAGATTTTCTCCTTTCAAATAATGGTGACACATCTCACGAAGGTGGGGGGGGGAGGGGTTCCTTGAGTACATCGCTGCCAGGGTAAAGTGATGTGCAAGAGAGAGGGAGGAAGGGAAGAGAAGAAGGAAGAGAGAGAAAAATGTGAGCAAAGATCAGTCACAGAGATGTTCAAATTACACAATTGGAAGCCTACAGCTTACACACACACACACACACACCCACACACACAGACATGTGTATGCACACACACAGATCTATACGTGTAAGGACAAATGTGTACAAGTAGGGAGGAAAGCAGATTTGGGACTCTATACTTGTCCCTAAGCCCTGTATTTCAGCAAAGTATTTATGCCTGCTGGTTGCTATGGAAATACTCAGGAGCTTGCCACATGCCTTCTGTCTAGCCTCACAAGGGAGACGCTCACTAATGCAAATAACATATAGGTTTAAGAAAAGATTAGAAAAGAGGGTGGCCGGTTATGATTTCATTCCGTAGGCTCGAAAACTTCTCAGTGCTACACATCCAAGGAGCCTAAGTAGCCACAGATAGGAATAGATTTTTCACTATTTTTTTAAGTGAAAGGCTGCGAGGCATCTTAATTTAGCTAGAAAACGGCATCAGTCTCTATCGTTTTGTGGGCCAAGAAGTTTATGAGAAAAGAACAGACCAGGAGACAGGAAGTCTGTCTTCTAGTACCAAATCACAACTGTGCACCTATTTGACCTTGGATAGGACAGTTCCCCTCTATGGCCCCATTTTCTCAATTCTCTTTGTAAATTGAGAAGAAAACACTGGGTAGTTCCAACAGATCGCATCATTTAGGAAGCTTTAGGTTGTAAATGATCCAAAAAACCTTCAACTTGGCTTCAAACTAAAGGAAATGTATTGGATCGGGAAATGGAAAACTCCAGAAGCGGTCTGGCTTCAGATAAAGTTTAATTTAACGTTCAACAAGGCCACCGAGGACCCGGTTTTGTTATCGACTTCACCCTAAGGCTGCTTCCAAGATGGTGGCCAAAAGTCTCAGAGCTACATCCCCATCGTAGCAGGAAAGAGAGAATGTGTTTGCATTGGATTCCCAGCAATCGTTCTGAAAGTGATCATAATTGAACCAGCTGAAGATAGCAAACCCATCCCCTTGATGATCACAATGGCCTGGGGAATGACACGTACTTACTGGCTTAACGTAAGCCATACATGCTCCAAATCTGGCGCCGACACAGGATTCAGTTTCCTTGGAAATACATGAATCTTTAAATGGAAATCAGAGACAGTTGGGAAGCGGGTAGGGGGAATCCTGAGGAGACAATCAATAAATGTCTGCTCAGGGGTATCGCCAGTTCTGACGTATTCTATTTGCATTTTCTGTGCTGGTGGAGAAGCAAGTTCCTTAGGGCATGAAAAGAGAGACCCTATAAGGGTGCCTGCCACTTGCGTGGAAGTTCCCAGTGCCTTTGAATTTCGCCCTAAAAATAACCCTGACAGAAAACGACCCAATAACTTCTTAGTTCGGGGTTGTTTGGTCTTTGAACAGTTAATAAAAATGAAACATACAGAGAAGGGAAAACACGCATCTGTACCCCCTACTGAAGAGCTTTCTGTTCTACTACATAGTACTTGTCCTTTCTCTGTTTTGAATTTCTGGTCCTCAAAATTCATCCGAATTTTTCTCTATACTTCTCAATTTTTTACTGAAACTATTAACTTCCTAAGAATTTTGATAGGAAGTTTGACTCTTGACGAATGGCGGCCACCCATTTATCCTTCCCTCGTGGTCCCCTCAACACATACGCACGGGCACACACACACACACACACACACACTAGGGAAGAGAAACCACAATCCACAAGTATGAAAATAAAGATTTTATCAGTCAGGACATTCAGGGTGGAGGTCACAGAGGGACAAATCCAAAAATGGCTTCCATATAAGGAAATACATTATCTCGCATAGAGAAATCCAGGGTTAAAACCATTCTGAGTTGGTAAATTTATCAGCTTGACTGTATCATCAAGGGCCTAGGTTCTTTCTACAGCTCCGCATGCCTTCCTCCGCACGCTGGCATATCTTTTTAGGATGACTAACCTCATGGTGCCCACATGGCTGCCACAGCTGTAAGCATTGCATGTGATGGCAAATCTAACCATAAGAAAGAGTAGGTTTTCCGCAAGCTTTCTTTTTTAAAAACAAAACGAAATCTTTTCCTGGACTATTACCTCCCTCCAAACAGAATTGCCTTCATGATTCTTTGGCAAAATAGTGCCACATGCCCATTCTTGTATATCCCTTGGAAAAGTGAATTATCCCAGTTGGTTACCAATCAGGTTCACCCGGGGAAGCACACAACTGCCTGATACCTGATGCTAACTGAGTCTGCTACATCGGATTTCCAGAAGGAAATGCTCTAGGGAAGAATGTGTAACATGAAGCCTTTCTCTTAAGCCCCACCCTCACCCTGCAGTAGACTTTTCCTCATGTCTCGTTGGGCAGAAGGGGGTTACATGCCTGTCCTGACATAGCAGTGTATTACAATACCAGAAATATGTACGACAATCACTCCTGAGTTAAAATTCATGTTCCTCTCCTTATTACGGGCCATGGGAATAAGAGTAAATATTTTATCCTCACTGTGCCTTAGTTTATCCCTCTGTAAAATGGCACTAGCCTCACCATAGGCTTTTGAAGGCTAAACGAAAGGGCACTTAGATATGCTAGTATTTCATAGATGGTACTTTACTGAAGGTTGATGGGGGGTGGGAGGGAGGGAAAAGTGGGTGATAGGCATTGAGGAGGGCACCTGTTGGGATGAGCACTGGGTGTTGTATGGAAACCAACTGGACGATAAATTCCATATTAAAAAAATAATAAAGAGGGGTGCCTGGGTGGCGCAGTCGGTTAAGCGTCCGACTTCAGCCAGGTCACGATCTCGCGGTCCGTGAGTTCGAGCCCCGCGTCGGCTCTGGGCTGATGGCTCAGAGCCTGGAGCCTGTTTCCGATTCTGTGTCTCCCTCTCTCTCTGCCCCTCGCCCGTTCATGCTCTGTCTCTCTCTGTCCCAAAAATAAATAAACGTTGAAAAAAAAAATTTTTTTTAAATAATAAAGAGCAGTGGACGTGAAGTGAAAAAAAAAGAAGACATAAAATCTTTTAAAGAAAAAAAAGATAGTACTTCCTTTCCTGCTTTCCAATTTTTCTTTACTTTTTATCATGAAAAGCTACTAAAACGATAACAAACTACTAAAGGTTTAATCAAGGAAGAGGCGTGACCTGACATGTGTTTTGGTAAGATAACACTCAAGGCAGATAAAATGGGGATTCGGGTGATTTTTTTCTGTGTTAGTCGACACTTTCCCTAAGCTCCTCCAATAATACCATTTATTATTAATTGTGAAAATTCAGAACTTTTACTGTAGTATTTTAATAATACTTTTTTGAGGGAAACTTTCACTACAACATATCCTTTGGTTATTCTTATTCTGTATTTCAATTTGCCATCCAAACAATGTTTCTTTTTTTTAATGTTTATTTAATTATTTTGAGAGAGAGAGAGAGAGAGCAAGAGTGAACAGGGGAGGGGCAGAGAGAGGGGAGACAGAGAATCCCAAGCACCACCAGTGCAGAGCCCCACACGGGGCTCGAACTCACGAATCACGAGATCGTGACCCGAGCTGAAATCAAGAGTCAGATGCTTAACTGACGGAGCCACCCAGGCGCCCCCAAACGATGTTGCAATAATTTAATTAGCCAAGGTTTTCCCTGGCAGAAAACAGGCTCCCTTTCGCTCAGAAGGTTATACTTGCTTACTTGTCCAAAGACTTCCCCATTTATCGGAGATTCTATATCCTTCCTCAACATGGATGTGAGACAACTCTTCAGTCCCTTGTTGGAAAGTGTCCTGTTGATGGGAGACATCCCGTTGCTACGAAGCTGTTAGTAATGTCTTTTGGAAAATGGCTACAGCTTTACAGCATCACCCTTGAACTCCTTCAAATTCTTGGGTGAATTCCATGCAAATTCAGTGATTTATTTACATTAGTTTGACCATTTGAACAAGAAAGTCCTGTTTTTTCTCAATCTTTTTCCAGCTAAGAACCTAACAGTACTTGGATTATCTTCCCTTTGCTCCTTGAAATTAACATCGTTCGGTGGGCGGAAGGTAGCAGCCGGGGTCTTGTCAAGCTGTGCTCTATGGAACGCAGAAGCACGAAAGACCGTGTTGGAACCTGGATTCCACTGCAGTAAGTCCCTGGATTGACTGCTGGCTGATCGCATTGCGTGGAAATGGAAACGATCACCAAAGAACCATCAGATGAGGTGACCAAAGCGACTGGAAAATAGATGGCTCATCTGTTTTTGACCATCTAAACGACTAAACTGAATCTCAGACTACACAATCACTTCTCTTTTTTTTTTTTTTTAGATTTTTTTTTAAATTTTTTTTTTTCAACGTTTATTTATTTTCGGGACAGAGAGAGACAGAGCATGAACGGGGGAGGGGCAGAGAGAGAGGGAGACACAGAATCGGAAACAGGCTACAGGCTCCGAGCCATCAGCCCAGAGCCCGACGCGGGGCTCGAACTCACGGACCGCGAGATCATGACCTGGCTGAAGTCGGACGCTTAACCGACTGCGCCACCCAGGCGCCCCTCACTTCTCAATTAAAAGCTGAAGGGAGGCCTGACGCTCGCTTACCTAGAAGACTTTTATTTACCATCCTCGATGCGTAGCTTATTTGGTGCTAAATTTTAGATTAAGTTTCTAAAGGGACAAGGGAGGTCATACATGTATGCAAATTTCATTCTTGCATGCATGCGATTTACTCAGTCATAAATTTTGCGTGTCGTGCCACACACCATAGTAGGCATGGCGAATGCAACCTCAACCACGATCCTGCTCTCAAGTACCGTGTTCAACTTGATGAAGATATGAATATGGAGAAAGAACATTGCTAAGGAACGACAGCAAAGTCGCACTGAGGGCTTAGGAGACGTTTCCTAGAGAAAGTAATGATTGTATGTGTTTTCAGAGGATGATCAGGAGACAGCTTGAACGTGAAGGTGGTGGGGCAGGTGAGAGAGGAAACTACAACAAAGTGAATGTTACCAAAGGCCTGGGAGGTGACAGGAGAGCACAAGGTCTGCAGACAACGTGAGCGGGGGTGGGGGTGCGGGGGGGCGGTGAATGGATAAAGGGAGGTTGGGATCAGAACACAAAGCACATCCCAGCGACCGTGACAATGAATCCCCATTTTGAGCAAGGATATTTCAGGGTAAGTTTCAAAGGAAAGACTCGGTTCAGTTTGCGAGTATGAACTGTGAGGTCCTTGGGTCACCTGTAAAGAACTACCCTGAAAGGTTAGCGATAAATGGGGGAGCCGTTCCTGCGGAAACAGTGGTGAGAGAGAAAGGAAGCAGAGAGAACTGGACGCGAGCAAAGGGAGGAAAAATTGAACGAAGCTCACAGAAGCCAAGGGGAGACGGATTTCAGGCAGGAGGAAGCAAGGGACTGTGCCCAGACCGACCAAGGTAAGGACCCCAAACCATATGCTGCACTTAGCAGAACTCGTTGACTTCACCACATTTCTTCCCTGGACTGGGGGAGGGGGCAGAAACTTGACTGTGGCGCGGGGAGGCCCGGCACTTGGCAAGGTGCACGACTGCTAATCATCTCGGTGATGGGGACGGCCGTTCTCTGGAGACGCGTGTCTATGAAGGGAAGGCTAACTACAGGGTGGTGGCCTGGTGGTCAAGGAAGGTTTGTTTGGTGTTGGTCTTAAGACAAGGAAGGCATGAAATATCTCCATGCCGAAGGAAAAATGGCCATTGAAAAGCTGAGGAGCGGGAGGAAGGGGTCAAGGAGAACACATCGGGAGACGGGACAGGATGGGCGCAAAAGCAGTGGGAAGGATGGAATTTTAGGAGGGATGGGAAGGAGTAAGGCAAGCGATGGGCAGTCGGGGAGTAGGTAGAAATGTCACAGAGGTCGTGCCAGAGGTCCAGACGCGACGCACATGATGAAATTGGTGAACGAGAGCCTTGAAACATCTCCTGAAAGTACGCTCCATATGTTCCAGGATGCAAAAATAATCCGCACATAGTGAGGAGATGAATAGGAGATGTAAAAAGAGCCAAATGAAATTTCTAGAGATGCAGAGCCCCATTGCCATAGCCAAAGCGGAAACTGAACCAAATGGGATTAACCGTGGCTTAGACCCCGGGGAAAACCTACAAGACTTGAAGACAGAGCAACTGTTCCAAATCAATCACAGGAACAACAACAACAACAACAGCCAAAAACAAAAACGACACTGGAAAAAAATGGTCAGGAGGAGAAGGGTTCCAGAGGCGCAGAGGAAACACCTGCTGGGAGATGTTCGAGGAGCATAAGCCTTGAACGACCTTCAGCTGGACGAGGCAGAGATGGGAACCGAAGAGACACAGGTGAAGAGCTCGTCCCTAGGGGACGTGGTGGAATAAATAAATTCATTTATTTTTTAAATGCTTGCCAAAGCATGCTACCATTTGCCGCGTGCTGTCTCTTTGCTCCACTTGATATTGGTCTTAGGAGATGCAAAGATGTACAAGATCCATGGGTCTGTGGACATGCGGACATGTTACGGAGGTCGCTGCTTCCCATGTCGGCACTTGACCATGAGCATAAGTGGCTCCTTCGGTTTCACACCCTACGTGCCTCTCCGGTCTCATCCTTTCCGGGCCCTGGGTAGGAGGAGTTAATGGCAGTGGAGACAACAACTGGACTTAGGACTCCACTAGGCACAGTTTCTCCCGCGGGTCCAATGTTAGGACCCGCGTTGTTGCGGAATCCAGCATTTGAGGGGAGCCTATGCCTTTGGCTTCTGGAGTAGCATTGCTCATCACGGAAGCCTCGGGTCTAGCGGGCTCCCCTAACACTGCCACTAAAACACAGAACGCACAAAAGCAAATAAAAGGTTACATTTCATTCACAGCCTCCTCCTTTGCATCCCTTTTTATATCCTACCTTCTCACCAATCACACCTTTGTTTGCACGTTTTGGTCCTCCCAACTAGACCGTGAGGAACCCGAGGACCAGGACTATCTTACTCAGTGTGGTTGTTTGGCGTTGTGTTTTTTTTTTTTTTTTGGTAAAACATTTGTATTATTGCAGTAGAATCCACGTAACAAACGTTTCCAGTTTAGCCATTTTAAAATCTATCACGCAGCGGCATTAATTCCATTCACGACGTTGTGCAACCATCCCCAGTATGCACTTCCAAAATGTCATCTTCTATTTTTGTATCCTTACACAGTGCATGGCACAAGTGTGATTTTAATCAGGAATATCTTTAGAGAGGCAACCCAGGCTATTGAGGAACCACGCGTGCTTTTGACGAAGAAGCCGCCCGACAGAATTCAGAGACCGCCACAAACAGGTGGCAAATTCCCTTGCGAAGAAAAGACCTTCAGACCTTCAGACCTTCTCTGGGGGTCATCAACATGGGAGCTTCAGGGCGCCAGGCATAGAGTGGGGGTCCCCACTGACTTGATGTCACGGTGATGGGTCCGTTCTATGTGGAGACAGGGAAGGAAGGGCAGAATGACGATCGTAAAACTCAGCCTCCTACGGTTCAATGACTCTTATGTTCATACAAATGAATTCTATTTATTACTCGACCTCATCATTTGACATTGTTTGATACGATACTTATATGATGTTATTTATGAAATGTTACGATAATTATCATAAAGCAAGCACCATCAATTATTGGCGAACTTCTTCTCCCCCTTGAAGTGACTGGCCCACTCCCAACCTCTGGGGAAATCTAAAAAGAGCTTACAGACTCTCCTTCCACGGGCCTGAGGGTGGGGATGTGGCACAGGAGCGATATTTTTAGTTAATTTTAACCCATGTGAAAGCGCTTCCCGCTGTTGTAGGAGAGAAACAAGCTTCGGCCAGCGTGTTCTCAATTACTGGGTTCACGTCTTGATGGGAAAAACCCCCCGCAATTATGGTGGCTGATGTCAAGGGAATAATGGTGACTAGGAGAAAGGAAACAGTCTTTAAGGGCTTTGTCGAGCAACCCATCCACATTAAGTAAGAGCAAATGACCAACTCATGCCCTCAAACTCGGGTCCGGGAGACTTTTTTAGTAACACGCGACCATCCGCGACTTCTTTCCCTTTGTGTGTTTCTTTCCTCCTGTTCCCAATGAACTCCTAACTGTATACTTCAGAGAATGTGAATCGGGGATCCATACTACTAGATAGATAGATAATATCTTTATGATATTTCATAATATTTATAATATGTTTACATATTTTATAGCATACGTGTGAATATCAGTTTAGAGTTACTAAAAAGATAAGCTTAAGTTTACTTATAAGTTTACAATTCCGCTCCCATGTGCTATTTGCATTAGCAAATATCACATAAACGTATACAAAGACAATTTATAGTTTCTGCAGCTCAAATTATTGTGGTCCCTTAAAAGATCCTGAGGGGAAGACACGAGGACACTTACAAACAAGAGGGGCACAGGGCCAGGACTTACCTGGGGGACACACAGGTGGCCGGAAGGTGATTTTAGGAGCTTCCTTTGAAATTCTACCTTTGCTTTGGCTCCTTTCAAAAATGTAAATATTTTATTTGAGAAAGTTTACTCATTAATTCGTTATCACTCGTTAAAGCCTCAGCACAGATTTTTTTTTTTTTCAGAGAAAGAGGCAGAAGCTGAGAAGGAGAAAGGGAAAAAACAGGTGAAGTTTACCTCAGAACAGGTACCTTTTGAAGGCAGAGAATGAGAGAGAAAGGTCTGGATCCAGAGGGCAGGCCAGTGGAAGCCATCTTGGGAACACTGGGGCGCTTAAGAAAGGTGAGGGCCCCGAATAAGCTTGACTTCAGAGTTTGGCCCCCGGACCAGCCCCGCCTTCATCGGCCCAGCGGCTCTCACCGTCTGGCTGTCGCCTCCTGTCCCCCTCACCCAGGCTCCTCTCTTGAGCTTGATCTGCTCCAGGGATGGGCCCTCCCTGGTGACCTCCTCGATCTGGTGCAGCGGTGGCTCTCCCAGCCTCTGCCGCTCTTCAGAGGGGGTGTGAAAGAAAAGAGAAAAAGGGAAGCAGAGCCACGGCCCCCCCACCAGCAGGCAGGCTGGGCTTCCTCACTTTGCCTTTGTTACTCTGAATGTTCTGGAGCCTGAAGACGGGTGCGGGCAGCAGGCCTCAGAGCGCGGTCTCCTTTGGCTTGTGAGTCCTCTCAGCGCCTAGGAAAGGTGGGCACCAGAGGACGGGGAGGAGGAGAGGTGAGCGGACGTGGGTAGTGCCATCTGAGGGACACGCACGAGCCCCCTCGCCCCACACAGTCCGGCCAGAGACTCTGCCCCGCCAGACCCCGCCCATGCTGTGGGAACACAACTATTAGGCACTTCTCTTCCTCTCTTGTCAGTCAGTGCTGTGTTTTCAGGGGCCGCTATCAGCCACAGTGTGTGTGTGTGTGTGTGTGTGTGTGTGTGTGTGCACGCGTGCCTGCATGTGTAGGCGCCCGGTGGTTTCCTATGTAGCAAGTCCACGGTGCATAGTTAAGTATATAGTGTATAGAGAGTCTTCTAGAATATTCTGGTGTGTTACCAATACACACGTGAGCCGGTGCAGGGGTGATCAGTGAGAACGAAGAGCCCAGAAAGTGCCTTTTGTCCCAAGTCAGCAGAAGCTCAAAGCCACCAGTCTTCTCCCCCAACTCCTAAATGGATGGACTTCCTTTCTCTCACAAGAGAGTAACATTGTATCTGCGGAGGTGACCTCAAAACAGAGTTGACTGTTGCCCTGGAAGGAACCTGACACAGTTTCTAAGACCCCAGGACAAAGGGACGGTCAGGTGTGAGGCTTCTGATGGCCTGTCCCAGGATAAATGGTATAAATCCATTTCGGAACAAACCGCGGCCCCGCGGCCCAAGGCCAAACCCCGCGGCTGTGCAGGGGTGAGGGAGGTGGGGTGGGAGGGCTCAGATGACACAGCAGAAAACACAGAGGTAGAATTTGCAGGTCCCCCTGCTTACTGCTTATTCGTGTCTCCTAGGACTCGTTCTTGCTCTGACACCTACAGGAAATCCGTAGGCCAAGTTTTTCTTTCCTCCTTTGATGTTGCCATAGCAACACTGGGCGTCCCTGGGCCGATGGCTTCCTCCGGGAGAGCCTTGCAGACACATGTCCTCCGGGAGCCTTGCCGGGCCCAGGTGACCCAGACCGTCCTCAAGATTCTGTTCATCCACTTTTACCCGCACGCAGGTCCTGCCTAGCTCTGCAACGCTTATGGTTCACTGCTTTGTTTAGAAGCAAAAACCCAGCTCTGAAAATGTCTCAGCTCTGAAAGTCGTGTCCCGCTTGTTTCCCAAAGTCTCTCGGGCCTGTAATCAATCAAATGCATTTCTTTGCACACCTAGAACTAAGCAATTTGGAGCAGTTTTGTGCCTTTCCTTTATATCTGTTATTTAAAAATTTTTTCACCTTCATTTTTGAGAGAGAGAGAGAGAGAGCGCATTAGCCGGGGAGAGGCAGAGAAAGAGAGGGAGATACAGAATCCGAAGCAGGCTCCAGGCCCTGAGCTGTCAGCCCGGAGCTCAGCCTGGGGCTACAGAACCTACCCGAAATCATGACCTGAGCCGCAGTCAGCGGGACACTTAACCAACTGAGCCCCGCCCCCCAGGCGCCCCTATATCTGTTAAGTGGAAATCCCAGGAACGCCAATAGGTTCTAATTCAGGTCTCCTCAAGTGATTCTCTAGGTTAGGAGTCGCTGCTGTTCCTGTGAAGGCCACATGGTAAATATGTTACAGTTTCAGGCCAACCGGTCTCTGTTGCAAACACTCAACTTTGCCCTTGTAGCGGGAAGAGTCGTAGGGCCTCAACAAATGGATGTGGCCGTAGGCGATAAATCTGTATTTACAAAAACAGGCAGCAGGCTGGACTTGGCCTGGGCCATAGGGTGCAGGCCCCTGATCCAGGTGGCTCTTTCAAACAGCCCCTTTTAAACATTTTTACGTACTCCCTATTACCATTATTTTAAGACAGTTATTTTAAGAAAGTTCCTAAATTTGCATAAACTAGCTATCCGTTTCTGTGATTTTCTTAAAAGCACACATAAAAACATACTTTTCGATCTTTTTTTAATCATAACCTTACGGATAAGAAAAACACAGTAAGTTCCATCTGGCGTAATTCCAATTCTTGCTCCAAACACGTGAATGTATTTTTATTCAGTTGTGGTTCAAACATATATCCCATTTGCTCTGTTGTCATTTACACATACTCTGGTAGAACCACTGTTATCTGCTGATATAGTCTGCCTTCTCCTTTCTAAAGATAATGCAGTATTTCACTATACCCACAGAGCTGGCTTACTAAAAATTCTCCTATTGTTAAATATTTGGATTTTTTTCCCCATTATTTTTCCATGAGCTAAATAAGGCTGGACTGAGCCACCCAGGCACCCCTAAAATAAACAGTTTCACGAACGTTGTTAACAACTGCACGATTCACTGTTTCGCTCAAGCTGAGAATTTTCTTTTTCCAAATGTGGAAGCGTGGCATCTCGAGATGAGACGTTACCTGCTCCAATAAAAGACTTTTCCCCAGCCGAAAGTTCAGACATTGCTTGGTATTTCCCTGCAGTAAATTCTGGCCTCTGAGATCCACTGGAGACGCCGAGTCTGAAGCGACAGAGAGGGCTGGGTAGAGACAGCGTAAAGAATCGTTCTCGGGCATTCCTTGGGAGAAAGGGGCTTTCTCAAGATGGCTCTCGTTCAATAGGAGCTTTTCAGAAATACAAATCACCTGTTTGAAACAATCGAGACAACAGGGCACCGAAATACACACTGGCTCCTAACTCTGGTTCTATCCTATTGACATCTTCAAGTACTTAAGCCAGCAAGACATAGGACTGAGGATCAGTGCTTCTGAAACAATCCATGGTAAAGAACCAGTCTGGATTTCTTTTTCTTTTTTCTTTTTTGTTTTTAATTTCCAAAATGTCACCAGCTGATAGCTTTAGAAAACACAATCAAAGAACGATCAGAAAAGTAAGTCAAAAGACAAGACATGCAAAATAGCAACCCCCAATTATGCATTTGCCATTAGAGACCATTTTTACTTTTTATTATATAGTTAATATAAATGCAGGTATTATTATTATGTTAGAGATCACATATTAAATTGGAGTTAAATAAACACAATCATAGCACAGATAAAATGATAAAAATTGAACCCATTTTTCATTAAAAGGGCGTATTGGTGAATAATACAGGCTTTACCTTGCTCATCATAAACTAGTCTAAGGCCCAAACTTAGAGTCAGAGGCTGGCCTTGCTCAGTCTGCTACTGGCTATGTGAGCCAAGGCAACTTACTGTCTAACCTCCATTTCTTCATCTATAAAGTATGGATAAAAATACAATCAGATCGGGTTGTTGGGAAGATAAAGTAGGACAACACATGGAAAGTTCTTAGGGTAGTATCTAGTGTCGTAGATGCTAAACAGTGATAGCCAAGGGGCACCTGGGTGGCTCAGTCGGTTGAGCATCCGAGCTCGGCTCAGGTCATGATCTCACGGTTCGTGGGTTCGAGCCCCATGTCGGGCTCTGTGCCGACAGCTCAGATCCTGGAGCCTGCTTCGGATTCTGGGTCTCTCTCTCTCTCTCTGCCCCTCCCCTACTCACGCTCTGTCTCTCTCTGTCTCTCAAAAATAAATAAATGTTAAAAAATTTTTTTAATTTTAAATAAAAATAAAAATAAAAAGCGATCGCTAACCTTTCTGTTACAAGGTCAGCCAGCATGGAAAAGCTTTGAGGAGACTGGGTGATGAAATGTGTGAAGAGCATACATTCATCTGGCTTCAGGGTACCATCTAATAAGAGTCAGATAGGCAGTGAAAACCCACCGCGTAATAGACTCCTAAACTAATAAGAGTTCGGTAAGGCTGCCAGATACAAATTCAATTCACACTATCAATAAGCAACAAGGGACTGTAATAGAACATGAGATGCCATTCGTAACATCAGGAATCTCTCAAGTTTCTAGGAACAGAAATAAAAAGGAAGGCATGAAATTTTATGGATAAATCATTCAAATTCTATAAAAGGCATAGAAGAAGACATGAATAATGAATGAATGGAATTATCTGATATTATAAACCTGTCGGTTCTCCCTTAAATGAATCTACACATTCCATATGTTCCCCCAAAAGCTCCAGCAGAGGTTTGGGGGAAACTCGACAAACGGAATCTAAAGTCTGCATCGAATAATTCAGTTTCACAAATAGTGGGTCGATTTTACGTGTGTGTGTGTGCGTGCACACACACACACACACACACACACACACACACATACACACACACACAAAGAGCAAGGAGAGGAGAGTATACACCAGCACAGCAGCAGAGAAACAAAGCATAGAACAGAGAGGAATGTCCAGGAATAGAGATGTGTACAAGGAAGACGTCTGATAGAGGTGGGGAGTAGATAAACTGTTTAGCAGACGGTGCTAAGAAAGCTGGCTCCTTAGAGCTGGTAGGAGAAAATATGCTCGTAAGTGGAAAGAGATTTTTTGCAACAAGACCGTATAAGCACAGGCTATAAGGTAGGAGAGTACTGGGTCTGGCCACAGATTTCTATCCAACACGGACACAGTCGACGGTTGTTAACAGGTGTATACCATATTGAGAGACTGTTCAAAGTTTAAAATCAATGGGATTAATGTTTAGATGGGAAAGGAATTCCTATTAATCCTTGAAAGAATAGGAAAATGGGTAGAGGATAGAAATAGGCAATGCACAGAAAGGAAGACACCTGAATGGCTAAAGTTCAAGAGATTCTCGACCTCACCCATAATGACAAACATCAACATGAAAACAACAGTAGTTGGCGCGCCTGGGTGGCTCAGTCAGTTGGGCGTCCAACTTCGGCTCAGGTCATGATCTCGCGGTTGGTGGGTTTGAGCCCCTCGTCGGGCCCTGTGCCGACAGCTCAGAGCCTGGAGCCCACTTCGGATTCTGCATCTCCCCCACCCTCAGCCCCTCCCCTACTCGTGCTCTGTCTCTCTCTGTCTCTCAAAAATAAATAAATGTAAAAAAAAATCCATTGAAACAACAGTAGGTGCCCCTTAATATCTACTCCAGTGACAACAATGTAAAAATTTGAGTTGGGGGGGGGGGGGAAGCTGGAACACCAGGGCTTAGTTAGCAGGAGTGGAAACTGGCACAGTCTTTCTGGAAAGTAATCTGGCAGCTCTAAGGGAATTAGCCTCTGGGTGCCCTACAATACAGCAGCCTCTCTCCAGAGAACCTGCCTGGGAAAATCTTGCGTAAGCCCATTAAGGCCCCACATGGAAAAAGGAACACGGCAGAATTATTTGTAGCAGCAAATAGCTGTCCCATGGCTATGGGAAGCGATATACTGGTGAGCATACCCTGGAAGGAGTAAGCATAAAGGTAAGAAATGTAACGAGATACTATGACGTAAGCTAAATGCAACATACATACGTGAAATACCCGCATGCATTTCTCACAGGTAGGTACATATCCAGAACATCTATTCAACGTCGTAGAGGAGGTGCCCACTTCATAGGAAAGAAAAGTAATGGAAAATGGGGCGTGCATGGAACCCTGAAATCAAATAAGAAAGGGACCTTGTGGGGGTCAACATAATACCCCCCATATGTCACCAGCTGCGAGAGGCATTTGATTGAATCAAAGCTCTGCCCCTAAAATCCAAAAAGTTAAAAAAAAAAAAAAAAGACCTACACGATACGGAACAGAGTGTTACCAGAGGCGCTCTTGGATCTCGGTGGACACTTTTCCTGAACATACGTGAGCCCCGTGGGACAGAAAATGCAGACTGAGACTCTGGTCTTCAATTCATGAACTCTGGTCTTCAGTCTCTAGAAGTTCTTTCCCATTCGGCAACACTGGGGAAGATGAGCCAAGCGGGGAGCGGAGGGCACGGTTTCTCGATCCTGGGACGCCGGTGACAAAGCTCCCTCCCGGCCGGGGTCTCCTAGAAACGCTCGATTTGTGTTCCTGCCTGAGCAGTAGGGTCCCTGTTTTCCCTTTGCATGCTGGCAGTAGCATATGTCTTCACCGTGGCTGCCTTCCAGCGACTTCGAAGCCAGAGCTTTGCTCCGGGCGAGCATCCAGCAGAGTGATTTGGACTCCGTGGCTGAAGAGCCCGAGTCCTTAAGGAGGACCCACAGGCGATGCCGACTGCTTCTTCCAGCCTTTGTAAGCTGAGGAGGGAAGGAGGCCGGTAGCCCTCGCTCATTCTCAAGTCTTTCCTAGGTCATTCTCAAGTCTATCCCAGCCACCGTATGCTGGCCTTAATTTGATGTGCATTCTTTTACGGGATGCCCAGGCGCTTGGGAGGGTTTCAAAAGCAAGAGGCGAAGCCTTGCATTTTTGTTGTAGATCTTTGCCCCACCCGCCTACTGGCTATGAGTCGCTGGGCAAACGCTTCCTCAAGCGTGTCGTGTTGGTGGGGAAACCGAAGCGTGTGTATCTTCTCCGTGTGAGAGAAACACCGTTCACCAAACAGAGCGAGCAAGTTCCTCCATGAGGTGGTGAGAGGCCTCTGGAGGTCTTCTGATCTCACCTCTGATGCTCTCCCCCAAGCTGCAAGTGACAGAATTCTTAATGGCGAAACTACCATTGGGGGTGTCTGTCGTGTAGTAAGCTGTTTGTAAACAAGACCCCATCTCATAATTTTAACCCTGCTGCTAATTAGCTGCTCTCAGTCCTAGGTAACAAGCAAGGAATGGTCTAGAGAGGTTCCTGCCTTGTCCCAGGTGACAGAGCTAAGGCACAACAGACCCAAGAGGCAACTGAGGCGTGCGTGGGTCCATGTGCGGAGGCTTCCGCCGTCTCCATATTGGTATTAAAAGCCTCTGTTAAGATCCAGAGACATTTTCTCCAGCCCTTTGCAAACTGAGTCGTCCTCAGCACCTCGGTATTATTCATCGGTTCCAATTAGGCAGATGCGCCCTCAAAAGTAGGACCTTGAAAGACCGAGGCACAGAAAAATAACGAGGCTCCCATTTCGGGACCATTCGCCACCTAAGGAGCACACAGGAGAGGCCCAGTCGGTAAAAATCCCCCTCCCTTCCTGTCTTGTGACAGGTGCACCAGGGAAGGCTGGACCCTAGAGGCTGGATTCTCGGAGAGGTGGCAACCCAAACCTGCAGGCCCTCGGGAACGGTGGTAAGAGACCTTCCACGGCAAACATAACCTGTTTTTCCAGTCAACCAAGGGCTATTCTCTGGGCCATTTTTCTAGCTAGGACTGATGGTACCAGGGCAGGTTTTGATGTCTTCCCACAGCCTCTAAGTCCGCCTGAGGACTGTGCGAGAAGGAGCCTATGGCTGGTCAGTGTTATGGGTCAGGCATATTGACTTCCACTTGATCGCCAAAATGCCCCATGGTAACAGGTTAACGATAATTGTACTCGCGGGGATAGCAACGGCCAGTTTAGCTCCTACTATATGTTAGAGCCAGTGACAAATGCCTTAGAAATATCTCATCTCACTTGACCCTCTAAACAACCTTCAAGACTCGATATCATGACTCCTACTTTATATAATTAAAATGGAATGGGGCCCCCCGGGTGGCTCAGTCGGTTAAGCATCTGACTGCAGCTCAGGTCATGATCTCGCAGTCCGTGAGTTCGAGGCCCGCGTGAGGCTCTGTGCTGACAGCTCAGAGCCCAGAGCCTGCTTCCTATTCTGTTGTCTCTCTCTCTCTCTCTCTCTCTCTCTCTCTCTGCCTCTCCCCTGCTTGCACTCTTCTCTCTCCCTCTCTCAGAAATAAATAAACGTTAGAAAATTAAAAACACAAAAACAGACACTTGCTTAATTGTCCAGCCATTCATCTTACTAATATTTATGGTGAGGAATAATTAATATAATTGGTATCTGTAGTGAAGTGTAATCGAACATGGTTTATTATTAATAAAGGAAAAACAATTAACAGTAAGCGGAATCATAAGTGCTATTTCCTCCATAACTGGTTGCCTTCTACGTAAAAGCCTTCTTTTATTAGGGCATCTGCGTGTGGCTCAGCCAGTTAAGCATGCAACTCTTGATTTCAGCTCAGGTCATGATCTCATGGTTCATGGGTTTGAGCCCCACGTCAGGCTCTGCACGGACAGTGCAAAGCCTGCTTGGGATTCTCTCTCTCTCTCTCTCTGCCCCTCCCCTGCTAACACTCACGCGCTCCCTCTCAAGATAAAGAAATAAACTTAAAAAAAAAAAAAGCTTGTTTTTTATTTCCTCTAATCTGGGAATTCATATTCTTGGGTCCCAAAGGATTCATGGGTAGAATTCAGGGGTGGAAAAGGGAGGCTGTACCTAGATTTGAATAGAAAATATAACGCTTAGACTTTAGTAGCCTCTCACTAAAATGTAATGTTTTCCAGTTCTACATATCACCGACAAACTACAACAGTATAATCAGAAATATCTAGCTTTATCACCAGTATAAACTGTATATTTTATTTTATTTTATTTTATTTTATTTTATTTTATTTTATTTATTTTAATTTTTTTAATGTTTATGTATTCTTGAGACAGAGACAGAGCATGAAAAGGGGAGGGGCAGAGACAGAGGGAGACACAGAATCCGAAGCAGGCTCCAGGCTCCGAACTGTCAGCACAGAGCCCGACGCGAGGCTCGAACCCACAAACTGTGAGATCATGACCTGAGCCGAAATCGGACTCCCAACCTACTGCGCCCAACCCAGGCGCCCCTAAACTGTATATTTTAAAATATTTACAGATATTACAACTATTTTAAAATTTCATTTATGCTTGTGTCTACTTGGAAATATAGTTAATAGACCCACCGCTAGACCTTTTATATTTAATACTTTAATAAAGAAGCATGCACGTATCTATTGCTAGATCACAATTTTTTAAAAACATTTTGGTAAGTGCATTTCAACATATTCCATCTCTTTGATAATCCTATGCAGTTTATGTTATGCATTTGGAACTATGGCGATGAGCACATGGACTTTACCGTAGAAAGTTTGAGAACTGCTGCTCTCTGCCATGCCCCCAAGGTACATTTTCTTACCAGTTGGGGCTGGAGTTCAGAGAGGGTAACACTACCCAACCTCTTTAGAGCAAGGGGGCCAGACCCTCAGACCATCCCTCATAAATTCCTTCCATCCACCTTGCTCTAGCCCATGAATGTCCAGATGGGTTTCTCTCTTTAGTTAGCTTATGTCTTCACAATCCCAGAGAGTAGTAGGTCATCATAGACAGAAAGCTCTGTGACTGGTGTCTCTCCCAATATCGACTGAGGCTCCCAATATCGACTGAGGCTCAGGGCCCGTGGCGCCAGCTGGTCGTTCAAGAGTTTGGTGCTGGGGCGCCTGGGTGGCTCAGTCGGTTGAGCCCCTGACTTCCGCTCAGGTCATGATCTCACGGTTTGCGAGTTCGAGCCCGGCGGCGGGCTCTGTGCTGACAGCTCGGAGCCTGGAGCCTGCTTCGGATTCTGTGTCTCCCTCTCTCTCTGCCCCTAACCCACTCGCATCCTGTCTCCGTCTCTCTCAAACATAAACAAACATTTAAAAAATATATTAAAAAAAAAAAGAGTTTGGTGCTGACGCCTGGGTCTTGTTGGACCTTCTCTGTGATCCTGGGCAAGTTCTTCAAGACTCAGAACCTCAAGTGCCTCTTGTGTAAAACTGGGATGAGAAGGCTTGATATTTGTAAAGTGCTTCACCACTTTCAGGCCACTCCTACCTTACCCCTGGAGCTCTCACACCAGCACGGTGGGGCACAAACACCGTCAGGTTGTATGAGACGCAGGGGAGCAGACTCAGAGGGGACGGTGCAGGGTGGCTCTAGCACCCGGATCTTCAGACTCTTCCTCAGCAGGGACACCCTCACTCTGCATCCCCCGCCGGAATAGCCTCGGGGACCTCCCAACCTGCCGTCTCCATCCTTAAAGACGCAACTCGTCCAGTGAGGACCCTTCATTTCCTCCCGCCATGATCCCTCTCGACCGCGCTCTCTGTAGCACCTGCCGCCTGCCTTCTGCCCTTACCCGTGAGCTTGGATCCCTTCCCTAAGCGGTAACACTCCCGCGCGCTCAGGTCTGAATCTCAGGTCTACCTCAAATTCGCTGACTGACCCTGAACAAACCACCTAGGCTGCCTGGGCCTTATTTTCCCACTTTTAAGTGGGGATACTGCTGATGTCGAAATTTGTCTTGAAAATAAACAAGATGGGGGCGCCTGGGTGGCGCAGTCGGTTAAGCGTCCGACTACAGCCAGGTCACGATCTCGCGGGCCGCGGGTTCGAGCCCCGCGTCAGGCTCTGGGCTGATGGCTCGGAGCCTGGAGCCTGTTTCCGATTCTGTGTCTCCCTCTCTCTCTGCCCCTCCCCCGTTCATGCTCTGTCTCTCTCTGTCCCAAAAATAAATGTTGAAAAAAAAAATTAAAAAAAAAAAAGAAAATAAACAAGATGGTGTACGAAGATGCTTTTGTAGAACCATGAAATAGTCTATAGGGTATCAACGTGACGCTGTCCACAACCAGAGTAGATGGGGGCTGGGGGGTGAGGTGCAGAGAAAGGGCCCGGCTAGGTCACTTCCCCTTTCCTGAGCCTTTGTCCTCGTCTTTGACAACAACACTCTCATCTTCCTATTAAAGTTTTCGTGTGGATAAAAGGAGACAGTGCACAAAGGATCTTAACACAATGCCCGGCCCTCAACAATTTGTGCTGTAGTAGCGGGGTGCTATTATTTTCTTTGGGGGAACAGAATCTTCTCTCATGTATTTCGAGCCCCACGGCATCAGGCACAGTGCTGCAAATAACGGGTGCCCAAACACAATTTTAAAAGTACGATGAGGTGGGACGCCTCCGAGGCTCAGCCAGTTGACTGCCCCACTCTTGTTTTGTGCTCAGGTCATGATCCCGGGGATCATGGGCTGCACTGGACTCTGATCCCGGGGGATCCCGGGGGATCAAGGGCTGCACTGGACTCTGAGCTGAGGACGGGGCCTGCTTGGGATCTTCTCTCTCCCTCTGCCCCTTCCCTGTTCTTGCACACGCTCTCGCTCTCTCTCTCTCTCTCTCTCTCTGCAAAAACAAACAAACAGACTAGGAGGTGACAGAGAGATAGGAGCGGCTGTAAAAATTGTAAAGTTCTGTCTAAATACCACGGCTTCCTATTTTTCCATGTTACGGAGCACGGCAGGCAAGCCCCAGTCCTGGAGGTGTATCCTGGGTTGCTCTGGGCACTTGGAAAGACCGTAGGTCACCCGACCGACAACACACTTTTTGGTTCCACTGCGCCAGAAGTTTTCCCGGCTCTCTCACCCCCATCGGACATTGAGCGCCAAGAGAACTGAGTCCACGTTTCCCGCTCCGCAGACTCTCAGGGGTGAGCGCGACGCGAGCGAGGGAAGGCCCTTGCTGAGTATCTGCTGCTGACCGCAATTGCTCGACCCATTCGAGGACCCAGGGTCCAGGCAGAAACGGGGCTAGGGCTTTGAACACAGAACCCCTTCCGCTTTCTCTTTGACTACTTGGGACAAAAGCCGCCCTTAGGTTGAACAGAAATAGAGAACAACAGCACCCGATGAGGATGCTGTGTTTTTTCACTCCAGGAGTTCATGCCCAGCCGAGAAATGAAAACAGGGTAAGCGTTTATAGGCACTTGTTGTTAAATTAATTAAATGCACAGCGGGGCACTATAGCCGATATGATGCAATTAGCTCTGCACCCCTAGCTTGTTAACTTAGGAGCTCGTAACCTGTGATACTAAGCAATTAAGATTGAAGCCTCGAAGTGCCTGGACTATGATGTTTCTGGAGTGTGTGTCTTACTTCTGTGTCACACGTTAAGATACGAGTCGCTTTGATGTGCAGACCATTTGAATCGCACGAGAGCCTTGTGGAAGTTGGTGGTATTATCTTCATTTTCAAAGGGGCAGAAAGTGGAGTGGAGTGAATCACTGCTTCAGGATATACAGCCAATGTACCCGTTATTGGCTGAGGCGGAACAAATTACCCCAAAATTTAGCCGCTTGAAACAACAAACGTGTAAAAAAACCATTTTTTTTTTACATTTATTTATTTTTGAGAGACCGAGCCCAAGCGGGGGAGGGGCAGAGACAGAGGGGGACACAGCATCCGAAGCGGGCTCCAGGCTCCGAACCGTCAGCACAGAGCCCGACGCGGGGCTCGAACTCATGAACCGTGAGCTCGTGGCCTGAGCCGAAGTTGGGCGCCTAACCGACTGAGCCAACCAGGCGCCCCAAACAACCAACATTTATTATGTCACAGTTTCTGTGGGTGAAGAAACAGGACACAGCTGGGCTGGGGGCCTGTGGTTCAGTGTCCCTCTTGAGGGTGCGGTCAAATCATTGCTGAAGGCCCACCGGGGTGGGGGGGGACCACTGGCTTCCAAGCTCGGTCTGGGAGGGCTATTTAGTTCCCTGCAGGCTGTTGGACTAAGGACCTCAGTGCCTCACTAGCCATTGGCCAGAGGTCTCCCTCAGTTTCTCACCACGTGGGTGTCTCCACAGAATAGGCCACAACATGGCAGGGGTCTCGTCAGAGCGCGAGAAAGTGAGGGAGAACAACCCACACAGAGCCACAGTCTTTTACAACCTGGTCTTGAAAATGGCATCTGTCCTTTCTCCCGTGTTCTGTTCATCAAGAGGGATGGGTTCCAGAGGGCTGTGAATACCCGGAACAGGGGTCAAGGTTGCCTACGCCGTTCGTGTTGAAGACAGGACTCAAACTCAGGTGAACGTTTTGTCTGACACGCCATGTTGCTCCGGCAAGGACCCGTTAACTCCTTCCAAGCCTTCCTGCAGGGACTCTTCCTGACACCAAGAATGCAAAAACAAAATATGTGACCCGAGGAGATTCACGGTATTTGGGCGAAGACTTAACTGGACAATTAGAGCGCACGGGGACAAAGGCTGTGCTGCAGAAAGCGCGGGGCATGGTGGGAGATCTGTGGGAAGCCAGGCAGCCATGTCCTGCAGGGAGGGACTGGACAGCCGTCTGACACAGGGGCTGAAGGGCTAGCGGGACGAGGTAAAGCGAAGACGTGGAGAAAGACCTTGCTATGTTTGCTAAGTTTGCTATGACGGGGTCATCTGTCTTATTGATGATAAGAAAAGCTGTGTTGAGGGGCGCCTGGGTGGCTCAGTTGGTTAAGCGGCAGACCCTTGATTTCAGCTCACATCGTGATCTCAGGGTTCGGGAGTTCGAGTCCCCGCCTCAGGCACTTCTGAGCTGGCTTGGGATTCTCTCTGTCCCTTCCCTGAGCGTGGTCTCTCCCTCTCTCTCTCTTTCTCTTTCTCACTCACGATCTCAAAATAACTAAATAAAAACTTGAAAACAGAGAAAGGCTACGTTTATTACTTATTTTATCTATTGCTCACCTATAGACAGATCTATTGACAAATCAATCTGCCACAAAAGAATATTAAATCGGTTTGCGTGAAATGGCTTGCAAAGCTGGCTTGTTATTACAAACACCTGTGATGGCCCAGGAGTTAGCAGATTTGTCATCTGTCTTTCCCTAGGGTCCTTCCAAGAAACAGGTCACAGGATTGATCAGCCGTGTCCATGGAATCTTCCTTTGCGTTCTCCTGTTTCCCTACTTCTTCCGATGTTTGCACTTCACCCTGTACTCATTCCCCAGAATTTCCTTCCCATAAGAGCTTCAGCCAAGCTAGCCCCGAGCCTTGCTCAGCGTGCAAGACCAGCGGACGGTAGGAAACGTTGATATCAGGAGAGTTGACGACAACAGCTGCATTGATTGAGCGCTTACTGTGTGCCAGGCACCGCGCTCAACGCTCTCGCACACCGTAACTCTTTTGATCTTTTTAACCGCCCGTGAGCCCCATTGCACAGGAGGGGAAACTGAGGCCTGGAGAGAGGTTAAGTGATTTACCCAAGGGGGTGACCGCTTGAAATTCCCATCCAAGCGTTTCTGTCTTCAGAGATGGGAATTCTTAGCCCTTCGGCTGCTCCATCGTCCGAAAGCTTAGACAGGCACAGCAGACTCCTCTTGGTTCATTTGGCTCATCCATGTCGACGTTTTGCTACGGCATGCCCAGGACTTGGGTTTAGAAAAGTCCTAACGTTTTACCTGTTCCCTCGGGTGCATTCGTTCTTTATCCCCCGCAATGTTCCTTCAGGGAGTAGAGTCACTTTGCTTTATGACAAAGAGGCCTGGGGAGGGCATTTTGGGGAAGGAGCTAGCTCTGTTCTCACCCATCCCGGACTGACGGGAGCTGGTGAGAGGGCCCCCCCCCCCCCGGCGGGGGGAGAGATGGGACATGAGCACAGAGTCACCTTGTGGCAGAACACAGGGGGAAGACCGGGCTACCGAATGCGTGTGGGAGAAAGCAGCCGTGTTTCTTTCACAAACCTTTAGAGGTCAAGGGTAGGCTACCATGACAGACGGGGGCTCTGGGAGGCACACACACTGCGAGTTTCCAGCCACTCAGGATTCTTCAGTATGAACACCCATTGGATGCTCATGATCGGGACCGGAGGCAGGGCCAGGGGCCAGACGGCATCCCCCACCGGGGGAGGCCAGCTGCAGGTAAAGCTTGACACATCGCTCAGACCCTTTCCCCTAAGGAGCAGGAGCCTCAAGTCGCCTGTGGGAGGGCAGCTATCCCTGTCACTCCCAGATCAAAAGCGAAAAGCCATTAGGGCTGGGAGGAGGGAACAACTCCACCCCACCCCCCCACACACACACACCCCGGGTGAAGGAGGAGGAAGAGTCCAGGGGCCACATCAGCAGAAGCACCTTCAGCCGGGGGCGGAGAAGGACCAGAGAGAAAGGCGCACCCCCGCAACCTGAGCCCCAGGGTGGGCCTAAGAGCAGGTGACAAGCAGCCACGCGGTCCGGGGCTGGCACGGCCGGGAGGCAGGGAGGTCGTCCTCCAGACTCACCAGCACGCAGACGAGCGGAAGGTACGTTCAGGAACACTTTTTTCCTTCTCCACCCACGGCTAAGTTCAAGGCAGATAATTTTCCTTGTGGACCCGCTTCGTGAAGTTCTTTTCTTTCTTTTTTCCCCCCTTTCAACCTATTCTTTTGTGAAAAGTAGACGACTCTGTATCATTCCGGCTTTCCTTTCCCTCCTTAGTCGAGGGGGCTCCTACCACACGGGAGGTCCCAAGGCCACCAGGAATGAGCCGGTTGCTCCGGGATCGCTGGTGGGTTAAAAGCTTCCCCTCCTTTCGGATTCTTGTATTTAGTTTGTTTTCATCAGGCTAAAATTGCTTTTAAAAAATAAAGGAGGGACACCTGGGTGGCTCAGTCAGTTGACTGTCCGACTTGGGCTCGGGTCCTGAACTAGCGGGCTGTGAGTTCGAGTCCCGCGTCCGGCTCTGTGCTGACATCTTGGAGCCTGGAGCCTGCTTTGGATTCTGTGTCTCCCTCTCTCTCTGCCCCTCCCCCCGCTCATGCTCTCTCTCTCTCTCTCTCTCTCTCTGTCAAAAATAAACATTAAAAAATAAAAAATAAAGGGGCGGAATGTCCTAATGGTGCCGGTTAGTCTATTCCTGGGTTTGAATCCCAGGTCTGGCTATCCCAATTAGGACTATGTGACCTCGGGTCATCTTTTTGCTTTTCTGAAGTTGCTTTGGCATGTGTAAAATATAAACAAATAATACGTATGTACATATTTGGCTCTCGTGCAGACTCCAGAATACCGAACGCAAAGAGCCTAGAACAAAGAGATCTTGCCTGGCCTGTAACCGCTGACAGTTACAACAAGTTTCGTTAGTAGATCCTCTGGGGATAAATGTCCTGGAATCTTTAAAAACTACCAAGTGGCCATTTCCAGGCGGGCCTGCTGTCCACTTAGCCCAGAGTGATAATAACATAGCAGAGGCAGGGTTGGGAGTCCACAAGACTATTACCTTAAGGGCAAGGATCGTGGTAAAGGGGATTTATCTTGGTCTCCATCATTCTCTGTCCTAACCAGAAATGACCCAGGGGCAAAAACAACACTCTGTCTGATGTACAAATGATTGCCTCTGAAAAGAAAATAATCAATAAGGTAGGGAGAATCTCAGCCAAAAAGCCAACTATGGTTATTAAGGAGAATCTTAGAAAGTACCAAGGGTATGAACTCAGCCGTATTTGGGCTGCGAAGCAGGCATTCTCCGTCGGCCAGGGTGACGGTCCTAAGGGTTACATCCACAACATCCGAAGGGTAATTTAATTCCCGTATTCCTGACCCACTTACACTAGTGTAATTTGAACCCGGCCCGAGAGACACTGAGCGATGCACAGCCTGCCCTCTCTCCTTTCGGTTCACTCGTCCAGATGAAAATTAGTGAGGGCTTAATGTCCCTTTGAAAAGTGTTACGTCTATAGGAGTTCACACGTGGCGAAGCCTTGGGGATGGTGAAGGTTTTTTTTTAAAAGTCGGTTAACTGATGGTTAGGGGGTTGTGATCACCTTGGATTTTCTTGCTTACTGTGCCCTGCGGGAATCATTCAAGAATCTGTCCGTCAAAGAAGTGATACGCCATGGCGGCATCATTCATGGGTGGCTGTCCTCCCCGAAGGGATGTTTCAACGACATGGAATTGACTTTGTGGGCCACCTGACCTCTTTGCGATGCCCATTTGGACCTCCACAGACAGTGAGGGAGGTCTCGGCTTGAGCTCCCCCGGAGACAAACAGTGAAATGTAGATTTGTAAATTCTCAGGTTTCCTGAGAAGTGCTTTCGGGTTCGAGACCTGTCGGTAAGTGCGGAAAACAGAGCTGGGCAAAGGGAGCAGTTGAATTGTGATGTGGGGTCGACCAAGGCCTCACCCGGTCCCACAGAGTGTTCTGGAGCAGGGGACGGCCCCTCAGAGTCGTCCTGAGCTGAGGCAACGGGCCCGTCCTCTGCACCACGTATCCAGCACTCACTGGGCTACGCCCGTGGAGGGAACAAATCTTGGGGCCAGGAACTTTCTTCTTGTGAGGCACAGAGCTGTGAACAGCAGCAGCCAACACTCTGAGCGGCTGGGGGGGAACGTGTGCCCCCCGTCCTGGGCCGGGCCGGGGGGATGCCTCACAGCTTCCCGTCCACACCTACCCTACGTCCATGAGCAAAATCAAACACAGCTCCCGGCCTCATGGAGCTCACAGTCTAGCGGAGTCTCACGGTGTTTCTCGGCTTCCTTTGTCTTGACCTCACCATTCATCTTGTCCCTGGTGGCCCTGTCCTCACTCTGTCTTAGTCCAGCTTCCTTTCCCCCCACGGACTGTGGAGACAATTGTGATCATAATTGGGTTTGGGTCAGCACCGGGCTTCCTCCAGCTGAAGAAAAGCGTTCTATTGGCTCAGTGCTGTGTTCCCCGGGATTCGGTTTATTGAAGTCCTCACTGGGGGCTCCTGGGTGGCTCAGCCGGTTAAGCGTCCGACTTCGGCTCAGGTCATGATCTCACGGTTCGTGAGTTCGAGCCCCGCGTCGGGCTCTGCGCTGACGGCTCGGAGCCTGGAGCCTGCTTCGGATTCTGTGTCTCCCTCTCTCTCTCTTCCCCTCCCCTGCTCACTCGCTCGCATGCTCTCTCTCTCTCCCTCTCAAAAATAAACATTAAAAAAGGTTTTTAAAGTCCTCCGTGTACGGTGTTAAAGTGGAAGATGAGAAAATGAATAAATTAATGCTTATCAAGCACAATAACCTCTGGAGGAAAAGAAGTTATGTAATTCTATAAGGGCCGTGGATGTTTACCTAGGTGACGGGAAGTTTTCTCCCTTAGCCATTGAGGGAGCTCAGTCTTTTCCAGTAATCAGGTACAATCTCATATAAAGCTTTTGTAAGAATGGATGAGACACGCAGGGGACTCAGATTATTTCCATTCTACAGAGGAAGAAACTGAGGCGTGGCATAGGCACAGGCTTCCCCTTAAACGACAAACCCATGAAGTGCTGGAAATGATAAAAATAGCTCCAAGTTATCCAGAATCTAGTACTTTCCCTCCCTGTTAGGCCCCACACTGCTATGTTTCCATTTATTGTTACATTTACATTTTTTTTTTTTACATTTACCTTGGGAGCTATGAGCCAACTGAGGTTCAGAGGGGTTAAGCGACTTGCCGAGATCACACAGCAACTAAATGACAGGATTGGGAACCAGCTTGTCTTATAACGGAGCCCAGGTTCTTTGCGCTACCTTATGCCCAGGCGTTCTGGTCTGTGGCTTAGCATTCTGCGAGGTAGGGAACTAGCTCTAGCCTTTGATTTGTGAGCCAAGCAAAGGAGTTTCAGAAAAGAGAGCCAGGGACGTGATTACAGGTGAATTTCGCCTCGGGTGAAGGCTGCTGCAAAACCCCGTTCCTAGCGTCACAAATGTCACTGAGTTGCTGTGGGAAGAGGGCCAGTGAGGAAGGAGGGTGGGGCCTGCCCCAGCTCAGTGGGGTGGACAGTGCAGGGACCCAGCCCTCGGCTCGAGGAAGGGCCCTCGCGGGGAGTGGGCACCTCGGCCTTTCCTGCAGACACAGCATCAAGGAGCCGCCTGAAGCTTAGCCGGACAGACCAGGTTTCTGTCCCAGACTGACACTCTCCAGGGTGTGCCTTGGCCCTGTCACCTCACCTGCCTGAGGCACAGCGTCCCAACGGGGACATCGGGGATCATCTTTACAGCAAGATGGGCGCTTTACAGCAAGATGGGTTGAGCAAGTCGGACGCTCAACCGACTGAGCCACCTGGCGCCCCATAAACCATGTTTTTGAGCAGAGCGGGACGGCAGCCCCCGGCCCGGCCAGATCACCTCCGTGCATTTTGCCCGCCGAACCGCAGGCTCTCGGGGCACAACTTTATAGAACAGGGAGGGCTTCCTGGTTCCAGACTAAACCGAGCTGACCTGATGTCGGAGCCTCTGCGTCTCCTATTTCTCAGGAGCCTTCAGCTCTACTGCAATTTGCATTTCACACGGTCCCTGCCCCCCACTTGTCAGCCACCTTGACGGAGTGCCCCCGCACCGGGCTCCAGGGCCCTGGCTTGGAAGGGCACAACGTGGAACAGAAGCCCGCGCACCTGCTTACCAACTGGGCCCTCGGCTCCTTGAACTTCAGTTGCTCCGTCTGTAAAGCGGGGAAACGGTTCACGGACACGCGGGGCTCTTTCCGTGCTCCACGAAAGCCACGAATACAAGTAGTAGAATAGCGTCATCATCAAGATGGTCATCGCGAAAAGCAAGAAAAAAAAAAAGTGTATGCATGTGTGTGTGTGGAGGGAGGGGGATAAATTCAGAGATTCCATGACTGATAAATTCAGAGAGGCAGAATTATGGAGAATGACCTCAAAGGCATTGATTTCTGACAGATGGCCACCCTGGTTCCGATAAAAGGCAGTCAGCTCTGAGGGGGCCTCAGCTTTAAAACCGCATTTTAATGAGAAGGATTTTTAATTTAGTTATCATCTGGCTCAGGGGTGCTGGTGATCATTTCATTCATTCCACAAGTACTTCTACTGCCTACCATGGGCAGGGTTTTCAAAATAGAACAACTACCACATTCAGACGAGAGCGGTACACGCGATTTCTTGCTAACCGGTCGGAATCCAGTGGGGGTGACGCTGAAAAGAGGGCAGGGTGGCCAGTTCCGGGCGCATCGGTTTTCCCAGCATCCTCCTCGCTCCGGGAACCCTCTCTGCCACCACACCCCATCTCAGCATGAAGGTCCTCACTTGTTCCCTGGGACCCCCTCCCTCCCTGATGTAAGTCCTGTCTTTGGTTCCCCCCGTGCCCCAGTCCCGGCCAGTTCTGAGAAATTAAACTGAGAGAGCATCTTTCACATTATAATAATGATTATAATCCCATTGAAGCCTCGATCATTCCAGAAACATCCCCAGTGTAAAGTGAAACAGGCCTTTTCGATAGATGAGCCTAGAAGGATGTCAGATAATTCTCCCGATTCCATTACAATTACCTTTTTCACTTATAAGTGTGTTCCGATTTATTTATTCATTCCCATCGTCTAGATCTTTATTTCTATTGGCAGAACGGTTGTCAAAATTGGTGACAGATGAAAAAAGCACAGTGCCTTACGTGTCTATAGTCGGTATGTAATCCACAGGAATTATCGTTATTATCAGCCAATAAACCATGATGAATTTAAAAAATAATAATAAAGTGGAACAGGCTGGGCACGAAACACCTTGGTTTAAGGAGCGGAGTCTAATAGGACTGCAGGCTCTCCAGCAAAGGATGAGGTACAAGGAGATAGTTTTGCCTCCCACTCTGACATTTGTGCCGGAAGATGGGAGAGGAGGAAGAATGTGTGGGAAGAAAATGGGCCAGATGCTGATGTGGGCTTTGGAAACAAATAAATGAATAAGACGGTCTGAACAAATGCTTAAGAACGAAAGAAGGATGTGCCTTGGAATATACTTTTTTTCTCCAAATAGGGACGTTAGCCGTGTTCTGGCTGTGACGCTTTGTGACATTTTCCCCTCCGTCGCAATCTCTAGGGCTAGACCTCTCTCCCCTCCCACCTGACTCATCTCCTGTTTGACCCATTGGATGGATCCTTAAAATGCCCAGCGCTTCTGTGAAATGGTCAGTCCTTAAGTCTGTTTTCCTGACATTTTAAAACAATGGTCATATGGAGTGATTTCCCAAACCAAATGAGGCCAAAGGGGTTTTGCAGGGGGATATTCATTTGCATCACAATGTGATTATTTTATTTGTTTATATTCACAGGTTGGGGTCAAAATACCTTCCTGGGGGGGGGGGGGCAGCAATCTTTCAAATCACAATACAAGTGGAAAAAAAGATTGATTCATTGGGAAATTTTCATTTACAAATGTACAGAAAGAAAACTATGGTTTATAATTTGATGACATTTTGATTAAAATTGTATACTACTGTATGGTATGGATTAAAGATCAGGAAATAACAGATTTAACATTTTTGAACCGGACACTCTCTGGAATACAGAATTTGAAATTAGTGTCTTGAGGGCAGAATTGATGTCCCTGTGGTTTACTCCCTCTTGGAATGAATTCGTAGTCATAAAATGCGAAGAGAGGAAAAAAAAAAATACGAGGACAGAATCCTTTAGAGCATGGACCCACGGTCTGCAGATTGATTCCAAGTGTCCACAAATTCCCCCAGAGACGTATGCTAAAAGTCTAATGAGCATGTTTTCTTCTGGAAAGAAAGTTTACATTTTTATCAGATTCTCAAACTTGTCTATGAATTCCCAAATGTTAAGAATCACCGTCTTGGGCTGCAGACCGTGCTTGGGATTCTCTCTCTCCCTGTCTCTCTATCCCTCACCCGCTTGTCCCCTCTCTCTCTCCGATAAATAAATAAACAAACATTACAAAAAAAAAATCAGTGCCTCTGAGATAACACACGTTTCTCATCAGTCCTCCTTCAACCAGTTGGGCCACTCCTCCCTCCTTCTAAAATCTGAATGTGTTAGCAACCTGCCCAACATTCGCCAAGAGTGTGAGGAAGAGCCCAGGAACACAAGAATTGAAACCATGCCCCCTAGCACAGTTTGCCTTTCAGCCAAACAATAGAGGCTCAATTGAGTCTTTAAATATATCATTTCCACCGTAAGTAGCTTGTAAATGGCCCATTCACACTGACGGGGAGCTGGGACCTTACCCTTGAACAAACACTCTCCCCTTCCCTTCTCCCGAAATGCCTCCTGCGCACGTGTTTGGTGCCTTGGCAAGTGTCTGGTCTCCTTTGATGAAGCAGGGAGGCTCCATCCGCTTTGGTTTCATGGAAAAGCACTCCCGTGCCTGCCCTGACACCTGAAACCTCATAGCGCGCTTCTCATCCAACAGGTCTTTCGGGTGTGAGGCCTTTGCAAAGCGGCCCCTGGGATAATAACAGAGAAGATAAAATTTCACAGATAGAGAGCAAGTGGTGCGAGTGGAAACCTACAGAGGTTAGTTAATTTGCCCGCTCCGCTCCCCGCCTCCCCTTGTCTCCATCGCTGCGGGGGTCTGGCCCCGGGACGCCTGTCTGCACGCGTACTACACAGAGCCGAGCCCGCACGTCCTACTTGTGAGTGATCCACCGAGTTCATTCTTCCTCTGCGGGCATAAGGTGCAAAGTGCTCTGTCTCTAGCCGGTCGGGACTAAGCAAAGTTGGATCTGAAAGGTTAAACGGCCTGTCGGCCTTCGAGTGACCTCAGTTCCCTTTTCTGGCAAACCTGGAGAGCACCGCCCCGTGCATCCGTCTTGGGGCGCCCAGAACAGCCTGTTTCCCGCCACGGACTCCAGGAGTTGATGAAGTCCTTTCTCTCCGACACATAAAGAGTCGTCTCCGTGGTCTTATTAAAACTGCAACTTTCACCCGCATGCTTCAGTCGCTTCTCACTTGCTGTCAATTTCCTGACGGCCCAGGGCAGGCGACTGTTAAACGTGACGTGCTATGGAAGTCTCTGGCACCCTGCTAAGTCTGGCCGCGTGGCCGCCTGACCCTTTCACGCTGGAAAGACATGCGGGCCATGTGTTAGGGCAGCTCAGAGATCGACTGTATCTTCGTTGTGTGATCGGGAGAATCTGCAGAGCGGAGGGCGCGTTGGAGCTGAGCCCGCATTGCCTATGATGGTCAACAGGTATCATTTATGGGGTGCTTACCACCGAGCACCGGGAATGTTCCCATCTCGTACTCACAACATCCTATGAAGGAGACACAACTCCAGCTACCCAAGGCACTTTTTGCTGATTCCAGCACCCGCGTCCTCACCCCTCCACCACGCACCTGCTTAGTTCAGAAGGCTTGGTGACTGGCAGAAGACGGAAAGCATCCCAGGCTGTGCTTCCACGTTCATGGGGCGGACGGCAGAAATGCAGTCCCAGAGGGCAGGACTGCGGCAGCCTAGAAAATAAGATAGGAATGTTTCTCAACCCCCGCGCTGTCACTCTGTGCCCGGCTTGCCTGAGCACCCCGCAGACACGATTGTAATCTCATCCTCATAATGATCTTGACAACCGAGTATTATTATCCCAATTTTCACAACTGAAGGGACCCAGAGACTTGCAATTACTTACCTGAGGCGTCAAAGAGTGTCGAAGAGCAGGGCTTTGACCTGGAGTCCCGGTCACTCCTTTCCAACCTCCCGAATCCATTAGAGGAAGAGGAGTTTCCGCAGACCCGATCAAAGACCTCCGGTCTTTAAACCGTGACTATACCTTTACCTCCGTCCTTTCTTCAACCCCGACGCAGAAGGCAAATTTAAAAAATCCTAGATCCCTTCTATCAAATTGTCTTCCTGTTGTCAGTCGGAACGTTATTGGTTGGATTATCGACTGACAACTCAAAAGAAAAGGGAGTAGATTAATGAGTATTATGTTCTCCATTTTACACATGAAAGAACTTATACTCAGTGTAGGGCCTTGATCAAAATCAGAGAGCCACTATATAGAGGGGGTAGGGATGAATTCATCACTGGTTATAGAGATCAGGAACACGTAAGACACTCAGGACGCTCAGATATTTATCCCTGGCCTCCTCTGGACAATTCTTTTAAGGGATTCAAAGTCAGAATTTGTAGATGGATCTCTTTCCTCATTGTTGGGATTAGGGGTGTTCTATTCCTCGTGTGGTTTGGGGAGCTTTGCATTGGACCCACCTTAAACGGTGACGAGTGGTCCTTTGCAGTTCTTTCCTGAAATGTTGGAAGTAGATCCATTCTGAGGCCACTTTCACAGGTCTGGATCATCTCTACATAGGAGGCAAGGAAAATCCTGGTGATTCCATGGCCCTCGGGGAGACTTTGCAAAAATGTGCTTCCTTCTCCGTTCCAGAAAAGTGAAAACAGCGTGTTTCTCAGATGGTCATAGAGTAAATGTCCAAATGCCCTTTGGGTGGCCTCACCACGCTGGTGATACATGAAGCGGCTCTCTAATGACAGTGGCACTCAGAGGAACCAACTGACAACCACAGAGGTGAAAATCTTATTCCAAGGCACTAAACTCTCGTGCAATTATTAGTGATTGAAAACTGCTCAGAGCTTAAAGTTCTACAAGAGCCACACTATGTATTTATTGAGCACCTATTATGGGCCAGATACTCCGTTTAGAAATGGGATGCAAGGGTGAATAACATAAGATTTCTACCTTACCATCTAGAAGTGTCTAAAAACTAAACAAACAAGGACACTAGAGTTTGGAAAGTGGTATATAATAATGGCACTTGAAACAAACAAGAATGCCCAGCCGGGCACTATCCACATGGGAGAGTCAAGGAAGCCTTCTCCAGAGAGGTGCTAGCTCAGCTGGAGTCTGCAGGGTGAATTAGGAGAGCCGGGCGAATGGAAAGGGGAGATGGAGAGTGTCCCGTGCCGTTGAAAGATCGTGCAAGGGTCAGGACGTAAGAATGATCATGGTGTTTTAAAAAATCTTGGGGCGCCTGGGTGGCGCAGTCGGTTAAGCGTCCGACTTCAGCCAGGTCACGATCTCGCGGTCCGTGAGTTCGAGCCCCGCGTCAGGCTCTGGGCTGATGGCTCGGAGCCTGGAGCCTGTTTCTGATTCTGTGTCTCCCTCTCTCTCTGCCCCTCCCCCGTTCATGCTCTGTCTCTCTCTGTCCCAAAAATAAACAAAAAATGTTGAAAAAAAATTTTTTTTTTAAATCTAGTAGTAATTTGTGTGGCTGAATCGTACAGCTCGGGGGGGAAGAGGCAGGGGGCAGATCGTCAGAGGACATCTCCTATCCTCTCAATAACCGATTCTTCTCCCTAACCAATAACACAATGGTGACTTTGAAGTTTTAGAGACAGAAGCTTTGTCAACACTAAACAAAGTATTTATTTTATCAAGATTATATTTTAAATGTATTTCCAGAGTCGGAAAGGGCCTCTCGTCTAATGCACACCCCTTGTTTGACAAGGGAGGAAACTGAGGCTCAGGGAGGTTTGGTGACTTATCCAAAGTCCCCAACAAGCTTTTTTTTTTTTTAATGTTTATTTATTTCTGAGAGAGACAGAGACAGAATGCGAGTGGGTTAGGGGCAGAGGGAGAGGGAGACACAGAATCCAAAGCAGGCTCCAGGCCCCGAGCTGTCAGCACAGAGCCCGACGCGGGGCTCGAACCCACAAGCTGTGAGATTATGACCCAAGCCGAAGTCGGACGCTCAACCGACTGAGCCACCCAGGCGCCCCTAAAGTCCCCAACAAGCTTTAATCAAGCTTCTCTTTTAGTAAATGCATGACTATCTTACATTCCTGGATGGCAAGTATATGTATCGCCAAAGTGAATACTTTTTCCAGATCCAGGTACAATGTTCAACGTTTATTTATTTTGGGGACAGAGAGAGACAGAGCATGAACGGGGGAGGGGCAGAGAGAGGGAGACACAGAATCGGAAACAGGCTCCAGGCTCTGAGCCATCAGCCCAGAGCCTGACGCGGGGCTCGAACTCACGGACCGCAAGATCGTGACCTGGCTGAAGTCGGACGCTTAACCGGCTGCGCCACCCAGGCGCCCCTCCAGGTACAATGTTCATACAGCCCCCAATCAGCTGGTGAAAGGACTACGTAGAAACATCCCCCAAAATCATTCTAGAAATCAGTGATACGGAACTCTTCCAGTCATTCCAACGGTAGCTGTCTATTCCACAGTACGTTCTAGCTTCCAACCGTAATAATAATGGATGCTTATATAACGTCTTTTATCCTAGGGATTTACTAGCATCACAGTGCTTAGCTCCCTTCTGATTAGCCATGGGAAAACGTCAGCTCTCGCTTTTTTCCGGGAAAAACCCCACTCCCATCACTGGAGCCGGCACCTGGCTTTGGTGTGCAGACCGTGGGCGTCGAAGTCGGAATTCTGGAGTTCGAGTCCCACGTGCTCTCTGACCTGGCTGTGTGACCTGGGGCTGAATCCGCCTGCGAATCAGCGATTCTCACCTTCCACGTGGATCCAGGCCCACCTCAGAGGGTCGTTGTGAGGATTAAATGTGCACAAAGAGCTTAGCCGGGCACCCAGCATGGTCACAAGGTGGTTGTTGCTGTTGAACTTGCTTCCAGTTAAGCCAGGGACCCTTTGTTTTTGTAAAAAGGGACCAGGAGATAGTTTTTCTCTGTTATGATAATCAGGGTGTTTTAAAAAAAACCTACGAACTGAGACCTTGCCAAAACAGTATTAACGGTATCGGGCTAATGCTCTTGGGTGTGGACCCCTCTCTTGGGTCCTTTGCTGCGAATATATCTTGCTTCGCATATGTCGGTTCACTTGATTCTCCCACTCATTGTATGAAGTAGGGACTGTTAATTTTCCCGCTTGACAGAGGAGGAAACTGAGGCCCAGAGCCATTCATTAATTCGCTCGGGTGATGCCTCTGTGTCTTCCCAGGGTCAGCTAAAACTCAGCACCGGAGGCCAGGACTGAAATGTTCAGGCTCCGTTTGGGGGGTGCAAACCTGAATGTAAGAGACGGGGGAAGAGTCGAAGCATGGGCAGGCATGCTCCCTGGGAGTCTGGACCTCTCTGGAATGTTTATAAGGAGAAAGTACACTTGGGAGCAGTGGGCGGAAGGGAGGACCCATTCCCTCCATCCTCTGGATGCCCTTGGATGGAGGTGCCCCTTTCCCCCCACCCCCCAGGAGCTCCATTCTTGCCTCCAGGGCTCGTTCGTTACCCTGCGCAGTCCCCAGCTCAGCAGCTGCTCCGGAAGTCAACCCTGTGAGGCTCCGTCCGAGTTACAATGCGGAGGGGCCACTTGGAACGGGTAGGGTGGTGTCAGAAAGAGAGGACGAGGGAGTGCTGGAGGGAGACTGAGAAGGCTGGTGGGGATCGTGTCTCATTCGAGGAGGGCAGCTGTCAGCCCGGTAGCAGAACCCCTGGAACCCAGAGGTACTTTTTTCCCAGGACTGCCCCCAATAAGTAACCACAAACCTAGTGGCTTAAAATAATGGAAATTGATTCTCCCACCATTCTGGAGACTACGAGTCTGAAGGCAAGGTGTCCTCAGAGCCAAGGCCCTTGAAGGATCCAGGCAAACATCAGGCTCCCGGCGATCTTGGGTGTTCCTGGGTTTGTGATGCATCACTGTGGTTTCTGTCCAACAATGTGTTGTCGGGACAAGATTTATCTTTGACTTCCTGAGGGGAACAGGTTGCAAAGGAGGGCATTAGGACGGAGTGATGTTAGGGCTGAAGACGGAGGAACAGCGGGTGGACGTCTGTCTGGCCTCACACTGAAGAGGGAGCCATGCCGATACTGCCTGACATCACCCAGAGGGCGAGAACTTTCTTCTCCTGTGAATAGCTAACGCCCACAGCAGCTGGAGACGGATGTTCAGTGCCTGGGACAGTCACGTCGTTTCAGGATTTTCCTTGTATTGAATTCAGCCAGTCATCGCTTCTATCCATCAGGTCCCGGCAGGAAGCAGGTGCACACTCGAGAGGGGTGTGGAGAGAATTAGAGGGAGAATTACTGGGGAGAATTAGTGAAGGAACTGTCGACTAAGGTAAGAGCAGGGTTAAGGTGGAACATTCCAAGGCCAGCTGTGGCTAGAAACTGCTGAAACACCTCTCCAGGCCTGAAGTGGCAGGGTTGGGGGGGTGGGGAGGTGATGTTCCTGGAGGGACCGGCCAGCAGAAGCCAAGGCTTCCTGGAGGGAAACCCAGCCACTGGCAGCCAGGGCTTGGCAGGCAGGGAACCAGGGGAATTAATAATCTGACCCTCTCCTCCTTCCTTCAATAGTCCCCTGATGCCTGCCGTTGGCCAAGCACCACCCCCCCCCAGCCAGAGCGCAAGAGGCACATTCATGCAGCTAAATGAGAAGAGTTCCAGAAAGTGCAACAGAGAATGTGGAGCACAACACCTTGTAAAATGAGAACTCTTGTTTGTTTGTTTTTTTTTTTTTGAATACCTGACTCTGTTCAAGCCCTTTCCAGGTATTGTCTCGTTAAATTTTCACGAAGGAGGCAAAGTAAAGTATGTGCCTGTGTGTGTGCGCGCGTGCGTGCGGGTGCGTGCCCACGCGCGCGCACACACGCACGCAAACACTTGCGCACGCATGCATGCACACACACACACACACACTGCAGCGCTTTGGCAACAGCAGAAATGCTGCGGCTCTGTTCGCGCAAGCCCACCGCGGAAGAGAGTCGAATTCTTCCGGGAGGTGTTAATATCGCAGCCTTTAAAAAGCTGCCAGAGAAAATGAGAGTCAGCTCAGCCGCAGGCCGGCGACGGGGACAGGAGGAGGGCTGAGCCGCCATTCTGTTCTGCCCTGTCACTGTCTGCACAGTGGCGTGTGGGCGGGAGGCAGCTGGGGCTCCGCAAAAGCAGGATTACAACGCAGAGCCCTCAGTTTACCCTGGGCCTGGACCAGCAGCGGGGGAACGGGGCAGAGGCGACTTGCCCCATTCGGCCTCACGCTCGGGAACAACACAAAACTCGGAAGCATCCTCCAGGAATGAAAATGCACCTTCGCCTACGGTTCCAGGCTCTCGCATGCATCGAGTTGGAGTGAGGGGACAGCTCATTGGGACCACAGATTCCAGGCTCCCCTCCCCCCCCCCCGCCTCCCTCCCCCCCACCGTCTCCCGGGACTCCGCTTCAGCAGGAGTCACTAGCACGTCCCTCCCTGACTGTGATGCTGCCGGCTGCGGACCTCCGCTGGGAAAGGCCGATTTTGGGGGGTGGGGGGGGGCCTGTAAGCCTGGGAAAGGCAGGAGGCTTCCTCGGTGTCCACATCCAGCCCCCGCAGCCTCAGAGGCGAAGCGACTGATCGATGCCAGATGGTGTAGACGCCACCCGCCCTGCAGGGGAAGGGCCCCTCAGAGAGGCTACTGCCGCTGCTGAACCCCCAGCCCCACAGCCCTCAGAATGGTCAGCGGGAAGGGCTCGGTGAACGGGTGTGACTGGATCTTCCGAAGCACTCTAGGACGGGTCCCCTCGCGTCCACGCAAGGCAGGTCCCCTGGAGCCCTGAGCCCAGGGTGCGCCGGGATTGCTCCTTACCCGGATTTGCAGGATGAGCCCACTGCCCCAGTGCCCAGGGGTTCTCCGAGCTGCTAATGACCACCTACCTTCGTGTCAAGCATTACAATCTGCTCTCGTGCCCGGCCATCACCACTTGGCCCCCCTGGGGTAAGGCCGTCGCCTCACTAAAAGAAACGGGCTGATGAATTCAAGTCCCCCTTTGGGTCTCGTGCCAGCTGTAAAAAGTGGGGTGAGTGACCCAGCCTCTGTCCACCCCATTTTCCCCAGTGCTGAAAGGGTTATCCTAGGACTGATTGGCTGGTTAGCTCACAGGGTTAACCTCGGCTGGCACCACGGTGGGTGCGAAAAGAGATCCGAGGAAAACAGTGGGTCGTGCCAAGAGTGGCAGGCTGGAGGGATGGGAGGACCGACGGGGATGTTGCCGAGGCTATTTAAGTAAGACCTTCCCCGGCTGACAAACGTTCTTTTGGGCCGAAAGAGTATATGTGCAGAATGTCTCAAGAAGGAATTCTATGCCTGGGGAAGCTACCCGACTGGAGTGGGTCCAGACCCCGAAAAGGGTCCCCGGGATGGCTGTGGCTTTCCTCAGCTTTTGCAATTCTACCTCTGGGTAGAGAAAGGAAAGGAAAACCTACGGCCGCACAAGAACTTGCCCGTGAATGTTCATAACCACGTCGTTCATAATGGCCACAAGGTGCAACCCAAACATTTAACACAACAGCCCCAAATGTCCGTCAGCTTATGAATGGACAAATAGCAGGTGGTATATCCATACAATGGAATATTGTTTGGCCACAAAAAGAAATGAGGTCCTGACACAGGCTACAACATGGATCAAAAGTTATGCCAAGCGGCAGACCCGTCGCAAAAGACCACGTGATTCTATCGACACGAAATGTCCCGACTACACCAATCCGTAGAGACAGACTATAGATTTGTGATGACCCAGGGCCAAAGGCGGGGGTCCTGCTAATGGGTACGGGATTTCTTGCTGAGTGACAAAAATGTTCTAAAATCGGCTGTGGTGACAGTGCTACAATGGGAATACCCTAAAAGCCATTGAATGATGTGCCTTAAACAGTGAATCATGGGGTGTGTGAGTTATACCTCAACAGAGCTGTTAAACGGAGAAGGAGGAGGAAGAAGAGGAAGAGAGGAAGAAGGAAAAAGAAGAATCATTCAGGCTTTGGAATGCCCATTGGCTGAGTCTGTCCAAAAGATCTCAAGTTCATTACTACTAGGAAGTGGGATAGTCCGGTGATCACTGTGTGGTCTCTGGAATGAAATGAATGATTTGGCATCTGATAGGCTTTGGTAGCACTCAACTGCCCCTTACCAAGTGACTCCTGGAACTTGGGGAGAGTTTTCCGAGATGTCTTCCGTATAGTGGCTCTCATTTTGGCGTGAATCAGATTACCCGGCGGGCCTGTTGAAACACAGACTGCTGGAGAAAATATTTACAAATGGCATAGTATCCAAAAGGCGAGTATCCAAAATATATGAGGAATTTATCAAACTCAACACCAAAAAATAAAAATAAAAAATAAAATGATAACAATAACCCAGCGAAGAAATGGGCAAAGGACGTGAATAGACAGTTTTCCAAAGAAGACATCCAGATGGCCAACAGACACATGAAAAGATGCTCAACGTCACTCATCATCAGGGAAATACAAATCCAAACCACAATGAGATACCGCCTCATACCTGTCAGAATGGCTAAAATTAACAACTCAAGCAACAGATAGATGTTGGCAAGGACGCAGAGAAAGAGGAACCCTTTTGCACTGTTGGTGGGAATGCAAACCGGTGCAGCCACCCTGGAAAACAGTATGGAGGCTCCTCAAAAAATTAAAACTAGGATTACCCTACGACCCAGCAACTGCATTACTTGGTATTTATCCAAAGGATACAAAAATGCTGATTCGAAGAGACACGTCCACCCCCATGTTTATAGCAGCACTATCGACAATAGCCCAAGTATGGAAAGAGCCCAAATGTCCACCAACTGATGAATGGATAAAGAATACACGGTATATATATGCAATGGCGTGTTACTCGGCAATGAAAAAGAATGGAATCCTACCATTTGCAACAATGTGGAGAGAACTAGACTGTATTATGCTAAGTGAAACAAGTCACTCAGGGAAAGGCAAAATCACATGCTTTCACTCATATGTGGAATTTAAGAAACATAACAGATGAACGTAGTGGAAGGGAAGGAAAAATAAGATAAAAACAGAGAGGGCGACAAACCATAAGAGACTCTTAAATACATGGGGCGCCTGGACGCCCGTCGGGTAAGCCTTCGACTCTTGGTTTCAGCCCAGGTCATGAGTTCGAGCCCCTCAATGAGCTCCAATCCCTGCTTGGGATTCTCCCTCTCCTTCTATCACTATCTTCTATCTCTGCCTCTCCCCCATTCGATCTCTCTGTCTCCAATAAATAAATAAATAAACAAACAAACTTAAAAAAAGAGACTCTTAAATACAGAATACAAACTGAGGGTTGCTGGTGGGGTGTTGGGTAGGGGGATGGGGCTAAACGGACAAGGGGCATTCAGGAGGGCACTTGTTGGGATGAGCCCTGGGAATCGCTAAATTCTATTCCTGAAATCATTATTACGCTCTCTGTTAACTAACTTGGATTTGAATAAAAAATAAGTTTAAAAAATCCGGAGATTAAAAAAAAAACATGCAAAAGAGAAAAAAGCTAAAACACAGATTGCTGGGCCCCCACGTGTCTGATTCATTGGGTCTGGGGTGGGGCCAGAGGATTTGCATTTCTCACAAGTTTCCAGGCGGTGCTGAGGCTGCGGGTTCTAGAACCACACTTTGAAAACTCAGTTCTTGAAAGTCCTCAGATTATTGAGCACGTGTTGCCGAGAGCCGCAGAAATCCATAGTGCAAATGAGTCGTACATGTGCGTGCTGAGATACATAACCTCATAAATATTTTACGTGGCGATCCATCCTGAGTGTTGATTTCTAGTGGTCTAGAAATGGACCTTCCTGTATGATTCTCATGGGCAGCCACTGTGGAGAACCACTGCTGTAGACAATTGATTGATTGATTGACTTACTGATTTTCTTCCATCCCTTTCCCCTAAGGGTTTTTTTTTTTTTAATTTTTTTTTCAACATTTATTTATTTTTGGGACAGAGAGAGACAGAGCATGAACGGGCGAGGGGCAGAGAGAGAGGGAGACACAGAATTGGAAACAGGCTCCAGGCTCTGAGCCATCAGCCCAGAGCCCGACGCGGGGCTCGAACTCACGGACCGCGAGATCGTGACCTGGCTGAAGTCGGACGCTTAACCGACTGCGCCACCCAGGCGCCCCTCCCCTAAGGGTTTTAAGTGGTAGTATGCAGAAGCTCGTGAGTTATCCTGCATTCTGGGTACGACGTATGAGTCATCTGAAACCTTAACTCCCAGAGAGAGACAATGCAAGTGACTGTAAGCCCTTCACTCTATTGCACCTTCGTTTTCCAACCATTTCCAGGCCCCGCCTGTCCCCTGTTCTGGGCAGACCTCTCTGGCCTTACAGCTTAGAGATACCAGGGCTGGAATCCCAGTGTGCAAGAGTGAACATCTTGATAACGTAGGCCAGTGTGGGTGTAGCTTCCTCTTACTTAGAGCCGAAAGCATCCCAGCTTATGCAACGTCTCGGGGGATCCCAGAAACTGCTGAGGGCTTTGAAGTGAGTTGCCGGGGGCTTCACCGAGAAGGGTATTCCGGAGCGGACATTAGGAACCTGTTCCACACAGGAGAATCATACAGGAAGGTTTAAAAGGGTACTGTCGTCTGAGCCCTGCTCAGAAGCGTCTGGTCTGGTGGGTCTGGGAGGAGGCGCAGACATAGGTGTTTTTCAAAATCTCCCAGGTTTCTTTAGTGGTAATTTTTGACAGGGGATGAGAATGATTATTCCAGCATATTATAAATCAGAGCAGCTGCCCTAAGCTTGAAGGACGCCCGTTGCCAGCCATGGGGAATTACCCAAGGGCAAAGTGGTAGGAGAAGGTGATGCTAAAAACAAAACTAAGCCTCCGTCCAGCCCACGGCCTCCTCCCCTCCCTTTGGTAACCACAATCTCAGAGCAAATTGCATGCCCAACACACACACACACACACACACACACGCACGCACACACACACACACTTGCTTTCTGTCCTTGTGCAACTTTCTTTCTCCTTCAAGGTTACCTTGATGTTTAATCGAGCCCGAATGCCAGCTGGTGTATGGGCCATAGGTGGGACAAGGCGTGGGATTTCTAGTGGGATTTCTTTTTTCCCTAGCTCCACTTTCCTCTAGGAAAGTGGTTCTTCACCTTGGTGTGGATAGGAACCACGTGGAAAACTTTTAACTGTAGACACCTGTGCACCCCGCGTGAGGTTGTGATTTGGTACCTTCTGGAGTGAGGCCAGGAGTCTGCATTTTAACAAGCTAAGAGATCATTGGTCTACAACCACAATTTAAGGAAACTTCCTTACAGTCAACCCCGAAGAAGATGGAAAATGGGAAATACTATGCACTTAGGAGACACCCAGAAGGCTCAACAGATTTGAACAGTTAAATCACCTAACAAGGGGGCGCCTGGGTGGCTCAGTCGGTTAAGCATCCGACTTCAGCTCAGGTCATGATCTCGCGGTCCGTGAGTTTGAGCCCTGCGTCTGGCTCTGTGCTGACCGCTCAGAGCCTGGAGCCTGTTTAGGATTCTGTGTCTCCCTCTCTCTCTGACCCTCCCCCATTCATGGTCTGTCTCTCTCTGTCTCAAAAATAAATAAACGTTAAAAAAATTTTTTTTTAAAGAAAAAAAAATAAATCACCTAACAAGGCACACAGTGCTGATAAACACATGACAAAATGCTCAAAATCCTTAGTCATTAGGGACATGCCAATCAAGACCCCACTGAAATACCTCTAGATGCCTATGACCCAATTAAAATGGTTAAAAGAAAGAAAGAAAGAAATGGCAGTTTTCTGGGAGGAATGCACAATGACTCGGCTGCTTTATAAATCAGATAGTTTCTTATAAACTTAAACATACACTTGCCTTATGGTCCAGCAACCCCACTCCTAGGTATTTGCCCAAATGAAATAAAAATGTGTTCACACAGGGGCACCTGGGCGGCTCAGTCGGTTGAGCGTCCGGCTTCAGCTCAGGTCATGGTATTGAAATTTGTGAGTTCGAGCCCCACGTCGGGCTCTGTGCTGACAGCTCAGAGCCCGGAACCTGCTTCGGATTCTGTGTCTCCCTCTCTCTCTGCCGCCCGCCCCCCCCAGCCCCGCTCACGCTCTGTCTCTCAAAAATGAATAAACTTTAAAAAAATTTTAAAAAATGTGTTCACACAAATTTTGTAACCAAAGTTCACACAAAACATCCGTACGTGAATATTTATAGCAGCTTTTTTCACAATTACCAAAAACTGGGGGGAGAAAACCCTCCAAATGTCTTTCAGCGGTACCTGTGGTACAGCCGTAACATAGAACACCACTCAATAGTACAAGGAGCTGAACTATTGACACACGCAACCGCATGGATTGATCTAGAAAGCATTATGCTAAGGCAAAGGAGTCAGACACAAAAGACTACGTATGAGTCCATTTACTGGACATTCTGGAAATCGCAACGCTATAGTGACAGAAAGTTGATCAGGGATTACCAGGAACAGGGTATGGGGGAAGATTTGATCACCGAGGGGGTCTAAAAGGGATTCGGGGGCTGATGCACCCGTTCTACATCTCAGTTATAGTGTGGGCTAAATGACCGTATGCTAAACATTTTAAAAGATGAATTTTATTGTATGTACATTATACTTCAATACAAAGAAAACCCCCAACATAGAGGAAAAACACTGAAAGATGAGTTCGGATGATTCGGATTAAATTCTTTAAGACTGGAGAGCAGAGCACAGCTTGTAGATGGGGGGGGGGGTCCAATTTCAGCAGCTCAGGGGGTTGCTCAAGTGCAGAGATGGTGCCTACCTTCGCTTCCCGGGGCCCGCAGCACTTCCATGAGCGACTTACTAATTCACAGAGCAGCCTTGCAAACTGGCACGACACGCACACACTCAAGGTCAAAAGACATTGGGCTGGGAACTTCAAAGAAACCGGGCATCTGGCCTTGCAGAAATCTAAATGACTCCGTCCCTTCATCCCTACTATTTTGGTGTTTTGAAATCACTCCGGGTACCCGTGGGGTCCTGGAAGGCTAGTTGGGGGAATGAATCGGGGGGGGGGGTTGCTGGGGGAGGGGAGCAGAGGGAGGTGAGGTCCTGAGAGACGAGGGGCAGACACCCTGCGGTCTCAGGTGACCGCCTCTAAGGGGCGTGAAGCCATTTGCCTTTATAATCTCCCCGCAGGGTGGGTCTTTCTCCAGGGAGTTCCTTTCATTTGTATGTTCCTTACATTTTCCTAGCATTCCACCTTAAAACGAGCTGGACGGACTCATGGCCCGGGCTCTCCACGCTGAGGTTTTGCTTCAGCAATGACACAGTGCACTTGGAACCTGCTCTCCCACATCTGGAAGCCACATGTCGGCGGCAGCTGTATAAAACGGTCAGCCCCGCAGACCTAGGGTGATGTTTTTTGCCAGAAGCCCGGGCGGCATGGACCTCACTCGGCTGTGGGTGCTGCTGGCCCTGGTCACCGTGGCCTGGGGCCAGTATGGTGACTACGGGTACCCCTACCAACAGTACCATGACTACAGCGATGACGGGTGGGTCAACCTGAACCGGCAAGGCTTCAGCTACCAGTGTCCCCACGGGCAGGTGGTGGTGGCCGTGAGGAGCATCTTCAACAAGAAAGAAGGCTCGGACAGACAGTGGAACTATGCCTGCATGCCCACGCCCCAGAACCTCGGGGAGCCCACGGAGTGCTGGTGGGAGGAAATCAACAGAGCTGGAATGGAGTGGTAAGGGCGGCCTGGGCTCTCGGGCGGGGGCTTGGTGGCACATCTGTCCCCCTGCATCGGCTTGACCACAGCCTCAGGTCTGTGCCAGGACTAGGCCAGGAGTGCACTGTAGCTTTCATGGGTGGTGGGGGCCGGGCCGCTGCCCAGCGGCGACATTAGACGACAGAGACCCAGGATGGGGAGTGCAGACGGGCTCCCCCGCGCCTCTGTTCCTTCCAGAGGCCGCCCTCCTCGTAATCTGGTCCAGGGACTGCTTTGGGTCTGCGAGAAGGTTCCCAGCCTGCAGACCAGAGGAGTATGGAAATTGGCAGTCTTTAAGACACTTTAGAGCCCACAACCAACGTCGTTGTGGTGTCCGGACGGCGTTTTCGTCTCGCAGCAATTTATTTTTACTGTTTCACCAAAGGACTGGTGCACGGTTGTCGGGGGACGAGAAATGACTGGCCCCTCCCCACAGACCGTTTGAGAAACATGAACTGAGAGCAAGCGAATGGGGGGGGGGGGCAGAGAAATGTAGGCAAAGAGAAGTGAAATGAAAAACCTCTCCGCCGCCCTGAGAAGATGTGCTCTCTCAACTATAAATACTGAGCCCCTTCTCTCTGCCTGAGCCGAAAGTGGGTTTCACCACTGTAAAATAGTTTATGGAAAACTGTTGGGGGAGAAGGGCTGCTCTTTGCCTGACGGGGCTCCGCCACAGTCAATGGCATGGACACGGTCCAAGTCTGTGATTCGCTGTGGGGTGTGACCGTCCCAGCCCCAGTACTTGGTCAGGAGCCCATCCCAGTACTACTGACGGCTAGGCTGGTTATTCATTCAGCCTGGATTGGGGGCAGGAACCCTGGGGGGGGGGGGGGAAGGGGGAGGGGAGCCCTGGGAGGTTGGGAGGGGAGGGCAGCCCTAGGGGAGGCAGGTCCAGGGAGGAGGATGCCCAGCTGGGAGGCTGCTGTAAGGCAGGGCTCTATGAAGGTTCCAGCAGGCATGTGGCATAGAGGGGGTTGGGGTGGTCAAACTCTGGGGGATCGCTCGGTCAACAGACAGAACCATGATGAGAGGCCAAGAGGCAAAGACAGTGACCCGCGGAGGAGCCAGGCAAGAGAAGGGACCTCTGAGTGGTAAAAACAGCCACCGTTTACTGAGTGCTTCTGCTGGGCTGGAGCCATGCTGAGTGCTTTGTATGGATTACCTCATTAGTGCTCAAAACAAATCTCTAAGTCATTTTATAGGCAGACAAACTGTGGTCTAGAGACCCAGGTGTTTCCTCAGCCGGAAAGTGCTAGAGCCAGGATTTGGATCTTAACTCCAAAGTGGATGTGCGTGGTCCCGGTGATGAGCTATTTGAGAGCCCGCTGCCCCCGCCCAGTGGGGGCCATTGGCTCAGCTGGGGGACCAGGGCTGGACTCAAGGCAGTTCTTCATCCTGGGAGGATGGGATCTGCAAAGGTCAGAGCACAAGCCCGGCCCTGGAGGACGGGGGACCAGCTCGGTACCCATGACTGACGAGGGGTTCCGCCAGCCTGTGGAAGGGATGGGGAGAGGGTCCCACAAGCAGCTGCAAGTGGGGCCCTTCATCCGGCCTTCCCCGTCTACCCCACTGCCTCCGGTGAGCAGATTTAATCAGCCCAAACTCCTTCTGGTAGGCGGCCAACTCAGAATGTAGCCTCACCTCAAAGACCTGAAGCAGGTCCCAGTGCCTGGCCTGGAGCTCAGGACCAACCCAGTTATACTTCCACCTGGTCCTTCCATCTGGGGGGCCATGATATGGATGGGTCCCCTTTCTAATCCCCCCTTTTAGAGACAGAGTAAAACGGCACTCGGAGATGATTTTTTCACCCCAAAGGAAAAGCCCCAGGCTCTGAGTCAGAAGGCTTGGGTTTGGATCCGGGCTCTAAAGACCATGTGACCTTGGACCAGTGGTTCAACTCTCTGGGTTCCCACCTCATCTGGAAAACGAGTGGCCCCACTACATGATCCCAGAAGAATCCACACCGCCAGCACCCCACGCTCCGTTTGGCCCTGAAAACGCACTTGGATTTTTCTGGCATTCTGTTGATCTTGTGTTTATCCCTGCTAGGCAGAGGAAGCAAATGATGTTTAGTTTTAAACTTGCCAGCTTGCTACTCAGCTAATCACAGAGTTAAAAATGCACAACCATGAAAAACAGCCCCTTTACGGTAAACCTCGGCTGCCCCAGGACCAACACCAATTACCCCAGAGGCATGGTTTTAGATGATTATTGCCTGGAGTTGAGACTTCATTGTCAGTGAAAACTCTGAAAGGAAGGGATTTGTTTGTAGGCTGAGGGGCAGTTACGTCTTCCCACGGGCTGCATTGCAGCGTGTAATCTGCTCTGGGGAAAGAGTCGTTGATGGTTTTGCGCAATTTGGCTGCCTTTTTTTTTATATATATGTATATTAAATATAACTTATTGTCAGAATGGTTTCCATACAACACCCATTGCTCATCCCGACAGATGCCCTCAATGCCCATCACCCACTTTCCCCTCTCCCCCGCCCCCCATCCACCCTCAGTTTGTTCTCAGCATTTAAGAGTCTCTTGTGGTTTGCCTCCCTCCCTCTCTGTAACTTTTTCCCCCCTCCTTCCCCTCCCCCATGGTCTTCCGTTAAGTTTCTCAGGATCCACCTATGAGTGAAAACATATGGTATCTGTCTTTCTCTGCCTGACTTACTTCACTTAGCGTAATACTTTCCAGTTCCATCCACGTTGCTACAAATGGCCAGATTTCATTCTTTCTCGTTGCCAAGTAGTATTCCATTGTATATAGAAACCACAGCAATTTCTTAACTCCACACGTCTCCAAAGGCAAGGGAACGAAAACCAAAAATGAACTGTTGGGACCTCACCAAGATAAAAAGCTTCCGCACTGCAAAGGAAACAGTCAACGAAACTCAAAGGCAACCGACGGAACGGGAGAAGATATTTGCAAATGACATCTCGGATAAAGGGCTAGTATCCAAAAGCAATTTGGCCACCTTGTATAACTGACTCAGCTTGCCGGTTTATTTTAAGAGGCAGGAGGAATCTCGAGCTCAGGTATGACGACAATACATAAGATCTACTAAAGACGCTTGCTAAAAAATAATAATAATAAAAAAATAAGTAAAAAAAATAAAGACGCTTGCTAATAAGAGCACAGATTGGAAAGGTGCTCCAACCGTGGCTGAGCGGCTCGTAACACTGCTGTTTGCTGTGGTTTCTCTGTAGAAACCATAATGCCAGATTCTGGTGTGTGGATCCTGGCTCCCCAACTAATGACCACCAGGAGGCTCTACGTAGGTCCCACGCGTGGCATTTCGCTGTTTCAGGGCATGGCTGTGTTGTTCCCGGGGAATCGTCTCTAAATTGACACAGCACAAGCTGTAGGACATGTCGGTCCTGGGCGGAACAAGATGAAGTTGGAATTTTCTAGTCAGGCTGAGCTGTTACGCGGTGGAAAGAGCTTTGGTCTTAGAGTCAGGAAACCCCTGATTCACAGCTCCTGTTGCTATCATCTGCCGGCCCTGGGGTCCTGCGCATTCATTCTAGAAAGAAAGAAAGGTGTAACACCCGCTTCGCAATAGGGTGCAAGGAAAAATGTGTAGAGGAACCCTACATGTATACGGGAACTCCAAATCTCATGTAAACAGATGCCCGGCACATCCTGGGCGGTCCATAAAGGTTCAGAGATTCTGGAATCTGCTGAGGCTGGGTTTGGACAAGCCACCTTTGCATGGAGCCTGCATTCAGAGGAACAGCGTTGTGTTTATTGGCACCTGCTTTCTTCCTCCACTCCCCTCCCCTGGACTTCAAAGGACCTCAGGAAGACCTTTTGCAATGGCCGCTTCCATCAGAGCTGACAATTTCAGCGTATTCAAGTTCAATTTCTTACTCAACGCGCCTCCAAAGGCAAGGGAATTCAAAGCAAAATGAACCGTTCGTGAACGACAAGCCACGTGATGGAGAAGAGGAGAAAGGAAAACTCTCCCACTGAGCTGTGGGAGCACCCACGTCAGTCTGAACCTGGGACTGGTGGGCAGAAACTCAGTTTTTTCCATAATCTCAGTGTTCCAATTCTAATGGAGACCAGGGCTCTGGGTAGTACGGGGCAAGCCCTCCTGATCTGTGGTTCTGAGCACTCAGGACACACAGCGCCCGCCTCCTCAGAGATCCTTCCTCAGACCACCTTCTCTAAACTCACGTTTCTCACCCTCCACTCCCCAACCCGCTTTATGTTTGCGGTGGTGCACCTGTCATTAGCCAATGTGTATTTGTATATTGCTCGTCTCCTTGAAAACAGGCTTCACAAATGTAGGGACTTCGTCTTATTCAGTGCTGCGTAGAATATTCTCCAGCGCCGTGGATAAGGCTTGTGCAAAGCAGGCCCACTAAATACGTATGCAAGACTAAATCTGACTCGTTAGTGGCTTAGGCAGTCCCAATCCCAGCCGGTGTTCCCACCGCCCTCACCAAAGAAGCCTGCGGATTTTTCCGCAGGGGACGCCGTTTGGTTTCCATTTTTGAGTCTCAGCATTCCACTGTCCGTAATATAGGGCCCAACTTTATTGTTCAAATCTCACTGTGACGAGTTGCCTTTGCGGCCCTGCAGGATGGTCTTTTGAGATTTCCCAAAGTTCTCTAAAACATACAAAGGATGGTTGACACACTTAAGATAAGTTCTTTTTTAGCTTCCACTCTCCCACCCCCCCAAATGTTAACGTCCCCATAAGCTTCAAAAAAAAAAAAAAAGAAAGAAAATACAGTAGCGAGCTCTTTATCTCAAAAGCCACAGAGCCCCAGTGCCATATGGATTCCGGGCTGGATCTCGGAACAGCAAAAGGGCATTAGTGTGAAAACCGACGAAATTCCAAGTGAAGTCCGGACGTTAGGGCCGTACTGATGTCACTTCCTGGGTGTTCATCAAGGCACCGGAGTTCTGAGAGATAAGGTCAAGGGAACGACTCCTCTGTAAATCTGCATCTATTTCAAACTAAAAAGATATTTGAAAACAACGATGCAGGCTAGTGGGGTATGTACCGGGAGTTTATGAGGAAACGGCAACAGAGTCGAAGAAGCCCGGAGCTGGGAGGGATCTGGAGAATAATTCACAGCAGTCTCCTTGCTTTGTATAAGAGGAATAAAGGCCAAGAGAGCCAGAAATACATTCGGCATAGGAGCTATTACCCTTGGCCTAATTTATGTGACGCTTTGGAGTTTATAAACATTCCCCATTTATACGTTCCTTTGCTCATTCATTCACTACCAAATGCTCATCATCACAAACTTTGCCAGACTCCGGGAACCTGAAGACAAATGATATACAGTCTACGTATGCCCTTGGCTTCCTCATGGTCTATCTAATCTTACTTGTTCCTCACGGTAATACTGGGAGGCAGGCCTTATTATTTCCCGGTTTCGCAGACGAGAGACTGTAGCTCAGAGCGTTGGGAGACTTGCCGGCTCCGAGCTGATGAGTAGCGGGGGGGGGGGGGGGCCAAGCCAGACAGTCTGATGCCACAGAGCTGACGGCGGATGTGAAAGGTCGGCATTGTTTTTGTGCTTGGATGGAGCCGTGGTGAGTGCTGGGCTGGCGATGATACCCCATCCACCGAAGAATGACTTCTGGAGGCAAGGAGGCAAGTGTAGGAGGAGGGTTATGGCAGATCCAGGATTCTTGCCAACTTTCCATCTAGGTCGCGCCTCTAAGTACTAGGAATCAATCGTCTGGGGGAAACCTTGAGTTCTGCGAACTTGGCTCTTGGTTGGGCTGATCAGGATGGCAAAGCTTCCCTCCTCCGGTAGGGGGTTTGCTCCTGCCGGGGTACTTGTCAGACATAATTTTCCCAGTAAATAAGTCTGACCCACAGACTTAGGATTGCTTCTTCTGTGCGTCCACGTGTGTGTTTCTTTGAAGCAGTGGAGAGGTAATTTTTGGAGTCAAACAGGACCATTCTTTTTTTTTTTTAATTTTTTTTTTAACGTTTATTTATTTTTGAGACAGAGAGAGACAGAGCATGAACGGGGGAGGGGCAGAGAGAGAGGGAGACACAGAATCGGAAGCAGGCTCCAGGCTCTGAGCCATCAGCCCAGAGCCCGACACGGGGCTTGAACTCACGGACCGTAAGATCGTGACCCAGGCTGAAGTCGGACGCTTAACGGACTGAGTCACCCAGGCGCCCCCAAACAGGACCATTCTTAAAACGCTGCCCCCTCCCCCACTGCTGACGCAAATCATGTCCACGTTCCAAGACCCAGTTTCTACCTCTACAAAGACAACCCCCTAGAATTGTTGTGATAAGCACCTTCGATAATATTGTAGGCATTCCTGGCTGTGTGTCCTTGGGGGAATCACTTAACCTCTCCCAACCTGAGCATCCTTGTGTACCAAATGCGAGTGGGGGGGTGGGGAAGGGGGGGACTGGTTATTCAAGCCATTTCACAGGATTGTTTGGGTGATTGAAATAACGAACACAGAGACAGTGCTGAGCACAACGGCTGGCACATGGAAAGTCCCCGGCAAAGGTCGCTTCTTTTTACTCTTACGACTACTCTGTAGAAACCGAAACTCAGTTTCACACAGTGAATTGGACAGCTGGCGCTGAAATATAAATCGGGCTTACAGGGCTTACAAAGACCCCTGATGGGTACGTACCATTTTGTTTTAGGAACATGCAATTCGGTTCTGATCTATGAATATTTAAATGTACATTACGAGCGTCTGGAATATTTGTCACATTTTCAGTTAGACCTGGAAGTAGCGTTAGATCTCCTGGTCAACAAACATTGCGATAATTGATGTTCAAGGTCTCCCGGGGCTGAGCCTGCAGTCCCCACGTGACCTGAAATTATTCCCAGGCCATAGCTGATCTCAGGCCATAAATCCATCATAGAAGCTCATCTGCATCTTCTCAGAGGCCTTCGGGGTAGCCTTGACTTCTTGTGTTTTTCCAAAACAGGGCTGGAGTTTGTACTGTGGGGAGAATTTGTCTTTCTCCCTCGGTCCTGGCCTGTGTCTTTTTATCCAGAAAAGCTGTTCAACAGGCCATTCGTGCTTCCCCATCTGGAAACCTGGCAGACAGGCCGGCAGACATGAAACCGGGACAGAGAAGACGGCAGAACTCTTCCCCAGATGCGGGCAGGCAGAGAACAGCCTGCGGACAGCTCGACATTATTTAAATAGGTAGTTCGCGTCTCCACCATTGTGGCAGGAGGCCCAGTACTCAGCGGTGCAGCACTGACCTCCAAAAACTCTGCACTGTCACACTTTGCCCCTAAACTGGGTTCGTCTCTGCCCCTGGCCGCTTCCCTGTCCCAAGGTCCCCACCTGGTCTCTCATTTTTCTTCTCTGCCTTTAGTGTCAACCCCCTTCTTCTCCCCACTGTCTGAATTTCCACAGTGAGTGCTTCCCAGCACAGCCCTCTGGAAAGACCGAGGATAGCACCAGGCACAGAGGAAGTTCTGATGAGGGTCTGTTTGTTGAAAGACTTAAGAAACATTCTAAAGCCCTGTGAACTCTGGTATAAATGCCTTAGAGGAACCCGAAGGATTATTCTGGGGAAAAGAGAATTAGCGGGAATCGAGGCTTCACTCCAAAATAACGATTCTCTCTTGGGGGGACTTGAGCCCTCCTCAAGCCGGGTTGGGGGAGAAGTTTGGCGGAGTGAATGAGGCCGGGTCACCGTGTCTCACACAGTCTCCCTCACACCGGCTTTTCCGGTTTCTGTCTTGGCCAAGACTTTTGCAGGCGTTCTTTCATTCGGTCCTCACGGTGACTTGGGTGAGGCTCCGCACGGCCTGGTAAGGACAGGACAGGCGCAGACCTCAACAAAAGCTCTTCCCCTGCATGCTTCTTTGTTGGACGGCGGCAGATACAGGAGAACGTTTTCTGTCTCTGCTTTCGGGGCAACAGGCCCAAGACAAGCCATTTTCCAAAGGCCACTTCCCAGAGAAGGTTCCTCCCTGAGGATCGTAAGGGGGGGACTAAGTAACTGCCTCCTAGTCTACCTTCTGGAAAGTTTCTCCCGTCAGGGGGAGCCGGGCCAACGATGATCCAGGTTGTGAGACAAAACCGAACCTCCGGCCTTCACGGGGTTGGTGAGAAGGAAAGGCTGCCTTCCGACGTGGGGAGTAGACAGCCTCTGAAGCAGGGCACCCCGAGGTTCTCAGGGAATCTGGGCCCAGGGCTTCCATGGGGTCCCGTCATAAGCCACCCAGAAGCCTACGGGCTTGGGTCCTTATCCTCCCATAGGCCCCTTCAGGAGCATCGCACAGGTGCCGGAAAGGAGAGCAGAGCCTCTGTTGTGTCTTTTCATCACCAACCACTTCTTTTTCTTAATGTTTATTTATTTTGCAAGAGAGAGAGCACACGAGCAGGTGAGGGGCAGAGAGAGGGAAGAGAGAATCCCAACAAGGCTCCCTGCTGTCCGCACAGAGCCTGATGCGGGGCTCAACCCCATGACCCTGGGATCGTGGCTGGAGCCAAAGTCAAGAGCAGGACGCTCAACTGACTGAGCCACCCAGGCGCCCCCATCACTAACCATTGTTAACGACTGGTTTGAATCACTCGAGCCATGCCAGCCCTCCCCTGCTCCCCCGCACCCCTCCCCTCTACAGCCACCCTCACCCTTCTTCTCCCCTGCCCGCTCCGTGTTTGTGATTCTGCAGCTTGTGGCCAAATGTTTAAGTGACTCTTGTCAAATAAGGTGCTTTCAGAAAAGATCAAAAGTTGCCAGAAGGGAGGGGAGGAATGCCCAAAGCTCTATTCAGTTGACACCCTCAGCCTGAGGAGGCTTGGTTCCTGAGGGCGAAGGTGGATGTGGGGAGATGATCACTCACTTGGGTACTGGAAATTTCATGGAGGGGGGGGAGTTTCAGGGTCCTTTCTGGGTCTAAGCGATGGGCTCTCCCAAGTCAACTCGGTCATCAGTCATCCATTCGTTCGTTCTTCTGTTAAACATCTGCTAGACCCCTTGTGTCAGGCACTGTGGGGACTTCAAACTAAAGATCAAGCTGTCCCTTAAGGATTTTACCTTCTACTGGGGGTGATAAGTGAGATCTAAGTATCTATACTACAAAATGGTGTGTGTGTCGGGGCACCTGGGCGGCTCAGTCGGTTGAGCGACCGACTTCAGCTCGGTTCACGGTCTCACGGTCCGTGAGTTCGGGCCCCGCATCGGGCTCTGGGCCGACAGCCTAGAGCCCGGAGCCTGCTTCGGATTCTGCGTCTCCCTCTCCCTCTGCCCCTCCCCGGCGCAGGCTCTGTCTCTCTCTGTCAAAAATCAAATAAATATTTTTAAAAAATTAAAAAAAAAAAAAACAAAGTGGGTGTGTGTCTACAACCAAGGCATCCAACCCCCGTGAGCTTTGTTTTAGGGAAACAGACCCTCAAAGAATGCACTGGAGTCCACCAGCTTTCCTCTGACCGGAGACTGGGGAGCCGAGGCTGCTTTCGTTGCGTATGCTCAACAGTCGTCAAGTGGACGAAATGAAAGTATGATGGCAATAATAAATGACCGAGCAAGCGTCGAAAGCGTCAATAATAAGTCATTTAGTAAGCGCCAGGATTTTATCTGCGTGGTGTTATTTCGTCTTCACGATAACCTACATAAGTATGTGCGATTATTATGTCCGTTTTGCAAATGAGAAAACCGAGGCTGTTGGAGGCTACGAAACCCACCCAAGGTGACACAGCTGGGGGTGGTTGGAGCACTTGGTCCGGCAGCATATCCCATGCTGTTAGCCTTTCTGCTCCACCGATCGCCACGTGAGAGTGAAAATGGACCCCAACAAAAATCCACTTCAGGGAGGAATAATTTCATGGCTTGGCCACACGCACTACCAAAACCCCGGTGCAGGCTCACTCTAGCAACATGTGTAGGTGACGGGACAGAAGGTAGGAGAGGCGAGCCCTGTGTGGTTCTCTAACTTTTGCCACACGGTCTTACGCCCCGTGCCTGTCGTGTCCAAATGATCTTCACAGGGCAGCCTTCCTGAGGTGGCGAATGAGGGAGTGACAGGCACACTTGCCCTGCGGGACGGTGGGGCCAGCTGCCCGGCTGACCACCGGCAGAGAATTCACAGGACGCGGAATGCCTTCAGCACCGGGACTCCACGGGCTCAGGTCAGCTTCTCTTGCCGCACTAATTTTTACTCGAGGGAAATGATCACCCTGGGAACCCTGTCCCTGTGGTGATCCGAGTGCCTCTGACAAACCAGAACAATGGAACAACAGCCACAGGGAAACCACAGCCTGGCTCAGTTCTGAGAAGGAACATTTTTTGTTTTTTTTTTTTTTTAGAGGAAGCCAGAATTGTAGTGATGGTAAGAAAGAAGACACCAGAAGCTTCGTGGACAACTTTTAGCGCTTTCTATTGAAAAGCTCTCACTCACGCTGCCAGAATGAGTCTGTCATAGACCATCTTGGACACTCCACTGCCCCAGAGCCTGGCAGCCCATTCCAATCACGTGGCTTCCAACACGTGCCAGGCGTCTTCCCAAGGGGGCACTGCTTCCAATAAGATGTGGGCAACGGTAGGGCAGAGAAGGCTAGCGCGTCAAGGGCATTTTCATCTGCGTTCCTGAGCTCCTGGAGCTGAGGGCTCTAGGGTCCCGGCACCTGTTGCAAGTTCCAGGGACAGCAACCCAGGCTAATCTGCATGGCTGGCCAAGCACCAAGCCCAGGTCTCAGTTCTCTCCACACGGAAGCACGGAGATGGATGCAAGAGTAAAGCCTTCCAATCAGAGCCATGAAATATATTTAATTGCTAGTGTCAGATCCACAAGATCGTTTCTAGCACTTCCAAAGAATCACATGAAACCCGTCACCACCGATGGTTTTCTAGTTTGTGTGTCAGCACAGCCCCTCCCACCCGTCAGCACGGAGCACTTATTCTTTATCTGTGATCGTTTCTGGAAATGTACCAGGACTTGGGAAAACGGGGTTGTGTTCCGGCAGCTGTCAGGCCAGGACGCAGAGACAACTGCCTGCTCCGCTCACTCGAGAGAGGGATCGGGCTCTGTGGCCGGATGGGTGGGGAATGCAGAGAATCCGAAGGAGCTAAAGACTTATTTTGGAAGGACTTGTGAGTGACCCCCACCCCCCTTGTGAGTGGCCCTCTGTGGCCAGGTGGAGAACAGCGTCCTCAATATCAGCTCAAGGTGGCAACCTTCAGGCCACAGTGCGATTTGGGGGGGGGGGGGAGGGGAGAGAGGAAGTGGGGCAAAGGAGGTGGGACAAAGGAAGAAATGATCACACACCGTCCAAAACCAACGCTTAGTGAGGAAGGCGCTGTGAAGGGAAAAGGGGCCGATCCCCAGAGTGAGGGCCCAGCGACAAGGAAAGGGTGACCACACCCATGGTCGAGGGGAGGGTCTGTGGACCAGAAAAGAGGAGATACCTTCTGTGAAGAATTAGAACGCAACCTCTCAGGCAGGAAAAATGCTCGTCCAGGCAGTTTGAGGCCCAGTTTGAGGCCCAGTTGGCCTGTCACCACCCTGTGGTGGTGCCTCCATATACCAGGACCCACCGTGGGCACTGGGGATAAATCTGACCCAAATCTGCTCTGACCAGGTAGAGCTTATGGTTTAGCGGGAGGTAGGAAGACTCCTGGGTAAGTGCTTCCATCCATTCACGCTCTCCTGTATCCAACTCTACATTCGTAGAAGTCTGTCAGGAACAGTGTTCCCCCAAGTTTCCTTCAGCTGAAAGATTCTGAATCATGTGAATTTTAACGGTGAGCGTAATGTGATTTCTACAAATATAACGAAGTGTTGACTGTTTGCATAAAAATGGAATACGGTGTTGGGAATCTAGGTCAGTCAAAGCATGGCCTGGCTTGGTAACGGTGGCAGCCGGGGTCTTGAGTGTCTCTGTCGTCAGTTCACTTTGGATTGTTCTCTTCTCTTCAGGTACCAGACGTGCTCCAACAATGGGCTGGTGGCGGGGTTCCAGAGCCGCTATTTTGAGTCCGTGCTGGATCGGGAATGGCAGTTTTACTGCTGTCGCTACAGCAAGAGATGTCCATATTCCTGCTGGTGAGCCTGGCGGAAGGAGCCTGGAGTCCAGAGGGGAGCTTGGGGGGTGCTCTGGTCCATGTTTCTGGCTTCAGATAAGCCTGGGCGGTCACAGACAAGCTTAGAATGCAACAGCCAGCATATAGAAGGAAATGAACAAATAAAATTAAGGAAAAGGCTAGAATAATATCCTAGCAGGGAGGGACCTTACAGGTCGCCAACCCAATGCGCCCACACCCCTCTTTTGGCAGGAAAGAAAACAGAACGATAGGACAAGGAAGTCACTTGTCCGAAGTCACCCAGCTGTTTCATGGGGATGTCACCTCTAGAACTTGTCCCAAGTTCCTGGGTGTGCAAACAAGCCAGGCATTTCCGCCTTGGACAAATGGATCCCAAAGTGGCAACATTTGAAGGGTGGCTCACTCAAGTGATTTATCTCTCTGCCGTGTGATGCCAGAAAAGGCAGCCTTGAGGGTTATGCTGTCTTCTGTAACCAGAGTTCCTCCACAGATGCCTGTGTGGCTCTGAGGATGGGCAGTTCCAAAGGCTTAACATTTTTCTGTCCAAAGTTATGGTGACTAGAAAATCCAGATTCCATATGAAGGAGCAGGGGCCTCCTCCAACTCTCCAAAGCTGCCCTATAAAGCAGTTCTTACCCCACCGTGGCAGGTGCACAGGCATGACTAGGACATAGGCTAGAACTGTGACAGGTCCCAAAGGCAAGGACCTAAAGCCCGTGCGTGGTGGCACAGCGTGGAAACCCTGATGGGGCAACAAGAAGCTTGAGGTTGTGTCTCTGTGTTGACGTGTCCTCTCCCTCCCTCCCCTCCTCCTCCCCCAGCCTTCCTCCTCGTCCACTGTGACATCTCTAGAAAGTCACTTTCCTTCTCTACGGGGTCTCAAGTCTAGCCATCTTTTCTGGATCTCTGAGGTTTTTAAGAATCTCATGAAAGCTATAGATCCTGTCTTCGGCGTGTTTAAACAAAAGTTTACAGAGAATTTCCAGGAGTCCTTAAACTCCCGAAAGCCACCAAAAGATCTTTAAGGTTGTTTTGAGCCCTAAAAATTCCTTGACTCCAAAGGTGCTTTTGCAAAGGGCAACCAGATGCCCAGAATTGTTTCCAAAGAGAGGATGAGGGTCCGAAAGATGACTGGGCCCCACTGAGAGAGAGAAGGAGGTAGGAGTCTGCCCACTGTGACCTGAGAAATGGGGCTTTTCCCAATCTTCCCGGCCCGAGTCGGCCAACAGAGGCCACCCCCACCATGAAATCCGCCTCCCTTGTGGCAAGGCATTCAGAGCCAGTTACACTGCAAATAAATTATCTGAAAGAGCAAGCCACAAACTAATAGTCAGTTAATCCATCACCACATTGGCAAGATTTCCCCTTAGGCTCCAAAGGAGCCATCAGGGTTGCAGGATACCGGGTGGCCCAGAGGAGCATGTTCAGGAGAGAGGGGGTAAAGAGGAGTCAGCCCAGAGCGGGCCTCCCTGGGCAGGATGGACACCCGCCCTAATTTTGTGAGGACTGAGATAATATATACCCGGTATTGCCACCGGCTATGATCTGTCCCCTTCAACCCTCCCAGCTGCCGTGTAGACCCAGCCTCCTGGCCAACTAATAAATGCTGAGATCCCAGAGGCATCCAGATCGTTATATCTCAAAATTCCATTAATTGTCTCATGATGCCCCGGACTTCCCTTGATCACTGGAGCGCTGGTTCCAGCCTCCGTCCTGCTCCTCACAAGGGCTGGATGTCCTTCCTCTCACGCACTTTAGAAATGACTCTTTGAGTTCCCTTAGATGCAACCCACGACTTGCTAGGATGTGAAGAATTTCATGAACGGGGACGTAGATATGAAGGAACAAACGCCTTGGGTTAAAGACGGGAAAAGGGAGATGAGCAACTTTTCTTCAGTTGCCGGAGACGTTCAGGGCCCCATGGCAAAACTCACCCCGAGCCTCGCCTGCGGTGCCTCCCCCCCCGCCCCCCCATCCTAGAGGGTTGGCAGAACCAGTGGGGGGAAAGTGGAGAGAATGACTCAGAAAGACACGGCAAGTCAACTTGGAGGCAAGCCCCTCCGAGGAATGCTTTGCTTAGCTGCATCTATTCTGACTGCATGGTGTCAGAGCCGAGAGCCACCATGGCTGTCCCAAGGAAAACTTGGAGAAGCTGCAAAGTGAGATTGCCACACGCACTCACTATCCCACTGGGCTGTCTAGACATCTTAGTGGCATCTTTGAATTGCCTGAGTCATGACGTTCCTTATATCATATGTCTTTAAATTGACTGAGTCATGACATTCCTTCTATTATATGTCTTTCTAAACTGAATGAAGTCTCTAGGGCAAAAATTAGGTCTTGTTCACCAAGGACTGCCTGGCACAAAACAGGCCCTTCATCAATTTCTAGGATGAACGTTGCAAGCCCATAGGAACAGGAACCGTGGTGAAACCTGACACTGTTAGGATGACGTTTTCTAGTTGAAAAGGATTTTTCCACGCGCATTGTTTTCTTTGATCCTTTTAACAGCCTGCCGGGGTGAGGAGTGTTTTCGCACACCTTCCCACAGTGAAAACCGCTGATAACCTTCCAATCTGTAGCCTCCCTTTCTGTCACTTAAACTGGCTTGAATTACCTCCCCGGGAACTAGATGCGTGTGTGGGGGGACGTTTTTTCTCTCCCACTTTGAAAGCCGATCTGCTGCACTGAGCCCGACACTGTTTGGAAGTCGCTAAATGAGCATCTATCCTCTTTGTGTGTGCAGGCCTTTAAGGATTCAGAAATAGCACTGCTCTTGCAGGGAGAGAAAAAAAAAAACACAAATCACCCCACCACCTCCCAGATGAGCGAGAGATTCATTTCTTTAGTTCGGACCAAGGTGCTGCTCTTGCTTCAGACTGAAGTTTCTCATTAGAGAGTAGAGCAAAAGAGAGAATTTCTGATAGATTCAGACACGCTGTCACTAAACAGTCCCCACTGGATGGGTTCCATATGTACATCTTACACGTCTTTATTTACATGTGAGAATTCAAAATCTTTGTCCGGTTGTCTGCAAACCACAAACACATGTCGCTGACGGAGCCACAACCCTTCGGAGCCTGTGTGTTAATAATCCCCAGGCTCCCAGCAGCTACAGCTGCTGCCTGCCATGTACCAGAACGTCCCCCATCGGCAGGTGACGCCGGCCTCATGTAGACGATGGGTCCCAGGAACCAACGGTTTTGAATTGAGCATCTATTTCCTTTTTCTCATGGTTCTTCTCCAGACCTGTGGCCTTTCATTACGTTCATTGCATAGCATGTTTGGATGGACAAAGAATAATGTTCTTCCTCAGAATCAATATAGACGACATGTTCAGTTCTCCTCCAACCCAGACGTCCCATGACTCTCGCACGTTATACTCTCTGCTGCCCAGCTCCCCTCTCCCTGAAGCTCGAGTCTGACGCCAGAGAATATTTTCCTTAATGCCTAGATAGCTCGAGTCCACGACAACGAAATCAGCTTACCAGAACACTCTTCTCCCCCCACTCTAGAGCACTCGATCAAACTAACCTTCAACTCTGGGTCTCGTGGTTCAGATTTCAATACAAGATGGGTGGTGTTTGCCTGAAGTCATGGCAGGGACAAGAATGACGTCACAGGCACCTCCACTGCTGTGTCTGTCACCCCCGCCCCTGCTCAGCACTGTGCCCAGAGTCTGGGAAGAAAGGCGGCTTCTACACTGGTTCCTCCGAGCCATTGGGAGCCAGTATCAGAGAGGTGGAGACACCCACGCTTTGAGACAATAGGACTGGATGTTGCATTTATTTTTAATACGAAATTTATTGTCAAATTGGTTTCCATACAACACCCAGTGCTCATCCCAACAGGTGCCGTCCTCAATGCCCATCACCCACCCACCCCTCCCTCCCACCCCCCATAAACCCTCAGTTTGTTCTCAGTTTTTAAGAGTCTCTTATGTTTTGGCTCCCTCCCTCTCTAACCACTTTTTTTCCCTTCCGCTCCCATTTTAAAGCAACTCGCATTGAGTTTAGTCACTTCCTCTATGAACAGTGGCTGCCTCGCATTGCCTGAGGCCCAAAGCGCTCCTTTTGGGGGACAACAGCCGCTCTGAGCCTGAGCAGAATCAGTCACACCTTTCATCAGCCCGAGCGGCTGTTCACAGTGTTTTGCACTTGAGAAATTGTATGTGCTGCCTGCATGGCAGTGATGCGTTTCCCCCCACCACCCCCACCCTAGGCTCAAAGTTCAAAAGCAGCAATTTCAGAGGTGTGGCTCGTTGGCGAGTGAGCGTCGGCCACCCCAAGGCCAGGCCCCGTAGCTCCTCAGAACAAGGCAAGCCTCGCGGCGATAGACGTAATCTGTTGCGTCATTCTAGCTAGTCCGCTTGCCTTTACTGGAGTCTAGAGACCATCACTCCTTCCATTAATTTTGCCTCAGCAGCCAGTGAATGTGAATGGATATAAAATAGGTTACCATTTAGAGACTTGGATTCAGTTCCCAGGAAGGATGACGACGGTACCCTTTATGCCTTGAGCACCTAGCGTGCGCCCGCTGTTTACTTCAAGCAGGTCCAGCTGCCTCCCAGCCCTAGGCTCCGCACGCAGTGCTGAGCTCTCTCAATCCAGAGGAGAAACTAAGACCCACAGGGGCGAAGTACCAGGGAGTAAGGCGGTGGGGCCTCTAGAAGGGAAAACAGCAGAGAAGGGGGTGATGTGAGCTGGGGCAGAGATGTGGGACGCCGAGTTGTTCCCCTCAGTGTTGAAGACCGGGGCGACCGTGATGCAATGTGGCTGATGAGAGCCAGGAAGCGTGGAAATAAATGTGTTTGCTGAGCAGCCCTGGGCGTGGCCAGTGAGCTGGAAATTCAGTTCCAAGAGAGCAATTGGGAAAATATTTAGAGGTTCTCCTCTTCTGACTGAAGTCAGAGATGTCTCTGGAACCGCATTTCCATGTGCTGTGATACGTATTTGAACCTTTTGCGATCTAAATCTCCAAAACGCCAGGAGAAGGTCGACATGAGCATCCGAGGTTCTTTTTTTTCCTCCCTTCAGGGTCTAAGGTCTCTGCACAGAGGATGGCACTTGGGGGACGGCAGAGACCTGGGCCTTCAGCCCCACGGGGCCAGTTCCCCAGCTCTCTGGGGGAGAAGCCAGGTGGTTGTTCCTTCGCAGGTGCTTTCCTTCACGCATAACTGCATTCGGGTCTTTGCACATCTTTGCGCAAATAATTCAGACAGGTTCTGATGAGGCTCCTATTGGAGATGCCAGGCCATTAGCAAATTGGTCCAACCTGAAATATCCTCATGCCTGCTGGCTTGCCTGGAATAGCTTTGTGCAAGAGGATTGATCGTGAGCAGATTGTTTACTTAAAAAACAAAAACAAAAACAAAAACAAACTTCTCCGTGATTTGCCTGCCGGAGAGGGACAACCTCTTTGTAGCCGGATGTAGAACGTAGGCCAACCTCAACACATCAGTTCTACAAATGCTGAATTTCTCCTTCACGCCACTGTGGGGGCCACTGTCCCCTTAAGGAGTTCACCACACTGGTCATCATCGTGAAAAAAAGACATATTTATGGGATCCTGTTTTTGTAATTAAATGCTACATATGTGGGGCCGACAAGTAATAGGACATTAGAAGAGGGTATTTAAAATCAGGTGCACAAGGCACCTGGGTGGCTCCGTTGGTTAAGCGTCCGACTCTTATTTCAGCTCAGCTCATGATCCCACGGTTCGCGGGTTCAAACGCAGCATTAGGCTCTGAGCTAACAGCGTGGAGACTGCTTGGGATTCTCTGTCTCCCTCTCTTTCTGTCCCTCCCCTGCTCGCTCTCTCTCTCTCTCTCTCTCCCCCCCCCCTCAAACTATGAAATAAAAAAAATAAATAAAATAAAATAAAATAAAATAAAATAAAATAAAATAAAATAAAATAATAAGGTGCCGATTGGGAAGTGGAGGAAACAGGAGGAAAACAAGATTAGAGGTTGGATTGACCAGAAGCAGCTTCTCTCAAATGTCGATTGAACGTGGGCTACTCACCAAAGAATGGGTCAGAAGACACCCTCAGTTTATTCTTGTTTAGACAGAAGCTGAAGCTCCCATCCTGATGCGTTAATTTGCAAAAGCTGGGTTGTTCTTCCAGCTTTTACCTTCGGGAGGCTGTGGTGTGTGCTCCCCTGCTGTCCCACGTGGCGGGATAAGGTTGGGGACGTGGTCCTCGCTGACTCGGGGCCACGAGACAAGGCCCCGTTGTCCATGTGCACATCGGTGGGGCACACAGCCCGAGAGCAGCCTGCAGGAGGCCGTCGTATAATCCAGTTGTCCCCACTGCCAGCAGATCAGGCGGGTGGGAAACCGATCCTGGGGCTGCGACGTTTGACTGTAGGTTCAACTGCCCCGTAATCGATGATAGAGGTGGATTTTGTTACGGTTTTACACTGAGTCACTCTCTGCCAAGGAATAGATTTAAAACCCGTTCCTTTATTAAACCCAGTCCTCAGCCAAACCTCTAACAACCAGTAAGACCGGCCTCTTTATCCAACTAAATCGTAGCTCTACTCCCTCTTTTGAAATGGCTGTGATAACATATATCTGGGCCTGGCTCTGTGATACGCCCCATTCTCACAGCAAAAGGAGCAGGGACATCTGTCGGCTGTGGCTCCATCGATGGTAGCGAACACCGCAGCAGCCCTGTTTTGACTCTAGTTGGGTCTGCTGATAATTTCAGGGCTTTAATCTTAGATGAGAATCTTAGATGAGAATCTCCTCTATCAATCTTAAAAATCCCTTCAGTTTGAGTTTTCTTCAGCTCATAAGTGAGATGTTATTTAATTTCTTTCCATCTCGCTCGACCCCATCTAACACAGGAAGTTGTAAAGGGGTTCTACGTTATCGAGTTCTCGCTTAGTTTCCCTCACTTTGCAAGTTCTCGGTCAAGTTCTTTGTCTTGCCTGCAGATGGCGTAAATGGGGTATCATTTATGTATGTAGTTATGTATGTAGGTAGGTATCATGGGGTGAGAAAGTGTACCCCGATAGTCATTCATCCAAAGTGATAGGAGGAACGCACACACACATACACACACGCGCGCACACACACACAGTTCTGTGTAAGGGAGTATGTGAGGATCCCAATGGAGACCTTCAATAATCTACCCATTTCAGTGTTTTTCTGCTTCCTTATAAGTTCTTTTGATGTCCTGACAAGTCCCCACGCCCCTGTTTCAGTGTCCAGCTATGAAAGTTTACATTCTTTCTTTTCTCTCATAGAAGCTATTGCTGGGGCTTTCCTCTATTAAGACGTGTTGTGTGTGCCCAACACCATCAAGAACTAAAATGGCGACACATCTATTTGGTTCTAAAACTCAGGATCCTGGATCGTACTGAAACAGTAGTTCCCTCTATGGATGGTCTTTGGGTTGTTCACTTCCCACTCATGACTTGGGCCATTTCTTTCTCTACATTTTTAGCGTCAGAGAGCAGGCATAATTTCCATCAATATGTAAATTCCTTCCCTGGCCCCGTTAATCCAGGGTCCGGTAAGAGAGTCCAAACTTGATCTCACAGTTTTGTAACAAAATAACAATAAGAACCAAACATCAAATAAAACAAAAACCCGGCGGGACCGAGACAGAAATGTACTAATGAACATGCACGCCTTCTCTGGGGCAATCTAGAAATTTACTGGATCGCAGTCCCCCACAGAGATCAACTGTCCAGTTGATTAAGGGACCTGTATCTGATCACTACCAAAAATAAAGCAATAGAAAATGCTGGTTAAAGTATTGGATACATTTTTCCCCTTCGAAGCTTAGAACTTCGTGATTTTTTTTTAATGCAAGCCTCTCTTTTCCACGTTAGTCCAAATTTGTTTAACTAACCAAGTAATCTGAGGTCAGATCAGTAAAAATTTAAAAACAAATAAATATCTAGCCTGGTCATTTCCATATAATTTTAGTAATTGGATTTAGCTCAATAGAGTATTGCCATATGTAGAGTCTGCCTTCACACATATAAAACTGTTTGGCACTTAGCTTTCATGCATTGTATCCAAAGAGTGTTTCAAAGTTCCGGAAAATATTTTACGTTCCCTGAAGTAAGGAAAACACCTCCTACCCCATTTCTTTTAATCCTAATTTGCATCATTAACATTCTCAACCAATGCCTCTTTTTTTTTTTTTTTTTTTTTTGGATAAACTTTAGTCTAGCACTTGTTAGAATCCTCGCGGATCAAAAACCAATGGGATCCAAGTGAGGCCCTATTAAGTCCATTTATGAGTCATTTAACACTTTCATTAGAAAGGGAAGTTCCTGTTCTGGGTCCCTTTAGAAGCACTGAATAGATTTCTGAATTAGCAGAGTCTAATTTTCCTTCATGAACACATTAGGCAAAAACACACATAACCCCCCCTGGGTTGGGCTTGGCATCCCAATGGAGCATAATTATGTCTTGAGAAAAGTCTCAGAAGGAGGGCAACTATATAATGTGAAGACGAATTGTGAGCCTCGAGAACGGGCTTTTGGGGCTCTAGCTAACCCCACGTTATCCTGAGCTAACCATTGATCTTGCTGCAGCCAAGCTCTGAGATCCTCCTCCGAGCCCTTCCAGTTTATAAATCAGTCTTTTCAAGATTTCATGACAATCATTGCAATACTAAGTCCACATAATGGAAGGTCTTTGGATCATCAACAGATATACAATAACGCACAATGACCTGGTGAATCCAAATCGGATGAAATTATTGACACTCGCTAACTGCCTTGGAGACGCAGATGAAGACTTTGGCACACCCATTTCACACTGAAAGGACCCTTTTTGGTCCTGAAGATCCCCTTACGAGCCTCGGGAGGTTCTAGATTTATTCCAGGGTGGACCACAGCAAACCTACTTTTAGGGAGGCCTGGGATCAACCTAATCTTGGAGGAGAAGGAAGAAAAAGGAGGAGGAAGAAGAAACAAATTGCTCCTTATGGCTCAACTTCCACCATTTGCACATCACACATACGAGTATTAGTTCCAATAACAAACTTATAAGGTAGTTTTCATTCTTCTCTACAGCAGGAAATTGAGATTAAGTGACTCTCCCAAGGCCATTTATTTATTCAGCAAATACCTCCTACATAGAAGGAACTGTTCCAGGTGCCACAAAACAATAGTGGACAAGGAAAAGACTACCTTTGTGGGGATTAAATATTATTTTAATATTTTTCAAACCCTTTAATCATGACTCACAGTAAAAAAATACATACTAAACTATCACACCATGCATACATCATAATTACACACACATATACAGTATATTTGAAACAAAGTTTTTACACACACGTACACAACCTTCAGCATGTGCTCTGATATTTCCTATTCTACTTTTTATTTTTTTATTTTTATTTTTTAATGTTTATGTATTTTTGAGAGAGAGGGAGAGTCAGGGCGCGAGCGGGGGAGGGGCAGAGAGAGAGAGAGAGGGAGACACAGAATCTGAAACAGGCTCCGGGCTCTGAGCCCCGACACGGGGCTCGAACCCACGAACCACGAGATCATGACCTGAGCTGAAGTGGGACGCTTAACCGACTGAGCCACCCAAGCGCCCCTATGTTTTAAAGCTCACTTGGAAATAACCAGGTGAGTTGATTTCATGATCCACTGAGAAGTCACAATCCACAGTTTGGAAACACGATTCCAGTGGACTTGTCTGGAACGGACTACTAGTGATATTAATTAATATTTCCTCAAGGCCCGAGGAGTTATCTACATCTTTTTCAGTGTGTAGTTTAATGGCAAGAAGAAGGAAGATGAGAAGTGGGAGGCAACTGCCCATCGCCTTTCTGCAGCCTGGAAAGGTTTACTGGAGGCCATCAAACTCTGGCTTGGATTTCCCGTGATGTTCAGACACCCTCTCTTCTTTGTAATGATAGTGCTTCTTCCTCTAAACTTTTCTTCTTCCCGCATAGGCTGACCACAGAATATCCAGGCCACTATGGGGAAGAAATGGACATGATTTCCTACAATTACGACTACTATATGCGAGGAGCGACCACCACCTTCTCTGCGGTGGAAAGGTGAGCCTGCCCAGGGGCTAGGAGTCCAAGGAACTGGGGACCCCAGCAAGGACCGTGTCAGCAGGAACTTCCATCCGGGGTTTTCTCTAGTTTATTTCCTCTTTGGTCTAGAATTAAGGGAGAGGTTGCCAGGGTGATGGACGGCTGTGGGAATGGAGATATTCTCATCAACCATTTCATGGAGCAGCTCACCCTTGGAAATAATGATGGGTTCCAGGCCGCTCCAGAGAAGGAAAACCCCAGCTAGGTCTCCCATGATGTTCTAAGCTCTGCCTTTCACTCGATTTCAGAGAGCGCTTTCCCTATAAATTCAGGGACTTTCTGTCAGGTGATAATCGCCTCACACAGCATATGAATTCCCAAAAAGTCACCCATACGTGTTTTGCAAACAGAACAAAACTTACATTGACTCATTCAATAATGGACTAATGATGAATGTGAGTGTGGCTTACCTTTCGGGGAAATTTATGCTTTTAAATGAAACGACATCTCACCTAACTGAAGTGATCGTATTTAACATGGCCCAGGATTTGACAAACAAAAAACAAAAAACAAAAGAACAAACATTAAGCAGCTCTGAAAAGGCCCCCTACATGGTTCAGGCTCCATCATCAAAGAACCTTTATGTTTATTCATAAGGGAACCCTTCATTTCTCACACATTAATCGTTCTTATTTTAGATGCATTTTAAACTAGCTTAGTTGTCTATTTTCTAGAAGCACAAAGTCTAAAAATGATCAGGGAAAATAGTGCTTGGAATGAAACTCTTCACCAGGGAGAAGAAATCGCCAAATGGCATCACACACACACACACACACACACACACACACACACACTATTTTTAAGAAAAGGAAAGACCTGAGAACTCAAAAAACAGGGGAGCCTGGTGAAAATCAGTGGCTGTGCCATCCCAGAGGGGAGACTGGGTAACAGTGTAGCAGGGCATTCAGTATTCTTGTGACGTCTCCACATCAACAGGAAAATTAGCTCTGCATTGCTTGTTTAAGAAGGCAGGAAAGACTACAATATGGAAAGAATACCATCCAAAATCACGACAAAAGACATATATGTTGGTGGTTAAAATACCCAATTCCCATTGGCTTGAAATGTATCAGTTATGGGGATTAACCCAGGACCTTGGAAAACTGAGATACCGTGTCACGCGTTTGTTTACTATGAACGTGCCCGTGAGATTTTCTGCTGTCGCTAATAGTCAATGGCTTAAAGATCCACAATGTGGGTTCCTTCAGCTCTGTTGAAAGATGCTAAGGCCACCTCCTTGGAGAAATATTGTCAGGGCAGGACCGACTTACTGGGCAGGGGCTTTCCTTCCATATGCAAATCATAGTGGGGTCTTCTTGGTATGGAGTTGCTCAGCCTGAGTGCTGTAGATATCTGGGGCCAGATGATTCTCTGTTGCAGGCGCGGGTCCAGGCATTCCAGATGTTTAGCGGCATCCCTGACCCCTATCACTAGATGGCACTAGCAACCTCCCCTCCCCCATAGTTGTGACAACAAAAAAACCCCTTGGGGAGCAACTGGGAGACCCTCCTGCCAATGATTTTAAGCAAATGACTTGAAACAACAGACTCAGAATTCCAAATCCGGACTCAGACTGAGCAGCACGCCCCAGAGCTGCTGGCCAGAGGTATCTCCCAGAACTACCTTCCAGATCGGAGGCTGGATGGAGACCTTCTCAGGATCAGTTATTGTTCACAATAACTGGGAAGTAGCCTGGCAGGTTGAAAAGGGAGAAGGATAATTCTAAGATTGAACGACAGGCTGCGCTTTGGAAGGATCTGCGTGACCACGGATGGAATGGGTTTTTATTTTTGCCCTTCGTTGGGACTTTGCGAAGGATGTGACAGCCGTGTCCTCTGGTGGGGTTATAGGCACGTAGTTACAGTTGGTATCGTGGGACAGGAGAAAGAGGAAGATTTGAGTTCAACACTCTTGGAATCTGAAATCACTGCCTAGTTATCTTAAGGAAAGGCACGTATTTCTCGGAGTCTGTTTCTTCACTTAAACCCATGAATCACTGTCAAGGTTAAACGAGCAAACCTGTGTACCAGTGTGATGCTGGGTGTACCAAAGTTGCTCCGCAAATAGCGGGTATAATTGTCATATCGCTGTTAGGCGGTATTATTATGCCAGAAGAGCACCACGCAGGCGCTCAAAAATATACGCAGTATATACGTATATATAGGCAGTTAAATATGCAGTTAAATGCGTGAACAAAGAACATAGGCTTGCCCTTAGCAAAGAACATCCATTGAAATGTACCCACCACACCTCATTTTCCCCAATCGAACAATGCTATGGCCTTTCATCCGCGTGCCTGACCTCTAGGACGAATACACGATTCAGTTTCTGCCGTGCGTGGATGGGGGGCATTTTCTTGTTCGCTTTATGGGGGCTTAGGGTTGTGGGCCCCCCACTTCATTTCCCCGTCATGGTGTTTTCTGAATGGAAACACACAGTGTATGGTGTGGAGCCTAGAACTCGGGAAGCATTTAGTAAATGAATAAATGAGCAAATGGATGGCCCATGGAAGAGAAGATTCTCTACAGTAGAAAGGAGACGATGCTAAATAAATGCTTTTATTCCAAACTGTGCACCTATTTGTCCTGGAGGTACTCATGGGACAGAGCAGTGGCCAGCAGACCCTGGGTGACAAACGGGACCTCCACGTGGCCAGGAACCTGTCAGTCACCTGCAAGGTGTGACCTGCCCTGACCAAGGAGGTGTCGAGAACTCCTGACCTCACAGGTGGATTACTTGTCGGTTTTCTAGAGACTTCGTAGAGATCGACATGAGATTAGGTGCCCCTTCGGTTCCTAAATCCTCCAAAAGTCATTCACTGCTTCTCCCTCGGCAGCGATAGTCCTCACTGGCTTGCCTTTTGACTCTCTCCCCACAGGGATCGCCAGTGGAAGTTCATAATGTGCCGAATGACCGACTATGACTGTGAATTTGCGAATGTTTAGAGCTTCCACCTACCAAATCTGGGCGAGGGGAACGGGGCCAGGAGACCGGAGGATGTCCACACAGGTCCACGTCAGCTGGAGCTCCAAAGCGGTTTCTACTGCTCTTTTCTTCTCCCTGAGCTGGTTAGTGGCCACAGCGCCAGCCTTCTGGGCCTTTCTGACTAGTATCACACTTCTAATAAAATCCACAATTAAATCGTGTTCTCACTTTCCGCACGTTCCATAGCAACCGTTTCACGTGACTGACAATGGCTTTCTTGCACACTGCATACACAGTGGGCATGCTCACAGCCGGAAAAATGCCTGGTTCCAGGAGCACCTGTCACCGCCTCCCTACGGCTTTTACTACCAAATGAGCTGCAGGCAGGCCCGGGGCTGAGTGCTGTCTATGAAGGGGTTCAGTGGAGGGGAGTGAATGACAGAAACTGAAGAGGGTGGCAGGAAAGGTCTTGGCAGCTCAGTCTGTTTGGATGAAACCCAGGATCCTCAGCAAGCCTTGAGGGGATATGCTTCCACTCTCCCCCTCCACATAAACCAGGCTTGTCTGGAAGTCCAAGTGCAGAGCTCTGCGCTCCAGGAGGGAGGAGACAGGGAGGTAAAATGGGGAGATAAGAGGGTCTGGGGCAGAGCTAAAAGACCTAGCGTTGGAAGAATCTTCTGAGTGGGAGGAAGGTTGTTGGCATACCTCTCAGGTATGACAATGGTAATGACAATGACGCAGAAACCAGAGGAACGCGTGCAAATCTGGCTCGAGTCAGACAAGTACAAGGAAGGAGACAGAGACCAGAGCATGGGACTCGAGTCAGGAACTTGAGAGGGAAAAAAAAGAGTGGCCAGGTTGCTTTGGGAATAGAAGAGAGGGTTTGAGCCCCTGGCACCTGGAGATATGGCCAGGACTCCTGGGAAGGCTGGCATATGCCCTGTAGCCATGGGAGTTACTGGAAAACTCACCTGGATTGGTCCCGATTTTCCAGCTGGGAAAGGCGGCCCTGGGACTCCATTTCTCTTCTATGTACAGTTTAGGGGTGTTTTCTGCAGAGGTGACACTGTCTTTCCTCTTCCTCTGATGCCTCTGTCCCCAGCCCTCTGTACTCTCTTCATCATAAAAGAAATAAAAATGTTAACATTCACTGCGCTGCACATGTTAAGGGTCGATTTTTGCTGTCTGCCCCTCTCCTTTTCAATTACTCACGCCAGTCGTTCAGCAAATGTCACTTAGCGTTGTGATTTGTGTCAAGCACCAAGCACCGTGCGAGGCACCGGGACGACAATGATGAGTCTGGCTGGCGAATCTAATAATTAAGACATAAAGCACCAAGTGCCTTCACTAAGGACCGGACCGAGGGTAGAACCACGTTTTTGCCTTTGAACCTAACCTGATTTGCCATCAGCCTCCTTCAGCCCCCCTCCCACCAGCTTGCCACATGCACTTGTAACTCTGGGAGCCCCTAGTCCTCTTATCCACACAGTTTACCTTTTGTTTTCAAACCTGTGCCGCCCTTCCCTCCTCCTCTCCCCCAGTGGACCCAGGAGAGCAGGCAGCCAGGCAAAACCAAAGGTGGCCAAGATGGTGAATCCCAGCCAATGCACCTGCCATTTCCCATGGTGACGGCTGGTACCGTGAAAGGGAAGCAGAGCTAAGATAACTTCCTTTGCCTCCGTTGCCCTATAAGGCCATTTTTTGTGTTCCGACTTTGCGTAACGTCTTCCATTTCTTCGTTTCCACCTCCCTGGCAATTTTAATTTACAGCAGGCTTCACTGTGTTATTTTTCACACAGGGAGCCATTAATATTTTAGCAACTGCTGCACTGGTTCAGGATGCAGCCAGGAAATGGCCTTAGAGGGGTGTGTGGAGCCCAGCTGGAAGGCAGCCATGAGGAAAACAAAGGGTTGGTGAGAGCATGGGGGGTACAGGGGCTGGGGGGCTGGAGGGATGACTGTGGTGGGGAGGGGAGGTCCAGGGGACTGCAAGGGAGCAAAGTTGATTTAAACAACAACAACAACAACAAAACCTGATAAAGCAATCCCATAAGGGCCCGCACCAAGCAGAATAAATAGGTTTCACTAAGAATAAAACTAGTCTTTGCATGCGGGCCAAGGACAATGATAGTAAAGGCATTACCCACTTGGTTCAAATCTGAATAATTTATACTCGATAACGTACGTCAATCAGTAAGAACACAGGCTAATTCCGTGTTCTCACTACTCCAATCTTTCTGCTAACATGCATCACAGCCTTGGCTATGCCACCTCCCCATTCTATGAGGACATTTATTTCAGGTAACCATTGCGGGTTCTTGCAATTCTAGAATTCTGTGAACTCCATCACCGGCCCCCAATTGCTTGTAAGGAGCCCTGCTAAGGCATTTTCTTCCAGATCAGAAGCCCAGCACGAGAGCTGAAAAGCTAAGTACGACCCCTGGCTCTGACAGAGGGTGGCCTTGTAGTATTCCTCAAATCCCCAGGCCACCATTTTCCTCAGCCTCCTGGTAGGGACAGAAACCGCTCTCCTGACAACCTCATAAGATGGTGGGCACACAAAATGGGAAAAAGGGAGAGTATTCATGCCTCCCAGGGCCTATAGTCCTAACGGGGAGAGATGAGAACATGGACAATGAAGACACAAGTGGAGGAAAGATTCCTGAGGAAGCCAAGTCTCTGCCTGGCCCCAAGGGACAACGAGAACCCCTGAGGTGAGTGGAAAAACATGGGAGACCTTGTTCAGACTATCCAGGCACAGATCTTGGCTCTGTCACTTACCAACTTCATGACCTCTTTGTACCCGGTCCTCCATCTAACCCCCAGCCTGCTAGGCTCTCTCCTTGCCCTCCCAGTCGTTCTCCCCCTATTAACAAGGGAGAATGTTGCTTCACTGTGTGCCCACGCCCAAACAGGTACGCCAACACAACCAAGGTCATATAGTCGATAGCATCCACTCTCAAAAAAACCTCAATCGATTTCAATTAAACCACTTCTATTTAGTTCTGTTCAATCAAAATGCGCTGCTAAGGAGTGATAGCGGAACCTGGTTAACGTTCTGGGTTCCGGAGTCAGGGAGGTAAGGGAAACCCTTTGCAAAATGGCGCGTAAGCCTACGTGGCTGTGTTACCCTCTAGGTATCGAACCGCTGAGTTTCTTTTATCAGTTCATTCTTTTGTAAAGCCAGGAGAAGAAACACGCCTCCTTCAAAAGTCATTTTAATGATTAATAATAATACATTCACACACAACTCAGATTTTCAGGGAGCTTGCAACTTCTCAACAGAATGGAACGTCCATTGTCTCCTAAAAACTAAAAAACAACCACAACCCCTCACGTTCTGTAAACCTATTTATTAGGAAATGTTTGAAATTGGAAATTTTGGAAAATGCAAACTATTGTATTGTCGTAGACGCTAAGTCTAAAGTGCTCTTTCTTCTTAGCAAAAGAGCGGACGGAGGATGAAAACGAGAGATGGCTAATGTCCGGGGAAAAAGACAAGAGCCCCGAATAAGGGCCCTTGCCTCGTATTTATTCAGATCAGAAGGCTTACAAACGTGATGGGCGTGCACAAAGAGACAAAGAAACTGTGAACATTAACTTGAGGACGTGAGGGGGAAAAGGGGGGTCTTGAAGATATACAGTGTTTGGGGTGTGGGTCAATATAAAACAAAATCCAGGTGCCGGGCAGATGGGTAGATGGTTGTTAACAGCAGAGAGGAGGCGCCTTGCCTGTTTATCTTTGCCAGCCTAGGGGATGAGACAGATAGGACGAGTAACCTCAGGGTTAACAAGACACCTTTTCTTTCGTTAACCATCTCTGCTTCGGGCTGTTTTGCCTGCAGGGCAGTGGTCCAAAGTCCAATACACCAATTTACCTGCCCTGGCCCTATTCTCCAATGAAAGCAGCTTTCTGCTGTAGTACTAAACTTGGGGTGCTTTCACCCTGAATATCTAATCTCGTTATTCCCATGTATTGGGCACCTTTGCATTGGTTCAATTTCGGGCCTTTGCCTTTCCCTCTCTATCTTGGGCGGTATAGTAACCCCTCCCTATTTTGGGGTGCCTTTGCACCCCCCTATTCTTGGCACCTTTGTGCCTCCCTATGCTTGGCAACTTTGTGCCTCCCTATTCTTGGTATGCCTGTTTTTCCTGAACTCGGGTGTAAGCATTTTATGACTTTGTGTTTCTTTATGCCTTATTAACCCATTGGTGCAGGCCCAAGGGATTCCTAATCTTAGCCCCCACATTATATCATTTGTGCCGTGACATCACTCTTTATTTCTTTGTTCTTCTTTCCTTTTCTATCTTCCTCAGCTTTAAAAAATGATTACCATTGACTGTTGATAATCAAAAAAAAAAAAAAAAAAGAAGAAGAAAAGTAATTCTAATCTTCTGGAACAAAAGTAGTCACCAGTGCCAAGCAGTTCGGCCCTAGGACCGCGTCCCAGTCTAAAGGTAAAAGCATATGGCGGCTTCATGCAAGGAGATTATAAAACCAAACCCTTTCATCCAACCAGTTGACTGGTGGCTCATGATCTCATAAGCAGAAATTCCTGCTCCTTCCCGTGCTGTTCACCATCCCCAGAGACAGTGGAACAGGTGTTCACTCTGTCAGGTGGCCAATGGGAAACTGACACTTCAAGCTCCTTCACTCCCCGAAGTCCTCCGTGAGGGTTAATGCCCTCCAGCATCATTGGGTGACCATTAATTTTAGCCTTTAAAGAGCTACTTACTCACTAACGTCGGGTGTGTTGGAAAAACACATCAATCAGTCACAATTGTCACTTACACGTTCAGAAAGCGTATGTCACCACACTAGGTACCCGAATGCCAATTTTGTTGTGGTGGTGACCTCTGAACTGTAGTGAAATCAACATCTGAGCAGCCAGCACAGGACTCTGCACGTGCTGAGTGTGACCCTAGCGCTTTGCTAACGAGCCCCGGGGCGGAGACTGGGGGACTAAGGAACAAAGGGGTTCAGGCTGGGAAAATAGGGGCAATCCTGTATGAATCGAGATGCATCTGAGTCCAGGGGAGGTAGAGCCGTGAGTTTTGTTTGATTGTACCCCCTGCACAGCAAATATTTAATGAATAAATAAAAGTAGAGCCCAAAGACAAATCCTAACCTGGATTATGACTTCATGAATGGAGACTTGCTTCATGCCTGACCCTTTCTCTTTGTTCTTACTCCCACTGAGGGTTCACTTGTGGAACTAGCTGCTGGTTAGCTGGACCCAAGCAGTAAAACCGGTTTCTCAGAGTTAGGTGGTTTCCTGTTTGTAGGCTTGCCTGGCAGGCATTCAGAGACCACTCTGGTGTCCCTCGTTTTCCCCCTCCACGGCTGGATTTCCACTGATCTGAGTGTTTCCATGGGTCTCATTTGTTGGCAGACTCAAAGGTGAGCTCATTCGCCATCCCCCCCAAGAAAGATGTTCCTGGAAATCAAACTCGCTCTGAGTCACATCTGCCTGTCCCCTACCGAGATGGTGCAATGTCATGCAGATTGGCTCTGCCCACAGGCTTCCAGGAGACAGGAATGGCAAACCTCTCACAGCACAAAACAGCGCAGCCCCAGTTGGAGATCCGAAGCGAAGGCAGGCTTTTAGTTCACTGCATGCGTAGGTAAGCCTTGATAAAATTCACAAGTCTCTGCCAAGGGGTTAAAAAAAACAAAAAACGAGAGGAGATGCACAAGTGGATTGTTTGGAGCAGAGGGACCAGGCTTGGCTCTTCTCAGAATGACACCATTTCTTGTTCTCAAATCCAAAACCTTGCACATCTGTGCTTTTCTCCACATCAGGTTGACTGTTACTTCAACAAGGTGCCATTAACCACCTGCTTTGCTCCTGGCACATACCGACCGAGGCCAAGCGTATAAAACACACTCCTTTACCCAGGGAGACGTTCGCTCGAGATAGGGAGACGAGAGCTAAAATCTGGAGAGGTTAATACAGAAAATAAGGCTGTTCACAATCAAGTCATGATGAGTGACGCCGGAAATCTTATGCTACTGCAGACATAGGAGGATCGCCATGGGCTTGATGAGACCGAAGCCCGTAGGACAGATACAAGAACGCTAAGGTTCACGCCAGTGGTGGAAACTTCTGAGCAAACGTGAGCCAGAGAGGTTGTTCCTCCAGGAACCCAGGGGAACCTTGGGGATTAGGAGTCCAATTCTTACATCTTACCCATAGGAGGCTGGAGCCCACTGAGGTCAATGACTTACCCAAGGACACCTCACGTGTTAGTGGCAGAGTCGGATCTAGAAAAGCACAGTGCTGCTACTCTACTTTTTCATAGTATGGCAGGCCTCACCCATCATGATAAAATCTGGAGCAGACTCAACATCTCTTGCAATTAGAGTAACGTCTGTTGTCTACCCTTGAAGAAAATGACTCATACACCACAAACCCTCAATTCCACAAACTCAGTCTAACCCAAGGAAGACTTGAGACATTAATGTCTTTGCTCGGTCTTCCAGCCTCCACGACGGTTTTGGCTGTCCACGCAGGGTCACGGCCTTGTTCCTCCTCCCACGTGGGCTCCGAGAAGCTTTCTGCCTGGAGAATCAGCTAGCTCGACGAGCACCACATTCTCCCCAGTGGATTAAGCCCCAGGACACCCTGTCTGTTAGCAGAAATGTGTTGGGCTGACTTCAAAACTCTAACCCGTCTCATCGCATGAGGCTTTCCTCCAGGGTTGTTTTGGAGCGTGCAGTGACCTGCATCGTAAACCAAATCAATCACTGGCATCTGGTAGTTACAACCAATTCGTTAGATACGTACATGATGTTTCGTTAGCTGTAAATTTGGACGCCTAATCCAAAACAAGAGAATATTGTGTTGCCGTTTTGTGAGACATTGTAGAGATTTCACCCGCCGAAAGCAGAGAAATAAGCAAGTTTACGGTAGTGGCCACGTTGAGGTCCTTCCACACGAAACCAATCTCTACGGCCATTAAGGACGCTGCTTCTGACATTAGGTGCAGCTTTGACCCACACTGGCCTCAGTGAATTCAGAGGAGGTCTCCATTTCCTGAGGTAGCCGGGTTTTTTATTTGCCTGTGGCTATGGATATATGCACCAGATACTGATGATGGCAAAAATTATTTTTGTGCGTACTCAGAGCAAAGTCCTTATTCAGCACTTAAAGCACCCCATTTGAATACTCATAACAGACGTACAAGGTGGCTGTCATTATCTTCATATTACAATGAAAAAAATTGAGACTCATCAGTTGGATTGTTTTCTCAAGGCACACATCCTACACATCAGAGCAGACTCCGGCTTGGCCGAGTCCAGAACATCGATATTCCAATATAGACGTTGCTATGCTGCCTTCCATGGTCAATGCCGTGGATGCCAATGGCATCCTTTCTTTCACTATCTGGGGCCAGCACAGGCACCAGATCAACTTAAAGTCAAGCTTATCTGAAATCGCAGGGCCAGTCAATTCCTCCCTGGGACCCATGGAGCAGAAGGGAATGATTGTATCCCCTTCACCTAGAGAAATACCTTGTACATCGTTGGAGATTAATACATATTTGTGGAGTGAATGAATGACTTACTTGGTTGATCATTCTTGGCTAATGCTTCAAGTGGCAGCCACTTTATCCACCTTCTCTCCCATACTATTAATTCATATTCTTTTGGTTATATCCCCTGTTCTCATCCTCACATCCCCAAACATTCATCTCATCTAAGCTCCGGGAACCTCTATCACACAGCTCAAAATAATCCTAATCCTAATCATCCAGCTTCCTTCTTTTCACAAACTCATGCCTCACCTTCTGAATCTTGTCCCCCGCCCCCCCCCCCCATCCCCTACTGGCTTCTTGGCCGTGCGTTCACATATGCTCTGAGTACTATGGACTTATCGGTCATAATTTTTGCCCCGTAAGCAATTCTTGATCTTCACCTGTTTTATTTATTCCCTCACTACCACCTTTTTCCAGACCCTTATCACTGCTTCCCCATCTCCTTAGTCTGGGAAAAGAAGAAGAAGTCTTCTAAAAAGAAGTCTTCTAAAAAGAAGAAGAAGAAGAAAAGAAGTCTTTCTTCAGGAAATGCAGCCATCTTAGGAGACGATCTTTCTGAACATAAATGCAAGAAGCTGCAGCCCTACTTAAAATCGTCTCATAACCCACAACTAATACGGTCAATTAACCTTCAACAAAGCCGGAAAGAATATCCAATGGAAAAAAGTCAGTCTCTTCAACAAGTGGCGTTGGGAAAGCTGGACAGCGACATGCAAAGAAGCAAACTGGACCACTTTCTTTTGCCATACACAAAAATAAATTCAAAATGGGTTAAAGACCTGAAACCATAAAAATCCTAGAAGGGAATACAGGCAGTAACTTCTTTGACATTGGCCATAACAACTTCCTTTTAGACATGTCGCCTGAGGCAAGGGAAACAAAAGCAAAAATAAAAAACCTTTGGGGCACCGGGGTGGCTCCGTCAGTTAAGGGTCCAACTCTTGATTTCAGCTCAGGTCGTAATCTCACGGGTCATGGGATCAAGCCCCACATAGGGCTCTGCGCTGACAGCACAGGGTCTGCTTGGGATTCTCTCCCTCTCTGCCCTGCCCTGACTTGCACTCACGAGAGATCTGTCTCTCTCAAAATAAATAAATAAACTTAAAAGGAAAAAAAAGGCTTCTGCATGGCCAAGGAAACAATCCACAAAACTAAAAGTCAACCTACAGAATGGAAGGAGATACTTGCAAATGACAGATCGGATAAAGGGTTAGCACCCAAAAAATATAAGGCACTTACAAAACTCCACACCCAAACCCCAAATAATCCAACTCAAAAAAGGGCAGGAGACATGAGTAGACATTTCCCCAAAGAAGGCAGCCAAGAGACATGTGAAAAGATGCCCGATGCCATTGGTCATCAGGGCAATACAAATCAAAGCTACAAGGAGATGTCACCTCACACCTGTCAGAATGGCTGACAACAACAACATTAAGAAACAGTGCGTGTTGGCAAGGCTGTGGGGACAGGCAACCCTCTTGTTCTGTTGGCAGGAATGCAGAGGGGAGCAGCCACTGTGGAAAATACGATGGAAGTTCCTCAAAACGTTAAAAGTAGAACCACCCTATGATGCAACAGTTGCAATTCTAGGCATTCACCCAAAGAATACAAACATCCTATTTCAAAGGGAGGTATGCATCCAACGTATAGAGCGTCACTATCTACAATAGCCAAATTACAGAAACAGCCCAAGTGTCCATCGACGTATGTATATATGGAATAAAAAGGAATGAAATGTTACCAGTTTCAAGGACATGGATGGAACTAGATAGAGGGTATAACGCTAAGTAAAACAAGCCAGTCAGAAAAAGACAAATACCATATGAGTTCACTCAGGTAGAATTTAAGAAACAAAGCAAATAACCACAGGGGAAGAAAAGAGAGAGAGGCAAACCAAGAAACAGACTCCTAATTATAGAGAACAAATCGAGGGTTCTCAGAGGGGAGGAGGGGTAGAGATGGGTGGAGTGGGTGATGGGGATTAAGGAGGTCGCTTGTGATGAGCCCCAGGTACTGTATAGAAAGCGTGCCCCTGAAACTAATCTTACACCGTCCGTTAACGAACTGGAATTTAAATAAAAGCTGGAAAAAAAAATCCTTTTGTGATTCCTAAACGCGTTCCGAGCAGAACATACATGCCTTTCAATGACATGATACCCGTTACACGCTGGCCCCCAAGTGCCTGTGCTCCGGCCGTGCAGAATTTTCCCATTTCCCTGCGGTGATCGTGTCTGTCTTGTATTATTTCCCATACCCAGAGGGCTCTGTACCTGAACCTTCTTTCCCAGGCTGACTTGGAGTGCTGTGTTTCCTGGTTCCCAGGGCGAGTTAGAGGTCCCTGGCTGTGCTGCCATAACACCTATCATACACGTACCTCATAGCCCATGTCATACTTGTGCCTCGGCCTGTTTTGACAGAGACTAAATGGGTTTTTTTGTCTTTTTGCACCCAGCATCAGTGCGTATTTATTACCTATTAACTATATAAGTATTCAAACGGTGAGAGAAGTGCCTTGTAACACCTGAGAGTCTACGGTTCCATGAAAAACACACATAGGGGCACCTGGGTGGCTCGGCCGGTTGAGCGTCCGACTTCGACTCAGGTCGTGATCTCACGGTTCGTGGGTTCGAGCCCCGCGTGGGGCTCTGTGCTGACCGCTCGGAGCCTGGAGCCTACTTCAGATTCTGTGTCTCCGTCTCTCTCGGCCCCTAACCCACTTGCCTTCTGTCTCTGCCTCTCTCAAAAACAAACGTTAAAAAAAATTTTTTTTAAGAAAAGAAAAATACACACAAAGCCCATCATCTTTCCCAAAAAAGCAATAGCTTTGTACCCAGGCTTTTTGGGTCCATCCTTCCTCGTCACCATCAAATCCCACACACACTTGGCTGTCAGAGTGAGCAGGCAGTGATCTCTCCGTCTAATCTTACACTTTCCATGCTCCCCACAGGGTGTGGGTTTAAGTCCTACTTCCTCATAGAACATCAACACTCTCCCTGCCCCATTCCCTGCCTGCCTTCATCCCTCGCGGGCTGGGTTAGAAAGCTTTCGTGGAGAGTCCCACAATACTGTATGCAGAACACCATCACCTCTGCCACAATGCTTTATGGCAACTATTTAAATGATGTTCCTATCCCCAGACACTAAATTCCTCGAGGACAGGGGCTGTGTCATATTCATCGCTGGGTCCCTGGTAGCTAGCACGGTTATTGACCTATAGCTGGTGCTCAATCATGGGTACTGAATTAATCGTATCTGGGTTGGCGAGAGAAGTGTTGCAAAGAGAAGCATCTTTTGGACAAAGAACAGGCCTCTTAACAGACTTGAAACTTCACGTATTCCAGAAGGGCTAGGGGACTTAACGTTTTTCATCAAACGTCTTCAACGGAGGACAGTATTTCGTAAATACCCTTTGGTACAAATCGAAATCTGATTAGATCATAAAAATAAGTAGAAAACAAAATCGCAGATAATCTTCATAAAATGCAGTGAATTGCATAAAGCGAGTTTTGAACATGCATTGTCATAACTAATGATACATAACATTAACATCATTGCATTTATTCGTAGTATATACATGGCTGATTGCATTCTGTTATATGTTCCGTCTCACTGTTTGCCAATGCGTGATAATCCCCATCAACAGGCAAGGTTTCAGTCAACTGGCCAACAAGTATTTGTCAAAAACTTCTTGCGAGGGGGCACTGGGGGGCTCAGTCGGTTAAGCGTCTGACTTCAGCTCAGGTCATGAACTCGCGGTCCATGGGTTCGAGCCCCGCGTCGAGCTCTGTGCTGACAGCTCAGAGCCTGTTTCGGATTCTGTGTCTCCCTCTCTCTCTTCCCCTCCCCCGTTCATGCTCTGTCTCTCTCTGTCTCAAAAATAAATAAACGTTAAAAAAAAAAAGAAGAAGGTTCTTACAAGCTGTGAGGGGACACACGCCCACTACCTTTGTCTGTCTCTTCATTCATTTACCAGACACGCATTAAAATTGAAGATGCCAAACCAATTGATCCCCATCTCGGAGAGCAGCTTTGGTCGCCGTCATACATGTTCGATTCATGATTATTACCACGAGCACTGTAGGAGATTGCACAACAAAGCCAGCAAGCTTAGCTAGGAAAGTCTCTTTTGAAATAGCGTCGTGAGGCCATAAGGGAGGAGAAACCATGCAGGTTTTCATCAGAGGAACTATGAAACTTTTTGCCAGCTGCAGGCCCTCGGCCTCGCCTTACCTCCCTCCTCACCCCGACATGGGAATCGTTTGCATTCCTCACTTAGAAAGGAGCCGGTGGGATTTGACAAGTTTCAACCCTCATTTGTGTATTAACCCAGCCAATCCCGGTTAACCCAGTTTCATAGAGGACCTGTTTTACGTAGAGGAACTAAATGAGAAGAACTCCGCCCTCTTTGCCTTCCTCCAAACACCAGTCAGGTTTCTACCTGATTCTGTGTCTCCTGAAATTGGAATTCTCATCGCCCAAATAAATGCCCATTAGCTTGAATTTTCAGGGACTTCTTTCTCAGTCGACAACACAAACGTAACAAATAACCATACAGCTCTTCTACAGACCTGTGTGGTGGGTTTCACCACCCCTGTATTGCAAATGAGCAGGTGGCCACCCGGAAATTGGGACTTGCCTGGGTTTCTGTAGCTATAGGAGACCAGACGAAAATTCGAACTCACATCTTCTGACCCAGAAGCCCAATGTCTTCCTAGTATCGCGCAAGGGACAGATGTCAAATATTGCCGAACAGAATCATTCATCCTTCCAAATTCCTTCCAGCGTGAGATTTTATGGATGTGATCTGTTAGGGCAGATTTGCTTACACATGTTGGGCTAGGAAATCTATAATGTGTCTTCTAATCTGAAAAGTACATAATTCTCACTGGACTATATTTATAGACACCATCAATGTTGTCATGATTCAGCCATTACATATGTTGGATTGTTCCATCAGGCAACCCATCAGGGCAATGAAGAAACAATGTATCTGATTTATCTAGCCAAGTGATTTAAGCACCATGATTAAGCCACTTAAGAGTGAAACACAGCCATGGTCATGTCCAAGATTAATATTATCTCATTCCTTCAGTATTGTAACATGTAATATGCTGGATCCCTGTTTGTCAATAGCACTATACCTTCATTAAACTGTATTTTGGGTATTGGAGAGTCGGTTAAAATTCATGTTAGCCATCCAGAAGTACTCAAATTAGTCTCTTCTGGCTTCCATCAGATCTCTATACTCTTCCGCAATACCCCTTGCTTATTTTTTCAATTTCTGTTAAATTGATGAATGTGTTATTGCTATGACTTGGGCATTATGTACTTACTAAATGTTCACAGAATTCTCCACTCTTCTAGGACACTCAAGGTATGCTTTAAACTATGATTCTGAATCACTAGCAAGAGAATCTTTTGGAGCTTCTAATGTTACTTTATTTTTTCCCCCTTGACTGGAAGACAGCGTCCAATGTTTGAGGCAAATTTGCAGCTGTCAGGCAACTCCTATATGGTAAATTTTTGTCCTCAGGGTAAACTCTGAGAATCCAGGGATGGTGGCTTGCTTCCTCTGAGTGCCACCATGAATGAGAATAGTCCTAAAATATCACAAGGAGAGAGCCTAAGTACAGCCCAGGGACATTAGCCTCTCTGCCTTCAGCAACTAGTAGGATTAGTCAGCTGACTTCCAAGCCTGGTCACCTACTGTAATTGCTAAATTCCAGGACAAACATCCTCCTTGAAGGAGGACATTGTACCTTAAAATGCAAGCAATCTGCCCCCAACCAGGACCACAAGTCTTGTGTAAATTTAGTTCCAATGAGAAAAGCTGGAAAGGAATTTCTTTATCTATCGGGAGAGTTCTTGCTTCCAGGGCAAAGTATGGCACTTCCTGCCTTGGATCAGATGCGTACAGATACAGAGGAGGTTTGGTAGGTAAATATGTCATCAACTGAGCGGGGAAGGCAGCAGCGTGGCACCATTGGGAGGGTATGGAATATACCGTCAGGATTCCTGGTCCTCATTCTGCCTCTAAAATGTGCCGTCTGCACAACTTTGGGCGAGTAAGTCAATTCTCATGAGTCAGAGTCTTTCTCTGTAAAATAAAGATAGCTGTCCAAATTTCTCCCTTCCTCGCTGAGCTGTTGTGAAGATCAATTTAGTTATGGTGAAACATACTATACATAACCATATGCTGATACGTTATGAGCATCAATTCCACATTCTTTTATTATTATTATTTACTTAAATTCAAGTTACTTAATCTACAGTGTAGTGTTGATTTCAGGAGTAGAATTTAGTGATTCATCACTTACATATGACATCCATGGCTCATCCCAACAAGTGCCCCCCTTTGCCCATCACCCATTTAGCCCATCCCTCCACCTCCCCTCCAGCAACCCTGAGTTTTGTTCTCTGTATTTAAGAGTCCCTTATGGTTTGCCCCCCTTTCTGTTTTGCTCTTTTTCCTTCCCTTCCCTATGTAGTTCCACATTCTTACCTGCCCTTTGGGATGGCATGAGTAAATCCTTTTAGGATGCCCTAAATGTCCTCAAAGAGTTGGTAAAGCAAGCATTCATTGAGCACCAAGTGTGTGTCCCATACTCCATCAGGAGTTACAAGGGTTAACAATAAATAAAGGAAAAGTGTGCGAATCCCAACTTTAAGGACCTCGTAATCTAATCGTGCAGATGATATGGATGAAAAAGAAATAAATATTGAAGAAAATCAAGATGAGGTAGATTTAAGGCCAATTAAGCGAGACCTAACGGATGGATTCAAACATAACAGGGGTGAAGGGTAAACAACGCTTTGTGAGAAAAGATTCACAAGCTAGGTGAAGATTGGGCATCTAGAGAGGTTAAACTAAGGAAATGCTCATCCCTTAATGAAGCCACTTGAACTGAGACCAATGCTAAAAGAAACAGAGGTATATTAAAATTTTTAAGAGTTTGAGCAAAAATCAAATGGGATTGGCCAGTATCTGTTCTAGCAAATGGAAAGAAGTTCCAAGGAACTGTACAAAAGGAAAGACTTCCATAGCCACAAAGGAGTGGGAACAAGGAAGTTATGCTAGGCCGAAAAGTGAGTTGGTATGAAAAGGCCACTTTCCTGTAGCGTGTGGGAGGGATCTATCAGGTAGATTACTTCACTCGCTCTGATCAGGTGATTCTTCATCGCCCAGTTTAAAATTCCAGTTCTGGGGGCGCCTGGGTGGCTCAGTCGGTTGGGCGGCCTACTTCGGCTCAGGTCATGATCTCGAGGTCCATGGGTTCGAGCCCTGCATCAGGCTCTGTGCTGACAGCTCAGAGCCTGGAGCCTGTTTCAGATTCTGTGTGTCCCTCTCTCTGATCCTCCTCCGTTCATGCTTTGTCTCTCTCTGTCTCAAAAATAAATAAACGTTAAAATTCCAGTTCTGGGAGAGCTGAAACTGTACTCAAGTTAAGCCTCAGTTTGGTGACGCAGGGCTCAGCATATGCAACTCCATTTGGGCCTGTTGTCTTGAGTTTATCCAGAAAAGAAGGACAAAGTAATTGAAGGGACACCAAATGATGGAATCCAAAATTTAGGTCTTAGCCCATTGATTCCTGTCTGCCTAGACAAAGGTGGACGTGTTGGCAAATGTATAAGGAAACCTGTTCAGTGAAGTTTGCTGCAAGGCAGAATAGAAGATTCTAAGTGTTTTGATTGACAAGGTCCGTCAAGAGGCCTTGGAGTGGAACCAAACACAAGGAGATACTCATGCATGTGATTCCAGCCCACAAACTAGGAAAAATATCTTACTAGAGTCTGTAACATGTCCACGATAAGTATACTTAAAAAGATAACTATCAAGATAAAGATTTCTAAATCTCCCCTAATTTCATACAACTCCCCAAATAAGCTAAGTTTTTAAGTCTCCATGTTATAGATGATAAAATTAATGCATTAGAGCAGTGGATTAACTTGCCCACATAAGTGGCCGAGTTAGGATTCCAAGAGTCATGCATTCAATCATTGTTTTCTTTTTTATTTTCATGAGCTACTTGTTCGCTCAAGGGCTGACGGCCTGCAAAACTTTTATGGCAGAAATGGCTACAAGTGGATATCTATTCTGTCATTTTGTTTTTCTCTGTGAATTGGGACGTCATCCCCATTGTCTTATTTTAGTGACAGAACACGTTAGCACTGAACGTTTTAATCGTGGAATGTGGAGTGTCTGCTGTAGGATCTTGGTTTGAAAACCACCACTGAGCAAGTTAAAAACTTGGAGAAACGCAAGAGCAAGGATCCTTGTCTGGCACCAAGAACACTTCTGGCAGCAAATTAATTGGCTTTCTCTAGCAATTTTGCAATGCTCAGGGTTGGGATCCCAGGGGGCACCAAGAAAACAGCTGCTGGGCTCTTTGGGAGATTCAGTCACCATTAAAGACAGTCGGATAAAATATGGTTTTGACAACCCCAGTGGTTTTTCAAACCGTGCCCTGAGTTCCAGCTGGTGGCTCTGGATATTTCTGCCTCTGTTTACACCACCCAACTGAAAATCTCCCAGTGTTGAAGGTAAACCATTGGACCTTCCCACGGCAGCTCTTCCTCTCCCTAAAACGTGTGTGCAGGCTGCAGGGATCTGAGCAGCTCATAGAATGGGGCTGAGGGAGGTCACAACCTCTGAGGCTTGCTAGACATCTTCTCTTTCCAGTTGACCCAGAGTCTGCTTCTCCTCCCTGGAGGTACTTCTGTGTTCCAGAAATGTGCTCATAGGTCATGGTGCAATTCGGTGCAGCTGAAATATTACTCAGGAGATAGATGTACTTTTTTCTTCTTGTTTTGATTGCTTCGTTTTGTTTTTGTGGACATGTGAAGAGTTGCAGAAACTTGTTGATCTCGCTAGGGAACACGTTCTAAATGAACAACATTGAAAAATGGGGAAATTCAGACAACAGGCCATTAAGGCAAAGTCTACCCCGCTCCCAAGACGAGATCAGTAGAGATATTAAATTTCTTAAATCCTGAAAGAAAACTATCATTCCCAGAATTCCCCCATTCAGGTTTTTTGTTTGTTTGTTTTCTGCAGTGTAAGCCTCTCAGGAAAATGGACCTCTTAGGCAAAATTTAGCCCCTCACTCAACTGGATCGAAAGATTCTAGAGCTCCAAATACCTCCTTAGATTGTCCATCTGCAGAAAGGGAGGGGGCTGAGCAGTGACGGAGGGTGAGTAATCACCACAAGTAAAAGTAAATGAAAAACAGAGGAAAAAGATTAGAAGAGACAGTGAATGCATACAACAGTAGAGTAAGCCAACCACACCTCAAATTCAAATAGACCACCAGGTGGTCACAGGCCACACTCCTTTCTGACTCTGGCCCCAGAGTGGAGGGGGAGGATTGGGGAATCATCAGTGATGAAGTAAGGGGAAGTTCATTTCTGGAGATTAGTGGTGAGGACCATTTGTTGAAGACAGACCCTTCAGAAATAAAGAATTCCATGAAAGATGCAGAGAAGGGAAGATCAAAGATGAATCCTAGAGATCCAGCCAGTGGTTCTTCCATTCAATGACACTTCTCAGGGAGTTTCAGAAACTTCCTGTCTTCCTTACTGGCCTCAGTTGGAGCATCTGGCTCAGATGCACAGGCTCCTTCTTTGCACGTATCCAAATGTACAGAAGGGAGCAATGATCAGATTACCCACGCCCCATGCCCACATCTCCCTGGTTTCAGATTACCAACAATAATAAACCTCTTTGTCTCGATTGTACAGACGACCACCTCAATTCTTTATTTCCATGGTGAAGCTCCCTGTCGCTTTACTTTCGCCTCTCAGATAAGTGGCCAGGCAAAAGGGTGCTAAGAAGGAAGAACAGAGCGGAGACAGAAAGGTAGCCCCAGGGAAAGCCATTGCAGGATCTTGGTGAGCAGAGACAGTTATGGCAAATTTAGAAGATGGGCCTCATAACCTGTATTTATCTACTGGCTAAATAGCGTCGACCCTTTTGGAGTATAAGGACCTCTGTAACATAGGATGACCAGCCATCCCAGTTTGCCCAGGATTATCACCGGAAGTGTTTTAGCACTGAAAGTCTCTTGTCTCCACCTGGTGCATAAAAGCCCAGTGGCCGTCAACATGGAAGAGCACAGGGAAAGTACAGCCCAAAAAACAGGGCCGAAAGAACACTGTTTTTGGTACCAAATGCATGCAACGCAGATTACCCAGTTTCTAGGGTGGCTATTGATGTTCCCCCCCCCCCCTTAACTTCTTTAGTCTGGGCTGCTGTAACAGAACATCACAGACTGAATAGCTTAGAAACAACAGAAAGTTCTTTCTCCCTCTTCTGGACAGGAGTCCAAAATCAAGGCATTGGCAGAATCTGTGTTTGGTGAGAGCCCACTCCCAGTTCACGGAGGGCATCTTTCCACTGTCCCCGTGTGGCACAAGAGGCAAGGGAGCTCTCTTGGCCTCTTTTGTAAAGGCACGAAGCCCCTTCAGGAGGGCGCCACTCTCACATCCCAATCACCTCCGAATGGCACCACGTCCTAACTCCATTGCCTTGGGGGTTAGGTTTCAATACATGAATTCAAGACTGACACAAATATTCAGACGACAGCAATGGCTGATGTGGACAACCATTATTTATAGTTCACAGTAATGGATTCTTCACTGTTGCATTACTCTGAGTGTGTGTGTGTGTGTGTGTGTGTGTGTGTGTTTGCATTATTTAAATCCAAGTTTGTTGATATACATTGTAGCACTGGCTTCAGGAGTAGAATTTGGCGATGCATCAGATGCATCACTTACATATAACACCCAGTGCTCATCCCAACAAGTGCCCTCCTTCATGCCCCTCACCCATTGTGCCCACCCCCCCACACACACTTCCCCTCTAGAAACCTCCAGTTTGTTCTCTGTATTTAAGAGTCTTTTATGGTATGCCTCCCTCTCTGGTTTTATCTTATGTTTCCCTCCCTCCCTCTATGTTCATCTGTTGTGTTTCTTAAATTCCACACATGAGTGAAATCATATGATATTTGTCTTTTTTTTTAATTTTTTTCAACGTTTATTTATTTTTGGGACAGAGAGAGACAGAGCATGAACGGGGGAGGGGCAGAGAGAGAGGGAGACACAGAATCGGAAGCAGGCTCTAGGCTCTGAGCCATCAGCCCAGAGCCCGACGTGGGGCTCGAACTCCCGGACCGCGAGATCGTGACCTGGCTGAAGTCGGACGCTTAACCAACTGCGCCACCCAGGCGCCCCATGATATTTGTCTTTCTCTGCCTGAGTTGTTTTGTTTAGCGTGATACACTCTCGTTCCACCCACACTGTTGCAAATGGCAAGAGTCCATTCTTTTTGATCACCAAGTAGTATTCCGTTATATTTATAATCCACATCTCCTTTATCCATTCATCAGTTGATGGACATTTGGGTTCTTTGCACAAGTTACCTATGGTTGACAGCACTGTTAATTGTATGAACATTGGGGTGCCCCTTTGGGTCAGCATTTTTGTATCCTTTGAATAAATACCTAGTAGTGCAATTGCTAGGTTGTAGGCTATTTCCATTTTTAACTTTTTGAGGAACCTCCATACTGCTTCCCAGAGGGCTGCACCAGTTTGCATTCCCACCAGCAGTGCAAAAGGATTCCCTCTCTCCGCATCTTCACCAACATCTGTTGTTGCCTGAGTTGTTGATGTTAGCCATTCTGACAGGTGTGAGGTGGTATCTCATTGTGGTTTGGATTTGTATTTCCCTGATGATGAGTGATGTTGACCATCTTTTCATGTGTCTGTCAGCCATCTGGATGTCTTCTTTGGAAAAGTGTCTGCCCATTTCTTCACTGGATCACTTGTATTTTGGGTGTTGCTGTGGCCAAGGTCAAAGAGGTTGCTGTCTTTTTTCTCCTCTAGGATTTTGATGGTTTCCTGTCTCACATTTACATCTTTAATCCATTTTGAATTTGCTTTTTTGTATGGTGTAAGAAAGTGGTCCAGCAAAAATAAATAAATATATATATATATATAAACATATATTTATATATTTTAAAGAAAGTGGCCCAGATTCATTCTTCTCCATGTTGCTGTCCAGTTGCCCCGCACCATTTTCTGAGAGACTTTTTTCCATTGGATACTCTTTCCTGCTTTGACAAACATTGGTTGGCCATACATTTGTGGGTTTATTTCTGGGTCTCTATTCTGTGCCATTGATTTATGTGTGCATTTTTGTGCCAGTGCCATACCGGGAATGTTTCTCCATTTCTTTGCGTCTTCTTCAATTTCTTTCTATAGTTTTCAGGGGACAGATATTTTACCTCTTCGGTTAAAGTTTATTCCTAAGTATTTTATGGTTTTCTGGTTCGATTGTAAATGATACCAATTCCTTGATTTCTCTTTCTGCTGCTTCATTATTAATGTAGACTTCCACACACTGATTTTATATCCTGCGACACTGCTAAATTCACATATCAGTTCTAGCAGGTTTTTGGTGGAGTCTTTCCGGGTTTTCCATCCGTGAAGAGTGAAAGTTTGACTTCTTCTTTGCCAACCTATATGCCTTTTATTTCTTTTTGTTGTCTGATTGCTGAGGCTAGTATCTCCAGTGCTATGTTGAACAATAGTGGTGAGAGTGGACGTCCTTGTCATGTTCCTGACCTTAGGGAAAGCTCTCAGTTTTTCCCCATTGAGGATTATATTAGCTATGGGCCTTTCACACATGGCTTTTATGATGTTGAGGTATATTCCTTCTATCCCTCCTTTCTCAAGGGTTTTTATCACGAGAGGTGCTATATTTTGGCAAATGCTTTTTCTGCATCTATTGAAAGAATCATATGGTTCTTATCCTTTCTTTTACTAATGTGGTGTGCTACATTGATAGATTTGTGGATATTGAACCAGGCTGGAAGCCCAGGAATAATCCCACCTGATCATGGTGAATAATTCTTTTAATGTATTGTTAAATTTGATTTGCTGGTATATTCTTGAAAATTCTCACATACAGATGCATCAGGGATATTGGCCTGTGATTCTCCATTTTAATTGGGTCGTGGTCTGGTTTTGGAATCAAGGTAATGCTGGCTTCATAGGATGAGTTTGGAAGGTTTATTTCCATTTTGGGGGAACAATTGAGTAGAATAAGTATTAACTCTTCTTACAATGTCTGGTAGAATTCCCCTGGGAAGCCATCTGACTCAGAACTCTTATTTGTTAGGAGATTTTTGATAACTGATTCCATTTCTTTTTGGTTATGGACCTGTTCAAATTTTCTATTTCTTCCTGTTTGAGTTTTGGCAGTGTGTAAGTGTCTAGAATTTGTTCACCTTTTCCAGATTGTCCAGTTTGTTGGCATACAATCTTTATAGTATTCTCTTATAATTGTTTGTGTTTCTGTGGTGTTGGTTGTGATCTCTCTTCTTTCATTTGTGATTTTATCTACTTGGGTTCTCTCTCTCTCTCTCTCTCTCTCTCTCTCTCTCTCTCTCTCTCTTTTGAGAAGTCTGGCTAAGGGTTTATAAATTGTGTTTACTCTTTCAAAAAAAGCAGCTTTTAGTTTAATCTCTTCTACTATTTTTTTTATTCTATATCATTTATTTCTGCTCCAATTTTATTATTTCTCTTCTTCTGCTCACTTTGGGCTTTATTGCCTGCTCCTTTTTTAGCTCCTTTAGATGTAAGGTGAGGTTGTATATTTTGGACCTTTCTTGCTTCTTGAAATAGACCTGAATTGCAATGTACTTTCCTCTTAGGACTGTCTTTGCTGCATTCCAAAGTGTTTTGACTGTTGTGTTTTCATTTTCATTTGCTTCCATGTATTTTTTTTTACTTCTTCCTTAATTTCCCGATTAATCCATTCATCTTTTAGTAGAATGTTTCTTAACCTCCATGTATTGGGAGCCCTCCAAATTTTTTCTTGTGGTTGATTTCACATCTCATAGCATTGTGATCTGAAACCATGGATGGTATGGTCCCAATCTTTTTGTATCTGTTGAGGGCTGATTTGTGACCCAGTATCTATTCTGGAGAATGTTCCATGTACACTCAAGAAGGATGTGTATTCTACTGCTTTAGGATGAAATCTTAATATATCTGTTAAGTCCATCTGGTCCAGCGTGCCATTCAAAAACATTGTTTCCTTGTTGACTTTCTGCTTTGCGATCTGTCCACGGCTTTAAGTAGGGTATTAAAGTCTCCTAGTATTATGTTATTATTATCAATAAGTTTCTTTATGTTTGTGATTAATTTCTTTATATATTTGGGTGTTCCAAGTTGGGGACATAAGTATTTACAACTGTTTGATCTCCTGGATAGTTATGATATAATACCCTGCTTCAGTATGGCTGAAGTATGGCTACTCCGTCTTTCTTTCAACCTCCATCAGCATATTAAATGGTTCTACATCCCCTCACTTTCTGTCTGCAGGTATCCTAACATCTAAAATGAGTCTCTTGTAGGCAGCATATAGATGGATCTTATTTTTTAATCCATTCTGATACCGGATGTCTTTTGATTAGAGCATTTAGTCCATTTACATTCAGTGTGATTATTGAAAGATACGAATTTAGTGCCATTGTGTTATCTGTAGATTTGATGTTTCTGGTGGTGTTATATGGTCCTTTGTAGTCTTTGCTGCTTTGTTGTTGTTGTTGTTGTTGTTGTTGTTGTTGTTTTCCTCCCCTCAGAGAGTCCCCCTTAAAATTTCTTGCAGGGCTGGTGTAGTAATCACGAACCCCTTTAATTTTTGTTTTTCTGGCAAAGTTTTTCTCTCTCCTATTCTGAATGACAGCCTTGCTGGATAAAGGATTCTTAGCTGCATATTTTTCTTATCCAACACATTGAACATTTCCTGCCACTCTCTTCTGGCCTGCTAACTTTCAGTGGGCAGGTCTGCTGCTAACATTATGTGTCTACCCTTGTAGGTTAAGGACATTTTGTACCTAGCTGTTTTCAGAATTCTCTCTGTGTCCTTGTATTTTGCCAGTTTCACTATGATACGTCGTGCAGAAGATCGATTCATGTTACGTCTGAAGGGAGGTCTCTGTGCCTCTTGGACTTGGATGGCTGTGTCCTTCTCCAGATCAGGGAAGTTCTCAGCTATGATTTGTTCAAGTACACCTTCAGCCCCTTTCTCTCGCTCTTCCCCTTCTGGAATTCCTATGATGTGCATATTGTTCCGTTTCATTCCATCACTTAGTTCTCCAAGTCCCTCCTCATGATGTAGTAACTTCCTTTCCCTCTTGTTTTCAGCTTCATTATTTTCCATTTTATCTTCTATTTCACTTATTCTCTCCTCTGCTTCTTCAGTCCTCGGCGTGACTATATCCAGCCGGTTTTGCATCTCGGTTATAGCATTTTTTTTATTTCAGCCTGACCAGTTTTTAGATCTTTGAGCTCTGCAGCAAGGGTTTCTCTGGTGTCCTCAGTGCTTTTTTTCAAGCCCGGCTAGTAGTCTTATGCTTGTGATTCTAAATTTTGCCCAGATACATTGCTTATATCTGTTTTGAGCAAGTCTCTGGCTGTGATTTCTTCTTCTTGACCTTTCTTTTGGGGAGAATTCCTCTGTCTTGTCATTTTGGCTAAGTTTCTATCTTTTGCATGTTTTAAAAGCTTGTTATGTTTCCTGCACCTGAGAGTACTGCTCTATTAAAAAGGGCCCATACGTTGTTCAGGGCCTAGCACTTCGGGAAGCATTTCTGGTGTATGTTGCCTGCAGTCTGCTGTTGCATTTTGGTCACTCTTTCCCACTGGCCAGTCCTCCGCAGAGCTCCTCCTGGCTTGGACCCTTAACTAGATGTGCTTTTGTTTGTTGAAGTAACCCTGGAAAAGGAAGGGAGGAGGGAAGCCTGATCCCATAAAAAGAGAAAAGGAAAGGGAACACGCACGCAAAAACAGAGAGTCAAAAAACTATAAAGTGGATTCCAAGGAAAGAGAGAGAAAAAAAAGCAGAAGAAAAAAGTAGGAAAAAGAAAAGAAAAAGAAGGAAAAACAAAAGCCTTCTGAGCCAAGAAAAAAGATACAATGCCAAAAAAAAAAAAAGAGAGAGAGAGAGAGAGAGAGAGAGAGAGAGACAGAAATTGAGCCTGATTCCAAAAGGAAAGGGGAAGAGGAAAAAAATTAAAAATGAGTTGTCTGTAGGTCCCTGAGGGTGGCGGCTATACTGGTCTAAAGGGGAGGCCAGCTGTGTTGGCTCAGAATCAGTCTTGCCCCAGGAAATAAGCAGTTGTCAGGCCCAGAGGGGCAGGGTTTGGCGGAAGCGGGTCCCACCTCTCTGAAGTCCCACCACGTTGGTGCTGGGGGTGGGGGGAAATGGCGCCACACTAGCTTCTCACTCCCAGACTGAAGATCTCAACTCCCACCAGCCCTCCCAGGATAGCGAGGGCAGCCAGATCGCCCTGTGCCACAAGTATTCCGTGCCTTCTCTTTGGCGCATGGCTGGGATTCAAAACCCAATGTCTTAAAGGAGCTGGCACCGTGTGGATCTGCTCCCCTCCTCTGGAGTAGACCCTCTCCACCCTGCTGATGGAAAGCCTTTGGTGGGCCCCTGCAGCATCTTTTAAACCCTGGGGATGCAATAAACCCTCTTCCAAAAGTACTCCAGGAAAGGGACTTCTCTCCCGGTGTGCACCAGAGATGTCTACACCGTGCGATGCACTCTGGGCCAGCTCCCCAAGAGCAGGAACCATGGCTCCACTCCGGAGAAAGCTGCACACTCCCCACACTTGAGAGTTTGAGCTCCAAAAGCTGTTTGCAAAAAAAGAACTGGGACACTCAGTACTTCTCGCTCCCCAGTCTGCGGTCCAGAGAGGTTTTCATCTCGTGTTAACTCGATGCTGCACTTTCTCAACCCCTCTCCCTTGCTCTCCCTTTTGTCTCTTCACAGAAGGGGTTTCCTCTCCTCCGTGGCTCTGCCATTTTTCTCTCCCCCAATTCACATCCACACACCTCGCGTCTGCCAAGCTGTCTCCCTCCAACTGTGGAGATCCTTCTGCCGCAGAAGATCTATTTCCTGGTTGTTCCAAGTAATCTGACCTTAATACAACTGTGTTTGAGGGACAAGGAAAGCCCAGGGTCCCCCTACTTCTCCGCCATCTTAACTCCCTTCCTCCAAGCATTAAGTGCACAACTTACGTGCGTGGTATACCTAAGCATTTACACTCCGCTTTTTACTTTGCCCCTGGATCCATTATTGTGCTCTGTATCAGATTAAACCTAATTTTAATTTTTCCACATGGTGATGGTTGTGACCATGTTTTCTAAGAGTTCAGGTAACAAAAATGAGAAGGATTGAAATACCTACTACAGCATGACAGGGAAATTGCTTAAAAAAAAGAAGGGGCAAATGACTCTGCTATTTTCATGACAGTTGGAAGGCAGGTACCACGGGATAGAGGGACTAAGTAATCAAAACAGAGCACGATCCACTCACTGTCTGCAGTAAAGAATTTAGTGCGCAGCAAAGGGGCACTTTTGGTGAAAGCACGGACTTGGAGACCTAATCTCGTCGGTTCAAAATGAGACAGGCACATATTTCTTTCAGTGTAGAGGGGTTGTTTTGTTTTTTCTTTTGTTTTTGTCTCCTAAAACACACCAACACTCAGTTGAGAAAAGCAACCAGTGAATTAGTTGAGGCATCCCTCACAATGAAGGAACGTTGTAATACCTTTCCCACGGCATCTCTATGAACCGGAGAAGTTATATGTTCTGACTCAAGTTACAAATGAAATGCCTGTTTGTTCAATAAAAAAGAAAATTGGGGGGGGGGGGGTGCTTGGGTGGCTCAGTTGGTTGAGCTCTTGATTTTGACTCAGGTCATTGTTCCCAGGTCGTGAGATTGAGACCTGTGTTGGGCTGTGCATTGAGCATGGAGCCAAAATGAAAATTTTGATAATAGATGTGCTGGCCCCTTACAGTAGATGTTGATTCTTTCAGATATTACCAATGACCATGCTTTCCTCAGTTAATGCAGTGTTGAGTCAAGCTGAGGCAACAAAAAATGTCCTTCCTCGCTCTTCAGAACTCAGGTTTGAAAAACGGGCTTTCCAATCATTCCCTTGAATTCTGTGAAGATTTTAAAGAAACCACGGACAACATAAAACAAAAGATCCTTGATATCTTCTCTAACCACAGGCTAGACTTAGCAAATGTATCTGCATAGTTGACAGACATTGCAGGTGAATATCTGGGTGAATTCCACTCAGTCTATACACTTCTGATGAAAGCAAATTAAAGATGTAGTTGCTAAATGCCGTACCCACCTGGTACCCAATGCTGCTAAAAGCAGATGTGATTTACTACTCTGAAGTTGAGGCTCTCATAATGAAAGTTTCTGCTATGAAGAATGTTTTGCTTTCCTCAAAATGTGCAGAAGCCTTGAATGAGATATTTTACAGAAATGAAAGGAGGTAGCCTCCTGGAACATGTGTCTCAAAGATGGCCATCATTGTTACCAGCCATCAAAAAATATTTTATGGCCACCCAATATTTTGACACCTTTCGCATGGCTTCCCTTCAGCAGATGATGTGGAGGGAGGAGCTTAAAACACATATCCAGAAAGTTTTGGGGACACTTCCATTTAAGAAGTGGAGGTTTATTGCCCTCCCGTGAAGGACCACTTTGCCAGGTAAAGTATTCTTGGTTGGCAATTTTTTTTTTCCTTTCCGCACTTGAGTCTTAGAGAGGATCTCTTTAGGTTTACTTTCTTTGGTGACCTACGAGCTTTATTAACTTGGATATTCAAATTTCTCCCCAGGTTTGAAACATGCCCAGCCACTTTTTCTTTATATATCCACAAATGCGTGGTCCTTGGCAAGCACAGCAGTGAGTCTGCAGCAGCTAAAAGGGCTGGGGGGGTCCTCCGTGGCGCCCCCAGGTCCAGCAACCAGGTCCAACAGGCCACAGTGATGGCCAGAGCTGGTGGAGTACCACCACAAACGTAGCTGCAAGAGCCAGCTACAGGTGCCTCTGCATTAGCAGAGGCCATTTGCAGACACACATGGCAATGGGGTCAGGGCAGGCAGCAAGGGCCGGAGCCAACGGCAGGCACCCTGGGAGCTGCGGGAGCCCTGGATGTTGATGCGTACTGCCGTGGCTGCTGGGTTTTGTCATATGTGCACAGTAGTGGAGGCCAACAATGGGGGTCAAGCCGGGAGCGTGCAGGCACGTGGCCAGAAAGGCTGGTCACAGAAGAGTGAGGTCGTGCAGGCCAGGGACAGAAGACAGGCACCTCAAGCAGCTGTGGGGGTCCTGGCTTTCTGCAAGTGCCGGGGGCAAAATCTGCCATGGCTTTGTTAGTCCTCGGTTTCTTTAGAAATGAAATCTGCTAGGTTTGCCTGCCAAGCAGATCACCGGGAACCACAGTAGCTGCTGTTAGCAGACCCCGCGTTTCTTCCTTTTTCAATGCTGTCTCCGTACGTCTCAGTTCTGCCAACTTGGAGAGGGTGGAATCCAAGCAGGACCTTTCCCTGGTGCCCCGAAAGGCAAGGGAAGCTTGCCCCCGTCTTCCTTGTCTGGCAAGGGCAACCCTTCCTAGCTGGGAGGCTCCCTTTTGGTGTTGAGCAGTACTGGCTTGGGGATGGGATAATGCAGGCCAAATGAAGCTGACATCACTCTCTTTTTGGGTGCTTATTCTCAGGTTTTGTGTTCTCCTGTGTTGTTGAAGTTTCTTAAGTGGACTCCAGAGCTCTCTTGGAGCTGCTTCTGTTTGTAGACGGCTCTCTAATTGTTGATCTTTGTTGGGGGCTGGAGGTTGGGATCTCCTATGTCACTGTTTTTCCAGACTTGAGCTTTGAGGTGACTGAGGGCCTGACTGAGAGCTTGATGGGAGTCCCGTGAAAGACCATCAACCAGAGACGCTCAGCCAGGCTGGGCTGACCCACAAAAACTATGAGGTGAAAATACCCATCGTTTTCAGCTGCCACGTTTGGAGTCTGTTACATAGCAATAAAGAACCAATATGATGTGGTACTTGTCACAAGGGGAGATCTAATTCAAATCACCCACTCAGGGCACCTGGGTGGCTCAGTCGGTTGAGCCTCTGACTTCGGCTCAGGTCTTGATCTCGCGGTCCATGAGTTCGAGCCCCGCGTCGGGCTCTGTGCTGACAGCTCGGAGCCTGGAGCCTGTTTCAGATTCTGTGTCTCCCTCGCTCTCTGACCCTTCCCCATTCATGCTCTGTCTCTCTCTGTCTCAAAAATAAATAAACGTTAAGAAAAAAAATTTTTAAATCACCCACTCAAGCTAGAACCTATCTCCTTCTGCCTCCTGGGGAACCTCATGCTGCCCATTCATCCTCGCCTCTTTCCTGAATCTCCCTCTCTGCTTCTACTGTCACAACATTTCAGTATTCAAAACTTTCTCATAATAAACCCGTCCTCAACTGACATTTCCCCCTAGTGACTTCTGTAGCCTGTGCCTCTTCCTTCAGAGCTGACCTTCTTCAAACAATTCTCATTTCTTCAGGTTCCATTTACAAACATCACATCCCCTCTAACTGGGAGATGTTAGTTCAGATATCACTCGTATCTCACTCAATACACTTAACTCCAGTGACTTATTATGCGTCTTTCATTGGATTGTCCTACATGGACCCAGCATTTACTGTACCTGAAACCTTGCCATCATTCTCTCTCTCTCTCTCTCTCTCTCTCTCGCTCTCTCTCTCTCCCACCATCTACCCATCCTAACCATCACCAAGCTAAGCTCCATCCACCTCTTTACTGTCTGGTGTCTCCATCACACCTGGGGATCCAGGCTTATATAACCATTCACAGTCTCTTGAATGAACTTTCTAGATTCTCTTGCCTCTGGGCTTTTGTACATGCTCCTTTTTTCACCCCTTTCCCTTCCCCAACTAACTCCTAACATCCTCAGGGGTCTTCCTTAAATACCCCAGACTGGGTCGGGTACCCCTGCTCTGCATTTCTCTAACTCCTTGGGCTTATCCGTATCATAGAACTTACCACATCACGTGATAATGACTTTATTTTGTTTGTCTGGTATATTTTACAAATGTATTTTGCTCACTGTTATGTCCCCAGCACCTAGGGCAGCACCTTTCACAAAGAGCAGTCACACAATAAATGCTTATTTGTATCTATGAATAAGTGATATAAGGCTATGTATTCGTTTTTTAGGGCTATCCTAACAAACTACCACAAATTTGGTGGCTTAAAACAGCAGAAATATATTCTCTCACAGTTTTGGAGACCAAAAGTTGGGAGTCAAGGTGTCAGCAGGGCCATGCTCACCATAAGGACCCTCGTGGAGAGTCCTTTCTTACCCCTTCAGCGTCTGTTGGCTCCTGGCATTCCTTGGCTTGTGCCAACAACACTTCCTTCTCTGTTTCCATCTTCACGTAAACTTCTCCCCTACATCTCTGTGCCTCTTCTCCTTCTCTATCCCTTATAAGGACACTTATCATTGGATTTAGAGCTCAACCTAATCCAGGATAAGCTCCTCGCAAGATTCTTAACTTAATTACATCTTCAAATACCCTTATTCCAAATGAAGTCACATTCCGAGGTTCCGGATGGACATAATTTGGGCGGGGGGAAGGATCCCCTATTCAACCCACCACATTCTGCCCTCTGGTCTCTCTTTTTTTTTTTTTAATTTTTTTTAATGTTTATTTATTTTGAGAGAGAGGCAGAGCATGAGTGGGGGAAGAGCAAAGAGAGAGAGACACACAGAATCCAAAGCAGGGTCCAGGCTCTGAGCTGTCAGCACAGAGCCCTACGTGGGGCTTGAACTCACAAACCGTGAGATCGTGACCTGAGCCGAAGTCGGATGCTTAACCAACTGAGCCACCCAGGCGCCCCTGCCCTCTGGTCTCTTAATTCATGTCCACTCCCTGTGAAAAAATATATTCACTCCATCCCAACATCCCAAAGTCTTAACCCATGACGACATCAACTCTACGTCCAAGGTCTTCGCTAAATACCATCAGCTCAAAAGGGCTTCTGTTTCATCACCTAAGTCATCTGAGTCAGGTATGAGTGAGAGACTCTAGGTATAGACTGAACTACAAGGCAAATCTACTTCCAAAATACATCAGTGGGACAGGTGTCAGGTAAGTATTCTCACTCCCAAAGGGAGAAAATGGAAGGAATTAAAGGGTCACTGGCCTCAGTAGAGTTCAACACCCAACAAGAAAAATTCCTGTAGGTTACAAGGCCTGTGAAGAGTCTTCTGTGGCTCGAGGCTCCACCGTCTGGGTGCACGGCTCCGTCACCTCCTACCCCTGCACAGCAGCCCCATGGCCCCCACCCTGTGCCCTCAGCAGCTGCTCCATCACCCTGAGCCCCCGGGGCTGCATCTCTATCCTCCAGGTCATTCCTCCTCCTGGAAGAGGAGCACGTGTGTGCAGCCTCATAACTCTATGGGCTCATTTCCTGTCTGTAGAATCTGGGAAAGCTGACAACCTGGTTTTTGGGGGTGCTTGTGGGTAAATTATGCTCAGTCACTGCCCATTTAGGTCCAACCTAGAAGTGTTTCTGCTGGTTCTCCAAAATCTCATGGTCCCCTGTGTATGTCAAGAGGACCCACTCATTAGACAAGAGAATTCTCGACAGAGTCTCCCTGGAAAATCCCATGTCTATCCCAGGATTCTTCTGAGAGGTCTGACTGGATCCATGAGCCGTCTCTTCAACAAAAGGTTACACAGCCATATCCTTGGCCTTCTCCCCAGAGAAGACGGCATAGAAAGAGATTGTGGCAAAGTTAGGGAACGTCACTTGTTGCACAGCGTAAGCCAGCTAACGTCCCTGACAAAACACCAGACAATAACAAAAAAAGCTAAACAAAACAAACCCCTTCTTTGATGAACTTTCTGTAGCTGTGCGCCTGACTTTCAGCTGCGTGGGTTCAGAGACTCTACGTCCTGGAGTTGATTTAACGTAAGAAACTGATTCAAGCTAATAAATCTCACCAGAAACCAATTTCTAGAGTCAGCATATCAAAGTATTAATTTGAAGTAAAACTATACTGAGTGAACTGGATATGTGTATCCACCTGACTATCCCTTTCTTCACAGAAAAGCTTCCTGGGTCTCATAAAATGAGATCAAGGGAAACTGAAAGAATCAAGTAGTGAACGGACTTAAGGCTTTGCTAAACGAATGCTTCCACGTGTACAGCAGGGATTGATTGACCGGTCACAAGAACCAAGTGCTTGTGTCTATCTAAACCCCTCTTTTCCAGAAAGAGCTTGAATAGCCTATTGCCAGTATCTAAATCCATGACTCTGCTTCTGTGTTACTAAGGCAGCTGACTTACATGTACAATCTAATTGTTGTATTCTTCAGCTACATAAACCTTTTCAGTGTGGTTACAGTCCATAGTCATGTTGGCCTGTGGGCCAATCATCTTCTTGAAGATGGGCTACTAGTCATTATAGGGACCCACTCTGAGCACATGCCCTTGATAGCCTCCTTGAATTTGGGGAGGTCATGTGACTAGCTCTGACCAGTAAGTTTCAAGTGAAATATCCATGTGTCACTTCAATACTGCAACGTGTAAATAAATACCAGCGTAAAACTCTCCCGAGTTCTCTTTATCTGCCAAGATACCCAACAATGGACAATGCTCCAGATGAGGTCTGCTGGAGGTCCCAAGAAGAAGAAACTATGGAACATAGGCCTTCAGATCACTTGTGAAGAACACATATAATGAACAAGGAACAAACCTTGATGTTTGACCATGGCGATCTTTGAACTGGTTTTCCCAATAGTGAAGTCTGGCCTATTCTCACCAGTAAACTGGCACTACATGTTTTATCTGTGAGATTAGGTTATCTCTGAGGACAATTTTATTTCTCTTTTTCAAAGTTTTTGGCCAGTGCCTCGCTGTTGTTCATCTCCATGAACCACCTATGACGTCATAAATAAGTGAATTCTATGTACCTAGTATTTACAAAGCAGAATACTTCCCTATCTAGCCACAACTCTGTATATATACCCTGCCACATCGTTTCCGCCCAATCAGATTATTGCAAAATACTGTGAAATTTTCGAATCAAGCTTCATTTACCACGTTCTTCTATCAGAAGAACCAAGAAGGGGCTGGGACGATGCCCAAATACACTTGGGAAGGAACTTTCCAGATCAGAGACTCTAGTTTTGCTAGAGTTGAATTGGGATATTGCTCTGACGCTGTTTTTCAAGAAAATTTCATCTCTATGACAGACAAAAGAAGGATATACAAGCATTTTGGATAAAGCACTTATGACCTGTGAGTATTATAGAAATTTTTAGGGACTGCCAAGAAATTAAGGCTGTAAATAACGATCACCGCAGAAGACAGGACCGCTGGCCGTAAGGCCTTGGGAACATCGCCACCAAGTCACCAAGTCCTTCACGTCAGTGTCTCTGGTCGGCGTCCAGCTGACGTCGGCAGTGTGCAGACGGCTCATCCCTTGTCTCATTACCATGCTGTGGCCTTTAAGAGATGAGTCAAGGGTTATTCTAACCAATTCCCAGGGATTTTTATACTAAACACTATTCTCTCATGACTGTGATACAAATTTAAGGGTAGAGTGGGCCAAAGATCCAGAAAACCTTGAATTACAAGGGATATTCAAAATCGTCCAGACTAGTCTCAGCCAGTGAGAAATCTCCTCCATAGCATCCTTGATAAAGTAATGTATTAAAGAAATTGTGCCTTATAATCCACAGATAACAGCTACAATGGCTACCATTTATCGAGTTATTATAAACTCGGGAATGTGTCCTCACCAAAATCCTGTGAGAAAAATAATTTTAGGGCCTCCTTCTTACAAATTAAGCCCTTGAGGATTAGAAGTGCTGAAGAATTTATTTGAGATCTCAGATTACTCAAAGTCAACTCTGGGGGTTTCTAAATTTCAAAATTATAACCCCTAATTTACAGTGTTCCTAACAGGTAACTATTAAAGGCTTTGAAGTTGAAAGTGATATAATGAGGCTTTTGTTTTAAGAAATTACTTGAAGAGCACAGAAAGAAGAGAGTTTATAAAAAGGCAGCGAAAGCCTGAACATCAAAAAAGGGAGAGAAAACCAAGCTACTGCATCATATCAAAGTCTAGGTGAGAAATCAGACGGAAAATGAAACTTGCATAGAATCTTCAGAATAGAGTTTAACAAGGGGTGAAAGGAGCTCTAACTGAAACATACGCAATTCATTTTTGTCATTCACATGCCCGTGTATTTTCTGTTGACCTCCTTCCCTAACCTAATACCATTCTTGTTCATCATCGTAAACCCAACGTTTGGCATGAACTCAAGTGAGACAGACACAAAAAGCTGTTAGTTGGCAAAATGAGTGGCCTTTGGTTCTCTACTGTTCTTTGGTTGGTTGATTGGTTTTTTTAACCTGTTTGCTTCAAGGAACCTGATGCTGAACACTTTACTCTGAGTAAATATTAACCTCACTTATATTTTTAAGTGATCGTTATATTTTCATCTCATAACTGCCAAGATGGTTATGTTGAAGATAGGTATTTTTTTAAAAACTCAGCTTTGGGCCCTTCTTGTTGATGACAACAAGCAAATTAGGAACATTGATAGAGATGAAGAGATGCTCAAAATTCTCCATCCAAACCGCTGGGCAGTCTCAGATCGCTCCGAGGGCCCAAGCCTTCCAAGGACTTTATTTACTTTGCTCTCTTTCTCTAGAACAGTCGTTATCCCTCAAACTCTCAACAGGTGAATAAGTCAAACTCTGAAGGGTTGTCATACATCTCTCAAATGCATATATCAAAGGAAACTAAGCAATAGCAAATAGCTCTGATCAGAGAAACCATTCAGAAACAAATAAAAAAAAGTCAGTATATCCTTTTGACATGAGGTCAGTGACCTCCATTTTAGGAAAGGAAATGCTCATGATGTACAATGCATGCCCTCCGAACAGGGGGTCGGCATGGTTAACTTTGTTAACAAAGGATGGCAATGATTTTCCGTGGTGTTGGCATCTACTAACGGACGCCCACTCTTTAGAAAGAAGCCAGCCAAAGCTTCTGGAATCACCATTAAGTTGTGAGTCACTCCACTTATCTCTAAGTAATAATTTTGATGTTGCACGCTGCTACGATAAACCCAGAAAAATGAGCGGAAAATTATTTCTGGGCTGGGACATAAAATATTTAGAGGCACCAGGGTTCAGTATGCCCAACGGAAGCCTTTTGAGACCCACAGTGCCCTAAAAAAATAAATCGAGCCCTCTCCAACTCTCTTGCCACTGGCAGCTCAAGTGTATAAAAGGCTTTCTGAAATTATGTTAGTTCAGCTAGGAAACATTTGGCCTTGCTCTCATGAATGGCTTGTCCTGTTGTCCCCATGTGTTAAAGGAAATGTTTGCTCTTCTTAAACGAGTCCAAAAACAACTGGTTGATTTGACCTATTTAACTAGCAAACTTGAACAAGCAGTGAGGGCACCCGTGCAGGAATTGCCCCCTTCAAAGCCCTCGCATTATGCACACGAGCACAGGGTGGTCACGTTCCCCACTTGCAGCCACAGCTGATCGGTTCAAGGGCAGATAACTGGCTCACCCTGACGAGTCTAGTTTTTGGATTTCCTTATGGACTTTGGCCAAAATTAGCCCAGTCCCTTTCAAGCGATCAACACTGTAATCCAGAAAACTAAAACACTCCCCACAGCCATATTTTCTCATCTGGGGAAGGACTGACTTGTGGTGAAAGAGGGTGGAAGAAAGCGGAGGTGTGGCAAACGCAGAATTGAAAGAAAGAGCCCTGAGCACATTTCCGTCTTCAAATGCACTGGCTCCTAAGGGTCCAACGCGTCCAAGGCCTTTAAAGCGCTTTTTTGCTGCGGTTCAACTTTCCCCTGTGACCTACTAGATAGCCCAGCATGTGTGCAATGCACTCTCCTTCTAACTCGTCACCTTTGCAAGTTGGTTCTTCCAGCCCCCCATGACCGGTTCCAATTCCTGTACCAGGAGGTATAGACTGTGTTGAAGGAACAGAGAAACTTCAAACGGCTTTTAAACACAAAGTTCAAGTTTTGTTCTCATCTCTTTCCTGTCGAACCCAGGCCGACTAGACGGCCATCACCTCAAATATTGCTGGTCACGGTGGCAAAGGGAGAGAAAATATTTGAAGGTCTCACTGTGTTTACCACTTAGGGGTCAGAAATAGCCACAGACCTATCCAACCACCCAGGGGTCTGGAATTGCAGGGGGAAGGACTGGATATATTTCTCATCAGCACCACACCCACGTCTCAATGTGACCGGCATGGAAACTGATATTATTTCCATCGAATCTTCTATGTGTCGAGGCAAGGAGAAATCACTGTGGTATTCATTTTGCTGTGGGCCACAAACGTTCAACGCCTCAGCCGTCAGGTTGGTTTTGCTCAATAACTCAGAACTAGAGTTTGCTCATTTAAAGACGTAAGATGGCTTCAGTTTCTTCTCCAAGAAAAACTAGGGGATCTGAGATCATTGGCTTTTTCCTGGGGGTATCCCTTAAGGATGAGGTTTTAAAGATCATGCCTGCATAAAAGCAGACCCGTGCTGGCCAGCAGACCAGGTTCAAGGCAGTTGTTGCCGTCAGAGATTACAATGGACAGGTCGGTCTGGGGGGGTCAGTGCTCCAAGGAGGTAGCCACTGCCGTCCATGGGGCCATCATCCTGGCCACGCTCTCCATCATCCCCATGATGTGAAGCCACCCCCCGAGGCATCGTCCCAGCCTGTGCCCCAGAAGCTACTGATGACGGCCAGTATTGATGACTGCTATATGCCATGGCCAGGGGCTGCACTGCTGCCCTGGCAACTTGGCCACAGACACTTTTGGTGCCGTTTCCAAAACCTAAAGCCAGGGGGGACCCTGACCCCTGGAAAGAGACTGCGTTCACAAAGCCTCCCTATCAGGAACTCACTCCCGTCTCGGAAAGACCTACACCAGGCCCCAGCTGTGGCCACCATTTGGTGTCATCTGAGAAAAAGAAAGCGACTCAAAGCCCGTTCAAAGAAAGAAAGAAAGAAATTAGTAGCTTCAGCTGTGAGTTTTCTATTTGAACGCAGCTAGTGATCGTGTTACAAGTGAAAATAAATTGTGTAGCTAGTTTTTGTTTTTTGATGCCAAGAGTGCTTAACGTGCAGACAACACGACGGAGGCTGGGATTAAAAATTATGTGATGCACAACAACCATTGTCTAATGCGTGAAGGTATGTGGGGCTGCAGAAGATGAGACACAAACCTTCCCCCACCCAGCCAATCACACTAGAGGAACAGCGTGAGCAAAAAATAAAACTTTGTATTTAAAAGGCTTTGGAAGCCTTTTGTTACTTCAACAACACCTATACTTCCGAGCCGATGCAGAAATTGAAACTATTATTGGAGGCTGGAAAAATACTAACAGTGACAAGATATTTAATAAAAACGCTGCCAATAATAACTTAGAAGGCAAATGAGGTCCCTAATGAACTTCCGCGTTTGGGAGAAAATGCTATAAAAAGAACAGTGGCGGCATGTGTTTATTTCGCTGGCTGAATTTGACAAGGCACAAGAAAAAATAGAGAATATCCAGGAATTTGGCTATGTGTAGGGGTGGAAAAGGCGACATTTTATTATGCTAAGCAGTAAAAGATAAAACTATTAAATTCAGCTTTGAGTAAAGCTTGGAATCAAGGGCGCGACCGTAAATAACACCCATTTGTGAAACCTCCAAATGTAATAAGACGTTTCAGAGCAGAGATCCATTTAATTTCAGGTTACCCAGGATATAGCTGCACTTGAGCAAAACAGTCGAGAGAGAAGAGATTAGACATGTGGTTTTCGGACCAAAGCCTGAGAAACTCACAAATAATTTGAAAGAAAGGCAGGAGACAAAGAAAGCATAAAAGTCACAAATGTCTGGGAAAGAACTATATAGGTGTGGCCATTGGCACAGAGAACTGAGAAGGAACAAACAGATAAGGATCTCAGTAAGTTTTTAAAGAGTTATATTGCCAAAGAAACTGTGAGCCTGGACCAAAAACGTTTGTGGCTACTCAAAATTTGACATGACGCTGGGGTCCCGCCAGTCGAGGGCTGAGAAAGCTGTTCAGGTCTCAAAGAGGGCATGTTTTCAAATGGCATTTTAGGATTATGGGAAAAAGAAGACTCTCCCCCGAAGGTAGACTTGGGGAAGATCCATGGAGAACATCGGGCTGGGGAACTATTCCAAGGGTCTGGGTTACTCAAGAAGCATTTCCCGCATCCAACACATCTGCCGGGTGAGAGTTCAAGGTTGCAACAGACCAGTGACTGGAGAGTCTCACATTCTTCTCGCTTCGGAATCGAAGTGTTTATTTCAGGCACCCTGTCTGTATTCCATGACCGTATATTAGACATGCGGCTCAGAGCATCCAGTGGGTTGTTGAATGGTGGCCGCCTAGAAGATCTGTCCACATTCCACTCAGCAGAACCTGGGAACATGACCTTATTTGGGAAAAAAAAGGGGGGGGGGGATCTTTGCAGTTATAATTAAGAATCACTGCCAGTTTGTACTGAAGAGACACGAAAAAATGAAAGGCGGCTGTGGGATTTCCAAAATTCCACAGTCAGGAAATTAGTTGATAGAGTTACTCAGCTGCAGACATGTGCTACCCACAAAAAAGGAAAGACGGCTGAGAGGGCAGAAAGAGCAGGGTCATAACAGGTGGCACAGAGACCAGCTGAGCCATAATGGACCCCAAGAGTGGCGTCTTGCCACAAAGGATTACTCTCGGACTTTGGAACCTACCAGAATTTTCCCTGCTAGGCTTAGAATTTGCTCGGGGCCAGTGACCTCTTAATTTTCTCCGATTTTTCCCTTTGAGAATGGGAATTTCTATCCTATGCCTATCACACCATGGTGTCTGGGGAGCAGACAACTTGTGTTCTAGTTTCACGAGTCCTTAAGTAGAGAGGAATTTTCCCCCAGGGTCAAGTATATTCAGAGTCTCGTCCATATCAGATTTAAATGGTTCAGGTGATGGCAGTGGGGAGTTTTTGAACTGATGACATTTGGATAAGATCGGGACTCAGAGCTGACGTTGTTAGGGGCTAAAAATTTGGAGGCTGTTGGGATGAGGGGCTACATTTATTTTGTTTGTGGATGAAAGTGAATTTGGGCCAGAGGAAAGACTATAGTGAGTTGCGATGTCCATATCCTAATCCCTCAGCCTATGCATGTGACCTTATTCCAGAAAAAGAGTCTCTGCAGGTGTAATTAAATTAAGGCTCTTGAAATGAGATCATCCTGGATCATCCAGGTGGGCCCTAAATCCAAGGACACACGGTGTCACACGCAGAGAGATGCACACACAGACAGCAGGGGGGAAGCCGTGTGAAGACAGCGGGAGAGAGACAAGCGGTGAAGCCATAAGCCATGGGACACTGCAGCTCCTAGAAACTGGACGAAGGAAGTCTCCCCCTGAGCCTTTGGAGAGACCACAGCCCCCCTGCCACCTCGATTCCAAACCCCTGGTCTCCAGAATTGCGAGCGAATACAACTTCCGTTGTTTTAAGCCACCAATTGTTGGTAATTTGTTACAGCAGCCACAGGACGTCATACGGGCCATCAACTTGCCTTTTAATTGAGTTCATAGAGCTGCGCATGGCGGTGAGTCACGTCCAGGTCTGACGTGGACCCCACTGAGCTTTACCCCCCAACAGAGGGGCTGCTTTGCATCGTCCAGAGCCCCTAGGCTTTCAGCCGGTGACTAAGTGGTTTCCAAATGGTTCGGTCCCATGATACAAATAGACGGTAGTATTTCATGTCTCAGCCCCGTGAGTGTTGCACGAGGCTGTAGAAAGGGTCCCGGCCACACGAGCTGGGAGCAGAAGCGACATCTGTCCTTTCAGATGTGGGACCCTCCTTCCCCGAATAATCGTGGTGGCTGCTTCCTCGGCCTGGATCCCAGATGAGGAGATAAGGAAGCGAGCTGCCAGCTCTGTCCCCGTGATGGAATGTGAGTCTCACCACAGGGTTTGTTTCGTTGTGGCTGCCGCGGCAACCTAACCATCCCTCCCGAGTGTCTTAAAGATCCAGAAATTCCCAGGAGCGCCTTTGAATCAAGACAAGCCAGAAAGTGTTTACTCTTTCCGAGGAACCTACCAGCCGGTGCGACGGAGAGCCGTGTCGAGCAGTGGCATTGATACCTGACGGGGCATGAGGATGACCCGCAGAGCTTGTGCCCCCCCCCCAACCTCACAGACCTACTGAACCAGAGTCTTTGGGCAAAAGAGGAATGGGCTCCGGCTGGGCATTGGCGTAGTTGAATGGGAGGCACAGGTGCCGTCACGATGGCTTCGGTCAATACACAATGATGGAGACCAACTACTACCAAACGCTTTTGGTCACGGAAGTCCTTCAGATGGCATCCTACTAGAAGCTCAGGAGGTAAACAGTCAAGGTCGAGTGGAGGGGGAGCCCGGACCCCCAGCCGTGTGCTTCTGTTGCCACCAGCTGGAGCCCTGAGGGGAGGGACCCTCAAGAGACCGTAGAGAGGATGGTTCTCAGACGTGACTAACAGAATATGATAAACACAGTTGGGGTAAAGGGCGGTGTCTGGGGAATTCGGAAGAAAGTCGACGCGCGCAGGGCTGGATCAAGGGAGGCTTTATGGAGGAAGAGGCATTTAAGACAAACTTTGAAAGACTGGAAGGGAGTCAGCAGGTAACAACAGTAGGGTGGTGAGTGGGTGACGGGCAGAAATAAGTCTCCTCCTCATGACCCTTCGGTTAAGGAATCCCGTAACTATTCATAAGCCGCTAGCCTCGAGCTCCACAAGAGCAGAGATTTATCTGCTTTGTTCACTATTGTATTCCCAGCATCTGTAAGAGCAGAAGGGGTGTTCAGTAAATATTCATTAAATAAAATAAAATGCCGTAAAATACCACTTTTAGTGGCATGCCTCCCCAACCCCCCAGAAGCTGGAAGAGGCTAGGAAAGATGCCCTCTAGAGCCCCTTAAGGGAGCACGAACCTGCCAGCGTCTTTCCTTTTGGCATAACATTACTGAGTCGGACTTCAGACTGGCCTCAAGAACTGTGGCCATAAACTTCCACGTATGTTTCAAGCCACTAGGTATGTGGTCACGTGTTACAGCAGCACCAAGAAACGAATTCAAAGCCCAAGGAGGTTAAGCAACTTGGCTCGGGACTCCCAGCTAAACAGGAGTATAGACAGAGATCAAGTGCCTATATCTTTGTGGTGCTCTTTGTACTAAACATTTAGACTGGGGCCGAGGCAGGGGGGGGGGAGTTGCTTTTTATTAGAAACTCAAGGGCTAGAGGTGGAAGCTGGGGTGAGAGGGGATAGGGATGAACACATTAGAAATGACCTTTCCAGCACTTCTCAGCAATCTGGCATAAACCTTTGGCGGCTGTTAGGACCCCAGTTTCACAGTAGAAAAGCAAGTTTCTAGGGCACTGAACTGGCATCCACTTCTCCAGCCAAAAACATGAGTCAGCCCACGATGGTGAGCATCGCTGGCCAAGATCTGATGAGCCAGCTGTTTGTCTTGCTCCAAGCTTGCGAGTGGATCAGCATATTTTTCAACAGAAGAGATTCTGGAGTTTGGCACGCAAAAGTCTATAGAGATTAATGGCCCTCTTAGGCTGGGATCTAATTAATTGACTAAAATGATGAATGTGGCAAAGAGCTGCGGTTTGCTGTTGCAGGGCTCGCTGGGCACCATCCCCCCCCCCCCCCCCCCGCATCAAGGTAATCTTCGTCAACTCGTTGACTCCCCGGCCAGTGGAAAGCATGTTTGCCCTTGGTCTTTCCAATTCACAAGGATAGTAGGACACATTCCATTAAAAAGCTCAGAGTCGAAGAGCCTCTGATTAGAATTCCGAGCTTCTTATCCCCAGAGGAGTCTGAGGAAATGGGAAATCATCAGCCTGGCTCAGGAGTTAACATGGTGCATACCAATGAAGGAACAGCTAGAATCGCCAAGCTCCCAGACCGCCATGTGTCCCTACACGCAGGGCTCGGTCACCTCAAGTGACTCTCGGAGGGCGAGAGAGTAGTGCGCGGAGGGTCAGGGGACCTGGGGTCAGTCCCGACTCTCCCAAAAGTGGCTCGGCGAGTCACTTGACATGTCTGGACTTCAACGTTTTGTACTTATAAAATGGTAAAATTAGGGTCTTTAAAGGTCTTCCCAGGGAGCCCTCATGCACTGTTGGGAATGTAAATGGGTTCAGCCTCTGTGGAAAACGGCATGGAGGTTCCTCAAAACATTAAAAATAGAAATGCCACATGATCCAGTAATCCCACTCCTAGGTATATACCCAAAGGAAATGAATGCAGGATATTGAAAAGATTTCTGTACTCCCACGTTTATTGTCGCATTACTCACGATAACCAAGATATGGAAACAACCTAAGTGCCCATCAACGGAAAAATGGATAAAGATTTGGTACACACACACACACACACACACACACACACACACACAGGAATATTATTCAACCACGAGAAAGAAGGAAATCCTGCCATTTGGGTTGATATGCATGGACCTTGAGGGCATTATGCTAAGTGAAATAAGTCACAGAGAGACAAATACTGCAGAGTATCAGTCACACGTGGAATCTAAAAAATAAAAAGCCAGACTCACAGAAACAGGGTTAGGAAAGTGGTTGCCAGGGGCCAGAGGGAGGGGAAATAGGAGGTGGTATAAACTTTCAGCCATAAGACGAATAAGGTCTGTACACCTGAAGCTAATAGAACATCGCATGTCAACAACACTTCAATAATAAATTTTTTTTGAGGATGAATAACAACCGAGGATCTCAGGTAAAACATGAAACCGGAGTTGATAATGCTGAGACTTGACATCTGTTAAGGGACTAGAACGTAAACGTTGTCACCAAAAGAGAAACGCATAGGTGAGGTGATAGACGGATTAATTAACTACATGGCGGGGGGGGGGGGGGTGGATCCCCTTCACAGTGGAACACGTGTATCAAATCACCACAATGTAGAGTGGAAATATCTTGCCATTTCATTTGTCAATGACGCCTCAATAAAGCTGAATTAAAAAAAAAAAACGGAAAACAAAAGTTCTTCCTGGCTCCACCAACTGGCGTTCTACGTTCCAGGTAACTGACATAACCAGGACCAAGACATCTGAACAGATCCCACAACCGTGCCCCTTGACTACCTCCTTCCGGCGCAACGGGCACAAGGAAGACAAGGGACTGGGGACTCTACTGCGTGTGACTGGAGTGCGTTGACACAGCGCTCTCTCCTTTGAAGGTATTTCTGAATCTCCTGAGCACGTACTCATTTGTTACTTCCCAGCAGAGCGTGGCTGCCGTCTCCATCACCAATTGGTGGATGTTAGAAGTACCCATCTGCTCTGCGGGAGGACAGGAGCCACACCAGGATCAAGTGACAGCCTGAGGATCTACACAGATACCAAGGATTACCATCAGGAAGGCCTTGTTCTCCTCACGCGATAAAATGTTCCCTCCCCAGGTAGTGTAAGGAAATTCTCAACAACATGCAGTTGGGAAGAGTGAAAACATATATAGAAGAAAGTATACACTCCCGTGCGACTGATAGGCAAAGGGAAACCTGTATTCAAATTCCAAATGTTCATTTTACTAAGTCAACAAATGAACCCTGGTTTGCAAGGGGAGGTGGTCTAGATACTTAGGGGCAGTGGAGGACATTCTTGATTCGAACCCCAGCTCTTCCGTGTGCTAGGAATGACAGTGGGCGAGTTAATTTTCTCAGACTCGGGGTCTTTATAAGATGGAGATAAAAGCCGAAGCGGTAGTCAAACAAAGAAAGGATTGCGAAGGTGACGGTGCCCTTGCCTGATGGCCGCAGCACACCCTGCGAGGTGACGATCAAGGTCCTCTGGGAGAAGGGGTGGCTGGGTGCTTGAGGAGACACCCGAGCGTTCAAATGTTGTTTGGGAGAACAACTCATATCAACCCCCCGAAATGAGTTTGCTCGTTTGCCCCAAGAAAGCTCCCCTGGGACACACAAAAGACTCGCTAGGCAGGACTCAGCAGAAGTTGAAAACTGAATTTGTAGGGCACAGTTCTAGAAAATTATTAACATTCTCCCCCCGCAGAGAAAGAGACAGAGCACGTTTTGGCAACCAAATGTACGGGTATAGAATACGGGTCTTCTAGGTGCTTCAGGAATGGGGCTTTGCTGAGCGATCGGAGTAAAACGACAATAATACTACAGATCAATCACATTATCGTGCGCGTACTCTTCGCCAGAGAGCATAGTGTGGACAGGGTCCAGAACATGCAAGTTTTAGGCATCCAGAAAATGGGACTAAGAGTGTCAATGACAGGACAGTTTGGGTTCATCATTATTACTGTCCTAATGCGCAAAAGTCATTCAAACCTTAAAAATGGGGTTTGGTTAGCTGTTCGCACGGGTTTAAAATGTGCCTGAAATTTCCCTGCCTCAAAACCACTCTTCCCTGGGTCTCGTCCATCTCCAAATGGGGTCGCTGTTTCCCTCTCTGCCACTCTGCCCTCCTGCCTCCACATCCAACCCAGGCCTGTCACCCCCCACGTCTGAAATAGCTTCTCAAGGTACCACTTACCTTCGATCTCCTAGCGTAGGGATTGGCAGACTCTTGCCACAAGGGCCGGCCAAGGTCCCCGGACTATAGTCGGCCTCGCCCAGTCCTGTCCTTCAGCCTGTCTCATCTTTATCATTTGTACGCCCTCCATAGTCATCTCCCTGATTTGAATTAGCTCCCCTGTGGCCCATTCTTACGGTAGGAAGAGTAACCTTTTTGAAACAAAACTCAGATCATCTTGCTTAGGACCCTGCAGTGGCTTCCTGTTATAACTAGAACCAAGCAGACTCCTGGCCTCAGAAGCACGTCATGACCCGGAGTGCCTCCCACCCCCATCCCCTCTCCCCCCGCCCCCCCCCCCCCGCCTTTCACTTTCCCTGTCCATCCGTCTGTCCTTTGAACTCCCCCCAGCCTCTTCTGGAATCCAGCCTCAGCCCATGCAGTTCCCCCTGCTAGAAATGGACTTCTCCGGGCCGATTCTTCTTCCCCATTTATACCAGTTTCACCTCCCCAGGAAAGTCTTTTCCGGTCCACCTGGCAGAATACTCCGGTGCACACCCACCCATCCCAGCCACTCTGGGGCCCCTTAGCCTGCTTGGTTTCTCCCAGCCCAGCAATCGGAGCCATTTCTCCATTTATTTACAGACGAATGGCTCTAACATGCCCATAAACCCCACAGGACAGGACTTTGTCGCAGTTGTTGATGTGTCTGCAAGGCTCTGTTAATGCCAAACTTCTGTCAAACCTCAGTTATTGTCTTTTGAAGTGTATTTATTTTGAGAGAGAGAGAGCATGCGCGAGTGAGCAAGGCAGGGACGCGGGGAAAGAAAGAGAATCCCAAGCAGCCTCTTGCATTGACCTGGGGCTCAAACTCATGAACCATGGCAAGAACCACGAGATCGCGACCTGAGCCAAAATCCAGAGTCGGACGCTTAACCAACTGAGCCACCCAGGTGCTTTTTAAAAGTATGCAGCCTTTGCCTACTTTGCCTTATTTTGCCTTTCGAACACAAGATCTTTGTGGATTTTTCATGTGGTACTGACCCGGGACACATCTGCCTCTTAACCGGAGCCTTCACTTAACTGGGCTAAAGAAAAGTAAATAAACAAACCACACGCTGGGGGAATTTTAGGGACCACCAAAAGAGGGCAGAGGAGGGAGATTTTATAAAAAGTACTGAAGACTTTTTTATGAAAAGTACTGAAGTCAGGCATGGCTCTAAATCCTGCCTCCGCCATTTGTTAGTTGAATGACCTTGGGGAAGTTACTTAACTCTGAGTTTGGGGTCACTAACCTGTACAGGGAAGACAGTAATTCCTGTTTCAGGGATTTGGGAAATGATGAAATGAAAAAATATGTGTTAAACTCCTGGCCCCACGCCCAGCGCCTCGGAGGAACAGCGAAATTCGGTTGTCTTTGCCATGATTCTTCCATTCTGGAGGGAAAAGAGCCCAAAAAAGAGTGTCCTTCAAGGACCTTTGAGTTCAAGGGGGATGAGGGGGGACGTCAGCCCTGGACAGATGCCCAGGGTGGGAACACGCAGCTCGGTCAGGGGAAATCCCCAAGGAGGACCTGAGGTCTGAGGAACAGCAGGAAACACTCCTGGTTTCTCTGACGTCCACCCATTTGTGGTGTCACAAGCGACATTTCTACCTTCGCCAGGACAAGGCGGGAGAGCTCCTGCCCCACCTCCAAAGCCAACATCTACTGACCTACACCTCTCTCTGGAGCCAGAGACGTTTTCAAACTCCAGGTCTCATTCAGGCACAAACTACCTAAAAGTTGGGGATAGGGAACGGGTGCGTAAGAGGCTTGGTCTGAGTCCATAATAAGGCAAAGGAAGTAATGAAATCTGGACTGGCCTTAAAGGTGCATAAAGTGTGTTCATGGCTGGCGACGGGTCCGCCAGGGTCCGCGGGGCCCTCACCACACAGAGGGTGGCACACTTACTCAATCTTGCTCACCAGGGAACCTGGCACATGGCCAAATAACAGCTTCTCTTTAAGAACCAAGGACAGAGGACCGCTGGTCGTGCGCTGGAGACGAGGAGTATCTGGTCTGAGCCAAGTGAGCGGCCACCCTCGGGGACCTCAGCTGGGCTTTTCCATCTCGGAGACACGTCACAGGTTGTTTCAAGCCATGAGCAAAACCGCTCCTTGCAGAACATTTGGGTGTTCAGGGTCAGCAACCTCAAGTGAGGTTCTCGTAACAGGTTTCCCTCCTTGCACAGAGCACAGAGCTAAGAAAACAAGCTTATGGAATGAATCGTCCCAGTTAGCGACTTGGGAAAGGGGACCCGAGTAATGGCTTCCAAAACGTCTGCTTTTAACTGCCTTAATGAGGAAATGAAAAAAAGACTTTCCTAGGAGAAATTGCCTGTCCTTCATCATACGGGATCCCTGTTTTCATGTTAAAATAAGACTCTACAATGAGGGGGGGGGGCATAAACCTGCTTTTTAGGGATGTCTATGAAACAGATAAAACCAGTATCCTACCAAGACCTCTGGGCTCCAGCCAGGCAGCCTCAATGTTATGACCTTGTCCTCTCCTCTGCCAAGATCAGAGTTGGCCGAAGCATCCTACTTTTATCTTAAAAGCATTCTCCTAGCCATTCACAGACATCGAAATCTTATTTTCTCTTAAATCTTTAAACCGCTGCTTCTGAAATTCTTCAAAGGTGCGTAGGCGAGAAAGAACAATGAATTTGTTTCTTCCACTCGTGGGTTTCGATCAGGTAACGATTCATGCTCGTGATATAAAAGTCAAACAATGCAAAACTAAGTCTCCTTCACACCCCAGTTTCCCACTTGTCCATATTCTTCCTCTAAGAAACCTAGTATTACCGGTTTCTTCTTTTTGTGTATCCTTCAAGAGGTGTCCCTCATACCTCCACAAAGTGGTTAAAAAAAGGAAGTGCTAAAGACACTCCGGCCAAATGTGTATGCTCCTTACAAAGATGGCCGCAATAATCCCGCCCATCCCTGTACGCACACTTCTTCACAATGGCCTTTCCATTCCTCACATCCTAAGGGACGGTCCGTTTCTCCGTGCCTTCTCTCTGACCTCGCCTTGTGATTGTTTTCTACAATAGAAAGTAGCAAACCTGACACCGTGAAAGTTCCAGGTCCCAGCCTGTTGCCAGTGCTGTTCAGTTAAGCGTCTGACTTGGGCTCAGGTCACGATCTCCCCGTTCACAAGTTCCAGCCCCGCGTCGGGCTCTGTGCCGACAGCTCAGCTCCTGGAGTCTGCTTCAGACTCTGTGTCTCCCTCTCTCTGCCCCTCCCCCATTCATGCTCTTGCTCTCTCTCTCTCTCTCTCTCTCTCTCAAATATAAATAAAACTATTTTTTAAAAATGCAGATCCCTGGTCCTGAATTAAAATCCTCAGGATGGGCTAGGAATGAACACTTCTGCACGCTCCCCCAGATGGCTCCTTTTCAATGTAATATTGGATGCGGAACTTACATGCTACCTTTATGTCTTACATGAGGTTGTGAAGCAGACTAAGAAACCCCGATAAACCCACAACCACCTTAAGGACTAGAAGTTACCAACACCTTGGTATCTACCTAAACACGCCTTCCCTGTCCCCTTCCACTGTCTCTCGAACTAAAAATGGCAACAACATTCTGAATTGGGAGTTTCGCAGGTGTGTGTGAAATAGCGTTTCGCTATCATAAACAGTGTTGTCACCTGTTGTCACAAAGGGCTCAGCCAATCCTACGGGGGCTCTGGAGCTGGAGGGCCTTTCAGAGCTGCCCCAAGTTGGGGCCAGAGGTCAAGACCTTCGTTCCCCAATCCACCACTCAAGATTGTCACTCTGTGCCAAACACCTGGGTGAGAGGAGTCATTTTTGAGGACAAAAAGAGCATAATCCATTTGGCATTTCAGGAACTAAACTCAGTTGCGGGTTGACTTCCACTCTCCGTCAGTCATGGCGGGGTCGGGTGGAATTGGCTGAAGTCACCCCATGCTGTGTATGTATGCCATATCTGTCACCAACACACAGAGCAAAAATACAAGGCCTTCAGCAAAGTTGCCGTTGGTTGATTCTGAGCTACACCAATCTATTGTGCATCTTCCCCCATCAACTTCCGGAGGGTCCATAGCAAAGAAACGTTAACACTGCCGAGAGTTTCCGTGTCTCCCTCTCTCTCTGCCCCTCCCCCGCTCACACCTTGTCTCTGTTTCTCAAAAATAAATAAATGTAGGGGCGCCTGGGTGGCTCAGTCGGTTCAGCATCCAACTTCGGCTCAGGTCATGTTCTTTCTCATGGTTGGTGAGTTCGAGCCCCACATCGGGCTCTGTGCCTGCTTGAAATTCTCTCTCTCTTCCTCTCTCTCTACCCATCCCCACTCTCTCCCTCTCTTTCGAAATAAAGAAGTAAACTTTTAAAAACCGGTTCAGATAAATGTCAGGTGACTGGTAATAATCAAAAGCTGATTAAATATTGACCGTCTATAATCCAAGCTGGAGCGTTTGCTCACATTGGGGGTTTTCTAAAAGCTGATCGATAAAAACAGACTTGGGGTTTTCGTGTGTGGTGACAAGCAACGTCGGGACATACTCTGATCACAGATCTGCCAGGCACAGTCTGGCTTTCATTGATCTACATTGTACCAAATGCCTAGCCTGAAAACACCCCTAGGCAAAAATTAAGGCCTCTGTACAAAAGAAAAGAGGAAGAACATTTTAGAAGCATCTGAGCTTAGGGGAGAGAGAGGGAATAAGTAAGACGAAGCTCTTTGGTCTTTTGAACGCTTTCTTTCCGCAAACCCACTTATAAAGAGTGACAGACCACCATGGGACGTTTTTTTCTTCCTTCGTCTACCATTTTCCCAATATTCGCGCGGTTTCTGTACGTCATTTTCTCCTGTATTTTTTTCTCCTTCCCCCATTTTCTCCTAATTAGAGAACAAAAATGAATTCCCTTTTTAACAAAACACCACGCAATAGAATGAACTGAGAAGAGTGCTCTACCCAGGAGCCCGGAAGACCCCTTTATCTACTTGCCTCTTGGACCTGCCCCAACCCTTGATTCTTGTCATAGAGCATTTGATTCTATTTCCCACTGCTCCTTCTGCACATTGAGCCAGTTAGGCATTTCTTTGCTAAGCCACTAGAGGATACAACTGAAGAAAATACAATCAATACAGCCAAGTTTCGGAAGCAGACTCCTTTCATAAGTGGCAAAGTGGTTGCTGGCTTGCCACATTCCAGCAATACAATGGCAGCTGCATTTCAAGAACTCTGCTGAATTATTTCCTGTTCCCGGCTTGTTGCCCTCGTGACCGCTGGAATCCATTCGTTTACCCTCCAAACAGGGCAGTCATCTACCGGGACAGCTTCGATTTCACAAGGGCCACTCAGGCCCTTTCACCTTCAGTGACACCTGTCGTGGTTTCGACACAGCAGTCGCCTGCTCAGACTCTCCCATTCAGCTTCCATCTCTGCTCCAAGAAACACACCTACTGGACAGTCGAACGACTGCCAGTGACGATCAACTTTCTCCGGTAACAAAGTGATGAGAACTGTCCTGGAACGGTTTACGGTCTGTGCAAAACAACATGTCTGTCTGTGAAGACTCGGGAAATTCTTCTTAATCTCGCATGCGCACACACACACACAACAAGGAAATCATTATCGTAGCAAATGTCTACCCGTTACAGCCTCACAACCCAATCGTACTAACCGCTCATTGGACACTTGTGGCTCTACCTGACAAGCTTGCCCAAGGTGGCCCACTTAAGTGTTGGGGTAAGCTGGGGTTTGAACCTAGATCTCTTTGACTCTAAAGGCCAGGCTCTTAACTACCACAGGCTTTCTCTATTTATTTGCCAATAATTAGTACACGGGAGAATGGAAACGAAGGGCCCTGCACAATGACGGGCACTCTTCTGCTCGCCTGAATCATATAACAACTCTAATATATGGCACCCAGAGGTAAGAAGAGAAACTTGAAGCCCCAAACGCTGTAGGAAGAATTAGAAATAAGGTGGTCACTTGGTTTAGCGCAAGGACACTCATTTGTGGGGTTTTTTTCCATCCTTAAGCCAAGAGTACATTTAGCTTAGCTTTATATCAGAGCTTAATTAAGGAATGCAGTAAAGGAAACAGGTGTTCCTCATTATTGGTTGAGTATCATTCCTTCCCAATGAGTACATAAGTAGCTTATCTACAAGGCCAGGCTTAATCAGATTACTAGTGATAATAATTATAATGATTAACTTTATTAAGCATATATCATGAGCCAACTACTGTCTGAGACATTTTACATACTGTATCTAACTTACCCTTTAAGAAAAATCCTGTGAGGTCAGTTGTATTATCCCTATGTTACCTACGTAAACATTAGTTAGGACTCTACGAAGGCCAAGTGTCTTGGCCAAGATCACAAGACAAGCAGACAGGGAGCGTAGAACCAGAACCCAGACGTGCCTGACTCCAAGGCCTTTGCTTTTTGTGTGTTGTCCTCTTGACACATTTATTTACAGGTATCTCTGTGAGCACCTACTGAGCACCATACATTAGACGAGGCCGCATGGATACCACTCTGAACAATACAATCTGTATTGCACTGGATGCCCGCCCTCGTGGATTCTTCAATCCGTTACAAAACGAATATGACAAAGACTTCGGTACACTGAGTGACACAAAAGAAGCGGATGGAGTGTTATGGGCACGTAATTATCACAGAAATATCTAACCTGGTTTGGAGAGTCAATGAACACTGTACCGTGAAAGAAACATCTGGCTCGAAGAATGAGTAAGAGACAGCCAGCCAAAGGAGAAGAGAAGAATGTTAGTGGCAGAAGTGACAACATGTTTGGAGTCCTGGAAGCAAAATGATAGGGCTCCTTGGAGGAACCACGAGGTCCGATAACACTTGAGCACAGAGCTGCTCTATCACGGGCACTGGCCAGGAGAAGTTGCTCTCGGGGAGCCAAGGATGAGAACAAGTCAACGTGAGGGCCAAGTCCACACGAGCACGTAAACCACCTTACGGGTCCTGGGCTTCATGCTAAGCACATGGGGAAGCACAGAAAGGGTTTAGGGAAAGAGCAGAGATACGCACGGAAGAAGGGCAAGATTGGACACAGGGAGCTACAGTCTGCCTTAGATATTGTACAAAGTCACAGAAGAAGAGAAGACTTCTTTTTTTCTCACGGCGCTTGGCGTCGCAAGATGGATGTAACAACACGTAACGCTTCCTGAGAGCCACGTGTCATTCATCCACCTGGAGGTATGTATCGTCACCTACTTTGTGCCTGGCACTGTTCCAAGGACTGAGGAAGCAGCAGTGGACGAAAATGCACAAAAAGTGCCTGTCGTCATGGAACCTTCCTTTGAGGCTGGAGCAACAGACACTGAGGACTTTACAGGTATTAACTAGCTGAACCTCACCCCAGCCCTACGATGTGGGCCATCAGATTCTTTAACCTCACAAAGATACAGGGGCCGAGTGGTCAAAGACAGCCCAAGATTTGCCCGCAGGTCTGTCCGGTTCCAGAGCCAGTGCTTTGCTGGGGGATAAATGTGAGACAAGGACAAGAACTTGGGGAAGGAAGCCTAAGGCATGGCCCCTAAAGGGACTTTGGAAGGGGGTCACTTGGGGTCCCACAAACGCTGGATCCACGAGCTTTCATTTCAACCTTGCAAAAGATGCTTTGAAAGCTTCCCACGATCTTTTGTTTTGCTTTGCAAACCATGATTGCCCTTTTCCTTATAATATTTCTTTCCATCAGTAGATTCCGTCCTCTGCCTGACACAGAAATGAGCCGTGCCCTCGGGAGACAGCATACCGATGGATCAGTTGGGTGGCCGACAGGGGGTCGATGACCACAGCTGCGTATCGATTTTCCTTTCACCCTGTTCTCCCTTCTCTTCACCGGGTCTTTAATGAAGGAAACTTTGCTTTGCTTTAAAATTGAGAACCGAATCCCCTGATTGCTCTTCCTTCACTGTCATGCTCCTGAGCTCCTTAGCGATCACTACCTCTCAGGAAGTAGGCTCAAGCAGCCATCTTAGCATTGGTTTCTGGAAGAACGTGTTTGGGGACACTTCCCTCAAACTCCTGGCAAGGACAGTGGCAGCGAATGTTAGAATCAAATGACCGTTTAGTCCATTAATAGGCACAACCTGGTGTGGACGATGTTCCCCCTCCATTCTTGGGTCCCTCCCTCCCCCCATCTTTTGCCCAGCTGAAGCGGTGTGGAGTCCCCAGCTTTGTTCCGGCCCTTTAACCATGTCACGGGGTACCTGGGAGAGCTTTTCGATATCAGGTGAGTAAAAACCACTTCCTGGTCTGTCTCTGAGGAAATGCGGAGGGGGGAATACAAGGATGGGCAATTTGCACATTGGAGTCCAATCAGGCAAGGGTTAATTCTAATTTATGCCTGAGCCACATTATAAACTCCCCAAAGATGCCACTCCCGCTGCGTGAGAGTTGCGCATGGCTCCCTGTGTCAGGAACAAACTGCCCCCCAATCTCATCCGAGTTCCGATCCCCTTACCAGCTGTCATCCATTTATCTGTCAGCTCTCAGCCCCAGACTTCCCTGAGCCCGGGCAGGTGGTGCTCGCCTGCCCTTGACTCTTACAGGGTCAGACTCCTTTCCTCCATGACACTTTGTTCTCCCCATGTTTATGCACCTGCTGTGAGATCCTTTCATTAATTCGTTAATTCCACCAGACCATGATAGCAGGAGGGATCTGCCCCCGGCACAGCGCTTGACGATACAGGAGCTCAAAAATACTTGTTGAATAAATGAATGAAACCAGATTGTCAAAATGGGAGTTTATTAAAAAAAAAAAAAAAAAGGCATGGGGCGCCTGGGTGGCTCAGTCGGTTAAGCAGCCGACTTCGGCTCAGGTCATGATCTCGCGGTCTGTGGGTTCGAGCCCCGCGTCGGGCTCTGTGCTGACAGCTCAGAGCCTGGAGCCTGTTTCAGATTCTGTGTCTCCCTCTCTCTGACCCTCCCCCATTCATGCTCTGTCTCTCTCTGTCTCAAAAATAAATAAACATTAAAAAAAATTTTTTTTTAAAGGCTTTAATTGGTCATAGGAAATGGACTGAACTGTATGGGTCAGGGACAAAGGGAGGTCTGCCATGAGAGCTGAGGTCAAAGAGGTAAGGGCTGGCCTTGAACATGGTCAAACTTTTTCACATTCCCAGGGCGTCTCTTAGGGTATCCTCTCAGTTAATGGAAATCAGGCTCTCTGCTGTTGTGCCTGCAGAGGTAAAACTTATTCTTCCAACCTCTGGGAAGAACCAATTTGATCCATTAATTCATGCATCAATAGGTATTTAGCAATCTAAGTCCCATAAGGGATTATAGAGGAAGTGTTAATATGAACATGGCCTTGCTCTCGAGGAGCTCACATTACCGTATATGGGCTTTACATCCAAGTTCGGTTGCTTTGTCACTGGTTGGTCGCCAAGTGCTCAATTCATAGGGAATACAAACGTGAAACTTTCATTGAACCTTCTTACCCAACTAAGTAGTGGGTCCCTCCCTTATCAGAATCAGGGCTTAATCGCTTACCTTGCTGAATTTTGTGGCTATTAGAACGACCTCGGCTTAGCATTTCCCTATGTTGTAAACATTCCCTATGTTACGTCATTCCCCACGTTATGAACTTTCATGCAAACCTTCCTGCTAAATTAGTCAAGTGAATTTCCCATATGTCTCCTCACTTTCACCCCAAATGCTTACATTCATCACTAACTTCCTTCTTTTCCAATTCCACTCAGCACTCAACCCTTTTCAGTTTCACTCCAGATTCTGCTACTATTCACAAACCCTTCCCTTGAAGCTCCAGGGGCCTGACCATATTCATTTTTTCCCTTCAGTTTGTAGGAAAAGACTGAGGGGAAAAAAATGGATATAAATATAAAGGCTAAATGGGTCAAAGATGGGGCTGAGGTTTAGGATATTTCAGAAAACTCCTAGCTAAGTGGAGATGACAATAGCAGCAAAAACAGGTCAGGAAGAAACAAGGACAGGTCCTGAGGAGGTGTCTGCATGACCAGCTGGGGACAGACCCATACTTATGACCAACACATACGGGTGTGCAGGTTGGTCAAACTGAATTGCAGAACAGGGAGAAAAGCATCCTTCCAAGCCCTCAAATTCTATGGTTCTTGTAACTCCTCTGTGTCTGGAGAATATTATAGAAGTCAAGATAGGATGAGATCCCACTACTCTGGTAACTATTCGTCATTCCACATACTTACAAATACAAAAAAAACTATATATATCCTTGAATTTTCCCTCTTTATGGAAAGTGGACACAGGAACTCCTTGGCCCGTGTTTCCCAAAGTGTGTTCCATGATATGTCCCCATTTAGCAAGCCTCATGGGGGCTGTTGTGAGAACTCAATTAGATTATACATGTTCTAGGATGTAGCATCCCTCAAAAACCGGATATTAAAACCAGGCACGTCCAAAGAGGAGAAAAATGTGGTGAAGTAGGAGGATCCTAGGCTCACCTCCTTCTGCAAATGCAACGTACGTAACTATCACATCATCTTAAATACCCCCAGAGATTCACATGAAGGCTGACAGGACAAACTCCACAACCAAAGGTAGAGAAGACACATCAAAGAAGATAGGAGAGGTGGAGATGCGGCTTGGGAGAGAAACGAGTTGTGATCACCGCAGTGGGGAGGGAACCACAGTCGCCAAGAAGGGTGAGAGTCAGACTAGCGCACAGGGGAGTTCACAGGGAAAATGAACCCCCACAACAATCGGCTTAAAAAGCAAGAGGGACCAAATCCCATGACTTCTGGCGACTAGCGGGGCTTAACGCCTAGGGTCTTAAAGGTCAGCGTGCTCGGCTCCAGGAGAACCCAGAGGCATTGCACTGCTCTTGGAGAGAAAGCAGGCAAACAACCCACAGACACACCACGTGGAAAAGGAGATCTAAAGAGTACCTGAGGCACACAGAGGGGAGGTTATTTGCTTATCTCAGAGGACTCGATAAATGAAATAAACAAGCTTGATGGAATGTTCAGCAGACTAGAAGAAGCAGAGGAATGAACTAATGACCTGGAAGACAGAGCAACGGAAAGCAATCACGCTGACCAAAACAGAGAAAAAAGAATTATGCAAAATGAGAGAACACATATCTCAAACATGGTATTAGAGGAGTCTCAGAAGAAAGACCGAGAAAAGGGGGCAGAAATCTTATTTGAAGAGATAACAGCTAAAAACTTTCCTAATCTGGGGAAGGAAACAGATATCCGGATCCAGGAGGCACAGAGAACCACCAAGAAAATCAACAAAAGCGGATCCACCCCAAGACACGATGTAATCAAATCGGCAAAATATAACGATAGAGGAAAAATTTTTAGAGCAGCAACACAGGGGCGCCTGGGTGGCTCAGTCGGTTGAGCATGTTGACTTTGGCTCAGGCCGTGATCTCAGTTCATGAGTTCGAGCCCCACGTCAGGTTCGCTGCCATCAGCCTATCAGCACAGAGCCTGCTTTGGATCCTCTGTCCCCTTCTCTCTCTGTCCCCACCCCCGCGTGTGCTCTCTCTCAGAAAAGAAATAAAACATTTATAAAAAACAAAAAGCAGTACCACAAAAGACTACAGTTACATAAAGGGAAGCCCAAAAGGCTAGCAGGGGATTTTTGAGCAGAAACTTTCCAAGCCAAAAGGCAGTGGCATGATATATTCAAAGTGCTAAAGGGGGAAAATCTGCAGCCAACACACTTCTACCATTCATTCAGAATAGGAGAGAGAAAGAGTTTCCCTGACAACAAAAACTGAAGAAGTTCATGACCACTAAACCTGCAAGAAATATTAAAGGGGACCGTGTAAGTGGAAAGGAATGACAAAAAGTGACAGTATGAAGGTAACAAACCCAAAAGCAGTAAACATGAATATTTTTGTAATATATCAGTCAAGGAGCTCACAACATAAAAGGATATAAAATAGGACACTATAGGGACGCCTGGGTGGCTCAGTCGGTTGAGCGTCTGACTTCGGCTCGGGTCTTGATCTCGCAGTTGATGAGTTCGAGCCCCGCGTCGGGCTCTATGCTGATGGCTCAGAGCCTGGAGCCTGCTTCCGATTCTGTGTCTCTTTCTCTCTGCCTTTCCCCCCACCCCCCACCCCCACCTCATGCTCTGCTCTTTCTGTCTCAAAAATAAAGATAAACATTTTTTAAAAATTTATAAAATCCGACACTACATACCTAAAATGTGAGGAGTAAAGAATGGGCTCAAACTTAACAGATCATCAACTTAATAAAGACTGCTATATACAGGAGAGGTTATTTACAAGCCTAATGGTAATTACCAATCAAAACCCACTAATAAGTATGCGAAGGAGAAAGGGAGATAAATCCAGATAAAAGAAACCAGAAAACCATGAAAGAAAGGCAAGAAAGGATCAGAGAAACTCTTCAGAAACAACCACAAACCAGGTAATAAAATGGTGGCAATAAATACGTATCTATCAATAATTACTTTGAATGTAGTGGGCTAAATGCTCTAATCAAAAGACGCAGGGCGACAGTACAGGTAAACAAACGAGGCTCATCGATATGCTGCCCACAGAGATCATTTTAGACCTAAAGACACCTGCATATGGAAAGTGAGGGGATAGAGAATGGATGCAAATGGATGCCAAAAGAAAGCTGGAGTCGTAATACTTACAGTGGATGAAATAGGCTTCAAAACAAAGACTGTAACAAGGAACAAAGAAAGGTACCATCTAATAATAAAGGGGACAATCCAACAAGAAGATGTAACCATGGTAAGTATTTATGCGCCCAAGATAGGAACACGCAAATACGTAAAACAGTTAATAACAAACATAAAGGAACTAATCGATAATTATACAATAATAGGAGGGGACCTAGCACCCCATTTACATCACAGGATAGATCACGTAACAGAAGATCAACAAGGAAACAATGGCTTTGAATGGCGCACTGGCACAGATGGGTTTAACAGATATATTCAGAACATTCCATCCAAAAACAGCAGAACACACATTCGTTTTAAGGGCACATGAAACATACTCCAGAATAATGACACGTTACCCCACAAAACAAGCCTCAACAGATACAAGAGGACTGAAGTCATGCCATGCATCTTTTCTCACCACAACACTATAAAACTGGAAATCAACCACAGGAAAAAAATCTGGAAAGACCACAAATGCATGAAGGCTGAACAACATGCTCCCAAACAATGAATGGGTCAACCAGGCAATAAAAGAAGAAATTAAAAAGCACATGGACACAAACGGAAATGAAGACCCTAAAGTCCAAAACTTTTGGGTTGCAGAAAAAGTGATTCTACAGAAATACAGCCCTACATCGAGATGCAAGAAAAAATCTCAAAGAAACGACCCAACCGTGCACCTAAAGGAGCTAGGGAAAGGGCAACAAAGAAAACCTAAAAGCAGCAGGAAGAAGGAAATAATAAAGATCGGAGCAGAAATAAATGATATAGGAACGAAAAAACAAACAATAAAACAGATCAAGGAAACGAGGAGATGATTCTCTGGGGGAAAAAAAATCAGTAAAATTGATAAACTCCTAGACAAATTTATCAAGAAAAAAGAGAAAGGTCTCGATTACATAAAAATCACTAAAGAAGAGAGGAGAAATAACAACCACCACCACGGAAATACAATGTACCAACAAATTGCACCGCCTCAAAGACACGGCTGAATTCCTAGAAATACACTAACTACAAACACCGAAAGAAAAGGACTACAAAATTTCATCAGACCAATAACCAGCCAAGAAATTGAACCAGTAATCAAAGATCTCCCAACAAACGCAAGTGGGATTTATTCCTGGGTGGCAAGTGTCATTCGATATCCACAAATCAGTCGACATGATACAGCACATCAATAAGGGAAATGAAAAGCATCATATGATCATTTCAACAGACACAGAAAAAGCATCTGACAGAGGACCGCATCCACTCGTGATAAGAACCCTCCACCAAGTAGGTTTAGAGGGAACATACATCAACACGATAAAGGCCATTTACAAAAAGTCCACAGCTAACATCGTCCTCAATGCGGGAAACCTAAGAGCTTTGCCCCTAAGGTCGGGAACAAGCCAAGGATGTCCACTCTCACTGGTTTTATTCAACAGAGTACCTGAAGTCGTAGCCGCAGCCATCAGACAACAAAAAAGGATCAAAAGGCACCCAAATCAGTAAGGAAGAAGCCAAACTTTCACTGTTTGCAGGTGACATAATACTATATATAGAAAACCCCGCGTCCCCCCCCCTCAAAACCGCTAGAACTGGCACACAAATTCACGAAAGTCACAAGTTACAAAATCAACGTATAGAAATCTGTTGCATTTCTGTCCATTAATAATGAAGCAGGAGAAACAGAAATTAAGGAAACAATCCCATTTACACGAACCTAATTGCCAGGTCCCCGGGGGCCCCCAAGATCCCTCATTCACCCCCCTACTCCCGGATCCAGGCCTCACCTCCACCTTAAAGCCACTCTCTCCGTCTGTCAAAACTTACCTAGACTCCCATTCATTTTTTAGGGTTTTAGCCTCAGCAATAAATCACTTGGCTTTTTTCCCCCACTTCCTTTGAAATGGTTTTCGGGCACCATGGACAAACCGCCTCACGAAGACGTGTGGTTTTGCAAGGCCCTGTGGAGTAAAGAGGGCCTCGATTCAGAAATCAATCTCATCTCTGAGAAGGGTGTGTGTGACCGGAGGCCGGCTGAAGAGGAAAACTTGGGGAAGGCAAGATGTCCTAGACGCCGACTGGCCCGTACTCATCCATGTAATCACCGTCTCCTCCATCGCTGACTTTTTCTTTCCCCTGCTCTGTAGAGTCTGTTCTTCTTGCGTCAAGAGTAGGTGACACATCATATCAAACTTATGACATCGGTGGCAGCTGGAAAGCCATGGAGAGTGAAGAAAGATGAGTTACGGGCAACAAGAAGTCTCAGGGCCTTAAGCGCCGCAGCTGAAGCTGTTGGATGGCTCGGCTCCCCCTACAGGACACTGCGTGACATAGCAGCACGTGCTCGGAAGGTACCGTTGTGTTAATCTCTGAAGCCTTCCGGCGCTATCACGTAAAAGCACCCAGTTTGGGCACCAGCCTTCCTCCGCCAGAACCTTCTTCCTGGCCATCTTTAACCTTTGCTAATAGTCTCAAATATCTGGCAGTAAAATGCTTTCCAAAATTAAAAACAAATGGACTCCGAACATTCTCAAGTGGGGCTCTGAACTAAAAAACATCCAATGTCTCCTTCCAGCTCCAGGATGCCATCGTCCTTCCTGCCAGATTACAAGCTCTTCGTGCAGGAGGCTCTGGCCTCAGCTCACGTATGACCTATGAAAACTTTAGCACCTCTGTCTCCAGACAGAAAAACAACTGCTAAATCTGGGACACAGGGGAGAAGGCGTGTACGTCACTCTGGAAATCTCCAGACAGCGCAGGACGAGTGATCCCCACTTGTTTATTCTAAGAAAAGTTTCAGCAAGGCTGTGTGCACACGTGCGCACACAGCCTCCTCCGCGTGGGTGTATCAGAAAGAAAGCAAGGACAAGCACGAGAGAGAACGAAAAGAGAGAACGCTCTCTGTTTTGTGTTGTCCTGTATTGCACTTAGAGAAAATACAAGCAGCCAGGGCTGAATCTCTCATTCCAGAAACCTCTTTCATCACAGGCAGACAGCCATTAGTAAGTGGCCACACTGGGGCCATCTAGCTCTCACGACCTCAGCCTGGTGTCCTACTCCCAGCCTACGAGAGTTTAGGGTTAGTTACTGCCCAGTGAAACTCGGCTGACTGCCATTACACGATGATGAAAGCAAGCAAAATCCCCCAAAGAGATCTATGTTTAATAGTAACTTCTTTTCAAGTTCTATGTCTGCATTTCATCCCAAGTTTCCACTACAGATATCAAGACTTAGATCTTCCTTGTTGAACACAGGTTAAATGTTGCCTTCAGTTTTGTGAACCAAACTTCCACCAACGTTACGTTGATTACCGCCTATCGTCTTTGGAAAGCTGTCAGCAGATAGTGTCACAGATCATGGATCTGAAGTCAACAGATCACTGGTTTCGTAAATTCCCCGGACATTTGCAAAAAAATCTCCAAAGGACAGTGGTAAAATTTTATGCAGCATTAGATTTCCTCCCTTCAGTAAGTAGGATCATGGTGAGAGGAGCATGACCTTTGGCTTTTCAGACCTGGAATCAAATATGCAAAGAGGCACTTTCTAGACGTTTGGGGAAAATAACCTCCCTGAGCCTTGCAGTGTTATTGTAAAAAGGAGTGGTTACTGTACAGAGTATGTCTGTAAAATATCTAAAATGTGCTTCAAGTAAATAGTCCTTATTATTGTATGTAAATACTATGAGAACATCAAAGAGGAATATAACCGTGTTCTGGCATCTTTGGGGGTGTCATTAACGAGTCATTAGGATATTTGTATCCCTGGTAATCTGGCTATGATTTGAGCCAGTGATTTATGAGGGGCAAAACGCTCGCTATCACATTACCTTTCCTGTGCGTCATCTGGCTTCCAAAAATAGGGACGGTGCATTTTTTGGCAGAAATAGGTGGCTGAAATAGCTGTGAAACTGTCGGAGGGCCAGTCCTAAGCATGAAGTAAATTAACCTGAAACAGAGCGGTAGCAGAAAAGAGTCAAGTGACTGTACTCAGCCACGGTCGTGGTGCTGATCAGCCAATTCTTTCTGGCTCCAGGAAGAGTCCGTTTGGTCATAAAAACGAAAGAGATACTGTTTCTGCAAGAGTTTCGCCAATCACAGAGTCCCAAGCCAGTGTCGCTACCCCTCTCAGGGATCAACCCACCCCACGGTGGCTCCAGCCAGAATCCAGCAGCTTCTCTGACTCTTGTCCCTCTCTCCTGTCACCCACTACCTCCAACCCGTCCGCAGGGTCCATTCACCTCTACTCCCTAAACATGATCTCCATCTGTCCACTCCTTTCCACCTCTATTGGTACCACGCCCCAGGAAGGTACCAAATCTCTCATCCCAACCACCACGACTGCCTCCTAACCACACTGCCCCTTTGTCCTTTGACCTCACTGAGAAACATTCTCTGAACGGCATTCAGAATGACCTTTTTTAAACATAAATCCAGGGACAACCAAACATCACATACCTCCCTCTGGAAGTATTCAGCAACTTGATGCAAGATGCTTGGCAAATAAATTAACCTTCGACCCGACCAGCCCTGCCCACTTCTCCATTGGTGCCCAGATCCTCACCTCCCTCCCCTCCTGGACTCCAGCCTTCTCAGAGGGACCCAAGGTCACTGAGATTTTCTTGTCTCTTTTCTTCTAAAAGTTTGATGGTTTGAGCTCTTACCTTTGGCCCTGCGGTGACCCATATCAAGTTTATTCTTATATCTGCTATGAGGTAAGAGTCGAGAATCTTTTTTTTTTCCTTACATATTGGCTTTGGGGCGCCTGGGTGGCTCCGTCAGTTAAGCGTCCGACTTCGGCTCAGGTCATGATCTCACGGTCCGTGAGTTCGAGCCCCGGGTTGGGCTCTGTGCTGACAGCTCAGAGCCTGGAGCCCGTTTCAGATTCTGTGTCTCCCTCTCTCTCTGCCCCTCCCCCTTTCATGCTCTCTCTCTGTCTCGAAAATAAATAAACATTAAAAAAAATTTTTTTAAATGGCTTTGGCTTTCATAGATCCTTTGTTTTTCCATTTAAATTTTTTTTTTCAACATTTATTTATTTTTGGGACAGAGAGAGACAGAGCATGAATGGGGGAGGGGCAGAGAGAGAGGGAGACACAGAATCGGAAACAGGCTCCAGGCTCTGAGCCATCAGCCCAGAGCCTGACGCGGGGCTCGAACTCACGGACCGCGAGATCGTGACCTGGCTGAAGTAGGACGCTTAACCGACTGCGCCACCCAGGCGCCCCTGGCCTAAACTTTAGAAGACTAAACTGTCTAATTCTACTCTGCCGCTAACTAGGAGTATAACCTTGGGAAAGTCATTTAACCTCTCCATACCTCTTTTTTTTTTTATGTTTATTCATTTTTGAGAGAGAGACAGAGTGTAAGCAGGGGAGGGACAGAGAGGGAGGGAGACACAGAATCCGAAACAAGCTCCAGGCTCTGAGCTGCCAGCACAGAACCTGATGCGGGGCTCGAACTCACCGACCAAACCATGAGATCGTGACCTGAGCCAAAGTCACAGGCTTGATCAAATGAGCCACCCAGGCGCCCCATCCAGACCTCTTTTTTTTTGAAATCTGTAATGTGGAGATAACCATTGCATATACCCCACAGGGACATTATGAGGATTCGATGATATTATTATGCAAATCATTGGCTGCATCGCCTGTCACATAACAAGTGATTATTATTATTGTCATTATTTAGATAATTAAAACTGTTAGAAGCTTCTTTGGGGTTGTTTCAGGATATATTAAAAACTGGGTGGGGGGTTGGGGGGGGGGCGGGAAACGAGAAAACAAAACAAAAATAACAAGAACTCTTCCAGAGGTGGGACTTGGGGAATTAGTCGTGACTCTGGGCCTGGCTGCCTTGGGGATAACTTTCTGCCACTGCCTGGTCTGAAACAAAGCTGTTTAGCTGACCCAGGCCTTGTTACAACAGCATTCCTCACCAACAAGCTTCCTTTCTGGAAAGCAGGCGTTGTATCTCCCCCAACAAATGTTCTTTTATTCCCAAAGTCTCCTTTGTTTTAGCCAAACTGCTCATCATGCCATTACCCTGGGACCTGGTTCCCGAAATGTCACAGAGACATGTCAAACCCACAGTTCATTCAGGCACGTAAGCCATAGCTGTTTAAAATCGGGTTACGTGAAGTTGGTGATTTCCCTCGTTAATGTCACTACGTGCTAGAAACAGGATGATTGGACAAGGTGGGAAGAAAGGCTGGGGAGTGGGAGGAGGGAGAGAAGGAGGGAGAGGGAGAGAGAGGGAGAAGGGAGAGAAAGGGAGGGAGGTAGAGAGGAAAGGAGAAAAGAAGGGAGAGAGGGAAAGAGGAAGAGAGGGAGGGAGGGAAACAGGGAGACGGAAAGAGCCAGAAAAAAGGAGGGAGGGAGAGAGAGAGAGGAAGACAGAGGGAGTGAGGGAGAGAAAAGAAGGGAGAGAGGGAGAGAGGGGGAGGGAGGAAGGGAAAGAGAGAAAGAGAGAGAGGGAGGGAGGGTGAGAGAGAAGGAAGGAGAGAGGGAGAGAGAGGGAGACAGGAAATCAGGGAAAGCATCCGCACTGGCAGGGCTTGGAGCTGGAGAGGACATCAGGCCACCTCTTAAGGGCTCCATCAGGGACTCGAATCTTCCTGTGTCTGCTGGGGGCAGGGCGGGACCCCGGAGCGCAGACTGGAGGGAAAGGCAGTTCTTCCAGTCAGGACCCGTTGGACATGACGACTGGCTTGGGTCCGTTCACGCTTTGGCTGAAGCACTTGGCCTCAGTCAGGTGTAAACACAACGCAGGGGGTGGGGGTGGGGGGGGCAATGGAAAGGCATCTGAGCAACCTGGGAGCGGGGCCTGTCTCTCCCAGGGTCCAGTGACCTGTGCTGACCTTCACCACTTGAGGGGCACAAGTAGGAGACAGGAGTCTCCCCGCTTTCTAGGTTGTCTCAGGAAGGGTGGGAGCACAAAGCATGTGATGCAGTTAAAATACTATAGTATAATTATTGCCCTGTTTTGAGTTTAAAAAAAAAAAAAGGCCTTAGAAACTGGCCTGAGCATCACTTACAATAACATCTCATGAAAACATACCCTCGTCTTCTTACGGTGACCACTTCTCCTGGTTTCCGCAATGGCAGGCACGGTTGCTTTTGTGTGTTCTTGAAGGACAAGGAGATGAACGAATCAATGATTTCATCCATCCCTCAAATATTCATTAACACCACCATCGTCAGGTGTTATGCTAGGTGCTGGGGATCGAGAGATAGTCTAGGGATGAAGGGGTTCGCAGTTGACAAAGACAGACAGATACATAATTAGGGAATGACGCAGAATGGGGAAGAGAGATGTGAAGAGGGAGAAGAGAGAGATAAATACAGAAGACAAGACCAGTGGGATACCCACATCCAAGAGTCTGATGAGGGAAGAGGAACCAGCCTCAATACCCCAGAAATTGACACGAAGCCTTTGCAGAACAAACTCCACAACTAAAGGTAGAGACGAGGCCACATCGAAGAAGATAGGTAGTATGGAGACAGGGCTTGGGAGAGAAATGGATCTTGGCTGCGGTGCTGGGGCGAGAGCCACAGTCGCAGAGAAGGACGAGAGACAGGCTAGCACACAGAGGAGCACACGGGGAAAACGAACCCCCGTGGCTATTGGCTTATAAAGCACGAGGGGCTGAATTTCATGACATCTGGAAAAAGTGGGGCTTAAAGCCCGGAGTTTTAAGGTCACGGTGCTTGGCTCTGGGAAAGCCTGGAGATATTGTGCTGCTCTTAGAGGGAAGGCCGTCCAACAACATGCAGACACACAGAATGGAAACAGTGATCTAAGGAGTACCTGGGGCACATATTGGGAGGTTATTCGCTCATTTGAGACCCCTCCTAGAAAAAAGAAACTGGCAGGTGCCATTTCCCTCCCCCACCCCTCAGCATAAGAACAGAGCAACCTGAAGGAACCAACACAGCCCCTACACTCACACTCACTATCCAACTTGCCCCTCCAAGGCCCCCCTTCCATGATCTGGTGGAATCACCCTTCCCAGTCATGCTTGACTCAGTCCCAGTGCAGTGAACCCATACACCCTCCTCCCCAGAAGACTGGCCCAAACTCTGAATGTCTCCTGACCCAAAAGTCTTCTGGAGCCTTGGTTCCAACAGCCGTGGTGACAGGTCTCATCTCACAAACAGACCAGAGCACACCTTGCCTGGTAGGGAATTTAAAGTAATGATCATAAGGATACTCCCTAGACTTGGGAAAAGAACGGAAAACATGAGTGAGAGCTTGAAAACAGAGATAAAGAATAACAGGGCAGAGATAAAGGGCCAACAAATGAAATAAGAAACAAGCTTGATGGAAGGAATGTACAGCAGACTAGAAGAAGCAGAGGAACGAACTAATGACTAGAAGACAGAGTAATGGAAAGTAATCACGCTGAACAAACCAGACAAACAATTATGCAATATGGTAATAGACTTAGGGAACTCAGTGTCTCCATCAAGTAATAACATTTGTATTAAAGGAGTCCCAGAAGAAAAACAGAGAGAAAAGGAGGCAGAAAGTTTATTTGAAGAGATAATAACCGAAAATTTCCCGAAGCTGGGGAAGGAAATAGATAGCCAGATCCAGGAAGCACAGAGAAACACCAACAAAATTTAAAAACGAAGCAGCTCCACACCGAGACATATTGTAATTAAGCTGGCACAACATAGTGATAGAGACAAAAATTTTCATGCAGGAACACAAAAGAGGCCAGTAACTTTCAAGGGAAAACCCATAAGGCTAGCAGGGGATTTCTGAGCAGAAATTTTCCAAGCCGGAAGTGGCATGACACAGTCAAGTGCTGAAGGGGAAGAAATCTGCAGCCAAGAATACTCCATCCAGCAAGACTATCATACAGAACAGAAGGAGAGATAAAGAGTTTCCCAGACAAACAAAAACTCAAGAAGTTCACGGCCACTAAACCAGCCCTGCCAGAAATATTAAAGGGAACATTTTGAGCGGAAAGGAAAGACCAAAAGTGACAGCATAAAGGTTGGAAACACAAAAGCAGTAAACATAAATATTTCTTACAGAAATATCAGTCAAAGAACATACAAAATAAAAGGATGTAACATATAACAACATATACCGAAAACATGGGGAAGAGGGAAGCAAAGAATGGGTTCAAACTTAAACGATCATCAAGTGAATATAGACTGCTATATGCAGATCTTATATACAAAACATAATGGTAACCTTATATCAAAAACCACCTATAAACAGGCAAAAAATAAAGAGAAAGAAATCCAAATATATCACTAAAGAAAATCAACAAACCAGGACAGAGAGAAAGACAAGAGAGGATCAGAGAAAATCTTCAGGAACAACCACAAAACAGGTATAAATGACAATAAATACATATCTATCAATAATTACTTTGAATGTGAATGGACTACATGTTGCAATCCAAAGATAAAAGGTGACAGAGTAGATTCAAAAAACAAGATGCTGGCTATATGCTGTCTACAAGAGATTCGACTTTAGACCTAAAGACCCCTGCAGATTGAAAGTGAGGGAATGGAGGAACATCTATCATGGACAAGGATGTCAAAAGAAAGCTGGAGTAGCAATGCTTATTTCAGACAAAACAGACTTCGAAGCAAAGACTGTAACAAGAGACAAAGAAGGACACTATATAAAAATAAAAAAGGATGGCAATGCAAGCTGGTGCAGCCACTCTGGAAAACAGTATGGAGGTTCCTCAAAAAAAAAACTAAAAATAGAACTACCCTGTGACCCAGCAATTACACTACTAGGCATTTATCCACGGGATACAGGTGTGCTGTTTCAAAGGGACACATGCACCCCCATGTTTACAGCAGCACTATCAGCAATAGCCCAAGTATGGAAAGAGCCCGAATGTCCATCGATGGATGAATGGATAAAGAAAATGTGCTATATATATATATACATACAATGGAGTATTACTTGGCAATCGAAAAGAATGAAATCTTGCCATTTGCACCTACATGGATGGAACTGGAGGGTATTATGCTAAGTGAAATTAGTCGGAGAAAGACAAAAATCATATGACTTCACTCATATGAGGTCTTTAAGAAACAAAACGTGAACATAAGGGAAGGGAAACAAAAATCATATAAACACAGGGAGGGGGACAAAACAGAAGAGACTCATAAATATGGAGAACAAACTGAGGGTTGCTGGAGGGGTTGTGGGAGGGGGGAAGGGCCTAATGAGTAAGCGGCACTAAGGAATCTACTCCTGAAATCATTGTTGCACTATATAGTAACTAATTTGGATGTAAATTTAAAAAAATAAAAAATGAAATTAAAAATAAACAAAAAAAAATAAAAAAGGACAATCCAACAAGAAGATATAACAGTGGTAAATATATATGCGCCCAAGATAGGAACATGCAAATACGTAAAACAGTTAATAACAAACATAAAGGAACTAATCGATAATTATACAATAATAGGAGGGGACCTAACACCCCATATACATCACAGGACAGATCATGTAACAGAAAATCAACAAGGAAACAATGGCTTTGAATGACGCACTGGCACAGATGGATTTAAGAGATATATTCAGAACATTCCATCCTAAAACAGCAGAACACACATTCTTTTCAAGCGCACATGAAACATTCTCCAGAATAATCACACGTTACCCCACAAAACAAGCCTCAACAGATACAAGAGGATTAAAGTCATATACACATCTTTTCTCACCACAACACTATAAAACTGGAAATCAACCACAGGAAAAAAATCTGGGAAGACCACAAATATACGAAGGTTAAATAACATGTTACTAAATAATAAATGGATCAATCAAGAAATAAAAGAAGAAATTAAAAAGTACATGGAAACAAGTGAAAATGAAAACAAGATGGTCCCAAATCTGCAGCAAAAGTGGTTCTAAGAGGGAAGTTTATTGCAATACAGGCCTACTTCAAGATGCAAAAAAAAAAAGCTCAAACAACCTAACCTCACACCTAAAGGAGCTAGAAAAAGAACAACAAACAAAACCAAAAGCAGCAGAAGGGAGGAAATAATAAAGATTAGAGCAGAAATAAATAATATAGCAACTAAAAAGCCAAACAAACAAACAAACAAAAAACAATAAAACAGATTGATGAAACCTGGAGCCAGTTCTTTGAAAAAAAAAATTAATAAAATTGATTAACTGTTAGTCAGACTTATCAAGAAAAAAAGAGAGGATTCAAATAAATAAAATCACCAACAAGAGAGGAGAAATAAACAACACCACAGAAATACAGCAATTATAAGAGAATACTGTGAAAAGCTATATGCGAATAAACTAGATAACCTAGGAGAAATGGATAAATTCCTAGAAACGTATAAACTACCAAAAGTGAAGGAGTAAAAAAGAGAAAATTTGAACAGACCAATAACTAACACAGAAATTGAATTAGTAATCAACAAAACAAAACAAAACAAAAACAAAAACAGAAAACAAAAACCAAAAAACTCCCAACATGGCTGGAAAAGCCATACTTATTTCAGACAAAATAGACTTTAGAACAAAGATTTTCCTCTTGATATGTAGCCATGACTATATGGCTTCCCCTGCATATTCTACCAAACATCTAAAAAAAGACTTAATACCTATTCCTCTCAAACTATTCTAAAAAAAAAATAGAAAAAGAAGGAAAACTTCCAAAATCGTTCTATGAAGACAGCATTCCCTTCATACCAAAACTAGATAGAGACACCACTAAAAAAGAGAACTAAAGGCCAATATTCCTGATGAACAGAGATGAAAAAATCTCAACAAAATACTAGCAAACTGAACCCAAAAATACTTTTGAAAAAATCATTCACCACAACCTAGTGGGATTTATTCCTGGGTGGCAAGTGTCATTCAATATTCACAAATCAATCAACATGATACATCACGTCAATAAGAGAAATGAAAAGCATCATATGATCATTTCAATAGGCACAGAAAAAGCATTTGACAGAGTACCACATCCATTCGTCATAAGAACCCTCCACCAAGTAGGTTTAGAGGGAACATACATCAACACGATAAAGGCCATTTATGAAAAACTCACAGCTAACTTCATCCTCAACGGGGAAAACCTAAGAGCTTGGCCCCTAAGGTCAGGAACAAGACAAGGATGTCCCTTCTCACCACTGTTATTCAACATAGTACCGGACATCCTAGCCGCAGCAATCAGACAAAAAAAAAGGAACAAAGGTATCCAAATCAGTAAGGAAGGAATCAAACTTTCACTATTTGCAGATTACATAATACTGCATATAGAAAAGCCAAAAAGATTCCACCCCCAAACTGGAGCTGATACACAGATTCAGTAAAGTCACGGGATACACAATCAATGCACAGACATTTGTTGCATTTCTATACACCAATAATGAAACGGCAGAAAGGGAAATTAAGAAAACAATCTTATTTACAATATCACCAAAAACTAAAAGATACCTGGGAATAAACCTAACCAAAGAGCTGTACTCTAAAAACTGTAGAACACTGATGAAAGAAAGTGAAAACGACACAAAGAACTGGAAAGACGTTCCATGTCCATGGACTGGAAGAACAAATATTGCTTCAGTGTCTATACTACGCAACGCAATATACACATATAGTTCAACCCCTGTCAAAATTCCAACAGCATTCTTCACAGAACTAGAACAAACGATCCTAAAATTTGTATGAAACCATAAAAGTCCCCAAATAGTCGAAGCAATCTTAAGAAGAAAAGCAAAGCTGGAGGCATCACAATTCTGGACTTGAATCTGTATTACAAAGCTGTAATCATCCAGACAGTATGGCACTGGCACAAAAATGGAACAGAATAGAGAACCCAGAAATAGACCCACAACTAAAGCATAAAAATCCTGGAAGAGAACACAGGCAGTAACTTTTTTGACATGAGCCACAGCCACTTTTTTCCAGACATGTCTCCCGAAGCAAGGGAAACCAAAGCAAAACTAACCTAGTAGGACCATATCAAAATAAAAACTTTCTGCACAATGACAGGAACAACCAAGAAAACTAAAAGGCAACCTACGGAATGGAAGAAGATATTTGCAAATGACATACCTGATAAAGGGTTAGTATCCAAATATAGAGAAAATTTATACAACTCAATACCAAAAAAAAAAGAAAGAAAGAAAGAAAGAAAACCCCACACAATAAAAAATGGGCAGAAGACATGAACAGACATTTCTCCAAAGAAGACGTCTAGATGGCCCAGAGACACATGAAAAGATGCTCATCATCACTTACCATCAGGGAAATGCAAAGCAAAACTATAATGAGACACCCCCTCACACCTGTCAGAATGGCTAAGATCAACAACACAAGAAACAACAGGTGTTGGCAAGGACGTGGGGAAAAACGAATGCTCTTGCCCTGTTGGTGGGAATGCAAAGTGGTGCAGCCCCTCTGGGAAACAGTATGGAGGTCCTTCAAAAAGTTAAAAACAGAACTACTTTATGATCCAGCAATTGTACTAGTGGATATTTACCCAAAGAATACAAAAACACTAATTCAAAGGGATACAGGCACCCAGATGTTTATAACAGCATTATTTACAACAGCCAAGATATGGAAGCAGCCCAAGTGTCCCATTGATTTATGAACGGGTAAAAAAGAAGTGGTATATACGTATATAGATATATACCATGTATATAGGTATATGAATATAGATATAGATATAGATATACGTATATAGATACGTACATATATAGATATTACATATATACATATATACATAATATACAATGTAATATATATGTAAGATACAATGTAATATATATGTAATATACAATGTAATAAAAAAGAATGAAAGCTTGTCATTTATAGGGATATGGATGGAGCTAGAGAGTATAATGCTAAGCAAAATAAGTCATAGAAAGACAAATACCATATAATTTCACTCATATGTGGAATTTAAGAAACAAAACAAATAAACAAAAGGGAAAAAAAGGAAAGACAAATCAAGAAACAGACTCTTCATTATAGAGAACAAACTGATGGTTACCAGAGGGGAGGGGAGTGCGGGGATGGGCGAAATAGTTGATGGGGATTAAGGAGTGCACTCGCTGTGATGAGCGCTGGGTGATGTACGGAACTGTTGAATCACCGAATTCAACTGAAGCTAATATAACACTATATGTTAACTAACTGGAATTACAATTTTTAAAAAAAAAAAATTTTAATTGAAAAGGAAAAGCCCTAGGAACCACCCCCCAACCCTCCCGTGCACTGTATCACTGGGTAAGCTGGAGACAACGAAAACATCACTGAAACAGATGGTCCCTCCTACGAGGGGTGGGACTCTAAATTCACTAATTGAGAAACTTGAGGCACAGCAAGGGCTGCTGACATTTCCAGTAGTAGGCATCCTGCTTCGTTGTAAATGCACTTAATAGGTAGGGAATTAAAGCAGAAGTGGATCTAACAGAACTACCTTCAGCAGATGTTCAGCAAATCCTTTCCAATATGAGGGACTCCAATGTTAACTTCTTAATTCAGTTTGATCGCTTCTCAGGGATTTATATTAACAACATTTGGTATGACACCAAATGATGGAATACCGTCGGGGTAAAATTTTATTTTGGACCAATGGTTTTCTGATTCAATCTGCTTTCTTCTGAAGGACAGGTCTCTACAGGAAAACTCTGTATCCCTGCTCCAGGCTCTGTGATGTCCTACGACTCTAGGATTGCCTTAGAAACTTGGCTAAAACTGCTTGATTTTTCTCTGGAACACCTATGAAGGTGCTGTCTAAAGTGTGTAATTTCTCTTTCCTCAGTATAATTCAGGAATCAATGACTGCTGGTTTGTGTCTCAAAGAGTTTGGTTTTCCTAGGCGTAGACAGGTCTTGGCCATTGACAATAGATTAGCATCACTATCGAAGGTCAGATTCTCTAGTTGCCATCATCTATCATTGTTTCTATGGGGGTCAAATGCATCCAAGTATATTTTTCTACCATTTTCTCAGCTCAGGGCACACTAAGAACTTAGCTCATGTTCTTACCAGGATGTGACCATGTACGACTTTCACCTCGCATCTGGTAAGTAGGATGCTGAGGCCTGGTAGAAGCCAGAATGAGAATTAATTAGATAAAATGCTTGCTAAGGACGTGGACAAATAAGGTTGGGATGAATGGAGATCATCCACCATGATTAAGACATACTCAAAGTAAGGCATAGTAGGAGACACAAGAAAATAAAACAAGTTCCTTCTGGAGGTAAAAAAAAAAAAAAAGAGAGAGAGAGAGAGAGCATTATAGGTTCCCATAAAAATACAAGAACACAAGCAGAATTTGATGTTCCAAAAATAATGTTGTTCTCTTACTACATGCCAAGGCCAACATGACAAACATTCCCCATGCTGTTTACCCCAATCTCTTCTTCAGCCCAGAGACTTCGAGCCAAACTTGGTTCTTGGGTCCCCGGCTCATACTAACAAATAGGAGCTGAAAGTTGTGGGTTAACTAAATTTTATCTATTCTATGCCAGACGCTGTGCTAAGATTTATGGAAAGAATAGAAAAGTCCTACGCTATCCCTCTTTTGATGAGAAGTGTGGGGATTCAAGTAGAATGTTCCACTATCAATATCCGAGTCAGTGCGTGATGAATCTATGGAAGAAAAGAAAGAATTTAGGGAAGGAAACATATAGCTTTCTAAGCCCTCCAAATGGCCTTGAAGAATTCAGGATATCTCATGCACTTCTGGAGCGACAGTGACTTGTCTGCCTGCACAGCCACATTCCTACAGGGCACTGGGGAGGAGGCAAGCTTCACAGCACAGGGGACCTGCCCTAGGTGCTTCTACGCATGATGTTGCCGAGGCCTTTCTCTCTTCTGCTGACGTCACCGATCTGTCTCTAGGATGAACTGCCCACTGGTGAAAGCACATGTGCCCTGGCACCTGCGCGCCTTTCCCCCCTTTTCCCTTCCTCAGGGCCAGCCCCCAGGCCTGGCCCGAAGCAGCATGAGGAGGCTTTGAGCAAATGTTCTTTTTACCTGTTGACCGTTCAGGGTGTTTCACTTCCCTTATGGCTGCTGTAGCTTCTCTAATTACAAAAGAAAATCAATTTGAGAAATTATGTCACATAAGATGTTAGGGATCTGAATGAGCATTCAGTGTTCTATGTAAGCGATGACTCACTAAATTCTATTCCTGAAATCATTAGTACACTATATGTTCACTAGCCTGGGTTTAAAGCTTAAAAATGAATTAAAAATTAAAAAATATATCTATTAGGGATTTGATGTTCTGACTTCTCTCAAGGACATTCAGTTTCAAGGTTAACTTGAATAGCTATTAAGGTATCTTAGCCCCTGAAATGTCAGGTTGGGAAGGAAATGTGGGGCTTCCCAGAAGACGCCTTGCTCCCCACCCTTGGTCTTCAAGTCACGACCACATAGGGTGGTTTATGGAAGGGGTGGGAATAGACAGAAACCAGTCTCTGGCCAGCTTTTGGCCCTCTGAGGAAATATTTGAGATATCGGGGATACGGGTGTTTAAACTTAACGTCTAACAAGGTCATTAGCTTTCAGTCTTTGCCATGGCCCCTCCCACTACTGCATTCGTCCCCTGAAATATTTCATTTCCTTGTCAGCCCTTCTTATATCCCCCCCCCCCCCACTTCTCCACCCTAGAATGTTGTCTGGAGAGACTCTGGGGTCAGAAGAGCCAGAACTGACCGTGCTCTACCATTGGCTACGTGAGAGACCTGGACTGTTTCCCTCCACGGGGAACGGTTATTGCGAGTGTCAGATGATGTGGTAGGTGTGAGTGTAGGTGTGAGTGTAGCTTCGTGAACACATAAGCCACGTGAACACTTAAAGCCCAATAGATACTGCTCTGGAGAAGAAACCGTTCTGCTGTAAGTTTCCGACTACACGCTAGTGACGTCAGGGCACAGACACTAGACCTGGGGGGGACATGTGCCTCAGGAGCAGCCACTGTAGAAGGACCACGAAAGAGTGTGTCAGAGACGATGGCGATTGTGGACCCACTAGTGACTCTCTCGGGCACAAAAAGCCAACACTTAAAAATGGGAAGAAGAGGGGCGCCTGGGTGGCTCAGTCGGTTGAGCGTCCGACTTCGGCTCAGGTCATGATCTCACGGTTGGTGGGTTCGAGCCCGGCGTCGGGCTCTGTGCTGACAGCTCAGAGCCTGGAGCCTGCTTTGGATTCTGTTCTCTCTCTCTCTTTGCTGCTCGTGTGCTCTCTCTCTCTCTCTCAAAAATAATAACAGTATTATTAATGAGTTACGTTATTAAAATAATGTTAATACGTTAATAAAATAAATATATAATAAATAAAATATATAATAAATAAAACAATATAATGTGTTGATAAAATCATAATTATGTTATGTTAACATAAATGTTATTAAGTTATATTATTAAAATAATAACATAATTACTAATAACAATATTGTTATTAAAATAAAAAAAATTTTTAATGGGAAGAAGACCAGAACGATGGCTAGAGGAAACAGCGAGGCATAAGACCGCCAAGGCAGAATGTACTGAGGAGCAAGAAGGCAGAGCTGGGAGAACAGCCAAGAGAGGCAGAGCCACCACCGCGGGGAAACGCGACAGCAGAGGTCAGCAGCTGCTCAGCAGGGAGGAGAAGACCGGGGTGTTCAAGCCACCCCAAACGACCCAGTTCCTGAACAACAGCCTGTGTGGCCCGGCCTCCTGATGCTTCAGGAGGCCCATGCAACCGCCTTCTGTTTTCCTTAGTTCCCCGTGTTTACATTACACAAGCCCAGTCGCGTACAGAAACCCCAACAGATCGCTTTCCGGCAGCCTCAAAAAGACTGGTGCCCTGTTTTGTGCGGGTCTCAGCCCATCAAGAACCAGGGCCGTGTTTGGACTCGCCCTGGTGCTTCTTATAAGAATCGCACGACCGCCTTCAGCAATAGCCACCAGGAAACTTTGAAAAAGTAAACGTTGATTTCTTACGAGACCTGGAAAGTACGCAGCACAACCTGGGGCCACAAAGCAAGGTAACCAGTGGAGAGCCAGAGAGAGCAGGAATTCTGCTTTTATTGGGGTCAAGGGTAGAGGGGGACCTAGGGTTTCGCAGGCTCGCTGTTGGTGAATAAAACAAGGGGCCCAGAGGGCCCATTATCTAAATCAACCACGATGTTTATTTTTTTTTAAGCTTTATTTTTGAGACAGAGAGAGAGACGGAGTGCGAGCAAGGAAGGAACAGGGAGTGAGAGGGAGATACAGAATCTGAAGCAGGCTCACATGCTCTGAGCGGTCAGCGCAGAGCCTGATGTGGGGTTGGAACCCACGGACCGCGAGATCATGACCTGAACCTACACCTGAAACTATGTTAATTAACTATATGTTAATCAACCATATGCTAATCAACCATATGCTAATTAGCTATATGTTAATTAACTATATGCTAATTGCCCTGGAATTTAAAATTAAAGTAGGGGCACCTGGGTGGCTCAGTCGGTTGAGCGTCAGACTTCCACTCAGGTCGTGATCTAACGGTTGGTGGGTTCAAGCCCCGCGTCCGGCTCTGTGCTGACAAGCTCAGATCCTGGAGCTTGCTTCGGATCCTGTGTCTCCCTCTCCCTCTGCCTCTCCCCTGCTCATGCTCTGTCTTTCTCTCTCAAAAATAAACATTAAAAATTTAAAAAAAAAAAGGTGACATTTATACAGTGGAAAAGACACCAAAAAGATAATATTAATAAACTCTTTGAGGGTGCCTGAGTGGCTCAGTCAGTTAAGCGTCCAACTTCGGCGCAGGTCATGCTCTCATGGTTCGTGAGTCCGAGCCCTGTGTCCGGCTCGTGCTGTCAGCACAGAGCCCGCTTCAGATCCTCTGTCCCCCTCTCTTTCTCTCTGCTTCCCCCCCACTCTCGCGTGCTCCCTCTATCTCTCTCTCAAAAATAAATACACATTTAAAAAAATATATTAATAAACTCTTTGGCTCTCAGACCTGCCTGAGAAAGCTCCAGACCACTCACTGTCTCAAAATAATATGCATGAAGAGAGAAAGCAGAGTCCCCCGAGAGGAGAGTCCAAACTCCCGAGACTGCACATTTGAAACGTACATGCTTTTTTTTCATCCACAGATTTCATCTAATTCTCAAAAGCCACTGACTTCGATGTTCCTAAACATCTTCCTTCTGACACCCCTTTGACTCGGGCATATTTTACAAACTTAACCTTTTATTGGTGACACCATAGCTTGAGTTTCAGTCCTAAGCAACGACACTCTTTCCTATCCTCTCCCCAAGCCCCTTAGTGCTCCCTCTTTTCTGCTTCCCTCCTTCCCCATCCATCTCTTTCCTTCTCCTTTTCTGGCTCCCTTTCCAGGTTCCCTGCTTCTCCTACCTTGAGTTTTGCCCACCAATGACTCCCATGTTCCTCATCTCTCAGAGCTAAAGAAGGTACTACTCCCCCATTTAAAATATCCCACCTAAATCTCAGTCCTTCTCCTCCTCTCTCCCTATCCTTGTCAGTTGATGTCCACCCCCAACCCCCTCTGGTAAGTGCCTGGAGAGTCACACAGTGTGAGTCACTGTGATATTAATGTCCTTGGTGTAGGAAGATGACATCACTAATCCTCCATCAGCGGGCCCCTGTGCCCTTGAGCAAGTTTCTCTATGGTAGGAAGGAGTGGGTACCAAGGTCTTCCCATACCCCAGCTCAGTGACCCTAAGAATCATTTCAAGAATTTTCTAAGCTGAGGGGCGCCTGGCTGCCTCGGTTGGAAGAGCATGTGACTCTTGATCTCAGGGTCATGAGTTTGAGCCCCATGTTGGATGGAGAGATTACTTAAATAAAAAACTTAAAAAAAAAAGAATTTTCTAGGGGAGCCTGGGTGGCTCAGTCGGTTGAGCAATCTGACTTCGGCTCAGGTCACGGTCTCACAGTTCACGAGTTCGAGCCCCACGTCGGGCTCTGTGCTGGTGGCTCAGAACCTGGAGCCTGCTTCCAATTCTGTATCTCCTTCTCTCCCTGCTCGTCCCTCACTTGTCCTCTGTCTCTGTCTCTCAAATATAAATAAATTTTAAAAAAAATTTTAAAACAATTTTCTAAGCTGGGATCTGGGGCACAAAAATGGACCCAGGGTGGAAAGAAGCCAATTTACTGTCTCTTGAAGTTTTGATCCAGGGCAAGAAGGGTCTTAGGAGGCCCATGGCCAAAACCAGAAGCGGTCAGAACATCTTAACTGCAATTAAGGTTGTTTATGGTTACTTACTTGATTATTCTTCTCAAACTGGAAAAAAAAATCAGAGCATGGGCATGTCACATCATCTCTAATGCCCCAACCCTCCTTGGGAAACAAAAATTCACTGTGATTAAGTAACCCGCAAAAACCGCAGAGCTAGTCAGAGATCAATCCAGGACTGAATCTCCTTTTCTTTCCATGACTCCGCACTGCCACGTGCCTTCCAGCTTCAGTTCCTCTCCTCCTGGATGTCGATAACTTGAGCCCCAGTCATGGCAGGAGAAGAGCCCAGGGGCAGCTTAGTGACCACGAAGTCCTCCTCTGGCCGACCCTGCCCTTAACAGTCTCTTTTCTGCACCAAATCTGAGACTCTCTCAGTCACTGGGGATCTGACGACTAACCCCTGTCCTCAGGGTTTTAGGTGTACGTCTTTATAACATGTCACCTTATCCCTGGCACGGAAGAGGGACCCATTTCTCGCCTCCTTTATCTGCCCTAATTACTTTGATCAGCTGGCGCAGGAAGCAGCTGGAGCTACCTGCAAATAGTTTTCTTCCTTTCCGTCATGCCTGGAAAGTGATCTTTTCTTGGCTGGAGCCAGCCCTGCCATCCTCGTGCTCCAAGATCCAGTGAAGGCTAGTAAATATCAGTCTGGTACCACGCTCCGGTTTCATGACTCATGTATCCTCTTGCCCTATCGAGATTATCAGGGGGAAAGGTATTGTGTGTTAGTGACGATGATCGTAGCTTCAATGGCAATAACCATGATAGATAGAAAGTGTAATCTTGGGTACTTTGACATGCCAGGCAATATGCTATACAATTGGTGACATGGGATTCCGGAAGACGTCTACGGACTTCGGAGACAATACAGTTAACCACGACCCCATAGTGTGCTCAAAATTCTGATAGGAAACATTGGGGAAGAGAGAGAAAGGAGTCCCTTCTAAATGCAGGTCTGTTTCCGGGCTTTGAAGATTAGAGAGAACTCCCAATTAATTCTATAAGCCTTTGTTGGATGCCTACTACATCCTGGCCTTTAGGCTAAATGGTGAGACAATTCAGAGAGGGATTAAAACAAGTATCTTAAAATCTATCTCAAGAAACAGACAGGAGAGAACGAAGACTTCCATGATGAATTGGTTGGGGGGGGGGGGGGGGGAGAGGAATGATGCGAAGTATAAGAGGATCCCGGAAGAAAAACAGATTAAATCTTCCCTGGAGACTGCAGAGAAGATTCTTGCAGAGGGCGGCATCAAGTTTATCCTGAAAGGTAAACTTCTCCCTACATGGAGAAGAAGAGGAAGGATTTTCCCACTCAGGAAATTACTAGTGATGACAGCTACCATTGTTGGATAGATACTACGTACCCAACACTATTCCCATGACATTGTATGTATTGATTTATTGAACCCTGATAACAATCTCAAGGCTAGGTGTTCTTTTCTTTAGTCCACACATCAGAAAAGTGAGGGTCTTACAGCCAGGTAGTTTGGCTAAGTACCTAAGTAGCTAAGTTTTCAGTCTCTGGCTGAACACCCCATGTCTTCCCACTACCCGACATGACTTCGTGGGAGGGACACATGACTTCGTGTCACATTTGTGATGTGCTTTACAGATGTGACTGCCATCTTTGTAAAAGGCCACATTAATCAGCCTATTAAACTTTGTTGTTTGTTTCAATAATATTTCCTCCACGGTCTGCAAAGAGACACAGAAACAAGAAGCAGTTTAGCCCTGGCCAAGGCGCAATGATAAAATGATAATAACTTATTGGCATTACTATTATGTCTTAGGCAGATACTGTCCTGAGTACTTTATGGATCTGAATGCTGAACTACTTGATGAAATAATTATTCGTAGCCTACAGAGATGAGGGCATCAACACAGATCTACACGTCTAGGTTACAGGCTAACCTCTTATGTCATTTACTTTGTGCAGTTTTTTTTTTTTTGAAGGGAGGGACATTTTCTCTGAAGTCTATTTTATTGAAAGCACACACAAACTTCACTCCTCCCCCAGCTGCCTCCTTTCCTGACCCCTCTCTTTTCTTTAAGAAAAACTCCAAAGTTGTCTATCTCTGAATCCAGTCTGTTAGTGTCCTTTGGGCAAACGGATTCCGTTGCGATGCAGACCAGGCTATGCTGACTGAGGTCCCCAGGGTCAAGGGGTCCCCTTGAGTCCAAGGGTCCCCTAATCCCTTCTAGCGTAAAGGTAAGTGGCATGGTCTGCATAGAAGGGCCGCCAGTCTGGCTGCGAACGCATTTGGATGCTTAAAATACCAGTGCAGTAGAAGGCTGGCCTGCCAGATGAATGTTGACCGGCAGGAAGAACAGACATTCCAAAGAAAGGGCCATTTCTCTTTCACCCCCAGCCGTCATCTCGGATTCACCTGGGAGTTTGAAGCAAATTGCCAAGAACTTCAGAGTCCTGTTTGCTGCAAGAAAAAAATGAGGACAGAAAGAGAGCTGGTGGCCCATCGTTTTCTCCCTAAACCTCAGCCTGGCTGGAGAAAACATCTAACCGTGCTTAACGAGTGTCACTTTCAATGGACAGCTACTAACCTCCCTGAGGTTCTCGGTGGTGGCCTGCCATCTTATTCCATATCTCTGGTTCATTCGGTCTCCTCTCCTGGACCAGAAATTCCCCTCTCCTCCCACCTTAAATCTCCAACGACTCTTCTCACTCTTGGCTGATGGCACTGCTTATTCCCTACAGAAATTAGAAACAATCAAAAAAGAACTTCCACCTGCTTCCACCTACCAATCTACCAGCAAGCTCCACCTATGTGAGCTGCCGTCTTCTGGCTCAGCGTATGAACTACCCATGGTCCCAGCTGAAGCCGACCCTATACTTGCGTCCTCGGTCTCACCCCTTGCGCTTTCTCAAAGATTTTGCTCCCTCCGGCGTCCGATCTCTTTCCTCCATGATGAGTTTTCCTACCTGCACACAAACATACCGTTGTTTGTCTCGTTTTAAACGCATCTCTCCACCCCACTGCTGCCTTCAGCTACTGTCCCATTTCTCTGCTCCCCATTGATAGCAACGGTCATCATTTGTCTTCAGGCAGCACCTTCCCTTTCATTCTTGGACTCAGTCCAGTAAGACTTTCCTTCTCCCGGATGCCTTAAAAACTGCTCTTGTCAAAATCTCCAGTCCCCAACCCCATCCACACCACACACGTAGCCAAATCCAGGGGTTCTCACACTTCATCTTGCCTGACCTAACAATAGCACTTGACCACGAGGATCATGATTTCCTTCCTGAAATATTTATTTTCTGGGACCTCATTCTGGGTTCCTTGTCTACTTCATTGGCTGCTCCTCCTCGATCCCCTTTGTTGGTTCCTACTTGTATCCCTGCCATCCAGGTGCACACAGGTCGAGGGCTTAGCCTTCAGGTATCTTCACCATCTATGCCCATGCTCTTGCTGATCTCGTCCAGTCTCATAGACTTAAATACCATGTCTATGCTGATGATCCCCCAGTCTATGCCTCGAACTTAATCTCTTCTCTAAACACCAGCCTCGTAAATACAACTTCCCCATAATATTCCACTGGATTTTTAAAGTTCTTTTAATGTGTATTTATTTTTGAAAGACCGAGAGACAGAGTATGAGCAGGGGAGGGGTATAGCGAGAGAAGGAGACACAGCATCGGAAGCAGGCTCCAGGCTCTGAGCCATCAGCACAGATCCCAACACAGGGCTTGAAGCCACAAGCCGTGAGATCATGACCTGAGCCGAAGTCGGACACTCAACCAACTGAGCCGTCCAGGTGTCCCTCCACGGGATTTTTAGTAAACATTTCCCATTTATCATGCCTCTTAATTTCCCATTCTATCCCCAGATCTGCTTATCTTGTAGCTTTCCCCATTTCAGTAAACGGTAACTCCATTCTTCCAGTTGCTTGGGCAAAAGCCTGAAGTGATCCTTGATTCCTCTTCATTTATCCTTCATGTCAACAAATCATGGCAACTCTTCTCTCAATTTATAGCCAGAATCTGACCACGCCTCACCACTTCCACTATTCCCGCCTTGGTTCCATCTACCGTCACCTCTCGCCTGCATTACTATAAAACTATCTCACAATTCTCCTTTACCCCATCCTTGTTCACTTATAGTCCCTTCTCCATCAGCAGAGTGATCTTCTAAAATGTAAATCAGATTGTGATTTGCTCTAAATCTGCTCTAAACTCTCCCCGCTTCTCATATCATTCAGAGTAACACCCAGAGTCTTCACCATTTTCATCGGGATGGCAGGATGGTCTGAGTTTTTCCTATGTGATGGCCCAACCTGAAAGAATAGCACTGACCAGTATTCTCCCAGTTGTTCAGGTCAAAACCTTGGACTCACCCTGGACTCCTGCCCTTCTCTCACATTCAATCTCCACTCCATCTGCCAATCCTGTCAATTCTGCCTTTATTTTTTTTTTTAATTTTTTTTTCAACGTTTATTTATTTTTGGGACAGAGAGAGACAGAGCATGAACGGGGGAGGGGCAGAGAGAGAGGGAGACACAGAATCGGAAACAGGCTCCAGGCTCTGAGCCATCAGCCCAGAGCCCGACGCGGGGCTCGAACTCATGGACCGCGAGATTGTGACCTGGCTGAAGTCGGACGCTTAACTGACTGCGCCACCCAGGCGCCCCCTCAATTATGCCTTTAAAACATCCCTAGAATCTGGTCCTTTTTTTACCACCTACATTACTACTGTTGTAGTTCAAGCCAACATTACGTCTCATAAAAACTATTTCCACAGCATTCTCATTGGTCTCCTTGCCTTAACACTTGCACCTTTCAGAGTGACCTTGAAAAGGCACAGGTCACATCGTGTCACTCCTCTGTTCACTGCCCACCTCAGAGAAAAATCCAAGATCAGGTGGCCTGTAGATCTGATGATACAGAGGTAACCACAGTAAGAGTAATTTCAGGGAAATAGTGAGAACAGAAACCTTATGAGCTAACGAGTTAATTAAAGGTGGTGAAATGGTAACACCCAGTATAAACAACTATTTCAAGAAATAGATGAGCATTTCACATTTAGAATAGTTACTCGAAAGGGAGAGACTGAACGTACAGTAGAGAGAGGTTGGGTGTAGCCCCAGACGAAGCAGAAGGCATTGAGAACTTGGAGACTCAGTTGAAAAAGACAGCTTCAGAGAGGAAATAGGACATACATTCTAACGAGGCAGAAAAGGAAGAAAGGACTGGTGTGACGCAGACATGCTTGTAGGTGGTAGGAGTGAAAGTCAAAAATAATAAGGAGGTCCACGTGATTGGAACGTTTTCACCAATATTGATCATGCTCATTGAGTGCGCCAATAGATTTTAAAAGCAATATCAAACTTGTAGCAATATCAAATACTATTACAATAAAACTGAATCTAATTCTGGATGGATTTTCTTTTTCAAAAAAGGGTTTTCAATATCACCCTCGGGAGCACATATACTTATTCGATGTCGGGTCTCTGCTAAACAATGAGGAATATCAATGTTCTTACAATGGTGGTTTGCAAACCCCCACGCGTTCAAAAATGGGTTCCGGTGAGTTAATTTTGTTAAAAACAATAATGTGTTTTGTGTCCACTGCTGATTTAAAAGATCAAGCAATAAAATAATTATCTGAAGTGTGTTTCATCACAAATGGAAGCTTAAGTGATAGTAAAAGAGATTATAAGGCAGTCAGTGGAATTCACGTGAGCACGCTCGTGACTCAGTGAGCTAGTTCATCACTCGGCTGAGCAAGGCTAGCTACTGGAGGTTTTCACTGGTATATAGATTCACATTTGTCTATTCTTAGTCATATACTATTTGATTTACACATATCATTATTGTATACCCATAGTTAACCATCATGAAGACAGGCCACTTACGCCACGTTACAGCTGAAATACATAACAAGTTACTAGGGAACATAAAGGAATTATAAACGTTTGTGAGTTTCTCCAAGGGGCTCTTCCCCAGATATGTGTCGAATGCATTTGGTCCAAATTCTCTTGTATTCCCAATCCGTAAATGGTACACTACCCATTCAGTCTTTAGACACAAAAACCTTTGAATCTTTTTTATTCTTTTCCTTCTCTCAATCCCCATATCCAGTCAATCAATCAATCAATCAATCAATCAATCAATCACATCACCAAGATGGCAGACACTACCCCCTTAACACCTTTGGAACTGAATTTTCAACCCCCTGCCAGTCTCCGCACAGAGCCCCCTCACTTGGGTCACTACCAGCTTTCTGTGTAATCCTCTTTCAGCCTAGAACCACACTTCTTCTGCTGCTCTGATCCCAATCCTTTGAGAGTCCCCTGGAGCTTTTAAGATAAAGCTCCAACTCCCAAGTGAGATCAAACCATAAAGCTCTGAATGGTGTGACCACCGCTGCCTGATTTTGACCTTCTTCCTCCTTATTCTAGCCCACGTCTCATTTTACCCCAAGCCTATCCATGCTTCGGTGACGACAATCATGAATGCCTTAGAGCGTACCAGCACGACCAAATGCTACTCCCTTTACAGGAATTCCTTCCACCTCCTATGTCTAACTACCTCCTCTTTATTCTTCAAAGCAGAGTCCTGAACTTGATACATCCTCGGAGGGGTTTGTTTCTGTTTCCGTTTCTGTAGGAGGAATATGTTTGTCCTGACATAATCTTACTCTTGTCTGACCACTCTTGATTTTAGCAGTGTATAGGTTAAAAAAAAAATTGAGAAACAATTGAAGGCTTCTTATGAGAGAGAACTCTGATCCACACACTTGAAACTACCCCAACACCGTGTGTTAACTATACAGGAATTAAAATTTTTCTAATAACAATAATAGTGAAAGAACCGTGATTCGAAGAGACGGCCAGGGTAAAAGGATGAGAAGGACAATGACTGGACCATACAGCCCCCTTTGAAAGAGAAATGCACGAAAAGTGTTGAATATCTTACTCTGATATGGCATAACATGGCTTTTTCTCCATGCCCGTACTGAATTATGTTGTTGGCTACCGCTGAATGATGCAGGATATCAGCTTACTTACTAAAAAGGAGGTGGATACAATGGTCACACTTCTAAAGAGTAACCATGGGTACCTGGGTGGCTCAGTCGGTTAAGTGTTCAACTTCAGCTCGGGTCATGATTTCAGGCTTCGTGGGTTTGAGCCCCGCACTCAGAGCCTGGAGCCTGCTTTGGATTCTGTGTCTCCCTCTCTCTCTGCCCCTCCCCTGTTTCCTCTCTCTCTCTCAAAAATAAATAAACATTAAAAACACTGTTTAAAGAGTAATCATAATGCCACAAAATATACAATCAAACAATAAAAAACAAAGTGATCTTGCTTTGGACAATTCAGAAGGCACTCTACAGAGATGGCATAATACAATCACTAGATTCTAGATGCTCGGAAGACGCCTGTTGAACAGAACTCTCTGGATGCTGGGAACGGCTCACAAGTACTGTATCTACATGTCACAACTTTCCTTCTGTCCCATCTCAAAATTAAAATTAAAATTCTTGTCCAGACCCTATGTCCTTACTTAAATCAATGCTTAATTCATTTCTATGTCAACTCTGGGCACTTCATCTTGGAGTCGAAGGATCGTAACGTCTCTTTTCTGGCACTACCTTGTGAAGGAGAGAGACAAGATGCTCCTTTTCCCAACTTTGAAGGTCCATTTCGAATTTTGCCTCCTCCACAGGGCCTTCTGGGCAGTGGGCTGCTGATAAATGTGTAAGCTCTGGAGATGAGTGGGCAGAAGAGGAACACTGATTTACAGTGTTTGCCAATTTTCATGGTATAAATACTCCCACCATGGCCAATTTCAACCTACCAGTGGTTTAGCAACCAGCTGTATGTTTAACAATGAGCTCTCAAGGACAGGTTCCAGCCAGTTCCACACCACCACCGCCTCCAGGTGACGCTGGTCCACAGACACCTGTCGCTTATCCGAGCCCGACTCCACACTTCACTGTCCCCACCTTACACTCTGACAGGTTGAAACTCACCTGAGTCCTATGCTCCGGGAGAACAACAAAGGTTAAGAAATGCTCTCACCCCTTTGTTCTCAGGAATCCCCTACCCTTTCGGGTTTCTCAAAAGGCTACCGGCAAAGGACCACCGCACCCTCCGATATTCTGAATGTTCTCAGGGTAAGACCCTCCTCGTGATTCTTCTTTATTTGTCTATAACGCCAGGTCACTGTCCTATTCTTTGCGACACTGCTCCTGAACACATGTGCTCCCTCTTGGAAAAGTCCAAATGGAATCATCTCTTGCCCCAGAGCTCATAAGAAATGCAGGATCTGAGGCCCCGGATACACAGAATGGGAAGTTTCATCGCAACACCCCCGCCCCCCCCCACCCTGGTGATTTATTTGCACATTACAGTGCAGGGGGTAGTTTCTATACAGTGTGCAGCAGGGCGGGGGCTCCTAACCCACTTTGAGTGGTCTCAAGGCAATTCCAATGAAGAAGTGGCATCTAAGCTAGAGCCTTAAGATCCACACCCGGTCGCCTACGATCGCAAAGGGGACAGAACAAGCGCACCCGCACCTGCAGGCCGTTCCCCGAGTCCGGCTTCCCTCCCCCCTCTTCCCGCTGCCCTCTGGCTCTCCAGTGCCACGCTCCACCCCTTGGCTGCGGGCCTGGTGAGCTCAGGCAGTCCTAACACCACTGCGGGAGGAGAAAACCCCTTTGGCCCCGTGGATTCCCCATCGTCAGAATGGCTTCCACCCCAGCGGAGGGCAAGCTGGTCTTTGGAAGGATTTTTCTCTACGTGTCGCTTGGAGAGAGGGATGACGGATGGCTTGATGAATTGTCCGCTGAGCTCTGACTCTCGGGCACTAAATATAGACTGTGCACATGCTGGAAGAGCTAAATTTAGCAGCACTGGCCAGGAGCGAGAGGAGGGGCTTCGGGGCTCTCCCAGGACTGGAGGGAAGGAAACAGCAGCCCTCAGTGATGCTGGACAGCTGCTCAGCCCAGGAGTAGTTTATTATTCCTGGCAGGGAAGGAGGTCCGCTGGGGATTTCATCTGAGGTTGATTTGTCTGTTGAAGGGGCTTGTTGAAAGTCATTTTTCTGTTAAAAGAAAAAAAAGGGGGGGGGGAATGCAGATAGGGAGGCATCTCTCTGCCTCCATCTGATGAGTTTTCTCCCATTTGGGTTATAGCACAGCGCTGTCCTCCTCAGGCGGAGTTCTGATCTCCTGGTGGGTTATTTCTAAATCTGTCCCGTGCTGCCCCAGATCTTCTTTGTTTAGTTAGATAAGAAGGCTCTAATTATTTAGATTGAAGGTCAAAATCAGCGTGGATCTCTAATGCGGCCCAATTGCAATGCTCTCTCGGGTTAGAAAAATCCCAAGGGCCCGGTATACTTTGGGGAAAGCCATTCAGCCGGCAAAGGGAGGAAAAAACAAGATCTTTGCTCAGGTTGAAGCGAAGGAAGGAAGAAACAAGATCCCTTGGCCCCCTGCCCCTCGTCCAGCAGCGTGAAAAGACGGCATTAGCACAGCACTTAGCGGCTCCTGGCAGCGTGCAGGCGGTCGGAACAGGGTGGCATCCGTTCAGGACACAAAGTGTGTCTTCTGGCCCTCCATCCCCCACACCCACGCCAGTGGCCATCTGCGGACAGAGAAGCCACAGCGGACGTCCGCTTGCCATTTGCCGCTCCATTATCAAGAGCCGGCGTCCCTCTCCTATGGTAAGACGGAAAACGCTCATCCGCACTGTGATTGCTGTCTTCGGGCAAGGGCAATGGAAAACAGGCTCTGAGCACCCCCTACAATCACTTCCCATGAGACCCAATCACGTGGTCTGAGTAAGGAACCGAGGAAGCTGTCCCCCTGATCTCTCAGCCCATAGCTGCATTCCAAGGAGCTGGGAAAAAAAAGTCTCCCACTTCATGGAGACGGAACACGGCTCACGGGCTCACGACAGACGGTGCTCGAGGAGCGGACATAAGTCATGGGGTGCTTGTGGCCCAGGGGCTTAGGGCGGATCAGGCCACAGGAGCCTAGATCCTCCCTGCCCGAGCCAACCTCGGGTTTCCGTCTCACTCCCTTGCAGACCTGGGGCATGATTTCTCTCTCAAGGCTTCAGTGCCTCTGGAAGAGGAGTGGGCCGGCCACAGAAGCTCTCTGAGAAGCCTGTGAGCAGCCTCTGCTGGTGTCACCTACCACCTCGAAACTGTTTCACATTTGAAGGATGGTAGTCTTGATCCTAGGGACCCAAGGTGTTGGATAAGGTGACATCACAAATATAGGTTCATCTCATTTTACCCAATCAACGGACAAGTGTGCATACGTCCCACAAATAAATCCCCCCCTCTGTCCAACATGGTAGTTTATCACTTGGTTTATCTTTAACTGTCGGGGACGTGACTGGGTGCTCTTGCGGCAATGACCGAGGCACAGGCTCACCACAGACTCTCTGAGGGTTATTGGATACTATGGACTCGCGCATCTTCCCCTGTCTCCGCTCACTGGACAGCTTTAGAGCTCTGGAGGACTAGAAGTTAAGCTTTGGAAAACTGAGAGTAAAGCAAACGATCCTTGCCTATAGAAATGCAAATGAAGTTTGTCTGGTAGAGATTTGATTGGTTTCCATCTCGTAAAAGAAGTTAACCCACATGTTGTATTTGGCTGCACTACAGATTTCTTTTAATTGTTTCAACGTTTAATTATTTTTGAGAGAGAGAGAGAGAGCGCGTGAGTGGGGCGGGAGGAGGAAGAGGGAGACACAGAATCTGAGGCAAGCTCCAGGCTCTAAGCTGTCGGCACAAAGCCCGACGCGGGGCTCGAACCCACAAACCGCTGGGTCATGACCTGAGCCAAAGTCGGACGCCCAACCTACAAGCCCCCCAGGCACCCCTGCACTACATTTTTAACCAGTGTTGCATCTATTAGCAAATTCATTTCTGCATTCCTGCTGGGGTGTGTGTGTGTGTGTGTGTGTTCTTCACATCGTCCTTTGAACAGATGTTAGCATCTTACTCACTCCCCAATTAATGAATGGGTTAAATAACGTATTTGGAGTTTATTCATTTTTATATTTGTATGTGAATCATAATTTTTTTACTTTTTCGAAAAGCGTGCTTTAGCATAACCTTGTAATGTAATAAGAGTTATGTCATATTGATAATCATCCCCTATATCAACTTCAGTTTCCATTTTCTTTTTAATTTTTTTTAATGTTTTATTTATTTTTGAGACAGAGAGAGAGCATGAACAGGGGAGGGGCAGAGAGAGAGGGAGACACAGAATCCGAAGCAGGCTCCAGGCTCTGAGCCGTCAGCACAGAGCCCCTTGCGGGGCTCGAACTCCCGAACCATGAGATCATGACCTGAGCCGAAGTCAGACGCTTAATCGCTTAATCGCTTAATCGACTGAGCCACCCAGGCGCCCCTAGTTTCCATTTTCTTAAAGGGAAAGTGGCAAAAGAAGGAAAAATTATCTACTCATGCTAGACTCAATTCTGTGGTACAGAATGTTAGTCCAGAAGGGCTCTTCTGCTGTTCCCTAACTCATTGGAAGTAAAGGAGGGTGATGGTCACCTGTATGCATATTTATTTTCCCCATATTTTTATGTGCACTGTCTAATTCAGACGGCATAGCTACCTTGTGATGAAATTGTTATCGTCATTATTACGTGTTCTGTGCTGGACGCTATTTTAAGCTCTATGCATCTATTAACACATTCAATCATTATAGCAACGCAAGGAGGTAGGTAGTATTAGCATGCCCACTTTCCAGGTGAAGAAATTGAGGCACCAGGAGGTTCAGCAACTTACCCAGGTCACACAGTCAGTGAGTGGTGGATTCCTATCGACACATCAGAGCCTGTGCTCTTAACCTCTTTTTATTTCAGCCCAGTTTCACGGTTGAGAAAACTGACCGCGTGAACGGACGCGCCCAAGAACACAGAGCAAGTAAAGGCAGCACCAAGGCCTATACCCAGGTCTGTCTGATTTTAAAAGCAGGCTCACTCCACCCACACCAAAAGAGTGAATTTCCTGATGTTGGATGGAAGCTGAAATGAACCTATAGACAAAAAAAGAAAGAAAGAAAGAGAAAGAAAGAAAGAAAGAAAGAAAGAAAGAAAGAAAGAAAGAAAGAAGAAAAGAAAAGAAAAGAAAAGAAAAGAAAAGAAAAGAACCTATAGCTTTCTGTGGACTACCCAATCAGATTTGCAGAGGTGAGACAAAGTTCCTCACAGTTTGTACCTACAGGGAAAAAAAAAGCTATAGAGAAAATATACAAAAGATACTTTGTAACTCCCTCGAGGTTTTCAGGTTCCACGTTTGGCTATGTGCTTTATTTATCAGGGCCCTTGTCGTTTCTTACCATTACCCTGCAATACCCAGAGGCCAGGAATATGCCCTGAAGGGCCTAACCTGGTTCCTTGTGCAGAATCAAGTCAAATAAATATTGTGGAATTGCAACCACCTGCCCGGTGCAGCATGGGAGCGTCCTCAAACAGGACTCCAGCAGGAAAGCTGGGGGGGGGGGGGGGCAGCCGTGGGCCGTGGTTTAGGAGGATCAAAGACGGGGAGGGATGTGGCTGCAAGTTACAGGGAAGAAGGAGCGGGGCAGCGGCCCCGAAAGAGAAACAGTTGCTGCTGATCAGTTACAGGGGCTTGCCGCCTTGCCTTCCCCCTTAGAAACTGCCGGAAGGCCTCTGACCTTCTCTTCTCTCTTCCGTCTCCTGAGCTCCCTCCCATGCTGCACGCCCCCACCTATTGCCACAAGGCAGTTCTCCCCGCCATCCCCAGACCCACCCCGGAGCATCGCCAGATTTAGAGTTCTGCGCCCGAGCACCGGGGCTGGCTGCTCCGGGGCTCGCTCCTCCAGCCCCGCCGCGGGCTCCGCATTGCGGCGGTGCGGGCGCCGAACCTCCCAGCGCGCTTTCCCGGCTGGGATCTGCAGTGCGGTGCCCGCCCCGCCGCCTCCCTGCCCCCGCACGGCCCCTGGGGCCCTGCGCCTAGCTGCAGCCGGCGGGTTGCATAAGCCCCGCGCGCACGGGCGCTGAATTCAGCTTCCCGGTCATCCAAACTCCTGGCCAGACGGTGAAAGATGCCATGCTGCTGGACCGTCCTCCCCTCTGCAGCTGTCAAAGAGCCGCGCCCCGAGACAACAAATCCAGACGCGGCAAATACCCTGTGACAGGTCAGAAAGGCGGCCTTGCCTCCTGGAGGCAAGTTCCTTCCTCAGGAAACGGGAACACTTGGGAAGGGGCCCCGCGCAAGCCTCCCCGCACCTGCAGGGCAGGTGACGGTCCCGCCCGCTCGCGTGGGCCAGGGAGAGCCAGCCAAGAGAAAGGAAGCACAGACTGGTTTGTGCTGACTCTTGTCGATTACCCCATAGGCTAATTGACGTTGTAGGTAATTGCCCCCAGCCTGACTTTACCAGAATGTTCTACCCTGGGAACAAGAATTTTCCCGGGGCTCCTTGAGACAGGCCTAATTGCCTGCAGGCAAGCATGAGGCACCCAGCCCCTCCTCTCCCATCGGCCGCAGCCACTCTCTTCCACCCCAAGGAGCCTCTCCGTTCACACTGGAAGACCAGGCTTCAAAAAAAACCTGCCCTCACCTTCATGGGGACGCTCCTTGTCCTGCAGAGCAAGAGGCTAGCAGCCCAGTTCACCAATCCTTCTGCCTTTGTTAGATGTAGGTAGCCACACCCACTGTCTTTATCTAGCAAGAACAAAGCATTTTGCAGGGTCTGCTTCAGTGCCCCCACCCCCACCCCAGGCAGCAAGAATGACCTAGAACCCCAGTTTGTCCTGGATTAAAGGGAGCACATGAGATTTTCAACTGTGAAAGTCCCGGGCGGACTGAGACAAGTTGGTCCCCCAAGGCAGGGTAGAGGACAGCAACACATTTTTTTTTCGCGGTGACTTGAACTCTGGACTAAAAGAATTTTTTTTTTTCCTTCCCAAAGTAGATGAGAGAATATTTGCTCCTTGAGGAGAGGCGAGGAAGAGGGACATCTCTTCATGAACAGGTGAGAAATTTGATCAAACTTGGTTGGGGATGTAAAGAGAAGTCTGGGGGGAGGTATCCAGAACCCTAATGGGCTTAATAATGTCCAGGGCATTTAATCTTCAGCTCTGCCTTGTTTATGCCAGCTGGAACCGGGTAAGCCATAAAAAAAAAAAGGCTTCCATATCCAGGATGGCAGGATGGCCTCCCCACAGCCCTCCCCTGGCTCTACCCACCATATACCCCAGCCACCCCCACTCAAACTTAGAATAGTCACAGCAGGCTTCTGCGTGGCATTTTCTGGGCATCGAATGTGGCTCTCTTGGAAGCAGGCGGCTACAGCATAATGGAAAGGGACCTGGCCTAGAAGTCGGGACACCTGAGTTGTCTTTTCATCACAGCGCCCTCCCCTCCCCTCCCCCCCGCCCTGCACTGTATGACCTTGGGCAGGCACTCAACTGTAAAGAGGAAAAAACAGTCCCTGCCCCATCCTCCTCCTGTTGTTATGACTGAGCTTCTAATGATTCCAAAGACTTAGACCCTCACCAGCAATTCCCAGGCTGGCTTAAGTCCTGATGTCCCAGGCTAACCCACTTTCGCCCCCATGTCAAGACTCATCAGATCCACCCCACGGGATTTTTTTTTTTAATGTGTATTTATTTTTGAGACAATGCGAGAGACAGAGTGCAAGCGGCAGAGGGGCAGACAGAGGGAGACACAGAATCCGAAGCGGGCTCCAGGCTCCGAGCTGTCAGCACAGAGCCCGACGCGGGGCTCGAACTCACGAACCGTGAGATCATGACCTGAGCCGAAGTCGGACGCTTAACCGACTGAGCCTCTCAGGCGCCCCTCCACTGGGTTCTTTTGTGCATCCTTTTTTGTACGTTTGCATACTCTCGAATAGATCTCCTTGACTCTGAGGTTTTCAGTTAAATGTCTTTCCAGATACGTTTTGACTGAATTCACACACCGTTCACGAGAATTCAGTCACATGGTCAGACACCCAAAGCTAGGGGCGGCGTGGAAGCCAGCCTTAACCAGAGGCTAAAAGCCTATAGCAACAGCTCAGATTTGGGGGCACCTGAAGATCTGCCGACCTCGGAAGAATTTGGGGGGCTGGACTCCCTAAACGATGAGCGTTTGAACCTTGAGCAGGAAGTTTCCCACTCTCTGCCACTTACTACGCGAATACCCTCAACTTCAAGTTCATCATCACTGTATCAACTATACACACACTGCTTCATTTAGAAAGTATTTCTCGAGTAGAGCGCACTGCATGAATATGTGGTTCAGGAGAGGTTTGCGAAAACTGAACGGAAAGATGGGCAAGTGATCAGAGAACTCTGGCCCAACCAACTGGTCAGCAGAAAGGCTACTCGCCAAGTGGTTCGGATGATAAGCAGACTCAGGGCTTCCTGAGATCCGTTGCTCAAGCTAGTGCCTATTCTTGGCTTACGGTCTCTGATCCCCAAAATTTACATCACTGTCTTCACTTATTTGGCCAATAATTTATGAAATTGGATTATCGTAATTTCAGCCTGTTGTGTGCTTGATGAGACGCACGAGATGTGTACAGAAGCATGATGAGATCCTGCCCCTGTAAATTGCCAAGTCTCCTGATGTGTATCTCTCCATTAAACCTCCCTGGCCCGTCCAAATTGGGTTTTTTAATTTGCGTGACGGAGGCTGTATTCATTCTAAGTTGAGATGCTCAACGCAGAGACCTGCTATCTCTCCTTCTTCTCTCTTAGTTTCTTTCTCTGCCTCCTGATGTTTTCGAAAGCTTTCCTTGTTCTTTTGTCAAGGAAAGGACGGGAAGCAAACCTCACCTGCTACGTCTGAGTGTGTATTCTCAGACCCGTTGATGGCAAGACAGAGAGGCTGGGCGAGGAAAGGGAGCAGAGCATGAGAAATTGCAGCCATGTGAATTCCAAAATGAATCTGAAATATCTCTGAAGCTATAATCTGTGTCAAAGCAGACTATAATTAAAAGAAAGGAAAACAATAGGCTCTTATCCACAGCTTTGTATTTTCTATGTAAAGGCAGGCATTCCAGGAAATAAGTAAACTGTGCCATTTAAGGAAAAAAACCCAACGTATCTTGTACTTCTGTGCCTTTGGGACAGGGACCACTATTTGTTCCTTGGTATGTGTTCCCTGCTGAACTCATCTGATACTTGGACAGAGACTGTATTTCCCACCCTCCTTGAAGCTGAACTTGGCTGGCTGGCTACCTTCTGGGCAATGAGCTCTAAGAGGAAGGGGTATGTGCAGCTTCTGCAAAGTATCTTCTAGCAAGCAGAAGCGTGCCTTCCCCTTCTCCTTCCCTCTGGGTGGCTGCAAACTTGGGGAAGGAAGGTGGATGAACCTGGTTCAGTGGCTCTCATACCGGGGGAGAGCCACTAGGAGACCCGCTATGACAAAGAGAAAAAAAAAAATCTGGTTTAACCCACTGGTATTTGGGATTTTGGCCACCCACGGCTCAACCTACTCCTTAGTGATCTACGCCTTCAACTTGTGGAAGAACACCTTTTATTCCGTCCACAATTAAAATGGCCACAATTACCGTTGACTGAGACAAATATGAGGAGGGTGTTACTTTCCTCACAGTTTTAGAAGGTGTTGGTTTTCGGAGCCTCAAGGATATATGTGAGAGAGAGGGTTGGGGCATGATTCGCTTTAATATGGTGAACAAAGCAGCCTGTGGGAAATAGATCTGTGTTGTAAATGTTATACATTATACAATAGGATATGTATACTTTACATATCCCATATATATAATATGGGGAAATATCTACATAGGTGATAAATAGATACAGATAAAATACCACTCAGCCAAAGGTGCAGTGAGCCAGGGTTCCAGGAGAGGCGCTGTTAACTAGCTGTTGGATGTATAAATTGGTAAGAGGTTTTGGAATCAACTTGTATAAATTGGTAAGAGGTTTTGGTATCAACCCTTCATGTTTATTCTCTTGTATACAGTAATTCCATTGTTTGGGAATCTATGGGAAGAACGTGGGCAAAGAGTGATGTCCAAAAGTTTCCTGGCAGCGCTGGGTGCTACAGGTTCAGACGATAAACCCACGTGCCAAGAAATGTCAGAGTTGGCAGTTAATGGCGTCCTTTTGCACAAGCTGATTTTCTTTTATAAAATGTTTTAACGTCTATTTATTAGTGAGAGAGAGAGAGAGACAGCGTGAGCAGGGGAGGGGCACAGAGAGAGGGGGAGACACAGAATCGGAAGCAGGCTCCAGGCTGGGAGCCCCGCGCGGGGCTCGAACTCACAAACCGGGAGATCATGACCTGAGCCCAAGTCAGACGCCCAACCCGACTGAGCCACCCCGGGACCCAACGTGAGCTGATTTTCACGGGGAAAGGAGCTTCCGGGAGGGAAGCCCGGCTGGAGGTAGTGGCCGATGGAGAGGGCCTCCACCCAGGCCCAGGGGTCAAGTCCACCCTCGGCGGTTTGGCGGGGGGGGGGGGGGGGGGGGGGGGGGCATCCACACAGGCTGGAGATGCTTTGCCATAAAGGAGACGGCGGCCTTGAAAGCGCGGTGCGGTGCTCAGGGAAGAAGCGGCGGCCCTGGCGCGGAGCAGCCGTCCCTCCGGGGAGAAGCCCGCTGGCGGGGGGGGGGGGGGGGGGGGGGGGGGGGGGGGGGACCGGAGCCGCGCCTTGGCAATGGAAGGGGCCGCAGCTGGGGGACCCAGCCCCGGAGCCGCTCCCGCTGCACGGGTGGCGGGCAGGTGCTGCCCTCCAGTGGCGGTGCGGCTGGAGGTACGGCCGGGCCGGGAGTGGACTCGGGGGTGGGGGGAGAACCGCGGGTGGGCTGTCCCGGGCCCCCAGGCGGAACCGATCCGGGGCGCGTACTTAAGACGGATGCGGGTGGGGCCGCGAGCGCTGCGATCCGAGCTACCGCCGTCCCATTCGCAGCCACGGGTCGGAGCAGTAACTGAAATGTACAATTAGGGAGAAAAATGAAGTGAAGTCGGATTTGTCGCATCACCTGTGGCCCTGACATGAACCGACGCGCCGCATTATCTTCCCTGTCCGCCTAAGCTTTCCCAGACGTCACAGGTGCTGCCAGCCCGGATACTGTTATTTCTCAGCAGGTGTCTGGATCTGATCAGTGGGTGGCACTTTTCGTGGTTTGCAAAGCGGAAGGAAAGGAGAGGCCATTATTTCTGGCGGGAGTTCTAGGCTCGAGGGGGGGGGGCGGGGGACGGGGGTGGGGGGCCAGCCTCTGGCAGGTGCTCAGCAGCAGTGGCATCGCAGAAATAATTGGGCTTCCAGACCTTGGGCTTTCCTGTTCTCTTCCAAGTGCTCTCTTCCAAGGCGACGCTGTATACAAGGTTATATAAGCCTCACATTTCCTGCATGAAACCCCTCCGTATTGAAGAATGTGGAGTGGCCTCTCTCAAAAGTAAATAAATGTTTAAAAAAAGTTAAAGAAAAGAAGGAAAAGGTACACATATAGTATAATCTCAACTATCTGAAATACACAAATAGAAATATACTAGTATGTTTTCTCTCTGTGGGTTTATAGGTGATTGTTTTCTTCTGTATATCTGTCTTATTTTTTTTAATTATCTACGATAAGTGTATATGTACTACTTTATAAAAGGAACTAATGTATGTTATTAAAATCGCCTAGGGGCGTCTGGGTGGCTCAGTCGGTTAAGCGTCGACTTCGGCTCAGGTCAAGATCTCGCGGTCCGTGAGTTCAAGCCCCGCGTCCGGCTCTGTGCTGACAGCTCAGAGGCTGGAGCCTGTTTCCGATTCTGTGTCTCCCTCTCTCTCCGACCCTCCCCCCTCATGCTCTGTCTCTTTCTGTCTCAAAAATAAATAAACGTGAAAAAAAAAATTAAAATCGCCTACAGGGAAGTTACTTAAGTATATATTCAATACTCAGCATCCGTCACAAATTCAACGTCCCATGCAAACACACTGAAATAATACTGTCTTCTTGGCATCTAATATTCACCATTTTTTGGTTCTTTTCCCACCAGCCCCAAAACAAGTAAACATTGTTACAATTTCAGATCTGAAAACAGGAAAGCCCCCATGCAGGGACTTCACAAAAGGTAAGCTCTGGAGGTGGCAGAAATTTTGTGAAATTATTCTGGGGAAACTGTTTCCCTCTCACTGCAAAGGAGAGGAGAATCTACCTCTGAGTCAGTGAGGGTTTGATATTGAGAAGGGATTTTAAGGGTCTTCAAGTGTCTTTATGTTTGGGTTTGCCCTTAATTCTTTTCCTTCACTTCGACAGCATTGCGGATGAGGATGGCCGCACTGCAGCTTTATGTCGGCTGTGGTCACAGAGTAATTGTTAAGAACAGTGCTCCCTTTGACTTCCAAAAGTGTCTCAGTTTACACAACAATGGGTATGTGTATTCTGTGCAAGACCTATCCAAATAGCAGTGACTCCGGTTTTAATAAAGATCTGTATACAGCCATATGCATAGAATCGCTCCTTAGTTAACCTACCAAGAATGGCATCTGTTTTGTTTTTGGTTTTTTTCTTTGTTTAAAAAGTGTGTTTTCTTTTTATTGAGGTATAATTGCCATGCAACAGTGTATTATTATACCTGAAGCTAACACAATGTTGCATGTTTTGGGTTTTTTTTTTAATGTTTTATTTATTTTTGAGAGAGAGGGACAGAGCATGAGCAGGGGAGGAGCAGAGAGAGGGGGAGACACAGAATCTGAAGCAGGGTCCAGGCTCAGAGCTGTCAGCACAGAGTCCGACGTGGGACTCGAACCCATGGGCCACAAGACCATGACCTGAGCCAAAGTCGGACGCTTAACCAACTGAGCCACCCAGGCAGGCGCCCCTGCGTGTTTTGGTTTTTGAGGAACTTCCCACTTGAGAGGTTGTAGGTGACTTCTGGTCTACCTGAAACCCCCCGTACCTTATATGTTTCCCTTCTCCAGGAGTTAGCTGGGCCCCTTGGGTTCCTCTTAAAAATAAATGTTTTATTTAAGAAAATACTAGTTTCTTGCATATCTGTGTTCCTATTTATGACTGCATAACACGCCTACCCGCTAGGAAATTCTAAGCAGCCATATCAAATGTAACCCTATAACCATGTCTTATTTTTCTCTCTATCACCAGAGCCTCGTCCAGCAGCACTTTGTAGAAATTAGACAACCCTGATTGAACGGAACTGAATTTGTTGTGTTACTAACAGAGCTGATAGAGTAGTCCATTATTAGGGTTTATCTATCTATCGTTTCTGTGTCTGCGGTTTTCCAGTCAACATCTTAAGAAGAAATATTGTTTTGGTGGGGATTTTTATTTGCTTTTTAATTTCCCTCTTATTTCTTCATCGTACTTAGGGTCAGCATAGAACAGATGCATCCATCATCTGAGTCACTGGGCTGGATGCTGGTGAAGATAAAAAAAAAAATCATTAACACAGAGATGCCGCCTTTGAGTGATAGTGTAGTACAGAAGATCAAACATATACATGGCACGTTTCTGGTTTGTCGGGCATAATCTTGGTAACCTACGTGCGTCTGCATTTTCTACTTGTTACCTGTGTCTCCTTTCTTTGCTTCTCTACGTGAGCTTGAGGGGTGTTTGGCGGCAGGATGGAGTGCTAATTTCATTGAGGAAGACGTATCAGTGAGGATCTGAGCCCATTCCTAGAAAGGCCTACAGACACTCGTGAAAAGGACTCTAGTCCCTCAGGACAAGACAATCCCTGCATGGCAAGTGCTAGGTGAACACCATGGAGTCTTAAAGGGAAAAGAGGTGAGATGGGCTCTGGAGGGACAATGAGAGGTCTTTTGCAGGAAGTGAGGGTGAACCGGGTCTTGCGATGAGCAGGAGGATGGCTCTTCCAGAAAAGACCACGCTATACAGACCGAGCTTGGGCCTTGGAAGAAGTTCTGGGACCCCAGATGGGGCACAAAAGCAGCGGCGTGATTCCATTTCCGCGGATTAGAGGAGACAGTCACGTGGACACAACTGGGGGGATGTCCCAATGCTGGCCGCATGGAACAGCGGATGCCAGTGTGAACCGAGCACTGGATGGACCCTTGCTCCCATGCGATGGCTTTCCCATATCTCCTCAAGCCAGACTAAACCCTAGGATGATAATGGCGGTGGGGAGAGAAGACTCCAAGTTGGCTGAGAAGACACTGCCCCATCCTAGCAAAACAGGGCTTGAAATTAACATTGGAGAGAGATTTGGAAAGCAAAGAAAACTAGGTTTCTCGTACACTTCTGTTTGTAGACTGAAATGTACACTTGCTATTTGTGTCTCCGTGATGATCTCAAAGATGACAAACTCACTAACTGTTCATGCCGCTGGCTTGGGAAGGGGGCAGGGGACACGCTTGTCTCCAGGGCCCATCATCAGTCCTGTGGTACATGTGACGTTAGAGATTGACTTGCAAAGCGGGGGTTGCGCAACAGAACAACGTGGGTCTGGACGCTTTCCTACCATCAAACTTACCATTTGCCTCGGTTCCTCCTGAACCCGATGGACAGTTTTCCCCGCGGTGCTAAATTTGACATTTCCGTCCCCTCATAAGCGTAAAAGTGGAGGTGTCAGAGCAAACAAAAGATTTCTTTTAATGATGGAATTAAATGTGTATTACACCGGTCAGCATACATGTTGCTTTGTTTCACGGAGCCTGTGGGTATCGTGTATATAACTACACATTTCCAAAAATAAATACATATTATAAGAAGAGTTTGCATCACTGTGTTCTTGAGTACCTCAGATTTACGAGCCTTTCTTGCCAAAATCAAGTCAGTTAGCTGATTTCCAACATGAAGTGGTCCTGCCTCGTGGAAGGCAAGGGCTCGTCAGGAGAACGAAACAGCAGCAGAACCAGCCTTCCCCAAAAAACATATTGTGAACATCAGCCTGGAAAATAGGCAGACAGGGTGATCGTAAATCCCCCTTTTCTCAATTCTCTTGAAATCGGCGTTGGCCGAGCCAGTTCAGATTACCCACGGGTCACTTTGCAGACATCTCTCGGGTGGGGACAAAAATCTCGCCAAACTCAGAACCACTGAGTGGCGTTTACGATCTGTCCCCCTTCCCAACATCTTGAGGTCCTAGTGGCACCTACGGATCGTAACAGCTGGCCGCGCACTCCCCGGAAGTGAAGGCACAGGTCTATTACACTGAGGCGGGGAAGAAATGGAAAAGAAGTCAGCCTGCATTTTTTTTTTTTTTTGGCTTAATGTTTTCTTCTTCCTGTGGCTGAGACTGTAGAGTAAGTAGGAGCTCGGCTCCGGAAGAGGCTTCCAGGGTTGCCTCCAAGGAAAATCAGCAGCGGCAGATGCTTCGTATTAGCTGTACTAAAATCTCACTTTATTTCACCTGGTTTGTTTCTTCAATCAAATCCATCAGGAATAAGATCCTAAAGGGACCTCTGCTTATAACATTTGCTATCTTTAGAGGCAGGCACAAAATTAAATATAATCCCCATTCAATTTGTTTTTTAATTTTTTTTAACGTTTTATTCATTTTTGAGACAGAGAGAGACAGAGCATGAATGGGGGAGGGGCAGAGAGAGAGGGAGACACAGAATCAGAAACAGGCTCCAGGCTCTGAGCCATCAGCCCAGAGCCCGACACGGGACTCGAACTCACAGACCGCGAGATCGTGACCTGAGCCGAAGTCGGCCGCCCAACCGACTGAGCCACCCAGGCGCCCCCCCCCATTCAATTTTTAAAGAATCACAGGGGCAGAGGGAAAGCAAAAGAGAATTAGTAACGACGCCGTGCTATCTATGGATCCTAAGATTATAGCTGATTTTTGTTTTCTCCTTTTTACTTTTGTGTGTCCTCCAGATTTAGTATTATAACCACAAATTTTACTTTTTATGTTTTTTTGAGGGGGGGGAGGAGTTTGTAAGAGCCCATGAGGAAAAAAATACTTTAAAGGCATATACTCTAATAACCGTGACATATTGAGGGATACACAGAACCGACAGGGAGTATGGTGAGAGCTGACCCTGAAAAGACTCTGGGGTCTATATCAGAATGAATAAATTGGGTTTAGCCCGGTTGAGTCGATAGGGATGGAAAATGGTTCTACCCATTCTTTGCGGAAGTTCTTATGCCAATATAATAAATTTTTCTTCTCAGCTGCTGGGCGTGTGCTTAGGTCAAATTCTATCTGATCCAGCGGGACAGAGGCACAATGAGATGCATGGCAAGCGGGTCTCCTTTGTGGAGGGGACAGCACCCCACCCCCAAGCATCTACTTGCATCCAGCGATCGACAACAGGGTCATTGAGCCTAGAAGAGGGTGAAAACCCGAGAGAAAGAAGGGAAAACATACAGCAAAACCATCCTTGGCTCTGGGATACATGCAGAAATCGCGGTTGGATCCCTTTGTTGTGGTGGTCACGGGGAGAAAGCTGTCACTGGGGTTGCCGTGAGATTGCAGGAACGTCGGACAGAGTCTGAAACGGACAAAGAACCTTTGCTGTGATGACCAGACTCTCTGAATGGGAGGGAGTCACCGAGCGTTTATGAGAACGGATGCTTTGAACTTGTGTGAACTCAGATACCTGGATGTATGGCGGGGGGGGTGGGGGGCTGTGTGAACCCACTGCATGGCCACCCGCTTTAACACCTCAGGGCTCAGTGGTCCTCTTATGGGACCCTCCCCTCCCCCACCTACACGTCCTTGGAACGCACGTTCTCACTCTTACAGCCAAAGAGCGTCCTGGAGGTAAGCCACTGCACCAGGAGGCGACAGACCAGCTAGAGAGGCAGGACTCAGCTCAGCACACCCGTCAGGTGGCCGGACTAGCAGCTCTGCTGACCATGAGGGCTGCTGAGCTTGCACAGTCGCAGAAGCCACAGCGGCGAGGAGTAGGGCTATTATCATCATTTTAAGAGCCCTCTTAGGGATCCCCAGAAACGCTGGGAGGAATGTGGCTTCGTAAGGGGCCCGGGAGCTGCATCCACAGGTGCGAGTGTAGAGCCTGCATGCCTGTTCCCGGGACCCCGTTAGATCCAAAAAGCTGACGTTGCCTGGGTGCAAACACAACAGCAGAAAAGGAGCCTCGCTCGTGGCTTCGTGTCCCTTAAACAGTTATGTAACTTCACATAGAGAAAACGCAAGCTCACAGCCACAGGAAGAGAACTAAGTTTGACCCACCACCCCACCTTCAGGGTGCGTCACGCTGAGGGAAAATGACATGTCTGTGGCTGCTTTGAGGGTGTTCTGGAGGATCGCTGTGTGTGTGCGTGTGTGTGCGTGTGTGTGCGCGCGCGTCCCAAGAAATATTGCCATCCGCTAGAACAGAACCAAGCATGGATGTGCTTTAAAAATCAGATTTTAAGTAGCGCGAAGGCCATGCTGCCGCAGACTGGAAGCGAAGGCAAATGACAATTTGAAAAGCAAGATGTGCAGGTTTGGAAGCGCCTGCTGCCGACTCAGAAAAGGGAATGAATGTTCTCGGCGCACCTGCCCTGAACCAGGCACACGATGGCCGTTTTGTCTCCTGCCCGTCAAACATGGCTCGTCTGGCGACAGATTAAGCAGCCTCCTTGCATTCATTGCTGCCTGCAAACTGCTGCTTCTCCCTCTCCCCTGCCTTCCCTGCAGACGCCGGAGACGGGATCATGAGACAATACTACCAACCCACCCTCTGGGTTGCAGGCTTCTTGAGAATCAAAGGATCCTGACCTTCATTGCTTGAAAATGCTCACGTCCGGTGCTGGACTCCGTCTCATTACACCTGCTGTGATTCTTGGCGGTGTCAATATCCACGTGGCCTGTGTTTTCAAATACTGGCCCGCTCTCCCCCTTCCCTACCCCTTGTTTTCCACTGTGCCTGAGATCCTCACTCCCGTGGTCATACTCTAAACACTGTCATCACCAGAGGATGACGTCTCCTCTGTCATGTTGACATCTTTTTTTTTCCTTTCCTTTTTTTTACAGTTATTTATTTTTGAGAGGCAGAGCACAAGTGGGGGAGGGGCAGAAAGAGAAGGAGACACAGAATCCCGAAGCGGGCTCCAGGCTCCGAGCTGTCAGCACGGAGCCCGACGCGGGGCCCGAACTCACAAACCGTGAGACCCTGACCTGAGCTGAGGTTGGACGCTCAACCGACCGACCCACCCAGGCTCCCCTGATTTCTTGTTTTAATGTTTACTTTTATTTGAGAGAGAGTGAGAGAATGAGTGGGGGAGGGGCAGAGAGAGAGGGAGGGAGAGAATCTCAAGCGGGCTCCTCACTGTCAGCGTGGAGCCCAACTCAGGGCCCCATCCCACGAACCGTGAGATCGTGACTTGAGCTGAAACCAAGAGTCTGACACTTTACTGACCTAGCCACCCAGGCACCCCGTCATGTTGGTTTCTGACCCACATACCCTATCTTTGGATCTCATTCATTCTAGTGTCCTGATTCCAACAACTCTTTGACCGCATTCCACTATGGCCCCAAATACATTGACCTTCCCACCTTCCCACTGGCTGTCACCTAAGGTCCTCACTCACCTCCCCTCGATTCCAGGATTCATCATTACTATCTCTCCCTTACATCCATGCCCCCTTTTCCCTCCTTCAATCTCATCCACTAACTCCCACTCTCCTAGACATCAACTTTCTGCTCTCTTCTCTCTCCCCAAACTAACAATTCCTTTCTCTCCTCCTTTCCCCTCTCAGCTGATAACCCTGAAACAATAAGACCAAACAGAAGCAAGCTTCCCCGTACTCCCACCACCAAGTTCCAGCATATACACCTCTCTTTATGAACCACCCGCTTTGTTTTTACAATGATCAACCATTCATGCTCCTTTCTATAGGCACGTATTCACCAAGACTCAGCCATCACACCCTCGGGGATCTCACTTCTACAATTATCTCCCCTCTCTCCTGGCATCAGTTTCCCCCTGTCTGTTGTAGTATCACCCATATTTTTAAAAAGGAAGGGAGGGAGGGAGGGGAGCAGAAAGGAGGGAGAGAAGGAGGGTGCGGAAGGAAAAGAAACCTCCCTCCACCCCACATTTCTGTCCAGCTACTATCCCATGTTTCTTCTCTTCAATGTGGTTCATCTCTTCGTTACGGCTAAAAGTCATCCCTAACAACACGCTATACTCTCTCCTTCAATTCTCTTTCCCCCGTTCTAATCAGACGTTAGTCCTCATTACTCCACGAATACTGTGCTTGCCAAGAACACCAATGACCTTCATGTTGCCAAATCCAACAACAAATTCTCGGTCCTACGGCCCCCACGTATCTGTACCTTGAGCCAGTTTCTTTACTGGTCCCCCAGAACACCACTCTCGTGGTTCATTTGACATGCCTGACACCCTTCTCAATCTCCATTTTGATTTCTCTCCTTCTCCCTCACTTCTATTAATGTAAGTGCTCCAGGAGTCAGTGCTTTGAAATCTTTTCTTCTGTGCACATTCATACCCTAAGGAATGACCTACAGGCTGTGGCTTTAAATACTCTCTTTCTGTGATGACTCTTGTATTTCTCTCTCAAACAGCTGGACTCTAACCATCTAAATCTAACTGCCTGGTTCACACCCTCACTTCGACACCTAATGAGGATCTCAAATGTAACTTGGTTAAAACAACTTTGGGTTCCCACTGCCTAACTTTTTCCTTCCCAGTCTTTATTCACTTGATAAATGAAAATTCCTTTTTTTTTCTGATTGCTCGTAACATAATCTTCAGTCATCTTTGACTCCTCTTTTCTTCCCGACCCAACATCAAACCCATCATCAAATTCCGTTAGATTTGCCTTTAAAATGAAAAAAAAGTTCTTAGATATGTCACCAAAAGTAGATACGTTGGACCTTATCAAATTTTAAAAATTTTATGCTTTGGGGCGCCTGGGTGGCGCAGTCGGTTAAGCGTCCGACTTCAGCCAGGTCACGATCTCGCGGTCCGTGAGTTCGAGACCCGCGTCAGGCTCTGGGCTGATGGCTCGGAGCCTGGAGCCTGTTTCCGATTCTGTGTCTCCCTCTCTCTCTGCCCCTCCCCCATTCGTGCTCTGTCTCTCTCTGTCCCAAAAATAAATAAAAAACGTTGAAAAAAAAATTTTATGCTTTAGAATATATGTCAAGAAAATTAAAAGGCAAGCCACAGATTGGGAGAAAATATTTGTAAAGCATAAATACGACAAAGGGTCTTGTGTCCCAAATATAAGAAGCATTCTTGTAACTCAAAGGTAAAGAAACAAACAAGTCAATCAAAAAGTGAGTCGAATACTTAAATACCATCAGAGAAGACGTACACACGGCCAATACATGTTCAACGTCATTAGTGATGAGGGACACGCAAACTAAAATCACAAGATACCTACTAGAATGACTACAATTTAAAAAAGGTAATAACAAGCTCTGGTGAGTGAATAGAGAAACCTGAGTCCTCACACATTGTTGAGTGTTAATACATAATGATACAGTCACTTTGGAAAACAGTTTTTCACTTTCTTAACATAAGAAATGCTTAATGCCAAATATAAGCTTACAGTAACATCCAGTAATTCTGCTAGGTATCTACCCAAGGGAAATGAAAACCTATGTCCACACAAAGACTTGTACATGAATATTCACAGAAGGATTAGTCATAGTAGTCATTAAGGAAGACCATCCAAATGACCATCAATTGGTGAAGAGATAAACAAAACGCGGTGTCTTCATGCAATGGAATACAATTTAGCAAAGAAAAAAGGAATAGACTACTGTTCTATGCCACAACCTAGATTTTCAAAAAGAAAATGCTAAGTGAAAGAACCAAGACTCAAAAGGTTACATGCTGTATGATTCCACTCATATGAAACGTCCAGGAAAGGCAAACCCACAGAGAGAGAAAGCATATTAGTGGTTGCCTGGGACCAGGCGTGAGACCAGGAGTGAAACGTGAACGGGAATTGGGGGATCTTTGGGGGCTGGTGGAAATGTTCTAAAACTGGGTTGGGGTGATGGTTGCATAAATCTAGAAATTTTCAAAAAATACTGATTGTACATTTAAAATGGATGAAGTGTATGGTATGTAAATTATGCCTCAACAGAGTTGTTTAAAAAATAGAAAACAATCTTCCAAATATGACCATTTTTTCACCACCTCTCCTACCCACCACCTCAGCCACTATCTCTTGTTTAGGTTACTTTACTAATCGAACTGAACTTTCTGCTTCCACCTTGACCCTCTAGAATCTATTTTTCATGCACCTGATGGATCCTTTCAAAATATAAAACAAATTGCATCATGACTCTGCCCAGAAATCTCTAATGACTCCTCATTCAGCTCGGAATAAAATCCGGAGTTCTGTGGCCAATAGGGGGCTCCCGCTCTGTTCTGTGAGCCCCCTGACTCCCCCTCCAGTATTCTCCAGTCACTCATCAGTCCTGGCCACACAGGTCTTCCCCTGCTCTTCAACATACCAATCCTGTTCCTGCCTCAGGGTCTTTGTTTTAACTCCTCCCCCTGCCTGGAATATTCTTCATTGAGATGTCTTCATGGCCACTCTCATGTTATTCAGGTCTCCCCAATATTATCAAAGAAGACCTCCCTGACCATGCCCTCTTGAAAGAAGAACACCACTCCTTGCCCCCCTGCCTCCCATCATCCCTATGCTTTTACAATGGTTTCATTTTCTTTACAGTACTCATCACTTCCTGACACATTTTGATTGGGGTGTGTGTGTGTGTGTGTGTGTGTGTGTGTGTGCGCGCGCGCGCGCGCGCGCAGTTTCCCCACGACCCTGCCTAGAAAGGCAGTTCCATGAGGACAGGGATCTTGTCTCTGGTCTGTTTTGTTCATCACTTTATTTCATTTGAGTCTCATAATTATCACGTGAGATAGGTCTTATTCACAGGGGGAGACACTGAAGGTCTGAGAGGTGTCGCAGTTGATTAAGTCACACAGCCAGTGATTATTCAAGCTGGAATTTGAGGCCAGGGCTGTCTGACTCCAGTGCCATGGAGTCATCATCACTACGTCAAGACAGACTCCCAAGAAAAGCAGTTAAACCAGATCCCGCTGAGCAAAGTTTTGTTTCCTCGGTTCCTCGTAGATCAGAGTTAATGGTCTTAATGATTTTGAATTCTCTGAGTCCGTGTACCTCAGCCTGATCTACAAAAAATTAAGAAATGTAGCCGTGCTCTCTTGGCTTTCTCACATTTGCTCCAGCCCGTAAAGAAGTCAACCTTCTTGTCCTAAAAGTTGAAATAAACACACTTCAGAAAAATTAAAAATTCGAAGCGCTCACATAAATCCAATCTAACATCAAGATTAGAAGGGCAGGAATATGTAAGACGGATGACACCGATTCATCATAGTAACCTTCTTCCTCCAGAGTGTAATATATTACACATCTTCGTAGCAACCCGTGTGATTTATTAGTGTGATCAGAGGATAGCTCTCCCTTTTGAAATTGTTTTTCTGCTCAAGAGGTGTGCACACAAGATGTAATCCAGGAAAGAATAAAATATTTATGCCTAAGCTCATCTCAGTGTCGAAGAGACTCCGTTTTTGCAGTTTTCTTCCTTCTATCTCTTCCTTTATAGCTTCGACATATTCCAAATATACAGACATACTTACGGACACGGTGATGAAACCAGAATGCTCTGAGCATATTAGTTAGGGCCAGGGAGAAAAGAAAGAACCGAAAGGGAATACGGCACCTTGGGTAATGGCAGGAGGATCCACCTCTCCTCCAAAAACACAGGAAGCTATTACCAAGCCCCCATGTCCGTCCCTTGGTAACGGACGTCCCTATGTTGTGAACATAGAGGCGGTTCTATATAGAAGATGGTGCTCCCTCCAAAGACCACACCCATTAGCCAGAAAGAAAGCCAATAATATCCTCCTTCGTCCTCTCTCTGGGGTTCCAGAAGGTGAGGTAGAGGAATCGGTCACGTAGCCGAGGCTGAGAGTCATCACCATGGTTACGACCGGAGGCAAAGTAAGCGTCCTGCAGCCAACCAACCCCAATTCCAGTATGGGGCTCAACACAACCTTAATATGATGCTTGGAGAAAAAAAAAATGCATCTTGACACCATCGTGGCCCAAGAGGAAAAAAAAAAAGCCGATTAGTATTCCAGGCTCGTATGCCAACACAGGATAGTAGCAAAACAGAAACAAGTTTTCCATCCGAAATCCGCAGCCAGCTTTACAAAACAGTGTTTTAAGTTCCTTGCCGTAAATTCCTAGGCCGTCTATAAGGTTCCTCCCCCCAGATCTGCTGTGAAGCCTGTCGGCAAACCCTGAAATCACTCATGCATCCATTTTCAACACAGAATAATAAAATACTATATATTTGCGCACAAAGCGATACATCGCGTTCATTCGGTAGGAGCTGGAGTTAGAAATCATTGTACCTTCACGCGATCCTCCCAGATTGCCCCTCCCCAGTCACAGGCCCTTGGTTTGGCTGTGCTAATTAAGGATGGCATGGCTCCCATCGTTATTCTTGAACTTCGGTGCCACGTTCAAGTCCTCAGAGCTTCGAACACAGTTTGCCAGTGTCTTAAGAGAGAGCATTAATGCAAGAGTTACTGCAGTTTGCTCGTAATTTTTAAAACGCACCCCGCCCAACTTGAGAAAGCCAAGGACCTGGCTGGAGGAAGATACACATTTAATTAGAAAGGATTTGTGGATCCTCTCCACTGCCCAAGGCACCCGGCACTCTGCTTTATACGGGATGGACACTCGATAAAGAGTTGTGCGTGTCTGTTGCCGAACGATCCTTATTTACATCGATCCTAATTATTAAAATAGTAAACATTCAATGCAGAATACTTGAAGGACATAGAACACAGAACCGGACCAGAGTCAAAGCCATGGCTGAGTCCTCACCTTGGCTGGGCAGCCTCTTCGTCCTCATTTGTAAACATTACAATTCCCATCTTCCTCCCTGATCTCAGGGAAAATGTTCTCACAAAGGACACTTGCAAACACAGGCATTTGGCGTTGTTTCTTACTTTCAAGGCATCAAGATAATACGCCAGGGGGTACATCAAGGGTGTCCTGGGATCTTTTTATTTGGATGCAGTTTTCCTCTGCTTGTTGATCTTGCTTTTGACCAGGTAAATGGAGAAACACTTCATTGGGCAGGGGGAGCAAGATTTCCACACTGGTGATTATGATTAATATTATATCAACTCCATGAAATTAATTGTTCAAGGTGAACGGAATGGGGAATAGCTATCTTCTTCCCCTTCTAGGGACCTTAAAACTTTCACCTTTAAGGCAATCTCCTACTGGGGCACACCTGGCTGGCTCAGTTGGAGGACTGAGTCGCACCACTCTTGACCTTGGTGTTGTGAGTTCAAGCCCCATGTTGTGTGTAGAGATCACTTAAAAATAAAGTCCTTAAGGGGCAGCCGGGTGGCTCAGTCCGTTAAGCATCTGACTCTTGGTTTCAGCTCAAGTCACGATCTCACAATTCATGAGTCTGAGCCCCGCATCGGGCTCTGCGCTGAAAGCACAGAGCCTGCTTGGGATTCTCTCCCTCCCTCACTGTCTGCCCCTCCCCTGTTCGCATGCACTCTCTCTCCCTCTTTCTCTCATAAATAAATAAACTTAAAAAACATAAAATCCTTAAATAAATACATAAATACAAAATTTTGTCAAATTTAACTCTTGTGGATTCTTAAAGAATTCCAGTATTAAATATGATGAGAACAGGTGAACTTCTTCCCATTTTTATTGAATGATAACACACATAGCGACAAATACACGTAAGTTAACAACTAAGGGAATTTTCACGAACTGAACACCCCAGTACAATCACTATGCAGACCAAGAAACAACCCCAACTACATTAAGCGACTCACTTTAGAATCTAGTGTTCAAAAAAAAAAAAGGGGATCTAATGTCCATCCTCAAAGTATTCTTTACTAAATATCACAAGTCTATTACATGGGATGTAAAATTTAGTATGGTCACATTCAGTCCACGTAAATGTGAGCATTAATCCAAACACAGGCCGAATGGTTTCTTTGACAAATGGGAAGGGGCTGTTGGTAGCAATGAGTAGAACGACCTGTCATCTAATCTAACCATTAGATTCCCCTGCTGTTGTCGATCAAAACACTTAAGTAATTCTGATTCCTTGACACCCGAGACAACTTCTTCCAGACATGCCACAAAATGTCAACACTGTGATGAGGGAGTCAGTCCGAGAATTCCAGCCAAGGCAGAAAAGTAATCACCGGAGTGATTAAAGCCGTCACGACACCACACTAATGACCACTTGCCTTGTCTGTTTACCATGAAAACCAAACACGAAGGCCTATATTTTGTCCAGGTGGAAAGTCCACGGCTTGGATGTGTAAATATTCACTGTTTCTCTCAACCCATTGTGATGGGATGTGCAGGGAGGCCTCACACACAGCTCTTTTCATGCAATTGTCCTGCGGAATGAGATGAATCTTCCTCCCAAACTGAGCTGCCCCTCGTGGAGCCATGAGGCCAGAGGAGAGGATTCAGGCTGCAGGTGTCTCCGTTCATGACTATGTCCCGGCCCTGAAGCCCACTCACAAACGGCCTGCTCTTCTGCGACAGGCAAGAGTGTTCTCTCCCTGGGAACCTGGGGAGCCTCTGTGCATAGCCCCAGAAACGTGTTCTGGGCACCCACACTTTACTGGGACTTACATTTCCTACTGGCGTGGGTACAGGTGTGTAAGGCTGTGATGAGGTCCAATCAGGGGAGACAGATCTAAATGCATCGCCTTAATTCAGCTATGAGATAGAGTACTCAAATACCACCGACGTCTCAGGGGAACTCAGGTTGTCCCCTAAATAATTTCACCTCCCCAGAGGGACTCAAATACACCACCGATGTCTCAGGGGAACTCAAGTTGTCCCCTAAATAATTTCACCTCTCCAGAGGGACTGCAAAATAAAGGTAATTCTTCAGTCTCAAGAAGCCTTCCTAAGCCACATTTGCATTTATCCTACTTGTCGGGTTAACTCTCCTGGCCATGCTCCTGGCTCATTCAGTGCATATTTGCTGAGTGTCTGTACTGTTCTGGGCACACTGCCGGCCATTGGTATACAGTCATGAGGAGAGCAAAAATGAGCTTTGACTTCACAGCACTGATAGTCTAAGAGAAGAGGCAAATTCATTAAATAATCCACAAAAATATCTTGGTCTTTTACCCCCACCATACCTTTTCTCTTACATCACTTCTCCCCATTAGGTTTTTTTTTAATTTTTTTTTTTATGTTTATTTCTGAGACAGAGAGAGACAGAGCATTAGTGGGGGAGGGGCAGAGAGACAGAGGGAGACACAGAATCAGAAGCAGGCTCCAGGCTCTGAGCCATCAGCACAGACCCCGACGCAGGGCTCAAACTCACAAACCATGAGATCATGACCCGAGCCGAAGTTGGTCGCTCCACCGACTGAGCCACCCAGGCGCCCCTCCCCATGAGTTTTTAATTCCTACTCCCTCTCCATGGTCCAGTTGCAATATCTTTATCCATGGCACAAGCTCTCTGTGACCAATCCCAATCGGCCCCTAATAACCTGCTTCTTCTCAGCCCCATGCGTTGTTGACCATAAGCATCACCAAATAATCTAAATTCATGCCACCAGTGAGCTCATATCACCAGGAAGACACCAATAACTGACCACGGCCCTCTTTCCACAGAGCCAAGAAGTACCCTCAAGATCTCACCAAATACAGAAGATCGCTACCAATCAACTGGAACTGATTCTTTGAAAGAAATATAAGATCATCCTCAGTCCATCCCATTAACTAGCCAGTTACTACTCACCTCTACCTTCTGTTGTCTCTGTGCCCTCCTTTGTACCCTTTGTACTCTTTGGTACCTTTGTACCCTTTGTACCCTTTGGTACCTTTGTACTCTTTGTGCGTACTGTCTCCACAACCGCAACATAAATGACTTCAGTGACAGGGACCACACCTTATGTTACTTTTAACAACTCTAACTCAGCAACTGTATGTTGAGCACGGACTCTGGGGATGCCCTGTTGTTGGCACTACAGGAAATACAGAGATGAATGGGACACAGTCCCTCCCTCCTGCCAACAACCCCCCGTTTTTTGGTGGTTTTTTTTTTTGACGGATAAAAATTCACAAATAGCTACAACTTGAGACAGAGTACAACGAGTAGCTAAGAAAAGGCTGGAAGTTGAGAGAAGCCACCGATGAAATCCAGCTGGAAGCACAGGGAACGTTTCTTAGAGGAGGTGGCATCTGAGATGGACAGTGACGATTGGAGAAGGAGGAAAGAGGAAGCAGGATGTCGCTCTCCGGGCATAAAGAAAGGCATACGCAAATCCAGAGGAAGAGGAAAGTTTAGGATCCTTCAAGTATTCTCCTTTGGCCCCAAAGTACTTGGCATGACATCTCATTCATAGTAGGTATCCAACAGGGGCTGGTAAGTAGACACTTTAGGCAGTACCTGGTCAATGACAACACAAAGGAACCAAAGGGTCCGGGAGCGCCTCACATGCACGCACACCCACACACACGCCCCACGATAACAGACATTTTCCAAAGTGGGTCTCTACGCTCCACCAGAGACAAGAAATGAGCAGACCTGGAGTAGATGCCTCGTTCTGGTTGTGTTGGTGCCGTTACCGGACTGTAGCTCCGTTCTTGCAAGGTTATGGATCTGAGTAGATTTTCGGTCTCCAGTGTTTTCAAAAACGTAGGTGTTCCTCGGATGTTGGCAAATGGTATAGGGAAAGGAGCTTTGTACTCAGGTTAACCTGAGGACGCAGTGAGATAAGTGAGCTTGAACACTGTCTTTTTCACAGTACTTCTCTGAGACTGGGAGAAGCTACGTCACCGTGATCCTCCAAGAGGAGGGGGGATAGTGTGATCATTTCCTAAATGCATATGGCCATAGTAGCTTGTATTAAAAAAAATGGCGACTCTCGTGGTACAAGTGTTCCACAGAACGCTCTAGGATTTGGTGGGTTAGATGCAATTATAAAGAAAATGGAGGAAACTCAATCCAGTTTCGCCTAAATGATGGAGACCGAGGCTGCAGCCAGTAAGTGTCAGCTTCCAGGAAATCTGGTGGATGTGCCACATATCTATTCCTTTTTCCACCCACCCTCCATTTTACCACATCCTTTCCCATCCTACCCACTTAGGGATAATAAAAGCTAACATTCGTTGAGCCTTCCCTTTGTGCGAGGCCTTTGTGTTTTAGCTGCTTTAACCCTCACGATAATCTTCAGCACTATCATTATTCCAATTTCATAAATGAGGTGGCCGAAGGCACCGAGAAATTGAGGCATTTTCCCGTGGTCACCTGTATAGTAAGTGGTAAAGCCAGTACAGGAGTCCAGGAGGAGCTAAGGCTCCTAAGGGCCACACTAGTATCTACCCCGGGGTGGTGAGAAAGGGGGAGGGAGATCGCACGAGGACCCCTGGCTTCTCTCTTTCCCCCACTGCTTATGTTGGGTTAGTCTGCCAGTGCTCCCCTCCCCCATCTACCCCTTCCCCCCCCCAACCCCCATCCAGTCTTCAGAGAAACAGAATCCAATGGCCCCTCACACAGCATCTGCTGGTTCCGATTAAGACCATCTCAGTCTGGCCTCGCTCATCACCCCTGCTCATTCCTGTGCCCTCCCCCCCTCATCCCTCCCTCCCAATGTTTACTAGTTCCTCCCAAGGAAAGAAAAAAGGCAAGTCCCTTTGGCCTCTGCCCCCCGCCCCCCGTCCTCAAACACCGCCTCACAGTCACCCCCGATTCCCACTCCCAACCTTTTTTTGTATCTCTTTTCTCTCTTCTCTCATTACAGATTCATCTCTCCTCTCCTCTTTGCCTCCCACTGCCGTGTGACAAATCCCTCTTAAAATAACACTGGTGACTCACCCAGCGGATACTGTATTCCATTTATGGGTACCTTTGTTTCCCCAAGGGGCACAGAGCATCTCACAGACACTCAGTCTTATTTTTACCTCGCCCTTGGCAAAAGAGGGTCTGTCAAAAGGGAATAATAGTGTAGCTCGGGTTTTTGTCTGAATGACTGGAGCGCTGGGGCCGATACAGTCTTTTTACGCTCCCAGGCCTCCTCCTTCTCGTCCCCTTCTCCTTGGTGCTGTTTGACTTCCGGATCCATTAGTAACCTCACCAGAAATTCGACGAAAATCTTATTAATCACCTGTGCTCTTTCTTGACCAGCCACCCAAGCTGGAAGCCTCGAACAGCCCCACTTCCTTCCTCCCACTGGTTCTGCCCGCACATCCGGTTGACAACCAAAGCCATGCCGGTCCCGCCTTGGGGCTCTGGCTCCTATTCCCACCGCCGCCACCTCATTCGGGCCACCACCTCCTCCAGCCCGGCCTGATGCAGCGGTCACCTCGCTGTTCCCCCCCACCCCCAACCATTTTCTGCACACACACGCGCACACACACACATACACACACACACCCCAAGGTAGTATTTCCAACCTCAATCTGATCACGCTGCCCCGCCGAGGGGTGCTCCGGTGAAACCCCTCCCCTTTTCCAGGGCATTCGGGGCTTCTCAGTCTAGCCTCAGCGACCTTGCCTTTATGACCCCCTGCGTCTTCACCCCAGCAGTCCCAGAAAGAAGCAGTGTCCCTTTGACATTGCTGGATTCTCCTGCCTCCGGGCTTTCGTGCCCGGGACCCCGCCCCGGGGAAGGAGCACCTGCCTGTAGCAGCTCTTCCCAGAAAGCTCCTTCTCGGGCGTAAAGGTGCAATTTTTACATCACCTCTTCTGCAGGGCTTTTCCTAGCCTCCCTGGGGCACTTTGAACTCTTCTCTCTTCTCCATGCCTATTGCTTTTTCCGATAACTGCTAGAGTAGAGACACGTATAATGTAGTCTATATTCCACCAATGGGAAGCCTGCGATGTCCCTGGGCACTATGCCAGGCACTAGGAAACAGAGAGATCAAATTCACAGTCCCTACCCCCACGACGAAGATGGGAAATAAGGAAAAGTAATTAGTATTTCAGAGTGAGATGAGCCATAACAGAGCTAAACCCAGGGGCTGAGTGGGCACATGCGAGGCCATCACCTAGGCTGGGGACATCCCAAAGCTCTGAGAAGAGACCAGCCCTGAGCTGAGCTTCTGGGAATGTCCAAGTGGGAACGGCTTTGGGGACTGCACTTTCTCCCCCACGAGACCGCGGGCTCCAAAACAGCAGACCAGATCCTGTGCCCCCTGTACTTTGCAAGGGCTCAGCAAATTCGCAGGAAACCGAAAAATCAGAAAAGGTTTGGGCTGTGGATCTCTAAAACCGCCACCGATACCAGGTTTATGGCTTCTCAACCCAGCCTCCTCCTTCCTCTTGGTGGTTGACTCATCTTGGTCCCACAGATCCAATCTTAGCCAGTAAATAATGCAAACAATAAGGTGATTCCACAAATGCGGTTTTTCCGCATCCCGGCCCTGGCCGCCCGCAGCCCAGGAATCGGGGACCCAACTGGCTGGCCTGAGGCATTTGGCGTGACAGCTGAGCCACCCGGTCAGAGTCAGGCAGTCACGCGTCCCTGACGGGCACCCGGGCTAAGCAGAAAAGGCCCGAGAGGAAAAGGGAAAACGTGTCACCCCAGACCAGGCCAAGTTCAAAAGTCACCAGGTCCAGAACCACCTCCCAACTGGCTCCCCAGCCCCCCCGCCTCATTCTCTGCCTTTCAATTTCTACTTCGAAACCAGGGTCATTTCCCACAGCCTTGCACGTGTGGGCACGCTCCTTGTTTTGGCTGACAAAGCCCCGGCGACATCTCTCTCTCTCTCCCTCACTTTTGCCCCCACCCAGATTATTCTCTAACCTTCTCTTTGTCCCTCAGTCCTACGAAACCCTGTGCATTTCCTCAACCCATCTCTCTCGCCTGCAGGCATCTTGACGGGCTGCTCCTTCTTTTTGCCTGGAACGCCTCTGGACAACTGGCTCAGCCTTCCGTCTCAGGTTAAAGGCTACTTTCCAGGGGAAGCCCGTCCTGTCCCCAGGCTGAAGCCAGGGCAGCTTTACGCCTGCCAGTGACTGCCCCCACTCTCCGCTCTCCCTCTCGTCACCCCTGTGGCCCTCTGGTGAACTTGTCCCCTGAGCTGGGTAAGCTCCCCGCAGGGAAGGACTGTGTCTGGTTCCCCCCTCTCCCACCCTGCATCCCAGGGCCCAGAAAAGCATCCAGACTGCGTGCATCAGGCACACGTAAGCGTCTGCCGGATGAGTGCGAGAAAGAACACGAACGAATTAATTAGTTGGTTCGATGAAGGTATTCTGTAGGCCTGCTCGTCTCTTTGTGGGTTCTGTGTACGTGGTCTGGCCTTCAGGGGACTGGCCTCTGAGGAGAGGAAGGCAGCACGACCTAGTGGTCACGAGCTTGAACTCGGACCACACCTCCAGGGGCTTGGATCTGAGCTGTAGGCCTCACAATTTGCACGCGTTCGTTGTTTTGTCTCCAATCGAGGTCGGTTATGAGATTCACTGTCTTAACAGTTGCAAAGCAATCCACTAGCGCTGGTGACGTAGTCAACCGTATTTAAGTCTTTGCTGTAGAAAACAGAACGGTACTAACACATGCAAAGTCAGGAGGACATGCTGCCCGTAGGTGACAGGACAAGAAATAAATGATAGGTTTATGACTTAAAGCTATAAACAGAACGAACTGAAAATAGCCGCGTAATCATACAGAGACAATGGCAGAAACTTGGGGCTAAGTGAGCTAAGTTCTCGTGGTTCGTAGAGGCAGTCACAGATAATGTCCAAATCGACAACCCGGAAGACAGTGGTGTGAAACTCTTGGTGATTTGAAGGTAACTATGCGAAGGATCCTCCGCCAAAAGAGTTGTTTGTAAGCAGTTGTTTGTAAGGAGGAAGATTAGAAAAGAGAACTCATAGGGCTGGGGACTGTGGGTTTCCTTGGCAGCCCTTTTGTGCTATTTAAATTTTGACCATATACATGGGGCACCTGGGTGGCTCAGTCGGCTGAGCGTCCGGCCTCGGCTCGGGTCACGGTCTCACAGTCCGTGAGTTCGAGCCCCGCGTCGGGCTCTGGGCTGACAGCTCGGAGCCTGGAGCCTGCTTTGGATTCTGTGTCTCCTTCTCTCTCTGCCCTTCCCCTATGTGTGCTCTGTCTCTCTCTCTGTCTCTCAAAAATAAATAAAAATGTAAAAAAAAAATTAAATTTTGACTGTATATATATATATATATAGAGAGAGAGAGAGAGAGAGAAGGAGGGAGGTGCTGTACAACGTTTGGCTGAAACCCCTCGGCATCACACAGCACCTCTTTAGATAATGTGATAAGTTAACAAGACGCACATAGTTTCCTCAAAAGCTGGGCTTGATGGTACACAAGAGACATTGGGGAAAGGCACATACACAGCTCATTCAAGAATCCGTGCCTTCCCCATCCGTGACTTTGCCGTGAGTCGCCCCTCACAAAGCGAGTATTTTATCCTTGGTGCTCGTTTCTTCAAGACCGGCTTTCCAACTTAGGGTGGGCAAATTGAAGCGGGAGGGATAGATGGGTCCACAGTGTCCTGGGAAGCAGCTTTCTGGTGGTTTCTGCTCTGGCTCGCTAGCTGAATGACTAGAAGTGAGCTGATTCCAACCAGCTGCCCTCGGTTACTCTCTGAAAGCATTTGATAGCGTGGAGTGCCCCCTGAGGACTAGAGAGTAGTAAGTCCTCTCTCTTCGCTTCAAACGATCAAGGCACAGTAAGTTCCTGCTGTTTAGAGTCAGACCTAGATGTCCGCATCACCAGCTACTGGGGTAGTATAGCCATAAACGTGAATCAAATCGGCAATTTAATGAAAACGTGAGAGAGCGTGAGTCTGGGATACTGAGCGCCTGGATGCGCGTTTCATTAACACTTTACCGCAAGTTGTGATCACATTCAAGGAATGTTCCAGGTTGACAGTGTTTGAGGTGTTTAAAAGCTTCCTGGCAGGCAAGTGTGCCTAGAACGCTCCCTGAAGTGGTGACAATTACAGATGTCACAGAAAGGCAGCGTTGCCCATTCAAAGAGCATTGACGGTCATTTAAATAAAGTATCTTCTCACCAAACGTCTGACCTTTGCTACCTTGACAAAGAACCGACACGTCCTGTGTCTGCGTTCTTTCGCGGGAGGCCCAAAGAAACACAGAGGGATAAGAGAATTTGCTAGAGATCAAACATGAGTGAAGCCACTTTTTGAGTAGGTGGACGCTCAGGATAGAAACGCAACGACAGTATTTTCTCCCTTATTCCACAAACAGAACTCTATTAGGAAAACAGGTTGAGGTAGATCTTAAATCGTTTCCATGGCCACCAGTGTCACTTGTGACTCGCGTGTGGAGAACCACTCCAAGCTGGAACCTGAGAATGGTGAATACAGCTCGCGTCTCTGACAGACACTGGCCAACATCGCTCCCGTCACGAGTACCGTCGAAGGGAGGCACGGTTAGGACGGAGCCAGAACTTACGCAATGTATTCCGCTTTCCCAACACGCAATGCATAGGCTTTGAGACTCTTCTGAGTAATAAATATTTATTAATTAAAGCACCTACATGAATATGAGAGACACGAAAAATAAAAATACAAGAAAATAAGTGGACTCGTGCAGCACTTTTATAAAAAGTGAATACAATCGAATTGGTCCAGGAGTTTGTAAAGGGAGATGAGCTGGCGGGCGAGCGAGGGAACAAGGTGCCAGAAGGCCCCTATGTGGTCAGGGTCACAGCTGAATTGGTGAGATGTTGGGCTCCTGTTGGCTTGGTCTGTTTCATGTTTCTTCTGGTGGACTTGTCCACGTTTTCTACTGCCTTTTTCACCCACTCGGCTTGTGGATCCGCACAGACCTTGAGGCCACGTCTGGTAATGAATCTGCAAAGCAAGGCAAAGACAGAGTCAGTCACATCCGTCTCGTTTTGGGGACAAAGGTGATTTCCTTACTTAATTTCTTTGGGTGAAGTTGCACTTATGTATTGGGGGAGCTGCTATTCTGAAAATGAGATCCTGGAAAGACGATGGTTCCCTGTAGGCTAGTTCGTCACACATTTCCTCAAGATACAGTAACTGCTAAAACATGGCGCCCGACTTTAGCACACCCTAAGGAAAGGGAAGGGAGGTGAAGGGAAGGGAAGGGAGGGTGAGGGAAGGGAAGGGAAGGGAGGGGTGAGGGAAGGGAGGGGAAGGGAAGCACCTCACACCAGTGTGGCCCTATGGTCAGATCGTGACCCAAACCAGCCATCTCCCAACCTAGCCTTCAGAACGAAGCACAATATTCATCCGATTCCCAGTCAGACTCTTCTGCTAAGCTAAATCAGACAGAAGGATGATATTCTTTATCTGACTGCCAAATTGCTTTCAAAAATTGCCACTCGGTGCTCCATAAAGACGTGGCTAATACAGAAAAACAAAGGGGCTGTGGCTTCGCCTGAAGTCTTCCTCTGGGCCAACTTCCTGAGGAGGGCAGTATTTCTATACGCTGTGTCCCATCAAGCCCAGCTTTTGGGGAAACAAACTCACATTACTGCTTTCATGGAGCCCTCCTTGATGGTGTAGGTCTTGATGTTTTTAACTGGCAGTTTCTTGGTTGTCAGGCTCACGCAGATGCTCCTTTCTAGAACTTCACTCCCCACGCCTGGTGAAGAAAACCAAGCAAACAAAAATAAAATATCGTTTCAAAGAGCATGACTGTTGCAATGCTACGAATAAACTGACAAAGGGTGATGTGATAAAGAGTAATTTGGGGAAGGCAACAGAAAATGTGGGGGAGCCACACGTATTATTTTAAATGTTAAAGTGTGAGATATATAAAGGATGTCGTTCATCAACTGTTCGTCCTCAGTAGAAACCCCTCCAAGGGGGATTACGCTTCAGCTTAGACAGCCATCTTACATTGAAGAAGGGGAAATAACTGGGGAGGGGTAATAATAATTAAGAGTTTGGTAGAATCTCTTTTTTTTAACGTTTATTTATTTTTGAGATAGGGAAAGAGGCAGGGCATGAGCAGAGAGAGAGGGGGAGGCACAGAATCCGAAACAGGTTCCAGGCTCTGAGCAGTCAGCACTGAGCCTGATGTGGGGCACTGCTTGGGAAACAGCATTTTTCTCTGAGAAGCACCTAACATGGATTCTCCAAGACCCCAAGAATCCTCTAGACTCTAAACCCCCACATCTTCTTATTCCCAGCAGTGTCTGTGCGCGTGTGTTACGGCTGAAGGCATCGCCCTCACTCATATTGCTGAGCTGAGTCAGAGCACAGATTGCTAGAGGCTAAACCCCAGTGGGACGCGTAGCGGTCGTTCAGGGAAGAAACTTGGGAAGTGACTCGGGGAGGAAACTTGGCTACAAATTAAGAGACTGAAAGGAGAGTTAGCTGAAACCTTAATTATACTCGAAGGATAGTCCCTCTTACTGCCAGAGCCATGAGAAGTAAACTCCAATCAACTGTGGGGGGAAATGATCCTTTAAGAAATAAAGATGCGTAAGGGTGCATGGGTAGCTCAGTCGGTTAAGCGTCTGGCTCTTGATTTTGGCTCAGGTCGTGATCTCAGGTTTGTAAGTTCGAGCCCCACATCGGGTTCCACACTGATAGTGCGGAGCCTGCTCGGGATTCTCTCTCTTTCCCTCCCTCTCTGCCTCTCCCCTGCTCTCTCTCTCTCTCTCTCTTTCTCAAAAATAAATCAGTAAACTTAAAAAAAGAAAGAAACATGTAGAACAGTCAGATGAGGCTTAGTATAGCTAGGTCTCATCTTGGTCTGTCTTACAGGATTCTCTGAATGGGTATAAGGCATTGATCTGTCAGCCCTTATCACATGGTCTCTTATAAACTAAAGAAGTTTATCATTAATGGGAACAACATTCATAGCAGTAATCATAGACTCTCCTTCCTACTTGAAGGTGATACTGATTTCCTGGGTATGAAGGCATGAGCTCCCATTCATTTTTTCAAACAGAAATTTATGATTTGCCTCAAGACATCCACCCTCCAATTCATCCTCGCATTGTGGCGAAAATTTCCAAAATTCTGAGAATGGATCAAGGGAGCTATTAAACAGGCAAAAGCTACAAAGGCGTAGACAATCATCACCACCAGGCCACGGCTAACGTTAATCAAGAAATTATTACTCGTGAGGAAATCTGCTAAGTCGCCCTAATTGTTTTCGTTTACATGTTAAGCCCAGGTGAGAGTGTCTGTCATTATATTCAACTTACAAGTAAGTGTAGGTCCAGAGAGGCTACGAAACGTACCCCCAAGTCACCCAGTTACGAAAAGTTGGAGCCCAGACTCTAAGCGAGTTCTGTCTGTCTTCTGCATCCATCAAGTCCCCCAAAAGCAAAATTACCCTTCCCATTCTGCGCAAGGGAAGTCTGAGGCTGACCCCGGGGAAAGCAGTTTTCTCGAGTCAGAACCTGACTCAGACCCCAGACGTGTGCCCACCTGCCCGCATTATCTGTTGCCTGTCTCATGCAGAACCTATCGGCTTACCTTCTGCCATGAATTCGGTGAGAAAGCAGATGGCGAGCAGGGCCAGGACGAGAGGTCTCATGGCTGAAGTCCTTCTGAGCTGTGCAGGCAGAGTGAAGATGCGACCGCTCTCAAGAGCCTCTTTATTCCTCCAGTGGTGAGCGCACTTCCTGTGGTAAGAGGGGGCTTTCGGGGTGGGTGTGGAATCGTGGAAAGTCTTTGCAGTACAGATGCCTTTGTCTCCGAAGAAAAAGTTCCTTTGCCCCCGCCCCGCCCCCCCACTCGCGCTAACCCCACACCTTGTGGCCTTGGCCCCTTGTGGTGAATGTGTCAGTGAAACCAAATGCAAGCGGACGAGGAACGTGGTTTTGTCTCATCTCCTGCCACCGACCTGAGTTCAAATCTTCCGCTGCAGGCATGGCCCAAGGCCACATCGGTACTGTGGCCCAGTGCGGGGACAGTGTAAGGAAATGAGGTACGGTGGTCACAGCGGTCCTGCTTCCCCACCTGTCTCATGTCACATCCGCTGTGACGTGAGGCTTCCCCCACCGTGGCCCCCCGGGTCCCTGATGCCATCCAGAGAAACCGCCTCGGGGGACAAAGGGCTGCTGCTGGGGCCCTGAGTTTCTCAACCCCTTTTTCTTCTCATTTCTCTCCCGGACCCTCATTCGAATGACTCCCATTTCTTTACACGCCCCCCCCCATACCCAAGAAGCAGTTAAATAAGAGTGTTTGGAGCATGTCTGCATGCACATGTTTGCTTTATTACAAATTAATATCTACCTTCTAAAAAGCTCTTGATAAGTTGTTGGCCTGACATGAACTTTCTTTTGAGAGAAAGAAAGAGACAATTGTCTCTGATCATGCCATCCTGCCAGCGTTCATCTTTAACATTTTTTCCAGTAAGTCTCTATGGGTAGACACATGTTTGCGCACTTGTGACCAAATACTATTTTAGCATCAGTGTAAAATATCCTCACACGGTCCTTCACAGTCTTTGTGATACACACACACACACACACACACACACACACACACACACACACACACACATTAAACCCCTCCCTTCTAACATTGTCACATAGATCCCGTCTATAAGGTAAGTTTTCATTAACAGATATGGAGTCATTTCCCCTTAGTAACCAGAAGTAGAATCACTCGGCAAAATCGTAAGACCATCTTCTAGTTCTTGCTACCTGTCGCCATGGAGTCTTCCCCAAATGTAGTGTCCACTCGCAGACCTCTAGCAGGACTCAAGTATATCCGTGGCACCTTCCCGGTACTCCACTCAAAATGCTTTTCCTCCTATTCCTCCCTGACCTGGAAAACGATGCTATTGTCCATCCATTATCGAAACACAGAACCTGGGGCCATCGTAGACTCATTGCTATCCACTCACATGTCGCCCTCAACCAAGGTGCACTAAGTATACCTTCTAGGTAGCTGTTCAGTACACCTGCTCCTCTTTCCACGTGGCTCTAGGCAAGCCCTCGTCAATCTCGGTAGGACCACTGCAGTAGACCAACTGGTTTCCCAGTGTCAGGTCTCCTCCCCTTTCCAATCTATTGTCGCAACACTGCCGGACTAATCATTCTAATGTCTCAATCGAATCGTGTCATTTCCCTCCTGAGAAGCTCTTTGCCAATATCCATTGCCTACAGAATCTATTTCCGGTCTCTTCTTGTCATACACAAGGTCGTTCAAGATCAATAGAACGTTTCCCTTTCAGGTTCCCTTTCTGCCCCTCACGCACAGTTCCCGAACCTCCTAGTCTCAACAAATGTGTATGTGCTCAACCAAATATACCATCCGCACTTACACCCCCCCACATATCACTTTCCAATGCCCATCCCAGCTCCATACTTGGAAACTGCATGTTTTCCTGAATTCTCTAGATAAAATTGAGTTGCGCCATCGTCTGTGCTCCCTTGGAGCTTTGTCTCCACCACTGTTTTTATCGTTTATTGCCCTGCTCAATTATATTTCTGCGTCTCCCACTAGATGGCAGGCTCCTGTGCCTGTGATTTTCCTCTTAGGCTTTCAATCAAACAGACAATTTGACCCACGGCTGAATTTTTCTTTAGCATATTGAAACGAAATTGGTTAAACTCTCAGAGTGAATTATTCACTTCCAGTTTTTCAAAGCAGGACTGCGGTCTCTGGTGGGGAAGAATTAGGCGACAAGAAAATAGAAACCTGGGACAAAACAGGTTGATGTGCCAGCATGCGAATGCGCGGATGCTAATTGCCAACAACCTTCACATTACCACTGGCCACCTGTACGTCTTTGGAAAAGCGTCTATTCAGCTTATTTTTCATTGGATAATTTCGTTTTTTGCTAATGAGTGAGTCGTAGGAGTTGCTGATATATTTTTGATAGTAGCCCCTTATCGGATAGATGGCTTGCAAATATTCTCTCCCACTCTGCCTTTTCATTTTGTTGATTGTTGTTGTTGTTGTTTTATATTGTGCGGAAGCTTTTGGGTTTGACAGAGTCCCACTTATGTATTTTTTATTTCGTTGCTTGTGCTGTTGGTGTTGTATCTGAAAAATCACTGCTAAGACCAATGTAAAGAAACTTTCCTCCTATGTTCTGTTCTAGGAGTTTTATGGTTCTAGGGACGACATTTAGATGTTTAATCCATTTGGAGTGAAATTTTGTGAGTGGTTTGGGATAGAGGTCCAATTCTACGATTTTACGTGTGAATATCCAGTTTTCTCGGCGCCATTGATTGAAGAGACAGTCCCTTCCCCACTGAGTAGTCTTGGCTCACTTGTCAAATATTAATTGATTATGTAAGTATGGGTGTGTTTCTGGGCTTTTGACCCTGATCCCTTGGACTATATGTCTACTTTTTTGCGAACACCATACTCTTTTGATTACAATAGAATTGAAATATAGGTTAAAATCAAGAAGTGTGATGCCTCCCATTTTCGTCTTCTTTCTCAGGGTTGCTCTGGCTATTAAGGATCTTTTCTGATCCCACATGAATTTTAGGATTGTTTTTCCTATTTCTGTGAAAAAAGCCATTGGAATTTTGATAGGGATTATATAAACTATCAATGGCTTTGGATACTCTGGACATTTTAACAATAATAATTCTTCCAACCCATGAGCACAGGATTTCTTTATTTTTTTAATTTAAATCCAAGTTAGTTAACATATAGTGTAATAATGGTTTCAGAGTAGAACTTAGTGAGTCATCACTTACAAATAACACCCAGTGCTCATCCCAACAAGTGCCCTCCTTCATGCCCCTCACCCATTTAGCCCATCCCCCCTCCCACAACCCCTCCAGCAACCCTCAGTTTGTTCTCCATATGTATGAGTCTCTTCTGTTTTGTCCCCCTCCCTGTTTCTATATTATTTTTGTTTACCTTCCCTTATGTTCATCTGTTTTGTCTCTTAAAGTCCTCATATGAGTGAAGTCATATGATTTTTGTCTTTCTCTGACTGGCTAAATTTCACTTAGCATAATGCCCTCCAGTTCCATCCACGTAGTTGCAAATGTAAAGATTTCATTCTTTAAAATAATTTTTTAATAAAAATTTAAAAAACTACCTAGTAGTGCAATTGCTGGGCCATAGGGTAGTTCTATTTTTAATTTTTTGAGGAACCTCCATACTATTTTCCAGAGTGGCTACACCAGTTTGCATTCCCAACAGCAGTACAAGTGTTCCCTTTTCTCTGCCTCCTCACCAATATCTGTTGTTTCCTGAGTTGTTCATTTTAGCCATTCTGAAATGTGTGAGGTGGTATCTCATTCTATCTTCCTGATGATGAGTGATGTTGAGCATCTTTTCATGTGTATGTTAGCCATCTGGTTGTCTTCTTTGGAAAACTGTCTGTTCATGTCTTCTGCCCATTTCTTCACTGTTCATGTCTTCTGTCTGTTCATGTCTTCTGCCCATTTTTTGGGTGTTGAGGTTGATAAGTTCTTTATAGATTTTGGATACTAACCCTTTATCTGGTATGTCATTTGCAAAAATCTCCCATTCTGTCTGTTGCCTTTTAGTTTTGTTGATTGTTTCCTTCTCTGTGCAGAAACTTTTTATCTTGATGAGGTCCCAATAGTTCATTTTTGCTTTTGTTTCCCTTGCCTCCAGTGATATGTTATAAGAAGTTTCTGTGGCCGAGGTCAAAGAGATTGTTGCCTGTTTTCTCCTCTAGGATTTTGATGGTTTCCTGTCTTACATTCAGGTCTTTCATCCATTTTGAGTTTATTTTTGTGTATGGTGTGATAAAATGGTCCAGGTTCATTCTTCTGCATGTCACACTGTCCAGTATTCCTAAGACCATTTGCTGAAGAGACTGTCTTTTTTCCATTGGGGACTGTTTCCTGCTTTGTCGAAGATTAGTTGGCCATATGTTTGTGAGTCCATTTCTGGGTTCTCTATTCTGTTCCATTGATCTGAGTGTCTGTTTCTGTGCCAGTACCATACTGTCTTGATGATCACAGCTTTGCTATACAGCTTAAAGTCCAGAATTGTGATGCCTCCAGCTTTGGTTTTCTTTTCAACATTATGGTTCCATTTTCTGGCTCCATACAAATTTTAGAACTGTTTGTTCTAGCTTTGTGAAGAATTCTGTTATTCTGATAGAGATTGCATTGAATGTGTAGATTGTTCTGGATAGTATCAACATTTTAGCAATGTTTGTTCTTCTGATCCATGAGCATGAAATGTTTCTCCATTTCTTTGTGTCTTCTTCAATTTCTTTCATAAACTTTCTATAGTTTTCAGCATACAGATCTTTCACCTCTTTGGTTAGGTTTATCCCTAGGTATTTTATGGTTTTCGGTGCAATTGTAAATGGGATCAATTCCTTGATTTCTCTTTCTGCTGCTTCATTATTGGTATATAGAAATGCAGCCAATTTCTGTACATTGGTTTTATATCCTGTGATTTCACTGAATTCACGTATCAGTTCTAGCAGTTTTTTGGTGGAGTCTTTTGGGTTTTCCACATAGAGTATCATGTTGTCCGTGAAGGGTGAAAGTTTGACTGCTTCCTTGCTAATCTGTATGCCTTTTATTTCTTTGTCTTGTCTGATTGCTGAGGCTAGGATTTCCAACACTATGTTGAGCAACAGTGGTGAGAGTGGACATCCCTGTTGTGACCTTAGGGGGAAAGCTCTCAGGTTTTCCCCCATTGAAGATGATATTAGCTGTGGGTCTTTCCTATATGGCCTTTATGATCTTGAGGTATGTTCCTTCTATCCCTATTTCCTTCAGGGTTTTTATCAAGAAAGGATGCTGTATTTTGTCAAATGCTCTTTCTGCATCTATCGAGAGGATCATGTGGTTCTTTTCCTTTCTTTTATTAATGTGATGTATCATGTTGATTGATTTGTGGATATGGAACCATCCCTGCATCCCAGGAATAAATCCTATGTGATTGTGGTGAATAACTTTTTAATGTATTGTTGGATTTGGTGTGCTAGTATATTGTTGAGAATTTTTGCATCCATGTTCATCAGGAAAATTGGTCTGTAATTCTCCTTTCTAATGGGGTTTTTGTCTGGTTTTGGAATCAAGGTAATGCTGTCCTCATAGAATGAGTTTGGAAGTTTTCTTTCCATTTATATTTTTTGGAACAGCTTCAAAAGAATAGGAATTTACTCTTCTTTAAATGTTTGGTAGAATTCCCCTGGAAAGCCATCTGGCCCTGGACCCTTTTTGGGAGTTTTTTGACTACTGATTCAATTTCTTTACTCATTATGGGTCTGTTCAAATTTTCTATTGTTTCCTGTTTCAGTTTTGGTATTTATATGTTTCTAGGAATTTGTCCACTTTTTCCAAGTTGCCTGGATTGTGACATATAAATGCTCATAATATTCTCTTATTGTTGCTTATATTTCTGCGGTGTTGGTTGCGATCTCTCCTCTTTCATTCATGATTTTAGTCATTTGGGTCCTTTCCTTTTTACTTTTGAGAAATCTTGCTTGGAGGTTATCAATTTTGTTAATTCTTTCAAAGACCAGCTCCTGGTTTCATTGATCTGTTCTGGTTTGTTTTTTGTTTTTTGTTTTTTTGTTGTTGTTTTTTTTTTTGGAATCATTGATTTATACTCTAACCTCATCATTTCCCTTCTTCTGCTGGTTTTGGACTTTATTTGCTGTTCTTTTTCCAGACAAGTATTAGGCTGTGTATTTGAGACATTTCTTCCTTCTTTAGGAAGGCCTGGATTGCTATATACTTCCCTCTTATGACCGCCTTTACTGCATCTCAGAGATTTTGGACTGTCATGTTTTCATTTTCACTGACTCCATGTACTCTTTAATTTCCTCTTTGGTTTCTTGGTTAAGTGACCCATTCTTTAGTAGGATGTTCTTTAATCTACAAGTATTCGTGGTCTTTCCAAATTTTTTCTTGTGGTTGATTTCAAGTTTCATAACATGTGGTCTGAAAATATGCATGGTATGATATCGATCTTTTTATATTTGTTGAGGGCTGATTTGTGACCCAGTACGTGATCTATTCTGGAGAATGTTCCATGTACACTCAAGAAGAATGTGTCTTCTGCTGCTTTAGGATGAAATTTTCTGAATTTATCTGTTAAGTCCATCCAGTCCAGTGTGTCATTCAAAACCATTGTTTCCTTGTTGGTTTTCTGATTAGATGATCTATCCATTGTTGTAAGTGGGATAATAAAGTCCTCTACTTTGTGGTATTATTATCAATGAGTTTCTTTATGTTTGTGATTAATTGATTTATATATTTGGGTGTTCTAAGTTGGGGCATAAATATTTATAATTGTTAGATCTTCATGGTGGATAGATCCCTTAATTATAATATAATGCTCTTCTTCATCTCTTGTTACAGTCTTTGTTTAAAAATCTAGTTTGTCTGGGGGCACCTGGGTGGCTCAGTCGGTTGAGTGTCCGACTTCAGCTGAGATCAAGATCTCGTGGTTTGTGAGTTCGAGCCCCATGTCAGGCTCTGTGCTAACAGCTCAGAGCCTGGAGCCTGCTTCAGATTCTGTCTGTCTGTCTCTCTCTCTCTCTGCCCCTCCCCCACTCACACCCTGTCTCTCTCTTGTTCAAAAATAAAATAAACATTAAAAAAAATTTTTAAAAATATCTAGTTTGTCTGATATGAGTATGGCTACTCTGGCTTTCTTTTTGATGTCCATTAGCATGATAGAGGGTTCTCCTCCCCTTACTTTCAATCTTCAGGTGTCTTTAGGTCTAAAGTAAGTCCCTGTAGGCAGAATATAGGTCGGTCTTGTTTTTTATCCATTTTGATAGCCTATGTCTTTTGATTGAAAATTTTAGTAAATTTACATTTAAAGTGATTATTGAAAGAAAAGAGAAGGGAAAAAAGTTTTAAAAAATTTAAAACTGAAAAATATTAAATAATAAAATAGAATAAAAGAAAATAAAGAAAATAAAATCAAATTTAAAAAGAAAAAAGAATTTGCTCTTGTAACTCTGGCCCTTATTATTTCTTTCATTCTGCTAACTTTAAGCTTAGTTTGCTTTTGTTTTTCCAGTTTCCTGAAGTGTGTAAAATTAGGTTGTTTGAGATCTTTTGTTCTCCTGATGTAAGTGTTTATCACTATAAACTTCCCTCTTAGAACCACCTTTCCTGAATCTCTTAAGTTTTATGATTCCATTTTCAGTTGTTTCAAGATATTTTTTAGTTTGCCTTTTGATTTCTTCTTTGACCCATTGTTTCTTCAGAAGTTCGTTGTTTAATTTCCACATATTTGTAAATTTTCCAGTTTTCTTCCTGTTACTAAGTTCTAATTCATACTCTTCTGCTCAGAAGACATACTTGGTATGATTTCAATCTTCCTAAATGTGCTAAGACTTGTTTTGTGACCTACAGTATGATCTATCCTGAAGAATGGTCTGTGTGTGCTTGAGAGGAATGTGTATTCTGCTACCGTTGGATGGAATGATCTGTATATGTCTCTTAGGTCCATTTGGTCTAAATAGTAGTCCAAGTCCAATGTTTCCTTATTGATTTTCTGTTTCAATAATCTACCCATTGTTGAAAGTGGAGTATTGAAATCTCCTGCTATTCTTGTATTATTGGTTCTTTCTCCTGCAGATTTCTTACCATTATTTGATATATTTAGGTGCTCCAATGTGTGTTAGTCACTTAACTCTAGTGTAAATGTTAAAGAACAAAAGTATTAACAATAAATATAGCTACTATAATTTGCTAACGGATACACAATATTAAAAAGAGGCAAAATATAACATAAAAACATAAAATGTGGGGGGTTGGGTAATAAAAAGATAGAGTTTTAATATGCAATTGAAGTTAAGTTGTTATCAGCTTACAATAGACTGTTATATCTGTAATATGTTTTATGCAAGCCACATGGTAACCACAAAGCAGAAACCTATAGTAGACACACAAAAGATAAAGAGATAGGAATCAAAGAATGCCACTACTAAAAGTCTAACTCACAAATAAATACAGAGAGGAAGAAAGAAACAAGAGAACTGCAAAACAACCAGAAAAAAAAAAATATGGCATCAGTAAGTCCTTACCCATCAATAATTTCTTAAATATAAATGGGTTAAATTCTCCAATCAAAAGGCATAGAATGACTGGATTAAAAAAAAATAACCAACTATGTGTTGCCTCACTTCAGCTTTAAGGACACATATCAGTTCACAGTAAGGTGATGAAAGAAGATATTCCATGCAACTGGAAACCAAAAGAGGGCAGAGGTAACTATACTAAGACAAAATAGACTTTATATCAAAAATGTAAGAAGAGGCAAAGGACATCGTATTATGACAAAGGGGTTAATTCATCAAGAAGATATAAAAATTATAAAATTACTATGTATATAATTATATGCACCCAAAATCCTCACAAGAATTTACAAATGCTTCTATGACCTATGCCTTCCTTTCTCACTCTCTAACATCATCTCCTGCCCCTCTTTCTCCCTTATCCCTCCTCTGCAGTCACTATGACCTCTTAGCTATTTCTCGGACATGCCAGCCATGCTTCTGCCTCTAAGTCCTTTCACTTGCTGTTTGCTCTGCCTGATATTCTCTTCCCACAGACATAAGCATGTCTCGCTCCCATTGCTTTCTCACTGTGGCTTTTCCTGACCACCCAATTGAAAACTGTACCCACACGCCAATTCTGGTATCATTTGCTCTCCCCTTGCTTCTCTACTTCCATTCATAGTACTCAGCACCATGTAATATAACAATAATTTACTTGCTGACTTTTAAAATTTGCCATCTCTTTCCAGAAATTGTTCATCTTTTTCATTCCTCAGAGTCTAGGACAATGCCTGACACAGAGAAGGTGCTGGATTATATATTTGGAATAAATGTAAATGTTTAAGAGTACATAAGCCTATGAGTGAGTAAGCATGCATAAGTACAAGCAAACATAAACATTTATACTCTGAAACATCAGTGCCATATGTGTGTGTGTGTGTGTGTGTGTGTGTGTGTGTGTGTGTGATCTCACAATGGAATGGTAGAATCCATTTTTGAAGGAATCCATTCACTTTTGAGGGAAGAAGATACAAATTATGAAGGATATAAGTAAGGAAACACAATATATCTTCTCTTTCCTTTTTAGTTTTTGATCTGAATATTTTTATTCATCTGAAAAAAAATTAATTTGTATTTCCTCATACATAATAGATGATCCACATAAAAATGTCTTCTTCTGGGGGCGCCTGGGTGGCTCAGTCGGTTGGGTGTCCGACTCCGGCTCAGGTCATGATCTGATGGTCCGTGAGTTCGAGCCCTGCGTTGGGCCCTGTGCTGACAGCTCAGAGCCTGGAGCCTGCTTTGGATTCTGTGTCTCCCTCTCTCTCTCTGCCCCTCCCCTGCTCAAGCTCTGTCTCTGCCTCTCTCAAAAATAAACATTACAAAAAAATTTTTTAATGTCTTCTTCTGTAGAATGCATTCCATTTTTCTACTAGATCATTTGTTATTTTGTTAGCAATATGTGAAAATTGTGTGTTCACCATGCTAATTCTTTGTCTGCTACATCTGTTGCAAATATTTTGTCTCAGTTTGTAGCTTCTCTTTTCACTTTCTTTGCCATGTCTTTGATAAACAAAAAATACTAACTTTCATGTAACCAAATTTCTCCATGTTTTATTCTGTGGTTATTGTTTTTTTGTGCCCTAATAAGTTTTTCCCTTCCCCAAAGCCAGAAAGACCAACCCCTGCTAACGGTTTTAACGTCTTGCATTGGACACTTAAATGGTTAACCTTTCTGGTGGTTACTTCTGTATGCGATGTGAGATAGACATCCAAATGCATTTCTTTTCTCTTTGGATAACTGAATTTTCTAGCTGTGGTTCTGAAGTAGTTTCTCCTTTTCCCACACTACTGTCATATATCAAAGGTCCACATCTATGTGCATCTGTTCTAAATTCTCTAGTCTGTTCCACTGGTAATTTGTCTATGCTTGGCTCACACTACTCTAGGTTATTTACTGTGGCCTTATAAGTTAACTTTAATTTCTAGCAAGGCAAGCCCTCTTATCTTTTTCTTCAGAAGGATTTTGGCGTAAGCTCACTAGTGATCGTGAAAATGTAAATCAAGACCACAGCATGACCCCATCTTATTCCTACTCAAATGGCCAGAATTGAGAAGTCTAATAATACTTCTGTGATGGCAAAGATATGGAACAACGTGTATTACTTATGGCATTAGAAACTGGTACAACCTTTAGGAAAGCAGTTGGCATTATCATTTAAGCTGAACATTTAAATACTGTGCAGCTCCAAAAACTCTACTCCTAGATCTAGAGATAGACATAGATATAGATTAGATATAGGTATAGATCAAAGGGAAGGAGCACATAGATGTAAGTTATTCGGAATGTTCTTCTCATTGGGGGTAGGTTTGTGGTGGTACATTATACGATGTAATGAATTGAATCCAAGAGGGTCATACACGGACCAAAGAGGATGATGTATAATGGTAGAACTCAGGTAAGACCAAATGCTGTAACAAATCAGCTCAAACTCTCAAGGGCATAACACTAATAAAAGCTTACTACTCGCTCACACAAAGATCAATGCAGAAGTTCCTGGTCAGCTGTCTCTCTTGGAGGCCTCCCTCCAGTAGGAGGTTTGCTACCTTTGGGCAAAACCAGCCCTCGGGGCTTGGGAGTCCTTTCTTCCTGCTGCTGGACAGGGAACAGAAGACCATGGAAAAGGCATGCCTATTCTTTACTACTTTGATCTGGAAGTGACATTTATTCTTTGGTCATGTTTCACCGGGAGGAACGAGGTATCTGGTCCCACCTAGAAACAAGGAGAGAGTGGGAGAAGGGGGTTGCATCTGGGAAATGTAATTGAGATCCGTGCCTGGAAAGAACAGTTAAGGCCTCGCATGCCTGGACGCAGCCAATCCGCTATGATTAATCCAGCCGTGCACAAGGTTCCATTTTTTTAAAGATAAAAATAAAAGAAAGAGGGGCGCCTGGGTGGCTCGGTTGGTTGGGCGTCCGACTTCGGCTCAGGTCATTATCTCGTGGTTGGTGAGTTCAAGCCCCGCGTCAGGCTCTGTGCTGACGGCTCGGAGCCTAGAGTCTGCTTCCGATTCTGTGTCTCCCTCTCCCTCTGCCCCTCCCCTGCTCATACTCTGTCCTCTCTGTCTCAAAAATAAATAAAAAACATTTTTAAAAAATTTTTTTAAATAAAAGAAAGATTACTGTGACTATTATTTTCTTTAAAACATGCTCCCAGTATAACATCTCTTAAATTGTACTTAGCTTCTTTCCCTAAATTCAAATCGTTTTGTTATATTTTTTCTGATTAAAAAAAAAAAGTATAATTGTTGTAAAAAAAAATCAGACACTACAGAAAAGTAAAAAAAAAAAGAAAAGAAAAGAAAAGAAAAGAAAAAGAAAAAGAAAAAGAAAGAAAGAAAAAAAAGAAAAATTCACCCAAATCCCACTGCCCAGAGATGGCAATTTAGCCACTATCCATGGACCTTCCTCCAGACAGCTCTCTAGGTAAATACCTGTGTATATTATATCCTTTCACTACCTTTCTACAGCATTCGATGGCTGGAGATGCATTGCACACTTGCAGTGCATAAGGCTCTGTGCTAAGCTCTTGAGGGCATTAGCCCATTTAATCCCTATCACAATATAATACATTGAGTAGAGTCATTATTTACATATTATAGATGAAAAATTAAGGCTAGGAGAGGTTAAGGAATTCACTCACAATTACAAAGCTGGGTGATAATAGAGTGAAGATTCGAACTCAGGCCTTCCAGATTCCAAAGCCAGCTCTTTTTTTTTGTAATATTTTTTAATGTTTATTTATTTTTGAGAGCGAGAGACAGAGCAAGAGCAGGGGAGGGGCAGAGAGAGAGGAAGACCCAGAATCCAAAGCTGGCTCCAGGCTCCAAGCTGTCAGCACAGAGCCCGATGCGGGGCTCGAACCCACAAAACCAGTGCCCTGTTAGATATCTTCTGATGCACTACGACTCCCCTGCTGGTAGCCCCTGGCTTCTTTCTTTCTTTTTTTTTTTTAACCCTAGACCACCCAGCAAGGAGAATATACATGTTTTTGAACTTTTCATACTTTTTCTGTGTATCTCTTCGTCGTAAGTTCCCCCCAGGAAATTTGCACAAGATGGTGTCTTACTTTCACACACACTGCTTTCTCAAGAAGATGCGCAAAAGTTGAATAGGTAAACATGAAGTTGGCTGGCAAATTAGTGCCACATAAGATAACTCTCAGTGGTCATTCGTTGTCCACTGGTCTACAAAGCCAAATTCATTACCTGGACAGCCAGTTCATGGGTATGGATGTATGATGTATGAAACTGCAGCTTAAAGTCAAAAATGGGAGCTGAGTTACACCCCCACCAACAAGGCATGAAGGTACCTGTTGTCCCAGATCTACCAACGGTGGGTTTCGTCAATCACTTCAGCCATGGCAAACTTATAGGTGAAAGGTTGAAGATTCTATCTTATTGTTGTTCAGTCGCTTTGACTACTAGCGAGGTTGAGAATCTTTTACGAGTTGCCTCTTCAAATGTTTGTCCATTTCCACGGGGATGTTTGCATCTTTCTTTTTCATTGGTGAAAGTGCTTTGTCATATTGATTACAACTATTTTTCTACTAAATCGCATGACTGTTGCAATGCTAGTAACACACACAAAGTGAGGATCCGAGCTACGTACATATTTATGCCATTCTAATTTCCAACAGGAGCCACAGATACTCCCCGCAAACCTCAAGAATATGTTTTCTGACAGAAAAGCTCAGCTTAAAAATACAGATAAAACATTTTAGTTCTCTTATCTTGTCTAAGATCTAGACCAGGAGTTTCTATGATGGGAAAGTATCTTGTAGTTCTGATATTTCTCTGGGGACGCTCACCAAATCAATCGTGAACACAACTCTACTTATCACTTCAGCTACATGTTTCTGACTTATTAAATAAGTGACATGTCACAAAGAAACACCACTGAAGAGGGAATAAAAGAAACCCTATGATATGAATATCAGGAAAGGTTCTACCACAAACTAGCTTTGAAGTATCAGCCAACCATTTGGGCCTTTCAGTGACTCAGTGCTCCGACATTTACATCCATCAACCTCACGGAAATACGGTGGAAACTGGTAATATTATGTCAACAAAATACTCAGATAACATACAAATGACAAGTCTACTTTGTAACCATGCTCTTTCATTTTCGCCATGTAAATTAGACCACAGTCTATCAGACAAGAATGCAATTAGAAAAATGACATTAAGAAAGTTAGGTAGTTTGTGGATACATTTTTATCTTTAAGTTCAAGGTAAGTAAAGAGAGAGAGAGAGAGAAGCATCTAATACGAATTGAGGAAGTAACCTATGTGCGCTCCCAGGAGTTTCTAAGCAGTTTGACAGGTGCTGCCAGTGAGTAATATGAAAATAAGTCAATAATATACTCTGATTTTTGAGTTTCCACCAAAAGCTGACCTGACCCAAAGAAACTCTCCCATCGTTCTGGCATAATAGCTAAAATCTCTCCATTAAAATCACTCACTCATAAAATTATTTATTGAAGACAGTTCTTACTACGTGTAAGATACTGTCTTAGAAACAGGAGAAAAGAAAAAAATAAGTCATGACTCATCTTCTGGTGAACGATCTACATCTGTATCTATCTATCTATCTATCTATCTACCTATCTATCTATCTATCATCTATTGATCATAATGCATTGCAACGTGACAAGTGCTATAGTAGCCTGATCAATTACTTGAAATGTAACATTGGATGTCCGGGAGCCTCAAATACTCCTGGGATGAATAAGGCATATAGTCCCCCTCTCAGGTATTAACTTTGGACTATGGTTAATACATTACATGATAGACTATCACCCTGTGAAGCAGAGAAGTTCCCTAAGGGAGTACACAAAGAAGCTAAGTTCCGAAGAACAACAAGACAGGTAGATCCATAAGGATTTCTCAAAATAATTCATACCAAACACTAGTTCTGTAAATTATTCTGTGAAAAAAACAAGAAGGGAGTTCGTTTCTAATAACCTTGGGAAATTTTGTACATCATGAAATCACGTGCATATCACCATATTAAAAGCTCTGAGAAGTGCCGTGGTAAAACTTGGCTATCCCAGCATTTCCTAAACACTTTTAAGTTACAGAACCCTTTTTCACGGAAGCCTTAAACCTACTGCAGATGCATTTCAGGAACACCAATCTAGAGGTGCCTGGCTGGCTCAGTCGGTGGAGTGTGCAACTCTTGATCTGAGGGCCATGAGTTTGAGCCCCATATTGGGTGTAGAGATTACTTAAAAAAATAAAATCTTTAAAAGAAAGAAAGAAAGAAAGAAAGAAAGAAAGAAAGAAAGAAAGAAAGAAAGAAAGAAAGAAAGAAAGAAAGAAAGAAAGAAACCAATCTAGAGCATGGATTCTGTCTAGGGAGGTATGGTGTAGGCATGGTGTAGGATGATAGGGGTAGGTGCCAACCATGGCAGGGTCCAAGCTAGAGCCTGTCTTAGAGCAAGAAGGGTTGGAGATAGTTTGGTGGTGAATTCAACACCGATGGAGACAGAGAAGCTGGTGCTGGGTAGAAATCCAGTTGGATGATACATTTTTCCGTTGAATTCTCCAACCTGTGGACAAATCCTGTGTCTGGTCATTTCCTCCCTGATTACTACTCTGCTTCTGTTGATTTACCAATAAGATTGTACATCTTTTTTTCACAGTTTAGAAAAAAAATGTCTTATTCAGTAACCACTTAATACGATAACTGAGGCCGGGTAGTTCCAGAAATCCCTAATAAGGAATGGCTTAACTTTTCCTTGATAGGTTATTATTTTTTTTTTACATAAGATATTGTGCAAGGATAATTTTTTACCCTCCAAAATACAAGAATTACATGGAAAAAAATAGCTATTTCCTGCCATGGACTTTGAGTCACGATAGTCAAACCCATAAAATTATGGAGGATGGTCAAACCCCCATGCTGGGGGGGTGTTTTCATTAGTGAATTCTAATGAACTGTGCTAGACAGGTATTATCTATAACTGATAGATATTATTAATAATAAGTTTGTTTCAACAGCATACGTCAGGGGTCAGCACAACACGCTTAGCTCATGTTTTGTAAATGAAGTTTTACTGGAACACATCGATGCCCGTTTGCTTGTGTATCGTTGATGTCTGTTTGCACACTACGACAACAGAGTCGCTGAGTCACATGGTCTTCAAAGCCTAAGATATTTGTTGCCTGACTCTTTATAGAAAACGCTTGAATCCCCGACTTGTATGCATTATTGAAGCCAATTATGTTCAATAGAATTCAACTACATAAAACATGGGGGGCGGTTGAGGCGTAAAGAAATACACCAAAACATTTATGAGAATTCCCCCCAGGAAGTTACCGATCTCATGGTCAGGCTGACAGGGTGAGGAAGAAACCCAGTAAGACCTAGCTTCTGACATTTGAAGCTCCTGTGTCATTTATAGGTATTTTATTTATTCTTTGTTAGTGAAAGTATGTGCAATGGACAGGCAGGCATATTCTCATTCAGTGGGTTCATATTCGCCCTTGTGTCTCGATAAAAGGGACACCAAAAATCTCAAAGAAATTTCTAAATGGCTTGTGGTTATCAACAGGTTAAAAACCACTGCTCTGCACTGCATAGGCAGGTATCACTTAGGGTCAGGAGTCCACAGGCTCAAGGTGACAGAGGCAATGTGGCACATTGACCACCACACAGAAGTTGCTGATACATAGTCTCCATTACACTGTTCATTGTTCCCAGGTCAGTGGGGAGTCTCACCAGAACACGCCATAGAGTCAAAATAACCAACCATCCAGGGAAGGTTAGGCTGGGAAGAAGAAAGGCGCCTAGTCTCTATGATGTCACGTTAGTCACTTTGCCAGGAAATTAAAATCCGTAAGCAAAGGCGTAGGGCTTTTTGGTTTGGGTTTATCAGAAGGCTGTCATTTTGGTCACGAAATCTGCCATCAATGTAAAATCCTCTGTGGTGCAGAATTGAAAGCATTTATGGATCTCCTCAATCGGATGTTAAGCAGACTCAGTTGGCCTGGAAAGAAACACGCACTGGCCAGGACCTAAGGCCCAACGTCCATGGCCAGCAGCCCTCAGAAGGAGACTCTCCCTGAGAAACCACTGCCCTGGGAACCATGAGCTCTAAAACCAGGTCAGTGGGTCTTTTCCGTATCCCAGCTCAGCCACTACGAGGGGTTTCTCACAAAGGAGAATCAAAATTCTCCCCGCTTCACAGGCATCGGGATTAGAACCAGAACATGCAACATGTCTGGATCATAAAAGGGACTCCACAAATGGCAGCGATTATGATCAAGAGGCAAACACTGAAATCATCACAAAGACTCTGAGACCGGAGCCAAGTCTTCCAGAGAAGCTGGTGACAAGGAAGAGACGTATGGTTTTCATCAGAGGTTGTGACTTTATTTCGATGAATAATAATGACTGATTTTTTTGGCGTCTGCCAACCCTATGATTCTCTGCCGCCCTGTACCTGGTCTCCTCCCCATATCTGACATATCAAAACGAAGATATGGGCATGCCACCAGATACCTTTGACCTCCAGCTGGAAGACATTTTCATCTGATCCCAAAGGATCAGTCACAAATGCAAGACCTCCTTATGGTCGAATAATGAGTGCCATGGATTCCCTAATTGTCTGACTAACCAAAAGGACCTTTTCTTTTCATCTCTATTGAAAATTTCTTCAATTTTGTTTTTGATAGAACAGAGTGAAAAAACAAAATTGACTCCCTGATGACAGAGGCTCAATCACTTTATAGAGTGTTAACGCCATGACCAGTAAACAACTGTCATTCAGAACCCAGGCGGATTCTGAGAGTTGTGCGTGTTACCTTAGGAGGTACAATACTGGATTGAATCTGAAGGGGTCCCCAGAGTTGGCTGGAGAATCAAATTGATCAAATACTGTCTCATCAGAGGCCTACCCTTGGGTGTCTCGGTCAGTTAAGCATCTGACTCTTGACCTCAGTGCAAGTCTTGATCTCAGGTTTGTGAGTTCAAGCCCTGCATTGGGCTCCACACTGGGTGCGAAGGCTACCGGAAAAATCATCATCATCAACATCATCATCATCATCATCATCATCATCATCATCATCTTGCTGGACCAGCATCTTTTTTACAAATGTGAAAACAAATTGCAGTGATGAAACCAAGGCCTACTCTGTCACATCCTTAGCAGGGCTGAGTGGAAGTTAGAGCAAAGGTCTAAAACTACAATACAACGGGGGAAACCCACGTTGATTAGAGCACATCTACTCCTTGATGGACACTCTGTAAATGTCATGCCTTGAGTGGAGAGAGATCGAGTGCAAGCGGGGGAGGGACAGAGAGAGAGGGAGGGAGGCACAGAATCCCAAGCAGGCTCCAGGCTCTGAGCTGTCAGCACAGACCCCGACGCGGGTCTTGAACCCAAGAACTGTGAGATCATGACCTGAGCTGAAGTCAGATGTTTATCCTACTGAGCCACCAGGCGCCCCTGGGAGATTTTTTTAATCCTTATATTTTTATTTCCTGTTGGAATAGCCACATTCATGAATTTCTGGGTTTACTGTCAAAGCCAAAGATGGAATCATTATCCCACTGATAGCATCAGTTGATAATCCTAACATTAAAAAAAAAAAATACCTTTTGGGGCGCCTGGGTGGCGCAGTCGGTTGGGCGTCCGACTTCAGCCAGGTCACGATCTCGCGGTCCGTGAGTTCGAGCCCCACGTCAGGCTCTGGGCTGATGGCTCGGAGCCTGGAGCCTGTTTCCGATTCTGTGTCTCCCTCTCTCTCTGCCCCTCCCCCGTTCATGCTCTGTCTCTCTCTGTCCCAAAAAAAAAAAAAAAAAAAAAAATACCTTTAGATGTTTTTCCAGCATCTGGAGTTTTCTCAGCCAAAACAAATTTGCTAGTGGTAATTACATTTGCATAACCGGCATGCAAGGCATTGCACAAATATGTAAACTTTGCTTATTTTGTGCTTAAAATGCTAGTGTGAGGAAATGCTAATCCTATTAATAAACAGTTCCTAGAAGTGAATGCATTGAGAGCAGTTTAAAAGTGACAGGTGTACTTTAGGCATTTCTGGCAGGAGCCTCCCCATCCCAAAAAGTGCACATACAGAAATTCAAGGAAGAAAATGTCAAAATGGAGAAAACACTTTTTTCCCTTTCAGTGGGGAGAAGAGAATGAATTCGTTATTCAGCTGTTATGCCTATAATGGAGTTAGTTGTTAAAAATATTAAGGTGGATCCCCCCCCCCCCTTTGCACATTGGTGTCTGTCACGGGCATTTGTCGTAATAGTGGCAATATGGCTTCCTATGTCTGTGGAAGTTCTCATATCTCAGTCCTGTTTCCTCAAGGGAGAACGCAGATTTCCACTTCTAACCCATCATTGGCATAAAGTGAACCAATCAACCTAGGTCTACGAGTTCAGATTTGGACGAGATCAGTAGGGAGGGAGAAGGTCCATCACTGTAAATTCGTTTTCCCATCTGTAAAAAGATGGTGGGTTGGCCAGATTATATTTTAAGGCCTATTCCAGTCTCCATATCCATCGGCTTTTTCCCCCTTATATTATTGGTCACACTGGGCCACTACCAGCGTCAAGTAGCTAGGTCTGAGTTAAACGGAACAGGGCTTCTGTTTCTAGTTCTGAGAGGAAAGAATCAAATTACAAGAGTGTTAGTTTCTGTTTATGTATGCAGCTAATAAATATTTATTGAGGGGCTGAGGATTCAATAGTGAAACAGAGCCTCAGCTCTTACCGGCATTAGATTCTAGCAGGAGCGAGAAGAACAACACACAGAATGTGCAAAAATGTGTCAGGTGGTGATGATACAGAGCCATGAGTTAAAATAAAGCAGGTGGCAAGAGATTTTGGAAATAGGGTGGAGGTGCTGTTTTACATGGAGCAAGCGTTTCTAGAAATTCTACTTCTACAGCGAACCCATGCCTCACTAACGAGAACAGGTACAGAGACTTCTAACGATATTTTAGTGTAAACATGTAACTTCTATGGGTCCACCTTGGTTCGAAGACTCACTGATTCTTTTGTTTGGATGTTGTACTAACGTTTAATTATTCTTCTCAAATCATAGAGCTTCTACTACTAAAAAATAAAACTTGGCTTTCTCTCTACAGAGATCATTCTTCGTTGCAAACAACAGAACATGTTTTAGTCAGGAATAATTCCCAAATTACACTGTGGGACTGCCTACAGGTGGGTCCTCACGGCACTGGTCAGAGGCACGAGTTTGAATCTTGGATAATGCATGGGTCACACTCTCTAGGACACCTGCCGTAGCAACTTCTGAAAAGTCAATGACTGCGCTAATCAAGACAATGTGGTATTAGTAAAAGAATACATCATTATATCAGTGGGACGAACTAAAGTGCCCAGCAATAGATCCACACAAATAGAGCCAACTGATCTTTGACAAGGGAGCGTAAAATTCACCAGAGCAAGTATAACCTTTCCCATTAAGATGGGTCCATTGAAGTTACATTAGACCAGATATCGTTGGAAAAATTCTCTATATCTGACTCTAGAAAATTGTTTGGAAAACAGAAAAGAGAAGTTAAAATCATCTAAAATTCTACTATCCAGAGATAACCATTCCCAGTAGTTCTGTGCCAGTCTTTCCAGAATAGTTGCTAGGCACATAGGTACAGATAGATGACAAAAATGAAAATATACTCTATATACGGGCCTTTAGCCTCTTTTTCTTTTCTCCTAAAATATTCATGACATATTCCAAGTCCACAAATATAGAAGTCGTATCAATTTTAATGACTGTCGAGGATCTCTGATGCAGGTAACAAAACTCATTTCACTAATCTCATCGTGATGGGCATTCAGAACACTTGAATGGGAGAGGGCGATTTTTTTTTAATTTTTTTTTTAATGTCTACTTATTTCTGAGACAGAGAGCCAGAGTGTGAGTGGGGGAGGGGCAGAGAGAGAGGGAGACACAGAATCCCAAGCAGGCTGCAGGCTCCGAGCTGTCAGCCCAGAGCCCGATGCGGGGCTCGAACTCACAAACCGTGAGATCATGACCTGAGCCACCCAGGCGCCCCAGGGAGAGGGCGATTTTTACCAAGATTGCAGGAAACATCTTTTCCCATAGATCCCAGTGCAGTTGTCCAATCATTTCTCTAGACAGAGCCCAAGAAGTGCAGCTCCTGGGTTAAATCAGTGATGCCCATGTGTTTCTTGTTTTCACCCACATCTGGGGAGGAGAACCATTATACCCCCCAGAATCCACCTCAACCGAAAAGGAGTGAAACAACATCTGGGATTGTTTTTTATAAAGTAGCACAAAAAACCACAGGCGGAAAGGTCTACTGACAGCGAGAGGACCACTGCTGAAGCCTGCTTCCTCACCTAAGAGAGCAGCAGCGAAGAGGCAAATCACACCACAGCTATTACCAGTTTCCTCCCCCTCACTCCACCCCCCCCCCCCGCCCCCAGGCGCACACACGCATGCGTGCTGCCCCCAGTCTAATCCACAGCGGGTCTATGTGGTTTATTGAAAGTAACCAAAAGTGCAGTGAAATTTCGTCACCAGCGGCGATGAATACTTTCAAAACCATTCCTTCCTAGACTCAGACCACCACGAGACATTCCCCAGAGGCTAAACTTAGTCACATGAAGCAAACTTTCTCCAGTCACTCTTTGCTGTCTCTAATGTCGGGTAACCCAGAACTGCTTTCCTTGGTTTATCATCTCCCTCCACATTTCCATAAATGCTGATGTTAGGCCACCCAGGCAGAAGTTAAAACAACTTGGTTTGGTGAAATGTTTTGCTTTACAGAAGGACAAAGGCCAGGGGTGGGGGTGGGGCGCCTGGGTAGCTCCGTCGATTAAGCATCCGACTTCCGCTCAGGTCATGATCCCGCAGTTCCTGAGTTCGAGCCCCACGTTGGGCTCCATGCTGACAACTCAGAGCCTGGAGCCTGCTTTGGATTCTCTCTCTCTCTCTCTCTCTCTCTCTCTCTCTCTCTCTCTCTCTCCCTCTCTCCCTCCCTCCCTCCCTCCCTCCCTCCCTCCCTCCCTCAAAAATAAAAGAAACATTAGAAGGACAAAGGGTGAAAGAACAGGAAGATGCAATCTCATTTGCCTTTCACTATAAACACTTTCGCTCTTTACATTTAAATCCTCAGATGAAAGTAGCAGGCTGAAAACAAAAGAAAATATTTCTGGGGCGCCTGGGTGGCTCAGTCGGTTAAGCGTCTGACTTCGGCTCGGGTCACGATCTCACTGTTCATGAGTTCGAGCCCCATGTCGGGCTCTGTGCTGACAGCTCGGAGTCTAGGCTTTGGCTTCTCTCCCTCTCTCTCTCTCTCTCTCTCTCTCTCTGTCACTCTCACTCTCAGAAATAATAAATGAATAAACTTTATAAAAAAAAAACAAACAAACAAAGAAAGAAAATATTTCCTGGGGCCCCTCGGTGGCTCAGGCAGTTAAGCATCCGATTCCTGATTTCGGCTCAGGTTATAATCTCTCCATTGGTGAGTTCTAGCCCCCTGTGCTGGAAACACGCAGCTCTGTGCTCACAGCACAGAGCCTGTTTGGGATTCTTTCTCTCTCTGTGTCCCTTCCCTGCTCATATGCATTCTCTCTAAATAAATAAATAAATAAATAAATAAATAAATAAATAAATAAATAAAACTTCCCTAATTTTTACTCTTCAACGACAAAAATTGGTACAGCAAGGGCAGCGCACATAGAATCACGATGGAACGTTAAAGGACAGAATTTCCACTCCGAAGTTCCCTGAAAACTAAAACCAAAAATTTTCATTTGAACATATGCTAGAGTCTTGTGACAAGAAAATTTCTACGCACAGGTTTATGCTCGAGAAGATATTTAGTGCTGTGATTGTACATGGTTACAGATGCACAATCACGGAGCTGGAGCGTGAACTTCAGCCAGTTGCTTAATGCACTTAACCTCTCGGTGCTTCCGTTTTTCTATGTAGAAAAAAAAGAAGCGATAATACTAATTACCGTACAGACCTGACGCAAGAATTAAGTGAGTTAGCACGTGCCAACTATGTAGAACTGTTTCCGGCATGTATCAAGCACTCAACATACATTAGTGTTATTAATATAGTGTTAATATCATGCCAAATCTTATGTACTTGACAGTGAAAATTCCCAACAGAACATTTTAGAGTCAGGTTCTGTGAAGATGGTTACCTATTTAATTCAGTAACGAGAGAAGAAAATACTTGCTTTTGCTTTTGCTGAACAAATACCTGAATGGGATTTTTTCCTGATTTACCTGGATACTTAGCCTTCCTTCCCCCCCACCCCCCCCCAGATTTTTCATGTGAACGCAAAACGCTCAGCAGGCACACTCTGTTCCTACATGATTTGTTGCTCTTTGAAGATGGGGAGTTGAGTGAATTGTGGGGCAGGAACCTGATCTGCTTCTCTGCAGAGCATGCTTTTGTATCAAGATCGGACCGAATTCTTCTGAAGTCTCCTGAAACCAGGGTGCCGCATGAAATTCAGGATTCCCAGTCACGCTTGAATTTTAAATACACAACACATATTTTTAGTATAAGTATATACTAACTATTGCCTGGAACATACTTGTACTAAAAGTCTTCTGTTGTTCATCTGAAATTCAAATTTAACTGGACCGTCCGTAATTTTATTTGCTTTGTCGGGCAGACCTACGTGCAACTCTGAGACCATGAGGCTTTTTTTTTCTTTTCTTTTTAAAGGTGTCTTATTTATTTTTGTTTATCTATCGATTCATTTATTTATTATTATTTTTATTTAAATCCAAGTTAGTTCACATATAGTGTAATAATGATTTCAGGAAGAGAATTTAGTGATTCATCACTTACGTATAACACCCAGTGCTCATCCCAACAAGTGCCCTCCTTCATGCCCATCACCCAGTTAGCCCATCCCCCCATCCAACACCCTACCAGCAACCCTCAGTTTGTTCTCTGTATTTAAGAGTCTCTTATGGTTTGCCTCCCTCTCTGTTTTTATCTTATTTTTCCTTCCTTTCCCCTATGGCCATCTGTTGTGTTTCTCAAATTCCACATATGAGTAAAATCATATGATATCTGTCTTTCTCTGACTGACTTACTTTACTTAGCATAATACCCTCTAGCTCCATCCACATTGTTGCAAATGGCAACATTTCATTCTTTTTGATCGTCAAGGAGTATTCCATTGTGTGTGTGTGTGTGTGTGTGTGTGTGTGTGTATATATATATATATATATATATATATACACCACATCTTTTTTATACATTCATCAGTCAATGGACACTTGGGCTCTTTCCATACTTTGGCTATTGTTGATAGCACTGCTATAAACATTGGGGTGCATGTGCCCCTTGAAATCAACATTTTGGTATCCTTTGGATAAATAGTTAGGAGTGCAACTGCTAGGTTGTAGGGTAGCTCTATTTTTAATTTTTCGAGGAACCTCCATACTGTTTTCCATAGTGGCTTCACCAGTTTGCATTGCCACCAGCACTGCAAAAGCGTTCCCCTTTCTCCACATCCTCGCCAACATATGTTGTTTCCTGAGTTGTTCATTTTAGCCATTCTGACGGGTGTGAGGTGGTATCTCATTGTGGTTTTGATTTGTGTTTCCCTGATGATGAGTGATGTTAAGCATCTTTGCATGTGTCTGTTATCCATCTGGATGCTTTGGAAAAGTGTCTATTCATGTTTTTTGCCCATTTCTTTTTTTGGGTTTTGAATTTCAGAAGTTCTTTATAGATTTTGGATTCTGACTCTTTATCCAATATGTCATTTGCAAAAATCTTCTCCCATTCCCTCAGTTGCCTTTTAGTTTTCTTGATTGTTTCCTTCATTAAGCAGAAGTTTTCTATCTCAAAGAGGTCCCAATAGTTCATTTTGGCTTTTATTTCCCTCGCCTCCAGAGACATGTCAAGTAAGAAGTTGCTGTGGCCGAGGTCAAAGAGGTTGCTGTTTTCTCCTACAGGATTTTGACGGCTTCCTGTCTCACATTTAGGTCTTTCATTCATTTTGAATTTATTTTTGTGTGCTTATTATGCTGTAAGAAAGTGGTCCAGGTTCATCCTTCTGCATGTCACTGTCCAGTTTTCCCAGAACCATTTGCTGAAGCCTGGCTTCCATTTTCTGTTTGTAGTCCCATCCAGACTAAACCTGGAATCACTTACACCCAGTCCCAAGTTTCTGCCCAGAGTCTGAGTCAAATGCTCACTCCTGGACCAATCAGCCATTGCCAGGGGGATGAAGACTCTATTATAAGAACATGGTTTGTCTCACATATGGGATGGCGACGGGGGCAGTTTTCAGGACACGGGAAGGGAAACCAAGCAGACAGATGAATGGTGTCCAAAATAACTAGGGTATCAAAGACCAAATCAAAAGAAGTAATTATGTAATTAATTATTTTTTAATTATTTCTTTAATTTTAGTTTTTTTAATTATTTTTTAATAAAAAAAAAATAGGAAGGCCAACAAGCAACATTCTGAAACTCAAACTGAAATACGGAGATTCAGTAACAGAGCCATAAAACAAACTCCTCCTTTCCTTCTCGCTCTACAACTGAGGCAACCTGAAGATTTGTTTATTCCAGGAAGAATCAAAGAATGCAATACCTTTTTGGCATTTTATTTAAGGTAGGAGGAGGGAAACGGTCCAGAGGCGGCTTCTAGGTAAGGGTGGCTTCAAAAGCTATATACTTAAACTCAAGCTCTGATTTTCAGGCACCTCTTCTTGAAAGTTGGTCCATGATTCCATAGTTGCTGGTTCGTAAGAATAGAATTAATTATTGCATTTCTCCTTTTGCTTAGAACTTCTAGGATCGTTGTCTAAATCCTACTGATCCTTCCTCATTTATTAAGTTACTTGTTAGACATTGCTCTCTCATACCTCAGTGCCTTCTTGCACACTGTTCCCTCTGTGTGGAATACCACTTCCTTCAGTCAAATTGCGTTTAGGATGGTCTATTCCAACTATCTGTGCAGTTTCCCCACCCATGATAACAACTGAGAGTATTATTCAATACCTAGACCCTGACCCTTAAAGAAGCCGCCCCCATCCCAATTAAGTCTTAATCACGACTTAAAATATCTCCTCTGTGTGGTGGGAAATGGTGTCTTCAAAGCAATTATGTGATTTCCATGGTGCAAACTCTCCATTGTTATTCAAGGGAAATAGCTGAGCCCTCCTGGGTGTTTCGGGTTTGTTGGTTTTTTGGGTTTTTGCTTTGGTCTTGGTTTAGTTTGGTTTTTTGACCCCTCCCCCCATAGAAAACAAGACAAAATTTGATTTCTACTCCGTTTTCCCCTACGTGGAAAGCACCCAGTTATCCTCTGGAGAATAATCCCGTCTTTCCTCTTTCCTTTATTCAATCGTTTATTGACTATTTTCGAGTCCCTACCAGGACTAGGTGTTACGCTGGTTCTAGGTCCAGAAAAAACTTCCCACACTCAGGGATCTCCCAAGCAGAGTCTCCAGATCACCAGTACCCCTTCCCCTGTGTACATTCAGACTTCAAGAGGTGATGTGTTTTTTTCCAAGAGCTTCCTGCCACCTCCGTTCCCTCTTTGTGTTGACCAGCCGAACATCAAAGGCGATTTTTTTTCTTTGGTCTGGCCCGGGCTGAATCTTCCCCTGCTCGGTGTCGTGCCTGGCAGGAAGGTTGGCAGTTTCTCCACCGTCGGTATAGAATGTTTGTGGTAGACCACCTTGAAGCTGACGCTGGGGGCAGGTGGTAGAACAGAGAGGAAATGGCTTCTATTTCGAAAGCGTTATGTAGAGGAGACGTAAAGGCTGAGGGGGAAAACGCTGGCCTGCTCCTCACCGCCAAGCTTCTCAGCCTCTGCTATTCACCCACCTGAAATCTTACTCATTAGACTTTCCAAATCCTAACCACTAGACCACCAGGGAACTGGTTCTCATTAGACTTTCCAGGGGAGAGAGACTCTAAGGTTCTCGGGCTCCTCTTTTCAGCTAGACATTTCCCCCGCCCCCCGGGTGCGGGACCACCCGTGCAGCCGCCTAACCAGCAGGCTGGGAAAAGAGCCAACCGAGTCAGGTGGGCCGTTCTAGAAACGCGTGGCTCTGGGTGAGCCGCGGTATGCACGGAAAAGCTGATTTTTGTTCCATTCGCCACGACATACGTGTCCCACTGTGATTCTCTCTTCCTGATACTTCACCATGTGACTCTGGTTTACAGCATTCTAACGTGATGTGCTTTGTGTGCACTGTATTATGTGGGGTGCAGGTGGCAAAGGCACATTTCCTCTGATACCTTTATGGTCCTGTGGCTCTCCATGACCTTTACCTCGCACCTCTGGAGAAGCACTACCTTTACTTTATGAGGGGGGATCCTGAGCGCCTTGTCGGTGTGAGTCTGACTAGGATGCTCCTTGAACCCCTGAAAGTGGTTTATCAAACTCCGTGGTGTTGAGGGGCATGGGACCAGAGGTATGGCAGTTGAGGTTATGCCTCTGGATATTCGCTGTATGTGAGCTCCAGGTTTCATGTCCTAGGCTACACACAACAATTAAAGTTGGGTTTTTTTTAAACAAATGTTTATTTATTTTGAGAGAGAGAGAGAGAGAGTACAAGTAGGGGAGGGGCAGAGAGAGAGAGAGAGACAGAATGCCAAGCAGGGTCCATATCATCAGCCTCAGAGCCCGACACAGGGTTCGATCTCACAAACCATGAGATCACAACCCGAGCCAAAATCAAAAGTCGGACGCTTGACCAACAGAGCCACCCAAGCACCTCAACAAGTAAAACCGTTTTGCAATCATTACCTCATATTTGACAATTCACTCATATTTTACCCATTCACACAATGGACATTTTACTAAGCATCTAGCAGTTCCAAGCCCAGTGATAGTACTGGGGACAATGAGTGAATCAAGAAAAAAAACTGTAACCCTGAGTAACTATTCAGTAACTAAAAACAACAAAGGGGTCTCCGGGGGCACAGAGAAGGGGCATCTCCCCGAGTGGGTAAGGGTGGGACATAAGGAAAGAAGACTGATCACTCAGGTAAGTCTCAAAGGATGAGTCGAGATTTCTAGTTAAAGAAGGAAGGAAGGGTGCTCCAGCTTTCTGGACAAAGGAAAAACCCAGTGGTATGGAGAAGATGGAGAAAGCAAAGATGTGGATATTGATGGGACAAGCTGGTGTGGAGTGAGATACGAGAAGCAGAGGTGGGAAGAGGCCAGATGGCAAAGAATTTCGCCTATTAAACCAACGCATGTGGATGTCAACTTTGGGGTGTTTGGGGGGAGCCCCTGGAGTCTTTACGCAGAGTGGTAAATGGAATCAGATACAAGGTAAGAGAATCTTGATGAGGTTGTCGGCCAGCCAACCAAAATCAGTGATCCAGTCTCGCCTGTACTCCCTCAGGGGCAGGAACATGATAGCCCCTTGAAGAAGGCTTGTTGGTTGGACCGCCATTTTCCATCTCACGGTGCATTCCTTGGCCGGGCACCCGTGAAGCCACAGGCATTTTTCATCCCGCTGAGTGCCTATGAGGATGTGAAAAGGAGCTTAAAGACTCTTCCTCAGTGGTTTTCCACATCCCACTGCTGGCCTTGGAGTATCCGTATGAGATGATGGCTGCCAAATAGACTTGCTGTGGTGGTCATTTCACAGTACGTGTAAGTCAATCCATGATCTGTACAGAGCTGTATGCCAAGTGTATCTCAATAAAACTGGGGTGGGGGGGGATTCTATTCTTCTGGCCCCTGTCTTCCCTGACAAGTCCTACTTCCCGCTGAGGGGAAGGAATGGGCAGCCATATCTGTAATGCTTGCAAAAGCGCACATGGTAAAAACATTTTAATACTGGAGCAACGGTCTTTATTTACACAATGGTTCTAATCTGTGATACCTATAATTATTTCCAGTGACGGTGTATTTCTTTGGTGGCGATATCAAGCGGTGTGCAATAATGCCTGTATTAGACCTTCACATACCCTTCAACAGCTCGCAGGAATGTGGCATACCACTGTCTCCACTCACGGGGAGGAAACTGAGGCCCGGCAAGACTTAGTGACTCTAAATCTACGCAGGGTCGCTCAGTGGGGAAACGATAAAGCTGAGGGCCTCCGGACGTCCCCTTTCTAGTGACAGTGCAACAGATGGCCAGTCCTAGGCACGAAATAGGTCCTTGATAAATGACCAATTAAGACACACACGCAGCGGCAATTAATGCTGTCGCTTCTCCGTATCTGAAAGTTCTGGTGGCTAAAGATTACAGAGGTTCTGTGGCCACCAACGGCCAGCATCATTCATCTCGAGAGGATGAAAGCATCCTTTGTAAATGTATGTTTGGAAAGAACAGCAGTAGAAGAGAGTTCTTAGGAAATGTTTACCTTTGCCCACAATTCATTTAGCTACATTCATCGGCGCAGCAAATATTTATTGAGGCTTGCAACATGTCAGTCTCTTTTTTTCCCTAGGAACTGGGGCCACAAGAGTAAACAAAACCAAATCCGTGACTTCGAAGAGCAAACATTTTGGCCGGAAAGCAAGACAATAAAGAGAATTAAACAAGTAAAATATATTATATACCAGAAAGCGGTGCGCGCTAAAGAGAAAAAACAAAACACGGAAGAGGAGAATGAAATATTGGGGAAGGGGTAACCGAGATTGTTAGAGAGGGTCGCTAGAAAAAGCCCCACCGAGGAAACAAGTTTTGAACAAAAGAGCTGAAGGAAATGGGGGAGTCAATCATGCAAAGGAGGGAAGAACATTCTAGGCAGGCAGAGGAGATAGAAAATATAGCGGCCCTGAGGCAGGGGTTTGCCTGGTCCAGTAGCCAACAGGTCCAGAGTAGCTGGTTTGGGAAATCAAAGGGGACAAGGTAGCCGATGAAGTCATAGAGGTGACAGGGTGCCAGACCATTCCAGGCCTTATAGTTTGTTGTTAAAGAATGACTTTGACTCTGAATTGGGGGTGGGGGTGGGGGGGAAGACACTGGATAAGAAGGTGAAAAGGTGTGATACGATCTGACCCAGGTCAACGGGTCAGTCTGGTGGCTGTGCTAACCATAGACGGCAGGGGGATAGATACTGAGACCCCACATGGAGGCTATTCCAAGTGGGAAATGAGGGAGGATTGGACCAGTGGTGGCGGGGGGTTGGTGAGGAAGGCTCAAACACTGGTTCTATTTTGAAGGTAGGACTGATGCAATTTGCTGACAAACCGGGTGTAGAACGGTAGCGAATAAGTAAAGTCAAGGGTGACACCAAGTTTTTTGATATAAGCAGCTGAAAGAATGGTGTCTCCTCTTATTAACTGAGAGAAGGAAACAGAGGAGTTGCTGGCTTTAGGACGAATATGAAGAGGTTGGGACATGTTGAGTTTTAGACACTTAGGAAGCATCCAAATGGAAATGTCACATAGGGAGCTAGGTCAGGAGTTCAGAGGATATTGGGCTGGAAGTAATCACTGAAAGTCATCAGCATATCTGTGGCATTTAAAGCCATGATAAGGGGTGAAAGCACAAACACAGTGAGAGCTAACAGAAACGGAGAAGAGGTCAAGGACTGAGCCTTGGGACACCCCGAAGTCTACAGGACTGGGAGACGAGGAGGAAACAGCAAAAGAAGTTGAGAAGTAGTCAGAAAGACAGAAGAAAGACCGGGGGCATGTGGTGCCCTGGAAACCAAGATGGGAGAGTATTTGTTGGAACAGCATGAGCGATTTTGTCAAATGCTGGAGATGGGTCAGAAAATGAGGACTCAGAAGTGACAGCTGGGTTTAACACACGACAAGCACAGATGACCGGAAGGGAGAAGCTTCAGTGGGCCAGTAGGAGCGAAAACCTTACTGAGGAAGAGTTCAAGAGAGCCTGGGAGAAGAACGGGAGGCAGCCGGTACGTATAATCCTTTAAGCAGAACAGCGCTGGGATATAGCTCCCTCCCAAATGTCACCATAGAGGCTTGGAAAGAAAAGGGACTGTAGCGGAAAGGAGGAAACTGGATCGAGGGAGCGTTTTTGTTTACTTTGGTGGTTAGATGGGCGAAATGCTATCAAGTGTGGATGCTGATGGGAATGATCCAGGGGACAGCTTGACAGTATTATGCCCAAGGTATCGACCAAATCTATTTACCCTTCTTCCAACAATGTATATATTTATAATTTGAATTTATACGTGTGTGCCCCCTGGAAAGTGGTTATGTGTTCCAGACTATGCTCTCAATCTCATTCCTTCTACCAAGAACTAATCATATTGGCCACTTGACCTATCATTAAACTGTTCCTAGTATTTTCTAGGATCTATAGTAATGATGCTTTTTCAATAAAAATGCAATTTCACTAAAAGAGCTTTATAAACAAACACTAAGCATAAATTACCTACCCTTACGTTTTCGCAATAAGAAAAATCACTATTGAGACCACAATTAAAAGGAAAGTCATGTCCAGAGAGAGCCTGAGTTCTCCCCTCAACCCACACCCAGCACTGCCCTGCTTCAACTGCTACGGCTTAGCGTTTGATTTTTTTTTAACGTTCATTTATTTATTTTGAGACAAAAAGAGAGTGAAAGAGTATGCGAGAGTGGGGGAGGGGCAGAGAGAGAGAAAGAGAATCCCAAGCAGCCTCCAGCCGTCAGCACAGAGCCCACTGCGAGGCTCAAACTCACAAACCATGAGATCACGACCTGAGCTGAAGTCAAGAGTCAGATACTCAACCAACTGAGCCACCCAGGGGCCCCCGATCAGTACTGGACCTAACCCTGCGTATTTATTCAGAGTTCCAGTAGCAATAGAGGCGACTGCTCCTAAGAGTTGGACATCTGGGGGCCACGCTCTTCCCAGTGGGGCCTAAAGGGAGTGGGATGTTCACTTCGGAGATAATTCACCGGAAGAAGCCCCGTGCCCGGGCAACCACCTTCCCCAGTGTCAGCACCAACACCTACTTGTTCACGCGGTTGCCTTCACCAATTCCTTCAAGAAAATGTCATCTTCAGAGCTGTGGTTTCCTCCCCAACTACAGCTTAACTTTTTAATATAACACCCTTCACCCTTTGCTTCCTGTTGCTTCTGCCCTTGCCCCAGGCCCAGACTAGTGAAAACTCTTGCTAAGTAGTAACCCTCAGTCTCTCTCGGCCTCTGGATCCCTAATGCCACTCCCAATATAATACCTACTAACGAAATGATTCCTAATTGTCACTGCAAACCCTTTATCTCCTTTCTGTTAAGTATGTCGTACTGTATCAGCTTCTTGTCGCCTCACCTTTACTCTCTTATGGCTTATTTCAGTTCTTTATTTACAGAGACTATTTACCCTCCCGCATTTGATATCGTTACACATTTTGTTACACGTTTTGTTAGAACTATACAAATGTATAGTTATACATTTTGAACAGAACAAAGAATAGCTTTAGACCGCAGCTGCCTTTGCGGGTTCTCACATGCTACATTATGGTGACTGTAGCTTAAAATTGTTCGGCATAGTAGCTAACAAGTAAGCACTCACTCCAGATCTGGCACTCTGCTGAGCATTTGGCATGCACTGTCTTATTTGATTCTCCATTTTATTCCTGGGGGAAAAAAAAGAAAGAAACTAAAAATTGAAGGAGGTTGGTGCACATGCCCCAGGTTCCACAATTAGTCATTGTGGTCAGGGATCTGAACACAAGTGATCTGCCTCCAGCACCCATCCACATAGCCCCGCAGGCAGAAGAGAGCAGGGAAATGGGGAAAGGCAGTGCCCCTAAATCTTGTTCAACCAGGTCTTTATGCACAGAGGACAGAGACCCAGTGGTGAGAAAGTCTGGACAAGAAGACTTGCCATACATGGCAAGTGGGATATTTCCTTGAAGCCCTATGGCTTATCTTTAAAATTCATAACTTCGCATTCTGCTCCATAATATATCCATCCTGCTTTAATATAAAAAAAATTGACTTTATTAAAAGACACAGAAGACATATATAAGTATTGATGAAGTAGATGACAGACATTGTAAAGATGTCAGTTCCCCCCCCCCCCAATTACTCTAGTGTTCGGTGTAATTCCAATAGGAACTTCCAAATAATTTTGGGAAGAAATATTCTAACCTCATTCTTCAACTTGTATGATACAAAGATATTCACAGATAGCTGAAGCAAGTTGCAAAAGGAAAAACAGACAAGAAAAAATTGTCCTTAATATTAAGGCATAAGACAAAGCTGTGTGAACAAAATACGCTTTAGTATTAACCTAAGGAAGAACAATCAGAACAATAAAAAGCTCAGAATTATGGTTATGAAATGCATTGTGTATATATCTATATCTATATATCTATATACCATTGTGTATATACACATATATATATATATATATATATATATATATATATATATACACCATGACCAAATATACCATGGTATGTATGTGTGTGTATATATACATATATATATGTGTGTATATATACATATATATACATACATATACATATATATGTGTATGTATGTGTATATATATGTGTATAAATATATATATATATATACATATATATATATATATATATATATATATATATATACCATGACCAAATGAGGATAAGATATATTCTTCACTTGTGTTGTTGGAAACTTTTGCTTAGTTTACAGAGAAAAAATAAAATGTTTCCTATGTTACACCATGTACAAAAATAGATGCCTAATATATTAAATGCCTAGATTTAAAAAACAACTACAAAGCAAGCAAGCAAGAAAGGAAGAGGGAGGGGGAGGAAAGGAGGAAGTGAGGAAGGAAGGAAGGAAGGAAGGAAGGAAGGAAGGAAGGAAGGAAGGAAGGAAGGGAGAAAATACAGAATATCTTTGTTACCTGTGGATAAGGAAAGAACACTATAACCATATCCCCAAAGGATAACTCATAAAGAAAAGTAAAATAACTCATATTTTACTATTCCAAAGTCATAGATAAATTTAGAGTGACTGTATTGTTGCCCTATTCATTTATTCACAGTGTTTATCGCTTTCTGAAATTGTCTTGCTCACTTACTTGATGGTTGGACTTACATCCGTTCAAACGTACACTTCCTGAGGGCAGGCACTTTGTCAACTGTGTTTATGCTGTAGATACATCGCCTAAAAAGGTGTCTAGCATAATATCTGTGCAACGGTTGGGTCCTTTGTACACTGTTTTAAGGGATTTTTTTTTAATGTTCCTATATTTTTACAGAAATCTGTTGCATTTCTATACACCACTAATGAAGCAGCAGAAAGATAAATAAAGAAAGCAATCCCATTTACAACTGCACCAAAAATAATAAAATACCTAGGATTAAACTTAACCAAGGAGGTGAAAGACCTATGCTCTGAAAACTATAAAACATTGGCAAAAGACACTGAAAATGACACAAACAAATGGAAAGACATTCCACGCCCATGGCTTAAAAGAAAAATGTTGATGTTGCCCAAAGCAATCTACACATGTAATGCAATTCCTATCAAAATACCACCAGCATTCTTCACAGAACTAGAACAAACAACCCTAAAATTTGTGTGGATACAGAAAAGACCCCCAGTAGCCCAAGAAACCTTAAAAAAGAAAAGCAAAGCTGGCCGTATCACAATTCTAGTCTTCAAGTTACATTACAAAGCTGTAGTGATCAAAACGGTATAGTACTGGCACCAAAAGATAGACACATAGATCGATAGAATCAAATGGACAGCCCAGAAATAAACCCACAATGATACGGTCAATTAGTCTTCAACAAAGGAGGCAAGAATATGCACTGGGAAAAAAATCTCTTCTACAAATGGAGTTGGGGAAACTGGACAGTAACATGCAAAATAATGAAGCTGGACCACTTCTTTACACCCTACGCTCAAAATAGACCAAAGACCTAAGTGTAAGGCCTGAAACCATAAAAATCCTAGAAGAGAGGACAGGCGGTAATTTCTCGGACATCAGCCATAGCAACATTTTTCTAGATGTGTCTCCCGAGGCAAGGGAAACAAAAGCAAAAACAAACAAGCAAACACACAAAACTATTGGGACTACATCAAAATAACACGCTTCTGCACAGCAAAGGAAACAACCAACAAAACTGAAAGATAACCTACCTAATGAAAGAACATATTTGCAAATGACACATCTGATAAACGACACATCCAAAATATATAAAGAACTTAAACAGCTCAACACCAAAAAAAAAAAAAAATCCAATTTTAAAATGGGCAGAAGACAGGAGCAGACGTTTCTCCAAAGACATCCAGATGGCCAACAGACACACGAAAAGATGCTCAACATCACTGAAGATCAGGGAAATACAAACAAAACCACAGTGAGATATCACCTCACAGCTGTCAGAATGGTTAAAATCAAAAACACAAGAAACAAGTGTTGTGGAGAAAAAGGAATCCTCATGCGATGTTGGTGGAAATGCAAACTGGTGCGTGAAAAGAGTAGGGAGGTTCCGCAAAAAAATCAAAAAGAAGAACAGAGAGGGAGGCAAACCATAAGAGACTCTTAAATACAGAGCACAAACTGAGGGTTGCTGGAGAGGAGGTGGGGGGGGAATGGGTCAAATGGGTGATGGGCATAAGGAGGGCACTTGTTGGGATGAGCACTGGGTGTCATATGTAAGAGATGAATCACTGGGTTCTACTTCTGGAGCCAAGACTATACTGTGTGTTAACTAATCTGAAATTGAATAACAAACTTTATGGTTTCTACCAAGCCTGAAACTCTGATTTAATCCCTGGAGACAACATGGAACTTTTATGACAGCATCTCTTGGCTGCATAATGTAGGGAAGGTCTGTTTAAGTGGAGAGATAATACAGGGTATTATCTAAGACCAAAGCATTGAAAATACAGGGAAACAGATTTCGGCTTAACACTCTCCATTATTTTCTCCCAGTGGCAGTGGTCCAGAAATGGAATGTGCTGTCTTGAGATCCAGAAAATGATGCATCTCTGGATATATTGGGAAGAGTCTGGAGGACCTCTTAAGAGAGGGAGAGAGAAAAGGTGAGAAGGGATGTTTTCCTTCCATCCCTGAGTTCCAAGATCTTCGATCTGCTCCTTCTTCCATCCACCTCTTCTTCACAGGACCTTTCTCCAACCAGGAACATCCATGGAGGCACCACGATGTCAAGAGTAGAGATGAGCCCTGCGAGCTACCGCGATGCTCAACGTGTGAGGAATGACACCAAAAATTAAAGGAAGCCTGCACAGCAAAGCAAACATTCTGCCAAACATTCGTTTGGACTCTGGAGCACAAAAATACATTGCCAGAGAACCATACTCATTACGTGTCCTAGACGGTCAGGAGCTGCATTCCCACACTGAAGGCATCTAGAGCCCCATGGGAATCTGAGGACACACGCCCTGTTCCTCCAGCTTGCAGGAGCGCCCTCCATTCCCCAGCCCCAGGGCTCACTGCCAGGAATCCCCAAGAGGGTCGCAGGACTCGTCCACAGACGATCCAAGCACGTTCACGTCCCTTACCTTGTTTGATCCTCCCACGAGCCTGGTAAGAGAAAACCGAGCAGGTATGATGATGTGCATCTCATTCGTGTCGAGGCAGGTGCTCACGGGATAAAACGGCTTGCCTATGGCACCGCTCTGTGGCAAAGCCCGAGGACTCGAGGCAGTCCATCAGAACCCCCATCTCATACAGTCCCCTCTGGAACCTCGATCCTGTCCGGATGCCCCAGCTGAGGTCCTGTCGACGTCAGACAGAGGAACTCCGAGAGAGATGGTTACTTGTGCCCCACTTGCGGTGGGAAGAAAGGCGGCACCCCCCCCCCAGTTCTCTGACATTCTAAGGAAATGACAATACCAAGGCCAGACCTAATTCCCTCCAGAACAGCTCTCCCCAGAGCTGTGCCCTCATCCCAGGGGAGCACCGCCTGTGGCAGGAAAATAACACCCGACAGACGCAGAGCGAGACCAAGATGTTCAGCTTTCCCCTTCCCCTTGCCCTAGATCAAGGAGAAGAGATCACATCAGAAGAGAAAGTGATTTTTCTATTTGCTGTTAGATTACACGCGAAAGTGCCATCACGCCAACCACAGTTCCTGTGCCGGACTCAGAAGTGGGACAGGAACCGGGGAGATCTGAGAGCAGAATGACTGACTGGACAGAGCTTCAGAGGCGAGGCGCGCAGCCCGAGATGTGGCCGGATTGTCCACGGGCGTCCCGCGGAGAAGGCAGGACTAGACATCGGGTGTTGGTGGCAGAGCCCAGGTCTCCTGCATTGAATTAGAAAATGCTGATGCCACGTGACTTGTGTCTGTGACTCGCTCGGCCACTAGCCAGCTTCGTAGCAGTGGATATCCAGCTTTCCATTAAATTCTGAAACAGTCAGAGTCATTTTCTACGGGTTGACACTTGAGCTTGGCCAAAAGGCCGAGAAACGATGAAAATGATGGTTTAAACCTCATGTTTTCTAAAATCCTTTCGGGTCCTAACATTTTGACGTTTCATCAATATGTCTTCCGAGTCATTTCTTCCTTGAGATAAACATACAGTCCCTCGCATTTCAAGGGGTACCTCTGCAGTGAACATATTTAAGTTCTGTGGGTGGTACTCAACTGCGGCCAGACTACCTGCGAGCCTGTATGCCTCCCTCGTGCAAATTATAAAAAGGCATCCCCTCTGGACGAACTAGGAAAGCAGCCGCACAGATACAGGGCTGAAGGAAGAGTGTTTAGGGGAGTTGCAGCTTCCTCCTGCCTTCTTAACTGGACACTCTTGTACAGTGTACAAACTGCTCAACTGAACACAGCAACCCTGATGACCTCACAGCTCCCGAGTTTGAGCCCCGCATCGGGCTCTCTTCTGTCAAGCGTGGAGCCCACTTCGGTTCCTGTCTCCCCCTCTCTCTGCCCCTCCCCAGTTCGTGCTTTCTCGCCATCTCAAAAATAAATGAAAACATCAAAACAAACAAACAAACAAACAAAAACAATTACTGATTGAACCTACTCTCTGAAGTTGACCAGAGTCAAGACGGGATATTATGGACATCAATGAACTGTGATGGAATCAAAGTAATTGAGAAATTCAGCCGGAAGCTCTCAACCCACAGGTGCATTTTTTTAAGCGCCTGGTGGTTCTGACACCTCTCTCCCCCACTCTGTCCCTGCTCAACCTTGAGAACCCCTGAAGGATTGAGATTTCCTGGGACACCGATTCAGAAGGTCTCCCTGCAGCTTACACAAACCTAATCAGAGTGCAGAGGCCTCGCGCTCAACCTCGAGGGGCAACAAGGGTGTTTATCAGAATCCGCCCCCACCCCTCCAGCTATGGACCTTAGGGACAATTTGCATGGGAATGAGGCAGGGGTGGGGGGAGGCGGGGGGGGGGGGGGGTGGCGATTTGAACTGTAGCTAATGCCCATGGCTAATTCCATTTATGGGGTCATGCCTTCAGTTAAGAAAAGTAAGTTTCGTAAGCATGTCTTTCTTTACATATCTTTTTTTAGGTAAAAAAGAGTTTCCATTTAAAGAAAGTACAGAGAATGAAATAACAATTATCAGCGTCCTGGCTACTCAGAATTAACAGTAACATAGTGCCTCATTTCCTCCAGATATGCTTAAAAAATAATACAGTGAAGTCTTTTTAGTAAGCCCCACCCCCGTGTTATTACCCTCCCCCCCCCCCAGCAGAGGCAAGCACTACCCTGTAACTTTTTTTTTTTTTTTTTTACTGTCTATATTTTACGGTTTGCTCCCAAGAGCAGGGTATGGGAATTCTTACTTCCCCTATTCCCCCAAAACTTGGTATGGTCAGTCTGTATTTTTGCCAATCTGATGGCTATGAAATAGCATCTCATTGTTCTAACTTACATTTCTCTGATTAGTAAAAAGTCCGGGCGTTTTTCGTGTATTTGTTAGCCTTCCAAACTCCCTTTTCTGTGAATGGTCTCTTAGTCTGTTTTGCCCATTTTTCTATTAGCTTGTTAGATTTTTCTTACTGGTCTTTAAAAATTCCTCTAATATTCTGGATACCAATCTTGCAAATTATTGCCCCAGCCACGTAGAAGTAATTGGGAAGTTTGAAATTGAAGTTGTCAAACTAATCGATGTTTCCCTGTTATTTTCCCTTTCCCTTAAGAATATTTCCATCAAGGGGCACCTGGGTGGCGCAGTCGGTTAAGCATCCGACTTCAGCCAGGTCACGATCTCACGGTCCGTGAGTTCGAGCCCCGCATCAGGCTCTGGGCTGATGGCTCGGAGCCTGGAGCCTGCTTCCGATTCTGTGTCTCCCTCTCTCTCTGCCCCTCCCCCGTTCATGCTCTGTCTCTCTCTGTCCCAAAACTAAATAAAAAACGTTGAAAAAAAAATTTAAAAAAAAAAAGAATATTTCCATCAAAATATTAAATCATATGACATCTGAAAGGTTCTTCACATTTGGTCATTTAATCTGTTTGGAATTTGGTGTTGAGTATAATGTGAGGTCAGTATGTAGTTTTATATTTTTCACCAAAAGCGAGTTTTCTCCATACACTTATTAGCTATACTATTAGAGTATATATTTATATACTAGTATATAATAGTATATATCCTTTATTAATATATAATAGTGTAATATTTTTCAGACTCTAGATCTGCAATCTGTTAACGAGACATGAAAACAATTTAGTGGGTCTTAGCCACCATTTCTCAGAAAGTTAAATAATATGGAAAACATCAGACTACATTGCATGTGACAAGAGTACATGGTGTTTCAGAAAACACATAGGCATGCATATATATTGGGTTGTTACTAGGTTATAAATAAACTATGCTTTTTCTGTGGATCACAGCCAGAAACTATACGAAATAGATTTAAAAATGTCCATCCTACCTGCCAGTGATTTTTAGCACTATCTCTATGGTCTCTTATGTGATTTAGTTTCTTTCTGGGCTGTGCGCTCTGTTTTTGTGGATTCTTTGATTAATCTCATGCTTATATCCTTTTTTACTTGTGTGCTCTATTAAGTCTCTTCTCCGTGTTCATCTTATAATGGTCTTGCTAATTCTTGACCATCTATTATTATATATGAATTTTAGACTCTGCTTGACAAAAGAAAATGAACAAAACTCTTATGGTATTTTTTTATTAGGACTACTTTGAATGCATTCATTAGTTTGGGGAGATTTGGCATATTTAAATGTTGAATCTTGGTCTGTGCTCCTTGATTTAGGTTTGCTTTTATGTTTTACAATATGTCTGCTACAGGTTTTGCTCATGTTTAGGTTTTCATTTAACAAACATGTATATGTACCACACCACTATTTTAATTCATTTATAAATTAGTCACTCATTTTCATAACACCCTTATGACATAGAACCATTGTTTCCCCCATTCTTTGTTATGTTACGAATGAGATGTCAAGGGACTCACCTTATCAAGTCACTGTAGGTTCACAACCATGAGAGTTCCCTGGGTGAAATTCAAAACCGGTTCCCATACATGGAGAGCAGGGGAGACCAAAGAATAAGGCAGATCGTTCCAGATTAGTAAGTGGGAGTTTCCATAATCAAGGGAGCTTACATACGAGGCTGCCTTGGATGGCCAAAAGACAAGTCCACACCACTCACCAAAACCTTAAAAGTTAATACAGAGGTCTTAACTGGGTCCAGTCCCGTATTCAGTATATGGTCTCAACAGTATGCTATTCTCTCACGGGTCTGACCTTGAGACAGCTTCTACTATGAGAACTGTAGGTTGAACATACATCCCAAGGTCAGGGGGAGGGGGTGAGGAGTCTACCATTGCCCAAGCCTACCTCACTACTGGGTCAACCAATAGTCGCATCCTCTCAATGACTTCCTCTAACAGCCACACATATAGAAAATCCAGCAGCCAGGATCTGAGTGCAGATACGCCGGCCCCAGAGTCCTTGTGTTTATCCACTACGCCATTCTGTCTCTCCAAACATTTTGTCGGATTTGTTTCTCAGTACCTCACTGGGTTTTTTGGCCAACTTCATTAGAATATCATCATCACCATCACCACCATCATCTTGATATTTCTTCCTATTCTTGTAGGCACATAGGAATATTAGTAATGGTCATTATTTTATGTTTATCTTGCACTGTGGCCAATTTTCGGAAATATTCTATAGATACTTAAAAGGGATACACATTTCTTATATGCTGGGTGCAAAATGAAATACATAAAATCAAAGCCGTTATCTGTATCGATGCCTTCACATGTATTTCCTCTCGTGCTTCCTCTGCACGATCTGGAAGAGAAGTCTTGAAATTTCTTACCAAGATTCTGGATTTGTCGACTGCTCCCCGTTATGTTCTCCCTGTGTCTGTCTGTGTGCGGGTGTATCTATTTGTGTGTATTTGTGCTGACGTCGTTGGATGTATGTAGGTTCGCAGTTGTTACTTCTTAGGTGTTTTTCTCTCCTTTTATTAAGTAACATCACTTTGTACGTTCAAATTCAATTTTGTCTGGCAGTCAAAATGTGGTGGCGTTTAGGAATGTGGGCTTTGAAGACACCCAGCTTGGGTTGGATTCCAGCTCTGTATTTCCTGACCGGACAACCACTGGACGCTTACAATAGTATCTGGATCCGTACATGGTGGTTTGGTTAGATTTGCTATTATCTTCTTGACTTTTATTTATCATGTTAGTGGCACATTGCTGCCATGACTTCTTTCAACCTGTCTTTATCACGTTGCAAGTGGGTTTGTAAATGACGTGGGGCTGAATATTACAGTCTACTTTTTCAATGAGGCAGGTTTACTCCCCTTACATTGTAATTACATTTGAATTTATGTATACAAGGGGTTGGCAAGATACGGCCCTTGGGATAAATCTAACCGAGCACCTGCTCTGGATATGAAGTGGGATTGGAACTCTGCTGTGTCTGCATTATTACCGTGGCTTCTGTGCTTTGGTAGCAAAGTTGAGGAACCGCATCAGAGGCCATGTGGCCTGAGAAGTAAAAAAATTTTACTATTTAGACTTACGCACACAAAAAAGTTTGCTATCCCCGTCTTACGTTTCTTTTCTTGTAGCCAGACTTTTGTCTGCTTCTTTTTTTTTTCCTTATCCCATAGAATCAATTCCTTTCCCTCCACTAATGTGAAAGTTATATATTCTATTCCTTTTCTTTTAGTGGTCACTCCTAAATTCTGAAATGCACGTGTCTGTTTCAAAAATAATGTGATGTATTAATTGGGGTATAGTTAACGCACAATAAACTGCCCACGTTCAAAGGGCCCAACTTCGTAAGTTCTGACATATGGATGTAGCCATGAAGTGACAATCAAGAAAATGGACATACCCATCACTCACAAAAGCTGTTTCGCACATACTGCTTCTCCCTCTTCCCTTCCTGCCTCTACATCCCCAACACTGCTTTAGGATTCATCCATGTTCCAGCGCACTTCAACAACTCCTTCCTCTTCACTGCTAAATAGTATTCCACCATGTGAATATACCACATTTCGTTTACCCACTCCTCTGTTGATGCACATTTGAGTTGGTTTTCATTATAAACAAAGCGTCTATGAACGTTCCTGTATAATTATTTATAGAAACATGTATTTATTTTTCTCTTGGGTAAATATCTAGAGGTGGAATGACTGGGTGGGATTATCTTGTCGGTGTATTCTTAACTTTTGAGAAATCGCTAAACTACCATTATACATTCCCACCATCGGTGTATGAGAGTTTGGGGTTGTTCACATCCTTGCCAATACGCAGCGTGGTGAGTCTTTGAGTCTTTTTCATCTTAGCCACTCTAATAGGTAGGTAGTAATATTCCATCGTGGTGCTGATTTGCATTTCCTTAGCAGCGAACAGGCAAACTTCTTTTAATGTGCCTACCTGTCATCGTTACATCTTATGTTGTGACGTGTCTTCTTTTGTGACACGTCTTTTTACCGGTGGCAGGCAGAAAGCTTGTTTGTTTGGAGTTTGTGTATTTAACGTGCATATTTTCCTCAAGAAAATCTAAATTAGCAATTTCTTTATTGTCTGCCCTCCTCACACAAAAATTTCAGAACTCTTGAATTCAAATCGTAAAACCCGTCTCCTACACTACCATTGTGTAGCATTTTAACTACACCTAGGTTTTAACCCTTCTTCTCCCAAATAATCCTCTTTTATATCTATACGTACTTTGGGATCACCAGGGTATCACCAATTTCTTTTTTTTTTTAATGTTTATTTATTTATTTTGAGAGAGAGAGAGAGAGAGAGAGAGCAAGCAGGAGAGGGGCAGCGAGAGAGGGAGAGAGAATCCTAAACAGGCTCCTTGCTGTCAGCTCAGGGCCTGACGTGGGGCTCGATTTCACAAACCAGGAGATCATGAGCTGAGCTGAGATCAAGAGGCAGAAGCTCATCTGACTGAGCCACCCAGGCATCCCTATCAATTTCTCTATTCTCAGTTGATTTTTACATTCCAGTCCTTCCCTCTGGTTTAATCTTCTTCCTCCAGAAGTATATACTTATTAATTCTTTCACTAAGAATTAGCAGGAAATTGGGTCCTCGTATGTCAGAAAATGTCATTTTGTCTCCTATTCGTATGTAATTGACTGTGGAATTTCAGGCTGACATACACTTTTTCTTAACGCTTTGAAGACATCATTCCATAATATCCTCTGGTGTTTACTGTTGTTATTTTAAGTCTGTTGTCTGTAAGGGTTTTTTTTTTTTTTTTTTTTTTTTTTTGGTTACTTTCTAAGTAATTGGCCTTTCTCTCTGGTAGCTTCGAAGAATTGTTGGTCTTTGATGTTTTTCAGTTCCACCACAATGTGTCTGGGTATATAATTTTTTTTATTTATTTATTCTGCTTGAAACCATACGTTCCTTCAATCTGAAAACGCATCTCTCTCATCAGTTGTGTTAAATTCTCAGACATCGTCACTTTGGGTTTTTCTTCTTCTGCAATGCCTCTGGTTCCCCTGTTGAAACTTCGGTGAGACGTATACAGGACCCTTTCACCCCCACTCTGTGTCTCCTATAACCTCTCTACTGCATTTCCCACATTGTTCTCTCCGGTGCTGCATACGAATTAATCTCTTTAAACCTAAATTCCTATTTGCTGATTTTCTTCTGAGGTGTGTCTGATCTAATGCTTATTGAGAGGCTGTAATTATTATTAGCCTCAATTGTTTATTGGCATCATTGAAAAATATATCCCTCCCTTCCTTACGATTTCCAACCTTTATTTCTTTTACTATTTTAACCGTTGTTCGTTTTTTTTCTTCTTCTTTTTATTTTTAATGTTTATTTATTTTTGAGACAGAGAGAGACAGAGCATGAACGGGGAGGGTCAGACACAGAGGGAGACACAGAATTGGAAACAGGCTCCAGGCTCTGAGCTGTCAGCAGAGAGCCCGACACGGGGCTCGAACTCACGGACCGTGAGATCGTGACCTGAGCCGAAGTCGGACGCTTAACCGACTGAGCCACCCAGGCGCCCCTAACCATTGTTGTTTTAAAAACAACTGCTTCTGAGATGTCTCTTTTTTCTGTACTTCTTTGAGTTTTGGGTCTCTCATCCACTGTGTTTGTTCTCTCTCTCTCTCTCTCTCTCTCTCTCTCTCTCTCTCTCTCTCCCTCTCTCTCCTGCTTGCTCTCTGTCTCATGGCCATGGGATTCCTTCTATATTTTGAGATTTATGTGTGGAAGTGAAGCCTGTAGCAGAAGTTTTCTTCTGAAGGAGCGTCTTCTCACGCTCCCCATGGTGGGGAGGTCCTCACGGAGCAGTGTAGTATTGGCCTTTGCTGGGCTCTCACCGGCTTCGCTGTTTTGGGATCGGTGGGGGAGTTTGCTGTGATTGTTGGTTTCCTTGCTCAAAGCTTCAACACTGTGCAGGTGCTATACATCTGGGTTGCACACCCTCTCTCAGCTTCGGTGTGAGATCCTCCTTTCTCTGAGTTTACTCTCTCTCAACCCATAGCCCAGAATATGTGACCTCCTCGCATGCTTGTCTCCAGACTCTCAGACAGATTTTCTCATCTATCTCACAGATGGCACATTTGTGACACCTGGCTTTGCGCAGGGAGGTCAGGTTCAACTCTTCGCCTCATAGGAGTCTGAGACATCATCTCGTCTTTGAAGCTCCCAACCTTCCCCCCCACCTAAGGTTTATATCCTGCTTCTGTGGGCACCGTGCACAGACTTCCTTGCCATGTTTTTGAATTCAGAAATTAATTTCTCTCATGCCGTGTTATATTTATTATATATTATATTATATTATACTCAGTATTTCTATGTGCTCGGGGTGGAGAGTATCTGTACATGTTAGTTCCCTCTGCCATACTGATTGGAAGTAATCTACACGTTGGTTCTTACACGTAATGGATATATGAATCTCTAATTACACAATATTCAAAATGAAATTCGCACAGAAATTTCTCTCACAACTTCAGCATACCTTGCTTTGTTGAAGGCCACGGTGGCGCTGGTGTTCAGACATAACGCATTGTCTTGTGTATAGATCCACCACTACAAAAACATTTATTGGGTTATTCTGAGATCAAGGGAGTCCCTGAACCTTGAGTTCTGGACGCCCTTAAACATCCAACGTTCCTATAGCTCACATAATCACAGACGGCGCCAATCATCAAAAGTTGGAACAGTCGGCAAGCCAACGATGCAGCACAGAAGGGACACGGGTTTCATCTGGCTGCTGTGAAGAGGCCAGCTTGGATTCTGCCTTGACATTGAGGTCAAGGTTGAAGACTCAAATTCCACAGCTCAAAACTCTCTCCTTCCGTCTCATTCCTGGCGATGTAGGCTTTCTCATGGTACCTTCTGCCTCCAGCATCTGCTGACACACACTTCCGTGTCAGCTCCCCGTCAGTGAGGACAAGAAACTGACCAGGAACCCAGCTCCTTGGAGTCCAGCATTCTGCTCGCGTGAGCAAGCGGTTAATCAGCAAGTTCACGGATTTTACAGCGGGGAGGCGGGGGGGTCAGGGATGGAGAGGGTCCTGCATCACACATCACAGTCTCTCATCGAGTCACTCTTGCTCCCCCCCCTTCCTCTCTCCCTCCACGCCTTCCTGTCAAGAACAGAATACTTGGCTTTATCTCCTGTCTCGCGGCTAGCGAGCAAGCTCCAGGGGTTGAGAGCACGCCCCGAAGTCTCACACTTCAACCCAACCAATTGAGCTAAGTATTTCTTCCAAACAAACAGTGCTTTCCCTAAAAGAAAACGCGGTGAATGAAACGGTTGTCTTCACCTCACTGCACCCATAGTTGGGACTGGCACGTGAAAACAGTCTACCGTACCCGGGAAGGACTCTCAGTGGAGGGTGACAAACTCAACCCAAGACGTCCAACTCGCCGCAGATGTGACTTCATTTCCATCTGCTTCCCCTTTTCAGCTGTGACTAGGAAGGAAAGAACAGAAAGAGAAAGAAAGAGAGAGGCTTCCATATCATTTTATGTGGGAAATCAAGAAGTCAGATCATTAGTAATAATAATTAAATAATAATTAAATTAAGAAGTGTTTCTTTTAGGCAAAATATGCCGGACTCCAGCAACGTGGTTTTCAGTCCCTCTGACCGCGGAGGGGGGAGGCATCCTGCACCATTCATCCAACCCCCATAAGTGGAGGCCTGCCACCGGATGTCCTAAAAAGGTCACTGAAGAGAAGGAAGGGGAGGCAGGGGAGAACGTAGTGACATTTGCAAGGGACGCAAGGGCTGGGGCAATATAGATTAAAATAGAAGAGGTTGGGAGGAGTGAGAGGGACACCCACCACAATGAGCACGGAGAATTATTGTTCTTTTCCCACCACAATGACATATGCTCACACATACGAGTACCCATTCACTTGGTCACACCCACGGGGGCCACTAGGGAAAGCCACAGGGTTTCTCGTTGCTGCACTACTCCCCTGCCTACTGGAGGGCGGATCTCAGCAACGAGGAAAGGGTAGGAGGAGCTGTCGCCGGGCCCCTGCTCCCCTGCAAGTTTGTGAAACATGTTGGGGGGAGTGGCTGTGCAGGAAGAAGGGGTCGAGGAGAGCAGAGCAGGGCGTTTGCAAGGTGTCACAAAGTGACATTGATTTCTGTCTCCAGTGGCCCATCCTGTCCCTTTCCCTAGCATTAGTATTTCTCCCATCCCTCCAGGCCTCACGTGTGACCACCAAGGCTGCTTTGTCCAAGAGGCAGAAAATGAAACTGAGCGGCCACAGGAAGTCACACGTTTAAGGTGTGCTCCCGTGCTGACACTTGCAGCCTGAGGGTTCTGAGAGCCCATTTTACAAATCAGCTCCGTGCTACATGCCCTGAGATCATGAACAGTCGAGTAACAGAGAGCCCAAAGAGTAAGCAGAACGATCAAAAAGAGAGGAGGAGAAAAATCCCTAAATGTAGAAATTACCGAAGGCCGTTCTATTTTCTCTAGTACTATTTCTACTCATCGTGTGATGTTCAAAACTCTAAAGCCAAAGAGCAACTGGAAAGGGGAGAGAAGTGACACCTCACTGTGGCCCTGGCTGGCTACAGGCACTGCAACACCTTTCTAATTAGAAACAAAGTGTCAAGGACAGACAAGACTACTGCAGGAGGCGGAGAAAGGTAAGGAGTGGGGGGACAGAGACATGCTCTAGAAGATGGAGAGTAACCTTTGGTTTGAAGGTAGGCAATGAAGACAAGGGGCTGCTGGGGAAGGGATAGACAAAGTGACCCACCAAGCAGAATAAAAAGCCTACAAATGGGCTCACTTGATCTGTGACTGACAGGGCACGGCATATCGGAGAAAGAACAGGCAATTTAATAAATGATTCTGGAACCACTGCTTAGCCAGGTAGTGGGAAATGAAATAAAATCCTTATTTCACAACAACAAAAAAATCCAGGTGCATTAAAAACTTACATGTGAGAACAGTGTAAAGCTTTTGGAATACAGTAGAGATCTTTATGACTAAAACAAAACACAAAAGCTGAAATCTTAAAAAAAAAAAAAGGTAAATTTAATTACATTGAGATTAACAACTTTTGTTCATGTAAAGACCTATAAAGAAGACAAAAATGCAAACCATCATTTGGGAGAAATATTTGCTACACATATAACGAGCAAAGATTATTATCCAGAAAAATATATCTTCTACAGGAGAAAGTCACCCCCTACCAGTCAAAAACAAACAAAAAAAAAACCTAGAAAAATGGGCAAAACCTATGAACAGGTATTTGGTAGAAGAGGAAATGCAAATAATCTGTAAATTAAATGAAAATGTGTTTAACCTTAACCTCATTAGTAAATAGGATAAAGCAGATTTGAACTCAGTGATACAGAGTCTCTCCTTTCAGATTGGTTAAAAAATAAAAGTTGCACAATACCGAGTGTTGGTAACTATAAAAAGGAAAGGAGAACTCTCATTCATGGCTTCTAGTTGTATAAATTTACACACGTACTTTGGAAAGTAGTTTGACAGAACTAATTAGGTTAAACATGCACGTGTCCAATGACTCAGAATTTTACTCCCAAGTTTATACCGAGAGAAACTCTTGGACACATGTTCTAGGAGTTATACTCAAGAATATCCAAAGCAGCCTTGTTTGTCACAGCAAACACTGGAAATAACACAAATGTCCATAAACCATAGGATGGATGAATCGATAACGGTCACCCATGCAATGGAATGTTATACAGCAGTGAAAAATGACAAACTCCAGCTCTAGAGATCAACATAAAATATTTCGATTCAAATTGTGAGAAGGAAGTACATCAGAGAAGTACTTCCAGTATGGTTCCATTTACGTAAACCATCCAGTAGAGTCCCTTTATATATATGAACCATATATTGGGCACATGTGTTAAGTGCTAACACTATAAATAAAAGCAAAGGAGTGATTTACACAATTTCAAAGAGTAGTTATCTCAGGACTAGGGAGTCAGACTGGGGGAAAGTTCAGGAAAGCTAATTCACTGTAACCTTCTATTCATCAACCTACACGTGTACAGTTTGCAGTTTAATGATGGTAACAATGAAGCCTCACAAAGTAAGATTAATAATAGTTAAATGCACAGCCTGCATTACCCAGAGGTCTACTATATTAAATATTATCGTGTGAATGGCCCCCTGCTCATTATATAAAGGCAACCCAGGTGCTAACCAATGAGAATGAGCGAAGAGAATATTGTTACCAAGAACTCCGAAAATGTGTTTTCTCAGGCTATGGATTACTGAGCTCAGACAGCTGACTTTCAAATGCACACTTTGAGCTTACTAAGGTTGGAGAGAATGCATGGGCATGGCAAAATCAATCCTTTATCATACCAAGACTCAAGGGAGTATCTTACTTCAATCGGCCTGGAATGCTATCACTTTAGAAGTATATAAGAAGTTCTTTTTAATGATGGTAAAATAAGAAATGTTCATGATTAATATTTTTTAAAAGGCATGAAATATAAAGATAATTTAAATTGCCCATAATTCTACCACCTAGAAATCATCACTAACCATGTTTGGAGGGATTTTCTTTTAGTATTTTTCTTCCCAAGGACATACACTTGTGTTGACATGTTTAAGACCCTCCAGTTGGTTAGCTTTTTTCTTTTTCTGTTGGTACTATATTGTAAGCATCTTCCCAGGCCATTAAATATCCCTTGAAAATCATTTCTATAGTTATATAATATTCCCCATGTGAGTGTGATACAGTTTTTTAAAATTTTCTGTTGGAGGACATTTTCGTGGTGGTATCATCTTTTTATATCACGAAGAGTATTGTATACTCCTTTCCTTTTCTCTTTTTCAGTATCTTTTGCTTATCTGTCATGATTGCCAATGGATACCAACTCTTGGACATCAGCACATTTTTGGGAAACTAGACTTCAATCTCATCACGTAAGGCTAGAAATCGACGTAAGCATTCTTTCATTCAACGAATAGGTACCATGTGCCTTTCACATGCTGTGACTATTCCAGGTGCTGGGCATAAAGCCTAGAACAAAAGGAGATAAAGTCCATGTCTCCATGAGCTGATCTTCTAGCAGGAGAAACAGAAAAACAATCAGGTAGTGTCACGTGGTCTTCAGTATCCCAGAGAAAAATAAAGCAGGATGAGGCAGAACAGAGAGTACTTGCAGAGAGTGATAGGTTATGGTACAGAGTGAGAACTGTCAGGAAAGGTGACAAGGGGACACTTGGCCAGAGACACGAGGAAGTGAGACCATGGGGGAAACCCAAGAGAAGAGAATTCTGACCGCAGGGAACAGCAAGTGCAAAGGCAGTGGAACGGGCACGTGCTCGGTGTGCTAGAAACACAAGAAGGCCAACGTGGCTGCAGTTGGAGTGCGAGGTTATGAGGTCAGAGAGGTACCAGGCCAGATCAGGGAGATCGCAGGCCATTGCGGGAATCACCCAGGCTGTGTCTGTGTGGCCTCTAGCCTCTGAGTGAGGTGAGGGGCAAGGTAGAGGCAGGGCGAGCAGTTAGCAGGTGACCAAAATAAAGAAGGTAAAATACAGTGGTGGCCTAGACTACAGAAAAAGTTGGAAAGATGGAGAAAAACAACTCTGTTTTGGACACATATTAATTTAAGGTTGAGAGAGTTGCTGATGGATCGGATGGAGCTATGAGGGAGAGAGAGAGAGAGAGAGAGAGAGAGAGAGAGAGACAGAGAGAAGGCAAGGATAGTGCAGGATATGGGCCCAAGGAAGGGGAAGTAGGCTGTCATTTGCTGAGATGGAGGGACTGGGGGGAAAACCAGAAGATGGTGTCTGATGTGGTGTTTGATGTGCCTGTGGGAACTCCAAATGGAGACTGAGTTGGAGTTCAGAGGATGGGCCCGGGCACAAAATAAAATTCTGGTCTTCATCACCATCAAAATGTAAAGCCATGAAATTGGATGAGGTCGTCCAAAGCCTGAAAATGGAGAGAACAGAGGATCAAGGACCCTGAAGAGACTGAAAAACAGCCTCCAGCGAGTTGCGAGAAGAATATGCCCTGGGGCGAGGGAAGGCAGTATTTCCAGAATAAGGGTACAATAAGCTGATCGGGGGAGTCAAAACGGGAATTGAACATTGCATTGGGACGTGAAGGCTATTGGTAGGTAAAACGACCACATGACCTTTGCCCAAATCACAACATTTCTGAGTGAAGGAAGAAGCTCTTAATAATTAAAATATGTCAAGACCACAGGCACAAACCAGGACTGAAGTGAACAAAATAAGATAAACCATCATCCCAGTTATTGCTGACCTTGACACAAGCAGGCTTTAGTTTAGTTTTTTGAATGGCAAAGGAAAAGGAAACTTCACTGTGATGTGTTCAAGAGAAGAAGCGAGAAAAGGAAGCAGAGGTAATTAGTAGAAATAGCTCTTTTGAGGAGTTCAGCCACAAGGGGTGCAGGGAAATGAGCCAGTATTCAAGGGACATGTACGTTCAAGAGAAATTTGTTTGCGGGTAGGAGACAGCACAGCGTGTTTGTGGGTTGGTTGGAAAGTCCAGAAGGGAAGGCAAGAGAGAGTAGAAACAAAGCTGGAGCAACATCCTTGATTGGACAGAAGGGGGTGGGGTCCAGGGCCCTGGAGGGAGGCATGGCATGCGTAGGAATAGAGATGTTTCATCCAAAGGAGGAAAAGAAGATTGGGAGAAGTGATCATGGAAGCAGATCAAAGGTCTCATCTAGTTGTCTGTAATCTCTTGGTGGCTATGGGAAACCAAGTCAGAAATCTGGCTACATAGAGAGCAGACTCCTTTATTACAGACTGAAGAGTAGACAAACTAAGTCACCATTTCCACTCTGGCTTCTTTGACGACCTTGGGGTTAGTGTTCCTGTCACCACATAACCCCAACGGAATCATTGCCAATGAGTTTGCTCTGCCCATCGCGCCAGGGAAGACTCCCTGCCTCTAATCGGGGCAGTAGAAGACTTTGGGGTAGAATGTGGACAAGAACAAGCTTTGGAGGAATGAGTCATGTATATGATGCAAGAAAAAGGATCAGTAACAGAGTGACTTCCTGATCAGGCGAGAAGACGCAGTCAGTGGTCTAGAAGATGACTTCTTCTATTTTTAAGTTTGTATTTTGATAGAGTGATTCAGCACTTCCATACATCACCCGGCGCTCATCACGACAAGTGCACTCCTTAGTCCCTACTTCACCAAGCCCCCCACCCACCTCCCCTCTGTAAGGATCAGTTGCTTCCCCACAGTTAAGAGTCTGTTTCTTGGTTTGCCCCTCTCTCTTTTTAACTTTGCTTGTTTTGTTACTTAAATTTGCCCGTATGAGTGAAATCATATGGCATTTGTCTTTCTCTGTCTGACTTATTTCACTTAGTATTAAATTCCCTAGCTCCATCTATGTTGTTACAAATAGCAAGATTTCATTCTTTTCTATAGCTGAATAATTCTCCGTTGTGCATCTATACCACTTCTTTATCCTTCATTGATTATCTTTATCATTCATCAATGGATGGGCTATTTCCATAATTTGGCTATTGTAGATCATGATTCTATAAACATCAAGGTGCATATACCCATTTGGACCAGTATTTTTGTGTCCTTCCCGGTAAACACATAGGAGTGCAATTGCTGAATTGTAGAGTAGTTCTACGTTTAACTTTTGGAGGAAACTCTGTACTGTTTTCCAGAGTGGCTGCCCCAGTTTGCATCCCCACCGACAGTGCAAAAAGGTTCCTTTTTCTCCACATCCTCACCGACACCTGTTGTTTCTTGTGTTATTGATTTCAGCCACTCTGACAGGTGTCAGGTGATGGCCCATTGTGGTTTTGGTTTGTGTTGCCCTCACGATAAGTGATGTCGAGCATATTTTCACATATATATTGGCCATCTGTATGTCTTCTTTGGAGAAATGTCTGTTCGTGTCCTTTGCCCATTTTAAAATTGGATTATTTGGGGGTTTTTTGGTGTTGAGTTGTATAAGTTCTTTATATATTTTGGACACTAACCGTTTATCAGATGTGTCATTTGCAAATCTCTTCTCCCATTCTGTGGCTTGCCTTTTAGTTGTGTTGATTGTTTCCTTCCCTGTGCGGAAGCTTTTTATGTTGATGTAGTCCCAATAGTTTATTTTTGCTTTTGATTCCCTGACCTCAAGGGACCTATCTAGAAAAAAAAAAAAGTTGCTATGACTGATAGAGAAATTACTGCCTGTGCTCTTTTCTAAAATTTTTATGGTTTCAGGTCTCACATTTAGGTCTTTGTTCCGCTTTGAGTTTACTTCTGTTTATGATGTAAGAAAGCAGTCTGGTTTCATTCTTATGCATGTTGCTCTCTATGTTCCCAGCACCATTTGTTGAAGACATTGTCTTTTTCACATTGGATAGTCTCCCCTGCTTTGTTGAAGATTAGCTGACCATATAATTGTGGGTTTATTTCTAAGTTTTCTATTCTGTTCTATTGATCCATGTTTCTATTTTTGTGCCGGTACCATACTGGTTTGATGACTACAGCTTTGTAATATAGCTTGAAGTCCGGAATCCTGAGGCCTCAAGATTTGCTTTCCTTTTTGAGGAAAGGAAATTGCTTTGGCTATGTGAGATCTTCATGGTTGCGTACAAATCTTTGGATTGTTTGTTCTAGTTCTGTGAAAAATGCTGGTGGTATTTTGATTGGGATTGCATTAAATGTGTAGATGGCTTTGAGCAGTATCGACGTCTTACCAATATTTATTCTTCCAATCCACGAGCCTGGGATGTCTTCCCATTTCTTCGTGTCTTCTTCAATTTCTTTCATCAGTGTTTTATAGTTTTCAGAGTACTGGTCTTTCACCTCTTCAGTTAGGTTTATTCCCAGGTATCGTATGGATTTTGGTGCAATTGCAAATGAGATAGATTCCTTGATTTCTCTTTCTGCTGCTTCGTTATTGGTGTATAGAAATGCAACAGATCTTTGAAGATTGATTCTGTATCCTGTGACTTTCCTGAATTTGTGTATCAGTTCTAGCAATTTTTTGGTGGAATCTTTCAGGTTTTCTATATATAGTGTCATGTCATCTGCAAATTGAAAGTTTGACTTCTTCCTTACTGGTTTGGATGCCTTTTCTTTCTTTTTGTTGTCTGATTGCCGTGGCTAGGACTTCCAGTACTACGGTTGAAGAAAAGTGGTGAAAGTGGTCTTGTTCCTGACCATAGAGGAAAAGGTGTCAGTTTTTCCCCATTTAGGATGATGTTGGCTGTGGGGTTTTCATATATGGCCATTATGTTGATGTGTGTTCCCTCTAAACCTGCTCTGTTGAGGGTTTTTATCATGAATGGATTTTGTACTTTGTCAGATGTTTTTTCTGCATCTATTAAAATGATCATTTGGGAGGGGGGAGAGGTGCCTGGGTGGCTCAGTCGGTTAAGCATCCAACTTCAGCTCAGGTCATGATCTCCGGTTCATGAATCTGAGCCCCGCGTCGGGCTCTGTGCTGACAGCTCGGAGCCCGGAGCCCACTTCGGATTCTGTGTCTCCCTCTCTCTCTGCCCCTCCCCTGCTCATGTTCTGCCTCTCAAAAATAAATACACATTAAAAAGATTTTTTTTTAATGAGCCTATGGTTCTTACCCTTTGTCTTGTTAATGTGATATATCACACTGCCTTGCAAATAGCAAACCACCCTTGCACTAAAGGAAGACTTCTTTATTCAAGACAATTCTTGAGTGTGGCATGCTAGTGAGGCCCTAGAAACCCAGTGAGAGTCACAGCCCCTGCCTCTAGGAGGCCACGGTCTGATGATAACAAGGGAGGAAGAAAGTAAGCAGCAAAGTGCTAGTTTTTTGCTTGTTTTATTTTGTTTGGGGCAAATGCATAGGATCTTGTTACGTGATGTATTGAGAGAAGAACTTTACAAGCAAAGGTCAGGGTGGGAAGCAAGTCTTCACCCACAGTGTTCTTTTGCCTCAAGCATCAACCTCTACAAGGCCTCTCCTCTCCGTGTGCGTGACAGACATCAAATCAGCCTCCGTGCCGTGCACCTTGTGCTCAGTACCTTTTTGAGCTCTCCAGTGCTTGACAGAAAATGGCCCTTCGCTCCGAGTGCACTCTATTCTTGGGGGACTTGGAAGTCCCTCAGTATTGACTAGTACTTTATTTTTAACCCTAAGCACCGAGCCATCGGATGGCTATTACAAACTCTGGTAGCTCTCACAGCTATCACAAAACCCATCTGGTTCTTGTCTGAGGCCAGACCCACCTCAGCAATCTGCCCCGTTAAAGGCAGCATACCCCTTGGGTTAACTGGACATTGCTGACCTCCAACGGCCGTGGACTCTATATGGTGCCACAGAGCCCCAAGCAACAGGGGAAATTTTGACAATGCCGAAGGCCCTTCTCCACGTGCTTTAACCTGAGGTCAGCGACTTCCTTTAGTCCCAACCTCAACATTTAAGCTTCCAAGAGAATTTGCCTCCCTCCCTCGCTCCCTTCCTTCCGCGTAATCAAACCCTCACGACCCTTTGGACATAGGAGGTGGCTGCTAAGTGACACATTGTGTCCGCTTTAGCAGAGCCCCAGTCCATCGTGACATCGGCCACTTGCAAACCATCAGAGAGAGCACTGGAAATGGAATCCCAGAAATCACGGCTGCCATCGGAGAATCTCCCGTCCGAAACTGGGAGCGAGGACTGGGAGAAAAGTTGAAACGTGAGGGTGAGTAGCGTGGCGTTTTGTGCGTGTTTGAGATCAAGTCGCAGGATTTCCCACACTTTTCTAAACTTCATAAACTAGACCAGAAAAGCACCCTGAAAATAAACAATGCCACAGTTGCCCACGTCTGTTAAGAAAGAGTAATATCAAGAACTTACTGACCTAATGGGCTGTTTCCACTTCTTAGTAATGTCTCTCATTATCAAACATATTAAAACTTTCCACGGCCCGTCCTGAGCTCTGGACCCACAGAGTGGTTAACAGCACGGACAACCCACCTAAGTTCACACCTTAGACCGACCATTTACTGGCTTTGTAACCCTAGCTAATGTCTTTAGTTCTTTATATATCCATTTCCTCACCTTTAAAATAGGAGTAAAACCAGACAGTACTCCATAAAGCATGTAAAAGATCACACACAGCGTACGTATGCCCTGGGCCTGGGCCCGGCCCTAAGGCAGCACAGAATACACACTCGCTAACTTTGCTATTTCTCGCATGTCCCGAAGGTCATTCAACATCTCTTCTTCAAATTCAACCTGCTCAAAACTCAAGTTACAATTCGTGCGGATAAATGACGCGGTGGGAGTGGCCTCCCTTGTTCGGAAGGAAGTCGAAAGCATTCTCTTGTGAAAAAAGAAAACCTTTATTCAAGTTAATAGAATTCCTGATACGAGCTGAAAGGTGTGATGGGTCCTTGTGAGGAAGGACAGCCTTCTCCAAGGCCTTGAAATTAGACTAACTGTGATGTAAGAGAAAGGAACCGCCCCACCTTTCAGCCCCGTCCCAAGATGTAGACGCCAGCTTCCGCTCTGCCATTGGCTTCTGTACTATGATGCTTTCCCTATGAAACAGCTCCCAAACTATTTTGGAAGATCTGGAAGACCATAACTAAGCAGTTAAGAGCACAGACCTTGGGGGCGCCTGGGTGGCTCAGTCGGTTCAGCCTCCGACTTCGGCTCAGGTCATGATCTCGTGGTTTACAGGTTTGAGCCCCGCGTCGGGCTCTGTGCTGACGGCTCGGAGCCTGGAGCCGGCTTCGGATTCTGTGTCTCCCTCTCTCTCTGCCCCTCCCCCCTCATGCTCTGTCTCTCTCTCCTTCAAAAATAAATAAACACAAAAAAAAATTAAAAAAAAAAGAGCACAGACCTTGGATCATCCGAGACCAGATTAAGTCCCAGCTTCCTCCATCAGTAGCAATGTGAATTTCGATAAGTTGTTCACCCTCCCAAGGCCAATTTCCCTAACTGAAGATAATGGTAGAACCCACTTCAAAGGATTCACCTTGTGAGGGCAGATATGATGTCCCAAGCAGCCAAAAGCCTGGTTCTAGCTAGCCCCTCTCACATAAGCAGCTCTGCTCCTGTGGACTGGGCAACTTCCTCTCTCTAGGTCTCACTTTCTTTTATTTCTTTTATATATGTATATATTTTTTTTGAGATATATTTTTTGAAAGAGAGCATGGGTGAGCAGCAGAGAGAGGCAAAGAGAGAGAGAGAGAGAGAGAGAGAAAGAAAATCTTAAGCAAGTTCCATGCTCAGCAGGGAGCCTGATGTGGGGCTCGAAACCACGACCCTGGGAACATGACCTGAGTGGAAACCAAGAATCAGACGCTTAACAGACTGAGCCACTCAGGGGCTCCCTCACTTTCTTTATCTATAAAATAAAGGACCTGGGCTAGATGATCTACATTTCCTTCTAGAATGTTCCCTGACATTCTTGGTGCTGTGGCTCCCACATGGAACGTTCAACAGCCATGATGTTACTAACGTTCCAGCCCCCTTGGATGTCTCTTTCCATTCTTTCCACCAACTTATAAATGTCAATTTTCTCTCATGCCTCGAGATCTGTCTCAAAAGGAATGAGAACTCGGTGCCCTTGGGGAAAACCTGACACCAGTATCTTGTGCAAATCTCAGGCCATCTCTGGTTATTGGTTTCCCATTCTGTAAAAAGGAAATTATAAAGCTCCTCCTGCACCCCCTCACAGCCTGGTTGTAAAGATTGATGAATTGGTGTATTCAGTCTTCATAACTGCCCGTTGTAAATACGAGTTACTAATTGCCATCCTCTCCTGAGACCTCTTCATTCCTGTCCTGGGGCTCGTTCCCATGGTGCTTGGGTTGTTCCTGGCATCACTCCACCACCAGCCTGTGAGCCACGGGCAAAGTGGGCCAGAGCAGCTACCTCGGCCCCGACACACCACTGATGCTTGGGGAGTATTTATTTAATGTATCCATTTGCTCAGCAAATAATTATCGGGCCACGCCAGGCTTTGCGATACAGGGCTGAACGGGATAGAGATGCTCATAGAACGTCAACCTCGCAGATGGGTGATAGATAATAAACAGGTGGATGTAGAATTGATTGATTGCACCCGTAAGGGAAATTACAGCTGTTGATACTTTTCAGGACACTTAATTTACTGTGAGGGGTCAGGCGAGGCTCCCTGGAGAAGTGACAGCGAAGGCGAGGTCATCATCGCAGCTAAAATCTAAAATCAAGGCATTTGCGTCGCCCCCTGCAGGCCGCCCTGGGCCAAGTGAGTGTAGGCAATGTGTCACCCAAGCCCGTGGCCCCAGGCAGATTCCACGTGCGGGGTCCCACGATGATGCCCCTGCTCCTCTGTGACCCTGACGTGCGGCAGAGCCCTTCGACAAGGGCCAGGTCACGACTCCCTCCTCGCAACCTCACACTAAGCATAGAGCCCGGTTTCCTCCTCCTCCCCTGCCCCCCCCCCCCGCACCCAGCAGCCCCCTGCAAAGTGGAGGAAAAGCCATCTTCCCTCCCAGAAAAACATCTCAAACCACCAGACTACACTCCTCGTTCTACTCGCCAGCCCGTATTTCCTTTCTTTCTCAGCCCCCAGCCCCAACGCTCACCCAGCAGGCCCCCTGGCAGTGAGTTTGGACACACACACACACACACACACACACACACACACACACACACACACGCCTCTGGCCCAGCTCTCCACACTGTGCAGATACCCCAGCAAGAGAAGGGAACTTTTGTTCTGCGGCAGTGGTTTCTCTGGGCCGTTTGAGGTGATGGGTATTTCCCGCAGTGCTATCCCCCTGCCCCAGTGCTATTTCGCCACAGATGTTGGCAATTCATGTCTCTCCCCATCTGCAGGGTGGAACGCAGGCCTGGGAAACCGGGCAGCAGGCCGCATGGGGTCACCCACAGGCCCTGCGGTCAACCCCGGTCCTGTCGCAAGCTCTGTTGGCGGAGACCTCTGAAGTTCAAGAGCTACTTTGACGTGATGAAGCGGTGGGACTTACCTCTTCTCTGACTCTAGTTAGCACTCGAGATGTGGACTTTCCCCTGCGGTGGCTCAGCTCCTGTCTACACTGCTTGGGGGGAGGACGTTCGGCTATTTTAAGTGCTCACATTAACCCATTCGCTGGTCTCTGAGCAATGTAAAAACCAGTAAGAGTGGCCTGCGGGGCTAAAATCAGAGCTGGCAGCTACATTTCTAGAAATGGACCTTCTAGACCCAGGAAAATGACAGTTGGCCGGCCTGATAGTCCTCGGACCTCGTCCATTCACCTGAGATCGCGGACACGCACTACCTGAGTCCAATGCCTCTGCGGGTGTAGAATCCAGAAGAGGGAAGATGATGAAGGAAGGGGTCGGTGCGGGCTTCCCCTAACTGAAGGCCGGGAAGAGCAAGAAGGGGAAGTGAGTGCTGAGCTCCACCCTCAGGAATAAAAGCAGACAGATGGCAAAATCCAGAAGGGCTAGCAGTTAGCCCATCAGAGAAGGCTAATCAGACACCAGCTGAGGACGAGTGAGGTCCCAGGGGTAACCCGCTCTGGCCATGAAGATACATGGACTGGACAAGGTAATCAGCTCCTTGAAAGGCTATCACGTAGTGGCTGCAGATGAAATAGAAACGCGTGTGACCCTACTGACCTCGGTTCCACTGTCCAGATCAGAAAGCACAGATCTGAAACCAGCTCTGGTTGTATATGTAGCGCGGGTCGGAACGTGTGGTGATGATCTGAACATCTGACAGCAGAATCCCCATAGAAATGGAAACATCTTAAATAAAAACTAACAAAAGAGAGAGAGAGAGAGAGAGAGAGAGAAAAGAAAAAAAAAGAAAGAAATGGAACTATCTTTGGGGAATCACCAGTAGAAAAGACGAAACCCTGAGTACAGGAAGAGCTAGAGAAAACAAACCAAATAAACAGGAAGCAAGGGCAGAGAGAGGCTGGCCAACTAAGAGGGCAGACTGTCCATGGGGTGCCTGGGTAGCTCGGTCACTTGAGGGTCCGACTTCGGCTCAGGTCACGATCTTACAGTTCGTGAGTGCAAGCCCTGCATTGGGCTTTCTGCTGTCAGCATGGAGCCCACTTCATAGCCTCTGTCTCCCTTGCTCTCTGACCTTCACGCAGGCAGGCATGTACAACCACTTTTTTTTTTAATTTTTTTTTTAACGTTTATTTTTGAGACAGAGAGAGACAGAGCATGAACAGGGGAGGGGCAGAGAGAGAGAGGGAGACACAGAATCTGAAACAGGCTCCAGGCTCTGAGCTGTCGGCACAGAGCCCAACGCGGGGCTCAAACTCACGGACCGTGAGATCATGACCTGAGCCGAAGTCGGATGCCCAACCGACTGAGCCACCCAGGCGCCCCAACCACTTATTTTTTTAAGTTTATTTCTTTCTTTTGAGGGCGAGAGAGAGAGAAGCAAGCAGGGAAGGGGGAGCGAGAGACAGAGACAGAGAATCCCAAGCAGACCCTGCGCTGTCAGCACAGAGCCCGATGTGGGGCTCGAATTCACAAACTGTGAGCTCGTGACCTGGGCCGAAACCAAGAGTCGGTCGCTCCACCAGCTGAGCTGCCCAAGCGCCCCACAACCATTTAATTCAACAATCACCTATTGGAGAAGTTGGTAAATACGAAGCAAGGATCTAGGCACTCAACAAGGAAAGACACAGGGCAATGACCCTGCTGTTAATCTCAAAGACAGTTAAGCGAAACGCTGAAGATCAAGTAGAACAAAGAGAGTTCATCAAAAGGCATTTCATAATGAATTTGAAGTTGCCACATTGCTCAAAATAAATGTCACACTTTTTTGCCTTTTCTCCCGGCCTGCAATCCTTCAGTGACATCTGCTAGATCCACAAAGACTCTGTGTTTGTGTGTGTGTGTGTGTGTGTGTGTAGGCACACACAGGTATGGTCATAGAAGACAGCCGAGCTCCCTTAGCCACACCAACCACTGTGGAACAGCCAGTGCACATAAAGCATGATCTAGAAACTAAACTCATTCGCTGGCAGCAGAAGCTCAGAGCTAGAGCTAATGACAAAACATAAGCCTTTCGTGCAATTGCAGAAGCCTTTGGAAAGGCATTGGAGGTCCACACAAAGGGTTGCAGGTAAGTCATATCTGAAACCCGAGCTAACACCTGGATTACATACGGATAATGACTGCACTGAGAAGCCTTGTATCCATGGGTTCTGGGAACAGCCCAGAACTTTTTATCCTTTAGGTGAGCCACCTGAAGCTTCCTTTCTACCTTCCTTTCTACCAGACGAGAATTATGATGTCATCCCGGGGAGCGTTTTCTCAATCAGGCAAACAAGAAAACTGCACCTGCTTAGGTGCACCTGCTTAGGTGCAAGAAAACTGTACCTACGACCCCCAAAGCCAACACGCACAGCGCTGCCTGACCCCTCTACTCGCCACCGTAAGACCCCCTGAAAAGTCTCATGGTACGGAACCTATGACAATGGTCCCCACTATCCCTCACAGTTCACTCTTCCATTTGGGGGCCACCCAGCTGGGACAGCACCGGGGCCCAATTGCCACCATTGCTTCTTGGAGGAAACTGAAACGAGATGTCCCGGGATTGTCCTGGGGAGGGTGACACAAGTTGGTGCCACCTGCACAGCCTTCCTCCCCAGCAAGCTCCTCCGTGCCCTAAAAGAAGGACAAAAAAAACCACCACTCCTCTGCCATGTGTCAAAGTGCGGCTCTGACGTCTTTGGGAGCCTTTTGACTGGCTACAGGACAATAAACGTGTCATGTCTCTATTCATGATTTGCTCGGTCCACTGGGGCACTCAACATGTAAAATGCCAGCACCTTCTCTGTGTCAGGCTCCCTGTTAAGGAAGCTCGCCATCTCGTCCTCCATGAGCAATCCCCTCGCGTCTCCAGCCGAAGATTCCGGTGACGTTTGGGAGATTCCAGTGTCCTGGAACCTCTGTCACAGGGTGCTTCCGTGCGGCTCCTGTCTGGGATTCAGGGCACATCCGGGAGCCAGGAAGAAACTGGAAGCTGCTCCCCTCCACTCTCTCTACTTGGTCTGAAAACAAGAGCTTCGGGGACAAAGACGCGAGCAATCCTGACTGTTCTGCAGAGCTAAGCGGGAGAGATCAGAGAAAAGGAGAGGAAAACACGAAGAGGCCTGGGTGAGGCTGGCGGTGGGGTGGGGTCAGAGACACGGAGGGAATGTTGGGGTGCACGTCACTCAGTTTAAAGTTCACTGGCTTCTTTTGGGGTCTGGCAAAGATGTGATTATGAAAATGCGGCGCATCTACAAGGGAACCAGGAGAACGTGTTTTAGCCAGCAAGATACTGGGCCGGCTAGGGTCCATTTTCAGATCTGCCTTATGCCTCAGAAGAAGCAAGTACGTTGTGATCCAGGAACGGGTCCACGTCTCCCAAATAGCTACCACATATGTTCCTGAACGCCAGAAGTCCCTCCAGCAGCACAGAAAGCCTGCTGATCCACAATTAGAAAGAAGAAAAAGGCTCAAAGGCTCCAACTCCTGCGATCGACTTCTTTCCAGAAACAATTCCTCTGAGGGAGAGTGAAGAGGAAGAGGAGAACGAATGCTGGCAGGGCTCCTGAGGTGGGGTGGGGGGCACAGCACCCACAGAGGAGACATGGGCCTCCAGTGACAAATTACGGCCGATCTATCGGGTGTTGTCCAGGATTTTCCCACGGTATGGGACAGATAGAGGGCTTGGGGGTGGTGGGACTGGAGGTGCTCAAAAGAAACAGCACGGGGTTGTTTGCACTCTGCTCACCAGAAGCAAAGCAATTTCACTCCTTGCTTTCTGCACACTCTTTACTCCCACGATCTCATTTAGCCTTCACACCAACCCTGTGAGGGAGGTCCCTTAAAAGCTGCCTTGAGGGGCGCCTGGGTGGCACAGTCGGTTAAGCGTCCGACTTCAGCCAGGTCACGATCTCGCGGTCCGTGAGTTCAAGCCCTGCGTCGGGCTCTGGGCTGATGGCTCAGAGCCTGGAGCCTGTTTCCGATTCTGTGTCTCCCTCTCTCTCTGCCCCTCCCCCGTTCATGCTCTGTCTCTCTGTCCCAAAAATAAATAAACGTTGGGAAAAAAAAATTAAAAAAAAAAAAAAAAAGCTGCCTTGAGGGGCACCTGTCAGTAGAGCATATGACTCTTGATCTTGGGGTCATGATTTTGAACCCCATATTGGGAGTAGATATTACTCCCTTTAAAAATTTTTAAATAAAATATTTTTTTAAAAAGCTGCCTTGAATGGTTTGCAGCCAAGGGAGCGGGGCCAATAGGCCACAGAGGACTCCCTTCTCTAATCCACACGCCTGTTAGATGGGCTCTCTGGCTGCCATCACCCCCTTTGGCAGCTGTGAAATGAGGCGCAGAAATGGTGAAGCACGTGCCCAGGGTCAGGGCGGTGGTAAGTGGCAGAATCACAATCCGAAAGCAGGTCTATCTGTTACTAACCTCACTGCTGTTCCACTCTGCTGGACTGCATCCGTATTTGGAGAGAAAAATTAAAAACAGATCAAGGAAACCCCTTAGGACTGATGGCCTGACTGCCTTCAATGACTTCCTAGGCCGTAGAAAGTTCTGGAACAACACTAATCTATGCAAAGTCACAAAAGCAGGCGGGCACGTACAACCACTTATGTTTTTAAGTTGATTTCTCTATTTGGAGAGTGAGAGAGCAAGAGCGAGCAGGGGAGGGGGAGCGAGAGACGGAGACAGAGAATCCCAAGCAGACCCCGTGCTGTCAGCACAGAGCCCGGTGTGGGGCTCGAACTCACAAACTGTGAGCTCGTGACCTGAGCCGAAACCAAGAGTCGGTCGCTCCACCAGCCGAGCCGCCCAAGTGCCCCACGACTATTTAATTCAACAATCACCCATGAGAGAAGTTGGTAAATACCAAGCAAGGATCTAGGCACTCAACAAAGCGAGAAATAGGGCAATGACCCTGCTGTTGCTAAGCTGTACAGTTGAGGCCAGGGGGAAAAATGTCAGCGGCCCACTTTGGTCTCTACTGAGCTTCCCAGATGAGAAAGCCCATGTCACAGGTTCTTGGCCACAATCTGTCTGCGGCAGAGACTATAAGCAGCATAGACAGACAGAAAGAAAAATAGCCCCGGGGAGAGCAAAATAGATTTCTGTACTGTGACTTGACATATCTGGGCTTTCCAGGCACTGCAGCTCACTTTCTGGAAAATCGTAGTTAAAAAAAAAAAAAAAAAAAGCCATTTCCTCCTCTGCAGTGACTTGGGCACAGCTGTGGGGATGTGATAAGGAGCCAGAGGCAGCTCCTTGCTGGGTGCAGCTTCAGAAGGCTGTTTTGGTGGGAGCTGCTTGCCTGGAAGATGGTAACCTGACTGCGTGTCCAGGGCTGAGCACAGGTCTCAATAGGGGATGAGCGATCCCTTCTAGAGGTCCTTCTACCCTTCCATGCGAGGGAGAAGGAGAAATGGACGTGAGTGTGCTAGTACCCACGCACAGGGCGCTGCTGCTCATTCTGTCCTGGTGGCTCCAAATCAAGGAACGGTTGGTTTACTCTGCCTATAATCTGAGGCCCTGGCAGTTTACCCAACTTGACCGAGGTCCCACAAGCCTTAAGGAGGAAAGACAGCAATGTAACTGAAATTCACATGACTTCCGAAAGTAAAGTTCTTTTCGTTTAATCAAGGCAGTTTAGTGGGATGGCTGAGAGCACAGACTTGGGCATCTGTGACGCCAGCAGGTGGGTCTGGGGACCCAGAGGCGGTCCCGCCGGACCAGTGGAGGGGGTCCCAGCTGTGGGAGGGGAAATCGGGGTTCACTGAAGATCGAGAGAGAGTGCGGGTATGGACACTATCTAGGAGACTCAGAAAGGAAAGGAGAGGGAGTCCTGTGTTTGTCCAGGGGCTGGAGTTTTTATCGAGGATTGTGGGCTGGGGTACGCGTCCTCTCAGGCATCCAGGAACCAGTTAGAACTAAGACAAGGGCCCGGTTGTTCTTCCTTCGAGCCAGGGGGGTCTCAGAACCTTTCTTCGAGCCAGGGGGGGTCTCAGAACCTTTCTTCGAGCCAGGGGGGGGGTCTCAGAACCTGGATGTCCAGCGCTGGTGGCCTGGAATGCGCACACGATGGCTTCATCCACTCGTTCTCACCTGGTACTTCCTTAGATGTTACCTATTCTAGAGAAATCATGAACTCCTTGTCCCTTACGAGGAAGACATACACTATTTGCATTACAAGGCGTGTGTAAAGAGGCAGGTCCTAGCAAGAACAGAAGCAGGAAAAAAAAAAAGCCAAGAGCAGATTTTTATGGAGTCCTTCAATTTCCCCGTCTCATATGGACGCCAAAGTTTGAAACCCAGATTGACCACTAACCAGCTGAGAGGCCCTGGAAAGTTCACTAAACATCTCTTTGCCTCAGTTTCTTCATAGGTAAACTGGGATTATGATAGTGGAGATCATGGTGTTAATAGATACAACACATATAGAATTGCGCCTGACGCACAGGAAGGGTCATATACTGAGGGTGACGCCTCCGTGTAGGAAAAGAAGTAACAAAGGCAAATTCTGAAAACTGCTGAGTGAAACTCTGAGAAAGGGGACTAGGAGGCACCGGGCGGGGGATAAGGAAGGTAGCGAGGGAGAAGACAGCCATGTGGGAAAAAAAATCAGCAATTTGTATTCCAGCCATGCCTGGGATCTTCAACCCTTCCTACTCCTCCTTCCCCATACAAAAAGCAGGGCACGGCCACACTCAGTCTGCAGGGCTGTTAAAAACTGGTCCACAGATAGATGATGGGGGGGGGGGGCTAGGGGGAGGGGGATTATATGGACAGAAGAGACAGATAGATAGATAGCTTTCCAGTAACAGATGCTCTGATCTTGAATGGAGATTTTCCTACAGAAACAGACACTTAATATTGAATATTTACGACTCCTTTGCTCCATTGCTTCCCACGGCTCAACAAAGCGGGTAGCTCGGGCTTATGTCTCACCTTCCAAGTCTGCAAAACTGTGTGTACCTGTCACACAAGGAGCCTCCCGGTGATCGGGCCGCCAACTTCACATTCTCTGCATTCGTGAGCCCCAGACCGAAGGAGGAGCAGCTCTTGATAAACACTGGGAACAGTGATCATGGTTCCCAAGAGGACACTGAGGTCAAACCTGCTACTCCAAGAATCTGGAGATGAAATGACAATGCCAATGCGAATTTACCCTTCCTTGTGACCCAGCCTTGTGACACTGAACAAGTCACTTCTTCCCCCAGTGCCACCTATAAAATGAAGATAACACTCTATTTCCCACTGTTGTATAATAAAGAACTTCTCTGTCTTTGTCCCAGGTTGCCGGGACCGGGTGTTCTAAGCCCTTGGAAGTTCCCGATTGGTAGGAATATCTGTTACCCATGGCCCCCCCAAAACCGTCTCTGAGTTTCTGCTAAGGAGATGACTCAGGCTGGGGGCTGATCATGCCAGGAAGACCAACCATGTGATTAGAGGGTCAGGGCTTTGAGCTGTGTGTTATCAGCCCAGCCTCCTGGACACTGGAGAGCGAAGGGAACTGGTCACTGAGTCTAAACGTGCGCCCTATGATTAATTGGTCATGTCTACCTAATGCAGCCTCAATAAAAATTCTGAACTCAGAAGAGTCTCCTGGCTGCTGACACATATCAGTGTGCTGAGGGGAAGATGCCCTCACTCCATGGGGAGAGGACAATGGGAACTCTGCACTGGGAAACCTACCAGACCTGGGTCTTTATTTAGCTGGTCCTGATGTGTATCCTTTATAATGAAACCGTCATCATAATCACGGCACTTTCCTGAATTCTGTGAGTCATTTTAGTTGAACGTCAAACGTGAGGGGGTCATAGGAACCCCAAGCTGTAGCCAGTTGGTCATAAGTGCAGGGCCCCCAAACTTTCGGCTAGCATCTGAAGTGAAGGCAGTCTTGTTGGAACCTGTGATCTTAACTCCCGAAGTCTGAGCTAACTCCAGGTGGTTAATACCAGAATTATACCTGGTATAATGCTGCAATAATTGCAGGTACAATACCTGCAAATGCTGCACTAGGAACAAAATATAACCATATATGAAAAAAAGAACTTAAGAATTGTGGAGGGTTGAGTAAATTTCACTTACGGAGTTTTTCTAAAGGCTATAGTATTAATGAAAGATCAACAGGGCAATTTCTATAAGTGATTTTTCCAGCAATTCAGATGGATCATTATTGTTCCAACACTCTCTTGCTTAACCCATTTAAGGCTAAATTTGCTTGTTGATTAATTCAACGAAACTTAATGGAAATACAATTATGCGCAAGATTCCGTGCTCGATGTGGAACCCGTGGGGAAATATTGAAACGGGAAAGAAGCCAGGCGTCTCCCCGAGAAAAACACAAATTAGCAGAGGCGGTAAGGTGGTGAACGCACAAACCAAGTAGAGAGTTGTGCCACAAGAAAGCCAAGGTCAAGCTACAGAGAAGGGATTCTTCCGGAGGGAATGGAAGGAAATTTGCGGAGGAAATGGCATTGGAGCCAGGCTTTAAGAGATGCATCGCATGAAGAAGTGTAGGGAAAAGAACAGGGACCTTCCATGCTGGGGGGGGGGGGGACAATGAAGCAAAGGCACAAAGACAGGAAACGATGGGCATAATGTCACAGCAGCGCGGAGGGATCAATCAGAACCAGGTTATAATGGCAAGGGGAAGAGTTCGTAATATCCTGTAGGCAAAGGAGAACTCGTGAACAATTTGGTGCCGTCAGATGTGTCAATTTTATCCAGATGTTTTTCCTCTTTTTCTATGAAAGGAAATGTGGTTGAAAACGCTGAGAAGCACCAACCAGCCTCCTCCTCACTTTAGAGATGAGCCAACAAGGGTGCAGAGGTTCTGTGATGTGTCCGTGTTCACACAAACACATACCTACGGCCAAGTCAGAGGGCGGGCGCGATCACAAACTTCTAGCCCTTGTGCTCTTCTCCCAAATACGTTCCCTCTTGCTTAAAGCGACATTTGCACATTCAGATCATCAATAATTTATTGGCGGTAACTCTACTGCCTTTTCTCTTATAGTTTTTCAGTCTTTATGACACTGGAAAAATTCATCACTCCTACAGCATGGGAAAATGTCTGCGAAGGACATTCAGAGGGTCCCAAGATCTTAGCTCCTGCTTTGTCAACATAACACGTCCCGGACAAAAACCACTGAAGCCATCCTGCTCCAGTTTCAATGCGCGGATGTCAGGGTTTCTGGGTTCTATTAACTCCCAAAATTACATCATTTTTTAAGTTCCAGGAATAAAAGTAAACTTAGGGTTATCCGCAACTGTAGGAAAATAAAGGGGAAGGATCCAGTCCTATAACCCATGTTGAAGTCCGGTGACGTGGCCCCAAAATACAGTCACCGAGTTGCCCGCCTTGTTCTGGGAAGAACAGGGTGCTGGCTCATGTGGTAAGTCTTGTACCCCAGAGGGGCTGGGGAATCTTCTGGTGAAGGTGTGGGTCCCACTTAACTGCTCTCAGCTGATGTAAAGCCTCCCACCTTTCCCTCCAAACCACTACCTGTTTGGTAGGTTTCCTCCTTAGATGCCCCCCTAAACCTGTATGGACAAACCAAGAGTGCATATTGCTAGGGTCATAGGGGGGTTGGGTTGGCCGACCATGCATTTTTGTTGCCCGCTCTAAAGCTCTCGTTAAGTGTCCTAGAGATCAAATTAAGAATTTTCTCTCATCCCTGCTTGGCCCCTACCTAGAACTTCTCACCCACCCTTAAGAGGTGGGCAAGTGTCCATAACAATTTCTCTTCTTGGGGTTGTTGGTCAGAATTGTCTACATTTTTATCTCAGCTAATAAAAAGTTTATTTTCCCTGGACACGTACCACACCACGGGGAAGCCGACTCTGAGGCAACCAGTGGATGTGAGGAGGAAAGGGACCACATCGGGAGTCAATTCACCCCAGCAGAACTGATCCTACGTTAATTAGATGAGCACATGGGCAGGCGCACAGATAAGAAGCCTCTTGCCCACGGGTGCGTGGCCAGTTGGTGAATGAACAGAACGGTACCCAGGGGTCTAACCTGCAGCTCAGCGAAGTGCTCCTGCTCTAGCAAAGACCAGCTTTTCTGGAAAAACTGCTGCCTGAACCAAGAAATGACTGATCTGGGGCTCTCCAGATTTAGTTATGCTGGCACTCCAAGGTCACGGGAACTGGCCGTAAACTCTTGTGGTTGTCGGCGATACTGCCTTTCCAGGACAGCCTTTCTTTCCAGAAGGAATGCTGTGCTCGGTGTCCCTGATAGATGGCCTTGCTGCCCCTGCCTGCTGTCCAGTCATGAAGGCACTCACTTTTCCCAGAGGACCAGTCTAACTGTTCTGTTGGACAGCTCTAACCATTAGACAGTTGAGACAGTTGGGCCCCCGGCTGGCTCAGTTGGAAGAGCATGCAACTCTTCATTTCAGGGTCATGGGTTCGAGCCCTATGTTGGGTACAGAGATCGCTTAAATAACTAAAAAACTTTAAAAAAAGAAAAAGTTGAAAAAACTAAGCTAAACAATTTTCTTCATTGTCTACAGAGGCATACACCATGGTGAAATTTTATAATAGATATTTTAATAGAAAGAATATATTCAATACCTGGCCAGTAAATTATTATCTACTACAAACGTTAAATGAATGGTCTATGCGGATTTGTTATTTCCCTGATGCCTCTGAAACTACCCTTCTCAGAAACATAAAGATCTAAAAGTTTGGATTTAAACACCTTTGCCATCGTCAAGACGCTAAATATGGGCTCTGTGGTGTCGTGGTTTTTTTTTAATAAAAGATATGCCATAAAGAATGGGAATAAATATCGGCTCTCCAAGGCAAATTTGGTGTTATTTTTCATCCTTTTCAAGCAAATCATTAAAAGGTAGAAATCTGGAGCTAAAAGACACAAGGAGTGAAGACAATTGTCACCAAATATACGGTATTAGATGTAAAATCAAGCAGAAGCCAGAGAGAAGATAGATTCTATTTCCCTTCCCCAAGCCAACGGAAATACTACAAGTACATTGACGCCATCAAGGATGTTGACTTTTTCTGCAAAATGTTTAATTTTTCCTGAAAACCATAGTAACCGAACTGATTGCCCAGTGTTCCTTCATGAACAGCATATCCATTCTGGTCTAATCTCCAAAATGCACAAAACCAGAAGACCCACCTCGTTAGCAAGAAGTCTGAATGACAAAATACTTTTTTAAAGAAATACAGTTTCGGGGTGCCTGGGTGACGCAGTCAGTTAAGCGTCCGACTTCAGCCAGGTCACGATCTCGAGGTCCGTGAGTTCGAGCCCCGCGTCAGGCTCTGGGCTGATGGCTCAGAGCCTGGAGCCTGTTTCCGATTCTGTGTCTCCCTCTCTCTCTGCCCCTCCCCCGTTCATGCTCTGTCTCTCTCTGTCCCAAAAATAAATAAAAAACGTTGAAAAAAAATTTTTTTTAAATAAATAAAGAAAGAAATACAGTTTCATTATTTTTACATAAGTAGAAAAAGGATACGTGAGGTTGGTAAAGTATAATCTACCAATAGTCCTTAGAGAAATCGCTTTAAGGAATAAAGATGATTTGCAACTAGCAAATCATTATTAGCACACAAGGACCTTGAGAATATATTTTCCTCTTAAAATCACCATTTTCCTCCAATCTTTTTTTCTAATTTATTTAAATTATTAATAGGCAAACAAAAAATAATTCTTGTTCCAAAGACCTCAAATTTTTTTACCACTACCTTTTTTTTAAGTTTATTTATTTTTGACAGAGATAGAGTGCCAACATGAGCTGGGAAGGGGCAGAGAGAGAGGGAGACGCAGAATTCAAAGCGGGCTCCAAGCTGTCAGCACAGAGCCTGACGCGGGGCTCTAACTCGCGAACCATGAGACCATGACCTGGGCCGAAGTTGGACGCATAACTGACTGAGCCACCCAGGTGCCCCCATCACTACCTTTTTAATTCTTGTTTTCCTGATCTTCACCAATAGATTATCTTCACCAATTATCTTCACCAAAATAATAAAACACAGAAAGATCCAACTTGGTTGACTTCCTTCCATCAAGACAGGTGGTCAAATGCAGAACTTTCAAACCCATTAAATTAGGTCAGGGGGGAAAATTAGCATATAAATACTGGCAATCACCCTCCCCCAAGCCCTAAAACTTTTAGAACAACCTGAACCTATTTTGGATAACTTCATAATTTTCAGAACATTCTTGACCTCATCTGAATAACTAAAATTTCAATATTTATAGCCCAGACCTCAATTTTCCACAATCATTGGCAATGGATTTCTGTAACTTTTCAACACTAAACACAGAAATGAAATTTCTGTTACCACATGGCTTATTTTTTCAATTTGCCATTGGCACTAAACTTTAAAACCACTCTAAATTCCTCTGAATTTTTTATGAGTAGCATTTAGTGCCTGAGTATTGTTTTAGATATGTATACAGCGGACCTGACCTATATTTTAGAACTAATCTAGGAGAACTTACCGAGAGTATTCTTCCAAAGAGCCATCTTGAGTGTTTAGGATTTCCTACTCCCCTTGGTATCATAAAGATAGTTAAGTTTCAGGATAATTTTGTTATCAAAGAAATGGAGGAATATTGGAGAGAATAAAACTTCATGTCTAGAAGTCCCTTTGTCCTTCAGTTTCAAAAGAAAAAACGTATTAGAGGGGCGCCTGGGTGGCTCAGCCGGTTAAGCGTCCGACTTCGGCTCAGGTCATGATCTCGTGGTTCGGGGGTTCGAGCCCCGCGTCGGGCTCTGTGCTGACAGCTCAGAGCCTGGAGCCCGCTTGGGATTCTGTGTCTCCCCCTCTCTCTGCCCCTCCCCTGCTCGCTCTCTGTCTCTCTCTCACTCAAAAAGAAACCTGAAGAAAAATTTTAAAAAAAAAGAAAGAAAGAAATGTATTGGAAAACACATAGTAGAGATCATCAGGAGTTTGAAAGATGAATTAGGATAATGAAAGTTGTGTCTGGAAGGTGAACCTGGGAGTTACACCCTCAAAGCCAGTGGCGGCCCCAGAAAAGCTGAGTCCCCTGACATTCCTGCCCCGGTGGTCTCTCCAAGGAAGATGAGCTCAGTGACGTTGCCCCAGAAAACTTCCAGGCCTACTGGAGGGGGCCGGGATTGAGACACACGGACCAGGTAAGACAAGTCTGCACGGGACACATGGCGGCACGTTGGCGTAGGTAGCACAGAAGTTCTGAAAGGTCAAGAAAAGGGACAAGTTTTAATGAGGTGTCAGAGGTGAATGCTACAGGATCATTCCGACAATGAAAGCCCTGAACTGCTGTCCTTGCAAATGGCCCCTGTGACTGAGAACTAAATGCCAGCTGAAGTGTCTTCCCCACTGAAGGACTCTGCGGAGGACATGGAAACTCGGGGCCTGTGTGTCACTCGTCCATACCCGCCAGCTGGGGGGGTGGGGGTGGGGGAATGGAAGGACAGCTTTACTGCACTTAGGCTTACTTAAATGCAAGCAGTTGACAAGAGTCAAGACCCATGGATTCAAATCTCACTTTCGCCTCCTAACTCACTCTGGCACGTCGTCTGGTTCTCTGTCTAAAACAGCCTCCCTTAAAACCATAAAAGACTCTTAAATACAGAGAACAAACTGAGAGTGGATGGGGGGGGCTGCGCAGGGGACGGGAGAAATGGTTGATGGGCCTTGAGGAGGGCACTTGCTGGGATGAGCACTGGGTGTTGCGTATAAGCGATGCGTCGCAGGAATCTACCCCCAAAACCAAGAGCACACTGTATAATGCTGTACGTGAGCCACCCTGACAATAACTGATGTTACAAAAATAAATAAGTAATAGAATCAAATAGACTGAAGTAGCCTTCCTTGCCCCTCCCCCCCATCTCACCTTCACCCTAATCCCCACCCTATTACCCGACCACCTTTCCTCTTAGCCCCGGTCACTGCCTACTGTTGCTTGCCCGCTTGTGTGTGTGTGTGTGTGTGTGTGTGTGTGTGTGTGTGTGTCTTTCTTTCCTAATTTCTGTCACCACCTCTAACACGTACACTCTGTGAGGGTAAGACTTCTCTCCTCCACATGGAATCCTGGTAGTTAGAACAGGCATGTAGAGGCAATGCAGATCCTAACAGGAGAGAGTCTCTGGGAAAGCGGGAAGGAAAGAAACCCACATTAAGTGACCCCCCCCCCGCCCTGTGCTCAGCATCAGGAACCCTCTGGCCCTCTACAAGCACTGTCCCTCCATCTTAACAGCATAATGGGCCCACAGGGTGGCCTCGCCACCCTTGCAGAGGTGAAGGAGAGTAGGTTCAGAGAGGAGAAGTAAGGTGCTCAGAGTTTCAAAGCCTGTAAATATCGAAGGTGAGTTTCAAACTTGTATCCAAACCCCTGACCTTCCATCAAGCATCATAGACTGTAAAATGCTGTCCAAGTGGATGAATTATCCATCATTATTATTTCATGCTTAAATTGCACTGGAGCCACTTGAAAAAATAAATAGTCATATAAGAATAAAGTAGAGCCTAGAGAACCACTTGATCTAGACGCACAGACTTTCAAAACTGTACTTCAAACAATATTTTTAATGCATTGCCACAGGCTAGGAGGCTGGGTGTAAGGAACTAGCTTACAACTGCAAAGCAAATAATAAGGACACACAACTATTTCTGTGGATACAGACCTGCAAAGTGCTACCTTTGGGGGATCACGGTCAGGGGAAGCACTCGTTTGCGTTTTTACAAATGCAACAGAAGAGGGAGCGTGCATTGAAATCCCCCAATTGCCAACTAAGTATTTCTCACAATTAAATGCCAAATCGGTGGAGAGAAGCTGCAGAATGTTCTTTCCTGGCTGTGTGAAGCAGAAAAGCAGCTGACAGAAACATAAATTGAACTATGTTCACTTACGGGCTAATGGTCCAGCCATCAGTTACAACCCGAGAAAGGCATCTAGGACCTGAGCAAACGGATCCTGGACACCATAACCCCATGCAGTTGAGGCCAGTTTCACCAGAGTCTTGGGCATTGTTGGAGACATTCGTCTCTGCACCAGAATAATCATGAGCTTTATAAAAATGACCAGGAAGCCACATCCGGGACCTTCACCCCCATGGAAGACAAGCGAAGTCCTGAAAATTGTAATCTAAATGACAATAGGTAGAGACTTGAAATCCAAGGAAGGCTTGACAAGACAATGACTTTTCAGACCAGAAAATGGAAAACTGAAGAAAAAGAAACCTTTTTAAAAAAATTTGTTTTTTTATTAACGAAGACAGCACGACCCTGAAGTCTGAGAAAAAATATTATTACCTGGACTGCCCTGAATCCTGTTTTGCAAACCCCATTGGATTGATGTGTAAAAATCCAGCAGCCATCACTTCATTCATTCAAGAGCCGTTAATTGAGCACATCCGGTGAGCAGGACACTGTTCCTGGGATGCCAGGGATATGTTAGCACACAAAGACACAAAACCCCTGCCTTCCCAGAGCCTACACTCCAGGGAGGAGACAGATAACAAGAAAGAAACATGATGTGTAAGAATATTGTGCAGCAAGTGTAAGTTGATAAAGATACGGAGGGAAATGGAGCTGAGTGAGAGAGTTGGAAATTGAGCAGAGTTGCGATTTTAAATACAGTGGATACTGAGAAGGGGATACTTGAGCAAAAACTTGAAGAAGATGAGAGTATAGCCATGGAGCTATCTGGAGAGAAACTTCTAGAAGAGCAAAGAGTCAGTGCACAACCATGGAGGCAGGTGCATCCCCCTGTGCTTGAAAAGCCTGCACGGGTCTGAGAAGGGGAGTGGAGAGAAGGCACACGGGGAAGGGCAGACATCGGAGAAGGGAGGTGTGGGTGGATTATGAAGAGCCTCACAGCGCTATTGTAAGGACTTGGGATTTTATTCATAAAGAGGTTTTGGGAGCAGAGGAGCAATATATTCAAGCACATAATTTTTTTTAACATTTATTCATTTTTGAGAGACAGAGAGAGACAGAGCATGAGCTGGGAAGGGGCAGAGAGAGGGAGGCACAGAATCTGAAGCAGGCTCCAGGCTCCGAGCTGTCAGCGCAGAGCCCGACGCGGGGCCCAAACTCACGAACTGTGAGATCCTGACCTGAGCCAGAGTCGGATGCTCAACCGACTGAGCCACCCAGGCACCCCTCTGGGACATGATTTTAAAGATCACTTCTAAGTTTACAAAAGGCTGAGTGGGACAAGTGAGGAAGCCAAGAGGCTATTTCAGTAATCCAAGTTAACGGTGATGGTGGCTAGACCAGTCAGGCAGCAGGTGCAAATGATGAGAAGTGGTCAGATTCTAGACATATTCTGAAAATGGAACCAACAGGATTTCCTTTAAAAAAAAAAAAAAAAAAAAAAAAAAAGGAGGCTCCACACCCAGGGGCTTGAACTCACTACCGTGATATCAAGACCTGAGCTGAGATCAAGAGCCAGACGCTTGGCCGACTGAGCTACCCAGGGCCCCCAACCCAACAGGATTTCTTAATGGATCAAAGGTAGGATGTGAGAGAAAGACGTGACCCTAAAGTTTCTGGGTCTACCGCTGGAAAGACAGCTGCCATTAACAGAGAGGATACCTCGATGAGCCTGTGGTAGGAACAGGGATAATAATGGAAACTGAAAGTCTCAGGGTCACTGCAGGTCACTTAGTGCTGCACAGAAAGTGACTAATAACCCTTTGGAGGTTTGGCCTCAGGTGGGCCAAGATGGGGAAGCCAAGAAAACTCTCCCCATGGTTGGTTCCATGAGGTTTCCAGAACCAGCCTCTGCTGAGGCAAAGTGGTTCAAAGGATTAACTACAATGTCAGACATATCTGAATAGGAATCCGGGGACTGCCACTCACCATTCTGCAACCTTCTGCAAGTTACCTAGCCTCCGTGAATTTTCGTTTCCTTGCCTGTGAGATGGAGAGACAACTGAGCTGATGGTGCCTTATGAAGATCACGTGAGATAATGCGTGCAAAGTGCTCCGCACAGTACTTGGCACAAAAGAATATTTAATAAATATTTTAGTTGTTAATAGCTGCAATGGCAGTAACATTTACAGTATTATAATTATTATGGCTCTCGACCCAACGAGGATTAAGAGCCAGATCACAAACTAAGAATACAGGAAATCACTGCCGTTAATCAATTCCTGGCACGATACTCTTAGCATTTCCAAGCTGAGACATAAAGCAACGACCTAAAACCCCCAAAGAGGTTAAGATACTTCCTCAGACTCACAATATACTTTATAATAAGAACAGGACTGCAGCCAGAATAGTCTAGAGCACAGACATTGTCCCTGAAGCACGAAAAGGGGTAAATTGAGGACAGATCACAATGTATGAAAACTTATCAACTCCAAAAGATGGAAGGGTGTTGGATACAAGATAAAAATATACAAATATTAAGAAGGATTAAGGTGGACTCATCACTGAGAGATACGTAAGGAGAAGATCAAGGAAAGTGAAGGGTTGCTAGACCTACAGCCACCCATTCATTCTGGGTTCACAGTCAGGGAAGACCCAATAGCTAGTTTGCTATTATTCTTCAAGAAAAACCTGGGTTCAGAATAGTTAGCAGCAGTCAGGCACACAACTGTGCCTGTTTCCTGGGGACCTTAGTCCCTGAGTGGGGAGAAGGTACAGCCACAGGGACGAGGTTCACTTGGGACATTCCAAGAAAGGGATCCTGCAGGAGTAGAGCTGGCCTGGATTTGGAAGTTCATGCACAAGCCTTAGTGGAGAGAGGAAGAGGACTCCAGGCCATCTGTCTTTGGAAGAGATTTGGGCTCTGTGGGGACAGACAGTACAGCGGTCTAAATCCAGAAACACCATCTGAGGTCACAATGGGCAAGTTGCTTACCGGACGTGACATTCGATAGACGGGCAAGGCAACACCAGCCCAGCAAGGTCCATGAGGCGGTACAACAGGTTTTGAGCTGAGCAGGGGTCAGTCCAACTCAATCACATTTCATACGTGTATTGACTTTCTGCTCTGCTAGCTGCCAGGAACTCCACAATGAGCCAGACAGACATGGCTCCTGCCCTCACCTAACTTGTACCCAGTCTAGAGAAGGCTATAGACCAATAGGCGACTTCAATATGATAAGGGAAATACTGCCACAAAGAGCAAAACTCAGGTCCAGTACAAGTTATATGGAAACTTCCTACTGAAGGGACGAGACAGAGATGGGCTGCGATAAACAAACGGATCCGGAGACCGCAGGGGTGGGGGAAGAGAGCCACAGAGGAAGGGCAATGTGGAGCCTCTGAGAAGGGCCAACAGCCCAGTCGTATAATCTTCCTGGAGGAAGGGACAGCGGAGCTGAGATCTGAACAAACACTAGAGTCTGTTGCCAGAGCACTTTGTTGGGCCATCCATTGTTGGCTATCAGGTCTGTATTGGCTACCAACAATTGTTGGTAGAGATTAGAAAAGAAAATGCAGTGGGGTGAGGGAATGTAAGAACACAAAATCCGGCCGGTTTTATTTCTATCTTCCCAGAGAGACTGACTTGACAAATAACATGGAAATAGATCACTCAGCCCGCTCCCCCAAAACCACTCCTGGATGATATTTCCCTCACTGCCACAATGCAGAATTTTAAGCCGTGTTGGAACAACAACAAAGAGCCAGAAGTGTAAATGCAATGCAAGATGTTATGCATATCATATATGCTATATATATCAAATGTACAAAGCAACTTACAGGCAATACAGATAATAAACTCAGTAAAAGAGCGTGCAAAGATGTGGAGTCATTCTAAACTAAATGAGATCTCAGGCAAGAAAGACAGATCTGTAATCTGACTGCCCCAGGGAAGGACTCGTGATGTTGGTATCGATAAAATTCTCAAGAAAGAAGCGATGCAACATTCTCTGTTACTCTCATTTCCATCAAAATGGGCTATTTCTATATTCAGAGGTTCCGCCGGCATGCGTTGGCAACTGGGAGCATTTCCTCAAATATGCATTTGCTCTGAAATCGTATACCCTCTGGATTACTTCTCATGCCAGCCATATTAGACCAATGGGCACAAAACAGGAAGCAATCGTTTGGTATATCATATCTCCAAATGACTTCATTTCTGGTTAATAATCAAAGTCCCCCCCAAATGATATTAATTATTGCTTCAACAATCTACGTATGCGATGAGGAAAAGCTGTTGATCTATTACTGTTAATTACTGTTATTACTGTTTGTTATTGTTAATTACTATTTATTCCAACCGTGATTTGGAACTACGGTAAAATGCCCATTAGCGGAGTCTTCTGAGAATGCGGTCGCTTAGCTAATGGAGCTTTCTGGTTAACTGAGAAATGGCTAAAACACTTTCAGAGCTTCCTAAACAGCGTCCTATAGAACTTGAGAATTCTGCGAGATGTAGAAACTGTTCTGCCAGAAAAAAAAAAAAAAAAACAGGAAGGAGGAAGAAGAAAAGGAGGGGAAGGAGGGAAAAGAAGATAGAGAAGGAGAAAAAAGGGGGAGGCAGAGGAGTTAAAGAAAGGCGGGAAGAGGGTTGGGTCGATGGACAAAGTCCACGCTCCCATAAACGTGAGAAGCATTTTTTTAACTGCAGAACTCCTGTGCACCGTGAATCTCCAAGAAAAAAAAATTACACCTCATCTCTTAACCTTGCATCACCAAAATTTTTTCCCCGAGACCCTTAATATTATAGATCAGAATATTTTATTAGTTTAAGAAGTGCCGTTCTAGGCTATTTCTTATGTGAGGAATACCAAGCTGCTCTGTTTTCCATAGCTCTTTGAACATGCTTACTGCACTTTAATTATCTGTTTGTATGTAATCTGTCCTATTCATCACTGTTCTGTTTGGGAACTATTATCCATCTCCCAGAGTACCTGGCAGAAAGGAGGTAATCAATAAATGTTTGCTTGAAACATAATAGGTATGTAATAGATATTTAGGTTGAACTAGCAAATAAATACTTTGCATAGCACGTTACATATATTTTCATGAGGGTCTTTGTGACCCTCTGTAAAGGAGAGAGATTTGTCCAGTAATCTGTAGGGGTCTCTACAGCCCTGATCTCCTTGATTCTGTGACTTCTCAGCTCAGGACCATCAGGCTGAATGCCATCACCCTACAGAATTACAAGGAGACTTCTAAAGAGGTTGATAGTTAGGACTCATCATCCACAGTTGAAGAATTTGCCCCTGTTGGGAGGAGCACTGGGTGCTGTATGGAAACCAGTTTGACACTAAATTTCAGACTTTAAAAAAAAAAAAAGAGTTTGCCCCAAAAACGTCTCCTCAAAATAATTGTCTGATATTAGTTTCGTCTTTTGCCTCCTAGACGTATACCGGGTTGCCAAGGGTTACGGTTTGTTTCATGTTAGGACATCAGTTTTGGTAACATTTGGTAATCAGATTTGATTTGGTAATCAAAGTCTGGAGGCTATCCTGGAATGATTTCACGTGTCCACCCTAACAAGTGGACTGTGGAACTCGTTGAGGAGGGTGCTTGATGCTTAGTTACTCACAGGGATTTTCTGCTAGGAATGATCAACTGAATAGCCTTTCCGATTTTTTTTCTAATAAAATTTTTCTCTCCAACCCCCTTAATTACTTCATATGTATTGTCAATCTTATTTATCATTATTATATCACTGAGGATTTATGTTTTTATTCTCCAAACAAAGCAGCAGCAGGGCTTCTGAGAAGGAACAAAGTTCCCATCCAATTGAATCCCGGTTGTGCTAGAGAGATCTAATTTGCAAAATATGAAACAATAATAGGAATATTTTGCATGCAGACAACATATCACCCAGAGGTCTCCTGATTTATCAGATTTTCTATTATTGCCTTGAATAGAGCATCTTCTCTAAAGCAACCCAAGTACCCTGTAAACATCCTTCCCATTAATCATATCCCCCGAGGAAAGAAATGGGTTGAACACACCATTGCTCTAATTTCACAAAGGTAGAGAGAGAAGCCACAGAAGCAAAATGATTTTTCAAGGTTAGCCACAATCCCGGCGTGCCAGTGGTTGGGAAAGAAAGAGAGGTCTGGCTTCTAGCCAGCCTAGGGAGTTTGCTCTCTCCAAGTCAGAGTTTCATTCAAAGTACAAGAGAGCAAGCAATTTAGTATCTGATGTCATCGATACATCATCCACGTGAGGGATAGTATAGCAGCATCAGTATGCAAATAGCTAAATCTAAAGTGCCTTTTCTTACCAAGTACAGTGCTCCCAACTCCTCAGAATTTATGTCTATACGAGGAGAGAATGAAATTGCAAAGGATGGCCTGTAGCTCGTTAATTTCTTTTCGTTAAAATCAAAGGGGGAAATGTAGGTGTATTCCACTCCTAGGATTAACCCTTCGAGTCGGGGGGAACAGGAGGAGAATCAATGTCCCTACAGGCATATCGTACCAATGCGCTTGCCCCAAATGCTCTCTTTCCAAAGGATTTAAAGTTCTGAGGAAAATGAGATAAACGGCTGAAAGGTAATCCCACAAAACCTCAGTAATTAACCCTGCATAATTCTCTTCTCTCTCTTAGCTTAAATGCATTAATTATTAGAATCAAGCATGGAGGTCTTCCCAGAAGCTGGTGGGTAGAAATGGATGCTATGATATGTTGTAATTAGCTGGCCCTCTAAGAGACCACTCCCCACGTATAGAGAGGAGTGGAATCCAGACCCTTCTTTGCCCCCCGTGGTCTTCATAGACCTCATCGCCTCCATTCTGCACAATGAGAGAAAATATCATCAGAAAACATTCCCTTGAGCCTCTGGACTAGGTGAGGACAGAAGGAAAAGAGAGAAACAAAGCACACTTGTCGAGAAAAGGGCAGAGCTGGAAAAGCTGTTTATCATTCCCGAGGAAAAGAACTACAACCCACACCCGCTTAGTGCTCCTCCCTTTATAAAACATTTCCCACCCATTTTCACATTTGATCCTCATAGCACTCCTGTGAGACAAGCAAGGTGGATATTTTTTTCTAACTTCTAGTTGTGGAAAATCTTAAACACAGACAAGTAGTGTTAATAATCTGAATATCCATCTCCTAGATGTCACAATATGGGCATCTTGCTGTATATGCGCAGCCTTTTTTTACTAAAGTATTTTAGTAAATTACAAGCACGGTGGCATTTCTCCTTAACACGCCGAACAAAATTAATAATAATTCCCCAGTGCCATCCCATATCCAGTTCATAATCAAATAGCCCCAGACCGATCAAATGAGTACCATTTCCTTATTTTTACAGATGCCATTTTTTTTGGCATAACAAAGTGAGCCAACAGACTTGAGAACAGATAATAAAAAAATGGATCTAGGAACTCAAGTTTAAAAATTCTGATTTCTTAGTCCCAATTCTTCTCATTTTAAAGCAAAGTTCCGTAGTAATGCTCTCCATTGGAAGACGGGGCACCTGGGTGGCTCAGTCAGTGGAGCATCCAACTTTAATTTCAGCTCAGGTTGTGATCCCAGGGTCGTGGGATCAAGCCCCGCATCAGACTCCGTGCTGAGCATAGAGCCTGCTTAAGACTCACTCTCTCTCTCTCTCTCTCTCTCTCTCTGCCCCTCACCCTGTTTGCACACTCTCTCTGTATATAAGTATAAATTAAATCAATAAAATTACATTTAAAAAAAAAAGAAATGCTCTCAATTGGAAGAAGACAGAAAAGCCCCACTGACCTCTGTGTAATATTTGACCAGGAGTGATCTTAGTAGGATGTAAAATTAATACATGAAATTGATCTCCAGCAAGCTCTTATATTATTTTTAGGGCCCTTCTCACTCGCTGTAGTCCTGTGCTATGTATGTCTCCCCTCAACCCACTCTCCATTGTTCCTAACCCAGACCCCGGTCAATACCCCTCTCTGATATGCTGGCTACCCAAGTGGCTCATCCATAGCTCCCTGGCCCCACCCACAAAGCCAATGCCATCTTAAGGAGGCCTAATGGACTCATCTCCCTGAACTGAGTTGTTACTCACTGTTATTGGTATCGTGAACCCCTCTGGCTATTCCCGGAGTAATAAAGAGACAGTAGAATTTGCCTCATGGAATCTTAAGAAATTACACGGATGTCAGGATTCTTCCAGTATAATGAGCATTGGCAATTTATTCCTCCATCACCCAAAGGCGTGCGTTCCACTTACACAATATCCCGTCTCTCCCACACAAGAGTTCCTCTCCCATTTAAATCTTTTACTACCTTCTCGCCATTTCAGCCCTCTCCCCTTATAATAACGATCATACACGTCAGCAAGGCTGGATTCAGCGTGCCACCCAAACTTCACCTCTAGTCCGGAAGTGCTTGTGCTCCCTTCTCTGGGGTTCTTGGTGTCTTTTGATAACACCTGCCAATGAAAATTTTCCAGATGGACGTCGATATGTTCCAAATCCGAGCATCAAGGCATCTCTTAGGTCTACTCACTTCTAAAACCTAAAGGCCTCAGACAAAGACAGAAATTGTACACCTTGGAGGTCACCCAGGAGAAAAAGTGCAAAACGTTCTAAGACAAAAGGAAGTTCTGATCATTATCAGGCAACTCTGAAAATGTGAGAGGACAAGGCCGTGTCACATGGCCCGGTCCTGGAGAACTAGGAAGGAGCAAAATTGAGCAGAATGGATCACCACTGGAAGCCCATGAACGTGGGCATGTGTCTATGTGTATGTACTGATTTGACACCCTGTGATAAGCTCCAAAGACAGGCGCCACGGCTGTCCCCACCCCCATGCATGGACGGAGGTAGAACGCGCTCCCAAACCCCTTGAATCTTGACCTTATGATCCTCACTGACCAGGGGAATGTAGCAGAGTGAAAATATACCCAGCCCTTAAGAGGCTGGCAGCGTCTGCTTTTGCTCTGGGGGAAACCAGTTGCCACGTAAAAAACCCAAACCACCTTCAACCCACCCTGCAGTGAGGAGGCTCAGGCTAGCGACGTGGAAAGGCCGCAATGGGGAACTAAGGGGCCCAGTCAAGAGAATTAAGACCCTGGACGTTGTTACCCACAAAACCATCCCAGACAGCCCCCAGTCGTTCAAACAATTGCCCAATCTCAAACAAGCTCCGGACATCCTTTCTCTGACCGGTCCAAATTCGTGACCCACAGAATCACGAGCAGATAAAACGGTTACGGTCTTCGGCTACTAAATTCCGGGACAGTTACTCAGTGATAGACAACTTAGGCACAAACCACACTGTATCTTCTACTACGTATGTCTGTAATGAAAATTTTGCTCCTCATTAAGTATTCTTCCAGAGCGGTGATCAGCAAACTC